>NC_077235.1:48043394-50595894 GCF_027887165.1 Monodelphis domestica | reverse complement strand
ATGAAAAAAAAAGCATACTTAGTTAAGAAAAGCAGAAGCCAGTGGAAGTGAGTCAGCCGTCAGAGGTTCCGCTTGCTACTTTCGAGGTCCGCCTGACCCCCCCAAAAGGTTGAGGGTGGGTGGAAGTGAGGAGTGTTGCTTCTTTTTCTCCTTTTCCAAGGGTTAGACTGGCTGAAAACACTCCTGAGCATCTCCTCCATTGTGTTTCATGATTAGTCACATTTCAAAAGGCAAGAATGTAATCAGATGAATATCACACACTGGCCATTAAATCTGTGACCTTTTCAGACTGTGGTGTGGGAGAGGGAGTTCAATCCAGAGTTTCTGAAGCTTTGCAATTCTGATTGAAGATGCCCTTCCCCAGGACGAGAACAGAATCCGAGGAGAGAGAATAGTGGTTCGTGATTGGTGCTGTGCCGGGCATCAGCAAGGGACGAGGGAGCCTTCCCAAAGACTGGGCTTGATGCTACAAAACCACTGAGAAATCACCGCCACCAGTGCTAGGTAGGGAATCACTGCTTCCCCATTTCTGCCTTGGGTGCCACTGTGCTTTCAGTCATCGTTAACTCTTCCTCAGCCTCCACATGGAACGAGTCGCCACATTTTTTCCTATCCTTCCTTCACATCTCTAGGCCCTCCCTTCTGCCCCTTTCCTTCCACTCTTACAACGCATGGCAGAATGATTTAAGTTTTGGGTCAGGGAGTCACGAAGACGTCAGATCAGATCCTATTTCAGATACTTATTCACTGTCATGAGCAGGTGACTTCACCTACCTGTGCCTCAGTTTTCCTTCCTGGATAATGAAGAGAGTGGACTAGATGGCCACTGGGGTTTTTTCGGGCTCTGTATCAGTGATCTTAAAACCACTATCTTAGCTCAGGCCCTTTTCATCTGTTGTTTGGGTTGTTGCAAGTGCCAGTTAGACGACAAAGTGGATTGAGAGATGGGCTTGGAGCCAGGAAAACCTGAGTCCAAATTCTGCCTCGCACTCTTTCTAAGTAAGTGACCCTGGGTAAGTCACTTAACCTCTCTTGGCCAAAATATCCTCATCTGTAAAATGGGGGCAAACTTATTTTACAGGATTGTTCTGAAGAGCAAATGAAATAATATTTGGAAGGTGCTTTGCAAACTTTAAAGGACTGAGTAAATGTGTGCTATGATTATTTTGATTGAAATAATCTCATTGGAAGGGGCCAGCCATCCCTACCAAGTGCTGACTACCTACTACTACCCACTGAAAAAGCAGGACACCTTAAGGGAGACAGGGGAAGCAGCATGTATCAGGTGAAGCAAACCACCACCACCTCAACCACCGTATCCCATCAGACCACGTTGGAGAATAGCACAAGAACCCTGTAAATAACAGGACCACCTCCCCTACCCAGACCGTGTTTGCAGCCCAGCCCTGATAGCCACCCTCAAGGAAATCAACCCCTTATGGAGATACTCTGTCTCCCCTAAGTCCTCCATGTCCCCTCCTCTCTCCAGCTAAACTCCATTAAAAAGCTGTCTACGGTCTGGCTCTCCTTCTTTCTCTCACTGGCTTCTCAGCTTCTTACAGTCTATATTCTTAGCTCATCACTCAACTCAAACTCCCCTTCTCGGAGTTACCAGAATTACGAATGATCTCTTCAGTATCAAATCTAATGACCTTTGCTCAACTCTGAGCCTCCTTGAATTTTCCGGGACCTCTGACCCTGCTAGATATTCTTTCCTCTTGAGGGTTCTCTATGGTACTGCTCTCTGCCATTTCTCTTCCTCTCTGGCTGCCCTCCCTTAAGTCTTCATCTACTTCATGCCCGTTCTCCATGGGTAGCAGTCCTGGGCTCTTTTCCCTTTTTACTCTATGCCTGGTGATCTCCTCAGCTCCCATGATCAATGCCGATGATGTCCAGATCTCTGTATCCCACCCTAGTCCCTTTCCTCAGCTGGACCAGGATGTCCAACAGGTATGATGAGCTCAACATTTTGAAAACGGAGCTCCTTATCATTCCTCCCAAACCCAACCCCTTCCCAATTTCCCAATTGGTTGTGATGAGCCATGTTGAGGGTTCCCCCATCCTTGTGGTCATTCGCATCCAAGACAACAGTGTCATCATCCTCAACTCCCGTCTCTCTTCACATGCAATGTGTTGCCAAAACTCATTGCTCTTAATTTCACAGCATCTCCTTCATATACGCCCCCTTCTCTACACTTAGAGAAACCCAGTCTCCTTAGGGCCTCGTCACCTCAGCCTTCTAACTATCTCCGGTTCTTCTCCTGTCCTTCACTCAGTGAAATAATATTCTGATCACGTCATCTCCCTGCTCAGTGAGCTTCAATGGCTCCCAGTATCCCCAGGATCTGTCTGGCGCCTGCAGTACTTAATCCAGTGCCTAGCCCATAGTTAGTGCTCACTGACTGACCACCAAGAAGCTTCTGCAGCCCTGTCTCTTCCATTGCTGATGCCACAGAGGGGTTCTTGTCACCAAAGTCCTTGGCACTTGTCAAATGGTTCAGCAGCAAACGGTATGAAAAATGACCCTAAAGGAGATCCAGCACCATTTGAGGTGCTTCTGCAGCTGAAAGACTGTGAGGCCTTGTCTTCCAACTTAGAGCTAAAACTTCCTCCTTGTGTTATCTCCCTCTCCCATCATCCAAATTTCAACTCCTTGAGAGCAGGGACTGGCTTGGCTTTCTATTCCCTCCCCACCACCACCACCACCTATGCCTAACACAGTGTTTTGCACCCAGCAGATGTTTAAACGAATTCTTTTTCATTCCTGGACTCTGTGGTCCAGCCAAACTGGCCTCCCTGCCGTACGTGACATCTTGCCCCTGCCCCAGGCCCTCATTTCTGCATCTTAGAATCCCTCCCTTCCCTCCAGACTCAGCTCGAGTGTGAAGCCATTCCGGATCCTTTCAGCCATTAGTAGCCTCTTCCCACAAAATCACTTCATACAGTTGTAGTGAATAATAACAGGAACATTTATTATTCAGGACCTACTATGTGCTAGGCACTGTACTGAGCACTTTACAAATATTGACTCATTTGATCCTCACAACAACCCTGGGAGGGAGGTGCTATTATAATCCTTATTTTACAGATGAGGAAACTGAGGCAAACAGGATGAAGTGACTTGTTCTGAGTCCCAAAGAGAATGAGTATCTGAGGTTCAATTTGATCTCAGGGCTTCCTGATTCCAGGCGCCACCTAGCTGCCATATATATTCTGCAGTGGTTTCCCTGTGTAAGTAGCATCCTTGGGAACAAGGCCTATTGGTGATTTTGTAATTGTCTTTATAGCTTCAGTACTCTTCCAGGCACATAGTAGGTGCTTAATAAATGCCAGTTGAATGAGTGAATAAATGAACATACCTGAAGTGCAGGAGATGAAATCACAACCCACCGCAGCATCTCTCAGCTTTATAGCCCAAAGAACGAGTGAACGAATGAAGCAATGATTCGATGCTTCTGATGTTCAAATCACTGTGCTAGGTGCTGGGGATACAAATGGAAAAGCAAGGCAGCCCTGCTCTCAAAGAGCTTACAATCTAATGAGGGAGACAACACATATTTAACTGCAAGTTAGATGGATGAGTCCCATGGTTCTTAGAGTGCAGGCAGCTAGGCGTCATAGTGGAGTGGATAGAGTGCCAGAGCTGGAGTCAGAAGGACTTGAGTTCAAATCTGCTCTCAAGCATCCACTAGCTATATTTGCCCAGGCAAGTCACTTAGCCCTGTTGGCTTGTTTCTTCTTCTGTAAAATAAGCTGGAGAAGGAAATGGCAAACCGGTATCTCTGCCAAGAAAAGCCCCAATGGGGTCATGAAGACTCAGAAACAACCGGAAGCCTCCAAACAGCAAAAATAGTGATAATGATTGCACCGGCCTTAGAGGGCCAGCTAGTTGGCCCATGTTGTGAACCTTAGAGTGCTGTCTCAATGCTTGCTGCTATTATTAACTTAACAAGGAGAAGGGCTCCATTTGAGCCTACGTCTTGGGGCTCTTGGTGTACTCTCCCCTCCCCACCATGCTGTCTCTTTGAGGACACGTTCCAGATCGATTTTTCTCCAAAAGGATCTAGAAGAGGTATAGGCTCACATTATGGGCTACCAAACAATTTTTCGTCTCCGCCTCCTACAAAGAGCGCATTGACTAGTCTTGTTATTTGCTACTGCTTTGTGACCTCATCGGTGTTTTTGACCACTTTCCCGCCAACACCTTGGAAGTTGATGGAGCTCCGATGGGACCGAGGGCCATTTTTTCCTTATCGATTTTAGGGTGCCTTATGGTCAAAGAAGCCAGGAGCCAGAATCCCTAAAGGCTCAGTCCAGATGTCTATGCTCTACGTGCCTTCCCTATTGAAGGCTAACCTGGAATCCATGGATAGATTTAAGAAGAGTCTGTGAATTTAGATGAGAAAACATTACATTTTCATTTCATTGCCACTATGCTTTGGTTTCCTCTGTAATCTGGTGTATTTTACTGTATTCATTTAAAAATCTAGTTCTAAGGAGTGGCCCCTAGGCTTCCCCAGACTGCCAAAGGGGGTCAGGACTCCCCCAAAGCAGAAGTACTCCCTATCTAGCCCAGCTTTTTCATCTATTCATTTTCTAGCCGGCTTTATTGGAGAATGAATTCTACCCTGAATGGGTGCTAGACTCTGTCCTCACGCTAATGGATTAGAATGAATATTGGACCACTTAACAGTGACTCATTGTGTGGGTGGTGACGTGGAAATTGGAGACAGAGGAGGCAAATGGGAGAAACAAGCCTGAGAGATAAACCAGAGGGTTAACTCTGGGTGGTATTGCCTCAGGCCTTTGTCACTTGGGGAGCTAAGCTATTTTCTCATCCTGATTTTCTTTTGTTTGCTCTTGACTTATCCTTTTTAATTAAAAAATATCCAACCAACCCTAGCTCATCTCGCCCTATTCCATTAGGAAGTGATATTGTGGGAAAAAAACAGACCTAGGATTCAAATCCCAGGGCAGCTATTTCCTAGCTATATGACTGTGGTCAAGTCACTTCAGGTCCTTGGGCCTCAGTGAAAGGACTGGAATATATGTTCTCCATGGTCTCCCCCAGTTATAAATCCTAACATCCTAGGACCTGAGTTTGAGCTGAATCCTGGCTCCTACATTTAGTAGCTGAGGGATCCTGGGTAAAATTTCCCTTCCAAAGTATGTGGCAGCAGTAAATTCTATGGTTTTGTCATCTCAGTCCCTTCCCCTCCTTTGAACCCTAGTTTCCTCTTCTGATAAGTTAGAGGGTTGTCAGCAGATACCTCAAAGATTTCCATCAAAAGCATCATCCCATCATCCCAGGTCCCTTCACATTTATGAGCTCTATGGGTTTCATTATTATTATTTATTTTTATTTTTATCATTAATGGACAGTGCTTTTATTGACCTAATGAAGTTTCACCTGTGTGAATGGGGTTTTATTATTATTTATTTATTATTATTAATGGATGGTGCTTTTATTGACCTAATGAAGTTCTACTTGTGTGAATGGGGGAACCAGATGATCTCTAAGCTCTAGAGGATGGAGGAGTGGCAATCTGAGAGTTTCTTTCTGTCAGAGGTTCTTAACCTCGGGTCCATGAACTCAAAAATATATATTTTGATAGTTGCTCTTCAATATAATTGATTTCCTTTACAATCTTAGCTATTTTCTGCATTTAGAAACACTTTTCTGAGAAGGGATCCCCACGTTTCATCAAACTGCCAAAGGATTCCAGGGCCCTGCTCTAGCTAAAAGTTCAGGGGGCCCACCTCAGCACCCCAATATTTCTGTAAGTGCTTACCTCAGATGGTGGCCTGAGCAGAAGTAGGGACTTTCTGAAGGCCTTGAATTCCAACCCCAGGATGCTTTCCCAAGCTTCTCTCAGCAACATTAAGTATAAACTCTGAGGCAGAGGCTCTACAGAAATCCTGAGCCACGGGCAAAATGAGTAAGAGACCAGAGGCAGGGGAAAGAGAAGTTCCCTGAAACCTCTAGGACCCTGTTGGCAAACCTGTGGCACATGTGCCAGAGCATGTGGGAAGGGGCTACTCCCTTCCCCCTCTCCACCCCACCTGAGGATGTTTCTCACATGACTCACCTGTCTGCCCAGCAGCCCAATGGGAGTACTTATTCCCTCCCCCATCTGATAAGGCAAGGGGGGGGGGCCTCACATACAGTGTGAAGGTTGCAATTTGGGCACTCAGTCTCTAAAGGTTGGCCATCACTGCCCTAGGGTGTCGGCTTAGGGCGGAGAGGACTTGCAGAATTTCAGGGTGCCAGCCAGCTCTACCAGGTTCTAAATAGCTCTAATTACTGTTCCTCTGATTCCTGAATGCCATCCCCTGCAGCCTGGTTTTCTTGCCTGTGAAGAGGAGGAATGTATCACTTCCATTTAGCCCCTAAGGTTCCTTATCAGTAACACAAATGGATAGTCATTTTCTGGAAAATCCAAATTGGGGGTGGGGGGCTCTTTTCATTCCAGGCCAAGAAAGGAGAAAGTGATAGCTGAGAATTCAGTTCTTGGCCCCCTCCTGCAGCCAATCCCCAAGTAACAATTATAAGCCAAAGAAGGTACTTAAATAAATATGCTGTCTTTCATATGCAAAGATCATTCCCCTTCCTCAGTGTTTATACCCTGAATTCATTCAAAAGCTATTTATTAAATGCCTTCTAAGTGAAGTTAGCAAGGTTTTCCCCCAAGTACTTTCATCTGAGGCTCACAACAACCTTGCCAGGTAGATACCAGTCTCCCATTTTAAAAAGGAGGAAAAGGAGGCCTAGTTCAGGATTTGTATGCCTGGCTCAGGGTCTTATAGCTAGTAAGTAGCAGAGCGGGGATTTGCACCCAGGTCTTTCTAGTGACAGGTCTAGAACTTGTCCCCCCATTTCCACACGGTTCCTGCAATGTTAGCCTTCCTGAAGCAATGCTTTTGGTGCTGGGGATACAAAAACAAAAATGAAACTCCATAACAATTAGAGGCTGGTATCTAGGTAGTACGATCAATAGAGCACCAGGCCAGAAGTCAGGAAGACTCCTTTTCCTGAGTTCAGACACTTACTAGCTGTGTGACCCTGGACAAGTCACTTCACCCCATTTGCCTCTGTTCCTTAGCTGTCAAATGAACTAGCGAAGGAAATGGCAAACCATTCCAGTATCTCTACCAAGAAAACCCCAAATAGGGGCACAAAAAGTTGGACACAACTGAAATGACTGAATGGTCACAGTTAGAGCTGTCCCCAAGTGCAATGGCAGCCTCAGGGAGGCAGCCTCACTGACTTCTTCAAGCAAAGGCTTGCCGGGTGTATTGAGAATGGCGGTTCTTTTTCAGCTCGGTCGGGCTTGGGCTAGATGGCCAATGTTGTTCTTTTCAATGCTGAAATTCGGTGATTGTGAAACAGTCCTGGTTTTCAAGCAGCTGACACTCCATCATGAATGGGGAGAGATGAAGGACAGAGAATACAGAATGTCCACATATGATAACGTAAGCCAGGAGCTGCAAGATGAATGATGGCCTGGCAAAGGAGAATGAGGAGGAGCAGTCAGATAGGCAGAAGGAGAACCAAGCGAGAGCAATAGCCAGGAGAAGGGGTGGTCAGGAATAGGAAATGAAATGAAATGCTGCAGAGAGCTCGAAGATGAAGACGGGGAAGATGCCATTGGATCTGGTGCTTAGGAGAGAGTCCATAACCTCACGGGGAGTAGTTTCAGTAGAGTGGTAACGTCCAAAGGCAACATAAGCAGAAATGAAAGCAAAACAAATTGAATTTAAAAGTAAAACAAAGAACTGTTTTTCTTTTGAAAAACAATAATTGTGGGGGAAGCTGGGTGGCTCAGTGGATTGAGAGGGAGGTCCTGGGCTCCAATCTGGCTTTAGACACTTCCTCGCTGTGTGACCCTGGGCAAGTCCCTTAATGCTCATTGCCTAGCCCTTACCTCTCTTCTGCCTTGGAATCAATACAGAAGGTAAGGATTATTTAAAAAATAGGGGGCATCTAGGTGTCTCAGTGGATTGAAAGCCAGGCCCAGGGAAGGGAGGTCCTGGGTTCCAATCTGGCCTCAGACACTACCTAGCTGTGTGACCCTGGGCAAGTCACTTGACCCCCATTGCCTAGCCCTTACAGCTCTTCTGCCTTAGAACCAATATACAGTATTGACTCCAAGATGGAAGGTAAGGGTTTAAAAAAAAGAAAAACAATAATTTCTAAATCATGAACTAATTTAATTTTTTAAAACAAAGGGAAACCAAATTAACAAAATCAAAAATGAGACAGAGAAAATTGCAACAAATGGACAAGAAAAAAGGAAAATTATCAGAAATTATTACACACAGTTCTATTCAGCAAAAATAAAATGCATGGATATTAATAGTCTGATTAATGAAACCGTTAATAGATAACAAACCAATTTCAAACAGAGAAACCGAATAGGTCATACATAAATGAGCTGCCGTCTAAAAAACACCAGGTCTAGATAGATTGACAAGTGAATTCTATCCAAAGTCTTTGAAGAACCAATCATCCCTACACTGGGCAAAGTTTTCAAAAATAGAGAAAGGCAGCTCTCAATTCTCTAAAGGAGACAAATGTGGTGCTGTTGCTTAGGCTAGGGAAGGCTACAGCCCCCAAAGATCTATGGACCAATATCACTAATGAACACTGATGCAAATATATGAAATAAAATACTGGCAAATAGGATGGAGCAATACATCATGGCATATTCATTATGATCCAATTGGATTTATACTAGAGTATGCTAGCAGCATTCAACATTAGAAAAACAATGAGCATAATAAATCACATGAGCACGAAAAACAAGAAAAGATACGATTATCTCAATAAATGAAGAAAGATCTTTTGATAAAATGTAACTCGTTTAGGTCAAAAACACTAGAAAGCATAAAAACAAAAGCTTGTTTTCCTTAGCATGATACAAAGTATATCAGAAACTCAAAACCTGCATTTATTTGTGTTAGAAACTTTCCCACTTTGAACAGGGTTGAAGCGAGGATGTCCGTTCTCCCCATTATTATTTTCCGTAGTTCTAAAAAACGCCATCTTCCATCATTACAATAAAAAAAGGAATTAACAGTGGCGAGGCAGATGCTAAAACATCTTCATTTGCAGATGATCATAGTATCATAGACTGAGAGATGAAAAGGACCTTAGAAGCCATCTAGTTTAACCCTTCATTTAACAGATAAGAAGCAGCAGTCTAAAGGGATTCACCAAAGTCATCCAGGATGTAACAGAGATGGCATTTGAACCTAAATCGTCTTGACCCTAAAATATAAGTCCTCAGTCTTTTTTGTGTATCAAAGACCTCTTTGACCATCTGGTGAAGCCTATGGACTTCTCAAAATAATGTTTTTAGAAGCATAATAAAGTCAACAATCACAGAAATATAGAGAAAGCCAATTCTATTGAATTATAGTAATCACAGTATAAAAAAATCAGGTTCATAGACCCCATATTGAGAACCCTTGCCCTGAAATCCATGCCCATTATATTGTACCAAGCTACCTTGGCTTATAATATAGTGAAAAACCCAAGAAGGAAAACAAAAAATTAATTGAAATAATAATTAACTAGAGACAGGAGGTCCTGGGTTCCAATCTGGCCTCAGACACTTCCCAGCTGTGTGACCCTGGGCAAGTCACTTGACCCTCATTGCCCAGCCCTTACCACTTTTCTGCCTTGGAACCAATACAGAGTAGTGATTCCAAGATGGAAGGTGAGGGTTTAAAAAAAAAGAAATAACCTCTACAACATGTAAGATATAAAACAAACCTACAAAGCCATCAATATTTCTTTATTTCA
The DNA here is from genome assembly GCF_027887165.1 of Monodelphis domestica. NCBI lineage: Eukaryota > Metazoa > Chordata > Mammalia > Didelphimorphia > Didelphidae > Monodelphis > Monodelphis domestica. The sequence continues at coordinate 50,586,086 of NC_077235.1, read as the reverse complement.
CCCACAAAACCAGGGATAAATTGCTAAGAATCAACCTAGTTAGAAAGACAGGACTTGTATAAATACAACTACAAAGCAACTTTTAGGAAAAACACAACAGGTAAACAAAATAGGGTTCAATGCTCATGGGTGGAGCGTGGCAAGTTTACAACGCCACCCAAAGCACTCTGTGATATATATTGCTTCTAGAATAAACACTATACTAGCCAAAATACCAGTAGAATATTTCATAGAATTAATTCATACAAAAGAATAAAAGGTCAAAGATCCAAAAATATAACAGACGTAAGAAGGAATGGAAGCAACTCTGAAAGATCTTAAATTATATTCTGAATTATACGAAAATAATCCAATGGACCTTTTTTAAGATCAATAAAGTACATTATTTAAGTAAGGTGCCAAACTAGATGCAAATAGTAGTCGTATTTAATAGAACCAGGAACACAAATTAAGAGAAAAATAATTCAGAATTCAACAAAAACTGCTTAAAAACAAGTAACAATTTGGCACGAAAAAGGTAGGGAGAGGAGGAACAGAATGTCATCTGTTGCCAATCAGTGCACTAAATTCCAAGTGAATCAATAATATAAATATTTTTAAAATCTCACCACAAAAATAAAGATGAATGAAATGCCCTCCGTTCCCCAACCGTGGAGGTGGGTGAAAATTCTTAATCAGAGAATTAGAGAACTACATGAGACAAGAGTTGAATTTGCTTTATAAAAATGAAGAACTTTAAAAAAGAATTAAAAGTGATGCCATCAAAATAAGAAGGAGCCACAAGCCTCGGCATTAGACATTTCTGCCAATAGTCTGGCTGTTGTCCCTAATCTGTAAGGAACTGGTACAAATTTAAAGCAGTGACCACCATTCTCCAATTTACAAGTGGTCAGTGTATAAAAAAATGTAATTCCCAAGAAAGGAAATAGAAACTATCAGCAAACTCTCTCAATATTAAAATTGCCAAATAATCAAAGAGATGCAACTTGGGAATATCACCCTACAACCTGCCAAACTGGCTAATACAGTGGATGGCAAAATTCGTGCTGGTATGGTTATGCAAAAACTGCCATACCCATACGTTACTGGGTTTTTCTTTTTGGAAAGAAATGTGGGATTATACCAGGAAAGTTACTAAAATGTAAATACCCACAGAGCAGCTAGATGGTTCAATAGATGGAGAGCCAGGCCCAGAGATGGGAGGTCCTGAGTTCAAATCTGGCCTCAGACATTTCCTAGCTGTGTGACCCTGGGCAAGTCACTTAAGCTCTATATGCCTACCCCCTTATGACTCTTCTACCTAGTATTGATTCTAAGGTGGAAGGTAAGGGTTTTTGTTTTTTTTTTTAACCCTTAACTTCAGTCTTGGAGCAGAAGAGTGGTAAGGGCTAGACAATGGGGGTCAAGTGACTTGCCCAGGGTCACACAGCTGGGAAGTGTCTGAGGCCAGATTTGTACCTGGGACCTCCTCTCTCTAGGCCTGGCTCTCAATCCACTGAGCTACCCAGCTGCCCCCAAGGTAAGGGTTTTTTGAAAGTTGTACATATACTTTGACCCGGCAATTCCACCACCAGGATTATACCTGTAAAACATTATTGGGGTAGGGGAGTCCCCTATAAAAATAGCTCCTGACAGTACTATTGGTAAAGGAAAATTCAAGGACAATAATCACAATGAACTGGAAAAATACTACAGGCCCGATGATGAGGAAGTGGCTGAATAAATGATGATACATGACTATACAGGAGCATTATTGTGCTGCAAGAAATGACAAATATGAAGAAATTTTTAAATATGGGAAGATATCTGAAATGATGTAGAACCCAAAGAGCAATGCTCACATTGCTGGGCCGTGTACATAAAGACAATATTAAAGAGCAACAAAATTCATGCTAACTACCCAGGATGGATCTGTTGCACCCACTTTAAAGTTAATATACACAGTTATTGCTTCTGTTAACAATCAGTAAATACCAAAAGTGTTCAGCTCCATGAGAAGTCATTGCAATCACTTGTTTGGTTTTCGGTTCTACACTTTCAATTTGTTTTTGTTCCTATATATGAATGCTTAATATTTGTCAATAGAAGTTAAAATAAAATGTGTTCCTTTAAGAACTATAAATCGAAAAAAAGCTGTAGATTGCTAATGTCGGAGGCTCCTATACTATGCGGTGGAACGGGGTCTATTTGGGGAACATTTCTCATCTCCTTGGCCCCCACCTAGAAAATCTGGGAAAGTCCTACCACCCAAGGTGACGTCACCAAATCCTCTTGTTAGCACAAGTCAGGAAGGCTTCCCACTTGACCAGTGGTACCCTGAGAAGGTAGAACGACTAAAAAGACATATTGCTCACCCCTCTGCCCTCATCATGGAAGCTGAAAAATATGTCTGGCTTACGAAACTAGGGACTAGCTCCTAAGCCCACAGCGAATATGTCAAGCCTTGAAGGCCTGGGGTCTTGTCGCTGATTCATTAGGAGGCCGTAAATAAAAATTTGAAATTCCGCAGGCGTTATCCTCTACTTGGCTAAAGGAGGGCAAATCAAACTGACCTCTACCTTCTAGAGGCTACGCCATGGACTAATTACAGTAATCATTGAAGAGCTTTGAGGATCCAAAGTGCCTATACGGCCTTTCCTTTCTGATTAGACACAAAACACAGCATTCCAAGTGTTAAGGAAGGAACAAACCACTTCTGTTCCCAGTAGCAACCAATTGCATAAACGATACCCTTCTGGGGATTCGAGTATATCTGGGGCTGAAGGTTTGAAGAGAAGAAAGACAGTTTTATCTCCTTCACAACATTAGTGAAATAGCAGAGCTCTCTCTTAGATTCTCAAGAATAATTTGCATTTCTATTGAGTTCTCCCTCTCCCCACACTTCCCCCAATTGTCTAATGTCTCCAAGGAGCTTTTTGAAAAATTAGATTCATAGACTCATAGAATGTTGAAGCTGGAAAGGACCTTATTAGTCCCCTAGTCCAGCCACCTCATTTTCCTGATGGGGAAACCGAGGTCCAGAGCGGGGGAGTGATTTGCCCCAAGTTGCCTAAGCATATTGGGGACAGAACTGCAAATAGACTCCGAGTCCCTTTCTTCATGGTCCCATGCTTGCTCTGTTCCACACTAGAAAATGAGTGATGTCCTTTGGCGGTGAACGAACGAGCGAGTGAGGTGGGTGGGCCACGGTCACATCCCAGATTCCTTTGCCCAAGACCCATAGTAGGTAGGTATGCTGTTACAAAAAGACAGATCTTTTCACATGTCACTATTTTCCTGGTCTGCAATGGACCCACAGTGAATCAAGGGGGCTCAGATGGCCAGGACAGTTCTGCCCTTTAAGGAGAGAAAGAAGAATCAAAGGTGTGGCGTCTCTTCCCTACCGATTCAAGACTTTAAAGTGATTCTGGCATTATGTATAATAACTACCATTACGAAAGCTCTCTAATATTTGCAAAGTGCTTTGTGGATGCTGTCAGTAGAATGGAACCTCCTTGAGGACCAGAAATGGTTTGTTTTTCTTTCCAGCCCCGGGACCTAATGTAATACTTTGTACACAACTTGCTGGATTGAACCTCATTTGAGCCTCACAGTTGCCCTATTCTCAAGAAAAGACACTGAATCCCAGGGGGTCGAAATCATGTTCTCAGCTAAGTTTCAGAGAAAGGCCATGTGGTACGACAAGAAGAGCACTTCCTAGAGTCAGAAGACCTGGGTTCAAAACCCACCTCTACCAGCATGACCTTGGGTAAGTCCTCTGACCTTCCTAAGCCTCAAAATGAAGGGATTAGTGTTGATGACCTCTAACGTCCCTTCCCATCTAAATCTATGATCCTAGGATGTGCTGTTGGGCAAATCGTTTAACTTGCCTGGGTCTCATTTTCCTTAACTGCCACAAAAAAGCAATTGAAGTAAATGGTCTTTGAGAACTTCCGGTTCTTGGTCCATGATTTTCAGTCATCTTTCCCTCTAAATCTTAGTATCTTTATCTACAAAGTGAAGGATTTGGACTAGATACCCTCTCAAGCTATCTCTAGCCTTGGATTTTGGATCTGTGATTAGAACCCACGTCTTTTGAACTCCATTAGCCACTACACCATGCTGCCACTTAGTCAGTTTACCAGTGGCTCACACAGGCAAATGAATATCTCCCCTACCCTGCATACACACTACTGCTACTTGAACCCTTCCCTGCTGGGGAGGAGCCCTTCTTTTTGCCAGAGACCCTTTGGTGGGGGATCAGAGACATTTTTCTCTTTGTAATTTTAAAAATTGATTTGTAATTTGAACTAAACAATAAAATAGGCATTGTACACAGTTGAACAGAATAATAAGAGGGTGGGATGTGGATTTGTGGGACTTTATTGTGGCTTTTCTTCCCGAGTAAGTAATAAGATCAATATGAAACTTTCAAAACTATCCTGCTTGTCTGTGCTTCATTCTGACCTTCTTTGTGTTCTCTTCTCTGTGATTTTAAAAAGTGGCTTTCTTTTCTTTCTTTCTTCTTATCTCAGTTTATTTTGCTACTTTTCTGTGTCTTTCCCCTCCCTTCCATGTACTCTTATTGGAAAAAAAGTAAAAGAAAGATCAAGCTTTTGTAACAAATGTGCAGAATCAAGTAAAACAAATTCCCACATGGACCATGGCCCAAAATGGATGTCTCATTCTGCAGGAGGTGGGCAGCATGCTTCATCATGGATCTTAAGTTAAGGAAGGAGTCATGAATCGTCCTTATATTGAATAGAGATTTCAAGGCTTTCACAGTTGTTTTTTCATTCTAATGCTTTTGATATTAGAGAAATGGTTTTACTGGTTTTGATCACTTCACTCCATATCAGTTCATACCCATTTGGCCAGGATTCTCTGAAATGAGCCTTTCCTTCTTTTCTTGGGGCCCAGTAATATTCCATTATCTTCACATACAATCATTATTTAGTCATTCTCCAATGGATGGGAGGCCTATTCATGTCCAGTTCTTTGCCACTACAAAAGGGCCACCATAAGTATTTTGGTGCCAATAAGAATCCTTTTCCTCTTTCTTTGATCTATTTCAGGTAGAGATGAAATATCTTTCTCAAACTCATTTTTTTGGATATAGAAAGTAGAAAGAAAACACCACCCTTCAAACATTATTAAGGGAACATGGCAGGCATAGGTTCATCAACTTAGAGCTAGAAGGAACCCCAGAGTCCATTTTGTTCAACATGGAATCCCACATTTTTAGAGAAGGAATCTGAAGTATAAGAAAAGTAAATGACCTCCCTAAGGTCACAAGTAATGTGTTATAGTGAAATTTGAAATTAGATCGTCTAACTTCAGAGACAATGGATTTTCCTCAATATTATAGTAATTATGCATTATCAAAAATAAGACCAAGATGGATCTAGGTGGAACCTTAACAATCATCATGCCTAACCTCTTCATTTTACATGGGAGGAAACTGAGGCAGAGTTAAACACAAAACCCAGCTCTTCTGGCTTGAGTTCCAGTGTTTTCTACTGTACCACAGCTAACCCTTGGAAACCTTCCATTTTTGGCCCCTGGTTTTCTGGTATCTTTTTTCTAGTAAATCCACAGGAGGTGACTAGGAACCTCTGATTGATTTATTTTATTTTATTTGAAATTTTTTATTTAATTAATTGATTTAGAATATTTTTCCATGGTTACATGATTCATGTTCTTTCCCTCTTCTCCTCCCCCCCATAGCCAACAAACAGTTCCATTGGGTTTTACATGTGTCACTAATCAAGACCTATTTCCATATTGTTAATATTTGCATTAGAGTGATCATTTAGAGTCTACATCCCCAAATACCCATGCAATCAAGCAGTTGTTTTTCTTCTGTGTTTCTGCTCCCACATTTCTTTCTCTGGATGTGGATACATTCTTTCTCATAAGTCCCTCAGAATTGTCCTGGATCATTGCACTGCTGCTAGTAGAAAAGTCCATTACATTCAATTGTTCCACAGTGTATCTGTCTCTGTGTATAATTTCCTCCTAGTTCTGTTCCTTTCACTCTGCATCAATTCCCGGAGGTTGTTCCAGTTCACACGGAATTCCTCCAGTTCATTATTCCTTTGAGCACAAGAGTAGTCCATCACCAACAGTTACCACAATTTTCTTAGCTATTCCCCAATCGAAGGGCATCCCCTCATTTTCCAATTTTTTGCCACCACAAAGAACACAGCTATGAACATTCTAGTACAAGCATTTTTCCTTATTATCTCTGGAGTATAAACCCAGCAGTGGTATGACTGGATCAAAGGACAGTCTTTTAGCACCCTTTGGGCATAGTTCCAAATTGCCATCCAGAATGGTTGTATCAATTCACAACTCCACCAGCAATGCATTAATGTCTCAATTTTGCCATATCCACTCCAGCATTTACTACTTTCCTTTGTTGTCATGTTAGTCAATCTGCTAGGTGTGAGGTGATACCTCAGAGTTGTTTTGATTTGCATCTTTTTGGTTATGAGAGATTTAGAACACTTTTTCATGTGCTTATTGATAGTTTTGATTTCTTTATCTGAAAATTGCCTATTCATGTCCCTTGCCCATTTTATCAATTGGGGAATGGCTTGCTTTTTTGGTACAATTGATTTAGCTCCTTTTAAATTTGAGTAATTAGACCTTTGTTGGAGGTTTTTGTTATAAAGATTTTTTCCCAATTTGTTGCTTCCTTCTAATTTTGATTGCATTGGTTTTGTTTGTACAAACCCCTTTTAATTTAATGTAATCAAAATTATTTATTTTACATTTTGTAATGTTTTCTAACTCTTACTTAGTTTTAAAATCTTTCCCATAGATCTGACAGATATACTATTCTATGTTCACCTATTTTACTTATAGTTTCCTTCTTTATATTCAAGTCATTCACCCATTCTGAATTTATCTTGGGGTAGAGTGTAAGATGTTGAACTAAACCTAATCTCTTCCATACTGTTTTCCAATTTTCCCAGCAGTTTTTGTCAAATAATGGATTTTTGTCCCAAAAGCTGGGCTCTTTGTGTTTATCATACACTGTCTTGCTGAGTTCATTTACCCCAAGTCTATTCCACTGATCCTCCCTTCTGTCTCTTAACCAGTACCATATTGTTTTGATGACCACTGCTTTATAGTACAGTTTAAGATCTGGTACTGCTAGGGACCCCTCCTTCACATTTTTTTCATTATTTCCCTTGATATTCTTGATGTTTCGTTCTTCCAAATGAACTTTGTTATTTTTTTTCTAATTCAGGAAAAATGTTTCTTGGTATTTTGATAGGTAGGACACTAAATAGGTAAACTAATTTGGGTAGGATTGTCATTTTTATTATGTTAACTCATCCTACCCATGAGCAAATAATGTTTTTCAAATTTAGATCTAGTTTCAATTGTGTGGAAAGTGTTTTGTACTTATGTTTGTATAGTTCCTGTGTGTGTCTCGGCAGATAGATTCCTAAGTATTTTATATTGTCCAGGGTGATTTTAAATGGAATTTCTCTTTCTAACTCTTGCTGCCAGGATGTGTTAGAAATATATAGAAATGCTCATGATTTATGTGGGTTTATTTTGTATCCTGAAACTTTGCTAAAGTTGTTGATTATTTCCATCAGCTTTTTTGTTGAATCTCTAGGATTCTTTAAGTAGACCATCATGTCATCTGCAAAGAGTGATAACTCGGTCTCCTCATTGCCTATTTTAATCCCTTCAATTTCTTTTTCTTCTCTAATTGCTACAGCTAGTGTTTCTAGTACAATGTTAAATAATAAAGGTGATAATGGGCATCCTTCTTTGACTCCTGATCTTATCAGGAAGGCTTCTCCTTTATCCCCATTGCAAATGATGCTTGCTAATGGTTTTAATATATACTGTTTATTATTTTGAGGAAAGACCCTTCTATTCCTATACTTTCTAGTGTTTTCAATAGGAATGAGTGTTATATTTTGTCTAAGGCCTTTTTTACATCTATTGAGATAATCATGCGGTTTTTGTTGGTTTGCTTGTTAATATGATCAATTATGTGGATGGTTTTCCTAATACTGAACCATCCTTGCATTCCTGGTAAAAATCCCACCTGATCATAATGAATAACCCTCATGATCACTTGCTGGAGTCTTTTTCCTAGTGTTCTATTTAAGATTTTTGTATCTATGTTCAATAAGGATATTGGTCTATAGTTTTCTTTCTCTGTTTTTGATCTGCCTGGCTTTGGAATAAGCACCATATTTGTGTCATAAAAGGAATTTGGTAGAACTCCTTCTTTGCATGTTATGTAAAATAGTTTGTATAGTATTGGGATTAGCTGTTCTTTGAATGTTTGATAGAATTCACTTGGGAATTCATCAGGCCCTAGGGATTTTTTCTTAGGGAGTTCTTTGATGGTTTGTGCAATTTCTTTTCTGATATGGGATTACTTAAGTATTCTATTTATTCTTCTGTTTATCTAGGCATTTATATTTTTGTAAATGTTCATCCATTTCATCTAGATTGCCGTATTTATTGCCATATAATTGAGCAAAATGTTTTTAATGATTGTCTTAATTTCCTCTTCATTAGAGGTGAGGTCTCCCTTTTCATCTCTGATACTGTTAATTTGATTTTCAGTACTTTATTTTATTTGTTTTTTCAAAGTAACAGCTTCTAGTCTTATTTATTAATTCAATAGTTCTTTCACTTTCAATTTCATTAATTTCTCCTCTACTTTTTAGGATTTCTAATTTAGTCTTCATCTGACGATTTTTAATTTATTCTCTTTCTATTCTTTTTTAATTCACATGCCCAATTCATTGACTGCTACCTTCCCTAATTTGTTAATATCTGCACTTAAGTATATAAATCTTCCTCTGAGTATTGCTTTGGCTGCATCCCATATATTTTTGATAGGATATCTCATCATTGTCATTCTCTTCAACAAAATTATTGTTTCTATGATTTATTCTTTAACCAATTTTGGAAGATCATATTATTTAATTTCCAATTAATTTTTGGTTTGCCTCTCCATGAACCCTTGCTAATCATTATTTTTATTGCATTATGATCTGAAAAGGTTGCAGGTATTATTTCTGATTTTTTGCATTTGATTTCCATGTTTTTATGCCCTAGAATATGGTCAATCTTTGTGAATGTACCATGTGCTGCTGAAAAGAAGGTATATTCCTTTTTGTCTCTATTTAATTTTCTCCATATATCTATTAACTCATTTTTCTAAGATTTCATTCACATATCTTACCTCATTCTTGTTTCTTTTTTGTTTGATTTATCTAAATCTGATAGAGAAAGGTTCCAGTCTCTCACTAGTATAGTTTTACTATTTCCTCCTTAAACTCCAATAGTTTCTCCTTTAAAAATCTGAATGCTATATCATTTGTTGCCTACATGTTGAGTACTGATTTTCCTCATTGTCTATACTGCCTTTTATCAGGATGTAATTACCCTACCTGTTGTTAAAAAATCAGATCTGTTTTTACTTTGGGTTTGTCAGATACCATGATTGTAATTCCTGCCTTCTTTTTCTCAGTTGACGCCCAATAAATTTTGCTTCAGCCTTTTACCTGTACCCGGTGTGTGTTTACCTTGTGTGTTTCTTGTATTGTTTCTTGTACCTATTGTAGGATTTTGGTTTCTAATCCACTCTCCTGTTTTCTTCCATTTTATGGATAAGTTTATCCCATTCAAATTCTGAGTTATGATTACTGCTTGTGTATTCCCCATCATTTTGATTTCCTCTTTTAGTCCTGCCCTTTCTTCTTTCACTATTTCCTTCTACACCAATATTTTGCTTTTAATTAGTCCCCCTTTTCCCACCCTTATTTTACTTTCCTTCCCCCAACCTCCCTTCTTATTCCTCTCTTATTTTTCTTTAGAATCTATTAAATTCCCTTCCCCCTCTCTTTACTTCCCTTTTTGTACTCCCCTCTCCACTCCCCACCTTGGTTTTTCCCTCTCAACTTTCCTGTAGGGTAAGATAGATTTAGATACCCCAATGTATCTAGATGCTCTTCCCTCTCAAAATTGATTCCACTGAGAGTAAGGTTTAAGTATTACCTATTATTATTCTCTTCCTCTCCTTCTAATAGTATTCTTCCCCTTCCCCTCTCATATGCCTCTTTATATGGTATAGATTATCTTATTTTTCTTATTCTTTCAAATTTCTCTTGATGCCATCTTCTATAACCCCCTTTTCTTTTTTGTATATCATCTTAAACCACTTAATACCCCAACCTCTACCTATGAATAATTCTTCTAACTACTATAATAGTAAATACAATTTTTGACAGTTACATTTTTCCATATAATAATATAAACAATTTGACCCTATTGAAGCCCTTTAAAAAAGGAAAAAAATTTCCCCCTCTCTTTCTTATTCACCTTTTCATGTTTCTCTTGATTTTTGTATTTGGACATCAAATTTTCCATTTAGTTCTGGTCTTTTCTTTATAAATACTTGTAACTCTTCTATTTTGTTAAATTCCCATATGTTGCCCTGGAGTCAATTTTGATGGGTAGGTGATCCTTGGTTGTAGATCCAATTCTTTTGCCTTTATGAATATCATATTCCAAGCCTTGCAGACCTTTGTTGTGGAGGCTGTCAGATCCTGTGTAATCCTGATTGGTGCTCCTTGATATCTAATAAAAAAAGGAAAGAAGAAAATCAAGTATCTGTCACTTTCTGGCTTCTTATACTATTTTCTCCTTAGCTTGGAAGCTCTTAAATTTGACAATTATATTCCTGGGGGTTGTCTTTTGAGGATTATTGTAGAGGGTGATCTATCAATTCTTTTAATGTCTATTTTCCCTCTTGTTGAAGAACATCAGGGCAGTTTTTGTGAATAATTTCTTGTATGATTTCAAGGTTTCTGTTTATTTCTAGGTTTTCAGGTAGATCTACGATACTCAAATTGTCTCTTCTAGACTGGTTTTCCAAGTCAGTTGTTTTTTTTTTTCCAATGAGAAATGTTTCCCTATATTTTTTCATTCTTTTGCCTTTGCCTTATTAATTCTTGCTGTCTTGTGAGATCATTAACTTCTACTTGCCCAATTCTGGTCTTTGAAGATTGTTTTTCAGCTATGATCTTTTGATTTCCTTTTCAGTTTGTTCTATCCTGCTTTTCATGGCTTCCAGGTGTTTAATTCTAGTCTCCAATTTGCTTATCATTTCATTTGATTTCTGGACTTCTTTTTCCAAGTGGGAGTTTCTGTCTTTTAAACTGTTATTTTCTTTTTTAACTCTTTCCCACTTTTCTTGCCAAGTTATTCTTTCTTTCTAATTTGCTTCATAATCTCAAATCTGAGCTCCTCAAGAGCTTATGACCAATTTCCATTTTGGGGGAAGGTTTGGATTTGTTTACTTGTTTGTTGTCTTCTGCTGTCTCCTCTGTGGTCTGAAATTTTTCTACATAAAAATTACCTAAAGTCAAGTTTTTTTTCTTGTTTGATTGTTTGTTTGTTTTTGTAGTTGTGGATTATAGTTCTTGGTTGTTGGTGGCCATTGCTTTGTTCCTTCCTGGTCAGAAGTCTGAGTGAGGAAGGTGGGCAAATCTTTGTATTGAGGTCCAGATAGGTTTTTGCCCTGAGGCTATTTTTCGAGTCTCCGTAGTGTCTGCTGCATGCATATCCCCTCTCTGCCCAACCTCCACATTTCCTCAGCCTCCTGTGGTTCCAAGTCTCACTGCTCTGAGGGGTAAGTCTATAATGTTCTCAACCAGCCCCCCTGAGAACCTAGAGGTTGTCCTACACCTCGCTCTGACTCTAGTGTCATAGGTGGAGTGGGGACGGGTGGTGAGCTCACACTTTGATGGGAGTAATTTTGCCCTCTTTTTAGGGTAGAAATTCCCAAACTCTGTCTACCTTCAATGCTGTGACCTATAGTAGAGCCCCTTCGCTCAGCTGGTCTTGGTTATTGTCCTTTTGAGGCACTTTATATAGGTTGGTGGAGAGGAGAGGAAGAGCCTTGCTTCTACTTTGGGGCCATCTTAACCCGGAAGTCCCCGATTGCTTTAGACTCTGGCCCATGGTTGAGCAAGCAGCCTTGGCATATTGTGTATGGTACCTGGCTGTCACGCTCTGAATATCTCTACTGTCAAAGCAGGGAGTACTATTTTAGGAACTCTTATTTTAATTACACATTCACGTCCATATCCTGGTCCTCATTTAAGTTCTAAAGTACAGTCTCTGGGCCTGCCACCACTTCAGAGGCAATACTCATTAGTGAGCAGTTGGGGTTTTGATTGAACTTGACCTCGAGCTCTAAACTCGAAATGATCTATCTTTATAAAACCAAACAACAACCCAGGTAGTTCCTCCTAAGTGAGGCCAGGTTGTGACAAACCTCAACGATCAGTGGAAGGTCTAAATTAGGGGAAGGGCTCTCACTGTGGGAGCAACTTCAGGGTTCTCCTATTCAAAGTCCAGGCTCCCAAGAACATGAATAATCCGAAGAGCTAATATTTACATAGAGCTTTGATGTTTATAATGGTAAATATATATACATATGGGGCCGCTGGGTGACCCAGCGAATAGAGTGCCAGACCTGAAGTCAGGAAGATTCATTTTCCTGAGTTCAAATCTGGCCTCAGACACTTAATTCTCTGTGTGACACTGGTCAGGTCATGCAACCCTATTTGCCTCAGTTTCCTTATCTGACAAATGCGCTAGAGGAGGATTCTTCCAGTATCTCTGCCAAGAAAACCCCAAATGGGGTCATGAAGAGTCAGACCCAACGAAACAGCAAAATATATACATATATATTTGACCCTCACAACTAACCACCTTTTAGGGTTGGTGCTATTCATGTGACCCTGGGCAAGTCACTTACCCCAGTTGCCTATAGGTCAAATGTGAAGTGGATCCAGACGGGCCATTTTAGCTTTGATCTCACAGACAGACAGAGCCTCTGAGCTACCAGAGCTCATTTTATACCAAAAAGGCTAAGAAGTAAGCAGTCTATCCACAGGATTTGATAGCTTCATGGCCTAGAGTCTGTATCAATGGACCACCAAGCATCTACTGAGCACTGAGCACTCATTTGGGACCTGGGCATATAGTATTTCTCTTTGGAGAAGCAGTGGGGCACAGGAGAGTGAGGAAACCCTGCCTTCAAGTGCTGCCCTTGCCACACCTATCAGGGCCTCTTGGTGCCCTCAGGAGGCTCTCACAGACTAAGGCATGGGATGAGTTGGGGCCTTCTGGTCCTGTACCGTGATTCTCTCATACCACTGAATTTCAGGTGCACGGCAGGAAATATGGGGTACAGACTGTTCTCTCAGGAGAACAAGAGCATTAAGGGCCTCTCTCAAGCCCTGAATTTCCCTGGGTGGGCGGCCAAGGTTCATATACCTCACTGCCAGGTTTCTGTGTGTACCCTTTCTCCTCCGCAGCCATTGTGTGCAGGGACAGAAATGTGTGAGCTCCGTTTTCGGATGAACTATAATATCTCAATTATTCCTGCTATATTTTGCCTCCGATTCACCAAATCATATATTGGGGTTGTTATCGCTTATTTCTTCTTAATAAATGTTTCATGTTTAAGGCTCAGATGCTCCCCCCAAAAAACCCAACCCAACCCAGATCACCTCCGACCCTTGTTAGCCCTATGACCCTGGACAAGTCAGGCTTCTCTGACCTGCAGGCAACTGTCTCTAAGACTATTTGGCAGAGGAAGTTGCCTCACCAGGGAGCTCTCATTTTTCAAAATGAATTTCTATCTCTTCCTCCCAGCCAGCTTGTCAGATCTTTGAGAGCAGGGCCTATGCATGCGGAATGGTAACATGGAAAGAGCTGTATACTTGGAGGTAGGGCATCTTGGTTTGAATCCCTTATCCGCCATGTGACCCCAAGATAAGCCAGTTACTTCTCCCCCTCTGAACCCCAATTTCCTTATTTGTAAAATGGGGCTAATAATTAGTATATATCTACTTCACAGGATTCGTATGAGGAAAAGACATTTTCAGCTACGAAATATCAGAGAAATGGAAACTCGTTTGATGCAGTGGGTAGAGTATAGGATTTGGAGACAAAAAGGTTGGAGTTGAAATCCGGCCTCAGTTACTACCTATATGACCCTGGATAAGTCACTACCCCTCTGTTTGCCTCAATTTCCTCATTTGTCAAATGAGGATACTAATAACCCCTACCTCCCAGGGCCATTGTGAAGGTCCAATGAGTTAACTGTTGTAAAACACCTAGCACAGTGCCTGGCACATAGCGAATGCTTTAGAAATGTTGGCTATCGTTATTACCCCATACCCCCAGCTAGGCATCAGGTCATGGAGGACCAGCCTCAGAGTCAGTACTCCTAGGTTCTACAGAGTCTGTGGCTGATTATACATTATATATAAAATTTCTCATTTGCGCTGGTGGAGGGAGTTTCCATATCAGGAGTTCGTTACAGCAACAAAAATCACTGGTCTGGGCCACCCCTCCCACCCAGGCTACGCACAGGGATGGCCACATATTAACTGCTCAGTAAATATCACATGGACCTGAGAATAACAATAGTGGTTTGAAGAGTCCTTTACAAATATTGTCACGTCTTATCCTTACCACAACCCTGGGAAGTCCGTGTTATTATTGTCCCCATTTTAGAGATGAGGAAGCTGAGTCAGACAGAGGTTCAATGACTTGCCCACAGTCACACAGCTATTAAGTATCCAAGGTTGGATTTGAAATAGGATCTTCCTATGTCCAGGCTTGGCCCTCTATCCACCAAGCCACCTAGCCGCTACGCTAGGGTCCTGCCCACTAAGTCTTGCTTAAGCTGGGGAAGGTCTATGAGTTTGATGTTGCTTTTCAGTGGTTACCTATATCTTGTTTCTTTTCAAGGGTGTTCTATTGGAGGGCTGCAGCTTATGTTGGTGAGAGCAGCCCATACTCACATCAACAGAAATGAATTTAAAATCAGGCGAACCTCCTGAATGGACAAAAGCGGGAGGAGACGGGAGTTCCTTATTTGAATCCTCATTGAACATTCCAAGCATACCTTTTGTCCATTCCGGCTTACCTGTGGCCTTGACCTGGACTTCCTGTTTCTTAGATTTCACTTCGACTCAACCAGTTGAACTTCTTCATCTTATTTTTGTACACACATTCTTCTAGTTTCTAGCTTCCTTCTTGCCTATGTGCTCAGATCCAGCATCTTGGTGGAACGGGAACACCTCATCGTGGGTGAAACCTACAAACCACTAGGATAGAAGGAGGAAACAGATGAAGGGTTCGAGAAAGTGGTATGGAGGCGTGATGTGTTAGTGATCTGAGATAGTAATTATCTAGACATCTGGTAGAGCTCTGTGTGCCCAAAGTAGAATAGCTGATGATTTCTTGGTGTGTCATAATAGCAATTTCATCCTCTAAAAAGGTAGAAGAAATAAAACGAAATAGATATTTTAATCCTGATTCTGATCAATAAGGATGAACTTGTTGCTGAGTTAGAAATAACAGGAATCTTGGAAGGAAGTAAACACTTTGTCTCAGAAGCTGTGATAGAGGAGAGGGCAAAAGCTTTCCATTTAGAATGAGTATTTCAAGAAATGATGGTAATGAATAAATAAACTCATGTGGGGGAAATCAGTGTGAGAATGACATCTTGTCTGTGCTAAGAAAGTGACTAAAATGTCCATGCCACTTGACCGTAAGATCCCACTGCTAAGCGTATATCCCAGAGAGGTCAGCAGTTCAAAAGAGGGGCCCCGTAAATCGATTTATGCACCAAAATATTTATAACATCACTTTTCAGGTCAGCCCCCCAAACTACTGACAAATAGGTCAGTATCAGTTTGGAGGGAGCTCTCGTGGTTACCTTCTCTCGTGGTTACCTTCTCGCGTGGTTAACATGTTTATCAGTGTCTCTTGGAGATAGGAGTGATGTGAGTCTGAATCCTGCCTCAAATCTTTGCTTTCTGTGTGATCTTCTACCTCTGTAACCCTCAGTTTCCTCATCTGAAAATGGCGATAATCCCTACACTATATATCACTAGCAAGGTTTTGTGAGTAAAGTAGTTTATAATTTGAAAGAGTGTATATACTCCAGTGGATTAATGATCTCCTCCATACAAATAATCTCTCTTATGATGCAGATAACAGTCCATCCATGCCTGCCCATCCTGTTACTCTTGCTCATGTCTACCCTTAAATATGCCACGAGGGGGGCCCCACCCACTGCACTGGAGGTCTTTCTATCATTCTCTTGACCTCGCAAACACACAGACTGCCCACTAATTGCCCTTCACCCATCTTCTCTGCTCATTCATTTCCTGTACACATCTTCTAGGCAATTCCTCATTTGGGATTGGTTGCAACCTGTCCACCTCTGCCATGGGCCTCTCCACCACCCTCAGGGTAATTCTGAACCTTGGTTAGTTGAATATTACAACATTCCTTGACTTTCGGTGGCACTAGAAGAAAACCATTTAAGACAGTCTTCATTTTAGGAAAATGTTTTACATTGAGTCCTTGAACAATGCAGAGAAGAATAAGGAGATAGATGAGACGCACAAATACTCAAATGAATTTCACCCAAGTATCCAAATGAGAAAAACTAGGTGGATGAGAAATGCCTGTTCACCAGGCTATTATATGCAACTGGAACGAGCAGTGAGGTGGGCCCAGAAATGTACAGGTGGAGAGTGGGGTAGATTCCCTTTGGGAAACTGCACGATGTTCTTAAAATACTTTTTGAACTAGAGCCACAGGAGTTCCTGTGAGTAGAAGGTCCTTAAGGGCAAGAACTGTATATTGTTCTTCTCCATATCCCCTTTATATGAAAGAATGCGAGCAAATATCTGCTGACCCAAATCGACCAGACCTAAAACAAGTATTTCAGCTTGTTGCCTGGAGTTCCTTTTTGGTCTCCCTTCTCCAGAGTAACTCTGGGTAGTCAATCACATAGGTCCCATTTGGCAATGGCACAAACTAAGTGGACCGTGTGACTACGATCTGCTCCCCAGAACGCTAAATCCCAGCTTCCCGTGTCCCTTCTCACATCCCGTGCTAACGTAGGGAGGATATAAATTGTGGAGCTCCTTCCCTCACTTTTTCCCTGGATCGTCACAGCAGAAGCGTGCTGGAGAACTTACTCAGCCGGGTTTTCTTTTTGTTAGATAATTAAGTTTGGGCTTCTATTCCTTTTAGTTTACTTTCTTTCTACTTCAAGTGATTATTAAGAAACCTCATAAAATCTAATACTTGGAGGTATTGGATAGTAGTTGTAAATCTTATAGGGCAAAGCACATAAGACCATCTGAGCCTCCAAAGATGCCCGAATGTCCAGGAAACATTCCTCTCACTTCAAACACCTGCTGGGAACTCTGAAGTACCAGTCTGGGATGTCAGAGGCCACTTATTTGTCAAAGGGAGGAAATGGGGAAAGAGGTGAATAAACTTGGAGTGTACCGTAACACTGCTAACAAGTCATCTAGAGCTATGAGGGAAGGAAATGCCTTTGGAATAGGAGCTTGAGCTGTGCACAATATGAAGCACACTATCATGGTATGGCCAGAGAAGTAAATGGTAACACAGTGTGTCAGGAAATTGCTATGATTGGAAAGAAGTAACAAAGGGCAGGGCAGTTGGGGACATATTGAGGCACTTCAATCAATCAGCCAATCAGCACACTTAAGAAACCCTTGCCTTCCATCTTAGAATAAATACTGTGTAGAAGACGCAGAAGAGCCGTAAGGGCCAACTAGTGGGGATTAATTGACTTGCCTAA
The DNA here is from genome assembly GCF_027887165.1 of Monodelphis domestica. NCBI lineage: Eukaryota > Metazoa > Chordata > Mammalia > Didelphimorphia > Didelphidae > Monodelphis > Monodelphis domestica. The sequence continues at coordinate 50,568,400 of NC_077235.1, read as the reverse complement.
GGTTACATACCTAAGAAGCATCTGAGGCCACATCTGAACCTGGGACCTCCTGTCCTTAGGCCTGGTTCTCTATCTACTGGGTCACCTAGCTGCCTCTCCCCCAAGCTGTGCATACATTTCAATAAAATGTGGCAAGTACTGTGCTGGATGCTGCAGATAAAGAGACCAAAATGAAGTTGTCCATGCTCTCAAGGGGCTTACATTCTATCAGGGGAGACATGCATGCGTCAATAAGTGTATACAGATTATATAGAACATCACTAAGAGTATGCAGATTATATAGAAAATAAGATAAGGTAACTTTGGGAGGCAGGATCCTAAGATCTGAGGTTGGTAGTGGTGGTAGGAGAATTGGGAAGGATGTCCAAGAGACTCTGACAATGCAGGGATTGGAGTTCAGTTTCAGGAGAGAGAGATTAGGCCTGGATGTATAGATTTGGGAAACATCTGAATTGGGAGAGTAATTGATCCCATGAAAGAAAATGGAGAGCATATAGATAGATAAAAGAGGGGCCAAGGCAGAGCTTTGGGGGACACTTAGGCTTAGGAGGCAAGATCTTGATGATGGAGCAATAAAGTAGACTGAGGAGAAGGGATCAGACAGGTAGGAGAGAAAGCAGGAGAAGTACAACAGCATGGATGCTATGTGGAGAAGGTCCTAGGACAGCGTTGGCAAACATTTTCAAGTTTGTGTGCCCAAACTGCAACTTCAAGCTGCCTACCACCCCACCACACACCATTACCCCAGAGAGCAGAGGGAGGAAGTACTCATTTTGAATGGCTGGACAGAGGGGCGGGGCATGCAAAAAATGTCCTTGGGTACTAGGAAGAGGGGGAACAGAGGAGCTCCCCCTAGCCAGCCCAACACATGTGGCAGTACTTCAACACTGTCCTAGGAGATTGGGGGAAGGAGGAGTCAGTCTGGGTAAATATTCTAGAGAAGTCAAAGGACCTCAGGACTGAGAAGAGCCAGTAGGAGCTATTTCCAGAAACGTTTCGGTAGCATAAAGGGCCGGAGAAGGGTTGGGGATCAGAATGCCAGTGGGAGTAAGGAGGTGACAAAGTAGGGGCAGGTTCAGAATGACAGATTGGCTGAGTTGGGAGCCTCCTAGTCCAAACCATATCTAAACAAGAATCTTCTCTACTTCAAATGGTCATCCTTCCAGCACCTGATTGGAGATTTCCAGTGAGGAGTTAGCCCATCACCCCCAAGGAGCGAAGGAGAATGAGGCCCATGTCCCCCACCCCAACCCCACACATAACAGCCCTTCAAATACTTGAAGCCAGTCATCATGTCTGCCCAGAGCCTTCTCTTTTCCAGGCTAAACATGTCTAGTTTCTCATGGAACAGCCTTAGCAAAAAGGAAGAGCACACTTTCTTCAAAGAGTTAAACCCCTTTCTTTTCATTACCATAACGACAAGGATAGTCTCTTCATTTCTTTAAGTGGAATAGATCTTAATCAAGGCTTTGTTTTGACTTTTTCCAGCTTGCAGCAGCTTCTTTTTAATCAGAGTTGGCTTCCCTTCCAGTGCTGCCCTGGTGCCCTCCCACCTTGTGCCCATGAGCTTCTGTGCCCTCCCTCACTACTATAATACTCTTCTTGCGCCCATTCTGTGCTAGATCCTTCGGAGCTCATCCTGGTCTGAAGAGCCACACTGTACGTTGACTCTGACATCGTGATATTACTTTAGTCATCTTCTAGGACAAAGAACAGCAATCTTCCTCTTCCTGATGACGCAAAGGGGGCACCTCGAGAGGTGAGCTGACATTCAGAAAGTTGCTGAGACTACCCTGTGCTCTCAGATTGACTGGCCTCTGAAGGAATAGTTCTCAGGAGGATTGAGGCCCAAATCCAGCCTTATACGTGGAGAAGAGAGGCCTCTTGAGGCATCCCAAAGTGTACACCTGGCCCATGTGCCTTCCCACCTGGTCTCCACTTCATGCACTCTCCACTGCACTAACATTGGCTCTTCTTATGCACAAAATTCCATTTCCTGTCCCTGTGACTTGGCCCAGGTAACCCCTGGACTTCTCTTAGAATCTCATTTCTCTCGCCTCTCACTCCAGGCATTTCCCAACTCCCCCAGTCTCTCTCTTCCTCTGGAAGTTGCTTTGTAAATGTCTCATATTTGTTCGTCCCACCCCCATGCCTCTTATTTAAACTCCCTGACAGCAGCAGGACTCATTTCCTTTGGGATTCCCCCTGCAGCACCTTGCAATTAATCATCGCTTAATTAGTTTATTGAATTGAATCGAATTAGATCTGGGCACCAGACACTTCACTATCTTTTCATCTTGGAACAAGAGGCAGCATGATAGAGTGAGAAGAATATTGACTTATGAGTCCAAGGCCCTGTGTTCAAATCTTACCACTGACACCTATTACCTAAATTACTTCTGGCAAGTCACCTAACCTCCTACCCGTTCCACCACTGTAATTCAGCAACTCGCTTGTAACATCCACTATATCTATATGTGCATATGTATACACGTATGTTCATGTTATATAATAAGCAACATTTCTATAGCACCTACTACATGCCAGAAAGTGTACTAAGTGCTTGACAAATGTTATCCCATTTGATCTCCCAACAACCTAGTAAGCTATATGCTATTATTATCCCCATTTTACAGTTGAGAAAGCTAAGGTGGCCAGCTAATAAATGTCTAAGGATAAGGGGACAGCTGGGTGGCTCAGTAGATTGAGAGCCAGGCCTAGAGACAGGAGGTGTCCTGGGTTCCAATCTGGCCTCGGACGCTTCCTAGCTGGGTGACCCTGGGCAAGTCACTGAACCCCCATTGCCTACCTCTAACCTCTCTTCTGCCTGGGAACCAATGAATACACAGTGTTGATTCTAAGATGGAAGGTGAGAGTTTAAAAAAATGTCTAAGGATGGATTTGAACTTGGGTCTTCCTGACTCCAGGCCCAGTATTCTCCACCTAGCTACATATCATCTAATCTTTTGACCCAGAAAACCAGTGTACACAGTGAGCTCCAATGAAGTTGTAATTTTGATGATATCATTTCACTGCAGCACTAAAGCCAGACAAACTAAAATTCCATCTTGAATGTTTTTACACAATTGCTGCAATCTATCACAATCACAGCATCTTCTTCATGGCATCACCAACCCGGAATCTTTCCTCCATCTGTTTGGTGCCTTTATCAGTCCTCTCTCCTCATCATTTTTCTCCTTAACTACAGGCCCTCTATGAATTTCCCTTTATCTGAATATGTTCAGTGGCAAACTGGAGCCATGTTGAAAATCTAAACCTTGGAAATTAGCAAATGCTACAAATCAGGACTTGATTTATTGCTTCGCTGATTGTCTAGACTCAGGAAAGTGGTGGGGAAAATGTTAATACGTATTAAACTTCCAAGTCTGTTGTGAGTCCATTTTGGTTTCGGGGAACTGTTATTAAACATTCACTAACATACCCGTGGACGTGTCCACACTAACTGGACCCTGAAGAGTACTGGCCTTCAGGAAATCTGGCTCTGTTGTGCTTGTGACCGGGAGTGAGGCTTCTTTCCTCAGTTTCCTCCTCCATGAAAGGAGGATCATCAACTCGTCCAAGGACCTTCTTCCCAGTTTTGGGGGAAGTCAATTGGAATGGAAAAGTGACATGGAATGATGGGTAGGGGAGAATGATAAGGCAATCTCTCCCCCGCAAAAAAGAGAAAAGAACATCCGTGAAGTATTTTTAATGCACAGAAGAGAATAGAAGGTATATCAGAGGAAGACACAGGCAAGCACAATGACTTTGAAAGTGATATGCTGGATTTCTTATATAGTATAAAAAACCAAGCTGGAGTTAATAGACATTCATGATTTCACACACATGCCCCTTTTCTATTTCTCTTTGTACATGGAAATGATGCTCACATTTGTTGTGGTTTCTCAATTTCAAAATGACGAAATAGTAAAAACAACAACAACAATGATAATAGTGACAGACTATTCTGGGGCTTGCGGTGTGTTGATTGCTCAAGGAGCCTTGAACTTCCAGAATGTCCTCAGGATAAAAAGGGATTTATGGAAATGAAGAGGACATTCAAGAAGACAATTCCATGCAGACTGTAGTGGACATAGTATGGAGCTTGAAATCAGGTTCAGATCTTGCCTCTGACATAAATGTGTGACTTTGAGCAGGTCAACTCATCTCTGTGGGCCTCAGTTTCCTCATCTGTAAAATTAGTGGCTGGACTAAATGGCTATTAAGGGCTGCGATGTTTTGAACACTACATTTCATAGAATCATAGATTTCGAGCTAGAAGGGACATTAGGAGCCACTGAGTACAACTTCCTCATTTTTACATGTGAGGAAACTAAGGCTGATTTTGAATTGCTCATGGTCACACAGACAGTAACCGAGGCAAGACTTTAACTCGGATCTTCTTGATGCCAGGCCCAGGGCTCTAACCATTAGACTACCTGGCTCTGTTATTTATTCCCTGTATAACTTTGTTCAAGTCTCTTAACCTGCCCGTGCCTCAGTTTCTTACTCTATGAGATGAGGGCAGTTGGACAAGAAGGCCTCTGAGGTCTCTTCCAGTTATAGAACTATGACCCCAAGTCTCTTTGTCAATCTTTGCCAGTTTTCTCATCTGTAAAATGAAAGGATTGAGCCAGATGCCAGCCTCTAAGGTCCCTTCCACTGTCTGTGATCACAGAATGCCTTCATGTCCAGTGGCACAGAAAGACAATGGGTTTAGAGCCAGAGGACCTGGATAAAACCATTGGGACCCAGTTTCCTTACTTGTACAATAAGGATGCCAGACCAGGTGATACCAAAGATACTCTCATCTCTAAAATCCAATTGTGCTATGCGTTTTTGACACAAGGATCATTTCCCATGAGCGTTTCCGAAGGGAAAAGATGGCTCATCACCATTCACAGAACCGTTATTGAAGTAGCACAAAATGCCAAAATTCAGCGGAGTCCCGTTTGTTATATGCTGGCTTAGCTGAGCTCTTGCCTAGCTTTCCCAACATAGAGCCCAAGCAAAAGAAGCCGCCCTCCTCTCTTCTCTGTCAATCCCAGGGAAGGTATTTGTATGAGTTTTTGATTGGCTTAGCTGAAGGATGGCAAGTGATCTCCTTATCATCTTAACTCTCCCCCAGCCACAGGTGGCAAGAGGCAAACATGCCCCTTAGCTGCCAACAGATGCAACTAAACGCTCAAATTAGATCTCCCTTCGCTTGGGAACGATAAAAATGACCCTGTGGAGGAAATTACACTGTGAGGCAAAAATGGAAAACACTCCGCTGATGCACAACAATGTAGGAGGGACAGATACAAATTGTTCCAATCACAGCATGGTGGAAGACTAATGAACAATGGGCTAGGGAAAGGAATGGGGAGAAAATAGCAAATTGCCATTTGAATGAACTCGGGGCCCAATGGCCTGCGTCAGAGATTGATTATTTGTCATTTCAGAGGAAATGTCCTTTAAAGGAAAGGGACTGGGTCGGGCTGGCTCTGCTGTGCCGCAGTGGAGTGGAGTGGCCTGCTCTAGGTGGCTTGGTATCTTCATTAATTTTCATTGCCCACTTTTCCAATACACCGTTCTAATTATCCATTTCCTTTCCCCAAATCACATAGTTAGAAGCAGTAGAAGGAGGGCTGGCTTTGGAGCCAGAGAATCTGGATTCCAATCACAGCTCCGATGCCTCCCCTCAGTGACCTTGGACACATCACTTCACATCTTTGGGGCTTGAATTTCCTCCTCTGCAAAATGAGGGGGTTGTATTAGATGGCCTCTGAGGTCCTTGGTGTGACCCTGGGCAAGTCATTTTCTCTCTGGTTCCAGTTTCTTCATGTATAGATGAGGAGATGGAGGTCCCTTCCAGCTCCGAATCTGTGATCCCTAAAGAGGAAGAATCCTCAGAGGCATTTAACATGACCTGTACTTGCCTGTACTCTACAGTATCCTGATAAGACTAGGCAGGGAAAGTCCATTGCCTCCCCAGAAATATCATTGCACTTAGGACCCTCTCTCCTTCTTTTCCCTTTTCCGTATCCTTTTGGGAGAAACAGGAGAAGGAATAAAGCAGGAGGCCCAGGTTGTGTATTGCAGCAGGCACGATGCCAACAGGAAAGATGCTGCTTTCCTAAAGCACTGTGGGCCAGAAAACTTGGACTAGAGGGGAGTGGCTGAGACCGAAAGATCTGTTGGGAAGGAGAAAGAAGAAGAGAAAAGAGAAGAGAACAAGAGAACAGCAGAGAGCAGAGCTTCTGCATTATGTCACTCCCTTGGGGACAAAGGAAGTGGCATGAAACTCTAGGATTTCAGGCAGCCTGGCAGTAACTGACAACTGAGAAAGACCCATGGTGATTGCAGAAGTAGTGGCAACAGGAGATTGGATTGGGGAGTGTGGAGGAATGCAGAACCTGTATTGGAAAAAACCAATGAAAGCAAAAATAAGCACTGAATGCTTACTGTTCTGGGCAGCAAGGTGGCACTGAAGTGGTTAGTTAGAGCGCTGGATCTGGAGTAGGGAAGACCCAAGTTCAAATCTCATCTCAGATACTTACGAGCTGTGAGATCTTGGGCAAGTCACAGCCTGTTTGCCTCAGTTTCCTCATCTGCAAAATGATCTGGAGAAAGAAATGGCAAACCAGTCCGGTATCTTTGCCACAACTAAACAACAACAAGATTACTGTGCTAGTTTCCATAGAACCAGCAATTACAGGGCACTCAAACCATGTACTGGGACTTTCCCTCCTGGGGCATGAATTTTGGGGGCCTGAGATTGAAGCATTCTGAGAGAACAAGAGTATGAAATAGCCCTCATTGGGCCTGGGATCACTAAGCACTATTGTACTCTCTAAGAGATTAGAAGTCGAGCCCCTTTTAGGTCTTGTACTTTCATTACACTAATGCTGCATTGTTCATCAGCATTCTAAAGAAATACCCCGTGTGCGAAAGCTTTGAAAGCCTTTTCAGGAATAGAGTCTAATGCCCAAAAGTTTCATCTGAATATTATGCAAATTATTATCCTTTTACCCAGATAGAGATACGGGTTGGGGGCCTGGGCCAAAGTAGTCCAATTCTCCAGGCATTCATTAAGTACCTACTATGTGCAAGGCTCTGTGCCAGGTGCTGGGGACAAAAAAGACGAAATAAAAATAGTTGTTGAATGAGATGAGTTATTCTTGAAAACTCCTGAAATAGAAGCCAGGCCGGCTGCCAGGAGTAAAGGCGGAGTTGGAGTTTTGCTTCCCATCTATTTGTATCCCCACAACTTAGCACACTGTTTTGCAAGTAGTAAATGCTTACCAAATGCTTTTTCCTCTTCCCATTGATGTTGGGGTTGCACATTTGGGGACAGTTCTTATTGTTGGGCAGCTTCTCCTTATATCAGCCTAAAATCTGTCTCTTGACACGTTTACCTCTTTGTTCTTCTAATGCCTTCGGAGGCCAAGAAGGAAGTCTGTTCCTTCGTCCAGATGGCAGCCTTTCAAGTACGTGAGAGCACCAGGCAAGTGTTCTAAGGCTTCTCTGGCCTTCATCTCTTCAGTTCTTTCCCCAAACCTAAGTGTGATATGGACTTTGCCCTGTCCCCAAAATGGCTCTCCTTAGGATGTGCTCCAGCTCTTGTTGACATTCTGCCTTAACCATGGTCCCCAGAAGTGAACCCAATAACCCACATATACTGTAACCAAGGAACAGACAGTAGGTTTATTATTGTACTGGAAAAAAACCACTTTGGCTGTCTGAACATAACCTAGGATTACAGTAGATTTTTAGATCGTTCTAGGTACTGGAGGAAATACAAAGATTAGGTATGGCGTACCTGCTGCCTTCATAGAGCTTCCAGTCTAATTTGGGGGTGATCCATAAACACAGATAAGAATAATGGACTGTATTATGTGATAAGTGTATTCAAGAACTAAACAAATATACTTTGTGAGATCCACAGGGGAAGGTTATTACTAATCAGAGGATCAGAAAAAGCTTTAAAGGATGGACAAAACTTGGAAAAAGGAGCTAATGACCCAGGACAATTCTGAGGGACTTATGAGAAAGAACATTATCCACATTCAGAGGAAGAACCGTGGGAGCAGAAACACAGAAGAAAAACAACTGCTTGATCACATGGGTTGATGGGGATATGACTGGAGATGTAGACTCTAAATGATCACCCTGGTGTAAACGACTGGTGTAAACGACAATAATATGGAAATGGGTCTTGATCAATAATACATGTAAAACCCAGTGGAATTGTGTGTTGGCTACAGGACAGGGATAGGGGGAAGGGAGGGAAAGAACACGAATCGTGTAACCATGGAAAATTTTTGTTAATTAAATAATTTTTTTTTAAACTTGAAGAAGGCTGAGAATATTCCAGGCACAGGGAGCATGATAAACAGAAGCCCAGATAGATGAGGGCAGAGAATGTTCTGGGAGTGCAGAAGAGCCAATTTCATTAGAATGTAAAGCACATTAAGGGGACTAATACGAGGTAAGAAAAAGTTGTGTAGGTCCTGGAATATTAGGTATAGAATCTCACAATTTTAAAGCGGGGCTTTGAGACTCAGCATCTACATGGACAAGAATCCCCGCTACAACATATCCAACATGCAGAGTCACTTAGGCTTTACCTGAAGACTTTCCAAGGTGCTCCATTCCACTTTGGACAACTTTAATTAGGAGGAAAGGTTTTTTTGTTAATTAAGTTAATTTATTTAATTAGTTAATTTAAAAGATTTTGCTTACACAATTCATGTTCTTTTCCTCCCCTCCTCCCACCCCCCCTCCTGTAGCCAGCATGCAATTCCACTGGGGTTTACATGTGTCATTGATCAAGACCTATTTCCATATTATTGATATTTGCACTAGAGTGATTGTTTAGAGTCTACATCCCCAACCGTATGTCCATCAACCCATGTGATCAAGCAGTTGTTTTTCTTCTGTGTTTCTACTCCCACAGTTCCAGGAGAGTTTTCCTGACATCAGACCTACATTTGCCTCTTTGCCAACTTCTACCCATTGCTCCTAGTTTTTCCTTCCAGGTCTAAGCAGAATCAGTTTAATCCTTCCTTCATAGGACAGCTTGAATACAGCCATCAGATCATCCCTAAAAATAGGTCTTGATCAAGGACACATGTAAAACGCAGTGGAATTGCTCATTGGCTACGTGGGGGTGGGGAGGAAGAGAAGGAAAGAACATGAATCATGTAACCATGGAAAAATATTCTAAATTAATTAATTTAAAATTTTCAATTAAAATTTTTTTTAAAAGTCATCCCTAAGTCTCCTCTCCTCCAGGCAAAATGTCCCTAATTCCTTTGATATGTGGCCTGTGATAATCATAGGATATGATTCCAAGATCCTTTGCCATCCTGGTTCCCTTCCTCTGGGTACTTTCTACTTTATCCCCCTAAAATGTGGTACCCCAAACTGAACTTGGGACACCAGATATAACCTAATGCCTACGTAGTCCTAGACCTGGGATTTCCTGGGTCTAAGGGGCTCCTGGTAAGGAAACATCCCCTCCCAAAGTCAATCAGAACCTTCTCTGGAGTTTATGGTCTTCTAATCACTTCTCAGCCTTTTGGCTAAGATCAAGTGTGGAGTTTATGGTCTTTGAGAGTTGCCCATGGCAGTGAGAGATGACGTGATTTGCCCAGGGCCACACAACCCTTCCATGATAGAAGCAGGCCTTGAACCCACTTTTTCCTGATGGACCATCTCCCCATCCATCACCCCATGCTGCCTTGCTCTTCCAGAGAACGTTGTGCTTGTGAATGCTGCCTATGATTACTTTAGCTTCAACTTTACTCAGTGGACATTAGGGAACCGTTGAAGGGTGCGTACCAGAGGGTGAGTGGGACAGCCAGATTTATGTGAAAGAAAGGTTCTTTTGGCAGCAGTGTGAAGAATGAATTGCATTCATTATCTCCAATAATGTTACTCCTAAAATCAACAGAGCATTGACTTTTTGGCATTGGAATCCAAGCCATTCTGATTCTAAACTTCAGAAAAGCAATTGAAAGTTGGAGTTTCTTCTGCTCGGGGGTTTTCTTCATCTTTTCCTTCACTGTGTTTTTCGGTGGGAGGCTTCCGTCCCGGAGATATTTGCAAAATAGTCCTTCATCCAGAGCCATAGGGATGACCCTCAGGGACCTGCTGAAATCCATCCATTCATGACTTCTGAGGTGGCCAGGGAGAATGGAGTGAGCATACTGATGATGCTCTCAAGGCTGTCATTGCTCTGAAATGTCCGGAGGAGCAGAGGGCCCTTTGCCTGCTGAGACTATTACCTGTTTGTGTCAGCTCAGTGGAGGGAGGAGAGACCCTGGTCACTGACTGACTGAGTTGTCATTCAGCATTAGGTTGGTCTGTTGAATGATTCCCCACTATAGAACCAGACTCGGATATGCTGGCGATTAGGACTGTGATAGCCTAGGCAGGCAAGCTGGTCGCTGTTTAGGGTTCGAATCACAGGGTTCAAGAAGTGACAAAGGAGGAATCTCTTTTGTTCATAGGTTAGCTTTGTTGGTCCTTCCAAATCTTCAGATTTGGGATTCTGTGCCTTATGGTGACAGAGGGATTGAAGGATATTTCCAAGGACTTGAAGGCACCAGTGTCACTCAGCTGACCTTTAGAGAGCCACAACGGGCCTGTCATTAATTCATCCTGGACCCCAGCTTCCAGATTCTGGAGTATGCTGTGGCCTCCATCAGTCTGGAGATGGGAGGAGACAGTTTAGCAAGCACTCCTTCCTTGAGTGAATCCAAAGCTGGTTTGTACCCCTTCTCTTGAACAGTACTGCCATAGCTGGCTCTTTGTTCAACGAGACTAGCTAGCTCCCACAAGGTGGAGTTGAGCTGAGCTTGGAGCCCTTCTAGGGCCTCTCTCACCTCTTCCAGGTGAAAGCCTCCCAAGTTCAACTTTGTGCGTGGCCTCTGCAAAAAGGAGAAGGCGTGCGAGCTGGACAAAGCTGATTTCTGAGAAACAGAAACTTAAATGGAAGAGCCGGGCTTAAGGCATGTGGTCTATGGTATCTGCCACTTGAGAGGTAAATAGAGGCAGCACAAAAATTAAGCCTTTCAAGCCACTTCTTGAAGGCCAATAATACAGAAGTCATCTTCCACAGAAAAGCAACTAACGGGCCTCAAGGGAGACCGTCTGTGTTGTGGAGAGACCACAGGGGTGGTTTAAGTCATGATCCAAGAGGGTGCCGTGCCAAGGTCAAGCCAAAGAATGCTCTGGAGTAAACCAATACACGAGTTGTAGAACTGTTGTATAGCATCAGGGCCGGAGGTGGGAGATGAGGGATGGGAGAAGGACACAAAGAGGGCGAAGTCAGTCAAGACAAGTGTGAATGGGGCGCTTTTCTTGGGAAACGTCTCTGCCTGAGATAATATCTTAATATTCGAAGGCAGCAGCATGCTTCTTACATGCTACCGCATCAGCACCATCATTCAGCTGCCTTTACATTGTAAATAGCCTGGACACATCCAGTTGCCACTCATTCATTAAGCATTTATTAAGACCCTGTTGCATATCAAGACTTGTGCCAGGTGCTGGAGATCCAAAGACAAAATTCTAACTGTCTCTGTCTCCTAAGAGCTTAAAGAATGTCTGGGGAGAAACAGCTAGGTGGCTTAGTGGATAGAGAATCAGGCTTGGAGTCTAGGGTCCTGGATTCAAATCTGGTATCTGATACTTCCTAGTAATATGACCCTGGACAAGTCACTTAACTCCATTGCCTAACCCTTACCATTCTTCCATCTTTAAACCAATACATGGTATTGAGTCTAAGACAGAAGAGAAGGGTTTAAAAAAAGGCTGGGAAAAACATTCTTTTTGCACATGAGCAAAGCCCAAATCTATCCAAGGTAACTAAGGGATAAGAACTCTCCATACTGTTTCACTGGTATTGGGCACTCCCAGTTCAGGCAATTCCCCTTCCCAAGTAAGCCAGCACTTTCTCCACTGTTGATAATCTTAGAGAGTTAGTTGCCTGGAGCACTAAGAGGCGAAGGACCCTGCCCGGCGTCACCCAGCCGCTGGGCGGCAGAGATGGAACTCGAAGCTGGGCCCTGCTGGCTCTAAGGCTGCTTTTCTCTTCACTATGCCATGCTGCCTGTATCCAAGTAATTTTACAAGGTAACTTGGCAGATGGTGGGAAGTACCAACAGCCTGGAGGATGACGAAAGGCCTCCTGTAGGAGACGGTATTTGCACTGAGCTTGGAGGAAAACTAGGGATTCTGTGAGGGGAAGGTGAAGAGGGAGTGCACTCAAGACATGGGGCAAAGGCATGGAGGTGAGAGATAAAGAAGACGAAACAGCAAGAAGGTCTGGACGTAGAGTGCCCACTCTGAATCAGAAGTAATTTACTATGCCGGGGTTTTTATTATAACTTAAATACATATAATTTATTATGATTAACCAGTAGCATAACAGAATAATATAGTGGGGAAAGCATTGGCTTTGAATCCAGCAGTCCTGTATTTGAACTGCAGGCGAACAAGTCATCGGACTTCTCTAGACCTCTTTTCCCATCTGGACAAGGGAACTAGACTAGATTAGTTCTAAGATTTTTTTTCCAGTTCTAACATTCAGTGAATGTTCATCTTTGTAAATGAATGGGCCACAAAAACTATATGCATTCAGCTGTGCCTCAGTTTACTTTTTTTAATTTTAATGCTTACCTTCCATCTTGGAATCAAGACTGTGTATGGGTTCCAAGGCAGAAGAGCAGTAAGGGCTAGGCAATGGGGGTTAAATGACTTGCCCAGGGTCACCCAGCTGGGAAGTGTCTGAGGTCAGATTTGAATCCAGGACCTCCCTTCCCTGAGTCTAGTTCTCAATCCTGAGAACTAGAGCCAACTAGATGCTCTAACAAGGAGATGCTCTTGCACAGGTCGCCACACCCCTGAGTACACAAGGAGACACCCGCAGAGAGAGCATGGTGGATTACAGGTGTAAAGTACACATATGACCAATAAGGGTGTTTGGCATACATAGGGAACACAAAATCTATTATGACCTTCCAGGAGATGAAGCTGACATCCTGGGTTTGCTGAACAGCTATTTGTGATTCAGTTCAAATCGGTACTCTGCAAGCAGCTCGCAGGACCAGATTGCTTGGCCAACTGCATAGCTCGTTCAGATTAAGGATGAGTCCCTCAGCGGTTATCTCCTCCGAGAAGCAGTGTAACTGAAGGAAGCGCCTCCTGCTAGGCAGCCCCTAGAGACTCAGGAACTCCTCAGACTCCTTGGATTCCAGACTTTTCACCAGGACCGAACATTTGAAAACACCCATTCCTCAGGGGCCTGGGCTCACCAAAAGAAACCCGAAACAGAGGACTTGAGGCTGCTTAGGTTAGCGCACCTTCTTATGCTTGTTGGTGGGGCACAGGGGCAAAGAGATTACTTCTTCCTCTCCCTGGAGGACTGGCAAAGTCCTAGGTGACACACAGGAGATGGTGAAGCCTCCTTAGAGTTTTTTTAAGCTGTCGCCTTCCATCTTAAAATCGATATTAGGTACTGATTCCAAGGCAGAAGAGCTATAAAGACGAGGCATTTGGTGTTAAGTGACTTGCCCAGGGTCACACAGCTTTCCCTGTCCCTAGGCCTGGCTCCCTAGAGTTCTTCTAGGTTATGACAGGTGGTCCATCCTCCATGATGCTCAATCTTCTTTGATACAAATCCCAGGACTGAGGATGCTTGGAGGCCAATCAGGAATTGTTATGCCATCCGAAAATGAATACTCTTCGACACTGAGCCAGGATGCACATCAGACTCCACCAGAAAGTCCTGGTCTAGCAAATCAAGGAGTCCATCTGATTATCTCATTCGACCACTAAGAGAGTCAACGTCCAGTAGGATGAAGAAGAGAGGACTTCTCCCTGGGGTGTCAGAGTTTGGGGTCTGAAAGGCCTTACTGGAGGAGATAGCCTTGCGGCTAGACTTTGAAGACTAAGTAGAAATTGCTCAGGCAGAGTGAGGTGGCATTTTAGACTGATGTTCCAATGGATGGTCTTGTCCAAATCTGGCCCCCTGTCTCTCAAAGAACAATTGTCTTCTCATCCCCTGCAAGATCCCCTCAGGAGTTCTTCAATTTAAAGACAGGCATTAGTGGGAGGGAAAAAGAAAAACAAATCATCTCTGGCAGCCCAAATCCAGGGTTGGATGCAGTGTGCTCCAGCTTTTTAATTCGCTGCCTGGCGAAAGTAGCCATAACTCCCCAGACCTCAATTTCCTCCTTTGTAAAAGTATGGGTTTGGATTACAGGGCCCCTAAGGTCCCTTTTAGTTCGAAATCTGTGAACCTCTAAGTCAAGGCTCTTGACAACAGTCACCGGATGGGGAAGGGGAGTAAATCAGGTGATTTGAAGGGATCAAAGGCAGTGTGGTGCCTGGCATCTAGGATGAAAAGCTGGCCTCAGGGTCTAGAAGGCCTGAGCGCAAGGCCTGCCTCTGACAACTGCTGGCTGTGTGATCCCTAGCAAGACACTGAACCTAGGCTTTTGGTGCCCCCAGGCAACTCTAGGATCTGCTTTTGTGGGGAGACTTTCCTTACCAGAAGTTCTCTAAGTAATAGGAACACAAGTTTGATTTTTTTTAAAGCGAAAACTGAGGAGACCTCGATTTCCCCAGTCTCCAAACGGTGGTGGGGTGGAGTAGTGGAGAGATGTGGCTATTGCCTCCTTAGACTCATGGAACTCCAAAGGGAGTGTTAGTGATTCCATTAGAATCTCAATATTTGAGGTAAGTTGATGTTTCCCTTTGGTCTTCTCTATCCAAGTGCTTAACGCACTACCTGGGAAATGGGAGAGGCTTGATAAACGTTTGTGGATTGAGTAACAGTCCAAAGGAGTCAAAAGGCCTTCTTTGATAGAAAAAGGCATGGGGGCAGCTGGGTAGCTCAGTGGTTTCAGAGCCAGGCCTAGAGACGGGAGGTCCTAGGTTCCAATCTGGCCTCAGACACTTCCTAGCTGGGTGACCCTGGTCAAGTCACTTGACCCCCATTGCCTAGCCCTTACCACTCTTCTGCCTTGGAGCCAATACACAGTATTGACTCCAAGATGGAAGACAAGGGTTTAAAAAAAAGGGCATCAAAGACCAGAGGGGTTAGGTGACTTCACTAAGGTTACACAGCTAGCCAGTGTCAGAGCTGGAATCAGAACCCAAGACTCCTGCCTGACAGCTTGGTGTTCTCCCTTGCTTCCTTTAAAGTAGAGCTTTGGAATTGGGCAAGCCCTCGGTTCTCAAGACCCAGTCTTCATGAACTTACATAGGCGTCAGTCAGTCCAGCTGTGCCCCACCACTAGGGCAGGGAAGACTCCTCTCCAACAGGGCCTGGTCAGGTTTTGCTTTGATGTGCCCAGTGCTTCCCCAACTGGCTAGACTGGTTTTTGCTGGCTTGTTTTGTCACCATGCTCATCCACAGCTTCCCTGTTCTGGTAGGTTCCTTGGTGGTACAGGGAGGGTTTGTCCTCCAGCCTAGTTCTTTCTCATGCTGCCGAGTCACCAGGTCACAGGGGAGCAAAAACAGAAGACATGACACACTGCCACCCCATGTCAGCCTGGTAGAAAATGCACCCTGGGAAATCACTCCATCAAGCCTCATCCTCAAGGAAAAAAAAAGAGAACATAATAAGGTTGCAATTACAACAGCTCCGGTAGAAAAACAGCCAAAAATAAAAATGAAAAAATAAAATGAAAAAAGCAACACCCACAGAACATATGCACTTAATACAGTGGCATTCGCAAGGCCAAACAATAGTTACATTGGAGACCCAATCCAGGAATGGAGTCAGCCACCATGGGGCGCCACGAAAGGCCTTTGGGAACAGTCAGCTACTGGCTCCCTAACCCTCAGCAAAAGACAAGCAGAGGCAGTACTGAGAAGGGGGTGAGCCAATATTCATCCCCACTATCCCAGCTTTAGATTTCTAATGTGTGCCCACTCTTTGGTCAAGCTCTGATTCAACCCAAGCCTAAATATTCTGGAGGATGGCCATCATCTCTTCACTGGCCATCTCAATTCTTGAACCACTCTGGTAGGCCACCTTGCAGAAGAAGACTCAAAATAGACCCAAGGAGCCTGGAACAGAGCTCCAGAGAAGTTGCAAGGTTCTTTGCCAGAAAGAGATAGTCATAGTACCTCTAGCCTGTTGCTTTCCAAGCCAAATGTCAGACTGTGTGTTCCCTGGGGAGGAGATACTGCCTTAGTCACATTTGGTATTCCAAATCATCTACTTGGCCTCATCTCTGCATGCCTACAAAACCCAAGGAGAACAGCAAGTGGTCTCGTGGAACCAACCCATGATGCGGATGTTTTACGGGGTGTCACACTCTGAAGCCTAATAGTTTCCAGGATTCAACAGAATCCAGATGGATAATGGCGATAAATTACAAAGAAAACATTTGAGTACTGTCCCCCCTCTCAGCTTCTGCCCCCTCCCCTGAAAGGTAATAAGAAATAAATAGGCTGCTGTAAAAAATAACACTGCTTCCTTGAAAATGAAATGAGTGCTAGAAGCCCACCATGCGTGGCCTGTCGAAAAGAGCCCAGAATACCAAGAAATGTTGGGAAGGAGGGTCAAGGGGATCAGGGGCAGAATTTTATAGCAATCAGAGCAACCAAACCATTAAGATTTCAGGTATCTGGGGCAGCTGGGTAGTTCAGTGGATTGAGAGCCAGGTCCAGAGACAGGAGGTCCTGGGTTCAAATCTGACCTCAGACATTTCCTAAATATGTGACTATGTGACCCTGGGTAAATCACTTCACCTCCATTGCCTAGCCCTTACCACTCTTCTGCCTTAGAACCAATAAAACAGTATTGATTCTAAGACAGAAGGTAAGGTTTAAAAAAAAAGATTTCAGGTATCTGAGGTGAGTTAAAGCTGAACCCATCCATGTACTGCACCAAACATCTTCTCATAGAAGCAGAGAGAGTCAACTCTAGATGCAACATTAGTCTAGAGAAGAGAAAATGTTAGAACTGGGAGAGACAGTCTTCACCATCATCATCAACACAAAAATATATTTGATACTTTAATATATCCAAAGAACTTTACATAAATGATCTCGGATAACCTTAGAAACCTTGAAAGGTTAAGGTTATTATTGTCCACATTTTACAAATGAGGAAACTGATGAAGCTGCAGGAGATGAAGTGATTTGCTCATGGCAGCTAGGCGGCCCCAGAGAACATAGAGTTCAAATCCAGCCTCAGACACTTCCTTCCTAGCAGTAAGTGGTGACCCTGGATGAGGTACTTCACTCTGTTTACCTCAGTTTCCTCATCTGTCAAATGAGCTGGAGAAGGAAATGTCAAACCACTCCAGGATCTCTGCCAAGAAAACCCCAAATTAGGTCACTGAGGATCAGAAACAACTGAAAAAACAACTGAACAACAAAGTAAGTGTGTCTGAGGCATGACTCGGACATAGAACCAGAGAATATCAGAACTGGAAGAGACCTTAGAACAGCAGAGGACAGAAAGTATCATGCCTAAGAGGGACTCCCTTTATGTATGTTTGGTTTGGCCCAGCAGCTCTTCTGCTCTTCCATAGTTCTGTTCCTACTTCCTTATCCAGGGCAGTAGTATCTGACATGTTAGTACTATACATGATTCCACAGTTGTTTAGAAAGTGGAAGATGGAATCAGAAGTTTACTGAAGACATGATGACAAGTCTATTTTTTCAATTATTTGTTTACTTCCTTCTAGTTTCAACTCAAAGCATTTTTGCTAGGCTGGCTTAATTGACTCTCATGCCAAGCTTTCTTCAAAGTCTTTTCCCCCACTACTGATAAGTGTTACTGATCATAATTTCCAAATAATTCCCCTCCCTAAAGTTTTACAATCTTCTTCTATTTTCAATCCTTGTTACCCCCCAGATTCTATGCATCTTCTCTTGGAAAGGAGATTAGGCATTTGCTTGCTGAGGTTTCTGGGCTCTGTTGGCCCCCTTGTTGTGTCAGTTCCTTTATGTTAACTGCACTTATGGTGAGAGTACATGTTAATGTTTTTTCTCTCTCTAGTTCCCTTTCACTCATTTACTTTTTGGTGTTTTAGTTTCATTGTGTGAATGGGCCAAGCTGAAACTATCATAATTGTTTGCTCTATCTTCTCATCCTTATCCTTGCTAATTTAGTGTTGGCTTTGACATTTCCTCTAGCTAGTCAATGGTTTGACTTCATATAGACAGCTGATTCAGAAATGACTCCCACATTAGTAACTGATTGCTTCCTGCCTATTGAGATAATTATTTTTGTGATGTTTTGTGCCTACCATGTCCAGCACTATATGAATCATTTTTTGAAGAAAGTATTCATGTTATATAAGCGTGATGCTTCTGGGTAATCGGTAAATCTTTGGCCTTTCATTTTTTCAAACAGAACAATATTTTCGAAAGCATTTTTCTCCATCCTCCCTTTTGTCTACCTTTTCACTGAATTTGCTGATATTTAGCTCTGTGTTGACTTACTTAGTTTGGAGGATTTAAAGCCTTTTTCCAGCTGACTCCAGATGACCTTTCCAGGTTTAATGCACATTACTCCTTTTCACCTATTCTAGTTTGCAGACAAATCGTCCTACTCACTGTTACTTGAACTGGGCATTCTGTCTTCTGCCAATGTGGCTACATATGGGTTATGCCCAGTAGTTAAAATGGACTCCCTCCTCATCACTGCCTCCCAGAATCTCCAGCTTCCTTCAAGGGTCAGCTTAAGTGACCCCTACTATACAAGGTCTTCCTTCATCTATTTCTCCCTTCCCAAATAAGCACATAGGCATCTACCTCTTTATATGCCGTATCCCTTAATAGAAGAGAAGCTCCTCTATGCCCCAAACTGCTGCTTTTCATTTTGCCTTTGTCTCTCAAGCACCTCATGGGGTGCCTTGTATGTAAGAGATGCTCAATCAATGCTTGTTAAATTGGATTGAAGGATTTTTGTCATCTTTAAAGCATTGCTTTCCTTTGTAATAGCCATTGGCCCCTAAACCATTGTTACCTTCATGGAAGTCTACTTGTAACTTCCCCTTTTGAGCACTACAAGCCAAGATGACCAAGTAGCCCATGAAATGATGGTTCTTGTAGCCTTTGGACTCGCCATGAAGCCAACTTCTTCCTTAGCACAGTGTCTGGCACATGAGAGACACTTAATCAGTGCTTGTGACCTTCACTTTAACTCTTTTTACTCATTTGCCTCTCCAAAGAGAATCTGGGAGCCATCCTTCCTTCCATTTGACTGCGATCTTTTGGGTTCATCTATAAGTAGAATGTCATTTCCATATTGATACATTTTGGAGTCCCCAGTTATACATTAATTTGTTCGTTGTTGGTAGCCAAAATTTAGACAGTCTCAAGGTTTCAAGTAACAACAATGAAACTAATGTTGCTAGATGGTCTAAAAGCAGTGCTTTTTAGGACCCTCTCCCCTCTCGTGGCTTCTCTGCTATTCCATAAATAGAGAGAGATTACACAGGAAAGAGTGCCATTTTGTATTTGTTGATGTTTCATGAGTGGCCATGGTCAAAGACTTCTTTAACTAGCAGCCTAGTTGGCTATTTGGCCACTCCTCAGACAGCGGGCACAGCCGGTCACCAGGAGCACACTCAAAGCCTTTCTTGTTTGGAAGAAAACACCAGAATTGCTCCTCCCTTTTCTCTTTTATATTCCTTCATTAGAATTTAAACTCCTTGAGAGAAGAGACTGTGTTTCTTTTTTGTTTGTATCTGTACTTCCAGTACTTAGCACAGTGCCTGGCACCCAATTTAGTGCTTAATAAATATTTGCTGACTTGATCTTAACCCGTTGGCATAGGCTTTGACAACCCCAGTGACTTCCATGCCATTTCGAAATATTGGATTAAGGCCTTGAGAGTAAAGTGGGAAGGGACTTTAAAACATAAAAAATAGAATTTCAGATCTGGAAGGGAATCTAGAATTTTAGATCTGAAATGACCTGTAGAGCACAAAACAGAGAATTTTAAGATTGAAAGGGATCTCAGAGCATATGATATAGACCGTTGAACCCAAAGGAGAATTTAGAAGATGAAATTTAAGAAATGGAAGGGAACATAGAATAAAGAATGTTATAGCTGCAACAGACTTTAGAACATAGGATGTCACAGATGGGAAGAAAGTGTCTCTCATGTGCCAGAGCTGGGAGGAAATTTAGAACCTAAAATGTCAGACCTGGCAGAGGGCTTTGGAACATGGTGTATTTGAACTTTGGAACACGGCATGTTCATACAGAGCATTTCATTCAATCCTCTCTCTCTAAGAGTCACAAGCTAAGACTCAGAAAGAGGTAACTTTGTCATAGTCAAAAAACTAGAGATGAAAATCTGGTTCCTCTGATTTCCAGCCCAGTGCCCTTTTTACTACCCAAACGGCTGCCTCTGTTCTATATTTTTGTGAGACATTTTTCATTGTGCTGACCTTTTATCTCATTCCTGTGTGCCAAAGACATCTAGCAACCAAACCAGCATTTGTTTTTTCCCCATTTAACTTGTCTGTCTTCCTTACATCAATATCTGGAGAGAGCTAGGGGCTAACAGGGTCCAGATGATATTGTGGCTCACTATTACTATGTGATCACATTTCCCTCTATTAAAATGTAACAAGAGCCCTCTGAATTCCCCCAGAGAAGTCATGCTATTTTCCAAGGTTCTGTGTAACATGTTTAGGATAATAAATCTGTAAAAAACAGCCCAAGCTTCAACCAGCACAACACTCGCCATGTCAGAGCCACAAATCAAATAGCAAAGTATTTAATTAAGACAGAATAACAAGACATCTCAGACAGAAACAAATATCTGGGCAATACAATCCTTTTTATGACCTTCTCCCTCACGTACAAATGTATGTAATCTTCTACACCTCTTTAGATAGTAGATTATGGAAATCGTGCAGAGAAAAACTTAAATAGGAGTAGGAGAACTATACCTCTATGCATGGGCAGATGAAATAAAGAAGGTGTCAATTGTTCCCCTGTCTCCAGTTAGCGAGTTCTCTGTGGCTAATGTGAAGATTTAATGCAATTCATTAGGGCTGGATTCATCTCAGCACTGGCCATACATTGCAGCCTCTATGGCCCAGCTTCACTGAGTGTAGGTTATAGCATCAGTATCCCAATACGCACCAATATGCTCAGTAGACTGTTCCCCATGCCATCTTCAGTGGCTCTCTGTTGCCTCTAGTATAAAATATAAACAGTCTGTCATTTAAAGCCCTCCACAATCCGGCTCCCACTTACCTTTGCAGTCATCTTACCTCCATTCATGTACTCTTCTTTATAGCTAGATTGGCCTACTGGCTCATCTGTGGATATGACATCGTATCTCTGAGTAGGCTGTCCCTACTGTCTAGAATGCGCTCCTTCCTCTCTACCTCTTCAAATCTCCAACTTCCTACAAAGCACAGGTTAGATGCTATCTTCTATGCAAGGCCTTTTCTGATCCCTCAATTATAAACACTCTCCTTCCTTGAAATTACTCTGCATAACTTGTGTGTGTGTATGTGTATATATATATCGATCGATAGATAGTATGGGGCAGTGGGCTCTATGACACTGGGCAAGTCACTTAACCCCTGCCTAAAAATGGAGAAGGGAATGGCAACCCCCTCCAATATCTTTGCTAAGAAAACCCCATAGATAGTTGGTCCATGGGTTCATGAAGAGTCTGTTTGATTTTGTATTTGCATCTCTAGCACATCACGCAGGATCTAGCACATAAGAGACCCTTAATAAACATTGAATTGAATTTAACGAAATTGAATCCCACTGCTCTAGCTTGGCTTTCCACGCATAGGAAATTCAGGAACATCTGATAGGAATTCTTTAGATAATGCGCCCAATCCATGGGGACTCCTACCTACTAAATTCCATGTCTCCTTTCCTAGTTCATAACTCCAAGTATAATATCTTGCCCAAGACAAATCCTATGGGATTCTAATTCCTTGAGCCCTCCCCCAAATCACTGTAGTACCCTTGCCTCCCCATTGTGTGCACTGGAAATCATTCCAGAGAGCATCATTATGGACAGAAGCAATCCTTGGCCATACTATGAAAATAGTCTCTCCATACAAGTCCCCCTAAATGCCCCGTGGAGGGAACCTTGGATTCTGTAAAGACGTGTCAGTAGAGTACAAATACAGCAATTGGCAACTATGTGGAGTGAAAAGAGTGTTGGAATCAGATCTCACCTCTCCAACAAGGTCATTGACCAAAAGAAAAGTTTCATATACACTGAGCATTTATAGCATCACTTTTCATGATAACAAAGAATTGCAAACAAAGGAATATGAAGAATGGCTAAAAAAGATTCTGATACATGAAATGAACCATTATTTGCTCTAAGCAATGAAGAGTGACATGAAAACAGAGAAGCATGGACAGATCCACATGAACTGATGCAAAATAAAGTAAGCAGAACCAGGAAAACAATCATATAAGTGGAAAAAACCACAGAACAATTAAAAAATGGATTTTACAAAATTATAAACAATAAGTTTGTCCCCAAATAAGAGCTATGGGGAAGAAGACACGGGTTTGAAACATTATATATATTGTCATATTTTTTATATGTTGATTTTTTCTTTTTCTTAAAATATAAAAGAAAAATTATAAGGGATGGCTCTCTGGGAGGGGACGGGAGAGGTCTAGGTGGAAATTGAAACAATATGAAAACAAAATATAGTAATTAAAACTTACTTTTAAAAAACCTGGTTAGGCATGATGGCACATACGGGTAAGCTCTGCTGTTGGAAATTGAGGCTGCTGTGTCTCGTAAGTTAAGGAGATCTGAGTTGCAAATGAGCTAAAATTGAGCTGTTGTCCACATCCAGGTCAACACTACTTTGGTAAGCCCTCAGGAATAGAAGGCCACTAGGATGAACTCTCCCAGGTCAGAAAGAAAGCTTCCAGGCTGCCTGGGCCCATGAGTGGCTGCTGCACGTCAACCTGAGCTAGTCAAAACCAAGACTATAACAAAATAAGTTGCATCGTCTACACCTTAAGGTTCTTGTGAGCAACATGCTTTGTAGTTTAAAGGCCTGTGGAAACAGTTGTTGTTGAGGCCCAAAATGACTAGATTGGGCAAGTTCACTTCTGTTATGTGGCCTCCAACTGACAGCTTTCTTCTAGGAGCAGTTTTATTCTGCCTAGAAAATTCTCTATTAGGGGAGTGAAATTTGTGGGAAGGATAAATGGGGAAACAGTTCACTGAGAGCAGGCTTTTGCCCTGCAAGGCTCTGCTTCAATGCTTCCTGAGCAGCCTTCTCCTTTGTTTGAGTCCCTTCTAAGGCTTTTTGAGGATGGCCGTCATGTCATGAGAGAGAAGCATGATTCCTGGAACCTCACACATTTGGGGAAGGGCAGGGGAAGTTTTCAGGTCACAGGGAGGCTTTGGTGAAATGGTGTAAGACTCAGTCAGATCCACAGAAACGTGGAGTTTGGGGAGGAAAGGGAAGTGAAAGCTTGCAAGGAGAAAAGGGCTGCCTTCGATTAGCTTTAGCATATTGGAAATAAGGCGTCTAGACCCAGGAAACCAAGATCATGTGCTCAACAGCTCAGAACATTCTAAAATGTAGGTTCCATTGCCAGGAAGGGACTTAAAGAGATAAATACTATAGAAATATGATGATGATGGCTATGATGATGGTTGGTGATGGTTAGAGGCAACATGTCACACCAGTCTGCAGTCAGGAAGACCTGGGTTCCAATTGTGCCTCTGTCACTTACTACTTTTGTTACCTTGGGCAAATCATTCAAGATCTCTGGACCTCAGTTTCTTTCTAAAATGACAGAGTAGGATTAGACAGTCATTGAGTGCCTTCTATCCAGCCTCAGACACTTCCAACCTGTGTGACCCTGGGCAAGTCACTTAACTCTGTTTGCCTCAGCTTCCTCATGTGTAAAATGACCTAGAGAAGGTCATGGCAAATCAATCCATTACCCTTGCAAAGAAAACCCCCAACAGGGTCATGAAGAGTCAGAAACAACTGAACAAAAACAACAGAGTACCTTCTATCGTTGCATCTTGGATCTTCTATCCTCCCAATTTTATATTGCTTCAATTGTTACTTAAATGAAATCTAAATCATCCTGCTTACAACTTCCACCCATTGCTTTTAGCTCTGTCTAATGGAGCCAAGAAAAACAAGGCTAATCCTTCTTCCACATGACAACCCTTCAAATAATAGAACCCAACTGTCATGCTCCCCCTCGCCTTCTCCGCCCTGGGCTAAACACTCGTAGTTATTTTAGCCAATCTACAAATGGCATGATCTTAAGCCTTTCTTCATCCTGATCATCTGCTCCAGGATGTTTGTCAATGTCCTTTCTACAAAGAGATGCCCAGGGCTGAACAAACTACTCCTGGTGTGCTCCAACCTGTGTGCAGTACAGAGGAAGCGCCACATTTTTGGTTCTATGCACAGAAACTCAGTCATCCAGCCTAGTAGGTATGCTTTCCAGGAAAATTTGATAAACATGCTATGTATGCCTTTGCTCAAGTCAGTGATAAAAATGGTATACAGTCCAGGTCCAAGGCCAGATCCTTGGGACACTCCATTGGAGACTTCCTTCCAAGATGCTGTTAGACCATGAATAACTATTCTCTGAAACCTTCCAATTCAGCCAGTTCCAAATCGTCCTGATAAGCACCACTGTGTAGCCCACATCTCTCTGTCTTTCCCCCAAGAATAGTAATGAAAGACTTCATCAAATGCTTTTCTAAGATTGAAGTAAGCTTGATCAACAATACCGTCCTGACCTATTGGCATCATAACTCTACCTAAAATGGCAATCTGACTCCATGCAAGTCGCTTCTGATCACTACTTCTTTCACTAATCATCCCTTTAATAATACCATCTCTAATTTTGCAAGGACCTGAAGTCACGCTGATTGACTTAAAGTTTGCAGATTCTGCTTTCTGCCTTTTTCTACAAATCCCAGCATTCCTCCTTCTCCAGTCCTGATGCAGCTTACCCTTTCTCCATGATCTTTCAAAGTTCTCTGACAGCGACTCAGCAGTCAGTCACAGCTGCCAATTCTTCAGTCCCCAGAAATGGAGTTTATTTGGGGATGCTGACACGGAGGACGGTTGAGGGCGCTTAGTATCTCCCTGCTTATCTAGAGTCCAATTCCCTTATTAGCCATTTTTCATTGTGCTCTTTCCAATGCAATGATTATTGCCTTTGGCAAATAATAATAATGGTATTTATATAGCATATGAAGGTTTGCAATGTACTTTATATACGCTTATCTCTTTTTGGCCCTGTGAATTGTATGATTCTTATCCCCATTTTATAGATGATGAAACAAGTAGAGGTTAAATGACTTGGCCAGGGTCACATAGCTATTAATGTCTAAGACAGGGTTTCTACTCAGTTCTTCCTGACTCCAGCTCAAGCAAAGAAAGGCTAGGGGCAAAGGTAGGGATATGGACTAGACCTGTGACTTCATCAGTATGAAGAATTCCCAGGTGAGGAAATTCCCTTGTCAGTGCAAGTGGGCAGTTTCTCTTCTACTCAGTCTTAGTTGCTGTGAGTACTTAAAGGTTCAATGACTTGCCCAGGGTCATACGGAAAGTATGTATTAGAGATCCTCTCCTACGCAGGTCTTCCTGAGGACAGCTCTGTCTCTACTTTCTATCAGCCAAGAGAAAAGATGCTAAATAGGAGTTGAGTAGTTGTTTTCTGTCTGTCATTCCATAAATTGATAAATCATCATCCCATCCATGCCAAGCAAGAGTGTTCTATTCTTTAATATTCCCCCCTGCCCCATATAGTTTTAATTAATTAAGTTTATTTTTTATTAATTTAATTTAGAATATTTTTCCATGGTTACATGATTCATGTTCTTTCCTTCCCATCCCCCCAACCCCCTCCCGTAGCCAATGAACAATTCCACTGGCTGTATAGCTTTAAAAGTTGAACCAGCAAAAATCCTTCTTATTTTCTTTCTGTTTTCCTTTGAAGTGTTATTTTATTCTGAACTTTGAAACACTTGGCACTATTCTTACAGCCCATGCCACATTTTGTGCTCATCTACCTTTATGCAACCTTGCCACCATCTTCTCTACATGTCTTTCTAAAATTGAAGTTTAGGCTGGGTGGCTCAGTGGATTGAGAGCCAGGCCTAGAGATGGGAGGTCCTGTGTTCCAATCTGGCCTCAGATACTTTCTAGCTATGTGACCATGGACAAGTCCCTTAACTCCCATTGCCCAGCCCTTATTGCTCTTCTGCCTTAGAACCAATATTCAGTATTGATTCTAAGGCAGAAGGTGAGGGTTTAAAAATTTGAAGTTTATCCATGAGTTCCTGGGGGCATCAACAACAGTATGTCTAGACAGTTCAGTCTTTCCCTTTCTATCAGAACTGTTTCTCCTTGAGAGGAGCAGAACCAGGAGAACATTGTACACTGAGACTGATACACTGTGGTACAATCAAATGTAATGACTTCTCCATTAGTGGTAATGTAGTGACCCTGAACAACTCGGAGGAATCTACGAGAAAAACCACTATTCACAGTCAGAGGAAACCCTGTGGGAGTAGAAACACCAAAGAGAAACAACTGCTTGATGACATGGGTCAAAGGGAAATGGCTAGGGATGTAGACTCTAAATGAACATCCTAATGCAAACATCAACAACACGGAAATAGGGGTTTTTTTTAGGTGTAGAAATGCATTTTTTAGTTTTTTTTTCATTTGAATTAGTTTATTTAGTCAATTTATTTTTTTCCATTTGAATAAGTTTGTTTAGTGAATTTAGAACATTAATCCTTGGTTTCAATAATCACATTATTTCCCTCCCTCCTCTCCACCCATTCTTCCCACAGCCAACACCCAGTTTCATTGGGTATTACTTGTGTCCTTGATCAGAACCTATTTCCATGTTGATGTTTGCACTAGGATGTTTATTTAGAGTCTATATCCCCAGTCATATCCCCTTCGACCCATGTCATCAAGCAGTTGTTTTTCTTCTCTGTTCTACTCCCACAGTTCTTCCTCTGGATGTGGATAGTGGTTTTTCTTGTAGGTTCCTCCAAGTTGTTCAGGGTCATTGCATTGCCACTAATGGAGAATTCCATTACATTTGATTGTACCACAGTGTATCAGTTTCTGTGTACAATGTTTTCCTGGTTCTACTACTCTCACTCTGCATCAAATCCAGGAGGTTGTTCCAGTCCCCATGGAATTCCTCCACTTTATTATTCCTTTGAGCACAATAGTATTCCATCACCAACATATACCACAATTATTTCAGCCTTTCCCCAATCAAAGGGCATCCCCTCATTTTCCAGTTTTTTGCCACCACAAATAGCACAGCTATGAATACTCTTGTACGTGTCTTTTTCCTTATTATCTCTTTGGGGCACAAACCCAGAAGTGCTATGGCTGGATCAAAGGGCAGACAGTCTTTTATCACCCTTTGGGCATAGTTCCAAATTGCCCTCCAGAAGGGTTGGATCAATTCACAACTCCACCAGCAATGAATTAACGTCCCAACTTTGCCACATCCCCTCCAGTGTTCATCACTTTTCTTTGCTGTCCTGTTAGCCAATCTGCTAGGTGTGAGGTGATACCTCAGAGTTGTTTTTATTTGCATTTCTCTGATTATAAAAGATTTAGAACATTTTTTCATGTGCTTATTAATACTTTTGATTTCTTTAACTGAAAATTGTCTATTCATGTCCCTTGCCCATTTTTCAATTGGAGAATGGCTTGATATTTTGTACAACTGGTTTAACTCTTTATAAATTTGAGTAATTAGACCTTTGTAAGAGGTTTTTGTAATGAAGATTGTTTCCCAATTTGTTGCTTCCCTTCTAATTTTGAATGCATTAGTTTTGTTTGTACAAAAACTTTTTAATTTGGTGTAATCAAAATTATTGATTTTATATTTTGTCATTTTTTCTAGCTCTTGCTTGGTTTTAAAGTCTTTCCTTTCCCAAAGATCTGACAAGTATACTATTCTGTGTTCGCCTAATTTGCTTATAGTTTCCTTCTTTATATTCAAAGGTCATTAACCCATTCTGAGTTTATCTTGGTGTAGGGTGTGAGATGTTGATGCAAACCTAATCTCCCATTCTGTCTTCCAATTTTCCCAGTAGTTTTTGTCAAATAGTGGATTTTTGTCCCCAAAGCTGGGGTCTTTGGGCTTATCGTAGACTGTCTTACTGAGGTCATTTACCCCCAGTCTGTTCCACTGATCCTCTTTTCTGTCTCTTAGCCAGTACCAAATTGTTTTGATAACCACTGCTTTATAGTATACTTTGAGATCTGGGACTGCAAGTCCTCCTTCATTTGCATTTCTTTCATGATTGCCTGGATATCCTAGCTCTTTTGTTCTTCCAAATGAACTTTATTTTTTTTTATAATTCAGTAAAAAAGTTTTTTGGTAGTTCGATTGGTATGGCACTAAATAAGTAGATTAATTTGGGTAGGATTGTCATTTTATTATGTTAGCTCATCCCACCCATGAGCAATCAATGTTTTTCCAATTGGTTAGATCTGGTTTTAATTATGTGAAGAGTGTTTTGTAGTTGTGTTCATATAGTTCCTGTGTTTGTCTGGGCAGATAGATCCCTAAGTATTTTATTTTGTCTAGGGTTATTTTAAATGGAATTTCTCTGTATAATTCTTGCTGCTGAAATGGGTTGGAGATATATAGAAATACTGATGACTTATAGGGGTTTATTTTGTATCCTGCAACTTTGCTAAAATTGTTGATTCTTTCGACTAGCTTTTTGTTTGATTTTCTAGGATTATTTAAACCATCATATCATCTGCAAAGATTGATTGCTTGCTCTCCTCGTTGCCTATTCTAATACCTTCAATTTCTTTTTCTTCACTAATTGCTACTGCTAGTGTTTCTAGTGCAATGTTAAATAATAGAGGTGATCATGGGCATCCTTGTTTCACTCCTGATCTTATTGGGAAGGCTTCTAGTTTATCCACATTGCAGATGATGTTTGCTGAGGATTTTAGATATGTATTGTTTGTTTTTTCTTAGGAAAGGCCTTTCTATTCCTATACTTTCTAGTGTTTTCAATACGAATGAGTGTTGTATTGTGTCAAAGGCTTTTTCTGCATCTATTGAGATAATCATGTGATTTTTGTCAGTTTGGTTGTTGATATGGTCAATTATGTGAATGGTTTTCCTAATATTGAACCATCCTTGCATTCCTGGTATGAATCCTACCTGGTCATAGTGAATAACCCTCATGATCACTTGCTGGAGTCTTTTTGCTAGTATCCTATTTAAGATTTTTGCATCTGTATTCATTAAGGAGATTGGTCTATAGTTTTCTTTTTCTGTTTTTGACCTGCCTGGCTTTGGGAACAGTACCATGTTTGTGTCGTAAAATGAATTTGGTAGAACTTCTTTGCTTATTCTGTCAAGTAGTTTGTATAATATTGGGATTAATTGTTCTTTGAATGTTTGATAGAATTTATTTGTGAATCCATCTGGACCTGGGGATTTTTTCTTAGGGAGTTCTTTGATGGATTCTTCAATTTCTTTTTCTGATATGGGGTTGTTTAGGTAATTTATTTCTTCCTCTTTTAGTGTAGACAATTTATATTTTTGTAAGTATTCATCCATATCACCTAGATTGCCATATTTGTTACCATATAATTGGGCATAATAGTTTTTAATGATTGCCTTAATTTCCTCTTCATTAGAGGTGAGGTCTCCCTTTTCATTGTGGATACTGTCAATTTGATTTTTTTCTTTCCTTGTTTTAATTAGACTGACTAGTACTTAGTCTATTTTATTTGATTTTTCAAAGTACCAGCTTCTGGTCTTATATATTAAATCAATATTTGACTTTCAATTTTATTAATTTCTCCTTTGATTTTTTGGATCTCTAATTTAGTCTTCATCTGAGCATTTTTAATTTGTTCACTTTTTAGTTTTTTAATTTGTATGCCCAATTCATTGACCACTGCCCTTCTTAATTTGTTAATATATGAACTCAAGGATATAAATTTCCCCGTGAGTACTGCTTTAGCTGCATCCCATAGGTTTTGAAAGGATGCCTCATCATTGTCATTTTCTTCAATGAAGTTATCAATTGTTTCTACGATTTGTTCTTTAACTGGTTTTGGAGAATCGTATTGTTTAATTTCCAATTAATTTTTGATTTACCTCTCCATGTTCTCTTACTAATTATTATTTTCATTGCATTGTGATCTGAGAAGGTGGCATTTATTATTTCTGCTCTTTTGCACTTGTTTGCAATGTTTTTATGCCCTAATACATGGTCAATTTTTGTGAATGTACCATGAGCTGCTGAAAAGAAGGTATATTCCTTTTTGTCCCCATTTATTTTTCTCCACATGTCTACTAACTCTAATTTTTCTAAGATTTCATTCACTTCTCTTACCTCTTATTTATTTTTTGGTTTCATTTATCTAGTTCAGATAGAGGAAGGTTCAGGTCTCCCATTAGTATAGTTTTTCTATGTATTTCATCCTTGAGCTCCACTAGTTTCTCCTTTAGAAATTTGGATGCTATGCCATTTGGTGCATACATGTTGAGTATGGATATTTCCTCATTGTCTATACTGCCTTTTTTCAGGATGTAATTATCTTCCTATTTATTTTAACCAGATTTATTTTTACTTTGGCTTTATCAGATATCATGATTGTGACTCCTGCCTTCTTTTTATCAGTTGATGCCCAATAGATTTGGTTCCATCCTCTTACTTTCACCCTATGCATATCTACCTTCCTCATGTGTGTTTCTTGTAGATAGCATATGGTAGGGTTTGGGATTCTAATTCACTCTGCTATTCGCTTGCGTTTTATGGGTGAGTTCATCCCATTCACATTCAGAGTTATGATTACTAGCTGTTTATTTGCCAGCATTTTTATTTCTACTCCTGTTCCTGCCTTTTCTTCTTTCACTATTTCTTTCTACCCCAATGTTTGTTTTTAATCAGTCCCCCTAGTTCCCACCCTTATTTTACTTCCCTTTCTACCCACCTCTCTTCTTATTCCCTCCCTTATTTTCCCTGTAGTCTTTCTAAAATTACCCCCCACCTTCTCCCTCCCTTGTACTGACTGCTTCCCTCCCCACCAGTCCATTTATTACCCTTCTACTCCCCCAAGGGGTGCAAATCTATTCCCTATCCCAATGGATTGGATTGTTATTCCCTCTTTGGGTCAATTTCAAAACACATAAGAGTTGAGTATTTCCTATCTCCAACCTCTTTACCCTTCCAGTGTATTGATGTTCTCCCCCCTCCCGCCATGAGCTTCTTTGTGACATATGAATTTACCCCCATTTGTTTCCTTTCCCATTTCTTTTAGTATTAACCTCTCTTTTTTATCTCTAGTTGTATATATATCTATATATATATGTATAAACACACACATATATGTATTTATGCATGCATATATCTATATACCTATTCATGTCTTGTCCTTTCATCCTATACAATTTGTCACTTCTCCCTCTAAGTGTAATTCTTCTAGCTGCCCAGGTGATAACAACAGTTTTTAAGAGTTACCAATGACCTCTTTTTTATACATATCATGTTAACTTATTGAGTCTCTTAAAATTTTTTGGTTTGTTTTGGTTTGTTTTTCTTTTTTCCCTCTTTTAATTACCTTTTGCTGATTCTCTTGAGTTCTGTGCTTGGACATCAGATTTTCTGTTCAGGTCTGGTCTTTTCTTTGCAAATTCTTGGAATTTTTCTATTTTGTTGAATGACCATACTTTCTCCTGTAAGAATATAGTCAGTTTTGCTGGGTATTGATTTTTGGTTGTAGACTTAGTTCTCTTGGTTTCTGGAATATCATATTCCATGCCTTTCCGTCCTTCATTGTGGATGCAGCCAGATCCTGCATTATCCTCACTGTGGTTCCATGGTATCTGAATGACTTCTTCTTGGCAGCTTGTAATATCTATTCTTTGGTCTGATAGTTCTTGAATTGGCTATTCCTGGGTGTTGTCAGTTGGGGATTAAGTACAGAAGGTGATCTGTGGATTCTTTCAATCTCCACTTTTCCCTCTTGTTCTAGAATATTGGGACAGTTTTCTTTAACAATTTACTGTAGTATTGTGTCCAGGCTTTTTCTTTTGCCATGGTCTTCTGGTAGACCAATGATTCTTAAATTGTCTCTCCTAGAATGATTTTCTAAATCCTCTGTTTTGTGAACCAGATGCTTCATATTTTTCTCAATGTTTTCATTGTTTTGGTTTTGTTTTATAGTGTCCTGTTGCCTTGTGAGGTCACTTAATTCTTGTTGTTGTATTCTGGTTCTTAAAAACTGGATTTCATCCCTGGATTTTTGGTCATCCTTCTCTTTCTGGTGTGATTTTCTATGGAGGTCATCTTTCATCCTCTTTACCTCATCTTTCATCTCCTTTGCCTCATTTTCCATCTGATTAATTTTGGCTTTCAAGACACTGTTTTCTGTTTCCAGATGACTTATCTTTCTGTTAAAGTTGTCTTCAGCCTCTCTTAATTGTGTTTTGAATTGCATTTTGAGTTCTTCTAAAGCCTGTATCCAATTCGCTGGGATTTCTGATTTATCATTTGCTGATCCCTCCCCCTATGTTCCGTTCACTGTATAGAAGCTATGTATTGTAATTTTTTTCTTCTTTTTCTGTTGTTTGCTCATATCCACCCCTTTTTTGCTCCCCGTATTTGTCTGTGCTCTTGCTCCTCTCATTTTTTTTGGTTTTGGGGGCTTCTGTCAGTCTCTCCTCTTGGAGCTTTGACAGAAGATCTCCCAGTGCATTCTCTGGGGGAGGGTTATTGGGGGTTTGAGCTTCCCAGTCCTCTGGAGGCTTTTGATTAGATTAAAGACCAGCAGTCAATGAGGGAGGGGTGTGGATCCTGGACTTCCCTGAGTTCTGAAGACTTTTTATGGGATTAAGTTCAGCTTAGTTGGGCTGGGTGTGCTCTAAGGCCAACACCTCCTGTAAGGCCGGAACAAATATGGAGGATCTCCACAGCTCTGTCCAGGCTGCCTGCTCTATGCTCCCTTCCTGCCACCTTTTTTCAACACTCTGAACTTGGCCAGCCCTGCTCTCAAGCTTTGTCCTTCAGACCAGCACCTTTGCCCGCCCAGAAGTTCCCAATGCTGCTGGAATCTCAGCCCTCTGGGTGGGAGGTGGGATGTGTCCTGGGACCTTCCTTCTGTCTTCCCCTTAAACCCAAGTGTTCTCGGATTCTGGCTTTTCTTGGCTCTGTCTTGTTGTTAAGTTTGTTTTTAGTCCCCTAGGAGCATTCAGTTTGTGATCGGTAAGGAAGAGTATTCAGAGCTCTGAACTTCTGCTCCTTCTAGGCCGCCATCTTGAATCTGCCTCCAGAAATAGGTTTTGATTAAGGACACATGTTTAACCCAGTGAAATTGCGCATCAGCAATAGGAAGGGTGGGAAGAGGGGAGGGAGGGAAATAATGTGATTCTTGTAACCAAGGAATAATGTTCTAAATTGACTAAATAAATTTTTCAAAAAAAAAAAAAGAATTGTTTCTCTTGGTGTCTTCAACATTTCATTTCCATCCATACTGGGTCTACTTCCCTTGTATGATTTCAGGGCATAGGGTCCCATCTCTCCTTTCTGGAAAATCCTGTAAATCTGTCCTCTCCAAATCTAAGGGGCATACTAGAATATTTCCATCTAATTCTCTACCACAAATTCTATAGCAGACATTTCTAACCCCCACCTCCAAGGTTCTTACCACTCCCAGGCCAAGAGTCAGTTTCTCTTGGTGAGAATTAGGGCCTAAAGAGTAATTCCCATCATCGTTTCCTCCATCTTTTGAAGGATGAAGTTATCATCAAGTCAAGCCAAGGACTTTTATGCTCTACTTTTGAAAGACAGACAAAAACAGAAAGGGAGGGAGAAAGAGAGCTCTAGCAAATGTGTAAACAATTGAATCTCTCCATTACTGCAATATCATGTCTCTTTGCCAAACTTATCATCTGTTTCTTCAACTCCTCATCTAGTTCTTCCTTCTGTCCAGGTTGTCTGCAGGGTACTTAGATCATAATATTGCTTCTATTTCTCCCTCTGTTTATCTTCACTAAAATGCTCTCCACCATACTTTGCCACTGTGTCTCCTGGACTTCCTCATATAAGCATTCCTTCTTTTCATTTTCTTGATTCTTAATCTTGACCAGATAAAATGACCATTACCATCAACAAAGTGGAACAGAAAAGGAAAATTGCACATGGAATTGTGAATCTCTTTTGTACAGCTTAATCCTTTTTAAAGCACATAACAAATTCAACATGTTACTTTCAAAGCTGTCCTCCATTTTGGCCTTCCTTTCTGTCATCTTCTATTTATTTCTTTTAAAATGGTGAACAGAGGGGGAAGCTGGGTGGCTCAGTGAATTGAGAGCCAGGCCTAGACACAGGAGGTCCTGGCTTCCCAATCTGGCCTCAGACACTTCCTCCCTGGACCAGTTCCTTGACCCCCATTGCCTAGCCCTTGACACTCTTCTGCGTAGAACCAATACACAGTATTGACTCTAAGACAGAAGGTGAGAGTTTAAAAAAAGAAATAGAAAGGTAGATCACTGGAACAACCTAGATAAGCAAAAAATTTAGAAACATTCAAAAATAACAGCCCAGGGGAAGCTGGGAGGCTCTGTAGATAGAGAGACAGACCTGGAGACAGGATGTGCTAAGTTAAAGTGTGGCTTCATACATTTCCCAGATGTGTGACCCTGGGCAAGTCACTTAACCCCCATTGCCTAGTCCTTACCACTCTTCTGCCTTGGAACCAATATACAGTATTGATTCTAAGATGGAAGGTAAAGGTTTAAAAAATGCTGAACATATCTTCCTACTGCAAAATGCCCAGTACCCCCTCAAAAAATCCTCACCCTCATTTACTTATCTTATTCCTATCAAAGGTTCGCCCTTCTAGAGCAGAATCCAGCTTTCTCATTCCTTTGGAAAGTCCTGTGATTTTTGGTGGCAGAGTATGATACTGGTGAGGAAACTCCCTCCACCCATGTAGGTTGGCATCTTTTCTGTAGCTTCTATTCTCTGGGAGTTGCATAGGACATTGACTTACTCAAAGTTATCAAGCCATATATGTCAGGCCTGAGCCAGGCCCTCCTGACTTTGAGGTCGAGCCTGTCTCTATCTGCTCTACCATGTTGCCTTTTTAATGGATGCATTTTTGCTTGTCCTATTTATCTATTTTTTTCTTTTCAAAATACTTTTACATAGTATATCTCATCTTATCTCCATCAGAGTTTTATTATTTAAAAGCTTATTCTGTCTATATCTATATACATATATAATGTCTGTATATATGTGTGTGTGTGTATTTACATGTATACACACACACAGAGTATAGGGCCCCCTTATCCACAGGAAATATGTTCCAAGACATATCTTTGATGACTGAAACTGTGAATCATACCAAACCCTGTACAGAAAGTTCTTGCATTACCTTTTTTTCAATGGTTACCTTCTGTCTTAGAATTAATAATGTGTATCGGTTCCAAGTGTAAAGGTTAAATTTAGTCTCTAGTAATAAAAGTATTATATTTTATGAAGTTTATTAAGGATTATTAGGATTAAGGATACAAAATAATATACCACATGCCTAGAGCTGATTAGACCATTCAAAGCTTACTTACTACATCTTGCAAATGGCCAAGCAGAGAGTGCAAGAATATAGAAGAGCATCAAAGAGGGCGAGGTAGGCATTGCTGCCAGTTTAAATACTAATTGTGATCTCGTGCAGGTGGAGACTCAGGTGAGATTATAGAGAATTCTGGGAAATACCAAGGACTTCTGGGGATTGAAGTCTAGGGTTTAAATCTCCATTTTACAATCACCCCCCCTGAGGCCAGAGGAAGACTAGTCTCTCCACTGGGTCTTGTAAACATACCAACTTTGAAATTACAATAATTTGAGGATAAGAGGAAAAGATAACAAGACCAATAATTGCTAGACGCATTGACAAAAAGCCAGTTAGGGGGCAGCCCCCTTTGGAATGAAAGTATACATACAAATAAATGTTCCGTCAACCATACCCAAAGTTCATTCTTGATCTTCTCTTTCAGCTTGTGATCTGTGGAGGCATCTTCATGGTGTCTTCTACAAACAGTTCAGTTTCTGGATTTGGAAAGGTATCATGTTTCTTAACCTAAAATTTCTCTCAAGGAATTTAAACTTTGCAATCTAAAATAATAATAATTTTATAATCCCCCCTGATTTTGTGATGTTTAACAGAAACTTTAATTTAAGAAAAAAATAGATAGGAAAATAGAAAACAGCAAAGAGATTGTTAATCTTATACCCTATCAATGTACCTAAAATGCCTAATACTACCTAAAATTTCCTAAAACTTATCTCTACTCAAGACAGATTCTTCTGCATGGCACACCAGGCCTAATATATTCTACTCTATCTTTTAATTATTCACTTATCACCTAACTCCCTAAAATAATAGACAGCTACAACTCACTATTTCAGTCAGTTTTCTAAAGCAGCCCAACTATCAGCAGTCAACTGTCAATAGCCCCTTGACTCAGATGCAAACCTCCTGCTCTTTAGAGATCCCAGAGGTAAAAGAACCTCAATTGTTCATGGCTGCTTCATTTCTGCTCTTACAGACCAATTGTACCCCCTCCTTTCATGTCAGAGAGCAGTCTACTACCTCCCCTCGGTCCTAATATCCCTGGTAATTGTATCTTCAGCTGTGGCTTGCTGACTTCTGTCACTTATGATCTAATGAGAAATCCTGCTCTCTAGCCTCTTAAGGATACAGAGGAAGAGATTAAGGAAAACTTTAACATTCGCATTCATAACATTTCTCCCCAATATGGGTTCTCTGATGAACAGCAAGACTGGAGCTCTGCCTGAATGTCTTTCCACATTCCTTGCATTCATAAGGTTTCTCCTAAGTGTGGATTCTCTGATGTACAGCAAAGCCAGACCTCTGACTGAATGTCTTTCCACTCCCAATGATCATCAGGGGGGATTGTGAACTTTAAAAATTACTCCACCCTACTTAGATGTACTTTAGGGGAAGATAAAGTTGTAATCTCCTGATTGAACAATAAAGGTACTTAGTTCTCACCTTATAGTGAAGCTAGAACTTTAAGCTAAGTCTATTTTTAGATCTTAATACAAAAAGATGTTTTTTATAGGTACTTACCTATAAAGGTTAAATTAATTAAATTAAAGGTTAAATTAATCACAAAATTGTCAAGTAACTAACAAAAGGTGAACTTAACAAAGAAATGTTAAGTAACTCAAAAATATAATCAAAGAAGGTGAGAACTAAAGAATGGGCAGTCCTGGAGAAAAGAGTCTGCTGTGATTGGTAGATGTGAAAATTTAGGGGAGGTGACACAAGAGAAAAGATCTTTAAAAAGAGGTCTATATGAGAAGCCTGGAGTTCAGTTCAGGTGTGGAACTCAGCCTGGAGGAGCTCCCTCAGACAGCTTCCTTGAGATGGTCTTGTGGTGATTTGGGTAAGACTGACTTCCTTTCCCTTGGGCACAGGGAGGCCACTTTGGCCAAGGCCTTTTAACTCCTTCCTGGCTCAGCCTGAGCCAGAGCAGTTTAAATTAACTCTTTCCTCTCCTTCTCTCTTCTCCCTAATTCCTTCTCTCTATATTAATTAAATTCACCATAATTTCCAGCTGACTTGGGTATTTTATTATTTGGGATTTTCTCTGGTGACCAACTAATTTAGATTTTAAGTCACAATGCTAAAATTATCTTTACAAATCTAGGGTTCAAATCTCCATTTTATACAAGGCAGAAGAGCAATAAGGGCTAGAGGACAAGGATTAAATGACTTGCCAGGGTCACATAGCTAGGAAGTGTCTGAAGCCAAATTTGAACCCAGGACCTCCCATCTCTAGGCCTGACTCTCAATCTACTGAGCTACTTTGCATTAACTTTCAATGCCTTTAGTAACTATACCATACTGTATTGTTCTCTCTCTCTGTACCTGCCCAGTGCTTTGTGGCTTCCCCTACTTCACTCCCCAACACACATAGAACCCTCCTAGTGAAAGCAAAAGAAAAGTAGAGAGACCACCACCCAAGGGCATCCCGCTGCCACAAGTGGACCTCTAGTGCAGAGAGAGGACCCTTTTGCCCCATTCTTCCCACCCAGCCCCAGGCCCATGTGTCTATCTTCCATCTCTGTGTGTGTGTGTGTGCTCAGGAACTTGTGTCTCTCCATGGCCTCCATGTGTCTGAACTATGTGCTGGGCCCTTTCCTCATTGGGTAGCAGCCTCCTTCCTGCTTCCCTCCTCCCCCTGGAACTCGAGGCTGGCCATGAATAATTAAAACCACAGAAAGGTAAACACAGATAAGAATACTGTACACACACATACACGCACATATCTAGATATAAATTTGCATTTAGCATCTTTAAGTTTTCCAATCTAGTGACTGTAGTCTTCATCCTTCTTGAGGTCTGAAGTACTTGACACTATTACCTACCTCTCCTCCAGGACACTATCTGCATTTTGGGGATACTTCTGTCTCCCAGTTTTCTTTTCACCTGTCTGACAGCTCCTTCACAAAATAAAATTTTAGGCTGTGCAAAAGACATTTGTTTGGGGGGCAGCAAGGTAACTGAGTGGATAGACAGTGTTGTCTAGATATGGGAGGTCCTGGGTTCAAATTTAGCCTCACACACTTCCTAGCTGTGTGACCCTAGGCAAGTACTTAACCCCAGTTGCCTAGCTCTTCCTGCTCTTCTGCCTTGGAACCAATATCTAGTATTGATTATAAGACAGAAAGTAGGGGTTTTACCCAGGGGAATTGCTTGTTGGCTACGGTAGGAGGGTGGAAGGAGGGGAGGGAAAGAACATGAATCATGTAATCATGGGAACAATAATCTAAATTAAATAAATAAATGAACATCGGGGTTTTTAAAGAAGACATTTGTTCTTATGCTAAATCACAAAAGAGGCACTGTGGTATAGTGGAGACATTGTCAGACACGAGAGTCGGGAAAGACATGGGTTCAAATCTTCTCTTTGTTATTAGTTGTAATAAATGTATTTTAAACTGTCCTTTTTAGGTAATCTCTGGCATAGGACTAGTCATTTTAAAACACAGTTCCAAAATCCTAAACATTTTCTGAGGTGGCATCATTTTAGTTAGTGGTTCACTTCCCGTATGTCCCTTTGTCCTCTGAAAGAACTGGCCTTCAAACAGCAGTACTATTGAGAACATCACTTATACCACTGTGGTCTCCATTTTCTTCCGCAGTACTTCTCGTGCTTTATCCATGCTGGAGGTTCCTTCCAACAGTGTTATTTAAGTTCATGAGAATCACTAGAAAATGGGTAGTAATTCTTAGATTTGGCAAGTCTTCTCCTCAATGTCCCAGATATGCAGTTTATTTTTTAATTTGGGATTGACCTGGAGCCACCCCAGTAAGCCCTCAAAATCACGATGACTCCTCTGTTGTTGTTCCACCAATCCTGTGGACTCCTCATGACCCTATTTGGGATTTTCTTGGCAAAGATCTTGGATTGGGTTGCCATGTCTTTCTCCAGCTCATTCTACAGAGGAAGAAATCAAGGCATAGAGTGAAGTGACTTGCCCAGGGTCACACAGCTAGTAAATGTCTGAGGTAAGATTTTAACTCGGGTATTCTTGACTTCAGGGTCATCACTCTATCCATTGTACTACCTTGCTGCCCTCATCTAGTCTTCCTCTATCCCTTAGTGGATGCACCTGTGGATCCCTAGCATCTTTCCTTCAAGACCAAGCAAATTATTTTCTCTTCAGTAGGTTCAGCTCCTTCCTCTCCAGAAAGTAAATATCTAATATTTACTTCCAAGTATTCAGTTATTCTGCTTTCATATTAAAATATCCAACTTCCTAATACTTGTCAGGATCCCCTACTACCTCTTAAAATCCTTTCTCCATTTTTAACTTGGAACCTTTCTTCCATTCTTTTGAGGAATACTCCATTCTCTGTGATAACCTGGGTAATGGAGAAGAGTTCCTCAAACCCTTTAACTATCTCTTCTAAGAAGGAGACTAGGCTACACCTGGAGTATCTTAACCATGTATCTTAGCTGTGGAAAAAAGAAAAAACATTGAATGCTCTCTACACATTGCTACAGGATTTCTTCTCCTTCTCTCCATGCTTACTAGAAACAGTATCCTCAGTCCTTTGTCATTCTTGATAATAACTCTTAAAATAACTGGGCTGCATGAGAATTGAACCTTGACCTTAGACTATTAGCACCATGGTCTAATCAAAAGTGACCTCATACAATTAATAGGAAACTCTTTGCAGAATGACCCAAAGAAATGAATCACTGGTAGTAGAGTTTCAATTGCATTGACGAATAGAAAGTACATTAGCCTAGGAAATGGCAAACAAGTTCTAGACCTAGTTCTGTTATTGTGACCTTAAGCAAGTTCCTACTTCTACTGGGGACTTGGTTTTGCCATTTGTAAATGATGGAAGGCTCCTTCCGTTTCTGGCATCTTGTGATTCATGGCATCAGAAAGGAATACTCGCTTCATCTGCCTCCTTGTTCCGTCTTTCAGAATTTGATTCCACACATGTATGGGAGAGTCCACTAAAATGTTCATTCTCAAGACAAAAGTCCTCAGCATTTCATCTTTGTTCTCTTTCCAAAACGGAGTAAAGATGAAGTTTTGTTTGGAAATTTTTCATATTATTTATAATGTGATTATCAAATGGGCTTAGGTGGTTGAACTGATTATTCTAGAATCATATCATCTATAAAGGGACACAGTCACACCCACTACTATCCACATCTCCAACAGAACCATACAGTGTCCCTCCATCTTCCTGCATAATTAGATCAATTTATATGTTTGTTTTTTTCAAAATCAATTTAATAGAATTATACTTTTATGGGTGTGGGGATTCCCCCAACCAGGGCAAATTATGACCCCTTCTTGCCATATCCTTCTAGAAATCCTCCACAGAAGATCTGTCCCAAATACTGGGAGTCCTTCTTCTGGACTTTTTAATATTTGATGAATAAGAACAGCACAGAACTCAGGTCGTTTGTCCTTCATCTCTTTGTGAATCTTAAAAACTACTCAGACTGTACCTTAGAAGATTTGGTCTAGCTATTTCCTTATTGTAACAATGGAGATACTTGGTCTAACAAGAATCAGGAATGTATTGGGAACTTTTAAAATGATTCCACCCTACTCAGTGCCTTAGGGGAAAATAAAGTTGTAAACTCCTGATTGAACAATGAAAGTCCCTAACTCATACCTTATAGTAAAGCTAGAACCTTAAGCTAGGTCTATTTTAGATCTGATACAAAAAGGTGTTAAGTACCTGTAAAGGTTAAATTAATCACAAAAAGGTCAAGTAACTTACAAAAGGCAAGCTTAACAAAGAGGTGTGAAGTACTCAGTAGATTTAATCTAACCAGAGAAAATGAAAACCAAAGAAGGTGAAAACTAAGAATGGGCAGTCCTGGAAAAAAGCATCTACCGTGATTGGTAGATGTGATAATTTAGGGGAGGTGACATAAGAGAAAATTTCTTTAAAAGGAAGGGGTAAAAAGTCAGTTGAGGTAATTCAGTTTGGAGAGTAATTTCAGGTTGGAGTGGAAGAACCCAGATCCGAGACAGTCTTGTGGTGAGTGATAAAGATTGACTCACTCTCCCTTAGGCTCAGGGAGGCCACTTTGGCCTAGGCCTTTAACTACTGCTTGGCTCAGCCTGAGCCAGAGCAGTTTAAATTAATTATCTCTCTCTCTCTCTCTCTCTCTCTCTCTCTCTCTCTCTCTCTCTCTCTCTCTCTCTCTCTCTCTCTCTCTCTCTCTCTCTCTCTCTCCCTCTCTCCCTCTCTCCCTCTCTCCCTCTCTCTCCTTCCCTTAGTTCCTTCTTTCTTTATTAATTAAAATCCCCATAAATCCCAGCTGACTTGGGTATTTTCATATTTGGGAATTTCCCATAGCAATCACTTATTTTAAGTCAAACCACTAAAAAATTATCCTTACATCTTACTCTCCATATTACACTAGCCCACTTCCTTTTCTGGTTGTACATATTCCTGATGATATCCTTGATGCATTTTTTCATTGACAAGACATCCTTGGTCAGAGCATCCATTCTGCCCTTTTCCATTTTGGTTCACCTGCAGCCTTGATTCTTCTAACTTTATGGTATTCTCTAATCCATAGCCATAGAGCATTACTGAGAGAATTAAATTAAAACTAGCATGAACATGAACATTCAAATGATGAGCTTTGGTGGCAGAGAACAGCTTGGGATCATTGAAAGCTCTGTGAAGTTGTACATTCCAGCCCTCTGTCTTCCTCCTATTTAATTCTGACCTCACTTCACTCTCCACTGTCTACTGTGCCCCTAATCAAAGATTGGATGCCACCAGTCTCATGTAAGAGATGGTCCACTCCAATCAACGGATCATTAAAAGCCACCAGGAAATAACCTATTTACACATATCTTGTAAGTGGGCACTTTAATATGGTTCCATCAGACTTAGAGTCATCGAATTTTAGAGCTTGGAAGGGACCTTAGAGACATCATTAAAATAATCTTTAGTGTCTATTATTTGCCTTCCCTTTAAGATGTTGTCTCAAGAGGGCACTAAACATTAAACTTTACATCACAGCATGCTTCCTTGTTCAAATGTTTTAAAATATTCTAAATATCTGGGAATCTTGGCTTCATGCCCAGGATCTTGTCTTTTAGGATAGAAGTTTAGGATAAATGACACTTCCAATTATAATTTCTCCCCAAAGAGATCCTCTTTGACTCAGGTCCATAATGAAGTAGTTACCTGGGACAGGCAGCCTAGGGATTCCACAAAAGGTATTATGACCCAGAAATATTTACAACCGATAGTTAAAGTTATTTGACAATCTGACCGAAATCTTCTATGGTTGTTAAGAGATTTTGCTTTGACGACAGTGGTGGGGCATCCACTTTTTAGATTCTATTGCCCCTGAGTTCAAGTAAGTTTCCTCTGATGGATGTGCCATCTTGTTTATGTGGCTGTTGTTTCCAAATGATGTAGATGGCAACTCATCCACATTATCTTTATAGGAAATCACCCTGTCCAGTCTAAGAAGCCAAGGCCTGAGAAACATGGCTGTTCTGCCTAATCAAAAGGAAGAGAGAACTTCCTCTATGGCCATTTCCACTTGAAGCAACAGGGAGCCACCATGTACGGTGCAGCAGGTCACAACCCTACTTGTTGGAAAGTCTCTCCATCCATTAGAGGAGTCTTCATACTTGGGCCTGAAGGTAATTCAAATGATTAACCAATATATTTTGGATTAATTGCTGCTCATCTCCTTGAAGGCAAGGGTTATTTCCCTTGTATTAAGGGCTTATCAAATTTTTGCTGAATTGAACTGAAATTTGTGTTAAGTGAGAAATCAGTGTCTGTTTCAGAGGATGCATAGATGTGGCAAAGTCTCGAGGGTGGGGGCTACTGAGTTAAGAGAGTGAGAACATCCCTAAGTGTGCCTGGGCCCTATGTATCATGGGAGAATCTCTGACATAAAGGTTCCCAAAAGAACAGTGTATTTCCTTCATTCCTTCCCCCTCCTACTCTATTTTCAGTACAACCATTGTAAGCTGGCAG
This sequence comes from Monodelphis domestica, assembly GCF_027887165.1. Classification (NCBI taxonomy): domain Eukaryota; kingdom Metazoa; phylum Chordata; class Mammalia; order Didelphimorphia; family Didelphidae; genus Monodelphis; species Monodelphis domestica. Next base: position 50,524,825 of record NC_077235.1, on the reverse strand, counting down.
CACCATTCTTTCCCTCCTCTCTTCCTCCTGCCTTACCAAACTGCTGAACTGGGATGAAGTTCCAAATTGGTCCAGTCTATTTAAAGATCAAGTTAAACAGCCAGACGCAACACTGAGCAGGCACGAGGTACAGCCTGAACAGTGCCCAAAGAATCATGCTCCTGCCTTCCTGGCCACAGCATTCTCAGTTGCTACGAATTCAGAGAAAAGGAGAATTTGGACCCACTGGTAATCTAGATAGCACACTAGTTCCAACTGCCTCATTTTACAGAGGAGGAAACTGAGCCTCTGAATTTCTGTATGACTTGCCCTAATTGCACACCTCTCCCGAGGGATCCATAGCAGAAACAAAGCTCAGAGATCCCTGCACTTTAAGGAGCTAGAAGGGCCATCAGAGATCAATGAATCTAATTCTTTCATCTGACAAAAAGGGAAACCAAGGCCCAGGGAGGGGAACAGATTTGCCTCATGGTGCACAGCAAACTGATGGCTGAGCTAGGTCTTTCCAAGAGAGCTGAAGAGGCAGCAGCAGAAATTGTTCTGAACATCAGCATCATGTCACTTTCCTTCCCAGTTGCTTACGAGAAAGGAAGCTTTGTGATCATTTTACCTGGACTGCCACTTAGTGGCCAAGTAGAGAAATAGCCAGAGAGAATTGGAGCTCCATAGACTTGGAGTATTTGTGCAGAGGATGTCATGTTTACAAAAGTTCGCCTTCGTTTGGTGTTATATTAGAGGGAAATAAAAACTAGGGAAGGGAGGGAGGGAGGAAGGAAGGAAGGAAGGGAGGAAGGAAGGAAGGAAGGGAGAGAGAGAGGAAGTAAGGAAGGAAAGAGTGAGGAAGGAAAGGAGGGAGAGAGGGAGGAAGGAAAGGGAGGAAGGAAAGGGGGAAGGAAATAGGGAAGGAATGAAAGAAGGAAGGAAGGAAGGAGAAGGAGGGAAGAAGGAAGGAAGGAAGGAGAAGGAGGGAAGAAGGAAGGGAGGAAGGAGAAGGGAAGAAGGAAGGGAGGAAGGAGAAGGAGGGAAGAAGGAAGGAACGAAGGAGAAGGAGGGAAGAAGGAAGGAAGGAAGGAGGAGGGAAGAAGGAAGGGAGGAAGGAGAAGGAGGGAAGAAGGAAGGAAGGAAGGAGGAGGGAAGAAGGAAGGGAGGAAGGAGAAGGAGGGAAGAAGGAAGGAACGAAGGAGAAGGAGGGAAGAAGGAAGGAAGGAAGGAAGGAAGGAGGAGGGAAGAAGGAAGGGAGGAAGGAGGAGGGAAGAAGGAAGGAACGAAGGAGAAGGAGGGAAGAAGGAAGGGAGGAAGGAAGGAGTCTTGCCATTGTCTAATTGTGTTCACAGCTATTTGTTTACCATTCTTTCCAAGTCATTATAAAAGGGTTTCAGGTATTTTTTGGCATGGATTTCTCTGTCCCCATTCCCTTCTGTCTGGGACTGTCCACTGTTTGCCTCTGTCTCTTTTCTCTCCCTTTCTCCTCCCTCAGGCTCTTTCCCTTCTTTCTCTTCTTTCTATCTGCTTTTCCCTTCTCTGTCCTCTGTCTGTCTACCTGTGTTTAGGGCCCCTGTGTGTCTTTCTGTTTTTTTCACACACACACACACACACACACACACAGCCACACACACATTCCAGAACGATCCATTTACACGCTCCTCTCCGTGCGGTTTCTTTGGTGATGAAAGAGAACAATGCTGAGTAACACTGTGGACAATGAATGAGTTTTCCCATATTGTCCAGTGGGGATCATTATCTGTCTCCTTCCATCACCAAGTTGGTGGAAGGAAAGCAATTTGTAAATCTCCAAATGTATGCAGATCTCAGGCTTTATCAGTTCCCAGCTGTTATCGGAGAGAAGACAAATTTTAACCAGGGAAAGAATGGTGAAAACCAGAGGAGACAAACTAGATGCTTGTGACTGGGTAAGCTAAAGAGGAAGGAAAGGAAGGAGGAAAACCTCACGTGATAAAAATCATCTCTAACCTGGAAGATCAAAACACAAATGAATAAGATAAGGTCTGTTCCTTAATGGATAAAGCGTCAAAGCAGATGACCCTGTGACCCTGAGCCCCTGCCCCCACAAGTGACTCTGCTCTGGGATCACAAAGACCCTGATTCAGACTCAGTGGAGGGGGGGGGAGGGTGCTGCTGACCCCAAAGGGCCAAGAGTTTTGCCTCCAGCTCTGCCCTGACCCTGGGGTAAACTTCAGGGAAACTCACAAAATAAAATGTAGCTATGGCTCCTGTCTAGGTCCTACCAAAATATGGGTACCAGAGCCTTCTGGGAAAGGTAGGCAATAGGCCTATCAGGAATAGGGCAAGTGTTTATTTCTTCTCTCCCAAAGGGCTCCCAAGCCTGCGATGATATGTACAGGAAAAAACCTGCTTCATAGAGGCCATGATCCTCCTCATACTCTCCCTTTGTTGAATATCTGGGCAAAACCTTCACATTCAACTCAGAACTTCCACTGGTGCACCATTTCTAAGGTCCCGAATTCCCAGCCAGTCAAGCATGGCTTTCTGTAGTCCTTCAGTAGTAGTGGCCATCTTCTCTGAGAAACTCTCCTCCCTCCAAAACTCTGGAGCCCTTGACCCATGAGGCTACCTCCCAGCCTAGAAACGTCCATTTCTCAGAATCATTAGTCTCTGAGCTGAGTTAGGAACAGAAAAAGAGAGAAAGAAGTTGCAAAGGGGTAGGCAGGCAGGCAGCCTGACGAACCTTATGGACCCCCTTCTCAGAATCTTGTTTTTAAGTGTGTTAAAGTAAGAAGGATTACACGTGAATCCCAGGCTCACCTAGGAGAGCACCAATGGATTCGCCCCTGTCCTATGTCTAAATGGCTGCTGGGGTTGGGGATGAGTAAGAAATCCCTTTCCCACCTTGCTGGAAGTCCAAGGATGAGAAAACAGTAGAGGAGAGTCCCAAAAGAGGGGAATAGGTAGTGCCATCTCTATCGCTCTTAGAGGTGACCCAGGAGAAGGTCCGTCCACATGAATCTATCCCTTGTGAATCATAGTAGCCAATCACATTGTAGTATATGATGTATGTCGTCCAAGCCAAGGGTGGCTTCCTCACCAGGGAACCAATTGCTCTGCTTTCAGGCACTTTATCAAATAGTTTGGAAGGCCCAATAGGTCAGGAGTTCCCTGCTCAACCATTTGCTGAAGAAGAAGGAGATGATTGCAACAAATATCTAAAAAGCCAAGCAGACCTTAATCTCCAGAGAAATATAAATGAAGACAGTTAAGAGGTAGCCTCAAATTGGAAAGATATTGGAAAATAATAACATTTTAAATAGAGAGATCAGTGGTAAAACAGGCACACTTATCACACTGGTGATAGTATAATCTTCTGCGAAAACAATAGACGATGATACGGTCACAGTAAATACATGCCACCCAGGGAACTCAGGAATTCTACTATTAGGACTACACCCTAAAGGGAGGAATTACCCAACTATTCATAGCAGGTTTACTCATAATAATAAAAAACTGGGATCTAGAGGAAGGCTTCCAGCATACTGAGTCAGTCCTCTATAGCAAGACTTCTTAACCTTTTTATGTTTCCTGGACCCCTTGGGCAGCTCGATGAACCTCATGGACCCCCTTCTCAGAATCTTGTTTTTCAAATGTGTTCCAATAAGAAGGATTACACACGAAACCAATTCTATAGAAACATAGTTATCAAAATTAAAAAAAAAACATGATTTCATGGACCTCATGGAGTATTTCTGGAAAGTCACAGACAAGAATAGAATGAGAAGGTAAGGCTTAGCTATGACCTGTTCCACTGAAAGTCTCTTACAAGTCTACCCAGGGCCCTCCCCTCCCCTCTCTCTCTCTCTCTACTCAGTCTTGTTGAGTCCATCAAGCTCCCCAGGGGTCCACAACCGTTCTATGCAGGTGACTCTCAAATCCAGCCCTGGGTTCTGTGTCGGCAACCAACTCTTTGTGCTCTCCACCTGGCTATCCTATTAGAACCTCCAAGTCTACAAGTTTCAAAGGAAGCTCCTTCTCTTTCCCCTAGAGAACCAACCTTCCATCACCTTCATAGTGATCCTTTGTCTCTTGCCTCTCCCTTATCACCCATATTCAGTCAGTTGCAAGTCAGATGGATTCTACTTTCACAACATTTATTCATCTGCTCCCATCTCTCTGTTCATGAGGGTATCGCCCTAGTTCAGGGCTTCATGACCTCTCCCTTCAATTCCTAGGAAAGCCTCCTAATTGAATCCCTGACTGTCTTCCTTTTCTTCACTTGCTAAGGAGCATATCTAACCATGTCACTCCTCTGCTCAACAAACTTCAGTGATTCCCTGTTGCCTTTAGGAGAAAATACACATTTCTAGAATAGCATATAAAACTCCTCCCTGGGCACTAATTCTATATATTAACACTCCCAAAAACCCTCTTAAGAAAGCTTACAGAGACAGGGTGGTATGGTAGAGAAAGAATTGGGCTTGAAATCAGAAGATTTTTGATTCACATTTTAGCTCTCCAATTTACTAATTGGGTACACTGAGTTCAAATTCTTGCTTGGCAATTTACTAGTTACTAGTGTGTGACCTTGGGCAAGTCACTTCTCTCTGGGCTTCATTTGATTTATCTTATAAATAAGGGAGTAACTAAGTGATCACAATTGCGACTTTCAGTTCTAGATCCCATGATCTTATACCCTTAGGTAAGTAGCCAAGATTGGCTTTAGTGTTCTACTTTCTTCATTAATCCTCACTTGTTATTTAGCATATTTGCTATTTCTCCCAAGTATACCAAACACTGTGCTTCCTCCTGGACCTGCTCAGCCTCCTTTTTTCCTGATTTTTTCCCATCTTTTGCCTCTTCTCATCTCTCATTGGTACCTTCGCGGAAGATGAGAATGTATTTGACCTCCAGGCTGATCACATCCCTTCCTTGCTGTCTTCTCACTGGCCACCAAAAGAAGCCTGGGGTCTCTATCCCATTCACTCCCACCACACCCAGTGTGCTCCCAACCTGAAGGCTTCTTCCTTCCTGAGGAGGAAGCTTCATTGAAAGTTACAAGATCTAGATTTGTACTCTAGCACTGACATTTACTTGTGGGACCCTAGGTAAACTGCTCACCCCTCTCTAAGCTACTGGTTCCTCAGGATAAAAATACTTGTACTCCCTCCCTCAATGGGTTGCTGGGAGGAAAGTACTTTGGAAACCTTAAGCTATTAGAGAAAAGGGAGCCTTATTTCACACAAGTCTTTCATGTGCTCTATACTTCATTGGAATGTCAGCTTCTTGAGGGTAAGGACTATCTAAAATTTTGTATTGATATCCCTAGTGTGTAGAACGATGCCTGGCACATAGTAGGTGCTTAATAAATGTTTATTGACTGACCATTCTTTCATTAAGTTTTTCTCTCTCCTTCTCGCTCATCCTTTCTCTACTCTTCTCCCTCCCTCTCTTTTTATTTCATTTCTTTCTCTTTTCCTTCCTTTCTTTTTCTTTATTTTTTCCTTCCTTCCTTTCTCTTTCTTCTTTTCTTTCTCTCTTTTTTCACTTCTTTCTTTCTAAAATGGACTGTTTACTGTTTTCCTCTTCTCAGATTGCCTTTCCCATATCTCAAACTTTAACTCACCTTGTTTACAATGAATGTTCTTCCTTCCTTCTGTATCTCCCACCACTCTATCACTTGAAATTTTTGCATTCCTTCAAGGCCCAACTCAGCCATCCTGACTGACGTGCCACCCCTCCTGCTGGCCTCAGATGGAAATGATCTCTCTCCTCCAGTCTCTCCTAGACCTTTGGGCCTCTGCTTCCCACTTGATCATATTCTAATTTGTTAAGAGAACTCTATGTGATAGAGGTCATGCTCTGTACACTACGTCCCTCACAGGGGGATTCTGGGGGAAAGTACTTTTGTAAACTTTGAGAAGTATTCAACAAATTGGAGTTATTATTGTTACTTCTGTTATAGCTATCCGTGTCCATGTGTCACTGCTCCCCCCCCCCCAGCCCAGTATACCAAGTCATGAGCTGCATAAGGGGAGGGGTTGTGTTTTATTCACCTTCATAGCCCCAGTGCATGCCTGGCACAGGACTTGGCACATGGAAGGCAATAAATGTTTGAACTAAATTGAGAAGAGGCGAATGCCTGGATTCCAGCTGCTTAGTTCTGTTTCTCATCAGTGACAGCGCCATGCAGAAATCCAGCGGCTCTGTCCCAGGAACATTTTAGAGCAATCAGCAGGGTCTGTTTGGCTTTTATTGGGCAGGAATCTTAGCGTTTCCTCTTCTTCTTGATTGTAATAAAAACTACTAACTTTTTGCTCATGCTTTGAAGCCTACAAAGTGCTTTCCTCCCCAACACCCCTAAAAGAGAGGTATGGCAAGGCTTAATGCCCCCATTTTACAGAAGAGGCCATTGAGGCTTAGAGGGCTACCATAATTTGACTAGTCAGCATCAGAACCAGAGCACGACTACATGCCTCCCACTCCCAGGGTCCATGCTCTTTGCATGCCATCCTGCTTTCATCTGACTCCAGCTACAAATGTTGGGCTTAACTATGTGACCAGAAGTTTCGCTGTGTTCTGGCTTAGTGTCCAATTTGGAGCTGGCTTTTCCTGGCTGTGGTTTGGCTCCGAGTAGCAGGACTTCCTCCCCATTGCCCCCAGACAAGGCGAGATGCGTGTTCTATGCCTCAGACTGTGGAGAGCAGAGCGGGGGCCGTCATCTAAAACAAGAAGGAGCCACTCAGAATCAATATGCAGTGGGTGTTAAGTACACATCTCATAGACAACTGGCGGCTTGTAAAACTGCCCCGGAGAATTTGTTTGCAGCTTTTGTAAACTTCCAATATAAATCAGAGGCACCGCTTTGCTTCAGCCTTAGTAGTGACAGCTGGAAAATGAGAAGAGGGGCCAGACGCCGAGTTCTAGAATCTTGGGGGGTTTGCAGGAAGGACACAAGACCATTAGTTGTGGTTTTCTACAATAATTTACACACACACACAACCACCACTAAGGACATCAGAATCAATTGGAGATGCCACAGATATTAGAATCATCAGATCCTGGAAACATAGAACATCAGAACTGGGGTGGGCAGACGGAAGAACCTTAGAACAGAAAGCCCAAAATATCTGAAACGAGCAGGATCTTGGAATATAGAACTGTCAGAACTGGAAGGAACCTCAGAGCAGAGAACATAATTATGTGTGCTGATGGACCAGTGTAGTGGATTGCATGTTAGAATCTGGCATTCTTAGGTCTTTGGGCCCAAGAGGCAGCTAGATAGTTTAGTGAATGGATAGAGTCACTGATTTAAAATCTAATCTCAGCCACTGACTAGCTGTGTGACCTTGGGCAAGTCACTTAACCCCTGTTTGCTTCTATTTCCTCACTTACAAAATGGGGGTTGTGGTAAAGATCAACTAAGATAATTGTAAAATGTTTAGCACAGTGCCTAGCATGTAGTAAGCACTATATAGAAGTTAACTATTATTATTAAATGAGATGACATTTATAAAGCACTTTGAATGTGGCAAATAGAAGGAGGCACTACATAAATGTTTGCCAATGTTATTATTTGGACTTTTCCCTTGGGGATGGTTGATGTGATCTCTTCTTTGTGGCTGTGAATCTCACTGAGAACCCCAGTATCATCTTGGGGTTTAAAGGAATTACAACAGTACCCAAACACCCAAATTCTAAATCAGAGGATCTATTTGAGGTCTAGTTCTGGCATTTATTAGCCATGTGACCCTAGGTGAGTCATTTCTCATCTGTAGACCTGCTTCCTTGTCTATAAACTTAAAAGACTGGACTACATGACCTTTAAAGTTCCTTCCAGCTCTAAATGTCTACTCCTACGATCTGCAAGCAGGAATGTCTGGAATAATATACTGTCTCTTCTAAAAAGACCCTTACCTTCTGCCTTAGAATCAATACCATGTATCCAAGGCAGAAAAGCAGTAAGGGCTAGGCAATTGGGGTCAAGTGACTTGCCCAGGGTCACACAGCTGGGAAGTGTCTGGGGTCAGATTTGAACCCAGGACCTCCCGTCTCTAGGCCTGGCTCTCAATCCACTGAACCACCCAGCTGCCCCTAAATTATACTGTCTCTTAAAGAATCACTCTTCTACTTTTATTCTATGCTAGATGTACCTCATCACCTTAGGAAAGAGTCTTCCTCACCTGCTGCTTTAATCTGAAAACTTCAACAGGGTTCTCTATGTGGCTGCTACCAAGGAATCTTCCTTGCCCATGCTCAGGGGCTGCCTCACCGAAGGCAGCATTTTGCCTGAACATTCACTCAGCCAAATGTTCTTTGGTGTTAGCCATGCCTCTTCTCTGTTATGGGGCGGGGAAGAATCAAACATGGTCTGGATTAGAGATTAGAGATAAGGTGCAGCTCCTGACTCCATTCCAGAAACACATCTATAACTCATTTTGAATAATAATAGTTTAATCAAAATAGCAGTCCATTCTCAAAAGATCACCATTTAAGACTACCTTTACAGAGCTCACAATCTCTCTCCCTTTCCCCTCCTTATCTCTATCTCCTCTCTCCCTACCTCTTTATCTTTTTCTCATTCTTTCTTTCCCTCTTCCCTCTTTATCTCTCATTTTTTCTCTTCCCCTCCTTCTCTCTTTCTCGGCCCAATCTCCCCCACCCCTCTCTCTGTCTCTTTCTGTTTCTCTCTCTCTGCTTGGCTCTCTCTCTCTCTCTCTCTCTCTCTCTCTCTCTCTCTCTCTCTCTCTCTCTCTCTCTCTCTCTCTCTCTCTCTCTCTCTCTCTCTCTCTCTCTCTCTCTCTCTCTCTCTCTCTCTCTCTCTCTCTCTCTCTCTCTCTCTCTCTCTCTCTCTCTCTCTCCCTCCCTCCCTCCCTCCCTCCCTCCCTCCCTCCCTCCCTCCCTCCTCTCCCCCCCTCCCTCCCTCTCTCCCTCTCTCCCTCCCTCTCTCCCTCTCTCCTCCCTAGTCAATTCAGGTTAACTAAAGATACTATCTAGTATACAATCTTAATGGATGAGGACACAGTGTGATGCCATAGAAAAGGCACAGGCATGGGAGTGAGAAGCTCTAGATGAAAAGAGCTGGCTCTGGAATCGTAGGACTTAGTTTAAGTCTTACATTAGCTACTTACTTACTATCGGTGTGACCTTGGGCAAATCACTTCAACTTTCTTGGCCTCAGTTTCCTCACCTGTCAAATGATGAAGTTTGATTCAATGGGCTCTGAAGTCTCTTCCAGATCTAGATCTACAATCCTATGTGTGTTCTTGGGCAAGACTCCCTCCCTGGGTCTGTTTCCTCCTCTGTAAAATGAAGGAGCTGGACTAGAGGACCCCTGAGGTTATAAAATTATGACTTGGTGGCAGTTCAACTCAGGCACAAGCTAACTGCCCACCTCTTTCTAGGCTTTAGCTTTGCCATGTCTCTGATGCTGATGATCCTTTCCAGGTTTACTGTGGGTTTCAAAAGAGCTTACTAGAACAAGGTTCTAGATCTGGAGTTGGAAAGGACCTTGGAGTTCATCTAGTCTAGGCCACGAGCAGTGAAAATGATTTGTCCAAGGTGTCATAGCTTAGAAATGACTGAGGTCTCCTGACTCCAAAGCCACTTGCTATTCCTCCTGTAAGCCACCCTGTGGAAGCATGTTGGAACCCTAAAGTGTTACAGAAAGGGGAGGACTATTTGTGCCTTAAACTTGTAGATGAGGAGAAGGCTTCCTTTGCCCTCACTGAGAACTCATGGAAAATTGTGGAGATGGAGAGATAAAGACTGGAGAGGGCTTTGTGCCCCAAACTTTCTGCCTGCGGATGGACTGATTAATTTTGAAGACAGAATAAAACGAATGTGAGCAAGAAAGATAGATGGGAGGCTGAGAGGTATCAGCAGAGGTTACTATAAAATGTCAGAGTAGGAAAATGCCCTAAGACCATGTGGTGGGAGCCCCTTGTTTTACAGAGGGGGATACTGAGGCCCAGAGAGGGGACAGGATTTGGGGAAGGTCTAACAGTACCCCATCACAAGCTGGGAGCTCTTCCCACTTCAACAGTGAGTTCCTTTGCAAGCATCCTAGCAAGGCCACTAGGGGGCACCTTAGTGCATAGAGCACTAAGCCTGGAGCCTGGAAGAAGTTGCCTACACATCCCGCCTCAGAAACTTATTGAGTGGGTGACCCTGGAAAAGGCAGGCTGCTACCTTCACTTTTCTCAGTGGTAAAATCAGGATAACAACAGCACACTCCTATCAAACCTGGATATTCATAAAGCACGTGGCACACAGTAGGTGCTTGTCTCCTTCCTTTCCCGGCTAGAGAATCAGAACATTTCAGATCTGTATTTCCTCTGAAATCACCTGGGAAGGTGGCACAGCCGTCTGACTAGGAATCCCAAAAGTAGGTAGGGATCGAGGCCCCCAGAAGGGCTTCCTGTCAGGCCCAGCATGCTCTTGCAATGTGCAGCGCTTGTGAGAGTCCACAAAAAAAAAGAATGCAGGTTGGTTTCCATTTTTATGAGATTTGGGCAAAAGAAAGGATTCCCTGGAGAAGAATTGGCTGGCTGAGGCCTTCTGGAATGTTTCTTTCTGGGTGTCCCCCAGCCCTTCTCTTCTCTCCCACTTCCCGGCTCTTTGGACACTGGGAGGATTTCTCATTGTCGAAAGACATCGACTAGGGGCATCTTTGAGCCGAGGTTCTTCTGGCCTCATTCCTATGGGTTGAACCCTCCACTGGTCATCACTTATGAAGTGCCTTCTAGACATCAGGCACCATGCCAGATGTGGGAGATATAAAGACAAAATGAAATGGGCTGGAGGGAGCTTAGTTCCAATAAGGGCAGAGGGGAAGCAACATGTCCACAGTTAACGACATTCATGGTCCTTTAAGGAAGAGAAAGAGAACCCCAACAATTTGGGGCATCATGAATGGCCTCCCAAAGGAGTGGGACCCTGAGCCGAGACTCACAGGAAGACACTTGCACCAGATCTAAGATTTTGTTCTGCAAAAGTAGAGATAATGATGGCAACTGGGCAGCTCAGTGGATTGAGAGCCAGGCCTAGAGACAGGAGGTCCTAGGTTCCAATCTAACCTCAGACTTCCCAGCTGTGTGACCCTGGGCAAGTCACTTCACCCCCATTGCCTAGCCCTTACTGCTCTTCTGCCTTGGAACCAATGCCCAGTACTGAGTGTAAAATGGAAGGTAAGGGTTTAAAAAAAGAAGAAGAAATGATAATGTAGTTTCTTCCTGCACATGAACATTTCCTCAAGAGAACCCTGGCTGGGAGGGAGCAGGAGTATTGTCACCAAGCCCATCTTGCAGATGGGGAAAGTGAGGCTTTGAGAGACAAGTGGCCACTTATGAGTTGTTGTTGCTGTCTGACACTTATCTGTAAAGCAAGAACTCTTGACTCTAGGTATAGCTGACATTCCCTTCTCAGCTCTAGGCTAACCACTCTCCCAGAAAACCCACTAAGATTTGGACAGAGGGAGTATCTAGGACCTCGGATGGGGTGGGGGAAATCTATACACCATCCAGGGGCTTGATTAGACTGCCAAAATGGGTGGGTCACCCCCCCAACATGGTTAAGGGCCTTTGTGCTACCGAGGCAGGACAAATAAGACGGCTAAGCATTCCTAGTTCCTTCAGCTGAAGTTTTTGTGGTCATTTCCTCATGGTGACTCCTAACTTTAATCTCGCCCTAATAAATTCTCCCCTTAGTCTAAATAGCTCTTCTCGGGCCTTGTCTTTCATACTTCTCAATAAGGGGATGTTTCTGGCTGCCTCGGGTCCCTGGAGGAGAGCTCTCCTCTGCAATAGTGAATGAATTAAAAATGACCCTGGGAGGCCTTCAGGCTGCCAGTTTACAAAATAGAGTCGAGAGGAATGATCTTGGGTAAGTTTTCCAAATACATTCATGCCAAATTGAGCTTTTTGTCTTACTTTTTTATGAAGGCCCCTCTTGGACGCAGGGCAAGGCCAGAGGAGATCTAGCCTGGCCTGTTGGGTTCCAGGCCTGGGAAGGGAAGGTGAGGAGAGAGCCACAGCTCTCTGATACTTTCCTTTTTCTGGAACTACATTATGGTGTCAAGTTGCAATTGCTGGGGGTTAACCACAAACAGGTGAGGCTCAGAAAGCCCCCCTATATCCCTACCCCCATTGTCTGTGTCTTGATGGAAGGGAGGGCGGCTGGGCTGGACCACTTTCAAATAACACCTAGATCTCCAGTAATGGGGGGGGGGGGACCCAGAAGGAGAGCAGCCAGAGAGGAAGGGGAGCTCAGGGCTGCCAAAGGAGTGAAGAAGTACCTTCCAGGGGGCCGGGATGTAGTCAGACAAAGACAGTACCAAGTTCATTCAAATAGAGAATCCAGCAGGCGCCTGTCTTACCATGATGGTAATTCTCCAGGCAATTGGGCAGGATGAGGCACTATATTCTGGGATGAAAGGGGGCACTAGCAATCCGTCTTGGGATTTCATTCACGTGGCCATGGCCTCCACCAAAGTGGAGCCCATAATGTACTGAGAAGAGTTTAGATTCAAAGTTCAGATTCAGATTCTACTATCTCTTCATCTCTTCCGACCTCCATTTCTTCATCTGTAAAATGAGGAAGCTTGATTGGATGGCCTCTGAGGTCCCTTCCAGTTCTGGGTCTGTGATCCCTGTGTGACTTTAGACAAGTCACTTCATTTTTCGGGTCCTCAGTCCCACCCAGGCATAGTCCCCTAACTCATACTGGCACTGGTGAGTTGGATCCCTTGAGGGGGACTCTAAGGTTCTAAGGGTAACTCTTTGCTTATGAGTCCCCTGCTGTTGTTCTTCCTGTTAATGGTCAGCCAGTAGATTTGATTAGCTTTTTAGAAAAAAGATTCACTTAAATGGCACTGCAAGAACACTAGTTCCAAAGCTCTGGCCTCCCCAAACCTGGGATACATTCTCCCATAAGTACAGTGGGAGGATGGGTGCAATGTTAAAGTTCACCGGTATTGGGGCACACTCACAGTTCTATAATGGCTTCTTGTGATTTTGGCGATCAGTCGTGCTTGTCTTTCCATGACCCCATTTGGAGTTTTTCGCAGATTCTGGAGTGATCTGCCATTTCCTCCTCCAGCTCATTTACAGATGAGAAAACTGAGGCGAACCAGGGGATGTGACTTGCTCGGGGTCACCTAGCTAGTTTCTGAGGCTGGATCGGAACTCAGGGCGCACTCTGTCCATCTCACCTTGGCGCCTCCCTGTCTCAAAAGAATTCTCATAAAGTTCATCATGGAGTGTGTTAGCAGTGTCAGTGGCAAGCAAGCTGTTGTGCTTCTGGGTTGGGCTGGCTTGTGATCTCCTATCCAGCAGACACGCAGCTGAACTAGGCTCACCCCAGAGCTGGACAGGATGAGCCAAGTCGCTGAAAGAGGAAGGACGAGTTCCCAGAGGCAAATGATACCAGCTCCCGTTGGCATAGTGCCTCCTAAGTGCGCTGCTCTGTGCTAAAGGCCTTCCAGTGTTATCTCATCAGATCCTCCATCATCCCCCGTTTACAGATGGGGAAACCGAAGCAAACAGAGGGAAATGACGTGCCCAGGATCACACAGCCATTAAGTGTCTGAGGTGGGATTCGAAGTCAGCCCATAACTGGGCCAGCCAGGAGGGGAGGAAGAAGGTTTGGGCTGGGCGGAATGGCTCCCCCCACCCCCATTTGCCAGGGAAGAGTATGCCTCATTTAAGATCTCCGCAAAGTTGAAGGTCACAAGGGGCAAAGACTTTACATAGAAATGGAAAGCGGAGCCCCTTTCAAGTGGAAAGGGGGCATTCCTCTGCCGCCAGCCGCCACTGGGAACACTGGGAACGCAGGCCGGGGCCTGAAGAATAGCTCAGCTGCATATGAAAAGGCCAACAAAGGCAGGCACCTCGCCCCAGGGGAAATGTATGCAAGCCAGTGTGCTCCTCCGAGCTGGAGGGACAGATGGAGAGTGAGGCACAATTGGCTCTCCGGAGTCCTCCCGGCCTCCTTTTGATTTCCGCAGGAGCCCCTCCATCCAGCGGCGTCAGGGGGAGGGGGGCTCTCCTGGGGCTCCGACAGGAAGGAGCCATTATGGTGGGCCAACAATAGCCCTTGGCCATTGGAATTGTTTGACCTGGAGCAAATCCCTTCCTCTCCCTACCTCAGTGGTCCCCTCCGTGCCGTGCCGTGCCGGAGGTGGGTTAGGCCTGGCCCCTGCCCTTTCTCCTATTCCCCGGGGAGCCCCCCTGCTCCGGTTCCGGCGCCCTCAGCTGCAGCCTCACTGGAGGGAGCGAGGCCAGGGTCCTGGCCGAGACTCGTTCTCCCGGCCCTCAAGGAGGCTGGTACCACTCCCACTGGGGCTTTTGTCTTGGGGAGGCCCAACCTCGGCTCCTGCAACCCTGCCCCCACGTCTTTGGAATGGAAGCATTTGTCTTCCATTTCCTGGCTCCTGACCCTTCTCTGCAGCCAGTTCCTACCCGGGAGGCCCAGTGAGCCTTCCCTTCCCATGGTGCACGCAGCTCCCTCCCTGGGCGGATTAGCAGCAGATGGGAACTGGAAAGGCCTCCAAGTGGGGAGTCGGGCCCCAGCTCCCGCGGCGCACTACTGGCGATCATCTGTGCGACCAGACTCCTCCGCTGGCCAGGGCCGGACCCCCTGGGGAATTCTATTCTTCACTGACTCAATTCCCAAAGCGCCATTAAGTGCCGTTTAAAAAAAAAATTAACCCCTCACCTTCCATCTTAGAATCAATACCGTGTATTGGTTTCAAGGCAGAAGAGCAGTAAGGGCTGGGCAATGGGGGTGAAGGGACTTGTCCAGGGTCACACAGCTGGGGAGTGTCTAAGGTTAGATTTGAACCCAGGACTTCCTGTCCGTAGGCCTGGCTCTCAATCCACTGAGGCACCCAGCTGCCCCTTATTGATCTCCTTTTAAAAAAATAATGCAGCCATTTTCTAATATCAGATGCACAATGACCCCTTAGAACCTTCCTTTGGAACAAAGAAAAACATTTAAGCAAAAGGGGCTTGTGAACCAATCCAATACTGGATTCCATCTTCCCCCACCCCCACCCCAGGCGGTTGGATTCAGGAAGCCCTGAGTTCAAATTCAGATCAGATACAAGTTGCTTGACCCTGAGCAAGTCACTTAATTTGTCTGCCTCGATTTCCCTTACTGTAAAATGGAAAGAATAATACTAACACCTCTACCTCCAAGGTTGTTCTGAGGACTGAGCGAGATAATAATTGTAAAAGCACATAGCATAGGGTCTGGGCCCAGATAGGTTCTAAGGGTAACCTAGAGCTTATGAGCCTCCCAGCTTCCTTCCCTTCTCCCCACTCTCTCACTATAGGACTAAAGCATGTTTTACCGGCAATTGTTCAGTTTTCTGTGTGAGCCCTGACACTTTGGAAATCAGGAAACACTACAAATTAGGGCTAGACCTCCTGTCTTATTGATTGTGTAGACTTACAAAAGTGATGAGGAAAAATGTTCACAATGTGGATTAATCCTCAAAGGGTGATTTTGGAGAGCTGCTTGTTAAACATTTATGAGCCCCTGATTACCCGGACCCTACATGGATCATTGTCATTACTGTAAGTTTAGTTGTCTTTTAGTGTTGGGGGTGCAGAGAGGGGCATCACTGATTCCTTTTTGAAGTGGAGTGTCTCTCTCACTCATTTCCACATCTTCATTTTGCATGACTTCATTGCATCTTGGAATTCTCCCTAACCCTTGTTCAGGTAGGTCCTCAAAGTGGATAGAGTACTATACTTACAATCAGGAATACCCAGCTGCAGACAGTTACCAGTTGTGTAAGCCTGGATGAGTCACTTCAGCTCTCTCAGTCTCAGTTTCCTCATCTGGAAAATGGGGATAATAATAGCACCTACCTAGCAGGGATATTTTAGCCCCTCACCTTCAGTCTTGGAATTACTACTATGTATTGGCTCCAAGGCAGAAGAGGGAGTTGCCCAGGGTCACACAGCTGGGAAGTGTCTGAGGTCAGATTTGAACCCAGGACCTCCCATCTCTAGGCCTGGCTCTCAATCCACTGAGCTACCCAACTGCCCCCTTTAGTGGTTTTTACTGACTAAGAGTCAGTCGGGCACAACTAAAAACAGATTCAACAACAAAACTTTTGCTGCCACAAATAATTCTGTAGTTGATACTTAGATTTGAGTCTTTCTTTTTTTTTTTTTGATCCCCTTCTACATCCAAGCCCAGTAGCAGGAGTGATGGGTAGGGGCACAAACAGTTTGGTGACTTTCCTCTCAATTATTCCCAATTGTCTAATTCAGTTCGAGAAGTATTTCCTAAGCTCCTACTATGTGCCCAACAGTGCACTAGGTGCTACAGATGAGAAAATACCATGAAACAGTACTTGCCCTCAAGGAGCTTAAATTCTCTTGGGAGAGGTAACATGTTCAGAAAGAAATATATACAAAACAACTTTTGTTCTTCTTTCTTTCTGAGGAAAGGCTAGGAGAGAGCAAAGACCAAACACAAAAGAAAGCCAAATGGACTTAAAAAATGAATCAACACAAAGCGACGTGGGGGAAGGACCTAAAGCGCATGCCATATTGGGTGGCTGATTGTTTCCTTCATATGGGAAGAGGACCAAAATGGCATCACTGATGTCTTTTGACTCCCAAGTGAATTGGATTGCAGTGAGGCAGAGTTGCCCAAAGTCATCAGCTTCACTCTGTCTTCCAGAGTCACTGATGTCCAACGGCAAGACATAAGTCAGGATGACTGGCAACATCATGTGACGACTGACTGAAGGAACCAGGGTCATTTGGCCTGGAGAAGAAAAGACCAGCATACGGTAGGAATGTGAAAAAAGAGATTGCTCTTGTATTATTTATGTGACCTTGAACAAGTCCCTTCCCTTTTCTGGGCCTCAGTTTCCCCCTATGTAAAATGAAGGAGTTGGACTTAGGTAGCCTCTGAGGCCCTTTCTTATGAACTTGTGAACTCAACTTCCTTCTGCTCAGCCCCGGAGGTCAGAACTAGGGAGGAAGTTGCCTACAGACAAACTTGGGTCTGATATCAAGAAAATCTTCCTAACATTCAGTGCTAGCCAAATGTAGAACCACTTCAAGAGGTGATGGGTCTGCTTGCCCCTTCCTCGATCTTTAAGCAAAGCCTGACTGCCCCTTGTCAGACGTGCTGCAGAGGAGACTCCTTTTCTGGGGACAGGTTGGACCACGTCAGGGCTAAGGGCCCTTCTGGATCTGAAATCCTGATTCTGGGAGCTGGCCTCAACTAACTCTCTCCCTTGGGAACACACAATTATGGATTTCACAGTAAAGCCGCACAGCTCTGTATATACTCTTCCCGACCCCAGAAGGGGTTCTTGCCCAGCCCACAATTGGATGGCTCCCCAAAGGCTGCGTTTTCTCTAGGAAGCGAGAGATGCCATACCCATGTTGGTCTCTTCAAATTTCTGAGAACAACAGAGCTTTGTTGAGTGCACCCAGTATCCCGCCTCCTCTCAGACTCTCCCTTCTCCATGAGTCTGCTGATAAACTCCAGTGGCCAGCTTCCTATTGCCTCTAAGATAAAATGTAGACTTCTCTGTATGGCATTCGAAGCCATTTGTGATGTGGCTCCTACCTACTTTTCCAAGTTTATCATCAATAACCCCCTTCACATACTCCACATTCCAGCCAAATGGATCTATTTTCTATCCCTCAAATGTGATGTTCTGTTTCCTTCCTCTAGCTCCAGTCAAGGCTGAGCTAAGCACCCCCTCCCATACTAGGCCTCTCCTAATACCCTCCCCTCACTTCTTAGAACTTTCTTCCTGGCAGGTACTATATAGACATTTGGTCTTGACTTAACCATTGTATTAATTTAGAATCTTTGGATCACATTTCCCACAATTCCTTTTTTTTCTTTCATGTTTGTGCATCATTAAGTTGATTGAGGCTTTAGTTCCCCAAATCGCCCAAGTTCCAATGGTCCCATAACACCCACTTTGCCTTTCAGGATATATCTAGGCCTCCCTCTGAGTGGCACTTGATTTGGGGTTGTTGGTAGGGAGAGAGAGGATTATTTAAGCTTTGTCTTCTCTTGGCTACTATGAGGGCAAGGCTGGCCTTGTTCCAAGACAGTCATAGAATTATAAACCCTCTTGGTGGTCATCAGGTACAGCCTTTTCATTTTACTGATGGGCAAACAGAGGCCCAGAGAATGGTAAGGCCTTGATCATGATCACAGAGCTAGTAAGGCAACTGGGTGACATAGTCAATAAAGTACCAGGTCTGGAGAGAAACAAAAACCTTAGTTCAAATCTGGACCCAGAAACTTTACTAAGTGAACTTAGTAGACAAGCCATTTCATCACTGCCTCTGTTTCCTCGTCTTTAAATTAATCATTGTAAAATGCTTAGAATAACTCCTGGCACATAGTAGGTACTTAATAAATGCTACCTATGATGGTGATGCAGCAGAGCCAGAAGTTGGACCCACATCATCTAACTCTAAGCCTTGACATTTCCCCAATCCTATGCCGTGGCCTGTGCTTGAGGGCTCAGGAGGCCTTTCTCTAAACCCCAAAATATTTACCCCACTAATAACTGAAATTCCAGTATTCAAGAGTCCTAAGTTACTTATCTAACTCCCCAGCTGCCCCAAATTCATAGGTTTGGGATTCTCCGTCCAGATGGATTGGCCTATGGTGAGGAGAAGTTGGAGGGTCATCGATCTTTGACCTTGAAGGGACCTCAAAAGTCATCTAATCTCATTTCCTGATTTTACTGAGGAAGAACCAACAGTTTACAGAAGGAAAGACTGGCTCAAAGTCAAACGAGGAGTAAATAGGAGAACTCAAATTGGAGCCGGGTCCCCTGCTTTGGCCAACATTCAGCCAACTCATGACCAGTAATAATAATAACTGACATTTTTATAGCACTTCTGATGTGCCAGGCCCTGTCCTACTTGATTTCCAATTATTGTCTCATTTGATCTGTATTTGACCTACAACTCAAGTGTAGGTGCTATTGCCATCCCCACTTTACAGATGAGGAGAATGATGCAAAAAGAAGCTAAATGGCTTTCCCAGGATCACCCAGCTAGTAAATGTGTAAGGCTGTATTTGAACTCAGGTCTTTTCTGATTCTAGGGCTAGTGCTCTATCCATTGTACCACCTAGCTACCACTCATTTTATCATGCAAACTGAGGCCCAGAGAAGTCAAAAAAGCCCTTTGCAAACCTCAAAGGACTCCATAACTGTTTGACAGTGGTGGTGATGGTGATGGTAGTAGTAATAATGATGGTAGTAAGTGACCTGCCCAAGGCCAAACAATTCAGAAGCAAGATTTTTTTTAAATTATATTTTATTTGATCATTTCCAAGCATTATTCATTAAAGACATAGATCATTTTCTTTTCCTCCTCCCCACCCCCCATAGCCGACGCGTAAATCCACTGGGCATTACATGTTTTCTTGATTTGAACCCATTGCTATGTTGATAGTATTTGCATTAGAGTGTTCATTTAGAGTCTCTCCTCTGTCATGTCCCCTCAACCGCTGTATTCAGGCAGTTGCTTTTCTTCGGTGTTTCTATTCCCAGTTTGTCCTCTGCTTATGAATAGTGTTTTTTCTCCTAGATCCCTGCAAATTGTTCAGGGACATTACACCGCCACTAATGGAGAAGTCCATTACATTCGATTATACCACAGTGTATTAGTCTCTGTGTACAATGTTCTCCTGGTTCTGCTCCTCTCGCTCTGCATCACTTCCTGGAGGTCGTTCCAGTCTCCATGGAACTTCTCCACTTTATTATTCCTTTTAGCACAATAATATTCCATCACCAACAGATACCACAGTTTGTTCAGCCATTCCCCAATTGATGGGCATCCCCTCATTTTCCAATTTTTGGCCACCACAAAGAGCACAGCTATGAATATTCTTGTACAAGTCTTTTTGTCCATTATCTCTTTGGGGTACAGACCCAGCAGTGCTATGGCTGGATCAAAGGGTAGACATTCTTTTATCGCCCTTTGGGCATAGCTCCAAATTGCCCTCCAGAATGGTTGGATCAGTTCACAACTCCACCAGCAATGAATTAGTGTCCCCACTTTGCCACATCCCCTCCAGCATTCATTACTTTCCTTTGCTGTCATGTTAGCCAATCTGCTAGGTGTGAGGTGATACCTCAGGGTTGTTTTGATTTGCATCTCTCTGATTATAAGAGATTTAGAACACTTCTTCATGTGCTTATTAATAGTTTTGATTTCTTTATCTGAGAACTGCCTATCCATTTCCCTTGCCCATTTATCAATTGGAGAATGGCTTGATTTTTTGTACAATTGATTTAGCTCTTTGTAAATATGAGTAATTAAACCTTTGTCAGAGGTTTCTATGAAGATTTTTTCCCAATTTGTTGTTTCCCTTCTGATTTTAGTTACATTGGTTTTGTTTGTGCAAAAGCTTTTTAATTTGATGTAGTCGAAATTATTTATTTTACATTTTGTGATTCTTTCTATATCTTGCTTGGTTTTAAAGTCTTTGCCCTCCCAAAGGTCTGACATGTATACTATTCTGTGTTTACCCAATTTACTTATGGTTTCCTTCTTTATGTTTAAGTCACTCACCCATTTTGAATTTATCTTGGTGTAGGGTGTGAGGTGTTGATCTATTCCTAGTCTCTCCCACACTGTCTTCCAGTTTTCCCAGCAGTTTTTATCGAATAGTGGATTTTTGTCCCAAAAGCTGGGATCTTTGGGTTTATTGTATACTGTCTTGCTGAGGTCACTTACCCCGAGTCTATTCCACTGATCTTCCTTTCTGTCTCTTAGCCAGTACCAAATTGTTTTGATGACTGCTGCTTTGTAATATAGTTTAAGGTCAGGGTAGAAGCAAGAGTGAGAAGATTTGAAACCAGGTGCTCTGATTTCATATCCTGAGCTGTGCCTGCAAGAGGCTACTTCCTGCGGCCTGTAGCAACGCACAAGCAAAACCAGGGGAGCAAAAGTTGGAAAATAAGACAGCTGGTGCTTGAAAGCAGACTTCTTCCTACAAAGAGGAAAGCTCTTGAGGTAAACTGGCTTCTGCATTTGCTACAATAATCTATAGAATATTCAAACAAAATGCTTGCAGTTCCCCGCCCCATTTCCAGGGATCTCCAGTGTTTTGGTAGTCCTGTCCCAGTCTTTGGCTGACACACCATAGAGGAGCCAGGAATCCTGAAAGTGACAAGAAATAGAAACTCAAAACTCTCAGCTGAACTCCCATCATATTCTTCCCATCATTCCTCACTGTTGTTGACTGGTGGGAGCAATTTAAAGTGATGCTCAAACAGCATCACAACACTAATATCCCCATTCTCTCAATACCAACATCTTTGGCCTCAAAAGATGGATGGAAAGTTATCTCAACAGAGTCCAGTGAACAAGCAGGAATCTTCCTCTCCTCTCACCTACCATCGCACCCACCTTTCTTGCTCTTCACAAGCTTCTTCTTATTGTCTTCTTTGGATTCCTTCTTGGGATTTATGTATATTTATGTATACAACTAAGACAAAAGGTTCCTGGAGGGCAGGTACTATGGCTCCTGCTTCTTTTCCTTGAACACCATCTTGTCTACTGAGTGAGAGTGTCAAACAAAAAAATAAACACTCTTACTATGATAACGATACTAATTCCTATTTGTACAGTACTTCCCATCTCCCTCTCTCTCCATATATCTTAACGGAGTCAGACTCATGATTCTTTGTGCAAAGTCCAAAGCGATGGACCAACCTATAAGGGCCCACCCGTTGTTCCCATAATTCCCATGTGAAATCACCCGGGCATCCCTGGACACTGCTTCCCTATATGTTTTCCTCCATTAGAACATCAACTGCTTGAGGGCTGAGGACAGGCCTGCTTTGCTTTTCTATTTGTATCCCAGCACTTCTCACAGTGCCCACCATATGATAAGCACTCAAGAAATGCTTCTTTTTTAAAATTTATTTATTTTTAAACCTTCACCTTCCATCTTGGAATCAATACTGTGCATTGGTTCCAAGGCAGAAGAGTGGTGAGGGCTAAGCAATGGGGGTGGTTAAGTGACTTGCCCAGGGTTACACATCTAGGAAGTGTCTGAGGTCAGATTTGAACCTAGGACCTCCCATCTCTGGGCCTGACTCTCAATCCACTGAGCCACTCAGCTGCCCCCCAAAAAATGCTTCTTCATTCATTCACTTTAAGATTCACAAAACTCTTTCCCTCTGACCACTCACTGAGGTGAGTAGGGAAGTATCAATCCCCTCATTTTACAGAGGAAGAAACTGAGGCATTGTGAGGGAAAGTGACATCTAAGGTCACATGGTTAGCAAGTGTCTAAAAGAAGTCTGGCTTCAATGTGTGGTGCCTTAATTGCAAATCTAGCACTTCCATTGTTATAGTCTTGACCTTCAGAAGGGCACATCAGCAAAATGCATTATGGGTATATTTGCTTGCTCAATCTCCCTTTTTAAGAGCTTACACAACATTAGCAGAGTTATACTTTGTGTGGTCAGATCCCAATCCTGCCCCACTTTTTAAGTATGTTTGGTCCAACAGTAGTAAACAAGCCGTATATTAACTTCATCACATAGCTTAAAAGGCTTATTCTCATAACCCAATTTGAGCCAATAAGATGGGCACTTTTCAAAGGAAATTATTATGGCCTAGTCGTTTACTTTCAGATGAAAAAGGGAAAAGATCTGTAACAATTTTTATAGCAAAATCTTTTCACCATCAAGGACAACGGAGCTGCCACATTTGGACTCTAACATCACAGTCCCTGATGTGCTGCCAAAGGAAGTGGAAATGGGGCTGAAAAAAGCCAAGATGGGAAAAGCAGCTGGACTAGATCAAGTACTAACAGAAGAGATCTCTGTGAGAGGCAACAGACATTGTAAGGCACTGAAAAGCAATGCTTAAGGTGCATGAAAGAGAGGAGGATATCAATTTAGGAAGCCTTTAATGAGGGGTACCTACTATGGAAGTGCCGCTGTGCCAAAGGAAGGAGGAAGAAAATCTTAGTTCTTACTGCAGTTGCAGAAATGGGTCATAGAGAAAGAATAGCAATGTATCCCTCCATAGATACATCCTCAACTCCCACTCACATTGGTTGGATTGGTTTCCAAAGGTTGGCTACTAGATCTCTTTTCAGAATTCTAGGGATAACCCTAAGGAGATAAGGGTTTGAATACTGTCACCAAAAGCCCCTACCAGTGTGGTTCCCACTTAGTATCAGTCAGTAGCTTCAATTAGATTTAATCAAAAGGATATTTTCTGAGAAGTTATAAAAGGAAAAGTAGTTACAACGGGACAAAAACCTGTTCCTCCCAAACCAGGACCAGTCTCTCTCCCTGAACACAAAAGAAGATCCCTGGGAAGAGTAGGCTTATGCTTAAAGTGTGATGGTAGTGATGCCCAAATGTAGAGAAAGCATATGGCAAAGGAGCAACTCATAGCTCCCCATTCTTGAAAGCCCCTTTCTGCTTTCCAGGGAAAACTCATGAAGTTTTCCATAGGTGTAGCCCTTAGATAGGTACTTTTTATCAGTGCCTTTCTAGAGTCCAGAATCAGCATTTCTCTCCAAAATGTGGGGTCTTGCTTTGTGAAGTAGTTTAATACAATTTGCATATCCTCAGGTGACTCTCTTTCCACATTTGTTTATGGCCCCTTCCCTTGCCTTTCTCAGGCACACTCTGCCATTGGTTCTGGCTATTGGTGGAGCCTCTTATGGGACCTCAGGATGGCCTGAACTCACCAGGGTCAAGGAAGAGAGTGAAGAAGAAACTCTCCCCTTCTTATCCCCACCCAGCAGTTCTCTGGCAGAGGCTTGGCTGGAGCTGCTCCACCATTAGACTGTCCAGTTGCTGGATTAGACTCCTTCAAATTGAGGAACTGCTGAAATTCCTTTGCTATGCTAAGCTCCCAGAGGCATCGTTAGCTTGTTCGGCTAAATCACAGTGTTTCTTTTCCCCACCCAGTCAAAGAGATTTACACCTTACAGTACAGGCAATCTTGTTTACTTATCATATCTGTAGTAGGTGGATTGATTGGCTCCGTAACTCAATCAGAGAGGCATTCTCACCTGATGAATTTCTCAGGGTGTCGGGTGTCTTGTTAATGTAGAGAGAGGGAGTGAACTCTCTATCCCTTATTTATATCAATGATTATTGACCCCATGCCTACTTTCACATTTATACAAAATTTTAATGAGAATAACCTACACATGCAGAGGTAGCATCCTCCACGAGGGCATTAGAAGGGAACAAAAATACTTTGGCAAAGGAGCATTTGTCATCTTTGCAACCACTCACTTGGCTTCAGGATTCAGGGAATCCAAGACCTTTCTGTGCTTATTGGGTTTTGACCCTCAAAAAGCATGATTCAATGGGACCAGCTGCCACCCTTCCGATAAAGCTTCTCCCGTGCATAGGGCAAAGGCATAAAAGATATTCCCAACTAAAAGTCCATCATTTACAAAAGCTCTTTCCTGACCCCTTCCCTCTGGTAATTGTTTCCTATTTATCCCTGTATAGAGCTGGCTTTGTATGTATTTGTCTGCATGTTGTCTCCTCCATAGCACTGGTAAACTCCTTGAGGTCAGGGACTGTCTCTTGGCTCCTTTTGGAGACAACTGGTGTCGGACACATAGAAGGTGCTCGCTCGGTAAATTTTTATTGGTTGATACTCAGGAAGTTATAAAAGCAGAAATGACTGTGTTCTCTGACCCTCTGAGGTCGATATGTAGGGCAAAAGATGGGGAAAGTTAGGAAGGACTCTGGCACTTTGTAGAGACTCCCTGTGGTGAGCTTGGGGAAGACATAGACAAGAGTCGCCCAGTAAGAGCAAACATTGCTGCTGCTGGCATAAGTGCTCCAGTGGATGGAGGATCTCCCACATCATTAAAATCGACTCAAATGGTTTGGTGAGGTCTTCACTGTGGGGACTTTGACTGAAGATGCAGATTGCCACTCATCCATGCCAGCCCATCCTCCATGATTCTTCTTTGTCCTTTGTCCTACTAGAGGCTCCGTCATGAAGGTACAGCCGCTGTTCCTTGATTAATTCTCCTGACACCTTCCAAGGGAGGATATCAATGGAACATGAAAGCTGTCATTGGCTTAGTTATTCCTTGTTCTCCTCCGTTGACCGGCCCATCTTCTTTGATTACGCGTCTCTTTGATAATCTCCTTTACATCCTCTTTGCTTTGAAACTCTTCATTGGCAATGTGTTTCAGCCTGTTTGAGCCCAGCATGCACCTCTCCATTGCCCTTTGGGTGATCTCAACTTCAATACTCTAGAGACTAACATTCCATGACTCACAGCCATATAACATTAGGCATTCACTTTTGCCAAATCTGTGACCCTATAGAGCCCAGCAAGAGTCTGACAGCAGTGTCATTTCCGTTGGCAGTCACCATGAGATCAAGCCCGCTTGAATGCATACAAAGGAAACAGCTCCCAACCTGTTTTAATTACCTGGAGAATGATTCGGAGTTGGCCACAGGAGAGACTGGACCACACAATATTTTCCATAATTTAAATGAAACCTGAAATTTTCCAATGCTTGATTCCTCGGAACAATGAAATTTCTCATTAAAACCAGGAAGACTGGCTCCATATTTACCCAAAGGAAATGGCCTAAAAGGAAAAGGATTTGTCAGCATCTCACACCTAATGTCAGGCTAGAGGACACCTGTGAGAGGTTTCCAGTTCTTTGCTGTGCCTGGAAAAGTGAGACTGGCAACTCTCTCTCTCTCTCTCTCTCTCTTTCTCTCTCTCTCCCTCCCTCCCTCCCTCTTTCTTTCTCTCTCACTATCCCTCCCTTTCTTTCTCTTTCTCTTTCCCTCTCTTTTTCCCTCTCTCCCTCTCTCTCTTTCTCTCTCTCCCTCCTTTCCTCCCTCCCTCTCTCTTTCTCTCTCACTATCCCTCCCTCTTTCTCTTTCTCTCTCTCTCTCTCTCTCTCTCTCTCTCTCTCTCTCTCTCTCTCTCTCTCTCTCTCTCTCTCTTGCTCTCTCTCTCTTTCTCTCTCTCTCCCTCCCTTCCTCCCTCCCTCTCTCTTTCTTTCTCTCTCACTATCCCTCCCTCTTTCTCTTTCCCTCTCTCTCTCTCACTCTCTCTCTTTCTCTCTCTCTCCCTTCCTCCCTCTCTCTTTCTTTCTCTCTCACTATCCCTCCCTCTTTCTCTCTCCCTCTCTCTCTCTCTCGCTCTCTCTCTCTTTCTCTCTCTCTCCCTTCCTCCCTCTCTCTTTCTTTCTCTCTCACTATCCCTCCCTCTTTCTCTCTCTCTCTCTCTCTCGCTCTCTCTCTCTCTTTCTCTCTCTCTCCCTCCCTTCCTCCCTCCCTCTCTCTTTCTTTCTCTCTCACTATCCCTCCCTCTTTCTCTTTCCCTCTCTCTCTCTCTCTCTCTTTCTCTCTCTCCTTCCCTTCCTCCCTCCCTCTCTCTTTCTTTCTCTCTCACTATCCCTCCCTCTTTCTCTCTCCCTCACTCTCTCTCTCGCTCTCTCTTTCTCTCTCTCCCTCCCTCCCTCTCTCTTTCTTTCTCTCTCACTATCCCTCCCTCTTTCTCTCTCCTTCGCTCTCTCTCTCACTCTCGCTCTCTTTTTCTCTCTCATCCAAGATCATTTCCTTTTTGGCTTGGAAAAGCATTTCTTCACTACTTTAAAGATTGGGGATCTCCTCGGGGTGGGAACTCCCTGTACCACCCCAGGTTTCACCCCTCCCTCCCCCACATAGCCCAGTGCTTTAGTAGACTGTGAGTTGGTCTAGCTGGCAGAGCCTTTTCCACACTGGTTCCCATAAAAGAGAGACCACCACCAGGCCAATAGCTCCCAAGCTTGGTGGCTGCAGCCTCTACCAGAATAAGGACCCTTCTACAACCCAGCTGACAGGTAAGCAGCCAGCCTTCTCTTGAAAATCTCATATCCATCCACTCAGAGTTGGGACTGGAGAAGGCCTATGGGGGAGGAGGAATGGGAAATCACTAAATTCAGAATCAGTGGACCCGAGTTCAAATCTCTTTTCTGCTTCTTGTTGTATGATCTCAGGCAGGCCTCTCTCGCCTCATCTGTAAAATGGCAAGATTGTCCTCAATTCAGTTTTATCTACAGACTATTGTGTTAGAGGTTGCAGCAGGATCAGAGAACCCGGAGTGAAATAGCTCCTATGAGATCACCTAGGCCCACCCCTTTCCTTTTAGACATGGAGTTATGGGACTTTCCTAAGGTCATGTGCAGTTAGAGGCAAAGCTAGGTTTGGAACCCAAGTGTCTTGGCTTCAAGGCTCTTTCTCTTTCTATTCTACTCTGTTACCTCAGGGCCAGGCAACTTAGAGGAAATGTGAGCTGTGCCCAGCATCAATTTAGAAACCATTTGGGCTGGACCAAATGGGTGGGCAGCTAGGTGGATCGGCAGAGCACTGAGCCTAGACTCATCTACCTGAGTTCAAATCTGGCCTTGGATACTTGCCACCTGTGTGACCCTAGGCAAGTCACTTCACCCTGTTGGCCTCAGTTTCCTCATCTGTAAAATGAACTGGAGAAGGAAACCACAAGCCTCTCTAGTATCTCTGCCACAAAAAGCAGGAGTGGGGTCACAAAGAGCATAACACAACTGAAAAATGGCTGAACAACAACAAATCAGAGACATCGCCCTGGGCTTTGAATAATCCTGAACTGGTCACCCGTCTGACCCAGACATTCTGCTAGTACTGCTCCATGATATTATGGCCTCAGAACATTGTAGGCATGGTGGGTGTAAGCACCAAAGTGAGGGTAAGCCTTGAAGGATTTGGGGAAGGCTGAGATGACCCTCATTCCAGGCACAGGCTGTACCCTCTGCAGACTTACTGAAGCAAAGGAAGACATGCCACGTGTGCAGAACCTTGTACGTTTTAAAAATTAATATTCAATCATCCAAGTATTATATTTAATAATATTTATTGATATTTAACTTGAAGCAAAGGGAAAGTAAAAGGCGAGAGAAACCGAGAGAGCTCACCAGCTTTCCACGTGGGGGGGAGAGAGAGAGAGAGAGAGAGGAGTTATAGCAAACTTAAATACAAACATGACTACACAACCTGGTGGAGAGAGGAGAGGAATTCTGGGAAATACTGAAGGGCTTTTGGGGGATGAAGTCCAAGGGTTCAAATTCCACTTATATAATCTCTAGCCTATATGAGCATGCAGAGCAGGGAGTGGTCAGGAAGATCCCAAGGACTAGCTAGTAGCATGGCTTAGGTGGATCAGAGTGGATTGGAAGGAGAGGAGAGAAATTCATCTGGAAGGTAGGCCAGAGCCAGATTCTAGAAGGCCTTAAAAGGGGGCAGCTGGATAGCTCAGTGGATTGAAAGCCAGGCCCAGAGACAGGAGGTCCTGGGTTCAAATGTGGCCTCAGACACTTCCCAGCTGTGTGACCCTGGGCAAGTCACTTGACCCCCATTGCCTAGCCCTTACCAGTCTTCTGCCTTGGAGCCAACACAGTATTGGCTCCAAGATGGAAGGTAAAAATTAAAAGGGAGAGAGACAGACAGAGAGAGGAGGTCAGGTGCTCTTATGGAATCCCAGAAGCTTTTGAAGCAAAGACATGGCAGGGACAGACCTTGGCCCTGAGAGGATTATTTTGATAGCTACATGGAGAATAGAATGGTTTAGAGGTAGAAAGCCCAATTAAGGTGGTAGGTCAGCAATCCAGGGGCAATCATCTTTAATCCTATGAGTTGAGAAATCCACATGCATCCTAGGGACATGTTTCTTTCCTCTGACTCCAATAAAGAGGAGAGTTTTGCCTGACCTGAGGACAGCGATGCCATGTGCCACGTAATAAGCCAATAAGGAAAACTAGGTTTGGGGTAGGGTGGGAGCAGGGCAAAGTTAAAATTCAAAAAGGTCCTACCAGTGGAGAATCATTCAGTCCAATCCCCTTGATTTGTAGAGGAGGAAACTGAGGCCCAGTCAGTCAAATGACTTGCCTAAGGTCACACAGGTATCAGACCTTGGTCCTCTAATTCTACACATATCAAGTGTTCTTTTCAGGTTGTCTCCGGTGACCCAAAGTGAGTTAGCTTTTATTCCTCAAATGTTTACAAAGTACCTACTATGTGTGCGACCCTGTGGGTGGTACTATGGGAGGATATAGAAATTGTGTACGCTAAAAGAGGCCATCTTTGTCCTTCTGGAACTTACAGGGGCTGGGAGGGGAGAAGGTGTTTTGTATAGACTTTAAATTTTGCAGAACACATTACACGGTAAATCTCTCATCTGAGCCTTCCAGCATCCTCAAGGGATACTAAACAAACATCACCGCCCTCCAGTGGAGTGGGGTCTCATCCAGGTGAGAATTCCTTCCACCAGTGCAGAGAGCAGCTCATCCACACTTACCCAATCCTGTGCTCCAGTGCATTTCTTCGTTTTCAATGTGAGCATTGACTTCTTGGAAGACGGGTTTAGTGCTCTGTCGATCATAAACCTAAAATAGATCATAGACCTAAAATAGGGATGGAGAAAATGTTAAGAATGCAGAGAAAACGGAAGAGTGTTGTGTACCCTTTGGAGAGTCCGTTGTCAAGCTTTACCAGCACGCCTCTGAGCTCCACTTCCCTCCCGGTCTTCACATAAGTTCGCCGCTGGGGGTCCTGCCAACGTTGGCAGGGAGTGGGATTGGCAAAGCACTTGCTTCCTCTCCTGCTGCTATTGCTAGGATACCAGTGGAGCACACGGGCTTTCTATTGATTATCTCTCACTCTTGCCATGTGACCAGCCATCTTGTTTTTCACTCAGACAGCTTGTTGGTACTAAACACCCTTTGCTCTGGCTCTTCTGCGTTCGAGCCTCTAGGAGCTGCAAAGGTCCCGGTCTTCATGTTAGAGATAAGGAGATGGAGGGACTGAGAGGTCAGGACTTGCTCGGGTTCACGTGGCCACGTGGCCAAGGCAGAACTGGAACACAGGCCTAGCAGCACTCTGGGCACTACACCAAGCTATCACAGGTGAAGATAAAGACCCACAATCCAGAGTAGAATATGAAAACACAGCAGAGATGGCATCATCTAATGCTCTGTTGGCTCAAAGGTAAAAAGCCATCTTTTCCTGCCTCCGGGGCGGGAGCAAGAGGGAGACAAGGGACGCCTTATGGAGGACGTGGCATTTGAGCCGGGCTTTGAAGTCGAGTTGGCTTTCAACAGGTGGACATCTGGGGAGGGGGAGGGCATTCCAGGCATAAGGGATAGTGCACAGAGATCATAGGATCATGGGATTATGGCATTCCTGCTTCTCCATCATGCAGGGATTAGCTTTGAGTTGTTTTACCAGCAGTAGAGATGGGGGTGAGCCTCTTATTGGCTCCCCTTTGAAACTAACGGTGTGCATTGCCCAGACGGGTGGCTGAGGCCAGGGAACTGATGATTTCTCTAGGTCAAGATCCATACAAAAGCCCCTGATTCACCCAGGTCTCCGTCATATCACAAGCAAGGCTCCCAGGCTTTGGGGGCAGAGGAGAAGCAATGTCAGTCAGCTGGGCCCAAGGCTCTCTACAGGGTACTTCGTCCTGGGCAAATAGTAAACTTCTGTGTGGCAGCAGTGGGCTCCTGGGCACCAAGGGCACTCAGAGGATCACACAGGAAGTGTGGGGCTGCCAGCTGTCTGGCATCTGAATCCTAGACTGTGTGGCCTGTTTTCCTTCTCATTTGTCTATATTGCTATTGCTTTGCTTTTTATAATCCTCACCTTCTGTTTTAGAATCACTACTGAGTATTGGTTCCAAGGCAGAAGAGTGGTAAGGGCTAGGCAATGGGGGTCAAGTGACTTGCCCAGGGTCCCACAGCTAGGAAGTGTGTGAGGCCAGATTGGAACCCAGGACCTTCTGTCTCTAGGCCTGGCTCTCAATCCACTGAGCTACCGAGCTACCCCTACCTTGCTATTGTTACAAGCTGTTGGGAGCAACAGAATCTCTTCACTGTCAGAAAAGCTGTCTGCATGTGAATTTATTCCACCTTAGCCTACAGTGGCAGGGGAATGGACTAGCCTATGTGTTGTCTTCTGGCCTCCCTTCCAGCAGCCACAGAAATCTGCTAATTGATTAGCCTTCTGCAGTGGAAAAGAAGGCAGTAGCTGGAGTCAGAGGTCCTAGGATCTAATTCCACCACTGTTACTTGCTACCTCTTTGACTTTGAGAAGTTTCTTCCTTTCTCTGGGCCTCAGTTTCTCCATCTGGAAAGTAAGAAGGTTCGATTAGAGTAGAGTTTCTTAATATGGGATTCATGAACTTGGTATTTTTAAAAATATTTGGATCACTGTGTTTCAATATAATTGATTTCCTTGGTAATCCTCTCCATTTTATTTTATGCATTTAAACGCATTATTCTGAGAAAGGATTCCTAGGCTTCACCTGCCTGCCTGGCAGAGGGTTCCACGAGACAGAAAAGGCTTAGAACCCCTGGACTAGATGGCCTCTAAAGGCCTTTTTGATGAAGAATTCTCTGATTAGGCAGTAAACTGGGAGACAGTGAGGTTAAGAGGGCAAAAATAAACAGTGATTCCTGGAGTTGGAATAACCAGGTTAACTACCAGCTCTACTTGAGTCAAGCTGCCTTGACTGAGGCGGGGCAAGTCCCTTTCCCTGCTCCAGATCCTTTATAGCTCTAGGTCTGTGGTCCTATGTGTGACCCTGGATAGGTGGCATATTGTCTGTGAACTTCAGTTTCCTCTTCTATGAAATAAGGGCCTTGAATTAGATGGATTGATCAAGATGGATTATTCTAGCTGGAAAGACTTCAGAGGCTCTTGCCAACACTAGGCCTTTGATCCCTCTCCAGACCTTAGTTCCTTCCTCTGTAAAACGAGGACCTCGGGCTAGATGGTCTCGAAGGTCCCTTCTATTGCACAGTCTGCCGTTCATCATCATTTTTACTGTGAATACAGGTACAAGAATGGATGATGTTCTTACTGACTTTGCAGAGGCCCCAGGCCTTGCTTTTGGTTAGATCACAGAAGGCCGTGGCCATGGTCTTCCTGGAGTCCAGCCAAGCATTTTGCATCATGTTATCCTTGTGGGAAAGATGGAGGGGTGTGGGCAATGTGTATACGTGAATCATAGGGATTAGGCGAACAGGCGCTTGGCATTGCTAGCCTCGAAATGGGAGAAGAATCAGTTGGCATATTGCCCATCCATCATGACTAAGGCAGCTGGCACCAAGGGCCTTGAAATAGAATACACAGGGAAAAGAGCAAGAGCAGACAACGTTGGGGACCCTCAGGAAACTTCCCCACAAGTGAGCCTAAACTCAGTAAGAAGACCTGTGGCCCTCTTACCTCCTGGGTAGGGGTGGAGGACATACAGAAATCACTGTGCTTTGGAAAACAAAAGGCATCAATCCGCCTTTTCTTTAAAACCCTTAGCTAAGACAGAATGTCTTAGAATCCAGACTAGGTAGCAGCTGTTCCAAGACAGAAGAGCAGCAGTAAGGAGTAGGCAATGGGAGTTAAGTGACTTGCCCAGGGGCACACAGCTGGGAAGTGTCTGAGGCCAGATTGGAACCCAGGACCTCTTGTCTTCAGGCCTGGCTCTCAATCCACTGAGCCACCTAGCTGTTCTGCTTCAATACAACTTTAAAAAGAAATACCCTTGGGGCATTTCAAGAGGTCCTGGGTTCTAATCTGAGGTCAGATAATTCCTAGCTTGGTGACCTTGGGCAAGTCATTTAATCCCCCTTACTTAGCCCTTACTTCTCTTCTGCCTTGGAAACAATACACAGTATGGACTCCAAGATGGAAGGTGAGGGTTTTTTTAATGCCCTCAAGTGAATCACTGGATACAGAGGTAGAAGGAACCTTGGAGTGGACCCAAGTTTGAATCCCTGATTGGCTATTAACTATCTATGTGACTTTAAAAGCTCAGTCACTTCAATTCACTAGGCTTTAGTTTCTTCATCTGGAAAATGGGGAGTTTTAACTAGATGTTCTCTAGGGTCCCTTTCTAGCTCTGGATCTAGAATCCTATGACCTACTTACTTCAAAATTATCATTTGACAAAGTCAAAGCCCAGATATGGCAAGGGACTTGACCAAGGTGTCCGAGCCAGTTAATAGCAGAGTCAGGTTCTGACCCAAGTCCTCTCCTCTTTCCCCATTCATTCACTTCCCAACGTGGTCCTCTCTGATGAAGGAGATGCTCCCTTCTCCAGAGTGAGAGCTGAGGAGAATGAGGCAGCAGCAGCTCCTCGCTGGGTGAGATTGCCACTTCTAACCCTGGCTTCATTTGTCGGAAAGCAGCAGTGTGTTCTTTGGCTTCTCAGCCCAACTGATTGGAGCTTTAGGGCCTTATCCCCAATTTAAGATCCCCCAGCCTCGGTGCCTCCCTCCGCCCGCCCCATGTAACCCTGTAATCTTTTACGTAACTATCCATCTTGGTTTATAAAAGAGGAATGTAACACATTGGAATGAAAACCAACACCTGTCAAATATCAAACTCTCTGAAATGCCTGGACAACTTCACTTTTCACCTAGTAAATACCCAATCGGTTTCCAGAACCGCTCTTTCCAGAATTCAAATCTGTTTTCATTAATATGAAAAGTTGAGAGGGCTGGGAGAGCAGGAAGGAGCTAATTCAAAGCAGCCGGGGTTCATTATCTGGCTAATCACAACCCCAGATTGCCCACCCCCTTCTCCTCCAGTTTTGTTGGAGCCTCAGAAAAGGTCACCCAAAGATTGCACAAATAAAACCTACTGGACCATGGGCAGAGCTAGGTTTTCAGTTGAGAGGGAGTGGGGGGAAATCCTATGAACTGGACACCTCCCATATTAGTTTTGTTGGGAAAACGGGGCCTGATGTAAGGGTGGAGGAGCCATTCGTGGACTCAGAACCCAATAAAGTTGGAAGGGACCTTGGAGATCATTTAGTCCAAACTCCTCATATTTCATAGTTAAGGAAACTGAGGCCCGCAAGGGATAAGGATCCATTGAACGATCTTGCGTGACCTGCCCATGGTCACACAACAGAGGGTGATAAGATTAATAATAATAATAATAAATAATAATGATAAAAGCTTAAGCTATTGAGGTGCCATCACAGGGCATAGAGCACTAGGTATAGAGGCAGGAAGATGCCTCTTCCTGGGTTCAAATCTAGCCTTACTAGCTGTGTGACCCTAGGTAAGTCACTTTGCCTTGTTGACCTCAGTTTCCTCATCTGTAAAATGAGCTGGAGAAAGAAATGGCCAACCACTTTAGTATCTTTGCCAAGAAAACCTCAAATGGGGTCAACAGTCAGATAGGAGTGAAACGACTGAACAACAAAAAATAATGACTTGCATTTCTGTGGTACTTTAAGGTTTGCAAAACATCATCTTTCGGACTCCATGTTCCACATTCTATTCACTGCATCAGGCCACTTAATTTATCTTTATTAACCCCTTGTATTAGTTCTACTACCTGCCCCGGTTTCTCACACTTGAGACGAGTATGTCTGGGTCCTGTGTTGGGTGCCATGTGGCTGTTATTGTGGCTAATTCATTTCCAGAAACTTGATTGGCTATTTCCTCAAGGGATGAACCAAGGGAAAAGTCAAAATTCATCATTCATAGAGAGGTAGGATTCTGTAGCCAGTGATCCAGTCAACAAGCATTTACTTAGCACCTACTGTGTGCCAAGCCCTGTGCTAAGTGTTAAAAAAGATATAGCATGAAGAGATGTCTTCTCCATCTTGACATAATATGGTGGAAAGAATGCTCGATTTGGAATCCAAGAACCCAGGCCCTGCTACCTTGGGCAAGTCCCTTCCTCACTCTGGGCCTCAGATCCCTTTTCTCTCAAAGGAGAAGGCTGGACTTGATGCTCTCTAATAGCCCTTCGAGCTCCAAATCTTGTGACATGAGTCTTCTTGGCTACACTTCACTGGGAATACTTGCCTTCAGGGCTTATGGGATTGCTCTCTCAGATGCTCCAAGAAAATCTGTGCCAAGGTAGAACCAGGAAAGAGGCTGAACAGGAGAAAATGGACCCCACCCTTTCCTGGAATTGGACAAAACAATGCAAGTGGAGCGTGGACAGCCCGCCCACAGGAGCTTCTCTACATTGGGAGGTCCCTGGGCAAGACAGGTCCACGTTTTTGGAGTGGAGTCATCTTGGTGAGCCTTAGTGATGGAAAGGCCTCTTACCCCCGGGGGAAGATTTGGAGAGAGATGGACCCAAGAAACAAGGGGAACTGTCTTGTGGCCAAGGACCAATGTAGAAAGTCATTGTGAGCAATGAACAAATAAGCACTTATTGGCCCCCTACTCTATGCCAGGCACCATGTTACGTAGGAGAAAAAAAGAAATAATAACAAAAACAAAAAAAAGTCCCTGTCTTCAAAGAGTTTGCATTCTAGCTGAGAAGACAGTCCAGCCCAATTCAATCACCATCTATTAAGCGCCTACTTAGTGCCAGACTCTGTTAAGTGCTAGAGATTCAATTAATAAAGAGAAAGACAGACAGCTTTGCCTTCAAAGAGCTTACAATCTGATGAGGGAGTTGGCAGGTACACAAAGCAGATACAAGGTAACCTTGGACTGGAAGATGCTAGCTGAGGGCCAAGAAAAGGCCAATGATGAACTGTTTCCACTTGAGGGCTGGGGGGGTGTAATCACTTCTGGAATCGAGTCTGCCCGTGCCCCTTAGAAGACTTCCGGCACGTTGCTTCTCAATTCAACTCTGTGAACACTTCTGAAGTTTGTGCAAGGCACAGACGGACCCTGCCCTCAAAGAGCTGCCATTCTCTGGGCTTTTGCCAAATGAGATCTGGAGCTGGCTGAGTACAATCTACTCATTTTATTTTTATTTTCATCTCTCTCTCTCTCTCTCTCTCTCTCTCTCTCTCTCTCTCTCTCTCTCTCTCTCTCTCTCTCTCTCTCTCTCTCTCTCTCTCTCTCTCTTCTCTCCTCCCCTTCCCTCCCCTCCCACCAAGCAGAAAGCCCAGCAGTCTCTCATCACAGAAGCTTTACTTGCTCCATTTCCATCCTGAGCCTGTTTGTCCTTCCTTCAGGGGCCTGGTGTACCCCTCCAGGGGCTCACCATGTAACATATTGGTGCCAGCCCTAGTGTGGACTAATTGGCTTAGTCAACTGAGAAGTTCCAACTAGTGGAGCTCAAGTGATCTACTAGGCCCCGATTTCTTTCTAGTAAGGATTATAGACTCGTGCCACCACACCTGGCCAGTCTCCTCATTTTGATAGGGGAAGGAACTGAGGCCCAAAGTTTAGAAGTGACTTACTCAAGATCACACAGTAGCTGAACCAGGATTCAAAAATGCAACTAAGTCCATATCTAGGTTCTTTCCATCATACCTTCCAACTATGAATCCTATGAGACTAGAAGTAGCATGTGGATGGAAGACATGATAAACCTCCAAAGCAACTGATCAAATGTCTCCTGAGAGGTTCCCCAAATGGGCACCTTTGGTGGGATACTGTCTCCTCTGGGAGCAATCAGAAGGTTTTTCATGAGAAATCTCGGAGGCTCTGAATCCTGGGGGTGAAATATTCCAGCCTATTCCTGGTGGCCTGCAAAGGCCAATCATTCCGCTGCCACAGTTCTAACAGGGGGATCGATCTAAGACCTTGGAGCACACAAATCCTTTCTTCCAGCTCACCAATAAACTGCATTTCTTCTCACTAGGGCAGACTTCTGCATAGCACAGCTTCCTGGGGATGTTGATGGGTAGGAGTAGAGTCAGACTTTCATGGATATCCCCTCAATTGCTAATGCTTCTCCCCTAAAAATTTCTGCATTTGTATGTGTATGTACAGTATATACATAGAAATGTCTCCCATGCCAGAATATAATAAGCTTCTTAAGGTCTAGGACTGTTTTATGTTCATCGTTGTATCATAGGCTTATAGATCTAAAGCCAGAAGGGAACCAATGCTCTCATTTTGCAGAAGAAGAAACCACGGTACAGGGAAGTCTTCCAGGTAATATTAGGTACCTAACACAGTTCTTGGCACATAGTAGGCTCATAATCAGGTAATAAGTAGTTGCTGATTGACTTAAGAGACCTAGCAGATAGTAGCCATTTACTGGCATTGACTCCTCTCAAGGGGAGGAAGGCAAATTAGAGAAGGCCTATGAGGGAAGGTGGCAGCAAAATCAGGGTGGGCAAGAGTGGGCAAGGAGGTGGGATAAATGGGCCTATCTTGGAGCAGGCTGGGGAGAGACAGAGAGGGATTTGAGACAGAAGGGAGAGGGAGGGACAGAGAAAGGGAAGAGAAAAACAGAAGAGATAAAGCCCCAACCCAGGGGAGGAATGAGAAGCACCCACCAAAGGAAAAACAAAAAAACAAAACTAACCACCCAGGGAGCCAGGCAGCCCAGGCAGCCTGTGGGTCGTGGGCAGTGGGCAGCAGAGGTGGACTTGCAGCACTCCTGATTACCCTGCTTGGCCCAGCCAAGTGAACTCAAGCTGCTGCAATGTTAACCATGACTACTGGTCTCTGTGGCTATTTAGGTAGGACTTAACTGCAAGTACCAGCTTTCCTCAGTAAATGTAAAAGAGCTGGTCATGATCAGAGCTCCCATTTCTGTTTGCTTTAAGGTTTGTAAAGAGCTTTACAAGAATCACATTCAATTCTCCAAACAACCTGGAGGGGAAGTGCCGTTATTTTCTAGATGAGGAAACCGAGGCAGAGAAAAATGAAGTGATTTGCACAGCCACAGAGCTAGAATGGATCTAAGGGAGGCTTCGAACCCAGGTGTTGTCTGTCCACTGAGCCACTTCGCTGCCTGTGTAGGCAGCTAATTGGAGAAATTAAAGACTTTTCTCCTTAACATTAGAATTCTTGTAAAGTGCCCATCCTCCCCACCCCTTCCCATTCCCAGCTCAGTATTAGTGGAATCACCTGATTAGTTGGAGAGTGAGAAGGGGCCTCATCTGGTCCAAGGCGTACCCAAAAGGAGCACCCCTATAACATACTTGGCATGTGGGCATCTGGCCCGGGCTTGTAGACCTCTGTCCACCACTTATCATGGCGGCTCAGGCTCCTAAGGCACAACTGGGCCAGCTGGGAAGTTTTTCCTCTGGCTTCAAGCCTTTCGACTTTCAGTCAGATGTAGCATTCAAGGGACAGCTGTCATTCCTCAGAGAAAAGAGTCTCCATCTTTCTCCAGACTGTTGCCTTTGGCGTAGACCCACTCAAAGGCAATAACCAACTGGTGAGCATCCTCGTTTTCCGCCTCACAGATACAATTCCCAAAGTTTGGATAATGTTCCTCTGAGCCTACATGAAGTAGAATTGTGAGTCGGACAATCAGTTGGTGAGTAGTTACTAAGCATTGATTAATACTGTTAGTTCTCAGGTGCCAGTAATGGTGGCCAGTTTCAGTGCTAAGCTGGGAAGGCAAAGACAAAAATGGAGTCATCTGTCCTCAGGGAACTTATATTCAATTGAAACTTAGCCCCGTCTTGGAGACAACAAATTCTAGCTGCACAGAAAGAAGTAAAGTGGATGAGCCCTCCTAGCCCACCCATAGCATCGCCTTCAGCCAGCCATTTGGGAGGCAGCTGGGAAACTGTCACTGGAGCTGAGGAAAGGAGGGAATTCTAAGAGGGAGAGATGAGAAGAGAAGGGGACAGCCAGTGAGAAAAGAGATGGAATGATGGGAATAACAGACAGTAAGAAGGTCTGTATGGAAGGATTATAGTGGTGCATTGCCCTGATGACTGTAGAAAGCCATCTTTGGGACTGTAACCTTTCCTGATACTCCTTGGGCTTACCTTCATCCCTGGTAGAAATTTGAGGAGCCATTGCCTTTTCCTGCTTCCGCCATTTCTCTCCCTACTGGCCAACCAAGGAATACAAGGTTCTGTGGTCTTGGGATAGTCCAACTCAAGGCACATGCCTGGAGAATGGCTTTATCTCTACCCATCAGAATCCCTCCACTGGTCACAAAGGCTATCCTTCCATAAGCCTCATCAGGATTCATGACTTTTTCCCCCTTGGGTTTGTTAGTTCATCACAAATCACTCCTTTAAAGGAAAATTGCTGCTAAATGAAGAAAGTAACATGAAGGGGGGAAGGATCTGATCAAGCTTCTTCAACCACATTCTGTGAACCCCAAGAGTAACCCCCAACTAGAGCACAAAAACAATTGTATCCAGGCTTCTGGGAAATGGGCACATGGAGCCATGAAGTGGTCCAACCATTCCGGGAAGCAGTTTGGAACCGCTCTGTCAAGTTCTAGAAGTACCAGTGAGGAGACGGAGCTGGTAATCTGATGCCATCTGCTTGAGCCCCTACCATTGTGCTTCCAGCTGAAATTTTGAGTTGAGAATTTGACTAGTCAACCAGCCTCAAGTATCTTCCCCCAAAGAGGTATTTGCTAAAGTCAGACAGCAAAAATAGTTAGTACAAAACATTCCCCAAATGTCCGTAACATGATTTCCCACAAGTCCAAGGGAAAGCAGGTTCAAGCCCAAAGAATATATGAGGCAAAAGTACAACTGCAAGCTCCTGCTTGCTAGCTGTCCCTTTCTCCCATTTATCAGCTGTTCAAGAGATTCCCCTTAAACATCCGATCTGTCCTTACCTTCCAATGAAGAAAGACCATCAAGCCCCTGCTGTCCCGAGGAGGAAGGTGCCAGGCCACTGAGGGGAAGATGAGAAGTACGAGAAACTCCAGGCCTCATGAAGCTCACAAGGTTCTCCTCCAGCCAGAGGTGAGGTGGGGATGATATGTGACCAAGGACGTGCCTTCTCTTTGCCTCCTAGCTTGTTTCCAGCTATTGAGGCCCCAGAGGACATGTCAGAGTTTCTCAGTCACTTAGAGCACACTTCCTTTTTGGCGTCATTCCACTTCTTCCAATGGCTATCAAAGACTTTTCACACTTTGTCCAAAGTCTCTGACTGATGCATTGCCAAAGTACCTTCTTGCCTAGTTCAAGTATCAAGGCTAAGATGGGGTAGAGTGTTTCGTACCCCACCCTTATCTAGCCAATGGAAACCAACATCATAAAGACAGTTTGGGATGGTTTAAGAATTCTGATGGAGCCAACAAAGGAGGATTGGAGGTCCTGAAGCACGCCACCCATCTCCTGCCTGAGAGGCGAAAGACTTGAGATACAGAGCGAAACCTGCTTTTGAGGGCATGGCCAAGGTGGGAAGTCGTCTTGCTTGACCATGAATACTTGTTATGAGAGGTTGCTTTTTCTTTCTTGGCTGGGGGAGAGAAATGGGAAGGAGATAAATGCTTATTAATATGAAATGAAAGTTAGAAGGCCTTTATCCGGCATATTTATCACCTATTACCTCTTTAATGACTGCTGCTTGGGGACAGCAGTGGATTGAGAGTTAGGCCTAGAGATGGGAGGTCCTGAATTAAAATATGCACTCAGACCCTTCCTAGCTGGGTGACCCTGGGTAAGTCACTTAACCCCCATGGCCTAGCCCTCACCGCCCTTCTACCTTGGAACCAATTCACAGTATTGATTCCAAGACAGAAGGTGAGGGTTATTATAAAAAATAACTGCTGTTCAACATTGTACCTGTGATGGATGTCCCTCTCTAGGATGGATGCTCTGTTCTGCTTGCCTTAACTTATTCTCCCAGTCCCTGCTCCCCACAGGACTGTGTCCTGCGAAGCCTTGCCAACTCTATCAGAGAGCCTTGGCTCTACCTTAGGTCCCAATGGGCACGAGTGCCTGCCAGACTTAGTTTAGGCCCCAGTAGGCCAGTCCAAGCGCAGCCTGGGTCCTTCAGCAGAAAGTGGGCAGGGCAACACCTAGGGTGGCAGTAGGACTCTGGAGAGAGGAAATCCCTGACTTTTCTACCTGGGAGAGAAAAGCCGCAAAACTGCTATGAGGGAGGAAAGGAAAAGGGAAGCAGGCAAAGAAAGATTTTCTTGATTCCGTGTCTTCAAACTCAAGGCACTGGGACGTCAGCTGGAGAGAATGGCATATGAAATTTATTTTAGGGTCCTGGCGTTTAGATTAGCCCATCCAACCCAGAAGGGGCCTTGGAAATCACATGGTACAAACCCTTCATTTTGGAGAGGAGGAAACTGAG
Source organism: Monodelphis domestica (assembly GCF_027887165.1). Classification (NCBI taxonomy): domain Eukaryota; kingdom Metazoa; phylum Chordata; class Mammalia; order Didelphimorphia; family Didelphidae; genus Monodelphis; species Monodelphis domestica. The sequence continues at coordinate 50,483,856 of NC_077235.1, read as the reverse complement.
GCCCAGGAGAGCTCCGCAACTTACCCAAGGTCACACAGTTGGCCACTGTAAGACCTAGAACTAGAAGCTGGATCTCCTGATTCCAAGGCTGTGGTTCTTTCTACTAAAAAAGTCTAGAAAAGTCACCTTTTCTAGGAGAAAAACCAATATAGATGGCACCCCTTTGCCCCAAGTTCCTTCGCTCATCACAGAATCCTACATTTAGCCATGAAAGGAACTTCGGAAGCTCTCTAGTACAAACTCTTCATTTTGTAGAGGGGAAAACAGGCTCAAGGAAGGGAAGGGACTTACTTGGCCAAGGTCATTCAGGGAGGGGAGGCAGGATTTGAAGGCAAGTCCTGGGAGTCCAGAGCCAGTTTGCGTTTTATTGTACCATGCTTATCATCTCTCTGTCTTTTTCTTTTTTAAACCCTTTTTGTCTGCCTTAGTAACAACAGGAGGACAAGAGCTGGGCAGGCAGGGTCAAATGACTTGCCTAGGGTCACACAGTCAGGAACTTTCAGAAATCAGATTTGATTTGAACCCTGGTCCTCTTGACTCCAAGCTTGGTACGCCTTGCACTGGGCCACTTAGCTTCCCATCATTCTCTCTTGAGTATTAAATCTCCGGGATGGCAAAACTCTAGGACAACCAGAAAAGAGGGGCAACAACGCTGGGTAGGAGGGGTTAATGTGAGTGAGGAACAAGGGTGAGTGGCTCTTTGGAAATGCTTCAGTTTACGCAATCCTGGAATAATTAGAGGCAAAGAGCCTACCCAGCTCCAAACTAGCTTGCCCTGTGCTGTCTGGGGAAGCAGCCAGGGCTGAGCTCACATTCATGCAGCCACCACACCCACTCATGGCTTGGAAGGCCCCAAGAGAAACAACCCCATACAGAAGGCAGCCTAACGGTCTTCGAAGACTCTTAAGAGCTTTCCTCAGGCCACGGCCATGCTTGGAAAAGGCCCAAGGTCACCGCTCATTCAGATGGGCCCACAGTAGAGCACTGGGCCTGGTTAGCCTCCATCCTTGCCTTCAGAGGGCTCGCAGGCTCCTCTTTCTACATAACTTCAATGAAGAACCTGACACAAGCAGTGACTTTCTGGATTCCAGAAGGAAGGGCTGCGGGAAGTCAGCTAGGGACAGGGTGAGCAATAATGGGAGCCAGTTAGAGAGCACTTCATGCTTAGCCAAATGCTTTACTGGTATCATCACATTTGAGCCTCAGAACAACTGAGAGGTAGGTCCTACTTTTATTACTCTATTACCAAGGAGGAAACTGAGGCAGATAGAGGTTAAGTGACTTGCCCAGGGTCATAGAGCCAGTAGGTCAGATTCAAACTCAGATCTTGATTCCAGGCTTAACTCTTTCTCAAATACTGAACCACCTACCTGCCACTGGCCCAATCATTTAGGAAAACACCTTGATATAGAAGACTTGTGAAAGTAGAAGAACCTTTCCAGAGATCATCTAAGATATCATTCAGGATCTATGACTCAAAGACCTACCTGTCCCACTGGAAGATTTCTAGTTTAGGCAGAGTCCATGTCTCCCACAGGTTCTGATGGGTTGTGTCTGAGCCCTCCTGACTGCAGAGGAGACAGCACTGGGCTTGGCCTGCAGTTCAAATCCAGCCACAGATACTTACCATCTGTGTGACTCTGGGCTAATCTTCTGTCTGCCTCAGTTTCCTCATCTGTAAATGGGGATAATTATAGCACCTCCCTCCAAGGGTTGTTGGGACGATTAAGTGGGAGAATATTGGTAAAGTGATTAGCACAGTGCCTGGCAGAGATTTAATGAATCTTAATAAATTCTTATTCTTTCCCTCTCCCATACCACAAAATAAAGGGAGAGAAAGGGTTCAAGTAGGAAAAGAGAAAACTGAGAATCACCAAAGCTCAGAGTTATACTATGAGATCATCAAATCCAGTCCCTTCATTTTGTTTTTCTCAAACCCTTACTTTTTGTCCGAGTAACAACTCTAAGACAGAAGAGTTACAAGGACTAGGCAACTGGGGTTAAGTGACTTACTCAGGTTCACATACCTGGGAAGCATCTGAGGACAGCTTTTGAACCCAGGTCCTCTCAATTCCAGGCCTAGTCCTCTATCTACCGTGTTACCCAGCTTCCCCAGCCCCTTCATTTTTTAGAGGAAGGAGCAGAGGCCCAGAGACTATAAATGACTTGTCTGGTCACACAAGTAGTAAGCAGCAGCAGCAGGATCTGCACCCTGATCTTGAGAACTCAAAGACACAGAGCTCTTTTCACAACTCTGTAATGTCTTGTTCTGCACAATAAGACAAAGCAGGGGGCAGCTGGGTAGCTCAGTGGATTGAGAGCCAGGCCTAGAGACGGGAGGTCCTGGGTTCAAATCTGACCTCACACACTTCCCAGCTGTGTGACGCTGGGCAAGTCACTTAACCCCCCTTGTCTAGCCCTTACCACTCTTCTGCCTTAGAACCAATATCCAGTATTGACTCCAAGACGGAAGGTGAGGGTTAAAAAAATAGACTAAGCAGCAGTGCAGCTAGGGGGCTCAGTGGATGGCGTCAGGAAGACCTGAGTTCAAATTCAGCTTCAGGCATTTGCTGACCATGTGTCTCTTGGCAAGTTACTTAACCCTGTTTGCCTCAATTTCCCTATCTTTTAAAATGAGCTGAAGAAGGAAATGGAAAACCACTTTAGTATCCCTACTAAGAAAACTCTAAATGGGATTGGACATGACTGAAATAATGGAACGCCACCACCAACAAAGCAACAATACTAATAAAATAGCTCTTGTTTATACAGTGGTAACTATAGTTCCTCTGATTCCCATGACAACTCTGGCAGGAAAGGGTTACTATTATGCCCAGTTTAGAGATAAGAAATTGAGGCCAAGAGAAGTTAAGTGACCTACTTTTAATTATCTGAGACAGTATTTGAAGTCAGATCTTCCTGCCTGCTGGTCCATCGCTCTATCCACTAAACTACTTCCTGCTTATTGGTACGTTGAGGCGAACAAAGAATTTTCCTCACATAGACCCTGTGTGATATGCCGTCGAAGTATTTGTATTCCTGCCTTACAGATGAGAGTCGTGATCTCCCACTATATCTGTGGAGGGAGGGAGGGAAGGAAAGAGGGAGGGAGGGAGAGAGAGAGAGAGAGAGAGAGAGAGAGGTGGGCTTCAAAATGGCAGAGTTAGATGGATGTGGAATGTCTTGAATGCCAGGCTCAAAAAGTCCTCCCTGAGGCTTCAATGGCAGCTTGGCAAGAGGCCCCCAGTGGTGTGGCTCTGTGCTTGACTTGGTGGTGTTTGGATCAAAAAATAGCTGGCATGCTTTGTCGAGTTTGTATTTGAAACAAAACTAGGTGGTATACTTCACACCATCCATCACAGAAAGCTCTCAGTGACCTAGAAGGGTTGGGCTAAAACAAAGGCTAAATGTAAACTGTTACACAGGGCCAGCAGTCAACTGCTATGAATTGGAGGTGCAGAAGATTGACTTGACTGTAGTATATCTGAAGATGAACTTGGAGTTTTAGAAATCACAAGCTAAATGAGCTAACAGTGTTAAGTGATGGCATCAAAAAATACATTGCTTGGGGGCAGCTCAGTGGATTAAGAGGCAGGCCTAGAGATGGGTGGTCCTGAGTTCAAATTTGGCCTCAGACCAAGATAAATTCAAAATGGGTAAATGACTTAAATATAAAGAGTGAGATATCATAAATAAATTAGGTGGACATAGAATAGTATACCTGTCAGATATGGGGGAAAGGAAGGAATTTAAGACCAAGCAAGAGATATTGCAAAATGTAAAATGAATGACTTTGATTATATCAAATTAAAAAGGTTTTGTACAAACAAAACTAATACAACCAAAATTATAAGGAAAGCAACAAACTGGAAGAAAATTTTTTAACAAAACTCTCTGACAAATCTGACCTCAAACACTTCCTAGCTGTGTGACCCCCAGGCAAGTCAATTAACCCCCATTGTTTAGCCCTTGCCACTCTTCTGCCAATACACAGTATATACAGTATTGGTTCTAAGGCAGAAGGTAAGGATTAAAAAGAAAGACACATTGCTTCCAAGATTGAGGAGGCAACAATACTCTGCCCTGGTCTGGCCATGCCTAGGGTATTGTGTTGAGTTCTGGAAAGCATAGCTTATTAAGGATATTTGTAAGTCAGAGAACATTCAGAAGAGGGCTACTAGGCTACTGATGGGCCATGACTTTATGTCTTTTGAGGATCAGTGGAAGGAACTGGACATGTTTGGCCTGGAGAAGAACAGGCTGGGGGGTGGTAGGTGGACATGACTGTTGTTTTGAAGGGAGGAAAGTGCAAAGATGCCAATTTAGGCATGATATCAGGGGAAAGAGTCCTATAAATGAGAACTGTCCAAACATAAAATGGGCTGCCTCAGGGAGGTAGTGAGCGCCCCATTATTGGAGGTTTTAAGGCCAAGGTTGGATGAGCACTGGTTAGATGTGTTGTAGTGAGAATTTTTTTCTGCTGATGGGTTGAATTAGATGCTCACTGGAGTCCCTTTCCAACACAACTGTGAAATTCTGAAGGGAAGCTACAATCCCGTGCTCATTTGGGATACCAAGAAGTGATTTGGGATCATAAATTGTGGATATTAAGTAAGTAAATGTTAGAAATGAAAAGGCCATGATTAGAAGAGATGTGCCCTGGGTGGGGTCACCCAGCTAGGAAGTAGCAGAGCCAGGATTTCAATCCCAGGCCCTCTGACTCTACATCCCAAGGGGCCCAGGGAAAAACCAGAAAAGCTCCGAAATAGAAGAGGCCTTCATTGCTTGGTTCTGGGGCTTGGGCCAAGCTCTCTTGAGTAACACTCACTCTTTTATCAACCTTTGTTTCTGTTAAAAAAAAAAGGCAAAGTCACTAAAGAAAATAGATGAAGTGTGTAAGAAACATCAGTGCACACAGGTTGGTGAGTCATCATCTTCCAATGGGTCTGGGAAACATCCAGCTAGATATGTGACACCTTACTTAACTCCTGGATGAAAAACCCCTTCTTCTGTATATACATCTCAAGACTAATAGCTGTAATATACTCAGTATTTCATGCAATAATGATATTCTGGCGGAGTTGTAGACATCCTCTTCCATGCTCCCTCCTCTTTAAGACACAGTTTGTCTCAGGATGTGCCATATCCCTTATTCCCACCAAGAGATGGCTCCTCCTTTTAGGAGGCCTGTGAATAGTCTACCTCCTTCATCAAAACCAGGCATCAGAGTTGGTGCCCTGCTCGCCTTCATGGCCTCTAAATTCTAGCCACACGTTTCGGGCGTCCTTCCCTATCCCCTGATTTCTTCCCAGCCCCAAGCTATTCCTCCTATTGAAATTGTTTCTCCCCTGTACCTTCTCCACTCACTCAAATTGGGAAAATGTCCCTTTTCCTTCAAGGCCCAGGTCCGTGGTAACATCTTCTCTGAACCATCACCAATTCCACCAGGAAAGAGTGAGCTCTCCTTCCCCAACTCTGCCTGTGCACCTTTGTTTGGACTTCGGTTGGGCGGCTTTGTATTATATCCATCTCTGTCAGTGTCTTATCCCTTTGTGGAGATAATCAAGTCCCTTTGGACTACCTCTGGATGTCTAGCCTTGAGCAAAAGCTTTAGACCAGTGATGGCAAACCTTTTAAAGACCTCATGCCGTGCCTCCCCTTATCTCCCCCCCCCCAGGGGAGTGCAGAAGCACTCCCATTGGGCTGCTGGATGGAGGGGCAGGTGAAGTGAGGAATGTCCTCAGTGAGTGTAGTGAGAGGGAGGGGAGTAGTCTGAGCTCTGCCACCTGTGAGCTGCCCACCTTACCCTCATGGGCTCCCATTGGGCTGCTGGGCAGAGGGGCGGGGGATGTGAAAAAATGCCATCAGGCATGGTGGAGAGGGGAAGGGGAGAAGCTTTGCCCTAGTCCTTCTGCCTTTCTAATAACAAACTCTGGCGGAGTGGGTGACCACCAGCTTGCCCACAGCTTGTAAATCTTCAAAGTTGATGGAAATGGTAGTTAGTATCATGCTTGTAACTACTGTTAGTGTATAGGAAACGTCAACGTACTTTGAAACTCTCCGAGTGCTAGAGAAGTGATGATATGATGTGATGTGATGATGATTTATTAAATGCTTGGCATCAAAGGAGTTACTTCATCTGTCCATTCTGCAATGCTTTGCTTGCCCTGGTATCCAGGGTTCACAGAGAAAAAATTTAGTTGTTCTTCATTTGTTTTTCATCCCTGTTCTACTGACTCTTGGGGACCCCATTTGGGTTTTTCTTGGAGACAAACCAGAGTGGTTTGCTATTTCCTTCTCTAGCTCATTTTCCAGATAAGGAAACTGAGGCAAATAATTTTTTTCAAGATGATAAAACTGAGGCAGTTAAGTGACTTGCCTAGGCTCATTTAACTAGTAAGTATCCGAGGCTAGATTTGAACTCAGGTCCTCCTGGCTCTGGGCCTACTGCTCTATCCATTGAACGATCTAGCTATACTTCCCAGAGGGGAAAAAAATTGCTTCTTCTAAAACATACTCTGAACAAAATCAATTCAAGAAACATCTTGGGAAGCACCCACTAAGTAGAGGATATTTAAAGCCCTTTTACAATTGGATTCCAACTTGACTTTCTTGATTTATTGCACACTTCTTCCTTTCGCGAAATCCTATATTCATATACCCTGTAGACCAGCCAAACTGGCCAACTTGTTTTTCTCCAAATTTGGCATTTAACCTCCTGCTTCCAGGTCTTTGCTTTAGCTGTCCTTCATGTCTGGAATACACCGCCTCCTCACCTATGCTTCTCACAATCCCTTGCTTCCTCTAAGGCTTAGCTCCAGTGTCACCTCCTGCAAGAAGTCTATCCTGATCCCTACCCCTTAGTAGTACCCCTCCAAAATCATTTACATTTAGTTTGTATCCATTTTATATTTCCTTATCTGTGAAGATGTTTCTTTCAGGATAATATAAGTTCCTCGTGGGAAAGACTGCTTCAGTTTTTTTGTCTTCATATCCAGTGCTTAGCAGTGTCTGGCACAGAGTAGGTACTTTAAAATGCTTGCTGAAGGGATAAATGAATTTAGTTTCATTCAGGTCTTTTTTTAACCCTTACCTTCTATCTTAGTATCAACTCTAAGGCAGAACGGTGGTAAGACCTAGGCAGGGAGGGTTAAGTAATTTCCCCAAAGTCATATACCTAGGAAGGATCTGAGGACAGATTTGAACCCAGGACCTCCCATCTCTAGGTCTAGCACTCAATCTTCTATGCTACCTACCTAGCTATAATTGCATTATTTCTTAAAGTAGGGGGCTAAGGGAGTGCCATCCAAACTTGAAATGAAGGTTTTCCCTCCAAACTGAAGTCTGTCATAAGAAAAGATCAAGTCCACTACTGCCCTCATCATCAGCTTCAAATCCAGCCACATGGTAGCAACTGAGAAGCACTCAGTTCAACTCGGCATTCTTGTGGTCCCTGCTCTTTGCCTGAAATTGGGCTATGTTCTAGAAATACCAAGACCAAAAGATAATGTTTCTGCCTTCAAAGAGCTTACCTCCTACCAAGAGGATTCATAGGTTTCTGTGATTCCTGTGGACTCCTTATTTATAGTGGAAATTGAAAAAAAAGAATCCTGTGGGAGGTAGTATGGGACCGTAGAAGAGACTGCCAACTTTGGAATTAGCCTAGTCCAGTGATGGCAAACCTTTTAGAACTTTTTAGGGACCCTGTGACATGTCCCACCCACCCCCAGACTGTATGCTCTGCCCCCAACTGCCTGCAGTGCCCCACCTACCCTTGGGGATGACCATGATCAGCCCCTGCTATGGTAGAGAGAGGCTGGAATGCCCCACTCCCTGCATTTGGAGGCAGGGCTAGGTTCCCAGCTGGCTAAGCCAGGGGCCTGTGTGTGCCCACAGAGAGGTCTCCACATGTATTCTTTGGTACATGTGCCATAGGTTCACCATCACAGGTCTAGGCTCTGCTATTTACTGCTTGAGTGGTCTTAGCTCAGTCACCTAACATCTCTATATATCAGTTTCCAATTCTGTCAAATGAAGAATTTGAATTAGAAAGCCCCCAAAGTCTCTTCTTCCTAGAGGAAGACTACACAAGACAAAGTTTAGGTGAGCTGAGGGGCATTGCCAACTGGAGGGGACCAGGCAAGGTGTTATATAGGAGCTGGTACCACAGTGGACGGTGAAGGAAGTTAGAATTCCATAAGAGTGGGGAAAGAGGAGTGGCCTAGGCACAGAGGACTTTGCCTATACAAAAACAAAGAGATGGGAGATGGAATTCCAGAGACAGAATGCCGGAAATGGAAAGTAGGCTGGTGTCATGTGTACAACAGCCAGGGTTTGAGGAAGAGTCATCCAGGATAGGTTAGAACCAGAGTAAAAAAGGCTTGATGTGCCAAACTGAGGAGTTTGTAGTTAATCTATAGAGGCAATAGTGAGGAATTGTAGTTTCTTGAGTAGGACAGTGATTTGGCCAGAGCTGTGTACACTATCAAAAATTGTAGGACTCGGAATTGGAAGGGATCATTGTGGTCATCAGTTCAGCCTCATCATTCTACAGATGAAGAAACTAAGGCCCAAAGAGCTAAGTGGTTTACTAAAGAAGTTACATGATCAGCAAATGGACAGTTCAGGATTCAAATCCAGGTCCAAAGCTTTCACTGCTCCATGACACTGCCAGATGTTCCAGATGCTGAACCTGGTCTGGATTCCTGAGATCAGGCCTGGAGTAGAGAAGATGGTGGCTCTGGATAGCCTGCATAGCATTTGCCGCCCCCAAACAGAGATCTGCCCCTTTTCTGACCTTAAATGAGAAAAGAGAAGACCAACCCAGTTGATCTTTAGTCATTCCCAACTGACATCTTGTGCTCTTGTGGTGGATGGTCTCTCATCTCTCTGCGTACGAGCCAGGACACAGAGCTATCCCTGCTGCTCCCGGGCACTGATTGACACAGTAAAAAATAATTGGGTGTGTCTAACTTATAATCATAACCATCACTCACATTTTGATGGCATTTTAAGCTTTGCAAAGCAAACATCCAGAACTAGCGTTCTCTCCTAGCATGTTGCCTAGTCCTCCTTCTCATTTGCACTGCTTTAGATTTCCTTGGATCAGACTTGTTTCTGGAAATGTTCTGAGACTTTAGAGTCTTGGAGATCAGGGTCTTTGTCTCCCAAACTAGACTGTAAGCTCTCCAAAAGCAAGGATTATGTTGGACACTCCAAGTTCCAGGGAAACATCTTTTTTGTTGTTCCTCATACACGACATTTCCTCCCCTCTGCCTTTCTAATTCTCGGGTAGGCTCAGTGCCAGTCTGCCTCCAACAGTAGGCCTTTCCTGATTCCTCCACTTGTCAGCACTGTCCTCTAAAATGTTATTGGTCTATTATTTCAGTCATGCCTGACTCTTTGTGACCCTATTTGGGGTTTTCTTACCAAAGATACTGGAGTGGTTTGCCTTTTCCTTCTCCATCTCATTTTACTGAGGAATAAAGTAAGGAACACAGGGTTAAGTGACTTGTCCAGGAGCACATAGCTAGAAAGTGTGAAGCCTGGATTTGAACTCAGAGCCTCTAGGCCAAGTGCTCTAGGCTTTGAAATACTTTGTATTTATTTTGCATATCTTCAAAATAACTTTTGGAAAGAGTGCTAAATTTGGAGTCAGAGGATCTGATTTCAAATTCCAACTTTGCCACTTGCTATCTGTGTGGCCGTAGAAAAGTCATTTAACTTCTGCTGACCCCAGTTTTCTTATTTGGAAAATCAGAGGATCAGATTAGATTGTATTCTGAAGTCTCTTCTACCTCTAAATTAATGATCTTCTGTGTCACACTGGGAGAATCACTTCCCCTCCCTGGTCCTTGGTTTCTTCTTCTGTACAGTGAAGGGGTTGGACTAGGTAGCCCCTGAGGTCCTTTCCAGCTCTAGAGCTAGGATCTGTTGATGCTATGGTTGGTACATGTCATTTTTCACCAACAAAACATACCCCCTCTAAGCTCTGAAGAGACTTATCCCATCACTCACTCTCACAGACAGGTTGGGTCTCTTAGCAAGACTCCATCTCCTTCTTGTTGCATTCTAGGGTTGCCCTAGAGCAGTGATGGTGAACCTTTTACATACTGAATGCCAAAACTACAACCCTCATGCTGCATATGAGCCCTCACCCACCCCCACACACACACCTTACTTGAGACAGGGATAGGAGGAAGTGCTCCTATTGGGCTGCTGGGCAGAGGGATGGGTGATGAGAGAAATGTCCTCAGTCATGTATAGAGAGGGTGAGGGGAGCAGCCCCCTCCGGCACACATGCATAGGTTTGCCAGCACAGTCTTAGAGTGTTTGGGGTGATTCTTTAATGATATCAGTGTGAGTCTCATTCTAGCTGTTATTGTTACTCAAATCAAACATCAGGTATTAGTACCCCAAAATTATTTTACCAATTCACAGAAATTAACTTTCGTAAAGGGATATGTACTAAGAAGATGGAGCAATCCAAGAAGGACCAGCATCTCTCCCTAACACCAAGGGTTGACTTCTGCCATATGCCACCTTGATCTCTGGGGAGAATGGGCTCAAACTGTCTAGAAATGATGCCTTAGGAAATATAGAGCCCCTTCTTCTGCCAAGGTGGTCAAGTGTAGGACAGACCTTTAGGAATGTGAGGTGACTTGGGTTTTCCTTCATGAAGCACCTCTACATATACTTTACAGTGGGGAAAGGTCTGGCCAAGAAGCCCAGAGGCCTGAGGTCTTCTCCCCATCATTCATCTCTGGTCTTATGTGAGTCTCGATTTCCACTTATGTTAAAACAAGGCTATGAAACTCAGCTCTGACACTTCAGGTTCGAATTTCTTTTGTAATCCCTTTCATTCTGTGCGCAGGCTTTTCCAGTTCACATGTCCTGTGATTCTAGAAGAGATGATTTCTAATAGTAGTTGAAATTGCTATGATGCTTTAGAATGTCTAAATGCTTCCTAGCTATTATCTCATTGGAGACACCAGAACTCCTGTGGCATGGGTACTATCATGATTATCATCTCTTTTTTAGTCGAGGGAAACTGAGGCTTAGAAGGTCAAGGGCCCACACCCATAGATGTGGCTCTGGGCAAAGCTCTTCTGTTAACCCCAATTAGTTCAGTGAGATGGGGATAAGAATCTTTACAATGTGTAGAGTTGTCGCAAGGAAAGGATTACTTGTAATCCTCAAACTATTAGAGCTGCAGCTCTCCAAGTGTGATCTGGGGATCCTGGGGGCGATTCCCTGAACTCTTTTAAGGGGTCCACAGGATCAAAAATATTTTCATGGTAATTCAAGTACAGAAAATGCCTCAATTGCTATGTCACGACATGAACAAAGCCTCTTGGTGGGGGGAGGATTCTCCGTCATTATAAGATTATAAAGGGCTTCTGAGAACCTTGAGGCTAGAGAAATGCCATCTCCTTGGATCCAATGGTTCCTTTCCCTTTAAAATGCCTATCACAACAGTTGGGCCAGTCCAGAGGGCAGCAAGATTCTGGGCAGGAGGCCTGGACAGTCTCATCCAATGTGTTTGTGATTGGCACATTTTCTACTTTATTAGTTCTCCATGCCACCTAGTGTTTATCTGGGGAAAGATCCAATTAATCACAAAGACCCAATCTCTGTGAGGTCTAAAGTAAATCCAGCTACAGATTATGGGTTAATTCTCCCAGATGTGTTTGTGCACGTATACGGACTCACACACACACACACACACACATACACACAAGCTAACATACAGACACCAAGAGCTAAGAAGAGAGGACTTTGAACACTGATGATAGACTTTTATCCTACTTTCCTTAAATCAGTTTTAATTGAAATTGAAAAAACCCCTCTCCCTCAAGACCCCCTCATTCATTGAACAAGCATGTTTTAAGCACCTACTATGCGCCAGGGACTGTGACAAGTGCTGGGGATACAAAGACAAAGATGAAATAGTCCCCATTCTCAGGGAGTTTATGTTCTTCTGGAGGTAAATGGCATGTACACAAATATGTAAATACAAAATAAATCGGGGCCAGGGTCCTGGCAACTGGAGAGATGAGAAAAGGCCCTACATAGGTGGTGGTACTGAAGCTGTGAAGCCAAAGTAGTGGTTGGGTGCTTTCTAGGCCCAGAGTGGAAGATGTCATGGCACACCATGTGTACAAGAAAGAATATGAGGGTCAGTTTGGCTGAACTGGTGTATTAGGAGGGAGAGGTAGCATGCAAGAAGCCTGGAGCATCACAGGATTGTGTCTTATTATGGGATGTTGACTGCCTAACAGCAGAGCTCGATTGCAGAAACCTGCTTGGCTAAGAATGAGCAGAACTGGATTCCAGTCCTCTTTCTACCATTAACTTGCTGTGGCCTTGGGCAAATCACTGAGCCTGCCTGGATCCAGTTCTTGCTCTGAAGAATGAGCTTCAACTGGATGATATCTATGTTTCCTTGCAGGAAAGTTCTATGATGCTTGGTGGTAGTGAGGATGAGAAAAGGAAACCCCAGGATGGGCTGAGTAAGGGCCTGCATCAGCCATCCTTTATTGGCAGGATTTCATCATTGGATTCTGGAAGTCCTGGGTGCGAATGTTGCCTTCCATACTAATGGGTCATGTGACCTTGAGCAACTTCTTCCTTGCCTTGGTTACCATTCTCATCATCTGTAAAACAATGGGGCAGGACTTGGGGCTCGGAGCTATGATCCCTTTGCTACCCCTTCTGGCAAATCGGTGGAGGGCTACAGAGCCCCCTGGGATTTGTAGTTTTCCTGGGCAGGAATTATTGTGAGTTCAGGCCCTGAATGGGGCTTGTGCTTTGGCCTTGGAGCCTCTCCTGCCCACGTAGACGTGAAGGGAGAGCCATTGGTCTGGGACCAGCACAGTGTTCAGAACCCAGATCAGAACTCGGGGCCCGTGGGCAGGTGCAGGCTTCACAGCAGAGGTTCCTTCCCTGGTGTGAGTGGCTCAGCAGGGACAAGTGAGGGTGCAAGTGTGACTCCAGGGTCAGTGATTTTTATTGGGATGCTCACTTCCCCCTCCTTTTGCCTCCCCTAGCCCTGCCTAAATCTCGTTGAAGAATATGCAGTTTGCTCCATTTACTGTGATTTGTCCTGAACATCTCTGGTCCACCCCACCCTTCCTTCAGTTGTAGCATGTGCTCAGAGTGGGTCAGAGTCACTCAGTATCCTTCCTGGGGCCCATTGCGAGATATTGGTGTGAAGAGCCTGGCTGGGCCCTAGGAAGTCTGGTGGGCGGTTACTTCACAGGTATGTCGATCTGGGGTGGGCAGTCCTGGATCTGAATCCCATTTCGGTCACTTATCTGAGGCCCTGGCATGTATTTAACAACCAGATCCTGGAAAAACACCCTCCGCAGCCTTTTCAGTTTAATCTGCATCAACATCTCCAGCCCTTTGTCTTAAGGCCCAACAGTCATCAGGCTCCACTGGACTTCCTTGAGCTGGGCCCACCAACTTGAAAATTAGGACAACCACTCCACTTTTCTGTGGCATCATTTGTCTGCCTCCATTAAGTGAAGAGACTGACGGTCAAGATGATTCCTACACATCCCACCAGCTCTAATATTTTCCCACAGCACAGTAGAAAGAGCCCTCAACTTAAATGCAAGGTGTGAGTTTTAGCCCTAACACTTCCTAACTGCGTGACCTTGGGCAAGTCACTTAACTTCTGGGTCTCAATTTTGTTTTTTGTGAAATAAAGATAAGGAATCTGAATTATGAGGAAAATGCCTTGTAAACCTCAAAGTTAGTATTCTCCTGTGATGCTCTGCTCCTATTCTGGAAGGGTGGCATTTGGATGTCTACTTTTGTGCCAGTGATTAGAGAATGGCCTGGGCAGGAGTGTAGAAAAGGGAGAGGCCCATGGGGGTCCCAGGCATAGCTAAAGCAGCCCAAAGCTCTCCAAAGAGATCCCAGCTCCTGCCCCTGGAAAGAGTCCAAGAACCTCTCAGAGCAAGCAGGAGGGGAGCTTAGGTTCAGAAATGTTAGAAGGGAGTCTGGAGGGTCTCTAATCACAGATTCTCCCACTTAGAGATGAGGGAATTGGCAGGGGTAAAAGTGGCATTGGCAGGACTCCATTTATCATAGCTGGGCATCTGCTCTTAAAAAAGACAAACAAAAGCCACCTCCAAGCCTGTGTCCCCTCTCTTGTGACACTGATAGCATCCTACCCATGTTATAGCTTCTTGTGCCCATGTCTTGGCTCCCAAATTAACTTGTAAATTCCTTGAGGCCTCACTACTACAGTGGTGTCAAATTCCAGTAGAAATGGCAGCCACCCTTTCTTTGGGTGTGTGAAGATCCCTGCAGGCTACATTTTCAGATGCGGAAGCTGAGGCAAACAGGGTGAAGTGACTTGCCCAGGGTCACACAGCTAGGAAGTGTCTGAGGTCACTTTTGAACTCGGCAAGATGAGTCTTCCAGACTCCAAGTGCAGTGCTCCATCCACTTAGCAGGAAGATCCAAATTTTAATTTTGCCTCAGACACTTAACTAGCTGTATGTCCCTAAGGCCACTCTCCCAAGTAACTCATCTAGCATTTGTCTGCTTTCGGTTAGTCATCTGTGAAATGAGGATAATTGAGCACTTTCCTCCTAGGGATGTCACGAGGGTCAAATGAAATGATGATATTTGTAAAGTGCTTACCATAGCCCTAACAACACATAGTAGGCGTTCTCTAGACAGACATACCTCACTGTTTTGCCCTTTGCAAATGCTGGGGTTTGTGACAAGTCTGGAGCCATTTCCCCCAGCCTGGGCTGATGTGGGGGCTCTGAGCTACGTTTTGGTAATTCTTGCCACCTTTCAAACTTTTTCATTGTCATTATATCTGTTGTGATCTGCGAGGTATCAATTGTACTTGTTTGGGGGCACTACTATATAAGAAGGCAAACTTAATTGATAACTGTTGTGGGTGTTATGACTGCTGTACCACTTCCCACCTCAGTTCTCCCTATTCTCTAAGGCACAATAATACTGCAATTAGACCAGTAACAAAGCCTACAGTGGCCTCTAAGTGTTCAAGTAAAAGGAAAAATCCATCTATGCAGCAAACTTCATTGTTGGCTTTTTTTATGGAATTGCCACTGCAGCCCCAGTCTTCAGCACCCACCACTCTGATTATCCTGTGACCACCAACAGAGGCAAGACCCTCCACCAGAAAAAAGATTAAGACTCCTAAAGGCACAGATAAAGCATTTTAAAAATTAAGATTCATACATTGTTTTTTTAAGCTCAGTGCTATTGTACACTTACTAGACTACAGTATGATGTAAACAACATTTAGACACTCTGGGAAACCAAAAATTTTGTGTGAGTTGCTTTATTGTGGTGGCCTGCATAAACTATACTACTACTACTGCTGCTGTTGCTACTACTGCTATTGCTACTGCTACTACTGTTGCTGCTGCTACTATGACTATTACATCACTATTACTATTATACCACTACTACCACCACCACCACCACCACCACCACTAGTACTACTACTACTACTACTACTACTACTACTACTACTACTACTACTACCAGTACCACTACTACTACTACTGCTACTGCTGCTGCTGCTGCTGCTACTATTGCTACTACTACTATTACACCACCACCACCACTACTACTACTACTGCTACACCACTACTACCACTACTACCACTACTTCCACCACTACTACTACTACACCACTACTATCTCCCTACCACTACTACCAGTCCTACTACCAGTCCTACTATTACTACTACTACTACTACTACTACTACTACTACTACTACTACTACTACTACTACTACTACTACTACCAGTACCACTACTACTACTACTGCTACTGCTGCTGCTGCTGCTGCTACTGCTACTATTGCTACTACTACTATTACACCACCACCACCACTACTACTACTACTACTACACCACTACTACCACTACTACCACTACTTCCACCACTACTACTACTACACCACTACTATCTCCCTACCACTACTACCAGTCCTACTACCAGTCCTACTATTACTACTACTACTACTACTACTACTACTACTACTACTACCAGTACCACTACTACTACTACTGCTACTGCTGCTGCTGCTGCTGCTACTGCTACTATTGCTACTACTACTATTACACCACCACCACCACTACTACTACTACTACTACACCACTACTACCACTACTACCACTACTTCCACCACTACTACTACTACACCACTACTATCTCCCTACCACTACTACCAGTCCTACTACCAGTCCTACTATTACTACTACTACTACTACTACTACTACTACTACTACTACTACTACTACTACTACTACTACTACCAGTACCACTACTACTACTACTGCTACTGCTGCTGCTGCTGCTGCTACTATTGCTACTACTACTATTACACCACCACCACCACTACTACTACTACTACACCACTACTACCACTACTACCACTACTTCCACCACTACTACTACTACACCACTACTATCTCCCTACCACTACTACCAGTCCTACTACCAGTCCTACTATTACTACTACTACTACTATTACTACTACTACTACTACTACTACTACTACTACTACTACCAGTACCACTACTACTACTACTGCTACTGCTGCTGCTGCTGCTGCTACTGCTACTATTGCTACTACTACTATTACACCACCACCACCACTACTACTACTACTGCTACACCACTACTACCACTACTACCACTACTTCCACCACTACTACTACTACACCACTACTATCTCCCTACCACTACTACCAGTCCTACTACCAGTCCTACTATTACTACTACTACTACTACTACTACTACTACTACTACTACTACTACTACTACTACTACTACTACCAGTACCACTACTACTACTACTGCTACTGCTGCTGCTGCTGCTGCTACTGCTACTATTGCTACTACTACTATTACACCACCACCACCACTACTACTACTACTACTACACCACTACTACCACTACTACCACTACTTCCACCACTACTACTACTACACCACTACTATCTCCCTACCACTACTACCAGTCCTACTACCAGTCCTACTATTACTACTACTACTACTACTACTACTACTACTACTACTACTACTACTACTACTACTACTACCAGTACCACTACTACTACTACTGCTACTGCTGCTGCTGCTGCTGCTACTATTGCTACTACTACTATTACACCACCACCACCACTACTACTACTACTACACCACTACTACCACTACTACCACTACTTCCACCACTACTACTACTACACCACTACTATCTCCCTACCACTACTACCAGTCCTACTACCAGTCCTACTATTACTACTACTACTACTATTACTACTACTACTACTACTACTACTACTACTACTACTACTACCAGTACCACTACTACTACTACTGCTACTGCTGCTGCTGCTGCTGCTACTGCTACTATTGCTACTACTACTATTACACCACCACCACCACTACTACTACTACTACTACACCACTACTACCACTACTACCACTACTTCCACCACTACTACTACTACACCACTACTATCTCCCTACCACTACTACCAGTCCTACTACCAGTCCTACTATTACTACTACTACTACTACTACTACTACTACTACTACTACTACTACTACTACCAGTACCACTACTACTACTACTGCTACTGCTGCTGCTGCTGCTGCTACTGCTACTATTGCTACTACTACTATTACACCACCACCACCACTACTACTACTACTACACCACTACTACCACTACTACCACTACTTCCACCACTACTACTACTACACCACTACTACCTCCCTACCACTACTACCAGTCCTACTACCAGTCCTACTACTACTACTACTACTACTACTACTACTACTACTACTACTACTACTACTACTACTACTACTGTGTACCAATCAGTGGGGTGTGACACAGGCACAAAGAAGGAAGCAAACATTCTAGTGGGGTAAGTAAATCTATATCCAAATCTCTCTCTCTAGCTGAAATATATGCAAATATATGCAAATGTATACAGCATAAAGTTAAAACAATATGTCTCAATACACACACATCAATTAGTTAAATATAAGGTAATTTGAAAGGAAGGGCGCTAGCAGTTGGGGAGGGAGAGACCAGGAAATGCTTCATCTTAAAGAAATACTGGTTAGATGAGGCAAAAGGAAGGCCGGGGCTTTCCAGGGCTGGGATTGAGCCAGTCCAAAGGGACAGGAGATAGAAGATCATGAGTGAGGAACAGAGAGAAGGCCTGTTCCACTCACTTAGAGTGTGGGAGGGAGAACAAGGTCTAATGGGGCTGGAGAGGTAGGTTGGGGCCAGCTTGAGGAGGGTTTTAAAATCTAAACAGAGAAGGAAGCCAACTGGAGTTCACTGCCAGGTCAGTGACCTGGGCCAATCTGGGGTTTAAAAAAATAATCCATTTCTTATTCATTTATTTTTTAACATTCTTTTCTTTTTGAGCTTTGACTTCCAGATCTCTTCCCTTCCCCTCCCACTGAGAAGGCAAGCAAAATGACATTAATTTACATGTAAAATCACGGAACACACATTTCCATATTAGTCATATTGCAAAAAAAAGCAAGCAGGCAAGAAAACGACACTTGCACTTTTCAGCTGACCAGTTCAAGGAGGAGGACTTTTGCAACTGTAGGTAGGACGGATCTGAATGGCATTCTAAGGCTACTGGGGCTGCCACAACCATAGTCCTGGCTAGAAGGCCTCAGGGGTTGAAATAGAAGGCAAGAGAGGAATTGGCAGCTGTAAGAGGTAGCGTAAAGGTGGAAATGGTAAGATTTGGCATCTGATTGGATGCTTGGAAGGAGGAGAGTCCAGTGTTATGACACTGCTGAGGTGCTGACCCTGGGAGGCCAGGAGGATGGTGTTGCCTTTGATAGAAACAGAGAACTTTGGGAAAGGAAGTATTTAGGGGATAAGACAGTGAAGGGGTCTGATGTGAACCAGGTTGGAAAAGTTGACTAGAGCCAAGTTGTGGAGGGCCTTAAATGCCATGCTGAGGAGTTTGGATTTGAATCTCTCTGGAGGCACCCAGGAGACTCTAAAGGTTAAAAAAAATTTAAACCCTTCCCTTCTGTCTTAGAATCAATACTGTCCATTGGCTCCAAGGCAAAAGAGCAGTAAGGGCTAGGCAATGGAGGTCAAGTGACTTGCCCAGGGTCACACAGCTAGGAAGTATCTGAGGCCACATTGGAACCCAAGACTTCTGGTCTCTATGCCTGGCTCTCTATCCACTGAGCCACCCAGCTGCCCCCTCTAAAGGCTTTGGAGGAGAGCACCACATGATTCGGCCTCTTCATTTCAGTTCCCAATTGCTCCGAATTGGAAGCATTGTAGGTAGGAGACGGAGACTGGGAACCATTTGACCTGATGGTTCCACTGACCAGGGAACAAGAAATGAGGGCCTGTTCAGAGGGTGTCCAGGAGGGCAGCTGGAGCCAGCGAGCGCCTGGCCAACGGTGAATGGCCAGGACAGGACATGGTTGATGATTAAGAAATTGTTCTTGAATTGAAATTTAGGAGAAACAGGGTTGATTTCTTTTCCAAACTTTCCCTGGATGGTGCCCTGCTCTGGATCCATGTTCCACAGAAGAAAAGTCTTTGTCAGTCATTCAATGCTTTCAGCTTCCCTTTCCCCGTCAGAGCAGATGTTAAGGCAGGGAAAGGAGGGAGGGAAGAAGAAAGCTTGATCTCATCCACATTGTGGCTTTCCCCTCTGATACTGTGTGTTCCACTCAGGTTCAGCAGAGGGTTGGGCACACAGTAGGGAGCTAGGTGACTGACTGGAGGAGAGGGCCTGGAGTCAGGAAGACATTGTCCTGAGTGCAAATCAGTCTCAGACACTCACTAGCTGTGTGATCCTAGGCAAGTCACTTAACTGAGGTTTGCCTTAATTCTTCAGTCTGTAAAATGAGGATGATAATAGCACCTACCTCCCAGGTTGACTGTGAGGATTAAATGAGATAATAATTGTGAAGCACTTAGCACAGGGCCTGGCACACATTAGACACTATCTAAAAGTTAGCTGTTATTATTATGAATAAAAGATCGCTTGGTCTGTTGTTGTTCAGTTGTTTCAATTCTGTCTGACTCTTGGTGATTCCATTTGAGGTTTTCTTGGCAATGATACTAGAGCGGTTGGCCATTTCCTTCTCCAGCTCATTTTACAGATGAGGAAACTGAGGCCAATAGAATGAAGTGACTTGGCCAGGGTCACACAGTTAATGAGTGTCTGAGACTGATTTGCACTCAGGACAATGTCTTCCTGCCTCCAGGGCCACCACTGTATCCCCTCTTGCTTGGTCTAGCCTTTGCCTGAGAAAAAAATTAATCTTTTGAACTCTGCCCAGAGCCAGAGCACCAAAAGAACTGTTCTGTGTAAATGCAGAGCACGCTAGTAAACATTGATTAAGTGCCTTCTCGTTGCAGAGTCCTGGGCTAAGATCTGAGGGCAGTACAAAGTCTAGGCAAAGCATAGCTGCTGCCCTCCCAGAATTCATAATCTAATGGCAGATAAAGCAGACACAGACAACTAAAACACACAGTGTTGTGAGATTAGAAGCAAACGAAGAGCTGTGCGAGGCCATGGGGGGATCAGGGAAGACGGCTGCTTTGAGCACGTAGCTATGTTAACTTTTAATTGACGTCTCTTATTTTTAACTTCATTTTCCCTTCCAAACATATCCCAGCTCTCCTACCCAAGGAGCCATCCCTTGTAACAAAGAAAAAAAGAGAGAGAGGGAAGCAAAAAGCAGTTCGCCAAAACCAGCCAACCCTGGAGACAGGAGTCCTGGGTTCAAATGTGGCCTTACATACCTCCTAGTTCTGGGACCATGTCACACCGTAGCCATTATCGCTCTTCTGCCTTGGACCAATACTTGTACCAGCTGAGTCAGACAGCATATGTAGTGTTTCATACTTGGAATCCCCCACCTCTGCAAAGAAGGACAGGAGATGCGTTTCCTCCTCTCTGGCCGTTGACATCTGTTTAAGTTGTTTTCCTGGTTCTGATTGCTTCCTCCTGAAACTGTTCATCTTCATCTTTGGAAGACTTTTTGGAAGAGGTGGTATTTGAGGTAGACAAGAATGGCTGGTCAGAAATTCATAGAGGAAGAAAGAGGCCATTCCTTGGCTGGGGGAAAGCTTGAGTAAGAGCATGGGGGCAAAAAAGCTGAAATCTTAGAATGTTTGTCGGACAGGAAATAGTCCATTTGGGCTGGAAGATAGACTGCATGGGGGAAAGAAGCAGGAGATCAGGTCGAGAGATAATGTTTGGCCAGGTCTGGGGGTGGGAGTAGGGCTTTGAAGACCAGCAATTTGACCTTGCCATTATTGGCAGTAGGGATCCAGTGAAGATTTTTGAGCAGAGGAGTGACGTGGCCAGATCTTTCACTTGCATCATTCTGGCAGCTGTGAATGTTATCTTGGGATGAGGGGAAAGAAGGTGCCTCCGGGAGACAGTGGATGTGAGAAAACATAGAAAGAGCCTATCACAACAACTAGTTTGTAAAGGTGGTAATGAGGGATTGGAATGAGGGCATTGCTGCCTACTGGAAGAGCAGGAGGAGGGTGAGATGCGGAAGAGTCATGTCAACAGGCCTTGGTAATTGTTTGACTAGCAAACCTAAGGAGAACCTCACAGTTATGACCTAAGGAGAGAGACTGGGCGGGTGATGCCATAGACAGCTCAAGTGAAGGCGGAAAGAAGAGTAAGTTTACGAAGAAAGAAAACAAACTCTGATCAGGACATGTTAAGATATGTAAAGATCCACATGTCAGTCAAAGGGCCCTCCCTGTGTTTTCTCAGGCTGAGCTCCAGCCCTGGAAGAATTGGGCCCTATTTTTTGGCAGTTGAATTTCTCTCCTCTGGGAGGGGCAGTCCCAGGCCACAGAGCCATGGACCTTTGGCAGGCTCCTCTGCCTGCCCTTCCCGTGGCCTTTTCTAGGCCTCCCCCCACCTGCTTGACTGACTGTTCTCCATCTCCTTTGGAGGACCATCATCCATATCCCAGCCTGGATGACTGGGCATCTCCTAGGGCTCTGCTCGGGGTCCTCTTCCCTTTCCTCTCTTCGGGTTAATGTCCATCCTGCATCTCTCTTTCCGGAACTCTAGCTGTGTCCGGATTCGACAGCTCTCCCTACTTGGATTTCCCCCAGTTCCCTCAAACTCAGCACTCTTCACATTCACCCCTCCTCCTCCCTTTCCTGTTGCTCTCAAGGGTTCTGTACCACCCTTTTGCCAGCTGCTCAAACCCCTCTCCTCCCCCCCCGCCTCATTCCTCTCACTCATCCCCCATAGCCAGTCAGTTGCTGAATCTTGTTGATTCTCCCTCAATCTCGGCATATCTCAAATCCTTTGTCACTACTCATTTCCCACGTACCCAAGTTCAGGCTTTCATCACCTCTCTTCTGGACTGGTTCAGTAGGTGCCTAATCGCCACCACCCCCCCCCCCAACCACAGCCAGTGTCTTCGTGCATCCTGCTGCCAAATTAGACTCCTAAAGTACAGCCTGACTCTGTTGCCCCTTTGCTCAGTAATCTCTCTTGCCTCCAGGAACAAATACAAATTCCTCTGTTTGGCCTTTGAAGTACTTCACTGTTTAGCCCTAGCCACCATTTCCAGACTGATTTCCCTTCACATGCTGCCCTTTTCTATCAAACTGGTCTACTTGCTCTTCCCAGAATACAATATGCTATCTCCCACCTCCATGCCTTTGCACAGAGGGTCCCCCATACCTAGATTTCATTAGTGAGGTAGAGCTTATATTAAGTCCCTTCACTAGTGTAGACTTGGTGATTCAGTTACTGCTCACAGTGTGGTAGAGTGGCCTGGTGACCTGGAGAAGTTGGTCACATAGTACATAAAAAGGGCAAAACTTGAGCCCAGGCCTGACTTTAAGATCAGCCTTCCAACTACTACACTAATCTGTCTCTCAACTTGGCCATAATGAATATTTTTTGCTATATTGTTGTCTTCTATTTAGGGATACAGTTAGTACAGGGAACTCCCTGTAAAGCAAATTCCCTCTTCCAATTGCAGGTTGGTAACTTCTCAACAACTTGTAGTCTTGCAGAGTTACCTAGAGTACTGAGATAGTAAGACTTGCACAGTCATCCAGGTTTTCCTGGCTCCAAGGCCAACACTATCTACTATTACCACATTCTACTCCATTTGCCAGTATTTTCTTTCATAATTTTGTATCAATATCAATTTAGCAATATTGACCTATCGTTTTCTTTCTCTGCTTTATCTTTCTCTGGTTTGGTCATTAGACAATATTGTCCCAAAAATCTTAGTGCAATTTTAAGTTTAAAGCTTAAAACCACACTAAAACTTGGAACACCCCATATGTCTAAGATACCTGAGTAGAGTGATTTCAAAAAGACCATATAGTTTAGGCATTATTTCTTTCCATGTTTGAAAGAATTTGATTCAGTAACTCTTTCTGGACCTGGTAGACTTTTCCCCACCCCTAGCCCATGGCAGTTAATTTCCAAGACCATTCAATTTCTGTTTAAAATTGGATTGGTTAGGTTATCTATGAACCCTTTTTTTGGTCAATTTAGATGTTTCTTTTTAAATTTACCCATTTCATTTAAATTTTCAGTTTTGCTGGTATTTAACTCTGAATAATAGTTCCTGATAATTTTCTCACCATTTTGTTATTTCTCTCTTCTTATTTTTATTTTGGTATTTTGGGGTTTGTCCTATTAAAATGAATTAGCTAATGGCTATTCAACTTTGTTGGCCTTTCAAGAACAGTTCTTCATTTACCAATTCAGTTTTTATTCTGAGTTTGTTGTCCTTTAATTTTCATGCATTCATCTTTGGTATTTGAGGGTTGCTAATTAGCCAGTTTTCTAAATTTTGGAATTACATGCTCAATTCAAGAATCCCCCACTTTGTAAATATAAGCATTCTGGGATATATATATTAGCCTCTTAGGACTGCAGAAGCTCCGTCCCATAAATTGACATGTATTCCTGGATTAACTTATCAGAGCCTCAGAGAACAGGGCCCCAAGGGCTCAGGAGACAGGACAAACACATTTTGATGGGGGCAGAAGGAAAGAGCTTTAGTACACACAAGTAAATCCCAAAGGGAGGGAGTTCACAATCTTTTCTTCCAATATTATGACATTGATGGCTCCGCCAGGTAGACTTGTGAGAAAGTTTCAGAGAAAAGGCAGGCGCAGGGTGGAGTGGGGGGTGGGGAGAGCCCAACAACTATGAGAAATGGCCAAGATGCCAATCAGAGAGTTCTATGGGGAAAGGGAGGACAACAAAGGGGGAATGGAAACTGGGGATTTTGATCAAGTTACTCCTGAGAAGGTTAGGATAGATGGTCTCTAAGGGCCCCTCAAGAACTTCAACAAGGCAACGTAAAGGAAGCCATGCTTGACCTAGAGTCCCAAGATCCCTAGTTTCAAAACTCTGCTTGGACTTCCTTGTGTGACCTTATGCAAGTTAATGCACCTCTCTGCACCTCAGTACCCTTCCAGTAAAATGAAGGACTTGGATGATATGATATTTAAGGTTAGGACCCAGTGAAAAGATGGCTCTGGAGTAGCAGGATCCAGGTTCAAATTCTATTTCTGATGCTGTTTGACCTTAACTCCTTGAACCTCAGTTTCCTCACCTGTTGAGTACAGTATATTAGATGAAGCCTCTCACCTACTATAAATCCTATGACACACCCCCTGACTTTGTTCCACAAATCTACGAACCATCTTTGTCTTTAATTGGCATTCATCCCCTAGCAGACAGGGCCATCACCCAAGGGCATGAGGAGAAAGATGTCTAGGCTGCCCAAGTGCCCCTGGTGTTTGGATGTTCTCACCATTGGCTCCTACTTCTTAAAGGCCTCAGGGTACTGCTTATTATCTAGAATGATGAGGAAGTAGAAAGAGCAAGGCCATATTTAATCCAAACCAAGTTACCCTGATGGATCTGTGATCTCATCGGTTCAGGAGTTCTCTCTAGTGATGCAGATCACAACTGCCCCGTCCATGCCTGTCCCGACCCGTGGGACACTTCTCTACCTCTGCCAAAGAGTCTCCCTGCAGGGAACCTACCAGTTGTTGGATCCTAACATCATGAGGATGCCAGTGAAAAACATGGTCTTCCCCCGGGGCGCCATCATAGCCAGACTTCTGGGTTCATGAAGGTCACGGCAGCAGAGCACAAGCCCTAGGTCCCTTGCAGTTACAAGTCTTTGGAGATGACGGGGTTCCGTGCTTCACAGACATATGTCATCCCCAAAAGAACAGAAGAGCTAGGCCCAAAGCCAGCGCTTTCGAACTAGAAAAGACCTTAGAGGTCACCTGACCCAACCAGGCCATTTAATAAAACACAAGGTTGTAGATTTCGAAGTAGAAGGGACCCTGGAGGTAACTGAGCCCAAACTCCGCATTTTATGGAGAAAAACAAAGTAACTTGTCCAGGGTCACACAGCCACTAATCCCAAGGCGGGATTCAAAACTCATTTGTCCAAATTCTGCTGACTCTCTGCTAAGCTTCATATTAGGCTCTTCAGAAATGGACTTTGTCCACAGTCTCTTATTTATTTATTTATTTTGGCTATAACAATAGATACAATAGAAGCATTGAATATTAGAGTTGTGCGGGACCTCCAAGATCATCTGAGCCAACCCCCCTTTTAGCCCGCAGAAGAGGAAGCTGAGGCCCAGATAGGGGAAATGTATCATTGAAGGTCACACAGCTAGCTCCTCATTGACAGAGCTCCAATTCCAGCTCAGGTCCTCTCAATCCAAGTTGAGTGCACTTCCCAGGATGCCATGCTGCAAAAACCCTTGTGGGAATAATGATTGATTAATGAGTGATGGCTTCAGAGCGACTGCCCCATTCATATTCTCTGTATTCATGTCACTTTGTCTTCTTAAAGCTCTAAGACTCCTGAGGGAGACAGTCAAGTCACTCAGGCTTCAGGTTCATTGTTGGGAATACAGGACTTGACACCAAAGGGCCCCACCCCAGGGACTGCCAAGCATTCCTTTGAAATGAGTGGGTTTCTCCCCGCCCCCTTCTGGATGACTAGATGAGGGTTGAATAATCCCTCACAGCTAGGGCAGTGAGAAAACTGCCTAGATAATCCAAATGGGCTGCTGTTGGATCTGCATTTAGAGAACTAACTAAACTTTGGTTCAGATGCCAGCTCTGCCATTTACATATATCCTGCAAATCAGTTCTCCGTGGCCTCAGTTTCCTCATCAGTAAAATAAGTGAGCTTCAGTAGCATTCGATGTCCTTTCTGGCTCAAAACCTCCAATCCTACATCTGGGAAATGTGGGCATTGGATTACAGATAGGTCAAAACCAAAGAGATATAAAGTAAGTACAAAGTAGTTAGGAGGTAGGTAAAAATGCTAACGACAGAGAGATGAGTCAAGGCCTCTTGTAGTAAGGATCATTTGAGCTAGAGATTCTACACATCAGAATTGAGGAAAGAAAGCATTCTAGGCCAGTGCTGGTGAGCCTTTTCAAGGGGGTGGGTGATGTGAGAAATGTCTTCAGGTACCCATGGAGGGGGGAAGGGAGAAGCCTTGCCCACATCCCTATGGCTTTCTAGTAATGAACTCTGTTGAACTCTGTGCTGGGGTGATGGAGAGCATGCCCACAAAGAGGACTCTGAGTGCCCTGACTGGCACAAATGCCATAGGTTTGCTGCCACAGTTCTAGGCACTCAGTACCCACTGTGCAAAAACTTGGAGGCAGGAAATGAAGCCTCCTCAAAGCAGAGGATGTTGAAACCTGGGAAAAAATTTTTATGATGAATTTCTCTGATAAAGGTCGAATTTTTCAAAAAATAAAGAACTAAGTAAAATTTATAAAAAATCACATAATTCCTCAATTGACAAATGGTCAAGGGATATGATTTGGCAGTTTTCAGATGAAGAAACCAAAACTATCAATAATTACATGAAAAGGTGCTCAAAATCTCTCAGAATTAGAGAAATATAAATCAAAACAACTCTGAGGTACCACCTCACACCTAGAAGATTTGCCAATTTGATAGTAAAGGGAAACAAATGTTGGAGGGAATGTGGCAAAATTGGGACGCTAATACATTGCTGGTGGAGTTGTGAATTGATCCAATCATTCTGGAAGGCAATTTGGAACTATGACCAAAGGGTGCTAAAAGACTGCCTGCCCTTTAATCCAGCAATACCACTACCAGATCTGTATACCAAAGAGATAAAAAAGGGGAAAGGACCTATTTGTATAAAAATATTTATAGCAGCTCTTTTTGTGGTGGTAAAAAGTTGGAAAATGAGGGGATGCTCTTTGATTTGGGAATGGCTGAACAAACTGTGGTATCTGATGGGGATGGATTACTATTGAGCTGTAAGGAATGATGAACAGGATGATTTCAGAGAGATGGGAAGACCTCCGTGAACTGATGCAGAGCAAAATAAGCGGAACCAGGAAAACATTGTAAACAGTAACTGAAACATTGTGAGACAATCATATATGATAGACTGATACTAAGAGCAATATAATGATCCAGGACAATTCTGAGGTACTTATTTTTTAAACCCTCACCTTCCATCTTGGAGTCAATACTGTGTATTGGTTCCAAGGCAGAAGAGTGGTAAGGCCTAGGCAATGGGGGTCAAGTGACTTGTCCAGGGTCACACAACTGGGAAGTGTCTGAGGCCACATTTGAACCTAGAACCTCCCATCTCTGGGCCTGACTCTCAATCCACTGAGTCACCCAGCTTCCCCCTCTGAGGAACTTATGAAAAAGAATGCTATTCACATTAACAGAAAGAACTGTGGGAGTAGAAATCCAGAAGAAAACATATGATTTATCACTTGTTTATATGGACGTATGATTTGGAGTTGTGTTTTTAAAAGATTACTCTATTTCAAAAATGAACAATATGGAAATAGGTTTTGAGTGATAATATATGTATAACCCAGTGCAATTGCTTGTCAACTCTGGGAGGGGGGAGGGAGACAATATGGATTGTAACCATGGAAAAATAAAAATAATAAATAATAAAAAATCAGAGAATATTGAGCTAGAATAGATCTTAGAGATCACTTGGTCTGTCCCCTCATTTTATGGTTGAGGCAAATGAAATCCAGAAAGGGGGAGGAAACTGCCAGCAGTATCACAGCTAGCAAGTGAATAGCAGTTCTCTAGGAGTGGAACCCTAAATACTTGGCATAACATGAGCCAGTAGGCCTCCTCCAAGAGAGGGGGTGCCTGCTGTCACATACCTCAGAAGGGGTGGAAAATTAGTCCCACCGAGAAAGTTCCACATGCACGGAACCTAAGCACCTTTCATCCAGTGCTGGCCTTGGTTTGACTAATGAGAACAATCTAACCTTTTAGTACTCTAGGGCTGACATAGGCAGGAGATGGGGAAACTGATGACTAGAGGATTTTAAACTAGAAGAAACCTTTGATCTCATCCAGTCCAATCTCCTTCTTTGACAGAGGAAGAGAGAGAAGCTCCTGGAAGGGAAACTTACCCAAGGTCCCATGGCAACGTAGAGGCAGAACCAAGATTAGGACTCAAGTATCTTGACTCCCAGACTGTACTCCACACTGACATACCCTCCCCAAAGCCCAGGGATTTAGAAAATTAACATTACCTATTGGATCCGCCCAAGAGTTCATCAACTGAGTGAGGTGGGGTAGAGTCAGAGGTAGCAGGAAGTCTTATATGTGTATACGCTGTGCCCAATGCCAAAATGTAATTCACCTGGAATTCTGTCTGAGGCAAATTCATTTGGGAAGAGGGAAATGGCCCAGAGGATGCCAAGAGGAGAGGTGGTTTTTCCCAGAAAATCCTAGCCCTTGTCCCCAGGGGAGATTAGGGAGAGGACAGGCCATGGTGAGAGAACTTTACAGATGGCATCAAGGAACAGTTGTGGAAGATGCAACCTTCCAATATCAGGTACTGTAGGGCAAAACTCCCTTCACCTCATGTCAGTTACAGCCTTGTCCCATGCCTCCCCCTTCCAGGCTTCCCCAGGATCACTGTTCAATCAGTCACCATGTTCAGTCTTTTTTCTGTTGTGTCCAAACTCATGGTTATCCCATTTGGAGTTTTCTTAGCAAAGAGAGTGGAATGGTTTTCTTTTCCTTCTCCAACTCATTTTATAGATGAAGAAACTGAGGTAAACAGGATGAAGTGACTTGCCAAGGTCAACAGCTGGTAAGTGTGTGAGGCTGGATTTGAATTCAGGAAGATGAATCTTCCTAACCCCGGGCCCAGAACTCTGTTCACTGCAGCGCCACCTACCTATCCAATCAATCAACAAGGGTTAATTAAAGATTCGCTATGCAGCAGTCACTGTGCTAAATTCTGGGGCTACAAAGAAAAAGGGAAAATGATCCTCCATTTTAATCTGGAGATAGCATGTGCATAATTAGGTATATACAAGATATGTTGAGAGTGGATACAAAGGAACAGAAAAGGAATAAAATATAGCTTAACTAGAAGCATTTGCATATATGCCAAATAGTCAATACCCATTGTTGTAGTAGCACCAGTATACCACAAAACATGGTCCAATGAGCATAATGGCAGATAAAGAAATGTGTGCCTGTTCCTGTGTACAGCAGTTGACAGGAAGATCATGTCACATGGGTGATCTCTGGTACCTTTGCCCAGCCTGGTAATTGGTCCAATAGACCTGGGCCTCCTGTCATTGACTGATCTTCTTGTTCCCTTCTCTGAGTTAATAGTTGGCATGGACTGGCCTTTAGGATCACAATAGACTTGTCTGGCTACACCACGGCTGGCAGTCATATCGAGTTGGCTATCAGTATGTTCCTGCTTTATTGGTTGAAATTGTCCCCTTGGGAGTCTCTGTAGCAATTCTGGGCAGGAAAGGCGTTGCCTTTAGGGTCAATTCTTTTTTAACAATACAGTTTCCTTCCCTAGATACATCACTTTCAGGGGCCATATATGGTTCAGATTGTCTTTTTATAATTGGTGGACAGTCTTTTCAGCAGCCTTGAAGCCCCTTTACAGTAACCTTAGAGACCAAGGCACCAGCCCATGGAGAGACAAGAGAAAACCTTTGGAAGAAAGGGAAATTTGAGCCAGCTTGAAGGAAGCCGGGATAGTTGCGACGTCTCCCTTCTGGGTTGCCATAGGTGTGCCTTTTGACCCGAAGTCCTTGGTAGAAAGATGTTTAAGGGTGGCTGGACTCTTCCATTCCCAGTATCTTTGCCTTCCCTGTTTTACCTCTTCCTATCGTACTTCCTACCTCTGGTCAACAACTACAATTCCACTTCACAGACAGTTGCCACTGACATCTGGTGCCCTATATAATTATGATTCACAGTATAGATGCTATCGCTGGAAGGACCCTTGGAGCCCAACTAATCAAAGTCTCTTATTTTACAGATAGGAAAACTGAGGCTCAATCAGAGGATTTACCTTCCTCAGAGACACTTAACAAGTCAGTTGCAGAGCTGACACTAGAACGCGTTTTTTTTTAATTTCCAAAGCACTGTTCGGTCCACACAGTGTTGAAAACAGACACTGGTATACACTGATTCAAAAAACATCAAACCATGTATTAAGACATGTTAGATAAGGACTTCCTCAGTCTAGCAGGAGTTATCTTAAAGTCTGTGACCTTGTTTTCTTTATGTATATGTTTTTATGTACACACACAAATATGTATGGAAAAAGAAATTGTATTTCAATATAATTGGTTTCCTTTGTAATCCCATGTGTTTTTACTTTTGCATTTAAAACTTGATTCTAGAGAGTCTATAGGCTTCACTCGACTGTGAGGTCCATAATACAAAAATGTTCATCCTTTTCCCAAAGTTTATTTGAAGTCGAAAATAATAAGATGGCATTTTTGTTAAATATTCCCAAGAAATACTGGAGGAAAAGGTATGTGGGGGATGAGGAGGAGGAGGAAGGAGAAAAAACGGCCATCACCATCCTTACTCCCATTCTCCCCACCCTTTCCTCTGATCTGAGTGAAGTGCACCTGGCCTTTAAGGAGCTGACAAGACAATTCACTGCCCAGATCATAAGAAGAAGAGATATTTCATTCTTTCTGGTATGCCTGGCTTGGGTCCACACCATCATTGAGATGAAAGAGGTCAAGTCATTTGTTGCCTCTAGTTAACGGGTTATTTATTTATTTATTTAGAGTCATATACAGAACTCACCAAAAGATCAAAGCACCAGCGAGGCCCAAAACTGGCAAAGCATGTGAGGGGTGGACTATGCTGGTGCCAACAACTAAACATTAGCGGATCTGAGTGAATTCCAGAAGCTACAGACTTATGTACTTGACCTTGACCTTTGGCAAAAGCCTCAAAGAGAGATGATATAACAGGTGGTGTGTAAACATTTGGAAAAGAATGTGGTAATCACAAGAAGCCAAGTCAGGTTCACTAAGAACAAATGTTACTCACATTCTCCTAAAACTACAAGAGACCTTGGAGGCAATGGAAAGGGTATAGACCCTGTGTCAAAGGTATTTTGAAAGATGGCTGAGGGGGCAGCCAGGTGGCTCAGTGGATTGAGAGACAAGAGGTCCTAGGTTCAAATATGGCCTGACATTTAGTAGCTGTGTGACCCTAGGCAAGTCACTTAACCCCAATTGCCTAGTTCTTACCAGCCTTAAACATACCTTGGAACCAATTCACAATATTGATACTAAGACAGAAGGTAAGAGTTTTTTCCATTAAAATTAAATAAACAAATTAATTAAATGAAACAAGGCTGAGGAAATGGAGGTGTCCAGAGAGACAGAAGGACTGGTATCATAAACCAACTTCATTTCCCATTTTGGGGGGTAGTTCATAGAGATATTATAATGGATGTACCTTGATTTTTGTGAGACTTTGTCCAATCCCTGCTGCATAATTTTATAAGTAAAATAGGGAGATATGCACTCTAGCTTAGATCTTCAGACTGGGGTACATATTGGTGGCTATATTCCAATAATTGAAATTCTGTCATGAGGGGAAAGAGGTTAATTTATTCTGTGTTGGTTGCAGATGACAAAAGAAAGTGGAAGTCAAGGGAAGGGGGAAAATTCAAGTTTAAATCCAATATTAAGAAAAAAAAATTAAGGAATCCATACTATTTCATACTGAAATAGGGGATCTAATTAGTGAGCTCCCTATCCCTGGAAGTGTTCAAAAAGAGGTAGAATGACCAGCAAGATGTCATAGGAAGGATTTCTGCAGAAGGTTAAGGGGATTTATTAGATGATGTGCATGACTCTTTATGGTTCTGAGAGGCTATGATCCCATGGTTATTCTAGGATTCTATGAAGTTTTGTTTGTAAAAAGAAATTCATTTGTCATTCATGTTTTGTAGAATGGTTAGAGTACTGGATTTAGATGATTTCAGGAATGTAGGCTGGAAAGGCCCTCAGACTCCATTTAGTCCTATCCACAGAGATGAGGAAACTTAGGACCAGGGAGGGGAGAGTTAACAACTCATCTAGCAAATGTTCAAAATCAATCCATGTTGGATCAAATTGTTGGCATATGCTTTCCAGCCTTTTGATGATAGTTATGAAGGGGTGCTCCGCTTAAATCCTTCAATATCCTTAGTGGTAAATGGTCTTTGATGCCTTATGGTAACTAACTCTTCTTTGGATTTAAAGGTTGGTACTTCTCTTAAGGGGAATAGTATTATTGTTTCTTTCTTTTGGGGTTTTGTTTGAGCTGCCATGGAGTTGGTGGAGGAAGTAGGAACAGTAGGAGAGACATGTTGGTTAGAATGAGAGATAGTTTCAGTCAGTTGAGAAATAGTTTTGGCCATTTGAGAGATACAGTCTTCAAGACATGCAATTTGAATCTCCATTAAGCTATCTTTCTGCTCTTTCTTCTTCTTAGAGAGAACTAGATAAAATATTTGATAAACTGGCATATTTGAATTAATCCTGCAAGAACAAATAATCCCAGAAACGGTAATAACTGGAGACAATCTAAAATTGTGAACTATAACAGTTCAGTAAAGCTCCCTGGGAGTGGGAGTTGTTTGAGATAGACTGGAACCTCCTCCTTCACTACATGTGCCATGATCTCTAGCACCATATTTAATTGCCTTAAATTTCCTAAACTTCTACTTTTTGCCTATTCTTGAAAAGTAGGGATAGTTAAAATAAAAAAAAGTAGGGATAGTAAGAAGTGAAGAACAGAAGATTAATAGGTTAATCAAACTCCTAGCTGGCTCACCAGGATTGTAAGGATTAAAAGTAGGAGTTTGACAAAAGTGAAGAGAGCAACTGAATAAAAACACTTAGTTTAATTTGAGAAAGAAGTACAGGGAGAAAATAGAAAAAAAAAAGAAAGCGAGATTATTATCCTTATACCCCATGACTATACCTAAATTCCTAATACTATCTAAAATTTCTAATGACCTACCTCTAACTGTCTTCTGAGGACAGTTTCTTCTTGCCTGGCAAACACCAGGCCTACTCTAACCTACTCTATCTATCAATGATTCACTAACTACCCAACTCCCTAAATAATTAGACATCAATCCTTCCATCAGCTTTCTATCCCCCAATTGTCAGTAGCCAACTGCTAGTCGCCCTTGCCTCAGAGACAGACCTTCTGCTCTCTTGAGATTCATAGGCAAAAGCCCCCCTAACTGTCAGCGCTCCTTCCGTATCTCTGTCCTGGTCTCCCTGGTAACATAATCTTCAGCTCTGGCTCACTGACTCCTGTCAATTCTGATCTACTTAGAAATCCTGCTCTCTTGACTCTTAAGGAGACAGCTGGAAAGATTAAGAAAATCTCTTTACCAGAAGGTAATTTATCCAAAGTCACATAGCTAATATGTGATTAAGGCAGGATTTGATCCCTGGTTCTCTAATACCAAATCCAAATCCCACCTCTGACATTTAATTACTTGTGTGATAAAATTATGGGATCCTTTATCATAGGCTCCTGGATCTTGACTAGGCCTGGAAGGGCCCTCAGACATCATCTAGTTCAACCTCCTCATTTTATAGAGAATGAATCTGAGGCCCAAAGAAGATGCAACCTCTCCAAGATCTCACTGATAATTAAGTCTGAATTTGTACCAGCCCTAGCCTTCCTTTATTGTATTGCTCATATAGGTAAAACGCATCACTAATTCTTAGATAAAATTATTAAGTACTGAGTTGTAGAAAAGAGAATTAATTTCTCTATTGTTAGACTCTCGCCTTCTATGAGGAGAAATTGGACATGTATTACTTAGAGGTCAGATTAATTTGATGCCTAATTTAGAACCTTGAGTCATACCAACCCCAGAAAACCTCAGGGGACCCAAAGCTTTATGTTGGAAAGTTTCAGTTCCTTTGTGGTGGCCTAAGAAGTATGTCAAGTTGAATCTGTGTACCTTATTTAGAAAATTTACTCTGGATTAACCAATCAACTACCATTTCTCTGCTCCCTTGTTTGGATCCTGTATTATGTTCAACTTTTAGGGGCTTGAGGGGCGGAAGGAAGAGCAAGCTATCTATTTGGGCTCTCTCCTCTTTTGGATGACTTCATCAACTTCTCCTTAATTACTTTCGTTTAGGAAACTCGTTCTCAGTTCACAGTCCATCTCTCTGAGTTTCATCATCGATAAAATTGGGATAATGGCACATCGACTGAGCGCCTACCTTGTGGTGACTACCTCGCTGAGACTCCAGCGAGATCATACAT
The DNA here is from genome assembly GCF_027887165.1 of Monodelphis domestica. Taxonomy (NCBI): domain Eukaryota; kingdom Metazoa; phylum Chordata; class Mammalia; order Didelphimorphia; family Didelphidae; genus Monodelphis; species Monodelphis domestica. The sequence continues at coordinate 50,449,179 of NC_077235.1, read as the reverse complement.
GCTAAGTGTGATTCTTATCATTCTCATCGTCTTCCCTCTGGTCTCTCTTATAGTAGAAAGTAACCCCATCCTTTAAGTCTCTTTCCTCCTCTTGTCTCCCATTCAAAGATGGTTGGGAAGCTGGTTCAATTCTGCCTTTAATTTTGCTTGGTTTTCAACTGTTTTTAAATGACAAGTTGTGTAGTTGAGGCCTGGAACTGTGTAGACCAGTGGTGTCAAACTCAAATAGAAAGAGGGGCCCTTAACCATATGTAAGGATCCCAGTGGGCTGATTATTGACTTAGAAAACCACAAATTAACATTGTTTTATTCCTATTTATTTTGTGAAGTATTTCCCAGTTACATCTTCATCTGGCTCATGCTTTATTTGGGAATGTTTGTGGGCTTCATTGGCCAGGTGTTTGACACCTACTTCTGCTGTAGATTGTCAGAGCTGAAAGGGAGCCACCTGGTTTAATCCCTCTCATTTTACAGATGAGGAAACTGAGACCCAGAGAGAAGAAATAAATTATCCAAGGCCACACAGCCAGGGATGGAAGTTGGGTCTTTTGACTCCCAGTCTAGTATTTTCTTCTTTTAGAGTAAATTTGTTAGATTTCAAAGTTGATCTCCCCACCCTCTCCAGCTGATGTCCAGTCTAGGTTTTTTGGCTCTGTCTCACTGAAGCCTTTCATTTTTCAATCACAGTAATTTTCCTAATATACCTTTACCCCCATGTCCTACCATAGCGAGCCTTCCATTGTCACAAACTAAAACAATGATCCTAATGGTATATGTGACATCCCAAAGCCCTAGTCCTCTACTTCCCCAGGAAAAGGTAGTGAATTCATCTCAACATTTTTCCTCCGGGGCCAGAATCAGTCATTCTACTTCCACAGCTGGAAATGAGTACTTTTAGTTTCTGGAATAGCAGTTAATTATCTCTATAGGAGATAATTCACTTATTAAGTGCCAACTCTTTTCAGGTGCTATACCGGGCACACAAAACCAAAAAGGGAACAAAACCTAAGCTTGACAAGCTAAGATTCTGTTTGGGGGAAATAATATAAAGCAGAGAGGGTCTGTGGAGCAAACACTGGATTTAGGCATAGGAACATGTGAGTTCCATTCTCATCTCACGCATTTACTAGCTGAGTGACCCTGGGCAAGTCATTGAACCTCTTTAGGCTTCAGTTCCTCGTCTTTTTGCAAAATGTGGGCTTTGAACTTTGATGATCTCTAAGATCCCTTCTAACTAAATCTATTATCCTCTGATTTTATATACAGAGATGGGGAAATATAGAATCCATTGAATAGAAATGAAATGGGATTTAGAAGGTTGGGAAAGTGGAACTGAGAATTCTAGGCCTGAAGCAGAGCTGGATGTGAGATGTGCACTTTGAGATAATACAGTCCTGAAAGCACTATATTAGAAATCCTATCATTACTATACTGAATAAGCCAGTTTGGCACGGAGGGGAGTAATATGAATTCAGTCTGGAAAGTATGTTGGAGACATATCGTGAAGGTTTCCTCCAAATACATATATACTCAGAAATCTTCAGTGATGAGACACCTAGATTACAGAGTGAATAGAGAGTCAAGCCTGGAGTCAGGAAGACCTGGGTTCAAATCTGACCTCGGATACTTTGTAGGTGTGTGACCCTGGGCAAGTCACTTAACTCTGACTGCCTAGCCCTTGCCACTCTTCCATCTTAGAATTGCTACTAGGTCAGAAGGTAGGGATTTATTTAAAAAAAGAAATCTTTGATGGCCCCATATTAGCTCTGGCTAAAATTAAAGCCTGAAATGTAAAGCCCTCTATACTCTGTCTCCTAGCTCTATCTTCCCAGCTTCATTTCAAATGTTCCCCCTTGACACACTCTCCATTCTGGTCCATCTTGCATCTCCATGCTTTCAAGAGGACTGGCAGTTCGAATTGTGATACCCCAACTCACCCTTTACAATGCCTTTTGTTAAGATTAAAATTAGCTTCTCTGCTAAAAGTATTATATTTTATGAGGTTTATTAAAGATTAAGAAATAAAGAAAATACAAAATAAGGAAAAGCACGTGCAACCTACATCTTGCCTGCCTGGTAGAGAGCTGCGTGTGCATAGAAGCGGAAGCAGGGAGAGAGAACGGGTAGGCGGTACAGTCAGTCTAAAATACCCCTTTTTGCTCTCGCACTCAGGTGAGGACTCAGGGAGATTACTGGGCATTCTGGGAACTAGCAAGGACTTCTGGGGATTGAAGTCTGGGGTTCATATCTCCATTTTTACATTTTACACACGTGCTTCTTCATGGCCTTCCTCACCATTGCTTCATAGAATGCTTCACTTTCTCCAAAGCACAGCTCGGGTACCACCTCCGACATGAGACCTTTTCTGATGGCCTCTACGTCCTGTAAATTTCCCCTGTGTATGTGTTGTCTGGACTCACACCATGTAAGTGTATTATTGCCTTCACCTCGGAGAATATAAGCTCCCGCTGCTGGTGATTTTTCATGCTTGTGTTCCTTGCACCTCTAACAAATCATCGTAGCTTCTTTTTTTTTTTTTTAATATATTTTATTTGATCATTTCCAAGCATTATTCGTTAAAGACATAGATCATTTACTTTTCCTCCCCCCCACCCCCCATAGCTGACGCGTAAGTCCACTGGGCATTAGATGTTTTCTTGATTTGAACCCATTGCTTTGTTGATAGTATTTGCATTAGAGTGTTCATTCATCGTAGCTTCTTAATCAATGTTCAATCGAATTGGATGTCTATATCCTAGTCTTCGGTGGCCCTGTAGGAAAGCTGGCCATGCTGGCTGGAAACGTCCTTGATTTGAGGACACGTTCACAGAAATGTTCCTTGGAGTACCTTGTGGAACAGGTGCTTATATTTTGAAGCTGGCATCTTATCAGCACCTTGTCTCTGCTGGGACAAATGTGGCCTCCATTAAAACACTTCTGTACCACCCAATGGGTTACATGAAAAATGATGCCTTAAAATCCTTCGCTTGGAAAAATCCATTCTGCATCCAAGGCGACCAGGTTGGCTTCATGCTAGCAAAAGGAGCTTCTCCTTTGCTGAAATTCAAGATTCTTAATAAGCTTTGGAAACGCAGCCTTTCATCTCCCTTGGCAACGGCCCTCGAAAACTATGGCAATCTCAAGACAGAGCACAGATCTTAGGGTTTTCCTTTTCTTTCTACCTCGGGCTTCACTGCCTTTTTTCCTCCCTTTACTTTCCCACAACATCAGATATGTAGGGAGGGTCCAAACTGTGGGGATAGAGTTAGGGACTGGATCTGGAATTCCATTATTCCAGGGAATTCCTGGATGAGGAAAGGTCCTTATACCAGTGCAGTGTTTGGCACCTTATTTACCGCTTAGATCCTCAGAAAGCTATCTAGAGCCCTCAAAGGATAAGTGACTGAGCCAAGGTCACATAGTCTGTGCATGCCAAAGTTGAGATTTGATCCCAGGTCATCCTCTTCTTCATCAATGGAAATTAGTAAATTCATATAAATGCTTTAAGATTTGCAAATCTTATGTTTATATTACCTCTACTGTCTAGGTCTACGAACAAAAAATTGCAGCTTCCTGGACCTCTGCTACTTGCCAGCTGTGTGCCCTTACGTAAATCGTTTCCTTCCCTTGACTTCAGTTCTGCCTTATGCCTGAAACTTTGAGAGTGGACGAGATCCTTGACGTTAAGATAGCGTAGGAAGACGAGGATCAGGAGTTGTTTATTCTCCCATTGAGAACATTTTAGTTCCTGCTCCTTTGCATTGGTTGCTCCCCATGCTCTCCCCCTTCCTGGAACCTCTAGTACCCTTCTAGGCCGAGAGCTCAAATGCTCCATCCTACAAGAGGCCTTTCTAGACCCCCTTTCTCCAAACCCAATTACTGCTTCCCCTCTCTACTAAATCGGTTTGTATTCATTTTGTATCTATTTGTCTACCTAATGCTGTTTTCCCACTGTCAGATGTCATTTCCTGGAGAACAGGGTCTTGAGAAATGCGTGTGGAATTGAATTCTCTTGGAGGTCTCTTCCAGCTCAAGAGCCTCCGAACCTATGAAAGGACACGCGCAGCTCCACCTCATGAACCTCTCTCTTTCCCAAAATGTATTATTTCTTTTTAATAGGATTTTTTTTCATAATTTTGAGCTCTACACTCTCCCCCTCTCTCCCACTCTTCCCTCACCCATTGTGAAGACAAGAAATGCTATCAGTAATACATGTGAATTTACCTCTCAGTGCTCTGCCCTTAATGAAGAAGCTCCATTGGATATTCCTGCAGAGTCATTACAATCAATCTAGCTCATCAGGCTAATACAAATATGGACAGGGACATCCTCTACAGGCTTACGTGGGGGGGTCCAGACCCACAGAAGCCAACCAGCTGTGTGGAGGAGGTGGACAGGGTTGTAAAGCAAACAGCTTCCAGAATTCCTAGAACAAATAAGCAGTTTCTTCATGACTGCTGCTCTAACCCTCTGACTCAGGAAGGGATAAGAGGTACACAGAATGGCAGAGTCGGGATGTGATCTTGCCAGGCTAGAGCACTGGGCTGAATCTAATAAGATGACCTTCAATAGGAATAAATGCAAATTTCTTACACTGGGGTTCAAATAATCAGCATCTCAACCTCAAGGTTTGGAAGGCATGAAAAGACAGCGAAGTGTCTGTAAAAGACCAAGATATGTTGGTGATCTGTAAGCTCCATGAGAAGCAACAGGGGGACGTCAGATGGTCAGTCAGTAAATATTTATTAAGTGCTTACTATACGCCAGGCACAGCTAAGAGTTGGGACCGGGTGGTGCCATCTTGGTCTGTATTAAGAGAGGCATGTTTTCCAGGGAGAACAAAATGCTTGTCTACACTTCTATACTCTGACATTGTCAAATCCTTCTATAGTCAGCTATGGATAGCCCAGGTCATTGAGGATATTGATAAGCTGGGGAACGTTCAGAGGAGACAACCAGATGGTTCATCCTCCCCAGCAATGAGTAGTCTTGTGGTAGCAAAGGGACTCCTGCCTTTGGTCCATGTTTCCTGAGGACTCTGTCTCCCTTCCATGAGGTCTTGTGTACTAAACCCCTAACAGGATTTAACTTGCAATTTGCTTTGAAAATATCTTTGTGCCCAAATGCTAGCTCTTCTTCTCAGTTCTAACATTCGGAAGTGCTCTCCATCTCCCTACCCCGGTGTCCTGGGCTCCCCTGGCCAGACCTTTAGCCAGGGGATCCAAGACCCACCCTGTGCTCCAGACTGGCTCTCTTTTAGAGGGCAGCACCAGCCCCCACCCTTGGCCACCTGTTTTCAATAGGAGCTTGTGGGTTCCTGAACCCCTCATCTTTATTCAGCCTTCCAATTAGGCAGAGTGCTGAGCCAGCCTCCCTCTCTCCACAAGGCCAGAACAGCTCCAGAGTGGGGAGCCAGCCTGTATAATCAATCAAGTCCCACCAGGCCCGCGGTCTGGCTGCTACCCACACCCGGTGCCCTCGACCCTGAACGCCCTCCCAGCTTCCATTGGGAGAGCTCAGTCCACTACCACAGACAGGACCCAGCTGCTGCTCCCTGGTAGCCAGAGAGGGAATGGATGAGCTGAGCCACACATAGTCTGTCCTAATCGCCATCAGATACAGCCTGGCAATGCTTTTTACTCACCCACTCCTGCCAAGTTTATAGTGTAGTTGTCCCAAGTTCCCCATGAAGAGATGAAGTAGCCTGGGAAGTAGGGTGTCTGGCTTCCTCATACTGATTTACTTGGTATTATTGTTGTCCTCTCTCATTTCTCATACTTGCTAAGGACTGCAGAAAAGCAGCACCTCAGTTTCCCTATATGTCAAATGGAAATGACAAGTCTCATAGTATCAAAGGAGCTAGAACAGAAAGGGACTCTGGAGATCATTGAAGGTAATCCCTCCATTTTACATATGAGGAAACTAAGACCTAGACAGGGGAAGCCATTTTCCTTAGGTTCTAGAGGCACTTAACTAGTGCTAAAAATTCAAACACTGATCCCCAACACCAAGTTCATACTTTGTTATTGGGTTGAAATCATCATTTCATATTTGTAAAAATCTATATCCTCTCCGAGAAGCGGTGTGGTGTAGTTGGTAGAGAACCGGTCTTGGAGAAAAGAAGATCTAGATTGAAGTCCCGCCTCTGTGTGACCCTGAGCCAGTTACTTAAACTTTCAGTGTTCTAGACATATCTGTAAGACTAGATATGGCAGAAAAGGTGCTAACGTGCATTGGGGAGAGACGGCTTCTCCCTGCGAGTTCTCTAGACCAATGATCCTCCCTCCTCTTCCTCTCCTCTCCATTAGTTTTATTCACTGTAGTAGCCAATTCACTCAGTGGATTGAGAACCAGGCCTAGAGATGGGAGGTCCTAGGTTCAAATCTGGCCTCAGCCACTTCCTAGCTGTGTGACCCTGGGCAAGTCACTTGACCCCCATTGCCTAGCCCTTACCGCTCTTCTTCCTTGGAGCCAATACACAGTATTGACTCCAAGACGGAAGGTAAGGGTTTAAAAAAAAAGGGGGGGGGGGAGCTGGGTAGCTCAGTGGATTGAGAGCCAGGCCTAGAGATGGGCTAACAAAGAAACAAAGAAGTGAACTGGGTTCAATTTAAAGCAGACTCTCTTCCCCCATATTCTTTTACTTTAGGGTAAAATTTTTCTTTTTCTATTGTGAACTTCATAATCATCAACCAACACAAACACATGAACATACAGCAAACAAACTCTACCTCCCTGCCCCAGCTATTAGATATTCAGATAATTCTAGATGCACAGAAGCTATAAGTAAAAACATCATCACACTATCTCAGAGTTGGAAAGAACCTTGGTGGTCATCCATCTTTTCTAAGCTGAACTGAACAGGACTCTCTGTCCAATATGCCCGACAAGTGGCCTTACAGCCTGGGCTTACAGGCCTCTAGTGACTGGGCACTCATTGTCTCCCAGAGGCAGACCTTTCCTCTTTGGAACTGTTGGTAGGCAATAGCATTGGGAGGAAGTTTCCCCTGCCGGTGTCTTCTTTTCTTTGAATAACTGAAGAAAACTTTATTTTTTAAATAATACTTTATTTTTTCTCAATTACATATGAAAACAATTTTTAAACATTTTTTTTAAATTTTAAATTTTAATTTTAAATTTAATTTTAAATTTAAATTTTAAATTTTAAAATTTTAAAACAATATTTAACATTCATATTTAAATTTTGATGTTCCAGATTCTCTCTCCATTCCTTCCCTGAGATGGTAAGCCAATTGACATAGGTTTTAGATGTGCAATCGTGCAAAACATTTCCATGTTAGTCATGTTGTGAAAGAAAATAAACCAAAGGAAAAAAACACGAAAAAAATGAAGAAAGTGAAAAAAGTATGCTTCGTTCTGCATTCAGACTCCGTCACTTCTCTCTGGAGGTAGACGGCATGTTTCATCACGAGTCCTTCAGAATTGTATTGCCAAGAATAACCAAGTCATTCACGATTGATTGTCTGACACTATCACAGTTAGTACAATGTTCTCTTGGTTCTGCTCACTTCATTTTACATCAGTCTTTCTCTAGTGAGACAATTCTTTTTGACTTTTCTTTACTTTTTCATTTTTCCAATTCTGTGTAGAAACAATTTTTGATGATTGTTTTCTGATATTTTACGATTTAGATTCCCTCCCTCCCTCCCTGACCACAGTTCAGGCAGTAAAGAGTCTGATACAGGTTATACTAGAGCTTTCATGCAATACATATTATTCATATTCCCCATACTGTGACAGAAGACACACATCACACATGCATGAAAAAATTCATGAAGGAAATAAAGTGAAACATGGCCTGCTTTTATCTCCAAACAGACCGCCGATAGTTCCTTCGTTGGCTATGAATAGTACTTTTGTTATCGAGTAGTCCCTAGGGGTTATCTTGGGACCTTATTATAGTTTATAGTTTATAGACCTAATAATAGTTTAGTTCATTACAGCTGATTATTGTACAATATTTTCTGTCACTGTATACAGTGTTCTCCTGGTTCTGTTCAAACACCAGTTCATATAGGTCTTTTCAGGTTTTTCTGAGCTCATCCTGTTCTTTGTTTCTTATGGCTCAATAGTATTCCAGCACAGCAACCATACACCACAACTTGTTTAGCCATTCCTCCAAATGATCGGAGATCCCTTTAGTTTCTAATTTGTTGCCTCTACAAAAGAGCTGCTAAAATATTTTTGTACAGGTAGGTCCTTTTCTCTTATCTCTGATCTCTTTGCGACAAAGGCCCAGAAGTGGCATTGCTGTGTTAAAGGGTATGCACATTGTTTGATGACCCTTTGGGCATAGTTTCATGGTGCTCTCCAGGATGGTTGTATCACTTAACAGTATATTAGGATCCCGTCCCCTCCAATGTTTATAATTTTCCTTTTTGGTCATATTAGCTAGTCTGATAGGTGTGAGAGGGTATCTCAGAGTTGTTTTAATGTGTGTCTAATTATTATTGATTTGAAGTGATTTTTTCATTTGACTGGGTTTAATTTCTTCTTCTGAACCGCCTATTCATATCCTTTGGCCATTTGTTGATTGAGGGATGCTTTGTATTTTTATAAATTTGACTCAGTTCTCTGTTATATTCTCTATATTATTAAGCTGTTGTCAGAAACATGTGCTATAACATTTCCCCCAATTTGATATTTCCTTTCTAATCTTGTTTACATTGATTTTGTTTGTACAGAAACTTTTACATTTAATGTAATGCTAGGACTTGGGTTCTTGCTGCAGGCTTGGACTGGGGCTTGGGACTTTAAGGGTGTGGCTCTGAGGTCGCACTTCTCTTGGCTTAGGCGGGGTCCTGGGGTCTCAACATTGGCTTGGACTCACATTCAGAACCTGGACAGTAGATGTGGGGTTGGAGGGGCTTGCTGTGGGCTTTGCTCCCTTTTCACCTTAGTGAGACTTAGTGAACCAGACCCTCTCTGCCTACCTTTCAAGTTGTTTTCTGATGGAAAAGTGCTTCACTCCATCCCCTTATTGTTTCTTTCACTCCAGTATTCATTTTGAAGGGTACTTTTAATGTTGGTTGGAGAGGATTCTCAGAGTGGTTTGAGCTTTCCCTGCTTCTACTCTGCCTTCTTGGCTCCATTCCATCTTTTTTCTTTTTTAAAAAATCAAGTTAACCAATGGTTTGTCTATTTTATTAATTTATTTTCATAAAACCAGCTCCTTGTCTTATTTATTAGTCCAATGGTTTTCTTATTTTTATATTTTAATTTTTTTAATTAACTATATTTATTTATTTTTAAGCTTATTTGTTTAATTACTTAATTTGGAATATTTGAGGGTGTGGAGTCAATGTGGTGGCTTAGAGGCAGCGAACTAAACCCTTCCTTACCAATGACAAATTAAATGCTCCTAGGGGACTGAAAATCAAACCTAACAACAGGACAGAGCCAAGGAACCCTCTTGCTGGACTCAAATTAAAAGGTACACTATCCAAAAGCCTGAATTTGAAAACACTTGGGTTTAAGGGAAAGGAAGAAGGGAGGTCTCGGGACTCCTTCCCAACCTAGAACGCAGTGCCTCCAGTGGTAGCTGGAACCTCTGGGTGGGCAAGGGTGCTGGTCTAGAGGTAGTACCTTATGGATAAAGCTGTGCCAGACTCAGAGCATTGAACACAGGCGGTGGGGAAGCAGATGGAGAAGAAGCGCAGAGCAGGCAGCCTAGTTGCAGTAGAAGAGACACTCCATATTGCCCCCCCCTTCCCAAGGTTTTGGCCTCAGGGAACATCTAGCTCTGCAACTCAGCTGGGTTTAGTCTCATCAAAGCCCTCAGAGGGATGAGAAGCTCAAGCTCCAACACCCCTCCCCCACAGACTGTGTTGAGAGATTTGCTGACAAAGCTCCAAGGATGAAGGTGGAAAGAAAAGCCCCAAACCACAGATCCAACACAAAATGAGAGGAGCAAAAGTGCAGGTAACTACAGGGAGTAGGAGTAGTAGTCTCTTGGTAACTGAGGATGACTATTGTCTTTGTGTGTTTTTGTGCACAAAGACACTTGTGCATGAAGATTTAAGTGGAAAAGTCGATGCACAGAGACAGTTCCACTCTCTCAGCGTTGGAAGCCTGGGTCTAGTGGCATGAAAAGTCGCTACATCTGGAGTCTTCCTCAGCTGCATTGGATGGCCATGTTGTCTTTTGTGCTCCAACACTTCCTAAGCACTCCACAGTGCCTTGCTGCGTCGCCATCTCAGCCATTGAACCTTCTTATTGGTTTTTTCCGCCTGTTCCGCCGAAGCAGTCTTCACATGCTGGGTGAGCAAAGCCCTAGTTCACCAGGGGTCCACGACGACCCGATGTCTACCCTCACAAGGTTTAGCCGGCCTGTCGAAGCCGTTGCCCGGTGTGTGGCTGCTGCCGCATGCTAGCAGCTACTAGGAGCCACAAGTGAGAGCTGGGTGTCAGGTGAGGGTCAGAGGTTGGAGAGCTACCCTAGGAGGGCACGACAAGCCCTCCATACCAAAGATATTACTCCTCCCTGAGCACCCCATACACCCCCTACACCCCACTACAGGGAGTAAAGAAGGGGTAAATATGAGTAAAGAACAGAAAACGAAAAAAGAAATTACAACTGACAGCTTCTATCCAGGGAATGAACAAAGAGCAAGTGGAACAGAGAAGGATGAAGGAACACCAAGCAAAAAAACAGAAACTCCAGCGAATTGGATACAGGCTTTGGAAAAACTCAAAACACAAATAAGAGAGGCTGAAGACAACTGGGAAAAGAACTTAAAAAGCAAGATAAGTCATCTGGAAACAGAAAACAGTGTCTTGAAAGTCAAAATTAATCAGCTTGAAAATGAGGCAAAGGAGATGAAAGATCAGAAGGATGACCAAAAAGCCAGGGATGAAATCCAGTCTTTAAAAACCACAATACAAAAATTAGTAGCAAGAGATTTTACAAGGCAGCAGAACACTATAAAACAAAATCAAAAGAATGAAAATATTGAGGAAAATATGAAACACCTAATTCACAAAACAGAAGATTTAGAAAATCATTCCAGGAGAGACAACATAATTTAGAATATTTTTCCATGGTTACATGATTCATGTTCTTTCCCTCCCCTCCTCCCAGCCCCTCCTGTAACCAATGAGCAATTCCACTGGATCATTGAACAAGACCTAGTTCCATATATTTGCACTAGGGTGATCATTTAGAGTCTACATCCCCAGTCATACCCCCATCGAACCATGTGATCAAGCAGTTGTTTTTCTTCTGTGTTTCTACTCCCACAGTTCTTTCTCTGGATGTGGATAGCATTCTTTCTCATAAGTCCCTCAGAATTGTCTTGGATCATTGTATTGCTGTTAGTAGAGAAGTTCATTACATTTGATTGTGCCACAGTGTATCTGTTTTTGTGTATAATGTTCTCTTAGTTCTGATCCTTTCACTCTGCATCAATTCCTGGAGGTTGTTCCAGTTCACATGGAATTCCTCCAGTTCATTATTCCTTTGATCATAATAGTATTCCATCACCAATAGATACCATAATTTGGTTAGCCATTCCCCAATCAAAGGGCATCCCCTCATTTTCCAAATTTTTGCCACCATGAAGAGCGTGGCTATAAATATTTTTGTACAAGTTTTTTTTTTCCTTATCTCTTTGGGGTATAGATCCAGCAGTGTTATGGCTGCATCAAAGGACAAAGTCTTTTGGCACCCTTTGGGCATAGTTAGACATTGCCTTCCATAATGGTTAGATCAATTCACAACTCCATCACCAATGCATTAATGTCCCTATTTTGCCACATCCCCTCCAACATTTATTACTTTCTGTTGCTGTCATATTTGCCAATTTGCTAGGTGTGAAGTGGTACCTCAGAGTTGTTTTGATTTGCATTTCTCTAATTATAAGAGATTTAGAACACTTTTTTATGTGCTTATTGATAGTTTTGATTTCTTTATCTGAAAATTGCTTATTCATGTCCCTTGCCAATTTATCATTTGGGGAATGGCTTGATTTTTTTGGTATAATTGATTTAGCTCCTTCTATATTTGGGTAATTAGACCTTCAACAGAGGTTTTTGTTATAAAGATTTTTTTTACCAATTTGTTGCTTCCCTTCTAATTTTGGCTGCATTGGTTTTGTTTGTACAAAACCTTTTAAATTTAATTAATCAAAATTACTTATTTTACCTTTTGTAATTTTTTCTAACTCTTGCTTGGTCTTGAAATCTTTCCTTTCCCAAAGATCTGATAGGTATACTATTCTGTGTTCACCTAATTTACTTATAGTTTCCTTCTCTATATTCAAATCTTTCACTCATTATGAATTTATCTTGGTGTAGGCTGTGAGATGTTGATCTAAACCTAATCTCTCCCATACTGTTTTCCAATTTCCCCAGCAATTTTTGTCAAATGGTGGATTTTGTCCCCAAAACTTGGATCTTTGGGCTTATCAAATACACTGTCTTGCTGAGGTCATTTACCCCAAGTCTATTCCACTGATCCTCCCTTCTGTCTTTTAACCAGTACCATATTGTTTTGATGACCACTGCTTTATAGTAAAGTTTAAGATCTGGTACTACTAGGCCCTTTAACTTATTTCTTTTTAAGTTTAATTTTTCTGCTTCTGAGAGGGGAAAGTTAAGTTCCCCTACTAGTAGCCTTTTCTATGTTTTCTCCCATAACTTGGGTAACTTCTCTTTTAGGAATTTTTCACTACCTCACAGGAGGTCTTGTGCCCACCCTGCCTTTGCTATGCTTGTTGCATTGCTTAGGCTGAGCCATACCCACTCTTCTGCTTGACTGCCTCAGGTCACACAAAAGCCCATTGATTTTATGCCCTCTCTGTCTTTTCTATCTGTTTTGAGTGACTTGGACTGAGCCAGCCCCCTCTCTACTGCTTTGTTGCCTCAAGACAGATGAGACTGCATTGGTCTCATGCCCACAGTGTCTCCACTGCCCTTTCCAGGTGGCTTAGGCTGATCCAGACCCTACTCTGCTGCTTCACTGCCTCAGGCCATGTGTTAGTACATTGGTCTTGTGTCTACTTTGCTTTTGCTACCTGTGCCCCAGTCCCTTCCTCTGCTGCTTTACTTCTTCAGATTCTCTGCTGCTGTATGGGAGTGTGTTGGTCTTGTGCCCATTCTTCCTTGACTACCCTTGCCAAGTGGCTTAGACTAGCCTGTCCTAGGTTCTCCTGCTTCACTGCCTTAGTCCTCTGTGGCTTTACTGCCTCAGGCCACGTGGAAGTGCATTGGTCTTGTGCCCTCTCTGACTTTGCTACTCCTGCTGAGTGGCTTAGGATGTTCTGATTCCCCAACTCTGCCACTATACTTCCTCAGGTGCTCTGCTGCCACATGGGAGTGCATTGATTTTGTGCTTGTTCTGCCTTCACTACCTGTGCTGAGTGGCTAAGGTTGATCTGATCCCCCACTCTGTCACATCACTGCCTCATTGATTCAGGCCATGTGGGAGTGCTTTGGTTTCATGTCCACTTTGCTGTCATTATCCATGCCAAGTAACTCAGGCTGGGCTCCTTCCTGCTCTGCTATTTTGTTGACTCTGGCCTCATAAAAGTGTGTTGGTCTTGTGCCCAAATTGCCTTTACCACCTTTGCTAAGTGACTTAGATTGAGCCATCCCTGGTTCTGCCCTTTTGCTACCTCGGACACTCTGCAGCTTCACTACTTTAAGCCACACTCTGCCTTCACCACTCTTGCCAAGTGGCTTAGGCTGAGCCAGTCTCTCATTTTGCCACTTTAGTGCCTCAGGCCATGTGGAGGTGCACTGTTCTCATGCCCTCTGTGCCTTTGCTGCCCTTGCCAAGTGGCTTAAGCTGAGCCATTTCCTTCTTTGCTTCTACAGACACTCTGCTGCCACATGGGAGTGCATTGGTCTCATGCCTACAGTGCTTTTGCCACCCTTGTTCAATATCTTAGACTGAGCTAGTCTACCGTTCTTTTTTTCCATTTGAATTAATTTATTTAGTCAATTTAGAACATTGTTCCTTGGTTACAATAATCACATTATTTCCCTCCCTCCCCTCCTCCCACCCTTCCCACAGCCAACGCACAATTCCACTGGGTTTTACATGTGTCCTTGATCAGAACCTATCTCCATGTTGTTGATGTTTGCACTAGGGTGATCATTTAGCATCTACATCCCCAATCATATCCCTTCGACCCATGTATTCAAGCAGTTGTTTTTCTTCAGTGTTTTTACTCCCACTGTGTTTCCTCTGAATGTGGATAATGTTCTTTCTCATAGATTCCTCTAAGTTGTTCAGGATCACTGCATTACCACTAATGGAGAAGTCCATTACATTCGATTGTACCACAGTGTATCACTCTCTGTGTACAATGTTTTCCTGGTTCTGCTCCTTTCCCTCTGCATCACTCCCTGAAGGTTGTTCCAGTCTCCATGGAATTCCTCCACTTTATTATTCCTTTGAGCACAATAGTATTCCATCACCAACAGATACCACAATTTGTTCAGCCATTCCCCAATTGACAGGCAGCCCCTCATTTTCCAATTTTTTGGCCACCACAAAGAGCGCAGCTATGAATATTCTTGTACAAGTCTTTTTCCTTATTATCTCTTTGGGGTACAAACCCAGCAGTGCTATGGCTGGATCAAAGGGCAGACAGTCTTAGCGCCCTTTGGGCATAGTTCCAAATTGCCCTCCAGAATGGTTGGATCAATTCACAACTCCACCAGCAATGCATTAATGTCCCTACTTTGCCACATCCCCTCCAACATTCATTACTTTCCTTTGCTATCATGTTAGCCAATCTGCTAGGTGTGAGGTGATACCTCAGAGTTGTTTTGATTTGCATCTCTCTGATTATAAGAGATTTAGGACACTTTTTCATGTGCTTAAGAGTTGTGATTTCTTTAACTGAAAATTGATCTCCTGTTGTAATGCTTGCTGCCTCAGATGCTCTGCAGCTTCACTGCCTCAGGCCATATGAAAGTGGATTGGCTTTTTGTCCCCTTTGCCTTTGCTAACTCTGCTGAGTGGCATAAGCTGAGCCAGTCCCCCACTTCGTCACTTTACTGCCTCAATTTCACTGACTAGGGCCATGGGGAAGTGTGTTTGTCTCATGTCCACTCTGCCTTTGGTTACCCCTGCCAAGTGGTTCAGGCTGGGCTCCTTCATTTTTTCTGGCCACCTAGCAGCTTGTTGGGTTGTTCCATGTTCTGCCAGTTTCCATAGATGTTGTGTTCCCTGGGCTAATCTCTTTTTTATCCCAGTGAATTGTGTTCTTTCTCCTTTCCTTTGTTTTGAGGTGATCTATTTTCTTTTTTTTTTTGCGTGTGTGCATAGGGTTCAGGCAAGCAACTGCTCTGCTATCTTAGCTCCCAGCATGCAATCATAATAAATCTAAATCATTCTACTTTCCTTTTATTTGGAACCTGATGAATTCCAACAAACATGAATGTTTCCATATGTAAAGAACAAAAAATTAGCACTGTTTATGAAACCGTGAATCTCTATTATATATAGCTAGCTCTCTCCTGTAAATAGTTATATTTTTAAAAGAATAAAATATATTTAACATGTTAATTCTAAAGACTTTGGATTGTATCTAACCTAAATTCACCCATTCACATCTCCCACTTCAGCAGGCTGCAATCTCTCTGTGCCTTAGTTGTCTTGTGAATTGCTGGGGCCCAAAATGTTATCTCCTACTGGCTAAGATAGGCATGAGCCTCTGCTTTCCTCAGGTGGCATATACACAGGCAGTCCCTTGGGCCCATTCTCCAACCCTTTCCAGCTTGCACTCTGCTGGTATAGTCTTCAAGAGGCCAGGGGTCCCTCCCTGCCCTAAAGAGGCCCCAGAGGAGGATACTAGTGGAGGAGGGAGTAGCCATATGCTCCCAGAATTTACTTGGAATGGAAGCAAAAGGTAGTAAGTACCTTAAATTATTTCCTCAAATTCTAGGGTTCCATTTTATCTTAATCCTAGGCTAGTTGCTTATTAATCAACACACATCGATTAAGTGGTTCCTATGTGCCAGTCTCCATGCTAATCACAGAGGATACAAAGAAAGTCCAAAACAATTCCTGTCCTCAAGGAGCTCTCAGTCTAATGTGGGAGACATGTTAAATAACCAGATATACACATACAAGATACATACGGAGTAGATGGGAGGCAATCTCAAAGGGGAAGGAGTGAACAATAGGGGACAGGCAAAGGTCTGAAGAAAGTAGGAATTTAACCGAGTCTGGACCAAAGCCAGAGAAGACAAAATGGAGAGGAAAGGAGATGGAGCATTCTAGGCCAGATAGCAGTGACAAGGACACAGAAGTAGGAGATGTGTCATGTTCAAGGAAAAGGCTACTGTAGCCAAATCGTAGAATATGTGAAGGGGAATGAAGTATATGAATTCTGGAAAGTTGGGAAAGGGCCAGGTTGTGAAGAGCTTTCAAGACCAAACAAATGTCTTTATATTTTATCTGGAAGGTCATAAGAAACTAGTGGAATTGACATGAGCCAACATAGGTTAGGAAAAGGCATCTGAGTTGAGGCTGGATTAGAGTGGGGAGGGACAATGGTATCTCTTTGAGAGCAGAGGCTATTTCTTTTTTATGTCTGTAGGTCTTGTGCCTGACACAGATTGGACACTTGACCATTGCTTATGGAAATGAATTCTCAAATGTTAAGGTTTAAAATCAAAGTGGATCAGAATCATGAATGCATCTGATGATCTGAAATCTCTAGATAAGTTCACATCCAAGTCACATTTTGGCAGGGGGGGGCTGTAATTTTAAAATGTTTAAAATCTCTATGCCAGTGTCTCATTGTGTCATGGAAGGGATCATTAGATCTCAGAGATTATGCCAGAAAAGGGTAAACTTTGGCATGTTTTCTCAAGCTGGAAAGGTTTCGAGTATGGGCCTGGTAGTGGATCATATGTCACTTGTCTGAGAACCAGCCTAGCCGAGTTTGGAAAGCCTATCACCAAAAACATGGTTATTGAGTAATGCATTCCTCTGGTCCAAGCAGCTCATGAAACCTTGTCAACTAAGTCGGAACACAGGGAGTGTCCATGCTGATAAAATCATGCATGTTTGTTTAGCACGTCTCTTGATGACTGGTTTTACTGTGGAATAAAGTTGTATGACTTCCTTAGAAAGTCCTCAAAATTACATTTATTTTTCAATTAATAAGCATGGTTCTCTCCCTGCACCTACTCCCAATTTAAAATAAAACCATGAAATAAATATTCATAGTCAAGCTAAACAAATTTCTACATTGTCTACATCCAAAAATATATCTCACTCCATGTTCTGAATCCATCATGTCTCAATCATGAGATGTGTAGCACAGACCCTCATTCACATTCTGGAATTGGAGTTGCCCATTTTTCTGTTTAGATCTGAAGTCTTTCAAAGTTGTTCTTACGATGTTGTTTTGTGTTGCCCTCCTGGTTCTGCTCACTCCCCTGTGTCAGTTCATACAAGTCTTCCCATGTTTCTCTGAAACTACCCTTCATTTCTTAAAGCACAATGGCATTCCATTACATTCATATAACATCATTTCCCAGTTGATGGTCTCTCCCTTTAATTTTTTTGTAAACTCTTTCCTTCTGTCTTAGTGGCAAATGTAGCACAGAAGGGCAAGGGCTAGGCAATTGGGGTTAAGTTAATCTTGTGCAGGTTCACACAGCCAGAAAGTGTCTGAGACCAGATTTGAACCCAGGTCCTCCTGACTTCAGGCCTGACACCTAGCTACTCCTCGCACTTTCGCTTCTAGTTCTTTGTCACCATAAAAATAGATGCTAGAATCTTTTGTGCATATAGATACAGAAGATGACATTTATAATTGACATTGAGAGGCATTGTGGCCAGGGTTTTGAAACCAGGAGGAACTAAATTCAAGTCTGTTCTTAGATATGTACCATGTTTGTGATCTTTGGGAACTTAACTTCTTAGTGCTCTAAGCAACCCCCTAAGACTGTAAGTGGCAAAGAGGGGCTGACCGTTATTGGTAAAGGGATTTTCCTCACCTGGGAATTCCCTGTCAGTGAAATCGCAGATACATTCTTTAGCCCTTACCTATCCAGTGGTACACAAGAGAGAGGGAGCAGCCTTTCAGATGTCTTCTACCTGAGAAGTCTCTAGGAAACACGCCTAGAGCCAATGGGTTTAGTGTTGGAGGGAATTTTCAAGCTGTTCTACCCCTAGACTCTTTATCTTCGCAAAGGGGAAAGCTAAGGCCCAGAAGACTTGGTACAAAATGGTCCACAAACCCAGCACTTCCCCGGTCCTACTCCAGATCTACTATCTCAAAATCAGAAATTGAAGCAGATCTCAAGAGCCCCTACACTGTTGATGGCTTTCCCCGCCAGCCACCAGGCTAATGCTACACCAGAATAGTAGGAACTACTGTCATTTTCCCCTTTATTCAACTAAGGTTAGTTAACTGGCTTTTCCCATCAGCGTTGCTGATAGCTTCAGGTTGTCAGGGTAAATTATTTCCGGAGCCAATCAGCTCTCGAGCTGAAGCAGCTTATGTATTAGCTATGGCAGTTCTAGTGGTGCTTGGAGTGAGGACTGGATTTGGAGGCAGAGTTCTGGTTCTGCAACGTTAGACAAGATTTGTGACTTTAAACAAATGACTCCCCCTACCTGGGCCCTCAGTTTCCTTTTCGGTAAAATCTGGGGATTAGACAAGATATAACCTCTGAGATCCCTTCCAGCTCTAGATCTAGAACCCTATGTGTCTTCTCTGGGACTCATTTTCCCCATACGTAAAACCAAGTAGCATTAGATGGCTCTGAGGTACCTTCCAGATCTAGGTCTGTGATCAAATGATTCCCTACTGTCGAATGTGCTCCCAGGGATTCTTTCTGAAATACATTCATAGGAGATGGTTTCATAGGATAATTATATTCTCATCAGCAGGCTGAGACTGTGCTCTTGTCAAATAGAACTCTCCCATCCCTCCATGTCCTTTACCTTAAACACTGTTTTGAATTTACTTGTCTCTGCAGAATTGACAATAAAGCCACAGGAGAGTCTAAACCAGGCAGGCCTTCTTAACCTTTTATATATTGTAGATCTCTTTGGCAGTTGGATGAAGCCTGTGGGTGGGCCCCTTCTCACAGTTATGTTTTTAAATGCATAAAATAAAACAAACGAGATCACAAAAAGGAAACCAGTTAAAATTTTTAATTTTTTATCTACCCAGGTTAATGGAGCTCTTGAAATCTGGGGGCTCCTTGATGGTCTGATGGTCTTAATGAGTTCCTTCCATTTTCTATCCATGTCTAGTTTGTAAGTCGTCAACTATTTGGTCGTGGTGCTGGGATAGAGTGGGCCCCAAGTTAAGAACCCCTAGACTACATGTTCTCTAAGGATTCCTTCCAGCTCTCAGTCTTTGCTCCTACTACTTATGGTCTGGTTCTGGGTGTGAGCCCTGGGTTTGAATCCTACCCAGCTTCCTTATAAAATCAGAGACTCGCAAGATCCTAGCTCTAAACTGAAAGCAACCTCAGAGATCATCAAATCTAGCCCTCTCATTTTACAGGTGAAAAACTGAGGCCTGGAAAAGAAAAGTGACTTGCCCAAACTCACTTTTCTCAGTTTCCCCATCTGTTCCATGTGAATAACAGTCTCTCCCAACCTATTTTGGGGGCTCTCGTAAGAATCCAGTGAGATCTTGCCTCTCCACAAATCTCCTGATAACTCCTTCCTTTGACTCTCTCTGCACCACATTTGTTTCAGCCCCTGGAATTTCAGGTTATTGTAGAAGGGTTTGGTGTTGTCTGTAAATTGGCATTTCTCCTGGCCTTCATTTTGAAGAGCTCTTCATTGAGATCCACTCTAGCACCAGACCGTGAAGGACCTCATCTTTTTTTAATTGTCATGCAAAATATTCTTCCATATTGGTCCCTGTAAGAGCACACTCACACATAACCCAAACCCTCAAATACAACTGTAGATGTGAAAGATAGTGTGCTTTGATCCACATCCATCTGACTCCAACAGTTCTTTCTCTGGAGGTAGACAGCATTCCCCATCATGTCTTTCAAAATTATCCCAGATCCATTGCATTACTTAGAGTACCCTAGTCTTACACAGTTAATCATCATACTATATTGCAGTTACTGTGTACAACATTTTTCTGGTTCTGTTTATTTCACTTTGCATCAGTTCATGCAGATCTTTCCAGTTCTTTCTGAAATCATCTTGCTGATCATTTCTTCTTTTTTATTTGAATTAATTTATTTAGTCAATTTAGAACATTATTCCTTGGTTACAATAATCACATTATTACCTTCCCTCCCCTCCACCCACCCTTCCCACAGTCATTGCACAATTCCATTGGGTATTACTTGTGTCCTTGATCACAACCTATTTCTATGTTGTTGGTGTTTGCATTGGGATGTGCATTTAGAGTCTCCATCCCCAACCATATCCCCTCAATCCATGTGATCAAGCAGTTGTTTTTCTTCTGTGTTTCTACTCCCACAGTTTTTCCTCTGAATGTGGGTAGTGTTCTTTCTCGTAGATCCCTCCAAGTTGTTCAGGATCACTGCATTTCCACTAATGGTCTATTACATTTTATTGTACCACAGTATATTAGTCTCTGTGTACAATGTTCTGCTGGTTCTGCTCCTTTTACTCTGCATCAATTCCTGAAGGTTGTTCCAGTTCCCATATGGAATTCCTCCACTTTATTATTCCTTTTAGCACAATAGTATTCCATCAGCAATATATACCACAATTTGTTCAGCCATTCCCCAATTGGAGGGCATCCCCTCATTTTCCAATTTTTGGCCACCCAAAGAGCACAGCTATGAATATTTTTTTACATTTTTTCCCTTATTATCTCTTTGGGGTACAAACCCAGCAGTGCTATGGCTGGATCAAAGGGCAGACAGTCTTTTAGCACCCTTTGGGCATAGTTCCAAATTGCCCTCCAGAATAGTTGGATCAATTCACAACTCCACCAGCAATGCATTAATGTCCCGACTTTGCCACATCTTCTCCAGCATTCATTACTTTCTGTTGCTGTCATATTAGCCAATCTGCTATGTATGAGGTGATACCTCAGAGTTGTTTTGGTTTGCATCTCTCTGATTATAAAACATTTAGAACACTTTTCATGTGTGTATTAATAGTTTTGATTTCTTTAACTGAAAATTGCCTGTTTGTGTCCATTGCCCATTTATTAAGGTGAATGGCTTGATTTTTTGTACAATTGGTTTAGTTCTTTATAAATTTGAGTAATTAGACCTTTGTCAGAGGTTTTTGTTGTAAAGATTGTTTCCCAATTTGTTGCTTCCCTTCTAATTTTGAATGAGTTAGTTTTGTTTGTACAAATTTTTTTTAATTTGATGTAATCAAAATTATTGATTTTACATTTTCTGATTTTTTTCTAGCTCTTGCTTGGTTTTAAAGTCTTTCCTTTCCCAAAGATCTGACAAGTATACTATTCTGTGTTCGCCTAATTTGCTTATAGTTTCCTTCTTTATATCCAGGTCATTCACCATTCTGAGTTTATCTTGATATAGGGTGTGAAGATGTTGATCCAAATCTAATCTCTCCCATACTGTCTTCCAATTTTCCCAGCAGTTTTTATCAAATAGTGGGTTTTGGTCCCAAAAGATGGGATCTTTGGGCTTATCATAGACTGTCTTGCTGAGGTCATTTACCCCAAGTCTATTCCACTGATCCTCCTTTCTGTCTCTTAGCCAGTACCAAATTGTTCTGATGCCCACTACTTTATAGTATAGTTTGAGATCTGGTACTGCAAGTCCTTCCTTTGCATTTTTTTTCATGATTTACCTGGATATCCTTGATCTTTTGTTCTTCCAAATGAACTTTGTTGTGTTTTTTTCTAATTCAGTAAAAAAGTTTTTTGATAGTTCAATGGGTATGGCACTAAATAAGTAAATTAATTTGGGTAGGATTGTCATTTTTATTATGTTATCTCAACCTACCCATGAGCAATCAATGTTTTTCCAATTGTTTAGATCTACTTTTAATTGTGTCGAAAGTGTTTTGTAGTTGTGTTCATATAGTTCCTGTGTTTTCCTCAGCAGATAGATTCCTAAGTATTTAATATTGTCTAGGGTGATTTTAAGTGGAATTTCTCTTTCTAATTCTTGCTGCTGAGATGGGTTGGAGATATATAGAAATGCTGATGACTTATGTGGGTTTATTTTGTATCCTGCAACTTTGCTAAAGTTTTGATTATTTCGACTAGCTTTTTGTTTGATTTTCTAGGATTCTTTAAGTAGACCATCATATCATGTGCAAAGAGTGATAGCTTGGTCTCCTCATTGCCTATTTTAATCCCTTCAATTTCTTTTTCTTCTCTAATTGCTACAACTAATGTTTCTAGTACAGTGTTAAATAATAGAGGTGATCATGGGCATCCTTGTTTCACTCCTGACCTTATTGGGAAGGCATCTAGTTTATCCCTATTGCAGATGATGTTTGCTGATGGTTTTAGATATATACTGTTTATTATTTTGAGGAAAGGCCCTTCTATTCCTATGCTTTCTAGTGTTTTCAATACGAATGGGTGTTGTATTTTGTCAAAAGCTTTTTCTGCATCTATTGAGATAATCATGCGACTTTTGTTGGTTTGCTTGTTAATATGGTCAATTATGTGGATGGTTTTCCTAATATTGAACCATCCTTGCATTCCTGGAATGAATCCTACCTTGTCATAGTGAATAACCCTTGTGATGACTTGCTGGAGTCTTTGCTAGTGTCCTATTTAAGATTTTTGTATCGATGTTCATTAAGGAGATGGGTTTGTAGTTTTCTTTCTCTGTTTTTGATCTGCCTGGCTTTGGAATCAGTACCATATTTGTGTCATAAAAGGAATTTGGTAGAACTCCTTCTTTGCTTATTCTGTCAAATAGTTTGTATAATATTGGGATTAGTTATTCTTTGAATGTTTGATAGAATTCATTTGTGAATCCATGTGGACCTGGGGATTTTTTCTTAGGGAGTTCTTTGATGGCTCGTTCAATTTCTTTTTCTGATATGGGGTAGTTTATATAATTTATTTCTTCTTCTGTTAGTCTAGGCAATTTATATTTTTGTAAATATCCATCCATATTACCTAGATTGCCATATTTGTTGCCATATACTTGGGCATAATAGTTTTTAATGATTGCCTTAATTTCCTCTTCATTAGAGGAGAGGTCTCCCTTTTCATCTTGGATACTGTCAATTTGATTTTCTTCTTTCCTTTTTTTAATTAGATTGACCAGTACTTTGTGTATTTTATTTGTTTTTTCAAAGTTCCAGCTTCTAGTATTATTTATTAAATCAATAGTTCTTTGACTTTCAGTTTTATTAATTTCTCCTTTGATTTTTAGGATCTCTAATTTAGTCTTCATCTGAGGATTTTTAATTTGTTCACTTTCTAGTTTTTTAATTTGTATGCCCAATTCATTGACCTCTGTCCTCTCTAGTTTGTTAATATATGAACTCAAGGATATAAATTTCTCTGTGAGTACTGCTTTAGCTGCATCCCATAGGTTTTGAAAAGATGTCTCATCATTGTCATTTTCTTCAATGAAATTATTGTTTCTATGATTTGTTCTTTAACCAATTTTGGAGAATTATATCGTTTAATTTCCAATTAATTTTTGATTTACCTCTCCATGTACCCTTACTAATTATTATTTTCATTGCATTGTGATCTGAGAAGGTGGCATTTATCATTTCTGCTCTTTTGCACTTGTTTGCAATGTTTTTATGCCCTAATACATGGTCAATCTTTGTGAATGTACCATGTGCTGCTGAGAAGGTGCATTACTTTTTGTCCCTATTTATTTTTCTACACATATCTACTAACTCTAATTTTTCTAAGATTTGATTCATTTCTCTTTTTCTTATTTATTTTTTTGGTTTGATTTATTTCTTTTGGATAGAGGAAGCTTCAGGTCTCCCACTAGTATAGTTTTTCTGTCTATTTCATCCTTGAGCTCCTCTAATTTCTCCTTTAGAAATTTGGATGCTATGCCATTTGGTGCATACCTTTTGAGTACTGATATTTCCTCATTGTCTATACTACCTTTTATCAGGATGTAATTACCTTCCCTCTCTATTTTAACTAGATTTATTTTTACTTTGGTTTTGTCAGATAAAATGATTGCGACTCCTGCCTTCTTTTTATCAGTTGATTTGACTCCATCCTCTTACTTTCACCCTATGTGTATCTACCTTCCTCATGTGTGTTTCTTATAGACAGCATATGGTAGTATTTTAGATTCTAATCTACTCCGCTATTAGCTTGTGTTTTATGTGTGAATTTATTCCATTCACATTCAGAGTTATGATTACTAGCTGTGTATTTCCCAGCATTTTGATTTCTACTCCTGGTCCTGCCTTTTCTTCTTTCACTATTTCCTTCTTGCTGATCATTTCTTATAGCACAATAGTATTCCATTTTTTTACCAGTATGTACCACAACTTGTTCAGCTATTCCCCAATTAATGGACATCTAATTTCCAGTTCTTTGCCAACACAAAAATAACTGTTATAAATATTTTTGTACAAGTAGGGAACCTCATCTTTGATAGCCCAACAGTGGTAGGAAAAAATGCCTACTTCTCCCTCCTCATGATTCCCTTTCTTTAACAGCTTCTTTTTCCTAGCTATTTGAGGCCAGAGTGGAATGGAGCAGGGAGCCTGAGGCCAGAAAGGCCTACTTTCTTCCTGTGCCCTGTTCTCTAATCCATCACCACTGGTTTTCTTGCTGTTGTTCCCACATGACCCTCTACCTACCAACTCCCAAATCTTTGGATTGGCTCCCACCTTCATTTGGAATGCTACCTTTTCTCACTTCTATCTCAGGACTTCCCTGGCTTTCAAGCCTTGGTTGGAATCCCATCTTCTGCCTCTGGAGGCATTTCCCAGTTTTCCCTATTATTAGTGCCTTCACCTTTATCCAAGTCTGTACGTAGTTGTTGGAATGTCACCTCCCTAATTAGACTGTGACTTCCTTGAGAGCAGAGCCCATGTTTTGCCTTTCTCTATATATATCTTTAGTGCTTAGTACAGTTCCTGGAATATGGTAGGTGCTTAATAGATATTTGTTGGTGATTTTGATGACAACATGAACTAGATTTGGAATTATGACTTTCCTATTTATTAGTGGTCTAAGGTTGAGCAAGTCAATTCCTTTACCAGGTTTTAGTTTTGTCCTTTGTATTTTAATTTAAAATCTAAGAATTTTTGAATTTTTTTTGTTTGAGATTTTATTTTTATAAAAATCCAAGACTTTTGTTTAAGATTTTACTTTTATAAAAAATTCAAAGATTTTGATTTTGTTCAAGAAAAGATCTTCAAGAAAGAAGCTTGAAACTTTTATATCCAGAGAATGAACTGTTGCAGAAAGATGCCAAAAACCTACACTTCATCAAGAAGATCAAGAATGAACTTTGGATGTGATTGATTGGACTGAACTTTTGATTGAACATTTATTGTAACATTTATGCCAAAAGGGACTGCCCCTAATTTGGCTTTCTGTCAATGCGCCTAGCAAACATTGGTTTTGCTTTCTTTTCTTTTCTATTTCCTCTCTCACTATTCTAATTTCTCTTAGAAAATTGAATATTGTGTATATCTTTAGTTAGAAGTGAATTTAGAACTACAAAATGATTATGTTAAATGATCAATGGGGAGACTAGTCTCCCAATGATCATCAGGGGGGATTGTAAACCTCAAATTTCCTTAGACTTATAATTGTTGAAAATTTCACCATTGGGATATTTCATACTTGGAAAATTTCTTACTGATAGTCTATTGGAATGGGAACTCCATTGGCATGGGAGGTTCCTTCTCTTCCCTTCTTAAGATTACTTTAGGACAGAAACCCTTTGCTGAACAATGGAAAGGACTTTGACCTATGCTTAAGCATAGAACAGGAATTTCTTTGAGTCTTGATTGATTTAGAATTGATACAATGGAGATACTTGGAATCAATCTCCACCCTATTCAGTCCTAATAGGATTGAGTAAGGGCTGCAGCCTAGGTCAAAATTTAATTATTCCAATCTCTACCATACTCAAGTTAACAGGATTTAGAAAGGGCTGTAGCAAAGGAGTATAGATTTAATCATTTGAAAAATATGACCTTCAAAAGACATGTGCAAAAGCCAGAAACCTCTGGGCGGTCCTGGGTTAAGCGAGAGCCTCCATTGACAGGGAAATTGATGAAGAGTGATTGGTAGATGTGAGGAATGAGGGGAGGCAACTTGGATGGTGTCCTTAAAGATAGGAGGGGGGATTTTTTGGGTCGGTGTTGTTCCTGGGCTCTGAGGAAGCTTGCTCTGAAGGAAGCTGAAGGTGGGGGCCTCTGAGACTGTTTCTCCATTTTGGACACGTGAGTAATAGGGACTGATCTCTTTTCTTTGCCCCAGCTATCTAAGGGCTTGGGCCTTTTGGCCCAGCCTAAACAGAAGGGGTATTTAAGCCCTATTCCCTTCTCTCCCCTTTCTCTCTCTATATATATATCTCTAATTCCTTTCTTGCTCCTATTGTAATTAAACTCCAAAAAAGGCTGACGGCTGACTTGAGTTTTTCATTTAGGAATTACATAGCTGATTCCTTGGCGACCTTAAATTAATATATATCAGTCTTTTAAAGTGATTCCCTTGTAACACCTTTGTGAAATCTGGCTGAGTATGTAAAATGGAAACCTTAGAGCTTCAGAGACTTCGTAGCTTCTGAGCATATGATCTTGGGAGATTAGGCTGACATGAGCTTCTTGTACATAAATCGGTATTTTTCTGAATAGGTTATATGATCATAGTGTTTGGACAAAAAATCCCTTTAGATCTACTCCCTTCATTCTACAGACAAAGAAACTGAGGCTTAGAGAGAGGAAGTAACTTGTCCAAATTTAGCAAGAATTGGGGTTAGAGTGGGTGAAAGTGAGGTCCAGGGTGGCAGTCCAGTTTGGTGAAAAGTTAATGGACCTGGTTTCAAATGCTAGTTGTGCCGATTATTACACACATCACCTTGGGCAAGTTACTTCAACTTGTGAGGCCTTTGTTTCCTCATCTGTTAAATGAGGGGGTTGGAATTGGCAGCTCTGGATCTATGAGCCTGAGTTCAAACAGTAAGTTAGTGGCAGTTCATGTTTGTTCTTCCAATTCATTCAGACCCAGGTTCTTTGGCTACAAGGTGAGTCTTGTGTCTCCTTACCTCCCTATCCAGCTCTTTAGCTTAGAACTGCTTTCTTCAGAAGGCCTGCCTCCCAGCTCGGACTTTTAAAAATGGTTTTATTCAATTTCCCCCCAATTACATGTAAAAATAGTTTGCAACATTTAAAATTTTTATTTTTTTTTAAATGTTTTTCTATGTTTACATGATTCTTTTTCTTTCTCTCTCCTCTTCCCTCCCCACTCCCAGAGCCGACAAGCAATTCTACTGGGTTGTACAAATGTTGTCACTTGATACCTATTTCTATGTTATTCATTTTTGCAATAGAGAGATCTTTTAAAGCCTAAGCCCCAAATCACATGCCCATATAAACAAATGATAAGTCATTTGTTTTTCTTCTGTGTTTCTACTCCCACAGTTCTTTCTCTCAATGTGGATAGCTTTCTTTCTCAAGAGTCCCTTGGGATTGTCATAGATCATTACATTGCCACTAGTAGTAAAGTTCATTACATTGGATCATTCCACAATGTTCCACTTTCTGTGTACAGTGTTCTCTTGGTTCTGCTCCTTTTACTCTGCATCAGTTCATGAGGTTTTTCCACTTCATGTAGAAATCTTCCAGTTCATCATTCCTTACAGCACAATAGTATTCCATCACCATCATATACCACAATTTATTCAGCCATTCCCCAATCAAGGAATACCCCCTCATTTTCCAGTTTTTGCCACCACAAAGAGTACATGTATGAATGTTTTTGGACAACCCCTTTTTATTATTTCTTTGGGGTTCAAATCTATTACAAGTATTGCTGGATCAAAGGGCAGGCATTCTTTTAAAGTCCTATGCTCATCGTTCCAAATTGCCCTCCAGAATGGTTGCATCAATTCACAACTCCACCAGCAATGCATTGTTGTACCAATTTTGCCACATCCCCTCCAGCATTTATTATTTTCCTTTACTGTCATATTGGCCAATCTGCTAGGTGTAAGATGGCACCTCAGAGTTGTTTTGATTTGCATTTCTCTAATTCGGAGGGATTTAGAATATCTTTTTCATGTGATTATTGATAGTTTTGATTTCTTCATCTGAAAACTGTCTATTCATGTCATTTGACCCTTTGTTAATTGGGGAATGAGTTTGCAACATTTAAAAAAGAATTTTGAGTCTCAAATTCTCTCTCTCCCTCCTCTTGCCCCACAAGATAGTAAGTAGTCACATAGAGATTTTACATGCGCAATCATGTAAGACATTATTCCATATTAATCTTTTTTGTAGAAGGAAATTCAAACAAAAAATAAGAAAGTGAAAAATGTTTGCTTTGATCCAGATTCAGACATCATCAGTTCTTTCTCTGGAAGCAGATGACATTTTTTATCATGAGCCCTTTGGGATTGTTTTGGATCATTGTATGGTTGAGAATAGCTAAGTTATTGACAGTTGTTCACTGTACAGTATTCCTGTCACTGTATATAATGTTCTCCTGGTCCTGCTCATTTCACTCTGCTTCAGTTCATTTGCTTTTCCAGATTTTTCTGAGCTCCTACTGTTTGTCATTTCTCATAGCACAATAGTATTTCATTACAATCATATATTATAACTTTGCCATTCCCCAATTAATGGGTATCTCTTCACTTTCCAATTCTTTGCTCCACAAAAAGAACTGTGTCAAGGACTTTTGTACATATAGGTCATTCCCCTTTTTGTTTTTGTTTTTTAATCTCTTTGGGATATAGACCTAGTAATGATATCGCTGGGTCAAAAGGTATGTACTGTTTTATAACTCTTTGGTCATAGGTCCAAAATTACTGTCCTCAATGACTGAATCAATTCACAACTCCTCCAACTGTGCATTAGTATCTCAATTTTCGCACATCCTCTCCAAGTTCTATCATTTTCCTTTTCTTTCATAATAGCTAATCTGATGAGTGTAGGGTGGTACCTTACTTTTTAAAATTTTGCATTTCTTTTTTTTTTAAACCCTTACCTTCTGTCTTAGAACCAATTGGTTCCAAGGCAGAAGATTGGTAAGGGCTAGGCAATGGGGGTCAAGTGACTTGCCCAGGGTCACACAGCTGGAAAGTGTTTGAGGCCAAATTTGAACCTGGGACCTACTGTCTCTACGTCTGACTCTCAATCCACTGAGCTACCCAGTTGCCCCCTTATATTACATGTACAAAAACATTTATAGCCTCACTCTTTGTGGTGGCAAAAAAATGGAAAATGAGGGGCTGCCTTTCAATTTGGGAATGGCTGAACAAGTTGTGGTATCTTTGGTGATGGAATACTATTGTGCTCAAAGGAATAATAAAGTGGAGGAGTTCCATGTGAATTGGAACAACCTTCAGGAATTGATGCAGAGCAAAAGGAGCAGAACCAGGAGAATGTTGTACACAGAGACTGAGACATTATGGTACAATCGAAGGTAATGGACTTCTCTACTAGCAGCAATGCAATGATCCAGGTTAATTCTGGGGGACTTATGAGAGACCACTATCCACATCCATATCAAGAACTGTGGAAGTAGAAACACAGAAGAAAAACAGTTGCTTGTTCATATGGTTTTATGGGGATACTATTGGCAATGTAGACTCTAAATGATCATGCTAGTACAAATTTCAATAATATAGAGATAGGTTTTAATCAATAACACATGAAAAACCCAGTGGAATTGCTCATTGGCTATGGGAGGGGGCACAGAGGAAGGGAGGGAAAGAACATGAATCATATAACCTTGGGAAAATATTCTAAATTAGCCAAATAAATAAATTTAAAATTTTTTGCATTCATCCAGTTAATAGTTATTTAGAGCATTTTTGCATAACCATAGAGAGCTTTAATTATGTTGTCTGAGAACTGCTTGTTCATATCATTTGATCATTTATTAATTGGGGAATGGCTTGTATTCTCATACATTTGACTTATTTCTCTATGTATTTAAGAAATGAGGTCTTAATTTTTTTGCACCATTATGATTACTGTGTATTACTCTCCCCTTTCTTAGTTTCTGACCACCACATTCCCCAGTTTACTATCTTTTCTATCAACCTCACCACCCTTCTCTTAGCCCATTCCTCTCCTCTTTATTGTAGGGTAACATAGATTTCTATCTGCAGTTGATTGTATACGTTCTTGCTTCATTGAGCCAATTCCAATGAAAGTAAGGTTCACTGCTTGCTACTCTCCCCACCTCCTCTATCTCTATCACTGTAAAAGCGGTTTCATGCTTCTTTTATGTACAGTAATTTACCCCATTCCATTTTTCCTGTCCCTCTCCTCCAAATGCATTCCTCTTTCTCATGCCATAATTTTGGTTTTTTATATCTTCCCTTTATATTCAACTCACACCTTTGCCCTCTGTTTATGTATATGCCTTCTAACTGCCCTAATAATGATAAAGTTCTTAAAAGTTACAAGACTACCTTAGTGTAGGTATATAAACAGTTTAAACATATTGAATATCTTTTCATTTCTGTTTGTTTACTTTCTTATCCTTTACTTGAGTCTTCTATTTGAGAGTCACATTTTCCATTCAGCTCTGATCTTTTCATCAGGAATATTTGAATGTCTTCTATTTCATTAAATACCCATTTTTCCCTGAAGGATTATGTTCACTTTTACTGGATAAGTGATTCTTGGTTGAAGTCCTAGCTCCTTTGCCCTGTGGAATTTCATATTCCATGCTTTCTGATTCTTTAATGTAGAAACTACTGAATCTTGTGTTATCCTGACTGTGGCTTCATCGAATTTGAATTGTCTTTTTTTGACTGCTTGAAATATTTTCTTCTTGACCTGGGAGTGCTGGAAGTTGGCTATAATATATTCCTGAGAATTATCCTTTTGACATCTCTCAGTAAGTGATTTGTGGGTTCTTTCTATTTCTGTTTTACTCTCTGGTTCTAGAATATCAGGGCAATTTTCCTTGATAATTCCATGAAAAATGATGTCTAAGCTCTTTTTTATCATGGCTTTCAGGTAGTCAAATAATGATCTCTTTAGATTTATTTTTCCAGGTCAATGGTTTTTTTCAATGAGATATTTCACATTTTCTTCTATTTTTTTCTTTCTTGATGTTTTATGGAATCATTAGCTTCCACCTGCCCAAGTTTAATTTTTAAAGCATGATTTTCTTAAGTGAGCTTTTGTACATCCTTTTCCATTTGGCCAGTTCTATTCTGCAAAGAGTTCTTTTCCCCAGAGAATTTTTGTACCTCTTTTTCTGTATGGCCAATTCTGTTTTTTTAAGAAGTTCTTCCCTTCATCAGATTTTTTGCCTCTTTTACCAGTTGACCTGTTTTGTTTTTTAAAGTATTCATTTCTTCAGTATTTTTGTGTCTCCTTTACCAACCTGTTGATTCTTTTCCCATAATTTTCCTGTATCACTCTCATTTCTTTTCCAGTTTTTCTTCTACCTCCTTTGTTTGTTTTTTTAAATCCCTTTGGGGCTTGAGAGAGATTCATATTTTTCTTGTAGGCTTTACATGCAGCAGTACTGACTTTGTTGTCTTCTTCTGTGCTTTGGTCTTCCTTGTCATCAAAATAATTTCCTATGTTGAATTTCTTTTTTGTTGTTTTTCATCCTTTTTTTTTCTTTGTAATTAAAAAAAGTTAATGTTGGGCTCTTTACCTGTGGCAAAGGGTATATAGTTCAAAGCTTCAAGTTCTTTGTGCTTCTACCTTCAGAGCTAAAAATATAAGTTTTCAGTTCTTCCAAGGTGGTATGATATAAGGAGAGATTTTTTTAATACTCTCCCAGTTTGTGCTCTGCTCTGTGAGTAACCACAAGCACTCTTTTCTGCCTCAAAATTGTGACCAGGGTCTCCTGGTCCCCTGTAGCTGTATACTTATGTGGATGGATGGATAGATAGATAGATAGATAGATAGATAGATAGATAGATAGAGATATGTTGCTAGATAAGATGGATGGATAGAGATATGTAGATTATATATTCACTGGCATATACTAATGTTCCTGAGGCTATGCCCCTGGAAGGCAGCCTGGGTCTGCATATTGGCAATGCAACAAGAGTCTTGTATCTGGAGCCAGTGAAGGGACCCTTGTAATTTGCTCTTGAGCAGTTGTCCAACACTCTCTTACTGTCTGTGGCTGAAAGCTCCAGAAACCTTTGCTGCTGATTCCGCTGCCCCCAAGGCCTGTTGCTGCAGTGGGACCTGTCTTGGCATGTTGCTTGTGTTCCACTTCTACTCTGGTGCAGTAAATCTTTTTGGCCTGCCTTCTAAGTTGTTTTGGGCTGAAAAAATGTTTCGCTCCACCTTTTGTGGTTTATGCTATTCTAGAATTTGTTTTGAGTCTTTATATCATAGTTTTTGGAGGGTAATTTGATAGAGTTTAGGTGGGTCTGTGTACCTTCTTCACCATCTTGGCTTCACTCATCCCAGCATGGGCTTCTTCAGAGATGGCACCTGCCAAGCCAGTGGGCATTTGACCCTAGACTTAGCTAACAGAAATCAAGGTCCATGGGTTTGATCCAGCCTTGCAAAATTTCTTCTTTAGACCCAGGTCAGCCAAAGAAGCTGGAAATAGGGCTCCAAAATGAAACAAAGATTGAATTATAGGCAGATGCTTAGAGAGAAAGAGCAGATAAACCAGAAAGAAAGACATTTCCCATAGCTCTGCTGATGAAGACTGTTTGGCCAAAGGTTAGAGAGTGCATAATGTGGAGCAAAATGGATCTCACTACACATTTCTCAGCTTCAAGATGGTACAGGAAGTAGCACACTAACTCTGGAGTCAGAAGACCTTGGTTCATATCCTTCCTCTGATACTATGTGTGTGACCTGGGGCAAATTCTTTCATCTCTCTTGGCCTGAATTTCTTCATTTTTAAAGGAGGGGGAATCCGATGCTATGGCCTTGGAAGGCCCTTCCAATTCTAGATCTGTTCTCCTGGTTCTGTTCACTTTACTTTATATGAATTCATTAATTCTTATAATTCTTTTTAATAGTTATTCTTATCAATTCATTGTCTTCCTAGGTTTCTCTGAAAAAATGATCATTTCTTATAAGAAACTTATTGTTTATTATTTATTTATATTTATATATTAAATATTTATATTATTTATTATGCTATAGCATAATAGTATTCCATCACAACCATATACCCCAACTTGTTCAGTCATTCCCCAGTTATACATTTCCTCAATTTCCAGTTCTTCACAAAGAGCTGCTGTAAATATTTTTGTACAAATAGGTCCTTCCCCCTTTTCTTTAATCTCTTTGGATTCAGACTTAGTTGTGCTATTGCTAGGTCAAAGGGTATGCACAATTTTATATCCCTTTGAGTATAGTTTCAAATTGTTCTTCAGAATAGTTGGACTGGTTCACAATTCCACTGACAGTGCATTAGTGTCTCAATGTTTTCACTTCCCCTCTAGCATTTGGCATTTCCCTTTTCTGTCATGTTAGTCAATCATCAGATAGGTGTGAGAGTCATTGTAATTTGCATTTGTCTAATCAGTAACGATTTAGAGAATTTTGTCATGTGACTTTTGATAGTGTTGATTTCTTCTTATGAAAACTATTCATATCCTTTAACCATTTATCAACTGGGAATGGCTTTTATTCTTTATAAAATTGGGCTCAGTTCCCTGAGAAATGAGACCTTTATCAGAGATGCTAGTTGTAAAAATTCTTTCATGCTTTTTTGTTTTTCTTCTAATTTCAGCTGCAGTAGTTTTGTTTTTGCAAAAGCTTTTGAGTTTCATGTAATCAGAATAATCTCATTTTACTTCTCACAATTCTCTCTCCCTTGTTCATAATCTCTTCCCTTATCAGTAGATCTGACAGGTACATTTTTCCATGCTCCCCTAACTTATTTACATGATCACCTTTTATGTCTACATCACTTATCCATTTTGACCTAATCTTGGTATATGGCATGAGATGTAGGCCTGTGCCTACTTTCTGCTAAACTGCTTCCCAGTTTTCCCAGTGATTTTTGTCAAATGTTGCATTCTAGGGGCAGCTGGGTAGCTCAGTGAATTGAGAGCCAGGCCTAGGGATGGGGAGTTCTGGGTTCAAATCCGACCTCAGACACTTCTTTTTTTTTTTTTTTAAACCCTTACCTTCCGTCTTGGAGTCAATACTGTGTATTGGCTCCAAGGCAGAAGAGTGGTAAGGGCTAGGCAATGGGGGTCAAGGGACTTGCCCAGGGTTACACAGCTGGGAAGTGTCTGAGGCCAGATTGGAACCCAGGACCTCCTGTCTCTAAACCTGGCTCTCAATCCACTGAGCTACCCAGCTTCCCCCTCAGACACTTCTTAGGCATGTGATCCTGAGCAAGTCACTTCACCCTCATTGCCTAGCCCTTACTGCTCTTCTGCCTTGGAACTAATACTTTTAATTGGTTCGAAAAAGGAAGGTAAGGATTTTTTTAATGTTGAGTTCTTTCCCCCCAAAACTTGGATCACTGGGTTTATTTTTGTCAAAAATTATGGAAGAAAAAAATGACTAAAATTTTCATTCTCTTTGAACCAGAAATACTAGATTTAGGCATGTTCCCCTAAGGTCACTAGTGTCCAGAAAAGCTCCATATGCACCAAAAAACCCATAGCAGCAGTTTTTGTAATAGCAAAAATTTGTATATGCCTATCATTTAAGGAATAGCCAAACAAATTGTGGTGCATGTATTTACTTTTTTTAAATTTAAATTTGTTATTATTCTAAATGTTTACAAAGCCAAACAAAAGCATTTTCATATATAAAGAAAAAGAAGATAGCATAGAAATGAAAGAATAGATCTATGTGTTTAAGTTATTCTTCTTCATATCTACATAATAGATCACATCCACTAGTGTCCTAACCTCTCTCTATTCTCCCTGCATCACATAGGATATAGTCATGGAGGCCAACATGTTCTTATAAATTGTTTTTCATATTTTATCTTTCTGTTCACTTTCTGAAGGTAACATTCTCGGTTTATTCTTCTGGTATTAATTTTATGACTGTGTATAAGACTGTGTATAATGTTCTCCTGGTTCTACTACTCATTTCACTATTCATTATCTCGTATAGTTCTTTCCAGGTTTTAAAAAAATCAGTTTATTATTTCTTATGGCTCATTAGTATTACATCACAATCATATACCACAGTTTATTCAGCCATTCTCTAATTGATAGGAATTCTCTAAATTTCTAATTCTTTGCCACTACCAAGTGAGCTGCTACAAATACTTTTGGGACATATGGATTATTTTCCTCTTTCCCTAATCTCTGTGGGAAATAGACAGTGGGTCTAAGGATATAGACAGTTTTATAATTCTCCGGGTGATTCCAAATTGCTCTCCAAAATGTTTGAATCAGTTTACATATCCACCAACAATGCATTAGTATCCCCATTTTTCCACACACCCCTCAACATTTGTCAGTGCCCTTTTGTCATTTTAGCTAGTCTGGTAGGTATAAGGTGATATCTCAGATTTTTGGGGGGTTGCATTTCTCTAACTGGTAGTGATCTGGAACATTTTTCATACACACACATACATGTGGCTTTGATTTCTTCCTCTGAAAATTGTCTGCTCATATCTTTTGCCCATTTATCAATTGGGGGATGGCTCTTATTCTTGTAAATTTGACAAAGTTCACTATATAGTTTAGATGTAAGACTGCTCTCTGAGAGGCTCTCTAAGAAAATGTTTTCCCTAATTTTCTGCTTTCCTTCTGATCTTGGCAGTGTTTATTTTATTTGTACAAAATCTTTTCAATTTAATGTTTTCAGTTATCCATTTTACATTTTACAGTGTCTTCATCTTGTCGACTCATAAATTCCTCTCCTATCCATAATCTGAAAAGTAGTATGTTCCCTGTTCTAACTTACTTATAGTACCTCCTTTTGAGTCTAGATCATGTATCCATTTTGATCTTAGGGTATAAAATATTGGTCTATACCAGTGATGGTGAACCTATGGCATGGGTGCCAAAGATGGCACACAGAGACCTCTCTGTGGGCATGTGGCCACCTCTCCCCACCTCAGAGTTCATTACTAGAAAGGCAGAGGGACTTGACTGAAGCTACTCCCCTCCCCCTCTATATCATGCCTAACATTTTTCCACATCACCTGCCCCTCTGCTCAGCAGCCCAATGGGAACATAAAGTGGGTAAGGTGGGTGGCTCATAGGCAGCAGAGCTGGAGGGGAGTGGTGTGCTCGGGTCACTCCCCTTCCCCTCTGTACACTCCCTAAGGTCATTCCTCACTTTATCCATCCCACCATCCAACAACCTAATGAGAGCACTTTCTCCCTCCCCTGTGTGGGGTAAGAGGGGGCGGGGCATGCCTGGCATTCAGTGGAGGGGGTCAGGGCACATGGTCTGGGGGCGGGCTGGGCACAGCACTCTGTCTGGGGGATGGGGTGAGGGTGGAGCCCAGCATTCCATCTCTTAAAGGTTCATCATCACTGGTCTATGCAAATCTTGGTTTATCAAACACTAGATTACTATGGTCATTTATTACGGTGTATTGCAAACCCCTATTTCTTAGCTAGTACCAAATCATTTTCATGATTATCCACTTCGTAATATAGTTTAAAATATGAAACTGCTATGCTGTCTTCCTTCACATTTTTTCACTAATTCCCTTGATGTTTTTGTTCTTCCTTTTGTTCTTCCAGATGAATTTGGTTACTATTTTGTCTAGTTCTATAAAGTACTTCTTTGATAGTTTGTTTATTATGGCACCGAATGGCTTTATAAATCATAGAGCTAGATAGAACTAGTGCAGGGGAACGAGTCCCAAATTTAGTCAAAGGTCTCAGGTTTGAGTTGTTGCCCCATATAACCTTGGCCAAATCACTTAACCATTGTGGGCCTTAGCTTCCTTGTATGTTTGATGAAGAGATTGGATGACCTCTGAGATGCCGCCAGCTTGAAATCTGTCTTCCTATATATCCATGTACTTTGCTCTTGTCGGACCTTATCTGGCATATTGTGGTCAGTTCTGAGTACCATAATTTATAAGGGATGGTTGTACATGGAGGAATGTTGAGGGAGGTCAGTGAAGGGGGCTTGAGTCATATGAGAATCACCTGAAGGAAATGAGCATGTTGGTTCTGGGAAAAAGAAGACTAAGAGTGTGAGAGAATGAGAGCAATGAAATAATTGAAGGGCCATCCCTTTGGGGGATGAAACTTGTCTGACTTAGCCCCATTGGGTAGAACTAGGACCAGTGGTGGAAAAGTAGTTAAGAAGCAAATTTAGACTTGAAGCCAGAAAAACTTACCAAGAATTAGAGCTTACCACAAGTGGAAGTGGCTACCTCAGGAGGTGGTAGGTTTCCCTTCCTCTCAGATGTCTGAGCAGAGCTTGGAAAGGTACACTGAGCATTTGAATGAATTGGGCTATATGGCTGCTGAAGACCCTCTAATTCAACAAGCTGGTGGTTTCTTTTATTTATTTCTATTTATTTAATATATTTTTATTTTACGGATGGGCTGAGTAGGAAAGATTTTATCGGCAAAGGTCCTTAATGGTCAAACCTACAAAGCAAGAGGCAAAATCTTGCTGGGAACCCCTGAGCCTTTAACGTGATCAATTATTGACACACTTGCTGTCTCCTTCCCCTCTCCATTGTGCCTGACAATTTTTCACATCCCCCACCCCTCTGCCTAGCAGCCCATGGGAGAGCACAATGGGTAAGATGGATGGCTCATAGGTGGCAGAGCTGGAGGGGAGTAGAGCGCTCCTTGAAGGCAGGGTCTGGTTTTTCCCTCTTTGCATCCTTGGTGCTCAGCACATAATCGATATTACCGGGTCTGAAGGTAGGACTAATTGAATGAATTACTGTGAACCATTGTTCTCCAACATGTTTGCCCACTACCAACATTACAACACTTTCCCCCCCACAACCCCTTTATAGCATTTAATGATCTTATTTTGACCTTTGAGCTACCAAAGTGGATCTTAAGGTGGTCTTGATGTGCATTTTCCTGATTATTATGGAATTTGAGCTGCTTTTCCTGTGGTTAACAGTTTGCGATTCCTCCTTTGCAAGTTGTGTTTGCTTCCTTTTGTTATATCTGTGTATGTGTGCACTCATGCATGTATGAACTAGTTAGTTTACTGCAGTGCATAGTGTGATGGGGATCCAACTCCTCTTTTTGTCATCCATTTTCTCCAGATTTTTCCCCAATCCCTAGTATTTTTTCAGTGTGAGTCTATCAAACACTCATCTTTTATATTAATTGGGTTCTATTTCTGGGTTCTCTATTCCATTCCATTGATATAGTTTTCTATTCTTTTCCCAATACTGGACAGTTTTTATAATGATTGCTTTTCTAGTCCACTTTGCTATCTGGTGATGCTCTCTCTACTGATTTCCTTTTTTATAGCTCTTGACATTCTTGCCCGATTATTTTTTTCATATTAATTATGTTTTAATTTTATTTAATTCTATAACACAGTGATTTCCAATGAGTATTGCATTAATTCTGTAAGTTAGTTTGGGAAGTATAGTCATTTTCATTGTATTTTCTTTACCAAACTATGCATTGGGGACATCATTCCATTTATTTAGCTTTTCTTTATTTTGTCAAAACATCTTGAAATTGTCTTTGTGTCAGTCTTGTACGTCTTGACTATATAATTTCCAAATACTGGAAACATTTGTTGTTGTTCTAAAGGGCATTTAGAGTTTTGCTTTGATTCTTTATTGGCAGTACCTAGAAATGTAGATGAGCCGACTATTCTGTTGGTTTAATGCCATGACTTTTGTAATTGATTGTTTGAGGCTTTCTAGGTACACAACTATGTAGTTTGCCAATGGAGATATTTTAACTTTTTCTTCACTGTTCATTTCTTTGACTTCTTTTTCGTGATTTACTGCTAAGATTTCTTAAAGTAGGATAAATAGGAGGAGCAAGAGTACAAATTCCTGTTTAAATTTGTTCAGTGAGAAATACACATATATCTCTTAGATCCAAATCATACTTTTTCTATCATATTATGGAAGGGTGCTTCTGTTCTTATATTTTAAAAATATCTTCGCTTTTAACTATCATTTTCTCTTGATAGAATTTATTATGGATTGTTTTCCTCATATCGAATCACCTTTGGATTCCATTTGCAAATCGTAGTCATGATCATTTTTTCGCTAAACTATTGTTAAAGTCCATTTGGGAACACTGATCTAGTATTTTAAGAACTTGCTGTATTTTAAAATCTGAAAACTTAAGTAATTAGATCTTGAGTTCCGTTCTCCTTCTCTGAGATTTAAAGGCAGGAGTGTACAGAGAAAAGAGCCCAGGATGATTTGAAGTTGGGATCCCACCTGTTATTTGCTTGCTATGGGACCATGGGCAAGTCATTTAAGGTCTCTGTGCTTCAGTTTCTTCAAGACTAAAATGAGAGAGTTGGACCAGATGGACTCTCGGTCCTTTCCAAATCTAAATCTGTGATCTTGTGCGTCTAGTCAAATTAGGGTCAGGACGGGTCCCTCCAGATGTTATTGAACTCCCAAATCAATGCAGCTTCTCCAGGCTCCTCCCAACCTTTAACATGAGAAGAATTGGTTTCAGATGGATATATTCAGTAGTCTTAGCAACATTGGCTCTCCCTCTCAGTTAAATATGTACACACACACACACACACACAGATTTTGGAATGCACTAAGTAACTTTATAAACAAAGAGCTCATACACCGCAGACAGTCCTTGGAAAAAGCCTACTCTAATAGAACATAAACTCAGGAAGACAAGACAGATTTTCTTCTTCTTTATAACTAACCTTTAGCATACAGTGGGGTGCCGTGCACATACATGGTAGATGCTTCCAGGGTTGTTTCTGTATTGCCTGTCTCTCTGCATCTTGATGCTACTTTTGGTGTGACCCTACTTGCCTTGGGGTGTCAACATGCTTTAGCAGAAAGAATACCATGTTTGGAGTTAGATGACTAAGGTTCGAAAACCCAAGTGTAGAATGAGTCCGAGTTTCCTCCCTTGTAAAATGAATTGGACAAGCTGACTTCTAATCCCCTACAGAACGGAAGGGACCATTTGGAATCTCAAGACTTCGTGTTTATCTGTTTTCCCTGGTGTTGCTAGTCTTCTAGCTGGTGAGAAGGCCAAAGATTTCTGGGTAGCCCTAATGGAAAATGGTTACAAAGCCAGCCAATTATGGGGAAAGAAATGCAAAGAAATGAGAAAAAACCAATAACGCCAACAAAACCCATCAAAAATGGAGCATCTGGAAATCAATCTTGGTGTGCTCAAAAAGTGACTTGAAAGCGAACAGCTGAACAGAGTTCAAAGTCTGAATTAAAAATCAATCTAACCAAGTCTCTAGGGATAGGCTCTTTTAGCTCCTTTTGATAAACCAAATTAATTGAAAGGGAAAAGCAGGCAAGTAGAAAAAGATAATTCCTCATGGCCCAGGAACGTTACAAAAGTCTTAGCACCTTTTCTCCTTTCTAACAAGGCAACTTAGTTCTTCGTAAACCCTACTGGCCCCACCCCACTCCCCCCAAAGCTTCACTGTAATGGAAAGGTGGCTGTGGGGTCTTGATGGCTTAGCCACCAGGCTCTGGGAAATCCTGCCGTGCTGGAAGGGTTGTGCTATTCCTTGGTGGAGGAAGGAGGCATGCTGACGGAACCACAACGCACCAAAATATGTCACTTGTGTATGTCCTTTCCAGTGTTACATGAAAGCAACGCTCTTTGATAGAAGAAAGAAAAAAGCCACACCAGTTGGAATATGCCTATTTTATTTAACATCATGCTTTAATAAATAACTGGCTACATCTAATAAAATTAAGCCTCTGTTTACAACAGCCCCAAATATTCCATTTTCCCCATTTTGCAGACATTTAGTGTAAAACGGTGAATGAAATGTTGACCCTGAGCTATCAAGTAATTACGCTTCAATATAAAAATAGAGAATTATTCTCACATGACCAAAGGTATGCACAATGACCAACCAACCTCCTTCTAGATTCTAGATTCTGTAGCATTGGTGAGGTTCCTAATGGGGCTTGAAAACTGGAAGAGACTTGCAGGTCATTTGGAGTCTTGCTACAGACTAGCTAACTCCTTTGGGGATGATCTGTGACTTTTATCATATTCTTAGGAGTTGCCACTTGGCCTTCACTCTGGTTCAGAGATAAAAAGAAGGGATTCTTCTGGAGCCAAGGCTGTGATTATTCTACTGACGGGCCAAGAGAAAGCAGAGTCTTTCCCAAGGTGCCCAAAAGACTGCAGATCACCTCTGAGGTGTGGTCTATTGGCTCTACCTATTCTCCGGAACTAGGCACTAAGGTCATGCTAAAATGGTTTCAGATTTGTTGGCTGCAATATGGCTGCTGTACCGTACCACTGGCTTATTCATCAGAGGGCCAGGGCAACGTAGGGGAGGGAAACCCTCAAAGAAGCCACCTTGTAATCTCTCTGAGAATAATGATCTCTCAATGCAATTCATACAAGCATTTGCCAACGAATGCGGGCTGCTGCCCCCAATCCATGCTGCTTCAAGGCCAAGGCTCTGGGCTCAATTCTTTAGCTAGCCTTGCCACGTTCCCTGGTCCGACACTGGATTAGAGGCTGCCCTTCTCATGGCTAGCCATAAAGAAGATGCATGCTACTTGTCTAGAGGGGAATAGGGAAAGAATGAGCCAGTGCACGGCAAGCCCATCCCTACTAACCGTCTCAGGCACACACCCTCCTGTAAAATACAGTGGTAGCAGGGGTTCCACAAGGCCAGATGTGGCGCTGTCATTGTCCATGTTGGTGCAAAACACCCCTCGGAGGTTTAAACACACTGGACAACATACTTAATGCCGCAAGCTTCTGGAGGGAGAACTAACCAGAACTGTGATGAGAACTGCCCCTACTCCTCCTACCTGGCTGGCACCCTCATGTGAAAAT
Source organism: Monodelphis domestica (assembly GCF_027887165.1). Taxonomy (NCBI): domain Eukaryota; kingdom Metazoa; phylum Chordata; class Mammalia; order Didelphimorphia; family Didelphidae; genus Monodelphis; species Monodelphis domestica. The sequence goes on along the minus strand of NC_077235.1, from coordinate 50,407,197 downwards.
GAATTTGTTATTTACTTCTCTGCATAGTTACCTCCCCCAAGCCCACATTCTACTGTAAACAGCTCAAGGGCAGAAGCTGGTTCCCTTTTGCCCTTGTAGCTCCAGCATCTAGCACAGTACCTGGCACACAGTAGGTGCTTTTAGTAAATGCTTGTTGAATTGAATTGAGATGGAATGGGGAAACTTCGGTGAGTTTCACTTTGATTACAAGAGATTTCAGGAATGGCCCACAGATCTTAGCTTATGCAAAACTGGAACTCAGCAGCCTCTTCCAATAACCAGCTATAAATGAAGTCTATATAACCTGTTCCTGGCATTAATGCTTTATACAATCGGGCATATGGCTCCCTAGCCAATTATGCCTTCACATTTGGCTCTACTGTATAATAGAAAACAAATTACCTTCCACTTCTCTCCAGATAAAGCAACTACCATAATGTGGCTAAATGGAAATGTTGCTGTGTAAAACATCTTTCTGCTGGCCGGATGGTTTTTCTGTTTTGTTTCATTCTGAATATACTAAAAAAACCCTGCCCCTGTACTACGAATGCCGATTTCCGAAAGGCAGGCTTGCCTCATGCCAAGAGGGGACCCTGGTTTTCTTTTAAGAAACGTAGTGAGATCTTAAATGGAAAGAAAGGGAAGAAAAAAGAAGCAAACGACCCCACAAACAAAACAAAAAACCGATAGAGTGATTCAAACAAACGCACAGCTAGCTACAGCTTGGTATATACACTTTGTCAGCCACGTTGAACAATGCTTCTTGAGTGGGCAGGACTGACTCCGAGGCGAAGTCCTCCTTTCACCCTCCCAAAACAGTGAATGAAAAAACCAGGTTGCCATTTTAATTAAACCAATGGCCATAAAAGTAAAAACTGTACATGGTTGTCCATTAATTTAAAAAGCCAAGTCACTAGGATGGCACAAAAGTGAAAATTGGCGTGCCTTTTAGCATGGGTAGTGAGAGTCTGTTGTTCAAAGTGGTTGAATTATCTCCATTGTCTTTGCATAGCCAAGAACAAGAGGCACAGGGCCGGGGCAGCACAAGACCAGCAAATGGCACTAGTAGCCGAGTTTTCGACCGCATTTTTACCATGAACCACTGTCTTCCCCACGTTCTCAGTCACATTGAACTCAAACTCCGAAGGGCAATGCTGATACTCACAGCCACTACCACTGCCTTCACCGCTGCTTTCGTCACCTAGGAGAGACAAAATACACAGGTTCATTTGGGATTCCCTTCACCGGGAAAGGTGTCCACTGGGAGCCCATGACCAAAGCAACCTACTGATATCGATGAAGTCTACGTCATTCCCATTGTAGGCATTCTTCATTTTGCTTGTCATTATCTGGAGAGACATGATTTGGCGACGGATCACCATGTCCGGCTTAGTGATGTCAACTTCAACCTCTGGATTATTTCCCTGATTAGCTAATCCGTTTCCAGTCACTGCTAAGAGATACCTAAAAAGAAAGTCCATCCCAATTGAGAGAAACAGTAAAGTATAAGAGAACATACAACCACGTCAAATTAAGCCTATTGATAACTATCAACTTGTACCTGGATAGTCTTTCCTTTCAAAAACTTTTCGGCTCCCCTCAAACAAAATTTTTTAAAATTATGCGCACACACACACACACACACACACATATATATATAAATCTGCCTATTTATACCGGCGTGCAGAAATTTGATTATTTACATTTATATCATCTTTAATTATCTTAAGATAATTCAATTATCTCCTTTCTGAAGCATGTCCCTTCAAACTCATGAAGTGGATAGTGCAAATATTATTATCCCCATTTTACAGAGGAGACTTAAAAGTTTAAAAGCCTAGTGAATGTGGAAGGCGGGATTAAAACCCAGGTCTCTCCTGATTCTGTTTCTTTGATTACAGCACTGTGCCTACCTTCTGTAGCCCCTCTGCACCCTACACAACAGAGCTCACTTCTCCCAGACCTTGTCTTGACCCCTCCAGGCATCTGCATAGGCAATAGCTTCACCATCTGAAGGCTCATCATCCTTCAATACCCAGCCCAGGCTCTGCTTCTTCATGGAGCTTTCTATCAGCTTCTCAAAATTGGCAGAATTGCCTCCTTGCTAGAATTTCTCATCCTCTCCCCTTTAATCTTATTCCTCTCCCCAACTAGAACGTGAGCTCCTTGAGGTCAGGAGCAACATGGTATTCCTTTTCTTGTCATCCTTTCTCATCTATGTTCAGGGTCCTGAGTATAGCTGTGTCTTTCTTTTCTTTTTTTAATACCCTTCCAATACTGTGTATTGGTTCCAAGGCAGAAGAGCGGTAAGGGCTAGGCAATGGGGGTTAAGTGACTTGCCCAGGGTCACACAGCTAGGAAGTGTCTGAGGCCAGATTTGAACCCAGGCCCTCCCGTCTCTAGGCCTGGCTCTCAATCCACTGAGCTACTCAGTTGCCCCTTCTGTCTTTCTTAATGAACATCTGTTGGATTGAATTTAGCTGCCTTTGATCTTGAATCCAGACACCAATCAATCAGCATTTAGTGAATGCTACTAACACTTATTAGTGGTGTAACTGTGGGCAAGTTGCTTCATTGACCTGAGCCACAGTTTTCCCATCTCTAAAATTAGGATAGCTGTACCTGCCTCTACATCGTCATATTGTGAGGAAAGTGCTCTGGATATACTTCCAAATGCTAGAGACATGGAAACCATTATCATGCCCACTTCCAAGTCCTTCTACCTGTATGTGCCCTGGCCAAACCTCTCCAAGCCCCCATTCCCACCATTGTGTCTGCCCATCCCAACCTGCTCTTGGCATTTCCGTTCCAGCACTCATCCTCGCTCATTGGTTCAGGTGCCATCTTCTCATCATTACATATGGTGCTTGGGAGGGAGGACCAGAACTTTTTGGCTTGCTTTAATTTCTCCTTGACATCTGTAACCTGTTGAAAACAAGCCCTAATGTGAATCACAACACCCTTTCTCTCCCCTACTATCATGGGGGGAAGTGGGGGCACATGGGAAACACCCCTAGAGAAAACCCAATCCAATCTCAAAAGCTTCTAAGCCGGGTGAAGATCAGAAAACTAGCAGGAGGAGGAGTACCTATCGTGGTAGTGCGTTCATTAGCCACCCCTCCCGCGGACATGTAGGGGCCAGATAAAGCACACTGTGGTTGCCAGCATCAACTGGGGGAAGGAAAGGAAAGAAGGAATTTTTGCTGAGGGATAATCAAGCTGACTTTAGGGTAACCAGCTTCAACTTTGTTGCTATTTGGTGGATGTGGTCACATGGACCAGTTTATTGGAAAAAATATAGATAGAGCTGGAAAGGTGCTCAGAAGTCACTGAATCCAGTCCACTTCATTTTGCTGATGAAGAAACTGAGGCACAGAAGTTGAATGACTTGCCCAGAGTCACACAACAAGTAAGAAAATTAGGTAGAACTTTAACTTCTCTCTTTCGGACACCAAGTCAAGTACTCCATCTACTACTCCATGCTGCCTTTGTGGAAGGAACTGAGAATGCTTTAGCCTACAGAAGACTGGAGGGGGTAGAGGATTCCGTGGGTAGGGAACAGGGATTCCCAAAGAATTGTGACTAGATTTGTTGGGCTTGGCTCTAGAGAGTACGGTTTGGAATAATTGGTAGAAGATGCCAAAGGAGAATCTTAACAAAGAGAAACGCCCAAAGGAGAAGCGATCTATTTGGGTGGTGGTAGCTCCTTCTTCGCCGGACGTTGTTAAGCAAATGCTGGACAATCATTTTGGGGAGAGGGATGTTGGAGAGAGGAGTTCTTTTTGGCATATTCAGCTATGAGATGATTTTTCCTGGCTGGGGGCCCAAATCTCCATGGGTCTCAGTAGCGTTGGCGAGTTTCCCTGCCTTGGCATATTGTTTTCCATGGCCACATTCTTGTTCTCTCTTCTGATGGTGGGGCCAATTTGCTCTACTGAGAGCCTAGTGATAAGGTCATTGAGATACATAGCTCAGTCTGTACTTCTCATTTGAAGATCATCTGAGACTTCATCCCAAGGTCAGGTTTGAGAGTTCTTGACACAACACACTGGGAATGTGAAGACAGGCCTGCCACATCAAAGTCTCCCCTGTGACGTTTTTTAAACCTTACTTTCTGTCTTGGTAATGACTCTAACAGAAGGGCAAGGGCTAGGCAAACAAGAGTTAAGTGACTTGTCCAGGGTCACATATGTAGAAAGGATCCGAGGCCAGATTTGAATTCAGGCCTTTGCCACCTAGCTGACCCTGCCCTGTGACTTTTTTTTCTTTTTTAACCCTCACTTTCCATTTTGGAGTCAATACTGTGTATTGGCTCCAAGGCAGAAGAGTGGTAAGGGCTAGGCAATGGGGGTCAAGTGACTTGCCCAGGGTCACACAGCTAGGAAGTGGCTGAGGCCAAATTTGAACCCAGGACTTCCCGTCTCTAGGCCTGGCTCTCCATCCACTGAGCCACCCAGCTGTTCCCTCCCTGTGAATTTTTAAATGAGAAAAAAATAGCAAAGGGAGGTGGCCTCCTCAACCCTGATACTCCTGCACGATTTCTTGCAAACATCTCCTTGCTTCTTAAACTTGCTGAACAAATAATTTGGTCAGGTCCAACTTATTGGAAAGCATATCCATTTTCAGCGTCATGGAATAGCCAGCAGGTAAACTCCTACTTACCAGTCTGTCCAAGCTTGTGCCAGCAGCTGTGGTTGGTCTCTCTTCTGGATTATATGGCCGAAAACGGGCACTGAAGCCACTCTCGGGAACAGAACGAGAGGCTCGGCCTGCTGGGGGGGTGGCCTTGGGGAGTCCACATCCTTGGAAAGCCTGCATCAGATGGATCACAGTCATGTTAGGAGAGGAGACAAGTCTACTGAGAAACATGCAAACAACCTCCCCACCAGACAGACATCCATCCTGGCCAGCCCCATTACCTTCTGAGACACCTGCACACTATTCTCCTGCATGTTCATGATTGCATCAGAAATCTTCACATCAATGGGATCCATGACTGACTCAATGTTAAAGGGCCCCTCGAGTCTCTCGGCTACCATCAGCATAGCATCTAGCAGGGAAGAGACCACAGTATGACATTAAAAAAAACAGCAATGTAGATCTTTGGCCACCAACCGAGATTTGAAAATATGTGTGTGTCATACATATCATCTAGAGGAGTACTATCTCTTTTCTGGAAAAGGAGTACTCATACACTGCACTTTGTTCGGTTATGTTTTCACATTCTTTCCATGGTACCACATAAGAATATCACATCTCTCCAAATGCTCATGTTTCCTCAAGACGGCTCCCTCTCTAAAGGACAGACATGGCCAAAAGAACACTTGGTTCTCTCCCATCCCGGCCACCCACGGATTGGGCATCTTCCAGTCGCCATCGAGTTCAGAGTTTGCTGGAGGACTGCACAACTGACAAACGGTGGGGCCTTGCCCCAATGTAGGACACAGCAGCTGATCCTCACAATTCTCTGGGGGGCTTGTTAGGACCTTGAAGGCAGAAGATCTCACTCTAATTGCAAGGCTCAGAAACATCCAAGGCTATGTAGTGCATGTCATGTTCCAAGGGACTGATCCAAAAATAGCCTCAGTCTACCCTGTCTCCCTGATGAATACCCCTTATATGTAATCGATCACTGATAATAGCTCTAGAGTTAAAAGGCTCCCTAGAGGTCATCTGGTTCAACCCCTTCATGTTACAGAGAAGGAAACTGAGGTCTAAAGAAGGGAAGTGACCAGTCCAAACTCATATGGGGGATCAAAGGTTTAGGGATGGAAGAGACCTCCAAAGTTACCAGTCCAGTCATCTTTTTTATATAGGTTGATGCTGAAGCCAAGACAGGTTAAGTCAGAGAGACAGCAAAGAGTACAGCTAGAACTGGAACCCAGTTCCTCCGGTCCCAGCTCTAGCCCTCTTCCCGCATACCATGCTAGATGCTTCTTGTTGGGTACTCCAGATCACGACTTTAGTGGAAACCTGCTTACTCATCCAAAAGTAGCCCCTGGAATATGCACACCACCACATCTACCCATCAACTCCCTTCAATTCTAACCTAGAAGAAATCCTATGGGTGGCATCCTGCCAGATGGCTCTTTTCAGCTATCCTGGAATTCAAGGGTCAGAAGAAGTGGGTTTCCAGGAACTGCATTTTTTAAAGGAGTGATAACAAATGGAAGAGAATTTCAACAGGTATTACTGAGGGATCCCACCAAGTGACAGTCGAAACCTAGGGAAAGACTGCTTGTTGTGAGAGAAAAAAAGCATCTGATGTGCTTGCAGCAAAGGGTGACTTTTGTAAACAAGTGGAGTAGAACCCGAACAAGTTCATCATTGCCAGAGCACTGGGGCTTTCCCATCCATAAAGATCCAAGCAGAGCTGAGAGGCCATCACCACCTTTCAAGAAAAATACGCCCAACAGACAAGATGGGCAAATGTAGAAAATGTCTTTAAAATTCCCACTAGAAGCCCCACTCTCTATCACCTTTTGTGCTCATTCGTTCTCTTAGAGGCAAGGAGCCCCTGCTGCCCCCCAACCCCTGATCACTGATGTGTTTATGAAAAGCAACACCAACAAACCCCAATTCTTCTGGCTGCTTGGAGTCTTTATAAGCTCGGGGCTGGCTAGGCCATACACAAGAGCATGGGAATGTAGGGCAAAGGGGGGCTGCTGCCTTTGTTGTTGCCGGTGCCATGGCATTGCATGGATCACAGCTAAGGAATGCAGGAGCCTGCTCTGGACAGAAGGGGGGGAGGGAGAGAGAGAGACAGACAGACAGACACACACACACACACGGAGAGGGAGAGAGGGAGAGAGAGAGGGCGAGAGAGAGAGAGACAGAAAGAAAGACAGACAGACACACACACACACACGGAGAGGGAGAGAGGGAGAGAGAGACACACACACACAGAGAGAGAGAGAGAGACAGACAGACAGACACACACACGGAGAGGGAGAGAGGGAGAGAGACACACACACAGAGGGAGAGAGAGAGGGAGAGAGAGGGAGAGAGAGAATGTATTGGCTTCTAGCTGAGTTGCCAAAGCTGGCCATAAAATACTCAGAGGGCTAATCATGGATGATCAATGGCAGCTCACCAATGTGGGCAACAGATATGGCCAAATGGATGCTAGGAGAAGTGGAATGAGAAGTTTTAAGGAGAAAAATGCTCATTTGGGTTGTAGGTTTTTCTTAAGTATTATTATTTGTGGGGTATCTGACTGGCTCCTGCCTCTTGCTAGCTTTTGGCTGGTGTCCCTGCCAGTAATCTTGACAGTAAATTCCCTCTGGCAGCAACTTTTGACATTAATAAGCTGTCCATAATTCAATGTAAGGCTAACACAGCTCTAGTAGGTGACAAAGAAGTTGCCACCTAGGTGTACTTTACAATTCTCTTGAGTGACTTGGGGGGGGGGCACAGAGGGAGATGGATTGGGTTGTTTCTTAACTCCAGTATACCAACAGAGCTCTTATCAAAATGATCACGAGGTCATTGAATCATAGATTTGGAGGTGGGAAGCCCTTAGAGGCCTGTTCATTCAGCCGCTTCTTTTTCTAGATAAGGAACTGAAAACTGTAAAGCCGTGGTCACCCAGTAATTGGCAGAAGTAGAATTTGAAACCATATCTTGGGCCTTCAAAAGTCCAAGCTCTTACCACTGTCCCATGCTGGTTCAGCTGGAAGTCCTGAATCCAAGCCCTTAATTTGACAGAGAAAAGCAAGGCCCAAAGTAATTGGCTCAGGGTCAGATCTGTTCAGATTCCAGCAGAGCTGGCATTCAGACCCAGATCCTGATCCTCCATGGCCAATGCTCTTTCTACTGTGCCAGTCTGACTCTATTTTGAAGTTGTAAGTACTTTGTAGTTTCTCTTTGGTCCCCAAAAGGGGCAGTAGTGGTGGCCTTAGCCGTAGCCTTGTTCTGCTTGGCCCAAAGGGCAGAATTGGGAACTCTTGAGTTAAAGACATACAAAAAGTAAATCCAGGTTTGTGGTCAGCAAACGCTTCCTATCTGATGGAGCTGTCCAAAAGAGAAAAGGGCTGCCTAGGGAGACAGCGGGTACCCCTCCACAAGAGGTCTTCAAATAAAAACTGCAAAGACCTGGCCTGTCTGTCCATCTGTGTCTTGCTCTCTCTCACACATGCTGTAACCTGAGGCAAGTCACTTAACTTCTCAGTCTCCTCCAGGCAACCTCTCTGAGCCTCAGTCTTCTCATCTGTAAAATGGCTGGGTGACCATAAGCCAATGAAACAAACAAACAGCACCTCCTTCATGGGTGCAAGGAGCTAAGTTCTCTAAAGTGCTTTGCAAACCTTCAGGTGCTAGAAGAGAATGTGAGCTAGAATGAGAGTGTTCTCATTATTGTTTGAGGGGATGGATTTCCTATGGAAAAAGTCTGAGGCTAGGACAAGTCCCTAATCTGCTTGTCCATGGGTGGGGGGGGGGGTGTCAGGGGAATTTCGTAAGGGAAGCTCTAGCCCTGGGGTTCTTAACTGAAGGTTTATTATTCCATGGAACTTAGAAAGCAAAAAAATACATCTTTAATTCAACTTAATTGGTTTCCTTCATAATTCTATGCATGTTATTTTATGCATTTAACAGCATAATTCCTAGAAAGAATAGAAGGCCATAGGCTTCCCCGGCCTGCTGTTCAGGGGGGCACAGGGGATTTCTGCCAGGTCTTTTCTATTCATTTATCCTTCTGAGTCTGGAGGGTTGATAATCTGCTCTAGAGCTTCACAGGCCTTTTAGTAGAGCAAAAAAGTTTTGCCTTGACAGCAGCACAGACATGCATCTTTCTCAGGAAGGAAAGTGGTTTTCTTTGCACGGTGCCTCTAATCATCAGAAACCCCCATCTTCTTCGGCCTCCTGTCTGAGTGGCAGAACAAAAGGCTGTTTCCCAACTTAACCCCACAATCCACTTTAAATTAGACGAAAACTGGCTCTTGACCATCCATTAACAGCCAAATAATAACTTGTAAAGAAAGAGAAGCTGGAGAGTAGGAACGTGTAAATTGCGATTAAACTCTACAATCTGGGACCAGTTTAATTAAAACCTTGTGAAATTTTCATTTAGTAAAAGGCACGAGAGATGAATGCCATTGATTTCGCTGGGTCTTTGACTTTGGCAAATTTGAAATAAAGCACATTACACCCATTAAATGGGAGTGAATTGGAAATATAATCAAACACCTCAGACATCTAGATAAAACTACTGAAAATAACTAAAGAAAATGGTCAGAGAAGTCTGTAATTTCCCATGTGGGTTTAATTTTCATTCTTAAAAGACACTCCATATGATTTATTTTAATGGGGTAAAACAAGAAGTTCCTCCTTTGGTCGTGATGAACATTCCGGACCCACCTGACCAGTGGAAAACACTGCCAGTGGATCCCGGAAGATGCTCTGGACCAGGAGGCGGTATAGAGTAGGAAGAAGAGTGCCAATTGGAGTCCCCTTAACTAGGTGAATGATGTCGGGCCAGTCACCTAAACAACCTGGGCTTCAGTTTAACCCTCTAAAAAGAGGGAGTTGGACTAGCAGGCCCTTCCAGCCCATCTAGGGGCTTGTGTGTGACCTTGGACAAGTGACTTCACCTCCTTGGGCCTCAGTTTCCTTTTCTGTGAAATGAAAGGGGTTAATTGTTTTCTGAATCCTTTGTCTAAAATTGTCCTGGACTGGTTATTTCCCCTGCTGTGGTTCTGAGAGAGGTCTGTGAACTCCACAGCCTTTTGATTCTCGGGGTCCTCAAAGTAGATCTTTCTAAGTCCCCCCTCTTGCTTGACGCTCAATATGAGCAATAGCTGTGGTGGAATCCTTGTAACTCCCACCCTCCACACCTCCTCCTCCTTGCCTGTTCCCAAGGCTCACAGAATGAATTGAGATGGCGCTCGGGGGTCACCTAGGCCAACTCCCACCCAAAGCAGGAATCTTGTCTCTTATAGCTAGAATTTATTGGCGCCTTTAAAATAGAGTTAATATGATAATTAGCTCCTGGAAGGACTAAAGGCCTCCTCCTTGCCCCCTCTACAGGCCAAACACCAACCTACCAATTGTATGCACATTCCCCTATGTGCACCAATAAGCTGAATTCTACAATTAAACCAATGTGACTGGGGGAGTGAAGGTAGAGGAGTAAGTTTTGTTACGAGAGAAGAATCATAGAATCAGAGTTGGAAGGAACCTCTGTGGCCTTTTAGTCTAACAAAGATGCAAAATGACCACATGCTAAAACATACCCAGTTACAGTGGAAGACATTGAGGCGTGGGTAGGTTAGGTCACAGGATTTGTAAGGGGCTGAGACTAAGATTCTAACTGCCGTTCTTTGATTCCAAACCCTGCCTTTTTTACAGGAAACCACATTGCCTCATTTAGACTTTGCATAGCTAAATTAAAGACTCATAATGGCAGCAATGGAAGGCCCCCTAGAGATCATCTAGTGCTAGTGCAGCACTGGAGAACCTTTTAGAGATCGTGTGCCCAAACAGCACTTTCAAGCCACTAGTGAGTCCCCTGCATTAGCATTACCCCCAGAGAGCAGAAGGAGGAAGTGCTCGCATTGGGCTGCTGGGTAGAAGGGCAGAGCATGCAAAAAAAGGCCTCAGGTGCAGTGGAGAATGGGAATGGAGTGGCCCCCTCCAGCACGCTGGGGCACACGTGCCACAGCTTCATCAAAATGGATCTAGTGCAACCCTTTCATTTTACAGATAAGGAAACTGAAGCCACGAAAGGGAAAGGGAGTTGTTCAAGGGCACACAGTTAGAAATGCAAAAGATTGGAACCCAGGTCTCCTGAAACCAAACATAAAACATGAAAAGTCAGGATTCAAAAAATAGCTTTTGATGATGAAGCCTTTCCATAGGGCTCGGAAAGTACATTATTATGCTAGAATTGCAAAGTTGGTCACCCCATCCCTCAAGAAAGCTGACCTCTAACTTCCATATGGCTATTAAGTCCAAGATGCAGGACTAAAAATGGGCTTTAACAAAGGAAACTTTTTTTATTCTAAGTCAGTGGATTCTACAACAGCTTTGTTTTTCTACATCTTTGTTCACTCAAATGATCATTTTTGGAGGGCATGGGGTAAATGCTAGGGATGGTTGGCATCTAAGACGGGGGAGTCTATCACCATAGCATTCTTGGCAGCTGGAAAAGAGTGGCCTACTTCAGCGTCATCCATGAGGTAAGCCTATACCTGGCCATGTTTTTACCTATAAAATTGTTCCACTCCGAATCCAGATCTCCTTGATTGGCCAAACAGCCTCTCATGACATTGGAACAGTAGTTAGAACAAGGCTTCACGGTCACCAGGCCCCGGCAGTGGGAACAGTAGGTCATTTTCAGGAGGGCATGTGAACAGGAAGGTGTGGGATTGACCTTAAGGATGAGAGGGGAGAAAAACAAATCAAACAATGGCATGAAAAATCTAGAAAACCACATTTGCACTCATTGATAATTTCTTTAGCATTAATACCTGAAAAACATTCCTCTACCCTTGGCTCAGGATTGCTATGTGTTAGATGGCCTGGTGCATAGCAGATGTCCAATAAATATTTGATTCTTCATGGGCACATCCTTTGTAACCTCTTGAAACCTCAGTTTCTACTTCTGGAATCGGTGGGTTATACTCTATGACCCCTAATATCAGTCCCGACTCCAATCCCATGATTCAAGGGTTTGGTAGTACTAGTCCCTGGCACAGTGGCTTACACACAGTAGGCATTTCATGTTGAAGTGAGTTGAAACACAGAAACTAGATTACTATTAATCAGCAGTTTTGTAGAGAAACTTTATATTCTAACTAGGGTTGAAGTGTGTGAAATAGATGCTCTCGGTAGGCCTTTTGTAGTGCCAAGAAGCTATGATACTGCCTGTCTGACTCAATGTAAAATAAATCTCTGTGAAGCTTTTATTGTGAATGGGGCCAATCCTAAGCTTAGGAGAGATGTTTAAAATAACTATGAGCCAGTGGAGAATGTGGTAAGTCAAGGGAGGAATCCGGACAAGGAAGGAGAACTCAGGGGATGGGTAGATCAGTGGGGGGGGGGCAGTACTTCATAGAGAAAGTGGCACCTAAAAATGTATGGAGACTTCCAGCTCTGGAATATCTTCAAAGAATGGCAGATAGACTTGAGAAATGAGACAACAGGAGACTGAGCCTATGTGGGAAGGCGGGTACACAATATGGGGTGCTTGGTGTTCACATTTGTTGAGAAAGAAGAGGGAAAAAAATCAAGGAATTCCACTTTTGAACAAATTGAGGATACCATGGTTGAAACTGAGAATCAAAGAATCCTGGAGCTGGAAAGGGCTTTGAGGTCACTTCAGCTCTCCGCCCACAGCCCTTTCCTTAAGACTTCCTAAAGCCTAGAATGTACTCCTCTCTGTTTTGTTTCAATGTAGGAAAAAGGAGAACATTCCAGCCCTGGGAGGAAACCTCTGCCCTCCACAGTCAGCCAGATAACCTCACTGTTCACCCCGCTTTCTAAGTAGCTGTAGAATAACTAAGCCCTGCTGGGAGAGTCTCTTCTCTTAGTCCTCAAAAGGGATGTGGAGGAAACTCAGAGAAGGGCATTTGTTATTGGGGAGGTGGGGGGGTGGGGGTGGGGATTGGGGAAATTCCTTTTGCCCACTGATCGCCAGAGTTCAACCCATGAGGGCAGAGTCCGAGCTCTCGGGAGGCCCTGCTCCTCCCCAAGCCAGTCAAAATTAAGTAACTGCTTCCATTTCAAACTTCTTTTCATCCTTTAGCCTTCACTCTGCCCCAAACCCATTTGCATATTTTGAAAGAATTTTCAAGTACCTCACAGGAAAAAAAAGGCCACCGTTCACCGGGCCTGAGAGGCCAGCCATTGTGGGAGAAATCAACGCAGACTGGTATGTGTCACTGCGACTAAAGGCCTTGAATCAGCCTTCTGGCAAAAGGCCAGTGCCCACTCTAGACCAATTGTGGATCTGTCACTGTGATGTACCAAACGCTGGGGCCCAGAGCCTCTCAAGTGCTCCCCAGTCCTACCAGGTGCAGGCCCTTAAAGGACAATTGCATGTCACAGTAAACTAAGTTCTCCTTTGTCCGAGGCCTTTGTTTATCTTGGAAAGAACTTCAAGTTCATTCAAATTCTCTCCCACACTGACCCTCCAAACCAAATACTCCTCTTTCCAATCAGCCGGAGAGTCCCAGAGAGGGTCTTTCTTTGGCCCTGAGGATTTATTCCTGGAGATTCAAGCCCCAGAAGTATAGACTGTAGCAGAGGGCTTTGGTGAGTTGACAAAGGGGAAAATGGACTCAGAGTCCTTCCTTTTATCTGTTGAAATGTACTTAGTTTCTCGGAGCGGTCATGCCACTTAGAGTGATCAATCGCTTGCTATATGGTTTTATCAAGTAAGTTACCATTGGGCATAGGTCTATGGGCTTGCAGAAATGTGAGAACCAAAGGCTGTGTGGCTACTGGGGACCCTCCACCTCATAGCAACTTCCTAGCAGTTTCCATACATAGAAATGGGCAAGAAGGAAGCACTGTTAGGCTCTCTTCCTCCCCTTTAAATTATTTTTTCCCAGATTACATGTAGATACACTTTTAAAGGATAATTTTCTGACATTTTGCAATCCATGTTCTCTCCCTCCTTCCCGCCCTTCTCCAACACAGCAGGTAATATGATATAGGTCATATATGTGTTATGATACAGCATGTAATTTCCATGTTCAGCATATTGTGAAAGAAGAAGATACATGTTGCTTTTATACTAGAGAAAAATTCAGGGAAGAAATAGAGTGAAGTATGGCATGCTTCAATCTGCATTCAGACTTGTTAGCTCCTTCTATAGCCCTTTTCATCACGAGTCCTTTGGAGCTGTCCTGGTTCCTCATGTTGCTGATAATATGTGAGTCATTCACAGCCGATCATCATACTTTGGTGCTGTCACTGTGTACAATCTTATTCTGGTTTTGCTCACTTCAAAGTCTTTACAAGGTTTTTTGTAATCATCTTGTTTGTCATTTCTCATGGCACAATAGTGCTCCATTACAATCATATACCACAACTCGTTCAGCCATTCCCAAATTGATGGCCATCCCCTCAGTTTCCAGGTCTTCGCCACCACAAAAAACTACTATAAATATTTTTGTACAGGTAGGTCCTTTCTCCCTATCTTTGATCCCTTTGGGGTACAAACTTAATAGTGGTATAGCTGGGTCAATGGGTATGCACAGTTCTAAAGCCTTTTGATGGTCCGTTGGGCTTGGTTCCAAACTGCCCTCCAAAATGGTCGTATCAGTTTACAGGTCCACCAACAATGTGTTAGTGTCCCAATTTTTTCACATCCCCTCCAACATTTAGCATTTTCCTTTTTTCTCACTTTAGCCAGTCTGAAAGGTGTGAGGTAGTACCGGAGAGTTGTTTTTCTTTTAATTTGCATCTCTCTAGATAATAGTAATTTGGAGCATTTTTTCATATGACTAAAGGTACTTTTAATTCCTTCATCTGAGAATTGTCTGTTCATGGCCCTTGGCCATTTGTCATTTGGGGAATGCTTTGTATTCATATAAATTTGGCTCAGTTTTCTATATATTTGAGAAATGAGGCCTTTGTCAGAGACACTTGCTATAAAGATTTTTTCCTCATTTTCTTGTTTGCCTCCTAATCTTGGTTGCATTGGCTTTGTTTGTGCAAAAATCTTTTAATTTAATGTAGTCAGAGTTAGCTATTTTATATCTTATAATGTTCTTTGTCTTGTTTGGACATAAATTCTTCCCTTATCCATAGATCTGACAGGTAAAATTATTTTGTGCTCCCCTAAATTTGTTTATGATATTCACTTAATTTCTAAATCATGTATCCATTTTGACTTTACCTTTTTTATGTCATGAGGTGTTGGTCTGTGCCTAGTTTGTCATACTTTTCCAGTTTTCCCAGCAGTTTTGTCCAAGACTAAGTTCTTATTCCAGAAGCTTGGCTCTTTGGGCTTGTCAAACACTAGGTTATTATGGCCATTTAGTATTGTGTGTTGAGTGCCTACTCTATTCTGTTAATCTACTGTTAATTCCATTTCTTAGCCAGTACCAGATTGTTTTGATGGTTGCTTTTTATGATACAATTTATTATTTTTTTAATAGAACCCTTACCTTCTGTTTTGGAATCAATACTGTGTATTGGTTCCAAGGCAGAAGAGTGGTAAGGGCTAGGCAATGGGGGCAAAGTAACTTGCCCAGGATCACACAGCTGGGAAGTGTCTGAGGCCAGATTGGAACCCAGGACCTCCCATCTCTGGGCCTGCCTTTCAATCCACTGAGCCACCCAGTTGCCCCTTTATAATACAATTTAGATCGGATACAACTAAACCATCTTATTTCATTTTTTTTCCACGTTAATGCCCTTGATATTATTCTCCCCCTTTCCCCCCCATTAATTCCTGATGAGATTTATTATTTTTTTTAGTCCTATGAAATAATTTTTGGGTTTGATTGGTATGGCACTGGATGTGTAATTTAATTTAGGTAGGGTTGTCATTTTTATTATACCGGCTCCAACTACTCATGAGCAATGTTTTTCCAATTGTTTGGATCTGGCTTTATTTGTGTGAAGTGTTTTTTAGCAACTTTGCTAAAATTGTTAATTATTTCAATGAGTTTTTTGGTTGATTCTCTAATATTCCTTTAAGTATAGCATCATATCTTCAAAGAATGATAGTCTTATTTCCTTGTCATCTATTCTAATTCTCTCAATTTCTTCTTCTCCTATTGCTCTAGCTAGCATTTCTACTACAATATTGAATAACAGCAAGGCATCCTTGCTTCACTCTTGACCTTATTGGGAAGGCTTCTAGTTTATTCCCCTTATAGACAATGCTTACTGATGATTTTAGATAGCTGTCATTTATCATCTTAAGGAATGGTCCATTTATTCCAGTGTTCTCTAGTGTTTTTAATAGGAATGGGTGTTGTATTTTGTCCAAAGCTTTTTCTGCATCTATTCAGATAATCATATGGTTAATTATGATTATTTTAAGATTAAGATATTGAATCTTCCCCACTTTCCTAGTATAAAACCCACCTGGTCGTGATGCATAATCCTTGTGATGATATATAATTGTAATCTCTTTGCTAAAATTTTTTATTTAAAATTTTTGTATTAATATTCATTATGGAGATTGGTCTATCAAATCACAGAAACAATCAAGAATTTCACTAAAAAGAATAACAAGGAGATAACATGCCAAAATTTTGGAAGATCCAGCCAAAGCAGTATTAGGGGGAAATTTATATTTTAGATGATTTCATCAATAGAACGGATCGATGAATTGGGCATGCAAGTAAAAACAAAAACAACTAGAAAAAGAACAAATTTTAAATCCCTAATTTAAATTCCAAATTAGAAATCCTGAGAATGAAAGGGGAGATGAATAAAACTGAAAGTAAGAAAACCACTGAACTGATAAATAAGAAACTGGTTTTCTATAGAGGAAGTCCTCTCCACAATATATGCACACTCATGCCTGCACTCAAGGTACATGGCTGATTCCATATTACCAAAGTGTTATAGTCTTACTGTGTGCCTGATTTGACTTTGTTCGAGAAATGTTGATCACATGCCTTCCCTGTGCAAAATGGTGGCTTTCTAGGCTTATGAGTCTTTCTATGCCCTCCTCAAACTCCCTCCCTGTTAACTATCCTGGAGGGGCTTTGGATCAACCTGCCCTTTGGAAAGACCCTGTTCTTATCTCTCCCTATGATTTTCTCTGTCTACATTTCTCCTTGTATCAGTGTGGCCAGAATTGATGTTTTCTTGGGCTGAAGCAAGCTACACTCCCAGAAGGGTTTCATAACCTGAAAGGGCCTGATGGATCAGCAGAAGGTGGGGGGCAAAAGCTAAAGAAGCTGGTAAGCTTGAATTCATTCACTCCTTTCTCTTCTCTGTCTCCTTTTTCTTCTTTCTACCTCTCCTTTCTCCTGTTTCATTTTTCTGTCCCTCACCTTTGTCCTCTTTCTTTGTTTCTCTCTTCTCCTCTTTCCTCTCTTCTATCACTCCTTTACCTCTCATTTCTCCCCTTCTCCATTTCTTCTCTCCCTCTGTTTCTCTTTCCTCTCTTCTCTCCTCTCTGTCCCTCTTTCTGTTTCTCTCTTCTCTCTCCATTTCTTTTTTCCTCTTCCCTCCATCTCTCTTTCCTCACCCCTTTATCCTCTCTACCTTTCATTTCTCCTCTCTCTCGGTGTCTCCCCACTGTATTTTCTCCATTCTCTCCTTTCTACTTTTCCTTTGTCCTCTGTCTCTCTACATTTCTCTTTACTCTTTCTCCCTCTTATTTCTCCTATCTCTTTGTCTCTCTCTTCTCCTCTTCTCTCAACCTCTTATTTCGCCATCTTTTTTCTATCACTCTGTTATCCTCTCTCTTACCTCTCATTTCTCCTGTCTCTCTCTCTGTTTCTCTTTCCTCTCCTTTCCACTTCTTATTTATCCTCTCTCCTCTCTAGTTCTTCTTTCTATTCTACTTTCTCCATCTCTCCAATATCCTCTTTCTTTTTCTCCTCTTCTATCTTTCCCTTATCTCTCCCCTCTCCTCTTCTATCTCTTCTTCCCTCTCTTTCTTAGAGGAGAAAGGAGAGAAGGAAAAAAATCCAATTGCAAGAAGTTTAGGCCCAGTGGCCTCCAGATGGGAAACATTTGGTTTGAACTTGAATTTAAGTTGATTCACCAATGTTCTTGATTGGTAGCACCTGGAATTTAGCTAGAACTAGATTAAAAAAATAAAGCCTTTACCCTCCATCTTAGTACCAATACAATGGATTGGGTTCTAAGGCAGGAGAGTAGTTTGAGCTAGGCAATTAAGTGACTTACCCAATGTTGTGCAGCTAAGAAGCATCTGAAGCTAGATTTGAATCTATGATCTCAATTCTAGGTCTGGTGCTCTTTCCACTGAGCCACCTAACTGACCAGGCCCATTGGATTTTGATGGGGATTAGGGAGAAAGCTTCAAGAAGCTCCCCGGTGAAGCAAAGATGCACATTATCACCTCTATTATTTAATA
Source organism: Monodelphis domestica (assembly GCF_027887165.1). Classification (NCBI taxonomy): domain Eukaryota; kingdom Metazoa; phylum Chordata; class Mammalia; order Didelphimorphia; family Didelphidae; genus Monodelphis; species Monodelphis domestica. The sequence goes on along the minus strand of NC_077235.1, from coordinate 50,389,181 downwards.
TTGTACTAGAAACACTAGTGATAGCAATTAGGGAAGAAAATGAAGGGATTAAAATAGGCAATAAAGAAACTAAACTATCACTCTCTGCAAATGATAATATAATGGTATACTTAGAGAATCCTAAAGAATCAACTAAAAACCAGTTGAAATAACTTTCACAAATTTGCAGGACACAAAATAAACCCACATAAATCATCATCATAAACATATATTTCCCCAAAAGTCCAACACCACGAGGTAGGAAGAGAAATTCCATTTAAAATCACTATTATAAATGTGAATAAGATGGAAATAAGTTTTGAGCAATAATATATGTATAACCCAGTGGAATTGCTTGTCAGCTCTGGGAGGAGGGAGGGAAGAGAACATGAAGCATGTAATCATGGGAAAATATTTTCAAAATAAATAAAATTTAAAAATAAATAAAATATAAAGTACTTGAGAATCTACTTGACAAGACAAGCACAGGAACTGTATGAACACAATTACAAAACACTTCACACAAAGTCAGATCTAAACAACTGGAAAAACATTAACTGCTCATGGGTGGGCAGAGCTAATATAATTTTTTAAATGACAATTCTACCTAAATTAATTTACTTATTCAGTGCCATGTCAATCAAACTACCAAAATTATTTTATAGAACTAGAAAAAATAATAACAAAATTCCTCTGAAAGAACATAAGATCAAGGATATCAAGGGAATTAATGAAGAAAAAGGTGAAGGATGGTGGCCTAGCAATAACAGATCTCAGACTGTATTATAAATCATCAAAACAATCTGGTACTGGCTAAGAAATAAGTTGGTAGATCAAGGGAATAGATTAGGAGTAAATGGCCTTAGCAGTCTAGTGTTTGATAAATCCAAAGATCCCAATATTGGGGATAAAGACTATTTGACAAAAACTATTGGAAAAATGGCAAAAATTAGTTATACACCAATATTTCATACCCTGTACCAAGATATAGTCAAAATGGGCATGTGATTTAGACATAAAGGGTGATGCTATAAGCAAATTAGGGGGACACAGACTAGTTTACCTGTCGGATCTGTGGAGAAGGGAAGAATTTATGACCAAACAAGAGATAGAGAATATTACAAGAAGTGAAGTGATTAATTTTAACTATATTAAATTAAAAGGGGTTTGCACAAACAAAATCAATGTAATCAAGATTAGAAGGGAAACAACAAAGTTGGAAAAAATTTACAACCAATTTCTCTGATAAAGGTCTCATTTCTCAAATCTATAGAGATTTGACAGTCAATTGACAGTCAAAGGATATGAACAAGCAGTTTTCAGATGAAGAAATCAAAGCTATCAATAACCATATGAAAAAATGTTCTAAATCCCTCTTGATTAGAAAAATGCAAATTAAAACAATCCTGAGATACGCCCTCACACCTAGCAGATTGGCCAATATGGCAATAAAAGAAAGTAATAAATGCTGGAGGGAATGTGGCAAAATTGGGACACTAATGCATTGCTGGTGGAGTTGTGAATCGATCCAATCATTCTGGAGGGCAATTTGGAACTATGCCCAAAGGGCTATAAAACTGTGCTTACCCTTTGATCTGGTAATGCCACTACTGAATCTGTATCACAAAGAGGTAATAAAAAAGGGAAAGGACTTGCTTGTACAAAAATATTTATAGTGGCTCTCTTTGTAGTGGCAAAGAATTGGAAACTGAAAGGATGTCCATCAACTGGGATTCATCAAGCTGAACAAATTGTGGTATCTGTTGGTGATGGAGTACTACTGTGCTGTAAGGAATAATGAACAGGAGGATTTCAGAAAGAGCTGGAAAGACCTCTGTGAACAGATGCAAAGTGAAATAAGCAGAACCAGGAGAACATTGTACATAGTAGCAGCAATATTGTGGAATGATCAACTGTGACAAGCTTAGCTACTCTCAGCAATACAATGATCCAGGATGGTTCTGAGGAGCTTATGACAAAGAATGCTCTCCATCTCCTGAAATGAGCCCCAAAAGTTGTTCTCCTGTCTCAGATGTGCCTATTCATACACCAAGACCCCAGATGATTCAAGATTATGAGCTTACCACAGACACTTTGTTGATAACATCCCTGGCAACGGCCAGACCTTGGGCAAATGTCCGGGCAGCGACGAAGGCCCGAGTCACCTGCAACTTGAGTTTCCGTGGTACATCCCCAAAGGGCTTCAGCTGCTCTGTGTACTTGCTTACACATTCCAAATACTCATCTGTAAAATGGTGTTGGGGGTTCACAAGGCGAAACATGCGCTCCAGAAGGTGGGCCCAGAAGTCATTGAGCATTTCTTCCAGGTTCACATTGCCTCCCACATAGTATCGCTTCAGCTCCACAAAGAGATCCTTAAAGAGCTCAGAATTTTGCATATATAAGCGACCGTAGGTCCGGACAAACATGTCATTCAAGGATTTTTCAGCATTTTCAAGTAGTTCTTTGAAGAATTCTAAAAGAGAAAAGAAAAAATGGGATTTTGAGATCATAAAAAGACATATCTTAGAACTGGAAGAGACCTCATATAGAGTCTAATCCCTTCTGTTTTGACGGAGGAAAGAACTGAGGCCTAGAGAAATTAAATAACTCACTCCATGTAACTCAGGCAAGATGACTTGCAAAGCCATTTCTTAAAACAATTCTGTGAGGTAGGAAACCAATTCCCATTTTACAGATTAGGAAAGGGAAAATGAGATACAGGAGGCAATGTGTTGGACTTCAGAATCAGGAGGACTTATGTTCAAATTCCACCTCGAGCCAGTTATGACTGATCCTGGGCAAATCACTTCACTTGCCTGACTCAGACTGTCTTCATCTAAAAAGTGGGGCTAATAATGACACCTTAAATGACAGAGTCGTCATGAAGCTCAAGTGAGATAACAAAGTACAGTACCCAGACAGTCTTTGAGCACTACAGAAATAACAGCTGTTGCTGCTAGCCATTAACCTTGCCGACCCTCAAGCAACCTCCAAAGACTCTACCTGGCATTTGTTTGCATTTAACTATGCGAGTGTATATACAAACATTGTCTCCCAATGGAATATTTCATTTTTGCCTTTGTATCCTGAGATCTTAGGGCAAGGTCTAAAACATAGTAGGTGCTTAATAATGCTTTGTGATTGCATTTTTTTCTTCCTCCCCCTCAACCCTGTCTGTACTAGTCCAAAAGGCCTAACAAGTCAAGCCATTACTCTTTCTCTTAAATCATTTTCTATTTTACGTTAATTCTCAACACCAAATGAAATGAGCATTTCCATATCCATTAAAGAACAGGCAAGGACTGTACGTAAAAGCTAGGTGGCACAGTGGATACACTGCTGGGTCTAGAGTCAGGAAGACTCAGTTTCTTGAGTTCAAATCTGGACTCAGACACTTAGTAGATGTGTGACCCTGGGGAAATCACTTAACCCTGTTTGCCAGAGTTTCCTTGCCTGTAAAAGGAGCTAGAGAAGAAAATGACAAACCACTCCAGTTTCTCTGCCAAGAAAATCCCAAACGGGGGTCACGAAGGAGTTGGATGCCCGACTGAAAAACATCTAAACACTGGGTACGAAAACTGGCATATTGCTGTTCTAGCTTGCTTTTTTTAAAGTATCCATGGGTTACTCTCAATGAAATAGTTTATTTTGTAAAAAGAAATGCCTTGTTGCCACATTTTAAATATATAATAATCCCATATATATATATAAAATATGTATTATACATATCACTAAATCAAAGCAATTGAACCAAGACAGAATTTGACTCTTTAGTGTCCACAGTGCAGGGACACATATGAGGAACCGACAATAAATATGGATGCAAAGAACGTTATTAGTTTGTAACAGTCACATTTCGTTCAAACCTATTTTTTATCTCAAACTAGGAGAGAAAGAGAACAAAATAATACCTGGCCAAAAACTTTTCAAAAGGTTTCCAAAATTGAGCATCTTAGAACTTAAACTAACGTTCCCTCCGCTTTGTTGGAGAGGGGGAACTGTGTGTATTTATGCACATGGAATGCAAACTGCCCAGCCAATATGCAGATGGGCCAGATCTGTGATTTTAAGGGTCTAGGGTATTCTTGGTATGAGTAATTCCCTTCAATGATTCAGAACAGCAATTCAGCTCTAACTTATGGCTAGTAATTGACCCAGGATGTTCCAGAAGCAGGACTTACTCCCGTCTTCCTGCCAGGATCAGTCCGCTTACTGACTGTCTCTCATGGGATCTAATGTATATTTGGATATTTATGTTCCCACATAAATTGGAATCCCTCAACATTTTACTATTTGCATAGAGAAGAATGAGAGAAAAGTAGACCTGAAAACATGACACCAGCTACCGACAAATAGGAGGTAGAGAAGCGCCGGCCTTGGGGTCCAATTTTCAGGCATTTCAAGCCTTTGATTGTGCCACAGGCTGTGTTTGATTAGAGCCAAGTGATTGCTTGTCTTTGAGCCTCAGTTTTACTCATCTGTCAAATGAGGAAAATAGTGCCTGTTCTTCTCAACTCACAAGTACTTCAAGATTTAGAGTGTTTCCTTCATAAGCACTCTGTGAGTCGGGAAATATAAATTCTGATATTCTCTGTCTCTGTCTGTCTCTCCACCCCAATGTAGCCATCCTAACTATAGAATGAAAGCTTGAAGTTTTGTCTTTGACAGTAACATTGCCCTGAATGCAAAAAGTCAGGATATACTGGACAAGGAATCAGACTGGCCATTATATAGGCAAATCACTTTAGGATCATAATATTTCCTAATAGAAGGGACCTTAGAGATTATCTAGGCAAAAAGTTCTTCAGTTTGAGTCTACGGCTAGATTTCAGGGGGCCTGTAAACATGGAAGGGGAAAAAACACATTTTTGCTAAACTCGAACCAAAATTTAACATTTCCCTTCAATTGTTGAAAAATAAAAATATTATTCTGAAAAGAAAGTCATAGGCCACTAGACTGCCACAGGTCCACGACGCACAAGAAAGGTGGGAGTGCTGTGCTCTAGATGTGCCCATGGGCCACATGGGAGCCACGACATTCCCAAGGGGAATGGCCCCCATTTCTATTCAAGTCCAATAAAGTTGGTAATAGAGCGACCTACTCATTTTACAGAGGAGAAGAGCAAGGTCCCAGTCCCACAGCTAATAGGCAACAGTTGGAATTCCAAAGCCAGTGCTCAATCTCCAGATCCATTAAGAAGATTATGGGATTTTGAGCTGAAAAGGACCTTAGAGATCACCCTAGTCCAATTCATTCATTTTGCATACAAGGAACGTGAAGCTGAGAGAAAGGCAATGACTTCCCGATCCCACATCACCCCAGGAATAAGTGGATGGAGCCAAGACTTAGCCTCAGACCTTTTTCTGCCGCCCCACTCCAACTTGAAGAACATGTGAAACAGGCACATTTACTGTAGAGTATGGACTGAATCACATTGGTGACTCACGCCATGCAAAAGACAACGAAGGGCTGCCATGCTGGCTCATAGGCCCTTCCCTGGGCCTTAATTCTCAAATGCTACTTTTGCCCCCCATCCTCCTTGTCTTTTTGCTCTCCTTTGCGCTGAGCAGTACTTAAACCCCAGTTGTCAAAAGACACACACATAGAACACTGTCCTGTCTGATCCTCACTGCTACCCTCCATCCAGGGGAAAGATGAATATCCCCATATTACAGGTGAGGCGAAGGAGGCTCAGAGAGATTTGTTGTTGTTCGGTTGTGTCCAACTCTGTGACCCCATTTGGGGTTTTTTTAACAGAGAAACTGGAGGGGTGTGCCATTCCCATCTCTAGCCCATTTTACAGATGAGGAAACTCAGGCAAACAGGGTTAAGTGACTTGCCGGGGATCACAAAGCTAGGAAGTGTCTTACGCCAGATCTGAGCTCAAGACGGTAAGTCATTCTGAGTCCAGGCCCAAGACTCTCTCCGCCTCAGTGCTACCTAGCTGCCCTCAAAGAGATCAAGTGATGTTTCCAAGGTCACTGGACTAGGATCCCAGTTTTTTCCACCCTACAACCACAGCACACTTGGTAAATTTTAGGAAACTTATCCCCTAATATAACCAACTAGACATTCGGAAATCTGACCTGTGCTCGAGTGACTCACATCTAATGAATAATTTGCCTGAGCTTTGAATCCTCTAGAGAGTAATGTTCAGTTTCACGTTTTTTCCAGGGGAAAGGGGGCAGGGGTCTTACCCCGGCAGACGTGGAATTTAAACCTTGTTAAAATGTTCAAAGTGAATCAGAGTTCAAATTGTGGGCTTCAAAATTTCCAGGCCAAACAAAGGACTTCACTCATACATGGAAGACTTTATGGTAAGAGTGAAACCACATTTTTGGAGTTCCTAGGATTTGGGAGGTTGACATAGCTGGATGAAATGTAGCTTCTTAGGAGAGTGAGAGAAATGATACAGTGGAGAGGACACGGGCTTCAAATTCCATGTCCTCTGGCCAGGCTCAGTGGGAACCTCAACGTTTGTTCCCATGCCTGGTATTTCCTGTCTAAGAAGGTTTCTGTTTTTCTTTTTCTTTTCAAAGTTTGCAGATAATTGGTATTATATATTAATTTCTAATTCGTATAATCATTCTAAAAGCTTATTTCATTTCCTTTAATAGGTTACACATTGAAATGTCATCTGAGTGGGCCCATGACTAATAAAGCCTTGGGCAATCTGTGAAGTGGCTATGAACAAGTTCTAGCCCATGTGGTTTGGCGATCCCAAAGCTTAGGCCAGATTTTAGGGTCTAGAGTTGGAAAGGCACTTCAGAGTCCCTACTTTTAGAGAGGATGAACTGTGGCTGAGGGAGGGGAAGTGACATGCCCAGGGTCATACACACAGAAAGTGTCAGAGGCAGAATTTGAACCCAGAAACTTTGTGACTCCAAATCCTATAAATAACAAGCCCTTCAACTGCAGCAGTATTGAACAGTTAGGGCTCTGTTCTAAGCACAGTTTAAATGACATAATTTTAGCCTCCTGCTCACTCTCCAAATTATTCACCGACTACTCACCCACCAGTTACTGGGCACCTATAGGTGCAGGGCTTTTAAGCCCACCTCTTGAAGAAGACTCCAAGGAGAAAGCCCTCCCAGAAGCAGCCTGGGCAAATCATGGCAAGGCCAACCATCCCTAGGCCTGGAGTGCTCTTCTTCAGCACATGCCAGTACCAGGGATCTTCCTCACAGTCCATCAGAGAGTCACTAGCGCCAAAGACAGAGAGTGCAGGTGACTTAAGGACCTAAGGGGAGCCTGGGCTGCCACCTATCTGGGCCTCAATTTCTCCTCTGTCTGTACGTAATAAGAAGGGCTACCATGTAGAGGGCCCCTTCAAGTTGCCAAAGTGCGTAAGGCCCATTATCTCGCTTGAGCCTCACAATAGCCCTGGTCCCAGTATTCTCTCTGCCCCTCATTTTACCAATCATGAACCTCAGGCTCAGACACGAAATGACGGGGTAATTCAACCAAGAAGCATTCGAGTTAGGGGTTTTGTTCCGTTGTGTCAGACTGATCTTCCTGACTTCGACGATCATGTTAGGGTTTCCCCTCTACCGTATCTCCCAGGGATGTCACAAAGATTGCGGAGTATTGTCCTGCCCTGTGATTGCACATGGGATCTCTTGGTACAGAAATTCCTTTTAGCAATGCAAAGTGACAACTAATCCACCAATAACAACACCAGCGGGGAAGGCAGAGGTGCTCAAGAGTGAAATCACTTGACCATAGTTCCATAGCTAGTAGAGCAGAGGCAGGACTTGAATCTTGGTCTTCCTGACTCTGTGAGGAGTCACTATTGCAATAATCATGCATAAAACCTATGTGGATATACCCAAATGTATACCATAAACAAACTCTACTGGCCACATCATCCCTGTCTTCAGAATTGATAACTTGTTTAAACTGGGAGCACAGAGTGTTTTCTCAGTTATTTTAAATCCTAAATGTTATTTAAACATTTTGCTAACTCAAAGGGGCTGTATAAATGTCAGCCTTTATTATTCAATATGTGGCGCTGACAGTAACCTTCCCTCTAATTTCATCAGTGATCCTATGAGTGCCTGTAGGCAGGCTGTACTTTACTACCCATGGACGATTCCAAATGATTCCCATAGGGGCAGCTAGGCAGCACAGTGGATAGAGTACCAGAATCAGGAGGTCCTGGCTTCAGATTTGGCCTCAAGTCATTTCCTGGCTGTGTGACCCTGGGCAAGTCACTTAACCCCATTTATCTAACCCTTGCCTTTTTGTCAGGCAGAAAGTAAGGATTGAAAAAATCGCTCCCATGTTAGGAAACAATTGTTTCCTAAGTATTAGGCTATCATTTGGTACTACATGCCAGGTCTACACCCTCCTAGCTCTTTTTTTGAGAATGATCATAACAGCATTAGGCTTCTAAGGAGTTTATAAGCTTCTGATAGCTTTCAGTTCTTGACTTTAAACTGTATTTTTCAGCCTAGTGTTTGCCATCGTACTCACTTCAACCTAGCTTTAGCAACCTTGGTTGGCACTGAAGTTAACTAAGGATCTCAAGATCTCAGTTGAGAGGGTCTTGGGAACACATGATCATATGTTTAGAGCCAGGAAGAAGCTTAAAGGTCAAGAAATTCGACTCCCTTATTTCATACATGAGACAATTGTGGGAGACTTTGGGGCTCCCAGTCTAGTGTTCCAGCCACTGCATCCTGCTCGGTACTCTCTTGTCGAGTTCTTTTGAAATGTCTCCTTACTCTGATTTATCTTACATACTCTGGAACAGATCGACTCGATTTATTATGAATGTTCTTTTCTTGGGCAAACTCTCAGAAAAAAGCCACCTAAAATTGTTGTCTAGCCTTCTACACCTCCCACTCACTTCTCTAAATGGTTTACAGCTCAGCACTCAACTGAACTGTCTTCTCCAAGGTTATCTGCAGGGTCTTAATCGTTCAGCTGACGACCCTCCCTCTTGTACTTTCTCTAGAGATCTTACCCTCTCTTCTGGAAACTCTTTCCCCCTTCCACTTTGGTGACACCACTCCATCTCCTCACTCTGGTCAACCCTTCTCTCCATCATCTGCTAGATCATTTTCAGTGTCCTTAACTACTGGTGTCCCTCTAAGGCCCTTTCTCCTTCTCTCTCTAGGTTATCTCATCAATTCTACCTCCACAACTTTTATTAACATGTACCTTCTCTGTATTCATCCCTTTAGGCCCTCCTCACCTCTCTCTCACTGGCCTTCCAAATGCTTTCAGACCTCGCCTCTAATCCACCCATCAGCAGAAACAGTCTTCCTAAACACAGGTCACAATAGCTCCCTCCAATGAACTCCTCAGCTTGGCACTGAAAGCCTTTCCTAGTGTGGCTCCAGCCTAACTTTCTGGGCTTGTTCCAAATTATTCCTCTTTATAAACTCTTCTGTTTTCGTCAGAATGGCCTACATAGTTGTTCGCCCAACTCTGCATTCCATCTCTCCTCTGTATGTGTTTACCCAAGCAGTTGTATACACCTAGAAATCGGCCTCCCTCCTTCCCTCTTCATTTCTACTTCCTGATCCCTTGGAGTTGGGAGGGCTCTCTCTTTGGGTTTATCATGCATATTTACCCATTTGCATCCCCCCACCTCCTAATGAAATGCAATCGATTAAAATGGCATTTCTTCAGGTTGTCTCCGGAAATGTGTTGAGGCCAATTCTGCCAAGTCCATTATTCACCCCTCGGAGAACACATCCTTCCATTGAGCTCCAGCTTTTTTGGTCTTCTGTTTTGTTTGTGATAACTGGTATTTATAATGCAAAGTGCCTCACATATAGCATGGTATGCTTTATAATCCTTACAGCAACCTCGAGAGATAGGTACTACAGACATCATCCTCATGTTACAAATGAAGAAACTGAGGCTCAGAAAAGCTAAATCACTTGCCACAAAGCTAATACATGACAGAGATAGGATTTGAACCCAGGTCTTTAACATTCTCAAACCACTGTCTCTATAAGGAGAATGTCAGTATGGATCATCCAGTGATCTAGATCCTCTAGTATTATGTGTGTATCTTGGTGGGGGCAAATAGAGGGGTAGAAAGAGTATGAGAGTTTAAGGCAGAGAAATGTCCTTTGCTTTCAAGTTTCAGTTTGGGGAAGTAAGCAAAGAACTCTTTTGTTCAAGGCAAGAAGGATCAAACATCTATTATAGTCTCAGTTCATTTATCCCAAATGTTGAAAGATACATGGACAATCTCGTACCACTTGCCTATAGGGCAACAAGAGAGGACTAGAGGTTTAAGAAGACAGAGGAAGAATAGTTTAAGAATCGGTTGGGCAGGAGTATAACAGTAATCAACATCTAATTTTCCCCTTCCCACACTCAGCTGGGAGCAGCCAGATGTTCCTTTCATTTAAATAGCAATACCTAAAAATGTGCTCTATTAACAGATGCTTTAGGCAGCCATAATTGCAAGCTACAAATTAAGAGAAAACATAAAAAACCTATTATATATCCTAACAGGTCATTATTTAGTTTATAGATTCAACCACTGCTATTAATCAGTAGAACTATAAATCTTGAGAAATGTGGTATAGGAAAAAACCCTCACTAATTAGGACTGACTAGTGAAGGTATGCCAAAATGGGGAGAAGTATAAACTACAGAATGTAAAGAAGTGCCGTGGAGTATTTTCAACTAGAGAAAACCTCTCCAGCTCCGATGCTTTGAAACAGGGACAGCACAGGATTGGGAGCTGGGAAGGACGCACGCCAGGATCATGTAGGCATGGGCTCACAGATGCCATTCTTTCAGGACTTGCCTAATTACACAGAGTAACAGGATTCAGGCCCACATGGAAGCCCGCCAACTAAAGTCACCAATCTAGTGCAAATACTTTCCCCGGGCAAGTGCTTCTGCCATCAGGGAGGCTGGAGGGGACATTTTTTCATTAGACCAGAGCCATATGATGACAACGACCATCAGCCACAACCAAGATCACTGAGATTCTAAAATTCTTAGCTAAGAAATGAACTGAAACAAAAAGATGAACGCAATCGCATGGGCTGTGTTCTTCGATAGTAAATACACCGTTATTTTACCAAAGTCTAGGCTTTTGGCAATAATGTCACCGAGAATTTCTAAATCTGAATACCACCACCATTCCGTCCTTACTGAAGGGGAGCGAGATTGGCCACAGAATGTTGGCTTGATATCGGCTGTCATCAGACCTTTAGCTTTTCAGTATGGGAACACAAAGCAGAAGAATAATACAAGCTCATCGCCAACTCTAGTCACAGGATAAGATTTCAAATGAGAAGAGACCTCATCTTGTCCGGGTCCCTCATTTTACAAATGAGAAGGGGGAAATGAAGCCCACTGAGATGAAATGGCTTGCCCAATGTGCCTATTTTTGGTCACTAGCATAAATATTTTGGATTAGCTAATTCCTCTGTTCATTCAACTGACATGTGCGAGGCAAGGTCCTGGGCAGTGGGGATATCAAAACAAACATCTCTTGTCCTCAAGGAGCTTCCATGCTATTCTGGCAGGAAGAGAAATGAGCTACCCAGATAATTAAGTGCAGATACAAAGTCATTGCAAGAGAAAGCAATTAGTAACCGGCTGGATTGGGCCAGGAGTGGCGTACGAGTTGGTACTGAGTTAACCCTTGATACAAGCTAGAGATTCTAAGATGGAGAGGTAATTCTAGGCATTGGGTCGGGTGGGGAGGAGGGAAGAGATAAAATGCATGGCATTCTTTGAAGCTATAATTATGTCATATTCCTGTGCAATGGAAATATGTCATGTGAATTCAAGTAATACAGATCCAGGATTTGTTGCGTTGTGATTCAGACTCACCTGGACCAACCCACCTGTTGGGGGAAGTGCCAGTACGGTAGTCTGGACAGAATGGCTTCCTTCATCTTTGAGGAATCTATCCTGGTTCTTAAAGCCAGAGGAGAGGTGAAGGATGACAGCGGACCCTAATGTTGTGGAGAAGAGGAGCCTCAAACTGTCAACTTCCCTTTGTTTTGAGGTAGGAATCAGGATCAGGAGAGGGTAAAGAGAGAAGGAACCAAGAAATTCCACTTGGTTCCAGAATTTCTCTCAGCCAGTTAATTGGGAGCAAAGCGTCAGTACCTGGGCCCCTGGGTCCTTCCTTCTTCTGTTTGCATCCATGGACAGAATCAACAAAATAATAGTAAAAATGGAGTGTGAGAAGGGGAAAATAAGCCTAGGAAGTCAGGTTGGGGTCACACTGTGACTAGGTGCAACCAGAAGGAATATGCAGATTTATGAATTCCATCAGTATTTCTTAACTGTGCCAGGGCCTGTTCTCCTTACCTGCCATACCGACCAATTTGCCCTCAAGGAGCGGGTTTGACTTAATAACCCACTTTGAAGCTCCCCTTTCATTTCCCTTTCCTCCAGGACTTGCCCTTAAGGTTGTAATCATTAGGTTACAGATGTACATTTCTTTTAGAAGAACAAGTACTGCAGGGTCAGTCAAAATCCAGCCAGGCATCAATGCCTTTCCCCCAGAATTCACTTCTCCCTGGCTACTTCCAAGCTGAAAGAGAAAGTTGGACCTCTCTGCTATTTGAGTTTTCCAACAGTTCCCCAATTGAGAGTAGATTAGTTCAAAGGAGGAAAGGATTCCTCTTATTCCCTCTAAGAGAGCAAGCTGGGATGTCACTGGGATCATTCTGCCCAGGCACCTTATACCACCGCACTGCTAAAATGCTGGCCCAATTTCCTCGGTGTCTCTCTTTCTTCCGTTGTTCTCTCCAAGCCCCCAGATTTGTTCTAGTAATAATAGAGAACACGGAAATAGCCCTTTAATGTTTGTAAAGTGCTTTATGAATACTATATTCCCCTCGGAGCCTCACAACAACCCAGTGAGGGAAGTGTTATTATAACTCCCATTTAAAGATAAGCAAAATGAGCTAGACAGACTGTGACTTGCCCAAGGTCACACAGCATCTGAGGCAGCATTCAAAAGGAGGACTTTCTGACTCTAAGCCTAGCATTCTAGTCACTGTACCACCTAGCTGAATAGCTGTATTAGGGAGAGAGGTGTATGCCATAAAAACCAAAAACCTCTTCTTTTCCACCCTTAATGAAGGTAATAGGGAAAAAAGAACAAATGAGCAGGAGCTAAGGCACAACACATCACATCACATGACTTTGCTAGAAATCTCCAAAGAGAGGCTGGATGCTCATTTTTCAGGGCCCCACAGAAGGATTTCAAGCTTAAAGCAGTGATTAGTTTAGATGATTTGTGAAGTCCCTTTCGACTCTAAAGACTTTCATGATACAGTCAAAAGAGGGGGCGATTTCTTGTCAGAAAGACTTGGGTTCAAATTCTGCCTTGGATACAAATCTTTGGAGCCCTTGTAATTATTTACTCTGGTGGCAATGACACAGACAAATGAGGTCCTGAAGATACTGGAACCCAGTAGGGAGAGCCCATGCTGTGTGAGAGAGGATAGCAAAGGACATAGGTTCAGTTTTCTACCAGACTGGGTATTTCCTAGAATCTCCTTTCCCTTCACTGGGTCTCTGATTCCTCTGCAAAATGAGGGGCACGAACATAATATCTTTTTTTAAATTAAAAACCCTTACCTTTTGTCTTGGAATCAATTCTGTGTATTGGTTCTTAGGCAGAAGAGCGGTAAGGACTGGGCAATAGGGGTTAAGTGACTTGCTCAGGGTCACACAGCTAGGAAGTATCTGAGGCCATATTTGACCCCAGGACCTCCCATCTCTGGGCCTGGCTCTCCATCCACTGAGCTACCCAGCTGCCCCCCCCCCATGATAATATCTTAAGGTGCCTTTCAGCTTACAATCCTCTGCTCCTTTGAGATTCCAGATTTTTCTTCTCAAATGGCTGCTCTATGGTAAAAAGCGTGAGGGAGGAATGACCATAAATGAAGTCCAATGTCAATAGCACTCTGAAATTCCTACCTGCCTTTAGCTAATGACTCTCTCCTGTATTGACAGTCAGCTGTGGGTTGGTTAATGAACTCTACTGACCATTCTGGAGTCAGCCTGACAACCGGAAAGCTTGGAAGGGCCTTTTTGTAGCTGCTGGGTCTCTGCTAGGCACTACAAATTCCCATCTTTTGTGTTTATTATTAGGGAGCTTCCTTGTTCACAAACAAAAAGGTACACATGAGTTACTTGACTTCCCTCTTTCCCACAATTGTGAAAGCCCTGCCTGACAGCAGTGGTGCACACAACTGGCACCGGTTCAATTTCCCCCCAAGCCTTAATCAGGCACTGCCCAATATGAGTGCATCACATGACCAACAAGTCCAGCCTTCCAACCTTTAGAGGTTTTCAGGATATCTTCAACTAGTCCCCATCAGGCTCTTCCATTTCTTCTCTCAAATTAAATCACTGGGGCACTCAAGGGTGGAAGGTGGCAATCTCCAAAAGGGAATCCTAGGACTTATGAAAGAGAAGCTATCCACATCCAGAGGAAGAACTGTGGAAGCAGAAATGCAGAAGAAAAACAACTGCTTGATCACATGGGTCGATGGGGATATGACTGGGGATGAAGACTCTAAATGATCACCCTAGTGCACATATCAATAAATGGAAATAGGTTTTGATCAAGAACACATGTAAAACCCAGTGGAATTGCACATCGGCTATGGGAGGGGGTCAGGAGGGGGAGGGAAAGAACATGAATCTTGCAACCATGGGAAAATGTTCTAAATCAACTAATTAAATAAAAATTTTAAACCACACACACAAAAGGGAATCCTAGGATCACAAATTCGGAAAGTACCTTAGATTCCACCTTTGAGTCCAATCCACTCCATTTAAATATGAAGAAACTGAGGCCCAGAGATGAAGTGACTCACCCAAAATTAAAGGAAAAGATCACAGCTCTAAATCTGCAAGAGACCTTAATTCATAGATGAGGAAACCAAAGTGTTGAGGAATAAATGGCTTACTTAGTATTACACATCTATTAGATGTCTGATTTGAAATTGGGTCTTCCTGACTCCAAGTCTAGGGATAAAAATGGGTGTGCAAATGAGCACCGAGAAGGAAACCGGAAAGAATGCTGGATTTGGAGGTCAGGTAGACCCAACTCTTATAAGCTATGGGACCCTGGGCCAATCATTTCTGCTCTCCGAGTCTCCATTTTCCTGGCCTGTAAGATGGAAGTAACCATGCCTGTAATACTTATCTCATTGAGTTGCTGGGAAAATCAAATGAGGATGCTTGCAAAAGCCCCTTGGGGCCCTTAAAGTGGTTTGGAAATGTCACCTGTTATTGTTATTGCTGCTAATGATTACCTGATCTGTCTCCCTGCATTCTTCCCCTGTTGATCCCAGCTCTCGCCTCTGGAATGAAGGAGAATGCATCTCCTGATGCTTCACGGAACAAGAATTCAGGTAGTTACAGAAGTTTCCGAGAGAGCCCCTTCAGCTGCCTTCTCCTCTAAGACGACCAAATATCTACCCCTCATGGATACAGAACTTGTTAGAAACACTAGACTCTAAGCCCTTGAAGACTTTAGTATGGTGGCCAACACTTAATAAATACTTGTTGAGGATTGATGAGTTTTCATTCACTTAAAATTAAACCCATCATAGGTGCCTCCATCTTTGTTCTCAAGTCCTCCTGTGGTGAAGGAGGAAGATATGGTCACAGTTCTATTGGTGTTGGTCTGAGATGGGGTCTTCCTGAAAGTACAGGGGTTTTTCTCAGGCCCAAAGCCACCACTGAGCTGCACAGTAGTGCAGCAGCTCCATTCTGTTTCTGACCTGGTCCAGGTCTGTCCTTAGATAGACAGATGACCCCATACTCTTGGGGGGAGGCGGTGGCTCACCATCCTGGTGCCAGACTTAGTTTGGTTGCTTGATGGATGAGCTTAGCTCACTACTACTCAGAACTCTGGAGCTCAAGTCATCCAGCAGTTTAAGTTTGCTCAATAGCAGGGATTACAAGGGTGCACCATCAGATCTTGAAAAAATCTTGTTTTGGGGGGAGTGGGATGAGAGATGAAGGTACAATAATAGACCCAATTGGTTCAGAAGTCCTTTTGGACGATCAATTTGGAGTAGTCGTCCAAGTGTCTTTGTCTTTGCCGCCATGGACAGAACCAACGACTTCTACCAATTCCACGTGCTTCTCATGTGCTTTCAGATTCATAAAACTCTCTTCTCAGAACAATGCTATGAGATAGGTAGCATAAATATTTTTAACTTACTTTTACATGTTGGGAAACTGAGACTCTCACTCCTTGAGGCTCAAGTGTTTTACTTGAATCAGATCAACTACTTTACCGGTTGTTGACATGACTTCTAAAGAAGCCAAAGGTGATGGTAGAATTCTCAGTGGGCTCTGGGCTATGAGGAACTATAGCGCCTAATAAAATGAGCCAAAATTTGTCACATTCCAAAACTCCCATTGCTACCCATTTTGTTCATCGAAAAAAAGATGTGGAAAGGACGATATTAGAATTCTGGGTTTGCTCCGTGACTCATTGCAGGGAATGGCCCTGAGTGAGGCAAGCTTGAAGAACAAATCACTTGGGCCCACTGCATATCCAAGCTGAACTGTCCCTATGGAAAATTCCCCCAAGACTAGATCATGTAACCTGATTTTTTCTTGATTCTCCAGATGTGTTCAGATTATGCCTGGGTACCCTTGTACATTTGTGGACCAACTTCTCCAGCAGGCTCAGAGCCCTACTCTGCCTACCCTGACAAGGGCTAGAAGATGCTTTCTTTTCATCAGGCCTCCCAGAAAGAGAATTCGTTGTGTCACTCTGATTTTCCTCTGGGTGGAAGGGAAAGGGGATTTATTTGTAGAGCCGAGAAATAGTGCTTTCCAAGAAAATCAAAGGAAATTCGAGCAACATGAGCAAAGAAGAAAGTTGACCACTTCTAGTCAGGCCTCAGACATTCCTGACTTTCTTCTATCTTCACCATTCCCCGCCACCCCCACCCCCATACACCCAGCATATGCTCAGTGGAAAGCTAACGTGAAATGCCTCTTACCATACAACAGAGAGGGACAAATCAAGACCACGAAACTTATAAAAAACATTCCTAGCTTGTTCGAACCCTTGACTCCAGAAATCCAACTATGAGACCATATCCCAAAGAGGTCATCGAAAGGAAGAAAAGCCCTGTCTGTACAAAATGTTCAGAGCAGCATTTTTTGTGACAACAAAAAGCTGAATATTCAGCCCTGCAGTGGCTGGAGATATTGTGGCATTTGAATGGATGACATGTGTGGCTAATACTGCTTCATAAGGTTATGAAGCATTGGGAGAAACATGGTGGAGACTATTCTGAATTAACAGAGAAGACATGACAAGTGGCTACGCCAGTGACGATGCAGTCAACAGGAAGAGGAACTGACGTTCACTGACACTGATCAAGAGCAGCGCCAAGGATCCGTGCCCACCTGTGCACTGAGCTTTGGACATGTGTGCTTGGGGTCTGTTGGAGTGTGTCTTGTGACAAGACAAAATGTGTCAGTATTTACTAAAAGGGCTGCATACCGAGTGAAATCTGGAAGAAGAAGATTCCTTTCTTTAAAGTTGACATCATACAATTTTAGATTTTAGGAAGGACAGGATCTTGAGATTGTAGACCAAGAATCACTCTTTCAAGTCCCAAATCCTCATTTTAAAGGAGGAAACTGAGGCATGGGAAGGGGTAAATGATTTGTCCATGGTCATCCAAAAGGACCCCAGTGACCATCTGGTACTACATAAAGGAAACAAGAGTCCCAAAGTTAAGCTAGGTGGCACAGTCAATAAAGCCTTCTACCTGTGGTTAGGAAGCCCCTGGTGCAAATTTGGCCTTAGACACTTAGTCGCAATGACCCTAGGCAAGTTACTTAATCTCTGGCTGCTCTAGTTCTCTAATCTCTAAAACTGGGAAAATAATAACCCTAACCTTCAAGGTTTTAGCATATCACTGACGACTCCTGCATGGGGAGGGATATAAATGATAACACCAAGGATAAGAGGGAAAGATGACAGAGGAAGGAAGGCAAGTGGAAAGCATGAGGGCACTACCGGAAGTCATTCAATACTTTAAAAACCTGGTTCTGCCAAAGAGATCCAGGGCACATACACGGCTTCACTGCTCTATGGAGAACTGAAGGAAGGGCATAGGGGGACTGGCCAAATGATGTAGGTCACGGATCTACATGCCACATTAACTTTTCACCTTCAAGAGGTTCCCAGAAAGCATGTAATAGCGTGTCACCCTCCACGTCTGGGCAGGGACAAGAAAACTCAATTTAGCAAAATCTGACTAAGATCCAGGAGGGAAGAATCCTAGAAATGCCAGCCACCTGAGACCAGTGAATCATGAAACTATAGATGTTGAGCTAGAAGAGACAAGGAAAATGAGCTGCTCAAAGTCATAGAAAAGAATCAGGAATGGAGAATAGTAAGGGGCCTGTAAGCTATCTGGTCCAGCCCCCTCATTTTACAGACAAGAAAACCTAGAAAGGCCTAGGAGAGGAAGTGACTTCCCCCAAGTCTCAAAGATGAGATTTGAACTCGCGTCCTCTTAATCCAAATTTGCAGCTCGTTTTGTTGTTGGGTCCCTCATGTAGGTAGTTGGCTATATGCTTTTAGTTTGTTCTTTTGTCTTTTTTTCTCATCACCGGGGACCATGTACCAGGGTCCTGGCCCTTCCACTTAGCAGCTCGCATGAATAACAAGGGACTTGACTCCCATTCTCACCACGACTACTTCCTCTGCCTGAGCTACAGCCTTCATAATTGCCCCTACTCCAAAGGTACTTAATGCAGCCTGTGAAACAGCAGGAAACAACAAGGCTTTAACAGGACAGGACAGGACAGGACAGGACAGCCATTTGGGCTCTCACCAGACCCATTCAGTTATTGTGAACTTGCGCCAGACTATAAAATTCTTTATATGCCTCTTAAGACATTTCAGAAAGAGTCCACTATAGAGATGTCTTGCTGTGGACTCAAGCCGACTTTGTGCCCTTGGGAGGATTTCCCAAGACTCAAGAAGGCAAATGACTGAGAATATAGGAATGACCCAAATCGGTATCTGGTGCTTCAAATCAAGGCAGGGAGGGGGGTCCAAGGCTGTGTGTAGAGAATGTACGCTTTGGCAGTTCCTCCCAAGGAGGGAAGGATCATATGCTTCTAGATCTAAAGCTGGAAGGGGCCTCAGAAAGGCCACGTAGGTCACCCCACTCCTTCCACGCTCTAGTTTAAGAGATGAAAAAACTGAGGCCCAAGGAAGAGAAATGACTTGCCTAGAGAAGGAAGGGAAAGGGCATTAGTGAGCACCTACTGTTTACCAGAAACCATATGAAGTGCTTTTTGTAAATATGAACTCATTTGATCCTCACAACTTGGGAGGTAGATGCTGTTATTATCTCCATTTTGCAGTTGAGGAAACCAAGGTAGACAGAGGCTGAATAACTTGCCTAGTGTCACGTAGCTAATAAATGTCCGAGGTTAGATTTAAACTTCCTAATTCCAGGTCAGACACTCCACGTTCTATGGCAAACCTAGCTTCATAGAGTCACACAGATATTAAGTGGCAAGACTTGAATCCAATCCCACCGCCCTCAAATGGAGTCCAATGGTGCTTCTTCAAAGCCGGGAAGGTAGGAAAGTAGTCCAGTAGAAAGCTTTGGTGTCAGAGAATGTGGGTCCAAATTACCCTCAGATTGCATGACCTTAGACCAGTCAATTGCCCTCTCTTGGCCTTAGTTCCCTCCTCTGTTAAATGAGAGGGTTGGACTAGATGCCTATCAGACTTCCCTCTAGATCTCTGATCCCACCGTTTTCAAAGGCAGAGTTGGGAGCCAAAGACCATTCCTGAAGGCTAACATTGCTTCCTCAGTTTGGGGCCCTCCTCACCTTTTTCCATTCCTTCCCCCTCAGTGTACCACTCACCGGCTTCAGCTATTGATCTTTTCTGTGCTCTTGGGCAAGGCTTGGACTCATCCTCAGCCCCTCAACACTGCAGGGGTGACTGGGCTTTAGGGGAAAACCTTTGGCTGCCTGTTCTGCTTCTCCCTGACTTCTAGCCCCCAAATACTCTTGGCCAACTGAAGGATTCTGGGCAAATTGACATTTCACTACACACAATTTCGGCATCTCAGGGAAAAGCTGCAGTATAGGCCCGTTCTGGTTTCATAACCCAAACCACCATACCTCTCTCCACATCTGCACTCTGCAAAGCCTTCATATACATATTTGTTGCCTTGATTTTCCATGCTCTGCTGCTAATTTCAGCCAGGGAGAAACAAACCTCAGCTCCATGACCTTTTTTTCTGACGTGTTTAAAAACTGATGAATACACACTGATCAACTGTGACGGCCGGAAGGGATGGGCAAACCAAACTGTTTTCTGTCCTTTCCTTGGACATATGTTAGCACTTACTGATACAGTTCGTCTGCAGGACTTGAAAAACAGAGCAGTGTGCTGGAAGTCGGGCTGTGAGAGTGGAAGGAGCCTCCCCTTGGCAGAGAGGTGGTGGACCATAGGTGTGGAACGAGCCATACACTGGCAGATGTGGCCAAAATAATGAATTTGTCTAGCTTACTCAACTTGCCTCTTTTCTCAAGGCGGGGAGGATTCTGGGTTTTTGTTTTGTTTGGGGGGTTCCCACTGGGGAAGGGTGGCAGTAATGGGTTTTTAAAATCCTGACCTTCTGCCTTGGAATCAATACTGTGCATCTGTTCTGAAGCAGAAGAGTGGTAAGGGCTAGGCAATGGGGGTGAAGTGACTTGCCCAGGGTCACACAGCTGGGAAGTGTCTAAGGCCAGATTGGAACCCAGGACCTCCCATCTCTAAGCCTGGCTCTGTCCACTGAGCTGCCCCAACAATAACGTTTTTTAAATAAGATGAATAGAACTTTTTTGTGCAAGGCATCCATCTTACAAGGCTACTAGGAGGCAGAAGGGGAAGAAATGCCTAAACCAGCCACCCACTATACAAGAAGATTCCCTCAGAGACATTGTCTCCTTAGGGTACACCCTCTGGCCCTGTGGTGATGTGAGGATCTTGGGCCAAGGGAGGGGAGGCTTCACAGACATAAGGATCCCTGGTCACTTGGAATCCCAGGCCCTTCTCTGGGCACAGAGGCCAGTGTGGTGTGCTGTGTTCTCTGATCAGGGCTCCACATTCTGAGAAGGCCTCTGACAAGCCTTAACACGTCCAGGACAAGGAAGAGACTGGAGCCATTTAACCCTTGCATGCCTCAGGCAAGAAGGCGCTAAGATTATAAGTTGCAGACAATTCACAATCTGCTGATGATTGAGAGGGTTCCTGCCCCAAGCAAATCACAGACCCTTGACAGTTAATGAACATGGTATAAGGGATACAGAGATAAAAAAGAACTTGATTTCTGCACACAGAGAGGCTGAAAATCTAATGAGGATGGGGGTTGGGGTGCGGGGACAAACACATGAGTAGTGTCCCAGAAGTGACCAGGAGACTAGGCAAGATACCACAAGAAACCTGAGGAGAGAAAAGATCACTTCCATTTGGGAGCAAGGGATATCAGGGACAGCTGATGAAGGAAGGAAGGAACTGAAGGAAGTTGAGCTGAGCCCTGGAGAGAGAAATGTTCCGGGTAAGATACTAGGTATTGTTTTCACGGACGAAAAGCAATAAGGACTCGGCATTGGGGGTTAAGTTACTTGCCTCAGGTTCCACAGCTAGGAAGTGTCTACATCCAGATTTGAACACAAGATCTCTATCTACCAAGTGACCTAGCTGCCCCTAGACCTGTCTTCTTGATCTTTATTTCTTCCCCCAGCCAGTGCTGGAATATCTGGACCAATTCTGACTTTTAAATAAATATCTAGGTCAATTGTGAAGTATGTTAGTTACAAAGATTATCACCAGAATAAACAGTGATGAATTTCATTTTTGAAAAGCAGATAATCTAGACCTGTTTTGGCAAACCTATGGCACACATTCCAGAGCATGCCTTCTCCAAATGTGCCCGAGGGCATTTCTCACATGACTTGCCCCCCTGCCCAGTAGCCCAATGGGAGCATTTCCTCCCTCCCCTGTCTGGGGTAAGGGGATGGGGCAGGAGGCACTCACATGCTGCCTGAGGGTTGCAGTTTAGGCACTTGGTCTCTAAAAGGTTCACCATCACTGCTCTAGATCATTCTATCTTTCACACATCTGGTTAACAGTAAGTTTGGACCTCTAAGATATTTATGTTTTGAAGAAATACTATCGAGCTTCCCCATACTCTGCAACTAAGTTTTGATCAAAGAATGGTAGACCTGGAAAGAATCTATTCTACGGATAAGCCCGTTGAGGGCCATAAAAGAGGAGGGACTGGTCCTAAGTCACAAAGGTAGTAAATGGCAAGTTAGTTTAAACCTCACCCAAATCTCTGGTCTCTAAGATCAATACTCCTGCAAATAAAAAACAGTGGCGTCCATTTCAGTTATTGGTCCATGGCTTTGGGGTAGGAAGAGGCTTTAGGATGTGACTTGCCCACAAATCACACAAACTGAAGTGTATTAAACACACACACATATATATAAAACTATTTCATTACATTTGCAACCCTCTATGTTTCATTTTGTGCATTTATAAACATTATTCTACCAAGTTTCCATAGGCTTCAATAGACTTCCATAGGGGTCTATGATACAAAAAAGTTTAGGAATCCTAGATAGAGACAGCTGCCACATTTTATAGATGAGGAACAGGAGACCTAGAGAGATTAAGTGACTTGCCTAAGGTCACATGGTCAATTAGTAACTGAACCCAGGTTTTCTAGACTCCCAGTCTAATACTCTATCACTTCACAAGTACATATCCCAAGTCAACTTCCAATTTTCAGGTAAGGAGCTGGGGAAGAAATACCCAAGAGATGGCCTTACCTAGTTTGTGCCAATCTTAGCAATCAAGCTTTGGACAAAGACATATTCTGCTTTCAAACTTCTAGTATAGAACAGGGAAGCTATACCATGTAGAGTCACATGGAAACATAAAACCGAAGGAGTTACAATTCCATGTTTTGGACTTTTAAAATTCAAATCCTCGGGCGGAAATGAGGTATATGACAGTAAGGAAGGCAAGGGCAGGAATGAAATATAATTCAAAATAGGGACTGATCACATGATCTTGTAGATAAAGGAAACTCTCAGATGACCAAATTTCCTCCTCCAGTGTAAGCCAACACCTCTTTGCAACTAAAAGTCTTGGCAAATTTCCTAGAACCCTGAGAAGTTAAGAGGCACTGACTTCCCCAAGGTCACCCAGCCAGTATAAGTTAGGGGTAGGACTTGAACACAAGTCTTCTGGTATGATGCCTTTCATTTTCACTTTGCAGATGGGAAAACTGAGGCCCAGAGAGTTTTAAGTGACTTGTCCAAGGTTACGTCACTAGTAAGGGGCTAGAATAGGCAGCCAAAAGTCAGGTCTTTAAGACTCCAAAGCCACTGCTCATTCTACCAAGTGATAGCTGCATTAAGCTTGGACATCTCATTTCTCAGTGAAAACCTCAATGACGGATCATTCAGCTTTCTAATGGCATAATGATAGTGGCCCAATCAGTCACAAATATGTCTATTACCTCACCCACACAATGGGCCAATCCCAACCATTATCAACATCTCCTACCTCCCCCTACCTTAAGAAAGTAGATCTTTGGGGCAGCTGGGTGGCTCAGTGGATTGAGAGCCAGGCCTAGAGACGGAAGGTCCTGGGTTCCAATGTGGCCTCAGATACTTTGTCAGCTGTGTGACCCTGGGCAAGTCACTTAACCCTCATTGCCTAGCCCTTACCGCTCTTCTGCCTTGGAGCCAATATGTATTGGCTCCAAGACGGAAGGTAAGGATTTTCAAAAAAAGAAAGAAAGAAAGTAGATCCTTACCATCAAATTTTTCATATCGGGAAGCAAACATGTTCTGCAGAGCGTTGCAGTGCTCTCCAACAGCAGTGCGAAAATCCTCTTTGCTCTGCTGGCGGTACTTCTCCTCCATTGCTTGAGAGCAGCATGTGTAACCTCGAGCACAGATCTTCAGATGATCTCCTGGAAAGAACAGAATACAGATGCTGGTTCACTAGCATAGCCACTAGTCAGTGGAAAGTCTGGCCTATGCACTCAAGGATGTAAAAGAATTCTGGGGACTCACTGGTGAAAACTACTTTTCAGAAGAAACCTTTGAACTTATATGAGGTGGAAAGACAACCAGTTACCATCAGAGACAGTCATTTCATATTTCAGGAGTGTGGAGAACATGCAGGTAAGAAGGCATTTTAGCAAACAGACTAGAGACTTCTTTGGGATGACACTACATTTAGCCTGTCCCTAGCCCAAGCCTGAATTCATGATTCATCCACCATCCACATATATAAATGTTGGAATGGTCTATGGTTTCCATAACATGAGGAGCTCCTGGTGTGGGGCTCTGACTTACTAGATAAGGTCTAGGCCAGTGATGGCAAACCTATGGCATGTATGCCAAAGATGGCACACAGAGCACTGTCTGTGGGCATGAGACTACCACCCTGGCCAGAGTTCATTACT
This sequence comes from Monodelphis domestica, assembly GCF_027887165.1. Classification (NCBI taxonomy): domain Eukaryota; kingdom Metazoa; phylum Chordata; class Mammalia; order Didelphimorphia; family Didelphidae; genus Monodelphis; species Monodelphis domestica. The sequence goes on along the minus strand of NC_077235.1, from coordinate 50,364,698 downwards.
AGAAAAGCAGAGGGACATGGGAAGAGCTGCTCCTTCCCCCCCACCATTGTGCCTGATGACATTTTTTCACATTCCCTGCCCCTCTTCCCAGCAGCCCCATGAGAGCAATAAGGTGGGTGGTTCATAGGCAGCAGAGCTGGAGGGGAGCAGAGCGGAGCTCTTGGGCTCCTCCCATCTCCCTCTCTACACTCACCACGGATATTCCTTACTTCACCTGCCCCTCTGCCCAGCAGCAGAATGGGAGCTCTTCTTCTCTCCCCTGTGTGGGGTAAGGGGGGAGCAGGGCACACCTGGCACTTGGTGGGGGGAAAAGCATATAGTCTTGTGGGGGGAGCACGGTACTTGGTCTGGGTGGGTGGAGTGGGTACAGGGCCCAGCACTCCATCTCTAAAAGGTTCACCATCACTGGTCTAGGAACTGAATGGTCTTAAGGAAAAAGGAAAATTTGGAGAGGGAAGTTTCAAGTTGATTAATGAGTTTGGAAGGCAGTTTGCAGAGGGTTGAGGAGTGAGCAGGGAGGCAAGTGGAGGTAAGGAGCAGAGATGACTTTTTCAAGGAGTTTGGCTGAGAAAGAGGAGAGATCTTAGATGATAGATAGCTTCTTGGCGGTAACAAGGTTAGAAGTTTTCCTGAAAGACTAAAAGGAGTAGGTAACCTAAAAAGAGCATTTAAATGGGGGAAGAAATAGAAGAAGTAATAATATGTCTTGAGGTAACTTTTTTAAAAGGAGACACTTGAATGAAAAAGTTCTATTTGGTCCAAGTGAAGCCACAAACCAACTGAAAACACAGATTGGAGGGCGATGGAAATAGGGAGAACTTGGGAACCCCAAAGAGGAAGTATAGGGAGCAGCCTTTGGTGGGGATCATACAGATCAGACCTCTCATTGTGATGGAGGAAAAGGTGCAAATCCCAGCTCTGTCACTTAGGAGCAGGTCGTCTTGGCCACATCAGTCCCCTTCTCTAGAACAGTCCCCTTCTCATCTGTACAACGACCCAGTTGGACTGGCTGACTTCCAAGTTGTCTCCCAGCTCTAAATCTAGATGTCTACAAGTTTTGTAAAGTATTTCCCTCATAATCACCCTATGAGGGAGGTAGTATAAGGATTATTATCCCATTTTTCAGATGAGGAAACTAAAACCCAAAGGACAAGCCATTTGCGCATGGCTCTATCACCAGCAACCGCCCTCCCCCCCCCAACCCTCAAGTGGCACAAAACAAAAATCCACCCCCTCCCCAGGTCTGCAAATTCACAGCAGGAATTTTCACTTGCATTCAGGGCCATATTTAGCAGGGAAATTAACCCACAGTCTCTGTCTGAGTTTCTGGCCTGTGGTTTTTATTCTGCTGTATTCATCTTACCTCTAACAATAAGGTAGCCCCCCCAAACAGTCATTGTGTTTGAGGGTATTTGTGAAAGAATGCCCCCAGCACCACAGGCTAAGAATAGTCAATGGAGATGTTCAAAGTGGAAGCAAATACAGACCGACTCAAATGAACAACTGTGCTAATAGAGGGCTGGATAGCTTACGCAGTGGTGGCTGTGGCCCCAGCTACGACCCATCCGCTGCATGTGACCTGCTGACTTCCCAGATTCTTTTCAAAGGCTCAGCTGTGAAATGCAATGAATTCCCAAGGATTTTTGGAGAGTGGAGCAAGACGCTTAATGGGCTAGGAAAAGAATCGATGTCCACCTAATCCTGACTGGGGTCCTCAAAAACACTGAAGGGCCACTTGGAGACGACTAAATCCAAGAACAAAAAAAAGCCCCCGAAGGCCAGAAAATCCCAAGAGGCAGCGGGCGGTAACAGCAGCAGCAGCAAAGAGCCATTGCGTCCATTGAAGAAGGCACCACACACCCACTGGTAGATACTTAGCCGGAGAGATTCTTCGAAAGTGAGATGCAATAAGAAATGTTACTTGCAAACAGCTATAAAAAAACAGATGGCAAAGTTTTCACTGGCATATATAAACAGGTCAAATGGTGAGAAGGGAAAACCGAGAGACTGCTTATGTGCTCCACTGGAATCAATTATAGCAAGAAAGCAAGAAGGCCCCCAGTGGTGAACTTCCAGGAGGCCATGAACAAGAGTAGCCAAAGGATGGACACGATCGGCATGGATCGATTAAGATTTAGATTACAGGAAGGATCCATATCACTGCAATCACCAAAATCACTCCAATAGTACTTGTGCTGCTGGTATTTTACATCCTGATTCTTTGCGCAAGTGGTCACCCACACTGGCAATGTGGCAACTCTCCTCCCCTGATAGAATCCCTGCTTCCTTCAAGAAGCAGCTCAAGTGCCGTCTCCTAGACCAGGACGTTGATGTTGCCCCAGTGCAGGTATTCGCTCTCTCAAAATTTTTTTGTATTTAATTATCTGCATGTGCAACTGTTTTCATCAAGTTCAATGATTAAAGTCCACAATGACGGGGACTTCAATTTATCTGCCTTCCCCCAATCAATATTGCAAGTGATCTGAAGGGCAATGGAGGAATTCATGGTGGGCATAAAAAGCCTGTAGTATAGGGGACAGCTGGGTGGCTCAGTGGATGTAGAGTCAGGTCTAGAGATGGGAGGTCCTGGGTTCAAATATGGCCTCAGACACTTCCCAACTGTGTGACCCTGGGCAAGTCACTTCACCCCCATTGCCTAGCCCTTACTGCTCTTCTACCTCGGAACCAATACACAGTAGTGATTCTATGACATTAAATAAGGGTTATTTTTTTTAAAGCCTATGGTATACTGCCCTCTGTACTTTGCATGCAAAAAGTGATAGAGAAGATATAAGCAGGGAAACATATGGTAGAAAAGGAAGTAGAGAGAGGCAGTCCATGTATCACCTTAATGCCCAGAAAATGTCAAAAGGCCTAGAGAAGGGCCTAGAACCCGTGTGGGGTAGATATTCCATGGAGGACTGATGGGTGGGAAAACATGGTAAAAGATCTCACAGGATAAAAAATCAAGGATGGGTGGCCATGTGCAGTCATGGTAGCAGAATCACCACTGAAAGCATTACCAGATTCTTGAAAAGGCAACAGCGCTATAGTGCAAAGATGAGAGAATTGGATATTAAAAAAACCCGAGTTCAAGTCCTGACGCTGCTACCCACCCACACCAGGTGTCTGAGGACTGTACTTCCTCCTGCACCGTCTCATCTCCCAGGTCCCTTCTAGCTCAGACTTTGTATGATTCTGCATGACATCAGATATTATTCCACATGGCGGTATATTAGGTGCTATAAAAATGCCAATGGAACGGCATCGTATTTTTGTTCCACCAATTCATCCAGGACTCCAGGTGCGGAATTGGAGGTTAGAAACTGAAACCAAATATAAATCAAATCAAGGATTTATATTATAATCTGTTGAATGAGAAGGTATCTGAGAGGAGAGAGTTAAGGAAGGTCTAGCCTGTGTGCCTCCCCCCCGCCCCCACTAATAGTTTTAGAAGGAAAGAGAAAGAGAAGAGGGCAAAGGAAATGTTACTACTTATAAGATGAGGGCATCAATACTTATATTACCTATATTTTACAACAAAATCTAGAGAAAAAAGTACTGTTATTGGGTTTTTAATTAAAATCATTACTTTCCATCTTGGAATCAATACTATATATTGGTTCCAAGGTAGAAGAGTGGTAAGGGATAGGCCATGGGAGTCAAGTGACTTGGCCAGGGTGATACAGCTGGGAAGTATCTGAGGCCAAATTTAAACCTGGGACCTCCCATCTCTAGGCCTGGTTCTCAATCCACTAAACCACCCAGCTGTCCCCACTGTTATTGTTAAGTATAGTTGGAGAAGACTTTTAGAGGGTCTCAAATAGAATTCCAGTAATGACTCGTATTCTAGAGGAGACTGAGTTCATTAATCTAGAACAAAGGGCCCAGAGGGAAAGGGTGCTTACTTAGTTTGAGTTTTCCCAAGCTCCTACCACTTCCATTTTCTAAGCTCAAGCAGGGAAGAAATCTGATCTCCAGAAAACTTTAAGATTTTCAAAGTTCAAATTCAGGTAGTTTTTCTAATCACTGAGACCCTAACTTTGTCATACTCTCTCCTCTTCCTCTAACTAAAGATCTTTGCTGCAAATTCAAAAAGCTACAAACAGATCTGGTTTCAGGGATTCACAAAGCCTGACAAGGTAAAAGAGACAAGTACTCGTCTCCCTTTCCAAGTTACTGAGGAAATTCAGGAGACAATCACAACCCTCTAATTCCTGGAAACAGAATGCCTGCCTCCATAGATTTTCAATAATTGGGGGGGGGGGCGTAGTGGAATGGAATGAGGGACCGTAGAGAATGTGTGCATTAATCCAGCCTCCCTCCTTCCAAAGGGTGAATGTGCAATCGCTTCAGGGAGAAAAGAAATCAGGCCTCAACAAAGTATATAAATCATAGACCAATGCTTCACAGATTTTTCAAGATTAGGAACCCTCTTTTAAGGTCAAACCACTTCATTTCACAGATCTCCCCCCCCCACTCCTCTCTCTCTCTCTCTCTCTCTCTCTCTCACACACACACACACACACACACGCACACACACATGCACGCACAGAGTTGTAGTTGTGGTACAGTGAAGAGGGCTGGATTTAGTCAAAGATTTGAATCCCATCTTTGCCACTAACTTGTTTTGTGATCTTGGGCAAGTCACTTACTCTATGCTTCAAATTCATCCTCTATAAATTGAGCAAGTTGGACTAGATGTTCCCTTAGGGGTGTCTTTAGTTCTAAAGTCCTATGAACCTAGTAATAGCCACTGATTGATAGAACACACATGCTGTTGAGCCAGAAGCATAATCTCCCTTCAAATGTGGGAAATGCTATTGGAAGTCTCGAGGCTGGGCACTGTGGTTGTAAATAAGGGCATAAACCAATCTCTGTCAGGAAAAATGGTGGATTGGGCTTATTCTGGTGAAAGCATGGCTCCAATTCCCAACAAATAAGGACACCCACTTTCCTCACTGTTAATTGGCATGATAACAATAAATGGGGAGAAAGAATTTAAGGGTGTAAGCAAAAGCAAAGGCCCAAACAATCCTTATTTGATGCCAACAGGGTGTTAGCAAGCCTCCCCCCATCCCCGCTAAAAATTAGCCAAAGAGGAACTGAGATAATGAATAGCTTTAAGAAATGAGCAGGTTAGCAAAACCCAGGAGGAAATAAGGGAGATAAGCCCCCGTCACAATAATGACAGAATGTCTTTGTGCCTATTTACCAGTGCATACTTACAATCTGTAGAAACAGAATTACAAAATCCTCTTAAAGGACCTAAAAAGAATGACTGAAATCTTCACGGTACTCAGAGATAGGCCGCACCAATCTGATACAAGTGGCGATACTACCTACATTATGGATTTGGTGCTAAACAAATCAGCACTAAGGGAATGCTTTATTAAGCGGGGAGTGGGGAGAGTCCAGAATCTCCAGGAAAAGAATGAAAAATAGAAATGGATATCCAATACCAAAATGCATTCCATCACAGAGATGTGGTCGAAAGATAGAAACAATTTTCAAAGGAGCTACAATTTCTCAGCAGTCAGAGGAAGACTGTTCCAAATAACTAATGAGAGAAATGCAAATCAAGATAACTTTGAAGCTTCACCTGATACACTGGAACCTGGGGGGAGGGATGGCAAAAGATGAGAATAGCCAATGGAGCGGGGCTGGTTTGAGAAGCAATGGATACTACGAGCACAGTGTTGACAGAACTGTGAATTCTTCCACCCATTCTGGAATTAGGCAGAGCAAGTGAATCAAATGGCTACATCCCTTGCCTGAGCTTCTCCGACCTAGCCCCAAATAGATAAAAAGCAGTCTGTTCTATAGTAAAGAACTGGAAACAAAGTAGATGCCCAATGTGCTATCTGAATAAAGCACATAGGGATAAGGAAAGCCAAAGAGGAAGCATTCAGGGAAGAACAAAATGAGCGATACATTAGGTTGACTGTAAACTCCTCGCTCGCGAGCAGTGACTGTCTTTCACCTTTTGGTTTTGCATGCCCAGTGTTTAGCATAGTGCCTGGCACACAGTAGGTGCTTAACAAAGGTACATGGAGAAGATGAAAGCAGTTAGGAGGACATTATCAACCTGTCGATGGAAACATTACCCAAGGAAATGAATTTGAATATTGTATAATTACAGTAACTATGCTTGGAACTGAAGAAGAGCTAGAATGGACCTCGCTCTCTTCTCAGCAGAGGTGAGGGACGAGGCAGATACGGGATATGCCACACTTTACACACTGGACTCAAATGAGATCATGAACTGCCTTTTTAGCTCTCTCTCTTCTTTGTCATTAGCTGTAAGAAGGCATGATTCATCGGCTGGTATTAAAACAAAAGGTATCTAAAAATATATGGATCTGTTGGACAAGACGTAAAGAATGGCTGCCTTTTTTCAGGAGTGAGGACTAGAGATGCAAAAATGAAAGCTTGATTAGTAAGATAAGGCATGTGCTGGCTTCCTTTGCCAAACTTTCCTTCTTTATTCTAAGAGCAAATTCTAGTAGAGGGTGTCATTTGCAAGTGACCCTCTTAAAATTGTAGTTAATTAATCCTTCTCAGTCCTGGTGTCCCTGGCTCCAGTCATCGGCCATCCTTGCTGCTCAGATGCAGGATTTCTGTGAGCTTCTATTCCCCCTCTTTCCGGAGGCCTTCTGGAGTACAGAAGGCAAGCCCCAAGTTTTCTCCCTATTCTGCTGTCCCAGAAGAAAAGCGCCACACTGTGCTGTGGTTCCATTCTATCCAGGGATTCTCCCATTGCTCAGATGACTTCCTGCATCTTCTCTGGAGAATAGTCTTTAGAACCGGTTTACAAGTCAGCCTCATGCTACCAGCACTGAATTGTGGGGGAATGGAAGAACAGAGAGGAGGTTCATCTGAATGAGTCCTTTTCGTTGGTTAGACTTTACTACAAATGGCTTGTGGCACTTAGTTGCCACATAAATCAAATCCACCCTCAGAGGGTGACTTGCTGCATGCAAGGGGATGCCAATGAAGGCACCGTTGGCTCTGAAGGCCAGTCCCAGGGAACACTAGATCTCAATGATGGGCGCTAATGTATCCACTCTCACTATAGGTTTCTATTCTAATTATTACATGACAGTAAGCTTTTAACTCATTATGGATAACGGTTATTATTACTGCTTTTAGAAAATAATGGAACACGAGACTGCAACCACCACTTAACATAGAAAACCTCTTCCATCATCCAAGAAACCTTACCCAACTCTAAGATCAATGGGCAGAATCAAGCCCATTAGTTTACCCTATATTCTGAGGTAAGCACCAGAAGAGTAATTCTGAGTATGAAGATAGCTCTTCACCTCTTTTCTCTCCACTCTTCTAAGTTCTGTAACTTCACCTCTTTTCTCTCTGTTCTTCTAAAATCTGTAACTTCAACATTCTTACCAAGCAAAGCCACAAAACTGTATCCAAGTTTGGAATTGGACTTGGAACAAGTCCAGCCAAAAGATACAAAAGCCCAAGCCATCCTGTTCCACGTACTGATGGGAGACAAGTTTCCTCAAGGTTATCAGGAAAGCATTGCCATCACCAAGAAATTCTCAGAATTCAAGAATTCTATCTAGAAAAAGAAAAATGAGATTCGGAAACTGGATTGCCAACTGTATCAAACATCCTTCAGAAATCACAGGCAGAAGGCAATAAAATAATGGAGGAAGCACTGCTGGTTCTGTTCTTCTCACCTCATTACATGCCTCTGACAGCACTTCGCACATAATCCTCACCGCCCTTCTGCTTGCAGAGATGCAGCCTTCTCGCTCTAATCCAAATCAGGCACCAAAGCCACTCTCGATCAGTCCCTGACCCTGACCATGAAGGGTCTTCGGCTGGTTTTGTACCACAAGATCAAAGTTCTAGTAAACTACTGTGGTACAGGACAAAACTCCGAGAACACAGATGGGGGAATGGACCATGTGCTACGCAGTTCTGTGGCTATGGCTTTCCAGGCCATGGGCTGATGGCTCCCTACTACTGGACAGAGTTATCTTGCCTTAGAGGCAGCATAATATAGCTGGTGGAAAGAACATGGGAGATCTTGACCTCCCGGCACACATAAGCAACAATGTCAATGCCTTTGAGCCTCAGTCAGTCTGCTTGGGACTCAAACAAATCGAACAACATCTGTACTACCTAATTCACTGGATTCCTGATCTCACTGAGGAAGGCACTCCCCAATCTCCACCCATTGAGGCTTGCTCATCCCAGTCAATTCCAACCTTTGGATTTGCATAAATCATCCATAGAGAAACTAGCCAGTGCACTGGTCTGGATTTCTGAGAATACTAAACTGTCCCTCAGCCCTTGCTCCTGTTGACAGACTGGATTTCTCTAACTTTTTCATTTCTCCTCATGCCCACATCAGCCACTGGTCCACCATTTCTCTCTACGTTGCCAGTTTGGACTCTTTGGAGATTGTAGTGGTGATTCACAGCCATTCGGCATCATTGGAATAATGAAAATGAGGGGCATGGGGGACAGTGAAGGAGCCTGAAAGTCGATTGAGTCCCTTGAGTGTTAAGGGGGAGATCACAAAATGTCAACTACAAAAATGGAGACTTTGCTATGAACTACCCCCTTCACATCCTTTAGGAATTCAAGAATAGAAAGAAGTAGACCCAGAACTAAGCCCTGGGATACTTCCCCCATTTCCTACTCCAGGGACCTTATCCCTACCTTTATTATCCATCTCTTAAGCTAGGCTCCATAATATGATCAAACAGTCGCTGAAACCCCCACAGTGCCTCAGTTTCTTGAGCTTACTCAAATCTTATCAAAAAGGTTATCAACTATCTGAAAAGCAAAACAAAAATGGATAGCACGTCTTTCCCCTCCATATCACACATTTACCTCCTCAGTACATTCTAATCAATTAACCAGGAATTCTCTTACAAAAACAATGCTATCTTCCCCCTCAGCAGACCATGTTTAAGCCGTCAGAGTTTGGGGCCAGTGGATCTACAATCTCACTATTGCCCCGGTCCTGTCAATTTATGATCATCGAATGCATCACTTTAGGCCTACAACATCTGGCACAATTTAGTACAGCCTCCAACTTGTACGGTACATTTCAAGGAAACGCCCTAGCATCTCTCTCTGGTGTGAATCAAGACCAAGGATCCAAAAGCAACTCTGACCTACCATGATGACATGAAAATGTGGCCAAAGCCCCAGGACAGTATCTATCAAGTCCCGTCACATGCCAGATGTACTGTACGGACACAAGAAATTACATAAGGCCTACTCTCTACCCCACTGCAAGTTGAGAAATAAACAAAAGCAGATTTTGGAAGGGGGGGATGATTTTTGTAGCTTTTAGAGATGTCCTCTTCCTTTCTCTCCATGATTGTCATGCCCCTCCATAGCTCAAATGAAGTAGAACAGCAGAGATTTCTGTTATTCGCATCAATCCAGATGAGAACTTTCACCTCCATTTGGGGCACAGACTACAAGTTGTTTCTGGAGCCGACCAGGGAAATGGATCTTACACAACGAGGTTGTTCTGAGCTATCGGAGGCCCTGCTGCCCTCATTCTGAATTGTCTTCAAACCAGAGAACTAAGTGAAAGGGAGCTCTTGTTCTAGGTATAGGTTATCCTTGGAAGCATTCAGATCACATTAAGGAATTTTGACAGAGGTACAGTAAGGGCATCACTAGACAAAATAAGTGATATACTCAAATGTATTCAAATCCTACCAAAACAGCCACGTAAAGCTATCAGGGTCATTAGTGCTGACTTGATCTAAGCAGCACAAACAAGGTCAGTCCTTACCTAGCCAAATGGAGACAAGCACTCTTATACTACCATTTTCTGCTGTTCCAAACCACTGGAGCAAAATTCACCAACTTCAAAAAAAACCCTTCAAAGGTTCCTGAATTGACTCAATGGTCCTTTATTGAGCACTAAGTTCATTTTTTAGTCTGCTTAATTCAAGTCAAGGGTAACTCTAACCATTTGAATTCATGTCAACCATGCTATGAGGGGTAGTTTTTTTCCTTAAATAAATTGCTGACGTTTTGGGGCCTTTATTTCTATGGATTTCTTTTGAGTTACTGAATGTCAGTGTGAAAAAGGGACCATTCGGGATCATTTAGTCCAACCTTCAATCTACAGGCCAGTAGAGAAAACGACAAATTCGGAATCAGAGGATGTGGGTTTGAATCATACCTCTTCTATTGAATATCTCTCACTTGGGCAAGTCCCTTCCCCTTTCAAGGTCTCAGTTTTTCCAGTTTTCCAGTGTTAAATGAAGCGTTGGGTCTAACTAGGGTTCCTTCAAGCTCTAGATCTAGGATCCACTGATTTTTATTAAAATAACTATAATAATAAAACTCAGAGTGGGCAAGTGGCATTCCTAAGGTCACACAGCAAGTTAGCAGCAGAGCCAGGCTTCTCCTCTCAGTCCAGCGCTTTTTAGATTAAACCTAATCAGTTTACCTTTACTGTCATTAACTACTTTGAATCCCAACTTTCCTTCCCATTCTTAGGCAACTCCCTTCCTTGGCTGGGCCTCAGTTTCCTCTGTTCAAATGAAAGGGTAATAAGACCAGATGATGCTTACAGTTTCCTCCAGCTCTAAATCATCTTTCTTGCTCTTGTTTATATCAATGCTTCTTAACTTGTGAACATTTTACATTATATACACACCTAGATTTCAACATAATTTGCTTCCCTAGAATCATTCCATTTACTTTATTTCATGAATTCAGAAACCCTATTACAAGAAAGGAGCCAGAGGTTTTCCCCAGTAGATTGCCAAAAGGGTCCATGACCCAAGAAAAGTAGAGAAACTCCCATCTAAGTGGAACAATTCCTAGGTATTCCACGCTCTGAAACCCTACACAGGCTGTTGTCATGCAGGTCTTTGGCCTGGCTGTCATGCTCTTTTCCCTACTCCTTTTGAGTTTTCCTTTTATAATGATGACTTCAGTCTTAGGGACTGAACGAACATGTAATTAATATATTTATGATCTTTAAAGGCTCGCTTCGGGCTGTTTGCACAGCAGGATGGAAAGGAGTGGCTTCTTTGTCAGCTGGATGACAAGAAGAGAGCAACAAGGCAGGCAGCCACTTGCAATGTGCTGTCTCACAAGCCCCTGCAGGCCTGCCCAATGCTTGGCCAACCTCAGAGACAGAGCTCCCAAACAGAGGCCCCAGGTTCACCATGGAGAGACAGAGACGGAGACAGATTTGGGAAGAGGAAGAGCAAAAGGGAGAGAATGAACAATGAGAAAGTGAATGAGCAGAGAGAAGAGAGAACAAAATAAGGAGGCGAGATGGGAGGACAAATGGAGAGAGAGATAGAGAGAGACAGAGACAGAGAGACGCATCAGAAGGAGGGAGACACAAAGCCAGGTAGAGGGGAGAGCAGAGATGAAGAGGCTAACAGAGAGAAAAAGAGAATCCAAAATGCAAAATGGAAGGAGAAAGATGGAGGAGAGAAAGAAGCAGTAAGATGGATTGGAAGGAGCCCTTTGGATGCCACAAGTCTCTTTCAGTCGTAATTAGCAAAGGGCCAGAGAAGGCTTCATGAACTTCTTGCTGGAGGGCCCAGACTTTGAAATGACAGCAGTTGTAAATAGCCAGATGTGTTGGCTGTGGCATATTGCCAGTGATGACCCATGCTCCAAGAAGAGGATACCAAACAAAAAATGTCTGACCACAAAAGGAGGTGGGATGGTCACCTAGCCAGAGCAAAAGCTGCTAGATCTTGAGTTCTGTGATGAACGGTGGCACCCAGGAAATGCAATTCTTCACATAAAATAGGGCCTGCAGCCGTGTTGTTTAAGCCCCTCTGTGAGGCATTTACAGGAGAACATAAATGAGAATTGCACCAGATGACAAGGTCTGACTGGGGAGCAATCAGCCCCATTGGAGAGAGTGACCACACATGGATGAGATCCTGGCTCCATTGAGATATTGAAGTGTAAGAAGACAATGTCTGGAAAAACTCACCAGCTGGAAGGGGTCAATTTTTCTGAGGTCTTCCCAATTGTGAAAGACCCAGGCTTAGAGCTCAACATCGCTTTGGCCAGCCCGAGTCCAGCCTCCTAGGCTAGAAAAAAGAAGGGGGCCTCTTTTTCTTTGAACACACAGACATCAGGGGTCATCAACGGGCACTCACTCTGTCCAAGTGATTGCTAGAAAGCTGAAGGTTTTGTGACAGATGCTAGCTACTTTGCCAGAGAAATGGGGCTACAAGGAAGAAAACCTTAGGGGGAGGGAGTACATCTGGCCATTAGCAGGCCAGGTTTTAAAAAGAGAGTAGTACATTTTTCACTGAAAGCTTTATTTCTTAGAATATTTTCTTTTTATTGGCAATATAATCTGGCTTAAAATTTTAAAATGACCATCAAGAAAAAGTAATTAGACAAAACCAAAATTGGAAGAGAAAAGAAAGAGGGGGGAAAAAAAGAAGGAAAGGAAGAAGGGAGGGAGAAAGGAAAGAAAGAAACCTAGAGAAATAAAGAGCTGGACTTCAATCTGAAGACGATGCTTTAAATCCCAGCTCAGACATTTATTAACAGTATGTACATGGGCAAGTCACTTCCCCTCTGGGCCTCGATTTCCTGCCTGCAAAATGAGGATAATACTTGGTGTATCCACCCACCAGGATTGTTATAAGGAACTTGCTTTTTCAAGTCTAAAGCTTAGAATTCATTATATAAGACATATAAAAGGCCCAAAGCTTCCCCACACTCTTGAGCCTCTAACAAGGGGGCAGGCAGAACCAAAAGAATTAACAAGCAAGCAGAGAAGATGCTTTTGTTCTGCGTCCCCTGCTGGACCAGTCCAAAATCCCACCACCTTTGGCCCTGCTTTCCTTCTTCCTTTCTTTTCTTTCTCCCCTCCCATAAGTTTTATATAGTTGGAGTACATGCTTGACCTTCTGCTGATTTCCCTGTGAGGCCCCTCCACACAGCCCTCTCTGTATCTGTGAAGATGCCAAAGGAAGGGTCCCCCCAAGGTAAGCACATGCTTCTACGTTTGGCTGAGCCAAGCCCGTTTCTCAATTCAGTCCGAAGCAGGTGTTCTCTCGGTTTTACTGAATTGAACATCAAGGTGACTTGTTGCCCACTGTCACCCAACTAGCGAGTCCTCGACCTGGAACCTGACCCAGGCCTCCCGAGCCCGAGTCTGGGGCTCTTCCTCCAGGACTGGACTGCCTCTCCACTAATAATGGCACTCATTGAATCGGCCATGCCCCACTGCCCACACCGCCTCTCCAAAGACAAGCCTCACACCAGATGGCTCGCCATTCAATGAATCAGCCCTCTGTCTGGGCAATAGGGGGGAAAAAGCTGCTTCCCTTGTTACTTTTTCTTCAATACCAGTCTTTCCCCTCCCGGCCTTTCCCTTCATCCATTCCAAATGAGACCAACCGCTTATTCATTTCTCCCCCTCAGTGACAAGCACCTGAAATAATATAATTGGGATACAATCAATAGCTCGATCCATCTGACCAAATCCTGGCTGAACTCAAAAGAGCTACCAGTCATTCATTGATCCTGATTCTCAGGACCAAGTTTTGTCCTAACCCTGGGCTCCCGAGCCTCTTGTTCATGGCGAACTCATCAGTCGTTCACTGTGCATACCAGCTGGAACTTCAGCAAGTCCCCAAATTGGAAGGAACCTCCATGGCCTGTGGGTGTGAGTTTGTATTTATTCTTTCTACATTCTACATTCCAAGAAAGGTGCTGGTTACCTCCCTCATTAGATAATCAGCAGCTTGAGGGTAGGAAGTGGTTCCTTCTTTCCATTCATAGCACGATGGCTAGAACAGATAAGGGACAGAGATGATAAATACTCACTTGCTTATTCATCTCATCCAACCCTCAATGCTTGGAGGGATTCCATGGACGATGGAGGCTGAACTAGGGCAATGAGAAGGGAGAGGAAATGGAAGACACTACACCAAGCCCAAGTCAGAAACGAGAGAGTCTCAGAGGAGCTACTGAGGAAGAAGGGCAACCAGAAAAGAACTATCAGGAGCACTAGGGAAAGGACAGCTGGGAGCAGGATCCCATAAAATCCAACGATCTTGAGCCAAGATGAGAAGTAGTTCAGGTTGGAAGGCTCAGGAGAATTCCAATAAGCTGCTACTCTGAAAAGTGTGGTTTCTTGGGGGGCAAAAAAGAATGTCTCCCTACCTTCAAGGAGATCAAAGTTCTCATCTACACCGAAATATTCACAGCAGTGCCTTTTGCGGAAGCAAAGAATGAGAAACAAAGTGGGTGCCCAGTGATATGGAAAATGAGCTTAGGGAGTTCTGCACCATGAGAGGTGATGTATGAGGAATTCCGAGAATCGTGGTGCAACTTTTATGAAATGATGCAAAATGAAAGAAACATACACAATGACTAGAATCATGTTAAAGAAAAGAACAGGAAGGCAATGCCAAAGGCTGCTGGATTCTAATGTCCATCTTGGCCAGAGAGGAAAAAGATACAAAAATGTAAGTCCCTCCCACTTTTCCTTGGGGAGATGAAGGGCTGAGTGCAGAATGGTGCAAATGTCCCGTGGTGGCTCTAGAAGCCATGGCTGCTTCTGCCAAACTGTTTTTTCTGTTCTTGCAAAAGAAGCCTGGAGGATATATATCTAAAAATGGGTATAATGTAAAGATAAGGCATCAATAACACTGTCTTTTAAAAAGATCATGTGCCCCTTTCTGGTTTTAAGAATAATATGCATTTTCCAAAACCTCACCTTCTGTCTTAGAATCTACACTAAATATTGGTTCCAAGGCAGAAGAGTGGTAAGGGCTGGGCAAGGGGGGGGGGGAAGGTAAGGGACTTGTCCAGGGTCACCCACATAGGAAGTGTCTGAAGCCAGATTTGAAACTAGGGCCTCCTATCTCCAGGCCTGGCTCACTATCCACTGAGCCACCCAGCTGCCTCTTTTGAATCTTGTTAGCATTTGCTAGCATTTACACAGCACCTTAAGCACAACTTATTAGAACCTCACAACAACTCTTTGAAGTAGGTGCTGTTATCCCCATTTTACAGACAGAAGTAGCCAGAGTGACTTGTTCAGGGTCACATAGCTAGCAGGTATCTAAGGGAGGATTTGAACTTAAGTTCTTCTGACTCCAAATCCTGCACTATCTGCTAGTTATAAGATGGCAGATACTAAGGACCGCCAGTGGGACACAAGCAATGAATAACCTTGGGCATACTAAACACCTTCCATCAGACACAAAGCTAAAAAATGAAGATAAATTAAATAAGAGATTGGAAAAACCTCAGGTAGATGTTTAAATGAACTACTCTGTACTAGGACTGCCCAACCTGGCTAAGCGTGCAATTCCCAGTGATAGAATCAACAGGATTTATCAAACACTTAGCAGAGTGCCTGGCACATAGTAGGCCCAATATAAATATTAGCTATGATTATTATCCCCTCCACTTCCCAAGATCCAATGGACAGATGATACCACAATGATTTACTCTAATTTTAGAGAAGAGTCCACTGAACTGCCATGCCCAAGTTAGGAAGAAACTTTACCATGTGTAAAAGGTATGACTTCGTTTAGAAAATAAAACAGGAGGAGTAGCTAGGTAGCACAGTAAAGAGAGTGCCAGGCTTGGAGTCATGAGGACCTCAATTCACATGTGGCCCTAGACCAGTGATGGTGAACCTATGGCAAGGGTACCAAAGACGACATGCAGAGCATTCGCTGTAGGTAGGTGGACACTCCCTCCCCAATCCCCCCTGCCCAGTTCATTACTAGAAAGGCAGAAGGACTTGGACAGAGCTGTTCCCTTCCCCTTCTCCACTGAGCCTGATAATATCTTTTTCACATTTCCCACCCCTTTACCCAGCAGCCCCATGGGAGTGCAGTGGGTAAGGCAGGAGGCTCACAAGCAGCAGAGCTAGAGGGGAGCAGAGGGCTCCCCCTCTTCACACTGGCCTATGAACATTTTTCCACATCCCCTGCCTCTCTGCCCAGCAGTCCAATGGGAGCACTTCCCTCCTCTACTGTCTCGGGTAAGGGGGGGGGTCGGTGCAGCACTCAAGTCTCTGAAGGGCACAGGCACTTGGTCTAGGGGTTGGGGGCAGGGCCTGGCACTCCCTCTCTAAAAGGTTTGCCATTGCTACCCTAGACACTTCCTAGCTGTGTGACCCTGGGCAAGATATTTAACTCCCACTGCATAGCCCTTGCCACTCTTCTACCTTGGAATTGATACTAAAACAGAAGGTAAGGGTTTAAAAAAATGGAAATGAAGCAGGAAGGAGGGCTCTTAAAGCTGGGGTGGCTGAGCAGTACATTGGAAAGATATTTGGTGAGAGGACCCAATCTAGGTTCCAATCCCAGCATGCCTTTTGCTACCCATGTGATCTTGGGCAAGTCACTTAGGCAAGATCAATATGGTTCCCAATGTCCTCATCTGTAAAATGAAGAGGTTGGACTAGAGGACTTTTCTAGTTCCTTCCAGACTATATTAAATCCAAGGAAGCCGTTTCAGACTAGGCCCTCCAACCAGAAGTGGAAAGGCATTTGAATGCTTCTTTCCTGCTCTCTTTGGCTCTCTGAAAAGTAAAAGCATGTGTACAGTCTTAGATCTAGAAGAGTACCTCACACGTAAGTTTTTTTCAGACCCTTAGTGCCTCGTTTTCCCCTTGGAATGAGCAGGTAGCTTTCCAAGATCCCAGTGCCTGACCTTAGAGTAACTAATGAGCCTCAATTTTTAAACCTGCCTGGGAGGACAGGGGAAAAATGCCAGCCAACATTAAGTGCTCATCTTGTTTTCAAGGTAATACTTAGCAGGCCAATGCTTATCTGCATGAATTAGTAAACACCAACCTTTACTTAAATGACTAGCAATAGCTGGAACTAAAAGGAACAAAGACAAACACCCTTTGTTCTCTTATCTTTTGGATGGTAAACCAAGGTACTGTTTAGCAAAGATGATCTGGAAAAGAGAACTCATCTAGGGAAGGAGAGCAGCTTATATTTATATGCAAGTTTTCATTTTCACACTTACCAAGAAAGCAGAAAGCCCCAGAGAGATTTGGGTCAGGAAACCTGAGTTATGATCTAACCCTTTGTCACTTCCTACCTCTGTGGTAGTAAACCCCTTGATCTCTCTTGGCCTCAGTTTTCCCATCTGTAAAATGAGGGGGTACATCTACATAGCCTCTGATGATGAGGTTTCTCCAAGTTCTCTGGCTCTCAGTTCATAGGAATCCCACTTTCCAGAGGAATAGTGATGCTGAAAAAGGGGAAATGACTTGGCCAAAGAGACGCAGATTATCTATCATGTGGTAGAGCTGATATTTAAACGTATGTCTGCTTACTTACCTCTAGAATCCAGAGCTCTTTGTCTCTCAGTTTTCCCAGCCCCCACCCCCACCTTTCAGGTTTTGAAGAACTTCTAATTCTCACCAAAATGTCAGGAGTTTATTCACTGCTACAGCTTGAGAGCCCCCATCTCTACTAATTTCATCATCAACTGGGCATTTAGTGGAAACACTGAGGACTAGTGGAAGGCGGGAGTGGGCCTTGCGTCTGAAGAGCACGGCTTCGAATGCCACTGATCACTAACTCACAGGGTTACCTCAGAGCCTTCGTTTCCTTCTTCATCTTTGTAACGGTTAAATTAGTTTCTCTACTAAAAAGAATTATATTTTTATGAGATTTATTAAAGATAATTAGAAATCAAGGATACAAAATAATAAACCACGTGCCATGGCTGATTTAGCAAAATTCAGAACCCCTGCACTTAGGTTACTCACTACATCCTTGCAATCTCTGAGTACAGGAAGAGAAGAAGCGTGTGCTTAGAAGCAGAAGAAGAGAGCCCTTTAAATACTAATTGTGTTCTTGCACTCAGGTGAGGTTATAGGGAATTCTAGGAAGTACCAAGGACTTCTGGGAACTGAAGTCTGGGATTCAAATCTCCATTTTTACATCTTTCAAATGGAGACTTCCTGACTCATTTCTACTTCCTAACTCAAGACTTATTCCAAGGGAAGCCCATTATAAACCTTAAAGCATCATGGAAATGGGAGCTACTATTACTTGTTCCTTGAATTAGGAGAAAACATAATCTACTTCCAAAGTGTCACATGCCTCAGTGAATAGCAAGTCTGATGTGGACTGGACAAATCAAATGAAACAAAGACTTAGAATAGTTCTCTTTAGAATGTGTGATACATTTTCTTTTTTTTAACTCTTATCTTTTGTCTTGGAATCAATACTGTATATTGGTTCCAAGGCAGAAGAGTGGTTACGGCTACGCCATGGGGGTTAAGGGACTTGCCAGGGTGACACAGCTGGAAAGTGCCTGAGCTCACATTTGAACCCAGGACCTCCCATCTCTAGGCCTGGCTCTCAATCTACTGAGCTACCCAGCAGCCCTACAATTTTCTTTTAACAAAATCAGGGTCATAACTAGGGCAGGCAATTGCACCTTTGTTCCAGGGGACCACATTTAGACAATCCTTTTTTTAAACCCTTACTTTCTCTCTTAGAATCAATACAGGGTATTCATTCTAAGACAGAAGAGTGGTAAGGCCAAAGAGATAATAAGGAAAAAGACTTGTACAAGAATATTCATAGCTGCACTCTTTGTGGTGGCCAAAAATTGGAAAATGAAGGGATGCCCTTCAATTGGGGAATGGCTGAACAAATTGTGGTATATGTTGGTGATGGAATACTATTGTGCTAAAAGGAATAATAAAGTGGAGGAATCCCATGGGGGCTGGAACAACCTCCAGGAATTGATGCAGAGTGAAAGGAGCAGAACCAGGAAAACATTATATACAGAGACTGAAACACTGTGGTACAATCAAACGTAATGGACTTCTTTACTAGCAGCAGTGCAGTGATCCAGGACAATTCTGAGGGATTTATGAGAAAGAATGTTATCCACATGCAGAGAAAGAACTGTGGGAGCAGAAATGCATTAGAAAAATATATGCTCGATCATGTAGTGCGATAGGGGTGTGATTAGAGTTTTGATGTTAAAGGATTGCTCCACTGCAAATATGAATAACATGGAAATAGGTTTTGAATGATGATGCATGGATAACCCAGTGGAACTGCTTGTTAGCTTTGGAAGGGGAGGAGGAAAGAGCAGGAGAGGGGGATCATGAATCATGTAACCATGGAAAAATATTCTAAATAAAAAATTTTAAAACCCATACGTCAGTGTTCCTATTTTCCCACATCCCCTCCAGCATTTGTTATTCTTCTTAAACATTTTATGATAATTGCTCAAAGAAGAGGCTAATTCTGAGGTCTGTTCCACCCCACTCCCCCCTCATCAACTACTTCAAATCCCTAATCTGCCAATTTGAGAGAGTTGGCTTTTCCAGGCTTCTTTTAGCAGATTTATTCAATGCGATCTGACTTAAGATGGTAGAGTAAGCGCCTAGGTTACTTGGCCATTGGCCAAGAGAGTAGCTATTCAAGTTACCTATTAAACAGATACGCTTTCTTTTATGGAGAGACATTACTAGGCAGTCCAGGGGTTAGGTTAATTGATGCCAAAGCACCTTCAGGGGAAGGGAAGGGTCAGACATTGCCCCATAAGTATTAAGGCAGTAAGAGCCACTGCCAAGGATGCTAGGATGGAGAAGCTTGCCCGAGCTTACCAGGGAGCCCTAAATGCTATTAGGATTGTCTAAATGTGGGGGAAGCTAGGTGGGGGCTAGAGAGCTGAGAGCCAGGCCCAGGGATGGGAGGTTCTGGGTTCCAATCTGGACTCAGACACTTCCCAGCTATGTGACCCTGGGCAAGTCACTTAACCCCCATTGCCAAGCCCTTACCACTCTTCTTCTTCTTCTTTTTTTTAAACATTATTTTATTTGGTCATTTTCAAACATTATTCATTAGAAACAAAGATCATTTTCTTTTCCTCCCCTCCCCTCCTGCCACCCCTCCCACTGGCGATGCGTGATTCCTCTGGGTATCACATGTGTCCTTGATCTGAACTCATTTCCATGTTATTGGTTTTTGCATTAGGTTGTTCATTTAGAGTCTCTCCTCAATCATATCCCCTCCACCCCTGTAGTCAAGCTGTTGCCTTTCCTCAGTGTTTTACTCTCACCATTTGTCCTTTGCTTATGAATAGTGTTTTTCCTCCTAGATCCCTGCAGATTATTCAGGGACATTACACCACCACCAATGGAGAAGTCCATTATATTCGATTATACCACAGTGTATCAGTCTCTGTGTACAATGTTTTCCTGGTTCTGCTCCTCTCACTCTGCATCAATTCCTGGAGGTTGTTCCAGTCTCCATGGAATTCCTCCACTTTGAGCACAATAGTATTCCATCACTAACATATGCCACAATTTGCTCAGCCATTCCCCAATTGTAGGGCATTCCCTCATTTTCTGGTTTTTTTGCTACCACAAAGAGCGCAGCTATGAATATTCCTATACAAGTCTTTTTCCTTATGATCTCTTTGGGGTACAAACCCAGTAACACTGATGTACTGTTAGTGGAGTTGGTTGGTCCACCATTCTGCGGACTGATTTGGAACTGTGCCCAAGCCCAGAGGGCTCCAAAACCCTTTGACCGAGCAAATATGACTATTAGGTCTATAGCCCAAGATGATCAAAGAAAAGGGGAAGGGCCCTATTGTATAAAATATTTATAGCACCTCTTTTTGTGGTGGCAAAGAATTGGGAACTGAGGTGATGCCCATAAACTCTAGAGTAGCTGGACAATTGATGGTTTATGAGCATTATGGAATAATATTATTCTTTAAAGAAATGATGAAGGGGATGATTTTAGAGAAACCTGGGAAGACTTATATGAAATGACTCAAAGGAAAGTGAGCTGAACCAAAAGAACCATCTACAATCTACATAGTAACAACAATATTGTAAAGATTATCAACCGTGAAAGATTTTGTGACTCAATAATCAGTGCAATGATCCAACACAACTCTAAAGGGCTCATGATGCCAATTTGATCCACCTCCATAAAGAGAACTGATGGACTCGGGAGACTTTTTGGAACATGGCTAATAGGAAAATATATTTTGCATGACCTCATATGTAAAATAGGTATCATATGTCTTGCCTTCAAAATGGTTGACGGGACTGGAGGGAAAGAGAGAATTGAAAATTGAGAACTGCAAATGAAATTCAAAAAATAAAAGGTTTCAAAATATCTTTTGCAACGAAGCAATTCTAAAACAGAGCATCTAGCTTCTACCTAAAAACCTCCTTAGCTTGTTCTGATCTTAGCAGATCTCATGGTTAAGGAAAAAAAATCAGGGTGATTTCTTTCTTCTTCCGATTTTCCAATGTGAACTTTAGCTGAGAGGATGCTCAATCAGCACCCCAAAACAAGGACAAGCTCAACATGGTAGATCTAAGAATTTTACATGAGTAAATGATAAGCAAAGGGCTTTCCCCTTAATCTTTTATCATAGTTAGACTCTCAGTTTTGGATGGATCTTTTCAAAGATTATGTCATCCAACCCATGCTTGAGGTGCTTGGCACATAGTAAATTGACTCTCTGACAAAAATCCCTTCTCTGGCCTTCCAGACAAGTTCTCATCTCTTGAAGATGTCTCTACTGATGGCTTAAATGGTCTGGTCACCGAGGCATATCTGCCGACCAATTTGATCCTGTGTGTTTTAAAAATAAAAGCTCTTAAATCCTTTCCTTCTGGCTTAGAATAGATACTGAGTATCAGTTCACAGGCAGAAGAATGGTAAGGGCTAGGCAACCAGAGTTAAGTGACTTACCCAGAGTCACACAGCTAGGAAGTGTCCAAGGCCAGATTTGAACCTAAGACTTCTTATCTCCAGGCCTGGTACTCCATTCTCTGAATCACTTAGATGCCCTGCCCCTCCCTCCCCAGATAGCTCTTTAAAAGCAGTTAGGGGGACTAGAGAAGCAGCCTTATGAGGGTAATGTTAGGACTTATCCGAAGAGCCAGTTGTGTTCTTCCCTTGAAACAACTAGTCCCTACCTAGCTGCCCATAATGCCTCATTATTACATCCAATGAAGAGCACAATGGCATGAATTGGCCCAAGCTAGAGAAACAAAGTCTAGAATAACCGATCGAGGTCAGTCTAACTCCCATGGCAGAATCTGGCAGAACCCCCACAAAGGCTATCTCCCAGCTTCCTTCCTCTGTAAGATCTTGAGGTCCTTGAAGAAGATACTTCCTAGGCCCACACTGACCCTTTCCTCAGCCAGCTCACTGGTCCACGGAGAAAAGTAACATGTTTGCAAAGTCAAACCAGAGCAAGAAGATAGTTGAGAACAAAGGGCCCTTCCCAGACATCTCTGCCCTAAGAAAGGAGGAGGGGACAATCCCAATACCATCTATCACTATAAAACCACAGAGTAGCGGCAGCCTTCATCAGAGCTGCTCCTAGCTAAGAAAGGTGCAGCCTTGGTTTTCCTTCCATCTTGGAGATCAGGAGACCCTCACCCTTTCGTCCTGACTGTCACAGGCTTGAAGGTAGGCTCCTGCCCTCTGAGTTTATCTAGACAAAATCTATCTTCCTTTGTCGCTGGTCCCCATCTCACTCAGTCTTTCTGCCTAGCTAGGAGCTTCAACATAGCCAAGCAAGGATGGTTTCACTGGGACCTGGAAGGATTCTTTTTCTTGCTCTCACTTGTCTTCTCTGCAGTCCCTTCTTTCCCTTCAAGTCGCAGCCTCTGCCCATCTCATGAGCTCTCCCGGAGCTCTTCTGTGTATGTTCTCTTCTCTCCCTTTTAACTTTTCTTCTGTGCCTGAAATTCTGGGACTAGTTGCAAAGGCCGAGTTCTTCACGGCCAGCCATCCTATTGAGCTAAATGTCCATTTGGCTGGATGTTCAGCAACTTCCAGCAATCTTTTAGCAAAGACATTGGTAGTGTCACCCGCATGTATTTTCATTCTTGGTTTTTTGTGTATTTACACTTGGGTTTTCTAAGAAGGAGATGTAAGCGTACATGTGGATTACTAGGTGCTACTTTGTCAAGATGCGCACTATTACCAATGTTAGAAGGCCTTGAGACATGAGTACCAAAAAGCCTCTGGCCATGGTAGGAAGAGCATTCCAGGGTAAAATGTTATAAAGAGTAATGCAAGTAAGAAGGAAGGGAAGGCCGCATAGACGGGGCAAACTACAGTTTCAAAGAGCATCCCGCAAGGACTCCAAAGGCCAAGAAGATGGGTTTGGGGATATATTAGCAGGAAAAAACAATTCAAAAACACAAAATGATTGTAGGTCAGACTCACTGGGCTTGAAAAGAAGGCAGAGGGAGAAAAGAGTGATCCTGGGTCCCCCAAATTCACTGTGACCGGCTGGAAGCATGAGATCAAATAGGGGCAAAACAGGATATCCTAGACCTAGTCAGTAAACTAAATGTAGCTCAATCCCCCCAAGGAACAATGTGAGGAGCTTCTGAAGCAACTTAAGGAAGAAACTCTTGACCAAGCATATTACTGATCGTTAGAAAAGGATGTTCTGCAATGATACATGTAAAACCCAGTGGAATTGCTCATCTGCTCTGGGAGGGGCGAGGGAAAGAACACAAATCATGTAACCTTAGGAAAATATTCTAAATTAATTAATTGATTAAAATGAATAAATAAAATTTTAAAAAAGAAAGGGATGTTTTGGAAGTAAAGGACTGATTATATGATTCCTGGTGGGGTGGACATGGCAAGAGAAATGACAGCAAGCCTCCAACCTTAGGTAAGTTCAAGAATTAAAGATCTAGAGGTTTCAGGGACCTCAGGGGCTAGAGATCAGCTCTCTCAGTTTACAGAGGAGTAAACTGAGGTTCAGGGAAACTAGTGACTTGCCTAAGGTCAGAGATAGGGGAAAAAAGAGATAGGTACTTGTTAGAGTCAGGATGGGAACCCAAATCCTTGGTCAACAGGTGGAGGATTCCTACTGTCACACTGACTCAGGAAGGCCATGCAGCCAAGTGGGATCTGTAATTTCTCTGCTTTGCTGCTCCTTATGCCAGAATTAAAATCCTCATCCCCATTCCATTCATCAGCTGACTCTCTTTCTCAGCCTTTAAATCCAAACACAAATGCCACGTCCACTTCCACGATCACCTAATGGTCCACAATGACCTACCCATTCAGACTTCCCAGAGCAGAGGTATCTTTGTGTCATACCTCCCCGTGAACCTGATTGATCCATGAGGGCAGGTACGGTGTCTTTGCTAAGCTTTGCACATTTCCCAGGGCCTAGTATGATACTTCTTTTGAGATGTTTGCTGAATGACCTCAAGGGGATGAGGCTGTTACATCAATGAAGCCACCGACCTTTGAAAGTGTTAAAGCTTACATACTCTGTTTACTAAGACAGGGAAATGTATTCTATCTACGTAAGAGAAATTTCATGGCACAGTGAAAAAAGTACTGCCTCTGGAGTCAAAGGCCCTGGGTTCAAACTCCATCTCTGAGTTTTACTGTGACTTTGGCCACGTTACTTAATCTCTCGAGGCCTCCGTTCAGTCTCCTTATCTGTGGAAAAAGTAGCAGACTGGACTAGAGGACCTCTGAGATCCCTTTTTGCTGTGGTTCTGTGATCTCAGAAAATCCCAAGGAATTTTCAGAACGTTCTGCTTAGAAACCAAACAATTTGCTTACACAGAGCATCTCTCTCCAACAGACACAAATTGTTAGCTTGACCACTCTCCATAGCCATTGGGCCAACACGTGGACCACGCTGCTTGTGGTTAGAATAGAACTTGTAGATAGAATGATCCACAGGAGGGAGGGTGGCCAAATAGTTTCCCCCCAAGGTTTAGCGATGCTCATAGATGAAAGGTCCATGAGATTTACTGAGGTAAACTCGGATGCCTGCAGGGCCTTTAAGGGGGCACCCTCTCTAATCCCACAAAAAAGGACCAGTCTGTCCGGCTGACACCACATTCTCCCGCTATGCCTGGAGCAAGGAGTGGAGGGCCAGCTGGCCAGACCATGCATCTTACCAAGTGAGGCAATTCAGAGGCTGCTTTCAAACTCTTGAAAACAGATGCTTCCTGACCCAAAGGTATTCGTTCTTTATTTCCCCCACCACTCAGAGAAAAAGACTTAAGTAAACATGTCAGGAATGTTTGCTGAGTTCTGAGAATGGGTTTTAAAATACATCAAAATTCCTGTTTGGGAAAGGTTACTGCGCCGTCTATTCAGGGCACTTCGTTATTTCTTTCAATTAAACCTGGGCCTGGCAAAACAAATATTTCCAAAATATCCAAGAGCAGAACAAAAATAAGATGCTGAAATAGCCCCAGCTCCCCAACCACATGCTGGCGAGAGGCGAGTTCCAGCCACCCCCAAAGTCAAAATCTTGGGGTCCTGGCCTGGGAGCTCAAATGGAGGCTGACCTGAAATCAGCACAGCTCAGGCCAGATTAGGAAACTTTTTCTGGAAAACAACAGTGGGTCATTTGTTTTCCTGTAAATCAGGATTCCAGAAAGTAAAACCACCCTTGTCTAGGCCAGGGCCGAACAAGAAAGCAGGTAGGATTCTGAGCAAGAGTGAGAACCAAAACAAACCAAAAATACGTTGGCGGGAGCCAAGAGTAAATAGAGAAAAAGGGAAGAGGAGGGGACGGAGAAAACAATATGTCCCTGTTTTCCATTCTAAAAATATGATTGCCCAAAATGTCGTATGCCACACGTGTACCTTAATTGTAGCCAATGCACGTTTTGGACGTACAATAGGACACATTAAAGAGGATCATTGGATCACTGCTCTCTAGCTGGAAGGACCTCAGAGGTCATCTAGTTCAACTTCCCTTCATTTTACAAATGCAGAAACTGAGGCCCAAGTTACAGAGGGGCAGCTGAATCTCAATGTCCAAGTCACAGTCATGATCTAGCCCTCTGGCTCCATGTGCAGAGTAATAGGAGGCCTTGCATATAAGGACCCTTTTCTTCATTCCACAGCAGTACTGGGAACACAAGAGAAGAGTTGAGAAATATGGATCCAATGTGCAAAGCTGCCACTACTGGTCTGGGTAACTGTGGGCAAATCACTGCCCCTCCTTGAGCTTTATTTTCCATACATAAAACAAAGGGGCTAAACTAGATGATATCTACTGTTCCTTTACGTTGGAACAGGCTACTACTGTCAGTTCCATCACTCTACTTTCTAGGCCTCAGTTTCTCCATTTGGGTGAAAAGAAAGCTGGACTCAGCAGAGTACAGAGAAAAGAGGACAACTTTGGAGTCATACAACCTAAGATCAAATCTGGACCCTGCTGCTTGTGTGGCCTTGAGCAAGTCACCACCTCTCTGGCCTTTGAGCTCTAAAGCTCTGCCCCATGATATGTTACGGCTAGAAAGGAACTTTATTTTTATTTTTATTTGTTTTTAAGTATTTTTCCAAGGTTACCTGATTCTTGTTCTCTCCCTCCTTTCTTCCCTCCCCGCTCCCGGAGCCAATATTCCACTGGGTTGTACATGTATTATCACTCAAAAACTATTATATTCTAACAAATAATAACTATAATAAATAATAACAATAAATAATATTTATTTGATATTATTTAAGTAAAATTAACCATTGAAATAAACAATATAATATATGATAAAATAAATATTTCAGAATAATTATTTAACTAAATAATAATAGTAATAAATATTATAATAAATAAGAAATAAAATATTATTCATTTTTGCAATAGAGTCATCTTTTCAAAGCCAAACCCCAAATCCTATACCCATAAAAAACATATAAACTGGTGATAAATCCTGTTTTCCTTCTGCGTTTCTACTTAGAAAGGAACTGGAGGTGCTACAAAGTAGCACAAAATGCCTGGCAAAGGCACGCGAGGGGAAAAAGTCCCTACCTGAGCAACTGTCACTGCAAGGACCCCCACAATTGGCAGCTCATGAACTCCTGTGCCCAGGCTCATGAAGAGAGGCGGTCATTTGCTCATCCATCAGGGCCCAGGCAAACCCAAGCAAACCTGGCTGAGAAAGCAGGTCTATGGGAGACAGGGTGGGGCCCTCCACCTCTCCAAGATGCTGTAGGGCAGCCTCTTCCAAGAGGAGGAAGTCTGCTTCAAGAGAACATGGGAGGTCCATACCTCAGGCTAAAGACTCAGCCTTTTTGTTAGCAAAGCCAAGATAATACCCAAGGCAGCTTCCTCTCCGAGTGGGAGCTGGGAATGTTAGAGCAGCAAGGGCATGGGGGGGCGGGGCAGGAACATCACAAATGTTTGGGCAAGTAACTTCAAATCCTTCTGCCTGGCTCATTTTCCCCAGACATTTTGACCTCCTTCTTCCCGTTGCTGGGGAGGAACTCTGGGGAGCAAAGCTTCCTTTGCCCCCTTGAGCATACCGCTTCCCTCCCTCTTCTCCAGCTCTCCCCCATCTGCCCCGCTCTTTCCCTTCACCTGCCAAAAGCCCCTGGGTCTGTGCCAATTGCTTCATTGGAACCGAAGTCCATGTTGCCACAGCCTCTCATAGGATGGCAGAACGAGGGGACTCTAGAGTAAGGAACACTGGGGGTTGCCTACTCTATCCCCCTCATTTGACAGTTGGGGCTACTGAGGCCCATAGAACGGAAGGCCTATACTAGGAGACAACTTAGAGGTGGCGGGGATGTCCAAGGGACCTCCCAGGCAGCCTTTCCTGAACAGAAATTCCCTCTACAATATAAGGTGGCTGCCAATGAGGGTGAAACCGTTAGCTCCTGAGGCAGCCAGCCTTCCCTCACTCTCTGCACCAACTCAAAATCAGGGCAAGTTTCTCCTGGCGAAATCTGTCTCACCCCCATTGCCCCTACCTCCTGCTGGCTGTGCCCTTTGGGGCCCAGAAGAATGAGTCTGATCCCTCATCCAGCCATCTCAGCCCTTCAGATCTGCGAAGGCAGCTGTGTCCTTCCCATCCAAGCCATCCCAAGCGCCCGCCTTCCTTCCACCAGTCCTCCTGTGGTCTGGGCTCACTCTGCTCGTCTTTCTTCCCGGTCTGCTCCAGCTTGCCTAAGCAATGTGTTTTTCAGTGTGGTGCCCCGGACTGAAAGAGATCATCTATGGTCCAACCCCCTCACTGGAACCGAGCTTGGGAAAAACCGGAGGCTCCAAAAGGGAGAATGGCCAGCCTAGGGCAGGGGTTCAAGGCCTTTTGGGTGCCCCAAGTCCCTTTGGCCATCTGATAAAACCTATGGACCCCTTCTAAGAGCCATGTTTTTACATGTCTAAAATGAGATACAAAGCATTACAAAAGAAAGCAATTATATTGAAATAAGCGCTCTCTCTCGCTCGCACCAAGTTCACAGACCTCAGGTTGAGAACCCTCTCCCTACCTAAGGGGCCAAGGATAAAGAAGAGTCTAACCAGAAATAGAACCCAAGCCTTCATTATCTTCATCTAGTTCTCTACCCACTTTCTTAGAAGTCCCTTGGCCCTCAGGCAAACATTGCAGTTCACTATTCCCCAAAGAATTTGCAAGCAGGCCAGTCACAGGGTTAGCATATATCTGAACTCACTGAGTTTGAATTCGGGAGGTTCTGGGTTCAAATCCCAGTTCTGCCATTTACTACTTAGGTGACCCTGACTATGTCATTTCCCCCTCTGGGTCATAAGTTCCTCATCTGTCACATCAGAAGGCTGGCCCAAATGCCCCTAAGGTCCCTTCTAGCCCTAAATGCCCTCACGACTAGCCTTGGCTCTGCCATGTAGGCATTAATGTTCCCCTTACCTTCCTGCCCTCCCCCACTCCCATACCATACTCCACCCCCATGCATGTTGAAATTTAGAAGTGGATCCAGCTGGGCTCACAGACAGGCCCGGCATAGGTATCAGTTCCTCCGGAGCAGAGGTTTCATCCTGTTCAGCCCACCAGGAACAGCAATGGCATTTAAACTGGGAGTGATGAGCCAAACAAAAACAAACCCAACTGGGGTTTTAATCCCTCCGATAAGAAAACATGCTTAAATTTAGGCCTGACTTCCTGTTTTCCAGCTCCTGTTTCAGCAGGGCATCCCAAGCCACCATCCACACGCATCCCTGTAAACGGGAAATAAAGGTGAAACTAGGCAATCCAGGCTGTTCAAATGACTCTTCTGGAAGCCAGTCTTTCAGGCTGGCTAAAGGAGCAAATCCCAAGAGCAGCAGGTGACAGGGAGAAAGGGCTCATCAGTGTCCAAGGAGCTTTGCCCAAGCTCAGCCCCGTGAGGGAGATGGGACATCTGCCTTCCTTGAAGGGGTATAAACAGCCAAAGGGACTTACCCGAGGAGACACAGGAAACCATCCCAGGCAGCCAGATCTTATGATCAAAGGGGCTAGAGCTAGGAAAGGCCTTAGAGTTCACCTAGTCTAGTCCTGTCTCCCCAGTTTTACAGAGGAAGAAACTAAGGTACAAGAGGAGAAGGGACTTGCCTAAGGTGGTCAACGGCAGAGCTGAGATTCAAACCTAAAAGAGTTATTCAAAACCTTTCACGTTTTCCCAGAATGCTTCGCTTTATGTCAAGTCTGGCCCTACTGGCAGACAAAACAGGACCGTTTCAACAAGCAAAGTGCCTTGCGTACAGTGGATCCTTAATAGGTGCTGGCTGAATTAAATGGAACTTAAATTTCATCATCACCAGTGTTAGCAATTCCAGTGAAGAGAAGGCCATTACAGACCTTACTACCATTTGCTTTTCACAATAGTTCTGTTCAAGTAAAATATTCTTGCTCCCATTTTCCAGAAAAGAAAACAGAGGCCCAGGGAAGTATAAGTGACTTGTCTAAGACCACACCCATGGCAGGCAAGGGAGCCTGGACTCCACACCAAGTCTGATTCTCAAGTCTGGAGCTCTTTTAGTGTGTCCATTTCATCAGCAGCCTTCTCATTTTATTCTGCCCTCAGGCTAACTTACCTCTTCATAGGAAGTACTGACAAAGTCTGAAGCAGGTATAGAATAGAGCAGAGTGGAAACAGGAGTGGATTTTGAGTCCAAGGACATGAGTTCAAATTCCACCTCTATTACCGACAATCTCTGAGACACGGTGGGCAAGTCTCTCTAGGTGTCAGTTTCCTCCTCAGGGGGCTTAGAATCAATAGTGCCCACTAGCTCTGTATCTCTGCTCCAAAGAAAACTTCACACAAAGCACAACCATTGGGTCCCTGCTAAGTGCAGGGGCCCATTTTGGGTGAGGGGAGACAAAATATAAAGACATAGTCCTGGGCCCTCAGAGAACTGCACCACAGAAGAGGGAGAGAACCACCCAAGTCCACAGAGAGAATATTTCATAGACAGTTGGAGACTCAAATCTCCATTCTATCTGGCACTCTCTCCTAAAGTCTTGCTCGTTAACATCCTGGTTATTGCTGGGAATGTTTGTTCCTGGGACACGGAGTCCATAGACCACCCTCAGTCAGGGAGTGGGGGTGGGACCCTGGCAGAACCAAGGCCAGAGGGAGGGAAGTGCCCCAAAGGAGAGGAACGTATTCCTCCTCTAGCTTCTATGCTCAGCTCCACTATTCCTAAACGTTATCAGGGCCTTGAAGTTCTGCATCTGGGGATAAGTCCCAGCCACGCCACCCTAGCAGTTAGGATAATGTTCTTGCAATTTTCCCAAGACAAAACAAGCTCATTGGGAGGCAGGGATTTATGGGAGCCCAGCAATATTCATGGGGCACACATTCCCTACCTCCCAAAAGCCTCCATTCTCTAGAGAATCTTAGAGTCAGGGAGAGCTAGGTTCAAATCCCATTTCAGACATTTATACTAAACTAAGTGACCCTGAGGAAGCCACCAAAGCCTGATCTGCCCCATTGCTACATCTGTAGATGGTACCAGGGCCCCATCCAACTTTACGGCTCCTCTTGCTGGTCCGTTAGGATTCGAATTCTCCCCCGCTCCCAAAGGAAACCAGCGAATTAAAAAACAAATCTGTCCAAACATCCTATCCCTGCTGAACATGGCTGAACATACTATCCGTACTAAATGAAATTCCTTCGTATACTCTTATCTATGTTGAGGGGGGGAGACAAGAGGGAGCAGGGCCTCATATTGGATTTTCCATCAGAGAAGAGACATTCGTAGTCATAACAGGCTGTGAAAACAACCAGATCAATCCCGAGACCTCAAAAATATATGGAGCAGGGGGAAGTTGGCCATACATCAAAATGTTTACAGGCTAACAGAACGGTCCTGGCCAAATCCTTATCTGCCGCCCAGATTTCAGAGGGCCAAAGTATGGAATGAAGGCATGGATCAGGTATGCACAGAGATGACTTAAGGGAGAAGGAATGCCCAACTTTATTATCAAGCTCTATATATGTCCTCCACATTCCAAGCCACCGACATCAAGGCCGGAGTCCAGAGTGTTGTCCTTAGGTTCAGCATGCACATGCGATTCCAGTCTGCATGGGGAGAAGGGAAATCAGCATAACTGACATGGATTTCCATTTTCCAAGCTTGCAAATAGATAACACTAAGCTCTGGCATTTCCGCGTCTGTTACCCTAGACAGCCAATCAGTCGCCAAGTGCTCTTGTTTCAACCTCTTTCCCCAAATCTCTTAAACAACGATTCAGCAAACATTTCATATGGCTACACACACAATATACTTCCCAGGAGAAGCAGGAGCAATGCCAGACTGAGTCAGAGAGACCTGGGTTTGAATCCGGCCTTGCTGTGCAATCCTAAGCAAGTTCCTTCACCTCCCTGAGCCTCAGTTTCTTCCTCTGTAAAATACAAGAGTTGAATTAGATATCTTCTGCCTTCCTTTCTAGCTCCAACCCAATGATGTTAAACAAAATCTCATCTTTTTTCAGAGATCAGGAAACAGGAAAACATTTTCTCCTACCTAACAGACTGCTTCTTTATATACATTAAACCATACCCCAAAGCGCACATACACACATATGGGTTTTGAAAAGTGACTATAATGATTCACCGTATCAGAGCCCTTCTAAGGACCCATGGGTGGAGAGAAAGCTGTCCCGCAGCAAAAGGAGCACTAGATGGGGAGTCAGAGGACCCAGCTCCAATTCCTGCCTCTAACACTTACGACATGATTTCTGGCAAGTCACTTTACTACCTTTGGACCTTCACTTTTACCGTCTGGAAAATGAGACAGGTGGAGGGCCTCTGAGGTTTACATTCTCCCTCTCTATACCTCAGTTTCCTTCTCTGTAAATTAAGGGAGATGGATTAGATGGCCTCCAAAGGAGGTCCCTCCCAGTCCTAAATCTGAGATCTTCCCTTACCCTGGGCCTCAGTTTCCTTAACTGTAAAATGAGATTGTTCTGAGGGTGTTCCCAATTGGAAATCTATGATTGTATGACTCCACCCAGTCTCTATAACAGAACAGTCAGTCTCCCTCTACTAGGTTGGCTAGCAAGACCTCAAATGAGTCTGCAGGCCAAGTTTTAGCAACAGGCCTATTGTAAAAGTTTAATCAAACTCTGTGAGGCTGGGGAACACAAACACATCCCATTCTGGGAACAGCATGGGTAACAGAGTGTGCTCTTGCTACTGACAACTTGAAATTAACTGCTCACTTGAGATTTGTTATTATTGTAGGGGGAGGCAGGCATCAAAACAGCTCGCCCTTCCCATCTAGTCCCCCCAGTACAAAATCTGAGCTTCCTACTGTTCCAAGGGCAAATCTAATCAAGGGCTAGCAAAAGGAAGTCCCGGTTCCTCCTTTCTCCCAATCAGATCCCTAGCAAAGCCTCAGAAGAATCTGAGAACTGTTGGAATGGCTGTGATTTTCCTCTGGTTGCACATGGAGTTTTGGTCTCACAGCTATATTAATAGAGGCGTTTCCCCCAACCTGTCTTAGGAGAGGGGTCTCCCTTTCCCACAGATTAGCTGGGCCATGCTCAGTACTCTTACTCCGCTACCCGCCCAGCACCTGGTTAAAGAAGTCTGAAAATTAGCAAATCTTTGGCCACCGCTCCCCCTACCTTTGTAGCTGCCCCTTTGCAATGTTCACAAGGCAGCTTAATGGAAGTCAAAAGCTTATCTTCTGGGGGATGGACTCCCCTTGTATGCCCTCTCCCTGCCCCCATCTCCTTTTCACTGTGGCCTCTACATTCAGTATGCACTCATTTTCCCAAAAGATTTGTCCCCTCAGGATTCATTGAAAACTCCCTTTCAGTAGCTTCATAAAGGCGCCTGCCTCAGCTGGGGCTCCCAAGACCGTGATTTCACATCAGGGTTGCCTCTGCTTTTTCAGAGAACGGTTTGCCTGAATTTGAATGGATTTCAAAAAGCCCCTTGGAAGGGGAAAGAAGTCCATCTAGTGTGATCCAGGATGGGCAGCACATTGTTCACACACACTTGTGCGCGTGCACACACGCAGCATAGACTCTAACCATCTCTACTTTATTTTTTCAGTTGTCAGTAAGCGCAAGAGATGAAAGCCTCACTCCATAGAAAAGGGGAAACAAAAGCCCTCTAAGTCTCCTGACAAGCCAGTCGTTTTAGAGGAAAGGGCCGTCTTTCCTTGGCCCCCTAGAAATGGGGCGACTCATTATTGGCATGATACCTGGTTACTAGGAGCTGTTTTCTCTAAGAACATCTAACTAATCAACAAGGATTTAGGAAGCACTTGCCATGGGCCAGGCATCGGGGAGGCCAAGCCAGAAACCAAGCAGTCCCTATCCCCAAAGAGCTTACATTCACCCATGCTCCTTTAAACAGACTACCGCCCGCCCTTTCAAAACCCAAGTCAGATGAACTTTTTCCCTTGTGCCAGAGAGACGATGAAGCCCTTGGTCAAGTTCAGGGCCTTGGAAACCCAATTCCCATGCTGCCCACTCTTCTGTTAAGTTATAGGTCTCCCTTGATTCAGTCACAGCAAATGGAAGGAAACCACTTGTTTATTTATTATTCATTTGTCCAGTGGATAAAGTGCTGGACAGCAGTCAAGAAGACAGAACTTGAAATCTGGCCTCAGACAATTACTAGCTGAATGACCCTGGGTAAGTGGCTTATTCTTGCTGGACCTCAGTGTAAAAATGGAGATAGTCACAGCATACTTTCCAGGACTGGGATGGGGACCAAATGAAGCATTCTGCAAGCCTTAAGATTCTCCAAAAGATCAAATCTGGCCTCAGATACTTCGCAGCTGGGTGACCCTGGGCAAGTCCCTTAACCTCCATTGCCCAGTCCTTACTGCTCTTCTGCCTTGGAACCAACACACAATAGTGATTCCAAGATGGAAGGTGAGGGATTAAAAAAAGATTCTCCAAAAGAACGCTAGCCGTTGTTTTTTCAAATTACCTTAAATTGAAGACAGCAAATACAATGCCAAAGAGAGCACAGCTCTGGCAGAGATTTCAAAAATTTCAAAATAAGGGGAAAAGTATTTTGAAATCTCCTGCTCTCACCCTGGCAGGGTTCTTTTTCCATCCCAATGTTTGATTCGATTTCGTGCCTAGTGGAGGTTGGAATCTGAGGGATTCGATTTAGAGCTGGGAAGAGCCTAGATTCCAGCTCTCAGATTGTAAAGAAGGAGAAATAGAGCCACAGAGAAACAAGTAAAATGGCTTGCCTAAGGTCAAAGAAAGGACAACAAGGCAAGCTCATAGAAGTAGAGCTGGAAGGGATAGTGGAGGTGATCTAGCCAAAAGCCCTTTTTCCATGGGAGGACCACGAGGCCCCAAAAGGAGATCACACAGGCAGGAAGCAGTCAAGCTGGTATTTGAACCCAGGGCCTTAGGCTGGAAAAGCCCCCCTCTTTCCACTGCATCACGCTGCGATGCCTCTCAGTTAGCAAATCACAGCAACACATAGGGCACTGGGTAATGAATAATCCCAAAGGGCTGGAGGTGGAGAAAGGTTGAGGAAGGAGGGCTTGAAAGAAATACTTGCCATGCGGAAACTCTCTGGAGACCCATGAAACACTCAAAGAATTTGGATTGGGGAAGCCAGTGCCCCAGCTATGGTGATTACCAATCAACCATCCCCAAAGTGGATCAAAATAATTAACACTCCACTTGCTTAAAAAAATCCAAATCACTCCCATATGATCACTCAAACAAGCGCGGGCCCTCTCGACTCATTGATTACTCGAGTCCAAAATGAAGGCTGACAAGGTGAACTAGCGGAGGTGGGTGGTTAAGGCAGCAGAAAAGAAAATGCCCTTTTTTCTTAAACAAAATAAATGCTTGAAGGGGGGACTCCTCGAAACCCACCCACATTGCTCCCAAAAGTGGTTCTCTCTCGGCAACCCCCCAGGAGGGCGGATGTGGGTTCGGTACATGCCAGAGCCAACACCAGCCCCATTAGAATCTGTCCCCCAAAACTATGAGCTGGAAAAAATCGCAACAACCCAGACTTCAGTTTCAGGTCCAATCTCTAAACAAGGGTAACCATGGCGGTAATGGAGGGCAGCTCTTTTCTAATGATCAGGAAGGGCTACCAGAAACCCAAACTGCAAGATAACTGGGCTTCCAAGTGGGAAACAAGGGAAGGGACTTAACAAGCATTCATTTGCCCAGAATGGCCGCCCCCTCTTCGGGGTTCCAGGTTAGAGCTTAGTTTTCTCTACCTTTATCCTTTAAAGGAGACAAGGGCCTTCAGCTCTGCTTTCTAACTTAGATCAAATGTCTGGGATTACATAAGCGATGGGCTCAGTGCTTCAGTTTAAATGAACCTTCCTCCCCCCCCCCCCCCCCCCCCCCCCCCCCCGCCATTCAGCTTGAAAGGGTGCTCCTTTCCTGGCCCTGCTGGACTGAATGACTACTGTCTTGAGCACTATTTCTGGACCAAGGCTCAACATTCAGAAAAATTCCATAGACTCCCTAAGCAAAAGGGATGTTCTTTTAAGACCCCAGCTGGGGGGGGACTAGGGGGGGAGGCTTGCGGCAAAAAGGAAGTTTCAATTACTTTGGGAAGCCAAGCAGAAACATTAAGTGAGATCCAAGCAATCTTGATTAGCTATGACAAGGAGACCTTAATGCTTTTGTTTCATGGAGGCCCCAGAACTTTTTGCTCAACTAGTTGAAAGAAATGTGCCCGCTCAGTACAAAACCTGGCACCCCACTTGCCGAAATAAGAAAATACAATTTGGGGGAGGGCAGGCAGCCTTTACTTAAAACTGCTTCCCATTCAGGCCCTTCTTCAGAGTACATCAGAACACGAACTAGGCTTTTTCTTCCTTTTCAACTAGAGACATACTTGGAAAGCCCAGCAAACTTCTGATTCTCATGGGCTGGGGGAGGGGAGGCAAAAGGGAAATCTAAGCGGGAACACTGGAATTTTCCCCCTTCTGTTCCCCAGGCTAAGCTCAGTTGGTTAGTTTTCTCTCCCTCTGCCTTATGTCTGGGTTTCAATATATCTCTGTCTCTCAATGCCTCTCTCTCTTTGTGTTTCTAAATGTCTCGGTCCCTCCCTTTGGGTGTCTCAGTGTATCTGTGTCTTCTCTGTCTCTTTCTGTCTCTCTCTGTCCCTCTCTCTCTGCCTGCCTCTGTCTCTCTCTCTCTCTCTCTCTCTCTCTCTCTCTTTGCCTCCCTCCTTCTGTCTCTCTCTGTCTGTCTGTCTGTCTGTCTCTCTCTCTCTCTCTCTCTCTCTCTCTCTCTCTCTTTGTGTTTCTAAATGTCTCGGTCCCTCCCTTTGGGTGTCTCAGTGTATCTGTGTCTTCTCTGTCTCTTTCTGTCTCTCTCTGTCCCTCTCTCTCTCTCTTTGCCTCCCTCCTTCTGTCTCTCTCTGTCTGTCTGTCTGTCTGTCTCTCTCTCTCTTTGTGTTTCTAAATGTCTCGGTCCCTCCCTTTGGGTGTCTCAGTGTATCTGTGTCTTCTCTGTCTC
Source organism: Monodelphis domestica (assembly GCF_027887165.1). Lineage (NCBI taxonomy): Eukaryota > Metazoa > Chordata > Mammalia > Didelphimorphia > Didelphidae > Monodelphis > Monodelphis domestica. Next base: position 50,327,989 of record NC_077235.1, on the reverse strand, counting down.
TTTCTGTCTCTCTCTGTCCCTCTCTCTCTCTCTTTGCCTCCCTCCTTCTGTCTCTCTCTGTCTGTCTGTCTGTCTGTCTCTCTCTCTCTTTGTGTTTCTAAATGTCTCGGTCCCTCCCTTTGGGTGTCTCAGTGTATCTGTGTCTTCTCTGTCTCTTTCTGTCTCTCTCTGTCCCTCTCTCTCTGCCTGCCTCTGTCTCTCTCTCTCTCTCTCTCTCTCTCTCTGCCTCCCTCCTTCTGTCTCTCTGTCTCTGTCTGTCTGTCTGTCTCTCTCTCTCTCTCTCACACACACACACACACTTTATTCTTTTTGCTCTGATTGCTGTCCTACTGTAGGGAAAGGGGCAGCACCCAAAAGGCTGTAATAAGCATGCTTTTCAACCCAAAGAGGCTCCCAGAATAACAGAGCCCATCGCTATCATTTCGATACCAGGAGACAGAGTGGCAAACTTTGAGTCTAAAGACGTGCCACTTTGGGCTATGCACTTACTTTCTTTCTGAGAAAAAAAGCTCAAGTTGATTCCCACCCCTAACTTGCTCACCCGAGGCCCCAAAACAGGAAAGAAGAAAGAAGAGAAAAGAAATAGCCAGCTAGCAACACAATTTCTCCTGAGTAGAGGACATCGACGCTAGGGAACCTTAAAGATCCTAAAACCCAGCTTCTGTAGAATGACTGCCAAGAAGGATTTCAAGGCAGAGGCCATGGGTACAAAGGGCACCTCTGCTGCTTAGTGGGAATGGTGGACATGGCAAGCTCGTCCCTCCCTTGGGAGGAGGCCTAGACTAGATGATCTGAGAGGGACTTCTCTGGCTCTAAATGCAGAGGACCATAGTGGATAGCACAGTGGACTTGCAAGAACACAGTTAAGTCCTGCCCAAGATGTTTACTAGATGCGTGTCCCTGGGCAAGTGACTTAACCCTCAATTTCCTCATCTGTAAAATGAAGATAGTAACGGCACCTACCTCAGAGGGTTGCTGTGAAAAGGAAATGAAATCATGTTACATTAAGCACTTTGCAAAGCTATTATCATGATTTATTCACTCCTTCTCCTACTTTATCCAATACTAAATCAGTCCACTCAAATTCAGATTTAGCAGGGGAAGGGTGTTGGGGAAGAAAAGAAAAGGTGGATTTTCACTTGTTAAATTCCCAGATTTAAAAGCAAACCAACTACAAAAGAAGAAGAGGTAGGTACACTTTGAACTGGTTATGATGGTGGTAGACTCAGAGTCATCATATCCCCTCCCCTCCTACCCCATGCAGGTAGGCATCCCTTCCTTAAAAGGCACCCATTTGCATAACAGTTGAGCTAGCTGGCTTGAGGAAGGGGTCTGGAGCTATGTGATGGCCCACTGTAGAGAGAACTATCAGAAGTTTACAGAGAAAACCAAAGTTTCCCATTTGCTATGATCTCCTCCTTTTGAACTCTGCTACCTTTCTCCCACCCCAGAATCCTCTTCCATAAAACAAGGTTTGGCTGTTTGTTTTGATAATGGGGGTGGTACGTTAAGAGGGGGCCTATGATTTTAATGGTGGGGGGATGCTGATGTGGAAACTCCTACCACCCACTGATGCGCTTCAACATGCCACCTGTGACTTAATGGGCTTAAGAGTCACCTGGGGCCACTAGGTTAAGCAACTAGGCTAGGGTCACCTGGCCAGGGCATATCTGGGACAGTGGTCATTAGGGCCTCTCAGACTTAATCTTGATCTCACACCATCCCAGGCTAAGCTATTTGGAAATTGTACTTTGTAAGAGAGGGGGATAGAGTGAACTGACATTCCTATACCCCTAGGAAACAGAAACTATTCTACTGGTGTAGGTTTTTGGGACAAATGTAGCTTGAGGATCCAGTCTTTGCCTCCCAAAGGGAAGTGATCACATCTGTCACAAATATCAGAATAAAAACTATCAAAAGGAATTTCATATGTGTACTTTTAAATTTGTTTGTAATTCCTCATCTCTTTAGTATTACATTACCTTCGTTTCTGCATATCGCCCTCCCCTACCCATTGAGGAAGCCCTCACAACAAATGAAAAGAAAAAGCAGTTGAGCCAAACAAAAACAACATCATAACTAAGTTTGGCAGTATAGGCAATATCCTGCACCCACAATCACCCCCCTGCCACCACCACCCCAAAAAAGGATGGAAGGGGATACATTTTTTTCATCTTTTCTCTTAGGACAAATTTGGTCATTGTCATTACACAGCTTTTGCTTAGAATATTTTAGTCTGTTTGTTGATATTGTTGTAATCCTTATGTATATTTCCCTGGTTCTGCTTACTTCACCATGCACCAGATGACAGAAGTCTTCTGATGCCTTTCTGAATTCTCTATATTATTAGTTGATTCTCTACAGTAAAGTAGCATTCTGTTACATTCACATACTCAAATTTGTTTAGCCATCCCTAGTCAGAGGATCTACTTTGTTTCCAAATTCTTTGCTGCCACAAAACTGCTGTTATGAATATATTGGTATATGTGGAGCCTTTCTCTCCTTTACCTCCTTGAGGTATATACCTATTTAGTAGCATCTAAGGGTTAGGACATTTTAGTAATTTTCTTCACATAATTTTTTAAAAAACAAAACTTTTCCCCCTTTTTCTAAAGTTCTCCAACATACACCATTCCCAATATTTTATACCTTTGCTTGGTGTGAGGTGAAACATCAATGGTTTTGATTTGCATTTCTCTTATTATTGGAAATTTCACACATTTTCATGTGGTTGTTAATAGAATGAAATTTCATTCTCCAGAAGCATGTTTGTTCATGTCATCTAACTACTTATCCAATTGGAAATGGTTCTTATCCTTAAATATTTATTAGTTCAGTCATATATTTGGGACATTAGACCTATCAGAGATAGGGAACTTCCTTCCTTATCAGTAGCTTCCCTTATCTTCTTGATTTTGTTGGAACATTTCATTTAAGTAATCAAAATTATCTATTTCTCTTGTAATTATACTTCAATGTCTTGTTTGGTCAAGGGGTCTATTTTTACCTTTGGGGATTTCATCCCTTTGGGGATTTCACAGTCAGAGCTCTGTTCAGGTCAGCTATCCACTTTGGAGTTTATTGTGGTATTTGGTGTAAGCTGTTTGTCTAAAGCAATTTCTGCCAAATTGCTTTCCAGTTTTCTTAATACTGTCAAATAGCTAGGTCTCCGAATCATTTATGTATTCAACTTTATTGAAGACTGGGTCATTGAATTTGATGGTTTCTTATTCTTCCTTATCTGGTCTTTTCTAGCGATTTCCATTTCTATTTTTTAACCCCACTTCCACACTTTAAAAGAGCCATAAGATAATCATGATCTCCACATTAAAAAAAAAGTCTCTCTCTCTCTCTCTCTCTCTCTCTCTCTCTCATTCCCACCAATCTCTTCACTCTAAATGCTATGTTGTGTCTAGGTCAGATTTTTTTCAACCCATCCTGGAATGCTGCATATTTTTACATTCCTAATGCTCACAGTTGCATTGACAAAGACAGCCACTTTTCATCTCCTGAAACATTCCTCTGTTCCCGTCTTTTACAATTGACTGAAAAGCGTCTCCTCCAGGAGATCCTATTTCTAGGAAAAGTGCCTGTTACTCAAAGGTCACACACAGAAACCCAGACACTCAACAGCCAGCTTTTGTAACAAGAAGTATGTCAGTTCATAGCATTAAAACTTCTTTCCATTCGGATGCACTGGCAAATCCAGCCGGCATCCAAAAGAAAAGGCTCGCCAATTTAAAAGAAGGCTCCCTTCCTAATTGTCCTGTGACAAAATTGGGGAGTCTTGGTACAAACAACATGTCTGTTTTCCCAAGATAGCATATGTTCAACTTGTAGAGCCACACTTTATAAGCTATGAATCAAGTCTATAGGATAGGGAGTTCATAGGGACACTAACACAGAAAGGAGGCTTCCCTCAAGCATGATTAGAACCCTGCCAACACTTTTAACCTCTAAAACCAGATCCTGACCTATTCCTTTCTCAGTATCTCAGCCTATGTCCTTGGGAAATTTTGCTCTGGATTGAAAAAAAAGCATTAAGCAAAATGACACTCCTGTATGCTGTGCCACCCTACTACTTAGTAGTAGTAGAAGCTTGGCTAAGTCTTTTGGGTAAGGCAACTGAGCCAAGTTCAGAATATTTTAGGGAATCTTTGGAGGCCAAGGACGTAGCTAAGCAGCCAAATATTTTTCTGCTCATCACTTTTTCTCAAGAATCAGAGGGTTCTGCCTAACAATTTCAACAGTTTGGCATTTTTTGGTGTATGGTTTTGAAAGTTGTAAGTTTTTTGTAACAAATGTGCCTCCAGTTCAACTTTCAAATTTTCAGTTGTAACAAAGAGATAATTGTGAATATTTGTATAGCATGGAAGCATAGTGCAATGGAGAGAATGCTGGACTTGGAGCATGGAAGACCTGGGTTCAAATTGGCCTCAGTCACAAAATAGCTGTGTAATAATCTCAGGTACAAGTTACTGACCTACTCTGAACCTATTTGTTCACCTGTAAAATGGAGATAATAATATCAGCTACCTCAAATGGTCCTTGTAAGGATCAAATGAGATGTCTACAAAAGTGTTTGGCAATACTTAAGGTGAAATATAAATGCCAAGCAGTAGTTGCAAAATAAACACTCCTACTAGACAGAAAGGTATTCCAAACATGATGAACCAGATTTGATAAAGGACAAAGTTGTAAGCTGGCCCAAACTTACATGGTTATTAAACATGATGACAAAGTTTGGGCTGAAACTCAGGTTACTGTGTGTCTGTCCTCTAAATCCAATACTTTTACCACTGAACTACACTTCTTGGATGAATCTTGGACCCTTGACTCTTCAATGGACCCACAATGAATGGACCCAACTCTATCGATATGAATACTCTCTCCAAAGGTAAGGACCACAGCCGCACAACATTTAAGTATCCTGAGTGGCTCTTATTCATATCCTCGGATAAGTCCTCAAGGGAGGCGATGGAGGCTTCTCTTTTGATCTTTTAACAGCAGTGGGCATCAGGCTGGCACTCTCAATGCATGTCTGGCCAATCCATTTTTTAGCCTTTTCTCCTTCAGATTTGTACTCTCAGTTTTCACTCTCTGCACACATTTTCTTCAATTACTCTTGTTCTTTCTTACCCAAACAAGTCTTATATGTACATTCATATTTTAACATAAACTTCTTGTAGAAGCTGCGTAGCATAGAATCGTAGGTCTTAGAATCATTCGGAAGGCATAGTAACTTGTTTTGCTTGGCCCCAGAGTGGAAGAAACAGAATAGGTGGGAAAAGGGCAAGCTAAAGGTAGGTAAAAAGCCAAACCTCCCAGAAATGAGAGCTGTCCAAAATGCAATGGGCAGTCCAAGAAGACTACGTAGTAGGGGCTCTCCCTCACTAGAGGATTTCAATCAAAGGCTGGGTGACCACTTCATTGGTTGGAGTTGTACAAGAAGCCCAAGTCCAGGCAATAATTGGATTAGATGGCCTCTCAGATCCCTTACAACTCTGACACTCTATGGTGGAGATCTCCTGGGCACTGTCTTCCCCTCCAATTCTCACATGTAGGTTATCATGGTACTTATTCCTACCATTTATACCCTTTGGGTAACCCACAGTGTCTACCAGTCTTCTATTTTGATGAAGTTATCTAATATTCAAAGCATTGAATAACACAGAACACATCGCATTGCTAGAATATTGGTTTCCAAGATGGCAAATGGATTAGTCTTATTACTACATTAAAAAGGATGATGCTGTTAAGAGTCCTGTACAATTTCCCTAAAGGAACCTATTCCCATTCTTCCTCCAATTCAACAACTCTGCTCTCAGATCACTAACTGGGTGTTTTACCTGTCTAAGATATCTAGAGTTGTCGTAGACCGGCTCAATGGTATATCCAACTGGGTACTGTCATAGTCAGAGCAGCAGGCATTGGGGAGCTCCCTGCAAAGCCTCCTGGGGTCAACTCTCTTGAGTGGCCGTGGACCTTACTTATGCAGGAACCTCTCCATCACCTTGATGCAGTCAATGCAATGGCGTCTGCTAACAGTAGCTAGAATAGGAGAGCTTCCATTGACAAACTCCTGGGACAGGTCAGAAAAAGCAGGGCTCCTTCACTTTCCCATCAGCTTTTCTTGACACCCTTTTCAATTCTGATACCTCCCCAGGGACAGTTATTGTAGGCAAATGCTAGGAATCCTCCATAGCACTGCTCCATTTTGGCTCATTTTCTAACTGCCCATGTGAGCACTGCTTACCAGATGTTCATCCCAGGATAAAGCAGAAATTATGAAGAGCCATTAAGGCAGCTATGCCATGGAGGGAATTGGACAGCAGGAGCCAACTCAGCTCTTCATTTGGTGATGGTGAGTCACCAGGCATTTATTAAGCACTCACTGTGTATGGTGAGGCACCAGACTAAGTGCTAGAGATACAGAAAGACAAAAAGTCTCCACTCTCAAGGAGTTCATATTCTAATGGAGGAGAATAATGAGTGGCCAAGAGAAATTGACTTGCCCTCTCTGCTTTCTCACTGTCTGTCATCCACTCTAAATTGAGAAAGTTGGGTTGGGTTTTTTTTCCATTTAAACCCTTACCTTCCATCTTAGAATCAAAGGCAGAATAGCGGTAAGGGCAAGGCAATGGGGGTTAAGTGACTTGCCCAGGGTCACTCAGCTAGGAAGTGTCTGAGGCCACATTTGCACCTGGGACCTCCCCTCTCTAGGCCTGGCTCTCAATCCACTGAGTCACCCAGCTGCCCCCTAGAGTTGGTTTTAAAGAGCTCTTTGGGCTCAAACATTCTCTGGAGGTCTAAGCATGGGGCACAGTGAAGAATTTGGCCTGCATAGCACATCACAACCCCTATGGAACTCAGTTTCATTGATTGCAAAATGACAGTGTTGAACCAGCTGACCTTAGATACCTTCCAGCTCTGCATCTATGGTATTTCCTAGTTTTTTCAGGGTAGGGTACAGGTTCTCTAGTTCTATTGCACAAATCCTTCCTGGGCCTTTACTCATCCACTTCCCAAAGCAGCATAAAGCTTGAATTTGCCCCAAATCCTTTATGGATTAGCCGATCGCCAAGGCCTACCAAGCATTAGGAAGGAGGTAGCCTTCCAGGAAGGGTAATATCCAAACAGCCTTAGAACCTATGACTATATTTGAGGCAAAATCAGTAGTTTTAGTTAACTGTCTCAGAACTTCACGAGCATTGTAAAGAGAGAGAGATCTTCCCTGGCACTTCTCAGGCGCCATCGGCTTCAGACTTGAAAAATTTCCCAGGCCCCCCAAGTTCTGTTATGGTGTTTCCTCACTCCAGCCTGCAACGGTATGTTTTATGTTACTCTCACGTGGTTGGCTGATATTGCCTTAAATATGTCATCTAAACACTTCTACCTCCTGCATAATGAAGGGTCATCAAAGCTCCTGACCATTTCAGACATCAGTTTATAAACACCATCCATCACTCGGGGCAAAGAAGGAACACAGCTGCTACAATTCTGTTGGCCATCTGTACGTTCAAGGACTTGAAAAGCTCTGCTATGAGTAGCTGGACTTGGTCACCCGTGGCTTGCTGATCCATTCGGAAGGTACACGGCAATCTAAGTTAACTCACTGGGCATTCATTACGCACTTGCTAGGGACTAAGTTCTGGGAATACAAAGAAGAAACCAAAAATTGGCCAGGATCTCAAGGAATTTACATTTTACTTGGCGGGAAAAAGGAGCTGGAGACATAATAAACGAGTATATACAGAGTGTAAAATGCAATGACAAGAAGAGGCCAAAAACTTGGGGTGGGGGCGGTCAGGAAAGGATTCACATAGGAAGTGGCACTGGGGCTGTGTTTTGAAAACAGCTTAAGGTTTCCAAGAAGTCTGGGTGAGAAGGGAGCACATTTAAGATAAGGAAGCTCACATAGGCAAACGCTCAGTGGTGAGAGATGGTATGTTAGTAAATCATTTTCTCCGGAACAGAGAGTAAACAAAAGGAGAATAATAAGACTGGAAAGACAGGTGGGCACTGGCCTATAGAAGGCTTGGAATACTTGAGTGAGGAGTTTCTACTTTTATGCTAGAAGCTCACACTAAAAGTCCACTCAGGTACAACCAGAGAACTTGGCAACAAAGGGAAAAGAAGCATTCCTCTCGCTTTGTATCTAAGGGTCCCGCCAAAAGTATACAGATGGGTGACTACGGGGTCTCAAAGGCTACAATAAATCACAAGTTCTAGAAATTACAGAACCAAAAAAGCTTATACTAAGTTCACTGACAGAGTGTTCTTCATTGACCCAGGGCTAGCGCAGCGAAGAACAAAAATGACCATCGCCAGACTTTTGGGCTATCGATAGATGAGTTTCTTTTACGAAATGGTTATGAAATGTATAAACCAGGGGAATGACATTCATTTGGTAAAGTATCTCGTGCTATTCCGGTATCATAGACAACATAAGTAGATGGATTTTAACTGGTTGAATGGCCAGATTCATTGTACCCATTAATGGTTCAATGTCAGCTTACAAGGAGGTCTCCAGGGCAGTGCCCTAGGGATCTCCGCTGTCTGCCATTTTTGCCAATGACTTGGACAAAAGCAGAGATGGCAGGCTTCTTCGATGAGAGCTCTGGCTCACCCACTGGATGACAGATGGGATTCTAAAAGATCCTGATGGGCCCAAACACTGGACTGAACCGAATGAGCTATGATGTTGGCTGTGCCCAAGTCTGGTCTACGCACAAACCATTTCTCAGCATCAGTTTAAGACAACACTTCCTTCCTCTCTTCCTTCCCTTTCCCTGCTTTATGTCCATTGATGGCCCTGCGCTTGCTGAGGAAATTCCACATCCTCAACACTGGCAAAGAGAGACAGATGACAGCGAGCCACAAGAGAAAGAAATATTACTGCTCAAGCCATTGATAACACCATCACGTCAGCCTCTTAGGTTATCCTTACCACAAGAATCCTTGCAGAAGAAGCTATATTTAGGCCGTAAGAAGGGCAGCATGGCATAAAAGATTGAGTACTTGGCTTGGAGTCAGGAAGATATGAGTTCCAATTGTACCTTTGACCCCAAATAACCGCGTGACCCTGGACAAGTCACTTCACCTCTGAGTTGGAGCTCTCTTAATCTCTCAATCTCTAAAATAGGGCTAATAAGAATAACACCTGCCTCAAAGAATTGTGAGATTCAAATGAGCTAAAGCAGTAAGTCTTCAAGTATGATTACCATCATCATTACCATTAGTCCTACTATCATCATTGTTAAATTGTGATTCTGGCTCAGAAGGGAGATGGGAAGGTAAGCAACCTGACATAAGAAAACCTTGATCGCTGCGAGCAGTTGTTCTGTCTGAGGTTCTCTAGCCACTAGAATGTCTCATTGAATAGAACTGCAAAGGGACTAGTCCCCAAGTCACAGACTCCTTCATTGTACTCCAAAGGCTGCTTCTTAGGTTATCGGAACACAACGGGGCTACTTCGCCTGGCACAAGCATTCCTCCTCCTTTGGCCCACCTGGGCAGGGAGGGTTTCATGAGGCTCCAGCTTTCTGGAAATCCAAGGGATGTTTAATAAAGGCCTACAAGGTGCCAGGTGCTGGGGATTCCAATGATGAAAAGTGATTGTAGCTGCCTTCCATGACCTTACTGCATGCCAGGCTCAACCGAGGGAGAATGGCAAAGGAGAAAAAGGAGAATCAGCACACAACGGTTCCTAGTGTTAGGGTTGGTGCCTGGAAAACTGGCGTTCCAATTCTGTCTCAGACACTGACAATATATAATAGCTTATAAGAGGTCAGGGGCAGCCAGGTTGGATAGTGGATACATGGTGCTGTGGATGGAGTACCAGGCCGGGAGTCATAAAGACCCATCTTCCTGGGTTCAAATCTGGCTTCTGATACTTACTAGCTGTGTGACCCTGAGCAAGTGACTCCACACTGCTTGCCTCGGTTTCCTCATCTGTCAAATGAGCTGGAGAAGGAAAAGGCCAACCACTCTAGTATCTTTGCCAAGAAAACCACCAACAGAGTCACAAAGAATCCAATGTGACCAAAAAGAATGAATGACAATGGCAAATAATAGCTAATGTGTACGTACTACTTCCTATATATTAGACCCTTTACAAATATTATTTCATTTGATACTCAAAATAAACTTGAGGGGTAGGCATTTTTATTATTCCCGTTTTACAAATGAAGAAACTGAGGCAAAGAGGTTAAGTGATTTGATCACACAGAGAATAAAAGCGTTTGAATTGGAATTTGAACTCAGGTCCTCCTTACTCCAGGTTGGGTACTCCAGCCACTATAGCACCACCTAAAGCCACACTAGCTGTGTGATCCTGGATAAGTCAGTTACCTTCCTCAACTTTACCACCTGTAAAATGAGGTGGGTTAGATTCGACAGTCTTAAAGGTCCTTCAGGTTCTAAAATCTCTGATCCTATTAGGTGCCATAAGAACACTGAGGAGATAACAATTGTTTTCAGTTGGGGAGGAGGGTGATGTTAGACAAGACTTCATGAACTGGGTTCGATGCCTGGCACACCGTGGAAGGGAGAGAGATGTGGATGCCCACCCAACTTGTGAGCACTGCATTAGCCAGTCGTCCCAAGAGGCTATGATGCCCTAATTATGGATGACCGAGCCAGGGAAGACTAATGGCATTATGGAGATGCTTGGGGACAATACCAGAATGGCCTGGCTTTCCTTCAGACCTCTGAAGGCATCTCAGTCCTCACAATCTGAGGCTCTAAACCTCCAGGAAAATTGGGCCACGAGAACAACAGCGAGAGAGGTTTCCCAGTGTGTGGAACACCAGAACACAAGCATCCTACTATGAGTGTTCCAATGGCCCAAGTCCATGGATTCACACATGTTGGGTCTCTCCACATTTTGCAATGAAGAAACTGATGGCAGAGCTCAGGGTAAGAGACATACCCAAGGGCACACAGCTAGAAGACGGCAGACCCAAGAGCAAAGAAGCCCAGGTTTTCTGATTCCAAAGCCTGCCTACACATTTTCTATCATATATCTGATGACTAGATCTCCTTTCAGGATTGCAAGTAGAGACTCCCAGGATCCAAAGCGGGAAGGAACCTTAGAGATCGTCTCATCCAACTCCTTCATTTGGGAAAATGATGGGGAAACAAGCTTCAATTCTAAATCAGGCTCTTATAGGATGGGGTCTAAATCAAACAGAAGCTACACTTGGCACAAAGCACTCGACTCCCCTCTTAGTGATAGCTTGCATGTGTTAGCATCCCAGGGCCTTGGCTTTCACTTGGTTTACTGGATCAAAAGAATATTTCCCCATAATAAGGCGACATCTAAAGAGAAGCAGCCTGCCAGATGAAGAGAGGGCTGCTCCTGGAGTCAGGATAAGCTGAGTTCAAGGTCTGCCTCTGGCACCTCTTGGCTTTGTAACCACAAAGTCACTTGATCACTCATTGTCCCCAGACAACTTGGAAGACCTGTGATTGCAGCCAAGTTCCCCATCAGAAGTAAGCAGAGATCTAGACCAAACGGGAAAAAATCTAAAGATATTCTCAGCTTGTTAAAAGGAGGCACTGGGGGCAACTGGGTGGCTCAGTGGATGGAGAGTCAGGCCTAGAGACGAGAAGTCCTGGGTTCCAATCTGGCCTCAGATACTTCCTAGATATGTGATCCTGGGCAAGTCCCTTCACCCCACCACTCTTAATCCTTGGAACCAATACATACAATTCTGAGATGGAAGGTAAGGGTTTAGAAAAACAACTCTCCTCCCTCTGGGGAGCAAACTATTTCCAAAGTCACAGGCCCAATGTCTTCCAAACATCTACCCTTTGCTTCACTTCCCCTAAAAAGATCCACCTATTTTCCCAGGTCCCAAGGCCCATCTCCCTTTTCCTTTGAAATGTAGGGTTGGGGGGGGGGAAGAGAGAATGTAAAAGAGTTAAGGATGGACTGGGGGCTGGGCTCCTTGGAAACTCATCTGAAGAAAATAAAGCCACTCACTGAGTGCCCAAGGTGGAACCAGGAACAACAGGTACAAGTTTCCAAGTCCACCTTGTGGCTCAAGATGCAGAAAAGTACCCTAACAATTGAATGGCCAGGGGTCAATGATGCTTACTCTTGTTCAGCTCTAGGTTGGCCCACACTGCTCTCAAGGGCCCTTCAAAGCTTGGAAAATCTGGGGAAGTCAGATCAGTGTTTCTCAAGATGAGAGGCCATGACTAAGGATTATGGGGAACCTCAAAGGTGTCTACAGATAAGAACCTAGGATCTGGCAACAGTTTTATTAGTGCAGCTCTTGAGAAGTCTTTCTCTTGAGTGGGCCGGAGGTTGGTAAGAGGCCAGCTGAGGCTGGATGTTGATCAAGCTGACTACGAATGAGAGTCATCCCCAAGTGAAATGGGCTGTCTATAGAGACAGAGGTGGGGTTCATCTCCTGCTCACTGGAGGTCTCCAAGCTGCTGGAAAATGATGGTTTCTTGTAGACTACATATTCTCTGAGGTCCCTTCCAACTCTGAGATGCTGTGATGCTCTCAAGTTGGGAAGCCTTGCTCCAAAACTTATATAGATGTATGATTTAAGCCCAATTGTTTGCCCTTGCGGAGACTCAAGTTTCATCATCTGTAAAATGGGAATGGTAATAATCAGTTACCCATAGGGCTATTGGAGTGAAATACATAGTAGCCTTAAGGTGCTAGAAAAGAGGAAGGTGATTTTTAGAGAGAACGGAGCCAGCAGTCATTGCATTAATCTTGAGAATAGGGCGTCTGAATTATATCTGTGTCCTAGACCCCTGGAGCATTCAGCCCAGGGAAGTTCCTGGGCCTTGTTCTCTGGATAAATGTGTAAAGGCATGTGCCAATGCACATGGAATTACAAAGCAAACAATCATATTGCAATAGTCATCAGAATAGTGGAAGAGTTCCCGGAAGCCAGGTTAAGAACCTCTGGCTCTCTACTCATCTCCCCCAAATAGAACATGCGCTCCTTAAAGTCCAGGGTTACTTGGTTTAGGCCTTTATATCCTAAACGCCTAGCCCCAAGCCTGGCTTGTAATCATAATGAGAATAATTGTAATGATGATGACGTTGAAGGAAAAATGCTTTACATGTTATTTAGCTCTCACAACAACCCTGTAAAGTAGGTCCCATTTCACAGATGAGCAAACTAGAGGCTCAGAGAGGTTAAGTGACATAGGCAGATCACATAGCTAGTTAAATGTCTGAGACACAAGGCTTCCTGACTCCAATTCCAGTGCTCTCCTTACCATGTCACATAATAAAGTAGGGGACTAAAAATGTTCATTGATTAGGGTACTATCTACCTCCAGGGTATGTTCATTTCAACACTGAAGTCTGGTTTCCCACCTCGATCCATCCCTACCCTCCCATCCCTGGGCCTAGGCCCCCAAAATGGCTTTAAGTGGCAGAGAGAGAAAAGTCAACAAAATGCAAGCAAACCTGGTAGGGAGTATCTCTGAGGGAAGAGAAGTTCCCAATGTGCTCTTAATTATTCAAGGAAGATGGCACATTTGAGGGCTCCTGGATGTAGCCAGTCCTTGTTAGAACAGCTCCCACCCACCAGCAATTTTGAGTAAGGCAATAGCTCAGAAAAAGCCGTCATGGTCCCCACCAAAAGAAGGCCAAAGGTTCCTCCCAAGAAGCCCAGAGGGATTAGGTTCGTAACAGGAGTCTAAGGAACAAGTCTGATTTCAAGGCAAAATCCCAGAAGTTCTGAGGCGGAAGGGAGCTCAGGACCCTGGAAGGTCATCTACTTTCCCCTCGTACCTGAAACTCAAAGCCCTTCTATAAACCTATATATCCATCCCCACAAGTGAACACGTCAACTCTGCTTGGAGCCCTCCCTCCAGGGACAGTGAGGCTCCTCACTTGGGAGGCGGCCCCTTTCCCGGTCCTCGAGCTCTCCGTCAGTAAGTTTTGCCTTTTGTCAAACTAAAACCACCACTCAGCAACTTCTGCTTAGTGTCACTAGTTCTGTCCTTGGGGGCGATGTAGCATTACGTGGTAGAAAAGGGGTGGTGAATTTAGAGCTAAAAAGCCTGAGTTCAAATGCAGTCAGGGCCTTTTGCTAGCTGTTGTGGCCTCAAGCAGGTCACTTAACGTCCCTGGGCCTCAGTTTCTTCATCCATAAAAAATGGGAGTTGGGAGAGAGGTGGACTAGATGACCTCTGAGGTCTCTTCCGATTCTAAATCTATGATCCCATGATCCTATAATCCCTTGCCTGTGCTGCCTAGACAAAGGGATAATCTGTAGGCTTCTGCCAAAGGGTCAAAAAGAATAAGCTTAAGTCAGCAATGGGATGAATTTGAGCATTAAGGGCTGGGCTGTGAGGAGATGGATTGAAAGTTAACTAAGAGCCAGCCCAATCAATCCCACTTCCTTAGGCTGATAGAAAATGATCGGCACATAGTAATAAGATGACACCCAAGCCAGGATTATATCCAGCTCTTTATCTCAGATGAAAAAGACTTGAGGGTTTTAGTGGACCACAAGCTCCACGGGCATCACAGCATGACATTGTGGCCAATAAAGTTAATAGGACACAGTCCTGCATTGATGGTCAGACCACATCAAAAGATCTGCATTCAGTTTGGGGCAGCACATTTTTTGGAAATAAGAATGTGGACAAGTTGGAGCTTGGCTGGAGGAGGGTGACCAGAGACACTGAGGATGCAATCAATCACTGTCTTTCAGTATCTGTGGGGCTGTCATGTGAAAGAGAGATTAGACTGCTTCTATTTGGCCCCAGAGGGTGGAGTCGGGAGCAAGAGGTGAGGGCTGTAAAGGGTAAATTTTGGCCTTCCCCAAGTGGAATGGGCAGCCTCCAGAAGGCCGGGCTCCCCTTCTCTCCCTGATCCCAAGAGGTCTTCAGGCAGAGGTTGGATGGCTGCCTTTTGTGGAGGCCATAGAGGGGACTCCTGCTCAGGGAGGGGTTGGAAGGCCCAAGCCAACCTGCTGTTCTAAGAGTTTCCACACACCGTTTTCTTATTCCGACAATGTGTGGCGTCAGGCTTGCCCTCAAGCCAACAACCTTCGTGCAGTTTGGGCTGAAAGGTTTGATTTTTTTCCACCTTTCCCAGTGCAGGACAGAAGAGTGGGTGCTGGGTGTGGAGGCAGAGGACCGTAGGGAAAGGATTGGAGGGAACCTCAGAGGTCATCAAGCATCCCACTTATTTTCCACATGCCAACACTGACATCCAAAGAGGAGAAGGGGCCCAGAGCTACATTGTCTGATTGCAAAAGGCAGCAATCCATCTCCAGTCAAGAAGACCTGAGTTCAAATCCTGTCATACTAAGCTATGTCATCCTAGCCAAGTGGCCTGACTCTGAGGCCCAAAACAAGTCTAAGACTTTGCCACAAAGGAGATGCAGCAGATCTCTGCCATGGAGGTGCTTTCCACACTAAAAATACCTTGCACAGATGAAATCACAAGTTAAGACTCCCCCCACCACCTGCAAAAATTTTTTAAAAGCCCGACTGACTTGGAATGAGAAGAGGAAGAGAGAAGATTTTTTAAAGCCCTGTAGGGAAAAGGTCCTTGCCAAGACAATCTCCTAGGAGGATCCCACTTACTCCTGACCTCTTCTCGTGGGGCAGACGTGGAATTCTGCCCGCAAACAGGCAATGAAAACTGCTTGAGGAATGAAAGCTTAATTACTTAAGGAAAAAAGTGATTTTCTGGGAAACCTTCTCTTGGAAAGGTAATTGGCCCAAACCCAGGCTCTCTCCATTTCAACTAATTGCACTGGAGAGGGGAATGACAAAGCCGTATCCCATTCACTCCCCTTTCAAAGGGCAACAAGAACACGCCTGAGCAACAGGTTTCCATTCTGTGACCCCAACTCCTGCTGACATGAATGGAGGTGCTGGGGCAGCCCACTGGGACAAAAGAATGCCATGAATGCCAGCTATTAGCTAAGGGACGGTTTATTCAGTTACCTCTTGGCCGAGCTCCTCTGAAGGACCAGATCTAACACAGCACTGCTGTTCACGTCCTGAGGTTCTCTCTTAATACCCTCAAAAGTGCTTTGAGAGCAAGTGGCAGCCACCAACAAGTGGGCCATTTCTTCCCTTGCTATCTTTACCTAATCCTTTCAAGGGAATAGGTAGAAAGGCCTCTCCCTGGGGCCAAGCCGAGGGAGAATCTCTGATTGAAAAAAAAATCTGTTGTTCCAGATCCTCGGAAAAAACAAACGGAAATGCTAACCCGGTACACGATCCAGATTTTCTTCCCAACATAAATCAGATCATGATGCTAATTCACATGGGAGGGGGGACACTTCCAATGTCAGGGAATGAATGACCTGCCGAGTTTCGTTCAAAGCTCAGCTCAAGTGCCGCCCCCCCCCCATTGCTAGTGACACTCAGTTTGGATATACTCACTCATGTGTTCGTTGACTCCATCCACAGTAGGTTCATTTTTTTGCGGGGGGGGGGGGGTGTCCAGGGCCTGGCGCATAGTAAGTCCATCATCAATGCCTGAAGTTGATCCCTCCCCCAGAAGGGATGAGTCAGGGAATATCAGGTAGCAAGATAGAGTCATTCTTCACTTCCCAAAGTTTGGATTTTTCTGTTAAGTATACTTAAAATCAAGGCTACATACACACAAGGAAACAGCCCATCTCTCAGTCCAATGGAATGATCGATCATGCTTCAAGCCGTGGGATTGTTCCTATTTTTTTGGCCTTCTCCTTTAAGAAGTTGTCCGTTTTCTCTTCTGTAAAATTGGGGCAATCTTTCTTATACTCTTGTAAAAGGAATATAATGTCGCCCTGGGCCTTTGGTATCAGGCACCCTGGGTTCGAATTCCAGCTCTAATACCAACTAGTTGTGTTGACAATGACTAAGTTATAGTATCTTGGAGTCAGAAGCAACCTGGCCAAGGATCACCTTTGTAACTTTCCAAACAAGTTATCATTCAGTCCCTCAACTGAAAGGGAACTCGGGCGATTACCTAGAGACAAGGGGCAGCCATTCCATGGCCCAGAGGGGGGCCCCGACAGTTGTTTTCAACAACAGTCACAGGTTTTTTAATAATGAGCTTTTCTATTAGGATCCATCAGTTAACAAATTTACAAAGAGAAAAGTAAAGGGAGTCTGAGGGGTTGGGGGAGGGAGGGTAATGACTTGATTTCTCCCTCATTAGATGCAGCTTCAGCCAGGGCTTAACATTTTTATTTTCTTAAATATATAAATGAATATATAAATATGTATATATTTTTATTTATTATATATATATTTTATATTTTTATATATCTTATAAATTTTATTTCTAGATTTATTTATTTTAAATATATATTTATTTCATATATTTATATATTTATTTATGTATTTTATATTTTATTATTTTATAATATAAATATATTATTTTATATATATTATTTATATATTTATTTTATTTGATTGCATAGCTCAAAAATATAGAAAGGAGGATCCCATTGCAAATTCACATTTACTAAAAGGAATTCACACCACAGAAGAAGCTCAAATAAATACACTCCCACTGAGTTCGGGTACTTCTGCTTAGGGATTAGAATTGAGAAGGGGAGGGGGCAGCTGGGTGCTTCAGTGGATTGAGAGCCAAGCCTAGAGATGGGAGGTCCTGGGTTCAAATCTGGCCTCAGATACTTTCTAGCTGTGTGACCTTGGGCAAGTCCCTTAACCCCCATTGCCTAGTCCTTACTACTCTTCTGCCTTGGAGTCAATACACGGTATTGATTCCAAGATGGAAAGTGAGGGTTTTAAAAAAAAGCATTGAGAAAGGGCTAACTACTTAGTGCTAAGCCATTGAGGCAAGAGTAAAGCTCATCGCTTAGCAGGAGAGTCTCAATTTCCTCATCTGTAAAATGGACAAAGACTGCTACCACAGGGGAAAGCACTCCGGAAATACTTAAAAGCCTACCTCCTGGCAATTGGGGAAAGAAGTTTAGCTTCTCTAACATCAGTCAGTATCCCATGCCCACTCTGGGCCCAGCCAGCCAGCCTGCCTCCAAGGTGCCCACTGTCTACTGGAGGAGATGACTTACAAACCAAGTTCTGCCCAAACAAGAAATAAGCAACCTAAAGTGCATGCTGGGGGGATGTGGTGGGGAGGACAGCTAGTTGAAGGGGAGGCACAAGTGGCTGGGGAAGGAGGGCAGGAGGAAAAGGCCAACAGAGAGAATTATTAGAAATAAAAATCATTTGCTCCACAAAGAGCAGCTGGGCCTGCTTTTCATTCCTTCCGGGTAGCAGGCCAGCCTCCAAAGAGCAAAGGGTCTTTAATCATAGAAGACATGGTGAGCCTGGGGGCAGGAAGAAGCCCGAGACTTGCAAGGATCTCCACACACAGTAGTCCCAATTACTGTAATAATGCTTAATAATAACAAGAACAATAGCTTGCATTTCTATGGTGCTTTGGGGTTTGCAAAGCACTTCGTATTCATCAACCCCAAAAGGCAGGCAGGACAGGTATTATTATTATCCACATGGGATAAATGAGGGAACTGAGGTTTGGAAAGAAGAGGCTGTTCAGATTTAGACTGCTCCTTAGTGTGCAAGGCAGGATCAGAACCCAGGGCTTCGGGATTCTAAGCCCAGTGATCTAGCTACTATTCCATGCGGTTCTCATTATGTGGTACATGAGGACCACTGGCAACAAGCAGCTGATACCCACGTGGACTCTTTCTATTTCCAATCGTTTCCTAGGATGAAGCGACAAGAAAAAGGGTGAATGAGGTGAAGTTTTGAACCTCAAGGAAAAGATGAGAGGCAGAGACAGAGACACAGAGATACAGAGAGACAGACAGACAGACAAACAGACTCTGGACCTTAGAGGATGGAGGGAGAGGCCCTCCTAGAGTAGACCTCAGAGGATGGGGGAGAGAGGGAGGGAGGGGTAGGGGGGTAGAGAGAGAGAGAAAGACAGAGAGACAGAGAGAGAGATAGAGAGAGAGAGACAGAGAGACGGAGAATTCACCTTGCCTGTGAATTCTAGCTTTGGACTAACATAATGAAAAAGAGATTGTTTTCCCATCTTCTCAATTATTTCTGCCTTCAATTTCAAAACTTCTTCCCAAAGTCTTTCCTGAAACATTTAGGAATAATTCTGCAGTTCTTCAAAGACAGCCATTTCTGGATAAATCAAACAATCACATAATCTGTGCTAAAGGCTAGGTTTCTTGTATGGGCTGGTTTTAAGAAACTCAGTTTGATGGGGGCAGCGGGGTAGCTCAGTGGATTGAGAATCAAGCCTTGAGACGGGAGGTCCTGGGTTCAAATCTGTTCTCAGACACTTCCCAGCTGTGTGACCCTGGGCAAGTCACTTGACCCCCATTGCCTAGCCCTTACCACTCTTCTGCCTCAGAACCAATACCCAGTATTGATTCCAAGACAGAAGGCGAATGTTAAAAAAAAAGAAACTCAGTTTGGTAAGTAAAGGAAGCTCAGATTCGCACTGCTAGTCACTGTAGCATGTACTTGAGGGTTCCACCACTGCCAAGCCCACTGCAATTCATTTGCTTGTTTGATGAGCCCAGTGAGGTGGTGGACACAAGCAGACCAACCTGACTTTACAGAGGGGAAGAGGAGGGACTGGCTCATCTTCCCACAACTAGAATTTGGACTCAGATTCAGAAGTGTCAACTACAAAAGTAGTCCCTTCCCAGGGACCACAGCTGTCCCTCACTACTGAAAGCACAAGGGGCGGCCCATGAACTGCCAGCGTACCGCTGAGCTGGAGAGGAGTAACAAAGAGTAGAGACTTAGCAACAACTCTTCTAAATTGGGTGAGCTGCCCAATAACAACGCATTTCTGTCCTACCACTTGACATCTGCAAACAGTTGTTGTTCGGTCGTTGTGGTTGTGTCCGACCCTTCGTGACCCCATTTGGGGCTCTCTTGGCAAAGACACTGCAGTGGTTGGCCACCTCCTCCTACCTGGAAATGGTCCCTTAGTGTAAAGTGATGCCTCCGTCTTTATCAAGCAATTAAAAAGGATATGAGCAAGTTCTCACAAAGGAATTCCCCCTCCCATTGGATAGCCTTCTTCCATGGTGCCTGGTGGGCTCTTGTATATTGGGTTTAAAGAGCGCCAAAGGCTTCCAATTTGGTGTTATCAGACTTCCAAGATGCAAAGTAAGAAAACACACAAAATTGTTGCACAAGCCCTTCAGCAACTGAGGATAATAGAATAGCTGGCAGGCTGGAGTGTGTATTGGTCAGGAGCAAACGCTGGCACAAATCCTCATTCCACTTTCTTTGAAAGCAGGCCCTCCTCATACGTGGTGGTGTGGACCTCCATCTCCCAATCATCAAGCACTTATTGCATGTACCAGGTACCGAGCTAAACAGTGAGCATGCAAAAGCACCAGTGAGCTTACAGGCTACGGGGGAGGTTTATTAAGCACAAATATATAAAAGAAATCAAAGGAAATTTGGCCAGGGAAACACTAGTGGCTGGAGGACATGGCAAAGGCCTACCAAAGGAAAAGGAATCGGAGTTGAACTGTGAAAGAAACTGGCATTCTAAGTGGTAAAACTGAGGAGGGAGTGCATTCCAGGCACAGGGGAACAGCCTTTGCAAAAACAGGGAGGTGGGATGTGAACTGTGCTATATAAAGGGAAGAAGAAAGGGGAAGATGGCATCCAACTGCCTAACTAGAGGGTCAAAAATGCAAAGGGAGAAAGGGGAAAAGAGAACAGTGTCAATGGTCTAGGAGCATCCCGTGAATGTAAAGGAACTGAGGGACAGCGAAAATGATGAATAGGGTTAGAACCTCTGCCCACTGCTCCTTGTTCATGGCTGAAGTGTGATGGGAAGTGAAGGTGACAGGAGCCTCAGTTGCTTCACCCCTCAAATGAAGCTACTACCAGCAACTACCTGACTCGTTAAGTTAACAGAAGAGATTAGAAGACTCAAATAAGGGAGCTCTCACTCATATCATCACTACCATCAGACAAACCTTTCCTTTTCTGGACCTGGGGTCTCATTGGAGTGGGGAATTCTTTCTGTGAATGCTCCCCCCACTAAATCAGAGGTAATCTATGGTTCTTCTCTAATTTGATGGAGGTAGGGAAGAGATTGGGAGAAGTGAGAGGTTAAGTGACTGGCTCAGGGTCATCCAGCCAATGGATTTAAGAGGCAGGACTTGAAGCCAAATTTCCCTAACTCCATGCTGCCAAGTGGACTGGGTGCTAGACATCCAAAGATAACAGTGGAGCAGTCCCTGCCATCATGGAGGCCACATTCCATTGAGAAAACAAAGCATGGCCAGTTAAGTATATTATATGGACAACGGGATTGTGAGACGGTGAAAACCATAATGCCAGGGGATGGGGCCCTTGTGTAAGTGGCCTGGGAGGAAGATAACGATTCCGAAAGTTCTCAAGGTAGGAAGTCTACGGTCTGCATTCGAGGACTTCCACTTAGACAACTGTGTCAAGGATAGAATGATAGCCCGGGGGATCACTGAGGAGGCTAGCCCAGGAGTTTAAGGACATGTGACTTTGAAAAAATTCTTCTAGGTTTATGAGTAGATGCCACCATGGCAGTAGGGGAGGGGTCAGGAAGAGAGAAACGGGATGATTTAAGGAGAGACCCAAGAACCCAAAGTCAGTCATGTCACAAAAGTCAAAGCATGACAAAGTACACAAAAGGCCAGCAGGGTCAAATACTACACAGAGGATGAAGACAATTGAAGACTGGGGTGGGGGAAGCCATTGGATTCCTACACTGATGACTTGGGAAGTTTGCAAGGAACAGTGAGGGCAAAAGCCAGAATGCAGGGGTCAAGAAGCAATCCATGGATGATGAAGTCGAGACAATAGGTGCCGCACCTTCCCTTCGAGAACTGGAGTGGTGAATGGAAGGTAGCTCAAGGGTCTAAACAGGACTGAGGCAAGGCTTTTCCAGGTTTGGAGAGATGGTCACATTGGTGCCATGAGAAGTCAATAGACAAGCGTGCCTGAAGGATCATGACAAAAGCAATGGAAGGATGACTCAAAGTCCTAGTGGGGAGGAGGTTCAGAGACAAAGGGAGAGAGGGATTAACTTGAGCAAGGCCTAAGCAGATGAACAATCTGGAGGGGCAAAGTGGGGAAGAATAGCTAAATCTATTATCTGAGCCCTCCCGGTCCAGAGGGAATTGGAGGAGTAGGCCCCATTAGAGGGGGCTGGGACAGGTGCTTTCCTCTGGGGAAAGCCAGGTCTGAGTTATTTTGAGGAGGTGGTGATAGAGGACTTTCAGTGGGCAGAGTGAATAGGCAAAAACTACACCAGAACCGGGTTGCAAGAGGGACATACTAGCCCAGGGTAGGACTGAGAGGGTGTAGAGCGGACCTGGAAGGTGTTAAAGAAAAAGGAGACTAGACTAGGGGCATGAATGCTAACAGGAGGGTTGGCAGAGTAGGTAGCTTTCCATTAAAATTAGGAGTCTGCGGGCAGGTAACTTTTTTAACATTCTCATTTGTCTGTTTATGAGTAGATGTTGCCATGGCAGTACGGTAGCCAATCAGTGATGGATGAACAGAGTGAACAAGCCCCAGCATTCAGATTGGGCTCTTTGTACAACTTCAGGTTGCCATGGTAGTGATGACATAGGTGATTGTCCTTGCTAGGTGGTTGAAATCTTGATGACAGTTATGAAGCCTTCAGCAGGAGAGGGAATGGAGGAGCCAGAGTATTGTGCTCATCACTCATCCTACTGAGGTCCTCTGAAATGACACCCACAGAGCACTCAAGGAGAGGGGAAGGGAGTGTTATAAGGCCACAATCACCTACTGCCCATCTCAGAAGGTTGCGGGCTGAACCCAATATTATCCAAGGTCTGGGAGGTGGAGGCTTTGGTGGACAATATGAAGGAGATCAATCTATGTCTCACCTGGGAATCTATCACAGAAGAAGGCTTCAGCTCCCTCCAAGCTCAGGCAGGGGCCGGTGGGGATGATGGAGTTAGTATTATGCCACTTTCATTGGCCCATCTAAGATGGCCTCTTGCCTTACATGGCAGCCTCCAGGGAAGTTACAGTGGAGGAGGAGATGGGCATGCCAAAGTAATGCTCTTCAAGATGGCCCATTTAAGATCTCTGGGCTTTCCAAACTACCTCTTGGGCTCTTCTGACATAGGTGGGGGAAAGGGGTTCATTCAGTGTCCTCCACGATGGCCCATTCCCTAAGGTATCCTTCCCTATCAAAGGTTTTTGTGGAGTTTTGGGTGCAGAAAGCGATGAAAAAGTTCAAGCGGTACTCCTCTGAGACCATCCATTCCAGATGTTTACAGGGTCACTTTGACAGCTGCAGAGATTTCCAAAAGGGGAAGGGATGAAGGATCTCTAGGAATGCCCATCACACATATACACAAAGGAAAAAAGGGGGGAAACCAAGGAAAAATACCTTCCCAGGTGTCCAGACCCTTGAGAGGGTGTAATCTTTCAAATTAAATATACTTTACATTCTCAATCTCTAAGAATAAAAATTCAATGCTCATTTTTGTTTCATCTCAGTCTGCGGACAATGTCTGCAACGTTTCAAAAGGCCAGCTAAGGAGGTAGCCTATTGGCTTTATTTAAAGCAAAGAGTGATGCATTGAGGGGTGGGTACTTTCACTCAAAAAGAACAGCAACTTGAGCTAATAGGATGCAAGATGAAAAAAGTTTGAATTCTTTAAAAGTATGCAAGATGGGGGAAGCCACTGAAAACCTGCTGTTAGCTAGCTCATTCTTTCGTCCTTTCTCCATCATTTCTATCCTTCCCCTTTTTTCTTTCTCTCCTGATTATACCTTAAACCTTGGGAAAGAGGGATTCATCAGGCCCTGTGAGTGGAACAGAAGGACTAGAAATGGTTGCCTAAGGTAGCAGTTGTATTCTAAAACCAGAGTAGCTACAAGTGGAAAAACATAGAGGTTTCTCCTTACCCTTTAAGGTTAAAAACCTGGAGAAGAGGAAAACTGCTAAAGAGTAAAGAGGATTGTAAACCTAGAAATGGATTTTTAAGAGTATTCTAAGCTCAGGGGCAGCTGGGTGGCTCAGTGGATTGAGAGCCAGGCCCAGAGAAAGGAGGTCCTGGGCTCCAATCTGGCCTCAGACACTTCCCAGCTGTGTGACCCTGGGCAAGTCACTTAACCCCCACTGCCTAGCCCTTACCACTCTTCTGCCTTGGAACCAATGCACAGTATTGATTCTAAGATGGAAGGTAAGGGTTTGTTTTTTTAAAAGAGTATTTTGAATTCTCTTGGGGGAGCTCAACTTGGCTCCAAAGAGGTCTGGCAATGAAGATGGGCACGTGGGTAGCCCTGAGAGTGGAACAGGTTAACCCATCAATCTAAAATAGATCACAGTCAGGCTGCTGCAATATTAGTTCCCACAGACATGCAGTGGGGCAGGTGAAGAGTCTAGTAATGAAGACAAGGAGTTTATTCAGCTAAAAACAAAAGCCAAACTCTAGGACTAGAACATGATGCATATCAGTAGCCTACCGCACCCGACCCAAGGACCCAAGAAGATTGTTCTTCTACGTTCTAGCCTGTCAGAATCTTTTTGGATCTCGATTCTGTCATCCAGTGCACTAGCTACCCCTCCTAGCTTTGTGTCATCTACGCCTTCAAGTCACTTATAAAAACATTAAAATGCCCAGAAGAGATCTCAGGGACACTCCACTTGGTCAAAACAAAACATGGCCTTGGGTCAAACTGCCATGGAACCTTTAGCAAAAATCTGACTCATCTGTCATGTAGGCCAGTGCTGCCTAACTCAAAGAGAAACAGAGGCTGCCAATCCATAGCTGTAGATCCCTGAAGGCCGCCTACCAGCTTTGTTTGAAAGTTCCTGTTACCTACTGTATTTTAGCTGTATTTTTATTTCTTTTGCTCAATATTTCTAAGTGATGTTTGTAATCCGGTTTGGGCCACAAGTGATTGATTGTGTGTCTGACACCTCTGGTCTAAACCTTAGCTCTCCACAAGAATCGGAAGAGAACCGAGAATATGAGAGCAGGAGGGGAGACTTTGTCAGATTCATGGCTAAAGGAAGGGCAGGCTGTCTAGACAGCATCTCCTGACTTAGCAGCTCATTTAACCCCATCTGTCCTATACTCCAAGTGGTGATACTCCTGCTTCCTTTTCCACTGGCCTTCCTGGCTAGAGACTATTCATGATTAGCCACTCTCCTTTTACGTTCTGCTCTACTTGCTAAACATCCTTCCTTTCCGAAGCCATTTGCCAGTATTGGGTTCCGTGACACCAAGTCTTGGTACAGCACTCAGGGTTCTGGACCTAGGTTTGAATCCCAGGTCTGTCATTTACTCTGTAGGTAATCTGGGTCAAGTCTCTTCCTTTCTCTGGGCCTACATTTCCTAACCTGTCAAATGAGAGACCCGTCCCACTCCATGGCCTCTAGGGTCCCTGCACATGTGTGCACACACACTCATCCCTATCACTAGCGTGCTCTCCAGCACAGTTGACCACATACCCTGATGAACTGAGCTTTGGGCTCGGATATACAGGCGTTGACTCATTTTGATATTCTTAATGACGAGAAGACCTCTGGGAATCCTCTGCCATTGCCACCCCCTCGTTTTGTGGAACGTGCGAGAGTTGGGCTCAGAAGAGGGAAAGGTCCTGAAATGGCACTCAAAGGGGCTCCATGATCCTGTGCGCCTTCCAATTCCATTCCTCATTGGGGAGTGCCTCTTTGAAGACACCACTTGCCATTTGTCAGACTTTCCAAAAACAAGGCCCTCCTGCCCTCACCCCACCCTCTAAGAACCTCTTTCACCAAGCACCTGTCAAAATAAAGCAACTCCCTGCTATCTCAGAAAGACCAACACTAAAGAACTAGGAGCAAATTTCTTTCTAGGACCTGTTGAAAGATAAAAGATGGAAATATTTCAAAGGCAATACAATGAGCTTCACGTCCCAGAGCTCCAGCACACCAAACATGGGTGCTAAAGAAAGGACACTGGATCATTTAGGCCCATGGCCCTAGAGGTGGGTGGGGCCTCAGGTGTCATCAAGCCAAGCCCTTCATTTTACAGGAGAAAGAAAATGAGGGCCAGCAAGTAGATTTCCTTGATCAAGGTCACATACAAGGTCTCAGATCTACAGCTGGGAAGGATCTTAGAAGCCAAGGAGTCCTATCTCCTCATTTAAAAGGGGAAAGAAACTGAGATCCAGAGAAGCCAAAAGGCTTGCCTGAATTTGAACTGTTACCCAGGAACACAGATGAGATTTGAACCCAGGTCCTCTGACCCCAAATGCAATGCTGAAAATATCCCTCTAAAGAATGGAAAGGGCTCTCTCTCTCTCTCTCTCTCTCTCTCTCTCTCTCTCTCTCTCTCTCTCTCTCTCTCTCTCTCTCTCTCTTCCTCTCCCTCTGTCTGTCTGTCTCTCTCTCCCCCCCCCACAAATGAATGGAGTTTCATAATGAGACAACATCAAGAAGAAGTGGGGATGGAGTCCTACAAGAAAAACTGCCAAATGTTGCATCTGAGGCTATCAAGATTAGGAAAATGGGGCCCAGAAAGGGGAAGGATGTTGCCTGAAGCTCAACGGGCAGAAAGTAGAAGAGTCAGGGTCCCAGTTCCTTTTCCTCCTACCATTATTAGCAGAAAGGGTTTGCTGAGCTTGGGATCTTACTTGAAACCAACAGAAGAGGAAAACTTTGAGCAGATTCCCAAAGGCCCATCTCCAGGAAGCCAACACCAGAGCATTCTGAACAAATAAGAGGCCAGTGCCAACGCTGCTCAAAGTCAAGGCTCCAGTGTCTGGGCTGCTGCCCTAGTTGTATTCTGTCAAAATAAGTCTACCAGCTGGAAAAGAACACCAAAGTGCATTTTATTAAAGAAAAGAAAGAATGAGAAGATGAGACAAGGCTGTCAAGGTTAAGATTAATCATTAAAAACCAAGGAGGAACAGAAAGTCAGCTGGTTCAACAGACCTAAGGAAAGTTAGTTGTGGGATAGTTCCAGGAGCTGAGTATAAATAGAAAACAAAAGAACCCATTTCAACGTAAGAACACATAGATGAATATGGATGTAGATACAGAGGGCTGAGCAAAAGAAAAATCCTCTACCATTCTTCCTCCTACCCCCCCAAAATAAGTCTACAATTCTTTCAGCAGTAACAGATTCCTGAACGTCTCAAAATCGGACAGCATCTCCAAAAAGTGAGCTCAGTGTACACTTGGGCTAGCCTTTCACCGGGCCATGATGGCAGGTGCCTTCAGGACTCTTCTCTCCCCTCCACGCCAATGAAGCCAGTGGCAACTCAGATCCTTTTCCTTCCTTTCTTTTGAGTAACTAGGAAGAACTGGGGGTTGTACCCCAAAGCAGAGGGAAAAGGCAAAGAAGCAGAGGAGAAAGGCGAAAAGAACAATTGGCTTACACATCTACAGCTGGAAGAGAATTCAGGTCATTTCGTCCAACCCCATCATTTTATAGAAAGGAACACTGAAACCCAGAGAAGTTAAGTGAGTTATTTACCCAAGGTCACCCAACTGGTAAATGTCAGAGTAGGGATTCCAAGTTTGCTGCATTTCCTGCTTAAACAATTGCCTCCCAGACCTTCATGGGGCTAGGGAGAGTGGGGATGACACCAAAAGCTTGGAAAACTGTTCAAACATAATGTATGTGTTGGCAAACCTCTAAGGTGCTATATAAATATTGATTATGATTGTTGTTGTTATTGTAGCCTCAGCCTCAGCCTTGCCTCGCCTCACCAAGTGTGTGGACCACAGAATTAGAAACTCTAAGAGAAATGTCAGGACACCAAATACAGTCAGACTTGTACCAACTGATGCTGAATGAAGAAAACAGAATCCAGAGAATACACGCAATTACTACAAGGTAAATTAATATCATGTTAAACATCCAAAATTCCAATTCCACAAACATGTCTAATCTTGGTTCCAGAGGGTTAACGATGAAACACATTTCCCTTCTTTCAGTAGAGAGGTGGTGGACTATGGGATCAGATTGTAATATAGACTGTCGATCACAGTCACTGCCAGTTTGTTGTACTTATTTTTTTCTTAGTTACAAAAGAGAGTTCTTATACCCCAAGTGTATATATATACCCTTTGGTCCTATAATGTCACTACAAGGTCTCTATCCCAAAGAGATCATAAAAAAGGGGAAAGGACCCACTTGTACAAAAATCTTTATAAAGATCTCTAGTTATTATAACTTTTCAATTGAGGGGATGCCCCTTGATTGGCGAATGGCTGAACAAATTGTGGTATGTGAGGGTGATGGAATATTATTGTGCTATAAGAAGGATGAACAGGATGATTTCAGAAAGAACTGGAAAGACCTGTGTGAACTGATGCAGAGTGAAATAAGCAGAACCAGATCATTGTACACAGTAACTGAAACATTGTGAGATGATCAAATGTGAGAGGCTTAGCTACTTACTCTCAGCAATGCAACAATCCAGGGCAATTCGGAGGGACTTATGACAAAGAATGCTCTCCACCTCCAAAAAGAGAGCTGTTGGAGTCAGAATGCAGATCAGAGCATGCTATTTTTCACTTTCGTTTAGTTGTGTTTTTATTTCAGGGTTTTGGTTTTATATGAGTATTCTATTACAACAACGACCAATATAGAAATAGGTTTCACATGACAATACATGTATAACCCAGATCAAATTGCTTACCATCTCTGAGGGGGGGAGGGAAGAGAGGGAGACAAATTGGATCTTAAAATTTTGGAAAAGATACGTTGAAAATTGATATTACATGTAATTGGAAAAATAAAATATCTTTTCCAAAAAGAGAGAGTTCTATGGTGGGAGTGGATTATTAGGAGGTGATAGGAGTATAAAAAACCAAAGGGAAGCAAGAGAATTCTCACCAAAATGGAAAGGTGGAATTTGGAGGGGCAAAGCTGAAAGAGTGGCACTAACGGTGTGAGATGTACTAGTCTCCAGCAGCCCAAGATGCCCAGAAACCAGAGCCAGGTCAGCAGCAGCACAGTCCCCCAGTCTTACTTTTTGGGGGTCGTATGGCAGGAAGCAGTGGTTTGGGGCTATTCTTGGCACTGAGTTGTATTCGACTACTTGACCCCTGACACACCCTAACACATTTTCTTGGATCCCTCAGGAATGAAACCGCCATCATGGCCACTTCCTCCATGATCCCATCTTCAGAATATGAAGTCCCATCCCATAGAAAGTTGACAACCATCATCTACATTTCCTCAGTCCTCTGTATTCTCCTCCTGGCAACACTATTTCTGTTTCTGGGACAGAGGCTGCTGGATAAGCGCAAGTGCTCTGGTACCTACCGGCCCAGTGATGAAGAGCAGGTAGGGGACTGTATCCCAAGACAATCCGGGAAGGAGCCCCCGAAGGAACGGCTCATTTGAGCCCCCACCTCTACTCCCATGCCTGTTTCTTGGGGGCCTGCCCACTGTGACAGCCCCCCTCAGTGGGCATCTGGACTGACAAACAGGGCCCCAGATGTCTAGATCTAGAAGAGAGGGAGCAGAGCACTGAGGAGTGTGATTTAAGCTGCCAACCACCTTCACCACCCTGCTATGGCTATGATTTTTTGATGACCTGTCGACCTTGGCCTGGGGTTGGCAGCTGTTCCTTCCTGGGCCTAGCATCCTTCTTGTTTGCAACTCCTATGCCCTCTATTGTCAAATAGTTCTCCTACCCTTCCAATATGGCCTCCCTGCCTTTCAGTTGTCTCTTGGCTAAGGCTCCGGACCCCCAGGATTCCAAGGATTACTCCTGGAGCTGAGTGCCCTATTGGGGTTTGAGCTGGCACAAGGAGCCCATGACTCCTCACCCCCAGAGGGGGAAAGGGCAGAGATCTTGGTGCAAGTCAGCCCCAAGCCCTAGGTCATATTTTACAGCCTCCTTCCTTCCCTAAGCTTTGAGGCCACTCACTCTTTCTGAACCTCTGAAGTTAGGAGAATAGTTAGTTCTTTAAGCTCCTAAAATAAATGCTGAGAAATCTATTCTACTGCCCTGATGGACAACCTCCCTCCTCAGGGAGGCAGGACCTCCCTGCCCCATATCTCTTCCCCATCACCCTTACCTCCTCTCCTCTCTTTTCTAACTCTCTAAGGGAAGAGCAGCTTCATTTTTTGTATAAAGATGGTCTGAACATTGGCAGGAAGCTGGAGAAAAAGACAAGTCTCCGGCGTACCCCCCCTTAGAGCAGGCGGGCCTGAGGAGTGGAGGGAAGTGTGGGCTGCCCAAGGGACACAGTCTAAAACTACGGCTGAGGACTTAAGATTCATCTTTGGGGCAAAGGGTTGCTCATTCAAAAGTCCGCCTTGTTTTCCTCTTTTTAATAAAGCTTTCCTCTATAGTACTGAGAACTGGCATGCTTACAAGTGGGGTGGCAAGCCTCCCTATACTGGAGGTTACCATGCACACAGTTTCCCAGGTTTCCCGAGTTGGGGCTACGAGCCAAAAGAAAAGACAATCCCTGAGTGTACTCGGCCCCTTCGTTTCATGAGAAGCTCCGATTCAAGGATGATACCCTCCACACAAGTGTCCAGGCTAAGTCGAAAGCAGCCTCGAATGGCCACGATGCTTGTCTTTGCCCACTAACGAGTCTCAGCTTCAAATGCTATGCAGTGGCTATAAAAGGGGCAGGAAACTCTTTTACATAAGACTCTTCTAAGCAAGAGGAGCCAGTTTTGTGACGAAATGGGCATAGGAGAGGTGAGGAGAAAAGAAACTGGAAGCAAAGTAGATGCCCTTCTACTGGGAATGTGAATCAGCTGGAGCACACAAATATAACGGAATCCTACTGGGGTTTAAGAACTTATGAATTGGGGGGGGGGGCAGCTGGGTGGTACAGTGGTTTGAGATCCAGGCCCAGAGACAGGAGGTCCTGGGTTCAAATCTGGCCTCAGCCACTTCCTAGCTGTGTGACCCTAGACAAGTCACTTGACCCCCATTGCCTAGCCCTTACTGCTCTTCTGCCTTAGAACCAATACACAGTATTGATTCTAAGATGGAAGGTAAAGGCTTAAAAAAAAGAACTTATGAATGGGAGAGTTTTCAATGTGAGTCCACCGAGGCAGAGTGTAGAAAGCAGAATCAGGAAAATAATATGCACAATTTTTTAAAATCCAATGCAAAGATGACTCTACTGCAAATATGAATAATATGGAAATAGGTTTTGAACAATGATACATGGATAACCCAGTGGAACTGCTTGTCAGCTCCAGGAGGGAGGAGGGAAGGGGAGGGATCATAAATCATGGAACCACGGAAAAATAGTCTAATAAAAAAAGAAAAAAATTAAATCCAATGCAGAAAGGCAGCTGAACTCTGAAGAATCATACCAACTAATCTGGTCTCAGAAAACAGAGGATAAAACATACCACTGCCACCCCTCTCTGTTGGGGGGTATGGGACAGGGCTACAGCGGCAGGCACTGGGCTAGTTGGATTCTGGTGGCTGTTGGAGGTGGGGCCTAGCTAGAAAGGGCTGTGGTACACTTTTTCACAGTAATGAAAAGGAAAAACAAAGTGGGTATCCTGGACCTGAGATAGAGCACCACCAAGTGTAAATCCAGTGGTGTGAAGAATTCTGGGAAATAGGGGAAGATTTTTATGGACTGATGCAGAGTGGAGTAACCAGAAGCTACATAAAAGACCAGGAGAATCCAGTATCATTTAAGTGATCCATTTGGGGGGTGCTGCAGGAGATGTGAGGATAGGCACCCTCCCACACTTTCAGGGAGAGGGGGAGACTACAGACTGCTGATTTTCTCTGAACACGGTGGGGTGGGGTGGGAGTGGTACATTGAGAAACCAAAAGTATTAAAAGGGGTTTTCCCCCAAGACAAAAGAAAGAAAGAGCCGGCTAGTCTAAGGTCCAGAGAGAAATCCTGCTAAATACCAATACTGAAAGCTAAGCCCTAACTGCCTTCCTTTGGGGCTTTGGCTTCACCTGACCTTTCCTTAGTAAATAGTGCTTCCAGACACTCACAGAAAAGCACTGGCCCCTCGGAGACTTTGGCTCCAAGCTCAGGACTACCACTAAGTCTGGGGCAGAGATGCCCTTCGGACAAGTCATCAGCTCTCTGGGCCTTAGTTTCCTTCTCTCGAAAATGGGGGTAATCAATTTCCCAGTCCCCCCCCAACCCGGCGGCGGCGGCGGAGGAGTCCTCACTCTGGGAAAGGGGCTTTGCCAAACCTTCAAGAAATGGGAGTTATTATTAGCAAGAAACACAATATCTGGGGCAATTTCTAGTTAATAAAAGGCAGATTTCCAAGCGGCATTTGAAAACCAGTCCCACCTCAGGAGGTCACTGGAGGGAAGCCAGGAGCCTCAAGCAGAACCAGCCCCCAGGAGAATGCGAAGAGAGCAGGCTTGGCTCCCCTCCAAGTTTCCCCCACTGTTCCCAAATTAATAACGCCTGCGAACTGCCTTTTATTCCGAGTGATCAAGTTCGAGCCGTCCCGGCCAGGGGTTCCTCATATTAATATGGTCAATTACAGAGAGGCCAG
Source organism: Monodelphis domestica (assembly GCF_027887165.1). Taxonomy (NCBI): domain Eukaryota; kingdom Metazoa; phylum Chordata; class Mammalia; order Didelphimorphia; family Didelphidae; genus Monodelphis; species Monodelphis domestica. The sequence goes on along the minus strand of NC_077235.1, from coordinate 50,295,530 downwards.
AGACAATGGGAGGGCCCGTGGAGAGCTGCCCCCCCCCCTCGCCTCCCTCTCCACCCAATGAAAGAATGAATGGAAAGGCGGCCGGCCAATCGGTGGCCAGGCATCCATCCTCCATCCCTCCGTAGGTCCATCCGTCCGTCTGTCTGCCCGCCCGCCCGTCCTGGGCTCAATGGCAAACTTGGAATAAAATAGTTTTTAAAGGCCTCGTTTTTTTTACTTTCAAAGTGCGGGCACCTAGAAAGGGGGCCTTAAAGATCAGGGTCCAGCCGGGGAAGGACCCGCCCCCGCCTCCCCGATCAGCTGTTTACCTAAGAGATTGGGTAAAGAGCTCGGAGATTGTCTGTATGCAAATGACCTTGTTGAAGTGGGAAGAGAAGGGGGGAAAAGTGTTAAAAAGGCGGCTCCCCTCCCCCCTCCCCCTCCCCCATCCTCACCCCGGCCCCACCCCCATCTCATTACACAATTCCTCTGCTTAGCAAAGCCTTTCATTAGGGCCAGAACAAAGGTAGGCCAGCCCAGGCCCAATTATCACAGGATTTTATGGCATTCTGGTCCCCCTCTGCACACAGCCTTATAAACAACCTTTATAGCTTTCCACTGAGAGAGCAGGCCGGACTGAGGAGGCCCAGCTGCAACTGTCCCCATTGCCCACTGAGGGAAGCTGCCACACCTGGGGACCCCAGAGAGCCCCCCCATTTTTACCCTTCCCAAACCAGCCAAATGGATGGCGCACTCCAGCTCCATACTCCAGGGGAGAAAGTTGGTCCCAACAGCATCACCCCATTTTACAGGTGAAGACAGTGAGGCTCCAGGGGGGAGCCCCATGGTCTCCTGACTCCAAGCCTCTGTCCTCCCTGGGCTGGACGGAGAGGAAGAGCTAAAGGGGGGCGGGGAGGGAGGATACTATGCCTTGTATGGATCCTCTCTGGAAAGGAAAATCCAAACAAAAGCATGATGGACTATTACCCAGGATGGGAAAGGATGGGAGGGCGGCTATCTGGATCAGTGGAGGGAGTGCTCAACCCAATGGAGCCATTCAACAAGCCAGAGAGCCTCTTAACACAGCATTTTCCTCTTAAAAGCTTGTTTTCAACATCAAGACTCACTTGAATGCCCTTACCCACCCAGGCCAATCCTTAGGCCTCTCAGGCAATGAGAAGCATTTGCATCCTCGACTGATGCCCTGCTCGGATTTCCTGTGAGTACAAACCTGGTTGGTGTGTACACCCCTGCCTGAGTCCCTCTCCCACCCTGTAAGACGGAGTCACCTGTGAAATTGATACCAGAAAGAAAGGTGAGGAGCAGAGTGGAGAAAAAGCAGATCTGTGACTTGGGGGATTTCTGGGCCAGGACCTGTGACTAGAACTCCCTCCACCATTGTAGAACAGCTAATTAATCAGGAAGTTTTGCCACTTACTATGGATGTGACTTTGTAGAAGTCCCTTGCCCTCCCCGGGCCTCAGTTTCCTCCTCTGTAAATAAGGGGTTAGATTGCAGGGCCTCCATGGTCCCCTCCAGCTTATAATCCTCTACTCATTGAGATTTTTCTGGATTTTGTTCCAAGTCAGATAGTGAACAAATTCTAAATTCCCTTACAGGCCAGGTGGGAGGAGGAAGAAAAGCAGGGGAAAGAGGAGGAGGAGGAGGAGGAGGAGGAGGAGGAGGAGGAAAATACCCAACAAGGCCACCTCCCTACTCCAGCAGAAAAAATAGAAACCTCCTTTGGAAAGGAAGTGTGAGAATATTGTGCCGAAACAATGAAAAGGAAAACCAAGGAACCCAAATTCAGATAGTCTCCATAGAGATTAGAGGAGGAAAAAATGCTGGATTTGGACTAGATGGCCTTGGTTTGACTGCTGGCTCACAAACCTTGAATATGACCTTGAATCAGGCATTTCTCCTTTCTCAGCCTCAGTTTCTTCATTAGTATGACAAGACCTGCTACCTTCCAGGCACTGAGGATACCAAGAAACTTTTCAAAGGAGCCCTGCCCTGGAGGACCTTGTATCAAGATTAAGCATCAGATGAGGTGCCATTAAGGAGGTGCTAGGCCAAATGTTCTTGTCATCATTGCTCTTCACTGACCTGAGCAGATCCGGGTCCTTGGCCCAGTGGGTGTGTTTGTGAAGTGAAGGCCAGGATTAAAGGGGGAGGACTTTCCATTTTTCATCCCCTATGTTTTCTGCTCTCTCCTCAGGCTTCCCCATCCCAAAAGAGAGCTAATCAAATAATTCCAGAAGCCAATTAAGCTCTCTTGGGCCCTTTTCTCCCTCGCCAGTCCTCCCCCTTATTTCATCCATTCTTACGGGTTTAATTCTCTCTAGGTACAAATCACTCCCAAATACAAAGAAAGAAGGGAGGGAGGGAGAAAAAAAGGGAGGAAAGAAAGAAAAGAGGAAGAGAGAAAGAAATAGGGGGAGGAAGAAGAGGACGAAGGAAGGAAGAAAACAACTATGCCTAGTCCTAACCTCTTCCCTGGACTCCTCCTTTCCAACTGGTAGCTGGACCTCTCTCTGCTCCTGGATGTCCAGATGGTACCTTAAATTCAACACCCCACCCCTACCTCCAAAACCGACCCTGTGTCCCAGAATCCCTTTCTCTGCTCAAGACACTACCATCTTCCCTTTCCCTCACGTCCAATCATTTACTAGATCCTGCCAATTCTATCTCCACACAGTTTCTCTCCTCTCTTGCTCATCCTCTCATCTACAGTTGGTCACCATCCTGTTTTTTTAGGCCAAGTCCTGGCTGCCTTCCATCCAAACTATCCTCTAGCCTATTAACATCTTCCCTTCTTCTGGCTTCCCCCCTCCAGTCTTCTTCTTTTTAATTCGCTCTTCAGATTTGTCAGAATCAGACTCTACGCTACACTCCATTGTCTAAACGGAACCCTTCTCTCCGGGATAAAACATCGTCTCTTTGGCCAAGCAGTTAAGGACCTCTGGTGTCTCCTCCTTCTTCCCCCTCCTTCTCCCTCCCAATTCTCCTTGCCGCTCCTCAACTTCCCTCTGCTTTGTCCCTGACTCTGGTCCTTGCCACATGCTCCTGGAGCCAGGGATTTGGTCTCCTGCCCAATAAATGGTAGTGGAACGGATGTCCTAGAATACATTGCACTTTTGTTTCTCAACCAGACAGGGGACTTACTCAGTATAGCACCAGAGGCCAGAACCTCCAGTGAGGGTTGGAAGTCCCAGAGAGGCACAATTTGGCTAGAAGACCAGAGATGTCCAACAATGGAAATTAGCTGCTTTCTTTCTAAGACCTGCACTGCCCAATCCAGGAAATATTCCAGAAGAGGCGGGACGACTACCCATTGGGGATGCTGGGGGGGGGGTCTGTATAACGTTAGGAGGCTGGACTAGATAACTTGGATGTCGAGTCAGTAAGACCTGGGTTCAAGTCCCACCTAAGATACTGATTAGCTAGCTATGTGATCCTGGGAAAGTCACATCGCCCCTCTGCCTCATTTTTTCCACCAGTAAAATATGGGGGGTGGTTTGGACTTACTGGTCTCTGAGGTCGCTTCCAAGTTTGAAATTCTAGGACTTCAGATCTAGAGTCTGTTAAATATCTCTTTTGTGTCCAGATTTCCAAAAATCTTTGAAAATGTCTCTCTCTAATGTAAAAGGGATATGTGTATATCAAATGCTTTCTATGGTTTTCTATTACAATTAACTTCTAATAGGAAAACCAACTCAACCCCAATTTAACCCCGACACTAATTAAAACAACAACATCGAGGAATCCTAATGATCATTTCTAGGGGGTGTCAGAAGACATAAAGTCTTTTTTCATTTAATCCTCCCATAAAATTCTTGCCTCATCAACTGACCCCCCAACTCTCCAAACCGAAAAGAACTGTATACATTGACTTAATTAAAATCTCTCCCCCGACCCCTGTGTGTGCTCACGTGAACACACACACACACACACAATCACCCAGGCAAACTTAACTCCCTTTTCTGTTGAGTTCTCACCGCCCCTTGGAGCCTTAAAGCCAACACTGACAGACGAAGCTCTCTCTTTAACTGAAATGTCAGAGAATGCTAACTCACAAAGCTAGCCAAACAGATCTAAGGAAAGCCAACTGTTCAGTGAAGAACTCAGAACCAATCCACCAGGGATCAGATCTTCCATGAAAGGCCCTACTAGGCGGGTCGCTGGGCACTCTGCCGAAGCTGCAGTGTCAAAGGTAAAACAGCCTCTGCCCCAAAGAAGCTTCTGATCTACTGTGGGGGAATTGAGCAAAAGGCAATCGAAAAGAGAAATGAGACAGAAACAAACCGAAATGTGATCCAAAGTCATTTCAGGGGCTGGGGTGTGACAAACTGAGGGATCAGGCAAGGCCTACCAGAGGAAGGAGCACAGGAGCTAAGCCTTTGGAAAGGGAGGCAGGGCTTCCAAAAGGTCAAGGGGAGAGGCGAGAGCTTTCGAGGTGCAAAACCAGGTGACAGGAGTCGGAGTGTGACGTCTGGGGAACAGCAAATGGCCAGATGTGCCATAAAGGAGACAGATGTGAAATCAGCCTGGAATAAGAGGCAAGAGTCTGCCTGGGACAGGCTTCCAAGACTTGGCAGCTCAGTTTCTGCTTTAGACTCGAAGCAACAGAGTCACGGAAGCTTGAGCTAGGGAGTGCCCTGGGTGGTACTGAGCAGGAGCTAGACCTGCTCTGGAGGCCAGGAGGGGAACCTTTTTAAGGGTCAGCAGCTTCCATTTGGAAGGGCAAAGCAGAAGAGCACTTGGTCGTTCTTACTACCTGGGGGAGCTGGGATCTGATTGGGCTGGATGCTCCCTCAGGGAGAGGAGGAGCAGAGCAGAGATTCAGGGTCTCGGCACCCTCCATGCCAAGCCCTCCAACCCCAGCTACACTGCTTTGGTGAGCTGCTAGGGCCGGAAATCCAACAGTTCGGCAGCTGGTGGATAAGCCTGTGGTGACAAGCCTCCGGGAACTCTGCTAGGCTGCTCCTCAGCCCCTGGGCTACATTTGAAGACTTGCCTCCTTGATAGGAGCTTGTCAGAGCTTGCGCTGGCCTTCCAGGACCCAGGGTCACCTCCAAGTCATGAATGAGATAGGCCTTTAGAGGAGGTAAAAGCATACTAGGAAATAAGAGGGTAACAGGAGGAGGTCAAGTGGCCTCATCAGCAGAAGGAGGCCAGAACAAAGGAAGGGCAGTGCGGGGTGAGGGAAGGTCTGGGAAACCTGCACAGAGGATCAGGGGAACAGAACTGAGAGAAAAACTGGGGCGAAGCAGAAGCCTGGCACATGAACAGGACAGTAAGGAGGGCAGCCTGAGTCTAGACTACAGGCCAGAACAGGATAAGGTGAGATGGCAACGACTGCATTTCTACTTGCCTTGTGATCATCCTGCCAAATATTATTCCCATTTTACAGGTCACAAAACTAAGGCTCAAAGAGGGGAAGTCACTTACTAAAGGTAACATAACTAATAAGAGGCAAAGTCAGGAGTCTGACTCAAAGACCCCAGGCCTCTCCTGGGCACCAAGATGGCTTTGGAATGGGGAGGACAAGGCTAGCCTATGAAGGAGGATGACAGAAGGAACCACTATTGATTCTTGAGTAGAGGAATAGCAAATCTGTTGCTATTTTAGGAATGTGAATCTTATGGGCTGATACAGGATGAATTAGGAAGTGCAGCTAGGTAGTATAATGTTAGGGCCTGGAGTCAGGAAAACCTGAGTTCAAATCCAGCCTCAGGCCCTTACTAGCTATGACACCCCAGGCAAGTCATTTCATTCTCTTCGCCTTGGTTTCCTCCTATGTAAAATGAACAACTCATTTGGAAATGGCAGACCACTCTAGGATCTCTTGTCAAGGAAACCACAAATGGGGTCACCAAGAGTCAGACACGACAGAAACTGTAAAGACCATCAGGTGATTAAGGGCTTCTACCTCAGAGCAGAAAAACTCTATTTAGGAACACTGAGTCAGCCTCTTTTTTCTTCCATCCCCAGCTGGCATCTAGCACAAGCCTTGGGCTAAGAGGTACTCAGTAAATGCTTGATGACTGAAACTTGATTCAATGAGTGTACATCTTTAAGTGCTTACTGTTCACAAGGCCTGTGCTGGTGATACAAAGCAAAAACTCCTAGGATCCCAGAGGCCTGCAGTCTAAACCTCTTCATAGACCAAATTCCAAAACAGGAAACCGAGGCATAGCAAGGTACAGGAAATAACATATGGTCACAAAGGTCATGTCAGGAGGAGGGATTCCAACCCTGGCCTCTTGGATTGAAGTGTAGTCCTCCTTGAGTAGGTCAGAAAACTTGAGCTGGAAAGGCATTGGGAGGCCATTAAAACACCTCATGTTTTACAGATAAGGAAACCAAGACACAAGGAGGTTAAATGATTTGCCCAAAATCATTCAAAGTAAGCATTGAGAAAAAGAATTTGAATCCAGGACCTGTGGCTCCAAAACCAGTGGTATGTCCATTGTACTCTCCCAACTAATATGAGCTTCGAGTCTAATGGTGGGATAAGTCAGATTGATTATAAGATTGAACTGGATAAGGTCAAAGGGGAGAAAATATGAAAAGTGAGTCTAAGGTGACATTCAGGGAGAGAGCCCCTGAAGGCAAGTGAAAAGCAGACAGAAGAAATTGGGTGAGAAGTAGAAGTCAAAGATACCAATCTGGGCATCATTAGCATAGAGGTTAACAGTCAAAGCCTTGGGAGCTCTGGAGAAAGAAGAGACAAGGGCAAAGACCAAGAGATTTTCCCATTGGGAGATGGCCAGGCAAAGAGAAAGAGAACACAACACTGGCTAGAGAAATCTTTAGCCACACAAGAATAAGTAGTAGGGTTTAGGCCTAGTGAATTACCTCTAACTCTCAAATTCCATAAAGAGGTCACAGGGCAAAAAAGTTGGCCAAGGAACCTGGATTGGACATATTGCACCCATTGCTCACTGTCCTGTACAATGGTGTGCTGTGGGAAGAGTTGGTGCCCATCTGCTGAAGAGCTGTTTGGCAATCCACCTCAGTTTCCCTTCAGGATAAGAAAGGACAATGCCACTATGGCACAACAAATGGGAAGGGCACCGCCCAGCATCATCATGAAGTCATTCAGAGGCAACGCCCCAGGAGGCTAAGATGTGCCACTGGGGAAGTTCTCTAAGCAGGCTAGCGAGTGCTTGGCTGCGGTGGACACCACTGAGGAGTCTGGCACAGACAGGCAATACCAACTGCCTCCCACGTTGTTCTGAGTCATCGTGGCATCACCAGTCAGCCAAGAAGAATTTAATAAAAACTTCCTATCTGCCAGGCACAGCGATAAGCAGCCAGGCTACAAAGGAAGACAAAAAACCCTCAAAGAGATGATGTTCCAATGGGGAAAGAGACAGCACAGAAATGACTATGTCTAGCCAAGATGAATATAGTATAAATTAAAGGGAATTTCTGATTGGGGGCAGGGAGAAAAGGCGGGCAAAGGTCTTCTACATACAGAAAGTAGGAGTTGAAGCGAATCTGAAACAATGAGGCCAGTCTTGAGGTGAGGAGGGAAAGGCATGAGGGCCAGCAAGTGCAAAGAAAGGAAGTCAAGAAATGGAGCACTATGGTCACGGAAAGGCAAGTAGGCCAGCACAGCTAGAGTTCAAAATACATGGAGGGGTGTAAAGTGGGGGGAAAAGATAGCAATGGTCTGCTACCAAAACAGGAAACTGGCTCCAAATCTAGTCCACTTTCAATTTTACCTTAATCGAAGAGCTCCAAAGTGAGAAAGGAAGCCCTTCCCTCTTGCCAAGTGACATACCATGGCTGGAGGTAGGGGAGATTGAATTACAAACCAGTCCACGTTCAGACTCCAGAATCGGAATCCACAACCCAGAGAACAGAACTCTGAACTCAGTGAAGCCTCACAATAACTTCAAGGTGTTGATATTATAATGACACCATGGATATTTGCCTGCGTGATCTCATTTGAAATTCTCAGGATCCCTGTGAGGTCAAGACTAGAAGTATTATCCCCATCTTACAAACTAAGAAGTGGAGGTTGAGAGAAATCAGTTTGGCTTGGCATAGATCTAAGAAGTGTCAGAGGCTAGAGTTGATGGTAGGTCTTCAGGATTTGAAGCCTCAGTCTGCCAATAACTCATTGGGTGACCCTGGGTAAGTCATTTGATCTCTTTCAGCATGATAGTCTAATCTGGCTCCAGCTTCTCTTTCTAGAATTATCTCCCATCAACTTTTTTGCTACTTTCCAGTCCAACTTAATATCCTAGTAAGTGGTAGAAAAGAGGAGGAAGAATGTTCCAGGCACAGGGGAAAGCTTATGCAGGGTGTCACTCCCTCAGTCCCTTCAAGTATTCGCTCAGTATCACCTCCTAAAGAAGTCTTTCCTCATCTGTCTTCTCTCTCTTCCCTCAAATCATTTTGTCTTTCCTTCTGTATTTACTGCTGAATTTCCCCAGGAGAAGGTAAGCTCCTTGAAGGCAAGAGATGGCTTTTCTATCCCCAGTGCTCAGGGGCTCAAGAGGCACATCCGAAATGCTCAATAAATCAGCCAGAAAGGAGTTCCAAGAACAAAAGTTTTAAAGTAAATAGATGCTATATTCTTGGTGAAATGAAAAGTGCTCTGGGTTCAGCTCTGCTGTTTCTGACCCTGTCTCCTAACTGGACCTCAGTTTCCTCCCCTGAAAAATGAAGGGCCTGGACTAGCTCAAAATTCATGATCTTAAAGCCTGTGCTTCTCCTCACCTTATCCCCTTCTGTCCTCCGCTAAAGGATAATGCTGTGAAATTCAGTAAAAATTCAGATAGGACATTATAAAGAAAAACAACATTACAGGATTCTGCTGAATGCTTCAACAAACCAGAATTCCAGAAGACTGAAGAGGAAGCAGCTATCTATCCACTCCCTGCCTGCCAGAGAAGAGGTGATGGGCTTAAAATACAGAAAGAAATCTACATTTCTGTTCCATCGTGCCAGGCTGCTTCTTGAATGGAACAGGGCCAGACCAGAAGTTGGCCCATTTGGGTTCTAGGTCCAGTTCTGCTATAGACTGGCCACAAGAACCCTGAACTTGATGGAAGCCTCTGTGAGCCCTGGTTCCTCTGTTGTAAAATGGGGCTCCCGCCCACCTGGCCTGCCCATCCCACCAGGTTTCAGTAAGAACAAAGTCAGGGAAGGCATATTTTGGGGTGTGGAGAGGCTCGATAAGGCCAGGAGAGCCGCCGCCGCCGCTATCCAGGGACAAACCATTCCCATGGAGCCTACCTACCGCTCCACAAAGGATTCTTTTGTTTGATTAAAACCACCGCTGAAATAAAAGGCGGTTGAGGAACTATGATTTCAAACAAACACACACACACACACACCCTATTACAGTAACCAGTATTTCTGCTGTCTCCATGACAATGAAGGTGGAGATCACTGAACATCACAAGAAGTTGAAAAAAGATAACAGAATTGTTTTCCTCTTCCCGCCAAAAAAGCCTTGAAAGGAACTCACCAACGTGGAGGAAAATGGGGCTTGTACTACTGGGCAGAGCCACCATTTGGATGAAAATGCAAAGCTGGGACCAACGCCTTCTGCATGTTCTCGCAACATCTTCCCGTGTTTGACCAACCCCTATTCAGCTAAGAGGAGCCGTCCCGTCATTTTTCTGGTACTCTACTCTGCTGTCCCACATGCCCGGAATGCCCTCCCTCTTCACCTCTGCCCTGGAGAGCTGCCAGCTTACATCAAAAGCCGGCTCAGGTGTTGCTTCCTGAGGCCTTTCCTGATGCCCTCTGTGGTTAACACTCTCTTCCTCCTGAAATGTTGTATATGTTTTATATGGACTTCTGGGTTCATATAAAACGGAAGCTCCTTGAGGCCAGAGGTCGTTGGGGTTTTTCAATTGTGTATTTATATTCCAATGTCTGACACATAGTAAAGAGCAAATATTAGCTGAATGAACAAATGAGGTTTAGAGAGCACTCTTCTCAAAAGAGAAGGGAGTAAAAGACTGCAGTACCCATTTTACAGATTTTTTAAACCCTGAAACTCAAGAGAGGGCATGAGATTTAAAAGATTCACACAGGCTATCTAGTCGGACCGTTTCATTTTCTCGAGGAGGAAGCTGAGGCCCAAAGGGGGCAAAGGAATTTGGGTGAGGTCCCACAGGCATACAGACAATGGCTACACATCTATTTTTATGTCAGGATCAGACTGACTTCATGTCCAGAGCTCTTCCTAGGTCCTGAAGAGTGTGGAGGAGGAATCCTGGGAAATGGGTCCCATTATTCCAACTTCCACTGCGTATTTCTGTTGACCTGGAAGCAATTGCCAGATTTTACAGAGAATTAGAACTTTGAATGGTAAGAGTTCAAATCATGTGACACTTCAAGGGAGTCATTATGTGTCTGACTGGGACCTGACTGTACCTAAAGGTAACCACACTGTGTACCAGAGCTTTCCCAGACTGAACATGGGCAATGCATGGACCAAATTGGTACGGACCTCGCCCAAAGGCCAGAGCTCATTTCCTTAAGGATTAGATTGGATGAGCAGTAACGTGACAGTGTGGGAAGAAGGATGGATTTAGACCTCAGGGACTTGGATTCAAATTCCAGGTCTGCCACATACTACCTGTGTAAACTTGGCCAAGTCCTATAAACCCACTTGGACCCATTTCTTTTTTTCTAAAACAAGGAGGCTGGCCTAGATGGCTTTTTAAATGCTGTTCCAGCTCTAATTATACGACCCTACCAAGATCTCTTTAGAGGTCCAGAGTGATGGACTTGGAGTCAAAAGAACTGAGGTCAAATCCCACTTAGGAATTCAGCCATGTAACCTTGGGGAAGTCATTTAACCTCTCTGAGCCTCAGTTTCCTCATGTATAAAACAAGGGGGTTAGACCGAATAACCTCAGAGGTCCCTTCCAGCTCTAACTCCATGGCCTTATGGTCCAAATTCTGGCACTGACATGGCCATCTTTCTCCTTCCTCTGTTAATATTAATGGTAGCTCACACTACTAGCACACTTGCTTTCTAGGGTTACAAAATGCCTCCCCTTCCACCGATTCCAAGAGGTAGGGAATACACGTATTATTTATCACAACTTAGAGATGCCTCCACTAAGGGTCTAGGCAAGCCGCTTCACTCAACATAGCATGGAGGTGACCTTGGCATCTTAAAGGCCAAGCCAGAGTCTGGGCTCTAACAATGAATGGGTCCTGCCAAGCCAGGTAGGGCCTGACATCTGACCACCAGCATAGATTTGCTTCTGCTCATTATCAAAGTGGGCACAAACAGATGAATTTTTCAGCCCGGGCAACTCTCAAACATCATCTACGAAGTTAGGGAGAGACGGCCCTCATTCTGGGTCCTTGATTTTGCAGAGGAAGAAACAGAATTGTTATTTGTCCAAAGTTACGCAGCTAACGAACTACTAAGTAGCAGAGTTGGGACTTGAACACTTGAATACAGGTGCAAGTCTCCTGACTCAAAGTCCCATGAATTTTCCAAAGTGGGTAGTAGTAATAATAATAACGACAGCTACTGCTGTGAATATAGTGCTGAATAGTTTTACTGGATAACTGCCCTAAGAGGCAGACACTGTATGTTGGGAGCAAGACTGGTAGGGGTTGATGGGAATGAAACGTTGCATGCCCTTTGAGATGCAGTTGCCATCTCAGGTAGTTTTGCTTAATCATGAGAGGGTCCCAGCTTCGTGGCAGTACTCTCAGGAAATAACTTGGATAAATAATGTGAGATATCATTTTTAAATCATAAGAAAAGAAAATGCTACTGATTTTGAGCAAAGTTTTGCTCTCTCTGGTGAGCATTAAGTCATCAGCATCTCTATAAGACCAAAGGGATGGCATTTGACTGGCTTTACTGAGCATTGCATTACACGAGCCACTTGGTAGGTGCTATTATCATTCCCATTTTAAAGATTAGCAAACAGAAGCCAGGTACAATGACTTGCCCAGAATCACACAGCCAGTGTGTAGGACAGGATTCAAACACAGGGCTTTCTGACTCCATGTCCAAGGCTTGATCCATTCTACCACCTAGTTATCCTCCATAGCAGCCTCTCTTGCCTTGGTGCCAAGAAACTGGGGGCAGTTTAAAAGCTGGCACAGAAATGGGCTTCTAGGGCCAGTCAGGGAGCGAACAAGACTCCTCTTGTGGCAGTCCAAGCTCTCCTGTGACAGGTACTGGGCCGTTCAAGCCAAATTAAGTCTCGCTGGCTCCCGGTGGCCCTTGTGACTCTCTCAAACTGTAAGTTACAGATCAGTAGGAACAGGGGAGCTGGAGTTTGTACACTTGGAGTTCCCCACCCTGCTTAAATCAGAAGTCCAGATCCTCCTTATGCTAAAAAAGAACGCCTTTTGGAGAACCAACATTTATTTCTTCTGATCTGAAATCAATGACCGAATTATTTAAGTGGACTAGTCCTTCCAGGCAATCCACTCTGCCTCCCTCCATTTTAAGACCCCAGAAAGATTGGAGGGCCATGTCTTTAGAGCAGGAAGGGTCCCTTGGGGGTCATCCAGTAGAACCCCTGCACTTTACAGGAAATGAAACTAAGGTTCAAAGAGGCCAAAGGATCAAGGATTGGAGTTGGGTCTCAGAGGTCATCAATTCCTTCCATCCACCTCACTGTCCAGGTGAGGAAACAAAAGCCCAGAGGGGTAAATCGACTTGCCCAAGTTCACTAGGGTAGCAAGTGACAGGGCTGGCAATTGAACCCAGGTCCTCTATTCCAAAGCCTTCACTCCGTCCATGGTTAAGTGACTTGTGCAAGGTCACAGGGATAATTAGAATCAAAGGCAGGATTTCAACCCCAGACCTCAAGTTCCACGTCTGGTTCCTTTCTATTATAACACACTGCCTCTCTTCTCTCAGCTGCTAATCCTAATGAAACGTGCCCAGTTTGGGGCAAGGAGCCCTCCCTGAGCCTATAGAAAGGCTTTCCACTACTGTACCAGCCCCCACCTCTTTGTCCTGGTCCTCTGAGATCCGAATAGCACTTAATACTCAGCCAGCCACCACTGGTTCCCAGGTAATTCCACCTGCCCCTGCCTTTGGGGTTCCAGATCCATCTCATTCCCCTGGGAAAGAAGACAAGGTCAATTCCAATCTGGGTGTTAGAGAAAGGCAGAGAATTAATCAGCAAAAGCTGGCACCACTAGGTTCCCTTGGAAGCACAAAACACACCCGCACACCCCTTCCTCCCATGCCGGTGGTAGCAGAAGGAAAAACTTTGCCAAGCAGTCAGTACTTTTAGTTGTCTCCCACATGCCCAAGCGGCTGCTTTTCAAGACTATTGAGTCCATTTTTTCAAAGGGCAGGAGGAACAGGGGACCAAGTCGGTATAGGAGGAAATATCCAATAATTAAGGCAATTTTTACAATAATAGATAATAACTGGACGAGAAATCATAAGGAATGTCCTGCCAGCTTATCCTAGCACCCCAGACATAGCGCCTTCTGTGAAGTGGCTGCCAAGAACAAGGCTACTCCCACCCGACTGGACCATTGCAGGCAGCGACTGTTCACCACATGCTTAATGCTAGGCTGGGAGAATGAATGGTCTGTTTGCATTTCTGACTGGCAAACGAACAGGCGCAAAAGCCTGTGCTGGGGAGAGGGAGAGGAACAGCACCCTGGGGCCCAAAGACTCACGCCCCTGGGGTACTCACACTTTTGTTGACCTCAAAGGCCGCAGGTTTATGCTATGGATGAGAAAGGACTTTTCGAGTCCAAAAATAACACTGGCCAGTCCAATCTACACTGTGGGTGTCAGGCGAGCAAGTTCCAGGGGACAGGAGTCCCCAAAGAAAGAAACCAGTCCTTCCAGACACTGCCAAAAGGGCAATCAGGTGACCGCTGGGCTAAAGCAAAAGGACTAGGAGGAACAAATAGCAAATAATTCAGCTGGGGAGAAAGGGGCCAGAAGACCTCAACTGCTACTATTTGATCCAATTGGCCCAGCATTTATTAAACACCTTTTATATGCCAGGCACTGTGTTGGGCACTGCTATACAAAGTCATTGCCTTTGAGGAACTTCTTCTAGTAGACTGGAAAAAGCAACATGCACACAGAAAAGCAGAGATGAGATCCAGAGAAAATAAATGGAACGGGGAGAGGGCCTATGGAACCACCCAGTGGGAAAACAAGGAAAAGGTCACAGTTCTCCAGGGCTTATAAAGAAGCCGGAGAACACATGAAGCAGAAATAAGAAAGGAGAAGGAGTTTGCTTGTATGCTTCTCTCCAGTCATTTCCTCTCTCTACCCTCCATTGGACCTTCCAGCTCTCTTACCCAGGATTCAAAGGTGAAGGAACTCAAAACAGTTCAACATTACTCCATTCAAGATTACAGGGACATAGATCTCCGATGAAGAAGGACTGACTAAAAGACCATCTATTTCAATCCTTCATTTTATAGGAGAGGAAACTGAGGCCCAGAGAAAGGAAGTGACTTGCCCAAGGGCACACGTCAGATCCTAGAGCCAGGGCTGAGAGAGAGAGGCCATCTACTCCAACCACCTCAATTTATAGAAGAGGAAGCTGAGATCCAGTCCCAAAGGCAGTGGCAAATGGGTCCTCTGACCTTAAATCACCCTTTCCCCACCCGGTCTTCCCTACTCTCCCCCATCTCTGGTTATTAGCTAGGTCTCAGCCTGCTTTTGAACATTTGGGCCTTTTTCCTTGCTCTCAGCTGTCACTCTCTCAGTTGTCTTGGCTCTCTTCTAATTGGCTTCTCCTAATTGTCAGTGGCTGGGAACCAGATTAGCAAGCTGGGAGAAGTGTTATCTTTGTATCTGTCTCCTCCTTCACCCTGGGGGTAGGTGCCTTAGAGTGTGACTTCAAATTCTCTCCCCACCCCAGCAATAAATGTCGGCTAATTACATTAAATAAGAGTAAATAAAGCTCCCCCCTGGCTTCTGGTAAAGTGCATGGGCTTTATGGTCACTGTTTGGGCCCACCTCTGACTTGCGGGTCCTTGGCTTAGTTAGGCCACCAGCTGTGAGGGTGCATTCTCTCAGAAGGCAGGAGAAGCACTATGTCCCAGGGATTCCTTCTCAAGTAGGGAGGACTGGGCTAGTGGCCCTCTAAAATGCCTCTTAGCTCTGAGATTCTATGATGCAAATCAGAGCAGGCTAAGAGGCAGAATAGATGGCATGTGTCAGTTAAGAGGTTCAAGGTGTTATAGGAAACTGAGGAGGGATAGGGTCACTTTCACTGGGAGAGGGTGGGCATGCCAGTATTTGGAGGCTAATTTAGGGAAGGGGCATCACCAGAGTCAAGACTTGGAAGAAGGGAAGAAACTTTTAATGGGTAAGGATTCCACTCCATTCTAGACATGGGAGCAAAAGTGGGCAAGGGGAGTGATGGTACAAAGGAACAACCATAATATTCGGCTAGAATGCAGCAGAATCATACCAGATGAGGCTAGACTGAAAGAACTAGGGATAAGGGGCAGCTGGAGGGCTCAGTGGATTGAGAGTCGGGCCTAGAGACAGAGGTCCTGGGTTCCAATTTGGCCTCAAACACTTCCTAGCTATATGACCCTGGGCAAGTCACTTAATCCTGTCTACCTAACCCTTGCCCTTCTGTCTTGGAATTGAAACTAGGCCAGAAAGTAAGTTTAAAAAGACAGAACTGGGGATGCTTAGTCTGGAGAAGAGAAGACTCCAGCAAGGGTACAGGATGGCTTTCTTCAAGCTTTTAAAGGGCTGGAGAACACAAGAGGAATCTGATTCCTGGGTCCGGTTGGCCCAAGAGGGGAGAACTCTGACCAAAGGAACTTACAAAGAAACAACTTTATTTAGGCCATAGCAGGAGATCTGAGTGGAAAGGAAGGTGACAATCAGCTTGGAAGGCCTTTGATGCCCTCTAGGAGTCTATACTTCATTAGAAATAAAGCTCTGGGGGCAGCTGGGCAGCTCAGTGAATGGAGAGCCAGGCCTAGAGATGGGAGGTCCTGGGTTCAAATCTGGTCTTATATACTTCCCAGCTGTGTGAGTCCCTTAACCCCCACTGCCTAGCCCTGACCATTCTTGGGCCTTGGTTCTAAGATGGAAGGTGAGGGCTACAAAAAGAAAAGAAAGAAAGCCTCACAGGCACCATTTGGCTTCCTTCTAAATCCTCTAAAAAGCCTTGGTATGAATTCTGGCCCTGATACTGGGTGAAGGAGGCAGGGTGTCTTTCTCTGGCTCTGAAGAAGGTTCCCCACCTGTTGAGAGGTGGAAGGGGCTTTGGAGTGCTAAATGTCCATCCCTCTTATTTTACATGTAAGGAAAACGAGGCCCGGGCACAGGGGTCTTTGGCCAACATCACATGAGTGTTGAGTGACAGAAAGATACTTGGAAGTTTGGTCCTAAGTGCAGATCTGCTGATCTTTCCATGATACCCCAAAGCCTTCCCGTGCATGTAACAGCTGTGCTGCCAATCTCATTGAGTTGGCTGGAGGTAAGAGGAGGGGCTAGGGAATGAAGCACACTTTCCAGCCCTTAATCAATTTATTTGTTTCTAAAAGCCTCACCTTCTGTCTTAGACTCAATACTGTGTATTGGCTCCAAGGCAGAAGAGTGGTAAGGGCGAGGCAATGGGGGTTAAGTGACTTGCCCCAGACAGCTGGGAAGTGTCTGAGGTCAGATTTGAACTCAGGATCTCCCATCTCTAGGTGTGGCTCTCAATCCACTGAGCCACCCTGTGGCCCTTAATTAAGAATTCCCATTTGCTTACAAGTGGCCCCAAGCATCCCGATATCTACAGTTCATTTCTGGAGAACAGGTGTCTGCTCTGAGTAGAGGTTGGGGAAGATAGCTTTTCAGATCCCTTCCAACATTCAAGACTCTGTTATGATGTCCACTCATAGAGGACTCTTGTGTACAGGCATATAAGAGTAGTGAGAAAGGGGATCTGAAAGCAGCATGAACCA
Organism: Monodelphis domestica; assembly: GCF_027887165.1. Lineage (NCBI taxonomy): Eukaryota > Metazoa > Chordata > Mammalia > Didelphimorphia > Didelphidae > Monodelphis > Monodelphis domestica. The sequence continues at coordinate 50,278,631 of NC_077235.1, read as the reverse complement.
GCAGAGGATGTGAGTTCAAATCCTGGTTTTTCTACTTACAAATGGAACGACCTTGGCCAAGCCCCTTGGCCTCTCTAAGTCTCCATTTTCCTCGTGTATCAAATGAGAGGGCTGGCCTAGATCACTAAGGTGCTTTCAGGCTCCGGATCCCACGCCGCCTCCCTGGTTGAAATGGGCTTTTCATTAGCATTTACAATACCACATCCCTGACATGTTTTCTGTCTGCACTGTTGGGAAATGGAGGGAGGTCACTTCCAAGCGACTCTGATGAACAGTGCCAGCCGGTGCTTCCCTTACAGAAAACCCAAACCTACCTTTTCATTCCTCGTCCAAGTCTTCAACTAATTCTGAAACTGGATCACAACATAACTTTCATGAAAAGGGAGAGGAAAACAGTCATTACACAGAATCAGACATTTGGCATGTATGAGGCTCCAAGTGCACTCCACTGCAGAAGCCTCAACTTTTGTGACTCACCAAGAGGCCAAGGGAGAGCATGGATTTCCAGAGATCCTCTGGTCCTACTCTCTCATTTTACAGAGAGGAGAACTGAGGCCAAGAGGGAAGGGACTTGCCCAAGGTCATTTGTACTGGAGGTCTTCTGAGTCCCAAATTCTTTCCACTGTAGAGGCCTTTTTTCCACTTTCTAGGCCAATGATGACTGAGAGTGGACGACTGCACAACTCCCTCCTATAACCCCCCCAAATAAAACTAGGGAATCAAACCTAGAGAATTGGGCAAGAAGAACGTGAAAATGGACAGCTGATGTGAGCTCTTCCCCAGGGGGACAGCTCTTGAAGCGGCCTAGGTTTCAGCATTTTCTACCATAACCTGCACAACATTCAAAGCAAATGTTTCCACTTCAACCACCCCATTCCCAGGGTTCATCAACATGCAACTAGCCGTCCACAGTCAATGTGGCTGACACCATGGGGAAGCCACGAGGAAGGAAACCTGAAGGCGAGTTTTGAGTTCCTGATGTCTCTTCTACCAGATGCCTACCCTATTCTTCCCATAATTCTTCACTGCTACTAGGAGAAAAGGTGACAAGTTTAAGAGTCTCCAATCAACTGGATGGATCTTAAGAGCAATTTAAAGCAAAGATTAGAAAAAGTAGGAGAATGTCATTGTTGTCTTTTGTCCCTCCATCTCTCAAATGCCAACACACGCTCCTCCTCCTCCTCACTGCTCCAGAGCAAGTTGTGCCAGTACAGCCCTGTCAGTCACTGTAAACAATTACTTTCCCTGTTTTCTTACCATACTACTTATCCCTACTAGCTGCTCTCCAAACATTTCGACTACATAAATATTTATTATACACCTACTATGTATACCAGTTTCAGGCACTGGTCACATTTAGCTTTATGTACACAGGCAGCTAGGTGGCGCTGCAGTAGAGAAGAGTGCTGGGCCTGGAGTCCGGAAGACTCATCTCTGCAAGTTCAAATCTGGCCTCAGACACTTGCTAGCTGTATGACCCTGGACAAGTCAATTAATTTACCCTCTTGGCTGCAGGATCTTCATCTGTCAAATGAGATGGAGAAGGCAAAGCCAAACCCCTCCAGTACCTTGGCCAAGAAAACTCCAAATGGGGTCACCCAAGAGTCAGACAAACAACACAAGTTAACAAGACTATAGCACCGTCTTTGCTGCCAAACCTCCTAGGAACCAGTCTCAGTTGAACTGGCCATTTTGCTCCTCCCTCTCCTTGGCATTCCATCTTCTTCCTGTATGCCTTTATACAAGCTGTTCCCCCATACCTGAAATCCAGTGAATCCTCCTCATCTCGCCCTGGAATCCCAGGCTCCCTTCAAGGCTCGGTTCAGGTGCCAACCCCTCCAGGAGGTCTTCCCTAATTCCCCCTCTCTCTCCCTCCCCACCTCTCAGACCACTCTTGAAGTCCTGTGTTAACTACAAGGTTTCCCAATCTAAGAGGGGCACAAAGAAGTAGGAAGCAACTAGAAGACAAGTGGGGTGATGAATCAGGATCTAAGGACAATTAACTTGGGGAGAGGACTTGGGGAATCCAGCATAACTCTCATGAGTCGGGCAAAGGGCTAGCTACCCTATGGAAGAGACATTTCACTTACTTGTTCTGCTTGGTCCCAAAGGGCAGAACCAGGAGCAACGGGGAGGAGCAGCAAAGAGATCAGTTCTGATTCGATATCAAGAAAATTGTCCAAACAATCAGAGCTGTCCCAAAATGGAAGGAGCTGCCTCGGGAGGCCGTGTGTGCCCTCTCAAGATCAAGCAAGAGGCTGGCGGAGCACCTGCTGAGTATGTATGCTGGAGCAAGTGGCTCACTTAGGGTATATGTTACCTAGCTGACAAGACCCCTTGCAAGTCTGCAGATCCCGTATGTGTTCATCTGAGTCCCAATTGTCACTCCCTCACCCCAACTGGAAAAGAAGCTCCTAGAAGGCAGATTGTTTCATTTTTGCTTTTGTATGTGTAGCACTTAGTATGGTGCCAGGCATATATATATAAGAAGCACGGACTAAAATAGCTGCTCTTGGAATTAATGCCTCCCCTGTGGGGCTTAATGGGGAAGTGAAGGAATTAGAGGAATACTAAGGCCAAATCAGCGCCTCCCTGAAGAGCGCTTCTGATCAAGCTTGCCACTAACCACACTGAAAAGTGTTGGGTCCAAATGAAACACAGGCTCCTGGATGCCCCCCCAAAACACATCGAATCATCTTATTGCTCAGTTATAAAAAGGCGGAGGTGCCTCCAGAACACAGTGTTCTGGAAGCATGTTCAAAGCTCCACCAGGACACAGCCTGACCACGCGTGTCCAAGGCCACCATTAAGGCTTCAAAGTTTGGGAGTAGGGAATGAGAGTGGGAAGGGGAGAATTCTACCCCTTCCCCAGAAACACAGAGATGTATCATTTTAAAGACACGGTCAAAAGGGAAGCCTAGAAACTAAGCGAGAGGGGCAGGCTGGGAAACCGTCCTATCTGAAATCAAGTGGGCCAGCCTCTTTCCCTGAAGGAGGACGTGAACATGCAAAAACTGGAGGGAAGCCAGTGCAATGGTCAAGATTGCTCCTGTTGCTCTCTATCCGGGGCCTGAATAGCAAGCAAAGGTATTTACTCCGTCTGTGTTGTGACAGTAGCCTAGCCTCAAGTGAAGGCTTCCACCACGCCACATTTATGGGCCATTCAGTCATGCATTTTTGTTATTGTTGAGAGTGGTGCGAAATTTCACCACAGGAGCCCGAGTCCTTGGTGGTCTTCCAAGGATTGCAGCTAAAAAGGCACTCCTTTTGTTCCTTGGGAGAATGCAGTCCAGTAGGTCATTCAAAAGGGGAAATAAAAGCAGAGCCCTGGGAGGGAGATGAAGGACAAGACAAAAAGAATCAAATGTTTGGGGTGGGAGCATATTAGCTTCCATTTCCTACTGTTGCCTACTATGAACACCCCCAATCTTTGGGGTAAGAATGTTGATGCAGGCAGACCTCCAGAGTTCCTGGGCAGGTGTTTGTAAAGATGCTCTGGAGAGCAAGGCCCATAGAACGTGAGATCGGCAAAGCCTGAAGATGCTAGACTAGACAGATACACACACACACACAGGAGTCCAGAGGGGACCCCACGAACCTGTGGGAATCCCACAGCTCAAGGGCTCCTCATCCCTTTTTAAATGGTGCTATTATCTCCATGGCCAGAAGCCCTTTAAAATGGAGAAGACAAGAGCTAAAAGAGTTCTGCTTGTGTGAGTGTGTGTGTGTGTGTGTGTGTGTGTGTGAGAGAGAGAGAGAGAGAGAGAGAGAGAGAGGGAGAGAGAGAGAGAAAGAAAGAGAGGGAGAGAGAGAGAGGGAGAGAGAGAGAGAGGGAGAGAGAGAGAGAGAGAGAGAGAGAGAGAGAGAGAGAGAGAGAGAGAGAGAGAGAGAGAGAGAGAGAGAGAGAGAGAGAGAGAGAGAGAGAGAAGTGTAGGAGGGGGGCTCAATGATCAAACTGCAGACCTGGGAGCCCTTCAGTCGCCCTGGACTGCAGAGGACCCCTGGGAAGGCTGGTCCACTTTACTTTTTCTGGCAGGCAGGAAGGAAGAGAGAAGGGAAAGAAAGTGAGCTTTTCAAGGCTCTACAACCAATAAAACCTTGCATCAATCCAGTACATACTTCAGCCTGGAAAAAAAAAAGACAGACAGCTCAAGGGCAAATAGTGTCTAATCGACTGTGTGTGAGAGAGAGAGTTACTTGATAACTGCAAAGGTGCAGAAGGGATTGACTTACTGTGGGAACAAGGCTGGTCCTATCAAAACAATTTATGTAACATATGGTTGGTTCCACTCCTAAATCATCCAGGAGCTTCCCACAATTACCTTTGTAATTAACAAGTAATTCGTGGCTACCGTAGACTCCAATGTAGACTCCAATGTTATTAATAGCCCTGCTGGAATGGCCCAACTGGGCTGAAGTCACTGGAAGGACCTAGTTGGAACTCTGTCTCGGTCTCTCTTTCTCTCTCCATACCCCCTGCGTGCCCCACCCCGTTAAGTGGCCAAGTGCCGGGTAGACACCCTCCTTTCTGTAAAAGGTCAGGAACCAAAGCGAGGCGAGAGAACTTTGGTTAAGGTGAGGAATGGAGGCCAAACAAGCTTCACCTGGGAGAAGGCTCCCAACGGCTTCAGAAGTTTGGTTAAGGTTCCAAACGGAAACACGGCGGCATAATTTGGGTTACTGATTAAAGGGGTTTAGGACAGAAATAGAAGCAAAGCCTCATAACTTCGATTAAGGTTAGGAATCAGCACCGATAAGCTAAACGGCTTTTGACTGGACTTGCAGAGTCTTTAGAGACTGCTAAGGCTCCACGGGGTAACTGACTACAGAGTTCTGTGGCCCAGGCACTAATGAGCTGGCACGGAACTGTTGCTTGAAGGGGCAGCCCGGTGTGGAAAGAGCACATGACTAGGAACCAGAAGCCTGGCTCCACAATCTCCGAGCTTCCTGACCTTGGACAAGTCACCTCAACTTTCTGAGCCTCAGTTTCCTTCCTGGTAATCCGAGGAGGTGGCCTCAAAGCCCCCTTCCAGCTGGGCCTCCTCTACATCTACACTAACTGCTCCCGAAAGAGAGGAGAAAGGGCTCTCCCAAATAATTGAACAAAAGAATGAATTTTGCCAACAGTCCCCAGCAGAGGTGTCTGCCCCATTCTCCAACACCTACAGTTCAAAGAATGTGATAATTTTTCCACCAGTTTAGCCCTCTTTCATTTGCAAGACGCTCTCCAAACAGAGTTTAAGATTTCCGGTGGGTAATCAGTCCTTTCAAAGGCCTGTAAATTGAATGTGCAATTAACCCTAAGGTTAAGTGAGAAAAAAAAATACCAAATACCTTCCAGAAAATCTCGTCAGACTCCCCCCAAGTGAGGGTCTGCAGGGGGCGGGTGTTTTTGTTTTGAAGACAACTTCTAAAGCTTCGGCACCACTAAAAGCCCTAAGGAGTCCGGTGGTACGGGGAGCCGGGCAAGCGGGGAAGAGGATTTGGAAAAAGAAATCAATTCAAATTACAAGTTTTGCACACATGTGCGACACAAACCCACTCAGGTTCGTCTCTTTCCGGACCCCCGCCTCACCCTCCTGGAGCGGAGCACTCGCCCTGGCAAAGGCTGGCCAAATCGGGCCTGGGGAACACAGGAGAGTGGGGGGGGGGGAAGAAGCCCACTCGCGTGAGTGTGTGTGTGCGCGCATTCAGAAATGAATCCCCCCTGGGTCGGCTGCGGGGAGCCAGCAGCTCCCTGCCCTGAGGGTCGGGTTTCTCGCAGCCACACCTGAGGCCGGTGAGCGGGTGCGCCCGCAGGATGGGGGCGCAGCCCGGGGCGATTGGGGGCCTGACGGGCGTCCCGCTCCCCAGGTTCCCAACCTCCCTCCCCACTCACCGTTGATCTCGTTACTGGGCGCATCGTTTTTGTTGAAGCCCTTGGAGACGTAGACCTCAAGCACTTCCAGGCAACTTTTCGCCTTGAGTTCGGCGGCCAGCAGGCTGAGGCTGAGGGCGGCCAGCGTGCAGAGGAGGGACGGCAGGGGCAGCCGGGCCATGGCTAGGGGGCTGGGGGCAGAGAGGAGCGCGAGAAGGGGCACGGCACAGGGAGACCGCTCCGAGCTCGGGACGAGGAAGGCGGAGGCGCACGGGCCGGCGGGCGAGCGGGAGGACAGACGGGCAGAGAGCGTCGCTCCGAGATGCCCAAGCGCCCCCTCGGCGGCGGCGGCGGGAGCTAGAGAGTTTCGGCTCTCGGGCTGCGGGCCCTGACCTTTGGGCTCCGAGAAGTTGTTTGCACAGCCGCCGGAGGAGGTAAACCAGCGAAGGGAGGAGGGGGGCCGATCGGAGGGGAGGCTGGCTGGCTGCCTGGCTGCCTGCCTGCCTGCCTGCCGTGCGCGCGGCTCGTCCTCGCCCTCGCAGGCGTCGCGGCCGCCGGCTCGCTTCTGCTGAGCTCGGCTGGGCTGGGCTGGGCTGCGCTGGGCTGTGCTGGGCTGCGCCTCTCAGCTTAGCTCAGCTCAGCCTTCCCCTGTTAAGCTCTGCCCTACTCCGCACCGCTCGGCTCTGCCGTGCTCTGCAGTGCCCTGCCCTGCTCAGCTCTGCTCTTGCTCTGCTCAGCTCTGCGCTCAGCTCCCGCAGCTCCCCCCTCAAGGCTCGGCCCGGCCCGGCCCGCCTCCGCTCGGCCCCGCTCCTGATTGACTGGCCAGTGTGTGGTGGCGGCGGCAGCAGCGGCAGCGGCGGCGACGCTCAGCAAACTTGGCCGAGCCCACTGCCGGGTCGGGGCGGGGAGGGGGAGGGGGAGGCAGTGGGGGAGAGGGCGGGGAGACAGGAGGGAGGTAGCGCGCTGGGACCGGCCGGGCCCGGAGAAAACCTGGATCCCGGGCCGGATTCGGAGGAGCTGGCTGCACTTCCTCAGAGGCTGGGGTGGACTGGGGTGCAGGGGCGGGGGGGGGGGGGGAAGACGACAGTAGACACGCCCAATTCTCCCTGTCCCGCCCCTAGTCGCTTCCCTTCGATGCTTTCCTAACGCTCCTGAAGAAAATGCCAACTTGTTGACTTTCTTCTTTCAAAGCAAAGTCTGAAAGGCCGCCGGGAGCCGAGCTGCAAAGCCGGTGCCCCTCGGGACAGCCACCTGCCTTGCCTCGGCCACGAGTAGGGAGAGCCTGTTCAGTGAAAAGAGGGTTGGCCCTGATTCGGGCAGCATTTCCACACCACGCCTAATGCTTGCTACCTCCGTGCCCCTGGGCAAGTCACCTTGATGCCCTGGGCCTCAGTTTCCTCATCAGGAAATAAAGCCGTTGGACTAGCTGATCTCCTGGGCCTTTCCAGCTCTACATCTCTGGTTCCTATAACTTGGTGACCCCCAGACCCTACAACCCCTCAGGGCATACTAGCAAGAGAGCCCAGAGCGTGTTCTTTAAGAGGAGCCCAGGTCCTGTGGTGGCCAGGGCACTTGCAGTTAGCCCCATTTCACAGAGGAGAAGACCGAGGACTGAAGACGCTGCAGAATGGTGTTGTCCATGGTCATGATCATCCAGTACCAGAACTGGAACCAGTGCCAACCATTAAGGTCTGCAAAGAGTTGTCCTCCCAACAATCCCCTAAGTTTCTTACATAAGTAATAAAATCCTAATTAGTCTTCCCGTTTTCCAGAGGAGGAGCCAGGTTCCAAGCGACTTGTTCAAGATGTCGAGGGTACTACCTGCTTCCAACCAGGGGGCCATCTTTGGTTCATGCCCCCACCTAAAGTGTCCCCTGGAAGATGTCAGAATTTGGCCCCCTATATGGGTCTCTACAGAAAATGCTTAAAGAAAATTTCTACAGAAAATGCTCACCTGCCAAGCAAAGCTAACCCAGCCCAAACCCCCAAACAGCCAAGACAATTCTCCTTCCTCCACCTTCCTTAAAGAAGGCATGCTATTAGCCAGTGGTTGGTCCCTTCTCCCCATCCTGACCTCCATGGTCACACAGCTGATGATCTCCTGAGACATGATTGGAATTCAAGCCTCCTCCCAAGCTAACAGTCTTTCCATTGTACCTTTCTGCTTCTCCATACAGATGCCAAAGGGCCTTGGGCCTTGGAGCTTGGCCCTATCCCTGAAAGGAAGCACCCTAATATGCCCTGAAGCCCCATTCTCATCAAAGCTCGTTGGTCTGAAGAACACTTTTATGTGGTTTCCTAAGTGCTTCCTTCAAGGCATTCCAATGGGCCCCTTTCCCTCCTTTGTCCAGTTTGGTGTGAAATAAGATGACCTCTAAGGTCCCTGCCAGCCCTAAGTTTAGGAACCTCAGAAGCCTCAGGCAGAGCTAAGTAACTTTCTCTTCATTCCCAAGCTGGTAACCCAGTGCAGCTCTCTGAGCTCCAGGGCCAGCACTCTGTCCACTGCTCCACGGCCAGAGTCAGAGCTCGTTCTCCAAGCTCACAACCCCTCCTGCTTTCCTCTCAGTTAGGGCCTGGCTTTCTCATCATCCTGTGCCTAGCAAAAAAGCCTTGCCCATAGCAAGCACTTGCTAAGGGTTGCAGTGAACTAACCACCCACATGTGTCCAACACATGCTTGGGACACTGGCCGGCAACCCCCTTGGCCTCTGGGAATCTGGAGTCTTAAGAACCGAGTCCTGGAAACAGCCACCCTGGCAAGTGCAAAAACCTCCAGGAGATAGAGAGAAGAAAACGAAAAGGACATTGGGATTGGGACTCCCAGCAGGGCAGAGCCCCTTGTCCTTCTGGTTCCAGCATCCTTTTCAACCCCAGTGGTCCGGAATGGAGATATTCTCATCCCACTCCCTTCCAGCCCTAGTTCTTACAAAGTGCTGGGATTGGCCCCTCACCCAGGCTGCTTTCATTGGTCCAATCTACCTGGAAAGGGTGCAGACGGTTCAGTCCTTACCAAATCAAAACAAAAGGTGAAGGACCTAACATTCTGGTGGGCTCCTTTGTGAGGGTTTCGTTAGGACCCTCCCCTCTAGTTATGTGACATCTCTGGCTATTGTTAGAAGCCGTGGAAATGGAAGTGGTATTATTCTCGAGGACACTAGTTAAAAACTCTGCTGGGGCCTCTTAAATATCCATAGCTAGGTGGATGTGGCCGGCCTCTTACTGGGACTTCAACTGTACGCGGGCCGCGGCCGACAGAAAAACTTCATTCCCAAACATGTCCTGAAACAATACAGATGATTGATTACACGCTGGATTTCAGCTGACGTTTCGGGAGGTGCTTTCAAGTAATACCGATTTCCTGCTACTGGGGTGGGTAGATTAGAGGCAAGTGTGCAGCCAGGTACCAGAGGTTACATGAGACACCTCCTCTGGGGGCTGAGCGATGGGAAAAGTGAGCAGTGGACGAGCCACAGAGCCACACATAGAGGGATGCTCAACAGGCTGGCCTGCTGCCATCCCACTTGGGTGATTCCATCAATGGGAGATTTAGGGGAGGTCACGGAGGACAGGCTATGGATGGTTTCACCCTAACGTATCCACTCCTATTCCCAACCACCCTTCCTAACTTCTGAACAGCTTTCCAGGACATCCCCACCCTTCTCATCATCCCTGGCCACCACCTGGAAATCGTCCTTTCCTCTTCCTTCCCCCCACCACCAGCAAGGCAAGTCTTGTCAGCTGGAGATCCCCAGTTCAGTCCTACATTACTTCTTATCCAGAGGATTGCAGCAGGCTCCTAAGTACCCTTTTGGTCTCCAGGCTCTCCCTTCTCCAATTCATTCTCCACATGACTGCCAAATTGATATTCCCAAAACATGTTTCTGACTGCCACTCTCTTGCTGCAGAAACTCTGTGGGATCCCTTTGGCCTCCTTTGTTTGACCTTTATAGCTCCTCAATGTCTGTATAGCCCCACTTTAGGTTTCCAGGCTTATTTCATATTCTTCCTGCAAATGGTCTACTGCTGTTCTCTGAAAATGGTAGATTACCTCCCCTCTGAGTGTCTCAGTCTGTCTCTCTCCCTTTGGTATCCTGTTCTCTCTGCTCACTTCCTCTCTATAGCCACCTTTTCTCCCTTCTCTTTCCATTCTCTCTCCCCTTTTGCTCTCTCTCTCTCTTCTTTTCTGTTGCCTTCTGCCCTCCTGTGCTTCTCTCTTCTTCTTCTTCTTCTTCTTCTTCTTCTTCTTCTTCTTCTTCTTCTTCTTCTTCTTCTTCTTCTTCTTCTTCTTCTTCTTCTTCTTCTTCTTCTTCTTCTTCTTCTTCTTCTTCTTCTTCTTCTTCTTCTTCTTCTTCTTCTTCTTCTTCTTCTTCTTCTTCTTCTTCTTCTTCTTCTTCTTCTTCTTCTTCTTCTCTGTTGCCTTTTGCTTTCCTCTGTGGCCTTTTGCTTTCCTCTGTGCCTCTCTCTCTCTCTCTCTCTCTCTCTCTCTCTCTCTCTCTCTCTCCCTTCCTCCCTCCCTCTCTCTCTCTCTCCCTTCCTCCCTCCCTCTCTCTCTCTCTCTCTCTCTCTCTCTCTCTCTCTCTCTCTCTCTCTCTCTCTCTCCCTCCCTCCCTCTCTCTCCCTCCCTCTCTTCCTCCCTCTCTCACTCTCTCTTTTCAGTTCTCTCTGTCCCCCTCCCCTCTGTTTCCTTTTTTTTTTATCCAAATCTCTACCTTTTCCCACTACAAAGACTGAGCCAGAGCTACAAATGATATGGAAACCGTCAAAACAGAGGCTTCCCCAAAGGTGCCAACCTTGCTGGGCAGTTTCTCCCAGGAGGCCAGAACTTCAAAGCCTGGAGCCATTTAAATACAAATAGCGTGAACCTGTTGGCAGTCCAAGAGCCAAATCCTCTCCCTGGGTGTGAGCTTTCGATTTCTTTTTCCACTCTTGGTGAACTTTGGGAAGACACTGGTTTTAACCACCTCTCTCCCCACTGCTCCCCCCCCATCCACCCACCCACCCCCTCAGCACTTCCAAGGAAGAGCGGCCACTTCTTAGAGAATTCGACTTGCTTTGCCCTGTGAGTTGTGGGGAAGAATGGCCAAGAGGACTTCTTGTCATGGCTTCGAAGGCAGAGCAGGTAGTAGTGCTGGTAACAGCATCGATGGCTGGGTCACTGGCCAGGGCTCATTGTATGGATGTGCTCAGTCATTTTTCAGTTGTGTCTGACTCTTGGTGACCCCTTTTGGGGGTTTTCTCAGCAAAGATTCTGGAGGGGTTTGCCATTTCCTTCTCCAGCTCATTTGACAGATGGGGAAACTGAGGCCAACAGGGTGAAATAACTGCCTAGGATCACACAGCAAGTAAGCATCTGAGGTCAGATTCAAATTCATCCACTATACAGTAGTTATGTACGTTCCCCCACCACCTCCATTAAGGAACATGGACTCCTGGTGTTCCAGCCACTCTGGCCCATTTGCCATCACTTGTCCCAGATATTCTAATCACCCACCTCTGTGTCTTTGCACAGATTGTGCTCCCTCCCACCCCATGCACCTGTTCTTCACCTCTGCCTCTTTTAAGCCTCAGTCTAAATAGCGTCTCCTGTGTGAGGTCTACTGTGAGCCTCTCAGTTACTAGTGCAAATCTTCCCCAACCAAAAAAGCTCAAAAGGACAAAAGATCTAGAAGTGGAAGGGCCTCGAGAAGCATCTAGTGGAATACCCTTATTTCTACAAACGAGACTGAGGCCAGAAAGGGGCAGAGACTTGCTTAAGATCACATGGTGACAGGTTTATATCCAGGTTCTGTGACTTTTTTTTTAACTCCTACTTTCTATCTTCATAACAACTCTAAGACAGAAGGGAAAAGGCTAGGCAAAGAAGGTTAAGTGACTTGCCCAGGGTCACACAGCCAGGAAGTGTCTGAGATTGGACTTGAACCCAGGTCCTCCTCACTCCAGAGGCTCTAACCACTGGAAAACATGAAGAGCCCTAGTGCTTGGGTCGACCATGGGTGGAGGATTTCTGGGAGTCTGTGGACAGATGGTTCCATAGGATGAAACCCCACAGATTATTGAATACCTTTGGAAGGTATGCCTATGTCAATGAGATCACAGACCCAGGGATAATGTCAAGTCTCCCCAGTGCCTCTTCTAGGAAGGCACAAACCTAAATGTACTTTTTTTAAGAATCAATTTACCTCCATTGTTTCAAATTATGCAAAGCAGAATAAGAATAATCCCTCTTTCCCCAGATCATCTTTCTGCTATTTGAAGACTGGCCCCACTCAGCCTTCACTTCTTAAAGTTTAACATTCCCCAGTGCTGGGAAATTGCATCAGCTCCAGTGGGTTCAATCATTGCCTCTATTCAGATGGCTTCCTGCTCAGTGTATTCCACCCCAACCTTTCTTCCGAACTCTAGATTTGCATTGGAAATTGTTTGCTATTCTTTTTCCCCCTGGAATCCCTGTCTGGCATCTCAAAAAAAATTCTTTATCTTTTGAAAAGTTAAATTAAATTTATTTTTTCCATATTGTTTATTTTAGTGAGTAATCTCATAAACTCAAAACCCCAAAACATAAACTGAAATAAACTAAAGTGAAAAATCATACGCCTTGATTTGCATCTGACTCCCAACAGCCCTTCTTCTGGAGGCGAATAGCATTCCTTGTCATAAGTCCCTCAGAAATGTCCTGGATCATTGCATTGCCAAGAGTAGCTAAGTCTGTCACAGGTGATCATCCCTCAATGTTGTGGTTACTGTGTACAGTCTTCTCCTGGTTCTGCTTATTTCGCTCTGCATCAGTTCATGGAGGTCTTTCTAGTTCTTTCTGAAATCATCCTGCTCATCATTCCTTATAGCACAATAGTACTCCATCACCACCATATACCACAATTTGTACAAGTAGGTCCTTCCCCCTTCTAAAAAATCTCTTTAAGATACAGACCGAATAGTGGTGTTACTGGATCAAAGGGTACGCATTGTTTTATGACCCTTTGGGCATAATTCCAAATTGTCTTCTAGAACCATTGGACACAGCTCCGCCAGCCATGCGTTAGTGTCCCAATTTTGCCACATCTCCTCCAACATTTATCACTGTTCTTTACTGCCAAATTGGCCAATCTGCTAGGCACGAGGCAGTACCTCAGAGTTGTTTTAACTTGCATTTCTCTAATCAAGAGGGATTTAGAACATTTTTTGTATGATTTTTTGATAGCTTTGATTTCTTCATCGGAAAACTGCTTACTTATATCCTTTGACCATTTGTCAACTGGGGAATGACTTGGATTCTTATACATTTGTCTTAGTTCTTTATATAGTTGAGAAATAAGACCTTTATCAGAGAAATTTGTTATAAAAATTTGGGGAAATTATCTTCTTGGCTTTAATGCACTCCTCCAACTTTCACCATTTGTGTGGAAGGAAGCTCCATCTGTTCTTGCTCTGAGTAACCTCCAACTGGACTCTTTCCTTTCCCTCATATTCCATATCCAATTAGCTGCTCGGTCTTGTCCACTAAACCTTTCTGTTTTCTTTTTCCACTTTTTTAGACACTTCTGTCTTCATACCTTCTGTCTTCGAATCCAGTATTGGTTCCAAGGAAGAAGGGTTGGGAAGGTCTGGACAACTGATGAAATGACTTGCCCAGGGTTACACAGCTAGGAAGTATCTGAGGCCACATTTGAACCCAGGTCCTCCCATTTCGAGGCCTCCACTAAGCCACCTAGTTACCTTCTAACTGGTCTCCTTTATCCCAGACGCTCTACTCCAATTTCTTCTGCCCACAGAGGCCAAAACAGTTCACCTGAACAAGGCACAGATCTGACCCTAATAATTTCCCTTCTGATACCTGTTCAGTGTACCTCTGTTGTATCTAGGGGTCAGAGGATGTGGGTTGAAATCCTGATTTAGTTGTGAGAACTCAGACAATTCATTTAACCTTTCAGAGCCTCAGTTTCCTCCTCTGTAAAAGAAGGACATTGGGCTAAATGAATCCTAAAGGCTCTTGTAGCTCTAAGTTAGTGACCTCATCATATGAGTCTCTTCACTTAGCCTGCCATTTAAGGCCCTTCAAACCTTGCTACTGCTTCATTTCCTGTTATTTAATATTTATGATTAATTAATTAACATTATTTAACATGCCTATTTAATATAACATTCCTATATATTAATATTATTTAATATTCCTATCATGATTTATTAACATTTTCTGTTATTATAGTCCTATAATTAAGGCCCTCCAAAACCTTGCTACTGCTTCATTTCCTATTATTTAATATTTATTACTAATTAATTATTAATGTTATTTAATATAGTACTATATAATATATTGCTATTATTTAATATTCTTGTCATTATTTATTCATATTTCCTATAATTAAGACCCTCCCAAACCTTGCTACTGCCTCAGTTCCTCTTACTCTCCTGTCCACATTGTGCCTTCCAGCCAAATGGGAATCCTAGTTGTTCCCAGGAGCCCCTGGCCTTCCTTTCCCTCTAAGGTCTCTCCCAGTTCTGTGAATTGTTCCAAGCTCTCCCCCACCTCTATTTAGGGCCTTCTTCTCTAAGGTCCCCTTCCATCTCCTCTGTATAGATGAGTATGTGCCTATTTCTGTCCTATTAGAGCATCAGCTCCTCGAGGGCAGGCTCTGCTTTTGCCTTTCTTTGTATTTCCAGTGAGCACGGCAGCTAAAATACTTAATAATGCTTAATCGATGTTGATTAATGGCTTCTGCAACTCAAAAACCTTTTTCTTCCTCCAGGGCTCTGTCCAGAAATAGAGAAGGCCTGAATGGGAAGGGGTTTGGGGGGCCATCTCACCCAGCCCCTTACCAAATGCTTCCTTAGTGGCTTGTCAGCCCAGTGGTTATCCAGCCATTTCTTGAAGCCTTCCAGGGAGAGGTCTGCTATTTCTGATCGCTTCAGTTCAAGAAACATTTACTGAGAGCCTACTGCGTGCAAGGAGATGTTCTCCCAGGCTTTAGTTTCCCCTAAATCTCAGAAGCACTGGGGACGTTTAACTTTAAGAAGAGAAGAGAAAGCTCCCAGGGAACAGTCTTCATGTATCAGAAAGATGGTCAGGTAAAAGAAGGATGGCTCCTATTCTGCTTGGTATAAGTAGAAGAAATGAAGGGAAGTTGGGGAAAAAGGGAGGTTTAGACTTTATAGAATGAAGAATTTCCAGAAAACTGGAGCCACCCCAAAATGGCCTGTGCTGCCTCTGGGAAGTGGTGGCTTCCTCCTCACTGGGGGGAGGGGGGGAAACCAGTCTCCTAGCAAAGCTGGCAGGTGAAGTGTATGTTTTTTCAGAAATGGATTTGACAAGATGGCCTCTGAGTTCCATCTGCCTCTGAAATTGTGTGATTCTGCCAGCTAGTGCCAACCTCATTTTTTGTTTGGTCATTTCAGTCATACCCCATTTGGGAATTTTCTTGGCAGAAATGCTGGAGTGGTTTACCATTTGACAGATGGGGAAACTGAGGCAAACAGGATCAAGTGACTTGCCCAGGGTCACACAGCTGGCAAGTACCTGAGGTCAGATTTGAACTCAGGTCTTCCAGACTCCAGGGCTGAGACTCTATCCATTGCACCACCTAGCTTCTCTCCTATCTGCAAAGATATATGAATAGGCTCCAAAAGGATGAAATGACTCACCCACAGTCACATCATTAGTGCAAGTTGGAGGCAGGATCTAAGCATGCTCCAAAATGTTGATAGAAGCACTTTAGGATTTGAAAAGTTCTTCATGTATTGGTTGCCTCATGGAATTTACAAAATAGTACAGCGAACACAAAATTCTACTCTGCTGTTTTTGGATGGTAAAAGAACATTTTCCCCTTTAAAGCCAAATGCAGTCAGACAAAGGCTCTCCTCCAACAGAGTCTCTCCTAGAAATGTTAGCATCCATGCAAGATTCCTTGAGAAATGTAAACCACAATGGTAACGCTGTTCAATGACCATTGGATTATGTTTTCAGGGGATGTATATTGTTATTTTTAAAGTCATATTGAGGAACAGTTTGGGGATCAATGGATTGAGAGCCAGGCCCAGAAACAGGAGGTCCTGGGTTCAAATTTGACCTCAGATACTTCTCAGCTGTGTGATCCTGGACAAGTCACTTAATCCCCATTGCCTAGCCCTTACCACTCTTCTGCATTGGAACTGATACACAGTATTGATTCCAAGACGGAAGGTGAGGGTTTTTAAAAAAAATTCTTAATTCTTGATTCTTAATCTTGAACTTGCCAAAATCTTTTGCTACTATCCTAGAGGATTTTCTTGGCATGGCTCAAAGAGAAGTGGAATTCTCTATTGGGGTGAGGTCTTCCAGTCACTCTTAGTTGTGGATGATATTGTACAGATTCTATGGAGCCTTAGAATATGTGAGGTCCTCTTTAGTAAGATCCATCTGTAGTAAGATCACTGAAAAGAGAACAGCCTAAGCAATACATAAAAAAAACCTTAAATGAATGAAAAATACTTATTGTCTAGATCAGCAGTTCTCAACCTCTCAATTTGTAGCAATGAGAATACATAATGCAGCATATCAGGTATTTACATTCCGAATCATACCTGTAGCAAAATTACAGCTTTGAAGTAGCCACCAAAATAATTTTTTGGTTTGGGGTCACTGCAACACGAGGAACTGTATTGCGGGGTCACGGCACTAGAAAGGTTGAGAACCACTGCTCTAGATTTTGGTGCTGAACCTATGGCACATGTGCCAGAGAGGGCACTCAGAGTCCTCTCTGTGAGCAGGCATGCTGTCGCCCCAGCACAGAGTTCCTTCTTTACTAGAAAGCCAGAGGGATGCAAGACCAGGCAGCTGCTCCCCTCCTCCTCTCCATGTGCACCTGAGGACATTTCTCACATCACCAACCCCTCTAAAAGGTCCTCCATCACTGGTCTAGATCATAATAGGCCATTGGATAACTCGCCCATTGAGTTCTTCATTGAAAATGGACAATGAGTAGGTCCCACAAAAGAAAAAGAGGAAAGAGAGCAGCTTGGATTGTATTTTGGGAATCATACAGTGTTTTGAGTTTTTTGTTATCCCTTACCTTCTGTCTAAGAATGAATACTGAGTATTGCTTCCAAGGCAGAGAGTGGGAAGTATCTGATTGAATCCAGGTCCTCCCATCTCCAGGTCTGGCTCTCTATCTACCCTCACTAGTGTTTTTAATGACCCCCACCTGTTCCCAAACAAAAAGTTCCATCTTTATAATCCAGACGTTCTCCTAGTGATGTTACATTGGCTGTAAATCTTGGAACATCACAATATCCCATGAATCAAAGTTTCGGGTAACCTTATGGGCAATGGAGAGATTCATGGTAAACACTAGTGGTCTAAAGCATGTTTCTGGCAGTCACCTAAGTGTGTAAAGATTAAAATTTAGGGGAGACTGAGGCAGGTAGAAATTAGTTTCTCTCTGCAAGGAGTATTATATTTTTATGAGGTTTATTAAAGATTAAGGATTTAAGAATATACAAGTAAAAAAAGTCATGTGCCTAGGCCAGAGGCCTAGACAAGATAACCTTACATCATGGAAGAGACATCTCTGCTCCAAAAAGAGCCCACAAAAGCCTTTGCAATCAGGTTAAACCCCTTCTCGATCTCGGCCCAGGTGAGATTACAAAGCATTCTGGGGAAGTGGATCAAAGAATTGTGGGGATTGAAGTCCAGAGTTCAAGTCCAATTTTACATCCCCCTCCCCTGTTTGATCCTCTGGGAAGTAGGACTTCCCCAAAGAATCATAAAAACACAATCAATTTAAAGATTACAATAATTTGAGGATAAGAGAGAAAAAAAGAACAAAACCAATAACTGCTGGATGAATTGACAAAAAGCCAGTTAGGGGGCAGTCCCCTTTGGCATGAAAGTATACATACAAATAAATGTTCAATCAACTATACCCAAAGTTCATTTTGATCTTGTGCAGCTTGTGGTCTGGAGGCTTCTTCATGGTATCTTCTCCAACAGTTCAGTTCTGGATTCAGAGAGGTAGCATCTTCTTTACCTAAAATTCTTCTCAAAAGGAATTTAAACTTTGCAATTTAAATAATGATATTTTTTACATTCCCCCCATTAAGAGGGTGATTAAAAAAACAGGATCACTTAGGGATGCATGGCTGAGGTATGAGGTATATGAATCAATTGGCAAGAGAAATTAAAAAAAATCAGAAAAATCCAAAATAAAAGAAAAAATTTCTGGATGAAAATATAGACTATCAAAGTCTTATGTGTAAAAATTCCAAGTAAAAGAAAAATAAATCTTTCAATCAGGGCCCAATCAAAATGATCTAAGTAATGATGCATTTACCCAGTCAGTAACCAGGACCACAGAAAGGTACCACACTATGAAAGACAGAAAAAGGGACCAGATTATAGGAGCCAAGGTTTCCGGGATACTCGTCTGTGAGTATCTTCAGAGTGAGTGTGGACACAAGGAAGGCCTACATCTTAACATAAGTCAAGTGTTGCAACCCCAAGTCTCACACTAGGTTCAAAACCTTTGTATTGGCCTAGAAGTGCATCAATCCATCCTGGATTGGCTTTTCTTTGGCTCTGTGCAATGGCTCTTGTGTGTATATCTTGTCCTGGAATCAGACAGAATCATTAAGCAAAGTCCCATAATTTTTTAAAATAATTAGTGGCACTGTTTTTATAGTCACAAGCTTTTTAAGGCATGCATTAGCAAATGTATCTTAAACTTGTAGTACTGAAAATTCAAAAGGTTAAAGAAAACCTTAAGGCTGGTGACATGTGCTTGAAGTATAAAAAGGAGAGAAAAAATAATTTAAAAAACCTGAAAAAGTATATTGCACATGCAAGAAAAATATAATAATAAAAGAGCTTTAAAAATTCAAAAGTATGGCTTATAATCATTGACACTCTGTGTCAGCTAAGAAAATAAAGATTACAAGGCTTTCTCACCAAAAATGAGATCCATTTCCTGTTAATATCTGGCCATGCTCCACTGTAAGTATGAGGCAAATGAATTGAACAGTAGTACAAATATGTAGTTATCAATATCCCCAAAATTCTCAATAGCTCAATTAATTACAATAGCAAACAAACACACTATCATATTTCACATAAGTTGCTGTATGGCATTTTTAAACCTATGAATTGATGGACATTTGTCACAATTTTTACAAATGTAGCAAATCTTTCAATCTTGGTAATAAACATATTTTAAACAAAGTAAAACTCATCTTGGGTTAAGAACATAATCAAGAAATCTATATATCATTCTGGTGGAAGTTAAGCAGTGAGCTGAAGAGTATAAATAAAAGATGCTCCTTTTTTGGAGGCTTTTTAGGGATACAAATGCCCTGAGAGTAACTGCCCCAACTTCCATTCACATATTTAGAAATGCGGGAAGGTTGGGGGTTATAGAATGTATTTCACTTCAGCTACTAGAATGGGCCTTACCTCGTGGTAGGGGCAGGCAAAAATAACCAGAGATTGTTAAAAAAAATTACAAAATCATATTTAAAAAACCCTTAAAATCATTTGAGATATTTAGCACATTAAATTTTCCAAAGGTTGTTATACAATTATAACCAGTTCTGAAGTCCATCCATCCTCTGTGACAATTTACAAAGTGAAAAATAGAAAAAACTTTTTTTTTCTTATATGGGCTTAATTATCACAATGATATATTTTTTTTCAATATGTGGTTATAGGGGGAAAGCAACAGAATTTTAAAACTCAGTACATTCAAAATAAAATCAATCAACCTTCAGTGTAACAGTATAATATTGAATCCAGTAATATATGAACTTAAAATCACAAAGTTAAACCTTAAACAAAAATGCAATAGAAATACAGAGAGTTTTTATAAACCATTGGAGTCTGAAATGCCTTAAAATATAGCCTTTAGTCTCTTTAAAGTTCCTTGGGTTTTTTTTTTGTTTGTTGTTTTTAATTATCCATTTAGATGCCTATTGTCAAAAGGCAGATTGGTAAGGGCTAGGCAATGGGGGTTAAGGGATCCATCCAGGGCCACTCGGCCATGAAGTATCTGAGGCCAGATCTTAACTAGAGACCTCCCGTCTCTGGGCCTGGCTCCCAGTTCACTGAGCAGCCCATTTGCCCCTTCAAAGTTAAAGTTGCACACAGGTGAAATCAATGCTATTACCAGAACAGTCAAAAGCTATCCTTTTAAATAGCCCATTGCTTTTTAAGTTTCTGCTTGAAAAATCTGTTTCTTCACCTCTCCCTTTTTTCTCTCTCCCCTGCTACCATCCACCCACGTGGCCAATAGTTACCAGCTGGTAGAAATGAGTCCTGAGTGATCTGCTCCAAGGATCTGGGTGATGAGCCGGCTGGGGTTGTGCTCGTGGGTCTGGGGCGCAGAAACAGGCAGGCAGGGCCAGGAGATCAGGCACCAGGTGAGAGGCCAGGAGTAGGAGCCAGAGTCGGGACCAGGTGAGGAAGGAGAGAGGTCAGGATCGGGGGCTGCAGGCAGGAAGCAGCCGGGAGCCGGAGTGGACAACCAGGGTGGGCAGGTGAGCTGCAATCTGTGAACAGGTCTGGATCGGGGGCTGAATGCCCGCAGAACCGGGTGGGGGAGCTAGCTAATGGCTGGAACAAGCAGCAGCTTTGCCAGGGTAAAAAAAAAACAATTCGGCCAGAGAACCGTGGATAAAAAAAAATTTCTAGGCACTAGCTATTAAAGATTAACTAAAGATCAGAAAAGAATCAGAAGATTGAGATATTTTATTTTCCCGAAGTGGTTACGCCAACTGTAAAGATTAAAATTTAGGGGAGACTGAGGCAGGTAGAAATTAGTTTCTCTCTGCAAGGAGTATTATATTTTTATGAGGTTTATTCAAGATTAAGGATTTAAGAATATACAAGTAAGAAAAGTCATGTGCCTAGGCCAGAGGCCTAGACAAGATAACCTTACATCATGGAAGAGATGCCTCTGCTCCAAAACGGAAGTCCAAAAAGAGCCCACAAAAGCCTTTGCAATCAGGTTAAACCCCTTCTCGATCTCAGCCCAGGTGAGATTACAAAGCATCCTGGGGAAGTGGATCAAAGAATTGTGGGGATTGAAGTCCAGAGTTCAAGTCCACTTTTACAAGTGTAAGAAGTTGCCTAACGTATATTATTCAGGAAATATAAGATCAGAAAAAGATGAGTGGGTCATGTAATGAATGGAAGGAAGAAGAGATGGACAGCCCAAGTTGGTACTCAGGAAGGATAAAAAATAAGACCCAAGGAGAGGCCTCCAAAACGTTGGGTAGCTCCTCTGAGGAAGGTCCACCAGAAAATAGGGACAATCACATAGCCTGGATGTTTACTTACTAGGGAAATACCCAAGCCATCCTGGACCACAAATCCACTGAAGAATGCAAATGAATATTTATATATTCTCATTTTCTTTAGTAATACCTACAAAGGCTTGGGTGGCCCACAGGCTGCCTGGTTTGTGTGCAAACACTTACTATCCATTACAACATAAGAAATGGGCAACTTGAATAGCCTTTTGTGCAACTAAACTTTTATTCGACACATTCCAAACTGACAGGTAAAAGAAACCTTTATGGAGGGTGTCCTTGGAGAAATGGAGAAATGCATTGTCATGGAAAGACTGGGTCTGCAGTCAAAGGATCTGGATTCAAATCTGCCCTCACTGGCGGAGCTCAGGCAACTCTCTGCCTCTCATTCTTCCCATCTATAAATGGAAGCGGTTGGACTAGAGAAGGAGAGTTCCTGGCAGATGTTATGGGGGCACTTTGCAACTGAGTGGCTATGAGGAGTGAGGAAGAGGGAAGAGCCAAGGATAATAACAGCCATAACAACCAGCATTCATACATAGCTCTTTAAGGTTTGCAAAGGGCTTCAGAAATGTTATCTCATTTGATCCTCATGACAAGCCCATGAGGTCGCCACTATTCTTAGCCCCATTTTACACATAAAGAAGGAATGACAGGTGGACTTAACTTCTAGACAAGTGTCCTTTTCATTCTACTAGGCTGCCCTAGTGAAGCATTCATTTTTATGAGTATATACGTTATCTATCTATTTGTCCATCATCGATTTCTTTTCTGTTCACCATCCCATCCTGCTGGTAGGAAATACACACAGAAAAAAAGCAAGAAAAAGATGCTTCTCCCCAAACTTAACTTTCTTTCGTCTTTGATTACAGAAATACGAAGCCTATGAAAGACCCCAGAAGGTGACTGAGGCTGTCTGCCCACCCCATAGGCCAAGGCTAGGGCAGTGATCACATTTATAGGCTATTCTCCCAAGGCATTTATTTTACAGACTTAGAAGTGTATAGCCATAAACTCCTAGATTTTGCAGAGGAGTAAACTGAGTCAAAGGAGGAAAGAGTTACTGAAGATCACACAGGTAGTCAGTAGCAAAGCTGAGATTCGAATCCATGTTCTTTGCCTTTGAAATCAGGGCTCTTTGTCACTAGGCCATATTGCTTCTTCTCACATGAGAACAAACCACGACTCTGAGCTTCAGGCCCTTTGTGGCCAGAGATTGCATAGAACACTTAATTACCAATGGCATTCTCAGTACTGTAGGTTATAATCATCTTAAAACTCATTTGGAAGCAGAGAAAAGCTTTCGCCCGCTCTCTGAGAAGCTAAAGGCCACTCCTTTGATATCCCCCAAACCTGTTTTTCTTTGGAGTGTAAAACGGAAAAACAGGCTGAGCTACAAAATAGTACCTGGGAAAGCACCCTGGGCTTGGGAGCCGAGCATTCTGCATTCTAGTGGAAAAAGCCCTGGATCTAGAGGCCAGAGGCCCAGCTCTGCCTCTCCCTGGCATCCGACAAAGGGCTTCCCTTTCCCAGGCCTTACCCATTGCCTGTGGTGGCCCCATAAGCAAGTCCTTTCTTCCTTTCTAATCTGCTAGAGCAAGAGGCTGGCCCCGTGATTTCTAAATTCCTTTGCAGCTCTAAATATCAAGGACTTCAAAATGGAGCACAGGTGGGAAGTAATGGCCAGCTCTGATACTAGTTTGGGGCGCCCTTGCATATAAAAAGATTTCTATTGGGGCTAAGACATCTATAAACTTACACTCAGATTACATCCAACAAGTCTTTGGACTCAGAATGTGGCCTCTGAGAGTATTAGCTGTAGTTACTAAAAACCTGAAAAATGTGAATGATTTTGCTCTCTATTTCCTTCCTTTCTTGATCTTCCTTTTTCTTATTTTTCTCTTCCTTTCTTCTTTCTCTTTTCTGTCTTCTTTCTCTCTCTCTCTCATTTCCTTCCTTCCTGCCTGCCTTCTTTCCTTCCTTCCTTTTACTCTTTCTTTCTTGTTTGCTTCCTTTCTTTCTTCCTCTTTCTTTTTTGTTTCTTGTTCCTTTTCCTCTCTTTCTTTCTTGCTTCCTTTCTCTCCTCTTTCTCTCTTTCTTTCTTTGTTCCTTCCTTTCTCTCTTTCTTTCTTGCTTCCTTCCTTTCATTTCCTTTCCTTCTTTCTTTTCTTCCCTTCTTCCTCTCTCCCATAGCACTACCCTTATTTGAGGAGACAATGTGAATTTTGAAAGGAACCCAGCAGGGAATTGGTTCTCTTTATTCCAAAAAGATAGCAGAGATTAAGAAAGGGGTTGGAGAGTCTCCAGGGTCACTCTACTTTGACATTTGTCATTTCCTACCCACATGGGTGATAGCGGAATGGCCAAGAAGCTGCTACCACTGCCCCTAAGGACAATGAGAACAAATCCTTCAAATTTGTAAAGACGAGATTAAGCCACTGGTCTGGTCTGTGTGATGGTGGAAAAACAGAGGAGGTCACAATTCCTCCTGCTTCTGCAAGGGATATCTCTGGCTGGATCAGAGGAGTGTCCACATGCATGCCAAATATTTCATGTGTGTCCCTGAAAGACAGCATATTGCATTAAAAGTGCGACTGGGCTTGGAGATGACGCGGTGATGGCTGAAGGAGTAGGCCTGAAAGAAAGAGAATAATTGTGGCTATTGTGCTCTGTTGCCACTAGAAGAGAGGAAAGAAAGTAAAGGAGCTAAAAAAAAGGTGTATGTATGTGTGTGTTGTAGAGGGAGAAATTCCTTACTCATCTCTCAATCCAGAAAAATAATAGAGTGAGAGGCTACAAGAAACCTAGGCCAGCTGTATGACCCTGGGCAAATGATTTCCCTTCTCTTGTGTTCAGTGTCCTCATTTGTAAAATGGGCGTAAAAGGACTTGTGCGGCTTACTTCACAGGGTTGTTGTGAGGCCCAGACGAGATAATAGATGAAAAGTATTTGGCAAAGTATAAAGCACTCTATTAACGCTGTTACTATATTACTGTTCTTCACAATCTGTACTTGACCTAGTGTTAACATTTTTATCAGTGACTTAAAGACATAAAGAGTATCCTTTTCCAATCTTTATCAGTACTGCAGTTGATAGAAAGTAACTTGGAGTGTTTGGGATTTCAGTGCTATGGATAGTCTATCCAGTGATACAGATCTCCATCCTCCCACCTAAAAAGAACTGGCATTTAGATAATATGTTAAGTCTGTGATTTCATCTGATCCTCACAATACCCTTGTAAGGTAAATACAACAAATATTATTATCCTCATTTTGCAGATAAGGAAACTGAGTCTCAGAGAGATAAAGCAACTTGCCCCTGGTCATATAGCTTGGAAGTGTCAAAGCCAGAATCTTAGTAATAATAATAACTACTGCCATTTTATAGCACTATTAAGTTTGCAAAGTGTTTGACATACATTATCTCATTTGGTCCTCACAACAACCTGCTATTATTATCCTGATTTTACAGATGAAGAAACTGACTCAGAGACATTTAGGGAGTTGCCGGGGTTCTCACAACTAGTAAGTGACAGAAGCAGGATTTGAAGTCAGATCTTCCAGGCACTAAGTCTGGAAGTTCTACTCCACCTACTACAGCATTTGACTTTGTGAATTTTACCACCTTATGGCCAAATTTCTAGCAATGAGACTTTCTGCATTTAGTTGAGAAATATTTCTTTTTTTTTTGAGAAATATTTCTTAAGCAACTTGTACCATGTTGGTGAACCTATGGCACTCATGCTGGAGCATGCAGGAGGGGGATGCTCCCCTCCCCCTCTCCACATGTGCTTGTCCTCAAGCTTCTCCCATGTCCTCAAGTCCTTCTCCCATGACTTGCCCCTCTGCCCATCAGACCAATGAGAGCTCTTCCTCCCTACCTGTCTGGAGTAAGGCAGGGGCTCACATGAGGCATGAAGGTTGCAGTTTGGGCACTCAGTCTCTAAATGGTTTGCCTTCACTGACCTAGTATGTGCTAGGCCAGGTTTGGCAAACTCTCTCCCAGTTTGAGTCCCAGAGGGCAAATTCAAGCTGTCTATGAGCCCCCTATTACTGAGAGATGTGAGGGGGAAAGTGCTTTCTTTGGGCTGCTAGACAGAAAGGTGTAGCATGCAAAAATGCCCTTGGGTGCTGGGAAGAGGGGGAAAAGCAGCTCCTCCAGTGCTGGCTCTATACACATCCCAACATGGTGCTAGGCACTCTGCTAAATGCTGGGGAATACAAAAAGAGGCAAAAGATAGTGCCTGCCCTCAAGTCGTTCCCAGTCTAAATTTAGCTACTAAGTTACTGAAAGAATTGGCCAACAAGATTGCTAAAGCACAAGCACTGATATCTTAAAGATGGGGAGGGAACAGGAGAACAATGGAGAAGGTCAAATGTCCTGATTTTTAAAGAGGAGATGAAGATGGAGACTGCATACTGGGGCCAAATTCTAGTGGAAAGGTCCCTTGCTCTGGAGTCAGAGGGCCTAGCCCTCTTTTCCCATTTGACTTCTGATGCATTTTATTCATGTGATCTTGAGCAAGGCTCTTCAACTCTCTGGGCCTCAACTTCTTCCTCTGTAAAATGAGGCTTGGACAAATGGCCCCCCAGATCCTTTCCAGCCTTAGCTCTAATGCTATGAAAGCGATGCTTAGTGAACATGAAGGCAAGGGAGTCAGGTATGAGAAAATACGAAAGCTTCTTCCAAGTATTCTCCACAAATCTGATTCCTATTTCCCTTTCTACACTTACTTCGTGATTTCCTAGTCATTTGGGGATCATTAAAATCACTGTGCCATTTCCCAAATACCAGCTAACCCAATTTCTTCTTCTTAATTTTGGACCCATTGTCCAAGTAACTGACATTTTTCATCCACTTTGGATTTCCATGATGCATGGTTAGGCTGATCTCTCACATTGCTATAGACTTCACTGATGAGACTTTATTGAATAGTTTTTCAGGGGCTAAATGCAAAGAGCATAATTTCCTTTATGAATCTGAATATTTGGAAAACTTTACCATCATTTGGTCATCCTTCCTTTTTTGAACTATCCTCGAGACATCTTTAAAGATAACAGCAGACACAGGAATACCTAAGGATTTAAAGCATAAAGGGTGTTTGATCTAATACCCCCATTTTACCTATGAAGAAAGTAGCTTGCCTAGAGGCTCAGTAATAGTAAGTAAAAAAGAGTCAAGATTTGAATCCAGCTCCATTACTTCAAACCCAATCTTTTCCTCACTTCTGTATGCTGCTGCTATTGAAGCGCTATGTCTGAGGACGCTGATTAAATGTATACACATATAAACATGCATATATGCATATGATTGCCATTCAATTCCCTTCCATTCATTTCCTGTGTAGATGATGTGTACTTGAGTAGAGGCCATATTCCCACAATGCTTAGGGCCGAGATCCCATTGGAGGAGATTCTCTGGACTATGCATTAGAAGTCTGTGCATAAGCCATCTTCCACACCACATGCTCATTTTAGGAACCATCTTAAATGTTACTTTACCATTGGGTAAAATCATATTTCAAAGAATTCCCTGGACACTGTGCAAAAGGGACTCATTAAACCACCACTTGGGTGTGTACAAAAATACATTCATTTTTATAGATTTAAATACCCCTTAGCCCTCTCCGAAGAACTGCATGACAGATGGTTTCAAAGCATGTCAAATTTACAAGAAGCAGACACAAATATTATTTAGCAGATCCCCGGGGAGTTCTCCTGAACCTTTTCCCTTCCAGAGCTAGTTGTTTCTCTGCAAATACATTGTCCTGAGTATTTGTCCATCTTTTTCTTCAGCCAGTATTTATTCAGCACCTACTATGCGCCAAGGCTGCTGGGCATACAGAAACAAAATAAACCAGTCTCTGCCCTCAAGGAACTTTCAGCACTTAGTGCCCACAATGTGTATTTTTATAGACTCATGGAATTTCAGGGTTGGAAGGGACCTAGAGCTTTCTAGCCAGTCTTGGGGGCAGGCGGGGGAAGGTCCCCATCTTGCTTTCCAGTTATATGGAAGAAAAAGGATCATTGGACTTAGATCTCAAAGGGCCCTTAGAGAGCATGAAGTTTTATGCTTTCAGCTGATAAGAGAAAATGGATTCTAAGAGACTTAAAGTGACTTGCCCAAGGTCACCAAGCTAAACTCCAGTCTTTGGAATGGAAATCTGGCTTCCTGCTATAGTCCATAGCCTCCAGAAGTACTATTGTTTCCACTTTATGGTTGAGGAGACAAGAGCTGTAGAGGTTAAGTGATCTGCCCTCTGACCAGAGCTACAAGCTACCCCAGAGTTCTTAACTAGGGCACTGTGGTGTTAATCTATATGTAAATATATGTACCTGGAAGTGGTACTTAGGCTCAAAAAACAACCAAAAATGAAGACAAAAATTCCTACTCCCAAAGCTAAAGGAAATTAGCTTATGATGGCAGGAGTTCTGAGGCAAATCAAAGTAACGCACTAGCAGATACACTCCCGAAATACAAATGGGTAAAGCACTTTTCATGTCTTCCTTACCTTACAACTAATAATCTTCAGCCAACAAATATTTCCTGAGCACCACTGGGGTAGGAGGAGACGTGAAGACACAGAGGACTCAGTCTTTGCCTTCCAGCTTACCTTACGGTCCAGAGGGGAGGATAGAAGATGCACAAATACGCACCCCACTAACAATACAGAGGAGGCTTGGTTGAGTAAGGACAGCAGAAGGGCCAAGGCTCATGTCCCTGGAGTAGTCAGGGAAGGCTTCCCAGAGTAGGCCTGATGGTTTACAGAGAGACAGGGAGACAGCCAGTGCGCCAGAGCAAGGAGTATGCACTACATCCTATTTTTCTTCTACCAATCAAGAGGGCCAGCCTATTCCATGACTTGCAGTCAGACATTACTAGAATAACGTGCACTGCGTCCCAGAGTAGACTATGAGCCCATTGAAAGCAAGGACTGTTGAGTTTTTCTCTTGTAGGAGTAAAAATGAATAAATACTCCTAGTATTTAAAAATATGTAGGATTTTTAATAATAAATGAAAAGAGAGGGAACGGAAAAAAGGTTCTCTCAGTCAAAAGAACAGAGCAAAGAGAGCCAGATGCATACCTGCAGCACTTTACCAGAAGCACAAGCTCCGAAAAAGAGCCCCACAGGGTGGGTCTCAGCTAAATTTATCTTCCAAGCATCCTTACGTAAAATGAGGACGTAACTGAAAAGGATGCTGGGAATGTAGCTCAGGTGTGGCAAATTTTCCCTCTCCACACTTTTCATATCTCTAGTGTCTATCAGAGTTCCTGGTGTATGGTAAGCACTTAATAAATGCTTGGAGAATTACACGGAATATTGAGGGTTTTCAAATTTTTGATTAAAGATTGACCTTTGCTTCAAGGAAGGTCTTTGGGTTACTTAAAGAACTGTACAGGGGGGCAGCTGGGTAGCTCAGTGGGTTGAGAGCCAGGCCTAGAGACGGGAGGTCCTAGGTTCAAATCTGGCCTCAGATACTTCCCAGCTGTGTGACCCTGGGCAAGTCACTTGACCCCCATTGCCTAGCCCTTACCACTCTTCTGCCTTGGAGCCAATACACAGTATTGGCTCCAAGACAGAAGTTAAGGGTTTTTTTTTTAAAAGAACTGTACAATTTCCCAAAGACAGTCCAGCCTGGTTCTGTACTATTCATTTCTGGGCCCAGTTCATGGTTTTTGTGAAATTTCTATTCAAGATATGCGTAACAACGGACAAATTATTTGGGTTGTCCATTTAACTGCATATCACAGTCTGACCAATAGTCATTCTTCATCCACTTGGCTTTTCCTATGTGGATTGATAGGTGGAACGATTATGGACCTCACTCCATTCTGTATTGATAGGGTTTTCTTGGTGCTTTCAGGATAAGATCTACCCCAAAGATGAGGAAGCACTTGGAGGCCCTCACTATTTATAGGGAATCTGGATTCATGGGACACCACAGTTTCTGAGGAATTCAAGTTGAGGGTCACTCAGAAGGCTACACAACACATCGCCAACAAGGGAAGATTCCTCCTTAAAGGATGTCTTCAGAAAGATGGATGTCTGGAGAGAGAAAAGGAAGAAAGTTAGACATATGGTGGAGGGAGGTCTAGCTTGTGTGATCCATTAATATGCACATAATATCAGAAGCTGGAGGACCCCCTGTGGAGATTTTATGGGAAGACATGGCTAAGAATGACAGAGGATGAGAAGGCATGGGTGAGTCTGCATCACCGAAGGAAGTTCCCACATCAAAGAGATCACAGATTTATGGAAATATCAAAGTACGAATGGAGAAAACATCAAAAGATTGGTGATCACATCAATGGGAAGATCATAGTCCTCCCCCTTAGAGAAGAAGCTAACAGGTAAACAGAATGATTTCAATTCTGTCCATCAAGTGTGTGTACACACATACGCACACAGGCACACACACACTCATCCCCTAAAGAGAAAACAGAAGCAATAGAAATAAAAAGCTACAACCTGGATGGGCCAAAGAGACAATGAAACACGTCCCAGCCCCTGGAAAGATTCTTTCCCTTACACCTGTCTCCCTTAACTTGACTCTCCCTCTTCAATGAGACCAGACATACTGCAGTTTCTCCCAGGTGATCCTTTCCTTCTACAGAAATGTTTTGGTTAAGGTAATAACAAGATACAGTGTGAAGACAAAAATATAAAGAAATAAAATATGGAAATGGCATCAGAGAGGAAAAACAATTGGATCAGGCCAAGTAGCCACGGAAGACGAAGAGGTCTGAACTGGAGGCCTCATGATTTTCAGGGAGTTGAGAGGCATTGTGCAAGGTGTAGGACAGAGGGGAGCAAGCCAATCATTTGGAAAGGAAATCATAGATAGCATTACCACTGGAAGAATGTGATCAGAAAGACACCAATAACTCCCAACCCATTTGCCTACTTTCTCATCTCCATAAAAGCTTTATGAGAATGACTTACCCACACAAAGGGTAGCCTTGGTTGAAAAGATGAAAAGGGAACAGGCATGTTCTTGCAAATAATATGCAGCAGCCGACCACATCTTTACAGAGACACAATTGAGTGAAAGATGCAGAGAACACAATATCTCCCTGTGCTTATTGTTATTATAATAACTGGGCACTGGCTTTCAAGATACTTCAAGGAGGGAAAAAAATCTTCCCAACTCCCTCCAGCAGTACTACGGCAAAAGAAAACGACAGCAGAAACCCTTGCCCATCTTCGTACATCTTCATCTTGAAAAACAAAACATTTTTTATGAAAAGTCTACACATTTTGAGGCTGTCCCTGATGAAACTATGAGAAAGGATCAAGTAGACTTCTTTTGTTAACCCTCACCTTCTGTCTTAGAATCAATACTGTGTATTGGTTCCAAGGCAGAAGAGTGATAAGGGCAATGGGGGTGAAGTGACTTGCCCAGGGTCACCCAGCTAGGAAGTGTCTGAGGTCAGATTTGAATCCAGGACCTCCTATCTCTAGGCCTGGCTCTCAATCCACTGAGCCTAAATAGGTAGACTTTTGAAGACAGTTTTCTTAATTTTCTACAACATACAACTTCTTCATTACCACAAAACTGACCAAAAGGAGCAAGTGATAGAGTAAAGATTCAAACTCATGTCCTTGACCTTGGGATCTGGACAGGGGTGTACAGGTCCCAAGCTGACTGCTAAATTTTCAGTGGGAGCATTCATACCTCACAAATTGACTAGAAATCAGGGCCAGATTGTCTAGAATTAAGAAAGTATTGGAGCAAATGTTCATAATGCAGATGAAACTTCAAAATGGGTCCTGCATATAATTTTCCCCTGAGAGCTGGTTGTTAAACAAGTACATATCCACTGCATCCAGTGCTCTTCCCACCAATAGCAGGCTTCTTTTTGGGTACTCTCTTAGTTGCACTGACTAGTCCATTGCTTTGTAAATGTTCTTATCTGGGTATCTCTAACTGGGTCATAATCTGTAGCAGTCCAGCCCATAGGTATTATGGAGAGACAAGGATTGTGAATGGGCACATGGCCATTCTGCGCATGGCAATGAACTCTGTTCCCAGCGTGGCTGGAGTTAGGGTGCGAAACCTTGCTTCCCTTTGTCTCACTCACCTGAGGATAAAAACTCCACCTTCACCTTGTCGTAATTTGTAATTATCCAATGGCAATACACTATGTAACTCATCAATATGTATTGAGTACATTTGCGTATCATAGAGATTAAATAGGGAGCCGTGGCCATCTCTCTTCCCTTCTTCCTCTTCTTCTTGGACAATCTCACAGGTTTGCTACACTGTCTTTCCACCTTTCTCTCTTCTCTCTATCTCTACCTGAGGCCTGGCCTTCGGCCAGGTGTCTCTTTCTTTTCCAATGCTGATAGCTAGCATTCTCTAATTCTTCCTATCATTCTCTATTCATTCTCCCAGCTGAGCTATATCATCCTTTGACCAGTGAAGTGTAAAATTGGGATCTCTGGATGGAAGATAGCCTTCCAGTGACGTCCATTGATCGGAGCATGGCTGCGGCTCCAAGATATTAATGATAACTG
The DNA here is from genome assembly GCF_027887165.1 of Monodelphis domestica. Lineage (NCBI taxonomy): Eukaryota > Metazoa > Chordata > Mammalia > Didelphimorphia > Didelphidae > Monodelphis > Monodelphis domestica. The sequence goes on along the minus strand of NC_077235.1, from coordinate 50,246,984 downwards.
ATCTCTGACTCATTTTTGACATCCCAAACTTGGCTCCCTCACACCCTTCATGGCATCCAGAACTTCTATCCCTTTTCTATCTTCCTACCTTAAGGCTTCTCGTGGGCTCGAGAAGCCTTATAATCCTTTTATTTTATTTTTTATTTTTAAATTGTATTTATATATATTTTAAAGTATTTTTCCATGGTTGCATGAGTCATGTTCTCTCCCTCCCCTCTTTCCTCCTGCCTCCCAGAGCTGACAAGCATGTGATTTGTCACATTTTTTCTGTGTTTCTACTCCCACAGTTCTTTCTGTCAATGTGGATAGTGTTCTTTCTCATAAGTCCCTCAGAATTGTCCTGGATCATTGCTTTGCTATCAGTAGCAACATCTATTACATTTGATCATCGTGTAATGTTTCAGTTTCTGTGTACAATGTTCTCTTGGTTCTGTTCATTTTGCTCTGCATCAGTTCATAGGGGTCTTTCAAGTTCATATAAAAATCAAGCAGTTCATCATTCCTTATAGCACAATAGTATTCCATCACCATTGTATACCACAATTTGTTCAGCCATTTCCCAATCAAGGGACAACCCCTCATTTTCTAATTTTTTGCCACCACAAAGAGTGCTGCTATAAATATTTTTGTACAAACATATTTTTTATCTTTTTGGGGTACAAACCTAGTAGTGGTATTGCTGGATCAAAGGGCATGCATTCTTTTAGTGCCCTTTGGGCATAATTCCAAATTGCCTTCCAGAATGGTTAGATCAATTCACAACTCCACCAGCAATGCATTAGTGCCCGAATTCTGCCACATCCCCTCCAACATTTAATATTTTCCTTTATTGCCATATTGGCCAATCTGCTAGAAGAGAGATGATACCTCAGAGTTATTTTAATTTACATTTCTCTAATCAAGAGGTATTTAGAACACTTTTCATGTGATTATTGATAGTTTTTATTTCTTCATCTGAAAACTGTCTGTTCATATTCCTTGACCATTTGTTAATTGGGGAATGACTTGATTTCTTGTACATTTGACTTAGTTCCTTATACATTTGAGAAATTAAACCTTTGTCAGAGAATTTTGTTGTAAATTTTTTCCCAGTTTGTTGCTGCCCTTCTAATTTTGGTTACATTGTTTTTGTTTATATGAAACCTTTTTAGTTTAATATAATCAAAATTATTCATTTTACATCTTGTAATGTTCTCTGTTTCTTGCTTAGTCTTAAATTCTTCCATTCCCACAGATCTGACAGAAACACTATTCTACATTCACCTAATTTACTTATAATTTTCCTCTTTATATCTAAGTCATTTACCATTTTGAATTTATCTTGGTAAAGGGTGTGAAGTACTGATTTAAACCAAATCTCTCCCACACTGTTTTCCAATTTTCCCAGCAATTTTTGTCAAATAGTGAGTTCTTGTCCCAAAAGCTGGGATCTTTGGCTTTATTGAACACTAGATTGCTGAGGTTACTTAACCCAAGTCTATTCTATTGATCCACCCTTCTATTTCTTATTCAGCACCAGATTGTTTTGATTACTGCTTTATAGTATAGTTTAAGATCTGGTACTGCTGGATTTTGTGTTAATTTTTTTCTAATTCTATAAAGAAGTTTTTTGGTGGTTTGATAGATATGGCACTGAATAAGTAAACTAATTTAGGTAGGATTGTTATTTTTACTATATTAGCTCATCCTACCAATGAGCAATTAATGTTTTTCCAATTGTTTAGGTCTAGTTTTATTTGTGTGAAAAGTGTTTTGTAGTTGTGATCATGTAATTCCTGAGTTTGTCTTGGCAAATAAATTCCCGAATATTTTATATTGTCTAGGGTGATTTTAAATGGAATTTCTCTTTCTAATTCTTTCTGCTGAGATGGGTTGGAGATATATAGAAATGCTGATGACTTAAGCAGGTTTATTTTGTATCCTGCAACTTTGCTAAAGTTGTTGATTATTTCGACTAGCTTTTTGGTTGATTCTCTAGGATTTTTTAAGTAGACCATCATGTCATCTGCAAAGAGTGAGAGCTTGGTCTCTTCATTGCCAATTTTAATACCTTCAATTTCTCTTTCTTCTCTAATTGCTACAGTTAGTGTTTCTAGTACAATGTTAAATAATAGAGGTGATAATGGGCATCCTTGTTTCACTCCTGATCTTATTGGGAATGCTTCTAGTTTATCCCCATTGCAGATGATACTTGCTGATGGTCTTAAATAAATACTGCTTATTATTTTGAGAAAAGGCCCTTTTATTCCTATACTTTCTAGTGTTTTCAATAGGAATCAAAATCCTTTTAGTAGGCAGAATCCATTTCCTTTATTTCCTCTACTGCTTTTGTGTCCTTCCCTGATATGTGCTCATCTTCCAGGGGCTCTATAATAGAGCTTGTGGACTTTGTAACTGGTCAGATTGAGGCCCAGACATAGGCTGGGTTTACTGAAATTCATTCATGAGTAGGAGTTGAGAGGAAAGGGCTCCAGAATCCTTTGGCCACTTCTGCATCGAAGCAGTAGGAAAGTGGGTCTGGGTATAAACATTCAGTCCAGTTCAATTCCACAAACATCTTAGAGATTCATAGAATATTAAAGCTAGAAGTAACCTTAAATATCAATGAAATCAAAACTTCTTTATAGAGCAAGAAACTGAGGCTTGGAGAGGCAAGGAAGGAAGGAAGGAAGAAAAGCATTTATCAAGCCCTTACTCTATACCAGGCAGTGTGCTAAGGTCTTTACAAATATTTTCCCATTTGATCCTCACAACAACCCTGGGAGGTGAGTAGGTGCTTTTATCAACCCCATTTTATAGTTGAGGTAAATGATGCAGAGGAAGATGAAGTAACTGGCCCAGGGTCACCTAGCTAGTAAGTATCTGAGACTGGATTTGAACTCGGGTCTTCCTAAATCCAGAACCAATGCTTTCTCTACTTTACTACCTAGCTACCCCTAAGACAAAGTCATTAGAAAGTTGGAGTCTTTGGACTTCAAGTTCAGTGTTCTTTACAGTGCTTCTTTCCTACTTTAACATGCTAGGGATTGGGAATGATACACATTTTGGACAAGACGTGACCCTTACCCTCATTAGACTTATAGTCTAGAAGTAAGCTTTGGCATTGACAGAGCTAACTATATGTAGCAGCCCTCCGAGAGATCCACTCAAGGCTTGGCTCTCTATCCATTGGGCCACCTAGCTGACTCACGTTCCCCTCAGGCTTGAATTCCAAGAAAGGGTTTACAGAGGATATGAGTATTCCATGTTCTAAGCATTCTGTGAGTCTGAAATACTAAAACTATAACCCATAAACCTTCACTGATGGTGGATTTCAACAATCAGTCAAAGGAGGTTGTTGCTGTTAGTCTTTCAAAGACGGCCAATGACATCATGCTGTCAGGGACAGGGGACTGTTCAGTCCAATAGGAGGCCAATTCATCTCCTAAAATGCCCTAGCAAAAGTAGCAATTAAATCTCCCCTAGAAACCTGAGGTTTTCTTTCCCTCAAAATCAGACATCCAGGGGGCAGCTGGGTGGCTCAGTGGATTGAGTCAGGCCTAGAGACTGGAGGTCTTGGGTTCAAATATGACCTCAGACAGTTCCCAGCTGTGTGACCCTGGGCAAGTCACTTCACCCCCATTGCCTAGCCCTTACCACTCTTCTGCCTTGGAGCCAATACACAGTATTGACTCCAAGATTAAAGGTAAGGGTTTAAAAAAAATCAGACATCCATCAGTAGGAAAACTGGACACCTATACAGTTTACAGGTGGAAAGGCATATTTGTAGGAAAATTTGTGGGCCACTTTCCCCACTTCTGTCACCTCCTACCCCCAATATCTTCTCTTACAAGGATTTGATTTTGGGTTCCACCATCCTCAATTTAGGGCTCAGCTGCAACATAGACCCCAAGATCCTGAGGAATGTGTACCCTTATTTTTTTTTTAATTAGAAACCCTCACCTTTCATCTTGAAATCAATACTGTGTGTTGGTTCTAAGGCAGAAGAGAGGTAAGGGCTAGGCAATGGGGGTAAGGGACTTGCCCAGGGTCACACAGCTGGGAAGTGTCTGAGGTCATATTTGAACTCAGGACCTCCCATCTCTGGGCCTGACTCTCAATCCACTGAGACACCCAGCTGTCCCCTTGAGGAATGTGTGCCCTTATAAATAGTGGATTTAAAGAAAGAGCACCAAGCCAACCCAAATCATCCTCCTGATCCCTTCCTATGCAAATAGACCACTCAAAGTTTACAGCCCTTATGAACATCTTAGTGAATGGGGAGAGGAGGGTTGGACCTAATTGATCAAGTGACCCTGATCAAGACTCACTTATACACATAAAATAAATAATAGGTGATATACCAGGATCCAGAGGTAGGGCAACTAAGTGTCAAAGTAGATAGACTCATCTTCCTGATATCAAATCCAGCCTCAGACTCTTACTAGACCCTAGGCAACTCACTCCACCTTGTTTGCCTCAGTTTCCTCATCTTTAAAATGAGCGAAAACCCCAAACTGGGGTCACAAAAAGCCAGATCCAGCTGGAATGACTGAACAACTGACTTTGGGCACTATTTCATAACTGTAAACTGTTCTTTGCCCCACTTTGTATGCTGGCACTTGTTTCTTTTCATGTGTTCAACATGAACTGTTGTCATTTCCCGTATTCTGTCCTCCCACTCCCATCAACCCTAACAGGAAAAGTAGCCAAAAGCTCTGTAGGGATTGGCTGACCTTTAATCCACCTTTGGTAGGTCAGCAAGGCTTAATCCTCATAGGTCAGTGATGGCAAACCTAGGGCACACAGAGAGCTCTCTGTGGGCACTTGGCCACTCCACCCCCAGTTTGTTACTAGAAAGGCAGAGGCAAAGGGACTTGGGCAGAGCTGCTCCCTTCCTCCCTCCATGCTCCTGAGGACATTTTTTCACATCCCCCAAACCTCTGCCCAGCAGTTCAATGGTTGTTCACAGGGGATAAAGTGGGTAGCTCACAGGTCCCAGCTCCGGGAGGGAGTGAAGGGCTTGGATCACTTCCCTATTCCTCTCTACACTCATTGAGGACATTCCTCACTTCATCTGCCCCTCAGTCTAGCAGCCCAATGGGAGTGCTTCCTCCCTCCCCTGTGTGGGGCAAGTGGGTAGGGCAGGGCATGCCCAGCACTTGATGTGGGGGAGGGACATGGAACTTGGTGGAGGGGGGCAGGGCCTGGCATTCTGTCTCCAAAAGGTTCACCATCACTGTCATAGGTCGTTCTTCAGAGTTATGAACATCAGTTCATAAAACAGGATTTGGGTATTTCTAATTATTTTTCTAATTACTTCTAATATTAATAATTAAATTAACTAGAAATAATTAAATTAACAAGTCTAATCTTTCTAATTATTTATGCTACTGATGGCATAAGAATCCTGAGCATTGTGTCACTTCACTCAAGATAGTTGTTCCAAGGCTTTGAGGGTTGATGAAGGCTCCAATTATGGACCCTTGGGCCATTATACACTAGGGTCATTTAGGTGCTCTCTCTGCAGCTCCCAGAGGGTGGCCCCCACCAAAAAACAAACAAGCAAAAACATTTTGAAAAAGAAAAATGAAAGTGGAAGCAGAAGAGAGCATCCCTGGGGGCAGATGGCAGCATCAGGCAGACTTCCAGGGCTGTGTGGGTAGACTTCTTTTTGGTGCTTCTGGTGCTGCTTCCTGGGCAGCGGTTTGTCAGCGCTTGGGGTACAGTGGAAGGCCAAAACCCTAAAGCAATGGATATGGGGACTGTACTGTATTTCCCAGAACCAGGGAATCCTGGGCCCCAGTAGTACAGACCTGCAGCTGCCTCCCATGTTTCACCTGGAAACCTGTTTGGTTTGACCTGCTTGTTGTGGGGGTAGGTGCTGCCTTCCTTAGGGGTCCCAGCAGGGAGAGGTATGGAAGGAGTGTGCGTATGCTCAGGGAGGGCCGCCTGCTCTTTCTCCATTCTGGGGAGAAGACCTTTTGGAAGAGGCGGCATTCGGATCCTTACCCGCTGTGTAACCCCAGGCAAGTGGCCCAGCCTGCTGGGGCTTAGTTTGTTTGTTCCTCTGTAAACTGAGGCAGTGTGACTAGATGAGCTCCAATACTTGATGACTATGTGATGGCTAACTCTAATCTTCTGTGACTTTTGCCTGGATGGGTAAGAACTGGGAGGGAAGGTGAGAGAGCTGGAGATCCTTATATGGAATTCTCAACAGGTATCCACATTCCCTTTCAAGTCTGAGCCTTCTCCAGTGACAGGCTAGAATGGCCAACAGCCCACAAAGAAGGTTGAGGGTGAGTGGGGGTGAGGGGCCAAGTCCCTTCGGAATAGACCGACCTTTTGTTCAAGATATGTACAATATTGTAAACAGGAGGCTGCCTTTTTGTTTGCAGGACTTGGAGTGATATTTGCCCCAGTTTTCCCTTCCAGAGAAGTCCTTTTGTCTGACAAGGTAAATAAGAAATTTCTGTCCCTGCCCTGGATTCTGGTTCAAAAGCTGCTGTTCCTTCATTGGATCATAAAATGTCAAGGTTGAGAGAGACCTCAGAATTTACCTAGTCCAACCCCTTTCTTTCACAAGTGAGGAAACTGAGGACTGGCGAAGCTTCGAAGGTGACTTGGTTAATGTCACAGAGCTAGCAAGTGGCTCCAGCTTGCAGTCACTGTCAACATTGGCTTTCGGCTGTGTGTCTGGGGAGCAAGGGAACAAAAGAAGCCAAAGGCCTGCATTCTGCCATTCAAGAGTTAAAGCAATATGGCGGGTGTAGTGGACAGAGGGCCAGACTTGGAGACAGGAAGCCCACCTCTGACACTCATTAGCTGTGTGATGGAGAATCTATCTGTATGCTCCTTTGCTGAGTGAGCAAACAACTCCAGCAGGACTAAAGGAAGGGCCCCTGACCCCTTGCTGGAGGATGTGCATGAAGGCCCACAGAGCAGTGGGGCCTGGATCGCTTATAGCCACTGGAGGGAATAACCACAGGGCTCAGGGTGATTGTAGGCCCATTGAAATAGCGGAGTGCTGCTGGCTTTGGGAGTTGGAAGACCTAGACTCCATTTTTACTTCTGACATTTCCTAGCTGGGTGACTGAAGGCAAGTCACTTAACTTCGTGGAGCCTTAGTTTCCTTTTCTGTAAAATCAGCTCCAGTACCTCTTCCTGGGGAGTTGTTAGGAAGCTCTAAGGAGAGAATGTAGGTAAAGGGGGGCTGCCAGCTTTCCAGGGCTAGAGAAATGTCAGCTATTATTATTATTAAGGGGTTGTGAATGAGTGGGCGGAACCAGAGTCATTCTCATGGAAAGGACCCAGCTCCTGGTCCCTGTCAAGGGGGTGCCTAAAGCCAGAAAGGTTGAGCCCTTTGGCCTCTGGCCCAGCTGGTGTTTGCCTTTGGTTTTCAGCCTGGTGCAGCTGCCTTCTTTGCATCTGGCCATCCCTTTGCCCCAAGCCAAGATCTGGGGGCCAGGCCAGCCGGTTTACCAACTCTAAAGTGTTTCTCCCCCTTGGCCTGCCCCTCCCTCCGAGGTGCTCCAGGAATAGAAGACAGGACCTTAGCATTCCTGACCCTTGGCCTAGCATAAATCATCCCTCACCCTTGAATGAGGAGCTGTTTACCTAGCTGAATTCAACCGTCCCAGGCCGTGGCAGAGCAGCCAGACAGTCTACCTGACTATTCCGAATGCTCTCAGGGCCAGGTGTTTCCTATCTTGGGCTCCAGGTGGCCTTTATCTTGAATGCAGGGTGGTGCCAGGCAGGGTGGAGGAGAAAGCCCTCCTGGCCACACACCCTCCATTTCCTTTGAGGTATTTGGGTGCCCTATTTGACTGAGGAAGAAACTGAGGCCTGCCAAAGTCTACTGGGCTAGTAAATGTACATGACAATGGCCCAAATTTGCAGGCACTACCAGCCTTTCTGTGGGGGCTGATTTCCTCACCCTCTGGGCCACAGCTTTCTTCTTTGAATTTCTCTCTTCCAATCCTACTTTTGATATTATCTGTAAGACTTTGGAGAAGTCATTTAACCTTCTTAGTCCTGATTTTCCTCATCTTGTAAACTGGGGAGAGGGACTGCAGCAGATGGCTCCTTCCTGCCCCAGATTCTTTTACCTATTCATCATTCTCCAATCAATGGGCACCAATTCTCTTTGGGGCCTGTCTTTCTATCACTGACTTCCTCGGGATATCATGGGGGAGTGGGGCAGCTAGCTTCTCGGGGCAGGATCCCTAGGAGGCTAGTGACTCCTGGGATGCCCTCCCATTGCAGGCTCTTACACAAGTGGCTGCTTTCCACGTGCAATGCTTTCTGGAACCACAGGGTTACCGGACTGCACAGTTCAGGCCTCTGCTCTAGAAGAGTGCCCCTCCCTGACCAAGCTTCCTGTTCTTTTTTATATCCCTATATCTTTGTCTTGCTTTGTTAGGCAGTGGCCTGTTCTACAGCACATCTTATTAGGATCCCAGGATGTCAGCCTTTGAAGGGCCCTTATAGATCTCCTAGTCCGTCCCCCCCCCCAAGGGGAAGGGACTTGCCCAAGGTCACTCAGTGAATTCAGGGCAGAGCTGGGGATACTGCTCTAGGGCCCTCAGCTCTAAGTAAGAGGGGCTTTTAACACAGCACCTTGGCTGAACTCTCCCCAATTCCGGGGTCACCTCTGACAGCAAGCACAGGCTTCTTTTTCTATTTGTATCCCACTTGGCACATAACCAGACATTGAGAGGTTCTCTTTGGTCCCTTCATTCCTCACCAACCAACCGGGGCCACTGGGCAAGAGCTCATCTCTAGCCTCTGCCCCCTCACTTTTCCACCAAGTCTTTCCTGGATTCCCACTGGCTCCCTGGAGCAGAGCTAAGAGGTGGCCACAGAGAGCCAAGGCCCAGGGCAGAGGGTGAAAGTGTTTAGGGAGGCTGAGGGACATTAGGCAAGTTCTCCAGGGTAGAAGGGCCCACAGGAGGTGGCATGGCAGGAGGAGGGGGCTAGAGGAATTTCAGCCTGGGGTGCCCAGATGGAAATGGAGAGGCTACCCCCAATTCGAGCCAGGCAGCCAAGGTAAGGACAATGGTCTTCGGAGCTCCGGGAAGTCTGCCTGGGTAGTGTGAGGGCAGATGGCTAGCCATCAGGGCTGGGGAGGCAGCTCCTCACCCTGCCCCAGCACCATTTGGAGACTGGGGCGCTCCCTCCCTTCCTCTTCTCTCCCCCACCCCCCTTCCAGCCCCGTCACAGTATCAGGCCCTCCAGGAAGCAGGGATCTGTGTGCTAATGTGTTAATCTCCCTATTCAGAGGGCCGCTCCCCCCCTACTGCGGGGAGCAGCGGCAGCCTCAAACCGGGCTGGCCAGACTTGCCAGCCCCGGGCCAGCCTTCTCCCTTCCTAATTACTGCACAAAAGGGGGAGTTTAGGCCCACTCACGGGCACTTGTGCAAATCTCGGCAGAGCCCGGGGGACTACGGAGGTCTCAATAGGGCGGGATTTCAAAGTCTCCAGTGGCGAGATCATTGTCTGAGACGGCGAGAGGCCTTTTCCATTCCTGGGCGCAGGGCCGCCCCGGGCACCGGCTGGGGACCTGGGGCCGAAGGAGCGTGAGACATGGCCCGCTGCCATTGGCTGAGCGGTCCTAAGGTCAGCCAATGGGCGCCGCCGCCGCAGCCCGGGACTTTTTCGCCCCTTGGGCCTCGGGGAAGCAATGTGTTGGGCCAGCCCCGAGGCCCGGGCGTCCCAGCAGTTTGCCTGCTTACCTGCCCAATTTTAGGGGCCGTTTCTCCCGGGGAAGGGAGAAAGTTGGGGCTCATATTTCCACTTGGCTGGCTTCGTAGCCTATCTGGAGAGAAAAGCGGCGGCAACATCACTGTAGTTTGGGCAAAAGGCTTCACCCCCGCCCCTCAGCCCTGTGAGGTAAGGAGACACCCCCATTTTACAGACAGAGAAGTCCAGGCCCAGGAAGACCTAGAGAAGGACCCATGGCCTCTGGAAAAGGGGCAGACAGTCCCATTTGTCCTCCTTGCCGCTGCCTCTCTTGTTGGGCTCCTGGGGGCTCTCAGCTGGAAGGACGAGCCTTAGAAGGCCGCCTAGACCAACACCCACGCTTTTATAGAAGACACTGAGACGCAGAGAGGTTCAGTCACTTGCTCAAAGTCACATAGCTAATGAGTGGCAGAGCTGGACTTTGAACTGGGGTCCTCTGACTCCAAATCCATCGCTTTGCCCCTTTGTACCGAGCTTCTGCTATATTTGACTTTTCCTTAGCTGAGCCAGTAATTTGGTTCGTGGCTGTTTGTGTTTTCTTTGGAGGCAGGATGTGTAGGTAGTTGGGGAGAAGGAAATCATTTCCCTGAAATCCTTGTTCAGTTAAATTACAAGTTGGAAGCCCATGAACTGCATGGCCTTTTCAGGTTCTGGTCCTCAGAACTCAAGCAGGTTGTTGGTGTTCAGAAAATCAGAAATGGCCGTGGCGGGATCCTCCCTTCCACAGGGGTTGGAGTGTCCAACAGAGGCCAGGCCAGCAGCTGTAGGAAGAAAACCTGGGTTGGACACAGAAAAGGATGGGAACCAGGAACCCCAGACGGTTAATGCTAGACAGTCTGCAGAGCCCCCCAGCCATTGAGACGGTGTCCAGGTCTGGGAAGGTCCTCCATCACAGACCCCTGAGGTAGATGCAGAGGAACAAGAAACAAGCCTGGCACAGTTAAGTCCAACGTTGGAGCTAAGACACTACAACGTCTTAGGCCCCCAAGGTCAATGCAATTAAAAATCCCCCCCCCCATTGCTCATTTCACAAAAGCTAACCTTAGTGATTGCTCTGGATTTAGTTTGATCTGTGGGATTTACATTATTGCCCTCAACAGAGAAAGCCCCCCAAATCATTGATTATCCTGATTGCCAGCCATTGTCTCTATTGGTTTGGGGAATTGAATTGTTCAGGAAACCAGAAGTCTCCCTTTTTTTAAATTAAAAAACCCCTTATCTTCTTTCTTGTAATCAATATTAATATTGATGATGTCAATCAATATTAATATCAATACTAACCAAACTCCCACATCTTTAAAGAAGGTTCTGGGGGCAGCTGGGTGACTCAGTGGATTGAGAACCAGGCCTAGAGAGGGGAGGTCCTGGGTTCAAATTTGACCTCAGACACTTCCCAACTGGGTGACCCTAGGCAAGTCACTTAACCCCCATTGACTAACCCTTACCGCTCTTCTGCCCTTGGAACCAATACAGAGTATTGATTCTAAGATGAGAGGTGAGGGGTTAAAAAAAGACGTGGGAGCCCAAGTGCAGATGTGGCCTTATGTAGTAGGGCACCAAGTGTTCCTGGATGCCCCACTGAGCAGGAAGCTTACTTAACTCCTGGAAAGACTGACCAGGGTGGCCACTGCTTGAAATGTTTACTGTGCCCTTTTGAACTTTACAAGGAGAATCTGAGGACCTTTTAAAACTGATCTTATTTTCGGCTTTCCATTTGTGATCTCTCATAAATCACAGATATGATGTCAGTAAGAAGGGATTTTTGTTCAAAATGTAAAACATACTCTCACAAAGAAATGATAAGAGTTCTAGTTTCTACCCAAGTGTGAGCCTGGGACTTTGTTCCTCAAGTCTGACATGCTTTGCTTCCTGTCAGTCCTCTTGAACAGAAGAGTTTCCTTCATGTGCTGATAGATCTAAAATTGGAGTTCATCTGAAAAGTCTTCAGATCCAGTCCTTTCATTTTATAGGTGAGAAAGGAAGCAAATTGCCTGAGGTCACTAGGGCAATAAATAGCAGTCTGAGCAGAATTTGAACCCAGGTCCTCTAACTCCTTTTCAGAATAAGGAATCTTTTTTAATGCAGAGGGCCTTAACCTGGGGTCCATAACCAAGCATGAGGGGTGGGAATGACATCTTTATTTTCCTGAACTTCTAGCTTAGTATTTTCTTCATTTATTGAAAAAGATTACTCAGAGTAGCAAGTCGGGCACCTGAGTGCCCAAAGGGGTCCATGCCACACAAGATCTCTGCAAGTCGAAAGGCTACCACTGAGGTTCCCTCTTCCTATTCTGGGCTCCCCAAATCCTCTCACCTGGAGTCTCAGCTCAGGCACTATCTTCCCTCCTCCCGCTTTCAAATATTTTCTTGCTAGCTTGAACATTTTTTAACATCACTATCATTTCCTAATGAATCACTCCCTCTCAGTAGAACCCTCTAATGTAAAGAATGTGTACACTCAAGGAAAACAAGTGATGCCATTGCCTCTGGCTGAAAATGAATGATTTGAGGTTCACTGTTGTCCAGGTTTTTCTGAGAGCACTTAGGCTAGACAAATCCTTAGTCCCGACTGGGCCTCACTTCTCTATGGCCATTTCAGATGGTCTGCCTCCTCCCCCTGCCCCACAGCAGAACAGAAGCCCCAGTGGGCAGGACTGTCATTCTCCCATTCCTGTCCCCAGCACTTAGCAGGAGGTCTTGCACACACATAGCATATAGGCAAGTGGCAGCTGCTTTTGTGTTGGAGAACTGTTTTCTTCCATGGCTTTGGATGTCATTGAGCTTGTTCTTCTAAGTGGGAGCAAAGTCACATCAGGCTCCCAGAATCCTTACAAAGTCTTTTTAGGCCCCTGTGTACCCTCTGTAGGCATTTTTGCTTTTCTTCCCCCATAACACTGTTTTCTGCAATGCATTCTCAACCATATTTTTTCTTGCAAATTTTTCTTAAACTCTTTCTCAGGAGGCTTTGGTTTGCTTTCCCCCTTATTATTTCCCCTGAGCATTTCCAAACTTTTCAAGTGAAAATATGCAAGTCGAGACTTGTGGGTAACAAGTTAGGACTTGTGGGGACACTTGGGGCTGTGGGGGGAGGGCGGACTCTGAGATCTGCCAACAATCCCCCCCCTACATTCGGCTGAAGGCAGAGCTTATGTTATTGGGACAACATAAGGCCCCAGATTTTCAGGAATGAAATCTGAGAACAGTATGTCAACATATTGCTCGGGTCTGTCTTGGAATATACAGTAGATGGATTTCTTTGTGCTGGGAAACATCAGGGAGGTCAATATGCTTTTTGGATTTTTTCCCTTTCTTTCTTTCTCTCTCTCTCTCTTTCTTTCTTGGCAAGGGTTCATTCTTACCCTCTAAAGTGGTGGTATTAGATATCATCCAGATAACATACTTGATGGTTGTAGAGACTTCAGGTTCAAACAGAATACCTCAAGGCGAGCAGCTTTTATGTATCCAGTTACGAGTTCTTTACTTCTCAATTAATGTTTTTCAACAACTACTGCTGGCCTGGGAGGAAACCCAGAAGTGACCAATCAAATCAAGTAATGATGAACTTAAAAGCAATAAATACCCAGGTGCAAAGGGACCCTGAAGAATAGCAGCTGGGTCCAATGAAAAAGATGCTCAGTTTGGGAGAGTCAGAAGCCTTGGGTTGGAACCAGAGCTCTGCTACTTATTATCTGTGTGACCTTGAGTACATCTCTTAATCTCCCTGGACCTCATTTTCCTCATTTTAAAAATAAGAGGATTGGACAAGATGACTTTTGAGATCCCTTTGCACTCGAGAGAGGTATGATCCTATGTGTGTGACTTTGGACAAGTCACCTTATCTTCTTGGGGCCTCGGTTTCCTCATTTATAAAATGAAGGGTTGACTACATGACATCTGTGATGCTAATCCTCTGATCCTAAGAAACCTCACTTTCCCAGGCCTCAATTTCCTCCTCTGTAAATCGAGGGGATTGGACCAGGTGGCCTGCTGAGGGCCCTCTTCCAACTCTGATTCTGGTAGGCGCCCAAGAACTGGAAAGTCTATGAAACTTGCTGAAAAGCCCACTGTAACTTGGCTCACAGAGCTTGTAGAAGATTGGGGGAAAGGAGGGGGACCCACAGTTAATGGAATGAATAGCAGATCCTTGAAGTTTTAAAATAAGCATAGAGGATTTGGGACATGTATGCATCTAGTTGGCCAGTCCTTGAATTTCCAAAAACAGCTAGAAGATGAGAGTGGCTAGATTGGAAACTTGTGAGCCATTCTGAAGGTATAACCCTTTCCTCCAGTTTTGATTCTTCCCCCTTTAGATGCTCTAGGGCCGTGCCCCACCCTCCCCCACCTAGAAGACACCTGGGATGTACCATTTGCCTCAGTAACAGCATTAATGGGAACTCTTCTGTTAAGCAAAGGCCTCTGTGGGATTAGACATGTTTACATCCACCCAAGATCAATGGAACAAGGCCTCTCTCCCTCCCCTGAATGCAGTGCGGTTGTCTCCCTCTTTCCCTATTCCGAATGAAATGTTGCAGGGCTTTATGGGACTAGTGGCAGACAAAGCTGGAGCTAAAGTTTCAAAGGCACTTGCCTCCTAACCTAGCTTTTCAGCAGCTCATTATGGCTTTTAAGATGGCCTTGTGTCTGCAATAGATATTACATTGGGCTAGGCACAGATTCACACTGTGTTCTGATGATGCTTCTTTTTAAAACACCATGGAGAAAATCTGTTGGTTGGTGATTTTTGCACTTCGCCATAGACACACAGAAAAAGAATGATGATACATTTTCAATCCCGTGGGCATTTGGGCTTGTATTTGTGTGGGTAGTCCTTCCTCTAATGCAGATTGCAGCCCCTCTCCCCTTGGCCCCAAAATGTGGCTCCCAGTGACCAGGTTTTTGGGGAGGAGCCTATCCTTGGGTAGCCTCTTTCTTCCACCATTTCAGTTTCTTTCCCTTGTCTTTCCATCAATCTCATTTGGAAGATTACTCCACCTCCTAGAGGCCTTCCTTCCTTTAGGTGGTTTCATTTAGCTGCTACAGGGGTAGTGTGGGGTTGCCCATCTCTGATGACTCACCAGTTAAATTCTCCAGGTGTGGACGATCTCCCTTATGCTCTTTCTTGCTTTGGCTGGGGTTGCAGATATGCTGTAGCCTCTTCACAACAACCATGTAGCTCTCACTTGCAACCATACAGCTTCCTTGGGAGAATGTTTGCATTCAGTAGGTAGGTTTGGGTTTTAGCGGGAAACTTGTCATTGAAGAGGGAGCATAATTTGGCAAACACAGTCCAGCCTGCTCTCATCCTCCTTTTGGAGTCTGAGTTCTGCTCATTGTTCTTCTGCAGGGCTTGCCCTAAACATATGTACCAATTCAATGCCCTGGCCATCTGTTCTGGGCCAGGCTCGAGTCTGTGGTTCAAATTCAGAATCAGAGCAAAATGGGACACCTGTAGTCCATAAAACATTCAACAAAAGGCCTTTCCTTAGCAGTAACATGCAAAGGCTATTCAGCAATGAAACAACATTGATTCACTTGAGTGAATCAGAGAAAATGTGTCAAGCATCTTGAGAATTAACATAGGCTCGAGATGTTAGCCGTTTATTATTGTTATCATTTGCTATTATTGCCCGATTCCTCTGCGTCTTTATGTGCCATGGTGACCCACCTAATCAGAATCCTGGGCCAGATTTGTAGAGCTCCTATGTGCTCATGGGCTAGGCTTTTGTACTTAGGCAGCCAGGAAGGTAAATCAAAAGCCTGAGCCTTAGACCCCTGACCCAGGCAGGTTTCCAGCTTTGTTTCTTTGCTTTTTAGGAAGAAAAAGCCTAGTCTAGATGGGAGGAACCCCAGCAGATGTTGTTCCTGTCACACCATCTAACTGCCTATCGTTGTACAGAGTTGGATGGTAGGTCTGTGCAGCCACTTGCTTTTTCTGATATAGCTTGTCAGGCTGCTCTTTTTGGGACAGTCACGGATGTCAGAGTATCCTGTAATATTGCAATCAAGCTATAAGCTTGTGATCTGAAAACAGGAGTAGTTTGAAGGCTGTCCCTGTCTAGAGGGGAGCTTTCTTCCCTCTGGATCCTGCTCAGCTCTCTTCTCTAAACTTTTACCTTCGTTCTCTTCTCTCCTCAGAGGCACTGAACAGAGTTATGTCTGGGATGACCCTTAGGGAGGAACAGCCTTCCCCCTGAAGCTCCCCCTTCTTTTCCTTTCCTTTCTTCTGTGTATTTTACTGGCAGCCTGACCAATTTGCCTTTCATCCTACGGTCACAGGTATGTCTCCATAGGTGGCCCTCGTGGGCTTTCATTCCATTCTACTTTCCCTAGCTTCTCTCATCTGTCAGGCTCCAGGGCTTTCCTGCTGGTGTTTGTTATGCTCCGTCCAGTTTAAAGATCATTTTCCTTGATAAAAAAGTTGGTGACAAAATTGGAGGCCACCAGATCCTAAATCTAGAACTGGAAGGGCCTTCAGGTCATCTAGTCTATCCCCCCTCATTTCACAGAGGAGTAAACTGATGCCCAGGGAGGGAAAGGGCCTAGGATCCTAGCTCTAGACTAGAACTGAGAAGGAGCTAACTAACTAACTAACAGGCCAACCTCCTCCTTTTACAGAGGAGGCTCAGGCAGGGCATGTGATCATATCTCTAGAACAGGAAAGGAGCTCAGAAGTCATCTAGTCCATCCCAAAGATGAGGGAACTCAGCTGTGGGTAGGGGGAGTTGTTTCATAACAGAGTGCCAACTTCCCCAAGCTGTGACCAGAACCTTTCCTTCTCCAGCTGTATATAGGTCTGGTTTTGCTTTTTCCCCCAGGCTTCCACTCTTTCTTAGCAAAACCCCAGTGCAGAAGAACGGAGACGGTGTCCAGCTTGGTGTTCTGTAAATTGAGACTTGAACACCATGAGATTTGCCTTTTCTGGCAAAGCTTGAAAGGTTCATTTCATCTTACATTTTGCTCCCTTCTATGTAGTTCCACTTAGTCATTTTCTGTTTATTTTTGTACATATATATTTACTTGTCTTCTCATTAGAGTTTGAGCTCCTTGCACACATGTAGATGGTCATTTGTTCTTTTTTTTCCTTGTTTTTTTTTTAAGTTTTTAAACATTATTTTATTTGGTCATTTTCATACATTATTCATTGGAAACAGAGATCATTTCCCCCCCCCCTTCCCTAGCCGACGCTGTTTCCACTGGGTATCACATGTGTCCTTGCTCTGAACCCATTTCCTTGTTGTTGGTATTTGCATTAGGATGCTCATTTAGCGTCTCTCCTCAATCATATCCTTAACCTCTGTAGTCAAGCAGTTGCCTTTCCTCAGTGTTTTTACTCCCACAGTTTGTCCTCTGCTTGAGGGTAGTGTTTTTTCTCATAGATCCCTTCAGATTGTTCAGGGACATTGCATTGCCACTAATGGAGGATTGTACCACAGTGTCTCAGTCTCTGTGTACAGTGTTCTTAGGGTTCTTCTGCTCCTTTCACTCTGCATCACTTCCTGGAGGTTGTTCCAGTCTCCATGGAATTCCTCCACTTTATTATTCCTTTGAGCACAATAGTATTCCATCACCAACATATACCACAATTTGTTCAGACATTCCCCAATTGAAGGGCATCCCCTCATTTTCCAATTTTTGGCCACCACAAAGAGCGCAGCTATGATTATACTTGTACAGGTCTTTTTCCTTATTATCTCTTTGGGGTACAAACCCAGCAGTGCTATGGATGGATCAAAGGGCAGACAGTCTTTTAGCACCCTTTGGGCATAATTCCAAATTGCCCTCCAGAATGGTTGGATCAATTCACAACTCCAACAGCAATGAATTAGTGTCCCCACTTTGCCACATCCCCTCCAGCATTCATTACTTTCCTTTGCTGTCATGTTGGCCAGTCTGCTAAATGTGAGGTGATACCTCAGAGTTGTTTTGATTTGCATCTCTCTGATTATAAGATATTTAGGACACTTTTTCATGTGCTTATTAATAGTTTTGATTTCGTTATCTTAAAACTGCCTATTCATGTGCCTTGCCCATTTTTCAATTGGAGAATGGCTTGATTTTTTGTACAACTGGTTTAGCTCTTTATAAATTTGAGTATTTAGATCTTTGTCAGGTTTTTGTTCTGAAGATTGTTTCCCAATTTGTTGCTTCCCTTCTAATTTTAGTTATATTGGTTTTGTTTGTACAAAAACTTTTTAATTTGATGTAGTCAAAATTATTTATTTTACATTTTGTGACTCTTTCTAAGTCTTGCTTGGTTTTAAAATCTTTCCCTTCCCAAAGGTCTGACATGTATACTATTCTGTGTTCACCTAATTTACTTATAGTTTCCTTCTTTTTATATTCAAGTCATTCACCCATTCTGAGTTTATCTTGGTGTAGGGTGTGAGGTGTTGATCTAAGCCTAATCTTTCCCACACTGTCCTCCAATTTTCCCAGCAGTTTTTATGAAATAGTGGATTTTTGTCCCAAAAGCTGGGGTCTTTGGGTTTGTCATAGACTGTCTTGCTGAGGTCATTTACCCCAAGTCTATTCCACTGATGCTCCTTTCTGTCTCTTAGGCAGTACCAAATTGTTTTGATGACTGCTGCTTTGTAATATAGTTTGAGATCTGGGACTGCAAGGCCACCTTCCTTCGTATTTTTTCATTATTTCCCTGGATATCCTTGATCCTTTGTTCTTCCAAATGAACTTTGTTATGGTTTTCTCTAATTCAGTGAAAAAGTTTTTTGGAAGTTCAGTGGGTATGGCACTAAATAGATAGATAAGTTTGGGTAGGATGGTCATTTTTATTATCTTAGCTCGTCCCACCCATGAGCAATCAATGTTTTTCCAATTGTTTAGATCTAGTTTTAATTGTGTGGAGAGTGTTTTGTAGTTGTGTTCATATAGTTCTTGTGTTTGTCTTGGTAGATAGATTCTTAAGTATTTTATATTATCTCGGGTGACTTTAAATGTAATTTCTCTTTCTAATTCTTGCTGCTGCACTGGGTTGGAAATATATAGAAATGCTGATGACTTACGCGGGTTTATTTTGTATCCTGTAACTTTGCTAAACTTGTTGATTATTTCAACTAGCTTTTTGGTTGATTCTCTATGATTCTTTAAGTAAATCATCATATCCATAAAGAGTGACAGCTTGGACTCCTCATTGCCTATTTTAATACCTTCAATTTCTTTTTCTTCTCTAATTGCTACTGCTAGTGTTCTAGTACAATATTAAATAATAAAGGTGATAATGGGCATCCTTGTTTTACTCCTGATCTTATTGGGAAGGCTTCTAGTTTATCCCCATTGCAGATGATGTTTGTTGATGGTTTTAGATATATACTGTTTATTATTTTGAGGAAAGGCCCTTCTATTCCTATACTTTCTAGTGTTTTCAATAGGAATGGGTGTTGTATTTTATCAAAGGCTTTTTCTGCATCTATTGAGATAATCATGTGATTTTTGTCAGTTTGCTTGTTAATATGGTCAATTATGTGGATGCTTTTCCTAATATTGAACCATCCTTGCATTCCTGGTATGAATCCGACCTGATCATAGTGGATAACCCTTGTGATGACTTACTGGAGTCTTTTTGCTAGTATCTTATTTAAGATTTTTGCATCTATATTTATTAGGGATATTGGCCTATAGTTTTCTATCTCTGTTTTTGACCTGCCTGGCTTTGGGATCAGTACCATGTTTGTGTCGTAAAAAGAATTTGGTAGAACCCCTTCTTGGCTTATTCTGTCAAATAGTTTGTATAATATTGGGAGTATTTGTTCTTTGAAAGTTTGATAGAATTCATTTGTGAATCCATCTGGACCTGGGGATTTTTTCTTAGGGAGTTCTTTGATGACTTCTTCAATTTCTTTTTCTGATATGGGGTTGTTTAGGTAATTTATTTCTTCCTCTTTTAGTCTAGGTAATTTATATTTTTGTAAGTATTCATCCATATCATCTAGATTGCCATATAAGTGGGCATAGTAGTTTTTAATGATTGCCTTATTTTCCTCTTCATTAGAGGTGAGGACTCTCTTTTCATCTTGGATACTGTCAATTTGGTTTTTTTCTTTCTTTTTTTAATTAGACTGACTAGTACTTTGTGTATTTTATTTGTTTTTTCAAAGTACCAGCTTCTAGTCTTATTTATTAAATCAATAGTTCTTTGACTTTCAATTTTATTGATTTCCTTTGATTTTTAGGATCTCTAATTTAGTCTTCATCTGAGGGTTTTTAATTTGTTCACTTTCTAGATTTTTAATTTGCATGCCCAATTCATTGACCTCTGCCCTTCTTAATTTGTTTATATATGAACTCAAGGATATAAATTTCTCACTCAGTACTGCTTTGGCTGCATCCCATAGGTTTTGAAAGGATGTCTCATCATTGTCATTTTCTTAAATGAAGTTATTGTTTCTATGATTTGTTCTTTAACTAGCTGGTTTTGGAGAATCATATTGTTTAATTTCCAATTAATTTTTGATTTATCTCTCCATGTACCCTTACAAATTATTATTTTCATTGCATTGTGGTCTGAGAAGGTTGCATTTATTTCTGTCCTTTTGCATTTGTTTGCAATGTTTTTGTGCCCTAATACATGGTCAATTTTTGTGAATATACCATGTGCTGGTGAAAAGAAGCTGTATTCCTTTTTGTCTCTATTTATTTTTCTCCATTTTTCTCTACATGTCTACTAACTCTAATTTTTCTAAGATTTCATTCACTTGTCTCACCTCTTTCTTATTTAGTTTTTGGTTTGATTTATCTAGTTCAGATAGAGGAAGGTTCAGATCTCCCACTAGTATAGTTTTTCTGTCTATTTCATCCTTGAGCTCCACTAGTTTCTCCTTTAGAAATTTGGATGCTATGCCATTTGGTGCATACATATTGAGTACAGATATTTCCTCTTTGCCTATACTGCCTTTTATCAGGATGTAATTACCTTCCCTATCTCTTTTAACGAGATTTATTTTTACTTTGGCTTTGTCAGATATCATGATTGCGACTCCTGCTTTCTTTTTATCAGTTGATGCCCAATAGATTTGGCTCCATCCTCTTACTTTCACCCTATGCATATCTACCTTCCTCATGTGTGTTTCTTGCAGACAGCATATGGTAGGGTTTTGGATTCTAATCCACTTTGCTATTCGCTTCCGATTTATGGGTGAGTTCATTCCATTCACATTCAGAGTTATGATTACTAGCTGTGTATTTCCCAGCATTTTGATTTCTACTCCTGGTCCTGCCTTTTCTTCTTTCACGATTTCCTTCTACACCAATGTTTGTTTCTAATCAGTTCCCCTAGTTCCTACTCTTATTTTACTTCCCTTTCTACCCCCCTCCCTTCTTATTCCCCCCTCTTATTTTCCCTTGTCTTTTTAAAATTTCCCCACATCCTCTCCCTCCCTTGTACTGTTTCCCTCCCCACCAGTCCATTTTTTTACCCTTCTACTCCCCTATAGGGTGCAAATCTATTCTCTGTCCAATGGATTGGATTGTTTTTCCCTCTTTGGGTCAGTTTCAAAGCACATAAGAGTTGAGTATTTCCTGTCTCCAACCTCTTTACCCTTCCAGTGTATCACTGTTCTCCCCCCTCCCGCCATGAGCTTCTTTGTGACATATAAATTTACCCCCATTTGTTTCTTTTCCCATTTCTTTTACTATTAACCTCTTTTTTAGCTCTGATTATATATATATATATATATATATATATATATACACACACACATACACACATGTATATGTATTTATGCATTCATATATATCTATATACCTATTTATGTCTTGTCCTTTCATCCTATACAATTTGTCACTTCTCCCTCTAAGTGTAATTCTTCTAGCTGCTCAGGTGATAGCAACAGTTTTTAAAGTTCCCAATGACCTCTTTTCTTATAGGGATACATATCATTTTAACTTAGAGTCTCTTAAAAATTTTTTGTTGTTGTTTTGTTTTGTTTTTCTTTTCTCCCTCTTTTTAAATTAACTTTTGACAATTCTCTTGAATTCTGTCCTTGGACATCAAATTTTCTGTTTATGTCTGGTCTTTTCTTTACGAGTGCTTGGAATTCTTCTATTGTTTTGAATGACCATACTTTCTCATGTAATAATATAGTCAGTTTTGATGGGTATTTGATTCTTGGTTGTAAACCTAGTTCCCTTGCTTTCCGGGATATCATATCCCATGCCTTTCGGTCCTTCAGTGTGGATGCAGCCAGATCCTGAGTTATCCTCACTGTGTTTCCATGGTATCTGAATGGCTTCTTCTTGGCAGCTTGTAATGTCCTTTCTTTGGTCTGATAGTTTTTGAATTTGGCTATAACATTCCTGGGTGTTGTCAGTTGGGGATTAAATGGAGGAGGTGATCTGTGGATTCTTTCAGTCTCCACTTTGCCCTCTTGTTCTAGGATATCGGGGCAGTTTTCCTGAATAATTTCCTGTAGTACTATGTCCAGGCTTATTCTTTAGTCTTAAATTGTCTCTTCTTGAACAATTTTGTAAATCGTCTGTTTTGTGAATGAGATGCTTCATATTTTCCTCATATTTTTCATTCTTTTCATTTTGTTTCATAGTGTCCTGCTGCCTTGTGAGGTCACTTAATTTCAGTTGTTGTATTCTGGTTCTTAAAGACTGGATTTTATCCCTGGCTTTTTGGTCATCCTTTTCCTTCTGGTCTGATTTTCTTTGGAGGTTGTCTTTCATTCTCTTTACCTTGTCTTTCATCTCCTTTGCCTCATTTTCCAGCTGGTTGATTTTGGCTTTCAAGACACCATTTTCTCGTTTTAGTTCAAATGCCTCTCTTTCCAGATGACTTATCTTAATTTTTAAGTTCTTTTCCCAATTGTCTTCAGCCTCTCTTAATTGTGTTTTGAGTTCTTCCACAGCCTGTATCCAATTCCCTGGGATTTCTGGTTTATCGTTTGCTGATCTCTCCCCCTCTGTTCCATTTGCTGAATAGAAGCTGTCTATTGTAGTTTCTTTCTTCTTTTTCTGTTGTTTGCTCAAATTCACCTCTTCTTTACTCCCCGTATTTATGCTCTTGCTCCTCTCATTTTTTTGGTTTTGGGGGCTTCTGTCAGTTTCCCCTCTTGGAGCTTTAACAGGAGATCTCTCAGTGTAATCTCTGGTGGAGGTTTTTTTGGGGTTTGAGTTTCCCTGTCCTCTGGAGGATTTTGATTGGATTAACGTCCAGCAGTCAATGAGGATGGTTGTGGAGCCTGAGGTTCCCTGAGTTCTGGAGACTTTTGATGGGATTAAGTTCAGCTTAGTTGGGCTGGGTGTGCTCTGAGTCCAAAACTTCCTGGAAGGCTGGAGCAAATATGGAGGATCTCCACAGCTCTGGCCAGGCTATCAGGTCTATGCTCCCTCTCTAGCTCCTTCCCTGCCATCTGTGTTGGACGCTCTGAACTTGGCACAGCCCTGCTCGCAAGGTATGCCCTCCAGACCAGCACCTTTGCTCGCCCAGAATTTCCCACTGCCACTGGAACCTCAGGGCTCTGGGTGGGAGGGGGGATGGGTCCTGGGACCTTCCTTCTGTATTCCCCTTAAACCCAAGTGTTCTCGGATTCTGGCTTTTCGGGGAGTGTACCTTTTGAATTAAGTCCAGCAGGAGGGTTCCTTGGCTCTGTCTTGTTTTTAAATTTTTTTTTCAGTCCCCTAGGAGCATTCAGTTTGTGATCTGTTAGGAAGGGTATTTAGAGGTCTGAACTTCTGCTCCTTCTAGGCCGCCTTCCTGACTCCACCTCATTTGATTCTTTGTACTTGGAACTCCCCTAGTACCTGGCACATAGTAGTTGCTTAATCAAATGCTTATTGATTAACTAATGTGAAGAAAAGAAAATTGTGAGTAAAAGTTGATAATGGCCTTCCAGCCATTGATTTGGAGTTTAAAATGGTAAAACAGTGAATTAGTGCAACCTTGCTCTTAGAAAGCCGGCCTTGAGGTCAGAAAGACCTGTGTTCAGGTCCTACCTTATACTAGCACACACTGGCTCTAAGACCTGAGGGAAATCACTTAATCTCTCAGTACTCTAGACTGCTCTTGAAGAAAGGAAGTTATACAAAAGGTGCCAACTTGCATTAGTATAGGGAACTTCCTCACCTGGGAGTTCCCTATGTCAATGAAATTACAACCTAAGGAAGATATCTTCTTAGTCACAGCTAGCCATTTTACCTCATAGTAAAAGAACTTGATGAGTATTCTGTATTCAGATTTGTTTTTTCTCCCGAGTATAAATTAAACGTCTTGTTTTGACTTTTCCTTTTTTGGATAGGGAGTTATCATACCAGGTTAGAATTATACCAAAGACTATTATCTACCTAATGGATTTACAAAATCAAGTTGTTCCCACTGGGGCACTTTGGGAGTCTTAATTGACTGAAGAAATATGAATTGCTAATGGGAGTTATTTCTTATAAGTCTGGAAAACTGGGACACATCCTTTCCCTCTATAGGCCTCAGTTTCCTCTTCTGTAATCTAAGGATTGGATTGGAGAATGTCTCAATTTCTAGAAGCTCTTCCATTGTAAATGTTTTTTGAACCTCCGATCCTAGGTCATTGGCAGTTCCTTCCAGCATTATATAGGCTATCACAGTTGCCATTATGTAACATGCTGCAGTAGACACAGGCCTGGACTTGAAGAAGGACATCTTGGGTTCAAATTCCAGCCCTACCACTTTCTAGCTGTGTGAACTTTGGCAATTTACTTCTCCTTTCTGGGCCTCCATTTCCTCTATCTGTTCAATGAAGGGGTTTGACCAGATGGTCTCTTTTGGCTGTGTCATTCTGTACATCCTCATTTAGGGTCTCTGCTAACCTTTCCCATCCTTGAGGACCTCTCATTAGAACCCTCTGTTTTTCTCAGGGTCTTGGCCTGTGGTTGCCGGCTTTCAGCCCCTGTCGGTAATGTCAGTCATCAGTCACCAAGGCTCACATGTTAAGCTGTACTGCCCTGTAGGACAAAAGCATCACCCCTGAAATCTCCATGCATTGATGCAGTGATTGATTGGGAGAGTAGTTAGAAGACCAGCAGGAGGCAAGCAGCCAGGTGCTGGGAAGATGGAGCTGAGGCTCCAGTGGAACAGAGAATTCACTAGACTAGGCTACCTGGTCAGCTCGGGCAGGGACAGGCATAAACAAGCAGTTCTGAATGCTCTGTGTGTGTGAGTCAGAGGTCATGGGACCCTGGCCAGCTCCTTAGAAATGTGATCCTTAGGTAAGCATGAGAAAATACCATACTGTCAGGCTGAGTATCAGAATAATAAATACAGAGCTGCTTTCCAATACAGCTCAAAATTCAGTGAGCTTCTCTACTGTGCCAAGCCCTCTGCGGGGATGGGCCCAGCTCAGCAGAGTGGGAGGTGACCTGACTGAGAAGATGCTACCATCTCTTCTCTGCTCATTGCTTGTGAGCTTCTCCTTCCTTCTAGGCCATACTGCCCGGCTCCCAGATTTGTTGGGGGTCGGGGGGTGGGGGACAGGGCAGATGAGGTGTGGAACACCTTTTGGAAATGAGGAAAAGGCATGGATATGGGACTACCAAGTGTTTGCTACAAGCAATGTGTGAAAGCCTTATTAGTTTATGAGATATCTAAGGAGCAATGAAAAGCTAGAGAGGGTTGAAGGAAAGTAGATGCTAGCTTTCTAGAAGGATTCCAGGCTCATAAAAGAAAACCCAGAAAGGGCCTGAGAGCGGGTCTCATCTAACTCACTTTTATGGATGAAGAAACTGAAGCCATTATAGGTGAGGGGACTTGCATTAGGTCACAGGTAGGATCATAGGCCCAGAGCTGGAAGGGACTCAATGACTTGTGAGGTCTTTTACAGCTATAGATCTAGGATCCTACCTGTGACCTTGCTCTGGCAAAAAATAAATGTTGAGTGGCATTTGAAAGCATTCCTGTATTTCTTATTTCAGTGCTCATTTTGACATGCCGTAGAAGTC
Organism: Monodelphis domestica; assembly: GCF_027887165.1. Taxonomy (NCBI): domain Eukaryota; kingdom Metazoa; phylum Chordata; class Mammalia; order Didelphimorphia; family Didelphidae; genus Monodelphis; species Monodelphis domestica. The sequence continues at coordinate 50,221,338 of NC_077235.1, read as the reverse complement.
ATTGTGTTCAACCCTCTCATTTTGCTGACAAGGAAACCTTAGAGCCTACATGGGTCAAGAAACTTACTCATGGACACAGGTAGAATCCTAGCTCTAAGCTGGAAGGGACCTCAGAGGCCATTTTAGTTCAACTCCATCTTTTTTTACAGTGTCTTGACTTATTTTACTTATTTACAATTTTATTTTTGTTGTCATGCAAAACACATTTCCATATTGGTCATTGTTGTAAGAGCAAAGTCATACATAGCCAAAACCCTAAATACACTGGTGTGGAAAACAGCTCCAACATTTCTTTCTCTGGAGGTGAAGAGCATTCCCCATAATAAGTCTGTCAGGATTGTCCCAGATCATTGCATTGCTGAGAGTAACTAAGTCGTCACAGTTGATCATTGTCCAATATTGCTGTTATTGTGTACCATATTCTCCTTGTTCTGCCTTTTTTGTTCTGCATCAGTTCCCTCAGATCTTTCCAGCTTTTTCTGAAGTCATCCTTTTTATTGTTTCTTATAGCACAATATATTCCATCACCAACATGCGCCACAATTTGTTCAGTCATTTCTCAAATGATGGACATTCCCTCAATTTCTAATTCTTTGCCACCACAAAAAGAGCTGCCATAGCTCTTTTTGTACAAGTAGGTCCTCTCCTATTTTTTATGATCTCTTTGGGATACAAATCCAGTAATGGTACTTTTGGATCAAAGGGTTTTATAGTACCCTTTGGGTGAAGTTCCAAATTGCCCTCCAGAATGGTTGGATCAGTTCACAACTCCACCAACACTGCATTAGTGTCCCAAATTTGCCATATCCCCTCCAACATTTACCACTTTTCTTCACTGCCATATTGGCCAATCTGATAGTAACCACATCATTTTTACAAAGCAAGAAACCCAGGGAGGTCAAGGGACTTGCTCAAGGTTTTTCAGGTAGAAAATGTCAGAGGCAGGATTGGAATCCAGATCTTTGATTTCAGAGGAAAAATGCTTCTTGATTGTGAGCTGTCCCAAAGTGTAGTAGCTATTGCAGAAGGTAGTGAATTGTCCTTCTGTAGAGGTCTAAAGGCAGATACTGGATGACCACTTCTCAGGGCTGTTGTAGAGTAGCTTTGGGTAGATTTGGTGCATCTGAGGTCTGTTCTACCTGTGAATGAATTTTCATGGTCTGATGTAATGTGTGCCCTCAACAACTCATTTGATCTCTGTGAGCTTTAGTTTTTTTCCTTCATAAAATGGAAACTTTGGGCTACATGATCTCCAAGATTCCTTTCACCTTACTATTTTATAATCCTATGACCTTTGACTTTGCTCTGAGCAAAAATGTCTCTTATTTTTCTTGCTTGTCACTGTTTAAAAGAAGAATAAACAACTCCCATTGGACTCAACTCCATAATTCTCTGTACTTTAATGGAAGGGATAAAAGGTGGGAGTTGGCGGGTAGGGAAGGAGAGAAGAGCTAGGAAGAATATGGTAAGAATGACAAGTAAAGCAGATGCAATTGTGGGAAGGGACCTTCGGTGTTATCAAGTATAACCCTCTCATTTAACAGATGAGGATACCAAGGCATAGCTAAGTTAGTGACTTGTCTAGTATCTTATAACTGGTAGGTATCTGAGGCAGGATTTGAACTCAAGTGTTCCTTACTTCCCATTATAAAAGAACACTGCTGTGTATATAGGATTGTGGACTGATTAGGTGGTTGAAGTCCCTTCCAAATTCTGTAATTCTATGACTTCAAGTCCAGTCCTCATCCCCTACACTATTCCATAGTGAGGCAGCAATGAGGTAACTTTGTCCATAGTCCTCTGAAACTCTAGTTGGTAAGTTTTCAATCATTATGTCAGAATAATCATCCCCAGTGCCCTCTGCTATCTCCTTGCTCTCAGACATCAGTCCTTCCTGATCTACATTCTGGACCACTAGGAAGACCTTCACAGGTCATTGGCTGCACTAAGAGAGCTGTTGGCCCAAAAGACCATTCGGCATGTTGAAAACTGACATCCTGCCCCCATGTGAATGATGACCTAACACTTTATTAGTAAGTTGGCACACACCTGTCTAGTAGCCCCAAATGGCTCATCATTTTCTGACTCTAAAGGGTTATCTATCACTTATTCATAGGAATTGGTTCTTTCTGTAGGATCTTAGATTTTTCCTCTATCCAGAGTCTGGATAATGACTTGTTGAAAATAGTGGAGAAGTTATTCCCAGCCAGGCGCATCTCTTGGTCTAGATGGCCTCTGAGATGTCTTCCAGCTTCAGTGCTCTATTTTAGCTGGAGTACTGTATAGAGAAAGGAATCAGGATGATTTTACTGATCTAGGCATCTCCCTCAGTCAATGAAACTTGGCACTTTCCCTGCAGTTTATTGTGTTAGACAGTTGCTTGGGGCACAGGGAGCTTAAGTGTCCTGCCCAGGGTTTACACAGCCAACGTGTCAGAGGCAGGACTTAGAACCAAATACTCCCTGCCTTCAAGTTGAGTTTTCTATTCACGATGCTCTAGTGCCACTCTTTATGGAAAAGAAGAGTTTAATCAATATTTGTTGTCGGATTACGGGAGCCAGATGACCAATAATGTATGACCTTCTTTGGTCTTAGTGATTGAAGCAAGGGAGAAGTGCCCGAGAGGTATAAGAATTTACAAGTTTTAAATATTTGACATGAGTAGAAGTGGTTTGACTAAAGAGGCTGATGGGGATGCACTGGAAACTCATCAAAAGAACTCGGCTTTTTGAAAGGCCTACAGAGAAGAGAGGAACAGGAGCAAGCCACTGAGAGCAAATCAGAGAGATCCCAGCAGAAGAAGATTATCGGGAAGATGGAAGTCTAGGATGAGATGAGGCTGGCAGTGAATGCCAGGGACACCAAGAGTGGAAAATGGTCAAGCTATATTATGGGCAAGAGCTAGGGTCATAGTGGGAAGGAAGACTGAGACCACTGATTGGGGTCAGATGGAGGTGGTAAGACTCTTATTTTTTCTCTTCCCAGGCCAGTGGACTTTTGGGCTGGGAATGGTAGAACAAAGGTGGCTAGCAAGGAGTGGGAAATCCAACATAAGTGAGGAGGCATTCAGACAGCATTTAACTGCTCTGGATAATTTCAAGTTAACAAGGCTAGAGAAATCATAGACTACTGGGCGCAGTGGCTGCCATTGCTTACTGGGCCACTGTCTCTGAAGCATCTTAGAGAACAGACTTTAAATGTCAGCTTAATGGGAGCAAGGACTATTTCCTTTTTGTCTTTGCACTCCCAGCAGCTAACAAACTGGGTACTTCCTAGAGAAGGACAAGCAAGTGGGTGAGAGGGTTAGAGACCATGTTCGATGAGAATAGAGCGGATATCTGGAGAGTGACTCGGGGTGAGGGGTGGGAGTGGGAATAGATCTCTCTTCTAGGATTTGAAGGACTCTTATGGGCAAGAGCAGGTAGACTTCTTCTAATGGCCACAGACAGCAGGACTGGGAAGAGCAGGTGATAAAATTATGCCTGATGTTGAGACAGAGTGACTCTCTGAGCAGCACCCCCAGTGGAATGGGTGCAAAGTAGAGGCCAGCTGTTTGGGGGGCAGGTTGAAGGGCTTCTTGGTCAGGTATGGGCTATTCTATTCAGAGGCCTCTGGGGGCCCTTTGGATGCTAAGAATCTCTGATTCTGTGGCTATGTTTGAATTGCCTTGGCTTTATTCATCCAAACTGATGCTACTGTGTGCCCTAGAAACTAAGGGTAACCCCTAAGGTGGCATAGGAAGAGCATACTCAATGGATAATCCAGAAACACTTCTAAGATTAAGTAGTCTGAGGCAATTTGGTGGCTCAGTGGATAAAGGTCAGGCCTGGAGACAGGAGGACTTGGGTTCAAATGTGGCCTCAGACCCCACCTACCTGTGTGACCCCAGTCAAGTCACTTAACCCTGATCACCTAGTCCTTGCCCTTCTGCCTCAGAGTTGTTACTAGAAGGTAAGGGTTTTAAAAAAGATCATGTAGTGTAATCCCTTTATTTCTTTGAATTTAGATTTCTTATTTCATTAGAGAGAGGTACTCCCAATGTGAAAACTTCTTCTAATGATTCTGAGAGGTCAGTTTTCTAACTTCTAGTCTTAGAGAGTTGCTTGAGGCACCAAGAGGGAAATGATTTGCCCAGGGTCACACAGTCAGCATGTGTCAGAGGTAGGACTTGAACCCAGGGTTTCTTGACTCCAAGGTCTAGCTGACCTGCCTCTCTTTTCCAGGTGACAAAACCCCTGGAGAAGAGGCAGCACTCTGCCAACCAAGGTCAAGGGGCTGGTAGCTAATAGTGTAGAAGCTGGGGCCAAGCCTTTAGGTTGCAGCTCCAGGGCTACCCCCCACACTGTTTCCTGACATTGGCACCCCCTGCCCAAGCCAGCCTATTGAAAGCTATCAACCGTTTACATGGCCTCCCTTCCAAACTGCAGCTCTTGGAGTCCCATTGGAAGTAGTTCTCAAGAACTTTATTATTTGTGTAGAGTGCAATAGAGCTGACCGCCCCCACTCCCCCTTCAAAAAAAGCCCTCTTCCCAATGTTAACTTTTCAAATGATATCTTTCACCAGAAAACCAAACCACTCCGAAAGCAAGCCTGGAGGGGCTGGCCAGCTAGGCAAGTCCTCTTTCTTTGGCCTTCATCTCAGCTTCTGCCCCAGCCAGGGGTTGGTTGGGGATGGGGTAAAGAGCTGTACAAACCATGGATTTAGAAAAGATGGGGTCTTTTGGGGGGAAGCGAGCTGCTTCTTTGATCGCTGGTGAAGAAATGTGACTGTGAAATGATTTCTTTGTTCCCTAGGGTCTAGCCAGTGTTCTTGTCCCCTTTTGGAGTCATGTGAAACGAATCCCAATAGTAAGGAAGCAAGTCAACCCCTTGGGTCCTGGGTCAGCTGGTCTGAAAGGCAGAGGGAAATTCTGGCCTCTGTTTACAGTGTGTGATCCATTAGTGCTTTATCTCTGTGATCCTCAGTTTCCTCATCTGCAAAATGAGGAGGCTGAACTACATCATTAAACTATATTAATCTCTAGCATTTTGATAACAATTCAAGGTTTGCAACATGTTTTCCATATATTTTCTCATTTGATTCTCACAACAACTCTGTGAGGAAAGTGCTGTTGTCATGCTGACTTTATAGATGAGACAACTGAAGCCAAGAAATGCAAGGCTCCTGCCTCAAAGTCCAGCTCTGTCCTGTACCTCCTCTCTAGCTTCCTCATAATCCCCAGGGTATCATTTAAGCCAGAAGATGGAGGAGTCCAAAGATGGGAAAAGAGGCTTTGCAGAGGTGAAACTTGAGTGCTGCTATTGGAAGGAGTTGGGAGAATAGAGAGAGACATGTAGTGGGAGTGGAGGAAAAGGGTGGAGGGCATTCCCAATGAAAGAAAGAGCTCAAGGACAGGTGAGGGAGGGAGAATGAGTCTAGTGACAACAAAGAAACTGGCCTGTTTGCAAGGGTTGTAGTTATGGGCTGGGATGAGAGGTGAGATTAATGGTACAGCAAAGGAAGGAAAGGCCTTGAATGGCATACAAGGAAAGGAGGTGAGACTTGATTTCACCAAGAATAGAAAAGTGACATTGTCAAGAGGTGTCAGCAGTCCTGGGAACTTGGAGTCAGGAACGGTCTGAATTGGAATGCTGTCCTGGATTCTTGTCTGGTATCTTACTTGCCCTCTCTGAGGGAGCCTCAGTTCCTCTTTTCATCTCTAAATATGGCCAAGAATAGAATTCATCATTTGTTAGGCCCAAAGGTACCACATGATATCAGAAACATTGGGCACATCTTAAAATGTGAGTGTAGCCTCCCTCCTTTTTTCTCCACCTCTTTGTTTCTTTTCTCTTTTTTCTTTTCTCTCCTTGCCTCTCCTCTGCCTCCTCCTCCTCTTCTCTTCTCTTCTCTCCCTCTCCCTCTCTCCCTCTTCATTCCTTAAACTTGTGTAATCTTGTGCTAGTCCCATCTCTGAGCCTCGGTTTCCTCCTCTGTTAAATGAAGGGGCTGGACTAGATGATCTCTAAATCCTGTGATCTTCCTAGGAAGCCACTGCTGAGGGGAGACGGGCTCTGAGCCTCGATCACAATAATCCATGCTCAAGGGGCCGAGGTCCTGACCTAGGGCAGTGGGAAACGTGGGGAAAGGGTGAATCTGAAAGAGATTTTGAAGGAAGAATGGACACGACTTGGTGACGGATTAGCGGGAAGGGGTGAAAGAGACGGAGGGGTTAGTGATGACTCCAAGCTTTTGAGACTGAGAGAATGGCAGGCCCCTGACAAAGATGAGGAGGCTGGAGAAATGAGCTGCTTTAGTTTAGGGGATGATGAACTCCACTTTACCTCCCAGAGACTGCTCATGAATGCCCAGAGAGGTTCATTTTCTTTCCTTTGGGATGACACATGGGTGGTTTTTGTTTTTGTTTTGTTTTGTATTTTCCCCAAATACAACTATGTGCTACTGTGAAAAGAGCGTTGGCTCTGGAGTCAGAAGAACCTGGGTTCACACCCCAGCTTTGTGCCTTAAATTCCCTGTGTGACTTTGGGGAAGTCCCTTGGCTTTTCTTCACCTGTAAAATAAGGGGATTGGACCAGATGACCTCCAAGGTCTGCATTTGGGGCCATCATAGGCGCTGTTTGCTAATGTTTGCCCTCTCCTATTTTGTCCCAGCCCTATGGAGCTTGGCTGCTGTTGCTTCAGAGCAAGAGAAGGCATATTTTAAAGTGACAGCCTAGAACGATTGCTCCCTTCTTGCCCTTTCACAGCTGCAGAGCCCCAGTCCCAGTCCTCGCCATGAGAAATAATAAAATGCATATGTTTATAATAAAAATCCGATTTCCCTCTTCCTGTGATACCTCCCAGTTGTAGGTTCCCATCCGTTTGCTGTTTCAGCCGATCAGTTAACAAATGTACTTCAAGAAAAAAGTGGCCTTTTCACTGGCAGGGCCTCTCCACGTCACTTCCTCAATCTTTGTCTCATTGAGCAGTCAAGTTGGATATTTGGGGGTAGTTCAGAAAATGCCTTTCTCTCCATTTCCCAGTCCCAAATTCCTTCCATCTTTGATTTGAGTCAAAATGTCCCAAGGGGACACAGTGTGAGAAGCTGCTCTGTTCTACATTCACACCCCTTTGCCCAACTTTTTCATTGCTTGGGAGGACACCACACTCACTCAGGTTCACAATTTGGAAGTTATCCTTTCTTTTTTCATAGTACTGTGGTCTGAAGTCTGAGGACTTGGATTCAAATTCTGCTTCTGAGTAATGTTTACTTTGGAGAGAGTGAACCTAATGTGATCTGTGTGACCATGGATAAGTAACCTTATTTTTCCAGGTCTTTGTTTCCTCAATTATAAAACAAGAAGGCCACACGAAATGGTCTCTGATGGGCCCTTCTGTCTCTAAATCTGTGATCCTCTCATCTTCCCTGTCCCTCACTCTTCCCATGTAGACAATTGCTAACTTGGGTCAATGCTAGCTCCACAACATGTAGATCTTTCTCCCATCTACTTACAGGGCTGCTTCCCTAGTTCACTTCCCTTTTGCTTTTCTGTAGTATTTTCCTAATTGATCTCCCTGCCTGCTATTAGTCTCCTTATTACTGTCAGAGGACCCCCATCCTCCCAGTCACCCAAGCTCCTAATCTGGGTGTCATCCTCGTGTCCTCAGTCTTCCCCCTAGATATCTCTTGAATAAATGAACCCCCTTCTCTCCTCATCACCAGACACCTGGCCTGTTACAGTAGGCTGGTCTCACAAGTTTCTCCCCACTTCAGTCCATCTTGTACTCAGCTTCCAAAGTGATCTTTCTAAAATACAGTTGTGACCATGTCATCCCCCCTACTCAGTAAACTCCAGTGGTTTCCTCATCACCTTATTGTCTCTGTTTGGCTTTTAATGACCTTTGTGAAAAAACTGGCCCCTTGTTCTTTCCAGTCTTCTTGCATCTTACACTCTTGCACAGAATTCCTCAGTGAGCCAGTCATTCTGGTCATTACTTAAGATACTCCATCTCTCGATTCTGAGCATTTGCATCCGCTCTCCCCCATGCCTGGAATTCACTTCCTCCTCATATTTGCTTCCTGTCTTCCATTAAGTCCCAGCTAAAAACCTGATCTCTGTAAGAAAACTTTATCTGTCCATCGTCATACTGAAGAGTGCTCACTCTGTTGATTATTTCCAATTTCTCTTGTACGTGGCCTGTTTGTTCATACTTTAAATGTTTTCTTCTTAGCCTGTGACTTGTCTTTCTTTGTTTTCCCCAACATCAAGCCCAGTGTCTGCATGGAGTAAGTGTTTAGTAATGCTTATTGCTTTGACGAGGCTTGGGTCCCTTTTACTTCTGGGAAAAAAGAGAACCTTCTTTCATGCCCTTCCCAGCCTGAATTTAGGTTATTTAAGGTTATTGCTGATCATTGTCCTGCATGGACTTTGTTCTTTTTCCAGGATAATCTATTTCTTATCTCTGCTTTTGCCCAAGCTATCCATCATGCTTGGGATGTGCTCCCCCTCTCCTCATAGGAGCCCTCACTTTCTTCAAGACTTGGCTTTGGTGCTACCTCCTACACAGGGCCTCTCCCGATCCCCATAGCGGTAAAACAATTTGGTTTTATTTCTTAGACATTTGGGAGTGGTTTTTCTTTGTTAGTGTTTTTCCTCTGGTGTCTCTGGGATTATCTTATTTTTTGGTCTTTGTATCTCCAGCATACAATACAATGCCTGGTACTGTAAAGGTTAAAAATGAAAGGTTGGACTAAATTCATGAGAAATGCGGTCGCCAAAATGAATTACTCAAGTCAGAATGACTTTTATGGTAGTTTATTCACAAAGGGAGAAAGAGTGAAAGTAAGAAAATCAGAGAGAATAGATATTTACTCTGGCCTAGTCTTAAACAGGTAGGGCTTCAGAAGCCCCAGCAAAGGTGGGCTCAGAGATAAATTAAACAAGGGTTCTAGGCATGAGGCCTCCTCCAAGATGAAGGGCCTTTCCAGAGGGTAGTACCTCCAGAAAACCCAGGAAAAGGAGTCAGCCTTTTCACTCACCCACGTGGCAGTCCTAAGGGAAGATCTAATTGCAGTCTGAGGTCTCAAGCTGGAGCTCCTCCAAGGCGAAGTTCAAAGGAGAAAAACCTGGTCATAGGAAGTTACCACCATCTTTAAAGACAGTTCTTTGCATCACTTCCTGTGCCTTTCTTCCACTTTTACGTGGATCAATTGCAACATTAGCTTTTCTTTGGACTGCCCAGGGGGCAGTCAGTTATTTTTGATTTGTCACTCACTAGCACACATAGGTCATAGACCTCCCCCCCTCCACTTAAGGATTCAGTGGGGGTGTATACATTCCTGGTGGCTAAAATCTAAAATATGGGCCGGGGATAGTTAATCCCATCTTCACAGTACATAGGAGATGTATAATAAATGCTAGTGGAATGAAGTCCGAGAACTGCCTATTCATATCCTTTGACCATTTATCTCTTGGGGAATGACTTGTATTCTTATATATTTAACTCCTTTATGTATTTGAGAAATAAGGCCTTTATTAGAGATACTTGTAAAAAATTGCATCGTTATGATTACTGTATATTACTCTCCATCCTATTTCCCTTGTTTAGTTTTTGACTTCCACCTCTCCCAGTTTGCCCTCTTTTCTGTCAGCTCAATGTCACCCGTATCCCCTTCCCCTCCTACTTTCCAAAGGGTAAGATAGATTTCTATACTCATGTGATTTTTGTATGTTCTTCCCTCATTGAGCCAATTACAATGAGAGTAAGGCCCACTGCTCCCTTTACCACCTCCCCATCTTCCCCTCCACTGTGAATGCTCTTTCATGCTTCTTATATGTTATAATTTACCACATTTTGTTTTTCCCTTCCCTCCTTTCCAATGCATTCCTCTTTCTCATACCTTAATTTAATTTAATTTTATATCAATCCCATCATATTCAACTTATACCCTTGCCCTCTATGTATACTCCTTATAAGTGCCCTAATAATGACAAAATTCTTTGGGGTTACAAGAATTGTTTCCCCCTGTAGGAATGTACACAATTTAACCTTATTCAAAGTCTTTTGGTTTCTCCTTCCTGTTTGCCTTTTTTATGCTTCTCTTGAGTCAAATATTTGAGAGTCAAATTTTCCATTCAGCTTTGATCTTATCATCAGGAATGTCTAAAAATCCTGTATTTCATTGAATATCCATTTCCTCCCCTGAAGGATTATTCTCAGTTTTCCTGGACAAGTGATTCTTGGTTAAAGTCCTAGTTCCTTTGCCCTCTGGATTATCATATTCCATGTCCTCTGGTCCTTTAGTGTAGAACCTTCTAAGTCTTTTATTATCCTGACTATGGCTCCATATAATGTGAACTATTTCTTTTTGGCTGTTTGCAATATTTTCTTCTTGATCTGGAAGTTCTAGAATTTGATCATAATATTCCTGGGACTTTCCTTTTGGAATCTCTTTCAGGAGGTGAGTAGGTTCTTTCTATTTCTATTTTGCCCTTTGGTTCTAGAATAGCAGGACAGTTTTACTTGATAATTTTTTAAAACCCTCACCTTCCATCTTAGAATCAATATTGTGTATTGGTTCCAAGGTAGAAGAGTGGTAAGGGCTAGGCAATAGGGGTTAAGTAAGTGATTTGCCCAGTGTCACACATCTAGGAAGTGTCTGAGACCAGATTTGATCCTAGAACTTCCCATTTCTAGGCCTGGCTATCAATCCACTGAGCCACCCAATTTCCCCCTCTTTGATAATTTCTTGAAAGATAATGTCTAAACTCCTTTTTTGATCATGGCTTTCAGGTAGTCCAATAATTCTTAGATTAACTCTCCTAGATTTATTTTCCAGGTCAGTTGTTTTTCCAATGAGATATTATTAATATTTTCTTCCATTTTTTTCATTCTTTTGACTTTGTTTGATTACTTCATGATTAACTTCCAATTCTAATTTTAGGGCATAATTAATTGCCTTTTTATTATATTCTATTTTTATTCTTTGTCTATGTTAAATGTTTCCTCTTTTTTATCCTTTTAAAAATGAATTAAGAGTATTTTCCATGGTAACATGATTCATGTTCTTTCCCTCCCCCCCCCAACCCCCATTGGAGCTGACAAGCAATTTCACTGGGTTATACATGTATCGTTGTTCAAAACCTCTTTCCATATTATTCTTATTCGCAATAAAGCAATATTTTAAAGCCATAGCCCCCATCATATTCCCATCAAACCATCAAAATGGTCGATCATATATTTTTCTTTTGCATTTCTACTCCCACAGTTCTTTCTCTGGATGTGGATAGCTTTCTTTCTCATAAGTTCCTCCATATTGTCTTGGATCATTGCATTGTTGCTGGTAAAGAAGTCCATTACATTCTATTGTGCCATAATGTATCAGTCACTGTGTACAATGTTCTCCTGATTCTGCTTCTTTTGCTCTGCATCAATACCTGGAAGTCTTTCTTGTTCACATGGAATTCCTCCAGTTCATCATTTAAGACATGATTTTCTTGAGTGAGCTTTTGTATCTCTTTTTCCAACTGGCCAGTTCTACTTTTGAAAGAGTTCTTTTCCTCAGTAACTTTTTGTACCTCTTTTTCCATATGACCAATTCTGCTTTTGAAAAAGTTCTTCTCTTCACTGCATTTTTGTGCTTCTTTTACCAATTGTCCTATTCTATTTTCTAAGATATTAATTTCTTCAGTATTTTTATGTCTCCTTTACCAAGCTGTTGACTCTTTTTTTCATTATTTTCCTATATCACTCTCATTTCTTTTCCCAAATTTTCTTCTACCTCTCTTATTTGATTTTTTAAAAATCCTTCTTGAGTTCCTCCTTGAATTCTTCTTGGGCTTGAGAGCAATTAATATTTTTCCTAGAGGCTTTGGATACAATAGTGTTGACTTTGTTGGTTTCTACTGAGTTTGTGTTTGGGTCTTCCTAATCAGCAAAATAACTTTCTATGTTGTTTCTTTTTTTGTTGCTTGCTCATTTTTCTAGCCTTTTTCTTTTTTTTCAATTAAAAAAGCTGTTAAAGTTGGGCTTTATAACTGTGGTGAAGAGAGAATTGCTCTAAGCTTCAGGTTCTTTGTGCAGCTGCCTTCAGAGCTACCTCTGGGGATCTATCTGCTTTCAGTTCTTCCAGGGTGGTATGATCTAAGGAGAGGTGTGTTTAATATTCTCCCAGCCTGTGCCCTAGACTGTCTGTAACCACTAGCAGTCTTTTCTGCCTTATAACTGTAACCAGGGTCCCTTACTTCCCTGTGGCTGCAAGAGCTGGTGTTTGCTAGTGCCCTGAGATTGGACCCCCAGAAGGTGACCTAGCTCTGCATATGAGTCATGTGACAAGAGTCTTATACATAGGGCCAGCAAAGGGATCCCTTTAATCTCCTGAGCAATTGTTCAACCCCCTTTATCGCTCTGGCTGAGAGCTCCAGAAGCCTTTGCCCCTGTTTTAGCTGTGTCCTAGACCTGTTGTTGAGGTGGGGGCCTGCCCTGATACACTGTTCTCCACCTCCACCCCGACCCTGGTGTACTAGGTCCCTGGTGCTAGCCTGTTATGGGCTGAACAAATATTTTACCTTGTCCTTTTGTGGGGTTATGCTGCTCTAAAATCCATTGAGGTGTTATATCCATTTTTAGAGGGTAATTTGGTAGAGATCATAGGCATCTATGGACCTTCTTTACCATCTTGGCTCCGTGTCCTCAGATCTTGTTTTGACTGACAATTTGACCTTGCTGCTGCTTCTTTCACTCTCAACCTCAAGACTGCTTTAAAGCAGAGTAGTTGTAACCCCCATCTGCCCATCCTCTGCTCTCTAAATCATGGAGGGCTCACATGATCCTAGACCTTTCCTCCTTGTCGGGCCTTGAAAGGGAGACACCGTACAGGTTTTAAGGAGGAAATTAGACAGCCCAACCAAAATATTGATTTTCAGTACCTTTTTTTCCCCTAAAGCAAATTCGTGGAATTTATTGGGATCACCAACTTCAGGCTAACAAGGCCTGCTGTGTGTTCTCATAACTTGACCTTGTGTCTCCTACTTCTAAGTATTGGAAAAAGGTGTCTACCACATGCCTGGAATGCCCTCTCTCCTTAAGAGCACCCCTGAGAAGGCTTGATTTAAAGGCTCAGCCTTGGGGCAGCCTCCTGGAAGTCTTCCCTGATTCTCCATTCCTCCCCAGCTGGCAGGACCTGTGCTACAGTAGATGGAATACTGAACCTAGACCAACAATGCTTGAGCTCAAGGCTTACCTGGGCAAGTTAATGCTTGTGTGACTTTGTCAAGTCAGGCAACCTCCCTCAGGCTCCGTTTCCTCCTTTGTAAACTGTTGGACTAGATGGCCTTTGAGGTCCCTTCTAGGCCTGCATCTGAGATCATCTGATCTCTGGGTATGGCTTTGGGCAAGTGGCTTCACATCCCTGGGCCTTAGTTTCCTCCTCTGGAAAAGGAAGGGTCCCTTCCCAGCTCTAAAATCTTGGAGGGGGCATTGAATGCCTAGAAGGGGCTCCAGGGCCGAAACGCCTCCCTTTTTTGTCTTTGTCCTGCACTCCAGTCAGCCCCCAGCCCAGGGAAAGAATCCTTAGCTTCCCTTGAAGGGCCCAGGGTTACCTCCCCTCTCCTCCCCTCCCCTCCCCATCCGGGTTAGCAGGCCCGCTCTACCTCTAGAAATTGCTTTGCATAAACTTTGTGTTTGGGGAAGGGTAGGCTCCCAGCCTGAAAAGCCTTCGCTGGCCACATTAACATAATAAAAGCAGGAATGTGGCTAGTCAGGGGGAAGATAAAGACCTTTTCCCCCTGGGCTTAGTTTTGTTTCGGTGCCTTTCCCCCTGTCACTCATTCCGTTGTATAGAGAGAAAGGGGTTTAGAATTGAGAAACTGGGGGATGGAAAGTCTGGAGCCCAGGCAGCTTGCTGGAGGAGCAGGGCCTGGGTGGCTCAGTTGGACTACTGGACACGAACCGAACCCGGGGCCTGAAGGGAGGAGGAAGTCTGAAGGAAGCCAAGAGTTCTCTTCCTGGGAAGCCAGGGAAGGAGGAGACTTTGTGGAAGAAAAATGCTTCATTTTCCCTAATCTCCCTGCACTCCCTGTGAGTAGGGCTGAGCCATGGAAAGTGCAGCAGAGAAAACTCCCCCCACCCACCCCAAGGCCCAGAGCAGCCACATCTGATGGGGAGAGTGGGACCAGAGGAGACTCTGTGCCTCCCTCACAAGCCTGGCAGGGGAGATTCAAGGATGGCAGTTCCCATTTCAAGCATGCACCCCAACCACACAGGTTTCTTATGTGTTCACCTCCATGCATTTAGCTAGGTCATATGTGTTCACTGGATATAGGCCTCTCAGTGGGTTCCCCTGGTGTATATCCACTTTCCCCCTGTGGTTGTGTATTTTTAGGAAACTGTTTCCCATGTATCTGGGGGAACTATTTTGCTGCTACTTTTCCTACTTGATTTTTCCTTTGATTTGAACTAGTTGTACCCCCTGGAAGACCAGTAAAAATGCACACACTAGTGGGGGCTTCTGGACTGCGATTTTGAGTGGATGTGGCCCCTGAAGCTGAGATGGATTTACTGTAGGATTTACCCTGAAAAGTGTGGGGGGGGCGTTCTTCCCAGGGCTGTACTCGCTTAATCTATGCTATGTTGTTCACCCCATCCCTTCCCCCAAGTAGAATCTGGGGGATACTGGAGAGTTGAGACTTATGTCAAGGTGCAGGCACTTGAGAAGTGTTTGTTGGAATTGGATGGAGTCCCTGCTTGGAATGAGGCTAGGGCTAGGAGAGAAGGTAATCCTAAGTAGGCCTGAGGTATGCTGTGCTGTGTGGCACCTGCATTACTGGGAAGATCATGGATGACTTTGGACACCCATGGGCCCGAGTCCATGACTGTGGACACAACTTGAGCTTGTGCTTCCCTGACCAGAGACAGTTCACTTGTTTGTAGATTCTTCAGTGAAGCTGATGGCTTTCTCTCTTTCAAGGAGTCCTTGAAAATGCCAAGAAACTGTGGATCATTGGAAGCCTCTCAGTTCCCCCTGGGGTCAAGGTTGGCTTCGGGCCCAGGCTGTTCTCCTGGGGTAGCCAACTCGCTCATTTCAGCAGTCATTTCTTTGCAGGACTTAGTATGTGTCCTTTCAGCATGTGTCCCAAATATTTAGAGGTGGAATCACTTGGGAAGAAAGAGTTTTTCTTCAACTAATCTGACTTGAGGAAAAGTAATGTTTCCAGCTAAACAAACACTCCAGTGATTGAGATGAGGCGACTGATTCTGGCTCTTGTTGAAGCCCTTTCCCTTAGACTGAAAAGTTTTCCTTACCTTTTTTTGAACCCCTAAAAGCCCATTTCCTTATTTTCCAAATGAGACCAATTATACCTGTGGGATCTCCCTCCTAGGGAAATAGAAGAAAATGGTGGCAGAGAAGGAGCACAGAACTTGGCTTCAAGAGATCACGGATCACATCCCATCTCTGGCGTTTTCTAGGTGTATGGCTTTGGGCAAGGATGAATTTCAGAGGCCTCTGTAGAACAGGGACTCTCTGACCTCTCGAACCTGCTCCAGTACGTGGAGAGTGTGACTCAGCCAAAGCCAGGGACCCTGACTCCATCACAGTTACCTCCACTGCCAGATGACAGAGTTGGCATGGGATGGCCTCTGAGGCCCCTTCCATGTCAAGATCTTCTGATCTCATGGTCTCTGAGGCCTCTTTGAGATCTATTGGCAAGTGAGCTTCTCATTCTCACTACCTTGTCCATTCTCTGGGCCTCAAATTCCCCTTCTATAAAGTGAAGTAGTTGGACATGATTGCCAAAGAGGATTTGAGCTCTAAACTTTGCCTGACACTGAAGGTTCTCTCTTTTCTCCTTGTTGTTTGGTTCAGCTTCATTACCTGCCAATGAACACCTGACCCTGAGCTCTGGATTTGGCCTGAAGATATCCAAAGACGGCAGCTTTTCCAGGTAATTATGGCAAGACCCTGGCATTTGTGACAGCGGTATTATGTTAGACTGACTTTGTTTACTTGCTTGCTATTTTAAGGATGCTTTCTTCCTAGGAATATGCCATTGTTTAAACACTAGTGGGGGGAGAAATGAATTCCATGTGAGAAATATTTTGAGAACATTAACCAGTCTTGTTTGTCTTGCAAGACTCAGAGGTTGTGTCTGTATATATAAGGTCAAAGGATATGGAACAGCGAGGCGATGTGTGTATTTGTTTGAGTTCAGGCAAAAGTGGTGGCACAGATCCTGGGCTCCTGGCTCTCAGGCCAGTACTTCTTAGTTATCTCATTTAATGTTATGCTTTGATTTTTGAGAATCTGTGAGAGAAGACTCCTTCATACTGGTTACAATAATGTCACAAAGCTATGCCTTTTCGTTGACAAGTGCCTTATCGGTTGTAAAAATGAAACCTTCTTTGCAGGTTTGAGCCTCTCATGGTGACCTACATGCAATGAACCAATTTCTCCCCATCTCTGCTTCTCCTTCCCCCCTCTACCATCAAAAGATTAGCTGCATTAAGTGATATGAATAAATGCTAAGACCTTCGCCTGGCTCTCAACTCCCCTGCCCCTTTGCTGAAGTGGCTTTTTCCAAGGTACTGATAATCTCCCTAAAATGTTTATTATTATTAACTCAGCAAGCAGCTACAAACATGAATGTTTCAGTAGATAAAGAAGGATAGAAAAGAGACTCGTGTATGAACTGGAGAATATCCATTTTCAGGTTTGTAATTAAGTGAACAGAGTCGTAACAAAGTCTCTTTTTTGTCGGGTCCACTCTCTTCTGTATATTTGGAAATGTTTCATTGATGCCCTTTGCTTCTTGTTTTTTTCACCTCCCACCAACTTCCTCTCCCTAAATAAAAATCCTTCCTTGTAACAAAGTATAGTCAAGCAAAACGTCCCTCCACTGGCTGGCTCTGTAAGCTTGGGAGGTCACCCTCTGCTTTATACGCACTTTGCCAAGAGTGGAGGAGCACTCGGCTTTCCTATCAACCTCCAGGAGTTACTCTTGGTCATTGGATTAGAACAGAGATCTCAAGACCTTCAGAGTAGCTTTCTTTCATGTTATTGTGGTCACTGGGGAAATTGTTCTTCCGATTCTTTCGCCTTCAAGCAGTCCTCAGTGGAGGGGTATGCATACTCTTGGTTTTTGGTTCTTTGTAATAACCCAAGCTGTTGCCATCAATTTTTTTTTGTACATGTGAATCTTTTCCCTCTGTCTTTAACCTGTTTGTATGCTTTATATGCAAAGTAGCAGTATTGACTGGGTCAAAGGGTACATATAGTTCAGTGACTGCGTGGGGAATGGTTCCAGATTGCTTTGCCAGAGTAGTCTGAATGATTCTTCGCTGTTAGTGTACCTCTCGTCCCTCAGTAATCTCTTGGCTACTAAATAAGAGAGCTTTGCTTGGCCTCTTCATCCTTTACCTCCCTGAAGTGCTTGACGCTGTTAACTGCTCTTTCCTTTAGGTTACTTGATGCTG
This sequence comes from Monodelphis domestica, assembly GCF_027887165.1. Taxonomy (NCBI): domain Eukaryota; kingdom Metazoa; phylum Chordata; class Mammalia; order Didelphimorphia; family Didelphidae; genus Monodelphis; species Monodelphis domestica. The sequence continues at coordinate 50,203,886 of NC_077235.1, read as the reverse complement.
ATTTCCTTAGGTTCTCCTCCTACTTCTCTCCCTTTCACAGGTTTCTCTTCTTTTCCCAAAGTATGGGTCTATTCTCAGTGCTCTGTCCTTGGCCCCTTCCTCTTCTCTCTGTACTGTCTCCCCTTGGAGAGCCCAGCCACCCTAGGGCTTCAGTTCTGACCTCTGTGCAGATAGCTTCTGAGGAGCTCCTCTAGCTTCCATTCCTCTATCTCCATCTCCACTTGGACACTGTCTCTACTCCAAACATGTTCCAAATCCAGCTTCTCTGCCAAACCTGCCATTGCTCCCCACCATGTTACCTACTTTACAGAGCTGCTAGAAGAAAAAGGACTAAATAAATATGAGCTACTTGTGGGTCTGAAAGGCCACAAAGAGGCAAATTTAGACCCAATGTCAGGAAAAGCCAAATGACCAGAAATGGCATGGGTTGTCTCAGGAGGCAATTCCCCCCCCCCCCCAACCCATTCGCCCAGTATGGCAAAGAAGATATTCTTTATCAGATGTGGAGTAGATTAGATGGCTACTGAAGTTTCTTTCAACTGGGAAGATTTGTTATTATTGGGCCCATTTTACAGATAGGGAAAAAGGCTTAAAGGTTATATGATTTGCCCCATGTCTTAGAGCTGGGATTTGAACCCTCATTGTTTTCTGCCTCTACATCCGGACGTCTTTGCCCACTTTACGGTGCCATCTCTCCACATAGAACAGTACCTTATACATACTTGGTATAATTCTACAAGTATCAGTTATTCAAACTCCACAGGTCCCCTTCCTTCATAATATAGATCAGACTCCCTCCAGACTTGAGGGGCTCTCCTGGAGGCCAGTTCTCTGGTGATGGTCAGCCTCACCACATGTGGTTGTGCCATTTTAAACAAATGCTCTCAATATTGTTTCCCAAGCTTATATTGGATTATGACTTTAAGTACTATTAAAGCATTTTTATTCCACAGCTGTCGCCATATACTCCACCTCTCATTGCACACACATTTAACTCTCCATTGTAAGAAACCGAACACAACCACTGAGGCAAACCGCCTGACCCTAAAACCTTGTCTGATGTCACATGTAGTCTTCTGCCCTCCTGCAGAGAGGAAAGAAAGAAATGTGCTGACTCATTTCCCTTCAAGATCAAGATTGAGCATTGCCATTCATTTGGGTCTGACTGTCTTTTTGTGCCATTTGTTTCCTTTGTGTCAGTTCTTCTCTTCATTTTGCTTTCTTTGCATAATTTCATACAATTATGTCCAGGTTTCTGAATTCCTCATAATTTGTCTGTTTCATCTGTATTCTACTTTGTTAATATTGCCCTCAGCTAATGGGTATACGCACTTGGTTTCTACCCACAAAACTCTCTGTGTCACCTTTGGCCTGTAGGTGCACTTCTCTGAACCTCAGTTTTCTCCTTGGTAAACTGAGAGAGTTGGGCCAGATGGCCTCTGAGGTCTTTTCCAGCTCCATGTCTCAGATCCTGTGACCTCCTTGGGTTTTGTGCATGGCCAGTATTCTTTGGGGGCTTGGTATAAGTCTTTCCAAGAGGCTAGCTCTTAGATCTGCTCGGTAGCCATTTGCAACACAGACACCTCCCCCATGTCATAGGAAAGACTTCACAGAAGCCCTTTACACAATGTACTTCTCACAGATGCTTATTAACTGAAGAAACTAGTCCAACTTTCCCATTTGGTGAAGTTGACTTTGTCTTTTTTTTAAACCCTTACCTTCCATCTTGGAGTCAATACTGTATATTGGCTCCAAGGCAGAAGAGTGGTAAAGGCTAGGCAATGGGGACGAAGTGACTTGCCCAGGGTCACTCAACTGGGAAGTGACTGAGGCCAAATTTGAACCTAGGACCTCCTGTCTCTAGGCCTGGCTCGCAATCCACTGAGCTAGTCAGCTGCCCCCGACTTTGTCTTTTTAAACCGGTTTTTATTTTATTTTATATCACCTTGTTTTCCCAGACAGCTAGGCTATAGAATAAAGTACTTTTTAAAAAATGAAAGTGGAAAAAATCCGCAAAACTGATCAGGACACTGAAACCCCCCCCCAGCATGATTTGCAGTGTTGTATGCCTATGAACTCTGGCTTGTACATGAGGGGAGGGAGCCCTTTGCAACACTGGCCCTTTCCACCTCGCCCATGCTCTTACACCACACTCTGCCAACTATCTGGTACCACTTCCCTTCTTATTGATGTCCTGCAAACAAGCCACTCCATCTCCAACTCTGGGCATTTTCACTGGCTCTTCCCCATGTCTGGAATTCTCTTGCCTTCTGTTTTTCTTCAAGTCTCAGTTAAAACCTTACTTTTTTTAAACCCTTAATTTCTGACTTCAAATTGATATTAATAAGGCAGAAGAATGTTAAGGACTAGGCAATTGAGGTTGACTGTCTTAGGCCACATTTTGACCAGGCCCCCTGTCTCCAGGCCTTTATCCACTGAGCCATCTAGGTGCTCCTAAATCCCTACCTTTCTAACACTTCTGAGAGGACATCAAATTCATCTTGGCCATATCTTGTTTGTAAATAGCTGTTTATATGTGGTCAGTCTCTCCCTTTAGATTGTTTTTGCCCATTCTTTGTGTCCTGGGGTTCAGGTGGTGTCTGGCACATAGTAGGTGCTTGATAAATATTTTCTGATTTGACTTTTCATATGTTTTCTTGGGGGCCAAGCTCAGGCCACATAATTTTTCCACCTTCTATCTTGAATTCTTTTGTGGTGGTTCTTCCTATTTGTTCCCACTGTTGTAGTGATATTGTACTTTGTTTTCCGGGCTCAGCTGACTTCACTTTCATGTTCCATTTGATGTTCAGGTGAAGTCTTCCTATGCTTCTCTGTATTCCTCACATTCATCATTACTTCCAGCACAGTCATATGTCATCACATTCCTATGCCTCAGTTTGTTTAGCTTTTCCTCAGTCAGTGGGAATCAACTTTGTTTCTAGTCCTTTGCCACCACAGAAAGTGCTGCTATAAATATTCTGGTGGCACTGCCCTCTTCAAGGTGTGTGCCTAGCAGTGAGATCTCTGGAGCAAAGGGCATGGTTGTTTCGGGACTGACTTTGATCTTCTTTTGCCGGCTCTTTGTCTCTTCCACTGGAGACTCGTCTACCAAGTTCACAGAGAACTGTAGCAAACGATATGATATGGTGTCGTGAGAACACTGGAGAGATGTAAAAAAACTAAGGACTATTCATGGTCTCTGGGGAAAGGCTGTTCCCACCTTCTGCAGTGACCTCAGTAGAAATCTCTTGGAGGCATGGTATTTGAGTAGGGCTTTAAAGGCAAGGGAGTAATTAGGGGAAAGAAGGGGAGCACCTCCTAGGGAATTCAGGTAGATCTATCTCCATCTCGTTCTCCATTCTCTCCCAAGTATCTCTGTCAAGTCCTGGTACCTTCCTCCTAGGGGAGAGAGTTGTTCTTACATAGACCTAGTCCCTCTTCCCCAGTAAGCAGTTCCGTATGTTCCTGGCCTTTTGTTCTTTCCGCTGTGTGCTTTACAGCTTCCCATTCACTCTGGGTTCTTAGTGGTCTCATGGTCTCCTTTGAGATTGGCACCACTTGCTCTTATACAAAGGTGATTGTTAATTTCATGATGTCCTTTCCAAGCCTTTCAGATTTTTTTGATGGAAATATTCCTTTTTGTTTCTAGAGCAATACTTTGATGGTGGATTTTGGATCCCATCAACATGGGCATGGCTTCCCTCTGTGAGAGCCTGTCAGAAGCTGTTCCCATAGAGGAACTTACAACCTGAGAATTCAAGCATCTCAGAGTCAGAAGGCCCCTCAGAGGCTAGGCTGGAGCAAGAATCCCCTGTCCAGCCTCTATTTGAAGATCTCAAGTGAAGGAAGGGGGAATATCTTACCCAATGGAGTAGCCACTCCACTGGCGCATACTGTTCTCTCGTTGCTAGGAAGTTTTTCCAACTGACAGGAAACTCCAGGTTCCTTCTCTGATCCTAGTTTGGTGCTTGGGGTGGGGTAGAAGCCTAGTGTAGTATGGTACCCTGTAGTGCCCTTGGTGTATTAATAGCTCTAGAATAGCCGGGCACCTTGTTGGCCATGGAGCCCAACGGCCTCATTTTATAGAGTAGGAACCTGAGGCCCAATTGAGGTTGCCAAGGTTTCATATGGACTTAGAAGGGATATCATAGGTCCATCCACCTCCTTTTCTAGATGAGGAAATTAAGACTCAGCGAAGGGGAAAGACTTGCCCAAGTTCACACAGGTAGTAAGTGACAGAGACAAGATCTTCCAGTGACTCCATTGTATGTCATGGCCTCTTCATCCTAACAGTGTCAGACATGTCAGTGATTGTTTCCATGTATTTATTTCCCTTGCAAGCAAAATTGGATAGCAGAGTTGGAAAACAGGCAGCAAGAACCTTCAAATGGATACCTAAACCTGAAGGGTCCTTAAGGGGAAAAATTCTTGAAGCAGACCCGGTTTCTTCTCTCTCTGACAGTCAGAGATGGCAAACAGAGGGGAGTCATCTGACTGGAATTAAAATAAGTGAGGAGGCATCTAGGTGGCACAGTGGATAGAGCACCAGGCCTGGGCTCAAATGTGACATCAGATACTTCCTAACTTTGTGACTCTGGGCAAGTCACTTCACCCCATTGCCTAATCTTTGCTCTTGCCATAGAATTGTGACTAGGAGAGAAGGTGAAGATTTAAAAAATGAATGAGGCAACATTTAAGCATTGGGCACTCCCCAAATTCCTTGTTCTTCCAGAGTCCCTGTGTCTTGGTGCTCTGATTTCTCCCAGAAGCTCAGGTCTTACACTCAATTTTGTTGCCATTTGCCCATTGCTAAAACTCATAAAATAAAAAAAAAAACTGGGAGTATGAACTTCTTTGCAAGTTGGAATTGGTCTCTCTCTGAACAGAAGAATAGGAGACAAATCAGTGGCGATATATGCAGCATATGTTTGATTTCATTGTAGTTTTTCCTCTATCAGTTTCATTCTGATTTTCCAAATGGACAATTCAGAAAGACCAAGGCCTTGGGGGGAAGCTGGGTGGCCCAGTGGATTAAGAGCCAGGCCTAGAGATGGGAGGTGCTGGGTTCCAATCTGGCCTCAGACATTTCCCAGCTGTGTGACCCTGGGCAAGTCACTTCACCTCCATTGCCTGGTCGTCTGCCTTAGAACCAATACATAGTATTGATTCTAAGATGGAAGGTAAGGGTTTAAAAATAAAAAAATAAAAAAAAACAAAAGACAGCCCTTAACTATGTGTCTTTGTCACCCAGGAATCCATGGATCATCTACAAAGTGATGTGCTGTAGGGAAATGATCTCTGGCTTTGGAGTCAGAGGACCTGAGTTCTAATCCTGGCTTTACCATGTACTAGTTGTATGACCTTGGGCAAGTTACTTCCCCTCTCTGGTCATCAGTTTCCCCTTCTGCAAAATAAGGGAGTTGGATTAGATGGCCTCTGAGGTCCTTTTCAGATTGAGATTTGAACTATTTTTCCAAAACTGAGCTCAGGTGAATGAACCTTTGGAGCTCCTGGGCTAGATGACTTATTCTTCAAAGTTCCTTCTGATTCTCACTTTTCAAGTTGCTCTCTGTTTTCTTATCCTTTTCTGTTCTCTCGATGTCCTCTTTCCTAACTCTGTTAATTGTCTTTCTTTGTCCCTTCTGTATATCCCTCTTTTTTCTGTTGTCCTCCAGTTGTCTCTTTTCCATAGTCCTCATCTCTCTGTTCCTCCTCTGTTCTCTGGATCCAGACTTTCCATGCCTTCTCCCTATCTTCCTTAACTGACCATAATAGAGAAGGGAGAAGTGTTTTCCCTTGTAGTTGGGGCAGCCATTGAGTACTTACCGTCCCAACTCTTAATCCGGCTTTCATTCATTAGTCAGCATCTGGATCCTGATGTCATTGGTTGCCAGATGGTAAAAGTGTTCCACCCTGAATGCTTACCTTCACAAAGGACTCCTACAGACCCAAGTTCCCCTTTGTGGATGTGCGGGCTGGAATTTTCTTTCCTTTGGACCAGTGGTTCATCTCTACCCTCTTTGCACTTAGAAAGAAAGGGGACTGGTGGAGATCTCTGGGCAGGAGCCTGCTCCAGGCTTGGGGAGGATGCCCAAAAGGATAGATTGCTCGGCTTGCTGTGTGAACATAGCATTTATGGCAAGGCTCTGGCACTGGAGAAGCTTCCTTCATCAGAGTAGCCAGCAGTGTTGTCTGACACTCAGGGATGTGAAATGACTCACCCCCAGTCTCACAAGGAGAGTTAGAGGCAAGGGATTTTGTTCTCTGGGCCAGAACTCTTATCTACCATCTCTCAATAATAACAGTAAAAACACAAGTTTCTTGAGTGTATTATGGTCTTGAGAGGGCATATCTCATTCACTGCAACTCTGTATTATCATCTCTTTTTTGGAGATGTGTAAACTGAGGCTCTGAAAAGACAGTAATAGAGGATTGCGTGGTAATCCTTGGAAACAGAATTCCACTAGATTGCTCATGTAGGCAACCCTTCCACAAAGTGGGGGGAGGGGAGGGATGGGGGTGGGCCATCACTAGGACTTGGAGAAAGTTTCCCACTGGATGTTTTCTCGTCAGTCAGCAGCTACCTAGAGAGATGAGACTCCTTTGTAATTAGGCTGGGCCTTGGGAAGCAGCAGGGTTTCTGAACAAAGTAGGTGTTACAAGGGCTTGCAAACAGTCTGTTGGCCTTCCTCCTCAGAGAAGCCTTAACAGTTCCCATATTTACACCCTCAATTTCCCTCCTAGCCCCCCGCCCTTTTTATCCATTCATGGTGCTGAAGTAACTAACTGTTGGAACTGGTGCCAGTTCTGAGCAGGGCGAGTGGGAATTAATGAGCTTGGACTGTATCTAATTGAGCTCCAGCCTGATTACTCCCAGGCCCCTTTCTCCACTCCTCTCCCCCAACAGCTTTCTCTCCTGCCTTTTCTTTCCAGCTGGGTGTTTGGTCCGGATATTTCCCACTCTGTGACCTTTCCAGTTGTTTCCACGCTTATTTCTGCTGTTACAGACCTCATCCAGGTGCTGTAAGTAGAAAGTCAACAGATCTGTCCCCTCGGAGATGCCGGAGGAGCTCTCATTTCCTGTCATCTGGAACCTGGACACCAGGCCCAAATCCAAAGTGTTCGTTGTCTTCCCCAGCCCCTGCATCACAACTCCCAGTCAGGTGTGCGGGGCTGATTTTCCCCAAGTCCAGTAACACTGAGGCCTATTTTCAGAAGAGAAGGCTCTTACCCACCCCCACCCCCAGCTAAGTGAGGACCTCTTGGCTCTGCCAAAATCCTTGTTTGCACAAGCAGATGGCTCAGGAAACAGGGGAGGCTTTGGGGACTCTAGAATTGGAGATCTCAAACTGGAAGGGCCCTTAGAGGCTATCTAGTCCAACCCCTCTTGGTTTACAGGGGAGAAAACTGAGGCATAAGGAGAAAACACAATTTGCCCAATGGCCCATAGATAGTAAATGGTAGGTCCAAATCCATCACCCTTTCTGTTCTGTATTGCTGCTTCTCACATTGTGCCCCCTGAAGCCTCTGGATGAGTCTAGGATCTCAGGGGCCAGCTATCCATGGCCTCTCTCTGAACTGGAGCTTATAAATGTCTGAGAGTCTTCTTGTTTAGTGGTTTTTTCCCAAATGAAACCCACATGTTGTTTCCTGAATTGTCCCCTTTTCTACAAAGTCTTCTCAGGTCCACGATAACACAAAAGCCCCGTCACCATCCTGAGGCAGGTTCTGGAGTTGAGTGGCTGACAGTACCTAGTGAGTGGCCATTAATGGCAGTCTCTGGGGAGTCCTGTGCAGATTAATGTTGTTATCAAAGACATGGATGAAGGCAAAGAGGTGGCATCCTTGCCAGCTTTGCAGATGGCACAGTTATAAGGGTCTAGATGACTGGCAAGATTTCAAGATAGCTTTAGAGGACAGAGCAATTGGTGGACTACGACATAGTGTATCAGAAAGAGGATCTGAACTCAAAGTTTGACTCTGCTACATATTTATTACCTTTGTGACTTGGGAAAATGTTTTTTATGTTTTAATGTTTTGGGCCTCGGTTTCCTCTCTAAAATGACAGGGCTGAACTAGCTCTAAATCAACATACAATCTGCTTAATAGTAGGATAGTACAGCATTACAAGTCCAAGATGCAGGAGGCTAGGCTCTACAGTACTTCATTTGAAAAGGATCGGGGATGGGTCGGAGTCAGCTAGATCAAAAGGAATCTGTAGAATGACATAGCCAAGATAGCTAATGGGATCTGAAGATACATTAAGAGGTCACAGAGCCTCACAGGACTGTGGAGGTGCCAAGTCCCACTGCTCTGCCCAGACCCCATTTGGGTGCAGTTCTGGAGGGCACTCAGCAGGGCAGAAGGTCTCAAGGCCATTTTGATGAGGATGGGGTATTATAACTTGAAGAGGAGGCTTGGAGGTTATTTGATCTACTTCTTGCCATATTTGAAGGGCTGCCACATGGAAAAAAGGAGACATTTTGCTTGACCCTGAATGGCAGAACTAGTAGCAATGGGGAGAAATTGCAAAGAGATCGATTTTAGGCTTCATCTGAGAAAAAGCATTGGAAAAACCATAGCTATGTGCTGCCTTGGGGAGGTAAGTTGATCATTCAGCAGGCTGGATTACAACTTGAGAGCTGAACTGATTGGCTTCTTGTTAGCATACGGGATGGACTCCTAAACGTGGGAGGTCCCTTCAACTCTGAGGAGAGTCTAGGATTCTGTGATTATATGGAGATTCTCCTAATAAGTTGAGGTAGAATAGACCTTGCTTGCCTTCGAAAGTTTTTGCCCAACCTCTCTCCTTTTGCCTTTGCCTCCCCATTCAGATCTGTCCCTGTACCATATTTTGTTGTCTTCTCCCAAGTATATAAGAGCTGCTTAAAGCTTAGGTGTTCTGTTTCCCAGAGGTAATTGCATTCTAATCCACGTACCCCCATATCTCCATTTGAAAGATCAGCACAGTAAGATTTAGACAAGAGAAGTATTGTGCCCCAAAGTTATACAGGTAGTAATCATGGAGTCAGTATTGGAACTCAGATCCTCTGATTCAAAAACCTTTGTTTGGGATGTCTATGTGTGAGTGTGTGTATATGAGAGAGAGAGAGACAGACAGACAGATGTGCATTGCATGAGTAACACAAGGGGGTGGGATAAATGTCAATAGAGGTTTAGGAAAAGAATATTTGAGAGGAAAGAGCCCCCTTTTGGCTGGGGGGTTAGTGTGGAAATAGTTAGTGATGACTTCATGGAGGTAGTTCCTAAAGTGGGCCTGGAAGGAAATGAAGGACATAGGGTTAATAGGCATTTATTAAATTAAGAGGAATTTAGGTGGCATACTAGATAGACTAGCATTGGGCTTAGAGTCAAAAAGATCTGAGTTCAAATCCAGCCTTGGATACTTACTAGCTGGATATCTCACTTTCCACCTCTGTTTGCTTCAGTTTCTTCATCTGTAAAATGGAAAGAATAATAATACCTTTTAGGGTTATTGTCAGGATCAAATGAGATATTTGTAAAAATGCTTGCATTTTGTCTAGAACATAGTAGGTGCTAGATAAATGCTTATTCCCTTATTATATGACAGGCTCTGGGTTGAGCTCTGAACATACAAAGTCAAAAGGCAGTGCTTATCCTCAAAGAACTCTCTGTCTAGTGGGGGAGACAACTTGCAAATTGTGATGTACTGGCAAGCCAGATACAAGATAAATTGGAGATAATCAGCAGAGGGAAGGCACTAGAATTCAGGGGATTGGAAAAGCATCCCCCAAAAGGTGAGATTTTAGCTTGGCCTTGACGGAAGCCAGGGAAGGCAGATAAGGAGGAAGAACATTCCAGGGATGGGGGAATAACTACCGAAAATGCCTGGAGCCAAGGGATGAAGTATCTTTGAACAAGGGCCTGCAAGGAAGTCAGTATCATTGGATCAGAGAGTACCTAAGGGCTGCAGGGTAACAGCACTCAGGAGAGAGTTGTTGGAAGGGCAAGAAGATTGGAAATGTAATAGTGGGAGGAGTCATGTTTTGAAGGGCTTCGAATGCCAGACAGAGGATTTTCTATTTCATCCTGGAGGTAATAGGGAGCCAGTGGAGTTTATTGAATAGGGGAATAGCATAGACAGCCATGCATTTTAAGAAGATAATTTTGATAACTGAATGGAGGAAGGATTAGAGTAGGGGGAGATTTGAAACGAGACCTATGGGCAGGCTATGTAAAAATATAATATTTTTATTATTCGAGATAAAATTAATTTTTACAGGCTACTGCAGTAGTTCAAGAGCGAGGTGCTAAGGGCCTGTTCCCCGGGGACTGACAGTTTCATAAGAGAGAATAGTAAGCGATGGTATGAAGGTAAAATCACCAAGCAGAAATGAGGAGGGAGTAGCAGAGTTGTTTCTAGGTTTAAAGAACAGTTTGAGCCAAGATACAGTGATGGGAGAGGGCAGGACATGAACAGGAGCTGGACAGTAGCTTTCTTTGGCTGGTGGTATAGATTACATGTGTATAGTAGGGGAAATTTGGAAGGTGAGTTTGGAGCCAGGTTTTGGAAGGCCACTAATGCCAGGAGTGGGAGTAGAGAGCTCCTAGAACTTCTGGGGTGGAGGAGTAAGGCACGGTGCCATGCAGCAGGACTGCTCAGAAGCCCTGGAAGGGATCTCAGAGGTCAGTTAGTCCAGACCCCTCATTTTACAAAGGAGAAAAACTGAGGCCCAGGGAGGTTACATGACCTACCCAAGGTCATACAGCGAGTGTTAGAAGTGAGTCTGAACCCAGTCAATTAAGTCAATGCTCTTAGGTCTGAGGAGGTCAGGCAGCCTTGCAATTTACTTTGATAAATCACTGAAGGGGGGCCACTGCCACATCTGCACTGGTCTGTGTTCCTTCAATGTCATCTGATTGGAACATCCCCTTACCCGGGGGCAAAAACAAACAGGGAATGACTTGAACAGTTAAACTGCTTCATTCCAGGGCAATTGACATTTGTGTACATTAGCAAGACATGGATTAAAGAAATGACCTTCTGCTTGGTGTGAAACAAATTTCCTGGACATTGGCGGCAGAGGCGCTATGCAAGTTTCAGATCTGCAGCCGTTTTGCTGTCCCTCTGTTTATGTCTAAGCAGAAGAAAGGGAATGCTTTTTCAGGAATGATTTGGAAAGGGTGTTTTCTTCAAACAGACCCATCTGAAAAGAATTTCCAAAGAACTCTCCCTTCCTGGAGAGATTCCTGGCATTCTGGGGCTTTGTGCAAATATAAAAGCATCTGAAAAACATCAAAGGAATAATAAAAATGACATTTGCAAGTAGTCACAGTACAGATCTGAGACCTCAAAGACAGTCCTTTCCACCAAGATGCTGGTGAGCAGAAGTTGAACACAAATGTCCACTATGTGGTGTTAGACACCATGCTGGACATTGGATTTACAACCTTATTCCTGCCCTCAGAGGAATTTTAGTCCCTGGGAAGAAATCAGGACCACATTTATTGGGTTAGGGTTGATTTCTTTTTTTTTTTAAACCCTCACCTCACCTTCCATCTTGGAGTCAATACTGTGTGTTGGCTCCAAGGCAGAAGAGTTGTAAGGACTAGGTGATGGGGGGTTAAGTGACTTGCCCAGGGTCACACAGCTGGGAAGTGTCTGAGGCCAGATTTGAACCCAGGACCTCCTGTCTCTGGGTCTGGCTCTCAATCCACTGAGCCACCCAGCTGCCCCTAGGGCACATATCTCTAACAAAGAAGGAAAGTCTTGGCATTAACATCAGGGATCATTTTGTGACAGCTTTGTAAGTCACCATCAGTGTTTGTTCTCAAAGAAACTAATTGGTATAGTATTGGTATATAATTTGTACTAAATAATCTTAAGGGCCAGTTCAGCTCCAGAAGGGACTATTTTCATAGGCAAAAACTAGTGGAAGGAAGAGATGAGGGAGGAGTTCTAGCCAGAGAGAAGGTCCATTAGCACCGCTGGCAGGTGCCAAGTTAGGCAAAGGAGGAATGAGCATCACCTCATTCTTGCAGAGGAGTTCTTTGAGGGTATTTCCATAAGCATTCCCCATCATGTCTGGGTCCAGTTGAGCTTGGAGGGAATGAGGCCAATTCTAGAGGGCTGATTTCCATGTAGACCAGTTGCCTTCTTCCCTATTCTAGGAACACACATGGAGCCAGGGCCTGAGCCTGGGGCTCTGGGGCACTCTTTTTTTTAATTGGAAAAATGTTATTTAATTAATTGATTTAAAATATTTTTTTCATGGTTACATGATTCATGTTCTTTCCCTCCCCTCCTTCCATCCTCCTCCCAAAGCCAATGAGCAATTCCATTGGGTTTTACACATGTCATTGATCAAGACCTATTTCCATATTATTGATATTTGCACTAGAGTGATTGTTTAGAGTCTACATCCCCAATCATATCCCCATTGACCCACGTGACCAAGCAGTTGTTTTTCTTCTGTGTTTCTGCTCCCACAGTTCTTTCTATGGATGTGGATAGCATTCTTTCTCATAAGTCTCTCAGAATTGTCCTGGATCATTGCATTGCTGTCAGTAGAGAAGTCCAGTCTGTGTTCAGTCTCTGTGTACAATGCTCTCCTGGTTCTGCTCCTCTCACTCTGCATCACTTCCTGGATGTTGTTCCAGTCTCCATGGAACTCCTCCACTTTATTATTGCTTTTAGCACAATAATATTCCATCACCAACAGATACCACAATTTGATCAGCCATTCCCCAATTGAAGGGCAGCCCCTCATTTTCCAATTTTTTGCCACCACAAAGAGTGCAGCTATGAATGTTCTTGTACAAGTCTTTTTCCTTATTTGGGGGGGGGTATAAACCCAGCAGTGCTATGGATGGATCAAAGCTCCGGGGCACTCTTGAAATGTCTGCTGGATTTCCATCACTCATGCCTCAAATGCTTCAAAGTCCACCTACCTGCAAGGACATTTCTTCTCATAGGGTCATAGACTGAGGTCTGAAAAGGATTTCAAAGGCTACTGAGTTCAGACACCCTCATTTTACAAGTGAGGAAATGAAGGCTGAGAGGTAAAGCCACTGGTCCAGGGCCACATATACAAGGCAGGATTTGAACTCAAGAGTGTCTATGAGGGTCACACAGCTGGGAAGTGTCTGAGGCCATATTTGAACCTAGGACCTCCCATCTCTAGGCCTGACTCTCAATCCACTGAGCTACCCAGCTGCCCCCTTTTCCCATCTTTAAAATGAGATTTGACTAGAATCTCAGGAGTTCTGAACCCAAGATTTATGAATTAAAACAAAAACTAGGACAAAAACTCAATTTCAATATAATTGTCGTCATTTGTAATCCCACTTATTTTCTTTTCTGCATTTAAAGATATTGTGCAAAGGGGTCTCTTAGTTTCCCCAATCTGCCATGGTGGTCCAGGCCATCAAAGGGTTAAAAACCCCTGGACTAGGTGATCTCAGTTCCTCTGCAGCTCTGACAGTGTCACACTGAATCCTGGGCTTTATTGGCTGTTAACCTACTATTCCAGCCTTATTTCATATTACTTCACACATTATAGGTTTGAGTCAAACTGAATGAGTGGCTATTCCCAGTAGAGGCTGGGGCTGGATATATAGACTTATATCGGATATGGAAAATGGGGAGCTATCTGACAGTTGAACACATGGGAGCTGATGGGATCAGGAGGCCAAGTGTAGTGGAGAAAAGGGGCTTAGGGCAGAGCCTAGGGGTGTACCCATACATGGGGAGACGGGCCTCCCTGGGCTGGACACACGTGAATGATGATCTAGCAAAGGAGATTGAAAAGGAACAGCTAGACAGGTAGGAGGATAAGCCAGAGAGAGAGCAAAGAAGGTCTTTTGTTTCCGTCCTTGGCACGTAGTAGGCACTTAAGAAATGCTTGTCAAATTGAAGTGCTGGCTTAAACCAGTCAAAAAATGCCCAGGGCTCACATTCAGTTCCCTGTGTTTCTTTGGGCACTGGGCTGAGTTTTCTTTCCAGGAGATGAAAAAAATTAGATAATCTGAGGGAGGCCAGGAGAAAAGATTTCCTTTTCATGGGCAAACCCTTGAGTTTCTCAAGAGTGAATGTGCTACTCAAATCTCAAGTTTCTTGAGCCCCTTCCGACCTTGATGGACCTTTTAAAAGCCCAGTAGTCTCTGGCAATGGTTGCCTGTTGCTCTTCACAGAAACTTCTGGCTCTGTCTCAGGTTTTCTTTTGGGCCAGGCCTCTTCTCACCCATCCCGCAAAAGAGGAAGTGTTCTTTCCCTTTCTTTGGAGGGCATGACTTGTGATCCTGCCTCCCACCTGGACTACCTGCATAACTTTTGGACACTTTACTTAACCTTTCTTGGGTTTAGGTTCCTCATCTGTAAAATGGGAGTAACAATAGCACTTGCTTCACAAATTGTGGTGAGGGGGGCATCTGGGTGGTTCAGTGGATTGAGAGCCAGGCCTAGAGATGGGAGGTCCTGGGTTCAAATTTGGCCTCAGACACTTTCTAGCTGTGTGACCTGGGCAAGTCACTTAACCCCCATCCCCTAGCCCTTATCACTCTTCTGCCTTGGAACCAAAGTTTTTTATTGATTATAAGATGGGGTCAGTGCTTTTATAAAGTTTTTAAATTATATACTTAATAACCACCTCCATCATAAAACATTTCTAAAAGATTATATGTGAAACCACAAACTCCACCTTGTTTGCTATTTGTTTAAAAATAGGGAAATTCTCTCTGTGCACTAATATCAACCTCTTCTGTTTTCAAGTTCCCTTTTCATCTGTTTTCCTTGGAGACTTTTCTCTCTTGATTTTGTAGCCCTTATTTTTTAACTATAATGAGAGGATGTATTATTCTTATTCTCTTTTTATCTGTTCATTGATTTTCCTTATTTTCATAATTTATCCAACATTTGTCATTGTGAATAACATCATACAGTCCATTCCATTCCAATTTTAAAATCTGTTCTGCCATTTCTGCCAATCATTGTGTCATTTCTATTTCTTTTTTCATTACAAACAAAGCTTCCCTGACTATTTTCATACACACACAGCTTTTTATTCTCTCAATAATACCTAAGAGGAGAGTTTAAAAGAAAGCCCAACCTGAAACCAAACCAAAGTTGTGGTGAAGACCAAATAAGATTGTGTAAATCTTATAGGACTAGAATCATGACTATTATTCTTTAAGAAACGCTGATTAAGGACCTCCAATGTGCTAGATCTCAGATGATGTGCTCAGGAAACACAAATTTTGCCCCAGACTCAGTACCTGCCCTCACAGAGTTCACCGTCTAGCTGATCATTGGAGTGTTGCTATGACCTACCTTCACAGATCTAGCATGACCCACTTAAGTCTCATATTCAAGTATTAGGGCAGACTAGTGAGGTGCAAAGTGAAGGGGGGCAGATGGGCAGCGACTTTGGCTGAAAAAGGTAGGGCCAGGAAGGAGTTGCATCTGAGTTGGTCTATAAAGGCTGGGAAGGATCGAGTCAGTGAGTCAGCATTTATGAAACATTCGCTTGATGCTGGGCAGTTTTGGACTCTAGGGATTTAAAAGACCAAAGTATAATTGTTCATACCCTCAAAGAACTTATATTTGAATGTGGTTGGGTAGGCTTAGTGGAGAGTGGGGAGGGACAGAATGAGCATCCTTTCAGAGTAAGTATGAGACAATCATAGGTGGGGAAGATCTCACTTACCAGGTAAATAGTGGGAAAATCAGGACAATCTGGTGATACTGGGAAAAGAGGCTAGGATGTCAGGCTAGTACAGCTGGGTCCAAGTCTTGGCCTTGCTTTTTATGTCCATGTGACCTTGGACAAGTCACTTCACTACTTTGGACTTCGGTTTCCTCATCAGTAAAATGAGGCATGAGAATAGATGTCCTCTGAAGTTGCTTCCATCTCTAGCAGTATAATCATGATTATAGATTATAGATTAGGATCTGGAAGGGATCTTAGAGGTCATCTAGTCCATTCCCACTCTAGTGATTTTATTTTATTTTTTATTGTTCATTTTTGTAAGAGAATAATCATATAAAACCACAACCCCCAAACAAAAACCCAGATAAACTCAAGTGAAAAATCATATGCTTTAATCTGCATTCCAGTTCCAACAGTCCTTTCTCTGGAGGTGGACAGCATTTTTTTTTGTCATAAACTCCTCAGAATTGTCCTAGGTCATTTCATTGCTGAGAGTAGCTAAGTATCACAAATGATCATTCCACAATATTGCTGTCACTGGGTGTAATGTTCTCTGGTTCTGCTTATTTCACTCTATATCAGTTTATGAAGGTCTCGCCAGCCTTTTCTGAAATCATCCGGATTATCATTTCTTACAGCACAATAGTATTCCATCACTATTCTATACCACAACTTGTTCAGTCATTCCCCAAATGATGGACATCCCTCGAGTTTCCAATTGTTTGCCACATTAAAAAGATCAGCTATAAATATTTTTGTGAAAGTAGGTCCTTTCTACTTAAAAAAAAAACCCTCTCTTTTGGATATAGACCTAGTAGTAGTATTACAGGATCAAAGGGTATGCATTGTTTTATAGCTCTTTGGGTATAGTTCTAAATTGCCCTCCAGAATGGTTGGATCAGTTCACAACACAATGCATTAGTGTTCCAATTGTGCCACATAGCATCCAATGTTTATTGCTTTCCTTTACTGCCATATTGGCCAATCTGATAGGTATGAGGTAGTATCTCAGAGTTGTTTTAATTTGCATTTCTCTAATCAAGAGGGACTTAGAACATCCTTGTTTTACTCTTGATCTTATTGGGAAGGCTTCTAACTTATACCCATTGTAGATAATACTTGCTGATGGTTTTAGGTAGATACTACTTATTGTTTTGAGCAAAGGCCCATTTATTATGTTTCTAGTATTTTAATAGGAATGAGTATTATATTTTGCTGAAGGTTTTTTCTGCATCTATTGAGATAATCATGTGATTTCTGTTAGTTTGGTTATTGATATGTTCAATTTTGCTGATAGTTTCCTCAATATTGCCTTACATTCTTGGTGTAAATCCCACCTGGTCATAGTGAATAATCGTTATGTTATATTGCTGTAGTCTCTTTGCTAGTATTTTATTTAAGATTTTTGAATCAATGGTCATTAAGGAAATTGGTCTGTAATTTTCTTTCTCTTTTTTTGGTCTTCCTGCCTTAGCTATCATCACCATATTTGTGTCATAAAAATAATTTGGTAAGACTCCTTCTTTGCTTATTTTGCCAGATAGTTTATATAGTATCGAGATTAATTGTTCTTCAAATGTTTGATAGAATTCACTTGTGAATCCATCTAGCCCTGGGGATTTTTTCTTAGGGAGTTCATAGATGGCTTGTTAAATTTCTTTTTCTGAGATGGGATTAAAGTATTCTAGTTCCTCTTTTGTTAATCTGGGAAGTTTATATTTTCGCAAATATTCTTCCATTTTACTTAGATTGTCAGATTTATTTGGCATATAATTGGGCAAAATAGCACCTAATCTTGCTTTAATTTCCTCTTCATTGGAGGTGATTTCACCCTTTTTATTTTTGATATTGGTAATTTGATTTTCTTTTTCCTTTGTTTAATCAAATTAAACAGTGTTCTATTTTATTTGTTTTTTCCCATAAAACCAACTCCTAGTCTTATTATCAATTCAGAAGATCATTTAAAAAAATAACCGTTACCTTCTGTCTTAAAATCAATACTGTGTATTGGTTCTAAGGCAGAAGAGTGGTAAGGGTTAGGCAATGGGGGTCAAGTGACTTGTCCAGGGTCACACAGCTAGGAAATGTCTGAAGTCAGATTTGAATCCATGACCTTCCATCTCTGGGCCTGACTCTCAATCCACTGAGCCACCCAGATGCCCCCAAAATATCTTTTACTTTCAATTTTATTTATTTCTCCTTTGATTTTTAGAATTTCTAATTTAGTCTTTAATTGAGGATTTTTAATTTGTTCTTTTTCTAGTTTTTTTAGTTGCATACCCAACTGATTGGTCTACCTTTTCTCTATTTTATTGATATAAGCAATCAGGGATATACATTTTCCCCTAAGTACTGCTTTGACTATATCCCATAAATTTTGATATGTTATTTCCTCATTGTCATTCTCTTTAATGAAATCATTCATTATTTCTATTATTTTTTCTTTGACCCACTGCTTTAGAAGAAATAGATTTAGTTTCCAATTAATTTTTAATTTGGCTTTCCACAAACCCTTATTGATTATAATTTGTATCGCATTATGATCTGAAAAGGTTGCATTTTTTATTTCTACTTTTCTGTATTTGGTTGTGAAGTGTTTATGTTCCAGTACATGGTCAATTTTTGTGTATGTGCTGCTGAAAAGTAGGTATATTCCTTTTTATCCCCATTTGATTTTCTCCAAAGATCTATTAAATCTAATGTTTCTAGAATTTAATTTATTTCCTTTATTCCTTCCTTGTTCTTTGTTTTGTTAGATTTATCTAGTTCTGAGAGGGGAATGTTGAGTTCCCCCACTAGTATAGTTTTACTCTCTATTTCCTCCTTAAGCACGTTTAGTTTTTCATTAAAAAATTTGGAGTCTATACCATTTGGTATGTATATGTGTGTGTGTGTGTGTGTGTATATATATATATATATATATAATATATATATATATTATATATATATATATAGTATTGATATTACTTCATTTTCTATAGTACCTTTTATCAAGATGTAATAACCCTCCTTATCTCTCTTAATTAGAACTAGCTTTGCTTTAGTTTTGTCTGAGATTATGATTGCTACTCCTGATTTTTTTATCTCAATTGAAGCCCAATAGATTCACCTCTATCTCCTTATCTTTACTGCATGTTAATATTTGCCTTAAATGTATTTCTTGTAAACAACATTTTTTAGGATAGTGGCTTTTAATCCACTCTATATCTGTTTCTGTTTTATGGATTACTTTATCCCTACATTTGCTGTTATGATTACCAGCTGTGTATTCCCCTCCATTTTATTTTCCCTTTTTAGTTCTGCACTTTCTCCTTTCACCCTGTCCCTCCACACAAGTGTTTTGCTTTTAATCCCCAAACCAATTCATTTTCCTCATGCTACTTTCCTCCTACTACCACCTTTCTTATTTCTCTCCTACTTCTCTATAGGGTCTTTTAATCACATCCAAAAATTCCCCTTCCCCACTACCTTTCTATTTCCACTTCTAACTTCTCTATAGGGCAAGATAGGACTCTATACCCCAAATGAGTTTGGCTGCTGTTCCCTCTCTGAGCCAACTTAAGTATTGTCTTAACCGCCTCAACCTCTCTTCCACTGTAATGTGTTTTTTGGTGCCTCTTTAGGTGACATAATTCATTCTGTGTCACTTCTCTCTTCCATTTTCTCTCAATCCAATTCTCTTTTTCAACCCTTGCTTTTTTTTGCCTGTCATCCTAAACAGCTTACTTTTACATCCTCTATCTATGTATACTTTTTCTAACTACTATGATAATTATAACAATTTTAAGAGTTACAAATCTTTCTATGTAGGAATGTAGACAATTTGACCTTATTGCATCCCTTAAATTTTCTCTTTCTTCTTTACTTTTATTTGCTCCTCTTGAATCTTGTATTTGGATATCAGATTTTCTGTTTAGGTTTGGTATTTTCATCAAGAATTCTTGGAAATCTTCTGTTTTATTAAATAACCATTTTTCCACTGAAAGGACATAGTCAGTTTTGATAGAATTCTTCATTGCAACCAGAATATCATATTCCAAGCCTTCCAATCCTTTGATGTAGAAGCTGCCGTATTTTGTGTAATCCTGAAATGATATTTGACTTGTTCCTTTTTGGTTGCTTGCAATATTTTCTCCATGGCCTGCAAACTCTTGAATCTGGTGTAATGATGGGGAGTAGGAAAGAGAACCGTTGGGGTTGGGGGTGAATAGAATGTTGAGGATCAACAGTTGCATGAGGCAAGAATGACAGTTGGGAACTGAACAAGGACTGCTGGGAAATTCTCCTGAGGAGCAGGGTCTTGAGGGCTGAAACACAGAAGGTAGTGGAAGGGGGAGCTTTTTCTCGGGGCCATTCAAGACACCTGTGGAGATACAGAAATCCTAATATCAAAGGTTCCTGTTTAAACATCACTGGTTCCTGTCAAGAAACCTAATTTCTTCAAAGACTGTCATTTCCATGAACTATTGAGATACTGGACTCAAATTGGTGAGCAGTGCTCTCTCCTTTTCTTACCTCTTCCCTGGCTATGAGAAAACCTTGTACAGTAATTAGTTTTATTTAGAAAGAGATTTAGGGCAACCAGAACCCCTCTAACCTCAACCCTTTGCCCCAATCAACAATTAATTCAAACAAGCAGTCAGATAGCAAATTCAATCTCATTTATTTATATCTAGAGAGTAAGCCCACTGGCAGATTCCATCTTGTTGCCAGTTTTCAAGAAGACATGCAGGGGAGGTTTGTGAGCACCCCAAAGCAGCGCATATCCAGATTGACTTCCCATATACCTCTCCTTGTAGAAAAGACTTCCTCACCACCCTTGAGGGCCCGTACGGGGAGATCTCCATTTTGTCTCCCTCAAGTAATTCAGGGATGCTGAAAGGGAGTAGTGAGGGAAGCTATTTTCATCAACCCTTTCCTCACTGCCTTCAACCCTTATTTCTCCATCTAAGGAGTGTGAGCCCCCCCCCCCAAAAAAAAATTACACTGGCTATAGTATTCCTAGTAGTTGTCATTTGGAGATTTATTGCAGGAAGTGATCTGTGGATTATTTAAATTTTTATTTTATCCTTTTGTGCAATAATATCAGGGATGTTTTCTTTCATGCTTTCTTATAATATCTATGATTTTTAAAAAATCATGACTTTCAGATAGTCTAATAATTCTTAGATTGTCTTTCCTGTATATATTTTTCATGTCAGTTGCTTTTTCAATGAGGTATTTTACATTTTATTCTATTTTTCAGTCTTTTGATTTTGTTTTATTGCTTCTTGATGTCTCATGAAGACATTAGGTTCTTTATGCCCATTTATAATTTTGAAAGAATGATTTTCTTCCATGACTTTTTAAAGTTTCTTTTCCAATTGGTCCATTCTGCTTTTCATGGAACTATTTTCTTTATTGGATTTTTGTACCTCTTTTTCTGTTTGACCAATTTTGCTTTATAAAGCTATTATTTCCTTTTTGTATTACTTTCATTTCTTGTCCCCATTTTACCTCCACTTCTCTTACTTGAATTTTGTATTCCTTCTTTAGCTCTTCAGGTACCTGAGACCATTTCCTTAGGTGACACAGTGTGTCAATGATTGTAAGCTATATATATTTTTTATTTTTAAACTCTTTTATTATTGTTTTTGCTTGCATGTGCAATATATTATTTCAGTTTTATTTTTTCACTCCTTTTTGTATTTGAAGCATGTCACCAGTATTGAAAAGATTTTCTTAAACTTTTTTGATTTTGAAGTAATATAAGTTAAAATATATATTTGTTATAATATTAATACATGCCCCAAATCTTTAAACTATGGAAATCTGCCATTTATTGATAAATATTATGGGACTGTGATTAATGATTGTGTCTGGTCCCAGGAGAAGAGAACAAAAGAGCCATTATACTTATATATTATACATTATACATATACAAGAAGCACAAGGTCAAAAAGGACTAAACCAATCCCAATGGGGTTGATGAACTTCTAAGCCAATACAAAAGGACTTGTACCTAGTGTGAGATTCAAGGTTGTGGTGCTTGACATATGTTAAAACACAGGATGCCTTATATCCATACTCTTTGTGAAATACTCACAGACAAGTACTGAAGTTTGGTTATCATCCTGGCTCCCCCTATCCCTGAGAGTTGAAGGTAAAATCAGACCAGGGAATGACACTTCCCTATCACACAAAAATCTAGTCCTTCTTTTTCTCTTATAGTATGGCAGCTTTCTGTAGTCCTGGCTACTAAGTGCATAATTGCTTAAATCAATTTAATTGTGCCCTGATTCAAGGACCTGCTATAGGTTTATTTTCCTTTACTTAGATTTTTTACACATAAGACTTTGATACTTTATATTTAATCCAGAAGTTATTTTTCTCTTTTATTTGGATTTTTTTGATGTTTTTGATTTCTCTTGCCAATTGATTCATATACCTCATAACTCATCCATGCATTCCCAAGTGATCCCTGTGTTTTTCAACACCCTCTTCAGGAGGAAATATATTAGTATTATTATTTTAAATTGCAAAGTTTAAATTCTTTTTGAGAGTAATTTTAGGTTAAGAAACTTGCTACTTCTCTGAATCCAAAAAGTGTACTATTTGGAGAAGGCATCATGAAGATGCCTCCACAGACTGCACACTGAACCAGAAGATCCAGAGTTTGGGATGTGGTGATTTGAACTGTATGGGGTTGAATGCATTTTTTGTATGTGTACTCTTATGCTGAAGAGGACTGTCCCCTAATTCGTTTTTTGTCAATGAGCCTAGAAATCATTGGTTTTGTTCTTTTCCCTTTTATCCCCAAATTATTGTAATTTAAAAGTTAGTTATGTTTACAAGATCCATTGGTGGGACCAGTCTTCCACCGGATTTCAAGGGGGAATGTATAATTGAAAATCTGTTACCCTAAAAAAGAACTACATTTCCCAGGAACTCTTTGACTTCCTGTCAGCATGGTGACAGTGGTGAATGGGGATTTTGAAATGGGCTGATCAGCCATAGTGTGACACATAAAAGAGTGGTTGGCATAAATTGTGACCGCGGAAATATGGTTTCAAGACATTGTCTTGAGTTAAATCAATTATAAAGTGGTCGCCAGGGAAAAATTCTCAAAATATGAAATATACCCAAGTCAGCTGGGTTTTTATGGAGATTGTAATTAATACAAATAAGGAATTAATGAAAGAGAGAGTAAGAGGAAACAATGAGAAAAGGGCTAGGCCAGCCCAGGCCAGCCTAGGCCCAAGCCCTAAGAGAGAGATCAGTCAGTCTTTAATCCATCCACCACAAGATTTGTCCCAAGCAAGATTCTAGTGTTCAGAGAGACCCACCAGTTCAGCTCCTGAGCTCCATTTCAGCTTCTAAGGCTGAATCTCCCCTCAGAGGCCTTCTGATTCTCCTTTTAAAGAGAATTTTCTCCTATGTCACCTCCCCTAAGTTCTCACATCTACCAATCACAGTAGACATTTTCCAAAGGACTGACCATTCTTAATTAACACCTTCTTTAGTTCTCAACTTCTCTGGGTAGACTAAAACTTCTCAGTAAGTTCACACCTCTTTGCCCCTTGCAAGTTTGCAAGTTACCTGACCTTCATAGATACTTAATTTGACCTTTTTGTATTAGATCTAAAAATAGACTTAGGTTAAGGCTTTTGCCTCACTATAAGTATGAGTTAAGTCCTTTTCATTGTTCAGTAAAGAGTTTTACAACTTTATCTTCCCCTTAAGGTATGCCTATGTATGGGTGGAGTAGAGTTCTCACATTCCTGATCAAGTACCTTCATTGTTTAAAATGGGGAATGGTCTTAACCAAATCTTCTTAAGGTAGAGTCTGAGAATTTTTAACATTCACAAGTCTGAGAAATTTTAAGATTCACAATCCCCCCTGATGATCATTGGGAGACTAGCCTCCCCATTGTTCATTTAACATAATCATCTTGTAGTCCTAAATGCACTTCTAACTACAGATTAATACAATATTCAATTTTCTAAGAGGAAATTAGAGTAGTGAGGGAGGAAATAGAAAAGAAAGAAAGCAAAACCAATGTTTTCCTAGGTGCATTGACAGAAAGCCAAATTAGGGACAGTCCCTTTTGGCATAAAAGTGTACATTTACAATAAATGTTCAATCAAATTTCAGTTCAATCAACTATATCCAAAATTCATTCTTGGTCTTCTTGATGTAGTGTGGATTTTCTGGCATCTTTCTGCAACAGCTCATTCTCTGGAGTCAGGAATTAGCAAGCTTCTTCCTTGAAGATCTTTTCTTGAACAAAATCAAAATCTTGGATTTTTATAGAAATACAGTCTCAAAAAAAATCAAAAATCTTGGATTTTAAATTAAAATACAATAGGCATGTGGTCTTTATTTTGTATCCTCTTTCTTGATTTCTAATAACCATTAATAAACTTCCTAAAATATAATATTATTTGAGATTAATTTTAATTTTTCCATGGCTCTGTGCAGTAGGTGAGGGTTGGCAGCTTGCACTCCTGTATGTACTGTTTTATTTCCAGTTCCCCTCTTTACTCCCTGAAATAAATCCTCTCTGCCTACTGTTAAGTTGTTTTTCTAAGAAATTTACTTTACTCCATCCCCTTGTTGGTTCTGTGACTCCAGTATTTGTTTTGAGACTCTATTTTAAAGTTGGTTTGAGAGGATTCTGAGAGAGGTTCCAGCTTTCTATGCTGCTTCTCCACCATCTTGACTCTGCCCCTTCTGCCTCATTCATTTTACAAATAAAGAAACTAAGACCCAGAGAAAAGTGACTTTGCCCAAGTTCAGAACAGGGAGTAAAAGTCAGAGAATGGATTCATATCCTAGTTCAATGACTGATGAAAGACCACTAGTACATGGAACTCTGAAGTAGGGTAGCAGGAGTTTTGTAGTGTGGTTGGGCCATAGAATATGTGGAAGAGAGATGAGATTGAAGAGGTAGCCTCATGCCATATTGGAGCCTTAAATGCTTGGTAGAATAATTCGAATTTTACTCAGCATACAGTGTGGAGCTATTGAGAATATTTGAGCAGAAAGGTAGCATAACCAGATTTGTGTGTATAGGATATATCTATGTGTTATAAAAAAGAAGTGGAGGCAGAAAGATGTTGTAAAAGGCTGCTGCAACAGCCCCAGTAGACCAGGTGGAGGGTAATGAGGACTTCAAGTTGTGGCAGTGACAATAGGTCTGGGAGTGTGAACCATGGAAGAGCTGGAATTGCTTGGCCTTAGTTCCTGACTGGTTTTGGCAAATGACAAAGTGCCAAGAGTCAAAGACGGCCCCCACAGTAATGAATTTGGAAGAGAGGGGCAAGAGAGAGAAAACACCAATGATTATTCCCCCTCTGTTCCAAATGAAACTGAATCAGATAGTAGTTGTTTGAAGGCTTCATTATTGACCAAGATATGCTATGTTTGATTAATACCAACCAAGATGACCAAATGCTTAACTATTATGCAAACATGTTATGTTCTCCATCTATTTAAGAGCAGACACTGTTCTCTCAGCTAGGGGAGTTCCATTGAATTAAAAACTCTAGGGGGCAGTCAGGTGGCTCACTGGATTGACAGACAGGCCTAGAGGCAGAAGGCCCTGGATTCAAATCTGGGCTCAGATACTTTTAGCTGTGTGACCCTGGGCAAGTCACTTAACTCCCACTGCCTAGCCCTTACCGCTCTTCTGCCTAAGAACCGATATCCAATCTTAATTCTAAGACAGTAGGTCAGGGTTTAAAAACAAAACTCTAATCTTTAACCACACCAAAATCACTAGGTTTTTATCAACTTGTTTCCCTTTGGCCTACTTGGGCTTTTCTCTTCAAATTGAAATTCCCAGGGAATGTCTCTCTAGTTCCTGTGGATCTCTTTAGAGCCTCTGGTGACCCCATTGGGACACCTATTTTGCAGTCTATTGATTCTTTGGCCTGTGTTTATTGAGACATGAAGACTTTTTAAACTTTTCCTCTTTGGCCTTTTTCCCTCTACCTCACCTCCCCCAAATATGGCACTGAGCACAGAGTCAGTTTTGTTTCCCTTAGCATTCCAGGCTACCCCCATTTTCTTCAGGAGGCCCTGCCTGAGCCCTGTTATTCTTGGCTGACTGCACACAACCAAAATATGATTTCAAATTCTGTTGGCACCTAGCATTATCAGTGCCTAGAATTAGGTCGTTGGGAAAACATGCAAGGTGGAGATGGAATCACATTGGACTGACATAGGCCTGTCTCCCTTTATGGTTTTGCCTATTCTGAGGTCTGATTGGTATTTCTTACCATGATTGCAAAGTTCTTATTACAATACGCGTACAGAGGTCATTTATCTGGTCACTGCAAATCTTTGGAAGAAAGCCAGGAGCCAAGAAGAGTGTTCCCTCTAATTTGTTTTTAAATTGCTAGTGTCTGCCTATGTTTCATGAGCATTAAATGATAGAATAAAAATACATGCAACAAATTTTAGTGTTGTAATAAACTAAGACTTACAACAATTAATCTAATACACATTTTGATAAATAAAATATAACAAATTAGTAACTGCTTTTCCTATATATGTAGTTGTGCTATATGTGTTTCAAAGCTCAACTGATTTTGTCATTTGATGAATGTAGACATTCCCTCTACTGATGGAGATTGTGGCTCATCGGTGTGTACCGATCCTATGTGACTCTTGTTTATGTCTTCCCATAAATTTGACACAAAATCCTCACCCAACCTATTAGTGGCCTTTTTCACATTCTCCTGACATTCCTGGGGTAGCAGTAGAGCACTCTGGCTTCCAGTTTCTCAACTTGTCTTCTTTTCCTATTGTACCCTTCCCCAATGACACATTTCACTCCTGTTCTTTGAAATTCATCATTGGTTATATGCTGCTGCCTGCCCACACTTACCATGTGTTGCTTCTGCATTGCCCTTTGTGGTATAGTCATTTCCATCCAAATAAAAATTGAGTGCTACATGAAAGTTGGCTACAAGTAGTTGGCAGCTTGTCTTTAATTAAAAAAAGAATTATATTTTGTTTCTACATCATGTATCATTCCCTCTCCAGAGAGCCAGCCATTATAACAAAAAATAAAAAAGGGAAAAACACAGTTCAGTGAAATTAGCCAGATATAACATGAAAGGCTATCGTATTCAGTGTTTTATACCCATAGTTCCCCTGTTTTGAGTGTTCTTTTCACTTCTTTACACTTGCTTTACACAGTTTCTAGTTGCTTTCCAAAATGATTGGACCAGTGTACAGATTCATCAACAAATCATTAGTATGTTCATCTTTTCTCAACCTTTCCAGCATGGGCTATGCCTAGATTTTGACATCTTCACTAACATTCTAGTTGTAAAATGAAACTTCACATTTGTTTGGATTTGCATCTCTTATTCTTGGTGATTTGGAGCATTATTTCATAGCTTTAATGGTTGGCACTTCTTTGGAGAACTGTGAGTAGAGTGCTGGGCCTAGAGTCGGGAAGCCCTGAGTTCGAAGTTAACCTTAAACACTAAATAGTTGTGTGACCCTTGGCAAGTCACTTAACCTCAGCTTCACTTTGTCAAGTTCTTAGCACAGTGCCTGGCACATAGGAGGTACAGAATTAATGTTTACACCTTGTTCTTCCCTTTCCCTTTGACCACATAATATTGAGAGTGCCTTTTGGTCTTATGTATTTGTCCATTTCCTATATTTCTTGGATACTAGACTCTCATCAGAAATATTGTTGTTCAATGGAAATGGGTTCGAATCAAGAACACATGTGACACCCAGTGGAATCACGCGTCGGCTATGGGGGTTGGGGGGAGGAAAAGAAAATGATCTTTGTCTTTAATGAATAACGCTTGGAAATGATCAAATAAAATATTATTTTAAAAAAAGGAAAAAAAAAGAAATATTGTTGTTCAGTTGTTTCAGTTCTATCTGACTCTTCATGACCCCATTTGGGATTTTGTTGGCAAAGATACTAGAATCAGTTGTATATCCTTCTCCAGGTCATTTGACAGATGAGGAAATTGAGGCAAACAAGGTTAACTGACTTGCCCAGGTCACACAGCTTATAATTTTCCAAGGTCAGATTTTAACTCAGATCTTCCTGACTCCTGGCCTGGTGCCACCTATCTGCCCATTAGAGATGAATGATATAAAATTTTTCCTAGTCAAATGCTTCCCTTCTTATTCTAGCTGTATTTATTTTGTGCAAAAGCTTTTTAATTTCCATATAATCAAAATTGTCTATTTTATCTTTTGTCTTTGAGCCTTTGAAAAAGGTTAAGATAGAAGTCTTTTGTTTAAGAATTCACTCCAAGGCCATAGCTGTGAAAAGTAACTTCTCTTGATTTTTTAACTTTGTGAACTTGTATTATGAACATTATGTCATATATCCATTTTAAATTTATTGTGGCATATGTTAAAAAGTGCTGGACTAAACCTAATATTTGTCAGCTTCTTGAGTACTTCTTGTCAAATAAGGAATTCATTTGTGATCAACTGGGTTTTCAAGTTTATTGAACATTAGATTATTATTCTTTCTGGCGTTTTTTCATTGTAAAAGGATGGAGTGTCGATCAATCTAGTTAACCTACCCACCTTTCTCAAAGTGAAAGGCAACATTTTTAACCAGGTGAGAACACTTTTCTAGTGAATCAGTGACTCATGGCCTTCAGACTAAGTGTGGAAAAAATACTTAATCAGTTTATATACACTGGAAAGCCACTTCACTTCAGGAAGCTGTTCAGATTGGTTGGGGAAAATTGGTCACACCCTGTGGGTCATCTCTAGAGGAATAAGCCAGATCAGAACCCAGGGTATTTAAGTGAGTGGTGAGTCGGAAGAGAGTAGTTCCAGCCAAGGTCCTAAGAAGGAATCTCTTGGGGAGGAGTTACAAACTATGGCCTCCCCTCTCTCCTCTTTCCCCTATCTTGGCTGGAGGACTTTGTGAACTTTCTGGA
Source organism: Monodelphis domestica (assembly GCF_027887165.1). Classification (NCBI taxonomy): domain Eukaryota; kingdom Metazoa; phylum Chordata; class Mammalia; order Didelphimorphia; family Didelphidae; genus Monodelphis; species Monodelphis domestica. The sequence goes on along the minus strand of NC_077235.1, from coordinate 50,175,276 downwards.
ACTGGAGGATTTGTACTTTTTCAGTCTCTGGTAGTTTTACCAGCACAGCAATGGCACTGGGAACTAAGAACAAATATACTGGATGTGATGAGAAAAGGCAGATACAAGGTTCGATAATGATGCCAACAGAAAAGCTATGGCATACCTAAGGGGACCATCTTGAAGACACCAACAAAAGAACTCCTAGGAGCTCCAAGTTATTGTTTCCATGTGTGCTTTCTAAGCTTGAGCTCATTTCCCCTCTCGCTCTTCCTGCACTAGTGGGAGAGTATGGCACAGATTGGGGGGGAATGTTTTGTATGAACCATAGTGACTATACTATTGTGGTAAAACACCCCACTTCTAAAAATGAAATCTGGTTGATAGTCATGGGGGCAAGCACATCAGTGGAGGATTGTGAGTTACAGTACAGTTGTCCCTCGCTGTATTGTGTGTGGTTCACTTATCAGGGCTGTACTGTATTGTGGGTTTTTTTAATCTATCTAATTCTGATATTGAGGAATTACATTTATTGTGGCGGGCTATTGGCTGATGGAATGGTGACCAACCATAGCACTGTGTTCTTTATCCTGGGTGCTGATTGGCTCTGTGACTATAGGTTAATAAGAATGTGGGGAAAGTTTATAGGAGAGTGGGAAGGGTTTATAAAGCCTTAAAATAGATAGAAATAATAAAATAAATATAACACTGCTAATTCATGGATTTTCACCTATCAAGGGGGGTCTCTGGAAAATAACTCCTGCAATAGGTGAGGGATCACTGTATAAGAAAACCACTTCCAATCCCTCAGGTATATCCCTAGGACCTATAAGGGAGGATGTAGAAGTTGAGCTCTTTGGGATTCAGCCTGCTGCAAGTAGGTGTTGGGGTTGGGAATAGTCATATTAGACATCGCACCACACTTATTTGTTCCATTAATAGACTTCTCAATTGTTTTTTACCAGTATTCAGTTGTTTGAATGATTGCTACTTTATAGCATAGTCCCATGATGGGGAACCTATGCCTGGCACAGGTGTCAAAGATGGCATGCAGAGACCCCTCTGTGGGCACGCATGTTGTCACCCGCCAGGATTAGTTACTAGAAAGGCAGAGGGACTTGGTGGAACTGCTCCCTTCCCCCTCTGCACTGTGTCTCCCTACCCCTCTGGCCAGCAGCCCAATGGAAGCGCTTACTCCAATTCCCTGAGTAGAGAGCTCAGGCCACTCCTTTCCCCTTTCCACGAATACCTCTCCTTCTCCTGAGTGGGAGTGCTCCAGCCACTTCCCTCCTTTTCTCCTTCCCCTGTCTGGGGAAGCACTTGGTCTGGGTAGAGCAATGCCCCTGTATGAACATGCTGTCTGGGGGCAGGGGTGGGGCACAGAACAAAAGGTTCACCATCACTGGTGTAGCCTAAAGTCTAGATGTGCTCTACCCTCTTCTTGCCTATTGTTTTTCAAAATAGTCTAGATTTTTTGGTTGCCCCAGATAAATTGTGATTATTTTGTAAAGCATTAGTCAGATTCATGTTACATCAAATCCATACGTTCATTTTGATAGCATTATAATTTTTATTATATTGCAATGACCCAACCATGAGTTTTGAATACTCCTCCACTTCCTTTCTCAAAATTGTTTGAAAACAGAAGTTTTTAGCCTTTTTTGTGTCATGGCCTCCTTTGCAAGTCTTAGGAGGCCTTCCCTCATCAGAATAATGTTTTTAAGTGCAGAAAGCAAAATATATAAGATTGTAAAGGAAAAGTACCTTATTGAAATACAATTCTATGAAACACCACCACCACCACCACAGAGTTCATGGGCTTGGGTTAAGAACTCCTGCTTTAAAGGAATCTTTTGTAATCCTATCTATACAGATAGTGCAGGTGTTTTGGTAGGTTGACTCTTAGGTATTTTTTACATTTTGCAGCTATTTCAAAAGGGCCTTCATTTTCCTTCCCAGATACTTATGTTGATTGCCCAGAAATGCGCTGGGCTCTTTTATTTTATTACCTGCTTCTTTCCTGCCGCCATCGTCTCAACTGGTTTCTTGCTCTATACCCTCAGATTTTCTGAGTAAACTATCATGTCAGCAAATAGGAATATTTTTGTCCCCTATTTGCCTTTTTACACTAAATTTCTTTTTCTTATTGCTATTGCTAGCATTTCTGGAACTGTGCCAAATAACAGTGGGGGAAGGGAGCCTTTTTGCTCTCTTTCAAGTGTTTTCCCATTGCATACGATGCTGGCATTTGGTTTTAGAGAGTTTCTTTTTAATCATTAAAAAAAGAGCCTTTTAGGCTTCTACTTATTAAAGTTTTGAGTATAGTTGAGTATTATTCTTTGTCAAAGGCTTTTTCTGAACCTCTTTATGTAATCATGTAGTTTGGGATCTTTTGTTATTAATATGATTAACTATGCTAATTATTTAACTGATGTTGACCGTCTTGCAAGCCTGGTGTAAATCCAACTTGATCATAGCAAATTATTTTTTGGATAAATTGTTATAGTCATATTGCCAGGATGTTATTTAACATTTTCAAGTTGGTATTCATTAATTAAATTGGACTGTGTAGATTTCGTTTTTCGTTCCCCTTTCCTGGCTTAGGTATTAGAACTATATGTGTCAGCTAAAAGGAGTTTGGCAAAGTATTTTTCAAATTTTGAGAATAATTTTATCACGAGTGTTGTTCTTTAAAGGTTTGTTAGACTTCTCCTGCAAAACCAGGGACCAGGAAAAATAAATAAAAAATAAAAATAAATAAATTGCTCCTTAAATACCAAGTGCTGTACTAGGTTTTGGGGATGAACAGATAAAAAACTGCTGCCCTTAAAGAGTTTTTATCCTTATATTTAAAGCCCTGTATGCTAGCAATAATTTGACATCTTATTTGTAACTGTCTACTCCAAAGATTTTTTTTATCACTTTATATGCCAATATGTCAAATATGGACATCAGAATAACATGCAATTGTTATAGTTCTCTCTAAATTCTGTGATTCTCCAAAGAAAATAAACTAGAAAATTAAGGGGGAAAAAGAAAAGACATAGAAAAAGCCAAAAAAAAAGAAACAAACCAGGGACTGAGGTAGTATTAAGTTGATGCTTTTATTCAACTATATTTCTAGGGGAAAAGGAGACCTGGAAGGTGGGAAATGGAAAGGAGGTAGAAGGAATCCCGATCTCTTTGCCTGCCCAAGGGGGTAATTGTTTTCCATCATCCTGTGCCATCATGGAGCCTGAAACCTAGAATGCCCCTGTATGAACTTAGCTTCCAGCCAAGTTGGCTATAGGACCCCAGCGACTGGCCTGTCTGTGCACTTGGGGGAAGAGCAGACTTCAGTCTTGCCATCTTGTGCTAGGGAAGCCTGGAGGCCTGGTTGGCTTGGTCTTGGTCTTGGTCTTGGAGGGGCAGATCAGCCCCTGCTCTTCTTATTGATGTGTTCTTCCCATTTCCTGATCCTAGCTAAAGTGAGTGTGGCTGGCCAGCCACACTTAGACCCTCTTTCTTTTTCTAAGTCCAAAGGCCAACAGGCTATACCTGTGAGTGAAATACACTGTTAGCTTTGAAACAAGCAGAGTCACATAGAAGAAGGGCACTGGACACATCTCAGATTTGCTTTGTTCAAAGCAAAGGTCATTATTGTTACCCTCAAACCTTCCTTCCTTCCAGCTTCCCTATACTGTTGCAGTTGCCTCTATCCTTCCCTTTGCCCAGGGTCTCATCCTAAGTGCCATTCTCGGCTCTTCACTCTACCACCCTCCAGCCCCCTATATCCAAACAGTTGCCAAATCTTTTCATGTCTGTATCCACAACATTCCTTCAATTGTCCACTCAGCTGGTAAGTTGATTTTCCTAAAGTGCAAGTGTGGTCCTGTCCTCGCACTACTCAGTAAGCTACTGTGACTCCTTACCTGTAGGCACAGACGCAACCTTTTTGTTTGGAATTTAAAGCCCTTTGTAACCTGGCCTCCTCTTCCTTTTCTAGCCTTCTAGCACATTCTTAATTTGGCTAAGTGGCAAGATGGATTGGGCCCAGATTCAGGAAGGCCCGAGTATAAGCGGTGTGAGGGCAGAAGCCTTTTTCTTCTTGTCGTCTGTGTACATGCAATGATTTTGTATTTGGAACCCCAGCCTCTAACGCACTGCTGTTTGAGCTAGCCTTTAAAAAGAGAAGGATTCAGTCAGTCAGTAAACTGGGATTCAATCCTTACTTTATTCCAGCCACTGTGCTCGGGGCTGGATGTAACTTGAGCAAGTCCTTTAAACATCCTAGGCCTCGGTTTCCTCCTAGGTGGTAGCATTATCTCTATTTGAACAACCTCACAGGGTAGTTAGGAAATTCCAGTGAGATAATGGATGTGAAAGTGCCTCATAGACTGTGTAAAAGCTTACTCTTGTCTAAACATTTCACAGGCGAAGGCCTGCAGCTGTGTTGGTTCCCCCCGAAAGAAGGGCAAATGTAGAAGCAGTAACAGAGGAAACCCTCCTTGTGAATATGACCACAGCTTACGTGGTCCCCCTATTCTCATCACATTTTCTATATTCTCAGCTTTTTCAGTTATTGCAACGGGCACTAGTTTCCCAGAAATGGCTGGGGAATAGCCCCTATTTCCCCCCAAACAGCCTCCAAAGAGAAGCCAGAGGGCCCCATCTTAGCTACCTGGCACTTGGAACCTCCAGTTGGTGCAACAGTTGCTAGTTAGGCGAGCAGATGGCACAAGATGCTCCAGTTATTGCGGGTTCAAAGTTGGATTGACTGTGCAGTTGGAGTCTAGGGGATGGGTATCATGAAGAGCTCACCTGAAGCATGCCTGCCTGGACTAGAAAGCCAGCTGGTAGCTCCTTGTTTTGAATCAGTCCAAGGTTATTTGGGGACAGGCCTTGTGCTAAGTGCTGAATCTACAAAGAAAAGCCAGAGCAGCCCATGGCCTCCTGGAGACAGGCTCCATTTTGGTGGGGGAGATGTCATGTAGGTAACCGTGAGTTGTCAAGGTATGTGTGCACAGTAAATGGAATATAGACTTTGAAGGCCTCCTGTGGAAGGCTGGGTTTGATCTGAGTCTTAGAGGCATGCAGGACAGCCAATCCAGAAGCACAGAGATGGGAGATGGAGTGTTTTGTTCAAGAAACTGCAAGTGAGCTGAATTGTAACATGTTTGCAGTGGAGGAATCTGTGAGAGTTTCTGTTTGCTGCCTACCTCAGATGCTCTGGCTACTGAAGGCCTAAAATTGCTTTCAGTGCCCATGTTCCACCCCCCCCCCCCAATTTGAGGCCCTGGGACAAAGCTTCTTGACCTGGCTGGCATTCTGATCCTGGGGCACAGAAAGATCGCACTCTATCATATCTTTCTGCCCTGACTTGTGGTTTTATCTGGAGCAGGAGATCCCAGTCAGGAAAGGCCCTTTGCCAAAGCAGATTAGAAACGTAGAGAGTTGATTGGGCCCCTGAGAGGTTCAGAGATTTGTCCAGCGCCTTACAATCAGCATTTGGCAGAAGGTTTTGCCATTCATTTTTCTATTTCTTCCCATTAACCCTTTATTGCCATGTGCACAGAGGAATTTTGGCGATAGGACCTTCCCCCAAAGCAAGTGAGAGCAGAAGCAAAGAGGGAGGGAGGCAGGCCAGTTAACTGCTCCAGGAGGCTCTGGGGTGTGGGGGACGAAGGAGAGGAGAGAGCTGAATGCTGCTCAATCAGACTGTTCTTTAATAGCCCCTGGAAGTAAAAAAGCACCAAATTGAGGCTGGTATGTTATTCTTGGAGAACACATTTCTGGAAGCAGACTGTTCTGTTTTCCCTTCCTGTAATGAAGGCTTGAAAAGAAGCGTGAGGGGCAGGCATCCAGGTATATGAGTTACGAAAGTCTCAGGGGAACAGGAGGGAGTCGGTGAGTCACCGCCAACGAGAAAGCCCCAGACATTCTAGGAAGTCTGTTTTTCTTCTCTGTGGTCCTTGAAATGACTCTCCATCTGTTTTTCTTAGGAAATTTCCTATCTTTTAGTACCTGATTGAAATACCTACTCATAGTCAGTGTAGGGATAGCACGGTTCACCGAGGAACAGAGTGATGAAGTTGGAGCAGGAGCTTGGATTCCAAGCCCCACTCTGCCACTTCCTACTTAGGTGATCCTGTACAAGTACTTTCCCTCTTAAGGCCCCCAGTATCCTCAACTATAAAATTAGGGTGATAGACCAGCTGGCTTCTGAGATCCCTTCTAGCTCTAGATCTAGGATCCTATTTGAGACCTTGGGTGAGTCCCTTTCCTTTCCTGGGCCTCAGTTTCTTCCTTTGTAAAATGAAGGGGTTAGACTAGATGGCCTCTGAGGTCCCTTTTAGCTCTATATCTAGAATACTGTGAGCCCAAGATAGTCAACCAGCATTTATTAAGTACCTACTCCATGCTGGGCACTGGCAAAGCAATGAGCTTGGACCTCTTCTCCAGTACCTGTCTTGAAATTTTCACTTCAGCTTTCTGCTTCTACAATCCGCAAACCTGAAAGACAGCAGGCTTTGGCTTGGAGGATTAGCTCTGCCATTCACCAATGGTTTGACCTTGGGCAAGTCATTTAAGTTCTATGCTTTAGTGTCTTTAGCCCTAACATGGAGATATTGTTTGCATGGTAGTTCTGAAGATCTGATAAGATAATGGACATGCAGCCCAGGAGGACTGTAAGGAACTCTATCAACAATCAACCAATAAGCCTTGGTTTAGTCACTTCCATGTACAGGGCACTATGCTAGGTTTCTGAGGATAGAAAGACAGTGAATAAAATAGTCCCTACTTGAGAGACTCAATGATCTATGGACATCCTAGTTGGGGGATAAGAATGGAATGCAAGCTCCTCTTTTGCACTCCCATGTAAAGAATACTGGCCTAGGTCTCAGGGTTAGGGATTAGAGTCCTACCTGCCCTTTCCCTTGGGGGGGCCTTGGTTATTGCCCCCACCCCTCCCTGGAAATGGAAAGGTTGCTCTAGATCAATGATGGCAAACCTTTTAAAGACCAACTGCCCAAACTGCAAGCTTTATGCTATGTGTGAGCCCCCTGCCTTACCCCAGGCAGGGGAGGGATGAAGCACTCCCACTAGGCTACTGGGCAGGGGGGCAGGCAAAATGAGGAATGTCCTTAGGCACATGTGGAGAGGGGAAAGAGAACAGCCCCCTCTGGCATGCTTAGGCACATGTGCCATAGGTGCACCAACACAGCCCTAGATGGTCTCTAAGATATTTTTCAACCTTAATGTATTTGAATCCAAAGTCCCTTTCCCACTCTGTGACTCAATTTTCTCTGCTCTGAAATTGATGGTGGAGTGGATATTTGGCTAGATTATCCCTCTTCTCTTTCCTTTCCTCTTTTTTATTTTGCTCTTCTGCAAATATGAGCTTTGGACTATGTTTTCTTCCAATCCTCATGCACTCTCATCCTAATGACTTTCCCCTCTGTGGGCCTCAACTTCTTCCCCTGTAAAATGGGGGCTTGAGTTAAGGATAGTATGTCAGACTCCTCTCAAAGCTGACCAATTTTTGATTCACAGTGCTTCCTACATGGTTGCGTGCAGGGAGCACAGAAAGCCAGCTCTCAGTGCTTTGGTCTGAGCCCAGAAGTAAGCTCTGCCAAGGCTCATGCTGGAGCTGGGAGAGCCTTTTGCACCCCCAGCCCTGGCCTCTCACTGGCTCACAGAGCTGGAATGCATCACCAGGAGTCATCCAAACTCCATCTCCTGCCAGCTGCAAGGTCCAAGCCTCCCTTAGCCAGGGCGACCATTCTGATTAACAATGCACGGCCATGTTCAGAAGACTCTGAAAGGGAAGTGGCCTTCCCAAGGGAATTGGTCACACAGATTTCCCTGGGAAAAACAGGTCTTTGACATCCTCAAAAAAGTGCCTGTAGCCTTCAGCAGTAGTGAGGACAACTTGCTTTCCTCTTTGTTCCTCAGTTTCTTCATTTGTAAAATGGAAGGGGTTGATCAAGAGAATTTCTAAGGTCCTTCTCAGCTCAAAATCTTATCCTGTTAGGATTTTTTCAATGTTTCTCCCTTCCTCCCAACCTTCCATCCTCCAATTTTTATTTTCTGCAAATCTCTGTTGTTAGAAGCATGTTCCGTGGGTTTGGAATTATTACAAAAGAAAAAATGCCAGAAGATAGTTGGATTGGAACCATGAAGGCCTGGAGAACTCTTGGAGAGGAAGAATGTGGGAAGCGTAGCACTTCAAACCTGTGCTGGCTGGTTGGCTGGTGGCCGCTGGCACCCGAGCCAACAATCTCATCTGGATGCAAATGAAAGTGATGGAGCCTACTGCCTTTAGGAAGTAGACTCTGGCCATGCCCCACTCTATGTAACATTTTAGCCCTGGCCCCAAGACATGAGTCAGAGGGAGCTTTTTGGCAGGCTAGCGTCAGCATTGGGTAATGCAGATCTAGAGCTTCAAGGCTGGACCCCTTCATTTGAGATATGAGGAAACTCTGGCCCAGGGAAGGTAAGGGTCATCTGATTGATTTAACTCCTCTTTTTGGAAAGAGGAAGAGACTGAGGCTGAGGTCATAGAGTAGTAAATGGATAGAAGTGGGATGCAAAGCAAGGTTCTTGATTCCAAATCCAATGCTCTGCCTCTCTTTCCAAGAATGAAAAAATGAAGTCCTATCATATTCCTGACAGAATAATCACTCTTATTCCCATCTCTGGTTGCATTCCTCTCTGCTCAGAAATCTCCAGAGATTCCCTGTTTCCCTGGTGAGTGAAGGTCAGATCTCTTTCTTGCCTCTAAGGCCATCATGATGTGACTCCATTCTACCTTTCTTTTCCTACCCTTGTCTCCTGGTGCTCCTCTCCACTGATTCACTGCTAAAGTGAAATTGTCCTGTTTCTCCATGTGTGCTCTGGGCTTCCCTGCCCCCAATACATTGTTCCCTGTGCCTAGAAGACCTTCCTTCCTTCTTTCCTAGCCAGCCTTTAAAGGTCAGTTCAAATGGCACCTCTTCTTCTAGGGAGTCTTTCCAGATCTTTTGGTTGGTCATGGCCTCCCCTCTCAGACCTCATGGGAAGATTTGTGTCACAACCTTCTAATGTCATCTCACTGGGTGATATTATATATTGTCATTTTATAAGGTCTATGACAAGTGGGCCACTTTGGCTCGAACAGAGTGGACCAGAGGGGGAACTGATTTGGAAAGATAGACTCTAGCCAGGTTGTGAAGTTTTAAATCCTTAGGGAGTTTGTGTTTTACACTGCAGCCATAAAGATGCTGCTGCTAGGCTTTTTTGAGCAAGAGAATAATATGATGAGCCCTGGACACCAGGAAAATCACTTTGGCAGCTGAGACAGAGAAACCAATTAGGTACAATAATTCCAGAGAGAGAGGTGATGAGGACCCTGAACTGGGGCATTGTAGTATGAATGCACGGGACAATGTTATGGAGGTTGAACTTAAAAGACTTGGCAACTGATTAGACATGAGTGAGTGGCAGAGGGAGTGAAGAGTAGAGGCTGAATTCCCAGGAGATTGGTGGTGCTCTTGGTAGAAATAATGAAGACCCAAAGAGGGTTAGAATTTGGGGGAAAGATAATTATTTATGTTTTGTTTTGGCATGTTGACTATGAGAAGCTTATGGGACATTTTAGTTAGACATTTCTGAGAGCTAGTTGGTAAAGAGTTCACAAGGGACACACTAGGCCAGAGAGTCTGAGAGTCATCTACATAGATATGATAAGAGAACCCATGAGAACTAATGGCATCTCCAAGAAAGAAGGAAAGACACAAGGGGTGGCATTTATTTACTCCTCATTATGGGTGAAGCATTGGAGATACAAACACAAAAGGGAACACAATGCTGCTCTCAAGGAGCTCCCATTCAAATAGGGCAAGACTGCACACATAGAGGAGTAGTGGTCAGTGAAGTCTTTTTTGGCTCAGAAAGCTACAGGGTTAAGTGAGTGGAAATGTAGAAGAGTAGACCACCATATCCTTTCCAGTAGCTATGGCATAGTTGATACAATTAAGGTTTCAATGTGGGGGAAGGAGTGAATAGATAGAAGCTTTATGTTCTCCATGGCATGGAGGCTAGTGAGTTGAGAAGATATCTGGAGTTTGTTCTAGATGTGGTAGGAAGATTGAGGCAACCACCAATTGATAATCACTTTCAAGATTAGGACCTCCAGGCATGAAAGGGTTAGTGTTCTTTGGCTTGCTTTTGGCCTGAGTGACCTAGGTCTGATGAGTTCTGGATATATATATATATATATATATATATATATATATATATATATATATATATATATATATATATATATATATATATATATATAAAGAGAGAGAGAGAGAGCAAAATAAATGTCCACCCCATCCCCCACTCCATTCTTTCAATCTCGATGATTGTTATTAGCACTCATGGCCTGAGTAGCCTGGGGAGGGTAATAAAATAGTTTATTAAGAAGAGAAGATTGGTAATCGGGGAAATTTATACTTCTGAGAGCCTATAGCAACAAAATGGAGAGGGAGGAGATAAATGAATTGGGCTTGTAACTTAAAAATTAGAAAAAGAACAAATTATAAATCCTCAGATAAAAACTAAATCAGGAATCCTAAAAATTAAAGGAGAAATTAATCAAATTGAAAGTAAGAGAACTATTGAACTAATAAATAAGACTAGGAGCTGGTACTTTGAAAAAACAAATAAAATAGATAAAGTGCTGGTTAATCTAATAAGAAAGAAGAGAATCAAATTAACAGTATCAAAGATGAAAAGGGTGATCCTGATATGGCAGAATATAGTGTCTGTGTTCAAAGAATACAATTTGCATAGACTCTATCAAACTCAACATAAAGATAAATATGATTGTTTGGTCAGAGATGTGAGAAAAGATAAAATATTAAAACTGGGAAATACATTGACAACTCAGCAAAATACTTTCGTGAAGCAGAAGCAGCTAAATATTTCATCACTGAGAGCACGTTTTCAAATTGCCAAGATAATAGTGTGCACTGGCAGACCATTCGTGGTGGGAGAATTTGTTAAAGAGTGCCTTCTTTTTGTTGCCAAAGAGATGTGTCCAGAAAAGGCAGACTTATTTAGTACAGTTAGTCTTTCAGTATCTACAATTACACGAAGGATTGAAGAAATGGGAGACAATTTGCATCAGCATTTGCAAAACTCTGCAAGAAAACTTTCATATTTGTCTTTGGCACTCAACGAGAGCAATGATGTTCATGATTCTGCACAACTTCTAATTTTTATTCGTGGGGCAAATGACAATTTCAAAGTCACAGAAGACCTTGCTGCACTGCAAAGCATCAAAGGAACAACTATAGGAGAGGATATCTATGAAAAGGTTTCCCAAACTGTGAAGGATTTGGAGCTGTACTGGGTTAAACTAGCCAGTGTGACAACTGATGATGCTCCTAGCATGCATGGTGGGGTCTAAGAAAGACGTAATTGCTTGCTTTAACCAAGAGATGGACAAACATAACCATTCTCATCCAATAGCCATACATTGCCTCATCCACCAACAAGTGCTGCTATGTAGTAAATTACTGAAGTGGGACTCTGTTATCAAAATTGTGGCATCTTGTGCTAACTTCATTAGAGCTAATGCACTAAACCACAGACAATTTCAAGAATTTCTGTCTGAGCTAAATGTTGCCTATGAAGATGTTCTGTACTACACAGAAGTCCATTGGCTGAGTCGAGGGAGAATTTTAAGAAATTTCTATGACTTACTTCTACAGATTACAGCTTTTATGCTTTCAAAAAACAAAGAAGTACCAGAGCTCAATGTTGTACAATGGAAATGGCACCTCGCCTTTCTGACAGATGTAACAGAGCTACTCAACAGTTTCAATGTGCAACTTCAAGGAAAAGGGAATCTCATCTGTGATATGCAGTCACATGTGAAAGCATTTGAAGTAAAATTAGGCCTCCTTATCAAACAAGTGAAGGAGGAAAATTTCTGCTATCTCCCCTTAACTCAAAATTTGTTAGTGGGAAAACCCTTGATTGCATTCCCAAAAGAAATGTGTGGATTCACTGGAAAAGTTGCAAAAGGAATTCCAATTCAGATTTAAAGAGCTTCATCTCCATGAACAGGACATACAGCTTTTCTGTAACCCATTGTCTATTGACATTGAAAATGTGGATACAATTTACCAAATGGAACTAGCTGAACTGCAGAATTGTAACTCTCTGAAAGACGCATTCAAGTCAAGCAGCTTGCCTAATTTCTGTGCATCTCTCCCCTCTGAGACATATCCTAATTTCAGGAACCATGCACTCAAAAAGGCAACCATCTTTGGCAGTACTTGTGTCTGTGAACAGACTTTTTCCAGAATGAAACATCTGAAATCTCCAACCAGATCTAGATTAACTGATGCACACTTGCATCACTTATTAAGGCTAGCAGTGACAAATATGGAACTGGACGTTGATCATCTCATTAGCCAAAAGCAGGCCCATAGTTCTCATTGAAATACTGGTCAGTTTGTTGATTTAAATTTACTTGTTCTTTATCTTAAATATTGTATTTGTTCCCGTTTTGTTTTTTAACTTTAAAATAAGATATGTGCAGTGTGCATAGGGATTTGTTCATAGTTTTTTTATAGTCCAGCCCTCCAACGGTCTGAGGTACAGTGAACTGGCCCCCTGTGTAAAAAGTTTGGGGACCCCTGCCTTAGAGATAAGGAAAAAGATGTGCACAAAAATATTCATAGCTGCATTCTTCATAGTGGGAAAAAATTAGAAAATGGGGGGAGGGTGTCCCTCAATTGGGGAATGGCTGAACAAATTGTGGTATCTGATGGTAATGGAATATTATTATGCTGAAAGGAATAATGAACTGGAAGAATTCCATGTGAACTGGAAAGACCTCCAGGAATGGATGCAGAGTGAAAGGAACAGAACCAGAAAAACATTATACACAGAGACTGATACACTGTGTCACAATTGAAGACTTCTCTACTAGCAACAATGCAATGATCCAGGACAATTCTGAGAGACTTATGAGAAAGAATGTTATCCACATCCAGAGAAAGAACTGTGGGAGCAGAAACACAGTAGAAAAACATAGGATTGATCATGTAGTTCGGTGGGGATATGCTTAGGGTTTTAATGTTAAAAGATGTCTCTACTGCAAATATGAATAACATGGAAATTAGATTTTGAACAATGATACATGTATAAGCCAGTGGAATTTCTTTTCAGCTCCAGGAGGGGGGAGTGAAAGGGGAAATCATGAACCATGTAACCATGGAAAAATATTCTAAATAAAAAGAAAAGAAGAGAAGATTGTCAGGACTGCAAAACCTGGGGGGAGGAGTGTCCCCTGCCAAGAAAGATGATTGGACTTCGATAACAATCCAGTAATGGGGCCGGAGCAGGATAAGGAAGACCCAGAGCAGGCGGGACCTAAGAGACAGTTAAGTCATGACCGCTCAGAGATGAGAAATTATCCTGGAGGAAGTGGTTGCCAGTAGTATCAAGTACAGAAGAGAGCTAGAGGGAGGTTGAGGACTGTGGAAAAAGGCTATCCATTGGGTTTGGCAACTGAAATCATTGATAACTTAAACCTTTTTTTCATTTTTTTTTCAATGTACAGAAATATCTTTTTTCTGCCTCTCACTTCTCACTCAAACTCCAACTGAAAAAAGAAAAAGCATATACCCAGGCAGGAAAACAAAAACCAAGAGCAGAAAACTTCTCACATTGGCCATGTCTAAAAAATCAGTGCTCTTTTTTGCATCTTGAGTCTTTGACAGGAGAGGGATAGGTAGCATGCTCCATGATTGATTTTCTGCAGTGTGTGCTTAATCATTGAATCAATCAGAGTTCTTAAGTCTTTCAAGTTATCTTTATATTGTCATTGTTACTTATAAATTGTTCTTTTGGTTCTATTTACTTTGCATTAGTTCATATCAGTCTTCCAGGTTTCTCCGAAATTCTCTTTCATTGTTTCTTACAGCTCAATAATAAATACTCTGATACTTTTATAGACTTTTATTAGATTTGAATTGCTTGAATTGATGGACTAATATAAATTGAGCACTCCTTTAATTTCCAGTTCTTTGCTACTCCAAAACTGAGTTGCACATACATATAATTTTGTAGCTACGGATTCTTCTTTTTTATCTCCTTGGACTATAGGCCTAGGTAGTGGTATCACTGATTCAAAGGGTATATACAACTTAGTAACTTGTTACTAGACATAGTTCCAAATTGCGTTCAGGAATAGTTGTAACAGTTTGCAGCTCCATCAGTAGTTCATTAATGTCTGTCTTCCCACTGCCCCTTCAACAGTTGTCATCTTCCCTTTTTGTCAGTTTTGTTAAGCTGATGGGTAAGAGGGAGAGTCACAGAGTTGCTTGAATTTATATTTCTCAAATTACTAGTGATTTGGAGCATTTCTTGATATGGATATTGATAATTGGAATTTCTTCCTTTGAAAACTGCCCTTTCATATCCTCTGCCCATTTATCAAGGGGGAATGATTCTTATTCTTAAAAATTTAAAACAGGTCCATATATATTTTGGAAACGAGACCTTTATCAGAAAAACATTTAAAGTGTTTTGCTAACCATAAAGTGCTATATGAAAGTTTCCTATTACTATTTTCTCTTTTTTGATCCTTTCTATCCCTTGTTTGGTCATGAACTCTTCTCTTATCCATAGATCTGAAAGGTAATTCCTTCCTCGCTCTTCTAATTTTATATGATGTCATTTTATATGGTCATTTATTTCGACAAAATTTGAAGCTTATCTTAAGATGTTAGTTTATACCTAATTTCAGCCAAACTGCTTTCCAATTTTCCCAAAAGTTTTTGCAAATATTGAGTTCTACGACAGTATATAGGGCATTAGTAACTATGAAGAGATCAGTTTCCACTTGAATGATGTTTGGAAGCCAGATTGCAAGGTCAGGAGGAGTGGGAGAAAAAGTGGAGGCAGCAGCAAGTGTAGCCAGTCCCCCCACCCCCCCAGAGTTTGAAGATGAAAGGGAGAAGAGACATAGGATGCTATCTAGATGGAGTGGGAAGGTCAGTTGAGGATTTTTAACGGATGGGCAAACCTGGGCAGACCATATTATGTATACCCTGCTTGCCTCTCCTTTTTTAAAAATCAGAAACTCTAGGAAGGGAGTGGTCCTCTGTAATGCCCTAGAGCAGTACTACAATATGACTGATGATTTTCTGCTGGAAGAGAACTTAGAGGTCATCTGATCCAATATCCCCATTTTCCAAAAGCAGAATCTGAGGCCCAATGATTTGCCATGGTTGTATAAGTTGTCAGTGGAAGAGCCAGGCCTGGAACACACATCCAACCTTTTTCCTAGCATACCACACATATGCACTGAAGATTAGCTCAGGAATGAGGAATTAAGCTCACTGGTACCTTCAGTTCGATTTGGCCACGTCCAGAAATGGAAAAGAACTAGGTTGTCCCTGAGTTGGCACAGCATAGTGGAAAGAATGTTGAATTTGGAGTTTGGAAAGACCTGGGTTTACATCCTCATCCTCCCTCAACTATTGCCTGCCTGTGGGCCTGTGGGCAAGTTCTCTAAACCTCTCTGGTCTCCAATCCCCCAAACCATAAAGGGCAGGGATTGGATCAGAAGACTTCTCCAGCTTTAGGTGTGTGAGCCTAGCAGACCGAGCTGAAGCTGAGGCCCAGGTTAATGGTTGTACAAGACCCTCAGAGAGACTGAATGAAATGGCCACTGACCACAAGCCCCCAACAGAAAGAAGAAAGCCGAGGAGCCTGCAGTTGCCTTGGCCAGCTCTACCACTGTTTGATCGTTTGATCAGCTGGTGGGCATTTCTAGACAGATATGGAGATGGAACAGCAAATCTTCTAAAGGATTCCTGGAGAGGTCACATGTGCACTTGGCCTTTAGCCCTGGCCATCCAGGACTTTGCAGCAATGCCCACTTCAAAGGGTTCTACTTACTTGGCATGCAGATGAAGTCAGCCAGTTCTCAGCATCTTGGATCCAGCTTTCTGTGTTTGTTAGGTTTGCTGGCCTCATCTTCCACCCTAGCCAGGAAGAATAGATTCAGAATTCCAATCTTAGGAAGCATGACATGATACAAGGTCCAGAATGGGAGCCTAGGATTATTTTTTCTTTTGAAGATATCATTCACTTTAAATTCATGTTTAATTGAAACCTTTTGGTTTTTGTATCTTAATCCTATCCCTCCCCACATACCTACCCCTGCCCCCACCCCAGTAAGCCTTCCCTTATTACAGAGTTCAGCAAAATCAGCTGACATGGGGACCAAGTCTGACAGCATATTCAACTTCTGCACCTGTGGATTCCCATCTTTCCAAAGAAGGGAGGGAAGTGCATGTCCTCATCTCTTCTTTGTGTCTCTGATCAAGCATTATAGTTACAGAGTATCAGGCACCTTTGGGGGCTTTGGGGATTTTGTTTACTTTCTTATAAGCATGTATATAGTGTCCTCCCGGTTCTGCTTTCTTTGTTCTGTCGCAGTTCATAGAGTTCTTCCTATGTGGTTTTTCCCCTCTGATTTCCTCATATTCATTGTTTCTTAGGACACAATAAATAACAATCTATTATTCACAGACTGCAGTTCATTCAACCATTTTTCAATTTATGGTACCTACTTTGTTTCCAGTTCTTTGCTACCTCAGAAGAGTAGCTGTGAATGTTTTGGTGTTTATGAGGTATTTATTTCTATTTTTAACCTTCTTTGGGTATATGGCCAGCAATGATGGGATCTTTGCATCAAAGGATAGAAACACTGAATTTTTTAAATATAAGGAACCTCTATCTTCTAGTGTGCCGACTTTTTTTTGTCCTGGACCCATTGAGCAGTTGGGTGGAGCCTATGGACCTCTTTTCACAGAATAAGGTTTTTAAATGTATAAAACAAAATCTATAAGATTACCCAGAAAAATGAATTCTATTCAAATGGTTATCAAAATATATGGCAAAACAGTTCACAGACCCCAACTTAAGGACACCCAACCCAGAGTAGAGGTGACTTGTCCAGAGTCACTTCCAAAGGAGATAGTGGCAGAGCCAGGGTTTCAGCCCAGATCTTCTAACTCCAGATTGTCAGGAGACTTTGTCTTTGGCCCCATGTTCCACCATCCTCCTTGTATGACCTTGAGCAAATTGTCAGATCTAATTTGCCAAATGGAAATGATAATCCCTGCTCTGCTCTGCTACCGGACCCAGGCTATTGTGAGGATCAAGTAAGATAAGATGAGAAAGGGTGCTTTGGAAAGTCGAAAGCCTTCCTCACATTAGAGGGCTTACTGGGATTGTGTGGCCTGGCCTTAGGACTAGGACTGTGGGAGGATGTTGTTTCAAAACGGCCCAAACTGTGGGTTTTCAAAAGATTAAGTCACAGCCCTTCCTTTTGCTGGTAAAGTTACCTTGATGCTGTGAGGTCTCTTATTTTCAAATGGTTTTTGGAAATGAGAAGAAAGACAATGGTCAACAAAAAAGATTGCTATGAATAGAGAAAAGCAGCCAGAGCTTAGCTTCTTGATGACATAGGAGGTAGGAACGGAGAGACCTGTAACCGAATCCCAGCTTACTTAGGCCTGATGGGTTTTTGTTTTGAGTGGGAGCCTAATAATGTTTTTTCAGTGATGATGATGATGCCACCCAAAGGCCAATGTTATTCACCTCAATGGGCAAGGCTCTTTCCTTTATGTACATTTGACGTCAATTGGGACCTTTTAGAGTGATTGCATAAAAATAACTAGGAATTTCATGAATGAAAACATTTTTCTTTTGAAACACTGTAAGCTCTGTTATCCAGGAGAGCCAGGTAATAGCTGTTTGGGTTAATCAAATAAGCCAGGCTCTCTCTCAGGGTGCTTGCTGCTACAGAAGCCCATCTTGTTAAGTGTCAACGTGTCCTGGTGTATGTGAAGTCTGGGACTGTGAACCCTGGAACACCCTGTCATGACTGTAGGTGACCCAAAGGGCAGCAGAAAGCCACACAGGCAGGCTGGAGCTCGTCTCTTACATTGACTCAACTCAAAGAGGTGTCATGAAAGGTATTTCCAACTCAAGGGAAGAATGGAAAATGAGGTGGCTTGGTCTTATGCTTGTCCAGTAAGCATATACTCTTCTAATCAGTTCAGGTAACTTCAACACATAGATTCCACCATGTCACTCTCTTGCTCAAAAAACTTCAGTGGTTCCCTATTGTCACTTCAACTTTAACCTGTGGTATCAGGCCAGTTTCACAGTACTTCCCTTCATACATGTTCTGTTCCAAGCAAACTGGCCTGCCTACTATTCCCTGTTCAAAAAACTCCATTTTCTATTTCCATGCCTAGAATGCTCTTCTTCCTTTAACTTCTTGTATGCCCTGGCTCCCTTAAAGACTCAGTTACAGATTGCCCCAGTTAGTGCTCTGCCTTTAGCCCTCAGATTATTTTGTATTTACTCATGCTAGTTCATAGCGTGTAAGTTCCTTGAGGGCAGAAACTGTTTCATTTGTTTGTCTTTGTACTAGCACAGTGCCTGGCACATAGTAGGTACTTGCTTATTGAACTGAGTTGAATTGAGTAG
The DNA here is from genome assembly GCF_027887165.1 of Monodelphis domestica. Taxonomy (NCBI): domain Eukaryota; kingdom Metazoa; phylum Chordata; class Mammalia; order Didelphimorphia; family Didelphidae; genus Monodelphis; species Monodelphis domestica. Next base: position 50,156,760 of record NC_077235.1, on the reverse strand, counting down.
ACAGTGATTAAGCATCTACTACTGTGTTCAGGGCATTTGGGTAGACATCCAGATGTTGCTCCTGAGTGGTCCCTGAGAATTGGTGTGGTCAATTTGAAGGTAAGTCTTAATCATAGTTCAGCTGGTCTTTGGACAGCAGCAGTCAGGCAGCTCTTTTTACAGAAAAGGAGCATTCATTACAACAGTGCCGTCTTCTGATCTCCTCCAATGATCTCTCTTATCAGCCCATGAGACAACTCTCACACCAAGCAAATTCCATATTCCTGTAACTTTTGTGTCTCAGGCCTAGTGTCTCCCGTCGCCATTTTTATGTCATATTTATTATATGGTAGAGTTAAAGTTGAAAGGGACTTTCTTTATTGGTCATCTAGTTCAATTCCTTTCTTTTACATGAGGCTGAGTGACTTAGTCGGGGTTATAGACGTAGAAGAAGCAGGGCTAGGACTCACACTCAGGAGTCCAAAGAAGTGTCTTCCATTCACACAGTACTTTCTGTTTTCCAAAGAGCTTTCCTCATTTCAGCTCATATTGTTATCTTTATGGGAAGGAACCAGACTGGGAAGTAGCTGCCGAATGTCACAGAAAGTTAGTGAAACATCAAAACTAGCATTCAACCCAAGATCTTAAGATCAGAGGATTTATCGTTGGAAGGGATCTTTGGGAATATCTTATCCAACCCCATACTTTTAGAGATAAGGAGAGAGAGAGAGACCCAGTAAGATACTAAGTAGCATCTTGGAATAGGGGCTAGAACACTAGATTGGTACCAGGAAGACCTGCCTGGCTTCAGATCTGCTTCAGACTTTTACTAGGTATGGAACTCTAGAGAAGTCACTTAGTCTCTCTAGTCCTTGATTTCCTTCTCTGTAAAATGAGGATTTACACTGGATGCTTTATAAGGTCCTTCCAGCTCTCAGTCTAAAGATCCTAAGTGTGATCATTCACAAGCCTCTTCTCTCTGGGCCTCTTGTTTCCTCTTCTGTAAAATGAGAACTTGGACTTAATAATTTTTGGGGTCCCCCCTACTCTGATCTATGGTCATTTTACCTCTCTGGGTCACAGTTTTCTCCTTTGTAAACAAAATGTTTGGAATCTCTCAACTCCCTTGTAGCTCTGGATCTGTAGTCCTCTGTCTTCCCTGAGGCTGCACAGTTTGGGAGAGCTGGGCCAAAGGTTTAGTTCTAATATCAGCTATGTGACCTTCTCTGGGTAGGTGGGGTGGGGTGGACAGGTGGTGGGGATATTTGTGATAGCCACCTTCCTAGGCTGTTGTGAGGAAATCCCCAGGAAATGGAAACTGGACCACTCACTACCTACAGTAAATGGGAGAGCCAGGAACTGGAACTCTCTTCCTGGCGTACATTTCCCTCAGAGGCCACCCTCTTCAGTCATCTTGAGGGTGAAAGGGGGAATGGGCTTGCTGCTGTCTTCTGGGAGCGTTTGATTTGTCTCCTGGAGAAAATTCTTAGGTGGGGACCAAGTCTAGACTGATTACAAAAGCACCAGACACATGCCTAAGGTGTGAGGAGATCAGCTAAAAGCCAGTAGTGTGTAGGGGGAAACAATGCCCCATTGTAAGGAAAAGGGAGGCTCCAGAAAGTGATGGAATTCCTGGATCCTCCATTCCCATTTTCCCCAGCAGCATTCAGACCTGTGCAGGCCCTGGCTTGATGAGTCTCAATTCCAATTAGGATGAAAGTGAATACCAGCATAAAGGAAGAATCCTATGCATGCCCATCGTTTTGGGGAAACATGCCCTCTTTGCCTTTCACATCCAATTGTTTCTCTGAGTGATGCTCAATTATGCCATCTTTGTGTGTCAAGGCATGGCTAACTTGTGAAGAGTGAGGACAAGGAGGCTGCAGAGTGCTGCTCTGGCCGGAGATCTGGATTCATATGCCAGTTGTACCACTCATTAGCTATGTGAGCTGGGAAAAGTCCTTTCCCCTTTCCAAACCTGATTCTTTCAATGGAATGGAAGCTCTTGAAGATAGGGAACGTTGTAATCATTTTACATTCGTATTTCCAGTGCCTAGCATGTCATAGGTATTGAATAAATATTTCTTGATTCATTGGTTAGGGAGAGTGCGACTACAGGATCTTGGAAGTCCCTTCTAGCATTAGATATATGATACTATATGTTGTCTTGAGCATGTCTTTTCTTGAGGATGAGTTCAACCTTCTACCTCCCAACAGCTTCCAGTGGACCCCTCTCCTCCAAAGCCAGCTTTAGAAATACTGAACTGACTCACTGCCTTCACAGGCCACTTCCTGCCTCCTTACCCAGCTCCTAGATTCCCTGAGCCATGTGTTTTCCTTGCAAGTTACCTTAAATGCTAGTTTTCATGACTTTAGGTTTCAAGAGACAATTTTGTGAACCATCTAATCATCTGCTTCCTTCAACAGTTATCTCCCCATTGACTGATATTCTGTTTGGACTGATGCTTCCATTGCTGGCACACTCCTTCTACCACTTTTCATTTTTCTTGTCCCTCTGGTCAGAATCCTCAGCTCCTGAAAACAGATATATTTTCCTTGCCCCACTTAGTTTGCTCATTTGTTCCCATCCACCTCAGCCATAACCTCCAATTGGTCCACTCTAGTTCTGCTTGCCTCTTCTGTGCCTTCAGGTATGGTTACTTCATGGTTACCAAACTACCTTTCATCTTCAACCTTTTTCGGGGATCATTCCTTTTTGTCTTCTGACCTTCACTAAGATCTAGCTCTTTCCTGAGGTCACTGCTTCTCAGGCTACCCTTCCCAGTACTTGTTACACTTTCTCTCACAAATGCTCCTTTCTTGCCATTGCTGCTCCAAATTCTTCTACCACCATCATTTAGCAACCTCTCTTCTTTTGAGGTTCATACTCTCCGAATGTATCACCTCATCCAAAATCTGATGGCTAGTATTTAGTGACATGTAAGACATTCTCTCCTTTCTTTTTTTAAATAAAATTTTTTAAATTTTATTTAGTCAATTTAGAACATTATTCCTTGCTTACAAGAATCATATTCTTTCCCTCCCTCCCCTTCCCATAGCCAGCACACAATTCCTCTGGGTATTACATGTGTCCTTGATTAGAACTTATTTCCATATTATTGATGTTTGCACTAGGGTGATCTTTTAGAGTCTACATCCCCAGCCATATCCCCATCAACCCATGTGATCAAGCAGTTGTTTTTCTTCTGTGTTTCTACTCCCACAGTTCTTTCTCTGGATGTGGATAGTATCTTTCTCATAGATCCCTCTGAACTGTCCTGGATAATTGCATTGTTACTAGTAGAGAAGTCCATTCATTCGATTGTACCACAGTGTATCAGTCTCTGTGTATAATGTTCTCCTGGTTCTGCTCCTTTCACTCTGCATCAATTCCTGGAGGTTCTCTTCTTTCTTGATGAGTTCAGAGACTGCCTTGTTGTCTTCCTCTCTGTTGGAATTTCTGCCTCATGATAGAGACATTCCCTCAAGTACTCTAACTTCACAGTTCTTTCTTTATTATACCCATTCCTCCACCTCAGCTATATATAGAAATATCATTAATCTTGCCATCTTCCACAAATGTTTCACTTTTCTGTTTATAAACTCCTTATGAGGTTTTATTTGATCTGTTTTATTTGGTTTGATTTTATTTGACCTGAGCATTTCATCTTTCCTCATGTCTTTTGATTCCTAACATGCTCTTTGTCTTAACAGCAGCCTCCAATTAGCTCTTTCCCCTCAGTTTTTTCCCAAGCTGTCACCAGTCACTGGTACATTGGTGCATTCTCTTCCCTTCAAAATCACAACCCTTTGGTAAAATAACTCCCTACTGTCCTCTACACCCAGAGGTGTCAGACACATGGCCCATGATGCATTGCTGCTCACAACACTCCTGAGTATGGCCTGAACCAGATTAAAATGTAATTGGGAAATATTTAATGAAATAAATAAAATACAATTAGATATAGAGAATATGAATGTTTTTCTAAGTCAGTATTCCACTGGTAAGGATTCTTCTGTATTAGTGACCATTTCTATTTGGGTTTGAACCCCACTCAAGTCTCTTGCCTCCTTATCACACAGCTGATCATGACCTGACAAATTCCAACCCCAGTTAGTCTTATCAGAAGCCTCCTTGGCTCCTACTCATGTTCTCCTCAGTGGAAGGGGAGGAAGTCACACAACTGCATTCATTGTATCTCCTTCAAAGTAATATTATCTGATCTTAACTGAGTCCATCCTGTGGCATGGCAATCTTCTCATTCTTCCCACATTGGTTCTCTAGGTCACTTAGCACAGCAGCTCTTCTAAATCTTCTCATCTCTTCTTAAGCCTCCTTCATCCCTCTCTATCTACCCTCTCAGCTGAGGCCCTCATTTCATATTCCATTTTTTAAACGAGACCCTTCTATGAGAGCTGTTTTCTCATCACATATCATCTTGGCCCTTCTCCTTTTCATGATCCCCTCTCTGTATACACTTTTGATGAGATGCCTTCCTATCTTCCCCAGTCACTCGTCCTCCCCATCAGTCTCTGTCTCTTGTCTCTCTGTCTCTCTCTGTCTCTCTGTCTCTCTCTGTCTCTCTCTGTCTCTCTCTGTCTCTCTCTGTCTCTCTCTCCCTGTCTCCCTCTCCTTCCTTGCCTCACCTCTCCACCATGTACTGGTTCCTTCGCTGCTAACCCAAAACATGATCAAGTCCACCCAACCTAAAGTACTCTCAAAGAAACAAAAACCTCACCAGTTCCTAACATCCTCTCTACTTACTGTCCGACAGAACTCTTTCCCTTCCCTTTTTTGCTAAACTCTTTGAAAAAGTTATCTGTAGTCAGCACTTCTAATTCCTCTCTTCTCAATCCCTTCTAAACCCTTTGTAATATGGGCTTCTGACCTCATCACTGAATAGGGCTGCTCACTCATAAGGAGGGTCAAACACAGTTTGGCAAAGAAACATCCAAATCAGTAGAGAAACGAGCAGCTGTGGTGGTTGGTGGGGTTGGGTGGGGGCTGCACTAAGAGGAAGGATAATGCTGGGGACCAAATAGCCATAAGCAAAACAAACTTTCAGATCCTGATGATGCTGATGATTAACATTTAGCTAAATGATTAATAGCTTACAATTCTACTTGCCAGAAAAAAATTGGCGTGTTCCAAATTTCAATTTAATGCATAAATAGAAAAAAGATGAACATATTACAAATCCTAGAATGTTAACTCTAGAAGGCACTGAGGTTGTGGTACAGTGCAAAGAAAGCTAGATTTGGAGTTAGAGGGCCTGGGTTCCAGTCTCAGCTTTGGCATATTATCTGTATGACCTTGGCTAAGGCACTTAACCTCTTTGGTTCTTCATCTGTAAAATGGGGAGGATTAAAACGGGTAACCCATAACTCTATTTCTATAACCCTAAGCTCCCATTTTCTAGATGTGAAAATGGAGAACTACAGAGGGGTCACTCAGAAAAATCCTCTGATGCCTCTGTGAGGACATCAAATTAGAAATGCCTTCTAGTGATGCAGATGGCAGTCAATTTATACCTGCTCAGCTTATACTAATGTTATATAACACATTGCCTCAGGAGGCTTATTCCGTGTGCTGAGGGCTTTCCTCAATTCGTGCTCACATCTCAAGGATACCATTGGAACACTTGAATGGTACTATTATGTTTTACCACATGACCAGCCCATCTACCTTTTTGATAATACATTTCCCTAGTGGCATGACATCCTTTTACCCTGTTTCTTCCAAGTTCCTCATGTAGCTCCCTGCTGAAACCAGCCATGTACTTCTCCATTGTCTTCTATAAATTCTCTGTTCTAATTCTTTGCAGGCTAGTGATCTTCTTCACCTCCTCTCCCAAGGAGGAGAGACTTCTCTCTGCCAAGACTAACTCCCCTAAGTGCACAGGTGATCCTGTTTTATTCCTTCATTAGAAGACTGCCTCCTCTTATCATCCCCATCTTCTCATTTGCCTTCAATCTCTCCCTGCCTATTGGCTGTTTCCAAATATGTCCATGTCTCTCTACGTTCACAAATCCCCTCATTTGATCCTTTCAATCTATCTTAGTGGCTAAATTCTATGAAAAGGATATCTACAATAGATGCCTCTAATTCCTTTCCTCTCTCTCTTCTTAACTCTGTAGTCCATCTTCTAACTTGATCTGAAAGTTGCCATCTTTTCTTTAAAAAAAATCAATCCTATGTATTGGTTCTATGGAAGAAGTGGTAAGGGTTAGGTAGGCAGGAGGAATCAAGTGACTTGTCCAGGGTCACACAGCTAGAAAGTGGATGAGGTCAGATTTGAACCCAGGGCCACAATCCACTGAGTCACCCAGCTGCCTCCTCAGCCGGTGATCTCTAAATCGACAAATCTAGGCCCTTTAAAAACTCTTTAACCTTCTTGACCTCTCTGTAGCCTTTGAAACTATTGATCACGGGGATTCTCTTTGTTAATCTCTTTTTTCCTAGTTTTTCATGACACTGAACTCTCCTAGTTTTTATCCTAGCCATCTGACCATTCCTTTGCTACGTCTTCAGCCAGGTAATGCGTGCTATCTCTGGGTGTTCCTCAGGGCTCCATCCCAGGCTTTCTTCTCTTTTCTCTCTTTGATTCAGATGATTCTCAGATCTAGATGTGCAGTCTTTTCACCTCTCTGCTGATCTCCAGTCTCACATCTCCAACTGCCTGTTTGGTACCTCTAAATTGATGCCTTGTATGCAATTTAAACTCAAATTATCCCAAACTGAAGTCATATTTTCCTCTAAGTCTTCTCTTCCTAACTGTCCTATTCTGTTGAGGCTATTACCATCTTACAATTGACTTCTTACTCTTTAACCACCTATATCCAATTAGTTGCCAAGCTTTGTCATTTTTACCTTCACAACATCTCTTGGATATTTCCCCTTCTCTGCTCTGAATCTGCCACCAGGCTGCTGCAAACCCTCATTACCTTATATAGATTATTGCAATAGATGCTGGTGGGTCTGCCTGCCTCAAGTCTCTCTCCGTTCCAGTCTATCCTCTACTCAGCTTGCAATGTGACCTCCCTAATGCACAGGACTGTCCATGTCATCTCCCCTCAAGCCATAATCAATAAACTCCAGAGGCTCCCTGTCACCTCCAGGATCATACACACACACACACAACCCCTTATTTGAATTCATACCTTTCCAGTCTTTTTATACCTCACTTTCCTTTTTACACTCTATTCTAGTGGTACTGGCCTTCTTGTTGTTCTTCCATCTCTCCACTCTGTGCATTTTTATCAGCTGTCCCCCTTGCCTCATCTCTACCTCCTAGTTTCTCTGACTTCCTTCAGGTACCAGGTAAAACCCCACTAAGAACTTTCTGGTTCCCCTTAATTCTGGCACCTTCTCTTGGAGATTATTTGAATCTGAATGACTCCTGTCTTTATTACATGTTATCTCCCCATTAAACTGTGAGGTCCTTGGAAAGAGGGCTTTAGTTGATTTTTATTTCTGCATTTCTTTGTATCCCTCCCATCTGGCCAGAAGCCTGGTACACGAGAGCCACTGAATCAATTCTTGGTGACTTGATAAAACTCACAGCTTTATGATAATGCCAGTAGAATATCTGTGTAAAAAAGTGGATGGGAGAGGTTTAGGGCATTGAAGGAACTTTGTAATTTGACGGAATCCATTCTAGCCTTCTCTCTTTCACCCATTCATTTTTGGATCCATCTGGTCCATTTGTACTCTGCTTCAGTGGTAGGTATTCCGATGGGCAAGGACAGTGTCCATCCAACTGTATTCTTTATCCAATAGTTTTTTCCAGTTCAAATAATTTTTGTCTCACTCTTGAGATTGTGGATCTGCAGTGTTCCAGGGATTTATGGGATTGTCTACAAATAGGGGCATCTGGAGGACCCCACCATCTGTATAGGATTAATTTCTCTAGAGTGGCTTGATTCATTATTTCTTTGGAAGCAGGCTGCACCATGAGAGACCCCTTCTTCAGAGACCTGAGAAGATATTAGGAAGGTTCTCTCATGCATGCTGGTCACAAGGACCGGGAGGATATCTATCCCATGTCTCAGGACACTGCCTTTGTATGTCTACTCAAAGGTTCAAAGAGGGTAGGGGATGGTGATGACCTGGGCTCTGGTAGAGCTTGGCTTGGGAGGAGATGCTGAGCACATGGCCCATCCTCACTTGGGGAATGGTTTTTAGAGACAGGGACACAGTCTTAACTTATTTTTCACCTCTGAGAGGTTAAACCTTCTAAGAGCATGTTTGGTTTTGGGAAATGGCCAAAGTCTTTAAGAACCAAACCAAGTGAATAAGGTCAGTCATCAAGCTAGAGAATATATTTTGTTAAGAAGTGGTGTGTCTTGGAACCAGGATTTAAGTCCTGCCTCTGGTGAGGCCTGGCTGTGTATCTCAGGCCAATCACATCACTTCTCACTGCCTCACAGGATACTCAGAGGCTTGTGGTTGCATGACAAGTGCTTATATGTGTTGGCATTACCATCAGACCCCTGCACCCAGGAAATCACAGGCCTGCTGTGGGGCTCAGCCAATGGCAGGGACTACTAGGCAGACAAGGGAAGTAGGAAAAAAGCCAAAGTATGAGAGTGTGCTATTAGGCAAAGGCAGAGGGGTGTCAGCGAGAGGCAAGGGCAAGGTGAATCCAGGCTACATGTGCTTGGTGCCCACTGAGGAGGTGGGAAGCTTAGTAAAGATGATGACTTCCTTTCAGGATCCTCCTTGGGATTTCATGGATGCCCAAAGGCTTTTTGCTTTTATTTTTATCTCTCCAAGACTGAGCACAGGGCCTGGCAATAGTAGATACTTAATAAATGCTTGTTGAATGAGCAGTTGAGTGAATGAATGAATGAATGAATAAATACAGAAGCATTTACTAAGCCATTACTATGGGAAAGTCACCATGCTGAGTGCCAAGGATACAAATGGAAAATATTCCCAATAGGGGAAGGGAAAATATAATAGCTGCAATTTAGAAGGAAAGGCCTTTATAGGATTCTGGCTGCCAAGATGGCAGAGTAAGGAATACTCTGAGCTTGTCCAAACCTATCTAAACAGATGGGAAAAACCACCTTGTGGTCTTTAAGATAGTATGGCAAAGCAGATGTTTCTGGGGTTGAATCATTTGACATTGGTGGCAAGAATGCTTGGGTTTTAGCTGCTCTCCTTTTGATGAGAGATCTCCTCATGCTGTTGCCATTGCCTTGACTTGGAAGCCATGGTGTGCCTATCTCTCCCTCCTCTCCCCACCTCTTCCTGGGAAGACAACTTAGAAATGTACACACAGAGGAAGTCCAGCAGATTTTACTCTATGCAACAGGTTTGCATTTCAGTGTCTGTGACATTTATGTACCCCTCACCCTGCCACATACATACTACTTTCAAGAGAAAAAAGGGTACACGTACACTAATGTTCACCATCATCGCAAAGATACATTTTATTTTACAAAACAGAACTTGTCATCTCTCTTCCATTTAATATTTAGGAAAGAGACAGACGACAGACAGACAAGACAGGACAAAATAGAACAAGACAGAAGAGAGAGCTCCTAAGGAGATTTCCTTTGCAAAGGGTCATCGCAAAGGGATAGGTACCATCAAAATGTGGCCTTGCACTTTTGAGTCAGTGGACCAGCACAAAGAAACACAGCACATACAGTAGGATGCCGGCCAAAAGACCCAGCATGGAATTCTCTGACCCAAGACTTTTAACGCTTTTCCCTTCTTTGCTTTGCTGGTTCAGAAGTTGCTTGTTCAAAGGGGCTTCGTCCACTTCCAGGTCATAAGCTAGTTCTGCAAAGAGAAAGGAAGGAATCCAGTGTTAGTAGTGGCATCAGATCCAGGCTATGCTCCGTTCTTCTGCTTCTGATTTTTTTGATTTGTGTTATTTCATAAATATCTTTCCATATTTCTGCATATTTTTCATACTTGAGAAATTACATGAATTTACATTACATTATTTAACCATTCCCTGATGGTTGGGCATTTCTGCTCCCTTCCTCCAATTATATCTAATGCTGCTATGAAATGAGCAACAGATAGCTCCTTTTTCATTTAATACTTTCAGAGCATCTTCCCAATAATGTTACTGTGGGGTGAGCGAGCATGGTTAGTTTTTGTACCTTTTCCTGCACACGCTGCTAGATGATTCTTGAAAAAGATTCTACAAGTTTGCAATTCCAGCAGCGGTGAATTAGTGTATCCATCTCTCCTAAGTTCCCTCCACCACAGGAGTTTCATTGTTTCTACTTCTTGTGGGGCTCTTCAATGGCCATGATGCAGTACCTCAAAATTCTTTTCATTCACCTCTGATGATTTTTAAGATGATTATGACTTGTAGCCCCTCCTGCACATCACTTTTTGGGCCGTTTGCCCATCAGGCCATTGGGACTTTTGAACAGTTCCTCACATTTTCTTTCTCTCCCCTTCACCTTCTTCCACAGCTGATCATTTGCCAGCTCTTGTCTGGTCTGGTGCCCCTACATCAGTCTCATCTCTCTACTTATACAGCCCTCATTTACCTCTTCTTCCCCTGAGCTATTTCAACAAATAATTGGTTGCCCTGCCTCCCCTCCAGTTTCTCTCTTGTTCAATCTAGTCTCCACACAATTGCCAGAGACATCTTCCTCTCCCTCTTCTCTGCTCCATGAATGTCAATGGTTCCTCATTCCCTCCAGGAGAAATACAAACTTGGTTCAGCCAAACTGGCCTACTTGATGTTCTTTGGCCACATTTTCTCTCCTGCCTTCATCTCTTTGTCCAGGCATGTCTGGAATGCTTCCCCTCCTCTTTCTTGCAAAATACCTTGCACACAATAGGCACTTAATAAATATGGGACTCGTCAAATTAGATTGAAATGAATTTATCTCTTGTGTTTGCCATAAGTATTATCCAATTATTCCAATAATTTCCTAATAGTTCCTGAGTTGTGGAATTAAGAAAATCTCTCTTCACAATTGAGATAAATACTTTTATTCCTTGTTCTCTTCTTCTTATTCTTAGGTCTCTAATCCAACTGGAATTTTACTGGGCTTTATTGCATAAGAAGACATGCTTTCTAAATTCCTTTCCCACATAATTATAAATCAATTTTTCCATATAGACTTGTTAAATAATGGATCCTTTCCTGTGGTTTTATTTTTCACAAGTTTCTTAAGCAGTTTTTTCTATATTATAAAGTTCCATGGATCTGTTTCTGTTTGCTCAGTATCAGATAATTATAATGATAACCACTTAGTGTAATATATTTCAAAGTCTAGGAATATAAGCCCATCTCTGTTGACTTTTCTCATAAGCATACCCCCCTGATACTGGCCCACTTGTTTTTATTTTTACTAATTCTATACAGATGCATTTTTGTATCACAGGTTATGTAAATTAATTTGGAGAATAATGCCATTGTTGCTATATTAATTTGACCCATACATAAAATTAAACAAACCTCCAGTTATTTAGCTCTTTCTTGACTTCAGTCATTATAAGGTCTAAAGTCCTTTTAGAGGTTCTTTGTAGTCCTCTATAGGCTAATTCGCAAATATTGGACAATTTTTACTGTTGTACAATGGGATTTCTTCTTTTTAAAAATTGTATTTGCTTGTTCTTTATTTGGAGTAAGAGGATAATCGTGAATGTGACTGCTTTGCTGCACTCATTTTTATTTCTCTTTTAATTTCATAAAGATGGATTTTTCTAATATTAATGTGCTATCTACAAATGATATTTTTACCCAAGTTTCAATGTTAATGCCTCTGTTCTCTTCTTATCTTACTAAAATGGTAAGAATGTTTTTATTATCAAGATATTTTTTTTTTACCAATTACATGTAATAACAAATGTCCACATAAGTTTTCTGAAGTTGCATGATCCAAATTGTCTCCCTCCCTTCCCTTCCCCCTTCCACAGCTGGCAAGCACTTTGATCTGGGTTATACATGTATTATCGTGTAAAACATTTCCATATTGATCATTTTTTAAAGAAAATAATCATATAAAAACCAAAACCCCCAAACAAAAACTCAAATAAATTAAAGTGAAAAATCACACACTTTGATCTGCATTCCTGTTCCAACAGTTCTTTCTCTGGAGGTGGATAGGATTGCTGTTAGTAGCTGAGCCTATCATAGTTCATTATTTCACAGTATTGCTGTTACTGTGTATGATGTTCTCCTGGTTTTGCTTATTTCATTCTGCATCAGTTTGTGTTGGTCTTATAAGCTCTTTCTGAAATCATCTTATTCATTATTTCTTACAGCACAGTAGTATTCCATCAGCATTATTATATACCACAATTTGTTCAGCCATTCCTCAATTGATGGACATCCCTTTAGTTTCCAGTTCTGTGCCACTACAAAAAAGAGAACCTGTAAATATTGTTGTACAAGCAGATCCTTTCCCCTTTTTAATTATCTCTTTGGGATACAGACCTAGTAGTGGTATTAGTGGAGCAAAAGACATGCTTTATTTTATAGCCCTTTGGGCATAGTCTGGTAAGACTTTTCAGTGTCTTGTCAAATAAAAGCAGCAAAAGAGTAGTAGTCCTTGCATTGTGTCTACTTGTTTTTAATCCTCATCTTCTACCTTAGAATCAATGCTGTGTATTGGTTCTAAGGCAGATGAGTGATAAGGGTCAGACAATGGGGGTTAAGTGACTTGCCCAGGGTCACACAGCTAAGAAAGGTCTGAGATTTGAACCTAAGACCTCCTTTCTCTAGGCCTGGCTCTCACTGAGATACCCAGCTGCCCCTGCATTGTGTCTACTTTTAGTGATAACATTTCTAGCATTTCTCAATTTTCTGTTATGTTGGTTCTTGCCCTTTGGTAGATTTTTAAAATTTTGTTGAGAAAAAAATCTTTTTATATGTTATTTTTATCACAAATTATACATTATTAAAAGCTTTTCTTTGTCCATTGGCTATTTTTTGACGTTTTTGGTGTTTTCATTATTGTCAAACCTTATATGCCCAATAATTAGTCTTACTTGATCATGGTGAATAATTTACTTAATGTATTGCTGTATACTACTAGATAATGTTTTAATTATTATTTCTGCAGCCATATTTGATGGCAAAATTCACCTATAATTTTCATTTTCAGCGTTTTCTACTTTACATTAAAATCAATATATTTTCCTAATAAAAAGCTAAGAAAAAATAGCCACTAAAACATCATCTACCAAAACTTGTTGAGCTTTTCTCCACTTTTTTTGGATTCCAGTTATTTCCTGTTTCAAACTCGCTTCTCTGACTACTTTGGTATGTGTGAATCTTTCTATCTTTGACAATATCCAATAACTCCAAGTATTATATTTTATAAGATTTATTAATAATCACTTGAAGTAGAGGAAAAGTATATCCTGAGTAAAGACAAGTTTACCAGACCACAAAAAGCAGAAGAGAGAGAGGGTGGAGCTACACAAAATTATCTTCAAAACATAAGAACTTAACGTGAGGACGGAAGTGGGGTGCTGGGAAACCTAGTCCTGGAGTACAAAATTCTAATTACACAATACTTTGGGACATCCTTATTTTTCTGTAATCCACATGACAGTAGGATCTCTGGATCAAAGTACATTGATATTTTGGTCTCCATGTCAGATTGCCTTCCAGAGTGGTTGTACCAATTTAACAACTCCACCAAGGGCAATGCAGTGATCCTGAGCAACTTGGAGGAATCTACGAGAAAAACCACTATCCACATTCAGAGGAAAAACACAGAAGAAAAAGAGCTGCTTGATCACATGGGTCGAGGGGGATATGACTGGGGATGTAGACTCTAAATGAACATCCCAGTGCAAACATCAACAACATGAAAATAGGTTCTGATCAAGTACACAAGTAATACCCAATGAAATTGTGTGTCGGCTGTGGGAAGGGTAGGGCAGGGAGGGAAATAATATGATTCTTGTAACCAAGGAATAATGTTCTAAATTGACTGAATAAATTAATTTAAAAAAAAAGAATTAACACCATCAGAGGTGAGAAGAGGATCCCACAGACAAGGTGAGAAGTGGGTCCCACAGATACTGACAGTGTCTGTGGGATCCACTTCTCACCTCTGAAGGTGTTAACTCTTATCGTAGACCTCTGAAGGTGTCAACCTTTTATCATATGCTTCTGAAGGTATCAGCTTTTTATCATAGGATTCACAAGTTTCTGACTGATTGAGTTATAAGTCACTTAAAGCAAATGACTTGCAAAATTACTTTTTTACTTAGTGTTAAGTAGGGGTGCTTTGAGTTCTGGAGTTATCACTCATTTTAGCAAGTGACTTGAGAATTTTCTTACTTCTTCAAGTAAGTGACTTGTGATTTCTCTTACTTTATGGCTAACAAAGTGTTAACTCATAATAGACAAAGAGAATAAAGAATTCCCTTTCACAAAAAAAACCAACTCCACCAAGAATATATTAGTATTCCCATTTCCACAACTCTCCCAAAATTGAATATTCCCATCTTTTGTCATATTAATCAGTTTGCTGGATGTGAAGTGAAATCTGAGTTGTTTTCATGTAGAGGCAGTTAGAGGGCACAATGGAGAGAGATTTTGACCTACAGTAAAAAAGATTTGAGTTCATATCCTACATTGGACATTTACTAGTTGTGTGATCCTGTCTGTTTCAGTTTCCTTTATATGTAAAATAAGGATGATTATAGTACCTACCTTGCAAGGTTGTTGTGAGCATCAAATGGGAAAATATTTGTGATTCAGTTTGCAAACTTTAAAGTACTATATAAATGCTATCTGTCATTATTGCTATTTTGGTTTGCATTTTTCTTATTAAACAGTCCTTCAAAGCTGGAAAGATCTGCAAGAACTGATGCAGAGGAAAATAAGCAGGATTGGGAGAACATTGTACACAGTAATAGCAACATTGTATGATGATCAGCTGTGAAAACTGGGCTCCTCTCAGCAATGCAATGATCTGGGACAATCCTGGATGACATATGATAGGGAATGCTCTCCATCCAGAGAAAGAACCATTAGAGTTGTCTTTCATGATCAGTGTATTTGTGGTTTTGGCTATATATGAGTTTGCTATTACAACAATGACCAATATGGAAGTGTGTTTTGCATGACAATAAAAATGAAATTTAAAAAAAAGAGTTGAGGAAGGAAATTACATCTTGCTAAAAGGTACTATAAACAATGAAGTAATATCATTACTAAACATTTATGCACCAAATGGTATAGCCTCCAGTGTTCTAAGGAAGAAACTAAAGGAGCTGAAGGAAGAAATATATAGTAAAATCATACTAGTGGGGGACCGCAACCTTCCCCTATCAGAACTAGATAAATCGAACCAAAAATAATTAAGAAAGAAGGGAAGTGAATGAAATGTTAGAAGAATTAGAGTTAATAGATAGCTGGAGTTCATTCTTGACTTCTCTCATACCCCACCCCATTCAATCTGTTGCCAAAGTCTGTTGATTTCACCTTTGCAACATCTCTCAAACATGCCCCCTCATTTCCTCTGACACTGCCAGTGCTCTGGTATAATCCCCTTATCATCTCTCACTTGCACTATTGCAATAGCCTGATGGTGTGTTTGTTTTTTTCAGATCTCCTCACTCCAATTCATTCTCCAATCAGTCACTAAAGCAATTTTCCTACAGCTCAGGTTTGACCATGCCATCTCCTATTTGATAAACTCGAGTGGCTTCCTATTGTCTCTAGAATGAAATATAAAATCCTATGTTTGGTATGCAAAGCCCTTCATGACCCTGTGTCCTCCTACTTAAACCTCACTCTCTGCCTGATGATACTGGCCTTGGCTATTCCACAAATAAGACACTCCTGTCTTTTGGCTCTGTGCCTTTTCTCAGGCTTTCCCCCTTGACTGGAATGCTCTTTCTTCTCAACTTCACCTTCTGGCTTCACTAACTTTCTTTTCCAACTAAAATTCTATATTTTAAGCAAGCCTTTCCTAACCTCTCATAATTGTAGCACTTTCTGCTAATCATTTCCTATTTATCCTCTACACAGCTTGTTTGTTTACATTTATTTGAATGTTATATCCACTATTAGATTGGGAGTTATTTGAAAGCAAGGACACAGTGTCTGGCAAATAATAATAGGCAAGTTCTTGTGGATTGATTGGAATAAAGAAAGACCTGAGTTTCAATCCTACCTTAGCCAGATATAGCTATGAGACTTTGAGCAAGTCACTTAATCTCTTTTTGCCTCAGTTATCTCATCTGTGTTACTAAATTGTGTATAGTAATAGCATTTAATTTATAAGGTTATCATGAGGATCAAATAAGATACTGTATATAAAGTATTGTGCAATCTTTAAAGCCCTATATAAATGCTAGCTAGTAGTAACAGTAGCATATGCTCTAATAGATTGATCCTCAAATATTTTGTAGATTTTGTAGTTTTTTGAATGGAATTTTCCTTTTCTTATTGCTTAATAGAATAGTAATTTTTGTGCGTATTTTGTATCCTGTTACTTTACTGAATCTATTTAATTGACTCAGAAAACCTAAATAATCAGCAAATAAACCAAGTATAAACCATCATGTCATCAGAAAATAGGAATTTTCAAGCCATTCCCCAATTGACAAATGATCAAGGGATATGAATGAATAGACAGTTTTCAGATGAAGAAATCAAAACTATCAATAATCACATGAAAAAGTATTCTAAATCCCTCCTAATTAGAGAAATGCAAATCAAAACAACTCTGAGGTACCACCTCACACCTAGAAGATTGGCCAATATGACAGTAAAGGAAAATAATAAATGTTGGAAGGGAATGTGGCAAAATTAGGACACTAATGCATTGCTGGTAGAGTTGTGAATTGATCCAACAATTCTGGAAGGCAATTTGGAATTATGCTCAAAGGGCTTTAAAAGAATGCGTGCCCTTTGAGGCAGCAATACCACTACTGGGTTTGTACCCCAAAGAAATAAAAAAATAATTGTACAAAAATATTAATAGCTGCACCTTTTGTGGTGGCAAAAATTGGAAAGTGAAGGATTGTCCCTTGATTAGGGAATGGCTGAACAAATTGTGGTATCTGTTGGTGATGGAATACTATTGTGCTATAAAGAATGATGAACTGGAGAATTTCATACCAACTGGAAAGACCTCCATGAACTGATGTGGAGTGAAATGAGCAGAACCAAGAGAAACATCATGGGACAATCCAATGTAATGGACTTTGCCACTAGTAGCAATGCAGTGATCCAGGATAATCCCAAGGGACTTATGAGAAAGAATGCTATCCACATTGAGAGAAAGAACTGTGGGAGTAGAAATGCAGACAAAAACATATAATTTGCCACTTGTTTATATGGGTATAGGATTTTGTATTTTGGCTTTGAAAGATTATTGCAAAAATGAATAATATGGAAATAGGTATCAAATGATAACACTTGTATAACTCAGTAGAATTGTTTGTCAGCTCCAGAAGTGGAGAGGGAAGGAAAATGAATCACGCAAATATGGAAAAGTATTTAAAAAGGAAAAAATAGAAGGAAAAAAAAGAAAGTAGGGATCTTCTCTTTTGCATGCTTTAAAAAAACTCTTAACCTTCCATCTTAGAATCAATATTGTGTATTGGTTCCAAGGTGGTAAGGGCTATGCAATGGGAGTTAAGTCATTTACCCAGGGTCATATAGCTAGAAAGTGTTTGAGGCCAGATTTAAAGTTAGGATGTCCTGACTCTCAATCCACTAAGCCACTCAGTTGCCTCCTCTCATATGCTTTTACAATTTCTTTAACTTTTTTCTTTCTCTAATATAGCTATTGTTATTATTTTTAGAATTATATCAGATAACAGGAGGTAAAGGGGGTGCAGTCTTGCTTTACTTGTATATTCATTGGAAAGCTTCTAATGTTTTTCCTATTGTATATAATGCTAGTTTTCAGGTTTCGATATTGTTTACCATTTTAAAAAGCATCCTTACTATGCTATGCTGTGTAGGGTTTTTAGCATACACTAATGTTGCACTTTATCAAAACCTTTTTTGGCATGTGGTTTGGGATGTTTTTGTGTTTTAAGAAGTTTTTATGTTTTAAGAAGATTAATGATGCTGATAGTTTTCCTAATGTTCCAATATCCTTGGTTCCTTAGTATAAATCCCAAATGTAAACTTGATTATAATAAATAACTTTTGGATATATTGCTGTAGTGTTTTTGCCAAGAATTTATTTAAAAAATTTGAATCCATATTTATTAGGGTTGTTTCATTTGCATTCATTTTACTATTAGTGATATGGAATAATTTCTTTCATATTTCTTCTTCTGCAAGATGTTTGTTTATATCTCTTTAGACTTATTGGAAAATGTTTCTTGGTCTTACATTGGGAAATCAACACATCTGTGTATGTTAATTTATGTTGATTCTTTTCCCAATGATTAGACATCCTTGCATCTCTGGTATAAATCCAACTTGATCATATGAATAATTTTTGGATATATATTTATATTGGTTTTGCCAGGATTTTATTTAAAACTATTAAATCAATATTCATCAGTTATTTTATTTGCATTCTTCATACTATTAGGGCTCTAGAATTTCTTGTATTTCTTCTTCTAAAGGCCAGTTGTTCATATCTTTTTGCCTGCTGAATGCCTCTTGATCTCATATAGAAAACCAATATATGACTATATGTATATCATGGGTTTCAGACTTTAAAAAAATATTTATGACTTCTCTTTAGTCTTACTGCAAAGGCTTTTTAAATGTCATGTAAATGAACTGAGCGCAAGGTCAAGTATTTTGAAGTTGTATTTATAGATGTCCTGAGTGTGTCATCCTTTTAGCAATAAGATGTTTTTCTAAGTACTATATCTAAATGTTGATGGTTTTCATGGATTTATTTTGTGTCTTGTTGCTTTCCTGAAGGAATTAATTCTCTTAATACAATAATAGCTAGCATATATTATTGTGCCTTGAGTTTTGTGAAGCCCTTTAGAAATACATTATTTTGTTTTATCCTCTCAACAATACTGGAAAGTATGTGCTGTTATTATGGCCATTTTACAGATGAGGAAATCTAGACAGAGAATAGTTGAAATAATTTTCCTAAGGTCACACAGCTAGTAAGTGTGCTTAGGCAGAATTTGAACTTAGGTCTCTCCAACTACATGTCCAGCACTGTATCCTTGCCCTTACCTAGATGTTTTAGATTTCTTCATATTTTCTGGCATTTACTCAGTAATTATCTGTCATCTGAAAGTAGGGAAAAATTTGTAGTCTTTGCTAATGTTTGTGCTTTCACTTTGCAGTAGTAGAAAGATCCCAGGCAGTAGTCAGAGGACTGAGATTTGAATCTTCCCTCTCCCTCTTGGACCTGTGTTACTTTAGGAAAGTCATTTTTACCTTTCTGGATCTCCATTTCCTTATCTGTAAAATGAAGACTAAACAATCGACTAAACAATATTCCAGGTTCCTTCCAACTTACAGCTGTGATCATGAGTTCTCCTGCCAGAAGATTTTCTAGAATTCTAGAAAATACTCATTTTTCTCCAGTAGTAATGGGAACAGCTTCCAGTGCTTCACCTTTGCAGATAATTTTAGCTCTAGTTCTCCACTCTCTCCCTTTTGGTTCTTCATCTATGACTTGCTCTATTTTGCTTTTTGAGATTGGGTTATTTGGGATTTCTATTTATTTTATGGACTTGAGGGTTTTAGAGTTTTGTAGATAATTATGCCTTTATTTTTATTTCCTTTTTTGGATGAATCCATCTTGTTCTTTTTCATATGGAGGACAAATTGATTTTCTTCCTTTTTGGATTAGGTTCGCTAATGGTTGATCAGTTTTGTTAGTATTAGCAAAAAACTTGGCTATTTCTGGAGTCCTTTTGAATTTTTTTCTTTACTCTTATCTCATTGCGGTCATCAGTGGCTCCATGCAGACAAAGAATTCTAGAGGTTCCTGAGCCAAATGTGTCTGTAATAGAATTTTGTTCTCTTCTTATGCAAAAGTACCTCACCAAGACCAGACTAGGTGGCTTATATCAGTAGTAGTATAAAATTAGGAAAGCAAGGTTCAAGAAGAGGTGATCTAGGACCCTGGAGAGCTCCAAGGAAAGCCCTCACAGACCTCACTTTCATAAAGGCAAACACCCATCACAGGCAATTTCAGTTTCAGAGCCTACTCCTACTCCATACTGCTACCCCATGCCAACTTGTTTTGGGGTAGAACTCTGATTCGTTTTTAAAATTTACATATTATTCATTTTTGTAATAATCTCTTAAGTGATAAACCATATGTTTTCTTCTGTATTTCTACTCCCACAATTCTTTCCCTAGATGTGGACAGCATTCTTTTTCATAAGTCCCTCAGAATTGTCCCACAATGTTTCAGTTACTATGTATAATGTTCTCCTGGTTCTGCTTATTTCACTCCACATCAGTTCATGGAGGTCTTTCTAGCTCTTACAGAAACCAAGCAGTTCATCATTCCTTATAGCAACAGTATTTCATCACCATCATATATACCACAATTTATTCAGCCAGTCCCCAATCGAGGGACACCCTCACATTTTCCAATTTTTTGCCACCACAAAAGGGCAGCTATAAATATTTTTGTACAAATAGAACCTTTCCCATTTTTTATCTCTTTGGGATACAAACCCAGTAGTGGTATTGCTAGATCAAAAGGCATGAAATCTTTTAAAGCTCTTTGGGCATAGTTCCAAATTGCCTTCCAGAATGGTTGGATCAATTCACA
Source organism: Monodelphis domestica (assembly GCF_027887165.1). Classification (NCBI taxonomy): domain Eukaryota; kingdom Metazoa; phylum Chordata; class Mammalia; order Didelphimorphia; family Didelphidae; genus Monodelphis; species Monodelphis domestica. Next base: position 50,136,099 of record NC_077235.1, on the reverse strand, counting down.
ACTCCACCAGCAATGCATTAGTGTCCCAATTTTGCCACATCTCCTCCAACATTTATCATTTTCCTTTACTTTCATATTGGCCAATCTTCTAGGTGTGAGGTGGTACCTCAGAATTATTTTGATTTGCATTTCTCTAATTAGGAGGGATTTAGAACACTTTTTCATGTAATTATTGATAACTTTGATGTCTCCATCTGAAAACTGCCTATTTATATCCCTTGATCATTTGTCAATTGAGGAATTACTTGATTTCTTATAAATTTGACTTAGTTTTTTATATATTTGAGAAATTAGACCTTTGTCAGAGAATTTTGTTATACAAATTTTCCCCAATTGGTCACTTCCCTTCTAATGTTGATTGCATTGGTTTTGTTTGTACAAAACCTTTTAAATTTAATATAATCAAAATTATTCATTTTACTTCTTGTAATGTTCTCTGTCATAAAGTCTTACTTTCCCCATACATCTGGCAGGTAGGTATACTATTCCATGTTTACCTAATTTACTTATAATATCACTCCTTATGTTTAGATCATATACCCATTTTTGAATTTATCTTGGTGTAGGGTGTGAGATTTTGATCTAAATTTAATCTCTCCCATACTGTTTTCCAATTTTCCCAGCAGTTTTTGTCAAATAACGAGTGCTTGTCCCAAAAGCTGGGATCTTTGGGCTTATTAAATACTAATTTACTGAGGTCATTTACCCCAAGTCTATTCCATTGATCCACCCTTCAGTCTCTTAGTAGACCTCTGATTCTTAAAGAGCATTCATGTATGACAGACTTAGTTCCTTAGCATCATGCCGGTCATGAGAGACAGTGGCATGTAGCAGAGTACTGGACTTGAGAAGGCTTTCTTTGCAGTGCCACCCCTCTGCCATCCTAGCTGGGTAACCATTTAGGTCTGGGAGCTTCAGTTTCTTCATCTGTCTGGAGATAAGGAAAGCACATCCAGCACAAGAATTTTCTTAGTTATTGACTTGATAGCATGGATAAAGAAAGGGCATTGCCTGCTTGAAAGTGCTAGAGAACATTGTGAGATAGTTATTATTCATGACTCAGGGACAATTTTAGTTGAATACCAGTTTTCCTCTAAAGTACCTTCTAGAAGTAAAACATTGTGTTAGGTGGAGTGGAAGAACCAAAGTTTAGCCAATATTAACACGATTTCTGCCCTCACGGAGGGAGCTCTGAGTCAGACACCAACATAGCTCAATTACTATCATATACGGCATGGCATGATAAATGCATTTAACCAGTGCCCCTCAAAGTGCTTTGTGAGCTTAGAGGAGGAAGGAGGCCTTTAAGCCTGCAGTTGGAGCAGGGGGCAAGAGGGGATTCAAAGAAGTCTTCCTAAAGGAAGGTGACATTTGAATTGGGCTTAAAGGCTGGCAAGGAATTCAGAAAGCGATGAGGGGGAAGGGAGGGCCTCCCAGACACAGGGAGAACAGCATGAGCAAAAATCTCCTGTTGCTAAAATGAAAACAAGCACCGTCAGTTTTTAATCGAGGGTCTTAGAAGCACACTTGGATGGGGGTGGGGAGGAAGGCTTGGGTTTCTTAATGAGGATTCCCTCCTGATGCAGAAACTAAAGAAACCTGAGTAAAAGTCCGCACTGAAGCACGTCAGATGCACAGAGAACTAAAAGAGAGGTCCAGCCACACTTGGCTGATCACACAAGAACCAGTTGACCTCCGATTCTGCTAATTGGGGCTCTGCTTGGGCACCCAGGAGCCCAAGCTCCCATTTAGAAAAGCCTCAGGGCAGACTTCCTTCAAATGGGAGCACATAATGATATGAGCTGGACTGCAACTGCTCTCATTGCTCTGGTGTTTTTAGGATCAGAAAGCTTGCAGTCACCCTGTAATGCATATGGTAGAGATACTATACTCCCATTTTACAGATAAGGAAACTGAGGCTCAGAGAAGGGAAGTGATTTTGCCCACAAACAGCGAGTGGGTACCATAGATTAGACTCAAATCTAAGTACTCAGAGATCTTGGGTTACAATTTTGGCACTGCTACATGCCACCTCTATTGACCTTGGAAAAGTCACTTGGAGTCAGGAAGACCTGATTTCAGATCCTGTCTCACTTTCTTCATCTGTAAATTGAGGATAATATTAGCACCTACTTCCTAGGAGGATCAGATGAGGTAATGTTTGTAAAGCACTTTGCAAATCTTAAAGTCCTAATGAATGCTATTATTTTGCTTTGCTAGCTATAATTATATCAACCTTTGTACTCTAGCATCCAACTCCACCATTTCACTGAGATCAGTATATACCTGCCCTCCTTCTCCCCACTCTGTCCCCTAGATTTTTATAGTTGCTAAATCAAGTGGCCTTTTCTTAGCCCTCATCCTTCTTGATCTCTCAATGGCACTTGCCACACTCGACTGCACTCTCTTCCTGGATATTCTTTCTTCCCTGGGTTTTCATGGCCCCTTTCTCCCCTGGCTCGTTGTCATCCATGACTTGACCTCTAACTAGTTGGATTCTCTTTAGAGACTCTGTATCCTTTTTCTTTTGGTGTACTCATCAGCTTCCATGGATTCAAGTATGTTCTCTGTGGAGATGACCCCCAAAATCTGCCTTTCCAGCCCTCATCATCAGCTGCTTCTTGGATATTTCAAATGCATCTTAAAGTGAATAGGTCCAAAATAGAGCTCATAATTTTCCCTGAAAACTCATATGCTGAAGGCACTACTCTCCTTTCAGCCACCCAAGTTCACAACCTTGGAGTCATCCTTTTCACTGTCTTTTACCATCACATCCAATTAGGTGCTAATTGTTGATTCTGTCTCCATAATATCTCTTATAGCACCTTGAGTTCTAAGAAATGGTTATCAGTCTAGCTCCTCCAGATGACAGAGAAACCCAGTGGTTGCCTTCTTATAATCTTAGGTTGGTGGCAGAGGTTTCCTGAAACATCCAACTTCCTCCTTATGAAACAGTTCTTGAGTTCCTTGATAGACTTAGAAATAACTGCCATATATTTTGATTGAAGATCTAATAGTAGTGATAATGATGATGATGGTGGTAGTAGCTCATATTTCTATGCTTTGAGATTTGCTAAGTGCTTTACATATCATTTGCTCCTCACAACAATCCTGTGAAAGGGTGCTATTATTATCACTCCCATCTTATGGAAGAAGAAACTGAGGGATGAATATAATGGAATACTGTTGTGCCCATAGAAATGAGAAAAGGGTCCATTTTAGCAAAAACTGAGATGATTTGTGTGAACTGATGCAAAGTGAAGTTAGCAGAATCAGAACCATTTCTATATAGCAATAACTTTAAGACTTAAGAACACTGAATAATCTAGTTACCAAACATTTCTAGAGGACCAGTGCAGAACCATTTTCCCCATCCTCCTGCTAGAAAGGCAGTGGACACAAGTACAGAATGGGACCTCTATTTTTGGATGAAGGTAGCATTTTGCCTGATTATGCATATTTATTAGAAGGGTTTTGTTTCTCCCTATTTTATTTGGGGGTAGGTAGGAGGGAGAGAAAATAAATGTTTGACAATTGAAAAATAAAATAGAATTAAGTAGAAAAAGTGAACTGAAACTGAGAGACGTGAAGTGATCAGATCAGGATGACTCTTCTCTTAAAGATATGAAGCAAGATGTGAACTTGATGCTGTTCATAATCAACAAACATTTAGACACAAACAAATCAGAGACACTGGGGGCTAGAGATACAGTGTCATAATGAAGGTAGATTGCAAGTGTATAAGTACATATTTTTCTATAGAATTACAGAAAGCATATAGAGTATAAACAGATTAAATACAAAGTACTTTTAAAGAGAGGCCACAAAGCCAGAGAAAACCCTGTGAGGTTGATGATAAAAGTAGGAGCAACTCCATTTTACAGAGGAAGAAACTGAGGCTGCCAAAGAAGAAAGTACTTGCCCCAGATGGCAGAGCTAGTAATGGTGGAAACCAGAATTTGAATCCAGTTCTCCATGTTCTAATGCCATTCCCATTATGCCACAGTGCTTTTTGTACACGTGGTACTGGGGTGTAGGTGGAAGAGAAGTCCAAGGACAGCTATTGCTTGGAGGCATCGAGGCATTATGGAAGAAAGCATGCAGTGGCCTAGTATAGTAGAACCTTGCCAGGGAATTGTTGTGCTCACACCAATTACACATGATTTGAGGGGCTCTGTGTTAGGGCTGAGTACCAAGACTGCCAATCCTGAACTTGGGACGAGGCAAGACATGAGGGAAACAACCTACAAAATCATCATCTGGTAGAGCTAGAAGGGACCCCGGAGACCATCATGTTCAACTCCCTCATGAGGCCCAGAGAGTGGTGATAGCTTGCTCTAAGTCACACAGCCTGTAAGGGGGCCAACCCTAGGAATCAGCCAATAGGAATGAAAAGGACCAAAGTAAAAACAAACCAGAAACACTTCCAAGGAAATCAAACATCCTCTCAGAACAGCCTTAACTCATTTGGAGCTCCTAAGATTAGGAGAGTCACCACAAAGCTCTTTCTTCTTCAGCTGCCTGCCCTGTTTGAGGTTCCTGGTGATTGATTTTCCAGAATATAGCTTTGTTCTTTTAAGTGCATATTGTAAAACACAGAGAAAATGTTTCTAACGTGGGACTGATTGTCAAAGAGAACCTTTTGGCCTACAAGAAAATGTTCCTGCTGAACCCAAAAATCTGTTTCTGCTTATAATCAGTTTCACTCCACCCAGAGGAGGGTCATCCCACCAGCCCACACTCATTCCAGAGCCAGCCTTCAGGCTGTGTCTGCCCTTCTTGGCCTCCAGGTTGAAGATTGGCTAATCCAATTCTAATAAGTGCTGCTCATTATGAGTTGCTGATACATATGAAGGTTTGTCCCCTTCTCAGAGTTTATCTGAGCCTTTCAGTGGGGTCCACATCAGCAGTAAGGTAGGGGAAAGAGCTCCAAACTGGCAATCAGAAACTCTGGGTTCTGTTCTTGGGGCTGTCATGTCACTAGTGCCCGAAAATGTGGCAAAGCAATCTTTGCCTCAGTTAGATTATCAATAAAGTGGGTTAGACTAGATGTGCTCCAAGTTTCCCTTTAGTGCAGATGTTCTAGGATTCTGGCTTTTGAGTCCATAATGATCAGGTGGGATTTATACCAGGAATGCAAGGATGGTTCAATATTATGAAAACCATTCACATAATTGACCATATCAACAAGCAAACCCAACAAAAATCACATGATTATCTCAATAGATGCAGAAAAGCCTTTGACAAAATACAACACCCATTCCTATTGAAAACACTAGAAAGTATAGGAATAGAAGAGCCTTTCATAAAAATAAGAAACAGTATATATCTAAAACCATCAGCAAGCATCATCTGCAATGGGGATAAACTAAAAGCCTTCCCAATAAGATTAGGAGTGAAATAAGGATGCCATTATCACCTCTATGATTTAACATTGTACTAGAAACACTAATAGTATCAATTAGAGAAGAAAAGGAAATTGTGAATGGATTAAAATAGGCAATGAGGAGACCAAGCTATCACTCTTTGCAGATGACATGATGATCTACTTAAAGAATCCTTGAGAATCAACCAAAAAGCTGATGGAAATAATCAACAACTTTAGCAAAGTTTCAGGATACAAAATAAACACACATAAGTCATTAGCATTTCTATATATTTCCTACACATCTCAGCAACAAGAGTTAGAGAAATTCCATTTAAAATCACCCTAGATAATATAAAATACTTAGGAATCTATCTGCCGAGATAAACAGAGGAACTACAAAACACTCTCCACACAATTAAAACTAGATCTAAACAATTGGAAAAACATTAATTGCTTATGGGTAGGATGAGCTAACATAATAAAAATGACAATGCTACCCAAACTAATTTGCTTATTTAGTGCCATACCCATTGAACTTTTTTACTGAATTAGAAAAAAACATAACAAAGTTTATTTGGAAGAACAAAAGATCAAGAATATCAAGAGAAATAATGAAAAAAAAATGTAAAGGAAGGTGGCCTAGCAGTACCAGATCTTAAACTGTACTATAAAGCAGTGGTCATCAAAACAATCTGGTACTGGCTAAGAGACAGAAGGGAGGATCAATGGAATAGACTTGGGGTAAATGACCTCAGCAAGACAGTTTATGATAAGCCCAACGATCCCTGCTTTGGGGACAAAAATACACTATTTGACAAAAAACTGCTGGGAAAATTGGAAGAGAGTATGGGAGAGATTAGGATCAGATCAACATCTCACATCCTACATGAAGATAAACTCAGAATGGGTGTATGACTTGAATATAAAGAAGGAAACTATAAGTAAATTAGGCGAACACAGAACAGTATACCTGTCAGATCTTTGAGAAAGGAAAGATTTTAAGACCAAACAAGAGTTAGAAAAAATTACAAAATGTAAAATGAATAATTTTAATTATATTAATTTAAAAAGGTTTTATACAAACAAAACCAATGCAATCAGAATTAGAAGGGAAGAAACAAATTGGGAAAAAATTTTATAACAAAAACCTCTAACAGATCTAATTACTCAGATTTATAAGTAGCTAAATCAATTGTACAAAAAAATCAAGCCATTCCCCAGTTGATAAATGGAAAAGGGACATGAATAGGCAATTTTCAGATATAGAAATCAAAACTATTAATAAAATATGAAAAAGTGTTCTAAATCTCTTATAATCAGAGAGATGCAAATCAAAACAACCCTGAGGTACCACCTCACACCTATCAGATTGGCTAACATGATAGTGAAGGAAAGTAATAAATGTTGGAGGGGATGTGGTAAAATTGGGACATTAATGCATTACTGGTGGAGTGGTAAATTGATCCAACCACTGTGGAGGGCAATTTGGAACTATGCCCAAAGGGCGCTAAAAGACTGTCTGCCCTTTGATCCAGCCATAGCACTGCTGGGTTTATACCCCAAAGAGATAATAAGGAAAAAGACTTGTACAAGAATATTCATAGCCATGCAGTTTGTGGTGACAAAAAAATTGGAAAATGAGGGGATGCCCTCCAATTGGGGAATGGCTGAACAAATTGTGTTATGTGCTGGTGATAGAATACTATTGGGGTCAAAGGAATAATGAACTGGAGGAATTCCATGTGAACTGGAAAGACCTCCAGGAATTGATGCAGAGTGAAAGGAGCAGAATCAGGAGAACATTGTGCACAGAGCCTGATACACTGTGGCACAATAGAATGTAATGGACTTCTCTACTAGCAGCAATGCAATGATCCAGGACAGTTCTGAGGGACTTATGAGAAAGAACGCCATCCACATCCAGAGGAAGAACTGTGGGAGTAGAAACACAGAAGAAAAACAACTGCTTGATCACATGGGTCGATGGGGCTATGATTGGGGATGTAGACTCTAAATGATCATTGTAGTGCAAAATAGTAATAATATGGAAATGGGTCTTGATCAATGGCACATGTAAAACCCAGTGGAATTGTGTGTCACCTACAGGAGGGGATGGGGGGGAAGAACATGAATCTTATAACCATGGAAAAATATTCTACATTAACTAATTAAATAAGATTAAAAAATAGATTAGCTAGTATGAATCCTAAATTTTTCAGATGAGGAAACCCAAGGCCTCATAGGTAGCAACAGGTATGATATGTACTCATATCCTTTGATTACACTATACCAATCTGCTTTTCCCAGTAGATCATAAAGCAACAACAGTCAAGAGACCCAAGTGTTAGCTCTGACTTCACAAGGGAGAAATAAATGTGACACTGGTCAAGCCATTTCCTTTCTGGAATTCTCTCTTGTTGGCATGAGGAAACTTGGAATAGATCCTGTTCTCTAGAAGGGAAGGGATAAGAGGCTCCAAATCCAGAAAGAACTTAGCCTGACCCCCTCATTGTTTAGATGAAGCAACTGAGGCTCACAGAAGACAGGGCACCTACCCAATATCACATAGAAAGTAGCAGAGAAGGAATTTGAACCCAGGTCTCTAGTTTTCATTTTATGAAGTCCTTTATAGTACCAGCAATATATCATTTATAGGGTTAAAGAACAAGAGGACTTCAAGCTGGAAGTTACCTAAGTGATCAGCAAGCTGGGTCTCATCATTGTGTAGACAAAGTAAGCAAGGCCAGAGAAGCTGATAAAATTGCCTAACATCACCCAGCTATTCAATGTCAAAGCCAGAATTTGAACCCAGGTCTTCTGATTTCAAATCCAGTGTCCTTTCCCCTATTCCACATTGTTCTCAAGGCTGTCTCTCTCACTGGGCAAAGGAAGGGCCTTTGTGACCCTTAAAGTGGTTTCTGGGAGCCATCCCATTGGGATGGAACTTCATAAGGCAATGTGAGTCACTTTCCTATATTTGAGTGGGAAGCTTTTTATTCATGATTTTGTATGCATCAAATTTGAGAGCCCTTCTTCACCATCCCTTAATACCTGAAGTTATATGTGTGTATGTGTGTGTGTATATATATATATGTGTGTGTGTGTGTGTGTGTGTGTGTATAATAGCTGAAGATAAAAATTGAGCTAAGAAAGATTTCACTTCCTCTTGTAAAACAACACTAAATATTAATGGAAGGGACTTGAGAGGTCAGTTAGTCTAACCCCCTCAGTTTTTGCTGTCTAGGACTTAAGTGACTTGCCCAAGGTCATATCAGTATTACACAGCAGAGTGGCCCAGAAAGAATCCTAGGCTTTTTCTTCTACTCCCCTGTTCTTATTCTGCACATGAAAAAGCCAGTGAAGAAGCCATGTCTCCTTCCCCCTTTCCCTTCCCTGTGCCCCTAGATTCCAAGAGGTTCAGAGAGTCACCAGGAGGAAAGTTCTTATCCTGGCAGACCACAGGCTTTGGGGCCTTTAAAAGGACACCTGGCTTGCAGGCACATATTAGGAAGCCAAGGCCTCCTGATCAAAGAGGGTAGCATGGTTGCCCCACCCGCCCACACTGAGGAAACTGAGCTGCAATTGAGATGCCAGGGGGGGTAGTGGAGGTGGGGGGAGCCAAGCATGGTGGTTTATTCCTTGCCAAGCCCACACCAGCAGATGGCTTCAATCCGGGCCTTAATATAGTAACAGGATAATACCACCATACGGGGTTTTCCACGTCGAGCTTCCAGTTGGTTCCAGAGATGTTAACATGTGAAACCTACAGGGCAATTTTACATTCTTTCCAAACTGAGGAGACAGGGTGGCGTGCTGGGATGACAGAGTCAGAGATTTAGAGGTAGAAGGCTCTTTAGGGACCACTGAGCCCAGTACCCACATTTTTCACTGAGGCCTGGAGAGGGCCATGGGCCCACAGTCACATGGATAGTAAGTGGCCACAACAGGCTCCTGAGGGGCACTTGACCCAACCTTTCAGGTGCCTTTGTGCAGATCTGAAGGCCAGAGTGGTGATTGGTGAGGTTAGGGTTAAGGATACCTTGAGAGAAAGCAAATTATCATAAGAGCTTACATTTACAAAGGACTTCAAGGTTTAACCTTAGGCATATTTCTCTTCTCAACACAACTAAGACCCCATTATCTTCTCCGCCTGTCATCCTTCAGGAGCTAGTTCATTTTAGTTATGCCCATTTTTAGCAGTCAAAGCAGAGGTTAAGAAAGAGGAAAGTGATTTGCTCAGGATTAATGCAAGACTCGAACCCATTCAGCTTGATTGCCTCTCTGTTTGAGCTCTAATCTGTGGTCTGAAGAGTACCCAGGGCTTAAGCATTGCTGCCAATTCCACTTCATACCCAGGAGATGAGGCAGAACAACACCTCAGTGCTGGCTGGCACACAGTCTTGCATTCCAGACCTTTTGATTGCTATCTTCGCCACCCAGGGCAACATTTGCCTCGTTCCTTTCTCCCTCCTTTTCAGCCTCCAGGTAGGAAATAGTAGTGTAGTGTGCATGAGAACTAGCCCTGAAAGTGCCCCTTTGGTCTGCCAGGACTTCACAGGCCAGTTTCAACATGACCCTCTGGAGGCATTGAATATGGCACCCAGTGCTTCTGCATTTTCATTGGCCTAATGGGGTCTGTCTTTGGTTGGGCACAATCCTGATCATCAATAGTGCAACAACAGTGCACACTGAACCAAGCCATCCAGCCACCACCCCCCTTAAGGGAGAAAGGGCAGGGAGACGCTCCAACACTGCTTGGCCCTGGCCCTGGAAAAGTCCAGTTTACCAAAATAGGCACCTGGGCTTTCTTCTTGGCAGCATGATAGTCAGAAGCCCCTTGCTGTCCTTGGGCACCATTGCTATCTGCAGTTCGGTTTTGGCTTCTGTAAAATGAGGGGGCTGGATTAGCTGGCCTGCAAGGTTCCTGCCAGCTGTCAAGGTCTCTGATTCTGTGATTCTGTGACAAACAAGAGAGGGCTTCGTCACCAGTCTGTGGGTGTGTTTACATCTCTTAATGTAGGCGACCACGTTGGACTGTGCTTTTGTGTCTGCCAAGAGAAAACCATGACTAACCAAGGCTTGAACAAACAACTCTGGGATGCTATTGGCATTGCTTTGTCCCTCGTGCTGCCTGCCACTTCCTTTTCCAATTCCCCTTCCCTTTGGCAGCTACTCTGAGCCTCACCTTTCCAATATTGGGAGGACACATGGGACTTTGCTGTCCAATTCAGTGACAGTACAGGTTGGGATGACTTAGAATCAGATGTACCCTCAAGCCAGGAGCTGCAGAGGGGACATAGAGGCCATGAGGTCCCACCTTCTCCTTTTCTCTAAGAAGGCTAAGTACCATGGCCTGGCCCACACAGGAGAGGAGGCAGGTAGGGAACATTGATTGGACTTTTCCCTTCTGTATGTCTATGGAAATGGAGGCACTAGAGTCTAGTTGAAAGAGCATAGGATTTCCAGGAAGAAGACCTTTCAATGGTTATTTGGTCTCAGGCAGAGTCCTTAACCTCTGTGGGCCAAAGCTGGTTGTACTCTTTCTCTGTGTAAAGACTGCCAAGGATGAGGGGATCATTTGCCAACTCAAGGAGACTGGATCCCCAATATTTCTGCCTTGGCCCACCCCTGCACTGAGCACGTGCCCTTGAAGAGAGCCCAAGCAGTCCTCAGATCCTTGCTGGTTAAAAAGCCTCCTTTGTGAATCAGTGTCAGATGAAAAGGCAGACAGTCTGACATGAAATCCTCATGCTACCCCTTGTTAGCTGGGTGACCTTGTGCAAGTCACTTGCCTGTCTGGGTCCTAGGGCCTTCTTCATCCCTCCAGTTCTAAATCTGATCCTCTTGTGTTTGCTTGGCCAAGGAGTGTATAGCATTACCATGGGTAGATTGCTTAATAGAAATCATGAAGAGCAAAAGGAGGTCATGCTAGCTGCTAACTGCCCAATCAGAAACCCTTTGGTTACAAATCCACATGATTCTCTCCATAGGAGGCAGCTGTGCCAAGTTACAACTTGCCCAAGAAGTGGTATAAGAGCCTGTGTGTGTGAAGGCTAATAGATGGGCAGCAGGGGAGCTGCACTGGTGTTCTTGACATGTGAAAAGATGCAGATGAGAGTATACTGTTTGTTGTAGGAGGGAGGGGGGAAAGCCACAGGAGAGATGTGGATGGGCTGCTATCCTCACCAGGGGAAAGAGTGTATACTGAAGACTTGAGGAACAATGTGGGGCTGAACTGACCTGGAAATATTTAAGACTTTGGCTGACAGTAGCCTCCATTGGTGTTTCATCTTCCTCTTAAAACCAATTCATCATCCTCTAGTTACTCAGGCACTCTCCACCTTTCCAAGCCATTGCCTACTCCCTGGGAGGTCTTGCCTCCTGTCCCAATCTTAATCCTCTAGTTATACATACATTGTCCTCAACTCTTGAACCTTCATCTTCTCCTTCCTTAGTTTTACAGTTAAATTAAAAAAAAACATTTTTTCCCATTCATTGCCTCTATTTCCTCTTTTCCCACTCACTTCTCAACCCATTTCCTCTGACTTTTGACCTCACCACTCAACCAAAACCATTCTCTCCAAGGTTACAGGTGGTTTCATAAAGGCCAGATCCTTTGGCCTTTTCTTGGTCTTCATCCTTTTTGAACTCTTCTGTAGGATTTGGCATTTTTGGACACTCCCCCTTTTTCCCCCATTTCCTCAATGCTCTCACTCCTCATTGCTCCTTGTCTTTTTCCTAGTTCATCATCCATGCTCTTCTTGCCTTGACCATAGGGTGCCATCTTGGGCCCTCATCTCTACACACTCTCCAATGGTAATCTCATCAACTCCCATAGGTTCAACTCTCATTTCTCACCCACTGATTCTGGCCTTTACCCAGCTCACATTTTTTGGGGGGCTACCATCCTCTCTCTCCATGTCCCTGCAGGATACTTCTACCTTGAAGTCCCATTGGCATCTTAAGCTCAACATGTCCAAAATGGAACTCCTTATCTTCTTCTTTAAACCTTTCCCACTTCTTTAAACTATCCTGTTGTTATAGAGGGAGCAGAAAGCCTTCCAGCTGCTCAGGTCTGTAGCTTTGAAGGCATCCCTCCATGCTTCCCCCTCCAAGATTTCCATCATAGCCATCACCTTGTCTCTCCTCACAAGCTGCTGCTACAGGTCAGGTCATCAGCACTTCTGTCCCAGACTATTGCAGTGGCCTCCTAATTGGATTCCCAGATTCAAAGCTAGTATTTGTAGCACTTTAAGGTTTGCCAAGCTTTTTTTTTAAATTCAAAGATATCTTATTTTCCCAACAATTTTCAAATACATTTTCCAAAATTATAAGATCCAGATTGTCTCCCTTCCCTCCCCCTCTTGGAGAAGGTAAATAATTTGACCCGGGTTATACATGTATGATCATGCAAAACATGCTTCCACATTGGTCATTGTTTTAAAAGAATATTCATGTGAAATCTAAACCCCCCAAATAAAACCATAAACAAACGAAAGTGAAAAATAGCATGCTCTGATCTGCATCTGACTCTCACAGTCCTTTCTCTGAAGGTGGAGAGCATAAGTCCTTCAGAACTGCCCCCATCCATGTATTTGCAAAGCTTTTAACAGGTAATATCTCAATTAATCCTCACAACAACCCTAGGAGGCAGATGCTACTATTAATCCTCATTTTACAGAGGTGACAGCAATTAAGTGACTCATCCAGGGTCATACAGCTGGCAAAGTCTGAGTTCAGTGTTCCTGTATCCACATCCAAAACACCACCAAACTCCCCAGGCTATTCTTTCCTCAGCTTCCAAAATGCCCTTCCCAAAGTGGAAGTCTGAAAATGCCACTGTGCTGCCGAAAAACTTTCCGTGTCTCCTTTGCTCTAGGTTAAAGAACAAGCTTCTCCCTTTGGCATTTAGCACCTTTCCCAACAATCTGGTCATAACTGAGCTTCCCAGGCTTACTGGGCATTTTCCTCTTCACACATTCCATACTTTCGCCAAGAGGTGGGGGTCCAAGTCTCAGTTTGTCCACTAATTAGCCATTTTCCCCTCTCTAAGCCCATTTCCTCATCTGGAGAGTGGCAGAGTGAGGCATGCTGAACGATGTGATCTTCAAGGTCTCATTCCAGCTCTGAAAAGCTATGATTAGAAATCTATTGGTCAGACCAAATGATCCAATCAAATTCTCCACATAGCTATGAAAGGGAAATGATGAGAAAATGTAAGATATGTGCATCATCAGAAAAGGAATAGATGGCCAGCCATGGAGGCTGCTGTAGGACGGAGGGAGAGTATCCTTTTGGGGACTAGATGGGAGGGAGCTGGCCTTTTCTTCACCAGAGATTTCTCCTCTTGATTCTTTGTTTAAGTACAGTCTACCCATTTCTCAGAGGCTCACCTCATCCCTCCTTTTCTAGTGACTACCCCCTTCTCTGACCTCTTATCATAGAGGGCTTCTGTAATAAAGTAGAAGGAGCCTGGACACCTTGATTTGAATCCAACTCTAAAAGGTCCCAGCTGAGACACATCATACAAGACCCAGCCTCTTGCTAAGTGTCTGTTGCCTCCTTTTAAACACTGAGAATAACACTTGTAAATATTTCCTGAACTGGGTTACAGAGATGCAAGCCCATGGCATCTTTAAGGGATGGCTGGGCAGCGAGGTGGTGCTGCAGTGCACAGAGCACCAAGTCTGCAGTCAGAAAGTCTCAGCTTCCTGAGTTCAAATCCAGCCTCAGACACTTTCTAGCTGTGTGACCCTGAGCAAGTCACTTCACTCTGTTTGCCTCACTTTCCTCAACTGTAGAGAGAGCTGAGGAAAGAAATGGCAAACCCCTCAAGAATCTTTGCCAAGAAAGCCCTATGTGAGGTCATGAAGATCATACATGACTGAAAAACAGATGAACAACAACCCTGTTATTATCACCACCACACTGTGTCATGGGTTACTCTAGATAAGCTACTGGGGTTGTGTTTCCCCATCATCCTCTGAAAGGCAATACCCTCTTTTGTTGAGGACTTTCCTTGATGCCTGTCTAGCCTGGTAGATCCTGATTTAACTTTTTGGGAATACAGGGTCATCCCCACATTGTAATGAGGTGTGGGAGAAGAAGCCATGCAAGAGAAGCTGCATAAAGAATCCCAGTCAAGAAATGTATGCCCTACCTTAATGAATATAGATGCAAAAATCTTAAATAGGATACTAGCAAAAAGACTCCAGCAAGTCATCACAAGGGTTATCCACAATGACCAGGCAGGATTCATACCAGGAATGCAAGGATGGTTCAATATTAGGAAAACCATCCACATAACTCACCATATTAACAAGCAAACCGACAAAAATCACATGATTATCTCAATAGATGCAGAAAAAGCCTTTGATAAAATACAACACCCATTCCTATTGAAAACACTAGAAAGTATAGGAATAGAAGGGCCTTTCCTCAAAATAATAAACAGTATATATCTAAAACCATCAGCAAACATCATCTGCAATGGGGATAAACTAGAAGCCTTCCCAATAAGATCAGGAGTGAAACAAGGATGCCCATGATCACCTCTATTATTTAACATTGTACTAGAAACACTAGCAGTAGCAATTAGAGAATAAAAAGAAATTGAAGGTATTAAAATAGGCAATGAGGAAAGCAAGCTATCACTCTTTGCTGAGAATCCTAGAGAATCAACTAAAAAGCTAGTCGAAATAATCAACAACTTTAGGACAGTTGCAGGATATAAAATAAACCCACATAAGTCATCAGCATTTCTATGTATCTCCAACACATCTCAGCAGAAAGAATTAGAAAGAGAAATCCCATTCAAAATCACCTTAGACAATATAAAATATCTAGGAAACTATCTGCTGAGACAAACACAGGAACTATATGAATACAACTATAAAACACTCTCCGCACAATTAAAACTAGATCTAAACAATTGGAAAAACATTGATTGCTCCAGTGTAGGACGAGCTAACATAATAAAAATGGCAATGCTACCTAAATTAATTTACTTATTTAGTGTCATACCCATTGAACTACCAAAAAACTTCTTTACTGAATTAGAAAAAAAAACATAAGTTCATTTGGAAGAACAAAAGATCAAGGAAATCCAGGGAAATAATGAAAAAAATGCTAAGGAAGGAGGCCTTGCAGTCCCAGATCTCAAACTATACTATAAAGCAGCAGTCATCAAAACAATATGGTACTGGCAAAGAGACAGAGAGGAGGACCAGTGGAATAGACTTGGGGTAAGTGACCTCAGCAAGACTGTCTATGATTAGCCCAAAGATCCCAGCTTTTGGGACCAAAATCCTCTATTTGATAAAAACTGCTGGGAAAATTGAAAGACAGTATGGGAGAGATTAGGTTTGGATCAACATCTCACACCCTACACCAAGATAAACTCAGAATGGGTGAATGACTTGAATGTAAAGAAGGAAACTATAAGCAAATTAGGTGAACACAGAATTCTATACTTTAAAACCAAGCAAGAGCTAGAAAAAAATCACAAAATGTAAAATCAATAATTTTGATCACATCAAATTAAAAAGGTTTTGTACAGACAAAACCAGTGCATCCAAAATTGGAAGGGAAGCAACAAATTGGGAAACAATCTTCATAACAAAAACCTCTGACAAAGGTCTAATTACTCAAATTTATAAAGAGCTAAACCAATTGTACAAAAATTTAGCCATTCTCCAATTGAAAAATGGGCAAGGGACACGAATAGGTAATTTTAAGTTAAAGAAATAAAAACTATTAATAAGCCCATGAAAAAGTGTTCTAAATCTCTTATAATCAGAGAAATGCAAATCAAAACAACTCTGAGGTATCACCTCACACCTAGCAGATTGTCTAACATGACAGCAAAGGAAAGTAATGCTGGAGGGGATGTGGAAAAGTAGGGACATTAATGCACTGCTGGTGGAGTTGTGAATTGATCTAACCATTCTGGAGGGCAATTTGGAACTATGCCCAAAGGGCACTAAAAGACTATCTGTCCTTTGATCCAGCCATAGCACTGCTGGGTTTGTACCCCAAAGAGATAATAAGGAAAAAGACTTGTACAAGAATATTCATAGCTGCGCTCTTTGTGGTGGCCAAAAATTGGAAAACGAGGGGATGCCCATCAATTGGGGAATGGCTGAACAAATTGTGGTATATGTTGGTGATGGAATACTATTGTGCTAAAAGAAGTAATAAAGTGGAGGAATTCCATGGGAACTGGAACAACCTCCAGGAATTGATGCAGTGAGATGAGTAGAACCAGGAGAGCATTATACACAGAGACTGATACACTGTGGTACAATCTAACGTAATGGACTCCTCCATTAGTGGTAATGCATTGATCCTGAACAACTCAGAGGGTTATAGGAGTAAAAACACTATCCATATTCAGAAGAAAAACTGTGGGAGAAGAAGCACAGAAGAAAAACACCTGCTTGAATACATGGGTTGAGGGGATATGGTTGGGGATGGAGACTCTAAATGAACATCCTAGTGCAAACACTAACAGTATGGAAATAGGTTCTGATCAAGGACACATGTGGAATTGTGCGTCGGCTACTGGAAGGGGGAGGGAAGGGGAGGGAGGGAAATAATATAATTCTTGTAACCAAGGAATAATGTTCTAAATTGGCTAAATAAATTAATTTAAATTAAAAAAAGAATGTAATTAAAAAAAAGAAATGTATGCCCTGAAAATAAGGCAGACTGGTCAGGGAACAGAATTACTAGCTCATCTCTGCCTTTGGCAGAGGCTTGAGGCCAAGAGCTCCAGACAATGGCATCCAGGTAGCAGATATGCAAACAAAGAGTGGCAGAGGGTGAGAAGGCATGGATGTGCTTGCACTACTGGAGGGCATGCATGCTGGTGTGGAAGGTACAGAACTTTGGTTACAGTGCACACATGACCGATACTCAGCTCAATGGCATCATAGATTCATCGAAATCTCAAAGAACCAACCATTCTGAAGGGCATTGTGGAACTTTCCCCAAACGACTAGAAAACTGGGCTTACCCCCTGATCCCAGTAATGTCACTACTGGGTCTGTATCCAAAAGAGATCATAAAAGGGGGGGGGAAAGAACCCACTTGGACAAAAATATTTATAGCTGCCCTTTTTGTGGTAGCAAAGAATTGGAAACAGAGGAGATGTCCTTCATTTGGGGAATGGTGATTCCTGGAACATGATTGCTCAAGCAGATTGTGGTACGTGTTGGTGATGGAATGTGATTGTGCTGTAAAGAATGATGAACAGTATAACTTCAGAAAGAGCTAGAGAGACCTTCATGAACTGATGCAGAGTGAGCAGAACCAGGAGATCACTGGACACAGGAACAGCAATATCAGACAATGATTATCTGTGAAAATTGGCTCCTCTCAGCAGTGCAGTGATCTGAGACAGTCCTGAAAGACCAATGATGGGGAAGGCTCTCCACCTCTAGAGAGAGAACCATTGGAGTCGTCTTTCCCATCAGTGTATCTTTGGTTTTATTTTGGGGTTGTAGCTATGCATGACTTTGCTCTCACAACAATGACCAATATGGAAGTGTGCTTTGCATGACAATAAAAATAAAAATAAAAGAAGTCTCAAAGGATCTCAGGCACACTGTGTATAGCTCACTTAACCAGAGACCTCTAGTCTTTTTCTCATTTGCAAAATCCAAATGCTATTTCTTTTCTAAGAAACCTTTCTTAGAATCAATACTGTGTATTGGTGCCAAGGCAGAAGAGTGGTAAGGGCTAGGCAATGGGGATTAAGGGACTTAGTCAGGGTCACACAGCTGGGAAAGCTCCAGTGCTAGATTGGAACCCAGGACCTCCCATCTCTAGGCCTGGCTCTCCATCCACTGAGCCACCCAGCTGCCCCTTCTTTCTTTTTTTAAAAAAATATTTTCATCTTCCATCTTACAATCAATATTGTATATTGGTTCCAAGAGAGAAGAGTGGTATGGGCTAGGTCATGGGGGTTAAGGGACTTGCCCAGGGTCACCCAGCTGAGAAGTGTCTGAGGCCAGATTTGAGCCCAGGCCCTCCTCTCTCTAGGCCTGGCTCTCAATCCACTGGGCTGCCTAGCTGCCCACTACCATTTCTTAACCACCCAGGGCACTGAGCACTGTCTTCATGGAGTTTGTCTGGTCACTGGCCGGATGAGACCTGCTGGAACAGCTGTTGTCTGAGAAAGAACAGTAGCAGTGGAGGCAGAGGCCCTTGGGGCTAGTGGGTTAAGGTTTCTGGGCCTCAGTTGCCTCCTCTGTAAAATGGGGATAATTCTATTTAGCCTGCTTGTCTCCGCGGTGTCAAAGACTTGAAAGCTCTTTCCAAATGGCAGCTGGTCTGATTGGCATCAGGAAAGGGGCTTGGAGCGGAGGCCCTTACTAGCCTTGGGCGAGTGAGTGACCTCTGGGGAACCTCGGGTTCCTTTCAAAGGGGGGTGAGAATGCTTTCATTCCCCGCCTCCCAGGGTTGTTGGGAGGGCTTGGGGAGAGAATGGACAAAAGCACTTTGGAAACCTGGAGGGCGGCGGTTTTCTTCTGTCCCCCCACCGAGTTTAGCCAAGCCTGAGCACACAGTACGGGGCGGATAAATGCTTTTTGATGGGCTGAATACAGTGGAGCTGGAGGTGAACTGAGTCACAAGCCCGAGCTGCCTTTCCAGTGGGAACACAGGGCCACCCCTCCCCCCTTTATAAACACAACTAATGGGAGGTTTTCTCCAGCCCTCCTAATTGGAATTTAACAAGAGCAATTTTGATTTCCTTTTAAGGCCATTCAAATGGGATTAGAATAATCCCTCCTCTGGCCAGATTTCCCCTCTTTGAGCCCAGTACACTAGCCTTGGGACTGTGCCAAGACCATCCCCAGGGTGCTGGAGGAGCCAGCTCCAGGTGAGGAGGGCTTTCCGGGATGGTTCGCAGGGGCTGCCACGGCCCACCTTCTCCAGAAGTCTGCTTGGTGGCACAAGGGGCCAGGAAGGCCTCGGGGCAGGGGCACCAGACTGGACTCCTCCTCCGGAGGTGTTGGAGGATGTCCCTTTCTTGTTGCTGATTCAGTTCAACTTCCCCCAAAGTTTGCCAGATGGCATCACGGAAATGGGACTTGGTGCCAAGCGCCAATGGGGGGGGAGGCAGCTTCCCTCAGCCTCTACAGTGACAGCTGTCCGCTGGCCCCCACCCCAGGTCCCCTGGCTGTGGCATCTGCCTCCCAGGACCCTTGAGGGATGGTTGCCCCCTCACCGCTACAGTGCGGTCTCCTGGGCACTGAGAGAGATCCAGTGTTTAGACAAGATGCGTTTCTGTGCCCTCAGAGAGTAAGTAAGCAGTCTATGGGGATGCCAGCATGCCAAAGAAAGCCATGCTCACTTGGTATGACAAGATAAGTGTTGTCAGCAAGGGTCAAGGCTGGGCACTATGCAAGGTATGACGGGAAAGGCCATTCCTTATGAGGAGCATCAGGGAAGGCTTCCTTGTGGAAGTGGGGTTGGAGTCAGGCTTTGATGGGATGGACACGAGAAGTGGCGGAGAGGCAACAGGGTGAGCAGGAAGCAAGAGCATGAATTCATTGGCTAAATTCCCACTAAGAGCTGGAGATACAGAGAACAGTCCCAGCCTCCAAGAAGCCAACGTTTGACAGAGACAAAAAACCAATGTGGCAACAAATTCATGTAGAGCTGAGGTGATTGCCATGGTATAGGGAGCTCGGAGACAGGAAAGCCCCTCTGCTAATGCAGCCCGTCACCCCTGGCCAGAACAGAGAGCTGGAGTGATTCGTTAGCTAGGATGTGCCTCCATGGGGACGACCCGAACCAGGCCAGCTCCAGTGTCTTCTCACCATTCTACAGATAGCAGACCAGGTAAACACAGTCATTCTGTGGCTCAGGAAAGGCCTCTGTTGTAGGGGAGGCCTGAAGGAATTCTCAG
The DNA here is from genome assembly GCF_027887165.1 of Monodelphis domestica. Classification (NCBI taxonomy): domain Eukaryota; kingdom Metazoa; phylum Chordata; class Mammalia; order Didelphimorphia; family Didelphidae; genus Monodelphis; species Monodelphis domestica. The sequence goes on along the minus strand of NC_077235.1, from coordinate 50,115,814 downwards.
AGACAGGGCTGTAGAGTCATGCCGTGAAGTCTGGAGGCAGGGGATGGGACAAGCAAGTGGTCTGGTTTGGCTGGAATGGAGGCTGTGTGAAGGGGCCTTCATGAAGTCAGTTTAGAAAGACACACACAAACCAAATTGTTGAGATTTGTAAACGCTCAAAGAAGAATCTCCATCGTGGGGGGTGGGAAGATGAATATGGCAGCTGCATGGAGAAGGGAGAAAGTGGAAGCAGTGGTCCTGGGGAAGGGTGATGAAGGCCTGCCCAAGGCTGATGGCTGTGAGAGTGGAAAGAAGGGAATGGATGCAAGAGATGGTATGGAGGTGGAATTGACACATTAGAGGTGGAAGATGAGGTTGTAAACGTGGGTGATTGGAAGCATCATCAGTTTAGAGGTAAAAGGGGCCTTTGTGGCCATCTAATTCATCCTCCTTATTTTATAGAGAAAGAATTGAGGCCCATGGAGGTTGAGTGACTTTTGACAAGGCCACACACACACTATTGAGAAAGTAGTAGAGTCAGGATTAGAATCCCATTTCTTGGGGGCAGCTGTGTGGCTCAGTGGATTGAGAGTCAGGCCTAGAGATGGGAGGTCCTGGGTTCCAATCTGGCCTCAGACACTTCCTAGTTGTTTGACCCTGGGCAAGTCCCTTAATCCCCATGGCCTAGCCCTTATGGTTTTAAGGGTTAAAAAAAAAAAGAATCCTATCCCTCTGAGCACAAACCCAGCACTCTTTCTACTTCCCAGTGACACTTGGTGGTACCTCTGACAGAAAGAGAGGAACAGGTGAATGGGCCATATTGGGATGCCTTTGGGACATGCTGGTAGAAGTACTCAGCAGGCCCGTGGTGATCTAGATTCAGAGCTCCACAGAGAGAGGCAGGCTGGATATGCAGAGATAGCCAGAAGCCATGGGAGGGAATAAAGTTACTGGGAGCAGGAATAGGGAGAGAAAAGGACCCACGACTGAGTGGTAGGGGGCAGGGCCTGGAGAAGAAGGGTCCTGCTAAGGATATTCTTGTTCCTCTTCCTCCTCAATACTTCATTTTCTAGGCCTCTATCATTGAACTCTTTTTTTGGCATTTCCTGAATGTGAGTTCTTTTTGGTAATAGAAAGTTCTTCCACCAAGGGATCACATCCCAGTTCCTCTGCAGTAGAAGCACCCTGCTTGATCTGGCTCCATCTGGATTTCCATCTGGTCCAGGAAGGCTTCCTGGAGGAGATGGGCCACAAGGGAAGTTTGCATGTGTCTGAGTTGTCAGGGGAAGGGATGTTCAGATGACAGCTAGCCACAAAGTTCCAAAGCAGACACATGCACCCCTCAAGAGAGATGAGCCTCAGGGATGCCTGAGGAGTTGATTTCTAGTCCACTAGCTACCAAATGGTCAGGGAATCTGCACTCAATGCTTGTTGATTGATTGATTGATCGCCCAGGGAGCCGGCCATTCCTAAGAGAGGCCAATTGTGTTTCTGGCTCCAGCCCCAGGCTGCGGGGCAGAGCACACCATGCTGGGTTTGTTGCCCAAAAGAATGAAAATGAATTGGTATTCAGGCCGGACACTGGAATTCCAGATGTGGCCCCTCAACAGGGGGGAGGAGGTGGGAGGAGGAGGAGGAGGAGGAGTGGGGAAGGGAGGGCTCAATGTTTCCCAAGAGCTGGCTAGAAAGAATAAGAGGATTTCTGAATGCCAATATCTGCAGAGGAATCTGTGGATGATCCCAGGACATTTTTACATTTGCCTTTGTGACCCACCCAGAGAGTCCAAAGCTGAAACCATGTACAAAACAATCAATGAAAGAATGTTCTCTGTCCTCATAACTTTTTTATGTAATGGGTTTGGTTCATGGAGCTCTGTTTATAATATAAAATTCAGGCCTGACGTAGCTGCAGAAATATGCAGTGTCAGGCTCAGAGGGTGCGGGAGAAACACACAAATTACCGCTCTTCCCAGACAAACCAAAGGACTCGAGAGGATCAGAGGGTCATCGATCTAGAGCTGAAAAGGGCCCCAAGCCATGGAGTTCATGCTCTTTGCCATTTTGCAGAGGAGGAAACTGAGGCCCTGGGAGGAGAAGTGACTTGCCCAGAGTTGCAGAGGTGGCAGAACTGGAATTTGAACCCTGGGCTAACCTGAGAGTTTTGCACCACACCACACTGCCTTGGCAGGGCACACAGGGCAGTGCTTCTCCGCCATTTGGGGGGGAAGAGCAGATTTAAAAGTCTCTGGTGCTTAGATGAGAAAATCCCAAGTACTGGTACCCTTCTAGCAATGGACTAACCAGTGGGCACTTCTCAAGGGTCTGCTCTCTACTAGGCACTGTGAAAACTGTGGGGGACACAACTATCCCTGAGCTTGCTGAATATGGATTGCTGTCACATTGGGAGAGGCTTACAGGGCTCGCAGCTCAGATCAGACTAGCCTTATGGAAGTTACTGAGGCCAACAGCCCCAGAAAACAGTCAGGATGAAAAGAGTGACGAACCTTCCCTCAAGGGAAACACCAAAATGGCCAGAAAGATACACCAATCAGAAATTAGAGAATTCAGAGTCCAGAGAGGCCTTAGAGGCCTCTGTGGAGTTCAATCCCCTCTTCTTTTAGAGGCAGCGACCCACACCCTGAGAAAAGGGTCTTTCCTGAGATTACACATAAGCAACAGAGCTAGGATTCAAACCCAGGTTTTCTGGCTCCAAGTTCCACACGCTTTCCACTACACCAGGCTGCTCTCATAAATGGGAGCTGAAAAGTCACTCTAACCAGCTCCAGCTGAATCAGAAAAAAACATTCAACATTTCCAGTTCCTTTGACTGAATTGGTGAAAATCAAGCCTTTCAAATATCAGAAACCTCCCTCAGTTTCCTTAAAAGCCCAGGCCCTTTTTGGCTCTTTCCTGCTTATCTTCATCATCTTTGCTATGGCTGATTCCCAACCATCCTTGGTCGTAGGGGCTATAAGTTGCTCCAGTGTGTTTATGTCAGTCAGAATGCCCCTGCATACAAATTCTGGTTGGCTCTAGCCTTGCAGAGCTGAATTACTGTATGAGTCTTGACAGTAAGTAATGGGGGAGTTGCCCCAGGGTCCAGCTCCTAGCAGCAGCAATGAGCCGGATTATCTATTAGCAGAATAAATTAGCCAGTCCACAGGTCTGAGGGGTTATTCCACCTCAGTTTGGGGCCTAGATCCAGGACTGGGAGAGACTTTAGAGGCTGTCTAGTCCAGTTGTTTTATTTTTACAAATGAGGAAGCAAGGTCACATAGATAGTGGCTGAGGCAGTTCTTTCCGCGGTACACTCCAGCTCTTGGGCCAGGGCGACATATAGGCATATGCTCTTAGCTTTTTTTCCTTACAGAAGTGAAATCCTATCTGCTAGAGTTCCCTTCTGATGCCTTGTCCTGGCATGGAGTTATCACAGATTCTCAAAGACTCTGCTTGAGTGCCCTGCCTGGAGATGGGCTTGGTTTGTCAGCTGGGGACCAGCTTAGCCAAGAGTAGAATAGTTCATTATTGAAGGGTTGCCTGCTAGTGGGGTTCTTGGTGAGAGCAATGAACAACAATGTATTATGGGTTAAGAAGGAGCAGGGGTGTGAGGGAGGAGTCTGGAGGGTTGGGAGGGATCTCAGGAGCACCTTGGCCCAATCCATACTCCAAAAGGCATTCCTACCACAACCTACTCATCCACACTGATCTTCCACCCTCTTGAAGACCTGTAACGAGGCAGAACTCCTGGCCAGAGCCAGGCCATCCCACTTTGGGGGTACTTTCCTTCTCTTTGTACCTTTCACTCATTGCTTCTGGTCTTGACCTCAGGGCCCAGAGCTGCTACTGGAGCACCTTTCTCATACTCAAAGACAGGCACCAGGTCTCTACACCTGAGCCTTTTCTTTCTAGTTTCTACAATGAATGCCCAGATGGTCTGAGAAAGGCTCAGCTTGTCTGGATATTCTCCATGTTCCCAATGTTGTTGCAAGAATGTGGCTCCCAGAACTGAGCTAGATCCTGTAGGATTGGCTGGGGCCTAGTGATCAGGGTTATTGGCACCCTAGTCTTGGGCAGCTAGGCCTTCACCAATGCACACAATTTATGATTATCTTCTTCAGAGGAACTGTTCTCCAGCTCCTTTCCCCTCATCTTATACTCAGAGATTGACTGCCAGCTTCTGAAATGATAGAAGGAAAGATTTACTGAGAGATCATCTTACTGTATCAGACTCCTCTAGGGGAAGAGGTGGGAATCAAAGGGGAGGGGCCTGCTCTTGTCCCTTTTCCTGGAGAAAATGCCCAGGATTTGAGATGTTCCTATGCTCTCACAGATCCTTGGAGATATCTGCCATGGTCCAGAAATCCTATGTGTGCACCAGCAGGTCAGATGACACCCTGGAGTCAGAAGAGTAGGGAGGGGGGCAACTGGGCAGCTCAGTGGATTGAGCACCAGGCCTAGAGACCAGAAGTCTTGGGTTCCAATCTGACCTCAGCTACTTTCCAGCTAGATGATCCTGGGCAAGTCACTTGACCCCCATTGCCTAGCCCTTACTGCTCTTCTGCCTTGGAACCAAGACACAGTATTAGTTCTAAGGCAGAAGGTGAGGGTTTTATTTTTTAAAGAGGAAGAGTAGGGAGGTGGGGCAGATGTTAAAGCCTAGGGGTCCTTCATCTCTCTGGGAATCTGAGTTGGCAATTCCAAAATCATCCAAGTGGTTTGAATAACTGTGTTACTCTTCTAGATCCCTGGGGTCTGGTAGACCCCGGCTGGAGAGGAAAGGAGGGAAGACAGCAGGCACCTCTTCCTGCCCTGCCTGCTAGATGAGGTCTGCTCAGCTCTGCAGCTCAGGGTTATATAGAGGGAAAAGGGGAAGTGCTGAGCCAGATAACTTCAAAGCCAAATCAGTGGTTATTACTAGCATCTTTAGTCAACTATGGATAGAATAAAGAATTCAGGTCTTTACTGCTCACTTACTGTATGTCCTTGGGCAAGCTAGAGCCCCTTTCTGGGCCTCAGTCTCCCAATTTGCCAGTTGAGGGAATTGGATGAAATGTTCTTTAAGGATCTGTCAAGCTACATAAAATTCTCTGTCTCTGGGTAGCTAAAAAGACTTGCAGAATTTAAAAGCATGTTTTTCTTCTTCCCTTTTGTGCCTGGAAGCTAATGCTGAGTTGTGTGATTAGCCAACCCAGGATGGCATTTGGAAGAGACTGGCATAGAGCAGAATGCTGTTGAGTCTCCTTTCTCAGCCTCAGTTTTCTACTTTGCCCAATTGCAGTAGTAGTACTATGGGGGGGGCACTGGGTGATTTCTGAGGTTCCCCGAGCTCTGCCTATCCTCATTGTTACATTTTCACTGTCCTGACCTTTGTGCCCCCTCTGCCCCTACCATCTGAACTGGTGATTAAAAAATTAAAAAGTGCCTGCCCGACATCCAAATATCATCTCCTTAATGAAGCTATTTGCTCAGCTGTAGGAGTACAAGGCAATAATACTTTCATTCCTGCAGCAGCACACACGTGTTGGCATCCCTTCCCCCTCCCAGAGCTCCATGGGACGACTGCCAGGAAAATACAATTATATGCTGGCACAGGAATAAATAAAATTCCTTCAACTAAAAGCTGTGTGTTTTCATTCCCCCCTTTTCCATTTCTTTATTCACTTCTTTCTGTCTTTCCATTCCTCTTTTAACTCATTTCCTGTGTCCAATTATTCTGTTTTCATCTGTCTGGCCTTTTCTCTGTTAAACATTCTCTCCCGTCTCTGCGACTTGCTTTTTTTTCCACGTGCTTAGAAAAATGGAAAGTTTTCAAGCTGCTCTCAGATCTGGAGCCTCTGGTCCTTTTCTGTCTTTGCGACTTTCCCTTGTCCCTTTTACCCCTTTAAAGGAAATGGTCAGCTCGGTCAGCTTGGAGCCTGTTTTCTTTAGGTTTTAGCCCCCCAAAGCTCTCTCTGTCTTTCAGCTGTTCCCTTGCTCTTCCCCATTTACATCCTACTGCTTCCTCTCATCTGTCATTTTAGAGGAACCTTAGAGGATCCAAAGTCAGAAGGGCCTTTAGCAAGATCCTTTCATTTTATGAAGGAGGAAACCAATGCCCACAGAGGGGAAGGGAGTTGTCCAAAGTCACAGAGCTAACGAGTGGCAGGTGTAGGATTTGAATGCAGGTCCATTTGTGTTTGCCATCTCTCTTTTTCCCCTAGTCCTGTAAGCTTAAAAATCAATATCCAAAATACTTCAAGTATTAAGATTTATTAATAATAACTTGAAGCAAAAAGGAAAATAAAAGGCTAGAGAAAAAGAGAGAGCTCACCCAGCTGCGCATGGGAGGAGAGAGAGAGAGAGAGCTAGGGTGGAGTTACAAAACTGTATACACATGCAAAAAATGCAAAAATGTGAGGACTAAAGGAAAAGGATGCTGGGAGATCGAGTCCAAGGCTACAAAATTTTCTAATTACACAGTCCTCACCTTTGCTTTCTGGTATCTATTTACAGAATTCCCTTTCTCTAGTACTGTGTGCCTTCCCATTAACTTTTGAGCAGTTCTTTTCTTTTTTCAATCCAGTGAAGTCCAGTGGCCTCTTTTCCTTCTGACATTTTTATGGCCAATGGTTTTCCCCATATACGTTCCCCAAAGTGGAATTGTAGACTTAAAAATGATACAGCTGAAAGAGCCCTTTGAAATACTCTAGATCATTCAGCCCCTCTTTTACAGAGGAAGAAACTGATGGCTATAGAAGAAAAATGGCATCTGTACATAGGATAGCTGAGACTTGCATCCAGGTTTCTTAACTCTAAACCCATTGTTCTTTCCACTATATCACACTGTCTCCATCATGCAGCATCGATGTGGAAACATGTTCAATAGCATCCAGGAGGACTAAGGCCTGAGAAGAAAGCTAAAGACACCCTTTTCACCAACAAGGGAATCAGTTTCCCCAAAGATTAACATTAGTGCCATGACTAAAGCCTGTAACCCTACTTTCTCATGCCCTCTAATAGTGACAATGATTATAACATGTGGCACGATAGGACATGACTGAAGAGCTTAAGAGTTGTTCATTTAACTAACATTTTCATCCCCCTTGGTTTTTTCTGTGTAGATCATTAGGCCAAACTCCTGTGATTAATTATGGATCTCATTCAGGAAACTCTCTATTATTCCAGTGCTTGATACAATCAACACAAAGCTTCACACCAAGAAGAACATCTGGAGGACCTCACCATCTAGAAGGTATCATTCTTGACCTTTGGATGCGCTGCTGGACCTCCTTCATGATGGTGGCAAATACACTTTGCTTCATGATTTTTAACAAAAAGCATCTTTATGGGGAAAGCCTGAAGGTAGCATTTTGTTCTGCAGAATGAAATGGAGCACACTGTGATGTTGAATTCTCTGCACCTTTCAGATAGAAGAGGAGGAGGAAGAGAGCAGGATGGATTCCATTTGGGAAATTGTTCAGTGCTTTTAAGGCCCATAAGATTCTCCCAGAAACAAAGACCCATCTTTTAAATATCAGTATTCTTCTGGTGGTATATAGTTAGAAATCATGGACTGCCAGAGTCTCCAATGAATTCAAATTGTGAGTCACTCAAAGGGCAATGGAGATGCACATAAGTGGGCGTGAGTAGGCTGCAACACATTACAAATGAAGAATTGTTCACTAAAAGCAGCATAAAGATGCCATTGAGAAGATGTATGACTGGAAGGGGACACAGGGCCATCATGTAACAAGAGTGAAGTCTAAGATAGGAATAGCTCATGTGCTCTGGTGGTATTCACACATTGTCAAGTGACCTAGCAGAGAGACCCTAGCATGCTCCCCAGTCCTGCGGTGCAGATTGGGCAAGGACCTGGCCAATTGAAGGGTTCCTCACACTGAAGAGGTCTTGGATTACTGAAGAATCCAAATTGGAATCAAGTTAGGTTTTACAAATACACTTTCCATGCATTATCTCCTAATTTAGCAAAGTCAATGTTTTTTATCTCTATAATTAGGGAGTTGGACTAGATGTTCTCTAAGGTCTCTTCCAGCTCTAAATTTGATTCTGAGATGCTGTGCTATGCTGTCATCCCTATCCTAAAAAAATGGAAATTTGACGTTCAGAGAGGAAAGGTGATTTGCCCAAACTCACACATCCTCTCATGCATATTTACTGGATGTACATACACTCTGCCAAGTCCTTCACCCCGCTGAACTCAGTTTTACCTTCACGATCCTTCTCTTGTCCTTCCCTTTCTGTCTGCCCATGGTCATCACCTCTTATCTAGACTTTATCACACACTTTCCACAAATGCACAGGTCTAACCATGCCGCTCCCTAGCTCAAAACTTTTCACTGGCTTCCCATTACTTGATAAAATCAAGTCTATCCAGACCACCACTTAAGACCCTTACATTCTGTCTGTAACCTGCTTTTGGAAACATTCCACATTACTCTCCTTCACAGAATTGATTTCCTGGAAATGCCCTTCATTTGTGCCTCACGGCATCCTTCTCTTCCTTCCCAGCTTATATCCCAAAATTGCCTTTCTCACTTTCTCCTCCCTCCATTGTCCTTGAATCTCTCTCCAGGTTGTGTCCTACTGCCTCCCTGTAGAATATCAGTCCTTGAGCTTGGGGACTCTCTTGTCTTTGTGGTCTTGCTTTTATACATGTTCAGGTCATGTGAACTGAATTTCTGAGTGTCATCTTCCATGCAGTGCGGTCTCACAAAATATCCTGCCTTGCCATCTTTGCCAGACCACGGGTGTCCTGGCTTCCACAACACTGAACCGATCTTGCTAGGAGTCTCCAATTTCTAGAAGACTCAAAGATCTCAGAGACTGTAAGGTTTCCAAAGCATGCTTCTCTGCCCCATTAACAGCCCTGGTAAGTAAATGACACAATGAGAAAACTGAGACATTTCTTCATTTATCAAAGACATTTAACAAAATACTTCCTAAAAGTGCTTTGTGGGTATGTGTGTGCTAGGCGGGAGCTAGGGCTCTTTAGTCTTCCATACCAGTGGGGTAGAAACTCACCTGGGCTCATCCTGTCTTCTGTCTAGTAGAATGATTACTTGCCCTGCAGACCTCCTCATTAGGGGAGACTTCCCAGTGAAGGAGCTCCCAGATCCTCTCCTTTTTAGATTATTTTTAGCATCTAGCAGAGAGCCCCACAGCTCGGTTCAGGTCACTACTTACAAAATGGTACCTCTGCTATAGTACAAGGCATGTGCAAAGGAGTACAAACTTTAGACAAGGCAGTTCCTTGCCCTTAAAAAGGTTGGAACCTACTGATTGCGCCCCTTTACTACTCAGAAGGTGGCCCCCCAACTGAAGGGAGAGATTTCCACAGGTGGAAACAAAGGATAAGGTTTGACAATTCCAGGCACAGAGAATGGTGTGGGCAAAGGCTTGGTGGTGGGAGAGGGCAGGATGAGAACAGAGGAGTGGTGAGTAGTTTGGTTTGCCTGGAATGTAGATGGAGTAGGTATGTGCTAAACATTTGTAGGAATGTTGAACCTAGGGAACCCTTTCACTCTCCCATTCATCCATGCATCACCTCCTCCCCCTTCCCCTAACCTCCATGCTCCATCTTGCTTATTTCCTTTATCCCCTGGGGTTATTTTCAATGCTACCTTGGGCTGCTGGTGCTCTCTGTGTATAGCTGGGGAAGGGTGGGGGGGAGAGGAGGTCCAGCTGCCATCCCTGTGAAACCTTAAACCCTTTCTAACAATTGGCGACCTTTTTGAACTTGCTCAGCTTGGGAACCTTGTGCTGGCCAGCATTCTGAACATGCCTCCTGGCCCTTGATCTTGCATGGGGTGAGTTGCTAGTCAGTCAAAGAGAGGTATAGTTAGTAACAAGAAGTAATCATATTATAGAACTTTATGCGGCGAAGGCTACTTTCCCACATCCCGCCTAAAACCTGGCCAGGGAATGGGGTCAGGGAAATTAGAGAGGAGAAGAGTAAGGTGCAGGCCAGTCCATTGGGTTGGGCTTGTGCTCGGAGGACAGCGTGACTATTGGTGCAGCCATGGTGGTGGGAAGGATGGTAGGCCCTGGGAGAAGAGTGGTGCCATCGTGATGATGGGATGTTCTTGGTGGCAATCTGGGGTTGGGTGAGGAACTGTAGAGGACTGTGAGGTATGGAGATGCTAGTAGTCTTTGGACTCCTCTCTAGCGAAGAAATGTCCCCTTTCAGAAGGAAGTACTCCCCTTAAATATTGTTATCCTGGGACAAGCATCAGTTGCCCTCACCCTAGTTATAGCTCTGGCTTTATGATTTTACAAAGCACCTTCCTTATAGCCACTCAGTGAGATATCTGCAAGTGGAAGAGACGACTGAGGTTCACAGAGGGGAAATGATTTGCCTAAGCTCACATAGCTCATCAGGGAATGACCTTTAAACATATTGTTGTTCAGCAGTGTCAGTGCTGCCCAACTCTTTGTGACCCCATTTGGGGTTTTCTTGACAGAGGTACTAGAGCACTTTGCCATTTCCTTCTTCAGCTCATTTGACAGATGAAGAAACTGAGGCAGACAGGGTTAAGAGACTTGCCCAGGGTCACACAGCTAACAAGTATCCAAAGCCAAATTTGAACTCAGGAAAATGAGTCTTCCTAACTTCAGGCCCAGTGCTCTGTCCTTCAAACAGAAGCTCACTTCCCTCCCCAGAGATTTCAGTTACATCAGGGATAGTATTATGGTGCCTATCACAGATATTTCTATAGTTTCTGAAGGGTTACAAAACACTTTTAAAGAGAATGGACTTGGAGGTGCATTTAGGTGACTCAGTGGATTGAGGACCAGACCCAGAGATGGGAGGTCCTGGGTCCCAATCTGGCCTCAGACACTTCCTCGCTGTGTGACCCTGGGCAAGTCACTTGACCCCCATTGCCCAGCCCTTATAGCTCCTCTGCCTTGGAACCAACAAATATTGATTCTAAGATGGAAGGTAGGGGTTTCAGAAGAAAAAGAATTAATTTGGAGTCAAAAGACTTTGGAATACTGGATTAGCCAATATATTACCTCTCTATGCCTTGGTTTCCAATTTCATAAAATAAGGGGGTTGGATGAGATGGTGTCTAAGGTTCCTTAAGCTCTAAAATTCTTATTCTTGCTACATGGTCAGTTTATTAGCAGAACCTCTTAGCAACTAGAAAGTAAATTTATTCCCACTGGAAGAAAACCAAAACATGGGTAGGCGATCATTGAAATGAACACAGATAAAAACAGTCAAAAGAAAAGAGTCACAAGGATGGTATGTATGGTAAAAGAACATGGGATCCAGAGTTAGAAGATCTGAATTCAAATCCTAACTCCGATGCTTACCACCTGGGACCTTTGGCACCCTCAGTTTCCACATGTGTAAAATTAAGGGAATTAGAATAAGAGAGCCCTGAAGTTCTTTCTAGTCATGAGTCTAAGATCCTCTTCCATTTATTAGTGTGTGATTTATCCACTCTGGCCCTCAGTTTCTTCGTCCATAACACAAAGCTCTTTGTCAGCGCTGGCATTGTCTGGTCTAAAGTCTTTCCAGCTCTGGAAGAGAAAGAGTCAGGTCTTTGGAGGTGGGGGAGCCTTGGTTCCCATAAGCTGCTTTGTTGGCTTCCTACAACATAGTATCCTTATTGATCAAGTACCATGTGGTCAGTTCAAAGGTTCCCATTCTGTGTTTCCATGAGACTCTGTAATTGTATGATTCAGCATCTACACTTGTATAGAAGACCAGGGAAAGTGGTGGCTCCTCCTTGAAGGGGAATGGCAAGCTGACTGCAGTCAGGGTTATAGGAAAGCAAAGTTCTCTTTCGGATTCTTGTAGATTTTCATCTCTGAAAGGTCTCACAAAACCAACATCTTTCCCGGCCCCTATCGGCAACCGTCTTCTCTTAGGACCGAACACACGCAGGCACACATGCACGCGCTTCACTTTGGTTTTGGGATCCTAGTTGTGGGAAGGTTTCACGTGGGGTGATTGGCAAATGGAGGGGATCAGCTTGAAGGGCTGAAATTAGCAAGCCTAATTTAATGTCACTATTCAAGATAGTGCCCATTGGGAATTTCTTAATGGCCTGAGGAAAGAGGGGCTTTAGACAGCCTACAATCTCGGCCTCATTCTTACCTAAATTCCTTCTCATAGATGTTGTGAATGCCCTGTTTTGTAGCCAACACAAACTTTGTCCAGTAAAATAATGTGAGGAACTCCGACTGAAAGGAGATTAGCTGTTCCCGGCTCCTGTTATTTTAAAGCAGAAATAACTTTGGCTTCGAGTGATTCAGAAACAAAGCTTGAAATGCAAAGCATGCGCAACTCGAGCTTCAGCATGAAAAGGACCTTAAAATATGCCCAAGTGCAAGTAATGGACTTATTAAAGGGATGAAAAGAGGCCCTTTTCAAAGAAGCCCCAGCTCTTTAGTCCTGTCATATCAGGAATCTGGCTTCAGAATTCCATCCTATTTACATTTCTTCTCCCTTTGGGGGGGGAATCAAATATCCCAGCTTGTAAGACATTAATTTCTTTATGTTAATTATGTGGAAAGCATGTCAGGCGCTGGGGAAGTGGATCTGTGATAGAGCACGGAGCACTTGAAACCTGTTCAATGGCAATTAACAATCAGGGCGCCCATTGAATTGACCACATGGTAATTGATCAACAGGGCTCCGGCCAGGCGGGCGGTGGAGCCTCTCACAAAGCAGCTCATGTGAAGCAGGCTCACGGCAAATCCAAACAACTGTCTCTGCCACCAGCAACTTGAGTCTTTTTCACTTTGTGTCAAAAGCACAAAAGGCAGCATTTGAGGGATTCTGAAAACGGTGATTTTCAATGGACACGATGGGAAGAAACTCCAAGCCACAATGCTTGGCGCGTCCATTGCACAAAACCCATGTGGGCCTGGAGCTTGGTACTTTGAGGGAGTCTGGAGAAAAGAAGGGAGTGGCTCACCTTCATCCTTTGACTTGGAGGTGGCAGGTCCTCAGAGTCTCCCACAACAAATAACACAGGCCTGGAGAGGCAGTTTAGCCCCAGCTTGGGCAACCACACTGGGATTTCATCCTGATTTCCCTATTGATTTCAGTCAGTGTGCGGAATGCTTCTGAGCCTATTGTGGTCTGGGCCCTGTGCTTGGCACTGGGGACACAAAGGGAAACACAAGACAAGACAAGCTCTGAAGGAGCTTACAATCCATTAAGGGGAAGGACAAGTACTCAGCACAGACTGCCTGAGTACAAAGTGAGAGGCCTCTAAAAATGCAGGGGAAGAGAGAGAGAGAGAGAGAGACAGAGAGAGAGAGAGAGAGAGAAGGAAGGAGAAAGGCCTGTGTCCGCAAGGAGAGCTAAAGAAAAGACTGAGCATTATAATAATGATAATGATCCTAGCTAACAGTTATATGGCATTGGAACGTTTGTAAAGCACAACATATATTTTATCATTTGATCCTCCCAGCAATGCTGTGGGGTGTTATCTTCACTTTATGGATGAGCAACGGAAACCACCAGAGTTAAGGCACTTGTCCAGGGCCACCTAGCCAAATACCAGAGGCAAGAATCAAACTTGGGTTTTCCTGATGCCAAGTCCAGTGATGTACTGACTACACCTCCTGGTTTTGGGTGTGCATGCTTGCATGTGCGTGTGTGCACGCACAAGTGCTGGGAGTGATGATAGAGTGGGCTAGAGTGTGGAGAGAAATTTTATTTCCTCTAAGATATGAAGTTACTTCTAACTCCCTTATCTAACCCAGTCTTAATCTCCTGATGTAGTTTGAGGTTTTCAGATCAAAATTACCTGAGAGCAACTTACCTTTTTAAGAGGAAAAGTCCAATTTATAGGATTGTAAGTCTGAAAGTTAGATAGGACCTCACTAGTCCCTCATTTTTAGGGAAGAGGAACCTGAGGCCCAGAAGGAGTAAGGTACTTGGCCAAGGTCATGCCAACAGTAAGTAGAAAGAGTCAGAAACTGAACCTAGGGTTCCAGATCAGTGCTCTTTCCTCTTCATCATCCTGCCCAGAGTCTGCTGTGTTCTATGGGGATCAGTTGTGTGCTAGGGCAAGATGGCAGATTGCCTTTGGAAATAGAAAAAAGAGGAGCTAGTATGATGTGAGCAAGCTTGCACACAGGCTAGCCATTTCTTAAACACTCTGAATGAAATGGATGAAATGGTTTTTTCTTTAAAAGGCTATTCAGTTTTCTGCTCTTGTCTTCTTCTGAGCTGATTCCTTAGAATTTTCTCAATCCAGTATCTTATTGTTTGTTCTATTATAAGGTCATATGATCAGAGATCTAGAGCTGAAAGAGACTTTGGAGTCCATCTGGACCTCTCCATTTTATTTATGAGGAAACTGAGACCCAAGGAGGTAAAGGAGCTTGGACATAGTAATAACAAGGCAGGAGTTTTGAAAGGGAATTTAAAACTCTGGCCCTTTCCACTAGTATGGCAGTACTGGTGTTAATGTTCATCTTATCTCAGCAAACTATTATCCTTTTCATGTTTCCAACTAGAATCTATCAATATATGTATATTGATATCCCTGATAAAGACCGGGGGGGGGGGGGTCCCCAGTTCTGCCAGCTTAGTAAGGAAAGGGCCCAAATCTACATGACCATACTTCTCCTCCATGCCAAGATACTCTGGGTAAGCTTAGTGCAAGTGCATATTTTTTATAGTGTAACTCCATAGCTGGACTAGAGATTGAGTTGGGTTGAATCCAGAGTGACTTCCAGTGCTAATTTAGTTCAGACCCACATAGTAACTTCAGAGAGTCTTTGAGTCATTTCATGAGGAGGCAGAACACCTATGTTGTAGTTCCCCCTCTCTTTCTTTACCAATGACAAGTTCTGTGCCCTTGGGTAGGTCATAGGATCACAGATATTGAATTCAAAGGGTCCTCAGAGACCATCTAGTATAAGAGGAGAAAACAAGCCTAGAAAGGTGAAGTGACTTGCTGAGGGTCCTACAAGTGGTAAGTGACAGAGGAGGAACTTGAACCTAAATCCATCATTCTTCTGTTGCACAGTTCTGCATAGTTATACATTTCTGAAAGTTTCTTCTGACTCTAGAATCTCTGTGGTACCATGTCCTCAACTTGCTAACCTTTCTAAGAGATATGGAATCATGTTAAGAAATTCAGTAGTGGCATGATTCTATCTAGGTTCAATCAAAGAACTTCTGAGTCAGACAAGACCTTTGGAGGTCTAAAAAGGAACATCAGCTATAAAATAGCTTCAAAGTGGTAATCCAACCTCTGCTCAAAGACCTACCACCATGGAACCCAGCCCATTCCACTTCTGAATAGGTTCTATTGTTTGAAAGTTCCCACCCCCCTTAGGGCCTCTTTGTACTTTCTTCCATTGGTCTTAGTTTTGCCATCTGGGACCAAATAAAACACAATTACTTCTCCTTTCACAAGACAGTCCTTCCTACCCAGGAGCCCAGCTATCTTATCTCCTGAGCCTTGTCTTCTTCAGGCCAAACTCTTCCTGGTTCCTTCACTGACCCTTGTGTGACAGTTTGAAGAAGACTGGGTACCATGGAACTATCACCTCCTTGTACCTGGAAGCTTTGACTCTTATTGCACTAGCTTTTTTTACTTCCATATCATGGTGCTGACTCACTTTGAACTTGCAAGGCAGTAAAATCCCCTGATATTTTTCAAACTACTGTATGACCATGCCTTCCCCATCTTTTATCCATGAAGTTGATTTTTTGGAGATCAAGTGTAAAACTTTACATTTAACCCCTACTGATTTCATCTTATTAGATTGAGTCCACTGTTTTAGCCTGTCAGGATTTTATCTGTTAATCAAGATTGCTCTTCCACCCAACTTGGTGTTATCTATGCCTTTATTTAAGTCATTGATAAAAATGTTCAACAGTCTAAGCTTAAGCACAGATCCTTTGGACATTCCACTGAAGACCTCTTGTCAAGTTGACATCATAAAGTAAAGAATGTTCTAACCAGTTCTAAATCCATCTATGTGTGTTTTCATCTAGTCCACATCTCTCCATATTCTCCAAAAAATAATATGAAATACTTTATCAAGTACTTTGCTAAAGTTCAGATAAACTATTGCTTCAGCACTTCCTTGATATATTACATTAGTAATAACCCTATCTACAACATAAATAAGGTTAGTCAGGCAAGAAGCCATCCCAACTCTTGTAATTATTGTTTTTTTAAAAGTGATCACTAACCATCTCTAGGGTTTTCCCAAGGAATTGAAATGAATTTCATTGGCTGACAGTTTGCAGGCTAGATACACTTTGCTTTTTTTGATTCCTTCTGAAAATAAAGCTACCATTTGTCATTTTCCAGGCCCATCATAGCTCTTATGTCCTCCATAATCTTTTCCCCCACTTGTGGCTCTTTGATCATGTTGGCTGGTGCTGGCGTTCATCCTGGCCAAAGTCCAGAGCTTCCATGTCAAAATAAAAATATTGCAAGCACCTGCATAGAAACAGCTATTCAAATATCAAGGAGCTATAGTTAGGATCATACAAGATTTAGCAGTATCTACTTGTAAACAAGAGGATATCTTGCAGTGCAATATTCTAAAAGGCAACAGGTATAGGCTTACAACTAAAAATAACTTACCCTAAAAAAACTGAGTATAATCCTATAGCAAAATAAATGGATCCTTAATAGAAAAGAGGACTAATGAGTATTTCTGATGAAAAGACAGGCACAAGAGTCCAGAGAAACCTAGAAATGTAAATTTATTTGAATAGTTGGAAGGGGCTGTATGATGTAGTGCTAACATTCTAAAAGGAAGAGAACAAATGAGTAGCTTCAGAAAATTAATGTCATCAAAGAGCATTTTGGGCAGTTAAAGGAAAAAAAATAGTGAACCTGGAAGAAGGGTAGATTGGTTCTTTTATCAGGGTTTTAAGAGAAGAAAAAGAGAATAAGAGGTGGGAAATAGTATAAAAAAGAGTAAGAAGAGGATGGAACTTGCCCTTCCTTATAATTGGGGTATACCAGAAGATTACATAAGCATGGAGGAAGGAATAGGAGGCATGGGGATTAGGTGAACCTTACTTAACTGAAATAGGCAAAGGAGAGTGGAAAAATGAAAGTTTTGTATAGAAATCCAACAAACTCAAGAGAGAAACAAGTAGGTGTGGGGACAAAGTAGAGAGAATATGGGAAAGGAATAATCAAAAGCAAAACTAGCATTCTGACCCAATGTGAGGATTAAAAGGAAAAAAAGAAGAAAAAAGCAAGTACTAGAATTAGAATCTAAGATAATTTTGAAAGTAAGATTTGGAAATTATCATATAATAAAAAATCTAAGCTGTGTGAAAATAAAGATTCATAGTTTTACATATTCTTTCGCAGTACTACTCATATTTATGGAAATACTCTTTATTTTGGTGTTTAAAGTAAAAACTTTATTAAAAGAACTTTATAGCATTGGACTTAACCCAGGGCCATGAGCATTTTGAGTAAATTGGTCAGGGAGAACACACTGCAAAGAGGAGCATTAGGTCTGTGAAGATTAAATTTAACTCTCCCCTGATTGTGAAAATTAAATTAACTCCCCTACCCATTTTTAGATTTAATCACCAAAAGTATAAACACCCTACTTAAAAGTTGAGTGGGGAGATCTGTCCATTTTTAGATTTAATCACCAAAAGTGTAAACACTCCATTCACATTTGAGTGGGGGAGGTCTGGGACCCACCTGTGTAATAGTGGGTTATGAATAAGAATTAAACTAACTGCATCTGGGCAGTCTTAATGCAAAGCTTCAACTGTGCAATCACAGTTGAAGTAAAATTAGGGGAAGGCACAGGAAGTGACACCAAAGAAAGTGTCTTTAAAAGGGAGTTACAACTTCCTGAGTCAGTTCTACTTGGAGTGGAGACTGAAGAAGAACCTGCTGATTGGACCTGAGACCCTGTTCCTGGTGAGACTGTCCTTAAGTTTCTTCCTTTGGACTGACATGTGGTAAGTGAAAAGCTGACTCTTAACTGCTGAATTTTTCTGAAGAGACTAGCCTCAGGAGAGAGGCTCCCTGTATCCCCAGGTCCTTGGCTACAAGGGCCAAGGCCAGCTAAGGACAAACTCTACCTTCCCAGGTTGAGCCAGGGGCCGGGAGTAAATTACTTAGTGCTTAGGCTAGATATCTTACCCTATCCTCTCTCTGATTTCCTACTTCATTCTTTCTATATTTCATAAATAAATTGTAAATAAATCTCTTTGGAATAAATTAAATTCCTGGCGACTCTATTTTAAATATAATCCAGTCAAACCTTTTTATAATTAACCCTTTTTTTCTTATGGGTCTCATTGAGGCCCCTGTTTAGTCTCCCGCAGCCTAACACCATCCACCATCTCCTTGTACTGTTGCATATACATTACCATTTCCTAAGATACTCAGGGCACCTGGACTCTGTGAGTCAGCCATTACTATGCTGCTATGGGCTTTGAATGAACTCTCTGCTCTTTTCTGATCTCTGGCTTGTGGCTGAAAGTAGGGAGCAGAAGAACTTGCATAACCCTAAGAGAATGAAGGATGAGACTATGTATAGTTTTTGATAATGGGTCATAAGATCAGAAATCCATATGTGTTCAGGCCACATACATTTAATTCTATAGTTAATTACATTTTGCTTTGATTACAATGACTAATTCAAACAAGCCTGCTAGCCAGACACCTGGCAGAAGTCAGTTAATACTACTAGACTGTTAGGCAGGGGGTGGGCTCTACTGATCTACTAGTTCTAGCTAATTAGGGGAAACTCTTAAACTAAAAATCTCAGGCTGGCCAAGCTGCATGTTAGAGGTAGACCCAAGGGCCACCAAGGAGATCTGGGAGCCAGGTGTTAGATGTCTGGAGCCCATGAGATCCTACTAACTGTACAATGTCCCACTTGCCCCAGGCATCTTTAAAGACCAAAGAAACACCCTCCCTCATGACTCTTTGTGCTACAGGGGAATAGGCCATTTCAAGTAGAGAACACTGAACCCAGTCACCAGTTTTGTTTTCCTGATATATAATTTTTCCTAATAAAATAATCAGATGTAAAGGGGCTTGCTTTGAGGAAAGCCAAGCATCAGTTTGCTAGCTTGCCAGCATCTGGCTGAGGATTCTGCCTTGGACCCCGCCTCCTGCCATGTGCTTCTTTGGCCCACTTGCTGCCTCTGCAGATTGCCAGCTGTTTGGGTGACAAGTTGGTTGGCCCATTTGTCTGGGCTGCAGGTGCCAAGCAGTGACGGATTGAAATGGGCTAATGTAGTATGGTTCACCTCACCCTCCCTAAGGTGGGAATGAGAGATGATCAGGACAATTCCTTCTATTTTTATAGCTCTTTAAGGTTGATAAAGTGTTTCCATCCTAACAGTTCTTTGAGGTAAGTGCAAATAGTATTACATCCATTTCACAGATGAGGTAACTGAGGCTCAGCATGGCTAAGTGCCTTGGGTCACAGTCAGCCAATTAAATTCAAGAAACATAGGATAGTGAATCTCTGCTGAATTGGGAGTTAGGAAGACCTTGGTTTAATCCCACTTCAGACACTGTAAGCTTTTTGGATCCTGGGCAAGTCATTTAACCTCTATGGGTCTTATTTCTTTGACTGTAAAAAGAGGCTTTGGAGCTGATGGCCTCTGAGGTCCCTTCCAGCTCTACAATTCTATTTGCTAATCATTTACCACATGCTAGGCCCTGTAGCAGGTGCTGGGGGATACAGAGACCAATATGAAAAACAGGCCCTGCCTTCAAAGAGCTTCCATTCAGCTAAGGTGATCCTACAATCTAGGAGCTGAAAGAGACCTCCAAAGCTAGAGAATCAAGATCCTTCTCTTCTCCTCATGAGGAAATTGAGGGGTCAGTGAGCTTTAAGTCACTTGCACGATGTCACATCTGTCTTAAGTGGCAGTACTGTGACTTGAACTCAGGTTCTCCAACTCTAAATCCATTACATTAAATACAAAATATAGACATTGTGATATAGGAAGTTATCTCAAGAGAGGGAGAGTACAAATAACTGGGGAGATGAGGAAAGAAACTTCCATTTTCATCCCATCACATCTGGACTATTGCAGTAAGCTTCTTTGGGTCTCTCTGCCCAGATTCTCTCCCTAACCCAGATGCCAAAGTGATCTTTCTGACCCCTCAAGGAACTCCAGGGACTCCTTATTACTTCCAGAATCAAATAGAAGAATTCCAGCTTTGGCTTTTAAAGCCCTTCCTCATTGGGTGTTTTCCTACTTTTTAAGCCTTCTTACACTTTACTCCACTCCATTGACTCTGCAGTCCAGTGACATTGGCCTCCTTGGTCTTCACAGTTGCCTTGGGTGTCACCCACACCTGGAATGCTTGCCCTCCTTGCCTCCCCTTCTGCAGGAGGCAGCTCCCTACTGGGATCATCTCTCCGTTACCCTGTACCCACAGAATTGTTGGCACATTGTCCCCCCCCCATTAAAATGGGGCCTTTATGAGAATAGGGACAAGTTTTGGACATTCTTTTTATTCCCAGCAATGTGGCACAGGGCCTCAACCTAGTAGGTACTTAATAAATGGGGATAATTTATTTTTTTTTCCATTAAGCTATTTTTCATTTCAAAGATATATTTAGGCCCAGTGAATAAATTACAGATGTATTTTTTAAATCAATATGACTTTCTTTTTTTTTGTTTTGAATTAATTTATTTAGTCAATTTAGAACATTATTCCTTGGTTACAAGAATCATATTCTTTTCCTCCCTCCTCTCCACCCACCCTTCCTGTAGCCAATGCACAATTACATTGGGTATTACATGTGTCCTTGATCAGAACCTATTTCCATGTTGTTGATATTTGCACTAGGATGATCATTTAGAGTCTACATGCCCAATCATATCCCCATCCATCCACCAAGCAGTTGTTTTTCTTCTGGGTTTCTGCTCCCACAGTTCTTCCTCTGGATATGGATAGCATCTTTCTCATAAATCCCTCAATCATCTTGGATCATTGCATTGCTGCTAGTAGAGAAATTCATTACATTGGATAGTTCCACAGTGTTTCACTTTCTGTGTATAATGTTCTCCTGGTTCTGCTCCTCTCACTCTGCATCAGTTCCTGGAGGTCATTCCAGTTCCCATGGAATTCCTCCACTTTATTATTCCTTTGAACACAATAGTATTCCATCACCAACAGATACCACAATTTGTTCAGCCATTCCCCAATTAAAGGGCAGCCCCTCATTTTCCAATTTTTTGCCACCACAAAGAGCGCAGCTATGAATACTCTTGTACAAGTCTTTTTCCTTATTAACTCTTTGGGGTACAAACCCAGCAGTGCTATGGCTGGATCAAAGGGCAGACAGTCTTTTAGTGCCCTTTGGGCATAGTTCCAAATTGCCCTCCAGAATGGTTGGATCAATTCACAACTCCACCAGCAATGAATTAATGTCCTAACTTTGCCACATCCCCTCCAGCATTCATTACTTTCCTTTGCTGTCATGTTAGCCAATCTGCTTGGTGCTTAATAAATGAATACTGATTGGCCAACATTCTATAGTGTAGCAGCACAACTTTGAGATGGGCTGCAGTGAGAAAAATCAGACAACTGAGTGCCAGTGCTAGCTCTATATCTGTGAGCATTAAGGCAAGTCACTTCTCTAGGCCTCAGTTTTCTCATTAGCACATCTAGGGACCTAGAAATATACTGATCAGCAAATCCAAGGTAATCTGAAGAAGGGGAAAGCACTAGCAAGTGAAGGAATCAAGGAAGTCTACACAAAGGAGGTGGTACTTGAATGGAGCCTAAGGATTACAAGAGGTCACAGAAAGGAGGGAGTATTTTTTAGATGTAAGGGCCAGAGCTAGGGTTGAGCCCAGGCTTTCTACTATGCTATCCATTACTCCAAACTATCTATGAGTCCCAGAATCTCAGAGATAAAGGAAATGTCTCGATCCTAAACTTTTCTAAAGCTATTCTAGAATTTAGAAATAAAAAGGACCTAAGTGATCACCTAACCCCCTCCCCCTTTCATATGGGGAAACTGTGGCCCAGAAATATTAAGTAACTTCCAAAATACAGATAATGGCCAGGGCTCGCTTTCAAACTTAGGTCCTCTAACTGTAACTCCGTGATCTTTCTAGTACAAGACCTCAGAGGTCACTTAGTTCAACCCCTGCCAAAAGAATGAATCACTCCCTCTAAAATAGCCTTGACAAGTCTTTGCTTGAAGACCTCCAGTGTTGAGGAACTCACAACTTCTCAAGGCAGACTGATCCATTGTCAGACAGCTCTAATTGTCAGGAAATTATTTAGATGGAGCCAAAGTTTGGCTTCCCAGTCATTTCTATCCTTTGCTCTTAGTTGTTTCCCACTGGGGCCAAACTGAATAAGCCTGCTCCTTCCTCCCTGGGAAGGAGGCATAGGCACCATGGCGTCTGCACACAAGAGACTCTGTGAAGAAGCACAGGATCATGGGGTTTGGTTTTGTCTTGTTTTAAAAGGCAAAACCCTAAACACTATTCACTTACAGAAGAAATGGAAGCCAGGCATTTTTTAGTATAGGCTTTTACTCCCCCAAAAGCTAGCTGGGTAGCAGCTGTCGCCTGGGAAACCGATTAGGACCACATGGGTGTCCAATTGTAAGTAACATGAGTGGATGGCCTGCAGCCATCCTATGCAGCTGAAATCCCTTGCCACCAGGTTTCAACTGGGGAGGGCCACTCCCCCAAGTCCTGACAGAAATATGGTTCCTCATTCCAAGAAGGCTCCTCTCTCCCATTGAAAGAGCCTTTACTTTCAAAGCTTTGTTGATGTGTGTTGCCTTTAAATCACTATTATTTCTAGATATACTCTTCTCCCTGTTCAGCTACAGAAAACCTCCACTTGTAACAAAGAAAACCAGATAAAGCAAAATCAGCCCACACAGCAACAGTGCTTGACAGTGTATGTAGCTTTTCACACCTGTAGTACCCCACTTTTTCTAGGAAAGAGCCTTTGCTACTGCTCTTCCTTTTGGGTAGTTCAAGCCTCTGTCTCAGACAAGGAAAAGAGATTGGTTCTATCCTAGGAAGGATTAAAAAACAAAGAAAAAAACCAAATGGCTGCTATAATTCCCAGCTTCCTGAGACAAATATGAAGGTAAAGGCAGGGTAAAACAAGCCAGGAATGCCACCTCATATCTCCTTAGGCCTAACAGGGTCTGTGTTAAAGGATATATGATCTGATTGGAGAGATGTGATTGAAGGCTACAGGAAGCTTTGGTGATCAGCTAGTTTAACCCCCTCAGTTTATAGAGGAAGGAATATAGAGGCACAGCAAAGAGAAGCCACTGGTCAAAGGTCATACTTGTAGGTTCATAGGATTTAGAACTGGAAGGATCCTTATATATTATCTAAGAAGCTCAATGGAGAGAGAGCTATATGATTGAGCTGGTTTTACATAGTAAAAGGTAGAAGGGTGCCCCTTCGTGTCAATTGAGGAATGGCTGAACAATCTGTGGTATATGATTGGAATGGGACCATAAAAAAGATGTACAGAATGAGTTCAGAAAAACCTGGGGAGATTTATATGGACTGATAACAAAGTGAAGTGAGCAGAACCAGGAGAACACTATATATAGCAACAGAAATATTGTATGATGATCAGCTGCAAAGGACTAAACCATTATCAGCAAAACAGGGTTCCAAGGTAACTCCAGGGGATTTATAATAAAAAAATGTCATCCATAGCCAAAGAAGGAACGGTTAGAGTCTGATTGCAGATCAAAGCATGCCATCTTTCACTTTATTTCCTTCATTAGTTTTTTTTTTTTATTTTGTGCGATATATGTCTTCATCTATATATGTATATAGCCTTAGGGAGCAGGGGGAGGGATAGAGAGAATCTGAATCACAAAATGTCAGAAAATGATCATCAAAAATTGTTTCTACGTGTAATTGAAAAAAATTTAGTTAAAAAGAAGGGGGGCCCTCAGTACTTTCTCAGGCTTTTACTCCTGCTTTTACTTTATTTTCCCCTTAATCTCAACCCTGTAGTTGGCCACTTTAATTCTGCAGACCTCTACTGTCAAATTTCTCAATACCTTGTCCTGTGCTGCTCAATCCTTGTCCTAGATCATCTCCCCTTTTTGCTTCTTCTGCTTCTAATTCATAAGGTGCTGAATGGAGTTAGATTAAGTTTTACAGCCATGCTGGCTGGGTCCATTACCTATTCATGTTGTCCAGCTTCAAGGGCCCAGCTTCAAGTGGTCCCTCACTGCAGCAAAGCATTGTTGTAATTTATTAAAAGATTGCCAAAGTAGATACCGGCAACGAGGTGGCACAGAGGATAGAATACTGGGCCTGGAGGCAGGAAGACTCATCTTCCTGAGTTAAAATCTGGTCTTAGATACTAGCTGAGGGATTCTGAGCACAGTTTCTTCATCTATAAAATGAGCTGGAGAAGGAAAAGGCTTTGCCAAGAAAACCACAAATGGGATCACAAAGTGTGAGACATGATCAAAAATGACTGAACAACAGCAACAAAATGGCCACAGGGAAGAGTAATTGCTGATATTCTTGATCATTTGGGGGGGGGGGGGTAATTACGCTGTTATTTAGTTTAAAATTTTTTTGTTTTAAAAATAAATGTCCAGGGGACAGCTGGATAGCTCAGTGGATCTAGGCCTAGAGACCTGAGGTCCCAGGTTCAAATCTGGCCTCAGATACTTCCCAGCTGTGTGACCTTGGGCAATTTGCTTAACCCCCATTGCCTAGCCCTTACCACTCTTCTGCCTTTGAGCCAATACACAGTATTGATTCCAAGATGGAAGGTAAGGGTTTAAATAAATAAAAATAAAGATAAATTTCCACATAAGTTTTCCAAAGTCATATGATCCATATTGTCTCCCTCCCTCCCCTCCCCTCCTGGAGTTGATAAGCAATTCAATCTGGGTTATTTCCATATTGTTAATTTTTGTAAGCAAATTAATCTTATAGAACCAAAACCCCAAAATATATACCCAAATAAAGAAGTGATATATCATATGTTTTCATCTGCATTTCTACTCCAATAGTTCTTCCTTTGGAGGTGAATAGCATTCTTTTTCATAAGTCCTCAGAATTGTCCTGGATCATTGTAATGCTTAGTAGCAAAGTCTATCATATCATGGGATGAGGGGTTGAACTAACTGATCTGCAAAATCTCCTGTAGCCTTAAATCATATCTCTCCTATCAGATCACACATCTTTTGACACAGGCCCTGTTACTGTGTATAATGATCTCCTGGTTCTGCTTATTTCACTCTGCATCAGTCCATGAAGGTCTTTCCTTTTTTTTTCTGAAATCATCCTGCTCATCATTCGTTATAGCACAATAGTATTCCTTCACCATCTTATACCACAATTTGTTCTGCCATTCCTCAATTGAGGGATATCCCTTTAGTTTCCAATTCTTTGCTACCACAAAAAGAGAAGCTATAAATATTTTTGTACAAAAAGGTTCTTCCCATTTTTGTCTTTCTTTGGGATAGAGACAGTAGTGGTATTACTGGATCAAAGAGTATGCATTCTTTTGTAATTTCCTTATTGCTTACTTTAATTCCTTCAATTTCTTTTTCTTCTCTAATTGCTACAGCTAACATTTCTAGTACAATATTAAAATAACAGTGATGATAATGGGCATCCTAGTTTCACTCCTGATTTTATTGAGAGGACTTCTAATTTATCCTTATTGCAGATGATATTCATTGATGGTTTTAAATAAATACTACTTATAATTTAAATAAAGGCCCTTTTATACCCACGCTATCTAGTGTTTTCAATAGTTTACTGTTCTTTAAACAGTCAATAAGCATTGTGAATTTTACTAGTCCATGGCTGTTTCCTTTCTTTTGAAGTCTTTCCCTCTTTAAAGCGGGCTTGAAAATCAGTCTAACCTAACTTTGAAATTATGTTTCCTCTAGCATGGATTTCTGTGTGTTTGTGTATTTGATCTGGTCAAGCTGCTGCCCCCAGCTTCATCTTCTTGTTATTGCCAAGTCCTTATGTGATGGTTCCACTGTTATTAAGGATACTAATTATAGAAATACTAGAAAATGTCAGATTTCATGTCAATATGTTGATCTTACTCCTGTTTCATCTATAAATACTTTTGTGATGAACTGGCTTATTTTATTTTCCTTTCCATTGAATTTTGCTATTGTGTAAGATATTCCTTTTATCATATTTTACTGAAGTAGGATGAACATATACTCTCAACCAGTGGTGTCATTGGCTCATTTCTTTCTATTTGGAAAGAGAATAGAGGGTGGGAAGCTAGGTGGCTCAGTGGATTAAGAGCCATGCCCAGAAATGAGAAGTCCTGGGTTCAGATTTGACCTCACACAAACTAGCAGTATGACCCTGGGCAAGTCACGTTACTACCATTGCCTAGCCCTTACCTCTCTTCTGCCTTGGAACCAATACACCGTATTGATTCTAAGACAGAAAGTAAGGTTTTTTTTTTTTAAATATATTTTATTTGATCATTTCCAAGCATTATTCGTTAAAGACATAGATCATTTACTTTTACTCCCCCCCACCCCCCATAGCCGACACGTAAGTCCACTGGGCATTAGATGTTTTCTTGATTTGAACCCATTGCTTTGTTGATAGTATTTGCATTAGAGTGTTTATTTAGAGTCTATCCTCTGTCATGTCCCCTCAACCTCTGTATTCAGGCAGTTGCTTTTTCTCGGTGTTTCCACTCCCATAGTTTATCCTTTGCTTATGAATGATGTTTTTTTCTCCTGGATCCCTGCAAGTTGTTCAGGGACATTACACCGCCCCTAATGGAGAAGTCCATTACGTTCGATTATACCACAGTGTATTAGTCTCTGTGTACAATGTTCTCCTGGTTCTGCTCCTCTCGCTCTGCATCACTTCCTGGAGGTTGTTCCAGTCTCCATTGAACTTCTCCACTTTATTATTCCTTTTAGCACAATAGTATTCCATCACCAACATATACCACAGTTTGTTCAGCCATTCCCCAATTGATGGGCATCCCCTCGTTTTCCAGTTTTTGGCCACCACAAAGAGCGCAGCTATGAATATTTTTGTACAAGTCTTTGTGTCCATTATCTCTTTGGGGTACAGACCCAGCAGTGCTATGGCTGGGTCAAAGGGTAGATATTCTTTTGTCGCCCTTTGGGCATAGTTCCAAATTGCCCTCCAGAATGGTTGGATCAATTCACAACTCCACCAGCAATGAATTAATGTCCCTACTTTGCCACATCCCCTCCAGCATTCATTACTTTCTTTGCTGTTATGTTAGCCAATCTGCTAGGTGTGAGGTGATACCTCAGAGTTGTTTTGATTTGCATCTCTCTGATTATAAGAGATGTAGAACACTTCTTCATGTGCTTGTTAATAGTTTTGATTTCTTTATCTGAGAACTGCCTATCCATTTCCCTTGCCCATTTATCAATTGGAGAATGGCTTGATTTTTTGTACAATTGATTTAGCTCATTATAAATATGAGTAATTAAACCTTTGTCAGAGGTTTCTATGAAGATTTTTTCCCAATTTGTTGTTTCCCTTCTGATTTTAGTTATATTGGTTTTGTTTGTACAAAAGCTTTTTAGTTTGATGTAGTCAAAATTATTTATTTTACATTTTGTGATTCTTTCTATATCTTGCTTGGTTTTAAAGCCTTTCCCCTCCCAAAGGTCTGACATGTATACTATTCTGTGTTTACCCAATTTACTTATGGTTTCCTTCTTTATGTTTAAGTCACTCACCCATTTTGAATTTATCTTGGTGTAGGATGTGAGGTGTTGATCTATTCCTAGTCTCTCCCACACTGTCTTCCAATTTTCCCAGCAGTTTTTATCGAATAGTGGATTTTTGTCCCAGCAGCTGGGATCTTTGGGTTTATCGTATACTGTCTTGCTGAGGTCGCTTTCCCCCAGTCTATTCCACTGATCTTCCTTTCTGTTTCTTAGCCAGTACCAAATTGTTTTGATGACTGCTGCTTTGTAATATAGTTTTAGGTCAGGGACTGCAAGGCCCCCATCGTATGTGTTTTTTTTCATTATTTCCCTGGATATCCTTGATCTTTTGTTCTTCCAAATGAACTTTGTTATGGTTTTTTCTAAATCAGTGAAGAAGTATTTTGGTAGTTCAATGGGTATGGCACTAAATAGATAAATAAGTTTGGGTAGGATGGTCATTTTTATTATATTGGCTCGTCCTATCCATGAGCAGTTAATGTTTTTCCAATTGTTCAAGTCTAGTTTTAGTTGTGTGGCGAGTGTTTTGTAGTTGTGTTCATATAGTTCCTGTGTTTGTCTTGGGAGGTAGATTCCTAGGTATTTTATTTTGTCTAAGGTGATTTTGAATGGGATTTCTCTTTCTAGTTCTTGCTGCTGAGCTGTGTTGGAGATATATAGAAAAGCTGATGATTTATGTGGGTTTATTTTGTATCCTGCAACTTTGCTAAAGTTGTTGATTATTTCAATTAGCTTTTTGGTTGAATCTCTAGGATTCTTTAAGTAGACCATCATGTCATCCGCAAAGAGTGATAACTTGGTCTCCTCCTTGCCTATTTTGATGCCTTCAATTCCTTTATCTTCTCTAATTGCTACTGCTAGTGTTTCTAGTACAATGTCAAATAGTAGAGGTGATAATGGGCATCCTTGTTTCACTCCTGATCTTATTGGGAATGCATCTAGTTTATCCCCATTGCAGATGATATTAGCTGTTGGTTTTAGATATATACTGTTTATTATTTTTAGGAATGACCCTTCTATTCCTATGCTTTCTAGTGTTTTTAATAGGAATGGGTGTTGTATTTTATCAAAGGCTTTTTCTGCATCTATTGAGATAATCATGTGGTTCTTGCTAGTTTGCTTGTTGATGTGGTCAATTATGTGGATGGTTTTCCTAATGTTGAACCAGCCCTGCATCCCTGGTATGAATCCTACTTGATCATGGTGAATGATCCTTCTGATCACTTGCTGGAGTCTTTTTGCTAGTATCAGTAAGGTTTTTTTTTTTTTAAGAAAGAAAGAAAATCAAATGTTTGCAGTCTGAGGTAGTTTCTAGATTCCTTTGGCCTCCTTGTTGTGGCACTTGCTTTCTGTCTGTTAAAATTTTCTAAGAGCTGGTGATAATTGGACCATCTTTACTTTTATCCATTTTCAATTTTTTTCCAGAGGCAATAGCTCAAGTAGGTCTCATTGTTTAAACTATTCTAAAACATCTTATTTTTATACCCCATCCCACCTCACCCCCACCCAATTTGGTGTGTATTTTGATCTTTGCTCTAACCAAGTAATGATTAAACTTAATCTAGACAACTAATTCCAAAATGATTCCTATGTTGGCAATCAGCCATTCCCTATTAAAATACAGTCGATTGCATTTTTCATGATATTATTTGATGCCTACTATGTCTAGTACTTTCAACTTGCAGTCTTCTTCATGGTGGTCTTTTTTGTTTAGGCTCATGAGAGCTACAAAGTAAGATAATCAACTGTCTTGTGAAATTATATTTCTTGTTGCTTTTCAGAACACCATGAAACTCTTTTATTTGCTTCTCCAAGGAAAATCTGTGAGCTGTATTTCCATTAAGCTATAATTTCTTTATGCCTTCTGGTTTTATTTATACCAAGAATGTTTACATGGATTAGGCTGACTTCCTCTTGTTAATTTGTTGATCATAAGACAAAGAGATGCCATATTAAGATAAATGATGCATGTTTAAAAGTGGTCCAAAATATGTGCTGTTCTTATGACCTTCTGCCTCACTTTCCCTTTTCTGCTATTGTGCCATGATTACTTGAGGAAATAGTAGCAGACTGCATAGGACTGAAGGAAATTTTGCATTTGCTCTGTCATGGGTTGTCATAAACAAAGATTCTATCACCTAATGGATAAAGTCCTGGTGAAGAGTCTTTCCACATTTAGCTATATTGATCCTTGGAAACAGTAAACACAGTCTATTGTTAAGACTGAACTAAAAGCCATTAGAGATGAGGAGATTTAGCTATTCAGCTCTCAGTAGGACCACCTCTATACCAGGAGATGGCAGATTCAAGGGACTTTTATTCAGGTAAACTATGATGCTTGTGAAAAGTTCTGTTAAGCATGCTGAAGATGGCATATGGTACCACCGACAATAGCTGGATTTGTTCTCCCATGAACTCTAGTGAATTGAGGCATATGACAAAGAGGCTATTTGGACTGGCCTCTTTTGCAAATGAGGGAACAAGATGACAAAATGATTCATTCATTCATTGGAATTATAATACGTTTTATTTTAGTCCCTCATTTTAACTCCGAATGTGTCAAGTCCTACAGAGAGTTCAAGAATGATGATAATTGAGGAAGGATCATAGGATTTCACAGTGAAGAGTGGTGTTCACCACTGGTAACATTATATACAGCAGGTTTGGTTAAGTGCTATCTTCTTAACATATCTCCAACTGAACTCATCCTTCCCCTTTTGCCTTCTTCTACTCTTTTTTTCTTGTGGGAATGACTATTCTTCCAGTCACTCAGCCATCCTTAATTCTTGCCCTTGTTGATTCTAATTCTGTAGCATCTCTAACATTTGTCCCCCTCTGTCTACTCACATGACTATCACCCTAATTCAGGCCATTACCACCTCTTGGCTGGATTATTGCAGTTGTCTATTTATATAGTCTCTCGGGATCTAGCCTCTCCCTTCTCAAGACTGTCCTCCATGTCACTTGTCGTTTGAAGAAGCTTCAGTTGCTTTTGAGTGTCATAAGGATAAAAGACAAATTCATCTGTTAGATTATTTTAAAGTCTTTTCTAGTCTTATGACTCATGATTCTCTATCATATGCTTTTTCCCCTTCCAAATTGGCCTATTTGCTGTCGGCTTACAAGTCATCTAATCTTCCACCTCAAAGATGTTGTGTGCTCTTTGCCCTCCTTTTTCCTCTACCTCATGGAACCCTTCCCTGCCCTTGAGGCTCAGCCTAAGTGCCACCTCTCCAAAAGGTCTTTCCCAATTCTTTCCCCTTTGAAGTGTCTTTGTATTTGTATTTGTTTCCTGTAGCTTTATTTAATTAGCTATAAATTAGCTATATACATGTTGCTTTCCCCCACCTCCCAAAAGGAAGATTCTTAAGGGCAGGAACCATTTCTTTTCTGTCTTTGCTTCTACAACATTTGGCATAGTGCCTGGTATACAGTAGACACTTAATAAATACTTGTTGACTTAAATTGAAATCTGTGTCTTCAACAAACTGTCAGGCTTTGTTTTCTAATCGGTTTATTGCTTTTTTTATTTTATAGGAGATAGTCTATGTTTTAGTTGTTTTAATTACTCTGATACCAAGTCAACAAGCATTTATTAGGTGTTTATTATATGCTAGATATGGTGTAAGCCCTGGGGATACAAAGAAACAAACGGAAAAGAAGAAGCTGAGTACTGCCCTCCAGGGGCTTACTTTCTCATTTGGGAAGAAAAATGTAAATAACTAGGTGCCTATAAGACAGTAGATGGAAAGTAATCTCTGAAGGGAAGACACTGTCAAGTGGGGGGATGAGAAAGACCTTTTGATAGAATGTGGGATTCAGATGGAATCTTGCATGAAGTCAGGAAAACTCAGAGGCCAAAGTGATAGGAGTGAAATATTGATTAAGGTTAATAATACTGTGTGGAATATTGTTTCCCTCATGTTGGGTCCTTACTGACTTATTGACATTAAACATGGTGTCCCAGGAATTAGAGCTGGAAGGGGCCCTTGAAACCATCTCATTGAAGCCCTTCATTTTAGGGAGATGGACACTGAGGCCTTGCTTATAGTTACACATGCAATGAACAGTTGCAAGAGTCAAACCTGGGTTCTCCAAACCCATTGCCCTTCCTACTGCCCTTGTGAATTACAATAGTTGTCTGGCGGAGGGATGTGACTTAGCCATAGAACTGTTCTTCCCTTCCCTTGGATGGTGCTTTCTTAGCCAATGAGCTGAAGAAGACCCACTTTCAGGTTTGGTTGATTTCTTTTTTCCTTCATTGTGACTTTCTCATTTGGATTGAGCTGAATGCTAGCCATTCATTCACACTTTTGACTATTCCCAGCTGAATACAGTAGGAGCTCTTTTTCCTTGTCCTCTAGCCTTCATGTCTAACTGTCTCATTCTGTTCCCTTCTGAGGCTTTTCTTCATCCTCCATGTTAGTCTTGCCCTCTCCATTCTCTATGACTTTGTGTACAACCTCCCCAACTTCCTCATGAACTCTTACTCTACCCCCCACCCCACATGCATACACCCCAGTTTCTATCTGTTGAAATCCTTCCCTGCTTCCTCTTGTGGTTCAGAGACCATCTCCCCCAGGAAGTCCTCCAAACTTCCACACATCCCTCCCACTTCTCAAATAAAAGGGATCTCTCCCTGCTTAAATCCCTCTGAAGACTCTCCTTGGACCTCTTTTTGTACTGATCATATACTTTCCCTTTGATCACATTTATCTGTGTACATTTCTCACTCCTTTTTAGCTTCCCCAAAGCAGAAACTTGGTGGGTGAAGCTTCCTCAAACCCGCGAGAAGCCTCAAGAAAGGAAGATAGAGGAAGGATAGAAGTTCTGTATGCCGCGAGGGGAGGGTGGCGGAGCCAAATTAGAGATATGAGGTGGCAGGAATGAGTCAGAAATCCAGGCCTTATTGATTACAAAGGAGCCACAGCAGGAACTCCGATCAGTGGACTACTCAGAAGGCTTATACTTGTCCAGTGATCCAAATTTAATACCACACAGGTCAGAGACATGATAGAGAAAAGAAAGTGCCTGGCCGAAGGCCAGGTCCCAGGTGGGAGAGGTAGATAAGGAAAGGAATCAAAGATGGAGCTTGGCCAGAGGCCAAGCTCCCGCAAGGACAGGCATCAGTGAGAGCTGAGATCCAAGTGAGGAAGGAAGAGAAGAGGGAGGCGGAGCTTGCTGTGCCCGGTATTTAATCTCTTTGATATGACACAATACATAGGGATGATTATCATTGGTTAATGACAAGGTATAGGTGTGGTTTCTCTTAGCCAGGTGAGCACAAAGAAACCTGTTTTCCCGCCTAATTTGGGGGAAGCTGGGGTCAAGGGTCAGAGGCTTTCCCAGCCATGGGCAAGACTGAGCATGCTCAAGACTGAGCATGCTCTCTTCTAAGCCACTCTGTACACACTAACTGTTTCCCTTGCCCATAGCTATGGGTGGACTGCTACAATAGGTTTATCAGAGATTCAGATTCACTGGGCATTTAGTACAACCTTGTCAAACAACTGAAAGTAAAATGAGATAAGTGGCAGCAAGACCCAAGTTCAGATCCTGCCTGAGGATTTGATTAGCTGAGTGACCTTTGTCAGTTTACGTAACTTCTCAGTCAATAGCATTTGTGAGGAGTGCTATTTATTATGTGCCAGGTACTGAGGGTATGATGAAATTCAAAAGACAACCCCTGCCATCCAGGAGTTCTCAATCTAATGGATTCTTCATCTGCAAAATGCTCAATCTGGAAGCTAACAAGGAGACTTCTTTTCAAACCTTAAATTGCCATTTGAATGTTGTATCCATCATCGTTGTCGTCATCCTCCTCCTCTTCGGAAGGGCTCTAAAGGAAGAGTGGTTAAAGAGCTGTAGGAGTTAGTGGGCAATTAGGAAGACTTCACACAGGAGGGGCACCTGAACTGGGCCTTGATGCATGGGAAGAATTTTTATTTGGAGACAAACAACCTTGTTTCTTTCCTTCTCTATGCTATGGATTGGTTCTGAGCCTAAAGTTGAGCCTCAAATCCTAACCAAACTGATTTCAAAACAAGGCCTCTTTACTCTCCCTCCCCGAGCACCAAAGGAGAAAATGCCTTCCAGCTTTCAATGTGTTATCTTCAAAGTTGACAAGAAATTCAGATCTACTTTCTCCACAGTGCAACTCAAACAGCAAGGACACAGTGCAAGCCTGCCCCTCAAAATAGGGAAAAAATAACCATGACCAATGCCCTGTCTAATCATGTTAAGGTATTATAACCACATCCTACTGTAAAGTCATGAAACCCTGACACAACATTGTTCTTCCAATCATTGGTGATAGAAATTGAATGGTGGGCTATGCAAGCAGCCCAGGGGCAACAACTCCCTGGAGTGTCAGTCTCCTTCTTCCAGTTGCTATATTGTTTACTTTGTGTGCATGAACATTGTTCCCCTGGAACTAGGGTTAAGGTTAGCAATACTGCTTGGAACATTGTTTCCCTCATGTTGGGTTCTTACTGACTTATTGACATTAAACATGGTGTCCCAGGAATTAGAGCTGGAAGGGGCCCTTGAAACCATCTCATTGAAGCCCTTCATTTTAGAGAGATGGACACTGAGGCCTTGCTTATAGTTACACATGCAATGAACAGTTGCAAGAGTCAAACCTGGGTTCTCCAAACCCATTGCTCTTCCTACTGCCCTTGTGAATTACAATAGTTGTCTGGCGGAGGGATGTGACTTAGCCATAGAATTGTTCTTCCCTTCCCTTGGATGGTGCTTTCTTAGACAATGAGCTGAAGAAGACCCACTTTCATGTTGGTTGATTTCTTTTTTCCTTCATTGTGATTTTCTCATTTGGTTTGAGCTGAATGCTAGCCATTCATTCGCACTTTTGACTATGACTAAATCCCGGTGGCTTACATCTTAGAGTGGTAGAGAAGCATTTTCATGAAAAGTAGTAATGTGGTATAGTGGGAACCACATTGGACTTGTACTTAAGAGATGTAGGGGTTCAAATCCCCTTGCTGCTTGCCACCTACAGGCCATGTACCTTTACCTGTCTTGACCTTATTTTCATCTTCTTTCACATGAAGGGGTTCAACTGAATGTTTTTCCAAGGTGCCTTCTAGCTATAACATCCTGTAATCCTATTACACATCATTGACTACGTATTTGTCACCTCTAGAATTGTTCTTGCCTTTTAGAGGTAAGTTTTTACAGGAAGCCAACTTGAAATTCATCCTGTTCTTCCCAGAAATTAGTGAAGGTCCTTCTGGTTCTGAATCCAAGGCTCTTCCTACTGTATCACAGTTTCCTAGGCTTTCTAGCAAATACTTGTGGCTTGGACCCTTCAGCTCAGGTGCCAGTGTTTGGAAGAAAATGCCGAGGGCATATCTGAAAGAGAGTGATATGCCCCATGTGACTTCAGTGAGAGCTTTGATGAAAATGAAGGGAGAATGTCCATTAGAGCAGCCTTCAAGCAACACCAATTCATCAATTCCTTTCAAGGTCAGATTGGTCAGAAGTTTTCCTTGACAAAAAAAAATGTTGGGAAAATGATGGTTTTATTTTTAACTGATGGCCTACCAAGTGTATTGGGGGATCTACATTACATATAAATCATAAAATTGCAAAGTCCCAGCTATACTTGAATGAGAACCTCTACAAAATCCTAGATGAGTCATCTTGACTTTGATTGCCTCTGTCCAGTGAA
Organism: Monodelphis domestica; assembly: GCF_027887165.1. Classification (NCBI taxonomy): domain Eukaryota; kingdom Metazoa; phylum Chordata; class Mammalia; order Didelphimorphia; family Didelphidae; genus Monodelphis; species Monodelphis domestica. The sequence goes on along the minus strand of NC_077235.1, from coordinate 50,080,467 downwards.
GGTGCATCCCGCTGCTTCTGGGGGTAGTTCTTATTGGGAAGAAGTTTTTCCTTGCCTTTCTCCAGTTCCCATGGACTGCTGAACATTTACCCTGGGACCAAAGGGAACAAGTATAATCCCTCTTTCACATGATAGGCTTCAAATACCTGAGAATGTTCTCTCCCCTAGGGTAACCCCCCCAATTTCTTCAGTTGACCTCCTTTGGCATTTTCTTAGTGTGTTTGGCCATCCTCGTTGCCACTTTCTTGATGCTCTCTAGCTTATTGATGGCCTTCCTAGAATGTGACATCCAGGGCTCAACAAAATACTCCAGACGGGTTCTGACAAGGACAGAGAAGAGCAGGACTGTTATCTCCTGGTTCTGTGCACTCCTAGGCTTCCCCTAATGTAGCCCTTCAAATGGTATTGGCTTATTTGGTAGCCATAGTCACATGTTTGATTCATCTTGTACTTGTGAAGTGGATTTTTTGAACCCAAATGTAAGAATTGATTATTTATTCCTGTTACTAGATTTGTAGGTACAATGACTATCATCAGTTTTTTGTGCTTAGATCTATACTGTTGATATCCTTTTTATCCCTGGCTTAACGAAAAAGTATACACGCATACTTTTGGCACTCCACCAGAAAGCTTCTTCTGAGATGATTTCAAACTCTTAATGATTATTCTTCAAGTCTGGCCTTTCAACCAGTTTTGACCTCAACTAGTCTAACCCCTTTTTATTATTGTTGGGTCATTTTTCAGTTGTGCCCAACTCTCTGTGACCACACTGGGAGTTTTCTTGGCAAGGGTAGTAGAGTAGTTTGGCTTTCCTTCATCAGCTCATTTGACAGATGAGGAAACTCAGGCAAATAGGATTAAGTGACTTGCCTAGGATCCCATAGCTAATAAGTGCTTGAGGCGGCCAGATTTGAACTCAGGAAGATGACCAGGCCCAGCTCTCTATCCACTGCACCACCTATCTACCTATCCCCTAAGTCTAGCCCAGAAATCTGCAAGCTTTAGTCCATTTTATTTTGGCATGGCTTGTGAATGAAGAATCATTTTTATATTCTTAGCTCATGGGCTGTACAAAAATAGGTAGCAGGCCAGATTTGGCCTGTGGGCTGTAGTTTGCTGCCCATTGACCTAGGCCACATCTCTCCATTTTTTCCACAAAAATAAAAATAGTCTGAGAGGCATTATCCAATGCTTCAATGAAATCTAGATAATCTATAGCATTTCCTTGATCTACCAATCTGGTAACTATGTTAAAGAAAAGAGCTTAATTTGGCAAGATATATAGACACAGACATCTATTTATCTGTTTCTACCTATATTTCTATGTATATCTATATATTTAAAGAAGTCATGAGGAGGGCAGCCCAATGGATAGAGAGCCAGGCCTGGAGACAGGAAATCCTGGGTTCAAATCTCATTTCACACACTTCCTAGCGGTGTGACCCAGGGCAAGTCATTTAACCCCCATTGCCTAGCACTTACCACTCTTCTTCCTTAAAACCAATTCTGAAATAGAAGATAGGGTGTTTTTAAAAAAGTCATGCTAACTTATTGTGATAATTATTTCCTTTCAAAGTATTCACTAACTATTCCTGTAAATTATAGAATTTAGTCCCAAATTTTAAGACTCCATTTTCTTTATTAAAAATTAGAATAACATTTGCCCCTTTCCAGTTCTCTGATGCTTTCTCTTGTTCTCTATAACCTTTCATAGATTGATGACAATGACTCAATGGTAGCAGTACTTAGATGTAGCTTCTCTGGACCTGTTGATGAACATGTATAATTTTTGTAAAATTCAAGATTTAAAAAAATTTTTGAGAGAAATTTTAGGAAAAGAAACTCATCTGGGTCATGCTCCTAGGGTTTGCTCAGAGGAGTAGAAAGTTCATGACCCTAGGAGAAAGGGGTTCCCTTTACACAAACACATCAGAGGGCACCTAAGTGCCATCTTCCTTTCTAATTATCTTGGGTTCTCCCTGGCAGTACAAACAGAAGCAAGCTAAAAGTCACACAGTTCTGCCTTCTCCTCATTGCCAGTTATTGTTATCCCATCCACCTAGGCAGTAGTCCTCTTTCTTCTCTAATCTGCCTCTTCTCTGCAATATTCATTTTGTTTTCTGTCTTTAGTTTGAACTTTAATGTTCCTGATATTCTTCTTAAAGGATCATTCCACATTTTAACATTCATCCTCCATTACCTGCTCATCTTTTTAAAAATGAAGTTGGACAAATCTGTGAGACCCAGTGCCATCTTCAATGGAAAATTGATCTAATAATATGAACAGATTTCAACACTATTCACAATCCCATTAAATATCCTTCCAAATTACTAATAAGAGAAATGCAAATCAAAACAATCTGGAGTTTTCACTTCATGTCTAGAAGATTGGCAAGGATGACTAAAGATGGGACTAGTCAGTGGTAGAACTCTCAAATGGTCTAACCATTCTGGAAAGCTGTTTGGAATGACTTAAAGAAAGTGACTAAAATGTCCATACTCTTATCCGGAGCTCTCATATGCTTTACATGTAAACCAGGAAGGTCATAGTCAGAAAGAAAGGTCCCATAGATACCATAAGACCATTGGATCTTTTAGGATATTTAGGTTTGAAAGGGACCTTGGAGGGCATAGAGTTCCATCTCCTTCCTTTGACAGATGAGGGAAATGAATCTGAGAGAGGCCAAGGTCAGAATCAAACAGCTAGTGTATTGAAACAGGATTTTACTTCAGATCTCCCAGACCACAAGGCTATCACTCTATAAGACGACTGAATATTTCATAGCAGCAGCTTTCTATAGGAAAAACTGGAAACCAAGTGAATGCCCCTTACCTGGGGATGCATGTATAATTAATAATGAAATACTGCTGTACCATGAAAAAGAGGAATATTAAGAATTTGGAGAAGCAGGGGAAGATTCTATCAACTGATGAAAGGCGAATTGAGAACTAGGAAAACAATATAAACAGTGACTACAACAATATAAATGCAAACAATAGTAACAATGGCATGAGTTCTTGCCTTCAATCAGCAGTAATGACAGATGGTTTAAAACTCTCCCCATTTCCCTAGTTTCTTGTTCATAATTCTTAGTCATACTTTCTATTCCTTACAGAAATGTTCTTTCACAGCATTTCAGAGATAGAAGAGAACGCGGAAATTATCTAATACAACTTATACCCGAAATAGCCTCCACTCTACAACATACTGGACAAATGGCTAGAAAATTTCCAGTGAAAGGGAACCCATCACTACCTGCCAAGTCCACCCTTTCCATTTTGGGTATATTTGCATTTTTAGCAAATTTTTCCTTTAGAATTCCCAACTCTGGTTCTTTTCAACTTTTTACCCATTGATTTGAGACCATAGATCATAGACTTAACTAGGACTTTAGAAGTCATTTCATTCAGCCCCTTTGTTTTGTATATTAGGAAACTGAGGCCCCAAGGGGGTTATCCAAGGTTATCCAAGGTTATCCAGGCCCTGTGACTCCAAGATCAGCCATTTCTCCACTTTATATCACAGATTATGCCATTTTTTGCCCCTGTGAATCATCAGATATCTGATTGTTTAACAAATGGTGAGAGCTTCTTCCCACCATATTCTGGATTTACACATGAGGGAGAGGCAGAACTCTCTATCCTATATGTCAGGTTGATAAACAGCTGCCTCGGTATCCCTCAGCAGAGTCCCTAACCACCACTCCTCATCTCTTCTTCCTCTGACCCTTCCTGGATGACTTCTCTCCCAATGACACCTGTGCATCTATATCATCACTTCTTTGAGTACTAGCAGCTGTTCAATCCCCAAAGGGGCCAGCTCCCTTCCTTTTCAGGAAGAGCCTCATATCTGTTACTTAGCTCCAAGTATTCATGGGTCCTGCTTCTTTCTTCCTGTGTCACATTCTGCTCTCCAGCTTCCTGACACAGGTCATGATTCCACTCTGATTTCTGAGATGATTTTTCTGTTTTGTTGTTGTTATTGTTGGATTTTTTCCTTGAAATCCTTCTATTTTTGTAAAAGAACATTTCATTCTCTGTGATAACCTAATGAATCAAGAGGTATTTCTTGAGGCCCTTCCCCTTCTTTTCTAGGAGGGCGACTAGTCTTCAATTCAAGGATAGATAGTTCAAGGCCCTTGGCCAGGGCAGAAAGACAAATAGAGCATATTCTCTGCAGGTCACTGCAAAATTCCCCCTGCCCCCCATACCAAAGGCCATTTACCATTTACCATTACCATTCTATGTAAGGCATTTTCCCAGATGGAAGTTGTTTGTAGATTACACAAAGTTTGCTTACATGGGAAACATCTGCTTTGACACAACTGGATGGAAAGAGAAAGTTCCGAAACCAAGGTATTCAACTTGTATGTGAAATGGACCCAGCTGTATGGGAGTAGTTCTAAGCCAAAAGAAAAGAATTCCATTTCAGCCAGCCCAGCTCATTGCTCTCAAAGGCCCCTCAAGGTGTTGACTTTGTCTTTTTCCCAGAATGAAGGTCAGTGACTTTTCCAAACTTGATTTTCTAAAAGAGAACCAGAGGCACAGCTGAAGGCCAGAGGGGGCCTCCAAGGGCCAACTGCCTGAAGTGATTCACCATACATGAGGCTAGGACTGAAGCCTAGTCAGTCCCATGGTCTCCCCAGCTCCAGGCTTGGGTGCCTGCCTTTTATTACTCACAGTTTTCCTTGGGGGAAGCTCTACTTGGGCTGTGTGCTAAGAGCTCTCTTAACAGAGTCCAGAACAAGAATCTCCTAGGAGAAACTTGGTTTTTGCTGAGTTTGAATCCGAAAACTGAGCTACCGTGAAAGTATGTGACTTTCTTTTTACTGCACAACATTATAAGCTTAAACATATGTGTGGGGTATAAGCATCCTAAGAATTTTAGAAGCATGAGAGATGAGATTTTTCTTCTTCTAGTTTTTTTTTAAGAGTCTGGATTCATCCTACAACTGTCTTTCTTTGGGACTGGTTTGATTTTCCAAGTCAGGGCTGCAACTGCTGCTGCTGCTGCTAATCCTTTATTGAAGTCCAGCTTGGGGAAATGAACAGAGAGCCAACTTTGCAGTCCTGATTCCGGCTTCCTCACTGTATGTTCTGAAGAATCAGACATTGAGGTCATTTCACAGAGGTGGGAACTGGGGCACACAGAAGTTCAATGGCTTGCCCAGGGTCACATACTTAATATGTGTATGAAGCAGACTTTCAACCCGGCTCTTCCTGACACTATAGTCACTCAATAGATAAATACTTATTAAGCACCTACTGTGTTCCAAGCACTGTGCTAAGCATTGGTGAAACAGAGAAAGGCAAAATACTTCTCCCCCTCTCTCAGAGGAGTTTATAGTCTACTGGGAGAGCAAACAATTATGTACAAACCAGTTATAGATGGAATAAACTGGAAAAATAATCAACAGAGGGAAGGAAGGGATTGGGAAAGGCTTCTGGTAGCAAATAGGATTTGAAGAAAGTCAGGAAAGCATTTAATGATTAACATTTTCTTGGAGGCTATATATTAAATTATAGTTATTTATTAATAAAAATTGAAGAGAGAGAAAGAAAGAAAAATCACCAGGTCTCCTTAACTAAACAAAACAAAAACACTTCCACTCTTCCCTAATCCAGTTCCCAGCCAAGATTCAAGTGGAGCATTAAGAGCTCCAGAGAAAGGAGAGAGATCATGCTCCAGCTCATGTTCAGAAAGAGGCCAGCACCCAAGAGAGCACATTACTGCTTGGCTTCTTCTCTTATAAGGCCAATGATGTCACTCCTGGGGCTCTCTGATTGGACAATCTGGGCCCCAAATCTTGACTTCCAACAGGTCACCAATCACTCGGGGACTTCTGCCAGCCCTTTCTAGAAGTCAGGACTCTAGGTACCCAGGTGGCCCTTTAGTCACACGACTTGTTGGCATCCTGACTTAATGCACATGTGTAGGTAAGGAGTTACATTTTACATTAATTTAATACAGTTCCCCCTCTGATTCTTTGGGAGATTAGCATCTTAATTCTCTCTAATGAATCATTCCATATATGTCTGTACATTTCAGGGTTGTCTCACCAGGGTTCATAAGGGCACAAAAGATACTGCACATTTAGTTGGGAATGTAACTGCAATTTGGGCTTTTCTTAACATATTAAAATGATTTATAGGTTCATTGACAAGGAGCCATTAGGGGGCATTCCCCTTCTTGGTAAATGAGTTTTACAATCAGGATAAAATAACAGTGTATGGGAAGAACAAAAGTGGATGGAGGGCTCAACTCCCCACAGTTCAGTTCATAATATCCAAAAGTTCACAACAGAGTCAACTAATGTAGTTTTTGATTTCTAGGGACATTCTCTATTGCTGTCATCTTTCTAGTCTGGAATAATGGTGGACCTTATAGCATCTTTTCCAGGAGATCTGCTTTCCTGGTCCAGCTCATTGGCAATATCTTTTCCTAAAATTGCTTTAAAAAATCTTAGACTATGGACTTTTAGGATAACTTCATAATCTCCCCTCAGGAGAATAAGATACTGCTTAGGATCTAATCTTAACATAACATGAATTTTTCACCTCAACAACTGATTTGGCAAAAAATGTATGGCTAGGCTACTAGGCTATTGATTTAAGAAGGCATTAAATAATATATGGCTCTCTTCTCCCAAAAATAAGAGGAGAGAGAGAAATATACATATATATATATATATGTATATATATATGTGTGTGTGTGTGTGTGTGTATAAATTAAAATCATAAGAAGTCCCTGATATGTATTTGAGGTCTTGTGGAGGTAGTTGATATCCTATAAGCATGTAGGACAGGTACAACAATAGTTCAGTTACCCACCATCTACCATAACTAAAGGAAATTACCATGCCAAAGAGAAAAGGGGACACAAGTCTGACAAAAAGGGGAAATGTGGTCCCCTAGTCTGATTTCTACTCTAATCATAGGGATAGCAAACCAGAGAGCCAAATAGGGATATATTTTAGTTTCATATAGGCTGAAACCGAGAAGGTCAACCTCAGAACTTGCTGAGATGAGAAAGGAGAGCATTCTGGGCATGGAGAACAAGCTAGTGAACATGTCCAGTCAGGTGATGGAGGGTTTTGTGTGAGGAGCAAGAAGGTGGTCAGTGTCACTGGATCATAAGAGTGCCTGGCAAGAAGTAAGCTAGAACACTGGAAAAATGGAGGGCAGGAAGGCCTTTGAATGCCAAAGAGAGGGAGTGTTGGTGTGTGGCGTGATCCACTCTCTTTTTAGTTTCCTCATATCTAGATGGGAGGGAGGTTAGTTGATATTAAATCTAAAGTCTTTGTATTACAGGCTTAAATATATGGAAGTAGTTTTAATCCTCCTCTGGTGGCAGAGCCCAGATTCAAACCCAAGTCCTCTGCCTCCAGATGGCATTCCCTTTAGTCTATTCTCCCATATATTAGTGTTCCAATTTTATACATAAAGAAACAGGGGCCTAGAGACAGAAGCGACTTGCCCAGAAAACAGAAAGTGTGGGAGCAGGGACTTTGATCCAAGTTCAGAGCTCTTCTCACGGCCCTGTGGGACCCATAGAGAAGAGAGAGAAAGTATCTCTAATATCCTATAAGTCTTAAGAGTAGAACTAGATTTCCCCAAATAATGGGAAAGTAATGGTACAATTCTTTTCTTTCTTAAAGGATAGTCAGCTTTCAAAAATGGCATGAATAGTATTAGATAATGTCTAATCCCCAAATTTACAATGAATACATTTTACTTGATGCCTAAGAAATCATAAATACTGTGTAAGGGTGTGCCCCATTTAGACTTCAGCAAAGTTGAAGGTCAGGAGGGGCAAAGACAGAGACAAAGAAATGTAAGGATGAGGCCCTTTCAGGTGTAAATGAAGCATTCCACTCTTGGTAGGGGACTTGAGGCATTGAATAGCTCAATTGCATATGAAAAGGCCAGTTGAGACAATGAACTTGCCCTCAGGTCACAGACTGCCTCACTACCTTTTTCCCCAGACATTAATTTGCATAGACCAAAAGGGATTTGAGAAATGTATTGGGTGGTTACCATAATTTAAGGTGTGATTCTTCACTGGGAGAACCCAGCTCTGAGTCTGGCAGAATCTTTCAGTGGGAAAGGCTGTTCCTCTCCCATCACTTGCCTGGGAAGTAGTAGACCCCAGAGCCCTGGTCAGGAGAGAGCAGAAGTGGAAAAACTTCCACCCATCCCAGGCTGGGGGGACTCTGCTGTTTTTGAAAAAGCACAGTAGTATGTATGTCCACCCCAGGCGGAGGCGGAGGCGGAGGAGGCTGAGGCAGAGGCGGAGGCTGAGGTGGAGGCTGAGGCTGGTGGCTGGAGGCAGTATAGCCTAGAAAGCCTAGTGAGTCCAAAGGCTGGATCCATCCAGCAGAGCTGCCCAAAGCCAGCCCAGTCCATCACTGAGCCATCACTGACATGCCCTTGCTTCCTTCCAATCTGAGCTTCCTGAGGGCACTCGGAGAAAGCATATTGAAGCACTCTAATTCCCTACATATGTGCCTCACTATCATTATCCTCTAAGCTTGTACCCACTCTCCCACTAGGACTCTGTGGGAGAATGTGATTTCTCATTACTGTTCTTTTCTGTACCATTGAGTAGATGTTTTCTCTGGAGCTAATTGAGTTTACTGGTAACTTGTGAGTTATACTTAACTGACATGGGCACTCTCAACCTTTAAACTAAATAAACTGGGGATCTCTAGATTTCCATGTTGACAGCACTACCCCCAGAAACCCAGGCAAACTATTATCAGGGAAACTCCCTTGCTCCCTTACATCCTGGACTCTGAGCCTAAAAACACCCAATGACCCCTCTAGGGTCCTGAGATGACTATTCCCCTTTGATTGCCCTCTAAATTTAAGATGGACAGAGAGAAGCACCCCCCAGGCCATACTTCTGTCCTATCAGACATCTGTTTGTTCCCTAAAACTAAGGAATCTTTATGTCCCCAGGCAGACGATCACCTCACCTCATCTAATGCCTGAGTGACTAACACTCTCTGTTGTAAAGAGTATATAAAATCCCCAGAACTTATGTCGTCTGGAGGACAGCCTTTCCATCCATGCTGTCCTCCCAAGGAACTGCTCCCCATCTTGCCATTCCACTTTGCTATCCTCCTGGCCATTCTCAACATTACCTCTTAAATTAATAAATTTCTCTTTTTGTTTTTAAGCAAAGTTTTGGAGTCTTGCATTCTTGCAAAAGGTATCCTTCCCGATACCCAGGGGTATACATCTGCACCCCATAACAGAACAACTTTGTTTTATGGAACCCCCAAATTTACCTTTGTCCCTTGGGAACTTGCCTTCAAAGGAACTCCCAAAGTGATCCTAGTCCAAGACTGAATAATAAGCCACTGAGCACCTAGAATAGGAGTGATAGAGATCCTCAAACTTTAAGTACTTTTTTGTCTTAGCAGTTTCTCTGTTGTATCTGGGCCTCCCCCAAATAGTCCAGCTTCTGGCTGGAATCCTTCTTCCCTAGTTTCCATGTAAGCCAATTAGTTGTCTTTCTTTTCCTTTATTCCCGAGAGTGTATTTAGGACCCCAAGTTTTTTAGTTCATTGGAAATTTCCATGATGGACATTCCCACTCATGGTGCATTTTCCTGGAGACATTGTTCCCAGAGTCCCAGAGCTTGGCTCTGTGTGGTGCATGTTTAGGACTCTATGTGGTGGCCATAAGAACTCTGTCTCCCTTGTCCTGATGAAATGATATGGGGGTACAGGCTTCCCCTAGACATCCAACACCCCAGATTGTGTCCCAGTCAGAAGAGTATATAAAAGACTCGTTTTTCCATGTATTCCTGAAAGCTAGGAAGTGACTTTGAGGCCTTCTGGCCTCTCCCTTCATTCTTAATGAGTACAGTTAGGCACATCCCAGCTTGCTCCTGACAAACATCTACCTTATATAGCCTAGATATCTGATTATCCTCTAAACTGGACAGTTCGCTCCTTTTTGACTTTGAGGCATAGGACACAACCACACGAGAATAGGTTCCAGGGACCCAGTAACAGGCCATCATCATCCTTTCTCTAGTCATGTAGACCCTGTTGTCAAAAGGGTATATAAAGCCCAGGACACATCTCCTCTAGGAGGCAGTGCTCTACCTGCACACTGTCTCCCAGCCTCTCAACATGAATTCCAAATGAATGCATTTCCCTTTTCATTTTGAAGCTAAGTTTTAGAGTCTTGCATTCTTGCAAAGGGTAACCTGTCACAAACCTTGGGTTTTTACCATAAGCCTCTCCGGCAACAGAAAGACTTGTTCTTTCAAACGCTTTAGTGGCTCTGTGTTTTTCCAGGTTGACATATTATAGGAGCAGCCACCCCTTTGGGGACCAATCTGAAAGCAGTATAAGTTGAATGGAGACACCAGAGCAGGTGCTGTAGCTGTATTTTGTATGATGATGATTGCTGGCATTTATATAACTTGTTAAGGTACATAAGGCACTTTGCAAAAAATACTTCATTTGGGTCTCATACTATGTAAGGTAGGGACTATAGGTCTTAACTTAAGAGGCAGCTAGATGGTTAATTGGATATAGTGCTGAGCCTGGAGTCCAGAAGACTTGAGTTCAAATCCAGCCACAGACACTTACTAGCTGTGTGACCCTGGGCAAGTCACACTGACTCTGTTTGCCTCTGGAGAATGAAATGGCAAACCACTTCAGTATCTTTGCCAAGAAAACTGCATGGACAGTATTAGTATGCTATGGTGCACCTGGTGACTAAAATAACAACAAATAGGTCTTATCAGCACCATTTTACAGGTCAGGCAAGTGAGGCCCCAAGAGGTAAAGTCACTTCTTCAGGGTTCCACAGTTACTGTCAGAGCTGGTATCTGAATCCATGTCTTTCTAACACCCAGGCCAATCCCTTTTCTGCTACACCACGTTGTCTATCCAACCAAGGGCCTCCTAGCTGTTTTGAAATGAATATTTATCTTTGAAATTGATTTTCCCTAATAAAAGCAGAGATGGAAGATACCTTAGAGATCATTTAGTCTAAACCACTCAGTTTTATAGAGAAAGAAACTAAAGCTCAGAAAGTGTAAAATATATAGTACAAGGTTATAGTTAGCCAAGATGTGAACTTGGGGAGGGATAGAAGGAAGGACCAAGATCTAGATGGCATTGCGTATGTGCTAGGCACTGTGCTAAGTAAGTGCTTTACAATTATGATCTCATGTAATTCTCATAACACCCTTGAGAAGGAAGTGTGTGACTATTATCCCCATTTGACAGATATAGGTAAAATGACTTGTCCAGGGATCCCCAACTGCCTGGGTCCTCTGACTTCTGCCACATGGCCACATCACTTCTGGCTTTCAAGATGGAAGCACACACTCCAAACTGATCCTCTTTTTTAATAGGATCACAAGGTTTAGATCTTGATATGGCCTTTAGAGATCATGGAGTCTGATCCCTTCATTTTATAGAATGATGGGTGAAGGGGAAACAGGCATTAAGGAATATTGAACACTGGCAATCTCCAATGCAGTGACTTGCCCAAGGGCATATAGCTGAAGAGTAGAACCTGAATTCTTGTCTTGATGACTGAGGGAGCCAGTGTGGTCCAGCTTCAAATCTTCCCTCATTACCTATCTGACCTCTCAGCTCTGTTTCCTGGCTGCTACATATTGACTCAGAAATCCACATGTTAACATTTTTTGTGTTCAACTGTAATTTGAGTTCTTTTATCAAATTTTTCCAGTGGCATTTGAGTATGGTTCTGGCCTGTTTGTGCTCCCTGCATCTGCCACCTCTATATTAGACCTAGGACTCTTTGTTGCAATGATTCTTTCCCTTGACTCCATATCCCTGCTCATTTGGAAAATGAATCTACAGGCTCCCCAATGCATTATACAGTATAAATTGTTACTGGCTTAGTAGTCAGAAGACCTGGGTTCAAATCCAAACTGTTTTTATGACCTTGGCCAGCCAAGTCTTAGTTTCCTCATTTGTAAAATGAAAGTTGGACCAGTTGGCTTCTGATGCCACTTACAGCTCTAGATCTAGGAGACTATGGATTCCTGGTTTCTTTCAGGTCATTAAGATAATAGAAAACACTGTTTTTTCCTTTTTATGGAGTAAGGAGTACAGTCAGGCTCAGCCTTTCCTAGTCCTGTTTCCCTCAGTGCCCAGCTTTAATAGCCTCTGTCAGGGGTCTAGGAACTAGCTGGGTGGCAAATAGGTAGGCCAAAGGTCCAGGGTTATTTTGGATAACCTACAAAATGGAAAAATTCTCTTGTGGATAATTAAGAGCTGACTGTACTTTTCTAAAGGGCAGGAGAATTAAAATAGCTAGGAGACAACTTCCTGTCAGCCTGTTTTCAATTCTGAAATTCAAAGTACTTGTGTAGCCCATGTACTCTTCTGAAGCATACTTGGGGGGAGATTCTTGGCTAAATTTTCTTTGTAAACTCAAAGGTGAAAATGATGGTGGGTGGTATGGTACAAAGACAACTGGGTATGTATGGCTGAAGCTCTACTCTTTGCTATTTAGTGCTAGCTTGGACAGCTTCTCTAGGTATCAGTTTCTTCTCTGTAAAATGAGGGGGTTAAATAATCCACTAGGTCCTTTCTAGCCCTCAGTACTATTATCCTTAACTTCTTTCTTGTTTATTTTTTATTAGATTTATCTAGTTCTAAGAGGGGAAAATTAATTGCTAAGTTCCACTACCACTGTTATTATAGTGTTATCTATTTCCAATCTGTATCTCATTTAATTTTCTTTTAAAAATCTGGGTGCTATGGGGGCAGCTGAGTGGCTCAGTGGATTGAGAGCCAGGTGTAGAGATGGGAGGTCTTGGGTTCAAATCTGGCATCAGCCACTTCCCAGCTGGGTGACCCTGGGCAAGTCACTTAACCCTCATTGCCTAGCCCTTACCACTTTTCTGCCTTGGAACCAGTACATAGTATTGATTTTAAGATGGAAGATAAGGTTTTTTTTTTTTTAAATCTGGGTGCTTTAATACTTGGTACATACATGTCCAATATTGATAATGCTTCATTTATCCATAGTAACACCTCACCAACATAATATCATTACCTTGTTCATCCCATCTCGTTTTCAAAGTTTCTTATAATAACATATTGTCAGATCCTGGTTTTTGATCCTTTCTGCTGTCCACTTTCTTCCCATGTCTAAGTTCATTCCATTACACTCATTGTCATAGTTACTAGTTGTGCTTTTCCATCTACTCTGTTCTTTTTCACTGTTTCCTTCTTCCTTTCTTTCTATAGCATCCTCCTCAGGTGTCCAATTTCCTTGGACCAACACCTGTCCTATCCACACTCATTCCCAAAGATCCTTCCTTAGATCATTTCCCCTTGCCCTCTTAGTTCCATATTGGCCTACTTTCCAAAGGTCACTCCTTCCCCCTTATCTTTTAATTCTTATTCTATCTACCTTTCTCAAAATCCCTTCCTTATCCCTCAGCTGTACCCTCCTACTTCTGGATTCCCTTATCACTTCACCTTCCCCCCATCTCTTGATATATACTCCCCTCTAGGTAAGCCTAGATCTTTTGCTCTCATAATCACGTGTTCTGTATCTTGCATTCTCTTAATGTTGCAGCAGCTAAGTCTTGTATTATTCTGACTGTAGTGCCACAGTATTCAAATTGATTTTTCCCTTTTGCTAGTAATATTTTCTTCTTAACCTGGGAGCTATGGAACTTAGCAATAATGTTCCTGTGTATTTTCATTTTGGGGTCTTTTTGAGGTGGTGATCAGTAGATTCCTTCAATTTCTATTTTACCCTCTGTTTCTAGAATTTCTGGGCAGTTTTCCTTGATGATTTCTTGGAGTATGTAAGCCTAATCCTAAATTTACCAATCCTAAATTTCTGGGAATCCAATTATTCTTATGTTGTCTCTCTTATATTTTCTAGGTCAGTTATTTTTTGTGATAATACATTTCATGTTCTCTTCTATTATCTCATTCTTTTGATTTTGCTTTATTATTTCTTGTCGTCTTAGGAAATTGTTACTTTCTCCTTGTCCAATTCTGGTTCTTAATGCATTACTTTCTTCTGAAAGTTTCTGTATCTCTTTTTCTATTTGGGTGATCTTTCTTTCATAATTAAAAAAAATTTCTTGCATTGTTCTTACTTTTTTCTAATTTTTCCTCCACTTCTATCATTTGCTTTTGAGGTCTTTTTAAAGCTCTCCCAAAAGCTCTTTTTGAGCTTGTGGCCATTTATTGTATTTCTTTGCTGTTTTTCACGTAGGTATTTTTATTTCACTGTCCTCTGAGTATGAGCTAAGATCTTCTCTGTCCCCATAATAGCTATCAGTAGTTGGGTTCTTTCTCCTTTGCTTGTTCATTTAAATTAATTTATTTATTTTAAATTTAATGGCCAGGTCAATAGACTTAATTATTGGCTTTTTTCTAGATACCCAGGGTTCCTATCGTATAGATATATGTTATCTCAGGCTTCCGGATTTGTGTGTGTGTGTTTGTTTTTTTTTACTGGGTCCTATTTAGTTATTGCATATTGTTCAGTCCAGAGTTGGATATATGCTCAAGCCCCAGTCCATGATGGACCTAAGTGCTTCAACCAGAGCCCTCAGGGAGTTATGCTATTGTAACTGTAAGTAGTTAGTCCACCTACTCTAATCTTCTGGGAGTGACCACAAATGAGGAGGTCCCAGTCCCTCAGCAAACACACTCACTGGTGCATGCTCTTTCTTCACTCCTCCTCTCCTAGAGCAGATGTCAAGTTCACTTTTCTCAGGCCTCCAAAGTCCCTGGTTTGTTAGTAATGAGGGCTGAGTTCCTGCCCTTAGGGCCTGGCACCTGTAGATGCCAAGGTGTTCACTCCCTTAGTCCCTTAGAAGTAGGCCAGCCTGGGTCTCCTGAATGGAGGTCTCAGCCAACACAGCTGCTTCCAGGGACTTTTGTCTTCTGTATTTAAATTCATGCAGGCTTCCCTTCCATGGTTGCCTTTGCTTGTGAGGGGGTTTAGGAGGGGAGGAAACTTTATACCCTACTCCACCATCTTCCCACAATACAGCCTAGTTTAGAATTTCCCCTGAAAAGTAAACCTATTTGCCAAGGGGCAGCTAGTTGGCTCAGTGGATTGAGAGCCAGACCCAGAGATGGGAGATCTTGGATTCAAATATGACCTTAGACATATCCTAGCTATGTGAATCTGGCCTAATTAATTAACCTTCATTGCCTATCCCAGTGATGGGGAACCTATTAGAGACCATGACCAGCCTCCCTCACTCCTGCCCTAGACTGCACCCAACCCTTTCCCCTTACTCCAGATAGGGGAAGGAGAAAGGGAGGGAAGTAGCTTAAGTTCTTTGCTCTGGGGAAGGAATAAGTGCACTTCCATTAGGATGCTGGGCAGAAAGGCAGGGAGGCTTGGTGGAGAGGGGGAAGGGAACAGCTCTGCCCAAATTCCTCTACCTTTCTAGTAGCTAATTCTGGTTGGCAAAAGTGTGCCTGCCAACAAGGAGTTCTCTGCATGCCATCTTTGGCATGCATGCCATAGGTTTGCCATAATGGGACTAACCCTTACTACTCTTCTGCCTTGAAGTCAATACACAATATTGATTCTAAGACAGAAGGTAAGAATTAAAAAAAAACTTACTTGCAAACTTCATTCCTTCACTACTCACAGAGAACCAAAATAAAGATAGTCAATGTTTTATTAGTCTATAAACTCCTTGAAGGCAGGAACTGTGACACTGTCAATCTTTGTATCAATTAGTAAGAATTTATTAAGTATCAGGCAATACAAAGTAAAAAGTGAGATAGTCTGTTCCCTCTGTTACGATTAAAAGTCTCTGGAGACTATATCTTAATTATAAATATTTATTAAATAATAAAAAGCAGGCCAGGGAAAAAGAAGGCACCAGCCATGTGAGACCAGCTGCCTTGCCTTCTCCTCCAAGAGCCTAACTCTTTCTCATTTACTTGTTTGGAATGAATTCCCAGGAAAAAGGCCTCCACTGCCTTCAGGTACTCCAATTTATGTTCTTCCTGATGTCCCTTTCCAAAGCCCCTCTGATTGGAGGACTCCTACCTCACTCTGAACAAGAGGTAGGACCTTTAGAATGGCTGTACTGTGTACATGTCTACCTTTTTCTACCCCACTCTTTTTATTACCCTACTATCTTAAGAGGCTTGTTTACAGGTAAACAAAAAAAGTTTGTGTCCATTCTTATTCAACCAGAGGGTAGAAGAAGCAGCAAGTTGTAGCTTTAGTCTTAAGATTTTCCCTTTAAAATCCAAAGATTATCTTCCAGTGCCAAAGAAAGGGGTACAGGTTAAAGTGAAATTCTACACCTCAGAGAGTTTATATTCTCTTAGGAAATACAATATATTCACAGATAAGTAAGGCTGATATGTGTTCCATATCAGCTCTGAGATATGCGCAAACTAATTTACAATCCCACTGATGATTCTATTTCTAAGATCTAGCCTGGCTATTTCTCCCCCTAAGGTTCTAGGGATAACCCTGAGGAGCACTGGGGTGGCTTTCTCTAATGCCCTTGACTCAAGCCCTGATCAGTATCATTGACTCCAATATTATCCCTTAAAAATCATTTAATCCAGCCAGTTTTAACTAGCTTTTAGAAAGAGGTATTTTCCAAGATGTCACAAAACATCCTTGGCCAAAGGCCTGTAGTGTATTCTTCCAGATACAGAGACCAGGACAAAGTGGATTTCATCTTCCAGAGAGCACAAGTGGCAAGGGATAACTCTTGAAGTCCATTTCTCCTCTTCATGGGGTGTTCTGCTGATGATTCAGGAACTCCCATGGGAAAAGGGGAAGTCCAGCTCCTCTGAACCTTTAGAAACTAGGAGAGAGAGACCTGAGGCCCAGTGTCCAATTAAGAGGCTGTTGCAATAGTCCAAGTAAGAAGTGACAAGACCTGAAGCCTCACTGGAGACTTCGCTAGAGAGGTCTGATAGGAGACCTGATAGGAGAGAAAAGGCCATTCCTTAGATGTCTTCTGAAGACTATTTTCACTGGGTTTTTTTTGCATTGCTAGTATATAACAGTGTCTGTTACATTGTAAGCACTTAATAAAGGTTTATTACCTTTCTGAAAGAGAGAATGGCAAGATTTGCTACCTCTGTATTCTATGTGGGTGAATAAGAGTGAGGAATCAAAGAGAACTTCAAGGTTTCAAACACAGGTACAGGAATGCTCACAAGAAAGGTGGGTTTAAGGGGGAAGGATATTGAGTTCAATTTGGGATTTATTGGGGTTGAGTTGCCTGAAGGACATACAGTTTAAAATACTTACCAGGCAATTGGTAAAGTTGGAATAAAAGCTCAGGAAAGAGACACAACCTCCAAAAAACAGTTCTAAGAGCCATTTATATAGAAGTACATGGCTGATGACAAAGCTACTAAGTGACAGTGTATAGAGAAAAGGGAAGAGGGCACAGGATGGAGCCCTGGGAGATTCTCAGAGGTAGGAGGCTTGACATGCATGATGAGCCAGACCGTTTTTTTTAATAGTTCACAAAGAGAAGTTTGCCACAGAAATATGCTCAACAAGGACAGGAAGTGAGGGCATCTTCAGTTGCCTAAACGGAGTGAATCTTCCTTGACTGAGTTGTGGTGTGAGTACAGAGAAAGGGATGGATGGGAGGCATGTTGAAGAGGTAGAATTCACAAGCCTAGGTGACAGATCTAATCTGGTAGGTTAAGGGGAGAAAAGCGTTGAGACCAATTTTTAGGTTACAGACTTAGGTACCTAGAGAATTGGTGATGCTCTCAGTAGAAAGAAATAAATTTGAAAGAGGAATAAGTCTATTTTGGACATTTTGAATTTGAGATGCTGATAAAAATTTACCCCCATTGCCAAAAATTGGAAAACAAGGGGATGCTCATCAATTGGGGAATGGCTGAACAAATTGTGGTATATGTTGGTGATGGAATATTATTGTGCAAAAAGGAATAATAAAGTGGAGGAATTCCATGGAGACTGGAACAACCTCCAGGAAGTGATGCAGAGCGAAAGGAGCAGAACCAGGAGAACATTGTACACAGAAACTAATACACTCTGGTATAATCGAACATAATGGACTTCTCCATTAGTGGCAGTGTAATGTCCCTGAACAATCTGCAGGGATCTAGGAGAAAGAACGCTATCCATAAGCAGAGGACAAACTGAGGGAGTAGAAACACCGAGGAAAAGCAACTGCCTGACTACAATGGCTGCGGGGACATGACAGAGGAGAGACTCTAAACGAACACTCTAATGCAAATACTAACAACATGGCAATGGGTTCGAATCAAGAACACATGTGATACCCAGTGGAATCACGCGTCGGCTACGGGGGGGTGGGAGGGAGGAAAAGAAAATGATCTTTGTCTTTAATGAATAATGCATGGAAATGATCAAATAAAATACTATTAAAAAAATTAAAAAAAAAAACTTTCCCCCCATTGCCTAGCCCTTAGGGCTTTCTACCTTGGAACCAATACAAAGTATTGATTCTAAGTTGGAAGGTAAGAGTTTTAAAAATTGATTTATTTAGTCAAATTAGAACATTATTCCTTGGTTACAAGAATCACATTATTTCCTTCCCTCCCTCCCCTTCCCTCATCCTTCCCATAGCCGATGTGCCATTTTGTTGGGTATTACCTATTTCCATATTGTTGGTGTTTGCATTAGGATGTTCATTTAGAACCTACTTCCCCAGCCATTTCCCCTCGACCCATGTATTGAAGCAGTTGTTTTTCTTCTGTGTTTCTACTCCTGCAGTGTTTCCTCTGAATGTGGATAGTGTTTTTCCCCGTAGATCCCTCCAAGTTGTTCAGGATCACTGCATTGCCACTAATGGAGAAGTCCATTGCATTCGATTGTACCACAGTTTATCAGTCTCTGTGTACAATGTTCTCCTGGTTCTGCTCCTCTCACTCTGCATCAATTCTGGAGGTTGTTCCAGTCTCCATGGAATTCTTCCACTTTATTATTCCTTTGAGCACAATAGTATTTCATCACCAACATATACCACAATTTGTTGAGCCATTCCCCAATTGAAGGGCATCCCCTCATTTTCCAATTTTTTTGCCACCACAAAGAGCACAGCTATGAATATTTATGTACATGTCTTTTCCTTATTATATCTTTGGGGTATGAGCTCAGCAGTGCTATGGCTGGATCAAAGGGCAGGCAGTCTTTTAGTGCCCTTTGGGCATAGTTCCAAATTGCCCTCCAGAATGGTTGGATCAATTCACAACTCTACCAGCAATGCATTAATGTCCCAACTTTGCCATATCCCCTTGAGCATTCATTACTTCCCTTTGCTGTCATGTTAGCAAATCTGCTAGGTGTGAGGTGATACCTCAGAGTTGTTTTGATATGTATTTCTCTAATTATAAGAGATTTAGAATACTTTTTCATGTGCTTTTTAATAGTTTTGATTTCTTTAACTGAGAACTGCCTGTTCATGTCCCTTGCCCATTTTCCAATTGGAGAATGGCTTGATTTTTTGTACAATTGGTTTAGCTCTTTATAAATTTGAGTAATTAAACCTTTGTCAGAGGTTTCTATGAAGATTTTTTCCCAATTTGTTGCTTCCCTTCCAATTTTGGTTGCATTGGTTTTGTTTGTACAAAACCTTTTTAATTTGATGTAGTCAAAATTATTGATTTTACATTTTGTGATTTTTTTCTAGCTCTTGCTTGGTTTTAAAGTCTTTACTTTCCCAAAGATCTGACATGTATAGAATTCTGTGTTCACCTAATTTGCTTATAGTTTCCTTCTTTACATTCAAGTCATTCACCTATTCTGAGTTTATCTTGGTGTAGGGTGTGCAATGTTGATCCAAACCTAATCTTTCCAATACTGTCTTCCAATTTTCCCAGCAGTTTTTATTAAATAGTGGGTTTTGGTCCCCAAAGCTGGGCTCTTTGGGCTTATCATAGACTATCTTGCTGAGGTCACTTACCCCCAGTCTATTCCACTGATTCTCTTTTCTGTCTCTAAGGCAGTACCAAATTATTTTGATGTATAGTTTGAGATCAGGGACTGCAAGTCCTCCTTCCTTTGCATTTTTTTTTCATTATTTCCCTGGATATCCTTGATCTTTTGTTCTTCCAAATGAACTTTGTTATGTTTTTTTCTAATTCAGTAAAAAAGTTTTTTGGTAGTTGAAAGGGTATGGCACTAAATAAGTAAATTAATTTGGGCAGAATTGTCATTTTTATTATGTTAGCTCATCCCACCCATGAGCAGTCAATGTTTTTCCAATTGTTTAGATCTACTTTCAATTGTGTGGAGAGTGTTTTGTAGTTGTTCATATAGTTCCTGTGTTTGTCTCAGCAGATAGATTCCTGAGTATTTTATACTGTCTAGGGTGATTTTAAGTGGAATTTCTCTTTCTAATTCTTGCTGCTGAACTGGGTTGGAGATATATAGAAATGCTGGTGACTTATGCGGGTTTATTTTGTATCCTGCAACTTTGCTAAAGTTGTTGATTATTTCGACTAGCTTTTTGGTTGATTCTCTAGGATTCTTTTTTTATTTTTATTTATTTTCAATTTTTATTTGGTCATTTCCAAACATTATTCATTGGAAACAAAGATCATTTTCTTTTATTCCCTCACCCCCCCTCCCACCACCTCTCCCATAGCCCATGCGTGATTCCACTGGGTATCAAATGTGTTCTTGATTCAAACCCATTTCCATGTTGTTGGTATTTGCATTAGAGTGTTCATTTAGAGTCTCTCCTCAGTCATATCCCCTCCACCCCTGTAGTCAAGCAGTTGCTTTTCATTGGTGTTTTTACTCTCACAGTTTAACTTCTGCTTGTGGATAGTGTTTTTTAGATCCCTGCATATTGTTCAGGGACATTGCATTGCCACTAATGGAGAAGTCCATTACCTTTGATTGTACCACAGTGTATCAGTCTCTGTGTACAATGTTTTCCTGGTTCTGCTCCTTTTGCTTTGCATGACTTCCTGGAGGTTGTTCCAGTCTCCATGGAATTCCTCCACTTTATTATTCCTTTGAGCACAATAGTATTCCATCACCAACATATACCACAATTTGTTCAGCCATTCTCCAATTGAAGGGCTTCCCCTCATTTTCCAATTTTTGGCCACCACAAAGAGTGCACCTATCAATATTCCTGTACAAATCTTTTTCCTTATTATCTCTTTGGGGTACAAACCCAGCAGTGCTATGGCTGGATCAAATAGCAGACAGTCTTTTATCACCCTTTGGGCATAGTTCCAAATTGCCCTCCAGAATGGTTGGATCAATTCACAACTCCACCAGCAATGAATTAGTGTCCCTACTTTGCCACATCCCCTCCAGCATTCATTACTTTCCATAGCTGTTATGTTAGCCAATCTGCTAGGTGTGAGGTGATACCTTAGAGTTGTTTTGATTTGCATCTCTCTGATTATAAGAGATGTAGAACACTTTTTCATGTGCTTATTAATAGTTTTTATTTCTTTGGCTGAGAACTGCCTATTCATGTCCCTTGCCCATTTATCAATTGAAGAATGGCTTGATTTTTTGTACAATTGACTTAGCTCTTTGTAAATTTGAGTAATTGAACCTTTGTCAGAGGTTTTTATGAAGATTGTTTCCCAATTTGTTACTACCCTTCTGATTTTAGTTACATTGGTTTTGTTTGTACAAAAACTTTTTAATTTGATGTAGTCAAAATTATTTATTTTACATTTTGTGACTCTTTCTAAGTCTTGCTTGGTTTTAAAATCTTTCCCTTCCCAAAGGTCTGACATGTATACTATTCTGTGTTCACCTAATTTACTTATAGTTTCCTTCTTTATGTTCAAGTCATTCACCCATTCTGAATTTATCTTGGTGTAGGGTGTGAGGTGTTGATCCAAACCTAATCTCTCCCACACTGTCTTCCAATTTTCCCAGCAGTTTTTATCAAATAATGGATTTTTGTCCCAAAAGCTGGGGTCTTTGGGTTTGTCATAAACTGTCTTGCTGAGATCATTTACGCCAAGTCTATTCCACTGATCCTCCTTTCTGTCTCTTAGCCAGTACCAAATTGTTTTGATAACCACTGCTTCATAGTATAGTTTGAGATCTGGGACTGCAAGTCCTCTTTCCTTTGCATTTTTTTTTCATTATTTCCCTGGATATCCTTGATCTTTTGTTCTTCCAAATGAACTTAGTTATGGTTTTTTCTAATTCAGTAAAGAAGCTTTTTGGTAGTTCAATGGGTATGGCACTAAATAAGTAAATTAATTTGGGTAGGATTGTCATTTTTATTATGTTAGCTCGTCCCACCCATGAGCAATCAATGTTTTTCCAATTGTTTAGATCTAGTTTTAGCTGTGTGGTAAGTGTTTTGTAGTTGTGTTAATATAGTTCTTATGTTTGTCTTGGCAGATAGAGTCCTAAGTATTTTATATTGTCTAGGGTGATTTTAAATGGTATTTCGCTTTCTAATTCTTGCTGCTGAAATGGGTTAGAGATATATAGAAATGCTGGTGACTTATGCGGGTTTATTTTGTATCCTGCAACTTTGCTAAAGTTGTTGATTATTTTGAGTAACTTTTTGGTTGATTCTCTAGGATTCCTTAAGTAAACCATCATATCATCTGCAAAGAGTGATAGCTTGGTCTCCTCATTGCCAATTTTAATACCTTCAATTTCTTTTTCTTCTCTAATTGCTACTGCTAGTGTTTCTAATACAGTGTTAAATGATAGAGGTGATCATGGGTATCCTTGTTTCACTCCTGATCTTATTGGGAAGGCTTCTAGTTTATTCCCATTGCAGATGATGTTGGCTTATGGTTTTAGATATATACTGTTTATTATTTTTATGAAAGGCCCTTCTATTCTTATTCTTTCTAGTGTTTTCAATAGGAATGAGTGTTGTATCTTGTCAAAGTCTTTTTGTGCATCTATTGAGATAATCATGTGATTTTTGTTGGTTTAATTGTTGATATGGTCAGTTATATGGATGGTTTTCCTAATATTGAACCATCCTTGCATTCCTGGTATAAATCCCACCTGATCATAATGAATAATCCTCGTGATCACTTACTGTAGTCTTTTTGCTAGTATACCATTTAAGATTTTTGCATCTATGTTTATTAAGGAGATTGGTCTATAGTTTTCTTTCTCTGTTTTTGACCTGCCTGGCTTTGGAATCTGTATCATATTTGTGTCATAAGAGGAATTTGGTAGAACTCCTTCTTTGCTTATTCTGTAAAATAGTTTGTATAATATTGGGATTAGTTGTTCTTTGAATGTTTGATAGAATTCATTTGTGAATCCATCAGGACCTGGGGATGTTTTCTTAGGGAGTTCTTTGATGACTTGTTCAATATCTTTTTCTGATATGGAGTTGTTTAGGTAGTCTATTTCTTCTTCTGTTAGTCTAGGCAATTTATATTTTTGTAAATATTCATCCATATCACCTAGATTGCCATATAATTGGGCATAATAGTTTTTAATGATTCCTTTAATTTCTTCTTCATTAGAGGTGAGGTCTCCCTTTTTACCTTGGATACTGTCAATTTGGTTTTCTTCTTTCCTATTTTAAATTAGATTGACTAGTACTTTGTTTATTTTATTTGTTGTTTCAAAGTACCAGTTTCTAGTCTTATTCATTAAATCAATGGAAGGTAAGAGTTAAAAAATAACAATTTGAAAAAAAATAATAGACTAGGCAGGTAATGGGAGTTAAGTGACTTGCCCAGGGTCACACAGCTAGGTAGTTTCTGAGGCCATATTTGAACCCAGGACCTCCCATTGGAAAGGGGAATTCTTAAAGGCAGTAGTCAAAGAAGGATTGGATGGTCTCAGGAGTACTTGTGGATTCAGGTACATAGCACTTAATAGAAGTTTGTTTAATTGAATCAGACTATTTCCCATGGTCTCAATGTCTGAGCCAGGGGTTGGCTACAATGGTGGCAAGTAGCTTCCTTAGTCCCGAGATAATATCTGTAAAATATAAGCATTAACATAGTGCCTAGTGGATACTTAATAAATGCTTTATCCCCTCCCTTCTCACTTTTTCTGATCCAAGAAACTTGACTACTAGCTGAGAGACTGAGGGAAAATGACCATAGGCTCATCAATTAATAATAATAATAACAATTCCCATTGATTTCATGCTTTAATGTTAATTTTTTAAAAAATCAAACACTGCTGGCAACTATCTGAGTGAACAGTGAAAATGTTGTTATTCCTGGTGTTAAAATTAACTGTGGTTGGACTCAAATATATTATTAATTAGGTGGCCACCAGGGATTTAATTTCTAAATCCCAAAATGAATTATTAAAGTAAATGCAATTTATGGTAGTTTATTTACAATATTTACAATAGAAGGAAGATATTAAGGAATTTGAGAGAGAAAGAAAACTCTGACTTCTTCTGATACCAGTTAGAATTTCTAAGTCCCAGTCAGGGGAAGAGAAAATTAGGGTCACTAAGTCAGCCTTTCACTCACCAATGGTGACACTCTAAAGGAAAGCAGTCTGAGGTCTCCTGCATGAGTTCCTCCAGGGGTCCAGTTCCTCCAGTCCAGCTCTGAGTCAGAGTTCTCAATCGAATATCTCTGAATCTATCTGAATGTCCTAATGTCCGAATGTCTGTATCCAAATGATCGAATGTCTGAATCCAAATGATCTCCTTCTGCCTTTTGGTCTTCTTTTTAAAGATTTTTTTCTCTTGTGTCACCTCCCCTAAATTTCATATCTACCAATCACAGCAGACACTTTTCTCCAGAACAGCACACTCTTTAGTTCTCACCTTCTTTGGTTAGATTTTTTTCCAGGACTGCCCCACTCTTTAGTTCTCACCTTCTCTGGTTAGATTATATCTTTTTGGGTTACTTAACACTTCTTTTGGTAAGTTCACCTTTTGTAGTTACTTAACACCTTTTTGTGCTTAATTCACCCTTTTTAGTTACTTAACACCTTTTTGTAGTTAAAATCTAAAAATAGATTGTAGCTTACAATTCTAGCTTCACTATAAAGGAAGAGAAGTACCTTCATTGTTACAATCAGGAGATAGCTAAATCCAATCTTCACACTGGTTTGTTTCCCAATGAGAATACCAAGGGGTCCCCCACAGAGGCAAACTAAACTAGTGGTGGAACACAGGCCTGGGGCATCTTCCTAACAACAATACACAAATGCCTTTTCTGTCTGGGCCCAAGGGCGATGGCAGGCCCTTGGAATCTGAGTGGTCCTCTTGATGACTTCAAGTATTGGATCCCAGCCATCCCCCCAGTGCACCATCATTGGTGACTTGGTGTCTCTCCCTTCCAATATTATTGGTCCTAAAACTATAACTTGAGTGTTTTCCACCTGGGGAAAAATCAGTTGTCGGTCATGGGAGATGTTAGGAAACACATAGGTGGTAGAGGCCTAGAGGACCTTGTAGGAAATGGAGTCAGTAGGAATAGCTGATTGCAAGATGATGTTAGGATCTGTGTTAGGTCTTGGTTTGCATTTTAGTCTGGAGTCAACAGTTCAGTTAAGACGCATTTATTAAGCATTATGCTAAGAGCAGGGCATGCAAAAAGAGGCAAAAGACAGTTCTTACCATCAAGGAGCTAACAGTCTAATGGGTGAGCCAATAGGTAAACAAATTGTAGGTACACCCAGGCTACAAACAGAATAAATAGGAAATTATGAAAAGAGGGAAGGACTAGAATTAAGAAAAATTAGGAAAGCTTTCCTATTGAGGATAGGATTTTAGTTGGGACTTGAAGGAATTCAGGAGGCAGAGATGAGGAGGGAGATGATTCTAGGCAGAGAGGCAGCTGGAGGAAAAGCACAACATTCAGAGGTAAAGTGGTTTGTTTGGAAAGCAGGGGGTGGGTGTCCAATGGATCTAAGGACAGGTGGTAGGCAGTAAGGTTTAAGAACATGGTCCATTGACATTTCTAATTCACCAGCCTTCTGTGGCTATTTATTACCCAGGACAAAATGCAAACTTCTCAGCCTGGTATTCAAATGAGTTCACTGTGAGTTGAATCTGGCTCCCACTTCTCTTTCTAGTTTCAATTCACTTCCTTTGCCTTTTAGTGAAGTTGGCTGGCATGCTACTCCCTAGATAGAGCACTCCAGTTACTTCCTCTGGGCCTTTGTACAGACTGTACCCCCATCCCTTGCCCAAACACATTCCCTTTTTTGACAGCACAAGTGTAGCAAGATCTTTCCTGATTTTCCGCCAAATAATGAGTCTTCTTTCATGACTGAACTCTCAATGCTGAACTACAAGCTTTTTAAAGCCCTTATCTTCTATCTTAGAATCAATAAAGTGTATCAGTTCCAAAGCAGAAGAGTGGTAAGGGTGAAGCTACTGGGGTCAAGTGACTTAGTCAGGGTCACACAGCTAGGATGTGGCTGAGGCCAGATTTGAACCCAGGAGCTCCTATCTCTGGGCCTGACATTCTATCCACTGAGCCACCTACCTGTCCTTGAACCATAGGTTTTTAAGACTTTCCTGCTTCTCGTACCTGTTTGACCACCCCTTCTCCATCTCCCTTCTTCTCTAGCATTCCCACATAATTATGCCTCTCTTGGTCCCTCCCAATTGCTGGTGTTCTCCCTCCCAAAATACCTCTGTTGGGGCTTTATCTTTACTTATTGGCACTGGATAGAGATGGTATCTGCCCAGGAGAATAGAAGCCCCTTGAGGACCGGCACTCTTTTCTCTTTTTTCTTTGTAGTGCAGTGCTGTGCCTGCAGTAGGTACTTACTTGTTTGTTAGATTGGATGGAAAGGGCACCTGCATCAATGAGATCTTCATAATGCCTGCCCTTTAGCCCACTGATGCCATTTTGCAATGCATCCTATGATATGGAGGTGACTGGGGGTAGGGGGACAAGTATCATTCTCTATTTTTTTTAAACAGAAGAACTAAATGAAAGTTCTTTGTAATTCCTAAAGCGCTGGACAAATGTTAGTTGTTATTATTGAGGAGACTTGGGGATTTGAAAGTCCTATAGCCAGTTGGCTGATGTGAGCCTGACCTGGCCTCTGAGGAGGAGCAAAGCCAGATGGAGAGTGGAGGTGAGAAGAGTGACAAGTCTGTCTGCCACTGAGGCAGGCCACATTTTCCAAAGAGAGGGCAAAAGGATTTGCCTGAGCAGCTGTTCGATACAGAATAGCCCCTCATCAATCTTCTCCAAGACCATAAGGGAATATTGTCCTTCAAGGTCAAGTTATTTTCGGCGACTAATTCCAGCCCAGCTGTATCCATTTCAATCCAGTGAGGACCCTAGTGCTTTTCATCTGCAGATTCTTCCAGAGAGCCACCCATCCAGGCATGTTTCATCCCCCTTTAGATTCAAAGGCACCCAGGTGTCGAGTTAGAAGGACCTCTGAGATAATATTGGCCAAATCTTTCCTTTTCCCAAGGAGACCCAGAAGCTGGGTGAAGGGGAGGGACTTGCCTAAGGGTCCATAGAGCCCAGATTCTAGCCCAGGTCGTCAGACTCCAAATATGGCATGCTTTCCACTCCCTCTGCTCCCAGTGGCAGCTTGTTATTTCCTGGGCATGTGACAGTGTAGCTGGGTTTAACTCCCATTCAGCGGGCCTGGATGTATTTGGGGCTCTACTCTGGCGCCTTTTGAATTGCACAAGATCTCCTCTGCTTTGCTAAATTTATATCTGCTGCTTTGACATCAAATAACAGACTATCAGAGATGAAAGATATCATCTAGCTTCACCTCTCCTTGTGCAAGGTTCCTCCCCATAGTGCCCCAGACAAGTAGTCATCAAGCATCTGTTGGAAGATTTTCAGTGATGGAGAACTCATTATGTCTTTGGGTAGCCCCATGTCATTTTCAGATAGCTTGTACTGTTGGGAAGTTTTTGCTCACACTGAGCCAAAATCTGCCTCTCCAGACATGGTGTCCATTGCTTCTAGTTCGACCTTCTGGTACCAAGTAGAACGAACCTGCAGCTTCCTCCCCATGGCAGCCCTTTACTACTGACACTTACCACTTGGCTGACAACTTCCTTAGGCCATAGTGCCATTCCTTGTCTGTAGAACAAGGCCTCTCCTCACAAGCCCCTCTGAAGCATTTTCCAGATTTAAGAGCTCATGTGCAGCCTCTGTGAGGACAGAGACAGTGCTTGATCTAAGCTTTCTATCTCATAGAACAGGAACTTGCTACATTGATTTGATTTGGGTTAGATGATATCCGAGGTCTTTCATGGCTTATAATCCCAACGTCTTACTTTCCTCGCACCCATATAGAGCATCTACCTGGACTCTTTCTTTTGTTTCTGTTGGCCCTTCCTCCCCCACTAGCAATCATAACCAAGGCTTATTAGGTTCAAGTAGACATGGAGGTGCTAGAATCTTTAGTCTTAACTTAACCTGCCAGAACTCCTCCCCCATTTCCACCTATGATACTCTAGGAATAGGAAAGAAGGGCAGTGCCCAACTAAATCTTATTCATTCATTAATTCGACAAATATTAAGCACCTACTGCATATAGAGCACTGTGCTTGACCCTGGGAGAGATATAATGTTAAATAAGATCAGGAGTTTATGGTCATATACAGATGACCATAGGGAGTCACTGAAGAGCTCTGAGCAGAAGAGGGACATGACCAGATCTCTAAATAAGATTATTATTCTGGAAGAATTGCAAAGAATGGATGAAAGGAGGTAAAAATAGAGGCAGGACTCATTCCAATATGGCAGCCTGACACAGTAGAAAGTGCTGAATTGTAGGAGGCAAGAGAGCTGGCCTCAAGGCCAAGGTGCCTTCTACTCTTCTCTCTGGGCCTCAGCTTCCTCATCTTAAAGTTAAGGGGTTGCTAGATAATATTGTTAATTACATATTAATATTGAATAATGCTACATAGTAGCATAATTATGTGTTATATAATAACAATAATAACATAATAATAATAATACACCTAGAATTTATATAGTGCTTTAAGTTTTGCATGGCACTTTACAGATATTATTTCTTTTGAGCTTCAACACAACCCTGTCAGGTAGTTCTGTTATTGTCCCAATTTTCAGATGAGAAAGCTGAGGTTTGGATAGGTTAAGTCACTTGCCCAGGGTCATACATCTAGCAAGTGACTGAGGCTTGATTTGAACTCTATCCACTATGACCCCTAGCTGACTCAATGGTCCAGCTATAGACTTATTTTTAAAACTCCTTCTGTCTTGGTAACATTTCTAAGACAGAAGGGCAAGGGCTAGGCAAACAGGGGTAAGTGACTTGCCCAGGATCACACAGGTAAGAAATGTCTACGGTCATATTTGAACCCAGGTCCTCCCAACTCCAAGCCTGTTGCCCTGTCCACTGTGCCACTTAGCTGCCTCCAGCTATAGACTTATTTGAACTGTGGTCTCCTCCAGCTCAGATACTATGAGTCTAAGGACTACATCTTCCATGAATCCCATTCTGAATGCTTCATCTTGAGTGGCCTGTTCCTCTGGACTTCTGAAACAATTGTTTTCTTTACTGTTCATCTAACATACATTGTAATACTGGCCAACTTGACATCCGGCGTAAGTCTGGGCCCCAGAACTATGCAGTAGTTGCTTGAGAACACAAAATCATTTCTTCTTGGCCTAAGAGGCAATAGAGTCTATGGGACTGAGTGATGTATTTGGAGTCAGGGTTCAAATATTGCTGTAGATACTTATTAGCTGTGTGATCTTGAGCCTAAGCTGACCAGCCTCACAGGATTTTTGAGAGGAGAGTACTTTATAAACCTTAAAAGATGAAACAAATGCAAAGTGTTATCATCATCATCATCAAGGTGCCCTGGATTAATAGTCTGTAAATATTCTCACTCTGGGTATAACACTTCTATTCCTGATCTTGGGAGACCTTGAGAAATAGAATGTCTTGATAGATAAGAGTGCTGGCTTCTATGCTAATATGGTTTGGCTTCAAGGCTTGCCTTGAACACAGTCTAGTTATGTGACCTTGTGTAAGTCACATTCCCTCTCAGTGGTATAGGCAACTCTAAGTTTCTAAATTGCAGACCTGATGCCGACCTCCATTGATAGAGGGAGCTTCCTTTCATGAAAGTTCCCTACTCCTAGGAAATCATGGATCGAGTTCCCATCCCTATCCCAATTAGGGGGCTGCAATGGCAGATCTTCCATCGAAGTGAAGAATTCCAAACTTGGAAAGGAAGTGTCATTGACCTAGAAGTATTGAAGAGTTTGTCCAGTACTTTTAGTTCTAGAAAGAATTTTAATGATCATAGGCTATAAAGCTGGAAGTGACCTTAGAGATGCACTAGTTCTTACACTGTCCTCCCTCCCCCTCCCATTCATTTAACAGAAGACATACTGAGGCCAAGACAGGTTAAGCAGAACGTTATATTGGTGGGATTTCACAGAGCCAGGGTTCAAAACCAGGACATCTGACTGCAAATTGAGTTGGGCTTCATTAAAAACAAAGGGTCGCTTTTGTCTTAGCTCTTAGGGTTTGAGTGCAGACATGGACCATCATTCCTATATCATATTAGAAGCAGGGGGCACCTAAGTTATTGCAGTCAAGACTAAGTATGGACAGGCTGTGTTAATGCTTTCTACTTTGTTGTTGAGGTCATACATGCTCAAAGTTTCTCCTTGGACCTCTTTCTCTAGGGATAGGAAAATGGGAGTTAGTTTGGCTAATACAATTCTGCCTGGAGTAACTATTTCGTGTAAAGATCTAAATCCTATCTACCCAACTATCCATACATCCACGAATGCATGGATTCCCCTCTGTTCCATGGCCTCCTATCAATTCAGTATAGAGGGCCCGTCCAGGGTGCCTGGGCCTTCTTTGACATCATAACCGATAACACACTCTCGCCATGTGCCTGGCACCCTTTTTGGTGTAATGCTGCATTGCTGGCATACTTCACTCTGGTTCTTGTCAGTTGCTTGAGTGTTGCAGCCTGATCCTGTGCATCCACTATCTTCTTCTCCACTGCCCTCTAAGTGATGCTCACTTCCAGGTTTTCTGAGATATTCGTGTTCTGTCATTCCCAAGAGAAAGACCCTGGACCTAGTGGTGTGGGCCCCAATGCCACCACATACCTCCCAATCTCAACTGATTTCTCATCTGCACTTACTTAATTGGCTCTACACCCTGTACCACATGTGGACAGTTTGGTCCTTGTGAAACTTGCCCCCTTCACTTTCTTGGGGTCCCCTGAAGATTGCTGCCAAAGGGCTGTTGCTGTCAGCCACTTCTGGCTTCAGCTCTTCCCCACCACCTCAGAGCAGTCAGAGCATCCCACAAATCCTCTTGCAGCCTTTGAGAAACACTGCCTTTGCCCTCTTTGGCCTTCAGGCACCATAGTGCCCTGCTCTCTCTGTGAGACTACCAGGACAAACCTTCTTTGATGTAAACACATGCAGCTTGGCAGCAGGGAGTGTCTCCCTGGCTTGTTTTTGTAATGTAGAATGAGGAAGGCCTCAAGGCTGGAAACAATCAAGAAGAAATGAAAATGGGATACTTAGAGTGGCCAAACAAACCCAGAGCCCATGAGTGACAAAGAAGGTTTAAAAGAATGCTCCCTGGAACACTCTGAAGTATCCGCTGGCTGAGGAAAAGTTACAAAAATTCGTAATTGGGGACATGTGCACAAAAACAAATAGCAGGAGAGATTCTCCACTTGTACCTTCCATGCTAAGCTCTCCCATCCGTTTGAGGACCCCATCACTGCTCCCCCCAACTCCACTGCCTTGCTTACTTTCTATGTTACTTGTTCCCTCCTCCCTGGAATGGGTTTATGTTTGTTCTCAGAGTTGCCTGCTTCGGGGCTACTCCCCAAGTCACTGAAGACCACATATATCTATGGAACAGCAGCAGAGCGGGAGCATCGAATGGCATATATGATCTTGTTTGATGCCTGGGAATTAGATAGAATTGTTATCACCACTGTATAGATCAGGAAGCTGGTGCTCAAGGAGGTTCTGCGATCTGCCCCAAGTTCTTGGCCACTTTGTTATTCCATTGCTTGAAGAATGCCTGCCTGGCATGGACTCAGAAGAGCTGGGTTTAAGTCTGACCTCTGACATCTAACATGTGATCTTGGGCAACTCATTTAACTTGTCTGTACTCCATTTTCGCATTCTGTAAAATGGGAATTATGTAGATCTATGAGCCCTTTCTCATAGAAAGGTCTTTATAAACCCTAAAATGTGACACAAATCTGATTTCTTATTATTATAGTTATCCTGCCCAGTGGGACAGGATTCTGACTGATGCAAGAGGGAAGCACACACTCAAGTTGTATTTACATGATGCCAAACATCTGGATGAACATGGAAGATTTCCAAATGCCATAGCTGGGTAATAGACAGAATTCCTCAGTTTTAATCCAGATGTTTGGCAACATGTGGCCAGAGTCTAAATGGGGCAATTGGGTTGCTTTGCTGCTCTCCCATTGACTGTTGGGCTAGTTGTAGCTCTTGGAATGGCTTCAGTTCCATTTTTCTTTGGTTACTACTGAAGTCCACCAGTCATCAGTCTATTAATTGACTGTGTGGATAATTCCCTTTTTAAGTTAATGGCATATTAAACTAATGGCTGCTGTCCACATAAGGGTGGTGTTTCTTACAAACAGCCAGTTGAAAAGAAAAACATGTAACCTTGGGAACATGCATATTGTGTTTACAACTGACTACTTTGCCAGGCTCAGCAAACTCCTTTCCTCCACATGTGTATATAGGCTAGTTTCAAGAGTGGACTGCCTTTAGAAAAAACAAAAACAAAAACACAAAACCCCAAACGCAAAATTTCTCCAAACAAAAGCCTGAAAGTTACGAAGTGACCTAGGAAAAGAAATGATCATAAATGTGCTTGAATTAGAATGATCTAGAAAAGGCATTGGACTTGGAACCAGAAGTTCCAGGTTCAAGTGTTGACTCTACCAATTATTAGTAAGATGATCTTGGAAAAGTCACTTTGCTTCTTTGAGATAGTTTTCACTTCTATAAAATAGGACAGTGTTGTTGTTGTAAGGATTAAATGAGATGATGGATATGAAAGTGCTTTGAAACCAGTGTATAGGAATATGAATGATTACTTTTCATCCTCTAAAAATAAACAAAAGATATTACAAAATGAATCAGAAGTGGGAGATTTTTGAGAAGCTATGGTAAACGAAAGTGGTTTCTGTGAAGCCTATGGATACAAAGATGGCAAGGCACCATTGTGCCAGAAGGAATAGCCAAGAAGTCTTCTTAGAATTGTGTAAGGATACTACAAGAGCAAGATGGCAGATCTTGAAAGGCTCATCCTTGAAAGAGCCCTCCTCTATTGATAAGATCCTTTTCTGAGTCCTCAAGAGGGTCAATGAGGAAACCCTGATTTCTTAAAGGCTGTGCCAGTAGATCAAAACTCTGGCAGGTCTCCAAACCTAGGAAGACTTGAGTATAGATGGGTCGGGTGACAAATTGTATGCTTGCCCTCTGAAGAATTTCAGCATAGTGTGAAGAAGCTCACCAACCACATTGGCCATGGGCTTGCTGATATGTTGGCCATAGCAGTTCCCGATGACTGAGTTGCAGAGGTGTTGGCATCTCTGTGGATGGAAGGAACCATTTTGATTGTTTCTAATGAATTCATACTTCACACATTTGTGATTTGCTCACTTGGGAACTCCCTCCAATGGCCGAATTAGCAGATGGTCTTGAAAAATTGCTGTGGCCAATCTGGTAATGAGATTCTTTGAACCTGGCTGGACTGAATCCCAGACATCAGACACAGACTGCTGCAAGGCCCATACTCACTGGCTTTTCCAGCTGGGCAGGCCCTGCTAGACATTGTGATCTGTTGGAAGAACCTCAGAAGCCAGGGTCACCTGCACTAAATTGGATGTTCTTGTGAAGATGTAGGAATTGAAGGGTTTTGCTTTTCCAGCTTGGCTAACTTTCTTTTCTAGCATCCTTATACAATTCAAGTAATTTGTTGTAGTATGAACATAAAAAAATCCAAACACACCTGAAAAGCCATGTTTTTGCTAGGCATCCATTTATTTCATCCCTCTGGTGACTAGATTATCCATTCTAACTAATTGGTAATTGGTAAGATTATTGGTAAGAGCTACATTGTTGTAGAGAGGTGCCATCCTTATCCCAAGCCCAAAGAATAAGGCAACAAGTTCTAGTGTTATGCAGGTTGCAGAGAAGACAATTCTTTTTGTGTTCTCTGAACAGTTTAATGTTGAAAATTTCCTAGGCCAGGTTCTCCTATCTATACCTTTGCCAGCAACCCCCACCCCAACTTGATGGCTGGTTGAAATGTACAATGCCTCTAGGTTTTGTCTCCTATGCATGCACTCCCTTGGAATGGAATAATGGAATTTGTGCCTAAAGAGGAGAGTATAGAAAGAGTCAGTGGCCCTTTTGCTCCTTCTTCCCTGCAAAAAACCAAAGCAAGCTACTGATAAAGCAGGTGCCCACAACTGTTGTGACTCAGTAGATGTTTATACAGCAGGAGGAGCATATTTGCCATTGTTCAAATACCTTCCTGCTTACAAACCACCTTGGGCTAATAACAGGGTAATGAGTAATTTGAAAATGCCATCACTCTCAACCCACTCCTGTCCAGCTGCACTGAAAAGTATTTGTCAGAACACCTGGCCATAAATGTACATTTTTATTTATCACTAAATTGAAGTGGTGTAAGGAAAGAGCAGAGGAGTCTGGGGATTTGGGTTCAAGGCCTGGATGCACCATGTTTTACTGTTTGACCTTGGTCAGGTCCCTTAATTTCTTTGGACCTTAGTTTGACTCCTCTGTAATGTCCAAGAAAGGAGAGCCATGCTGGATTTATAATTGGAAGAAAGGGATGGTTCACCAGTAGGAAATATTTGTTTTTCCAGACCAATTTGTTTACCATCTCTGAGAGGGGGAGGAAGACAATTTGGATCTGATAATTTCTGGAAAATGTATGTGGAAAATTGTTATTACATGTAATTGGGAAGATAAAATATCTATGAATAAAAAAATAGAAGAATAGTAAAAAATATAAAAATACTCAATGCAGTCCAACACATATGTACTAATGATCTACTGTGCGCTGGGATTACAAACACAAAAACTAAAGCTGTGCCTCCATGCCTCCAAAGAGCCTACATTTTCCTTAATAGTCCATATCCAATTGATATCAAAGCACTCTCTAAAATCAAGACTAGCATTGTATGTACTGGAGAAATGCTAGAGACCTACAGCCAGGATGTGTGTTGCTATTAGTTACAAGTCTGGAAATGTTAGATACAGCAATGAAACAAGGTCAAGAAACTGATGGAATAAGTACAGGCAGAGAGGAGCCCATATGATCCCTTTTCCCAGATGATTTAGTGGTTTATTTTGAGAATCATTAAGATACAATGAAAAGATTATTGATTCAATAAAATGCACCCACAAAATCATTAGCCTTTCTGGATATCAAGTCAGGTCAATGAGCCTTCACTTAGCACTTACTACATCCTAGGCACTGTGCTAAGGACTGAGGATACACAGAAAGGCGAAAAACCCAAAAGTCTAATGAGGAATGACATGGAAACTGCTACGTACAAACGAGATATATACAAGATACACCAGAGAAAGTCTTAGAGGGAAGGCACTGCATTGCTAACAAAAAGCACTGAGGAGAGAATAAATCCAGAACAACTACAGAATGCAGAAAGTAGGAATTAACTGATCACAAAATACTCTTTACAGAAATAAAGACTTCTATAATTAAAGAGAGAGATTCACTGGTTTGCGTGGGGATTTGTCAGTGTAATACAAATTACTGCGCTACTTCATTTACAGATTTAGTTTCACATCAAGCTACTAAGGGGTCACTTTATAGAATTAGATATAATAATAGCAGAATTCATCTAAAGAAACACAGTGTCAAGACTTTCAAGGGAAATAACGAAAAGTGTGCTATAAACAAGTAATTCTCAAAACTATTTTGTACTGCTTCATATAAATAGATAAACAAGATCCTGAAGAAATCAAACACAGTAGCCCAGTGTTTGATAAACCTAAGAACACAAACTATTAAAGATCTCAACAAGAACTATTTGGAAAATTGGAAATCAGTTTGACAGAAATTGGTTTTAATTCAATTCATACTATATATCATAAGCTCCAAATGGATAAAATTAAATACAAAATGTGTCAAAAAAATAGAGGAAAATGGAAAAAAGTACTTTGTGTAAACTGAGGCTGAAGGGGAGAAGCATTAAACAAACATGGAATAGAGGCAGACTTGATCTAACCTTTTTTCTTTATTTCTTATAGTTCTTAGGTATTGTATGATTTCAGCTGTTTTCCCTGGCTATGTAAGGGGTATTTTCATGGATGCTTATAAGACTCAATGTCGAATATGAAGATTTTGCACCTTGGATGCTACATATCTGGATGAATTGAACTTGGGGTTCTTTTTAATGATGTACTATAAATTTATATAAAGTAATACTTTATTTTCTATTTCCAACACTACTAGGATATTTTATTACACGATTTCCTGAAGTAGGGCATTCATTTTTTTGGGTTGTGTTTTTAAAAAAGTGGATATCAATATTCTCAGATTCTCTCATCACTTTCTTTGAGATCAGTTGCTCTCAATTTTTGCACTGTTTTACTTTACTCTAATATTTTATGTTGAACCATATTTTTCCATTCTCATTTCCATTCTGTTTATCAGTGTCTAGCACTTTATTAAAATTCTGCACTTTTTGTTCTAAAACATTGATCTTCTTTTTGACATCTCTACGAGCTCTAATTTCATTCCCTTACATCTTCCTTAAGGTCTTTCATTAAGCATCTCAACCATTCTGGGACATTGTGAAGTTGTTCTAATCTTGTTTCTGGAGATCTAGTTGGAGTTATTACAGTTT
This sequence comes from Monodelphis domestica, assembly GCF_027887165.1. NCBI lineage: Eukaryota > Metazoa > Chordata > Mammalia > Didelphimorphia > Didelphidae > Monodelphis > Monodelphis domestica. Next base: position 50,043,644 of record NC_077235.1, on the reverse strand, counting down.
TATTCGCCTTTTTCTGAAGGTTACTTGTCACATTTTCTTATCCCATAGTATTGGATTTATTGTTATGTAAAATTGTTTTTCTTTTTAAAAATACTCATCTGCTCAGTCTCTGGGAGGATTTTTATTGTGAGTACATCTTTCTTTTCCTTCCTTTTTGTCATTATTCATTTACTTTATTTGACTCCTGTTTTGAAGTGATGACATGACCTCTTGGCTACCTTGCTGGATTTGTAAATGGAGATGGTAATCCTTGCACTATAGCTACCTCTCAAGTTTGTTTTTGTTTTTAAGTAATTGCTATGAATGAATGAAATGAAAAGCATTGATTAAGCACTTACTATGTGCCAGATACTGTGCTAGTGTCCTTGACTCTCAAGACGCTTATGGTCTAATAGGGAAAGACACATATAGTGTAGTGCTGGGGAAAAGGGGGTGTTTTGGTCAGGGAAATCACAGAGATACTGAGTAGAGTCAATGGGCAGTTGATTAACATCAACTTTCTAGGAATGGCAGTTTGTATATGGGACTAGGGTGGGCATAGCATCGTGGCATAGAGATGAACGGGGAGCGGGAGTGTTCGCCATTCCAGAGTCCAAAGCCCTGGGATCCCATTGGAGTGCTATTTGGTAAGCCTTAAATGGGAACCATTCTTCATATGATTACCGTGGGTTTTTCTCACTTGTTACCCCGTGGTGTCTACCAGCTTACAATTAGAGTTAAGCTATTAACCTTTACCTCACGTTTCCTGTTTGCACACAGTAGAAGGAGGAATCTAAAGTTGCACTGAAATCACAGCAAGAACCTTAGAAACCCCACACTTCCTAGAGAGGGAAACTGAGGCCTAGACAGAGGAAGTAACATGCTGCACAGCACAAAGGAGTCTGAGATTTACCGCTACATCTTCTGATTCTGTTCGGTTACAAGAGAAATGCAAAGTAAGAGATTTTACCAAATGCTTTCTAATTGTTGTTTTTTCTCCATTTTGTTTTGTCTCCAGATTTTCAAACAACTGCAGAGGGTGACATCTGGTAGGGAAGACTGCTGAGCCAACAGCTGTTCTCTATTAATGGCTAAAGCCCCCGGTGCTCTGCACACAGTAATGTTGATAAGCAGCAGAAGTCGATGTGGTGAAGGTAGGAGGAGGCAAGCCCACAACGGCCCCTCAGCAACATTTTTTCAAGGGGGAGGGGGAAGAGATAGAGGAATGGGCAGAGTCAGTCGCCTTTTCTTTCCTCTCATGTCCACTTCCCCAGGTCAAGACCTCATTACCTCTTGTCTGAACTATGTAATAGATTCCTAACTAGCTTTCCTGCTCTCAGCTTCTCCTATCACCTTTTACACAGCTGTCAAAATAATCTTCCCTTTGAATGGACCTCAGAGGTCCTTTTCAACTGAGATTCTTTGATTTGTAGGTCTGACCATATCATTTCTCTGTCAGAGAACTGTCAATGGCTCCCTATTGCCTCTCGGATAGCATACAAAATCTCTACAATGTCCAGCCACTGTATTTCACTCTACACCCCTCAGGCAAATCAGACTGCTGTCTAGTTCACAGTCTCCTCCAGCCACAATGTATTTTTTTAGGCTGCTTCTCCCTCCACTCCTGCCATGCCTGGGATATACTTCCTCCTCATCTCACTTCCTGAAATTTCTTTTTTCTCCCTTCAAGGTCTAAATGAATGTTCTCTCTCCTCCATGAAGCCTTCCTGGATGTCTCTAGTTACAAACAATTTTCCTCTCCTCCATAATTTAGATCACCTTATCAGGATCTAACTATTCATTTAATAGAAAAAGAATAACTACTCTTCATTATATTTATCTGTTGTTGCTGAGTCACTTTTCAATTGTGAGTGACTCTTGGTGACTCCGTTTGGGGTTTTCTTAGCAAAGATACTGCAATGGTTTGCCAGCTCATGTTATAGGTGAGGAAACTGAGGCAAATGGGGCAAAATGACTTGTCTAAGGTCATATAGTATGTATCTAAGGCTGGATTTGAACTCAGGAGGATGAGTATTCCTAAATTCCAGCGTGGTGCTCTGTCCACTGCACCCATCTAGCTATTAATCTGTACATATGTTGTGGCCCCACTATTGGATTCAGTCCTCAGACTTGTGCCAGCTTGATTGTAATAGAAGGAGCTCTTTCTTGTAAGTCAAGATCCCTGGGTTCTGATTCAGTATGTGATCCTGAGTGAATGAGTCCCTTTTCCACTTCAGACCTCAGAAAGAACAGAAGATGAATCGAAATGATTTCAGAGCTTTCTTCCTGCTTAGAAATGTCAGCAGTTGAATGAAAATCTCAGTTTTCCTTTCTTGTTCCTTCTCCCTCCCTCCAAGTACAGAAAGACTGAGCCTGTAGTAAAGATGTAGAGAATGACACCCAGGGACAGACCACTTCTAGAGCTTTATAACTCTTATCTCATTTTATCCTCACAACTATCTTGTGAATGAGGTGGGATTATTATTCCCATTTTACAGATGAGAGAATTTACGCAGACAGAAGTGAAGCGACTTTTTCATGGTAACATATCCGTGCTTTGATTTTTTAAAGTAAGATTCCATTTTGTTCAACATATACTTTTTAAGCACCTCCATTGTGCTGAGCCCAGGGGTTACAGAGACAGAGACAGAGGGGAAAGTGTTGCTGCCTTGGAGAGTAGATTGTCATCTACGTCACAATGGATCATCTCATCATCTGAGAAAGACCTGGCTTTATCTATTTTTTGAATTATACCTCCACTTTAATTCCTTACATTTCTCCCTTTACTCCAGTGAATCCTTGCAAACTCATCTTTTTCTATTATATTCCTCATTTTCATGTTCGTCATTTGAAGAAATAATGACTTACTGTTGTTTATTTAGCACTTTAAGATCCCTTTTGAGCCTCCCACCCACTCTGTAGAGTTATTATCATTCTATATAAGGACTATTATTAATCCCACCACTGCCAGAAATTGGTTTTGGGCAGTTAGGTAGCACAGTGGATAGAATGCCAGGCCTGAAGTTAGGAAGACCTGGGATAAAATCTGACCTCATTTAGCTTAATCTTCTGTTCTTTCTGAGGTCTGAAGGGACTCATTCACTCAGGATCACATACATACTTCTTAGCTATGTGACCCTGGACAAGTTACATAAAATCAACCCTGTATGCTAGAGAAGGGAATGGCAAACCACTCCAGTATCTTTGCCAAGAAAACTCCAAAAATGGGATCAAGAAGAATCAGACCTGACTGAAATGATCCAACAAAACAAAGACATATTATTATCCCACTACAAAAAACTGAGGTTCAGTGAGGGCAGGTATAGCTTGGTTAAATCATGCCAGCTTAGAAGAGGGATTGAGCACAGGCCATCTTGACTTGAAGTCCAGCATTCCAAAACACCACGCTATCACCTGAGCAAGAATGACCCAGCAGCAAGCAGAATAACTTGGCTCTACCTATGGCCTATGAGAAAAATGGCTTTATCCTTTCTGTCAGGATTCTGGACAATAAGAATACATTGAGAAGCCCATTGTCCTAGGGCTGCATCCAGAAGGCAGTGAAGATGAAGCAGAACTAGGCTCAGACATGTCTAGAAAGGAACAAGGCTAGTGAAGAAGTTCTTATTACATGTCTTTGGGGTCTGTTGGTAGAGAGAATGTAGAAGGACTAGCTGTTCTCTAAGCTCCTTAGCTATGTTTCCTTTGTGTCCCCAGCAACATGATGGGGTGGGGATGAGGAAGAGGAAGAATGGACTGTTGTCTAATCACCACCTCTTACCAGTGAGAAGTAAGGGTCAGATCACACCTAAAATCATCTCCCACAAACAGTTCTAATGAGAACGCATGGCTTCTATGTGGAAGTCAATTAGATGAAACGTAGAGGGCCCCCTGAAATCTCTTAAGAACTGACTCTGGAGCCTCTTGCTACCTTTCTTAATACAGTATAGGTGTTTTCCACAATCATTTATGCAAGCCACAGCTCAAGCCCCATCTAGTATAATAATATTCTTTATTGCCAGACCATGAGAGTAATAAATGTGATCGCAAAAACATTTCATTAAGATATGAATGCAGTCTAAAGAACAAGAGGAAATCGAGTAGTAGAATAATTCTCTGCTCTCATATTTAAATAGGAAACATCTCATTTACTTCCCCAAGTGGTAGGTTGGATTGAAACCTTGAAGGGAAAATTTAGGTTGGGTGGGAACCTGCCAATCATTCCAACTCTTCTCATAATGCTTCCAGTGGCCAACATGGAGCACCATAAACCTCTACAGACAAGATGGAATGTGCTGGAGGTTCAACCTGGTACATCTTATAATTCCTTTATTTGGGGACACCATGACAGTACTATTACTTGGGTTCTCCCGTTTCTATCCGTCTTCTCCTACCACCTGGTATTATATTTATTTGTGTACCTACCATATTTCCCCATTGAACTGTAAGCTCCTCAAGGAGGCAACTGTGGTATTTTTCCTTTTAAAATTCCAATACTATAGACACAGGATCTGACACACAGTCAATTTCTTCTTCTTTTTTCCAATTTAAACATTATTTTAATTGGTCATTTTCAAACAATATTCCGTGGAAACAAAGATCCTTTTCTTTTCCTCCCCCTCCCACCACCCCTCCCCTAGCCAACGCATAATTCCACTGGGTATCACATGTGTCCTTGATTCAAACCCATTTCCATGTTGTTGGTATTTGTATTAGGGTGTTCATTTGAAGTCTCTCCTCATTCATTTCCCCTCAATCCCTGTAGTCAAACAGTTGCTTTTCCTCCATGTTTTTATTCCCACAGTTTGTCCTTTGCTTCTGAATAGTGTTTTTTTCTCCTATATCCCTGCAGAATGTTCAGGGACATTGTGTTGACACTAATGGAGAAGTCCATTACGTTCTCTTGTACCACAGTGTATCAGTCTCTGTGTACAGTGTTTTCCTGACTCTGCTCCTTTCGCTCTGCATGACTTCCTGGAGGTTGTTCCAGTCCCCATGGAATTCCTCCACTTTATTATTCCTTTGAGCACAATAGTATTCCATCACCAACATATACCACAATTTGTTCAGCCATTCCCCAATTGAAAGGCATCCCCTCATTTTCCAATTTTTGGCCACCACAAAGAGCGCAGCTATGATTATACTTGTACAGGTCTTTTTCCTTATTATCTCTTTGGGGTACAAGCCCAGCAGTGCTATGGCAGACAGTCTTTTAGCACCCTTTGGGCATAGTTCCAAATTGCCCTCCAGAATGGTTGGATCCATTCACAACTCCACTAGCAATGCATGAATGTCCCGACTTTGCCACATCCCCTCCAGCATTCATTACTTTCCTTTGCTGTCATGTTAGCCAATCTGCTAGGTGTGAGGTGATACCTCAGGGTTGTTTTGATTTGCATCTCTCTGATTATAAGAGATTTAGAACACTTTTTATGTGCTTATTAATAGTTTGGATTTCTTTGGCTGAGAACTGCCTGTTCATGTCCCTTGCCCATTTATCAATTGGAGAATGGCTTGATTTTTTGTACAATTGATTTAGCTCTTTGTAAATTTGAGTAATTAAACCTTTGTCAGAGGTTTTTATGAATATTGTTTCCCAACTTGTTGCTTCCCTTCTGATTTTAGTTACATTGGTTTTGTTTGTACAAAACCTTTTTAATTTGATGTATTCCAGATTATTTATTTTGCATTTTGTGACTCTAAGTCTTGCTTGGTTTTAAAGCCTCTCCCTTCCCAAAGGTCTGACATGTATACTATTCTGTGTTCACCTAATTTACTTATAGTTTCAAGTCATTCACCCATTTTGAATTTATCTTGGTGTAGGGTGTGAGGTGTTGATCTAAACCTAATCTTTCCCACACTGTCCTCCAGTTTCTCAGCAGTTTTTGTCAAATAGTGGGTTTTTGTCCCAGAAGCTGGGATCTTTGGGTTTGTGATATACTGTCTTGTTGAGGTCACTTACCCCGAGTCTATTCCACTGATCCTCCTTTCTGTCTCTTAGCCAGTACCAAATTGTTTTGATGACCGCTGCTTTATAATATAGTCTGAGATCTGGGACTGCAAGGCCCCCTTCCTTTGTATTTTTTTTCATGATTTCCCTGGATATCCTTGATCCTTTGTTCTTCCAAATGAACTTTATGGTTTTTTCTAAGCCAGTAAATTTTTTTTTGGAAGTTCAATGGGTATAGCACTAAATAGATAAATAAGCTTGGGTAGGATCGTCATTTTTATTATATTTGCTCATCCTACCCATGAGCAGTTAATATTTTTCCAATTGCTCAAGTCTAGTTTTAGTTGTGTGGAGAGTGTTTTGTAGTTGTGTTAATAAAGTTCCTGTGTTTGTCTTGGGAGATAGATTCCTAAGTAGTTTATTTTGTCTAAGGTGATTTGGAATGGGATTTCTCTTTCTAATTCTTGCTGCTGAGCTGTGTTGGAAATATATAGAAATGCTGATCACTTATGCGGGTTTATTTTGTAACCTGCAACTTTGCTAAAGTTGTTGATTATTTCAATTAGCTTTTTGGTTGATTCTCTAGGATTCTTTAAGTAGACCATCATATCATCTGCAAAGAGCAATAGCTTGGTCTCCTCCTTGCCTATTTTGATTGCCTTCAATTTCTTTTTCTTCTCTAATTGCTACTGCTAGTGTTTCTAGTACAATGTTAAATAATAGAGGTGATAATGGGCATCCTTGTTTCACTCCTGATCTTATTGGGAATGCATCTAGTTTATCCCCATTGCAGATGATGTTAGTTGATGGTTTTAGATATATACTGTTTATTATGTTTAGGAACGACCCTTCTATTCCTATGCTTTCTAGTGTTTTTAATAGGAATGGGTGTTGTATTTTATCAAAGGCTTTTTGTGCATCTATTGAGATAATCATGTTATTTTTGTTTGTTTGTTGATATGGTCATTATGTGGATGGTTTTCCTAATGTTGAACCAGCCCTGCATTCCTGGTATGAATCCTACCTGGTCATAGTGAATAATCCTTGTGATGACTTGCTGGAGTCTTTTTGCTAGTATCCTATTTAAGATTTTTGCATCTATATTCATTGGGGAAATTGGTCTATAGTTTTCTTTCTCCGTTTTTGACCTGCCTGGCTTTGGAATCAATACCATGTTTGTGTCATAAAAGGAATTTGGTAGAACTCCCTCTTTACTTATTATGTCAAATAGTTTGTATAGTATTGGGATTAGCTGTTCTTTGAATGTTTGATAGAATTCACTTGTGAATCCATCAGGCTCTGGGGATTTTTTCTTAGGGAGTTCTTTGATGGCCTGTTGGATTTCTTTTTCTGATATGATTATTTAAGAAATCTATTTCTTCTTCTGTTAGTCTAGGCAATTTATATTTTTGTAAATATTCATCCATATCACCTAGGTTGGTATATTTCTTGCCATATAGTTGGGCAAAGTAGTTTTTAATGATTGCCTTAATTTCCTCTTCATTGGAGGTGAGGTCCCCCTTTTCCACACAGTCAATTTCTAGTAAATGCTGAAGTGAAATGGTAAAAGCCCAGGGGAATATTCAAGGGAGAGGAAGGGAAAGGATAGAATGGGATGATTCTACAGCAGAAAAAATATAAAGATGAAGGCTAGGGGAGAGGGGGAGATCTAAAATGTGGGAACAAGGCAGGATACTGCCACAGCTCCTGACAAATAGCAGAGAGAAGTGGCTAAAACAATCGTTCAATGGTATAAAGACCACCTAACCATCTTTGAAAAGTGTGAAAGCCAGAGTATTTATACATATATATATCTGAAAATGCTAGAGAACTTCTGAACCTGGTAAATTTGAGAACCAGTGAGATTAGAAAACAAAACTATAAACTCCTGAGAGTTGTCCTTAGGCAGGTAATTGATACATGTAAAGAGATTAAGCAATGCTAAGAAAACCACACAAGACCAAATTAAAGGGGAAAATGGAAGAAAATAAGATGAGGCCCTTAAGGGACAGTTAAGAAATTATTAAAAAAGGAATAAGAGGAAATAAAAAGGAATAAATAAATAAAAAGGAATAATGTAGGAAATGGAGTATGTGATAGAGAGGCTCCAAAAATCCAGAGAAATAACGAAGAGTAGACACTGCAGTAGAAAATAAAATTGAGTACAATGAAGAGCAGCTGGAAATGCTGGCTGGAAAAAAATAATTGAATTATCCCAATTGTTGGAAATCCTGCAGACCCTAGTGGCAGATCTGAAGGAAAGATTAGGATGGAGTGACCCCCAAGAACTGAGAAAAACAAAAGAACTGGGCACTTGGTTTTAGGAAATCACCTAAGAAAATTTCACAGAATTAGTGTGAACACCTAGGGGAACAGAAGCAGAAAGAGTCTAAAAGATGCCTACAAGCAAGAACCCAAGATCTAATGTGCCTAGATGTAAGGTAGTTAAACTCAAATACTATAAAGATAAGGGAACAAGACACTATTCAGTGCTAGCCAGGAAGTGTATTATTTTGCAAGAAACAGTAATTAGGAGGACAAATGAAGATAGCAGATATTATAATACAGCATTTACAAAATCACCACACACATGAGCTGTGAACCCACAATTATCTCCCCAGTAAAATCCAGCTTGTTTTATGAAGACAGGAAATGAATATTTGAAAAGCAAACAGACTTTGAAAAGTTTATAGAGAGACACAGTCACTTCAAGGAAGTCTAATGACAGCAAACGACCTCCCAGCCTAAATGATAAGAATTGCTAACCATGTTGTGAGAACTCTTAGCTTTCTATTAGCTTAATCATTAAAGCTTTCCCAAGGGCTTTACTGAGAAAGCTGCATAGGAGTTGAGGTGGAGGGACAAGGAAGGAAAGTGAATAAATAAGGTAATTCCAAAGTGAAAATACTGTCCTTGAAAAAGAAGTAGCCCAAGTTAAAGTAACATATAAACAGACTAGATGAGTAAGAATCAGAAATTATTCAAATCAATAAACCCAAGAATATTAAAGGACATACCTACATTTTTAAAAATGGAAAAGAAGAAGGCTAGGTACCTTTTGCATCTCTGACTTTGGGGAGAATTATTATTTTTTTCCTTTATAAAGTATTAAAATGTTTTTTACATAAACATAATAATTTCTCCCAGTGCTTCTCCTCTTGCCCATCACAGAGAGCCATAACTTATAACAAACAATGTTTTTTCTTTGAAATTTATTTGTTTATTGTATTTAAATACATAGTTAATGCCTTCTCTCCCTTTCCCCATTAGAGGAGGCATTATTTGACAAAAAGATATAGATCTAAATATAGATATAACTCTGATTTCTATTTATCAGTTCTTTGTACGTGGTCGTACATGAGTTATTCAAACACTATTTCTATTGCTGTATATGCCATTCTCTTGGTTCTTCTTGTTTCACTCTTCATAATTTCATGTGTGCCTTTCCACATTTTCCCAAAACTAACATGGTCATCATTTCTTACAGAGCAGTAGTATTCCTTCACAATCATATGCCACAATTTGATAAGCATCTGTTCAACTTCCAGTTCTTTGCTACTACAACAATTTTGGAAATGTATAGCATTTTTTCTATTTTCCTTGATTACCTTAGGAAATAAACCTAATAGTGGTACTGCTGAGTCAAAAGGCATACACAGTTTTATAACTCTTTAGGCTTAATTCCAAATTGTTCTCCAAAATAGTTGGGTCAGTTCATATTTCCAACAATGTATTAGTGTCCTCATTTTTCCACATCCCCTCTAATATTTGTCATTTTTGCCTTTTATTATTTTAGCCAATCTGATAGATGTGAGATGATATCTCAGAGTTTGCATTTGAATTTCTCTAATCAATATGATTTAGAGCATTTTTCATATAGTTAGATATAGCTTTGATTTCTTTATCCCAAAACTATCTGTTTATATCTTTTGACTATCACTTAATGAATGGCTCATATTCTTACATATTGGACAAATTTCTGTCTTAGATATGAGACCTCTATCTGAGAAACTGAATATAAAAATTTCCCCCCAATTTCCTGTTTTCCTTCTAATCTTAGCAACATTAGTTTTATTTATACAAAACATTTTCAATTTTATTTATTCAATTGTCATTTTATATTTCACACTTTTTTTCATTCATAAGTTCTCTTCCATTAATCTGAAAGGTAATATATTCCTTGCTCTTCTAATTTGCTTATATTTTCCATTATGCCTCAGTCATGTAAACATTTTGATCTTATATAATTTTTTCTTTTTCTTTTAAATTTATTTATTCATTTAATTTGGAATATTTTTTAAAATAATTTTTTATTTGATCATTTCCAAGCATTATTCATTAGAGACAAAGATCATTTTCTTTTCCTCCCCTCCCATAGCCAACGCGTAATTCCACTGGGTTTCACATGTGTTCTTGATTCAAACCCATTTCCATGTTGTTGGTATTTGCACTAGAGTGTTCATTTAGAGTCTCTCCTCAGTCATTTCCCCTCCACCCCTGTAGTCAAGCAGTTGCTTTTCCTCGGTGTTTTTACTCCCACAGTTTATCCTCTGCTTCTGGATAGTGTTTTTTAGATCCCTGCAGATTGTTCAGGGACATTGCATCGCCACTAATGTAAAAGTCCATTACGTTCGATTATACCACAGTGTATCAGTCTCTGTGTACAATGTTCTCCTGGTTCTGCTCCTCTCACTCTGCATCACTTCCTGGAGGTTGTTCCAGTCTCCATGGAATTCCTGCACTTTATTATTCCTTTTGGCACAATAGTATTCCATCACCAACATATACCACAATTTGTTCAGCCATTCTCCAACTGAAGGGCATCTAATTTTTGGCTACCACAAAGAGCGCAGCTATGAATATTCTTGTACAAGTCTTTTTATTTATTGTCTCTTTGGGGGTACAAACCCAGCATAGTTCCAAAATTCGTAATATTTTTTCGTGGTTAAATGATTTGTGTTCTTTCCAACCCCCTCCCATAGCCAAAGAGCAAGTCTACTGGGTTTTACATGTATCATTGTTTGTTTGTTTTTAAAACCCTTCTGAATTAATACTGTGTATTGGTTCCAAGGCAGAAGAGTGGTAAGGTATAGGCAATGGGGGTTAAGGGACTTGCCCAGGGTCACGCAGCTAGGAAGTGCCTGAGGACAGATTTGAACCCATGACCTCCCGTCTCTAGGCCTGGCTCTCAATCCACTGAGCCACCCAGTTGCCCCCTACATGTAGCATTGTTGATCTTATTTTGTTAAGTGGTATAAGATATTGGTTTATATCTAGTTTCTGCCAGACTGTATTCTGGTTTTCCCAACAATTTTTTTTATCAAACTCTTTTTCCAAAAATTTTTATCTTTTGTCAAACACAAGGTTACTGTAATCTTATAAAACTGTTTGTTGCAGGTCTGTTCTGTTTCACTGATCTACTTTTCTATCTCTTAGCCAGTAGCAGATAGTTTTGATAATTATTGTTCTATGATATAGTTCAAAAGCTGGTACTGGTAGACTACCTTCCTTTACATTTTTTTATTCCTTTGATATTCTTTGTATTTTGTTTTCGAAATGAATTTTGTTATTCTTTTTATAGTTTATTAAAATAAATTTTAATTTATATTGGGTATATGAATTTAATTTAATTGGGATGACTATGAATAAACAGATCAGGTAGGATTGTCATTTTAATTAAACAATTAAAACAATATGTTTTTAAAGAGATAAAAAGGAGGGAAAATTCGGCATAACCAATCAATCTTTGAAATGGGATGAAAATATATACCATGTGCAACCTTTTGTGGACTTCTCTCCTATACAAAGATGTCTTCTCATATTTCTTCTCCCAATTCATGATTTTTTTTTAATTTTGCCATAGTAACTTTTGGTTTTTATTGCTAGTTGGTCCTTCTATTTATATTGCTGTAGCCATTGTGCATGTTGTTGGCTTTGCTTATTTAACTTTTCATCAGTCTAAGTCTTTCCATGCTTCTCTGTATTCATCATATTCATCATTTTCTTACAGCTCACTGATATTCCTTTACATTCATGTGCTACAATTTTGTTTACACATTTCTTAATCCACGTGTACCTACTTTATTTCCAATTTTTCACTATCACAAAAAGTGCTGCTGTAAATATTTTGGCATGTATAGGTACTTCTTATCAATGACTTTCTAATGGTATAAGCCTAATGATGGAATGACTCTCTGTTTCCAAAGGCTATGGACATTGTAGTCACTTTTTTTGTGTAATCCAAATTGCTTTTCAAAATGGTTGTACGGATTTACAACTGATCCAGCAATGCTTATTTCCCACTGATCCATTCAACACGAACCCCCTTTTTTTTTTAAATTTTATAGTATTTTATTTGATCATTTCCATGCATTATTCATTAAAGACAAAGATCATTTTTTTCCTCCCTCCCACCCCCCATAGCCGACGTGTGATTCCACTGGGTATCACATGTGTTCTTAACATGAACACACTTTTTAACTCTGCCAGTTTGCAAGGTGTAGGGTAAACCGTCAATATTGTTTTGTTTTGCACTTCTCTTATTAGTAATGATTTAGAGCATTGTTTATTAGGATTGTTAATAGTTTAGAATTCTCCTTTTTTTTAAAAAAACCCTCACTTTCTGTCTTGCAGTCATTACTGTGTATTGGCTCCAAGGCAGAAGAGTGGTAAGGTTTAGGCAATGGGGCTCAAGTGACTTGTCCAGGGTCACCCAGCTAGGAAGTGTCTGAGGCCAGATTTGAACCTAGGACCTCTGGTCTCTAGGGCTGGCTCTCAATCCACTTAGATACCCAGCTGCCCCCTTAGAATTCTCCTTTTGACAGTTGTTTGTATCATTTTTCTACTTCCTTACTGTGGAATGACTCTTGTGTCTCAATTTGTTGCTTATATATCTTGGATTCCAAATCCTTATCAGAGAAACTTGATGCACTTTTCCCTCCTATTTTATCTCTTTGCTTTTTCTAAATACATTAATTTTGTTTGTGTAGAAGCTTTTCAGAATCACATAAAATTTTTTTAGTTTACCTTTTGTAATTGCCTCTATCTCTTCTTTAGTTAAGAAATTATCTTCTAACCATCATTGTGAAAGGTATATGATCGGCTTCTTTTCTAATATTTTATAGTATGAACTTTAATTTAAAAAAAGGTCTAAGATTTGTTTAGAACATATGAAACATGGTATAAGGTGTTTTTCTAAGTGTGATTTCTTTCAGATTTCTTTCTGATATTCCTAGCAGTTTTTATCAAATAGGGAGTTCTTTCATATTCACTATTGTATAGGCTATTCCATCGATCTACCTTTATTTTTTTTCTTTTTTCTTTTTTTTCACTTTAAACATTATTTTATTTGGTCATTTCCATACATTATTCATTGGAAACAAAGATCATTTTCTTCCCCCCCACCTTCCCACCACCTCTCCCATAGCCGATGCACGATTCCACTGGGTATCATATGTGTTCGTGGTTCGAACCCATTTCCATGTTGTTGGTATTTGCACTAGAGTGTTCATTTAGAGTCTCCCTTCAGTTATATCCCCTTCCCCCCTGTAGTCAAGCAGTTACATTTCCTCGGTGTTTTTACTCCCATAGTTTATCCTCTGCTTGTGGATAGTATTTTTTAGATCCCTGCAGATTGTTCAGGGACATTGCATTGACACCAATGGAGAAGTCCATTACCTTAGATTGTACCACAGTGTATCAGTCTCTGTGTACAGTGTTTTCCCGGTTCTGCTCCTTTTGCTCTGCATGACTTCCTGGAGGTTGTTCCAGTCTCTATGGAATTCCTGCACTTTATTATTCCTTTGAGCACAATAGTATTCCATCACCAACATGTACCACAATTTGTTCAGCCATTCCCCAATTGAAGGGCATCCCCTCATTTTCCAATTTTTGGCCACCACAAAGAGTGCAGCTATGAATATTCTTGTACAAGTCTTTTTACTTATTGTCTCTTTGGGGTACAAGCCCAGAAGTGCTATGTCTGGATCAAAGGGCAGACAGTCTTTTAGCGCCCTTTGGGCATAGTTCCAAATTGCCCTCCAGAATGGTTGGATCAATTCACAACTCCACCAGCAATGAATTAATGTCCCTACTTTGCCACATCCCCTCCAGCATTCATTACTTTCCTTTGCTGTCATGTTAGCCAATCTGCTAGGTGTGAGGTGATACCTCAGGGTTGTTTTGATTTGCATCTCTCTGATTATAAGAGATTTAGAACACTTTTTTATGTGCTTATTAATAGTTTGGATTTCTTTGGCTGAGAACTGCCTGTTCATGTCCCTTGCCCATTTATCAATTGGAGAATGGCTTGATTTTTTGTACAATTGACTTAGCTCTTTGTAAATTTGAGTAATTAAACCTTTGTCAGAGGTTTTTATGAATATTGTTTCCCAACTTGTTGCTTCCCTTCTGATTTTAGTTACATTGGTTTTGTTTGTACAAAACCTTTTTAATTTGATGTATTCCAGATTATTTATTTTGCATTTTGTGACTCTTTCTAAGTCTTGCTTGGTTTTAAAGCCCCTCCCTTCCCAAAGGTCTGACATGTATACTATTCTGTGTTCGCCTAATTTTCTTATATTTTCCTTCTTTATGTTCAAGTCATTCACCCATTTTGAATTTATCTTGGTGTAGGGTGTGAGGTGTTGATCTAAACCTCCTCCAATTTCCCAGCAGTTTTTGTCAAATAGTGGGTTTTTGTCCCAGAAGCTGGGATCTTTGGGTTTGTGATATACTGTCTTGCTGAGGTCACTTACCCCGAGTCTATTCCACTGATCCTCCTTTCTGTCTCTTAGCCAGTACCAAATTGTTTTGATGACTGCTGCTTTATAATATAGTCTGAGATCTGGGACTGCAAGGCCCCCTTCCTTTGTATTTTTTTTCATGATTTCCCTGGATATCCTTTGTTATGGTTTTTTCTAGATCAGTAAAAAAATTTTTTTGGAAGTTCCATGGGTATAGCACTAAATAGATGAGTTTGGGGAGGATGGTCATTTTTATTATATTTGCTCATCCTACCCATGAGCAGTTAATATTTTTCCAATTGCTCAAGTCTAGTTTTAGTTGTGTGGAGAGTGTTTTGTAGTTGTGTTCATAAAGTTCCTGTGTTTGTCTCGGTAGGTAGATTCCTAGGTATTTTATTTTGTCTAAGGTGATTTTGAATGGGATTTCTCTTTCTAGTTCTTGCTGCTGAGCTGTGTTGGAAATATATAGAAATGCTGATCACTTATGCGGGTTTATTTTGTAACCTGCAACTTTGCTAAAGTTGTTGATTATTTCGATTAGCTTTTTGGTTGAATCTCTAGGATTCTTTAGTCCATCATGTCATCCACAAAGAGTGATAACTTGGTCTCCTCATTGCCAATTTTAATGCCCTCAATTTCTTTTTCTTCTCTAATTGCTACTGCTTGTGTTTCTAGTACAATGTCAAATAATAGAGGTGATAATGAGCATCCTTGTTTCCCTCCTAATCTTAATGGGAATGTGTCTAGTTTATCCCCATTGCAGATGATATTAGTTGATGGTTTTAGATATATACTGTTTATTATTTTTAGGAATGACCCTTCTATTCCTATGCTTTCTAGTGTTTTAAATAAGAATGGGTGTTGTATTTTATCAAAGGCTTTTTCTGCGTTTATTGAAATAATCATGTGATTTTTGTTGGTTTGCTTGTTGATGTGGTCAATTATGTGGATGGTTTTCCTAATATTGAACCAGCCCTGCATCCCTGGTATAAATCCTACTTGATCATGGTGAATGAGTCTTCTGATCACTTGCTGGAGTCTTTTTGCTAGTATCCTATTTAAGATTTTTGCATCTATATTCATTAAGGAGATTGGTCTATAATTTTCTTCCTCTGTTTTTGGCCTGCCTGGCTTTGGAATTAGTACCATTTTTGTATCATAAAATGAATTTGGTAGAACTCCCTCTTTGCTTATTATGTCAAATAGTTTGTATAGTATTGGGATTAGCTGTTTTTTGAATGTTTGATAGAATTCACTTGTGAATCCATCAGGCCCTGGGGATTTTTTCTTAGGGAGTTCTTTGATGGCCTGTTGGATTTCTTTTTCTGATATGGGATTATTTAAGAATTCTATTTCTTCTTCTGTTAGTCTAGACAATTTATATTTTTCTAAATATTCATCCATATCACCTAGGTTGGTATATTTCTTGCCATATAGTTGGGCAAAGTAGTTTTTAATGATTGACTTAATTTCCTCTTCTTTGGAGGTGAGGTTCCCCTTTTCATCCTTGATGCTGTTAATTTGCCTTTCTTCTTTCCTTTTTTTAATTAGATTGACCAGTACTTTGTCTATTTTGTCTGTTTTTTCAAAGTACCAGCTTCTAGTCTTGTTTATTAGCTCAATAGTTCTATCACTTTCGATTTTATTAATTTCTCGCTTAATTTTTAGGATCTCTAGTTTGGTTTTCTTCTGGGGGTTTTTAATTTGTTCGTTCTCAAGTTTTTTGATTTGCATTTCCAATTCATTGATCTCTGCCCTCCCTAATTTGTTAATATATGCACTCATGGATATGAATTTTCTTCTAAGTACTGCTTTGGCTGCATCCCATAAGGTTTGAAAGGATGTCTCACCATTGTCATTTTCCTTAATGAAATTATTAATTTTTTCTATGATTTCTTCTCTAACCGATTTTGAAGTATGATCTACCTTTATTTTTAAGCAATACTAGATAGTTTTAATGACTATTACTTTTTTTCAAACCAACCCTTACCTTCTGTCTTGGAGTCAATACTGTGGATTGGCTCCAAGGCAGAAGAGTGGTAAGGGCTAGGCAATGGGGCTCAAGTGACTTGCCCAGGGTCACACAACTGTGAAGTGTCTGAGGCCAGATTTGAACCAGGACCTCCCGTCTCTAAGCCTGACTCTCAATCCACTGAGCCACCCAGCTGCCCCCATGACTATTACTTTTTAACATAATCTGAAGTCTGAAAGTGATAGCTTCATGGGGAAAATTCTTAGCCAAACATGGGATAGTGATGATGGTAAAAGATAAATAACTTCCATTATTTGAAACTGAAAAGTCTTTGCACAAACACATTTAATGCACACAGGAGAAGCAAGGAAGTAGTTTATAAATAACTGCATCAAATAACTTCAAAAAGGATCTGATATCCAAACTAAAAAGGGAATCAACACAGAAGCCATTCCCTAATATTTAAGTGGTCAAAGAATATGAACAAACAGTTCAGTAAAGAATTGTAAACCATTAACAAGTCTGGTAAAGATCCTGTCAAATCACCAATTATATGAGAATTGCAATCAGAACAACTCTGAGGTTCTAGCTCATACCTAGAAAATTGGCAAAGATGATAGAAGGTGGGTATTGGGGAAGCATAAGCACACTGATTTACACCACTGGCAGAGCACTGAACTGGCCAAAGCTAAGAAAGTGAGTCCAATGCCTGGATATTCAAGTGCAATGTCTATAGCCCAAGGAGGTGATTGTTAAGAAGAATGCCTCTAATAAAATCAGCTGCTAGCACAGCAGATAAAAGTGCTGGGCCTGGAGTCAGGAAGGCCAGAGTTAAGTCTACCTCCAGACTTTTAGTAGGGGCCTTTACTAGGTGTGGGACTCTCTAGGCAAGTCTTTTAACCTTTGCTTGCTTTAGTTTTTTCTACTCTAAAATGAAGCTAATAATAGCACCTACTTCCCAAGGTTGTTGGACCATTCAAATGAGATAATATTTGTAAAAATGCTTAGCACAGTTGCTGGAACATGCTAGTCATTATATACATGCTTATTCCTCTCCCCGTCACCCCAACAAAGTTTCTTTTTCTGGGGGAAGAGAGGGTGTGGAAAATGAGAAAGCAGACACTCATTGATTGGAGAATGGCTAAATAGATTGTGTAGCACATTAATGTAATGAAATATCACTGTCATAAATTACCATGAATATGATAAATACAGAGAAGAAAGGGAAGGCTTAAATGAGCTAATTCAAAGTCAAATAATCACAACTGGAAGAACAGCAGACACAGTGACTACACAATATAAGTGGAAAGACAACAGAAAATGATTCCTTGTCTCCAAAGAACAGAAATAAGAAGGAACCTCCTTTAACTAAATTTGGCCATTATGGATATAAAAGATATATATATAAAATTTTGGAATTAGTTCATGTGTTGGTTAGTTTTGCTGGAATTTCCCCCCCCTCACACTTTGTTATTAAGTATTGCTTTCTGTGAAGGGGGAGGATATATTAGGAAATGTAGATAATATAAAAAGGAGAGATAAATAAAATAAACTATATATGACCATGATAGGAGTTTAGTTTCAAATAGTTTGATTAAATTATGCTTAATAATTGAATTCGATGATAAAAATAGTGAGATAAATACAAATTGTCCTCTCATGAGAAAATGATTAAAGAAAAACTGAAGTTATGACAGTAAATATTAATGGCTTAAAGTTGTTCATAAAATATATAAGAATTATGGAATGGAATAAAAAGCAGAATCCATTAATATTCTATTTAAAGGAAAGAGATCTAATTCAGATTTATATAAGACCATTTAAAATTAAAGGCTGATGTACATTTGTCATGATACTGACAAATTAGGAAAAGAAGGTGTAAGGAATTCGACAGAAAGTATTTAAAATCAACAGATAAGGATACTCTATTATGCTAGGAAGGTTTTATGCAAAATGAGAGTATACAAGTCTTAATCTGTCCATAAGACTTATATACTACTTTAGTATCTTTATTCATCAAATAACTTTGTGGGCAGATATAACAGATGTTTTCAAGAAATAGTCATAATTGGAGATTTTATTTTTTTCTTTTTGTGCCAATTACATATAAAAACAAATTCCCACACAAGTTTTCTTAAGTTATATAATTAAATTTACCATCCTCTGTCCTTTTTCTTCCCCTTCCTGGTGCTGGCAGATGGTTTGATATGGATTATATATGTATTATCATGCAAAATATTTCCAAATTGTTTTTACAAGTAATATTATAAAACTAAAACTCCAAAACAAAAACCCAAATAAACAAGTGAAAAATCATATGCTTTGATCTGCATCTGATTCCAATAGACCTGAAGGTCTTTGTCATAAGGCCCTCAGAATTGTCCTGGATCATTGTATTGCCAATAATAGCTAAGTCTATCACAGTTGGTCATGTCACAATATTGCTGTTACTGTGTACAGTGTTTTCTTGATTTTGCTTATTTCACTCTGTATCAATTCATGTACGTCTTTCAGATCTTTCTGAAATCACCCTGCTATAATTCCTTATAGCACAATAGTATTCCATCACCATCATATACCACAATTTGCTCAGCCATTCCCCAATTAGTGGACAGCTCTTCAATTTCCAATTCTTTGCCACCACAAAAAGAGCTGCAATAATGTTTTTGTACAAACAGGTCCTTGCCCATTTTTTAATCTCTCCAGTATACAGACCTAGTTGTGGTATTATTGGATCAAAGGGTATGCATTATTTTACAGCATTTTGGGCATAATTCCAGATTGCCCTCCAGAATGGTTGGATCAGTTTATAGCTCTACCAACAATGCATTAGTATTCACATTTTGCCACATCCCAACATTTATCACTTTCCTTTGCTGTCATATTGGCCAATCTGATAGGTGTGAGTTGGTACCTCAGAGTTGTTTTCATTTGCATTTCTCTAATCAGGAGGTATTTAGAACATTTTTTCTTAATGTGTAAAGTAAAATACCCAGGAGACTTCCATTTCCAGCTTTGATCCCACACACCTCAGGGACTCAATGTAGGAATCAGAGTCACATGTGTCCCAGCACAACCAGCATCAGCATCCTGGCTCAGGCATAATATTGCATGATGTTTGAAAGCCATTGGCACATGATATGGGGCTGGGAGGAATGGAAGTTTTGAAAAGCCAGCACAGGAAGCTGAGGTGTTCTGTCTTTCTTGGACACGTTTCTGAACTAACTCTGTCTCTGCACTTGCTTGCTTATCTCACCAAGCAATCTCTGACCAGGGGCAGATCAGAGTGCTGCTGGCCGCAAAGGAGGATCAGGTTTTTACCTAAAGTTAGAAAGGCTGAAACCTATTTCTCTCTTTCTCTCTTTTTACTAATAAATGCTTATAAATCTAGTAATAAGCCTGCAGAGTAATTTTTATTTATAATAAGATTATAAATAGCTTTGATTTCTTTATCTGAAAAGCACTTATTCATATCCTTTGACCATTTGTCAATTGACTTGTATTCCTACAAATTTGATTTTTTCTTTTTATATTTGAGAAATGAGACCTTTGTCAGAGAAATTTGTTATAAATTTTTTTCTCAGTTTATTGTTTCCCTTCTAATCTTAATTGCATTGATTTTGTTTGTACAAAACCTTTTAAATTTATTATAATCAAAATCATTCAGTTTACATCTTGTGATATTCCCTATCTTTTGCTTGGTCATAAAATTTTTTCCTTCTCCCTAGATCTGCCAGGTAAACTATTCTATGTTCCTCTTATTTATTAGTAACATCACCCTTTAATATCTAAATCACATAACCATTTTGACCCTATCTTGGTATAGGGTGTGAGATATTGATCTAAACCTCATCTTTGCCATATTGTTTTCCAATTTTCCCAGCAGTTTTTGTCAAAAAGTGAGTTCTTATCCCAAGAACTGGGATCTCTGGGTTTATCAAACACTAAATTGCTGAAATCATTTGCCCCTAATCTATTCCACTGATCCACCATTCCATTTCTTAGCTAGTACCATATTGTCTTGATGACCACTGCTTTATAGTACAGTTTAAGATCTGTACTGACACCATCCTTCGCATTTTTTATTAGTTCCCTTGATAGTCTTGATCTTTTGTTTTTCCAGATGAATTTTACTTTTTCTAGTTCTATAAAATAGTTTTTTGGTCATTTGATTGGATGGCACTGAATAAGTAAATTAATTTAAGTAGGATGGTATTTTTTATTATATTAGCTCTACTAATCCATGAGCATTTAAATAAGAAAAGACTACAAAGCTAATCATGGTATTCAACAAACTAGAATATGGAAATAACTTAAATGAACAAGGAAAGAATATACTTTCTTTTTGAGCACTCACTAAATTTATGGAAATTTAACATATGGAGGAGACAGAAGCATATGTAGAGAAGAAAAGATAACACAAAAAATTAGGTTTAAAGTACTTATAATTAATAATACAATGAATAAGTGTCTTAGTGCCCTTTAGAAATTAAATAATTAAAATTATAATAAACAAATTATATAATAATTCTTTAAGATTTACAAAGCACTTTATATGTATTTAGTCCTCACAACAACCCTCTGAAAATTTACAGATGAGGAAATTGAGGCTGAGAGAAATGACTTACCTAGAGTCCTATAGCTAATAAGTATCTGGAGCAGGATTTTAACTCAGGTCTTTCTGACTTCAAATCAGAGAAAAACAGACATTATTTCTAAAAAGCAATAATAAATTATATAAAATAGAATGACAATTCAGATGCTACCTGTTGAAATCTATGTGATACAAACAAAACTATACTGAGGTAATTTTGTGGCCCCAAATTCCTATCTAAGTAAGATTTTAGTAAAAATGCTAAATAGAATATTGGCAATTCAAATCCAGTATTACTTAAAAAAAGATATCTATCATTACCCAAGAGACAATAGTGATATAGAAGTAACACTGGATTTGGAGAAGGAGGGCTTGGGAGCTAGTAGGGCCAGAGTGTCTGGCACTACTTATGTGCCTTTGGACAAGTCCCTTTATCTGTCTGCTTATCTGAAAATTTAAATGGTTGGAGTAGACCTCTGAATCCCTTTCCTACTCTAAACATAACATGGCTGGAATGCCAGGGTGGTTCAGTATCAGAAAAATAGCCAATAATTTGATCAGAAAAAATATATATATATATAAAGACTTGGTAGCATTAGATATAAACAGGGACTTTTAAAATAAATTATTCACAGTAAGAAATGTTTAAAATATTAGACTTGAAGGATCTTTTTATAATATGATTTTTAGAAGTATATATAAAAATATATCAATTTAGAATTATACATATTCATGAAACCATGAATTAATATTGTATACAATATAAAAACAGAAATATTCTTATTAAAGATGGGTTTTAAACAGCAATGTCTGTACTCACTTGTATTTAATATGGCAATCTCAGTAATATTAATGAAGCATGACAAAAATGATCATTATGAATGAATGACAAGTTAAAAAGTTCTCTGGACAGACACCATCATTGTTTACCTAGAAAATCTAAAACAATCAACCAAAAATATAGTTAGTAATATACTTCAGTAATGTAACAAGACATAAGACATCACAAAAAGTCCTTGAATTTCCATGTACCACCATCAAGAATCAAGAGAAACTGATCTGAGGCATCTGATGGTCCAGTGCATGGATCACCTGGAGTCAGGAAGACCCCGAGGTTAAATCTGGTTTTAGACACTTAATAGCTATATGATCGCAGGCAAGGCAGCTGTTTGCCTTGGTTCCCCAAACTGTAAATAATAAATGTTCCTGCCTGATAGGGTTGTTGTGAGGATCAAAGTAGATAATATTTTGAAAAAGCACTTAGACCAGTGCCTGCCACAGAGTAGGCAATGTATGAATGCTTATTTCCTTCTTCCCCCATTCTCCAAAAAAAGAAAGATCAGACATTTGGATGTTAACTTGTCAAGACATACAGAAAGACAAGCGAAGTAAAGAACTCAAGTACATAAATGAAGAATTGAACACATAAAGCAATGATCCATCTATACTCCCGGTTAGGTTGGGCAAATATCAGAAAGGTAGCATTTTTAAAGTAATTTTTAGCTTTAATGCAGTGGTATCCATCACTATATGAATAGATTATTTCACATGATTAGATAAAGCCACAAAAAAATTAGTATGTGAAAATACTTGACAAGAATATTAAGACCCAAGAGAAAGAATAGCAGCTGAAGTAGCCTAGCACAAGGAAGGTAATTAGAAAACTGTCTAGGGCTGGAGAAATAGCCAAAAAATCAATCAGCAAAATAGACTAGGGAATTCAGAGATAGAACGCAGGTAATAGAAAAGATTATATGTTTGATAAGCCCATAGTCAAAAGCCAATGAAGAATGGAATCAGTATTTAATTGGAGTTGCAATAAGCAAAAAAATTTGAGCCAGCCCCACCCTCAAAAAAACTCAATGGCTTTAGATCATGTTGCCTATCATATGTCAATACATTTACACACACACATAAAATCATGGATATACTGGAGAAAAGAAAACAATATATTTGTTTCAATTATAGAGCGTTTTTTATTTTGTATTTTTCTGTGTTTTCTGTGTTTAGTTTTCCATATATTTTGTTTTTCTTTAGCAGAATACAAGTTTCTTACAGCCAGGTATTATTTGGAAAGTGTCTGACACATAGTGGATAATTACTAAATACCTGCTGAATGGTATGGAATTGACTAAAACATTAAAAGAGATCATTGGCTGAATAAAAAAGGATAATATTGTGTTGTAAGAACATTCAGAGCAATGGGGGAAGATTTGTGCAACACGATGCAAAGGAAGCTGAGCAGAATTAGGAACGGCATAAAAAAAAGCTAAGGAAGAAGCCTGCCCTCCACCTCCATGGCTCAATGGTTTTGATTGGCTATACTGATTTTTTCAACAGGATTATTATTTGGAGGAACAGAGGGGATAGTCACTGATAAAGGTGCAAGTCAACAGTATTAATCAACATTTTCATGTTCAAAGTACAGTAGAGTTCAAAAAGGGACACTGGTCATGGCCGTTGTGTTACTGTTGTGTTAAATCTTTAAAAAAAGCTATGCAGTAGAAGTTCAGAGGCTTATGTATGGTCCCCTATTTGTTTTCCATATATTGAGTTATTCATGTTAAATTCATAATAAAAAGGAAACATTTTACAAAGAAATAATTGAAACCAAAGTCATGGTTTTGATTAAAAATTAAAGGGTTTTTACAGAATAAAAAACAGCCTTCTTGAAAGTAAAGAAAAAGATTGGGGAAAATATTTTAAAGAAATCTGATGGATACTGATCTGCATTCCTGAATCCATATGGAAATGACATATAATTTATAAGTTTAGCAATTCAGAGGCTCTGATGTAGCATTGTTTAAAAGATGTGCAGAGATAATTTACCAAAGAAATACAAAATAATAGCAACTATATGACAAATAGCTTAAATCTTAAGAATTGGAGATATAAACTTCAAGATAACCTAAAGATAATGTTTATATCCATTAGAAAGGGGAAATAGTCCAATTATGCTATGGTTGTCAAAACATGGCTTGAAAAGAAACCTTCTCAGTTATTGCTGGTGGGATCACAAATAAGTATAAACATTTTGGACAGCAATATATAATAAGGATTATTGAGTTTGTTTTACGTTTTCAGGCACTGATTTAATTACAAGAGCCTTGTCCCCAAAATATCATAAAGAAAAAAGAATGCATTTTTACAAAATCACTCACTTGATGGTATTTCAGAGCAAAAAATTGGGTGTGTTTTGTAATTCCAATCCTCAGGGAATGGCTGAGTATTTTATAATTTATTAATTTAATAAAAGATCATCTTGTAAAAACTAGCAGTAACTATGGTGCCATAGCTAGCAATTTTGATAACTGTGGCAAGCAGCTTATAAGGTATATTCAAATCAAACTGAGGATGGAGGAGGAGCAGATTTTAAGTTGTAAAGCACAGAGAAGGGGAGGTGGAAACCCCTAAATTGTTAGTTTTATCATTGGGAAATTGGTCTCTAGGTAATGAATTATTTTCCATCATGGCACCTACTAAAACTACTAAGGATCTGATTGATATCAAGGGAGGAAACACTCATGCCCAGGATACAAGTCTTCTTTGAAGTACTGATCAAGTTCTATCTGTTGGTATTTGTCAAGATAGCTCTTCAACCTATATTACAATCTCTGGCCTGTCCTCATGCTCTTGTGGCTTTTTCTTTGTTCAATACAAGAATTATCCAAGTGCACTGTTGAAAAGAGCCAGCCAATCCATCAAAGCTAATTTTGTTGGAGAAAGTAAACAAGGCAAGAAAAGCTACATTTGGAATCTCAGTTCAAAGTGGGAAGGGGAACACAAAATAGAGTCGTCCTGGAGTCTGGTTCTAGTACATTCTTTCAGTAATGCACCAATAGTGTTGTGTTTTTGGGACTAAGAGAGGAGTGACGTGGTGATGTTAAGGGTTTCTCTGTACTCACTGTAAGGCAAAGAATTGTTGGTTGTTGTTCCTACCTGCTAGGAAGCGTAGCTGATTTTTCACTCTTAACCCATCATCACCAGAGCCTCGGTTACAGTCATCTTCATCATCACAGTCGCCACTTGCAAGGTCTTCCTCACGATTCTTCTCTGAGGCCCGCCTCAATATTGCCATACTTTTTAGGATCTGAAAGGAAATTACAGAAAAGCATCGAATAGAACTCATGGAAAACCCAGTATAATTGCCTGTCAGCCATGGGAAGGGGAGGGGAGGGAGGGAAAGAATAGGATTCTTGTAACCAAGGAATTATGTTCTAAATTGACTACTTAAATCAAATTAAAAAAAAAAAGAAAAACATTGAATGTCAGAGTTGGCAGGTATACACACATACAAAACTATACACTAATGTAATTAATGAATAATAATGGAAAAATTAATTGACATTTTAGGGAAGCTTATATCCAAGAATTTATTCATCAACATGAGATTTGATGCTTATCAGAGAAGCAAAGATTTCTTTCTTTTCTTTTTTTTTAAACCCTCACCTTCCATCTTGGAGTCAATACTGTATATTGGCTCCAAGGCAGTAGAATGGTAAGGGCTAGGCAATGGGGGTCAAGGGACTTGCCGAGGGTCACACAGCTGCGAAGTGTCTGAGGCCAGATTTGAACCTAGGACCTCCCGTCTCTAGGCCTGACTCTCAATCCACTGAGCTATCCAGCTGCCCCCCAAAGATTTATTTCTTTGGGAAAATGCCCCCTATTACGTATGTCACTTTGGGTAAGTCCCATCATATCTCTGGACACAGATCTTTTAATCTATAAAATGTGGAGGTTGGAGTATATGATCTCTATGGTCCCTTATAAAAAAAATCAAGGCTTCATCTTTTTAGACCCTGGACTCCTTTGGGTAGTCTGGCAAATCCAAAGAATTCATTCTTAGAATCATATAAAAATACATAGGATTACAAACAAAGCCAATTGTATTTAAAATTGTTATCAAAATATTTTAAGAAATCACTTACCATAAGTATCCTTTTCTAAATATGTAATCTGTTCTTAGAAATATGTTTCAAGAGCAATATGTTCCAACATAAGTTGAAAATCATGCATAAAAGGAAACTATTATTTAAATAGTATTTTTATATGAACATATCTAGGTACTTTATGAATTTTTTTAGGCTCAGTGAGATGATGATCACTACTCTTATATTTTGGGGACATTATTAATAACTAAATTGTGTTAATGTAACAAAGTGAAAATGTTCTGATGAGGACCCTAAATGTTGAAAGTGAAAAATTTGGGAAAAGACTGAGGAGGAGGTATTGTTTGGCGCAAAACAAATTAATGGATCACACTAATGTTTTTAAGAGGGAGATTGAGTGTGAATGGGTGACTTTACAGTGTTTGGGAAAGTGGAGTGAAGTTAGCATATAATTAAAATATTTATTTTACATATTTTTCTGCTTATGTATATGCTCTTATTTCTGATTGCTTATACTTGAATTTGTGTAATTTTAGATCTTGGTCAAAGTTAAATTATAATGGATCTTGATGTGACTTTCCTGTTTCATTTAATAGAGATTTCAGATTTTCATAAAAGTTTTCAATCCTGACAATTTACCTTGTCTTTCTTTTCATTTTATACATACCAATATGCTTACACAATTTCAATTCAATATATGATAAAGATAGTCCACATCACTGTCAATGGTCACATTTGTCCCATTCCTAATTGTATATGTTTCCCTTTTCCTTCTATACCTGTGATAGACTAAGCCTTCTGTTCTATAAAATTTTTTTAACCTCATGACTTTTTACATTTCAGAAGTTCATCTATTTGGAATTTATCATTCTGTAATGTGCAAGATGATGGTAGAAATCTATTTTTAAGCCAGGATGCTTTTATTTTTAGCGCAATTTTTGTGGGATGGAGAGGCCCTCTCCTTGTAGTGTTTGCATTTGGGTTTATAGCACTAGAGGTTTCTTAGTACATGTGTTTCTCATCTACTTGATTGTTTTCTAGCAGCCAGTGAGGTTGATAATAGTGACTCTAGTATAATTTTAGATTTGAATATAACAAGCTCTATCTCAGTTAAACTTTTCTTTCTTTAGAAGGCTGTATGTCTTTTTCTCAGTATCTTATTAGAGGGAACAATTAAGGCATCTCTTACCTCCTTTGTTTTCTATCATGGATTCCCTTGATGACCTTCTTAAAAGCTCTTAATTCAAGCAGTTCACCTTGGCTAGAGATTGAAATATACTTAAAGTAGTAGGAAGCTGTAGCTCCATGGTAACAAGACTGGGCTCCAAGTCAGAAAGACCCAAGTTTAAATCTGAAGAAGCCAATTGCCAACAGAATCCCACCCATCAACCCTATTTTTTCTACATATACCAGTAATAAATTTCACTTTGATTTAATCAAGATCATTAACATTGCTATTCCATGTCCTGTCTGTTCCACGCCTAATCATGAATCTTTCTCTTCTCCGTTCACATACCTGTAAAAGACAGAACTATCTGTACATTTTCTAAATCTTGTGACTATGTGGAATGTATTGTTGTATAATGTGATAGAAATCTCTTTTATGGTAGGATGCTTTTCAGTTTTTACAGAATTGGTTTTGAACGGAGAGATCCTTTGCTTATAGTTTGTGAGTCTGGGTTTAAGAAGCCGGTTTGCATAATACGTTTGTTTCTTTTCAGCGCTACTGATTCAGTGACATTTTTTCTTGTATCAGGCAAGTCTCATCAATGTGACTTTTGTAGAATCATTTTAGATCTGGTTGTAAGAAGGTTCACATGTGTCTTACTTTTCTTGGAAGGTTTCCCTGAGGCATCCCTAAGACCTGTCAGCCAATTAAGTTTCCCTTTAGAGAATGAAGCTGTCCTCTATTAACAAGCAAGTAGTTCATATACTAGAGAGCGTTGCTTGGATGGTTCTTTTCCTTAGAAAGGTGCTTCTTTTTGTTCCGGCATTCTCAGAATACTAACATAGGAAATAATTAAGCCATTCTTTTCTTCATTTGTTTTCTATCCTACCATTTTCTGATGGTATCTTTAGCACCTGTTATTCTAAGTTCCACATTGAGTAATGACTAAAACCTATTCACAGTCAGTGGTAAGAAAACTGGGCTTGAAGTTAAACGAGGTGAAATTTAAATAGTAAGCTGTTAACAGAATGTCAAAAATTTTCCATATTTTTCCTACATGCATTAGTGGAAAATTTCAATTTGATATAATTTACATCATTTGCATTGTTGTTCCTGATTACATCAAAACCATGCCTTGTGATGTATGTTTCCCTTGTTTTTCTACACTTGTGAAAGATCAAACATCTAAATTTTTTTATTCTTCTGAGTATTTGGAGTCTGTTGTTCACTGATTTGAAAGATGCTAATAGAAATCTATTTTGAGAGAGAAAGATTTTCATTTCTACAGCAATTTTGGGGGAATAGAAACATTCCTTACAGAATAAATTGTGATTTAGTTCTAAGAAAGTGTATCTATTTCTCTTAGAAGCTTGAGTCTTGTTTGTCCAGTGTGCTCAAAAGACTTGGCCCATATTTTGTCCTGCTAAGTTTTTGGTTTGATGGAATTCTTAACACCTTATTTTTTTTTAAGTTTTTTAGAAGCTTGATTCTATTTCTATTTGTGTGATCTCAATACTTAATACATTTTTGTGTGTTAATTATTCGTTAAAGACATAGATAATTTTCTTTTCCTCCCCTCCACCCCCCCACCCCCCATATCCGACGCCTAAATCCACTGGGCATTACATGTTTTCTTGATTTGAACCCATTGCTTTGTTGATAGTATTTGCATTAGAGTGTTCATTTAGAGTCTCTCCTCTGTCATGTCCCCTCAACCTCTGTATTCAGGCAGTTGCTTTTCCTCGGTGTTTCCACTCCCATAGTTTATCCTTTGCTTATGAATGGTGTTTTTTTCTCCTGGATCCCTGCAAATTGTTCAGGGACATTACACCACCACTAATGGAGAAGTCCATTACGTTCGATTATACCACAGTGTATTAGTCTCTGTGTACAATGTTCTCCTGGTTCTGCTCCTCTCGCTCTGCATCACTTCCTGGAGGTTGTTCCAGTCTCCATGGAATTCCTCCACTTTATTATTCCTTTTAGCACAATAGTATTCCATCACCAACAGATACCACAGTTTGTTCAGCCATTCCCCAATTGATGGGCATCCCCTCGTTTTCCAGTTTTTGGCCACCACAAAGAGCGCAGCTATGAATATTTTTGTACAAGTCTTTTTGTACCTTATCTCTTTGGGGTACAGACCCAGCAGTGCTATGGCTGGGTCAAAGGGTAGGTATTCTTTTGTCGCCCTTTGGGCATAGTTCCAAATTGCCCTCCAGAATGGTTGGATCAGTACACAACTCCACCAGCAATGAATTAATGTCCTTACTTTGCCACATCCCCTCCAGCATTCATTACTTTGCTGTTATGTTAGCCAATCTGCTAGGTGTGAGGTGATACCTCAGAGTTATTTTTATTTGCATCTCTCTGATTATAAGAGATTTAGAACACTTCTTCATGTGCTTGTTAATAGTTTTGATTTCTTTATCTGAGAACTGCCTATCCATGTCCCTTGCCCATTTATCAATTGGAGAATGGCTTGATTTTTTGTACAATTGATTTAGCTCTTTATAAATATGAGTAATTAAACCTTTGTCAGAGGTTTCTATGAAGATTTTTTCCCAATTTGTTGTTTCCCTTCTGATTTTAGTTACATTGGTTTTGTTTGTACAAAAGCTTTTTAGTTTGATGTAGTCAAAATTATTTATTTTACATTTTGTGATTCTTTCTATATCTTGCTTGGTCTTAAAGCCTTTCCCCTCCCAAAGGTCTGACATGTATACTATTCTGTGTTTACCCAATTTACTTATGGTTTCCTTCTTTATGTTTAAGTCACTCACCCATTTTGAATTTATCTTGGTGTAGGGTGTGAGGTGTTGATCTATTCCTAGTCTCTCCCACACTGTCTTCCAATTTTCCCAACAGTTTTTATCGAATAGTGGATTTTTGTCCCAAAAGCTGGGATCTTTGGGTTTATTGTATACTGTCTTGCTGAGGTCGCTTTCCCCCAGCCTATTCCACTGATCTTCCTTTCTGTTTCTTAGCCAGTACCAAATTGTTTTGATGATGTGTGTTAATTATTTGATTGATGGTATACTCAACATTTTTAAGCCAATCAAGTTTCACTTCAGATGGAGATTGATGGTGATCTATGGCAACAAGCAAGCTGTGGCTCACACTGTAGAGAAAGGTGCTTAGAAAGCAGAAGAGGTTGGAAGTCATGAGTTCAAAGGGCAGACAGACAGGGTCAGGGAATAGAAGAGAAATAGCCTACCCTAATAACTGGCATCTGATACCCTAGCATTCTTAATACTCTGAAGAGAAATAGAAGCCTACGTTAGTAACTTGCATTCTTTCTGTTTTTAAGTTCTTTGAGGTTTGCTCCAAAGCAAAAAAACTCCATCTCTCTCCTGCTTGCCTATACTTAGAAGTTACATTCTGTTCAACTCTTCCAATCAATCCCTTCATTTCTAAGTTGATGGAGATTGCAGCCTACTCTCAACCCAGAAGAAGCTGTGACTGAGTGGGTAAAGCACAGGCCTTAGAAGGTGAAGGAGGAGAGTTCAAATCCCCTAGAAGGAAGAATTATTTTCACAAGACTGTTTAGCAAGATATAATAAAAGCAATACAATAAATTTAAGAAACAAACTTCAATGAATTGGAAAAAGAGATTCCCAAAGCTCACTAAAGAAGATAAAATAACTTTCAATAAAAAATAATTCATTAAAATAATAAGAGATAACTCATTAAATATCGGAATTAGGCAATGGGAGCTGGCAGCTTCTTAATTCAAGAAGACTAAGAAAAAGAAAACTAAATCTAAGAAAGGAAAAAATAGAAGAAAATAGGAAACATGAGTTACTTTTTACTATTTAATGAATTATTTATTCTTATGAGTTATTTTCTTTGGTGATTTCTAAGTATAGACAAATAGGACAGAAATGGAGATTGTTAGAAGCAAACCTTGCATGCAAGTTACTGGGCTAGTAATCAAGCTACTCTGAAGAGTATAAAGAAGGATATGGAATTGGATGCAAGTTGCACCTACTTGAGGGTAGAAATTGAAAGAATCCATTGATCACCACTTGTTTGAGACCCCAACAGGAAAATGCACAGGAACATTAGAGCTAAGTTGTATAACTCCCAGTTTAAGGAGAAAAGACTAGAAGCAAGTAGAAATAGTTTAAATACTGTGGACCTCCAATCAGAACAACACAAGAACTGGCCTACTTCCTTCCATAGTATTTGAAGGATGATGGGAGAAAAAAAGGCAAGAAGAAGTACAATTTCTCTTCTCCATAACATTCTTTAGAAAAAAGACAGCTTTCACGTTCCCTCTTGATTCTTCTCTTCTTTAGCCTAAACAGGATGAATATTTAAAATAATCAGCAAACATTATTCATAATGGGCAAAAGCTAAAAGCTCACCCAATAAAATCAGGATTCCCATTATCACCACTACTATTCAATACTGTACTAAAATGCTAGCTATAGCAATAAGAGAAGAAGAAACTCAAGGAATTAGAATAGGCAATGAGGAAACACTCAAATGGTACTGAACAGACAATGAAGAAAATACTCAGATGGTATTGCAAATGATACAAATACTCTACTTTTTTCAAGTAACTCTCATTATTTGAGGTTTGCTTCTAATAAGCTCCATCTCTCCTATTTTATTATACTTAGAAATTTGCTTTGATATCTCCCTGTCTTCAGTATACTATCAGAGACAACACTTAACCGTTTTTTACCTCACCTATTATCTGTCACACATTTTCCTGATGACCTTCTTTCAATTCCCATTGTTTCTCAATTGCTGAAGACTGCAGCCTTCTCTCATACCTGAGGAAGCTGTGACTCAATGGGTAAAGCACTGCATCTACTACCAGAAGAATGAGAGCTCAAATCTCCTTGAGGGGGGAAAAGAATTTTTAAGACCCTTCAGCAAGACATAATAAAACAATACAAGAAAACTAAGAAAGGTCAACCAATTGGAAAAAGAAATCCCAAAACTCACCAAAGAAGAGAACTCATTAAAAACAAATAACTTAAGATAATTAATCATTAAGTAATAATAGATAATCTAGATAATATTTATAGATAACATTAAAAACCAGAATTGGGCAAGGAGAGCCTTGGAAACATCTAACTACAAAAGCAAATAACCTGGAAAGCAGATCAAAGAGAGACAATATAAGAATTCATGGACTACCTAAACATTATGATCAGAAAAAGAGTTTAGACATAACTTTTTCTAGGCTAAGAGATTTTTCTAAGACCCTGCAGCAAAATATAATAAAAACAATACAAGAAAACTAGAAAAAAGAGTCAACCAATTGAAAAAAGATCTCAAAACCTATCAAAGAAAATCACTCATTAAGAATATTATAATTCATAATAATACATTAAATAATAACTCATTAGAAGTTAGTGTTGGGCAAAGGAAAGCTGACAATTTCTTTTACTCTGTATTGCTTTCCATTGCCAGATTAACTTTCATTATCCTGTCTTAGTGGAATAAATTGAAATCTCATTCTAATAAGCTCTATCTCTGACCTATTGACTATCTTTAGAAGATTGCCTCTGTCTCTCAATGTCTTCAGAGAGATTGTGTGATTAGCATTCTTTCTCATAAGTCCCTAAAGATTGCCCTAGATCATTGCATTGTTATTAGTAGCAGAGTCTATTACATTTGATCATCCCATAATGCTTCACTTACTATGTATAAGGTTCTCCTGGTTCTGCTCATTTTACGCTACATCAGTTCATGTAGGCCTTTCCAGTTCTTAAAGAAATGAAGCAGTTCATCATTCCTTGTAGCACAATAGTATTCCATCACCATATACCACAATTTGTTCAGCCATTCCCCAATCAAGGGACAGCCCCTCATTTTTCAATTTTTTACTTCCACAAAAAATGTAGCTATAAGTATTTTTGTACAAACAGATCCTTTCCCATTTTTTAAAATCTCTTTGTGATACAAATCTAGTAGTGGTATTGCTGGCTCAAAGGGTATGCATTCTTTTAAAGTTTTTTGGGCATAATTCCAAATCGCCTTCCAGAGTGGTTGGATCAATTCACACCTCCACCAGCAATGTGGTTAGTGTCCCAATTTTGCCACATCCCTGCCAACATTTATCATTTTCCTTTTCTGTCATATTGGCCAATCTGCTAGGTGTGAAGTGATACCTCAGAGTCTTTTTGATTTGCTTTTCTCCAATCAAGAGGCATTTAAACACTTTTTCAAATGATTATTGATAGTTTTGATTTCTTCATCTGAAAACTGCCTATTCATATTCCTTGACCATTTTGTCAATTGGGGTATGGCTTGATTTCTTCTAAATTTGACTTAGTTTCTTATATATTTGAGAAATTAGACCTTGGTCAGAAATTTGTCATGAAATTTTTCCCCAGTTTTTACTTCCCTTCTAATTTTGGTTGCATTGGTTTTGTTTGTACAAAACCTTTTAAATTTAACATGGTAAAAATTATTCATTATACAACTTGTAATGTTCTCTATCTCTTGTTTGGTCTTAAATTCTTCCTTTCCCCATAGTTCTGACATTCTACATTCCCCTAGTTTACTTATAATATCACTCCATATTTAAGTCATATACCCATTTTGAATTTATCTTGGTATAGGGTGTGAGATATTGTTCTAAACCTAATTTTTACCATACTGTTTTCTAATTTTCCCAGCAGGTTTTTTCGAATAGTGAGTTCTTATCCCAAAAGCCTGGGATCTTTGGTTTTATCAAACACTAGATTGCTGACGTCATTTACTCCTAGTCTATTCCATTGATCCATCCTTCTGTCTCTTATCCAGTACCAAATTGCTTTGATGATCACTGCTTTATAGTACAGTTTAAAATCTGATACTACTAAGCCACCATCCTTCACATTTTTTTTCATTAATTCCCTTTATATTCTTGATCTCTTGTTCTTCTGGATGGAAGTTTTTTATTATCTTTTCTAATTCTAAGAAAAAGTATTTTGGTAGTTTGATAGATATGGCACTGAATAAAAAAATTAATTTAGGTAGGATTGTCATTTTTATTATATTAGCTTGTCCTGCCCATGAGCAATGAATGTTTTTCCAATTATTTAGATCCAGTTTTAATTGTGTGACAAGTGTCTTGTAGTTGTGATCATATAATTCCTGTTTGTCTTAGTAGCTAGATTCCTATATATTTTATATTGTCTATAGTGATTCTAAATAGAATTTCCCTTTCTAACTCTTACTGCTAAATTTTGTTGAAGATATATAGAAGTGCTGATGATTTGTGTGGGTTTATTTCATGTGGCAGCCTAAGCCCCTTGGGTCCAAAGACCCTCAGCAAAGCTTAGGCCCATAGAGTAGAAAATACCCAGCCACATTCTCTCTCCTTTCTCCCTTTCTGCATCTAGGTTATGCTTGTGTTTGAGATATGCCAAGCTCCCCGTCACTATTTTATCATTGCTCTGGATCAGGTTTATATCTTCATATGGACTGATGGCGACTTTACTTTGCTTCAGATTGCCCAGGGAGGAGTCAGTTATTTTTGATTTGCCACTCATTAGCACATGTGAGTCATAGACCTCCCCCCACCCACTTAAGGGCTAAGTGGGGGTGTATACATTCCTGGTGGCTAAAATCTAAATAATAAATTGGGGAGAGTTAATCCCATCTTCACAATGGTAGAGATAGACAGGAAAACTTCTAAGTATAAATAAACAAGTGAGAGTGGTGGAGCTTGTTAGAGGCAAATTTAAAATATTGAGAAAGTTACTTAAACTATAAAGTAATTGTATCATTTGCAGGTTCATCTGCAAAGAATGATAGTTTTATTTCCTCATTGCCTATTCTAATTCCTTGGTTTTCTTCTCTTGCTGCTATAGCTAGCATTTCTAACAAATTATTAAATAGTAGGGTTGATAATGGGCATACTGATTTTATTGGGTATGCTCCTAGCTTTTGACCATTACAGATAATGTTTGCTGATGGTTTTACGTAGAGACAATTTATCCTGTTTGGACTAAAGAAGAGAAGAATCAAGAGAAAACATGAAAGCTGACCTTTTTCTAAAGGATGTCATTGAGAAAAGGAATGGGACTTCTTGTCTCAAAAAGAGGCATCTGACCCACCATTATCAGAATACTATGGATGGAAACACTTAAGTCATGTCTTGAATTATTCTGATTGTAGCTACACAATATTTAAATTTTTTTTAGTTGCTTGTAGTAGTATCTCCTTAAACTGTGAGATACATAACTTAGTTGTAATGTTCCTGTGCATTTACCTGTTGGGGTTTCAATTGATTCTTTCAAGTTCTTCCCCCAAGTAAGTAATTTGTATTTGATCCCATATCCTTCTTCATACTCCTCAGAATAACTTGCATACTACCCTAGTAACTTGCATTCTAGCCTCATAGCCTCTACTATGTAAACTACTATGTAGTTTACTGTTTTTAAGTACTTTTATTCCAATTCTGATAATGAATTATCTATTATTATTATCTAATTATCTGATATTATTTAATGAATTATTTATTATAAGTTATTTAGGATCTCCTTTTCCAATTGGTTGGCTTTTCTTTCCTAATTTTTTTGTATTGTTTTATTATATCTTGCTGATGGGTCTTGGAAAATTCTTGTCTTGAGGATATTTGAACTCTAGTTTCTCTGCTAACCAACCAGGTGCTTTACTCACTGAGCCAAAGCTTCATCTCGGGCTGTGATGGTGAACCTTTTAGAGATGGAATGCCATGCCCCTCCTCCCCCCACATGCTGGGTATACCCCACCCCACACAGGTAAGGGAGAAAGCACTCCCATTGGGCTACGGGGCAGAGAAAGAACTGTTGGAGTACAAATGCAGAAGAAAAACCATATGATTTATCACTTGTATATATGTGTACGATTTGGGGTTTAGTTTTTAAAAGATTACTCTATTACAAAAATTAATAATATGGAAATAGATTATGAGTGATAATACATGTATTAACTCAATGGAATTGCTTGTCAGATCCAGGAAGAGGGAGGAGAGATGGAAGGGAGAGAATATGAATCATGTAACCATGGGAAAATATTTTAAAAATAAATCAATTTTAAAATAAATTAAATTAAAAAAGAATAAATTAAAAAAGAAAATCCCAGAGAATAAAGGAAGAAACAAATTAAGATGATTAATACGATAAGACAAGATAAAATAAATAACAAGATAGCCTTAACAAAATATCAGAACACAAGTTAAGGCTACCCCAAAAAATCCCAATAGCCAGGTGATAGAAAAGGAAATCCCATTCAAAATACTGTAGAAAGTATAAAATAACTGGGAGTCTACCTGCCAAGAGAAACTGAAGAACTGTATGATCACAACTACAAAATACTTTTCACTCAAATAAAGTCAGATATAAACAAATGGGAAAACATTGTTCATGAAATAAATAAAAATAACAATTCTACCTGAATTATTAAATTAGTAATTATCTTCTCTTCACTATCCTCTCCTTTATCTATCTTCTCTCTCCTCTCTTCTCCCATCCTCTTTCCTCCCATATGACTTCATCCTCTCTTCTGTATCTCTCCTCCTTTCTATGTTTATACTGTGTCCCCTCTTTCTCTATCTCCCCTATCCTACTATCTCTTTTCCCTTCCTCTATACTCTATCTCTCCTCTCCCATCTATTGTCTTCTCTCATCTCTCCTTTATCTAACCTCTCTATCTCTATGCAATGTTTCCTCTCTCCATATCTACTTCTAGGCTTTACTCCTCTTCTCCCTTTATATCTATCTTCCCATATCTCCTCTCCACTATCTCCCCTCTCTATCTCTTCTTTGCTTCTGTTTCCTCTCCTCTGGCTATCTCTATCTCCCCACTTCCTAACTCCTATCTCTTCTATTGTCTTCCCTATATATTATACTCTCTTCATCTCTCATCTATTTCCCCTCCCCTCCTTTATACTCTCGCTTCTCTCCTCTTGCTATATCCCCTCTCTATCACTCCATCCTCTAATCTCTCTATCTTTCTCTTCTCTGTCTATCCTCTTTCTCTATCCTCTTTCCTCTCCCCAATCTACCTCCCTTTCTCTTCTCTCCTCTTCTCTATATTTATCTTCCTCTCCTTTCAATCTTTTTGCTGCAGTACCCTTTCCTCAATATATCTTCTAACTCCTCTCTGTAACTATCTCCGACTATCTATTCTCTATAGCCATCTCTCCATTACCTCTCCTCCTGTCTCCTTTATCTATCTATCCTCTATTGCTTCCCTTTTCTTTTCCCTCTGTCTCTCTTTTTGTGTAATAATCTAGTAAACTTTAATAATTTACTTTATTGTTTTCCAGTAAGGGATAACTTTTATAATACTGGCTATATAGAATGATTTGAGATTTTGTTATAACAAGATCCATCTCTGTCCTACTTTCCTATACTTGAAAGCTTGCCTCTCTTGCACCATCATCGGAATATTATCAGAGGGACCACTTCAACCATCTCTTACCCCATCTGTTTTTTATCATACATTTTCCTGATGGCCTCTTAAGCCCCTTTTAATCCCCATTGCTTCTCATTTATGGATATTACAGCCTATTCTTGCACTAGAGGAAACTGTGGTTCAGTGGGTAAAGCAAGATATACTTTTAAAAAATGCAAAAAATTATGAAAGTTCAGACAACTGGAAAAAGAGATCCCAAAATTCATCCAAGAAAATAACTTATTTAAAATAATAAGTAATTCATTAAATAATAAATAACTCATTAAAAATTAGAATTGGGCAAAGGGAAAGTTTGCAACTTAAGATAAAATGACTAAGAAAACTAAATCCCAAAAATG
The DNA here is from genome assembly GCF_027887165.1 of Monodelphis domestica. Classification (NCBI taxonomy): domain Eukaryota; kingdom Metazoa; phylum Chordata; class Mammalia; order Didelphimorphia; family Didelphidae; genus Monodelphis; species Monodelphis domestica. The sequence goes on along the minus strand of NC_077235.1, from coordinate 50,005,600 downwards.
AAAAAATAGAAGAGAATAAGAAACATTACAAATACAAGTGGCCTGGATAACAGATTGAAGAGTGACAATGTATGAATTCTTAGACTACCTGAATATTATGAATCAATCATACATAATCCCTCTATTATCTGGGACTTTGTTACTATTGTCCTCTTCTGTCTAGAATAACCAGACAGCTATCTTAGGCCTGTCATACCTCAAGATGTAAGTTCAGGTCTACATAAAACCTTTGACCCATCAGTGATAACTTAGTGTTGAGAGAAGTGGGTTGGGAGTCAAATGACTTAGATTTGAACATACATTCTGCTAATTTTTGTTTGACATTTAGGCAAGTCTCTTCCCCTCTCTTTTTGACCTCACTTTCCTCACCTCTGACATTTGGGGGGTTGCAATTGATCAATTCTTTGGGCCCTTCTAACACTAAAGATCCATTAGAGGTTGAGGGTTTTGGTTTGTTTTGATTTTGCTGTTCAGCTTCTTTCTTGAATTAAAATCTCTTGTTTTAAAAAATAATGAAGATAAAACCAGATAAACACTCAAATAAGGTTTCAAGCATGTTTTAAGGACTTAGTCTGAGTCCATTTAGCTTAGCTATTGCTTTGCTTTTTTTTTAAACTATGGAATTTAAGTTCCATTTCAAAGCCATTAAGCTGGGCTTACAACACTATTTTGGAAATGTTTAGATGCTCAGGTTTATGCAACCTCCAAGTAGTGTTTGCAAGGCCTAGCTTTCCATGTCCATGGTAATGTAAACACATATTTCACTGTTTTTATCAGAGCTGTGTGGCCTAATGGAAAACAAATGTTTTGACTTGACTTCATACAACTTAGCTTTTCACGCCACAGTCATTTATGGGGTACATGAATCAGCAAGGGCTGCCACACAAGGGACCTACCTGCCTTTGGGGTTCCATATCCCAAGCACCCAGCTAGAAGCAGGGTGAGTTATTCTGTCCCAGTGCAGTTTCTGTGGTGGTAGCATTGAAAGCAGAAGAGTAAAAAGGTAGCATTGGTGTTACTTCCAAGAGGAGCAGTCACAGGGAAATAATCCCTGATGACTAGCAGAAGGCCAGAATTTTCTTTCAGAGCTGGAATAGCCCCTTAGATAGACTATCAAGCTGGAGACCCTCATAATACAGCAGAAGAGTCGATTCCTTGGAGAGGAAAGATCTTCCTCAAGATTATACGGTGAGTTAGAGAAATGGTAAAATTCCCTTCTAGGAATCAAAGAATCTCAAAATGGGAAGGGGCTTTCATTGGCCTTCTAGTCCAACTCATACTAGAAGAGGAATACCCTCTATATTAGCTCAACAAATGGCCATCTAGCTTTTGCTCAGTGTCTTTCAGTGACAGAAAGATAATTACCACATAAAGTAGCCAAATCTCCTTTTGGACCCTTGTTATTTTTATTGGTCAGAATTGGCACTTCGTATGAATGGGGAAATGAATTCCTAGTATTGAAATTCCCTCCACCAATGCAGTTTGGGAATAGCTTGAGGTCTTAGAGAATTTCTGGGGCGGGGGGGGGGGCACACAGCCAGGATGTATCAGGGACAAGACTCAAACTCAGGTCTTCCTCTCCCATGGTTACCTTTCTATTTACTATGATGCTGATCAAAATGTTTTTCAAGATGACTTATACTTGTTGCCTCTTAAACATATTGAAACATATGAAAAGTGTCTACAAATAAATAGCTCTGCCATAAAATACACAGTGATGTAAGGTAAGGAAACTTGGAGTTAGAGAGATGACAACTACTCTACCTGGGCCTTCTTGTGTGCTTCTTGCTCAATTCACCAAATTCCATCAATATTAAGGGCAAGACTCAATACAAGGTGCTAAAGATAGAGATAGGAAATGATATAGGACCTGCACTCAGGAAGCTTACAACTTAATTGGGGGAGAGGTATGTACACAAATAACAATGATGCAAGGAAGAGTAAAATAAATGTAAAAGAAAAGTCCAGGTAAACCAGGATGAGAAACTGAGAGAGATCACTTTCATGGGGCAGAGGTAGCATTTGTCAGAAAAGCCTTTCTGGAGATGACAACTAAAGCTGGGCCCTGAAGAAAGGTAGGGCCATCAATAAATAAATCCTGGGAGGCAGCTGATTCTAGGTTTAAGAAATGACATGAGCAAAAACAAGGAGGAAACAAAGAGAACAGGGGCCAGAGAGTGGTTCCATTTGGCTCTTAATGTATGACAGGAATAAGGATGACATGAGATTGGATTGTAGAGGGCCATGAATGCCAGAGTTAGGAGTTATTATTTTAGGCAAGAAAATCACTGAAAGTTTGGCACAGAGAATCAAGATGATCAGGGTGGTGTACTTGGAAAATATTCAGGTAGAATATGAAGGACAGATTGTAAAGGGGAAAGACTAGAGACAGGAAGACCAGCTAGGATGCTATTATAATAGTCTAGATAAAAAGTGATGAACTATGGTAATACCTCTAGGGATACAAATGATCGCCCACTCATGCCTTTCCATTACGTGTAACTCCTGTCCACACTCCATCTCTTAAGCTAAAACCTCAGCATCATCTTTGGCCTCTCCCTCTCCCTCACCCTTTCTGCCTCTGTACCCTCTCTTGAATCTGCCCTTTTTCTTCTACCCATTTAACCACTATACAAATTCAGGCTTTTATTGCTTTTCCCTTGTACTATTCCAAACACTTTCTAATTGCTTTCCCTTCTTCAGAGTCTCTCCACTTTCTAATCCATCCATCCATCCATCCACCAAAGGGGCTTTCCTAAAGTACAGACATGACTGTCACTCTATACAGTAAATCTCAGTGGCTCCTTCCTGCCTTTAGATTTAAATGGAAAGTCCTCATTTGGACTATTTAAAGCTTTTTTCAAGCTTGTCCCAAACTCTCTCTAGCCTCATTGAACATTCCTCCCCCTCTCTCACTCATTCTATGCTCCAGCCAAACTTCCTTCCATATGACCCTCCATCTCTTATCTCTATGTCTTTGCACTGGCTGTACCTCATGACTGGAATGAATCCTTTCCTTGCCTTTACCTCACAGAATTTCTGGATTCCTTTAAATATTAGCTGTAATGGGTCCCCTCAGCTGCTAGCACTGTTCCCCTGGTCCTAATTATTTTGTATTCTCGGCTATGGAGATCTTGTAGTTCTTTTTTCAGTTAAATTTATTTATTTAGAATATTTTTCCATGGTTACATGATTCGTGATTCCCCCTCCCCCTATATCTACTTCTTCCCTCCCCACTCCCAGAGCTGACAAGCAGTTTCACTGGGTTATACATGTATCATTGTTCAAAAACTATTTCCATATTATTTTTATTTGTAATAGAGTTATATTTTAAAGCCCAATCCCCAATCATATCCCCATTGAACCACGTGATCAATCATATGTTTTTCTTCTGCATATCTTCTCCCACAGTTCTTTCTCTGGATGTGGATAGTGTTCTTTCTCATAAGTACTTCAGAATTGTCCATTGCTGCTAGTAGAGAAGTTCATTACGTTAGATTGTGCCACAGTGCATCATGTCTGTGTACAATGTTCTCCTGGTTCTGCTCCCTTCATTCTGAACCAATTCCCGGAGGTCGTTCCAATTCACATGGAATTTCTCCAGTTCATTATTCCTTTCAGCACAATAGAATTCCATCACCATCAGATAACACAATTTATTCAGCCATTCCCCAATTGAAGGGCATCCCCTCATTTTCCAGTTTTTTGCTACCACAAAGAGTGCGGCTATAAATATTTTTGTATAAGTATTTTTCCTTATTACCTCTTTGGGATACAAACCTAGCAGTGGTATTGCTGGATCAAAGGGCAAACAGTCATGTAAAGCCCTTTAGGAATAATTCCAAATTGCCATCCAGAATGGTTGGATCAATTTACAACTCCACTAGCAACCTAGGAGATTGGCCAATATGGCAGCAAAGAAAATGATAAATGTTGGAGGGGATGTGGCAAAATTAGGATGTTAATGCATTGCTGGAGATATTGTAGTTCTATGTTAACCTTTCTGCCTTGATGGCAGGACCTGCTTCATCTTGATTTTGGATTGTTAGCACCTCACCCAGTATGGTCCTTTGCCCATAGGAAGTGCTTGCTGAATGTTTATTGACTGATCTTTTACAGAGGTATTGGGGGCTAATCATGTGGGTGTAGATATGGTATGGAAGCTACCCTTGCTCATCCTCTAGGACTAGTCTATCTCCTCCTCGCACCCCCACATATTACGTGCAATTGATTCTCATTGATTCACTGCAGCCTAGTTTTTAATGGCAGTCATGTGCTTTTCCATTGTCCTTTGGCTGAGCCACAATGTTAAATTTTCTGACAATGTGGGCCCCTGTGATTTGCAGGTGTCATGAGAAGAATGTTGGTCTCACAAAGATGAGCATTTGTTTCAGAGAGAAGCCCAAGGTCATTGAAAGCATAGAATCTCACCCACTCTTTCCTAGTCGATTCTGGGGTCAGCGGTGTCCATCATAGAAGTACACAGACCAGTTTTTTTGAGGCTGTCATCCAACTGTATTTCATTACAATCTGTACAGTAGACATTTTCATAAATGGATAGTTAGTCCAAAATCTTTGGAGTGATCATGGACCTCATTTGGGAGGCTCTGCAGCATTCCAGACACTATGCAATCAACACAGTGTCATCTACCAACAAGAGCATCTGAAGATCTTTGCCTTCAATAAGGAATCTCTCTTCCATTTGGACCTGGGACTAGGTAATTCTCCAAGATAGAGGCAAAAGCCCCACCTACAATACACTGCCCTGCCTCAGGCTTCCCTTCAAACCAGAAAGTCCTCAACAGTTTTGTCTGTAATCCCTTTTGAGGAATAGTGTATGCTTTTAAAATATGCATGAGAAACACCTCAGGGTAACGAGCCCTTAAAGGAGCAGTCTACCAAATCAATAAACAGGGTGGAATCTTGTTTCTTTTCTGTACCATGTAGTAGATGTATGACTCTAAAATGACATCTGTAAAAGCATGCCTGTCCCCATCTTATAGCTTCATTAAGCATACTTTTAATAAGTGTATAAATTATTCTCAAAGGTCTTGTAGAGACAAAGCAAACACAGGAATTGATAACTATGAATAGCTTTTCAATCGCCTTTTTAAATATAGCTGCATAACCCATATGATCTCTGAGGATCTCTTCCAAACTCCCTTCTCACAGATGAGTCAGATCCTGAAACAAAGCTATATCTCTCCCTTCAGCATTGAAAGGCCATATATATAGCCCTGAGGACAGGTCCTTCTCTAATGCCTCCATCTTATGTTCATTCCCTCACCCCACTCTAAGACTGTGAGTTGGAATCATTTTAGTCAGTCTTAGGTAGTGTTTAGAAAGGACTATTCACTGAGGTGATATAGGAAGAACAGTAGGTACAAAACATCTCCTTCCTCAGAAGTCTTGGCACAGTCTCCCCCAAGTACACACAGAGTCACAAGGAAAGTAGACTCCACCTTAGAAAGTACAAGTGGCAAAGGAGGTAAATGAAAGCTGCTCCCTGGTGGCTCTTTTCTCTCATTTATAGGGTACTCAGTATGTCCCCCTTCGGCATGCTGACATCTTTGCCAGGGTCCTTCTCTTTTTATTTTTTAAAAAAATATTTATTTTATTTTTTCCTCAATTACATGTAAAAAAGTTTTCAACATTTCTAAAAGAAATTTTGAATTCTCTCTGCCCCTTTGCCTACCCCCTGAGATGGTAAGCAATCTCAGACAGATTTTACACGTGCACATATGCAATCATGTAAAACATTTTTCCATATCAATCCTTTTGTGGAAAGAAACTTGAACAAAAAAATTAAGAAAGGAAGTGAAAAAAGTTTGCTTTGGTGTGGATTCAAACTTCATCAATTCCTCCTCTGGAAGCAGATGGCTTTTTTAAAAAATCATGAATCCTTTGGGATTATTTTTGATTGCTAAGAATAGTTTAGTCATTCACAGTGGTTCATTGTATAGTATTCTTGTCACTGCAAAATGTTCTCTTGATTATGATCATTTCACTCTGCTTCAGTTCATGTAAGTCTTTCTAGGTTTTTCTGAGCATCCCTTGCTCATTATTTCTTACAGAACAACAGTATCCCATTACAATTATATACTATAACTTACTCAACTATTCCTGAATTGATGGATATTCCCTCACTTTCCAAGTCTTTGCCCCCACAAAAAGAGCTGCTTTAAATATTTTTGTATATATAGGTTCTTCTTCTTTTATTTGTGATAGCAACCTAGTAATGGTATTGCAGGGTGAAAGGGTGTGTACTATTTTTATAGCCCTTTGAGCATAGGTCCAAATTTCTCTCCTGAATGGTCAAATTAGTTCACAATTCCCCCAATGCACTAGTGTCTTGATTTTCCCATGTCCCTCCAAATTTTGTCATTTTTCTTTTCTCTTATAATAGCTAAGCTGATAGGTGTGAGGTGGTAACTTATACATTCAACTCATTTCCCTATGTATTTAAGAAATGAGGCCTTTTTTAGAGACTCATAAAAAATTTTCATCATTACAATTACTGTGTATTACTCTCCATACTATTTCTTCCTGTTTAGTTTTTGACCAGCAATCTCCACCAATTTGCCCTCTTTTCTTTCAGTTCCACCCCACTTCTATCATCGACTTTCCCTTCCTCCTTTCCTGCCTGATAAAATGGATTTCTATACCCAACTGATTGTTTATGTTCTTCCCTCAGTGAGCCAGTTCCAATGAGAGTAAGGTTCACTGCTCTCCTCCCCATCTCCTCTATCTTCCCCTCTACTGTAAAAGGTCTTTCATGCCTCTTATGTGCAATAATTCATCCCATTCTATCTTCCCCTTCCCCATCCTCACAATGCATTCTTCTATTTCATGCTTTAATTTGATTTTTCTTTATATCATCCCATCATATTCAACTCACACCCTTGTCCTCTATGTATACTCCTTCCAACTGCCATAACTATGATAAAATTCTTAGGAATTATAAGAATCATATTCCCATGTAGGTAATATAACCAATTTAACTTCAATGAAAGTTTTTTGATTTCTTGTTCCTGTTTACTTTTTATGCTTCTCTTGAGTCTTGTATTTGAGAGTCAAATTTTCCATTCAGCTCTGGTCATTCCTTCAAGATATATTTTGGAAGTCTTCTATTTCATTGAATATGCATTTTTTTCCTCTGAAAGATTATGCTCAGTTTTTCTGGGTAAGTGGTTCTTGGTTGAATTCCTAGTTCCTTTGCTCTCTGGAATATCATACTTCAAGCCCTCTGATCTTTTAATGTAAAAGCTGCTAGATCTTGTGTTATCCTGACTGTGGCTCCACAAAATGTAAATTGTTTCTTTTTGGCTGATTGCAATATTTTCTTCTTGCCCTGGAAGTTCTAGAATTTGGCTATAATATTCTTAGGAGTTATCCTTTTGGGATCTCTTTCAGGAGGTGATGGGATTCCTTCTATTTCTATTTAATCCTCTGGTTCTAGACTGAAAGGGCAGTTTTTCTTTTTTTCAGATTGTTTGAATTAGTTTATTTAGTCAATTTAGAACATTATTCCTTGGTTACAATAGTCACATTAATTCCCTTCCTCCCTCCGCCCACCCTTCACAGCCAACGAGCAATTTCATTGGGTATTGCTAGGGTCCTTGATCAAAACCTATTTCCATGTTGTTGATGTTTGCACTAGGATGTTCATTTGGAGTCTACATCCCCAACCCTTTCCCTTCGACCCATGTATTCAAGCAGTTGTTTTTCTTCAGTGTTTTTACTCCCATAGTGTTTCCTCTGAATGTGGACAGTGGTTTTTCTCGTAGATTACTTCTAGTTGTTCAGGACCAATGCATTGCCACTAATGGAGAAGTCCTTTACATTCGATTGTACCACAGTGTATCAGTCTCTGTGTACAATGTTTTCCTGGTTCTGTCCCTCTCACTCTGCATCAAATCCTGGAGGGTGTTCCAGTCTCCAAGGAATTCCTCAACTTTATTATTCCTTTTAGCACTATACTATTCCATCACCAACATATACCACAATTTGTTCAGCCATTCCCCAATTGAAGGGCATCCCCTCGTTTTCCAATTATTGGCCACCATAAAGAGCACAGCTATGAATATTCTTGTAGAAGTCTTTTTCCTTATTGTATCTTTAGGGTACAAACCCAGCAGTGCTATGGCTGGATCAAAGGACAGACAGTCTTTTAGCACCCTTTGGACATAGTTCCAAATTGCCCTCCAGAATGGTTGGATATTGATCCTCCAGCAATGCATTAATAGCCCTACTTTGCCACATCCCCTCCAGCATTCACTGCTTTCCTCTGCTGTCATGTTAGCCAATTTGCTAGGTGTGAGGTGATACCTCAGAGTTGTTTTGATTTGCATCTCTCTGATTATAAGAGATTTAGAGCACTTTTTCATGTGCTTATTAATAGTTTTGATTTCTTTGGCTGAAAACTGCCTATTCATGTCCCTTGCCCATTTATCAATTGAAAATGGCTTGATTTTTTGTATAATTGGTTTAGCTCTTTATAAATTTGAGTAATTAGACCTTTGTCAGAGGTTTTTGTAATGAAAATTGTTTCCCAATTTGTTGTTTCCCTTCTAATTTTGGATGCATTAGTTTTGTTTATACAAAACTTTTTAATTTGATGTAATCAAAATTATTGGTTTTACATTTTGTGATTTTTTTCTAGCTCTTGATTGGTTTTAAAATCTTTCCTTTCCCAAAGATCTGACAAGTATACTATTCTGTGTTCACCTAATTTGCTTATAGTTTCCTTCTTTATATTCAGGTCATTCACCCATTCTAAGTTTATCTTAGTGTAGGGTGTGAGATATTGATCCAAACCTAATCTCTCCCATACTGTCTTCCAATTTTCCCAGCAGTTTTTATCAAATAGTGGGTTTTGGTCCCGAAAAACTGGGATATTTGGGCTTATCAAAGACTGTCTTTCTGAGGTCATTTACCCCAAGTCTATTCCACTGATCCTCCTTTCTGTCTCTTAGCCAGTACCAAATTATTTTGATGACCTCTGCTTTATAGTATAGTTTGATATCTGGGACTGCAAGTCCTCCTTCCTTTGCATTTTTTCCATGATTTCCTTGGATATCCTTGATCTTTTATTCTTCCAAATGAACTTTGTTATGTTTTTTTTCTAATTCAGTAAAAAAGTTTTTTGGTAGTTCAATGGGTATGGCACTAAATAAGTAAATTACTTTGGGTAGAATTGTCATTTTTATTATGTTAGCTCATCCCACCCATGAGCAATCAATGTTTTTCCAATTGTTTAGATCTACTTTCAATTGTGTGGAGGGTGTTTTGTAGTTGTGTTCATATAGTTCCTGTGATTGTCTCAGCAGATAGATTCCCGAGTATTTTATATTGTCTAGGGTGGTTTTAAATGGAATTTCTCTTTCTAATTCTTGCTGCTGATATGGGTTGGAGATATATGGAAATGCTGATGACTTATGCAGGTTTATTTTGTATCCTGTAACTTTGCTAAAGTTGTTGATTATTTCGACTAGCTTTTTGGTTAATTCTCTAGGATTCTTTAGGTAGACCATCATATCATCTGCAAAGAGTGATAGCTTGGTTTCCCCGTTGCCTATTATAATAACTTCAATTTCTTTTTCTTCTCTAATTGCTACTGCTAGTGTTTCTAGTGCAATGTTAAATAATACAGGTGATAATGGGTATCCTTGTTTCACTCCTGATCTTATTGGGAAGGCTTCTAGTTTATCCCCATTGCAGATGATGCTGGCTGATGGTTGTAGTTATATACTGTTAATTATTTTTAGTAAAGGCCCTTCTATTCCTATGCTTTCTAGTGTTTTTAATAGGAATGGGTGTTGTATTTTATCAAAGGCTTTTCCTGCATCTATTGAGATAATCATGTGATTTTTGTTGGTTTATTTGTTAATATGGTCAGTGATATAGACGGTTTCCCTAATATTGAACCATCCTTGTATTCCTGGTATGAATCCTACTTGGTCATAGTGAATAATCCTTGTGATGACTTGCTGGAGTCTTTTTGCTAGTATCCTATTTAGGATTTTTGCATCTAAATTCATTAGGGAGATTGGTCTATAGTTTTCTTTCTCTGCTTTTGACCTGCCTGGCTTTGGGATCAGTACCATGTTTGTGTCATAAAATGAATTTGGTAGAACTCCTTCTTGGCTTATTCTGTCAAATAGTTTGTATAATATTGGGATTATTGTATAATATTGGGATTGTTCTTTGAAAGTTTGATAGAATTCATTTGTGAATCCACCTGGACCTGGGGATTTTTTCTTAGGGAGTTCTTTGATGGCTTGTTCAATTTCTTTTTCTGATGGGGGGTTGTTTAGGCAATCTATTTCTTCCTCTATTAGTCTAGGCAATTTATATTTTTGTAAGTATTCATCCATATCATCTAGATTGCCATATAATTGGGCATAATAGTTTTTAATGATTGCCTTAATTTCCTCTTCATTAGAGGTGAGGTCTCCCTTTTCATCTTGGATACTGTCAATTCAGTTTTTTTCTTTCCTTTTTTTAATTAGACTGACTAGTACTTTGTCTATTTTATTTGTTTTTTCAAAGTACCAGCTTCTAGTCTTATTTATTAAATCAATAGTTCTTTGACTTTCAGTTTTATTAATTTCTCCTTTGATTTTTAGGATCTCTAATTTAGTCTTAATCTGAATATTTTAATTTGTTCATTTTCTAGTTTTTTAGTTTGCATGCCTAATTCATTGATCTCTGCCCTCCCTAATTTGTTAATATATGAACTCAAGGATCTAAATTTCCCCCTGAGTACTGCTTTGGCTGCATACCATAGGTTTTGAAAGGATGTCTCATCATTGTCATTTTCTTCAATGCAGTTATTGTTTCTATGATTTGTTCTTTAACTAACTGGTTTTGGAGAATTGTATTATTTAATTTCCAATTAATTTTTTATTTACCTCTCCATGTGCCCTTACTAATTATTATTTTCATTGCATTGTGATCTGAGAAGGTTGCATTTATTATTTCTGCCCTTTTGTACTTGTTTGCAATGTTCTTAGATTTAATACATGGTCAATTTTTGTGAATGTACCATGTGCTGCTGAAAAGAGGGTGTATTCCTTTTTGTCCCTATTTATTTTTCCCCACATGTCTACTAACTCTAATTTTTCTAAGATTTCATTTACTTCTCTTACCTCTTTCTTATTTATTTTTTGGTTTGATTTATCTAGTTCAAATAGAGGAAGGTTCTGGTCTCCCACTAGTATAGTTTTTCTATCTGTTTCATCCTTGAGCTCCCCTAGTTTCTCCATTAGAAATTTGGATGCTACGCCATTTGGTGCATACATGTTGAGTACTGATATTTCCTCATTGTCTATACTGCCTTTTATTAGGATGTAATTACTTTCCCTGTCTCTTTTAACAAGATTTATTTTTACTTTGGTTTTGTCAGATATCATGATTGTGACTCCTGCCTTCTTTTTGTCAGCTGATGCCCAATAGATTTGGCTCCATCTTCTTACTTTCACCCTATGCGTATCTACCTTCCTCATGTGTGTTTCTTGTACACAGCATATGTTAGGGTTTTGGATTCTAATCCACTCTGCTATTTGCTTGCTTTTATGGGTGAGTTCATTCCATTCACATTCAGAGTTATTACTAGCTGTGTATTTCCCAGCATTTTGATTTCTATTCCTGGTCCTACCTTTTCTTCTCTCACTATTTCCTTCTACACCAATGTTTATTTTTAGTCAATCCCCCTAGTTCCCACCCTTATTTTACTTCCCTTTCTACCCCCTACCCTATCCCTCCCTTGTACTGCTTCCCTCCCCACCAGTCTGTTTGTTACTCTTCTACTCCCCTATTAGGCGCAAATATATTCTCTGCCCCAATGGATTGGGTTGTTCTTCCCTCTGTGGGTCAATTTCAATGCACATAAGAGTTGAGTATTCCCTATCTTCAACCTCTTTACCCTTCCAGTGTATTGATGTTCTCCCCCCCTCCCACCATGAGCTTCTTTGTGACATATAAATTTACCCCCTTTTGTTTCTTTTCCCATTTCTTTTAATATTAACCTCTTTTTTAGCTCTAGTTGTATATATACATATATATATATATTTATGCATACATATGTCTATATACCTATTTATGTCTTGTCATTTCATCCTATAGAGTTTGTCACTGTTTCCTCTAAGTGTAATTCTTCTAGCTGCCCAGGTAATAACAACAGTTTTTAAGAGTTACCAATGACTTCTTTTCTTATAGGGATACAAATCATTTTTAACTTATTGAGTCTCTTTTAAAAAAGTGGATTTTTTTGTTTTCTATTCTTTTTCTTTCCCCCCCTCTTTTTTAATTACCTTTTGATGATTCTCTTGACTTCTGTGCTTGGGCATCAGATTTTCTGTTCAGGTCTGTTCTTTTCTTTACAGATTCTTGGAATTCTTCTATTTTGTTGAATGACCATACTTTCCCCTGTAAGAATATAGTCAGTTTTGCTGGGTGGTTGATTCTTGGTTATAGACCTAGTTTCCTTGCTTTCAGGAATATCACATTCCATGCCTTTCAGTCCTTCAGTGTGGATGCAGCCAGATCCTGCATTATCCTCACTGTGTTTCCTTGGTATCTGAATGACGTCTTCTTGGCAGCTTGTAATATCCTTTCTTTGGTCTGATAGTTTTTGAATTTGGCTACAACATTCCTGGGTGTTGTCAGTTCCGGATTAAGTACAGGAGGTGATCTGTGGATTCTTTCAATCTCCACTTTTCCCTCTTGTTCTAGAATATTGGGGCAGTTTTCTTGGATAATTTCCTGTAGTATTATGTCCAGGCTTTTTCTTTTGTCATGATCTTCTGGTAGACCCATGATTCTTAAATTATCTCTCTTTGAACTATTTTCTAAATCCTCTGTTTTGTGAATGAGATGATTCATATTTTCCTCAATTTTTTTATTCTTTTGGTTTTGTTTTATAGTGTCCTGCTGCCTTGTGAGGTCACTTAATTCTGGTTTTTGTATTCTGGTTCTTAAAAGATTGGGTTTCATCCCTGGCTTTTTGGTCATCCTTCTCCTTCTGGTCTGATTTTCTTTGGAGGTCATCTTTCATTCTCTTTATCTCATCTCTCATCTCCTTTGCCTCATTTTCAAGCTGGTTGATTTTGGCTTTCAAGACACTATTTTCTGTTTCCAGATGACTTATCTTAGTTTTAAAATTCTTTTCCCAATTGTCTTCAGCCTCTTTTAATTGTGTTTTGAATTGCATTTTGAGTTCTTCCAAAGCATGTATCCAATTCACTGGGATTTCTGTTTTATTACTTGCCTCCTCCTGTGTATTGTGTGTTTTTGGTTCATTGCCTGTGGAGAAACTGTCAATTGTAATTTCTTTCTTCGTTTTCTGTTTCTTTTTTGCTCATATTTAGCCCTTCTTTGCTACCCGTATTTGTCTATTCTCTTGCTCCTCTCATTTTTTTGGTTTTGTGACTTTCTGTCAGTCTCCCCTTTTGGGGCTTTGTCAGATCTTTTAGTGCAGTCTCTGGGGGAGGAGTGTTGAAGTTTGAGCTTCCCTGAGCTCTGAAGATTTTTGATGGGATTAAGTTTAGCTGGGTTGGGCTGGATGTGCCCTGAGGTCAAAACCTCCTAGAAGGCTGGGGCAATATGGTGGGTGTCAGCCCTCCTGTCCAGGCTTCCAGCTCTTTGCTCCCTCTCCAGCTGCTTCCCTGCCACCTGTGTTCGAAGCTCTGAGCCTGGAACAGCCCTGCCCACAAGGTACACCCTCTAGACCAGTGCCTTTGCCTGCCCAGAGGTTCCCGCTGCTCCTGGAGGCTTTGCACTCTATGTGTGTGGGGGAATGGGTCCTGGGACCTTCACTCTGCCTTTCCTTTATTCCTGAGTGTTCTCGGATTTCAGCTTTTGGGGGGGCGTACCTTTTGAATTGAGTCCAGCAGGAGGGTTCCCCAGCTCTGTCTTGTTGTTAGGTTTGATTTTCAGTCCCCTAGGAGCATTCAGTTTGTGATCGATAAGGAAGGGTTTTCAGAGGTCTGAGGTATTGCTGCTCCTAAGCTGCCATCTTGACTCTGCCTCGCTGTTTTCTTGACTAAAGAGAAGTTCAAGAAAGGACTGAGCTGCAGAAGAGAAGAGGAATAAGTTTTCTTTTTCAAGGACAGTTTTTCTTGATAATTTCTTGAAAGATATCTAAGCTCCTTTTTTGACTATGGCTTTCAGATAGTCCAGTAATTCTTAGATTCGCTTTCCTGGATTTATTTTCCTGGTCAATTATTTTCCCAATGATATATTTCATATTCTCTTCTATTTTTTCAGTCTTTTGATTTCTTTATGTTTAATGGAGTCATTAACCAATTCCAAATTTTAAGGCATGATTTTCTTAAGTGTGCTTTTGTATCTCTTTTTCCATTTGGTGAATTCTACTTTTGGAAGAATTCTTTTCCTTAGTTATTTTTATACCTCTTTTTTCCATATGGTCAATTTTGTCTTTTACAAAGTTCTTCTCTTCAGTACCTTTTGTATATCTTTTTGCATTTGGCCAATTTTCCGTTTGAAAGAGTTCTTCTTGTCATTGGATTTTTAGGCCTTTTTTGCCAACTGGCCTGTTCTGTTTTTTAAGATATTAATTTCTTCAGTATTTTTGGGCCTCTTTTACCAATCTATTGCCTCTCTTTTCATGATTTTTCTATATCACTCTCATTTCTTTTCCCAAATTTCTTCCACCTTTCTTATTTGAGTTTTTAAATCCTTTTTGAGCTCCTCCGTTCTTTTTTTGGCATGAAAGTAATGTATTTTCTGGAAGCTTTGGATCTAGCAATATTAAATTTGTTGCTGTCTTCTAAATTTGTGTTTTGCTCTTCTCTGTCACCAAAATAACTTTCTTTGTTAAGTTTTTCTGTTGTTTGCTCATTTTCCAGCCTTTTTCTTTTAATTAAAAATATTGTTGATGTTAGAATCTATACCTGTACTAAAGGGAGAACTATTCTAAGCTTTAGGTTCTATGTGTAGCCACTTCCAAAGCTATCTCTGGGGATCTGTAAGTTTTCAGTTCTCCCAGGGTGATATAATGTTAGGAGAGGTGTGCTTAATACTCTCCTAGCCTGTGATCTGGTCTGTGAATAAGTATTAGCAGTCTTTTCTGTCTTGGAGTGGTGACCAGGGTCCCTTACTCCCCTGTGGCTGAAGACTTTGGCATATACTAGTTCCGCATGTGGGCAATGTGACAAAAGTCTTGCACCCAGAGCCAGCAAAGTCCCAATCTTGTTCTGAGTAGCTGTCTGAACACCCCCGTGGCTGAGAACTCTGGAAGCCTTTGCTGCTGATTTAGCTACCCCCAAAGCCTGTTGCTGAGGTAGGGCGTGCCTCAGCTTGTTATGCTCCACTTCCACCTGTGTGCAATATCGATCTTTCATGTTGGCCTTATAGTTGTTTTAGGCTGAAAAATTTTCTCACCTAGTCTTTTTATGGATTAAGCTTCTCCAGAATTCATTTTCAGGCATTACATAATGGTTTTTTAAGGTTAATTTGGTAGAGATTAGGTGGCTCTGTATACCTGTACCACTATCTTGGCTCTATCCTACACTAGGGCCCTTTTCAAGCTATGAATGTACATGCAGTTGGTTCTTAGATTCCAACATACATACTTACATCAAAGGATCTAGAGAACCCTCTAGAACAGCATTGGCAAACCAAACTGTACCTTTAAACTGCCTTGACAGACAGGCTACCCCAGACAGGGAAGGAAGGAAGTACTCACACTGGGTGGCTGGGTGGACCAGGGAGGGCATATGAAAAATATCCTTGAATGCAGTAGAGATGGGGAATGGAGCAGCCCCTCCAGCATACTGAGGCACATGTGCCACACCTTCACCAACATGGCTCCAGGATCTCAATGGGAAGATGTGAATTCCAATATCTAATAGATTGTTAGAAACTGGAAGGGGGCAGCTGGGTAGTTCAGTGGATTGAAAGCCAGGCCTAGAGTTCCTAGGTTCAAATCTGTCCTCAGACACTTCCCAGCTGTGTGACCCTGGGCAAGTCACTTGACCCCCATTGCCTAGCCCTTACCACTCTTCTGCCTTGGAGTCAATACACAGTATTTGACTCCAAGATGGAAGGTAAGGGTTTTTAAAAAAGAAACTGGAAGGACCATTTCAGGGAAAGGGATAGGAAGGCAAACATACTTGTTCAGGGCTAACTCCAGACCTACCTAGCTAGATAATTTATAGAGGACCCTGGGGGAATGGCTAAGCTTCCTTGGTCTATCCAAAAATGATTCTTGTATAATATCATTCCAGTTTGATGGACTTTTCATAGTTAGTCATCAGTAGTTGAGTGAGTGGCTGAGACATGTGCTCACCTAGTTTAAGATAACCAAGTTAAAATAGAGAACAGTTTCAACCTCACCTTTACCCAATAGCTTGGATTGTTGGTAGTTGTTCAATATCATTCCCTCTTTGAAATCTTTGACAATCATTCCTTCAATGCTCTCAAAACAGTGTTCTCTCCAGTATGGATAGTCTCTCTATATGTCACATCCTGTGAGTGGTAGTTAGAGAGCTAAATTTAGAGTCAGGAAGAATGGAGCTTTTGTTTAATCTATTAAACATCGACCCCTTTGTCTTTGCCTTCTCTGAACCATATTTTTTGCCATTCTTCCCTATGCCATCATGGCAATGAAGTCACTGAGTTAACACATATAAGTGAATTTCACTTGGAATATTTTATTGGATTCTTCATCTATTTTCTCTACCTCTTCATCCTCTGCAGCAGATGTTGGCAGATAAGCTGCTATTATCTTCCTGGTGGTCTTTTTGCTTACGTTCTTCATGAGTACTACACTGGGAGGTGACCAAATGTCCCCCAAATGATGTTTCTTGTGGTCTTTGGTTACATGATAAAAACCACTCCACCAAGCCATCTATTTGCCTCTGTGGTGAAGGCCTTGGGACTATTCTTGCATTTAGCTTTGATGTCCTTATACCTTCTTGTTTTCTCTATACTGAGGCTGACAATATTGATATGATTCAGTTCCTCCAGAAGTTTGTTGACTCAGTCACTGGATAAGGACCTTTCATTTAGAGAATTGGTTGTTGCTAAATGACTCTTACATGGTATAAGCTTGTATGGTTTTTAGCACTCTCTGCTATTCTTTGACTCTTTACAGAAGTAGAAGGAGGCCCTTGAGGGCCCTTTTGTTTTTTCTTTGCCCCATATATTGCTATGACTACTAGCTTCTGATGATGAACCAACGGGCTAGTCTTTGGAAAGCAGATACAGCCTATTTCTGAGACCACACTCAAAGCCCTCCCAGCATGGAGAAAACTTCCAGATATTATGCTCCCCTGAAATAGCCTTGGTGAACCACCCCAATGCCATATTGAGGCATCAGAGTAGGACTTTTGTAGAGACATTATCAAAGTAGAATAAGCAAAATATGGAAAATGATTTGCTTTGTGGGATGAGGGAGAACAAAGAATCAAAAAATGTTTGAGGATCTGAGCCTGGAATAGTCAGAGAATATTGGTATCATCAGAAATAGAAAAGTTAAGGGAAGGAGCGGGTTTAAGGACAAAGATAGAGAATTATTTTTAAACCAGAGTTGTTTAGTAAAGATTAGTGAAGTTTAGAAAGATCTTTAAATAACATTAAAAGGAATCTTTAGGAAGATTGGTGAAGTTCCAAAACCCTGTCCATGTTCCTGACACTGCTACTTGCCACCTATGTGTACGTACACCAGTGTCTTCCTTTCTAGACCACCATTTCCTCCTCTATAAAAGAAGAGTATTCAATTAGACAGTCTCTAAGACCAAATGTTAACACTTTATGGGATCTTGTGGTCTTTTCAGCTACCATCCTCTATAATATGTATCCCAAGGTCTTGTTCTGTCCCTGGAACGTTAGGGTTAATTCAGGGATAAAGGCAGAAGGCTAGCTGTTTTTTAAATACATAGAAGCCTGACCCAAAAATTGGCAAGTGGGTTGAATAAATTGTAGCATATGAATGAAGTGGAATCTTGTTGTGTTGCAACAAATGACTAGAGGGAAGATTTCCGAAAAGCCTGGGAAAACTTGGGTGGACTGATGCAGAGAGAAGTGAACAGAACCTGGAGAATACTTATACAATAGCAACAACTCTGTAAAGACCAATAATTGGAAGACTTAGAAAATCAAACAACAAATGACCAAGTACAATTCCAAAGGTCCAGTGATGAATTATGTTTCCTTCTTCCTGACAAAGATGAGACAGTCTCGGGTTACAGAATGAAATATCTTTTTTTTGCTCATGGCCAATGTGGGAATTTGTTTTGATTGAAGTAGACATATTTGTTACAAGGGTTTGATTTTTCTTTAGGATGGGGAAGGTAGGAGGGAGGAAAAATACACTTAGAGAAAAAGCCTGTTGGCAATATAAGCAAAACAAAGAACTCTAAGTAGGAGGCAATAAATAAAGTACAAGGTGCCAAGGTATTAATGAGAAAGGATGAGGCTCCAGCTTTGCTCAGGCTTCAGACTTTGCCAGTTGGGCCCTCAGCAGATTTGCCATCCTGGCCCCACTCCTTCAGTGCCTCTCTCCCCCTCTTTCTGTGGCCTCCATCCTTGTAAACAGAGAGGAAATTTATCATTTTCAGACTCCAGCCAGCTCAAGCCAAGTCAGAACAGACGAAAGGACCAGGCAGAATTTCTAGGATCATCAAGGAAGGAAAGACAAACAGCACAGACCAAGAGGGGCTGCAAATGGAAAGAACCTTGGAAGTGCAGATACCTTCAGCAACCACCTCATGGTGTTGTGAAGAAAGCTTCAGGAATTAGTGATGTTGCTCTCAAGATGGTGACAGGTCTAGTGGATACTGAGGTTTTTCAAAATACTTGGCATTCCTCTAACTTCCCAACATCCCTTTGAGGTAGGCAGTGCAAACATATTTCTATTTCACAGAAGAGGAAAGAGAGGGCCTCAAGTTAAATGACTAGCCCAAGTGCTTACAGCTGTCAGAAAGTAGCCTATCTGGAACTGTAAGAGCAGGTCTTCTGCCTCCAAGCCACATTAGTCTTAGAGGCTGAAAAATAAGTTGTTATAATTTATTATAGGAAGAAATAACCTTGTATGATCAGTCATATACCTTTGGCCAAATCCCTTTCAGACCATTAGTTTCTTCCTTTCCAATAGCAATCAATCACCAAACACAGCCTACTGTGTGTTACAAATTGGACTCAGCCCTGGTGATTGGGTTTGATCTCAAAAAGCCATTCCTGCTCTGACATTCTAGGATTTTGATTTTTATGGTCTGTAAAATGGGCAGAATGATACTAGTTGGATTTTCTTCCAATTAGATAAGGGATCTAGACTCTGGTGATGGGATCCTGGGGTAGAGTGTATTTGAATACTGCTATTTTTCTTAAACTAAAGTTTGCATCAACTTGATGGGAGCATCTCCTGTTGTCTGGATTTACCAATCTAATTCATTCCAAACAGACAGCTTGTGGTTATGCTTTTGGGAAACAAAGATTCCTGTCTCTAAAAATAATCTCTAAATCTATGAATCACAGAAACCATGTCATCAAGTGAGGCAGTTGTGGTCTAGTGGGGAGAGTGTGAGGCTTGGCATCAGAAGGCCTGCTCTTCTTCTCTCAGATTGGCTCCTTCTTAAACAGCTGGGAACACTTCTTTGGGCCCCACATTCTCCAGATATCAAGTAGGGAGAGCACAATGGTTCCTTCCTCCCTCAATAGGGGTTTTTTGAGTCTCCATGAATATCACATATATAAAGTATTTTGGAAACTTTACAACTATATCAACTATAAGTATTGTCACCACACATTTGCTCTGGCTATCATCCCCAGTGTTCTCCCTCTTCCACTCTAACTACTGACCTCCCAGGATTCCTTTAAGTCCTGACTAAAATCTCACCTTCTACCAGAAGCCTTCTTCAGCCCTTCTTCATTCTAGTGCTTTCCTTTTAATTTCATTTTTGTCCTGTACACAGCTTGATTTGTATATATTTGTTTGCATATAGTCACCCCCATTAAAATGTAAGCTTCTTGTGGGCGAGGACTGCCTTTTTGCCTCTTTTTCTGTTCCTAGCACTTAGCACAGTGCCTGGCACATAGTAAGAGCTTAATAAATATTCATTGAATTAAACTAAATCACCATGATAAGTCTGAAAGTGTCAAAGTCTGGAGTCACCATCTTCCTCAGAAACTTTTGGGACACTGACAAGAAGTGTCTGAGTTCACTGGCTGTGGGAACATGCTCAAGTAGCTTCCCCTCTTTGAGACCCCTATATAGCATGACAAGACTGAACTAGAAAACCTTCTAAGGCCACTTTCACCTTGGAATACCAAGCTTTTTTACCCCATTCTCCATCAGGGAAGGGGTTGCACTGTATTTAAGGTCCCTTCCAACTGGAAACCATGTGATCACACAATCAAGGCTCAAGTCCCTAGTCAGGTACTTTGGATGACTTGCTTCCTTTCTCTGTGTCTTGAAGTTGTTTGCCATCTATAAAATGAGGGGGTGGTGCTCTGGAAGGCAATTTGGAACTATGCCCAAAGGGCACTAGAAGACTGTCTGTCCTTTGATCCAGCCATAGCACTGCTGGGTTTGTACCCCAAAGAGATAATAAGGAAAAAGACTTGTACAAGAGTATTCATAGCTGCGCTCTTTGTGGTGGCAAAAATTGGAAAACGAGGGGATGCCCATCAATTGGGGAATGGCTGAACAAATTGTGGTATCTGTTGGTGATGGAATATTAGCCTCCAGGGATACAAAGATTCAAATGAAGCAGTTACTGCCCTCAAAGAGTTCAGATGCCATCCTTTGTTGACCTCTGTAGACTTGGACCCTACTACTTGCTCTGCTTCTGAATGCCTTCTCTCCTGGCTCTTCTGGGTTTCTCATTATTACTTCATCCATGCCCTGGACCATCTTACAGTCTTTATTGGTGATCTCATTAGCTTCCATGGGTTCAATGCTCATCTCTAGGTAGATAATTCCCAGATTTAGATAGTCAGCCCTAATCTTTCACCTGAGCCACAAATCGCCAACTGACTGTTGGGCATTTTGGACAGAATGTCTTATAGATGTCCCAAATTTAACACGTCTGAAACAAAACTCTGTATTTCCCCTCTAATCATAACACCCCTCCAAAAAACCCTCTACTCTTCTCAACTTGAAGTGATAGGATTTTGTATCAGATTTTTTTTGTATCAGATTGGATTTTAGAATCATAGAATACTAGGATTTATAGTGGAAAGGAAGTTAAGTGTCAGCTGAAGGAGAAGGAAAAATCATAGGTTATTTAAGTGGCAAACTAGTCTGGAGCAATATAAGCATGATGGTCTTATTAACAGAAATCAAGAAATTAGAAGGAGGCCCAATTAAGGGAGAGAAGATGAGTTTGGTTTCAGACAAGATGAGCTAGAGGTGCCAGTGGGACACTCAGGTGGTAGTACTGAATTGTAAATATCAAATGAGAATGTTTTAGAGAGGTGCTGGGTGGAGCTAGAGATTTGGGAATTATAGGATCATAGATTGTCACTTGGAAGTGACCTTAAAGATCAACAAGTCTGACCATCTCATTTTGTTGATGAAGAAACTGAAGCCCATAGTGGTCAATTGACTTGTACAGGGTCCCAGAGTTAGCAAGTGACTCTCACAGGCAGGATTCTAACCCACATCTTCCTGGCTCCAGGTCCAGCATTCTCACCAATTCTCCAAGTTGCTTCAATTCTATCCAAGTGGTAACTGAAGTTATGGGAGATCACCAAAGGACAGAGCATAAAGAGACGAGTTCCCTGGATAGAACCTTAGGTATACCCATATTCAAGGGTTAGGAGGGATAAAAGGAGTCACCAAAAGAGGTAGAGTATAAATGTGAAGAGTGTGACTTGGCCAAGGCCACAGAACAAGTAAGTGGCATGTTTGGGACCATGATTTTCTTAAGGGCTCCAAGACTGATACTCCTTCCACTGCACCAAATTTCAAAGCTAGAAATCCACTTATGAAACATAGGTTGAACCATACAATTTAATGAGAAGGAAAATTAATGCCTTAGAGGAAAAAGGTGAGCTATAAGAAGCCAGTGGCAAGTAAGCTAAGGGAGGAGAACACTCTAGTCTAGGCTGATGGGATGATAATTTCTAGGGTGGCAAAGTAGAGGAAAACTTTTTTTTTCTTAAAGAATAAGGGGATAAGGAAAAAGACTTGTACAAGAATATTCATAGCTGCACTCTTTGTGGTGGCCAAAAATTGGAAAATGAGGGGATGCTCTTCAATTGGGGAATGGCTGAGCAAATTGTGGTATATGTTGGTGATGGAATACTATTGTGCTCAAAGGAATAAGAAAGTGGAGGAATTCCATGGAGACCGGAACAACCTCCAGGAAGTGATGCAGAGTGAGAGGATCAGAACCAGGAAAACATTGTACCCAGAGACTTATACACTGTGGTACAATCAAAGGTAATGGACTTCTCCATTAGTGGCAATGCAATGTCCCTGAACAATATGCAGGGATCTAAAAAACACTATCCACAAGCAGAAGATAAACTGTGGGAGTAAAAACACCGATGAAAAGCAACTGCTTGACTACAGGGTTGGAGGGGATATGACTGAGGAGAGACTCTAAATGAACACTATAATGCAAATTCCAACAACAGGGAAATGGGTTCAAGTCAAGAACACATGTGATAACCAGTGGAATCGTGCATCGGCTATGGGAGAGGGAAACGTGGTGGGAGGGGGGGAGGGGAGGAAAAGAAAATGATCTTTGTTTCCAGTGAATAATGTATGGAAATGACCAAATAAAATAATGTTTAAAATTTAAAAAAAAGACTAAGGGAGCCCTGAGCATGGATATATGCTTAGAAAGAAGAGACAGAGGAGGAATATTATAAATGCATTGAGAGGGATGAGATGATTATTGGAGTAATGCCAAGGAAATGACAGATGAGTATCAATGCAAGGGCTAGCCTTGGCTAGAGTCAGCTTTTCCTCTAAGACTGTAATGAGAGAGAGAATGGGGGAAGACAAAGATGACAAGAGTTGAAGGAATTCATATAGAATAGCCTCAATCTTCTTAGTAAAGTACGCAATAGCTAGGAAGCATGGTGGATAAAGAAGTAGGCCTGGAGGCAGACCTGAGTTCAGATCTAGATTCAGATATGTAATATAGCTGTCTGACCTTGGAAAAGTCATTTAACCTCTGTCTGCTTCAATTTCTTCAGCAGTGAAGAAGAGATAATAATATCACTTACTTCAGAGGGTTGTTGTAAGAATCAAATGAAATCATATTGGTGAAGTATTTAGCACAGTAACTGGCACATAATAGGTACTATATAAATGTTAGCTATTGTTGTAAAGTAAGATCATTTGCTGAGAGGGAAGGGAAAAAGACTGGAGGAATGAGAAGAGAAAGTTTGAAACAGCCCTTGGGGAAAGATCAATGAAAGGGTAACCATGTCATAGTGAGGGTTCTGAAGTTAGACAGTATACATTTTTGGGGACCCTGTCAACATAGTTTCAGCAATGTTTGACTGATTGAATGGAGGAGACGGGTGGTTAAAATACCCCCACAACAGCAATGTAGGAAGGGCAGAAAGTCAAGAGGGCAAGGGATTCAAAGGAGGAAGAGAATTAAATTAGAAAAGGAACACATTTCTAAATCCCTCCAGGTTAGAGAAATGCAAATTAAAACAATACCAAGGTACCATTTCATGCCTAGCAGACTGGCCAATATGGCAGCAAAGGAAAGTGATAAATGGTGGAGAGGATGTGGCAAAATTGGGACACTGATTGATGTATTGCTGGTCGAGTTGTGAATTGGTCCAACCATTCTGAAGGGTAATTTGGAATTATGCCCAAAGGGCTTTAAAAGACTGTCCTTTGATCCAGTCATACCACTGCTGGGTTTATACCCTCAAGAGATAATAAGGAAAAAAGACTTGTACAAGAATATTCATAGCTGCGCTCTTTGTGGTGGCAAAAATTTGGAAAATGAGGGGATGCCCTTCAATTGGGGAATGGCTAAGCAAATTGTGGTATATGTTGGTGATGGAATACTATTGTGCTATAAGGAGTGATGAACTGGAGGAATTCCATGTGAACTGGAATGACCTCCAGGAAGTGATGCAGAGTGAGAGGAGCAGAAACAGGAGAACTTTGTACACGGAGACTGATACACTGTGGCACAATTGAACATAATAGACTTCTCTACCAGCAGCAATGCAATGACCCAGGACTATTCAGAGGAACTTATGAGAAAGATGCTATCCACATCGAGAGAAAGAACTGTGGGAGCAGAAATACTGACTAAAATCATGTGATTGATCACGTAGTTTGATGGGGATATGATTGGGGATGTAGACTCCAAATGATCACTCTAGTGCAGATATTAATAATATGGTAATAGGTTTTGACCAATGATACATGTATAACCCAGTGGAATTGCTCATCAGCTCCATGAGGGAAGAGGGAAGGGAAAGAACATGAATCATATAACCATGGAAAATATTCTAAATAAATAAATTTTTAAAAAGAAAAGAAAAAGAACACATACATGTGCTTTAGGAGGTTGTGGGGAGCCCTTCTCTGTGGAGCCCAAGTTCTGTCAGGTCCTTTCAAGGTAAGCTTTGGTGAAAGAGGAGGCTAATGACATGTTTATGGCTGTAGAGTACAGAAGGGTTTCAATCTGCACTGGGGAAGAGAACCTTGACTTAGATGAAACTGGACCTTTCTCAGTATCAAGGAGGAAGTAAAGTTGTGAGCCTTCATGGCCCACCATTTCTAGCAATGTCGAAAAGTAGGATCACCTCAAATCAAAGAGCAAGACAGGGACATTCAGATCATCCAAGGCTCTAGTTCCACCTCCTTGTTTTCTAGATAGAGAAACAAAGACCTAAGTGAGGAGAAGGGAACTTATCATGAGATCATAGAGAGTCATCTCTAAGCAACTTCAAAGACCATCCAGTCCAACAGTTGTTGAACTCAAATAGAAATGGAGCTACTGAACCACACAGAAGTATTCCTGTGGCAGCTTATTATGAGGATGCTTATGGGCTATAAATTGATTAAAAATATCTATTTTTAAAACATTTTAATCTGGTGACAGAGTATGATTGGCCCCCTGGAGACATGTTTGACACCTCTCGTCTAGCCTATCCCTCTCATTTTCCAGTCAAGGGAACTTCAGTCCAGAGAAAGGAATAAATTTACCCAAGATTGCACAGCTAACAAGTCCCAAAGCTGGAACTTGCACTTGAGTCTCCCAAGCCAATGCTCTTCCCTAGTCTACCACACTGGTGAGGGGGGGAACACTGGCCCTTCTTCTAAGATCTGCAAGATCATGGAATCAAACCCCCTAATTTATCTCTCCTTCATATTGAAGCCCTTCCAGCCACAGGCAGTTAACCTTTGCTGAACCCATTTTGGGTGTTCTCTACCCACTGCACCTGTACATAGTAAATAGTTGGGCCAATTCTATAAGAGAAAGAGTATTCCTCAGTACCGGTGGCTTTTACCCAAGTCACAATTCCATCTCCCTTGCTCCAACTTTCATTTGGTGGCATGAGGATAATTGATACATCCTGAAATAGCAACTATATTTAAATGCTACCCTGGCATTTCAACCATTAACATCTTGTGTTTGCATGTTTTGTGCACGAGGCAGAAAAATGTACAGTGTAATGATGGGGAAAGAAGTGTGTAGGCATTCAGGCAGTCCTGACCCTGGCTGAGCACAGCCATCTAGAAGCTCTCAGCTTGCCCTTGAACCTTTGGGACCAAACTGAGCCCATACAAACAAGCCACTGGAATGGCACCCACACAGTCCCACACATGCTTATGTCATAAAAATGGAAAGCCAATGTGTTTGTTTGCTTCAACTGGCTGCGTGCCACACAGAGGCCAGCAGGCCAGGCCAAAGGGGGAAGTGTGGATGTAGCAACTGTACTTGGCTATCTCTCTCCTCCAGACCTGGGGGTGTCATTTGCTTGTGGCATGGCTGTGAGTCATGGACCACTGCAATCTCTCAAGAATTCAAAGAAATATAACCCAGAGGGACATGCAGCATGTTGGAGTGAATAGAGGGCTACCTTAGAGCCCAAAGACTTGGCTCATCCTCTTGAGTGGGTGCAGACAAGTCCCAGAAGACTAACAAGAAGGAATGAATGAATTGTATCCTACATTGTTGGAAGAGGTACCATAGCTAAGAGAACCCAAAACCACTAGAAGAGTTGAGCATAACCTTGGACAAGTCACAGCACAGTATTGATGATCTAGAAAATAAGCACAAGACACTCAAACTACCTACCTGATGGGGCTGTTGTGACAAAAAACATTTCATAAACAAGTTAGCAAAAGGAGAAGGGAATGGAATGGTAGGACTGTGTCGTGGAAACAATGGGCATGATCTTGAAGAGACTTTGGGAGATAGCGGAGGCTATAAGGACCTTCTTGCATGCTATGGTCCACAAGGTCAGGAAGAGTCAACAACTGAATAGCAATAATGGTAAAACATAACACCTGAATGTGCTCTGGTAGCTTTGTTTGAGGGGTGCCTGGGTGGCAAGGTGGAGTAAGAAGTAAGTCCAGATTTGCTGGGGAGATCATTCATCTTAGTTACTTAGAAAAACACATTCGGTAAGTGGCTGGATCTCACGTCCTTCCATCCCCACTAAATCTTTGTATTCAAGTGAAGACAGGTAGCTATGACATAGCACAGTGGATAGAGGTTTGGCCTGGGAGCCAGGAAGAACTAGGTTTAAGTCCTACTTCAGACATATATTGCCTGTATGACCCTGAGCAAGTCACTTGAGTGGCTTCTAAGCATGTTTCAATGCTCTAGACAATTCTCTAATAAAGATGTCTCAATGGAGGGATTTTCCATACTGGGAATTATATTCACAGGTCTGAGTTCCTTTGTCTACTTGAAAAGATAAAACAAAATCCCAAACATTGTTTTTTACAATAGAGAACATGACATGAACTTAGTTTGGTTTACCTGAATTCTAAGGTCACACGACATCCAAGCTGGAAGGAACCTTAAAAGTCATTTCATTGGGGCAGTCAGGTGCCTTAGTGGATAGACTTTATCCAGGCTTGCAGGCAGGAGGTCCTGGGTCCAAATTTGGCCTCAGACATTTCCTAGCTGTGTGACCCTGGAAAGTCACCTAATCCCAAGTGCCTCAGCTTTACCCCAGTTTTGCCTTGGAACACATACTTAGCATCTATTCCAAGACAGAAGGTAAGAGTTTAAAATAAAGAAGTCAGCTTGTCATAGAAATTTCAAGTTGGAAGGGTATAGTCATAGGTCTAGAGCTGTGAGGAGCCTTGAGGAAAGTGAAGTCTTCTCACTGAACCCTCTGCCTTGAATCTCTCCCCATTCTGTTCCATCCTCCACTCAGTTGTCAAACTGATCTTACAGTGCAGATTTGACCGGGTCACTTCCCTGCTCCAGTTAAAACTCCACTGGCACCTCCACAATCAATGCGAAAAGCCTATTAGTTTTTAAGAGCCCTTTCAAAGCTGGCCCCTTGCTAGCTTTCCAGCTTGTAAGTAAGTATACTCTGCAAGCCAGTGACCATTTGCTCCCTGGCTGCTCTCCTGAACTTCATGATGTCCAGATACAGACCATCCTGTGAGATGAAATCAACTTAGAAACTCATACATGCTCAGATTAGTTCTTCCCCTGGTTGTAGGGCTTTGGGGATATCCCCTGCCTTTTGACCTTCTTTTTTATGTGTTGTCTCTGTAATAGTAAAAAATAGCATCTATGACTCCATTTTGCCTTTATCTACCATTTTGTGATATGGCCAAACAAGTAGCTAGGTAGAGCTGGGCCTGGAGTCAAGAAGACCTGAGTTTCAATACAGCCTCAGACACTTATTAGCCAGGCAAATCACTTAACCCTGCTTGCCTACGTTTCCTCATCTGTAAAATAAACTGGAGAAGGAATTTGCAAACCACTCTAGTATCTTTGCCAAGAAAATCCCAAATGGGATCAGGAAGAGTTGGACATGACTGAAAAAATTACTAGGGAGGGAGGAAAAGAGAGAAAGAAGAAGGAGGGGGGAGAGAGACAGAGACAGAGAAGAAAGGAGAGGGAGAGACAGACAGACCGGAGGGGGAGAGGGAGAAGGAGAGAGAGAGAGAATGAAAATGAGTATTGTGTAGGGTCCACTAGACTGGGAATCAGGAAGCCTGTATTCTAGGTTGGAGTCTACCACTTACTAGCTATTCAGCTTTGGGAAAGTCTCTTTCCCTCTCCTGTGAAATGAGAACATTGGGTTAGGTGGTCTCTAAAGTTCAGACATTCTCTGATCTAAGGATCCTTCCTGTTCTTACATTCTATCTTCTCTCTGGGGGCCAGGGGCCTTTCCTGGTGCCCCTTATAGCACGCTGCATGGGGTAGACCAAGTCTTCAAGTTTCAAATTCCATACCTCAGATGAGCCAGGCCCCTCTTCCCTTTGAAGGTCAACCTTTCAAGTTGATGGAAGTGAGGAACAAAATAAAAATAAACTTAACTGTGAAACAAATTGTAGGCCAAGGAGGAATATGACCAACAGCTCCTGACCCAAGCCTTCTCCTGGGACCAGCAGGAAGTTAAATGTTTCTGGCTTTTTGGTGAGTAGGACTCTCCTTTCATTTGGTTTGCGTGACCAAAATCATTTAATAAAAATGTTCCCTGTTCCCTTCAAAAGCAAAACAAACCAAACCAAAAGTACGGCAACCTATCTGAGCAATGTTCTGGGATCAGGCCCAAATGGACCTACCCTAAAACCCATCAGGGGGAAGGTAAGGAGCCAGATTCCACAGAGCAGGCAACACCTACAGGACTTCTGCTGATAAATGCCAACCCACCCCTGATTAACCACCCAAATGCTCCATGGCGATATGGTCTCATTCCAAATACATAAATGTGGAGGGGTCCTGACTGCCAAACACACCAACAGACCCTCTAGATTTAGAGATGATCAGGGTATTGCACAAAGTCCAATCTTTCACTAGATCTGTACCATTAGAGCACTGCTGAAGTATTCAAGACTTATGAGTTACCTCTTTTTAATTATTTTGAAAACAAGTCACTTGAATTTCTGTTAAATTCTTGGGCAACAAAACCAGAATAGTTTCTGCCTCTCCATCTAATACTCTAGGATTAAGGGCAGTAAAATATAGTTTTTGATCTTCTGCATAAAAACCATGGAAATTGGGGCATCTGGGTAGCTCAGTGGATTGAGAGCCAGGCCTAGAGATGGGAGGTCCTAGGTTCAAATCTGGCCTCAGACACTTCCCAGCTGTGTGACCCTGGGCAAGTCACTTGACCACCACTGCCTAGCCCTTACCACTCTTCTGCCTTGGAACCAATACACAGTATTGATTTCAAGATGGAAGGTAAAGTTTAAAAAAACATTGAAATAAGGCAAGAATCTTACTGTACTAATGGGGATGCTCAAGAAAACCCTGTGTCCCTCTTGCCTTTAGGATAAGATACAGAGGGCATGTTTGACTTTTTAATTCCTTCACCCCCTCACTCTAACCTGATCACACATTTATTCCCTTGTACCTTTTGAGCCAAACTGGCCTGCTTGCTATTTATTCCCCATAGGCAATAATGTATCTTCCATCTCTAGGCCTTTGCCCAGGCTGTCCCCCTTTCCTAGAATGTACTCCCTCCTCATCCTGGTCTCAAAGGATGCCAAGCTTCCTTCAGAGCTGAGCTCAAGCTTCCTATCCTAGAGAAAGTCTATTTTGACCTGCCCAGTTCTCACTTCCCTCTACCCACAAATTACTTTAGATTTAATTTTCTATGTATATATGTTTGTTCTTTCTCTCTCTCTCTCTCTCTCTCTCTCTCTCTCTCTCTCTCTCTCTCTCTCTCTCTCTCTCTCTCTCTCTTTCTCGTACCTTGAGGGCAAGGAGTATTTTTAATTTTGTCTTTGTCTCCATGGTACCTAGCACAGTGCTTGGACACATAGTAGGTACTTAATAAACACCCATGAGTTAAACAGTAATGAGGACTGTGAATACTTCTCTATACATTAAGATGAAAGCTTAGCAAGTCATGTGATTGGATTCCCAAAAGTCCACTCTGATAACCAGATTCAGATTTTTTAAAGACTAAAAGCCTACCACATATTTTTCGGAAATCCTCTCCAGTCAGCTCAAAATTGAGTTGGGCAGGAATTTTGGTTTTCTGACCATTTCTCAAGCTGGTGTTTTGATCTTCAGAGACTTCAATTGAGTTTAAAAGGACCTTAGAGGACATCCAGTCTAGGCATCGAAGGCTTTTCCTCTTAGAAAGGCGGTGGCCATGGAGCTGAAAGATAGCTGCTTCTGGCTCTGGATGGGCTAGTATAGCTCACCATGGGGCTGGGCCATGTAGCCCCATAACTTCTCTCAACCTAAGTTTTGTCCTCTGTAAAATGGGCGCAAGAAGAACAGCTATGTCTACTGCATTTGCCATTATAAGCTTCAAGGGAGGTAAAGAAAAGGAATTGCTTCAAAACTTAAAGGCTTATAAATATTTCTTCTGGTGCTAGTCAATACATTACTGAGACTATAGCCACCAAGGCAAGTGCTTTGGTGACTGTTTTACCTGTCCCCTTTCTATCCTTCCTTCCATCTTCCCCCAAGATGTTTAAGGCACATGAATGTCTTTACAGATGATTTATTCTGTGGACATGTGAAAGTATATTTGCAACCTCCATTTCAATTTCTTTAGAAATAGTAAGACATAATATTTCTCTGTTCTAAGCCCTATCCAGGCCCCCCCTCTCCACTCTGCCCCACAAAGTGGGTTTAGGTCAAGAACAAAAAGTCCTTAAAGAAATAGATTTCGGTAGAAAGTCAACTTTGAACGAAGAATTCCTGGCATAATTGAGATCTCCCATGAAGTGACTGAGCTACTGAGCTACCTCTAGGGCCAGACTCCTCTTTCCTTTCTCCATTCAGAAAGGACGGTACTGATATTCATCTCAGGAAGGAGACTTTTAAAAGTGGTCTAGAGTATTCTAGAGTTTGGTCCCTACACTATACTGTAACATAGCATGATCTTTTCCTTGCTCAAACTTCCTGTAAATGCGACTTCAAATCATCTTGGGGTGGAGAGGGAAGCCCAACTCCAGTTTGAACCTTTCTCTCTCAAATCTCGAAACACTTGGATTCAAAATAACATTAAGTTAAATAGTGTGTTGGCAGACTTGTGTCTAAAACGCAGAGTATGGTATCAACATTTTTTTCTTAAATCAGTAGTTCTTTCCTGGGATTTGAGGGAGGCAATGTAAGGTAGTGGAAAGATTGCTGTAGCTCCTCCTCCTTCCTCTTTGGGCTACCCTTCTCTTCTCAATCTGCTGCTGTCTCTGCCACTGGCCAAGGAGTGGCACCAAGCCCCTCTACCAATCAAGGGTGACCATAAGCCAGACAAACCAAAAGAACAGGTGCTGAAGGACAATGCCAAACTGGCTGAGCATAAACTCCATTCAGGCACACCACTGCGGCCAGCTCAGTCCAACCCATGTTATGCTGCAGTGTAGTGGAGATAAGTCCTCTTCTTCCACACTATGAAGTATAAACCGCAGGACCCCAGGGACCCCAGCAATGACTGCTTTGTGCTCTCCAAGGGCCATGTGGTTCGCATCCTCTCTGCAGACTGGGCTGAGGCAGGCTTCCTGCCAGAGGCTGAGCTGTTGAACTCGAGGAAGATGAGCTCCATTCTGGATGGCCACCCAGTCCCTAAATAAGCCTTTAGAGACATGGCTACCAGTTCCCTGGGTCAAGGGCTTGGAGCAGTTTGTGGAATGGCCCACATAGGCAAATACTTTGACAAAGCTAGCTACTCTGTTGGATGGTTAAGGTTCCATGTGGGAGACCATTGCCTTTGGAAGATTCTACAAGTTGGATAACCTGGTTGTCATCCTTGACAACTGGCCAGGCCAGAGTGACCTTGCCCCATTGCAGTACCAAGTGAATGTGTACCAGACATGATATGAATCCTTTGGGTGGAATGCAATTATAGCAAATGGACACAGTGTGGAGGAACTCTGCAAGGCCTTCAACCAGGGTAAACATCAGCCACTGGCAGTAAACTCAAAGGTAAATAAGAGTAGAAGAATCTCGGGTGTGGAAGATAAGGAATCTTGCCATTGGAAACCTCTTCCAAAAACATGGTGGAACAGGGCACTGAGAAAATATACATTCAAATCCAAAGTGAAGAGGATTCTAGCGTCCCTCTTGAAGGAGATTATCTCCACAGTTAAAATCACCAAATACAAATGCCATTTCCCCCAAATTATGCACTTGGAAACAAGATGGCCACTCAGAA
This sequence comes from Monodelphis domestica, assembly GCF_027887165.1. Classification (NCBI taxonomy): domain Eukaryota; kingdom Metazoa; phylum Chordata; class Mammalia; order Didelphimorphia; family Didelphidae; genus Monodelphis; species Monodelphis domestica. The sequence goes on along the minus strand of NC_077235.1, from coordinate 49,973,332 downwards.
AGCATATGGCGTGACCATGGCCAAACTGAGGCATGCCAGTGACTGTGATTTCCCGAGACGGGGGCACCATTAATTCCACTTTTTCAGAACTCTTCAAGAATGAGCATCCCAATAATTCCTTTGAGTGTTTCATTTTAGAACAGAACACTATGAACATCATTGTGGGGTATGCCACACGAGACAGAATCATGCCTTTCTACAGCAGGTTTGCTGACTTCTTTGTCAGGGCCTTCAACCAGATCCATATGGCAGCAGTTTCTAAGAGCATCATCAACCTCTGAGACTCACACTGTGGAGCACCTGTCAGTGAAGATGGTCCTACTCAGATGGCCCTTGAAGTGCTTGCCATGTTCTGGAGCATTCTCAGTGGGATAGTCTTTTACCAGCATGGTGCTGTGACTACTGAGAAAGCAGTGGAGCTACATACCAACATGAAAAACATCTGTTTTATAAGGACCAGTCACCCAGAGAATGCAATTATTTACTACAACCCTGAAGACTTCCAGGTTGGCCAGGATAAGCTAGTCCTGAAGAACAAGGATGACCAGGTCACTGTGACAGGAGATGGAATGAGCCTCCATGAAGCCTTGACAGCCATAGAGTACTTGAAGAAAGAAAAGATCCATATCCAACTATTTGATCCCTTTATAATCTGTTAGTGCCTGTGCAACAAATGGACAAATTCTGACCAAGGGAGACCATTACTCTGAGGGTGGTATAGAAGTCAAGCCTGTTGCTGAAGTAGGTGAACCTGGCATCACTATCACTCGCTTGGCAGCCTTTGGAATTCCAAGAATGATGAAATGAGTGGAGCTGCTGAAGGTTTGGGGGATCAACAAGGACACCACTGAATGAATGCTTTGTCTTAAGCTTAAGATGCCTGTTAGTGATGCCATACCAAAACTAGGGGTAGGAAAGAGAGAGAAAAACATTTCTGCAACTTTATATATAAAAAGTAACTTTTGTTATTACTGATGATCAATTAAAAATAACAATTATTGTTACTAAAAGTGTTTTGAGGAAGGAAAAAATATCACTGACCTTGAAACTAGGTTCAGATCTATGTTCAATAGTTTATTTTTACCTGTGTGACTGGGCAAAGCAGTTTCTTTTTCTGGGACTTATTTCACCTCTCTGTAAAACAAGAAGGCTAGACAAGATGCCCTCCAAGGGTCCTCCCTACTCTAAACCTATGATCCTGTGAACTCATGGAACCAACTGAAAAATGGCTTCATAAAGATTTTCCGTACAATAAGCCTCCTGGGAGTTTTCAGATGAAGAAATCAAAGCTATCAACAGTCATATGAAAAACACTCTAAATCACTAATAATTAGAGAAATGCAAATTAAAATGACTCTGAGGTACTACCTCACACCCATTAGATTGGCTAACATGACAGGAAAGGAAAATGACAGATGCTGGAGGGCATGTAGGAAAACAGGGACATTAAATGCACTGTTGATGGAGCTGTGAACTAATCTAACCATTCTGGAAAACAATTTGGCACTGTGCCCAAAGAGCTATAAAACTGTTCATACCCTTTAACCCAGCAATACCACTACTAGGTTTTACCCCAAGGAGATCAAAGGAAAAGGAAAAGGGCCCATATGTACAAAAATATCTATAACACTTCTTGTTGTGGTAGCAAAGACTAGAAACTGAAGGAATGCCTGAACAAGTTATAATATGTAAATGTAATGAAATATTATCTTCCTATGAGAAAGGATGAATGGGGATGGTTTCACAAACAACTGAGAAGATTTATACGAACTGATGAAAAGTGAAGTGAGCAGAAGAAGAACAATTTACCCAGTAATGGAAATACTATAGTAATAATCAACTGTGAAAGACTTAGCAACTCTCATCAATGTAATGATCTATGACAATTCCAAAGGATCTATGATGAAAAATGTTCTCGGTCTCCAGAAAGAGAATCGATACACCCAGAATGCAAATTGAAGCATATTTTTCTTACTTTTAAAAAAAATTGCACTATGGCTAATGTGGAAATATATTTTGCATGACTTCATGAGTATCATATTTCTCACCTTCTCATGGGGTGGGGAGGAGTAGAAGGAGGGAGAGAATTTGGAACTGAAAATAAAAAATTAAAAATAATTTTTAAAGTATCTAACAATGAATAAAAAGAATAACAATAGCTAAAAAACAATAAGCTGCCTGGCAGAGGTCCCACTGGTACAGCTGCACCTGCTTGAGTCACAATTGGCAATTACTTAGCAAATAAGGGAGTGCAAAAAGAGAAGGGGTGACCTCATGTGGCTACTTTACTTGGGAGGAAGCTTTGGACCTTTTTATGTAGATTTTTAGGTTTTGGCCACACAAAACAAAACAAAACAAAACAAAAAGACTCAAGGGCAAAGACAAAAAGAGTACTGGTTGATGAAGTGGGCTACTGAGTGGTACTGCTAGAACTGATCTGAAGAGATCTCAATGCTTGAAGCTAATGCTTGGCTTGCCCCAAAAGTGAAGCACTGACCTGGGAGAGTTGGCCTATGGCCAGATCTTCCCTTCTTGGAGTGGGTTCTTCATCACATCCTTCGTTTCTTTCAGGATCCAGCTCAGATGTTCCAGATTTTACTGAGCTGCAGTGCCTCCTCCATAAAAAGATGGACCTTGCATTTACCATGTACATACCTAAACACTGTCTACCTTCATATGATTTAAATTCCATGGAGGCAGCAGGCAATACTATTTTGTTTTTCCATCCCCTGTGCTAAATAAAGCACAGGGCCTGGCACACAGTAAGTTCTTAAGAAATGTTTGGTTAGTTAAGCAAGGTTTATCTTTGGGAAGTTTAAGGGAATCTATTAAGGGATTCTAAAATTGACTTGTACCTATCAAATGAAAGCCTCTGAGCTATTATTCATGACCCTGACAAGGGGCCTGAGAACCATGAGAGGCTGTACACTAAGTTGCTCATTTAAATAGCTGATAGAATATGGGACATCAATCATCAAGAAGGATACTGGAAACAAATTTGAAAACATTTTTCTTTATCCTACATGCTACATCATATCTCTATACCTTAAAGAGAAGATGATATGATATAGGGGAGAAAGTAGATTTTGGAGCTAGAGGACTTGGATTCAGATTCCTGGTTCTGTTTCTTCCTACCATGCATGACCTTGGGGAAGTCTTCCCTCTTTGAGGACTCAATTTTCTCATACAAAAATAAGGGGGTTGGATTTAGAGGAAAAAACAATTGAGGCATAGCATATAAGGTACCAGACTTAGAATCAGGAAAATCTGGGTTCAAATTCTGCCCTGGAATTTATTAGCTAAGTGACCATGGGCAAGTCACTGAACCTCTCTAAGCTTCAGTCTCCTTCTTGGTCAAATGAGAGATTAGACTAGATAGTCTCTAACATCCCTTGTGGCTAGATGACCTTTAAATTTCCTTATAGCTCCAGATCTACAAACATACGAGGGCCAATTCTGTTCTTCTTTACCTTCAAAATGACTTGGAGATAATTGTATAGATGTAGCTTAATGATCAAAAAGTAAATTGTATTACTTATTCAGTGCTATACTGATTAAACTACTCAAACACTTTTTTATAGAATTAGAAAAAATATTACAAAGTTCATCTGGAAGAACAAAAGATCAAGAATATCAAGGGAACTAATAAAAAATGTGAAGGATGGAGGCCTAGCATTACCAGATCTCAAACTATACTATAAAGTAGTGATCATCAAAATTATATGGTACTGGCTAAGAGTCAGAAGGGAGGATCAATGGAATAGACTTGGGGTAAATGACACTAGCAAAACAGTGTTCAATAAACCCAAAGATTCCAGCTTTGGAGACAAGAACCCACTATTTGACAAAAACTTCTGGGAGAATTGGAAAACAGTATAGGAGAGATTAGACTTAGATCAACACCTTACCCCCTTTACTAAGATTAACTCAGAGTGAGTAAATGACTTAAATATAAAGAGGGAAATCATACACAAATTAGGTGAACATAGAATAGTATATCTGTCAGATCTATGGAATAGGAAAGAATTTAAGACCAAGCAGGAGATAGAGAACACTATAAAATGTAAAATGAATAATTTTGATTATATTAAATTAAAAAGTTTCTGTACAAACAAAACCAATGCAACCAAAATTAGCAGGGAAGCAACAAATTGGGAGACATTTTATAACAAAAACCTTTGACAAAGTTCTAATTTCTCAAATTTATAAGGAACTAAGTCAATTATATAAAAAAAATCAAGCCATTCCCCAATTGACAAATGGTCAAGGGACATGAATAGGCAGTTTTCAGATAAAGAAATCAAAACTATCAATAAGCACATGAAAAAGTGTTCTAAATCTCTCATAATTAGAGAAATGCAAATCTAGCAGATCAGCCAATATGACAATAATGGAAAATAATAAATGTTGGAGGGGTTGTGTCAAAATCGGGACACTAATGCATTGCTGATGGACTTGTGAATTATTCCAGCCATTCTGGAAGGCAATATGGAAGTATGCGCAAAGTGCTTTAAAAGATTGCATGTCTAGTAGTACCAGATCTCAAACTATACTATAAAGCAGTGGTCATCAAAACAATATGCTACTGGCTAAGAGACAAAAGGGAGGATCAGTAGAATAGACTTGGGGTAAGTGACCTCAGCAAGACTGTCTATGATAAACCCAAAGATCCCGGCTTTGGGGACAAAAATCCACTATTTGACAAAAACTGCTGGAGAAATTAAAAAACAGTATGGAAGAGATTAGGTTTAGATCAACATCTCACACCCTACACCACGATAAACTCAGAATGGGTGAATGACTTGAATATAAAGAAGTAAACTATAAGTAAATTAGGTGAACATAGAATAGTATACATGTCAGATCTTTGGGAAAGGAAAGATTTTAAGACCAAGCAAGAGTTAGTAAAAATTACAAAATGTAAAATCAATAATTTTGATTACCTTAAATTAAAAAGGTTTTGTACAAACAAAACGGGTGCAACCAAAATTAGAAGGGAAGCAACAAATTGGGAAAAAAACCTTCATAACAAAAAACTCTGACATAGGCCTAATTACTCAAATTTATAAAGAGCTAAATCAATTGTACAAAAAAAAATCAAGCCATTCCCCTATCGATAAATGGGCAAGGGACATGAATAGGCAATTTTCAGATAAAGAAATCAAAACTATTAATAAGCACTTATAATCAGAGAAATGCAAGTCAAAACAACTCTGAGATACTACCTTACACCTAGCAGATTGGCTAACATGACAGTGAAGGAAAGTAATAAATGTTGGAGGGGATGTGGCAAAATTGGGACATTAATACATTGCTCCTGGAGTTGTGAATTGATCCAGCCATTCTGGATGGTAATTTGGAACTATGTCCAAAGGGCGCAAAAAGACTGTCTGCCCTTTGATCCAGCCATAGCACTGCTGGGTTTGTACCCTAAAGAGATTATAAGGAAAAAGACTTGTACAAGAATAGCTGCTCTCTGTGTGGTGGCAAAAAATTGGAAAATGAGGGGATGGCCTTCGATTGGGGAATGGCTGAACACATTGTGGTATCTCTTGGTGATGGAATACGATTGTGCTAAAAATAAACTGGAGGAATTCCATGGGAACTGGAACGACCTCCAGGAATGGATGCAGAGTGAGAGGAGATACACTGTGGTACACTTGAATGTAATGGACTTCTCTACTACCAGCCATGCAATGACCCAGGACAATTCTGAGGGACTTAAGAGAAAGAATGTTAGCCACATCCAGAGGAAGAACTGTGGGAGCAGAAACACAGAAGAGAAACAACTGTTCAATCACTAGGGTCAGTGGGGATATGACTGGGGATATAAACTCTAAATGATCACTCTAGGAGCTTCTAATGCCACATGAGATGAGAGGCTAAACTCTCCTACTGGGGACTGGGAAATAAGTGATTAGAATCAGAGATCATTAGAGCTGGAAGGGTCTGCATTATTTTAATTGTCCAAACTTTGGCTTTTCAGATAAGTTGTTTTATTCAGTAGTTCAAAAGACTTGTGATTTAATTGGCAGGTGCTTCCTTTTCTGATGTCCTTTACAACCTGGCTATCCCTTACCAGATATAAGCTTACTGAAGTCAGCTAGGTGGTTCAGAGGATGGAGAGCCAGGCCCAGAGGCCAGAGGTTTTGGATTCAAATCTGACCTCAGACACTTCCTAGCCATGTGATCTTGGGCAAATCACTTAACTTCCATTGCTTCACCCTTACCATTCTTCTGCCTTGGAACCAATACACAGTATTGTTTCTGGGATGGAAGGTAAGGGTTTGTTTTTAAATTATAGTCTTACTGAGTTGCTATGGCTGAAAATCCATCCCCTTAAAGCCAATCTCTCAAGGTTGACTAATCTGGGCTTTGCACAGTGTTACCAGATCTGTTTTTGAAGTCCTTCCATCTTGGTAGGCTAGCTTCGCTATTAAGGGTATTGTGTGGCATTGGAAAGAGATTTCAGTGGGCAACTGCCAAGAAGGGGACAATCTGTCAAGCTGATGAATACAGATAAACACCAGCCAGTTGGTGAGCTTCCTTACGTTCCCGACACTTACCCACCTACACATGTTCATACTTAGCCAGTAAGTGTAGACAAGGCTTGGGGCTCTTGTTTCTTTAGAATGAGAAGTAGTCTCCATTTGACATAGTCAGCTATGACTTACCCAACAATAATATTCTTAAGTGTGACCTGAATAATCTTTACTTGGGCTCGGGCACTGGCAGAAAGGTCTCAATGAGTTAGTATAGTCATCAATATAACACAAACTAACCAAATCATTTCTAATGGGTAGACTTAACAGAAAAAATCCCTTGATGCATTCAAATAGTTGTCTCTCATACGATTAATTCAATTCCTAGGATCATAAATTCAGTACTGGAAGGACTTAGACATCAACTAGACTTGCTTCCTTATTTTATGAATGAAGAAACTGAGGCCCAGATTGGTTCAAAGTAATAAGAAAATTTGGTAAAGGGAAGATTTGGCATTCACACTCAGTTCCTTTGACTCTAAAGCTAGAGTTCCTTCCTTTGAATGGCACTGCCAATTTGGTCCAACAAACACTTACTACATGTAACTGAAATTGGCATAGATGTAATCATTAAGGTGACGAATCAAAAATTCTACAGTCCACCTCCAGCCTGCACATATTAGAGGCATGGGTATAGGAAGAAGCATTCACATGATACCTCCTAGGAGAACATGAGCTTGGACAGTGGAGCACAGAAGGGCCTGACATGCCGTGGTCCATGGAGTCATGAAGAATCAGACACGACTGAGCAACTGAACAACAATAATGTGCCAGACACTGTGCTAAGTGCTCTACAAATATCATTTCTTTGAATCTTATAGCATCCCTGAGATGTAAGTGGTGTTATTATCCCCATTTTACAGTTGGGAAAATTTAAGCTAACACACGTTAAGTGACTTACCCAAGGTCACACAGAAAGGAAGTGTCTGAGGCCGGATTTTAATTCCAGCCTTTTTGACTCCAGGCCCAGTACTCTTGAGTCACTAACAGCCTATTATTTGAGAATGCACATGACATTGTGGCTATTAACGTTCTCCCATGAGAACATCCTTAAGTTGTCAAACCCCACTGTGGTGTGCCTAACCTGACTAGCCCCCTACCCTCCCTACCTCTCTAAAAATGGTCATTAGGCCAACTGCCTGAGCCAAGCCCAATTCATTCCTTTGGGGAGGAATCTCTTGTCCACCGCTGACTCTATCCATTCTCCTCATTCACCTCCTGGGGTGGTTGTTTGCAGTGCCTCTTCTCTGTTCCCAAGGAGCAACTTCTAATACCATCATTTCACTCAATGACATATTTTTAATGAAGTAATGCTGGTAATCAGTGCAGGGGAACAAACTGGACTGTCTTATCAAGAAACCTGGTTTATTATCTCGGCCCTGCTGTTACCAAGCTGTTTTGCCTCAGCCAAATGGCTTTCTCTCCTTGGGCCTCAGTATCCCCATCTAAGCACAGAAATGTTCAAGACTATACTAGATGGCGTCTAAGCCCCTTCCAGATCAGAATGAAAGTTTTGGACCAGATCCCCAAGTTACCTTATAACTCTACCATTCCTTGACTCTCTGAGTCACATAAAATTCTCTTTTCAGCTATGAATTTTAAAAGAAATCTATACCCAATCCATGGATAAACTTGACACCATAACAGCCCCTCTCACCCCCAACAAAAGAGCTTGGCTGCTGCAGAGAAAGAGAATAAAATGCTTTCAGGAAAGGCTGTTATTGAAAGAGAACAGGCTTGTTTGGGGCTGTTTTTTCCCATGGCAATGTAAAGAACAATAAGGAAACTTGTCCCAATTGTACTGCCCTTTCAGCTTCCGCCAGACATGGTAAGAAATCAATGGGAATCAAGTGTGAAGAAAATGCTCACAGGAAAAGTCCAAGGCTGGAAAAGTCATTTCCAACATTTAGGAAACAATCAAGAACATCAGCCTTTTTAAAAACCTACTCAAAGGGGAAATTCCTGACTTTTAATCATGATACCACCCTGAGCCTCAGTTTCCACATCAGTAAAATGGGAATAATAAGAATGTACCATCTGTTTCATAGGCTTAATGTGAAGAAAACACTCAATAACTCTTAAAGCACTAAGGAAGAGGGAGCTTTTAGTATTATTCTTTCAGTATATGTAGCCTTCCTTTTCTGAATTACCTTTGAAACTACTTAAATGTAATTATAGTTGATACATAGTTTTCAAATGATCTTCCCCTTGAATAGAATTCCATCTCTACACAGAAGAATCTCTGAGTCAGAAGGAAGCATCTACTCTAACAAGAATCTGAGCAGGAATCCCTTCTCTAACATTTTGGATAGGTAGTTGCCCAGCCCCTGCTTGAAGATATCTAGTATGACGCTGTTCAGCTCAACCGAAGCCCAAGGCAGCTCGTTCTACTTTTGGACAACTTCCATTACTGGTGGTTGTCTTCCCTATGTTTGAATGGAATCTGCCTTTTTTTCAAATTCCTGTTAGGAGCTCCCTAACTAAATCTACCTTGGGCGAAGCCAAGAAACGATGCAGCATACCGGAAGGGAGAATGGATCTGAAATCAGAAGGGCTGAAAAAGGCCCATTTCTGACTATCACTTATCAATTGTGTCTACTTGGGCAAGTCAATTGACTTCTCTGAGATGCAGTTCCTTCATCTGCTAAAATGAAAGGTAATGTTAGAACTACCCACTTCCACGGAGTTTTTAATTTGTATTCTTTTTTTGTTATGCACTTAACACCAAAAGAAAAACATTTTTTCTTTAACAGTCAAAGAGAAAGATGACTAGGTGAATCTATGTTTTATACATAGCCTAATTTTTAAAAATTAAAATATATTTGCATACATATGTATATATAATAAATTCACCAAATTACTTTCAAAATTGTTCTGTTTCTGTTTCCTTCTGAATGTCAGTTCTCTTCTGTGTATTTCTTTCCATTGCTTCAAAGGTCCTTCTTTCTTTCCTTGAGGAGCAGTATTAGTGCTAGTACCACTTTAAGATTACCTTCTGTCTGTTCTCCAATTATTTGTGGCTATCTATTTCTGTCTAGAATGTTTTGTATAGTTCCTGTGCATAGCTTGGTGGGTGAACTCTAGAATATTTTATACATTCTATGATTATTATGAATGGAATTTCTTTTTCCTGCTGCTGAGTTTCGATGGTAATATACAGAAAGATTGGTGATGTGATGTGTTGATTTATATTCTTTTAGCTTGCTCAATTTATTGCTTCCATTAGCTTCTTCATTGATGCTCTAGGGTAGAATGTCATGTCATCTGCAATAAGGAAGATTTTTCTTCCTCTTTGCCTAGTTATTAATTCTGTCTTATTTCTATGTCAAATAGTGAGGATGATAACTAACATCCTTGCTTTACCTCTGATCTTACTGGAAAGGTCTCCAGCAATTGTCCACTAAATATTATGTTAGCTCATAGTTTTCGATAGATATAAGTTATTATGTTAAGGACAGACCAGTTTATTCCTATCCTTTAAATATTTTTTAATAGTAATAACTTGAATTTTACCAAAAGTGCTATTACATATATTGAAATGATCTTCTTTATTATTATTACTAATATGGACTATTATGTTTATTATTTTCCTAATAGTGAAACAATCCCACTGCCCTAGTAAAAATCCAACATGGTCATAACTTATTATCTTTTTTATATGTCACTATTAGCTCTTTGCCTATATTTTATTTTAAAATGTTGCTTCTAAATTCATTAGGCATATTTGTCTATAGCAAGAGCTTGCCAGAGCCGTCATGTGACCTTCAGTGTCAGCATTTACACCTTGTGAATATATATCATTATGATATGAGTGAATATATAAATCATGACTTGATTTATTGTTTTTTGCTTGACTAGACTTAAAAAACTCATAGAGAAAATATTTTTGATGAAGTTTAAACTTAAAACTATGCTATTTTAAAAAATATATTACAAATTATACTTGTTTTTCACATAGTCAGGGGCTGGATATCTACCAACACACTTTTGGTCTTTCTATCTTTCTCTCCCAGATTCATTTATCAAGATTATATTTGTATCATCAAAGACATTTGGTAAGATACCTTCTTTTTCTATTTTTATAGTATATGTAATATTGGAATTAATTGTTCCTTGAAAGTTTGATAGAATTGACTTGTAAATCCAGTTGATTTTCTCCCTCTTTGGAAGTTGATTCTTGGCATGTTAAGTTTCTCTCTTTAATTATTTAAATTCTCTATTCTTTGTTCTGTTTATCTTGGTATTTCGTATTTTTGTAAATATCAGTTCTCTTGGCATATAACGGGCAATAATAGTCTCTAATAATTTCCTTTATTTCTTCCTCACTTATTGTGAATTCTTCCTTTTCATTTTTGTATGGGTAATTTGATTTTCTCTTTTCTTAAAATCAGACTAGTATGGGCAGCTAGGTAGCTTAGTGGATAGGAGAGCCAAGACTGGAGATAGAGTCCTTAGTTCAAATCTGGCCTCAGACACTTCCTAGCTGTGTGACCCTGGGCAAGTCATTTATAATTCTTTTGCCTTGGAATTTATTATCAAGTCTAAGACAGAAGGTAAGGATTAAAAAAAAATCAGACCAGCTAATGCTTTATTTTTTAAACTGACTTTTAGTTTTATTAATTCACTTTTTTCTTTCATTTTTAATATCTTTTTGATTTTCAATATTTTTATTTGGGTGTTTAGTTGAGGTTTTTGAGTTTTTGCTTTTCTAGGTTTTTAAAAAGATCTATGCCAAATTAATTTATCTTTTCTTTTTCTCTGGTATTGATGAAAGTATTTAGAGATAGGCACTTTCCTCTAAGAACTGCTTTAACTACATTTCAAAAGCTTTGGCTTGTTATCTCACTGTTTCTATTCCTTCTGTGATTTGTGCCTTGACTCACCAATTCTTTAGTTATTTATTAAGTTATTAAATTAAGTTGTTTATTCTCCAATTACTTTTTAATCCTTTCTTCAAAGGTCCTTTATTGAATATATATTTTTAAATTTTTGGTTTATGAAGTTTTAAGCTCTAATACATAATCAGTTTTTTTTTACAAAAGTGTCATGCACAGTTGAGAAATGTGTTTTCCTTTCCCATTCACTAATCATGAGTAATCTATTTTTTTGGCTTTCTAAAAATTCTACTTGGGTCTTTAACTGCTACCTCATTTTACCTTTGTCAAATTTGTCCAGGTTTGAAAGGAACAAATCGAGGTCCCCAACTATTACAGATTTGCAGACTGTTTCTTCATATAAATTATTTTTTCTTTTAAGTATTTAAATGCTATATCATTTGGTATATGTATATTAAGTATTGATATTAATTTATGGTCTATGGTGACTTTAAGCATAATGTGGTCACCTTGTTTATTTCTTATAATAAATCCATTTTACTCTTTTTCAAAGATCTTGATTGATAGTCCTGCTTTTTGATTTCACCTGAGGTATGATAAATTAGACTTCAGTCTCATTTTGATTCTGTGTGAATTTTTATGTTTCAAGTATGTAAGCCATATATTGTTGATTATTGTTTTATAATCCACACTGTTCATGATTAGATTCTTAATTGTTTATTTCATTACTCTTTTTCTTGCCAACTCATCATCATTTACAAAGAAAAGGCTGCTTAGAGAAGTATACTCAACACTGGTTATCTAAAATCAACATGCTCTGCCTCCAGTCCACTCCTCCTGTTCTTCTCCCCAACACCTACTCCCTGATGACAGGCCTTTACCCCCTCTCTTTCCTTTTAATTGCTGCTTCATGCTCTATCTTCCAAAGTCTGAATTAGTTTTGCTTATGAATAATTGCTCCCTGGATCTGTCCTCCTTCTTAATCTCCGCTCTCCCTGTTTTTGTCTGTTCCTTTGCTGAGTTTAATATATTTCTCTACCAAATTCTTGAGGCATTCATGTTAGTGTATGCATGTATGCATGTGCGCAGTTCTATTCAACCCTCATTGGTTCAGTTCAGAGGAAAGTGTGGTTCATAAGATGCTTGTACCCTTCCATTCCTTCCTTTAGGTATCTTTCTTTTCAAAAAATTATTTTCATTAAAGAGAATGACAACAGTGAGACAGTACATCAAAATTTGTGAGATGCAGTCGTTGAGAAAATTTTATATCCCTAAATGCTTATATCAGTAAAAAAGAAAACAAGCAGACCAATGAATTGGGCATGCAACTAAAAAAAGTAGAAAAAGAACAAATTTAAACTCCCCAATTAAAAATGAGATTGAAAATCATGAAAATTAAAGGAGAAAATAATAAAATAACATAAACATAAAAACATAAAAAACTCATTAAACTTAATAAATAAGACTAGGAGATGGTTTTATGAAATATATAGAATAGTCTTGATTAATTTGATTTAAAAAAGAAAGAAGAAAAGCAAATTACCAGTATCAAAAAAAGAAAAGAATGAAATCACCACCAATGAAGAGGGAAATAAAGCAATTATTAGGAGCTATTTTGCCCAGTTATATGCCAATAACCCTGACAATCTAAAGGAAATGAATGAATTTACAAAAATATAAGTTATTTATATTAACAAAAATATAAATTATTTATATTAACAGAAAAAGAAATCAGATAAGTAAATAACTTCATTTCAGGAAAAGAAATTGAACAAATTATCAATGAACTCCCTAAAAAAATTTCCCAGGGGTGGAATCACAAGCAAATTCAAACAAACATTTAAAAAGCAATGAATTCTAGCATTATATAAATTATTTCAAAAATAGGCAAAGAAGGAATGCTACCAAATTCCTTTTATGACTCATGATGCTGATACCTAAACTAGGAAGAGCAAAAAGACAGAAAGAAAAGTATAGCCCAATTTCTGTAATGAATATTGATGTAAACATTTTAAATAAAATACCAGTAAGGAGATTAAAGAAATATATCAGAAGGATCATACACTATGAACAGGTGGGATTTATACCAGGAACTCAGGGCTATTTAAATATTAGGAAAACTATCAGTATAATTGATCATGCCAATAACAACAAACAGAAATAATTATCTCGATAGATGCAGAAAAAGCTTTGACAAAATACAACACCCATACCTATTAAAACACTAGAGGAAATAAGAATAAATGGAGATTTCCTTAAAAATGTAAAAAATCTCTCTCAAACCGTTGGCAACCATTATCTTTGGAGAGGACAAACTAGAAGCTTTCTTAAATAAGGGGAGAAACAAGGATGCCTGTTATCACCACTGCTATTCAATATTATACTAGAAATACTAGCTATAATAAGAGAAACAGAGAAATTGAAGGAATTAGAATAGACAATGAGGAAACAAAACTATCATTCTGTTCATATGATATGATGGTATACTTAGAGAAACCAAGAAAGTAAATTAAAAAACTAATTAAAATAATTAACTTCAGTAAAATTGCAGGATACATAAATCATCAGCATTTATTACCAATATAGTCTAGCAACAAGAGATAGAAAGAGAAATTCCATTTAAAATAAATCTTAATAATATAAAATACCGAGGATTCTACATGCCAAGACAAACCCAGGAACTATATAAACACCATTGCAAAACACTTTTCACACAAATAAAGTTAGATCATGGGTAGACTGAGCCAATATAATAAAAATGACAATTCTCCCTAAATTAATTTACACATTCAATGCCACACCAATCACACTACCAAAAATTATGTAGCATTAAAAAAATAATAACAAAATTAATATGGAAGAATAAAAGGTCAAGAATTATTGAAAAATGGGGAGAGTGGTGTCCTACCCATCCTAGATCTCAAACTGTATTACAAAGTGGTAATCATCAAAGCAATCCAGCACTGGCTAAGAAGAGTTAGATCAGCTAGATACATTAGATATATAATGCACAGTAGCAAATTTAATAAATTTGATTTTTCATTTATCATATTATGATAAAAAATTGATAAATCCAAAGATCCAAGCTTTTGTGAGAAGACTTCACTATGTGACAAAAAGTGCTGGGAAAACTAGAAAACAGTATGACAGAAATTAGGAATAGATGAATATCTCCCACCATATATGAAGATAAGTTTAAAATGGATATGTAGTGGGGTAGAGCCAAGATGGCAGCTTAGTAGCAGCAAAAGCTGGAACTGCTCAGAGAATCCTTCCAAACCAACCTTAAAATAGCTCCTCAAAATGAATGAAGTCAGAGATCTAACAAGGAGATAGCAGTGAGGTGGCTCTCCTGTGGAAAACAACTTGGGACAGAGAGAATTGATTTTCATGCAATAAGGGGGAACCAGAAGTAAAAGTGCACACAAAGGAGTGTTGGCTACCCACTTCTCATCTATTGTGTCAGGTTCTAAGCCTAGGCATAGGCCAACTTTGGGATCTAGGGACCCTGCCTAAGCCAACAGCAGAGCACCCCTCACCCACCACTTGAAGTCCCAAGCATTGGCACCAGCCCACAGTGACTCCTTGGGCCATTTCAAGTCTGTAGTGACACCCCTAGTCCCAGGTAAAAATAATTCATCATGCTCTAACTACTGCAAGCCATTAGCAGAGGAAACAGAACCAGCAATTTTCAGAATTCCCAGTCCACAGGCAAAAGAAGGTTGGTAAAATGAGCAAACAACAAAAGAAACACTTCACCACAGAAAATTTTTATGGAGACAAAGAAGAGCAAGGCACTGAATCAATAGGGAACAGTGAGAGCAAAGCAAACTCATGTAAAACTTAAAAGAAAAATGGGAATTGGACTCACACAATGGAAGAGCTCAAAAAAGAATTCAAAAATCAATTAAGTAGAAGAAAAATGGGAAAAATAAATAAAAGTAATATGAAAAGAAAATAACAGCTTACAACAAAATTGGTCAACTGGAAAATGAGGGACAAAATCCAATGAAGAAAAGAGTTTCATGAAAAGTAGAATGGACCAAATGGAAAAGGAGGATCAAAAGGTCATAAAAGAAAATCAGTTTTTAAACATTAGAATTGAGAAAATAGAAGCTAATGACTTCATGAGACATCAAGAAACAATAAAACAAAATCAAAATAATGAAAAAATAGAAGAAAATATGAACTATCTCATTGAAAAAATAATTAATTTTGAAAACAGTTCCAGGAGAGACAATCTAAGAATTATTGGACTACCTAAAATTCATGATTAAAAAAAAAAGCCTAGACATCAATTACAAGAAATTATCAAAGAAAATTGTCCTGATATTCTTGAACAAGAAGGTAAAATAGAAATTGAAAGAATAAATTCCCAAATGAAAACTCTCAGGAATGTTATAGCCAAGTTCAAAAGCTACCAGATCAAGAAGAAAATACTAGAAGCAGCCAGAAAGAAAGAATTAAAATATCATGGAGCACTAGTCAGAATTACATAGGATCTGGCAGCTTCTACAATAAAGGACCAGAAGCCTTGGAATAGGCTTTGCTTTTTTTCAAACTCTTACCTTCCATCTTGGAATCAGTACTGTGTATTGGTTCTAAGGCAGAAGAATGGTAGAGGCTAGGCAATGGGGGTCAAGTGGCTTGCCCAGGGTCACACAGCTGGGAAGTGTCTGAGGCCGGATTTAAACCTAGGACCTTCCATCTCTAAGCCTGACTCTCAATCCATTGAGCTACCCAGCTGTCCCCAGAATATGCTATTCTTGAAGGAAGGGAACTGGGTTTATAACCAGGAATCACCTACCCATCAAAACTGACTATATTCTTTCAGGAGAAAATATGGTCATTTAATAAAATAGAAGATTTCCAAGTATTCCTAAAGAAAAGACCAGGGCTAAAGAAGAATATGATGCCCAAATTGAAAATTCGAGAGAAGCATAAAAAGGTAAATAAGAAAGAGAAAAAAATTTAAGGATTCAGTAAGGTTGAACTGTTTATGTTCCTACATGGAAAGATAATATTTGAAACTCTTAAAATTTTTATCAATATCATAATCATGAGAAGAATTATACACAAAGGATGTGGTAGTAAGCTGTTTAGGATGATATGCAAAAAAATCAAGGGGTGAAAAAGAGGATTGCACTGAGAGAAATGGGAAAAAAGAGGCATATGGGGTAAATTATATCACATAAAAAGGCACAGAGGAAACACTACTACAATGGAAAGGAAAATGAAGGTGGTAATGGGTAATACGTAATACTTTAGTCTTATTGGATTTGGCTTGGAGAGGGAATGACAGTGATTCACGGGGGTATAGAATCCTATCTTTACCCCATTAAAATGTAGAAGGGGAATAAGAAAGGGGGTGGTAGGAAGGGGAGTAATTTAAGGGAAGGGGAAGTTGGGGAGGGTGATTAAAAGACCATATAGAGAAGTAGGAAGGGAATAAGAAGGCTGGTGGTGGGAAGGGGAACTAGATAAATCTAACCAATAATAAACAAGAAAGAAGTAAAGGAAGTGTATGAAATTTTAGAAAAGTGAGATTTAATAGATATCTGGAGAATACTGAATGGGGATAAAAAGAATACACCTTCTTTTCAGCAGCACATGGTAATACACAAAAACTGATCATGTACTAGGGCATTAAAACTTTACAACCAAAGTCAGAAAAGCAGAAATAATAAATACATCTTTTTCAGATCATAATACAATAAAATTTAAAATCAATAAGAATTCATGGAAAGGCATTTAAAAATCAATGGGAAATTAAATAATCTAACTTCAAAATGGGTTGGTCAAAGAATCAATGATGGAAACAATTACTGACTTCATTAAAGATAATTACAATGAGGAGACACCATATCAAAATTTATGGGAGACAGACAAAGCAGTACTTAGGGAGGAATTGATATCCCTTAATGCTTATATCAGTAAAAATAGAGAAAAAATTGATCAATGATTTGAGTATGTAACTAAAAAAACTAGAAAAGGAACAAATTTAAAATTCTCCAATTTTGGAAATCTTAAAAATCAAAGGAGAAATTAATAAAATTGAAAGTAAGAGAACCATCAAACTAGTTAATAAGACTAATAGTTTGTTCCACAAAAAAAATAGATAGTGCATTGGTTAATTTAATTTAAAAAAGGAAAGAAAAGAATCAAATTAACAGTATTGAAAATGAAAGTGGCGAATTTACATGTAATGAAGAAGAAATTAAAGCAATCATTAGGAGCGATTTTGCCCTCTTATGATAAGAAATTTGGAAATCTGGGTGAAATGGATGAATATTTACAAAAATTAAAATTGCCTAAAGAAAGAAGAAATAGAATGTTTAAATAATCCCATCTCAGAAACAGAAATTGAACAAGCCATCAATGAGCTCTGTAAGAAAAAATCCCCAGGGTCAGATAGATTCAAAAGTGAATTCTATTAAACATTTAAAGAACAATTAATATCAATACTATACAAACTAGGGGGCAGCTGGGTGGCTCAGTGGATTGAGAGTCAGGTCTAGAGATGGGAGGGCCTGGGTTCAAATCTGGCCTCAGACACTTCCAAGCTGTGTGACCCTGGGCAAGTCACTTGTCCCCCATTACCTAGGCCTTACCACTATTCTGCCTTGGAGCCAATACACAGTATTGACTCCAAGATGGAAGGTTAGGGTTTTAAAAAAACCTATACAAACTATTTGGCAAATTAAGCAAAGAAGGAGTCCTACCAAATTCTATTTATGACACAAATATGGTGTTGATATCCAAGCCATAAAGACAAAAAAACAGAGAGAAAGAAATTTACAGACCAATTTCCTAAATGAATATTGATGCTAAAAGCTTAAATAAAAATACTAGCAAAGAGACTATAGCAATACAAGGATTATTCACTATGACCAGGTGGGATTTATACCAGGAATGCAAGGATGGTTTATTATTAGGAAAACTATCAGAACAGTTGACCACATCAATAACTAAACTAACAGAAATCACATGAATATCTCAATCGATGCAGAAAAAGCCTTCAACAAAATACATCACCCATTCCTATTAAAAACCCTGGAAATCATAGAAATAAAGGGGCATTTCCTTAAAATAATAAATTTCTATCTAAAACCAGCAGCAAGTATCATCTACAATGGGGATAAGTTAGAAGCCTTCCCAGTAAGATCAGGAGTGAAATAAGGATGTCCACTATCATCAGTATTATTTAATATTGTACTTTAAATGTTAGCTTTAGCAATAAGAGAAGAAAAAGAAATTGAAGGAGTTAAAGTAGGCAAAGAGGAAACTAAACTATAACTCTTTGCAGATGATATGATGGTATACTAAGGAAATCCTAGAGAATCAATTGAAAAACTGGTTGAAATAATAACTTGCAAAGTTGCAGGATACAATATTAACTACATAAATCATTAGTATTCTTAATTATTTCCAACAAAGTCCAGTAGAGTTAGAAAGAGAAATTCCATTTAAAATCACTTTAGACAATATAAAAAACATAGGAATCTATTTGCCAAGGCAAATACAGGAATTATATGGATACAATTATGAAATACTTTTCACACAAATAAAGTTAACTCTAAACACTTAGTAAAACAATAATTGCTCATAGGTTGGCAGAGCTAATATAATAAAAATGACAATCCTACCTAAATTAATTTACTTATTCAATGCCATACCAATCAAACTACCAAAATAGTGTTTATAGAACTAGAAAAATAACAAAAATTCATCTGAAATAACAAAAGATCAAGAATCTCAAGGGAACTAATGAAAAAAATGTGATGGATGGTGGCCTAGCAGTACCAGGTCTTAAACTGTACTATAAAGTAGTGGTCATCAAAACAATTATGGTACTGGCTTAGAGATAGAATGGAATGGATGAGGAGTAAATGACTTAAGCAAACTAGTGATTGATAAACCAAAAATCTTGGTTTTTGAGATAAGAACTCACTATTTGACAAAAACTGCTGGGAAAATTGGAAAACAGTATGGCAAAAATTAGGTTTACATTACCATCTCATACCCTATACCAAAATAAGTTCAAAATGGGTATATGACAAACAAAAAGAGTGATATTAAAAGTAAATTAGAAAAGCATGGAATAGTTTACCCGTCATATCTCTGGATGAGAGAAGAATTTATGACTAAATAAGAGAGAGAATTATGAAATGTATCACTGGGTAATTTTGTTTATATTAAGTTTAAAACTTTTTACACAAATAAAACCAATGCAGCAAGATTAGAAGAAAGCAGAAAGCCGGGAGAAATGTTTTTTAGCAAGTATCTCTCATTAAGGCCTCAGTGCTCAATATACTCAAGCATATTTATTAGAATACAAGTCATTCCCCAATTCATAAATGGTCAAAGGATAGGAGTAGCTTTCAGATGAAGAAATCAAAGCTACCTGTAGTCCTATGGAAAAAATGTTCTGAATGACTACTGATTAAAGAAATGTAAATTAAAACAACTCTGAGGTACTACTTAACATCTGTAAGACTAGTTACTATAATCTTAGAAAAGGAAAATGATAAACGTTGGAGGGAATGTGGGAAAATTGGGACACTGATGCATTGTTGGTGGAGTTATGAACTGATCCAACCATTCTGGAGAACAATGTGAAACTATGCCCAAAGAGCTAAAAACTCTACTTTGAACCAAAACACCACTATCCCAAAGATATAAAAAAGGGGAAAGGACCTCTTTGTACAAAAATGTTTCTAGCAGCTCTTTTTTGTGGTGGCCAAGAATTGGAAGTTGAGGAAATGTCCATCAATTAGGAAATGGATGAATAAGTTGTGGTATATGATTGTAACAGAATACTATTGTGCTATAAGAAATGACAAGCAGGATGATTTCAGAAAAACCTGGAAAGACTTATATGAATTGATTAAAAGTGAAATGAGCAGAACCAGAAGTTGTACACAATAACAGCAATATTGTGTGATGATCAATTGTGAATGGCTTAGCTATTTCAACAATACAATGATCCAAGACAATTTCAAAGGGCTCATGATGAAAAATGCTATCCACTTCCAAGGAAAGAGCTGTTGGAGTTTGAAAGTAGATCAAAGCATACTATTTTTTACTTTATTTTCTTCATGGTTTTTTATGAGCCTTTCTTCCATAACATGACCAATGTGGAAATATGTCTTAAATGATTACAAAACTATAACCTAGATTAAAGTACTTCCAAGAATTTGGAACTCAAATTTTTAGAAAACAAATGTTAAATATTTATTTTTGATTCTTTTATTTTTGAATTTTGAATTCTGTCCTTCCTTCTCACCCTTCCCCTGCAATATATCAATTATACATGTGAAATAATGGAAAACATTTCTGTATTAGCCTTATTTCAAAAAAGGAAGAAAAGCAAAGTGAGAAAATTTATACTTCACTTTTCACTCAGAGTTAATCAGTTTTCTCTCTGGAGGTGGAAATCTTTTTTTCATCATGAGTCCTTCAAAGTTGTCTTGGATCACTATATTGATCCTGCTCTAGTTTCTATAGCCTTCTAATAAATTGCCATCAAGTGAGAAAGTAAATTCTACCCTCTGTCCCCTAATGTATTTCTTTTTAGCTCTCTTTTTCCCATCTATTTAGTTCATCAAATCATAATGAACCCAAACTCCAGGGCATCTGTCTTATTTAACTTCTGTGGCCCTTGAAGACATCAGGGTTCTGAGGGAACACTTGTTTCTTACCTTCCTAAAGGAACGTAAACACTAAATCATCGTATAGTCCCTTCCAATTGTTCCAATGTATTTTCCTTTCTGTGTTTCTCGAGTCTTTTTTGTATTTCAAAGTATCTATCCACTTTTGGTATGTTCATCAGGAATATGCTTCACAGTCCTCTATTACATTAAAAATACATTCCTTCTCCTCTCCTCTCTCCCTACCATTAAAGTCCGTTTTGTCAGATAGGTTATTTTTAGATGTAAGCCTTTATCTTCTGCCTTTTGGAATATCATATTCCAAAGTCTTCTCTTCTTTATCTTTGGTAGCTTCCAAGTGTTATGTGATCCTGCCTGGGGCTCCTTAATACTTGAACTCTTTTTGGCTCCTTGAAGTATTTTTCCCCTTTGATCTGGAGGCCCTGGATTTTGGCTGTTAAGTTCCTGAGACTTTACATTTGGGAGGCATCTTTCAGGAGGTGACTGATGGTTCCTGCCTAGTTTCAATTAGCCTTCTGTTACTAATATGTCTGGACAATTTTCATTCCTTACTCTTTGAAATATGGCAACCAGGTGGACTGAGATTCAGGTCCAGAGATGAGAGGTCCTGGGTTCATATATGGCATCAGATACTTCCTATTTGTGTGACCCTAAGCAAGTCACTTAACCCTCATTGCCAAGCCCTTACCAGTCTTCTGCCTTGGAACCAATATGTAGTATTAAATATAAGGTGGAAGATTAAAAGAAAGAAAAAAAGAAATATGGCATCCAGGCTTACAATATTAGGTGTTGGTTTAAAGCAGAAGACCAGGAAGGGCTAGGCAATGGGAGTTAGGTGACATGCCCGGGGTCACACAGCTAGGAAGTGTATGAGGCCAAATTTGAACCCAGGACCTCCTGTATCTGGGCCTGATTCTCAAATCACTGAGCCATCCAGCTGCTTAGGCAGCCGGAATTTTTTACCTTCTCAAATTGAACAATGAGTCTTAGTTTATATATATATATATATTTCCTTTACTTCTTTTCTACAACAGAACTTTTAGCAGGAGATACCTCACATTTTTCCCTCAGTTTTTAAATCTTTTGTTTTTGTACTGTTATTTCTTGCTGTCTCATAGAATCATTTATTTCTATTTGGTCTCTTTTAGGGTGCTTATCATATGGATAAGGCTTTATACATTCTTATTAAGCTATCTATTCTTCCAATTCTTTCCTCAGGGGTCCCCAAACTATGGCCCACAGGCCACATGCAGCCCCCCGAGGCCCTTTATCCAGCCCCCACCACACTTCTGGAAGGGGCACCTCTTTCATTGGTGGTCAGTGAGAGGAACCCTGTATGTGGCGGCGTCGCAAAGCACGGCATTGCTCACGTACAGTACTACTTCCATGACATAATCGTTTGCATGGCCCCTTGTTCTGAGAGTAACTGAATGAGAACGAGGCACCGTGCAAAGGATGATGTGGCCTCACAATGGAAGATGTCAGCATGGTGAGCAGCAATCTGGGGGAGGGGATTCCGCACTGTGTATACTGCTGCCCAGTATAGGGGTGGTGGTGATGGGCCTGTGCAAGATGTGACAGGCCCATCAGCCAGCACTGCAGCCTCCGCTATACCAGACAGCGTATACAGATTTGTTCATAGTTTTTTTTAGAGTCCTGCCTTCTAACAGTCTAAGGGACAGTGAACTGGCCCCCTGTGTAAACCGTTTGGGGATCTCTCTAGTCTAGAGTTCATATTTTATATAATTCTAAATAGTTTTTAACTCTTGCTTCATTTTTTCCATGAATTCTAGTAGATGTTGGGGCTAAGTGTTTTGAGGAATTTCTTATAGAAAACTCCTTGCCTAACATGTGTATGCTTTTGGATGCCTCTTGATGTGGATCTGGGCTATAAAAATGTGGTTATTTTCATTTCTTCTTAGATTTCTTTATCATTTCTCCTTCTGGTGGAATAGCTTGGCTGTTCTTTTCCTGCTTACTCTACCAGTGAGTAACCCTGCCTAGGAATAAGCATAACATTAGTCACTCATAGGCATAGACTAAGTAGGGCTCCCAGCAGGCATTAGTACTCATGCTTTGTCAGTATTTGGTACCTACTGAAGCTCCGTAAGGCTCCTAGCAGGTGGTATTACCAGTCTCACTTTCCAGAGATTAAAACTCTCCATTGTAATATCAGCATATCATTACAGCAAAGGAGGATAGGTGTTCCTCCTTACCATTCCCACAAAAAATCCCTTCTAAGCAAAGCAGAGAGACTGACATACTGATGCCGCTTCTGATGGGGATTTGACTTGAGACTCTTTACTTAGCCTCCATGTATCCTTGAACCAGTACAGGCCTCCTACTTCCCCAGGTCTGTGGCTCTCTTCCTGTTTCTTTCCCTCCCTTGTCCACATAGAGGGACAAATGTGCATTCCGTAAAAATCACGTACGTAGTCCACCTACATAAAGCAGGAACTGTCTGTCTACAAGAAATATTTTGGAGTAATAGCTGAAATGTAATGTGAGACCAGGGAGCATCCATTCTGAGGATTTACCTTACTTACAATAAGTATTTTTCCGGCCAACCTCACCCATAGGCCCAGTGTAAAACCTTCCCCTCTTATCTCTGGAGTGGTCTCTGTTATCAACACTAGGTTGGGAGAGGACAATTCCACTGCCTGATGCTCCTTCTCCCCAAGGTGTGCTTCTTCCCCAAATCAGTGTTTACAAAGACTAAAAACTTCTATCAGCCATTGATCCATCACGTCTCTGTGGGGCCAACTGGGAGGCATTATTCAAATGATTCGGGCTTCTTCCTACAATATCCCAGGTAAAGGACAGGCAAAGCATGCAAAATGTTGCATTCGTGGTTCTGTCCACAGAGATGAATGGTGAACAAATAGAATAGCCACTGCTCTAATACACTGAAGACCCTCCACAGTCTGACTCTAAGCTACTTTTCTAGCTTGGTTTCACCTTATTCCCTTTCACTCATTCTTCACCTTAGCCAAAATAGAGGACTCTCGGGTCGAGGGTTTGCTCCTGCCCTCTCCTGCCCGTCGTCATTCTCACTTTTCAGAATCCTTCTCTTCCCTCTGCACTCAGCTCTAGTGGTACCTCTTTCATAACCATTCCTTTATCCCTCCAGCTGAAGTAATTTCTCCCTTTTTCCTTTATCATTTTGCCTCACAACCCCTTGCTTCTCTCATACTTCCCTTGTATCATGTTTACTTGTGCATATATCCTGTCATTCCCCCTTCCAAAAAAAGTAAACACTACTTCTCTTATAAATAACTATCCTGGGGGCAGCTGGGTGGCTCAGTGGATTGAGAGGCAGGCCTAGAGACGGGAGGTCCTGGGTTCAAATTTGGACTCAGACACTTCCTAGCTGTGTGACCCTGGGCAAGTCACTTAACCCCCATGGCCTAGCCCTTACCACTCCTGTCTTGGAACCAATACACAGTATTGACTCCAAGATGGAAGGTGAGGGTTTAAAAAAATAAAAATAAATAACTATCCAGAGATCTGTGTTTTCCCTCAGTATTTTTATGGGTCTATACCTGTCTTGCTCTTGTCCTCTGAAGTCTTAGGAAGAGCTCACTTACTTTTAAGCACAAACATTTCTGCTACCTTTAAAGAAAAATTCACTTGGCCCTGCTACCCGTTCAAGCATTCCGTGTCTTTTCTTAGTAATCTAACTTAGCCTTTCATTTGTTTCTAAATGTTCTGATTTTTCTAATTGCTGTGATTTACCAATAAGCTCTACCCATTCGCCCAGTGAGAATTCTCCTACATAACAGAAGTACAGACAAGCAAACCAAACTAACTCACTAGCCATATCTGTCCGAAGATGTCTAATTTGGCACCTGAAGACTGCCGCCTCTCGACTAGGAAGAAAGGCATGCGTTTTGTCCCCACATCTCTGGAATTAAGGCGAGAGTTCTGTTTTTTCCTTCCATTCCTGAGGCCTGGGGAACATTCTCCTCTTAGTTCTGCTTACTTCACTCTGCAGCAGTTCATACAAGTCTTCCCATATGTCTTTTAATTCCTCATAGTTGACATTTCTTCAAGTACAGTATCACATTACATCCATATATGCTACTGCTTGTTCAGCAATTCCCCAGTGAATGGGCAGCCATTTGGTGTCCAAAACAAAAGTTTGCTTAAACAAGAAAATGTTGCTCTAAAGATTTTTCTCCTCCTTTTTTCCCCTGGCAAACCCCTCAAACATATGGTCAACACTTGATGCCTTGATTTCCTATCTGCCCATTTCCTTCTTAACCCCAGGAGTATGGATTCTACCTCCCACTCCCATCATTGGGAAATGTTCCAGTGGATTATTGTCAGTCATCACCTTCCTTTACCTCTTGACAGGGATGACTGGTGATCCCACTGCCCAATCCCTCAGTTGACTTTTATGTTACGCACATATTCCCATTGCCCTCAGATATATCATTCTCCTTGGCTGTGCATTTTTTGTCTAGAATGTTCTGACTACCTTCAGTGCCTTTTACAACTGACATCTGACCAGCTTTTTTAAACCCTTATCTTCCATCTTGGAGTCAATACTGGGTATTGGTTCTGAGGCAGAAGAGTGGTAAGGGCTAGGCAATGGGGGTCAAGTGACTTGCCCAGGGTCACACAGCTGGGAAGTGTCTGAGGCCACATTTGAACCTAGGACCTCCTGTCTCTAGGCCTGGCTCTCAATCCACTGAGCTACCCAGCTGCCCCATCTGACCAGCTCTTAAGCCAAGTTCAAATCCCTCATTTTCTACAGAACTCTAATACACCAACTTGCAATGTTCCTTCCTTTCTCTGTGTTCATATAATTTCCTTAGAATCTACCTTATGTCAAATGGACTAAACTTGGAAAGGCCATCCAAGGCCATCTAATTCATCAATTTCATCCTACAAATTAGTAAACTGAGGTCCAGGAAGGATGAGTGACTTACTTGCGGTTACACAGATGGTGAGCTTCATATGTAGGATTCGAACCTGAGTCCTCTGATTCTGGAGTCAAGGCTTTCAACTGTATTGTGCTGCCTCTTTCATTGGGTGGATCTTATTGGAGTCAGCCCAATTGTCTACTTTTTGGAGATCTTCTAATTGTGTACTGTTTTCATTCAGTTGTTGAAAGACATGTGCTATTTTTGTTATTAACAGCAATAATCTGAATACCTTCATTTAATTTTTACCAAAAAGTGCCTCTCCTCCACAATCCCATCTGATTCTCTTAGACTCTTCTCTACTTAAAATGCTCATAGCTCTCGGTTTAGACTTACTCATTTGAACTCATGTGCTTTTGATACCCTGCTCCTCTTAACTCTTCGTCACCTTTAAGAGTACCTAGCATAAAAAGTTACTTAGAAGAGGAGCTAAACAAATGTTTGTTTAATATTCCAATTTGATAGATGAGCAAATAAAGATTCTTCAGATGTGAAGTGACTTATCCAAGGCTTTCAAGTAGCAGAATTGGAATTCAAACCCAAGTCTTCTGCCTCCTAGCTAGTGCTTTTTAACTTCTTGGGTTCCTCTTAACACTTGACAAATGCTGGGCACATAGTAGGTATGCAAATTACCTACAAAATATCTTGGTAACTGAATCTTAAACTGAATGTTTGTGGTTTTCCATTTGTTTTTTATAAGCAAATTCTAGACTTAGGGAACACTGAAAACAACTAATTAATAGTCAAGAGTGGTCAGTAGGTTACTACTCGTTTGGCTATTGGCTCTTTATGATATTTTATTTAGAAAGTTATCATTTTACAAGCTAAAGCCTATTTGGGGACTTCTGTGTAAAGGGATTTGTTCCTAAAATAATAGCCAACCAGAAGCAGCCAGTTTCTCTCATCTGGGAGACTTCCTTTGCCCTGCAGATGTTTCATTTTCTCATTGTTTCCAGATTCTAATCAGGTTTTCCTGCATCTAGACTCCCAGCCAGCTGGGGGGGGGGGGTGAGGGGAGCAGGGCGGCTGTGAGAATGTGGGCCGCTAATCAATCAGGTTGGCTCGCAAAGTCTTCTGGAAAATCTACAGAGCAGCCATTCCAACCTGTAATACCTTGGAAGTGTTCCTGTGGGCTGCTCGGTTTGGGGGCCAATGCACACAAATCAACAATGTGAAGCCACAGTTATTTGGAGTCAACTTTCGGGAAAGCTCGCTGCCACTCTGACAGCCTCCTTGGGATGGATAACAAGAACAAGGCTGTTCGTGCAATCAAGCAGGCAGGCCAATAGACTGGGTTTGGGAGGAGGTTGCAGCTATTGCCAAGGCCCTAATGAAGGTACCAGATTCTCTCTCATTCTGAGGTTGCCTGCAGGCAGCTTATAAAAGCAGAGAAAGCCCAGGCTAGTCCAATAGTATTGGCCTGGCCCTTACACTGTGGCCACCACCCTGAGTTTGTAAAGGATGGCAAGCAAGATCACCAGCTGAACTCTTTGGGGCAAAGCGGTCATTTGGTTACCTGGGGGTCTGTGTCTTGAATCTGTGTCCCTGGGAAAGTCTTTACTGCACACTGCTAGAAGTCTTGCCCTCATCACCCCAAAGAATTAGGTCAGGGTCCATATCAGCTGCATCCTTGATAATACCTCTGAAGCCTTTCCACATTCCCTTGGGCGTGCCTGTGCCGCAGGTTGGAGGATATTGGCGTCTCTGGACCCTCACAAAGACTTGGTTGCTGTTGTTGCAATGTTCCTTAGCCCTGTAGTAACTGGATATTGTTCGGAATACCAACTCAGTATGAGCTTTGATCTGGCCCCATCTTATTTACCTCTCCTGTATATCACCAATTCAGTAAGAGGCTAAACTCATGGAAGGAGGTCCAGGCAGTAAAGAGTGAAAGTCTGATGAAACGTTTGGACAGAGAAGGAGAAGTGATGCTGTCGTTGGAATAGCCTACAGACTACGTGGATTTGGGAAATAATCACAAATAGTCACAAGGCACAGCTATCTTCTGCTTTCTCTCCTCCTCTCCCTCTATCAGCCTCCCATGAGCCCCTCCATTTTCCTCTTCTCCCCCACCCCACCTCCCTCTCTCATATCTGTCTGTCTCACTTGGCCAAAGATGGAGCAGCTAATTTCTTGACTTGTCCTAAAAATACCAGCCTTTAAAATATGGAAGAAGCAACAAAGGAAAGTTTAATTCTGGATCTGTTTCTCAACAAAAAGGAAGAAGTGCTTGTTAGGGTGGCCATAATGAGAATACTAGAGAAAAGTGAGCACTCTCACTAGAGTTTGGAATAAAGAGGGAAGAGAAAGCAGAGTAGAGTCAAATTGGGGAGAGCATATGTCCTAGAGTTCTCAGAAAAGATGAGAAGAATCCCATGGTTTAAAATGCCACAGAAGTCAGACCATGAAGGATGCAAGCTGCTCACAGATGACATTCTGAAGACACAAAGGGAAATGATTTTGATGAGGAAAAAAGGGGGTATTGACCTTAAAGAGGCCACTAGAGCTGCACAGAGAACTCCATCAATCAGTTTGGGGGTTTTAAAAGGCCTTTACAGAAGACAGAAGTAAGAGTAGGGAATGAATGCAAAACGGTGTCCTATGAGAACATAATGGCAGGACTGAACCTCAGAATTAGTTGGTAAGGAAGCCTAATGACAGAAAAGGCTCTCCCCCCTCCCCCGTTACATTGAGGAAAAGAGAAAAATCATAGGAATAGGGCTGCTGCTTGGGGTGGACGAAATGTTTACAGCTGACAACAGAGAAAAGGCATTGCTTCTCAATTTTTACTTTGCTTCTGTTTACTCTTCCAAGGGGAAAGATCTTTGAACTAGAAAGATAGAAAAAATATGGCTTATCAGGGAGGAAATACTCAAGAAAAACAAGAGGAAAGAAGAGAGTAAGTAAGAGGGGCTGTCAGATTAGGGAAGGGCAGGGCACCTGTTATCAGTTCTAAAAAAGGGAAGAGAAAGGCGTCTATAAAGGTAAGCCAGCTTGACTTTGGATCCTGGAAGATTCCAGACCACATCGAAGAGATGGTTGGCAAACATCTAAGGACGAGAGGTCATGCCAGACTAACTTCATTTTTGACAGGACTATCAAACTAGAACATAAGGGGGGTCCTATAGGTATGTAGCTTATTCAGACTTTATACAAATGATTTTTAAAAATATATCAGGCTATTCTTGAAGAAAAGATGGAGGGATATTGGCTAAGAGGATAGGACAATTCAATGTAAAATTGGTGGAATGGCTAGACTTAGAGTAGTCATTAAGGGGTTGAGGTCATCTTGAAAGGAAGTCTCCACAGGAGCGCCCCAGGAATCTATGCTTGGACCCACACCAGCATAAAAATTTTAGTTGCATGATTTAGGAAAAGGCATAACTAATGTTCTTACTAAATTTGAAGATGACCCAAAGTGGGGCAGGATAGCTAACACAGTCAGGATCTAAAAAGATCTTAGCAGCCTAGAGTATTAGGCTAAAATGAATAAGATAAAAGTTAAACTGAGTATAGTGGTACACGCTTACAACCACGACTCTCAGAGAGGCTGACGCTGGCTGATATCTCAAGTTTGGGAGTTCTGAGTGATCGAGGGCCAAGTTAATCATTGCTAATATGGTGAGTTCTTAGCCTCCTTAAGGGGAAGCAAACCAATTCCTGATGAAAAACTAAGCACGCCAAGCAGGTCAAAGGCCCCATGCTCATCAGGTGGAGACAAGGCCTGTGAGGAGCCTCTGCACTTCCAACCTGAGCAAGCTAGCAAGACCTATTTTTTTAAGAAAATGAATTTAATTGGCATAAAGTCTTATACGTGAATTAAAGACTTCAACTTAACAAATATCAGAAAGACAGACTTAGAAATCTGCCTGAAAAATATCTGAGTTTTTCTTTAGTGAATTACAAGCATATTAGAATAGGGTACCCTCCGTCCAGCTCCTAGAAAAACAAGAACTACCATCACCAAATGATGGGATCTTGGGCTATGTAAAGAGAGGGAGAATTTGCAGGAATAAAGAGGTGATAGTGTTGCCCAAGTTAAACCATATCTAGGGGGCTGTGTTCATATAGGCACCATGGTTTAGGATGGAAAATATTAACTCAAAGTTTGTCTAAGAGAAAGCACTGCCTCAGTGGTGATGGGCCGACTCAATGCCATATCATTTGAGGTTTAGTTGAAAAAAACTAGGGATGATTAGGCTGGAGAAGAGAATGCTCTATGGGGATAGATTGAACTGCCTTTAAGTAGAGAACTGTCATATGGAAGAGGGATTAGCTTTGTTGTTTGGCCTGGGACGTCAGAACCAGGAGCATTGATTAGAAGTTACAAAGAAGCACATTTCGGCTTAAAGTCAAGAAAAACTTGCTAACAATTAGAGCCGTCCCAAAGTAGAACGGGCTGACTCAGGAGCTAGTGGGGTCCTCCTCACTGGAGGTCCTCAGGCAAAGGCTGGATGACATCACTTGTTGGGTGTGTTGTAGTCAGGAGGTTTTTTTTGGCATGGGTTGAACTAGATTGCTGCTGAGGTCCCTTCCAAGTAGGAGATTCTGTGAATATTAATAATAGCTTCCATTTATATCATGCTTTAAAGCTTGGAAAGTATACACATTCCAGAGGTTCTTAAGTCAGAAATGGTGGAGTAGAAAGGGCACCGGCCTGGGAGTTGCAGATTTTCAGAGTTCAGTGGGACCTCTGGCATCTAGGCCAATCCAGAGCCAGAAAAGAATCTCCCCTCTAGCACAAACCTGATAGGTGCTCATCCAGGCTTTGTGTAAAAACCTTGGGTGAGAGGGACCAAAGCAACAAGAGATCTGACTTTCAGTTAGCACTTTGTCACTCACTCACTTTAGGTAATAAAACTTCCTTCCCCGGACCTCGGAGGTTTCTACTCTGCAAGATGAGACAGATGAAATCATCGTAAAGGTCACTTGTAGCTCTGATGGTGGGTCAATGGTCCTAAAGTACCATGCCCAGTGGGAAATCCCATCACAAGGTCGCCCTGTGATTGGAGTGGGGGGAGGTTCCAGGAGAGAAATCTGATGGATGGGGAGAAGTGATACTCAGCCCAGCCCTTTCAGAACCTCTCAAATCCCATGAATGTTTCAGGAAAAAAGGAGAATAATTGCCCCTAAAGCCTAGCCATACAGTGCTACTCATTGATCCATGTGACACTCAAATGCCTCTTCCTTCATGGAGCCTTGCCTGGTTTCCCAACTGGTAGTATCTTCCCTTCCAAGATTACTTTGAGGTTGCTTTATATTTGTTTTATATAAACCTATCTATGGATATCTAGGTGGCACTGAAGGGATTAGAGTGCCAGGCAGAGAGGCAGAAAGAGTCATCTTCCTGAGTTCAAATCTGGCCTCAGACACTTCCTAGCTGGGTGACTCTATGCAAGTCCCTTTACCCAATTTGTCCTGGTTTCCTCATCTGTAAAATGAGCTGGAGAAGGAAATCACAAACCAGCCTAGTATCTTTGCCAAGAAAACCACATATGGGGTCACCGAGAACTGGACATGACTGAAACGACTGAACAGCAACAAACCTACGTATGTGTCGTAGATATGCTTATATTTGTACATGTTCCTGCCCCCATTCGAATACAAGGTTCTTGACTGCATTTGTTTCTGTCTGTGTATTCCCAATGCCTAGTGGTGTCTGGTAAATAGTAGGCACTCAATAAATGCTTGCTTTATTGAGTGACTTTTACAAAGCCCTGGTAGTTCACACACGCCATCCACGCATTCTTTCACAGGATTCTAGCGGTCCCGGACTTGGTCAGCCCTTTCCCACTCATGCTTGAGGAGAGCTGCTTCTGTCCTTGGGAATTAGGTATGAGTCACACATCTCCACCTTTCCAAACAGAGTGAATGGGCTTATCCGGCCTGTTACTCCATTCAGCATTGTGAGGTGTTACTTCCAAAATTGGAACAAGTGCTTATTCATTGCATAACAGGAGAAAAACAGATTACCTGGGATTTATGATCAGTTAATTCTCTCTCTAAGGCATAAAAATGAATTGCTTGTTCCTCCACCCTCCACCTTCAACTCCCTCCAACCCAGTCTCCTCCCTTCTTACCCCCTAGTGTTTATGAATGGAGTCTATTTGTGCTTTATTTGTAGATAAGTCTAGGCACAGCCAAAGAGAAAATGCTCCCATGGCCCACTGAAACTTCGCTGTGAAGCCAAGCTGTGCCCGGCGGCACCTTGCATCTCTGTGCCTCACTCACTGTCTAGAGGGCCTGGCCCTCCCCATTCCCTCTGGCCATTAAGTTCTTGCCCATCCTTCAAGGCCCAATTCTTGTAAGAAATTGTCTCCAATCACCTCAGCTGGCCCCTCCTTGGAACTCCTACAGTCCTTTATTCTCCTCCAGTGGCACTCAGCACAAACTCCCTCCCATCCCCTGGATGGATTTCCTTTTTTTGCATTCATGCAGCAGCTCTTCTGGGATTAGATGAGTTCCTTTTGTATATGAGAAGTACAAAAGTGCTCAGTGTTCTGGGGGAAGAGCAAAGGAAGGCGTGATAATTCCTGCCTGTGCAGACCAGAGAGCATAGCTGTTTGTTTGTACACGCAGGGAGGCAACATAGTATTCTGGAAAGAGCCAACACTCTGCCATCTAATATTTGTGTGACTTTGGGTGAGTCGTTTAACCTCTTTGTGCCTCAGTTTCCTCAAATGTAAAATAAAAGTACATTTGATGACCTCTAAGGTGCCAGTGTTATACCTGTGATCCTCACTCACTTTGTAGACTAAGCTATGTGAGAGTAAGGAGCAAAGGTATGCTGGAGCGAGCTCCTATCATTATAAGAGCTGATTGTTAAATTTTCAGTATGAGCTTTTACAGCTTGGAAATTGGCAAAAGCTCCAAATCAGGGTTCGATGTTCTATTGTTGTCTAAACATACAAAACCGAATGATTCAGATTAAACTTAAAAACATTTCAATCCAGTTGTTAA
This sequence comes from Monodelphis domestica, assembly GCF_027887165.1. Classification (NCBI taxonomy): domain Eukaryota; kingdom Metazoa; phylum Chordata; class Mammalia; order Didelphimorphia; family Didelphidae; genus Monodelphis; species Monodelphis domestica. The sequence continues at coordinate 49,940,396 of NC_077235.1, read as the reverse complement.
ACATTTACCAGCAAACTCCCTAGTAAGAATACCCCCAGCACAGGGCCCTCAGTCAATATTTGCTAAATGGATAAATAAATCCTACCAATGGAACTTTCAAATGTCTTAGGGACACATTCTCTACTCATTTAACAAGCCATGCCCATGGCCCCTAACCTCCCAATCATTTTTTCATCCCCCTACAGGATCTGTGTTGCCACTTGAAGCAATTCAGAGAATGGCTCATAAATGGAAAATGCAAACACAATCAGGAAGACAAGCACTTGAGCTTCTGATACAGAAGCAGACATATTTGTTGTGATTCAGTTATATCAGTTGTGTCAGACTCTTTGTGTCCCCATTTGGGGTCTTCTTGGCAGACACTAACCAGAGAGCTACTTCTTTCTCCAGCTCATTTTCCAGATGAGGAAACTGAGGCAAACAGAGTTAAGTGACTTACCCAGGGTCACACATAAGTGTCTGAGGCCAGATCTGATTTCAGAAAATTGGGTCTTCCTGACTTTAAGTCCAGTATTCTATCCAATGTACCCCCTAGCTGTCCATAGGAAGGTACTAGTAACTGCCAATGGCCACAATTAAAGGCAGAGGCAGAGGCAGACGCAGCAGCAGCAGCAGCAGCCCTCTTCCACTCCGAGGTTATCTCCAGAGAATATCCACAGCCTCTTTCCTGATATTCCTCATTTGGACTTTAGGTTGTGGCTCTAAAGCTTAATGTGGTAATAGGAGAAAGACAAGAAAGCCAGGTAAATTCTCTTTGTAGCAAAGTAGTGCATTCTGGGAGAGTCTGTGGTTCTGAGAGGGCTTCCCCTGAGTTCTTTGATGAAGTGTGAGGCCGTGAGGTGACCTTCCCACAAGCACACATGAAGACTGGCCACCAGGCTGTGACTGGGGAGGGCGAGGGCACAGAAGACCTCACCGTTTCAGGATTGTATACCATCTGTACTGAAGCATAAAGTTACTGGGAGAAAGCTATAGGGCCAGATTACATTTGAGAAACTGGGCAGGACTTTCCATGCTCTCAAGTCGCTTACTGAAACAAAAACCCACCTCTCTTGAATACCAATATTTTATCGGTGATGCTGTGTGGCCGTTAATAATGAAGCACTATGTCAGAAGACTCAAAATTGCACATGACCCAAGGCCAAGGGTCTGTCTCCCTTTCTCTTGGCTTTTGTGAGAATCCTGACGGAGCAGACAGAGGCTACAATTATTAATGCGCTAAATACAATCTGACCTTTGGGATAGAAGAGGGGAAAAATGGCAATGGAAAAAATCTCTGCGATTGGAGTTTGAAACTAACTAATATCGAGTTTAGAAACTTACAGGAGTATGTCCCAGATGTATATATAGGTCCTCAACGGAGCTTTCTACCAAGTTTTGTAGTTTCCTTTAGTTTGGGGAAATCGAAATATGTCAATCCCTTTACCTTCCTTTTCCTTGCCCCTTCCCAAAGAAAATGGCCCCGAGACATATATCTTCTTCTGCCCACACTAGCTACACCATTATATGTAAAACTTCGAGCACCATGTAAAAGTGAGTTATCAGTACTATTACCAATCTTCTAGTCTGGATGGGAACAAAATGGCAAGAGCCCTTAGAGTTAGGATGGAGCCTTTTTCTCTATCGGAAACCACTGGAGGGGATAGGGTTTGCAAAGGATGTGGAATCTACAAGCAAAGAAGAAGCAATTTAATTAACTTTCTGAAAGAGCAGTAGAAAAGGTTCAGCTTACTGGCTATTTACAAAATGAGAACAGAGAATGTACATAGAGGCAACCAGTAATTACAATGGTTTCACATATTATAACCAGTTTCTTTTTTTTTAATTCTTACCTTCTGTCTTGGAATCAGTATTGTATATTGGTTCCTAGGCAGAAGAGTGGTAGGGGCATAGGCAAATGGGGGTCAAGTGACTTGCCCAGGGTCACCCAGCTGGGAAGTGTCTGAGGCCAGACTCCCAGCTGCCCCATAACCAGTTTCTTGATGGGAAAATTTGCACAATGGAATGAGGAAGAGATGTGGGCAGGAGGGAGAAAGAAATATGATAGAGAACTTAGCACCAAGGTAGAGCATGAAGGAAGGGAAGGGAAAAATCAGGGAAATAAAAAGATAGGAGGAGGCTCAGTAAGTCTGGTTGAGTTCTCTGGGCATCAGAGTAAATGATCATTACCTATGGAAATCCTAACTAGTTTTTAGCCAATGTAGGAAAACTCCTTTTGGTAGTAAGAGACAAGTTTCTTTATATTTTGATTTTTTCAGACTTGCAGGTTTAACCTTTGAAATAAATGTCATTTTCTCATAGAAGTTGGAAAGTGTCCCAAGTTCATGAAGGGCTCTTTGACATTCAAAAGTTGTCAGCTTGCTGAATCTCCATTAATTTGAGTGAAAAGAAGGTTGCTTGCTTTGAGAGTGCTTAGAGGATACATTTGGAGCCAGCCTTTATTTATTTCATTGGACTGAGACTATTTTCCAAGTCAAATTAAATTTTTGATCTATTTGGGTACTGGTTTGATTAATTATAGTGGCAAGAAATATATTACCAGGCCAACAACTTCAATTTTAAAAAAAAGAAAGTCTTCAGGAAGAAATGGGTTAACTAGTTATTCATAGGTCTTTAAATGTTCTTATTAAATCTCCAGAGACTAAAATCTGAAAGGTATGGTCCTAGCAGTCCAGTAGGAATGAAAGATGCTCAGGGTATGGCAGGATCACTGGCTCTGCTGGGGACTTGCCAAAGGCCTGATGAAATTGGCCATCTGACCTTAGCTTCTTCAGTTCCCTTTTTTGCAACCATCAAAGCTTCTCAGCATCTTCATCCATTCTTTCTTTCTTCTTTCCTATCTCAAGTAATGAGATACTTACTGTTTGTCAAGAATGATCTCTCTTCCTGCTTCTTTGATTCTGACCCTTTCTGCCTCTTCTGGTAACTTGTTCTACCAATCATCTCTCTCTCTATCTCTCTCTCTCTCCTTTGCCCCCCCCCCACATTCCCCCTATCTATTGGCTCTTCCCATCTGCATACATACATTCATGCTCAGGTTGTTCTAATCCCAAAACAAAAGAAACTAAAACAACCCCCCAAAAGAACCCCATATCATTCTCTTAACTCTGCATTCCAGAAGAATATAAACTTATTGGGGGCAGAGGTGATCTCACTTGTGTCTTTGTATTTCCAGTGTCCAACACATATGGAGCCCTAAATAAGTATGTGCTGACTGATCGCACAATCCCCCCCCCAGCTCTTTCTTAGTTAAAAATCTTCTAGACATGGCTCAATCTACACTGTCTGCCTCTCCCTGGTGATTCACTTCTCTGCCTCCTCTGCCACTCTAAAGGAACTGCCTTATCCACAATTACCAGTGTCCTCTACTTGTCCAAATCAAGTTTCAGTTGTCATCCTCGAAATGTTTTTTAAATGTGACCTTCTTTAGGTCCTTCTCCCTTTCTTAATCATCTCTGATCAGGTGGTAAAGAGTTCATGTTTGATCCATCTCCTCTATTCCACTCCTTCTACAACTATCCTAAATCAAACTTTCCTTCTTTCTCTCCTGGGATATTATAGCAGCCGGTCTTCCTGTCTCCAGCTTCTTCCTCCATTTAATCCTTCTTTCATACCACTGTCCAGATTCATGCTTTCTGATTCATAAGTCTGATCATGTAACTATCCTCCTCAAAAAAATCAACCCCCAAACCCCCAAACCTTCAGTGATTCCCTATTTCCCAAAGCAGGGGCTAATAAACTGCAGCCCATGGGAAAACTGTGGACAATCTTGTGGCCTATGAGATGGTTTTTTAAAATTTAAGTTCAATTTTATTTGAAAATGCAAAAAACCTCTTTAGCTTAAGGGCCATATAAAAACAAGTAGCTGGCCAAATTGCAGTCTGTAGTTTATGGCCTCTGATCTGTAGGATAAAATCCGACTTCCTTAGCCAGACATTTAAGGCCCTTCCCATTCTGGTTCCTAGCTACCTTTGCAGTTCTATTCATATGCCTACACAACACAGTCCTGCAAATCTGGATGTCTAGATGTTCTGTGAACTTGCTCTGCTCTCTTTTACTTCCTGGCCTCGGATACAGCCTCTTCCATGAAGCCTTCCCAAGTTGCTCCAGTTGGATGAGTCACTCCTTCCTCATCTGTCTTATGCTACCATCCTTGGCTCTCTTTTGCTCTTACCCACTCCTCCTCAACCACTTCCGTGTGTCCATGTACAGTCTCTTCTCCTACATTTGAATTTAAGCTCCTTGAGGGTGGGATCCAAGTCCCTTTTCATCTCGGTTTCTGAGGCGCTGATAGCAATAAGTTCTGAATAAAGACTGGGGTTTCCTGTTGGCTACACTGACTGAGATCAAACAAACGGACCGACACCTCTAGTGTTGTTATTGATCATCATAGCTCCCAGTTCAATAGCATGTTTGAAAGCGAGTTTATCACAGAAACCTTGGGAGGTAGGTAATATAAGTAAAAGAATTGGAAACTTGAGACAAATACATTTAATTCAGGTTTCCACAGCTATTAGTGCTTCAACCAGCCCTTGGTCTTCTAACTTTGAGACATGGGCCTTTTCCATGATTCCCTGAAGCATTCTACTACAGAACCCTCTGAGCCCCATCTCCCAAAGCTAGGTTTGAAGCATGGAAAGGCCCACTGGAATCCTTTCGGATCGAGCCTGGGCTAGTCTGCTAAGCTGCTATAATCAGTAGTTCAATTTCATTGATGCCAACTACATCTCCCACCTCCATCCCCATAAGTGAATAAACAATTATATAGCATCTGCTGTGCACCAGGCATTGGATTGGGTACTTTTACAAATATTCTTTAATTTGATCACTTCCCTATGCATCAAAACCAATAATCAGTGCTTCATTTCTTTGGCTTCTGACTTTTGACACATGTCCCCCTTAAAGAAGGAAACCTAAACTTCTCAAACCATTCAGAGCTAAGTAAGAACAGGCTGACTGAATCACTTTCCAAAAATAAGTTTGGAGGGTGGACAAGAGAGGGAGTGAGAGAGTGGGACACAAATGGGTGGCCAGAAGTACAGAAAGAGCAGGGAGGTCAAGGATGTCAAGGATTCTTTCCACCAATGTCCAATGGTGGAAAGAAGTAGGGATCTGGGGATTCTAAACTGGGTTGAACTACAAAGAGTGCTGGCTTTGGAGTCCAAAGGCCTAATTGTTTTGAATCCCAGACCTGCTACAATGCAGTTGTTTAACCTTGGGATGTTACTTTCCCTCCTTGAGCCCCAGTCACCTCATCTGAAGCATTCTCATCTGGAAAACGATCTGGACGTTTTATGGGTCTAAATGCCCAAGATTGGGCAACTATGCGATCTGGCCACTAGGAAAATTAATGGTCTAAAATGCCAGGTGGGACAAGATAGCCTCAACAATGACATTCTGAAAGCAAAGGCAGCCAGTGAGCTTGACTTTGATTTCTGGAAGAATTTTTAAATGTATTATTGAAGAAATGATTAGTGAGAACTTGGAAGAGGAAGAGATGATCAGAAAGAATCAGCTAGAATGGCTTCATCAATGACAGGTCATGGCAGACAAACTTTAATTTCTTTTTTTGATAGAGTTACTAAACATACCAGAAAAGTGCTATAGATTGAATTCACTTATATTTTAAGAAAATTCTAGACTATCTCATGCTCTTCCTATGGGAAAAATTGAGAGATGCTGACTAGAAAATAGGACAATTATATGGCTTTGGAACAGAGGAAATGGCTGGACTCAAAAAGTAATCAATTATGGTGTGATGTCAACCTAGAAGGAGGTCTCTAGTGTGGTACTCCAGGGATCTCTGCTTAAGTCCATACTGTTTAACATTTCTTATCAGTGATTAGATAAAGGTATACTGTGTTTATCAAATTTGAAGATGATATAACCTAGTTAATATACTGGATGACAGAGTCAGGGTTCAAAATGATCAAGTGGGGCCTGGGACCAAATAGAATAAGATCGATTTCAACAAGGACAAATGTCAAGCCTTACATTTGTGCTAAAGAAATCAACTTCATAAGATAGGGAAGACAGACAGAAATGAGGAAGTGATATCGTACGTATTCTGCCATAGTCAGACTATACCTCATGCCTAATGTTCTCAGTTCTGAGCACTGTATTTCAGGAAGGTCAATGATAATATGGAGGAAGGGTTTTGATACTACAACTTATGAGAATTGGTCATGATGCCTATCTACAAGTACCTGAAGGTTTCTCATCTGAAAAAGAAATTAATTTTGCTCTATTTGGCCCAAGAAGCAGAACTAGGAACAATGGGGGAAAGCTACAAAAATGAAAACATAAGCTTGACAACAGGAAAAGCTTGCTAACAACCAGAGCAATCCATGAGTGGGAGGAACTGTCTCAGGAAGTCCTGGGTTTTCCCTCATTAGAGCTCTTTGAGCAAAGGTTGGACACCTACTTGACAGATATATTATAGAGGGCACCCTTTTGGGTATAGGTTGGCCATGCTTATTGCTGAAGATTCTTCCTACTCTGAAATTCTGTGATTCTAATTCATGGACCATTCCGAACTATACCTCACCCAGTGCTTCAATCAGCCACAGACCATCAGCTGGATGAACTTAAGGCAACATTTCTCTGAAACTCTTTGATTACTACTCACCACAGAAGTACTGGCATTTCTGGGGACAAAGCTAAGATGGAGGAGTAAAGAAGCACTCAGCTGAGTCCTTTCGACATTCCCCTACAAACAACATTGAAATAACATCTCAAATTGAATTCTGGAGTGACAGAGTCAACATAAAGTCAAAGTGAGACATTCTCCCAGCCCAAGACAACACAAGAGGCTGGAAAGAAAGATCTATGACACAAGTGTAAGGATAATTTTAGCTTTGTGACTTAAATATAAATTGCCTGGGATGATTCCCAAATAATAAAACACCCAAGTCAGCTGAGACTTATGGAGATTTTAATTAATATAGAGAGAAGGAATTAAGGGAGAGAGAGAGAAGGGGGGGGGAGAGGGAGAGGGAGAGGGAGAGGAGGAGAGGGAGAGGGAGAGGGAGAGGGAGAGGGAGAGGGAGAGGGAGAGGGAGAGGGAGAGGGAGAGAGAGAGAGAGAGAGAGAGAGAGAGAGAGAGAGAGAGAGAGAGAGAGAGAGAGAGAGAGAGAGAGAGAGAGAGAGAGAGAGAGAGAGAGAGAGAGAGAGAGAGAGAGAGAGAGAGAGAGAATTTAAACTGCTCTGGCTCAGGCTGAGCCAGGCAGTAGTTAAAGGCCTTGGCCAAAGTGGCCTTTCTGAGTCTAAAGGAAAGGGAGTCAGTCTTATCACTCACCATGAGACTGTCTCCAAGCTGGATTCTAGTCCTCCACTGAACTCAATCTCCTGAACCGAGTTCAGCCTCCAGTTCCACTCCTAAATGAATTGCCTGAACTGACTTTTTACCCCTCCTTTTAAAGAAATTTTCTCTTATATCACCTCCCCTAATTTTTCATGCCTACCAATCACAGTAGACTTTTTTTTTCCAGGACTGCCCATTCTTAGTTCTCAACACTCTTTAGTTTTCACCTTCTCTGGTTAGATTATATCTTTTGAGTACTTCACACTTCTTTGTTAAGCTTGCCTTTTGTGAGTTACTTGACCTGTTTGTGATTAATTTAACCTTTACAGGTACTTAACACCCTTTTGTATTAGATCTAAAACTGGACTTAGCTTAAAGTTCTAGCTTCACTATAAGGTATGAGTTAAGTACCTTCATTGTTCAATCAGGAATTTACAACTTTATCTTCCCCAAAAGTATGTCTAAGTATGGGTGGAGTAATGTAAAGTTCCTAAGACATTCCTAATTCTGTTAGACCAAGTATCTCCATTGTTACAATAAGGAAATAGCTAAATCAAATCTTCTAAAGTACAGTCTGAGTAGTTTTTAAGATTCACACAAGGGAGATGAAACAGCAGTTGTATTACTAGGTGCTGGAGACAGAAGCAATAATAGCATCAGGAGTACTCCTAAATTTAAATGAATACAATTATAAAACATTTTTCAAACACATTTTTAATAAGTGGAGAAATATTAATTGCTAATGGGGTCAGTCAAGCCAATGTAATAAAGATGACAATTCTACCTAAGTTAATTTATACATATTCAGTCTCATACTAAACAATCTACCAAAAAATTATTTCTAAAGCTGGAAAAAATAACAAAATTCATCTGGAAGAACAAAAGGTCAAGAATATCAAGGGACTGGGGGGGATGTTGAGAAAGGTGACCTAGCTATTACAGATTTCAAATTATATTACAAAGTGGTAATCATCAAAGCAATCTCGTACTGTGAATGGTAGATCAGTGGACTAGTTTAGACATATAATTTTTGTTCAATCTTTTTAGTAGTGCCCAACTCTCCATGACTCCATTTGGGGTTTTCTTGGAAAAGATACTGGAATGCTTTGACATTTCCTTAAGCTCATTTTACAAATGAGGAACTAAGGCAAACAAAGTGATTTGCCCAGGATTATAAAAAGGGTGCCCTCTACAAATATAGCTGTCAAGCAGGTATCCAACCTTTGCTCAAAGAACTCTAATGAGGGAAAACCCAGGACTTCTTGAGACAGCTCCTCCAACTCATGGATAGCTCTGGTCGTTAACAAGCTTTTCCTGATGTCTGAGGTCAGATTTGAATTTAGGAAGATGAGTCTTCTTAATTTCAGGGCTGATATTTAATCCTCTATGACACCTACCTGCTCCTAGGTACACAATATTCAGAAGTCAATGACCATAGTAATCTAGAATTTGATAAGGGAAGAGTTTATGACCAAACAAATGATAAGAGGAAATTATGGAAAATAAAATAGATAACTATGATTATATGAAATTTAAAAGCTTCTACACAAACAAAGCTAATACAATCAAGACACTAATGCATTGTTGGTGGAGTTGTGACCTAGTCTATCCATTCTGAAGAACAATTTGAAACTTTACTCAAAGGGCCATAAAACTCTGCATACTCTTGACCAAATAATAGCACTACCATGTCTATATCCCAAAGAGATCACAGAAAAAGGAAAAGAACTTACTTGTGCAAAAAATATTTAGAGCAGTTCTTTTTGTGGTGGCAAGGAACTGGAAGTTGAAGGGAAGTCCATGCACTGGTGAAAGGCTGAACAAATTGCAGTATGGGATTATGACAGAATACTATCATGTTATAAGAAATGATGAGCAGGATGCTTTCAGAAAAACTTGGGAAAACTTGTATGAACTGAAGCAAAGTGAAGTTAGCAGAACCTGGAGAACACTGTTATATACAGTAACATCAATATTGTAAAGATGATCAACTATGAAAGAATTAGTTACTTTTATCTAAGACAATTCCAAAGGACCCATAATGAAAAATGCTATCTATCTCCAGAGAGAGAACTGATGAACGCTGAATGTAGTTTGAAGCTGACTTTTTTTAAACTTTATTTTTATTATGTTATTTTGTTTGCATTTTTTCAACATAGCTAATGGGGAAATATGTTTTGCATGACCTCACATGTATAATCAAAATATACGCCTTCTCAAGAGGGGAGAGAGGTCAAAGGGAAGGAGAGAATTTGGAACTCAAAAGTTCAAAAAATTATTGTTAATTTTTTACTATGTAATTGGAAAATATTTAATGAAATAAATAAAAATAATTTTTTAAAAATAAAGGAGTATTGCTCAGGCACCTGGCAGAATAAATGAGGGGTGCTATAGACTAATAGTAAGAAAAATGATTGGGGTTCAAACCTGACTTGGCTACTTATGCTACTACCAATGTAGCTTCGGGCAAGTCATAGCTTCTCTCTGGGGGCTTACTTTCTTCTCATGCAAAAGGAGGGGGTTAGCTTTGATATTCTCTAAGGTCTGGTCTAATTTTAGATCCTATGATCCTATGAAGTGAGTTCAATTTGTGTCCCTTCAGAGAGTCTGGGTTGACTTGAGAGTAGAAGATAGGACTGAGGAGACCCTGGAGGATCATGACATGGGCCAGACTTGTTCTAGTTCTGGAGAGGGGCAGGATGGCCCCTCTCCACTTGCCCCTCCTCTCCCTTCTTTTGCCTATCCATTCCCCTCTCCTCAATCCCTCCTTCTCCATTTGTCCTACCCTTTCACAAAGCCCACTCCCCACCACATTTCCCAAGCTACTTGTAGAAGAGAGGCCAACAGTTCCCACTAGGTGAGAGTTACAGTACAATCAATAAGTGACACTGAGCAACTGTCTCTGGGTCTCATTTTACTCCTCTATAAAATGAGAGGGTTGGGTTAGATCAGGAGTTCTTTTTATATTTATATTTTTATTTTTTACCAATTACATACAATAACAAACTTCCACATAAGTTTTCTCAAGTTCTATGATTGAACTTATCCCCCTACTGTCCTTCCTCTCCCCCTCCCAATGCTGGCAGGAGATTAGATCTGTGCTATACATGCATCATCATGCAAAACATATTTCCATATTGTCCATTCTTGCGAGTAGTCTTATAAAACCAAAACCCCCAAACATAAACCCAAATAAACAACTGAAAAATCTTATGCTTTGATCCGCATCTGACTCCAACAGTTCTTTCTCTAGAGGTGGACAGCATTCTTTGTCATAAGTCCCTCAGAATTATCCTGGATCATTTTATTGCTGATAATAGTTAAGTCTATCACAGCTATAGACCAGGAGTTCTTAACCTGGGGACTAGAAACTTAAAATTATTTCAAAACCTATATTTCAACAGAATTGATTTACTTGGTAATTGTATGTACTTTATTTGGGGTATTTTAAAATGATCCTGAGAGGAGAAAATTTTCAAGGCAACTAAGGGCCAAGAACCCTGGATTAGTTATCTCCAAACTCAGATAAAGCAAGAATCTGAATTATAGCCCCAGGGCATTCTTTTGGCTTTTATTAGTGGCTGGGTTCCATCTTATACTATTATATCCTAGATCAGCAATGGTCAACCTTTTAGAGAGTGTGTGCCCAAACTGCACCTTTAAGATTCGTGAGAGCCCCCTGCATTACCCTAGACAGTGGAGGAAGGAAGCACTCACATTGGGATGCTGGGTGGAGGAATATGGCATGTGAACACTGTCCCCAGGCACAGTGAAGAGGGGGAACAGAGCAGTCCCCTCTGGCACGCCAGTGCAAATGTGCCATGTCTTTGCCAATATGGTCCTAGTTCAGTCTGCCCTAGGTAGGAAGTATATTTACTGTAATTTCACCTCAGGGAAGAGGAGCAAAGTTACAGTGAGGAAGAGAAGCTTAGCACTGGTGATGCAAACTGAGGGGCCTAGGAAAGGAAAAGTAATAGCCTGTGGAGAGCGAAGCATGATGGCATCACCAGAGGACAAAGGCAGCTCCATAGTGTCACAGGCATAAATGGACCCAGTCACATGTGTTTTCTTGGGTTTCATGGACAGTCCCTAGCCAGCCATGTTCCCTTGTCATGCATGTTTTGGGTAGGTTTTTTTCCACTGGTGTCCTCTGGCAATATGTTCACCAATGGGAGAGTGTACCCCATTCACATACTGGAGGATCTTTCTTTTGTCTCCTTCCTTCCTACAATATTTGAGTAGTCTTTATTTTGAACTGTCCTTTGGGCTGACTGATAAAACTAAACAAAGGTGTTGGAGCTCCTATGGTTCAGTGCTGAGCGGCTGTCTTGAATCTGGGATAGTTTTTCCCCCGGCTGGATACCTAGGCACACTCAAGTTGAAGCTTGAATTTGTCTACTTTTCTCTCTCTTTCTCTCTCTCTAAATTCAGGGCATATCCTAAAAGTCTTAGTTTTCAGCTATTAAAGCTAAAACTACTCGCTAAGATTTTTGGGACACCTTGTCTATGTATACACATATGCCATATGATAGCTCTCATATTTTTCATAAAATCATAGCATTTAGAGGTTGAAAATATCTTAGAGAGCAAGTCTAGTCCAAAACCACTCATGGGGGAGGTGAAGGGAGCAGGAGGAGACAAAGGTGGCGTGTGGAAGAGGCCAGATTGAAAACCAGTTCCTCTCATTTCTATTGTATAACATATCCTATTCTGAGCTTTGCCACAAGTGGGGTAGGGAGAAAATCAGAAGTGAATGGATGAGATTATACATCAGGAGAAACACAAAAACCAAACATTCCTCTTTTAAAAAAACATTAACTTCTGTCTTAGAATTGATACTAAGGCAGAAGAGTGATCAGGGCTTGGCAATTGGGATGAAGTGACTTGCCCAGGGTTGCACAGCTAGGAAGTGTTTGAAGCCAGATTTGCACCTGGGACCTCCCATTTCTAGGCCTGGCTCTCCATCCACTGAGCCACCTAGTTGTCCCTTATATCCTTTTTAAACCTCTTCTGTGGTCTACAGACATACTTGATATGTATGAGGCCAGTGTCCTAACAGGACAAGTTGTCAGGCCCTTTCTCTAAGAACAACGCTCACCAAAGAAGCAAGGATCACCAAGCCCGATCTCCAAATGTGGTCGAATGTTGAGCTTCCACTCCTGTCAAGGACATTGTCCCCAAAGCACAGCAGGCTCTTCAGCATGACGGCACTCCCTCATGCTGTCTGGGTGAATTTGAGAAGGCCATTCACCATTCAACCACCATGGAGCCACTTGTAACTGGAATCACGACAAGCAAGTTGCCATTCATCAGTAAACCCAACTAAGCCCCCAACTGGAAAAGGAGGATTTAGGGTTCGTGTTGAATGTCTGTGGCTTATAGGCCAGGTGGACCTGAACGGAAAGCTTATGACAAGAAGTAGTAAGCAATAAGGCTGCGAAGGGAGCTGGAAGAGAGCTCGTGGAGGACCTCAAATGCCAGTGTAGGCATTTGAGAAGGGGAATGGCATCGTCCCATCTGGGCCTTGGGAGAGGGTGATGGGAATGGGTTGGAATCCGGCTGGCCCAGAGTTCCTGTATGAGGTGGGTGTGGCTGGGGGGGTCACCTAGGCTCTTAGCTGTGGTGGTTGAAAGAAAGAAATGGAAGGGAGAAATGTTAGGGAAGCAGAATCCAGAAAATCGGACAACCAATTAGACATGGGAAGGAAGCAAAAGGGGAAGAGGGAGAGCGACTGCAGACTTTCAGAGCAGGCAAGTGAAAGGAAACAAGGACCGCTATGCCCCTGGGCCTTTTGCAGAAGGAGGGAGCTGGGAGGAGTGCAAAACGTGCCAGACTAAGAACTGCACCAGGAACTGGGAATTTTGAAACTAGGGAAGAGGGGGTGAGGGGGAGGGGGAATGGTAGCTGTCTTCAAATATTTAAAGGGCTCTCATGCGGAAGAGGGATTAGCTTTGTTCTGCTTGGCCCCAGAGGGCAGTAGTAGGAACAGTGGGAGGAAGTTACAAAGACACAAATTTAAATTTGATATGAGAAAGAACTTTCTAACAATGGGGGACATTTAGGTGTCTCAAAGCGAAATAGACTGCCTCTGAAGTAGTGGGCTCCCTCTCTGGCCATTTTGTTTTGGATCCCCATACAATATGGCTGCCTCTTCCAGCTCCAGGTTGAGACTCTGGGATGCTTTTTAATCCTGGCGTGAGAGGAATGCTTTTTCTCCACCAACAATCTAGTTCTAATTATTGCTCAGCTGTTCGTCTCATAATCGTTAAGAAATTGGCACTTGGGTTAACTGTCTCAGACCCCAGTGAGGAAAGCTCCCTTTAAGGGAACAGCACTTTGCGCCTAACCGCCACATCCAGGCCACAGTGTGAGTGCCCCATGTCCTATGTTACACATGGGGAAATTTGGGCTCAAAGAAGTGAAGTGGCCACACAATTTGTGAGCAACAAAGCATGAATTCCAAGCAGAGGCTCTACTCCAAGGCGAGCTAGCTTTATATTTTATCCAGCCATCTCACTGCACCATATTGCCTCTTGGAGCCAAGGGAAATCCTTATTGTGTGCTTCAGTGGGCCACTCCATTGCACTGCAGAGATCTTTGAACTCTCAGCTACCTTTGAGAACTGATATGAAGCAAAAACAAACGGCTTCTAGGCTTGGCCTAATCTTTTGTATTAGCTCATTAATGAGTCTGGATTCCTTCCCAATTTTTCATGGTGTCCTGGGCAAGGACAAAGGCTCAGGCAATGGGGGGCAGTGATCCCTCTGCCTGACAACAAGCAGTGGCTGGTCCTACTCACTGGTGAACAAATTCTTTCGGCCTTTGATGGTGCGACCAATGGAATGCCACAGCCCATGGAATGGCGGTCGCCTGTTTCAGGTCCTTCAGATGGGGCTTTGGGAATTCTGGCCAGCACTGTGTCCCTGGTGTCTGTAACATCACCCCAACAGCTGAGAGTGATAATGTCAAACAGTAGCTGAGGACGGAGGGCCCCTTCACTGGCAGAATTCTCCCGGCTTGGTCGGTATATTAAAGACACACACTCCTAGAGCATGTGGCTCCAGCTCATTCTAAATGCCTCGTGGAAGACACCTGCCAGTAAGAACACCATGTCATGGCCTTTAAATATGGGAAATCCTCACCACCCTCAACTAGAAAGCCAAAGAGAAGAGGAAGATAAATGAGCTTGCCCGCCCGCAACTGAGGAGCTTTGAAGTTCTCCTCCTGGAGCCCAGCTTTCTGGGGAAGGTGTTAAAGATCAAAACTGACCTCCTGGATTATATGGTGAGGCCTTTTGAGCCACACAACCAAGGCAGCCCCTAGTGTATTTATAGAACTTACACTAAGTGTAGGGTGCTGGCCTCAGAGAGGCTGATGAAGCCCATTTTAAATACGGTCCTCTTTATTTTCTCCTCCACCACCTTCATTTTCTATCTCACCACTAAAGTAGGCAAAAGCATTAACCAAAGCCACAGCTAGGAATTCCAACACCTGTGGCCTGGGCCAGGGCTCAAATGGCAGCTTTCACGTGTAGCTGAAAAAAAGTAGACGGAGGCCACGGGGGCTAGAAAACCTGAGGGGGCAGGAGTTAGGGGTAGAGAAGAGATCCGGGAAGACATGTCCCCTCGTTTCTTTGCAGAGCTGGGAGGTCCATGGATAGAGAAGAATTATATATTATGATCATTATGATCAACCAATATTTCACATAATGGTTTTGCTGATTTTTTTCTCATTTTCTTCTTTTTCCTTTCAAAAAATTCTTGCTATATGGGATAGCTGAGAGTGGGGATAGAGAGAGAAATAGGGAAATTTGATCTAAAAACAAAAGCTACCCATGGAATTTCACTTTTTTAACCTTTACTATCTGTCTTAGAATCAATACGAAGTACTAGTTCCAAGGCAAAAGAGTGGTAAGGGGTAGCCAGTGGGGGTTAAGTGACTTGCCCAGGGTCACAAAAGCAGATGATGGAACAGCCTGGTTGTGTGTTGGTGCTTTCCTGGAGAAGGTAAGAAATATCTTTCTTGTGCCTGGAAAAAAATCCCATGCTAGTTGCATTCTTCCTTCTAGCCATTCAGCAATCTGAACGAGAGCTGGCCAAATCAATCTTCCTCCAGACTCCCTAAGGTCTAAATTCTAAGACTGAGGAAGAGTCTTTTCCATTACTTATTCAGTAATCCAAATTAAAACTTGTTTTCTATCCAATTTAAACATTGCTAAACTGAGGCAAACAGAAGCAAGTCACTGAAAGGTCACTAGGATGCTCAAGAACAGCTCAAGAGACCCTACTGGTAGACAAGAATTTTCCCCATCAAGCTTCACAAAGCTTTTTGTTGTTTTTTACTGCTTATCTTCCATCCTAGAATCAACCCAGTATATTGATTCTAAAGCAGAAGAGTGGTAAGAGCAGGGCAAAGGGGGTGAAGTGACTTGTCCAAGGTCACACAGCTGGGAAGTGTCTGAGGCTAAATTTGAACCCAGGACCTCCCCGTCTCTAGGCCTGGCTCTCAATCCACTGAGCCACCCAGCTGCCCCCTTCACATATCATTTTGCTATGTGATCTCTCTTTTTCAATTAGGCAGCATGTTAGAGTGAGGAGTAACACTGGCTCTGGGGGCAAAAAGATCTGGTTTGAATTCATCTTATTAGCCGTGCCCCCCCCCCACTATCCATCAAAACTCCTTAGCTTGGCATAGAACCCTCTACACTTTCCGGGCAAGTACCCATTACCTACCCTCCTTCTAAGTTCTAGCTGACTTAACCTACCTACTGTTCCTGAAGCTTGGGCCACATCTCCCCCCTCTCCGTATTTGTATGGCTGTTCTCCATGCCTGAAATGCATTCCCTCCATACTTCATATGTCCCTTCCTTTGAGAAGCCTCTCCCGAGCCTCCTGGTTGTTAGGCTTCTTGCCCTTCTCCCCCAGTTATGTGTTTATGTCGCCCAGGTTTGCTGAGACTCCAGAAGATTCTGGAATGCCTGAATCAGAAAAGACTTTGGGGGTTCCTGGGGTACAAGTGGTGAGGCAAAGGAGGACAGTGAGGAGAAGCAAAGACAGGAAGACCACAAGCTGATACAAGGTGCTTAAATGGACCAAGGGTGGGCCAGAGAAAGGCGGGAGGCCAAGCAGCTGATCTCAGCTAAGAGGTGCCCGGCCAATGGGGCTGAACTGGCAGCCTCAGCGTGTCCAGTTCACAGCTTCCTTCTCCCCCTGCTTCCACCAGAGCATTATGCTGGGGGGGGGGCGGAATTCCTTGTCACTAAACTGCCCAGTTGCTTTCCTTTCTATCCCCCTCTGGAGGGAAGGGAAAGAAATCAACCCCAGTGAAATATTATTGTTGCCCATTACTATTCATCATTTTTTAATCTAATTCAAAGATATTTGATTTTCCCAATTACATGTAATACCAATTTTCAACATATTTTTTTCGAAATGAAAAGCTCCAAATTGTCCGTCTCCCTCCCTTTCCTCCCTGCTCAGAGATGGTCAGCAATTTGATCTGGATTATACATGTATTATCATGCAAAACATACTTGCATCCAGGTCCCTGTTGTAAAGAATACTCCAATAGAACCCCAGCCCCCCAATGAAACCGTACCTAGACTAATGTGAAAGATGCCAGCTTTGATCCGCAGCTGATTCCCACAGTCCTTTCTCTGGAGGCGGGTAGCAAGGGAGCGTTCTTTGTCACCCGGCCTTACTCACTGCTTTTAATATCTATTGAATTTTCGATATTATTCGACACTGCTTTCAAAGGGAACTGTCAAGCCCTACGAGTTCAGGTGGCGGGGACTGAGGGAAATCAATGGGAAAACTAGGTGCTCTCTAATTAGGGAGTTAAAATCTTTGGTAATTTCCAAGTAGATTCCAGAACATACTGGTTAGACTCGCTTTGAACCTGGAGGAAAAGAGTGATCAAAGGGATGAAGCTGGGCATGGTGTAGTTGGCTATGTATCTTTTAGCATAACTTGTCGCCCAACGCCCCACATCACACGCCACCTTAATATCCCCCTCCCTGGGTTCTAACCCTGCTAGAATTCAGTTTTGATTCTTCTCTGCATCTCCAGCACCTGGGTGTCTGCCACTGGCTTACAAGCTTGCTGCACTGGACTGGGTGTATAGCTTGATCTTTCCTGAAGCCAGTGGAATACTCATTACCCATAGACCCTTTTACACTCCCTCCTTTCACAAGGGAAGAAACTGAGGCTTTTGTCAAAAGACAGACTAGCAAAGAAACTTGAAAGAGGAAGAGGGCCAGAGAGGGGGGCTGCATTTGGCTTTCTTCTTTCAAAACAATATTAACAAACTGAAAAGTACAACGTGATTTAGGCCTAAGATTTCATGACTTCTCGCCGCCGGTTGGACTTCCTGGCCCTCCCTCACTCCTTGGACTTTAAATACCTTTCTCAAACCTTGGCACATTATGCAAGGATAATGAAAAGCCTCTAAATTTTAGAGACAGAGAGTTCAGTCTTAATTAGTTAGGTAATGTTGAACTTGGACCACTCTTGAACAAGTGAGTTAAAACCATCCCTGGAATGAACCTCTGGCACGACACAAAACACTCCCCAGGTCTTGTTTACTGTGTGTCCTCACAATAAAACCGGGAAGAGTCATAAACTCAGAATGCTGATCACCAGGGCAACAAATTACCTAGACTAGGGGTTGCTAGTAAAGAAAATGCTAAGTCTTACTGGAAATTTCTAAAGAAAAAAGTATTCCCCTTTATCCCTCATCCTAGGAATTTCTACTTTCCTCACAACCACCCTGGGACACCAATAGTGCAGGGATTACCATCCCTGTTTTACAGATGAGAAAACTGAGGCCCAAAGAGGAGAATAGATTTGCCCAAGGTCTCATGAACAGAAAAGGATGGGAATGAGATGGATGCAAACCCTGGTTTTCTAATGCAAATTCAGTGGATTTCTCTCACCCTATTATTATTTCATACAAGCTTGCTTTCTGTTCTTCCATCATATCTCACAATACAGTAACACTGGAAAAAATGCCGACTTTTGGAGGCAAAGGACCTGGGTTTTGGATTCCAGCTTCAGCTACTTCTTAACTAGATGACCTTGGGCAAGACACTCAACCTCTTGGGGCCTCAATTTCTCCATCCGTAAAAAGGAGATGGACCAGATGGCTTTTAAGGTTCCTGCTAGCTCTAAATCTGTTTCTCTAACCCCAAATCTGAATGGACATCATGCAAATTTTATTTCTATTTGGAGCTAAAATACACATATGTCCACGAACATATACATGTTCAGCAGTAAGAGCCCTGAGGACATCATGTTAACGACAGCCGATGAATGACTTTAGTACTTCAGGATAGTGCAAGTTCGTTTTTCAAGACCAGCCTTAGACCTTGGGGAGCTAAAGATCATTTTCTCGTAGCAAGAAGAACTAGACGACATATTCTAAAACATGTTTATCATTTTTAAAAAAAAGTCTTTTGTCATTTCTTCCTTAATAGTTTTAAAATATCATTACCACGTCTGGTGAATTTAGGGAACATGTGTTTTTAATATCATAATTACTACATGCCACTTAATAACACTGCACCCAAAATAATTCCCAAGAACCATTGGATTCCATTTCTTGCTGTCGGAATAGTAGATTCTTCTGAGAACATATGAGCCCACAGGTTGTTCACTCAGACTGTTACACAATACACTGCAACCATTAACCATTTACTCCATTTACTGTGTGACCTTAGGCAAGTCTCTTCTCCTTTCGAGGCTTCAGTAAAAAGAGGCAGTTTGATCACATGCCTTCTAAGGTCCCTGCCAGCTCTTTCTAGGAGTTGTAGCTCATTTTTAAACATGGAGAATGAATCTCAAGGGAACCAACTTACTGGCTGCAATGGTACCCTAGGAGCAGTGTATATTGTTCATGGTATGCTCCAATTTTGCTCATGATTTCTCCGTGAGGTAGGCTACATGAGGTTAGGAGCCCCATCTGACACAGGAAGAAATGCTGACTGTGAGGGGGGAAAAGAGACTTGCCCAAGGCCAGCTAGTGGGACTCCAAGCGTAGACCTTTTTACTTAACCCCTTGATGGAGACAGCTGTCAATGGGGATCGTTTCCTTCTTGTTGACAGTATTTCCAGCATCTCTGGGATGGGTTAACTCTGCTGAGGAAATAGACAAACCATCCCCAGGGCATACCCTACACTTGAGGATTACCAGTGTGGCAAAGTCAATTTTTAAAGTGGCTCTGAAATCCATTGGTTCTTGGCTGGTCTCAAACAGCTTCGATTCTACTTGCCTCTCCACTACAATTGAGATGAAATCTTTAAAAATTCAAAGTTTTACTCACTCCTGCAAATTCTTACTCGGTACCCTATTGTGTATATGTGTATACATACTGTGCCACTGGCATGATGGGAAATCCAGCCACTGCTGATGCTGTTTGAGAAATGTTGTGACAGCATTTTAATTCACTTCATCAAACGTTTGTTGTTGTTGTTGTTGTTGTTGTTTACTTTTTTGGCTCATTGTATTTTTGTGAATATCTAGACACAGTCTTTTTCTTTAATTATTTTTAGTCTGTCAAACATATCACAAAACAATTTGGTGATACTTTTCTACATTATAGATGACCAAGGGCAAAATGTCTCCAGATGGATTGAGAAAGGTTCAGATTTAAGCAGGTGATATTTTATGTCTTTTTTCTCAGAACTTTCTTTTTACTTTTTTTTAATTTTATTTAGATAATTTAGAATAATTTTCCATGGTTACAAGACTAATATTCCTTCCCTCTCCCATATATGACACACAATTCCACTGGGTTTAACATGTGCCATTGATCAAGACCCATTTCCTTATTAGTATTTGCACTAGGGTGATCTTTTAGAGTCTACTTTCCCAGTCATAGTACCACCAACCAATGTGATCTAGTGGTTGTTTTTCTTCTGTGTTTCTGCTCCCACAGTTCTTCCTCTGGATGTGGATAGCTTTCTTTCTAATAAGTTCCTCAGAATTGTCCTGGATCATTGCATTGCAGCTAATAGAGAATTCCATTACGTTCGATTGTACCACAGTGTATCAGTCTCTGTGTATAATGGTCTCCTGGTTCTGCTTGTTTCACTCTGCATCACTTCTTGGAGGTTGTTCCAGTCTCCATGGAATTCCTCCACTTTATTATTCCTTTGAGCACAATAGTATTCCATCACCAACATATACCACAATTTGTTCAGCCATTCCCCAATTGAAGTGCATCCCCTCATTTTCCAATCTTTGGCCACCACAAAGAGCGCATCTATGAATATTCTTGTACAGGTCTTTTTCCTTATTATCTCTTTGGGGTACAAACCCAGCAGTGCTATGGCTGGCTCAAAGGGCAGACAGTCTTTTAGCGCCCTTTGGGCATAGTTCCAAATTGCCCTCCAGAAGGGTTGGATCAATTCACAACTCCACCAGCAATGCATTAATGTCCCCAACTTTGCCATATCCCCTCCAACATTCATTACTATCCTTTGCTGTCACGTTGGACAATCTGCTAGGTGTGAGGTGGTACCTCAGAGTTGTTTTGATTTGCTTCAATCTGATTATAAGAGATTTAGAACACTTTTTCATGTGCTTATTAATAATTTTGATTTCTTTATCTGAAAATTGCCTATTCTTGTCCCTTGCCCATTTATCAACTGGGAAATGGCTTGATTTTCTGTATAATTGATTTAGTTCCTTGTAAATTTGACTGATTAGACCTTTGTCAAAGGTTTTTGTAATGAAGATTGTTTCCCAATTTGTTGCTTCCCTTCTAATTTTGACTGCATTGGTTTTGTTTGTACAAAAACTTTTTAATTTAATGTAATCAAAATTACCAATTTTGCATTTTATAATTTTTTCTAACTCTTGCTTGGTCTTAAAATCTTTCTTTTCCCAAAGATCTGACCATCAAACGTTTTTCTGAATCATGTATTATGAGCCAGGCCCTGTGTCTGACTGGTGGTACAAGGGTACAAACTCCATTGTCCCTGTAGCTCAAGGATCTCAAAATCTTCAGGATTAGGGGACTTCAGAACAACTCTTGTCCTCCCGATTCATTTTAAAGATGAGTAACTGAAGCCAGAAAAGTCCAAGGACTTGCCCTAGGTCATGGTGCCAGCAGGTAACAGAGTTGGAATTCAATCTCAGATCCTCTGACTGCATATCTAGTTCTCTCACAACTAGACCATGCAGTCATGGATCCAGAGAAATCTAAATCAGGGACAAAGTATAGTAGTAATACCAAGAGAGCCGAGACAATTGGAAAGAGAGAATGCTTTTAGAACGTGAGAGAAGTGATCAGGGAGGGAGAGCATCATAGATAAGGTAGCACATGGCCTGGGCAGAGATGAGAAGGCAGTAAGTGGGTTGGGGGTTTGAGGCTAGGGGTGGTAACCTGTGGGAATGCATTCTCTCCAGGGGTCTTGAATTGAAAGGAACCTAAGAGGTTATATAGACCAAAAGCCTCCTTTTACAGAGGGGGAAATTGAGGATCCGAGAAGATGCGACCTGTTCAATGTTACAAGGTACTACAGAGCAGAGCTGAGGTTCTAAAGGAGAATGGAGACCCATAGCTAATGCCTGGCTTCCCTGATCTAGCAAAAGAATGCCTTGTACATACTGCTCAGGATGACAAATTGATTGCTCTGAATTCAGGCATCCTTTAATGACACTCCCAGATCTCTGGAGCCAGTTTCTCTGTAAGAAGGGGGTGTGGAGGAGGTTGCTGAAAATTTGCAAAGAGTATTACAGAAAGAATAGACCCTGAAGGTCATGGGATATAGCCTCCCCCTTTACAGAGGACACTGAGCTCTGGGAAAATACAGAAACTTGTCTAGAGGACCAGGTGCGAGTTGGAGACCTAGAGATGAACACAGCCAGGCCTCCTTAATCCAAGGTCACAGTGTTTCTCACAGTACCACACTGATTTTACAGAGAAGGAAACTCAGATCCAGGGAGAAGGGATTTGTCCAAGGTCACACAGAGGATCCTAGATGTAGAAGTGGAAGTAATTTCAGAGATCAGCTAGTCCAACCCACCCCTCTCACTTTGAAGAGGAGGAAACTGAAGCTCAGAGAAGGGAAGGGACTTGCCAAGGTCAAAAAGGAAGCAAACAGCAGAGTCAGTATTTGAATCCAGGTCATCTGACTGTACCATTTTCTTACATAATCTGGCCACATCTTCAGTCTATTTCTATCATCATTTTTACCAGCACAAAAATGATTCCCATTTCTCTCAACTAAAGTGAGGTAGAGAACAGAAGTCCTATAGTCTCTGTCTTACAGATGAGGGCAATGGCTCAGTGTGTAGAGGTGGCCTCCCTGACATCCCACACTGGTACTGGGAGAGGGATCTGAATCCAGGTTCTCCTGACTCCAAAGTCAGGAGACTTCTTCTAGAGAAGGCCCAGAAAATCTCATTTAGTACAGCTCATTCTCAGCGATGAGAGCAAAGGTTTCAGTGCTGGATGGACCTCAAGGCCGTCTAGTCCACTTCCCCCAATTTACAGATGAGAAAACTGAGGCCAGTGGATGACAAATGACTGGCCCATGGTCAAAAAGCAAATTGGTTGTGGAGCTGGGACTAAAACCATGTTGCCCATCTTCTGGAGAGAGGTGGCCCAGAAGGACGCACTCACTGTTCAATCTCTTTCCCAATAGAGAAAGTGATGGGGCACAGACTTTGATCCCTTTGATAGAGGGCTGCTAATGATGGGGCTGCCTCAGATGTCATTCAGAGTCTATGTAGCTGTTTAGCACGGTCTCCCTGTTATGGCAAAGTACTACCAAGGAGGTTCCAGAACAGCCTCATAGAAGGGCAAGCCAAGGCCTTATTGTAAAAAAAAAGCAGTCAATGTGGAGCCAGAGGACTTTGGCTTCAAGTTTCCTGTTCTCTGCCCCAGTGTCCTCTGCTATAAAATGGGGGTAACAACAATTATACTGCTTCCTTTCCAGAGCTGTTAAATGGGGAAAGAAAGCTTGGTGGAAGCTGGAAAGCATCATGGAAATAGGGGCTTTTATGACTTGGCAATGCTACACAAATGGGAGAAAAGGTGTAAAAGGCACCATGAAAGCAAAAAAGTGAAAGGCATTGGACCACGTATCTCCCAAATAAGGGGGCAGGAGTTTGGGGTCCCTTGGTTTCTCATCAGCCAGGATGTTGCTTTTCCTTTTAAGGAGGGGCAGTGTGGTATGATGACTTCCTTGAGCAAACCACAGAAACCTCCTCATCCTGGAAGTTTACACCTTCTCGGACTTCTCACACTGGAAGTGTGCCCCATTTATCCCTTCTCTTCCTCTGATTGGCTAGCTCCTGGAAGTTTCATTTTAAAAATTCCCCAGGCCAGTCCTGTCTTCATCCTATTTAGTCTCTGGGCTTTCTCTTGGGTCCAAATACCTCCTCCTGCCCAGCTACCCACTCTTTTATTTGCTGTCTTCGTTTGGTAGAATGTAAGCTTAATGCAGGCAGAGACTTTCTTTCAGCTGGCATTTGTATTCCCAGTGCATTGTACCGGGCATACCGAAAACACTTAAATCAATGCTTGAGGATTTGCCTTGTTCAAGGCCAGACAGATGGAAAAAGCAGAAGCGGGATCAAAATTTGGAACCCAGAAGCCCCAATGTTGATGTTTCCTGCCCCTGAGTTTGGGGCTCTCTTTCTACTAGGCTATAAGACAACTTCATTCACCTCTGAATCAAACCCTCTTGGGATAGGATAGGAAGCTATTGGCTCCTCTAGTTTCAAGGGCTTATACCTGTAATGAAAACAATTTCTGGAATTTCTTTCATTTGAACCTGACCTGAAACTGGAAAAAAGCAATAAATTGTTAGATTTCCATGCAAGCACTACTGTCTGAGGCAGTTTCCAGTCTGACTATATTACCGTGGCCCTGCTCCTCTGAACAGGAAATCAAATGTTACTGATAAAATCCACTAAGAGGATAAATGGCCCACAATACCACCACACTGCTTATGTCTGCTGGCCATGACTATTAGGTTCTGGGCCTTGGAGTTCAGCACCGCAAGAAAAATATAAATTGGTTAGAAAGCAATTTGAGGATTGACATGGACGACTTAGACAAACTAAATACCTCTCCAAACACCATGATAAAACCTGCCACAAATCCACAAGTGAAAAAGGAAATGAAAAACTCCCCCCTCCCAGCTTGGCTCCCTTTTCCAGGCATGGGAATGTGACACGTGAACTGGGGGCCTACAAGAAGGGGGAGGCAGGCTGCACCTGCAGCCTTCCCAGGGAAAGGCCCAGAGCCTGACCCTGGGCCCATATCCTCAAGGTTAGGTTGGGGAGGAGCCCACAAGTCCCCAAACTATGTTACTTTTACTGCTCCGTATCTAGGTTATTTCCAGGCCTATCAACACCAGCCATCAGCTAGAAGAAGGCAGCTGCAAATTTCTCAGGGAGAGTGAAGTTATTTTGGGGCTTTCTACAGACAAGGGGCGATGGAGGGCAAATGGGATGGCCAGAGGGCTCAAGAAAGTGTCACGTGAAGATCAGTCTAAAGAGCACTGGTTGGAGCATCTGGACTTGAGTGCGAACCACAATTGTGCTTCTAGCTACTTGACATCTTAAGGAAACCAAGTAACCTTTAAGTCTCATTTTGGACTATAAAAGGAGGGGATTGGACCACATTATCTCAAAGGTTACTTCTCTAAAGCTATGGAAATGTGTACATCTGCTACCGTAGCATAGAGAGATTCTGGGTGTCATTATCTCAATTCCCACTCAAGCTGACAAGTGAAGTCCCCCAGAGGTAGGCTACATACGTTTTCCCCTCACCATCTTCAGGGTACCTTTGTCTTAGCAGCTTCCACGGGTGTATTTCCAGCCTTGATTAACAGTTGAGATCAATTAACGAGCCTGATCAAATGACCTTTTCGAAAGGAATGTACACCAAGTGAAACATTTGATATAAAATGTCCCTCAAGAAGCCTGGGACAAGGGGGCAGCCAGGTGGCTCAGTGAATAGAGCACCAGGCCCAGAGACAAGAGGGCCTGGGTTCAAATATGACCTCAGACCCTTCCTAGCTGGGTGATCCTGGTCAAGTCACTTAATCCTCCTTTCCTAGCCCTTACCACTCTCAGTCTGCCTTAGAATCTATACTCTATTGGTTTCAAGGCAGAAGGTAAAGGTTTTTAAAAACAGTTTGTGACCTACTTTCCCATAAGTACCTATAGCATCTGGAGAAATGTGGACTCAAGCTGAAAGCGTGTGTAGTAGAAGGATAACTCCTAGCTTTGGGTTGCTAAAAGTACCTTTCTCTCTCCCCTTTGTGGGCTACTTATGAAGCCCCCAGGTAGAGCATCGCTTTTTTACTGGGTTTCTCGTAGAGCTGTCAATTAGCCTTTCTGTATTAGTTCCAGCTTATTCTTATTTCATGATTGCCACCCATTGCTGCGGAACTGAGAGACAAGTTTAGGATGATGATGGGAAGTTTAAACTCCACCGGGACGCTAGAAGGTGTGGGAGAGGGAAAGAGCATCCCTTCTCCACTCCTGAGCACCGCCTCCCCAGCCTGGCTCGAGCTCGCTCCACTCTATAGTCCTCTGGGGCTGCCAATCCAAATCTACTCCCTAGAGTGACAGTCCATTTGATCCAGAGCTTTTTGCACTCAGTCAGAAGTCATTGCTTGATTTGTGGAGATTATGGAGAGGTGTTCTCACCTCCTTGGGGTAGCACTTCTTTTAGACGGGGCGAGCCCCACTCTTCCACAGCCAACTAGGGCTGTTTGTCCTAGAGTAGAGAAGTCTAGGGGCTGGGAGGGGTGAAGAGCCAGGAACAATAGGTAGAAATTGTGGAGAAGTTTGATTTCAACTTGATTTAAGGAAAACTGTCCTAACAAGTAGAACTGTTTCCAAGTGGAATGGGCATCCTTCATTGCTGTTCTTCAAGAGACCTTGGCCAACCATTTTGCAGGTGCTGAAGAGTGTGTATTCCTGTCTAGATAATGGTTGGGTAAAGAGCTCCTGCCCACTCAGAGACTGGCATATGGGAATGCCAGTGCAGACTCCGTACTGCATGAAAGACCAAATCAGTCCCAATGAAGTTGACTTTGGGCTCCACCACTGGTCTACCTAGGAACTTAGGTAAGCCTATGTGACCCTGGGTGTCCATGACTCTCAAGTATCACATCAACTTCAATCGGAGCCAACTGCCAAGATCTTCTCCTCTAGGACCAGGAATCAGGAGTAAACCCAATTGATGGTATTCCCATGAGCAGTTCAAGGCTATGGCTCAACCCAATAACTTAGGGATATATGGACACACCCCATTTCCTACCCCAGACACAGAAGCATAAGTATACATATGGACCATGGATGCTGACACTAGGAAAGAAATACCCAACCAAAACACTGAGGACATCAGAGCTACACATGGTCCAATCACCAACAGAATTAAGCAGTTTTGTCAGAGTGACATCAGCCCTTTCCTTGTTCTGCAGCTTGCCCTAAACATTCTGGTGAAATTTCCTATGCAATCAGCCTTCCTTGACATTTAATGTTATCCCCGCCACCTTAGCACAGCAAAAGTTTCCCGTGGAAACCTCTCCCTCTGTGCTACTGATGCCATCCATATATTTTGGGGGTTTTTTGGTGAGGAGAGAAAAGCCTTGTTAATTTATTAGGGTTGTGACTGAATTTACTTGGATATTTTAGTATCACGGAGGCAAGACCTTTAACAATTTTTGCCTCAGTTTCCCCACTGGTCAAAAAGGGGACAATGTAACTTTTTTCCTAGGGGGCAGTGAGGATGAGATTCTGCCTGGAGTAATGAGATCTCTTTTTTTGGAGTAATGAGATCTTAACAAGGGGTAAAGGGAAGAATTGCCATCTAGGCATAAGACAATGGAATGCTGGATTTCTTTTCTTCTAGCCCATAGGCCTTTGAGATGTGAAAAAAACTTTGAAAACTATTGTGTCACATAGATGTAAAGCACCTTCAGAGAACTGGAGAGAGAGAAACTTGTCCAACTCATTCATTGCCCAGAGGAAGAAGCTGAGCCCTGGAAAGAAGGAACTTGCCCAAGGTTACACAGAGTTCTCTGCACATTTGTTATTCTCTTATTCACAGCTTCCCCAATGATTCCATTGGGGGCTGACACTCTCCTCCTTATTTTGAGCCATGGCCAAAATGTGGCCTTTTTTAAAGGTCTAAAAACACTTGGTCCATCTGTTCCAAGTACGACAGATTAGGGAAAATCATTTAGCCTCAATGCTTTGAGCTCAGAGCATTCAGGCAACTCAACAGCAACCATTACAACTGGCCCCAAGTTCATCCTTCATGAGAAGCAGGTGCTTATTCATTTACTTATTAATATTTGCTTGTTCTGAGAAGAAGTAGAACTGTTCATGGTCTGTATGAAGTATTTGAAAGGAAGGAAAGAATAGAGTTCCTAAAAAACTTGACCATGGCCCCTGTCAAGATCCATTTGGGGCTTTTCAGGATGAGAGGAGGACTAGAGGAAAAGGGGAGGGGGAAAGAATCAGCAGAGTGTATAGGATCACAGATATGGAGCAGAAAGGGATGTCAGAAGTCATCTAATTCTACTCCTTCATTTTGTAGATAAGGAAACTGAGGCCCAAGGATGTTACATCATTTGACCAAGGTCATACAACTAGTAAATAGCAGAGATGGAATCCATACTCCTATCTCATGACCCCTAATTAAGTATACTTTTGACTATATTATTCTGAGGTAAGTAAGATTAAGTGGGCATACAAGAATGTTAGCCCAGTAGGGAAGGCAGGGCAAGCATAGCTGGGAAGGCAGCAGAAGCTATGGGCAATGACCCTGAAGAGGGCAACAAAGGGTCAACCACATTCATGCTGGCTCAAATTCCCAAATAAAAGGAAAGATAAGCAAGACTTTCACTGTTGGTGTTTGAAAATTTAGCTTTTAGGTATTACTGTTTGTGTAGGCCCTTCTAATGTCAGAGGAGAAAGGGGGCGGGAGACAGATGACATCTCATCACAACAACACAACATGGCCTCCTTCTAGCACAAAGTACGACACCTAAAGTGAAACAATAACACTTTTCTATAGTTGTACCACATCCAGAATCCCACTGCATGGTGGTTTCTGCTTTTGTTTATGGACACTAAAGAATTACATGCAAAGGTATTATAGCATAAACAAATAGATTATGTATCGACCCATGTTCTGTACATTTTTCAGTTATAACATCTTCATTAATATCATTATCATTATCAAAAATTATTCTACACTTGCCAAGGACAAAACATTTTATCAGTCACTAGGGGAGTCATAGCCAAACATTCCTCTACTGGAGTTATGAACTCCATATTATGAACCATAGTATTACTGTTGAGCCTTTCCAAACACTGGCTAAGCCTTATAAACTTTTCTCTGTTTAAAAAAATTCAACTAATGTCATCATACAGAAGCACCAACTAGATACCCAGTGCTCTGAATTGGTCCTGAGTAGAACTAGCAGGTTTCTTTTCTAAGAAGCAAGGAACCAGCACCCCTGGGTCACTGAGACAAGGATAGCTCTTCTACCTTGGACCAAAATAAACCACTTTTCCTCATCACTCACTGCCAAACACTCATCTAATCCAATAGGACCATTCCCAATCACTAACAACCATTACCTACTTTCAGTAGGAATAAATGATTCTTGTAGATAAGCATTGGGGGTAATCATGGAGCCCTTGGAAAGGAAATAAAGACCTCAGTAGGACAGAAATGAGAGAGGAAAAGAGTTTCAAAACATAATTTGGGGAATTTCAGATGTTTCTTTTGAAACTTTCAAGCAGCTCCCCAGGAGCAGAGCACATAGACTGCTCCCCCAATTCAGACATTCTTTAAAGTGGGCAACAATTGTCCCCACATCAGAGCTCCCAGAGAAAGATGAGTTGACCTCAGTGTTTGTGAACAGTGTAGATCAGAGCTCCAGGTCCCTGGGTTTGGGGTAGGACTTAGCTGGGAGAAGTACCAATTCCTCCCTAGAAAATTTTGGTAAAATGGCCATGATGGGGCATAGCACCACTGTTTGGCATTTTGGGTCCAGGTTCCCTTTACAGGCTCATTGGACACTACATTGCAGCTAAACTAGCCTACTTCTGTTCAATGTATACACTCCATCTCCAGCTTCCAGGCTGGCTCATTCCCAGACCTGCTGGCCCCCAAACCTGGAATGCACTTCCTCCTCACCTCTGCCTTTTAGAATCCCTCCTTTTCTGTAAGATTCAACATGAGATCTTCTTTGAGACCCTCAATCGTTAGCACTGCTCCACTAGATTATTTGCATTAAAGTATCTGTGTACATTCTGTGCCACTACCTCCCAGAATGTAGGTTCCCTAAGGGCAGAGACCATTTTTGTTTTTGTCTTTCTAAACCTAGAGTCTAGGATGGTGCCTAGTACACAGTAGGCACTTAAAAATGCTTGTTGAATAAAAGAAGTCAGGCAAAGGCCTTGGATTCCCAAGAAACAGTCATTTTGGGTAGGCCTAGCCCTACCCAGGGTTTCCTTTGGGAGGGTCTAGGTTATAAATAAGGTTCGTTGGCACAGGCGGCTCCCACTGCCTCAATAGAAGATGAAGCCAGTGTCCTTTTCCCAAATTCCAAAACTGAATGCCTACTCAAAGTCTACTGGGAGGGAGGTATGGCATCAGGCACAAAGGAGCCAATAGTCCTATTATATCCTGTGCTGCTCAGACCACATCTGGAGTACTCTTTTCATTGTGGGAGCTCCACTTTAGGAAAGCCATTGAAAATCTACCGTGTGGTCAGAGGAGAGCAGCCAGATAGGATGGTGACTTGATGCTAAACCATGTCAGAGGGGGCTCGGTTGAAAGAATAAGGCATGTCTGCCATGGAGAAAGGATGACTCAGTTGAGGATTCACAAGGGAATTTGACCAAACATTTAAAGAACAATTGATTCCAATATTCTATAAACTATTTGGGAAAATAGGTGAAGAAGGAGACCTGCCGAATTCCTTTTACAACACAAATATGGTGCTCACACCTAAACCAGGAAGAGCAAAACAGAAAACTAGATCAATTTCCCCAACGAATATCGATGCGAAATTGTTGAAGAAAAAAGAAAACATGACTGGGATGGCTTAGGTGTTCTGGGAGGGTAGGATGGGACATCACAGTTGCCTTTAAGCATTTTAAGGACTATCAAGTGTTGAGAGCTCACCCTTGTTCTGTTTGGCTCCAAGGAGCAGAATGAGGAATAAAGGATGGAACCTGCACATTAGCATGTACCAAAGCAAGAGAAAGGCTCCTTGCTAGGTCAACTGCCCCCAAGAATGTGCCATTTTTCTTCCTGTTTGATGTATCACCTACCTGGTTAACGTGCTTCAGCTTGTCAATAATCTGACTTATTATCGGCTCAAGACTCTTCATTTTCACATCATGGCTGCTAGCCTGACCTTTGGTTCCATTCTTCATCATCTTCGGGCTGTACCTAGGGAAGGGAAGAGAGTGGAGGGGGAGAAAGAAAGGTATGTCACAAAGGGGACCCAAGCACAGTGAGTGAGGTCCAAAACCATACCCACTGGGATATTTGGGTGAGCAAATGGGAACTAGCCTGGGCAAGTGGTAGATCCCCCAAAAGTGTTCAAATTCTGGCTCTTCCACTAACTACTTGGGCAGTGCTGGGTAGCCCATTTCCCTTCTTGGAGCCTCAGTTTCTTCATCTACACAATGGCAGTAACTACGCTCACACGCCCTTTGCCATGAAGCTGTTGTACGAAAGCATTTTGGAAACAATAATGCACAAAAGGCATGGGAATTTTTATCATTTTTATTATTGCTCTAAGTGGGATTGATTTCAAGGGGAGGTGTGTGTGTGTGTGTGTCCTTTTCTCCAGTTTGAGAGAGAAGCTTCTGGCATGCTCTTGGCCTCCCCCTCACCCCCCCCCACTTCCTGCAGGCCTTGTGGCTGGATTTCTTTTCAGGAGGCCTTCCCAGGCCCTTTGCCACATAAATTAAGCCCATCGGCTTCCCCCCTGGGCTCGATATGGGAAGAAAGTATATGGGCTTGAGCGAGTGTTTTTAATATATTCCCCCAGGACCTGCCATAGGTCGTGGCTCAAAAGTGAAGTGACAAGATTCCCATTGAAAGGGCCACAATGATTAGAAGAGCAAGCAAGTGTTGGGGGTGGAGGAGAACAGCTAGGCCTGGCCACCATGGGGCTGGTGAGGCTTCCCCATCCACAGCCGGCGGGGATGCTAAGTGACTAGCAAGGCTCCACCTCCGGCCAGATGCTGCTAGCCCCGAGTTGGTTCCCATCTCTTGGGATCAAACACACATTTGTCTTTTTCCTCTCTCCTCCATACGGCAGGAACATCAAAAGATGGTGGACTTGGGAGAAAAAATCGAGTTGGGGGGAAGGGTTGGAGGGGGTGTTAGGTTTCCCCCTGGCTCCTAACAACCAAATACTTTCACAAAGAAACCAAGTGACTGGGAATGCCCTATACTCCCTCATTCACTCCGGGTTCATTAACCATAATTATAACTCATTTCTCTAGTGCCCTTAGGGTTACAACAGACTTTCCCTTAAAGCAGTCCTTTAGGTGGGTCAAAATAGCAACATGCATTTTGCTAGCACTTCAAGATTTACAAAGCCCTTTCCTCAAAAGCATCCTACAATGATAATATTCACTCCCATTTTAAAGATGAGAACATTGAGGCTCAGAGAAACAAATAGCTATAACTAACATTTCTGACAAGCACCAGAGATACCTTAAAGACAAGAGCGAAGAAGATTTCTATGTACATATATAGGTATCCCCAAAGCATGCAGGATCTCCTAGAAGTCTGAATACAGTTTTAAGCCATTAAAGCTTAAGCCAATCAAGTTCAATTAATAGCTACTTAAGCTATTAAGGCTTAAAATTGTGCTAAGGCTTTTGGGACATCCTGTATACATGGCAGTTTTGAGGGGAAGGCATTTTATATACACTATCACACTTGAAGAGGGAAGCGAGGCAGCACAGAGGATCGAGAGCCAGGCTGGAGTCAGGAAGACCTGAGCTCAAATGCGGCCACAGACATCTACTGGCTGGGTGACCTTGGGCAAGTCACTTAACCCTATTTGCTTCCTAAGTTTCCTCATCAATCAACTGATCTGGAGAAGCAAATGACAAGGCCATCCAGCATCTTTATCAGGAATGACTCAAACAAATGAACAACAACAAACATCCCATGTGAATTTCACAACAATATGTGAACCCTGTGAGGGAAAGAGCATTATTATCCCTATTTAAAGATGAGAAAACCAAGGTTCAGAGTGGCCAATAGACTTCTCTATGGTTACACGACTAATACGGATAAGAGCTATGATTTGAACTTTGCATCCTCCCGATTCCAAATCTAACAGCTTATTCACCAAATCAAGTGGGTTGGGCTCCTGTGTTCTTTCCAAGGCCTCCATCCCATTCTTTTTCAGCTGCAGTAATAAATTGGTGTTCTTCTTGATTAGCATTTCTAATCCCTAATTATAAAATTCGAGATCATCATGATTTGAGAATGTGTTCATGGGATTTTCTTTGATTTCCTCCCACTGGGAGCAGAAGCATATGCCAATAGGAGGAACGTGCTTTGACAAACATGCTTTGCGTGTCCAATGTGGGTGAGGTCCATAAATCTAGGGTCTGACTTTGGTAACAAAAAGCCAAACTCTGTGTGTGTTGGCGGGGGGTGAGGGGAGCAGTGGGAAGGAAGGTTTATTGAGAAACAGATGAAAAACAACAATTATTACATTCCTTCTAAAATGGAAAAGTTGGAAATAGTTGGCATATGTAACCTTGAAAATTAGTTTCTAAATGAGTTGGGTGACCTTGGGTAAATTACTATAATCTCCGGGCTTCATTTTCCTCATCTATAAAATTAGGAGACTGACTAAATGATCTCTAAGGCCCATTTCATCTGTGACAGACTCTGATTCTTTAATTCGGTCAGTCTTCAAGCATTTACTAAGTGCCTACTGTGGGCCAGGCACTGTGCTGAACACCAGGGATACAAAGGAAGAAAAAAACAGCCCCTTCTCTCAACGAGCTCCCAGGCTAATGAACATGCAATGGACTACATACAAACACGGCATAGCCAGAAAAAAATTGGGGAGACTCCACAGAGGAAAAGCTAAAGCATTAAGGGGGAGTCTATAAAGGCTTCTTGTAGAAAGTAGGATTTTAACTGGGATTGGAAGAAAGCTAAGTGGAGCTGCAGTGGATTTTGCACAGGGCTGGAGTCAGGAAGATCTGAGTTCAAATCCAAACTCAGATACTTACTAGCTGTATGATTCTGGGTAAGTCACTGCACCTTGTTTGCCTCAGTTTCCTCCTCTGTAAAATGAGCTGGAGAAGGAAATGGCAAACCACTTTAGTATCTTTGCCATGAAAACCTCAAGTGGGGTCATGAAGAGTCAGGCATGACTCAAATGAATAAACAAAAAAGAACAACAAAGGAAGCTAGGGAGTGAAGAGTTGGAGGTGAGGAAGGAGAAAATGATGGCCACAGAATTTACTGGACAGCTCAGTAAAAATTCCTAGGGTCAAGAGATGGACTGTTTTGTTCTAGGAAAAGCCAAGAGGCCAGAACCATGGAATTCTAGAGTATACAGATAGAAGTATGAAGGTGCAAAGACTGCAAAGGTAGGAGAGGTCTAGACTATGAAGGGCTTTGAACACTAAACAGGGGATTGTATATTTGATCCAGCAGGTTATAGGGAGTCGCTGGAGTTAATTGAATGAATAGGGCTGGGAGGAGAAGAGGAGTATGGCATGATGTGGTCAGCTCTGTGCTTTAGGAACAAATTTACATTGGGGAGCCTTTGGTGGGTTAGGGGGAGAAGGATGCTTGAAGAAATGGAAGGTTTCATGGAGTCAGCCTTCTAGCCTTCTACTAACCTCTCTGTTTATAATACTGCTGGAGATCAACACAATAACCGAGTTCTCTCAGGCCTGCAAATGAGATCCAACTAGAAGGGATTTCTTGCTGCCCCTCTTGTCCTATCCTCCATCTTGTTTCTCACATGACACTGAATCCTTACATATGAATTCTAAATCCATACCGCTAGCAGTAATCTCTCTCTTGAGCTCCAGTCCCACATCACCAACTGCCTATTGGGCATTTCCAACTGTATATTCCAGAAGTCCTCTCAAGATCAACCTCTTCAAAACAAAGCAAAACTCATTCTTCTTCCCTTCCCAGTCCACCCCGCTCTTTTGAATTTGCCTACCTTTGTCAAGGGCACCATCTTCTTTTCAGTAACCTCAGCCGTCCATGATTCTTCACTCTCTATCACCCTGCATATCTAATTGGGGGTTACATTTTATAGAAACTACTCCTGCAACATCTCTCAAAATCATCTCCTCCTTTCTACTCACATAGCCCTCACTCTAGGTTGGGTTGGGCTTTCTTCATCTCTTGCCTGGACTACTACTGTGGCCTCATGATTTGTCCCTTTACCTCAAGTCTCAACTTTATTCTATATATGGCTCCCAAAGTGATACTCCTATAGCATAGCCCTGACTAGGTCACTCTCCTACCTGGATTTCTCCAGTGGTTCCCCATTGCCTCTGTGATAAAATGCAAACTCCTTTGTTCTGGCATTCAAAATCCTTCCCAACCTGGTGCCAATCTATCTTTCCAGTCTTGTAGTGAATCCCTTCACATACTCCGCTCCAACTAAATGTGTATTCTTGCTCTCCCATACATGGGATACTCAATTTCCTGTATCAATGCCTTTGAGCAGGCTCTCTCTCATGCCTGGAATATACTCCTTCCTGAATTCTACTTCTAAGAATGCCAGAGCCCCTTCCAAGTTCAGGTTTAATACCATCTTCTACACCAGGCCTCTCTTGAATCCCAGTACTTCCTTCCAGATCCTATTGCTGCGCCCCCTCCCAGTCTTTTCTTTCTTTTGCATACACTTGTAGAAAGCATAAGCACATCCTCACTCCAATTGAAGCTATGTAAGTTAATTGCCCTTGCCTTTATATCATCAGCACTGAGTGCAGTGCTTGAAATATAGTAGAAGCTTAATGAATGATCTTCCCAATCTTGAAGTTTCACTTCACACTCAGCAAATCGGCCAAGGTGACAATACATGGGATTATGCAAAACCAAGCATATTAATGCATTGTTGGTGGAGCTGTGATTTAGGGCAAACACATCACAAAGTAATTTGGAATTATGCAAATAATGTGGCAAACTGTTCCCTTCCTCTGACCCAGAGGCTCTAGTGCTTGGCATATGTCCCAAGGAAGTCACTAATAAAAAGAAAGGATATGCATATACCCAAATATTGACAGCCACACTTTTCTGGAGAGCAAAGAACTGGAAACTAGATGTCCACTGATCTCAGAATACCTAAATGAATTATGGTGCCTGAATGTGCTAAAAGAAATCACATCGAAGCATGAAAAGAATTATATAAACTGATGAGGAGTGAAACAAGCAGAGACAGGAAATAATGTGCACAATGATTGTAACAATGCAAATGGAAGCACTGTAACAAAATACTTGAAAAGAAATGCTGTGAAATGACAAAAATCAAGCTTAGCCTCAAGAAGGGAGATATGAAAAGCCAGCTCCCCACAATCCTCTACAGATGTAGGGGGTAGGGGTGGGGGGCCATGAGGGTGAAATATTGCATAAGTCATTTTTTTACATATTAATCAAATTTACTGAAATTTTTTCTCTTACTCTTTTCTTTTTCTTCTTTTTTATAAAAGATGACTCTCAGATAGGAGAGAGATACCGTTGGAAATTTAGGTGATGTAAAAACAGATATCAATGAAAATAATTTTTTTTTAAATTATGTTTTTTGATTGAATGACACAGGATGGAGGAATCACGGCCAATCATATGAAATGCAGGGGAAATATATATAAGAATTTCAGTAAACAGTAAGTTCAATATATGTAACGAGGTTAGATCACCAAAGAAGCATTTTGTGTTTAATTTTGAGCCCTGTGCTTTAGGAAGGATGTTGACAAGCGGGAGTACATCCAATGGAAGGTGACTAAGATGCCACATGGGAACTGGTTCAAAGAACCCGGGATATTTAGCCTATGACAGTAGTTTTCAAACTTTTTGGTCTCAGGACTCTTTACACTCTTTTTTTTAAATCCTTACCTTCCGTCCTGGAGTCAATACTGTGTATTGGCTCCAAGGCAGAAGAGTGGTAAGGGCTAGGCAATGGGGCTGAAGGGACTTGTCCAGGGTCATACAGCTGGGAAGTGTCTGAGGCCAGATTTGAACCTAGGACTCCCATCTCTAGGCCTAACTCTCAATCCACTGAGCTACCAGCTGCCCCCTCTTTACACTCTTAAAAACTGTTGAGGACCCCTGTCCACAAGGAGCTTTTGTTCACCAAGTAATATCCAGAGAGATAGTCTACAGTCAATGCATACAGGTTCATGAGAGTTGGGTGTTAAATTTTTAGTGTGAGAATTTATATCCTGGAAATTGGCAAACCTGACACAAAATGGTTTGGCTAATTGTTCTGCTGATTTCTAGAATTAAGGGTGATGAAGACAATGTTAATGCAAATTAAAAGTGTGGCATGCTTTTTGGGGTGCT
Organism: Monodelphis domestica; assembly: GCF_027887165.1. NCBI lineage: Eukaryota > Metazoa > Chordata > Mammalia > Didelphimorphia > Didelphidae > Monodelphis > Monodelphis domestica. The sequence continues at coordinate 49,903,521 of NC_077235.1, read as the reverse complement.
GGTTGTTAAATAGTAAATATAAGTGCACCCTTGGTTACTGACATCCACTGACATGTTAGAAATTAAAGCATCTTAGTATTATTATGAAAACAGTCTTGACCTTGAGGGCCTCTTCAAAGGGTCCCAGAGACCCCAGGGATCCTTAGTCCACACTTTGAGAACCACTGGCTGAAGTGAAACTAAGAGGGAGAAGAAGTCTTTAAATATTTGAAGAAAAGTCCAGGAGAAGAGGAATTACCCTATTTTGCCAGTCCACATAGGACAAAACTGGGGAGGGGTGGGGGATAGATGAAATTGAAGGGCGGCAGATTTTAGGGAGAATAAACCAATTTCCCAACACTGAAAGCTTGCCAAAGGGAAAAAAGCAAAGGGCTGCCTGGAGAATCAGTGAGCTCCTTCTCACTAGCAGTTCTCAAATGGAGCCTGGATGTCGACTTGTCAGTGCAGTTACAGAAGGAATTGCTATTCGGCTATAAGCTGCCGTCTGGGATCTCCCTTACTCTAAGACAAAGGGGCAAGGCTCCTCAGGATCCCCAGAAATTGCCTCCTCATCTCTCCACGTAGAGATCTATCTCAACATAGAGTTTCAGCTTCAGGAATCCTCCTCCCTCAGGGCACTACATGATGCTAATTGACATTTTTCTGCTCATTCATCCAATTCAAGAGAAGTTCCCAAACTTTCCCGTCTCCTCCAAGGAGCTGGAAGTTGTCTGCTACCTTGGAGACTTGGCCGTGAATCTGGCCCTTGAAATGAGGACACCTGAAGAGCTTCCTGGCCATCAAAATACATCCTAACTACTGTTGTTACACCATCAAAAGAGCCAAAGCAAACTAAGTGAAGAAGAGGTAGATGACCATTGAGGTCAGGTTCTGGACTTAATTTGTCAAGTAACAAAAAAGTATCAGTAGCCAATGCCTCTGCTTTTGCCTATAGTTGCAAAAACACAACACATCCATTAATGTTTAAATGACAGGATGCTAAAAGGCCACATGATGGGGATGTTACCTAACCATGAAAACTGGAGTATTTTTGTGGGTATGTCTCTGTCTCTGCCACATACCCTAATTCATTTTACCCCCTTTCCCCTCCTAATAGTCATCCCAACCCAAACCCTGTGCTACCAATCTTACTGTAGAAACTAAATGTTGTCTCAAACTGGATTGGTCAGCCTGGAGAAACGGTGAGTTTGTCATACTAGAAGTCATTAAGCAGGGGCTAGATAAGATAACTAATTAATAATAGCGATGGATATTTATATAGTGTCAAACTGCAAAACCCTGTAAATACCTTGCTTGCCTCATTTAATAATGCTAACCCCAGGAAGCAGGGCCAAAAGGTCTTGTGCTGAGATGAGGAAGTGAGTTTCAGAGAAGTCCAAGTTCACACCGCTAGTATGCATCAGAGGTGGGATTTGGATCCAAAATTTCCTAAGGCCAGCATCATATTCTCTAGATCACATTCCCTGTCTGGGATGTTGTGGAAAGGATTTCTACTCAAGTAAAGTTTAGATTAATAGCTTTAGCTCCCACGTACCTACTCTAGAAACTTTGAAATTTTCACAACTCTAAATAATGATAAAGAAATTGAGTTAGAAACTACAGGAAGTGATTTCTTTTACCCCAAAACTGGACAAAATTATATAGAAGCCAGTGAACATGATCTCTGTAGCCTTCAAAAGAATGAGTAAATGACTTTATAACAACTATAAGCAATGGCTTAAAGGGGAAAAATTATTTTCTATAAGGACTACATTACTACCTAGAAGATATGAAGAAAGAGATTGTTTTTCAAATAAACGCTCTCAGGAAAGGATCTGGAAGCAGAATAAACAGCTTAAAGAGAAAGTGGTAAGTCTTACAAAATAATTGATTTCTTATAAACTAGAATAAGCCAAAGAGAAACTAATGATTCCAAAAGACAGCAAGAAGTATTAAAACAAAATCAAAAGTTTGAAAAATAAAAGATAATATAAGATATCTCATATAAAATACAATTGACCTATAAAATGAGGAGAGATAATTTAAAAATCTCTGTTCTAAAAAATCACTGTACTCTTTGAAACAGATTTTTAAAAAACCTGGAAATCATATTTCAAGAAATGAAAACTTCCCAGATCTATGAGAACCAGAGGACAAAATACGACAAATCGGTCCACCAAGCATCCCCTCTAAAAGGAACTCAAAAATCCAGAGCTACCGTTTTAAAAGAAAAAAGTGCTACAAGTATTGAGAAACAATCAGTTCGAGTACCAAAGGAACTATCGTCAGGATTACACAAGATCTGACAGCTTCTCCTATAAATGGCAAGAGATCTTAGAATAAAAAGTTACAAAAGATATAGGCTGACAACCAAACGTAACTTACTCTACTGGGCTGAGTATAATTCTACAAGGGGGACAAATAGATCAAGTAATAGAACAGAGAACAAAAAAGCATTCCTGATGAAAAGACCAGAGCTGAATAGGAACTCTGAAATATATGCATGAGTCCAGAGAAACCTAGAAAGCGAAATTTATTTAAGTGTTTTGAAGGGTTGTGTGATTTCTGATGATTGAGGTGCATGAAAAGACTCCCGAAACATGGAGGAAGGAATGAGGCAAGTGGTCATTCTTATCTGAAACAGACAAAAGAGGGTCGAACACACCCACCCACCAATGGTTTGGTGTATAAATACATCAAACACAACAGGATAACAAATGAGTATTGGGGGAAAGTTAAAAGAGAATACTGTAGAGGGAAACAAAGCAAACTTTCTAAATCTTAAGGGATGATTAAAAGGGGAAGAAAGTAAGAAAAGCAAAGACCTAGTAGACTCTAAGGAGGTGTCTTGGACAATTGGGGAATGGCTGAAAAAATATGGTATGTGATTGTAATGTAATATTTTTATGTAAGAAATGATGGAGATAATTTAAAAGAATTCTGAGTAAATGAACCGATAGAATGAAGCAAACAGAGGCCAGACCATTTACAATAACACTGTAAAGACAGTCAACTGTGACAGACTGAAGTACTCTGATCGATGCAATGATCACCCAAGATCCTGGAGAACCCATGTTGAAACAAGTTTCTCATCTCCTGGGAAGAGAGGTGATGAATATCTAGGAAGGAAACATACAGTTTTTAATGTGGCCACTTGTGGGAATTGGCTTTGCTCCACTCTATTTATTAAAAAGTTTTTTCTTTTTCTGGGTTTACAATTGTAGAGGCTGACAGAGGAAGGGGGTAGGTAACAATAGGATGCAAAAGGAAATGATTAAATGCATAGAACGGCAATTAAGAAGGAAGCAGAAACAGAGAAGTTTTAAAAGTAATGTATAGAATTTATGATAATCTCTTCTTTTTTATTAATTTTTTCAGTTACACATATAAACAATTTCTGACGATTGTTTTCTGACATTTTAGGATTCAGATATTCTCCCTCCATTCCTCCCTCCCTTTCACTCCCTTGGGTGGTCAATAGTCTAATATTGGTTATATATCAGTACTTTCATAAAATGCATATTTCCATAGTGTTCATGTCATGATAGAAGACACCTATCACAACTACACCAAAAATTTCATGAAGGAAATAAAGTGGAAGATGGTATGCTTTAATCCTCCTCTGACTCAAGCAGTTCCTTCTTAAGCTGTGGATAGCATTTTTATTATGAATCTCTTATGGTTATCTTGAAACTGGGTTTGCCCTTCGTGGTTGTCCATTGTATATTATTTCTGTTACTGTATATGTTGTTTTCCTGGTTCTGTTCACTTCACTTTGTTTCAGTTCATAAAAGTCTTTCCAGGTTTTTCTGAACTCATCATTCCTTACGGTGCAAAAGTATTCCATATGCCATGTCGTGTTCATCCATTCTCCAAGTGATGGACAACCCCTCAGTTTCCAATTCTTTGTCACTACAAAAAGAACTGCTTAAAAATATTTTGGTACAAGTAGGTCCTTTTCCTGTATTTCTGATCTCTTCCAGATACAGACCCTGTAGTGGTGTTGCTGGGTCAAAGGGTATGCATTGTTTTATGGCTCTTTGAGCCTGGTCCTATATTGCTCTCCAGAATGGTTGCATCAGTTCACAGTTCTACCAACAGTGTATTAGTGTCCCGATTTTCCCCACATCCTCTCCGACATTTATTATTTTGCCTTCTGGTCATGCTAGCCAATATGATATACTTTTTTAAAAGCAAGCATGTGAAATGGAGCTTCATGGCTCTCTTATAGACTCTTCTCTTTGAATTCTGCTATGTGGATGGAAATGCTCTTTTTTGGAGTTTAAATTCAAAATAAAAAAAATAAAATAGAAAAATCCTATGCTTCTAATTATGTGACCACAGGCAAGTTATTTAATATTTCTGGGCCTCACTTTCCTCCACTGTATAATGAAGAGTTTGGACTCAATGAACTGCAGGGGCCCTTCCGGCTCTGCCATTCTGTCCCTGACTTCAATATCCCTGCAATAATAATATAACATATGAGACATGTACTTTTTTTTGGAAGGGAGGGATTTTACATGCCATATGTGTTCATTTACTTGGGCACAAAGGAAATCATTTAAAGCTGTCCCTGTAGCTTCACATTTCAATTCAGCTCAATTCAACTTAAAAATTATTAAGGTCTTCCTGAGTGTCAAACACTGGGCTTGGCGCGAGGCTGGACACAAAGTTAGGCAAGACACATCTCTGCCCTCGGATGGCTTCCAGTCTTGTGGGGTGAGGAAAAAAGACACAAAGACGAGCAGAGAAAAGAGTTATGAGAAGCGCCTAAAAGAGGAAATAAGCAAGCACTATGTGAATCCTAAGGGATAGCTTGTTCTTGACAGGGAGGGCAGGCCAGAAAAGGCTTCCTGGAAGGGGCAGCAGTTGAGTTGGTGTTTGAAAGATGGGTAGGAGTTAAAGAGAGATCATAGAATGGTGACAACAAACAACTCGCATTTACCAAGTACTTTAAAGTTTGCAAAAGGCTTTATACAGATTTGATTGTCACAACAGCCCTGTAAGATACTATTATCTCCATTTTATGGGTGAGAAAACACGCTCAGAAAAGGCAAATAACCTTCTCTGGGTGACACAGCTATAAATGTCAGAGTTAGAATTCAAGCCCAGGTCCTCTAGACTCCAAGGCCTATGTGCTTGCTCCTAGAAATAGAAATCAGAAATGTCACAATTTAATACACTGACAGCTGGAGGGGACCTTAAAAGCCATTTTGCTCAATTCCCTCCATTTACAAATGTGGGAACTGAGGCCTAGATTAGGGAAGTGACTTGTCCAAGTTGGAATGCAAGTCTTGACTCCAAATGCAAGCGTCTTTTCACTGCACCACAAGAGGAACAGAGAACATTGCCGTAATTCCGAATTTTATTTATCTCTTCCCCACCCCCATGCTGAGTCTGGTTTTCATGGTGCTTTACAGGCCTATGAATGCAGGTTCAGCCCCTTTTTGCTAGGGATCCCATGTACAAACAGGACCCAGCAAGCAGGGGACAGGGAAGCTTTTGGCAAAGGCACATTTCCCAGGATGGGTAATCTCTTTAGTTACACTTGTGATTAAACTAATTGCAATTTTCCTCCCCCATCCCAATCCTTGCTTCTCTGAAGGGCTCTGGAATTATTCCAGCATGGAGGGCTGGCTACTGGTGAGATGGCTGGAAGACGAGTAGGTGCCTCAAATGGCATACCCTCTTAACCAGGCATTTGGGGTACAAGGCAGAATCATTATTGTTGTCACTCTGTGTTTCTGTGTAGTTTGATGGAGTGTGAAAGAGTCTGGGGACCTGGGATCAAGGCCCAACTCTACCACCAAAATAACTCTGGGACTTCTCTTGGGCGTTGGAGTCCCCGTTTGTGCCTGTCAAATGGAGGTAAGGAGTGGACTTGATTGTTGCCCTGAAGTCTATACTCTGAAGTCCCAAGAGTTTCCTCGGTTAACTGTGTAAACCGAGGCAAATCCCTTCCCTTTTCTGAGTCCTAGCTTCCTACTTTCTCAGATGAGGAGGGTCGGACTTGGCAATCCTTACATCCCCTTTCAGCTCTACGGATGAGAAGACTATTCAATCCAATCTTCTTCATTTTATAGATGAATGAATAAATGAATTTTGAAATTTGTCCTTATTATGTCCCAAGTACTGTGCTAACTGCTGGCTTATCAATGACAGAGCTTGAGAGGGAGGATTTAGAAAGGGTCATTAGGGCTCAATATGACAGAGAAAGAAACTGAGGCCCAGAGGGAGAGAAGATTTGCTCAAAGTTACCCAGTTAACTGGCGGCAGGAGCAGGATTTGATCCCAGGCAATGATGATGACATAGAGTCACTGATCTAAAGCTGGAAACTCCAACCCCCTCCCTTGCCAGTGGACGAAAATGAGGCCTAGGACGGATTTGTGATTTACCCCAACCTCCAAGGGAACCCAGTACTCTTTCTACTACACCGTGCTGCCTCCCACATTCTATGAAAACTGCCAAATGCTTAAAAACCATGAAAAACTCTAAAGATCACTTGAGAATCTGCAAGCACCTAAGTCACAGACTACTTCGTGCCCTGCAGGCCCTGCTATTTTGCCTGGGCCAGAGCCCTGCCTCTGCTAGTCTGAAGAAAGGCAGGCAGCCCTCAGCTTAAGCTCCCCCAGAGCTCTGGTGGGGCCATTCCAGCTCCATACCTGCACTGAGGGGAAATCTCTTCAAAAGAGATCGCAAATATTCCTCACAAATTTTAATGACTAATTTAAGAAGCGGGAGAAACGACTCGAGAATTCTTCTGATTCCCTGCAGGGAAACATTTTGTAGAGACAGCGTTCTCGCAAAGCTTGGCTAGCTTTAATGGAAAGGGCCCCATCCCACCTCATTCCTGCTCCCAAGAGGCCTCTCTGGGGCATGCTGCATGTTGCATGTGCTCACGGCTCCATCTACTGGAGCTTCGCGGCACTGCACCGATCTGCCTCCACTACACCAGGGGCTTTGTTCTGGATTACTGATTTCCTTTGTAAATCCTCAGGCAGCAGTGGCCATGGTGGAAGAATGGAGCCAGTTAAGGAGCATAACTAGCTAGAAAAACAAGGCAAATCAACCCAGGAGGGGAAAACCTCCGATTACGATCCCTAAGAAAACAATCCTTCTACAATGTCCCATGCAGCCAGAAGTGGTCTACAAAATCAGAGCTGGAGGCCTCTGTTTTTTTAAAAATAAAAGCATGTTTGAGAAAGAACCGTGTGCAAGGGTGTTTCTGCTTCACTGAGCTCTCATGCCAAGTGAAATATGCTTGAAAACCTTCAAGCTCTATGTAGATGTCAAGTATTATTATTCTTTTTTGCTGATTTCTTGCGATAACGGGACTTGCAGTAATGAAGATCCTCCCCTGGAGAAGAAGAGAAGGGAATGATCCTTTTCACTTAGTGGTGCCTCCTTTGTGTCTGGCATTGACCTAAGTGCTCTACAAGTATGATCTCATTTGATCCTTGCCCTAACACTCGGGGCCGTTGGGTGCTCTTATCATCCCCATTTCACATATGAGGAAACTGAGGTCTACAGAGGTGAGTTCACACAACGAGTAGGTAGCTAAGCTGGTCTCCTTGACACCAGGTCCACCACTCCATTCATTGTGCCACCAGCTGCTTTGGACATTTGCTGAGCAATATGACTAGAGTTAAATCCGTAAGTTCTCTGAGCCTGTTTTCTCCTCTTTAAAGTGGACCTAAAATGCCTGTAATGCCTCCCACCTAGAAGGCCCCACAAGGATCTTCTCTCTGTGTACATCATACAGAAAATGCTTGGCAAACTTTCAGTGCTCTATACAACTCAAATCTGATTGATTATTCCCAACTCATCAAGGATCTGGGATTTCCCCATTGTGGAAAACTCCTTCCACCACCTCTAACTCTCAGAATGGAATGGGGGAGCGGCCAGTATTAGTCCAGGAACCAGGCAATGGACAGGGATGTGGCTCCCAATCCGCACTCAAGTATGTGCCTCAATTCCTAGCGCCTGTTGGCATCCTCGAGACAGCCAGGAGTGGATTTAGTGGATGAAATCATCCTCTAGTCTCCCGCCCAGGTCTGAGCTTGGTGGAGAAGCCTGTGGGAGAGGTGCAAGAATTCACCCTTGGTCACACAGTTACTAAAGGCTGGAGGTGGGATTTGAATCCGAGCCTGACTGCTCTGGCCGCTTCTATCATCACCATCAGTCTCAGTTCTAGCCAGGAAAATACCAGCTGCTTCTCCTCCTTCAAGAAATGGACATGTTTTTGGCAGAATAATGCTAGAAGACTGGGTATTCCAGAAATGAGAGGAGGCAGTTTTCCAGGGTTCCAGAGACCATGGAAATCGTGAAGTCCCTTGGGGAGTCTCACCTCTAAAATGAGGGGAATGGCCCCAGGGTCCTTCACAACAATCTATTTCTAACATTCGTTGGTTCCAAGATTCAAAGAGGCACTCTGGCGATCCAGCCTGTGGGGCGGACACTAGGCATGCATCTAGCTTCATTGTAATCCAATTGTGAACCTGGATACAAACATTTGTGTGAGGAGGGGACAGGAGATTAGTCTTGGAATGCTGGCAGAAAGGCCTTTCAACACAGAAAGCCAATGGTAAGAGAAGAGGGGAAAAAAGATGGAGCCCCCTCCCGCCCTCCCCCCCATGGTGATTGGGCCTGGAGGGGGCAGGCTGTGGTAGGAAGATTCCGGAGATTCCAGGGACGAGAGCAAGAGGACGAGAGATGAAAGGGAGCAAATTCTGAAGAGGAGCCAGCAGACTAGGGGAGAGAAAAGAGAAAGCACTTCTGAAGCCCTGGGACAATGGACAGTGGTGTGGGAAGCTGCTGAGCAGCTGCGCGGGGTCTTTGAGCAGACAAAAAGGGGAGGTAGGACATAAGGCAGGGGCCAAAATGGGTGAGAGAGGGTTTGGGGAGCAAATGCTGTGGAGACATGGCTAATGAGAGCTCGAGGACACAGCGCGCACATTCGATTCAATTAAAATGATAGAAACGGAGAAATAAAACCCCACAGTTCAAAGAGAAATCCAGGGAGAGTCATTTTTCATTCTCATTCACCCTGGAGCCATGAACCAAGGGGCTCTTCCTCAGCCCACAAAACAGTAACCAGTGAAGGGGAACCAAAAAGAAACCAACTCAACCGGAAACAAGACTTTTCAATTTAAGGAACATTCATTAAGGGCCTGTTAGGGGCAAGGCCTTTTTTGTCAAGCCCCCCAAGCCCCCCAGTCGTTAGGGCCCTCCTCCCCCACCTCATCACTACTTTGTATTTACTTGGCATCTATTTGCTTATTTGTCTGGCAGGCCACTGTTTCCCATGGGGAGAACATAAACTACTGGAGGGCAGGGAAGGATTGGGGATTCTTGCTAGAGTTTAGCCCCAAATCTGGGGAGGACAAAGTCTAATAAATGCTTTTTGAATGAATGACAAAAAATAGCACTGTGCTAGAGACTTCCAAAGTACTTTAGTTTCCACAGCCCCGGGAGTCTAGGGGCATCTTGTCTATTTTAAGGAGGCTCAGTGAACAATCACCTGCTTAAGGGACACAGTTAGTAGGGCAACAGGCTAGCTGATCAGTGCTCACTATGCACTAGCCACTTGCTAATTGTTGGGAACATAAGAAAACATGTTTAATTTAGAAACCAGTCCTGGACTTCAAAGAGCAGATATTCTAATTAGAGAGCAGGTATTCTAAAGGGGAGAATCCAACAGCCACCCCCTCCCCCAACCATGAGATCAAAGAGGAAAAGGACATATATGTGCAAAAATATTTCTAGAAACTCTCTTTGTTATATCAAAGAACTGGCCACGGAGGGGGTACCTAGCAATTGGGGGGTGGGTGAATAGATTCTGGTACCTGTATGGAACAGAATACTACTGTACTACAAGAAATGACGGAGGGGATGCTTCTCAGACAAACCTGGGAATGCTTGGATGAAATGAAGCAGACTGGAGTGAGCAGAACAAGGAGAATAATTTATAAAAGAGTAACAAAGTCATAAAGGAGAGACACTGAAAGACTTAAGAACTCTGATCAATTCAGTGACCAGCTACAGTTCCATAATGAAATTTGTTACCCAACAGTGATGTAAAATAACATATTTAGTTCTGGAGGAGGCCAATGGGGGAATTTGTTTGGCTTGGCTATACACATTTGTAACACATTGGGGGTGTGTGAATAAATACTTGTTAATTGAAAAAAACAAGAGCTTTACATGCCAGAGAACTGTAGATTTGATCCCAAAGCTCAAATGTGGAGATCAAGGAGTGGAGGCGGGGGTGTTACAAGGAGTAATTTACACTTTAGAAAAATCTTTTTGACAGCTGAATGGAGAATGGGTTGGAGTAGGGAAGAGCCTGAATTCAGGGAGACCAGTGAGAAGGTAAACAAGAGTACAATTGAGAGATGATTAGGATGTGGCTAAAGAGGGGGAGAGAAAGGAACTCAGAAGAGAGTCATGCAAGACAGAAACAGCAAGGCTTAGCAGTGGCTTGAATACGTAGAGAGTGAGATGAGTAGGAGGACAGAGATGTGTTCCAGAGTAACAGCAGAAAGGGCAAGGGTGGAAAGTTAATAAGTCTGGAGATGCTGACAGGACATCTGGCTCAAGATGCTCAAGAAGCAGTTGAAGGTGTATGGCTGAAGCTCAAAAAAGGGACTGGGACTAGATGTATAGATCTGGAAATCATCTCCACTGTATTTTTATTTATTTTGCTAAATGTTTACCAATTACATTTTTTAAAACCCTCAGCTGGTTCCAAGGCAGCCGAGCAGTAAGGGCTAGGTAATGGGAGTTAAGTGACTTGCCCAGGGCCACGTTTGTGTGTCTGAGGCCACATTTGAACCCAGGACCTCCCATATCTAGGCCTGGTGTTGTATCCACTGGGCAACCTAGCTGTCTCAGAGGCATCCTTTCAATGATTGCTGTTTAATGGTATAGTTTGATATCTGCTACTGCTAGGCCATCTTCTGTCACATTTTTTTCCCATTAGTTCCCTTGATATTCTTGATATTTTGTTCTTCCAGATGAATTTCATTCTTTTTTCTAGTTCTATAAAATAATGATTTGGTAGTTTGACTGTTATGGCACTGAATACATAAATTATTTTAGGTAGAATTTTCATTTTTATTATATTAGCTCTGCCTACCCATAAGCAATTAATATTTTTCCAATTGTTTAGTTCTGACTTTATTTGTGTAAAAAGTGTTTTGTAGTTGTATCCATATAATTCCTGTGTTTGCCTCAGCAAGTAGATTCCCAGGTATTTTATATTGTTTAGAGTGATTTTTAATGGAATTTCTCTTTCTAATTAGCTGCTGAACTTTGTTGGTAATATATAGAAATGCTGATGACTTAGATGGGTTTATTTTAATATCCTGCAACTTTGTTGAAGTTATTAATTTAATTTTTAAGTTGATTCTCTAAGTATATCATTGTATCATCTGCAAAGAGTGATAACTTGGTCTCCTCCTTGCCTATTTTAATTCCTTCAATTTCTTTTTCTTCTCTAATTGCTCCTGCTAGTGTTTCTAGTACAATGTCAAATAGTAGAGGTGATAATGGGCATCCTTGTTTCACTCCTGATCTTATTGGGAAGCCTTTTATCCCCATTGCATATGATACTTGCTGAAGGTTTTAGGTGTTTACTACTTATCTTGTGTTTTATAGTGTTTTCAATAGGAATGGGTGTTGTATTTTGTCAAAGGCTTTTTCTGTTATCTATTAAGATAATCATGCAATTTCTGTTAGTCAGGGTTACTGATATGGTTAATTATGCTGATAGTTTTCCTAATATTAAACCAGCTCTGCATTCCTGGTATAAATCCCACCTATCACAGTGAATGATCCTTGTGATATATTGCTCTAGTCTCCTTGTTAGTATCTTATTTAAAATTTTTACATCTAAATGAAATTGGCCTATAATTTTCTTTCTTTGTTTTGACTCTTCTTGGTTTAGGTAACAGTACCATATTTGTTTTATAAAAGGAACTTAGTAGGATTCTGTCTCTGCCTATTTCCCCAAATACTTTATGTAGTATTGGGGTAATTGTTCTTTAAATGTTTAATAGAATTCACTTGTAAATCTGTCAGGCCCTGGAGATTTTTTTCTTAGAGAGTTCATAGATAGTTTATTCAATTTCTTTTTCTGATATAGGATTATTTAAGGATTTTATTTCCTCTTTTGTTAGTCTGGCCAATTTGTATTTTTGTAAATATTCATCCATTTCACTTAGATTGTTAGATTTATTGGCATATAATTGGGCAAAATAACTTCTAATGATTGCTTTAATTTCCTCTTCATTGGTGGTACACTATTTTCATTTTTGATACTGATTATTTTATTTTCTTCTTTCCTTTTTTAAATCAAATTAACCAATGTTCTATTTTACTTGCTTTTTTTTCTTCATAAAACCAGCTCCTACTCTTATTCATTAGTTTGATGGTTCTCTTACTTCCAATTTTATTAATTTCTCCTTTTAATTTTTAGGATTTCAAATTTAGTCTTTGAATGAGGATTTTTAATTTGTTTTTTTAGTTGCATGCCCAATTCACTGATCTGCATTTTCTCTATTATGCTGATATAAGTGTTTAGAGACATAAAATGTCCCCTAAGTATTGTTTTGGCTGTATTCCATAAATTTTGATATGCTGCCTCCTCATTTTCATTCTCAATAAAATTATTGATTGTTTATATAATTTGTTCTTTGATCTACCCTTTTTTAGAATTAGATTATTTAATTTCCAATTAATTTTTATCTGTCTTTCCACAGAGCTTTATTGATTATAATTTTTATTGTCTTATGATCTGAAAAGGATTAATTTATTATTTCTGCTTTTCTGGATTTGGTTGTGAAGTTTTTATGGTCTAATACATGGTTAATTTTTTATAGGAGCCATGTTCCATTGAAAAGAAACTATATTCCTTTCTATTCCCTTTCAATTCTCTTTAGAGATCTATTACTTCTAAGTTTTCTAAGATTTCATTCACTTTCTTTACTTCTTTCTTGTTTTTTTTTTGTTTGATTTATCTAGATCTGAAAGGGGGAAGTTGAGATCCCCTACTAGTATAGTTTTATTGTCTATTTCATCCTAAATTCATCTGATTTATCCTTTAACATTTTAGAGGCTAAGAGGCATCTTTTTAAAAGATTTTTGAACCCTTACCTTCTATTTTAGAATCAATACTTTGTATTGATTTCAAAGCAGAAGGGTGGCAAGGAAAACTAAGTGACTTGCCCAGTGTCACAGAGCTAGGAAGTATCTGAGGCCAGATTTGAACCTAGGAACTGGGACTGGCTCTCAATCTACTGAGCCATCTAGCTGCCCTACCATAGAGATGAGTATTGAACTCATGGGAGGTGACAAGATTATCATGTGAGACAGTACAGAATGAAAAGAGAAGGAGGACCAGGAGAGACTCTTGGAAGACAACCATGGTTAGAGAGTGTGCCATGAATAAAGAACCAGCAAAGAAGGCTAAGAATTATGTCATGAAAAGATATAGAGGAAAGAATATCCAGAGGGAAGACATATTTGACACAGCTGAATGCTGCAGAGAGATCAAGAAAGATGAGGACTGAGAAAAGGTCATTGGATTTGGCCATTAAGAGATCATTGGTCACTTTGCAGAGGGCAGTTTAAGTTGAATCATGAAGTTATAAGCCAGAAACAGAGGGTTTAGAAGACAGTGAGAAGAGAAGAAGCAGAGGCATTGATTGTTGATGGCTTTATCCAAAAGGGTAGCCACAAGTGATAAGAGATCTTGGATGATGGACAATGGGAATAGTAGTATCCAATGAAAGCTTTTTAAAGCATGGGAGAAACATGGGCTTGTTTGTAGACCGCAGGGGAATGAGCCAGTTGATAGAGAAAGATGAAGATAAAAGGGAGTGGGGAATAATAGTGGGACAAATTTGCTGGAGAAATCAGGAAGAGGATGGATCAAAGGCACATGGGAAAGGGTTTGCATTGGCAAGGAAAAGGAGCAACTCTTCATCAAAGACTGGAGGGAAGAAGGAGATAGTGGAAGATGTCTGAATGATGTAAGGGAAGCAGAGGAGATTGGAGCTTTCAGCAAATGGTCTCAATTTTTCCAGTGAATTATGATGTGAGGCCCTCAGCTGTGAGAGTAGGGGAAGTGAGGCTTGAGAAGAGATCAGAAGGCCTGGAATATCCATCTCTTCTCTACATTTCCAGCTGTGGAAAATGGAACAGAAAAGACAATTAGAGAGGAACAGAATTTTTGCCTAGCTGTACTGAAGGCCCAGCTGAGATTAGATAACATAAATTCATAGTGGTCCCTGTCAGTAAGGTTTTGTCTTTTCCCTTCAGTTCCATTCAACAGCATGTGAATATGAGCCAGGGAGTCAGATGGTAGGAATAATGCAAGGTTGGGACTTGGCAAGGTGTGATAGGTAATATTGTGGGCAAGGAAATCCAGACTGGAGGATAACGTAGACTTTAAATAGTTCACCAAGGAGTCAAAAGAGAGAGAAACAAGGAAAGAAGGACACAATAATGCAAGGGCCTCACAGGCAACTTGGAAGCCCAGATTGGTCACATGATTTTGAAAATGTTCACCAAAGCTGGTCTAGAGTGTGACCGTCTCTGTGTCTACCTAAGTTGGAATAAAGCATATATCACGAGAATTGACTAGTTTGCGGAACTAAGGAGTTAGAATGTTTTAGGAGGTGTCACAGAAAGAAAGGCTGAGTCAAGAACTAAAGTAAACAGATAAGAGCGGTCTAATTCTGGACTGAGAAATAAATGTGGACAGCATAAGCCTCAAGTAAAGAGAACTTACTTGGTGAAAGGGGTCAAGGGAGGGTCTGGAAGTGTTAATCTCCCCCACGACAACCAGTGAATATGAGAGCAAGTACAGACAGTAATGGAAAGAGGAGTGAGAGAATTGATACTGGTTGGGAGAGAGCAAGATTTCTATGAAAACTAGAAGAGGGAAAGAGTGATAAAAGAAAAGGTTTAAGATGAAATTCAATGTGTTCATTATGGGAGTAGGCTGTTCAGAGGGCCTAGTGGAAGGGCCAAGCAGATCTGAAGAGGGACATTGAGGGGGTGAGGGGAACACTTGAGGGAGACAGACCTGAGAGAGAACAGGTTCAACTTCCTGGTAGACAGAAATAGTATTCTGAGAGCATATAATAATGTGAATGAGGAGGCTGCTGCTGTTGTTGTTCAGTGGTTTCAGTCCTGCCCTACTTTTTGTGACCCCATTTGGGGTTTTCATGGCAGATACAGGAATGGTTTTCCATAACCGTCACCAGCTCATTTTACAGATGAGGAAACTGAGGCAAATAGAGTAAGTGACTTGTCCAGAGTCACAAAGCTAGTAAGGAAGAAGAGGCTTCCTGACTCCAGGGCCACCGCTCTATCAACAGCAGCAGCAGCACCTACCTGCCTGTTACTAGGAGTATGAAAAATAGAAATAGCAGAGTTCCAGGAGACAGCACTAGAATTAGAGACCTAGAGTTAGAAAGAATCTTAGGGACTGAGTCTTACTCTCTCATTTTAGAGGGGGAGGAAGCTAGGCCCAGTTACTTAACCGTTCCATTAATAAGAGCCAGAATTCAAATTCAAGTCCTTAGCCTTGAACTCTAGTCCCCCCTTCTACTATGCCACCCTGTCTCACATCCTGGATCAGGGCTTTAAAAAGAACAATTTCAATCCACTTGGGATGGAGTGAGTTTACCTATAGCCTTGGCCAGCTAGCAACATGTCCTAGGAGAATGGCTGGGGACTTCCATTCCTTTTGTATTTAAAGTCCTTCTTTCACCATTCCTTCCCTTCAAAGATAGAACATGTTCAATATATACACTGCATACCTGTAGCAAATAATGAACTGAATGCTCCACTCTGCCCCAACACACAGACTCAGACTCTCCCTCCCTCCCTCTTTCTCAATCACCTCTCTCTCTCCTCTCTCCCTCTCTGTCTGTCTGTCTGTCTGTCTGTCTGTCTCTCTCTCTCTCCTCTCTCCCTCTCTGTCTGTCTGTCTCTGTCTCTCTGTCTCTGTTTCTCTCTCTCTCCTCTCTCCCTCTCTGTCTGTCTGTCTCTCTGTCTCTCTGTCTCTGTTTCTCTCTCTCTCCTCTCTCCCTCTCTGTCTGTCTGTCTCTCTGTCTCTGTCTCTGTCTCTCTGTCTCTGTTTCTCTCTCTCTCCTCTCTCCGTCTCTGTCTGTCTGTCTCTCTGTCTCTGTCTCTCTGTCTCTGTCTCTCTGTCTCTGTTTCTCTCTCTCTCCTCTCTCCCTCTCTGTCTGTCTGTCTGTCTGTCTGTCTCTGTCTCTCTGTCTCTCTCTGTCTCTGTTTCTCTCTCTCTCCTCTCTCCCTCTCTGTCTGTCTCTGTCTCTCTGTCTCTGTCTCTCTGTCTCTGTTTCTCTCTCTCTCCTCTCTCCCTCTCTGTCTGTCTGTCTGTCTGTCTGTCTCTGTCTCTCTGTCTCTGTTTCTCTCTCTCTCCTCTCTCCCTCTCTGTCTGTCTGTCTCTCTCTCTGTGTCTCTGTTTCTCTCTCTCTCCTCTCTCCCTCTCTGTCTGTCTGTCTCTCTGTCTCTGTCTCTGTCTCTCTGTCTCTGTTTCTCTCTCTCTCCTCTCTCCCTCTCTGTCTGTCTGTCTCTCTGTCTCTGTCTCTCTGTCTCTGTCTCTCTGTCTCTGTTTCTCTCTCTCTCCTCTCTCCCTCTCTGTCTGTCTGTCTGTCTGTCTCTGTCTCTCTGTCTCTCTCTCTCTGTCTCTGTTTCTCTCTCTCTCCTCTAGATGCCTGTCATTTCTCACTAGAGTGGTCAAAATTCCCCTGTAAGAGCCACCTTAGGTAACTCAAGTTCCAAAAGTTGTTATCTCTCTAATCTAAACCAGTTGCAGAGGGAAATACATACTGAGTTAGGAAAAATCTTTGTTAGAAATATACATATACATATATATTTAATGCTATTTAATTTCTTTAAAACAGCACTGGCTAACTGTCAAACGTTAGCAAAGATTCAGTGGGCCTATCTTAACTCTCAGAGAAGGACCCTTTGTAATAATCACATTGTTTTGATGCAAATGGATGCAGAAACAGGCTGAATATTCCTCCCTCCAATCTGGTGTACATTATCAATCTGCCTAACAAACCCTCTTCTCTAGACAGTGCAAAGATGAGCCTTCACCCAACTCCAAATTCATAGGGTCTGAATTAATGAGGGTTACTGTAGTGAAAAACTCTCATTACATTTACTAAGAACCCAAGCGGGGAAATGGCGACCCACTGAAACTTGGCTGATTCTGTTTTTAATGAGACAATGTTCATGGCTTTTTGGAAAACTAGTATCTGAGGATAAAACATTTGCAAGTCTGGAATGTCCTTGACTTTAGACTTAATGCAGACATCTATGAGACAGTCACTCAGAGATTCTGGTAAATAAATATCCTTGAATTACAAAATAACCAGCAGTTATGTCTGTGTCATGAGCTAGATCAATGTGAATAGAAAGCACACAAGGGTTGTTAACATTTTCACTAATGGACATTTTAATTAACTTGAAGAGATGGCCAACCATCCATGCATCCATTCGACAATGGGGGAAGGGAGGAATCACTGGGAGATGCGTTATATAAGTAAACACACACAAGGATTTTGGTTGTATCATATATGTGTGTGTGTGTATCTGTAACTGATGGTCTCAGAGAGATGCTTAGGGCACCCAGAGGTAAAGTGACTCATCTGTTGTGGTAGCAGCAATACTGTCTAGGCTCCCGGTCACAGAGCCCAGGCGGTCCTCAAGGCTGCCTTGGTTCAAGAGGCTATGACCTAGGCCTCTGATACAGCTGTGACTTCCTTCACCACAGCATCATATAGTCACAGGCCACCACTTGGTGAAGTTTGAGTAGGAGATCATGACAGCTAGAGGCTAATGGGTCAAATCTAGGCATTCTGCAGATAGTGGGAGGAGACACAGACGCAGACCCTGTACTAAGAGGGCAGAAGGTGATGACATTTTTCTGTAAGGAGCACTGGGAGCTCCTGAAACTTGGAGTTAGACGAGAGAGGACTGATTGTAAGCATATAGTGGGTGCTGTACTGGGACATCCAAAATAAAGGCAGTAAGGACCTTTCTGGCCCAGTCCAAATTAAGACATTCCTTAAATTCTCAAGATTAAGACATCCCCTAAATTACTCATCATTGTGGTTCCAAGCTGCCCAAGTCACTGAATTCAGACTTGAGAGATTTTAGGAGAAGAGGTTGAGGTTCTCCTGAGGCTCAAGTCAGCCTAGTCATGGATAGTGAGATCAGAAGCCATATGCTCAAGTCATGGCAATCGAGAAATCTGCTACCGAATATTTAAGGGGCTTTTTGATACGGGCATCATCAGAGGCCCCTCAATGGGATTGGGACAGGTAAAACACTGAGCCAATTGATATCCTTGCTCAGAGGGAAGCGAGTGGAAGCCAATCCCTGCAATTGGGTCATAGCTATGATGACTAATCAGGGTGATTATATTGTGGGAACGGATGTTATGAGCTCTTGGGAAGGGGAACCTTTACGGTCCTTTACAACAACCTCTATGCTGGTTATTATGGATGGCCCAAATAGGAAAAAACTTTGGCATTTTCCAAGACATCTTATGTGGTTATTACAAAACAACACACACACACACACACACACACACACATATTAGCCAGTTCCTACTCAATAATGGAAATGAAGGAGGCTGGGACACCAGTTTCCTTTCTAATAGCCCCTATCTGGCTAGTGAGGAAGAAGGATAATATATGGTGGCTTCCAGTGTAAAATCAGAGGCTACCTTCTTTGGGACCAATAGACCAACAGGACCAATAGAGAAATTTCCCTGCTGCCTCTCGCCCTAGAGTTGTTTGTGGGGTATGTCAGCACCAGTCAGTGACATCAGACACCCTCTGCTGAATAAAAGTACCAGGCTAATTCTTTTTATGAGAACAGCAGAGGCTGGGGAGTACATATATTCTTCTTCTAGGCATATCATTATTTGTAGATGATACAATGATATACTTAGAGAATCAACTTAAAAACTAAATTAATAACTTCAACAAAGTTGCAGGATATTAAAATAAACCCATCTAAGTCATCAGCATTTCTATATATTACCAACAAAGTTCAGCAGCTAATTAGAAAGAGAAATTCCATTAAAAATCATTCTAAACAATATTAAATACCTGGGAATCTACTTGCTGAGGCAAACACAGGAATTATATGAATACAACTACAAAACACTTTTCACACAAATAAAGTCAGAACTAAACAATTGGAAAAATATTAATTGCTCATGGGTAGGCAGAGCTAATATAATAAAAATGAGAATTCTACCTAAAATAATTTATGTATTCAGTGCCATAACAGTCAAACTACCAAATCATTATTTTATAGAACTAGAAAAAAGAATGAAATTCATCTGGAAGAACAAAAGATCAAGAATATCAAGGGAACTAATGGGAAAAAATTTAGGATATGGCCCCACTGTACCAGTTGAGTTTGCCATGATTGAAGTTCTTACAGAACATTCTTCTCTCCTATGGATCCCTCTGTACCACTGACTCTGCTCTGGGCAGCCACTTCACCACGAGGGAGGTCTGAAATTTGTCCAACCACCATCACATCTACTGGTTTTTCCACCTTCCATATCATCCTGAGGCAGCTCTGTTTAATTTTGGAATGGGCTCTTGGAATGACTGCTCCATCCTTGTGTAGCTGACTATAAGGGTTAGATGTTCTACCTCTTAGAAGCCACAACAGATGATAAATGGATGCTACCCTAGGAAGGAGGAGGAAGCTTCATTCTAGCACTTTCTCAGAACCAGTCTCCAGAAAATCTTTATTCAAGGAAGACTTACTCAGAAAGAACAGGGTTCTAGTTGAATCTCTCTGGCTCTTCCTCATTCCATAAAGTATGCATCTACATAGAGGCACCTGGGCTTCAAGGTACCCATTACTTCAGGGGGTAAAGACTCAGGTTCCTCCCAATTGGCAGGCATTTTCTCCCAGAATGTCAGAAAACATCTTTCTAGAAAGAGCTTCAGGGGTAATGGGGTAAAATTGGTGGGAGGCATCTTGTTTTTCAGTGATAATGGGAGGTAAAATTATCTTTGTGTCATTATGGTGATTGAAATTACCTGAATGAAAGGAGATTCTTTATTGGTCTGGGTAGTAATCTGGATAAATATGGGGGAGAATTCATACCTACCTTCTAGGTAGAAAAAGAGAGTTCTTCAGCAGAAGCCTCTAAAGAGGAAAAGAGTTGATGCCACTTCCCTCAGGAGGCTCCCAGGGAGGGGAAAGTTATGGTTTAAGGACCAGGGAACACTGAGCAGATTATATGTAGTAAGTATTAATATCAAGTCAGATCCTACCCAGAATAGGATGCATTCAAGAGTGGAATGACTTCTTGGCTCCCTTATTACAGATGAGCCTGACCTACGATGAAGATCTATGATTATGGCTGGAGTGTCATTATCTTCCCTGTGTCTTGGGGCTCCTCATGTTCATCACCATTACACTACTTTGTGGGATCTGCAGTGAATTGCCCTAGACATCACCTGCGACATGGAGGAGCCAGGATTTAGTTCTACCAAAGGGAGAAGGCAAACCCTATCATTTCTGATCTTCATTCTCCCTTATGGTTGATATTTGGTCACTCTGATACTGCTCTCCTTCAGCAGACCATTATTGTGTTAGCTGGTTTTCTTTTCTGTTATTAGATCTCTGTTTTTCTTTTACCTGCATTGAGTTCTTTCTCTGGAGCTCTCTGAAGTCTGATTTGTCTTGCAAAGATCTAAGACCACTTATGTGATAGAAATTCCTCTACAACAGAGTGGGCAAACTGTGACTCGCTAGCCAAATCTGGCCCACCACCTGCTTTTGTATAGCTAATGAATTAGGAATGGCTTTTATATTTTTTTAATAAATAAAACTTGATTTACAAATGTAAAAACATTCCTAGCTCATGGTCTATACAAAAATAGGTGATAGGTATGATTTGACCTGAAGGCCCCTCCCTCTATAAGGCCTTTAGGGTCTTGCCACCAAAGGGTGGATGTTGGAAGACCAATAGCTATTTGGTTTTGATGATATAAGCTGGGCTAGTTTTTTCCTGAGTCAAAGAATCTCTTCTTGACACTTGACTGGCTCAAGGCACTATACCTGGAGTCACTGACCCAGCTTCCCATTTATCTATGACAAAAAAGACCAGCCTATGAGGAATCTGTACCAATGGCCCATTTCAATGTGAGTCAATTGACTCTCAAGATCTATGTATAATTACAGTTCTTTTAATTTAAAAAATATCAATGTACTTATGTATGAAGATGAGGGAACCTATAGCTAGCTAAGTGTTGGTTTATAAGTGGCACATTTTGTACCAATCTTGATTCTGGACCACCAAACTGGCCTGGGTCTGGCCTGGTCCAGAATAGCTATGGTCAACTAGCCAGTATGTGTTAGGGACCAGGCTTGAACCTGGTATACGTGAACTATACTACAGCTATAATGTGGAATAAAGTATGTTAGAATTCAGAGAGGTACAGAGTGCTAGCAATGGGAAGTGTGGGGGAGAATTGATCAAATTTGATCAAAAAAGGAAAATTCATATCCTTGAGTGCATATATTAACAAATTAGAGAGGGCAAGAGATCAATGAATTGGAAATGCAAATAAAAAAACTTGAACGTGAACAAATTAAAAACCCCCAGAAGAAAACCAAACTAGAGATCCTAAAAACTAAGGGAGAAATTAATAAAATTGAAAGTGATAGAACTATTGAACTAATAAATAAGCCTAGAAGCTGGTACTTTGAGAAAACAAACAAAATAGACAAAGTACTGGTCAATCTAATTTAAAAAAGGAAAGAAGAAAAGCAAATTAAAAGCATCAAAGATGAAAAGGGGGACATCACCTCCAACAAAGAGGAAATTAAGGCAATCATTAAAAACTACTTTGCCCAATTATACGGCAATAAATATACCAATCTAGGCGATATGGATGAATATTTACAAAAATATAAATTGCCTAGACTAACAGAAGAAGAAATAGAATTCTTAAATAATCCCATATCAGAAAAAGAAATCCAACAGGCCATCAAAGAACTCCCTAAGAAAAAATCCCCAGGGCCTGATGGATTCACAAGTGAATTCTATCAAACGTTCAAAGAACAGCTAATCTCAATACTATACAAACTATTTGACATAATAAGTAAAGAGGGAGTTCTACCAAATTCCTTTTATGACACAAAAATGGTACTGATTCCAAAGCCAGGCAGGTCAAAAAAGGAGAAAGAAAACTATAGACCAATTTCCCTAATGAATATAGATGCAAAAATCCTAAATAGGATACTAGCAAAAAGACTCCAGCAAGTGATCACGAGGGCCATTCATCATGATCAAATAGGATTCATACCAGGAATGCAGGACTGGTTCAATATTAGGAAAACCATCCACATAATTGACCATATCAACAAGCAAACCAACAAAAATCACATGATTATTTCAATAGACGCAGAAAAAGCCTTTGATAAAATACAACACCCATTCCTATTAAAAACACTAGAAAGTATAGGAATAGAAGGGCCTTTCCTAAAAATAATAAACAGTATATATCTAAAACCATCGGCAAACATCATCTGCAATGGGGATAAACTAGATGCATTCCCAATAAGATCAGGAGTGAAACAAGGATGCCCATTATCACCTCTATTATTTAACATTGTACTAGAAACACTAGCAGTAGCAATTAGAGAAGAAAAAGAAATTGAAGGCATTAAAATAGGCAAGGAGGAGACCAAGTTATCACTCTTTGAGGATGATATGATGGTCTACTTAAAGAATCCCAGAAAATCAACAAAAAAGCTAATCAAAATAATCAACAACTTTAGCAAAGTTGCAGGATACAAAATAAACCCACATAAGTCATCAGCATTCCTATACATTTCCAACACATCTCAGCAGCAAGAATTAGAAAGAGAAATCCCATTCAAAATCACCTTAGACAAAATAAAATATTTTGGAATTTATCTCCCGAGACAAACACAGGAACTATATGAACACAACTACAAAACACTTTCCACACAACTAAAACTAGACTTGAGCAATTGGAAAAACATTAACTGCTCATGGGTAGGATGAGCCAATATAATAAAAATGAACATCCTACCCAAACTGATCTATCTATTTAGTGCCATACCCATTGAACTTCCAAAAAATTTTTTACTGAATTAGAAAAACACATAACAAAGTTCATTTTGAAGGACAAAGGATCAAGGATATCTAGGGAAATAATGAAAAAAAAAATACAAAGGAAGGGGGCCTTGCAGTCCCAGATCTCAAACTATACTATAAAGCAGTGGTCATCAAAACAATTTGGTACTGGCTAAGAGACAGAAAGAAGGATCAGTGGAATAGACTTGGGGTAAATGACCTCAGCAAGACAGTCTATGACAAACCCAAAGACCCCAGCTTTTGGGACAAAAATCCACTATTTGACAAAAACTGCTGGGAAAACTGGAAGACGGTGTGGAAGAGACTAGGTCAGGATCAACACCTCACACCCCACACCAAGATAAACTCAGAATGGGTGAATGACTTGAACATAAAGAAGGAAACTATAAGTAAATTAGGTGAACACAGAATAGTATACATGTCAGACCTTTGGGAAGGGAAAGACTTTAAAACCAAGCAAGAGCTAGAAAAAAATCACAAAATGTAAAATAAATAATTTTGATTACATCAAATTAAAAAGTTTTTGTGCAAACAAAACCAATATAACTAAAATCAGAAGGGAGGCAACAAATTGGGAAACAATCTTC
Source organism: Monodelphis domestica (assembly GCF_027887165.1). Classification (NCBI taxonomy): domain Eukaryota; kingdom Metazoa; phylum Chordata; class Mammalia; order Didelphimorphia; family Didelphidae; genus Monodelphis; species Monodelphis domestica. The sequence goes on along the minus strand of NC_077235.1, from coordinate 49,879,739 downwards.
ATAACAAAAACCTCTGACAAAGGCTTAATTACTCAAATTTATAAAGAGCTAAATCAATTGTACAGAACATCAAGCCATTCTTCAATTGATAAATGGGCTAGGGACATGAATAGGCAGTTTTCAGATAAAGAAATCAAAACTATTAATAAGCACATGAAAAAGTGTTCTAAATCTCTTGTAATCAGAGAGATGCAAATCAAAACAACTCTGAGGTATCACCTCACACCCAGCAGACTGGCTAACATGACAGCAATGGAAAGTAATGAATGCTGGAGGGGATGTGGCAAAGTTGGGACATTAATTCTTTGCTGGTGGAGTTGTGAATTGATCCAGCCATTCTGGAGGGTAATTTGGAACTATTCCCAAAGGGTGATAAAGGACTGTTTACCATTTGATCCAGTCATAGTACTGCTGGGTTTATACCCCAAAGAGATAATAAAGAAAAAGACGTACAAAAATATTCATAGCTGTGCTTTTTGTGGTGGCAAAAAAAATTGGAAAATGAGGGGATGCCCTTCAATTGGGGAATGGCTCAACAAATTGTGTATATGTTGGTGATGGAATACTATTGTGCTCAAAGGAATAATAAAGTGGAGGAATTCCATGGGGACTGGAACAACCTCCAGGAATGGATACAGAGTGAAAGGAGCAGAACCAGGAGAATACTGTACACAGAGACGGATACACTGTGGTACAATCAAATGTAACGGACTTTTCCATTAGTGGCAATGCAGTGATCCTGAACAATTTGGAGGAATCTGTGAGAAAAACCACTATCCACATCCAGAGGAAACACTGTGGGAGTAAAATCACCAAAGAAAAACAACTGCTTGAATACATGGATTGAAGGGATAGGGTTGGGGATGTAGACTCCAAATGAACATCCTAGTGCAGACAACAACTTTGAAATAGGTTCTGATCAAGGACACAAGTAATACCCAATGAAATTGTGCATTGGCTGTGGGAAGGGTGAGTGGAGGGGAGGGAGGGAAATAATGTGATTATTGTAACCAAGGAATAATGTTCTAAATTGACTAAATAAACTAATTCAAATGGGAAAAAAATAAAAAAAAATCAAAGCACAAAAAAAGGATTGAAATCTCCAGGCCAAAGTCTTAGATCAGTGATGGTGAACCTTTTAAAGATGGAGTGCCATGCCATGTCCCCCGCCCCCACCCCAGACAGATGAGGGAGGAAGCGCTCCCATTGAGCTGCTGGGCAGAGGGGGTGGGTGATTAAAGGTGTGTGTGTGGAGAGGGTGAGGAGAGAGGCCCACATCCAATCCTTTTCTAACCATACTGTTTTATTCTGGTCCATGTCATTTCAAAAAACTAAATCTTCCATGGAGAAGCCACTCAGCTCACTGGATTCCTTCACTGGGTCTTGTAACAAATCTCTGGATCCCAGAATTGGAAGGAACCTGAGTAACTCCCTAGTACAACTCATATTAGAAGATGAATCTCCATTTCATCATATCACATCACACAAGTAGTCAACTGGTCTTTGCCTAAATAATCTTTGGTGAGAAGAACCCAGTACCTCCCCTCCTAAAGGAGCTGATTCCACTTTTGGACAGCTCTTCTTGTTCCTCCCCTCCAATAAACATGAAGTCCAAATTTTCCTCTTTGTAGCTTCCAATCATAGTTCCTCACGTTGATAAACCCAATATTACTAATCCACCTTCTACCTAATAACTCTTCAAATACTGGAAGACAGAAAATGTCACCCTTGAGTCCTCTCTGGCTAAGCAGTCTTTAAATAGGTGATGACTGTCTTGGGTCATTTCCAAATATCTAGCTTACGGTTTCCCTCCTCTTCCTATGATGTAGACAAAGGCATCTGTAAAGAGACATGGTCTGCGTAGCAGCAAGAGTGGGTCTTGGAGTCAGAAAAATCTGGTTTTAAGTACTATCACTGATGAATCTCGGTGATGGGAACCTCACTCACCTCATAATGCCTCAAGAAAGTTTCTGAAGCCCATAAGCTGTGGAGATCATGAAAACGTGCATTGGTGAAAGGAATTCCCTCACTGGAAGTTCAGTACACAAATGAAACACAGGTTTTATCCCCAAAATGGTTGGAAAGAACTCGTCTGGGTGTGTGCAAGTGTGATACATTTTCTTCTAGAAACATGGCAACTGCAGGAGCCATCCTTTCTCTGGGACATGAAAAGAAACTCAATTTACCTACTGGAGAATATTGGCATAGCCATGTACACAGCTAGAGTCTAATTGAGACCTTTTGCTCTCAGATTGGATTGTAAGGTATTAGAAGTTGATTTTGTTCTATAGTATTGAAATTAGTATTTGTATGTAGAATGCTGAAGGGAAAATCTCTGAGCATCTCCAACAGAGGGCCTTTATCCTCAGTTGAGAGAAGCCTTCATAACAATGGCCAGGAGATTTAGAGATGAAGACCTGGGTCCCAGAAAGCAGTTCTTATTCTGTGTAGTTTTAATTACTTCTGAATTTCTCCCCTAAAACTAGTTGAGAAGGTCTCCAAGCCTCCCTAGCAGAGTAAAGTGTCCATCAGGGCCCAAAGAGCCCCAAACACTAAGGATCATAAATTGATTCCTCCATATCTCTATGGCTAAGCAAACTTGGTAATGAGGCAACTAGTAGGACAGAGGTGAGAATTCTGGGCTTGGATTCAGGATGATGTGTTGGAATCCAGCCTCAGACACTTAGTAGCTGTGTGACCCTGGGCAAGTCACTTAATCTCTGTCTTTTTCAATTTCCTCAACTACAAAATGGGGATAATGATATAGCATCTTCCTCCCAGGGCTGATGTGAGAATCAAGTGAGAGAATGCTTGTAAAGTATTCTGTAGGCACTGTGCTAAGTACCATTTTACAGTTGAAAAAAATGAGGTTATCGGAAGTTAAATGACTAGCCAGGAGTCACACAGCGAATACATTGGTATTTGTGGTAGGATTTGAATTCAGGGCTTCTTGATTCCAGGCCTGGGACTCAATGTGCTGTGCTACCTTGCTATCTAAAACTATTTGTATATGTGTGTGTGTATCTGCTTTAAAGTGGCATATATATATATATACATATATATATATATATGTACACATCACTATCTATTTACAATATTTATTATATCTATCTACAATGGCCCCAGAAAAGGAAATGGCAAACCACTCAAAGAATCTTTGCTAAGAAAACTCAAATGGGGTCATTGAAGAGTCGGAGATGAGTGAAAATGACTCAACAACAATATACAATATAATATGCAAACAATATTCTCCTTGAGTACTTACTATGTACAAAGCATGGTGCTACGTGCTGGGGATCCAAACAGAAGAGTCAGATAGTCCTTGCCCCCAGGGAGACCCCAGCTAGGGAAGGTTTCAGCTGCGTGTCAGACGGAAAGGTCCCATGGTCCTTAGTGTGCTAGGGGTAACACGTCTTCCTTAATGTCATCCCCACTGATGAAATTTGATGATCAGTTTCTAATGCTGAACTATTTGACAGGGCCAAGGATGGCCTTTGTTTTCTGGGCCCTCACTAGCTGTGTCTGTAAGAAGCGCCTGCAGGAACAGTAACCAGGGTGCATATCCTCCCCAGGATAGGAGCTGAGGGCACTGGACTGGAAGCATCACTGTTTCCAAGGCTTGGGGGATCAGAGCCCTGGGTTGTTGCTACTGGACTATGAGAGAAGATGGTGATCAAGGCAGTGGTGGCATTACTTGTCTGGCACCTAATGCCTCCTATATCTCCCTTGGAGTTCCCGGTGCTTCACTGCTTTCATGGTACAGTTAATAGAGCCCTGGGCCTGGAGCCTGGCAGACCCAAGTTCAAATTCAGACTCAGACTTACTCTCCATGTAACTCTGGGCAACTCACTTAATCTTTCCTAGACTTGGTTTTCTCATCTGTGAAATGGAGATAATAATTCACACCTACATTACAGGGTTGTGAGGTTCAAATAAGATACTGTATGACCTAATGGGCTAAGACTGCTTCTGAGTATACTTTGCTCATGATATAGGCCTTTTGAGTAGTCTGATTTCTAGATTGGGTGCATTTAGGGTGCTGAGCAGCAAATAAAAGATGAGTGGTCCTCATGGACAGAAAGTGGATGGGGTACTAGAAAAATTCAGCAAAGCTAATGGCAAATAGCTAGTAAAGAAAGATTTGTATAGCACAAAGATCTACACAGACACTAAATAAAATTACCCTGGTCGTGCCTGGGAGGGCAATAGGAGCAGTAAAAGAAACAACAATAAAAGTCTTGCCCTGAAAATGTACAAAGGATTGCACTCCTTCCCCTGGGCCCACCTGTTCACATCTGTACCCTTGGGTCTTGCTACTTCTCCATCTTGTGATGATGTCCCTCTCAGGTGACACAGGGCTCAGAGGGCCTCAAGAGCCAGAGCCTTAGGGGGCAGGGAGTTTTGTTAGGCAATCTCATGGGAAGTTTGGAGTGCTGAGGGGCCTGGCCCAAAGGAGAGGGAGAGTCTTTTTATGACTGAAATATGTGCATTGCACTGAAAGTTTCACAGCTGAAGACATTTAGAACCAACCCTAAAAATCTTGAAGATAGACGGCACCACAGCCCACATACCACAGTCCCAAAGAAATCCAGATGAGGATAATAAGAATCATGCCATGCTTCTAATGAAAACAGACCCAGGGATTCCATTCTACTCATTTTCAGTTTGAGTTCCTGGGAATACTGAGTGGGAGAAGTGCCATTCTAGTTCTTCAAGGCAAACCTGCCAGAGGGCTTGTCCTCCAGTCCAGACTCCAGAAATATCCCGATCCCAGTGTATCCTCAGTCTTACAGGCTGGGTGCCCAGAGGGTGGCTGTTGCCTTGGGTTCTAAGGGTAATTGTGTTGAGTCCATGAATTCCTAGTGGTATGTTTCCTTTTAACAATCGGCCAGAACATACAATTAACTCTTCTCAAAGATGTTTACTCAAACTATTGGAGTCGTCTTTCATATCGGGGTATTTAGAGTTTTATTTTGGGCTTTTGGCTATATATGAGTTTGCTCTTCCAACAATGGCCAATATGGAAGTGTCTTTTACACGACGATAAAACACCATTTTAAAAAGATACTCAAGGGGATTAGCAAAACACTTATTATAAAACGCTGCCCCGTAAATCCGGGGGGCACCCCCCACAAATATACGTAAGCGTCCATGGGGAGACCAAGCTCAAAGTGAAGGCCCCTCAGGTAGGATCCACATGTAGGAGACAACTCCACTACGAGTTCTCAAGCAGCTCTCCGAGGTAACGATGTCTCTGCTGCTCAAGATGTCAAGGGTTTTCTTATTAGTCACATGTATTCACTGGGATCCTCCCTCCGGCTGCTAACAAGTGGGCCATTTTAGGGCCTGAGGAAGCTACATTTAGCCAAATCAGGGCTATAGTTTGAGTAAATAGCCTTCCTTTGCAATACCTCAGTAAATTTCTTATTAACTGGCAAATATTTTATAAGCGTCTCATTTCACTCCAACTTCAAACTTGGGGTACCTGACTGGCCATTTATACCAGAGCCAGTTCCTTTGAAGCTGCTTCCTTCTCCTTCAACTGTCTCTCTGTAGAGGCATTTGAGAAGCATTGGTCTCTGTTTCCCACTGGAGGAAGAATCTCCCTGAGGTTCAGGAGCTCTTCTATATCCAGTGTCTGGGAGGTATGAGGAGAAATCTCCTCGTCCCCCTCACGGGGGCCATCTCCAAAGGCTTTAAATCTTGCCTGTAATCTTGAGATGGAATCACTGAATGTGGTACCTTCTGCTCTGCTGCTGTTCCATGTCACGCCCAATGAGATAAGGGGAGAGAATTCTCTTCCTGCCACTGTGCAGGGATCAACTGATGATTACATCCTGGGCTTTTGATGACTACATTACTGAAGCAGTTAGATCGGGAAGGGGCCCCCAAGACCGCCTAGTCTAACAGTTTCATTTTTCACAGGAGGAAACTGAGTGCCAGAGAAGATGAAGTATTTACCCAATGTAATACAGGTACTAAGTGTCAAGGCTGGCATTCCCTGATTCTTTCTGTGACCTTGTTCTGCCTGTTACAAACTCCACAAATGATGTCAGGGGCCACATGGATGGAATCTACATATATAATGGAAATCTAAATTCAGATTTAGATGTAAGGATTGATGGAGTAGGTGACTGCCTATTTGTAATGGGATTTGCTTCCTGTCTCAATAGGATGGCAGCCTGTCAGTCTTGAGAAGTAAGGAAGGGAGAGGGAGCCAAGAGCTGTCAGGCAGGCAAGAGTATGGCCCAGGTGAGAAAGTTTAGGGTTCTCGAAGGCCCAATGTAATGGCGACAATATTTTAACTCTCTCTCTGGTGGAAGTTGGTTTAGTATTTTCTTGAAATCCTAAAGACTTAACTGGCTCCAAGGACTAAAGGCTCAAACTGGTGACATCACTCCCTGGTCACCTGAGAACAAAATATCCACAAGGAGTTCCAGGCATTCTCTCAGTGGACATTCTTCAGCTATGGCTAAGTAAGTCTTTTGTTAAATATTGCATGATGAATGTTGCATCCTGTTCCAGTTAACCTACTTAAGCTACTAGGGGACTGGCCTGAGTCAGGGCCAGACTAGAACAACCAGGCGTAAAGGATGCTGGACTGATGGGGTCTGCCTTGAGTTTGGATACACCTCGCGAGGCCTGGTCAAGGATGACACTGGGGCTAACCTTACGGCATGAGTCTCTCAATAGCTGGGCCTTCAATAGTTTCTCTGCCCAATCCCTTCAGCAGCTTATAGCATTGCTGGCCGTACATTACTATTTTGCCAGGATGACACAAGGGACAATAGAACATAGTTGGATATACCCAGAAAGACCAGGAACCCAGATCTTCCTTGTTCTGTTATAAAGAAGTTTAATCTGGTTCTCTAGTTTGCCCTTCCTTATACCATATACAACTTAAAAAAATCAATACTAAGTATGGGTTCCAAGGCAGAACAGTAAGGGCTGGGTAATGAGGTTAAGTGACTTGCCCAGGGTCATACAGCTAGGAAGTATCCGAGGCCACATTAGAACCCAGGACCTCCCGTCTTTAGGCCTGGCTCTCTATCTATTCAGCCACCTAGCTGCCATATTCAAAATGGTTCCAACATAAATATAATGGACCAACCTAAACACCGGTAGAGCTTCTGGTTTTATCTGCTAATTTCCTTTAATTAGACTTCTTTTACCCTCAGAGGACCAATGAGAAAGGTTGGTGCCTTCATTTGGGCTATTTGTTGCACCTACTGCTTCTGGACCTGACCTAGCCTTCCACCAACTGCCTTAGCTCCCCAACTATGGTAAGAGTGATAACTGCCAGACATGGCAAGGTGGCAGTGCCAAGCCCAGGTTCTCTATAACGTAGGTAAAGGGATACTCAAACTTAGTAAGGGAAGATAGTGCCAATTTCCATTCCTTTCTTTCTCTGGGCTTCTAGCCCTTTGATAATTTGATTCCATGATACGGATTTCTGTTCCAGGGCTGAGGGTTGGGGATCTGACTAGGATGTTTTATTCAGTCTAGAAAGGGTGAGAGATGTGAAAGAGTCACTTCTACGTAACAGTGGAAAAGAAATCTGAATAGGTCAGAAGTGGTTCTGCCCTTCTCCCCCTACCCCCTGCCCTGCTTACTTGCCTCAACCAAATCGACAATGCACCATTGCCACGGGCCATCTGCTGGACCATGGAAATAACTTTAGGATCACAGGACTTAGAGCTGAAAGGATCATTTATATAGGACCTCAGCTTTGGGGCTCAAAGGGACCTTAGAGGTCATCTAGTACAACACCCTCATTTCATAGAAAAGGAAACTGAGGCCTGGAGACGGGGAGCAGAGACAGACTCAAACGTGGGGCTTCTGATCCCTTATTTGAGCTCTCTTTCCATTCTCTCTCTCTCTGTTATTTCTCCCACCCAGAGTCCATATAAAGGGTTTTTTCATGGGGTGTTACCTGAAAATATGAAAGGGGACTCTGTGCTGCCCCTAAAAAGGAATATGAATCTTCTTTTGGACAAAGACACTTAACAAAATCTAAAACTCAACCGTACTCATTATCAATTACTCTGATAGATTCAGGAAAATGCTCGTAAGCCTCCTGGTGTGAGGGCAGATGGTGGTCATCTCTCTCTCTCCTTGTTCTCATTTGCAATCAGCAAAATGGCAGCTCTTTAAAAATGCTCCACTTTTCATGAAGTCTGACTGAGTGTCCTATATGTTTGTCTACGTACCATTTTCTTCCAGTTCACCTACAGAAGAAAGGATTTCTGAACCTAAAAAAAAACTGGTTCTAACCAACTTTAAGTGAAGGAATGAAAAGACGTTTATTAAGCTCTTAGATTGGGCCACGAAATTGCACTAAGTACTGGGGATGCACATATAACAGAATTGTGTCATCCTGCCCCTCTGATGCAAATTCCCCATGTGGGAGGGAACGGTGAGTCTGACTCTTTTGGGCAAGTCGTGATGACTTGTAATGGGAGTTCCTTGGAGGGACTTGAGCGTTTATAGACATTCTCTAATTGGTTCAGGTCTGCTTACCACATGGTTAGAAGTCTTTTTTTGATTGACTACATAACCAGAAACTGGGGGCATCTTCAAAGGCCTGAGTCTTTTTGGGAGCAGTCCTGGCTGCCCTGCTAATGGATCTACTAAAGGCAAGGTGGCACAGTCAATGGGGAGCTGGACCAAGAAAACTAGGGTTCAAATCCAGCCTCAAAAACTTCCCAGCTGTGTGACCCTTGGCAAGTACTTCGCTTCTGTCTACTTCAATTTCCTCAACTGTAAAATGAGGATAATAGCAACACCACCCTCCCAGGGCTGTTGTGAGGATCAAATGAGACAAATATTTGTAGAAGTACTTAGCACAGTTCCTGGCACATAGAAGACACTATGTAAAGGCTTATTTCCTTCTATTTTCCTAATGATTGGACTTGTCAATCAGTGTCTCAATCAAAGCATCTGGCAAGAAGGGGAGAGGCCTTGGGGCCTTCTTCCCATCCAGATCATGTGGGTCTTGGCCTCTGCTTTTGCTCTTTTCCATTCTAGGTGAAGGGAACGGACCTTTCAATCTTGTGAACCTCAAACAGCAAGTAAATGGGGTGAGGTTCAGGCTTCCCAGTGTCTGGCTTTGCAGCCAGTTTGTCACTAGTACCCAGAGGAGCAAGGACCCCGGCCAGCAGAATCAAGGGCAGGAAGCAATGCTGCAGTTGTATATGGACTTGGTATAACCAATGCTATGAAGGAACTAAGTTAAGTTTGAAGCTCATTTTCCCCAGAGACCACAGTAGGATGTGAGAGATAGTATACCCCCAATGTGATGTGTGGGTGTGGGGGGGTTGTGTGGAATGTTTGCACTTTTTGTTCTTTTTTTTAGTAAACATCCCTTTGTAAAAGCTAATTTTTATTAAGTGGTTAAATGGAACTGGGATGCTAATCATGGGCACCTAACAGTGGGAGGAACAGTTCATGGGGATCAGAACTAAGAGTATTGGAGAAAAAATTCTGAAGAAGCCCCAAGTCTTCCAGGGCCCCTGGAATTTGAGAGAGAGAGATAGAGCCTACCTCGATCTGGGCTAGTGACCTCTGTGTGGACTAGTTACAAAAACAGAAAAGCAAAGACAACCCAGGGTTACCTCTGTTCCATGAGGTGGCCCAAAAAAGACTTTCATGAAGGTTTTATTTATATATACTACAGCAGCGAGGCCATGTGAACAGAGAATAGGTCTTAGAAACAGGAAGATATGGGTTTATGTCCACCTCTGATACTAGTTGAAAGATTCTAGGCAATTCTCTCCTAAGTAGTAGACAAGGTAGCCATCTCCATTAGGAGAAGAAGCTTTGGTGATGGAAGTTCTATCAATGAAATCATAGAAATAATAATAATACCAATATCCATCTCTGTAGTGCTTTTGGTTTTTTAAATTTTAGTTTGATTTTTAATAAACCCTTACTTTCTATCTTAGAATTGATACTAAGTATGGGTTTCTAGGCAGAGGAGTGGTAAGGACTAGGCAACTGGGATTATGTGACTTGCCCAAGGTCATATAACTAAGAAGTGTCTGAGGTTAGATTTGTACCTAGGACCTCCTGTCTGTAGGCCTGGCTCTCTATCCATGGTTCTTCAGAATTTAAGAAATTTGCACAAACTTTTTCTTAGGTGTTATATTCCCATTTTACAGATAAGGAAAAAGAGACCATCATTCTAAAGAACTTGCCTAATCTTGCAGAATGAATCAGACTGACATAATTCAGCATTCCTTCTATAATACGAATGGCCTCCCACCAAAACTTCAGCTCCACCTTCCTTTCCACCTGTCAAGAAGTATCAATATATATTTCCCCCAGTAGAACAAGATGCTATTCTTCCTTCATTTTGGAAAAGGACCAGATCATCAGGTGATGTCTTGACCTATGTGTGAACTGGGATGAAGTGAGACAGAGTTGTAGAAAATCAGCCTCACTCTTCATCAAAGTCCAGGAGCAGAACAAAAGTCAGGATGACTGGCAGTGGCCCAGGATGCAGTAGATGACCTTGGCATCTTCCATGTGTGACCAAGGTCTAAGCAGCTGCTTCCATCTCCTTCATGGCCATTGGAACAAAGAGAGAGAGAGAGAGAGAGAGAGAGAGAGAGAGAGAGAGAGAGAGAGAGAGAGAGAGAGAGAGAGAGAGAGAGAGAGAGAGAGAGAGAGAGAGAGAGAGAGAGAGTACAAGCCTAGTGGGTGGGGTAGATGGATGACTCTGGAGTTAGTTAGGAAGACCTTGCTTGGTTCATTTCCTACATCTGAAATATACTGACTACCAGACCCTGTGTCCATCACAACTTCTCGGTGGCTGAACAGGTAGGGATGTGAACTAGTGGAGGTTATTTCCTCAGTTCCCCACATCTATGAAATCAAAGGTCCAATATCCACCCCACTTTCCAATACTCTGGTGCCTAGCACATTCATCAGACTTCCCGTGATGAATTCTTGAGAGATTTTGGACACACAAGATAGAGAGGCATTGTTTGAATGGATAAGACTTCAGGTATAGATGGATAGAGATATATACACTCACATACATCTATAGATCTATATATATATATAACATAGTGTACATGTAAAACATATGCTGTATAGTATACATATTATATGTCTACCTCTCACCCAACTCTCACCTGTGGCTCCAAGAAGCTATAGCATTCACAGCAGTCGCGCCCTGGTAAACCATCTCAACAGATGAGCTCAACCAGGCTGAGGCCAACCAATGAGCCACAGCAGGTGTCTACTCTAGGCATATGAAGACTTTCCCTGGTGGAATGGATGGAGAAGAAGAATTTATTTCAACAGCCACAAAGGCTAGGTACGACACTGAAGACACCAATGTCATCCACAGCATCCTGGGCCATAGCTAGTCATCCTGACTTTTGACCCTGGATTTCCATGGCTCTGGAGAGAGCGAGGCTGATAACTTTGTAAAACTCTGCCTCACTTCAAATTCATGTGCAAGTTAAGTTATCACCCAGTGATGTCACTGGTCTTCCTGGAAAGCGAAGGACAAACAACAACAAATTTTATATATGTAATGCCTCCTCTAAGGAAATGTAAGCTACTTGAGGACAGTGATTGTTTCCCTATTGTCTTCCTATTCCTAGTGCCTGACACACATAGTAAACATTTCCTAAGGTATACATTTTTAATTAAATTAATTTTTTAAATCTTTTCCCATGGTTACATGATTCTTGTTTTCTCCCTCTCTTCTTTCCTCCCCCTCCTGGAGTTGACAAGCAATTCCACTGGGTTTTATTTATATATATATATATATATATATATGTATATATATATATATATATATATATAATCATTCAAAATCTATTTCCATATCATTCATTTTTGTGATAGAGCAATCTTAAAACCAAAACCTGAAATAATATACCCATACAAACAAGTGGTAAATCACATGTTTTATTTTCAATTTATACTCCAACAATTCTTTCTTTAGCTGTGGATAGCATTCTTTCTCATAAGCCCCTTGGGATTGTCCGGGATTACTGCACTGGTATTAGTAGCAGAGTCTATTACATTTGATTGTCCCACAATGCTAAGATATAAATTTGAACCCAAACTCTGGCTATCTACTCCTTGCTACCTTGGAAGAGCTTTTTTCCCGGGACACCTGTCTCCTGGTGGTAAGGTAAGGCCTCCATTTTAGGAAAGGCCCAGCTCGCACATTACACTTTCCTGACTACTCCTGTCATCTGTCTTTGCCAACTGCCTTGCTTTTGTTGTACCTTCCTGCCCTGCCCCACCCCTGATGAACCCATGAACCTTGATCAGACGTACACAGTCATTTTCCTGGATTGGGGAGGGAGGTTGTCAATCTCCTCCCCGGGTCCAATTCATGATCCCAAATAACTTCCCAGGACAAAGTGCCTCTACCTGGCCTTCACCTTTTTGTGGGGTCATTTTATCTAGACTTTGTATCTCCCCCAGTTCAGAGTGCTGCACACAGAAGTGTGCTGAATTGAATATAAAAGATATGACTGCAGCAATATTATTTTGTATAACATTACAATAAGATCATCATATTATTTTCTTTTTCTTTCTTTTTTAAAACCCTTACGTTCTGTCTTACAATCAATACTGTGTATTGATTCCAAGACAGAAGAAGCATCAAGGGCTAGGCAACTGGGAGTAAAGGACTTGCCTAGGGTCACGTAGCTGGGAAGTGTCTGAGGCCATGTTTGACCTAGGATCTCCTGGCTCTAGACCGGGCACTTGATCCCCTGAACCAGCTAAAGCCACCCCCTCCCCATTGTGGTATTTTAAAGCAAGAGATTAGGAGTTGTACATGTTACATGATCTTTTTCCTTATTCTTCAAAGATCAGAAAAAGTCTCACCAAGCTTTAAGAAGGCTCTCAGCCCTGAATTTAAAAACCTCAATAACAACGTTGTTATTGATACATATAATAATAAACAATAACAATAACAAGGATTATTTCCTCTTAGGTGATATTCTGATCAAGTGTCCAGAGGCTCCCTACTGCAAGTAAAGCTCCAATACCTCTGCCAAGCAGCCCTCTACAATCTGCTGCTGTCACACTTCCCGGCTCTGTTTCCTATCACCTCTGTACACTATGGTCTGATTACTCCCAAAAGCATGCCCCGTACTCTCCTGCCTCTGTGCATCTATCCACACTGGCCCCTCTATCTGCCATGTGTTCCCTCCCCATATGCAATTCTGGCTTCAAATGCCCCAGCCTCCAGGCAGCCGGACCTCCCCTTCCGTGCACTTCTCATGGCAGTTACTATAAGTCCCAGGAGGCCGGGCACTCTGGGCCATCTAAACTTTGTGCAAGTCTCTGGCAGTTGTGAGTTCTACACACAAAAGACACTTAAATGGAGGCTGTACTGTAGCAGAGGGCATTGTGGCCAACAGCCTGCAGTACCCCTTGGATGCTCTAGATGGAGGTATTTCTCCATAACTAAATCGGCAAGGCAGGTGGTGACCTAACCAATGGCTGAAATTAGAAAACAGGTGACCGAGGAAATCAGAATTGAAATACAGGGAACCATAAAATGGACCCGACAAGATGGGAGGCAGGAGAAAGGGGAGAAGGCTGACAATTAACAGCCAGGTTGGGCCTTCCCCGCCCTCGCTCAGCCCGCTTCCTCCCCCAATTGCTCGGTCTCATATTCTGGACGCTATTCACGGCCTCCTCTTTAATGGAGAGACAGGCTTCCAATGGCGAACAAAGGCTATACATGCACCGTAACAGACAGCCCGAGGATTGATCGGGTTCTCAAGGGCGAGCTGGTCAGAAACAAAGAGTCGCTGGGAAAGGTCAACCGTTTCTTTTAAAGAAAGGGGAAACCATCTTAGGGGGCAGTGGAAACCTGGGTTCTTCGGCTCAGCCCCTGGCTCTGCAGCTTGTCCTTCGGGATCCCACCCCCTCCCCACCTTCCCAGGTGATCTTATTCCGCGAGACACTGCGGTTAAATGAAAACAAGTAAAAGGCTCGTCTCGGATTAGCCAAATAAATTCTGCACCTCACACAGACAATAGATGCTCAGAGTCTTTGTGTGGTGGGTGGCGCCTTTGGAATGTAGTTACCTTCTTCAGCCACCAGATGGGAGCCATATCTCAGGGTTCTCTGAGTTTACATGGCGTCAGTCATTTATCAAAAATCTACTGAACACTTAGTGTGTGCCAGACACGGTGCCAAGTGCTGAGGACCCAAAGGAACAAGAAAACAGGGTCCTGCCCTCGAGGACCTTACGTGCCAAGAGGGGTGCCATGTGCAAATGACTATATTCATACGGGATTGGGTAGAAGGAATGGAACTTCTGAGATTAAACATGGAGGATGAAAGGGAAGAGAGGAGCACCAGGAAAGCTCTCTCCCAGAAGGTGGGCTCTAATTTGAGTTCTGAAGGAAACCAGGAGGCAGAGGTGAAGACACAGTGAATTCCAGGCAGGAGACAGCATGGGTCAGGGAGATGGAATGTCATGGCTGAGAGACGGCAAGGAGGTCATTGTCACTGAACTGTAGGATGCAAGAAGTGGAATGAAGACTAAGAATTCGGGAAATGTGGGAAGGGAGCAAGTTGCGAAGGGCTCGGAAAGCCACATACATGATCTGCTCTCTGGCACTAGACATGACAGGTAGTCATTGGAGTTTACTGAGTAAGAAGGTGACACAGTCAGACCAGTACTTTAGAGAGACCGCTATGGCTTCTGAGTAGAGAGTAGATTGGAGTAGGGAGAGACTTTGGGTAAGGAGAGCAAGCAGAAGGACCCTGCAGTCATCCAGGCATACAGTGATGAGGGTCTGTACCAGGGTGTACAGTATGAGGAGAAAAAAGAGAACTTATACAAGAGATGTTGTGAAGGTAGAAATGACAAGTCATGGCAACAGATTGGATGTGTGGGGTGAAGACTTGAGGAAGATAATGTTGGTTTTAGAGATTGCATGCCCAAAACGTACCCTCAAGCTGCTCATGACCCCCCCCCCATTACCTGAGACACAGGAAGGAGGAAGTTCACACATTGGGCTGCAGGGCATGTGAAAATTGTCCCCAGGTGCTGTGGAGAGAGGGAACAGAGCAACTCCCTCTGGCATGCCAGAGGACACGTGCCACACCTTCACCAACATGACTATTGGGATAGTGATGGTGGTGCTTTTGATAGTGGGGCAGTTAAATGGTGTAGTAGATAGAATGCTAGGCCTGGGATCAGAAAGACATGAGTTCAAATTTAGCCTCAGATACTTAATCCTGTTTGCCTCTGTTTCCTCATCTGTAAAATGATCTGGAGAAGGAAATGGCAAAGCACTCAAGTATTCCTGTCAAGAAAACCCAAAAAGGGTCACAAAGAGTTAGACTCAACTGAAAATGACTACTAAAAGGTAACCTTTAATAGAATAATAGTAAAAGGCAAGTTTGGGGAGGAAGGAGAGTTTGGAGAGAGAGATGATAATCCCTACTTTGGACATAATGAGCTGGCAACTCACAATATAAGGCTGGTGCTAAAAAGAGAGGTTAGAAAAAGAGACCTGAAAATAATTTACGTAGAAAAAAAATCATTAAACCCATGAGAACAGATGAAATCACCAAGTGAAAAGAGAAGGGATTTCAAGGCAGAGCTCTATGGAACAGTCATAGTTAGAGGAGGGTAGGCCACAAATGAAAAGCTAACAAAGGAGTTGGAGAAGTGGTTACAAAGGAGACAAGGAAGAGGAGAGCCAGGTAAGAAAAGTGTCTTGATAACTGATAGGGGAGAAAAAATCCAGAAGGAGATGGTGAATGACAGTGTCAAAGGTTGGTTGCAGAAAGGTTAAGAAGATGAGAACTGAGAAAAGGCCATTAGATTTGGCAATGAAGGGATCAATGATTAGGGGTAGAGCCAGGATGCGGAGAGATATGAACAAAACAAGGAAAGAGGAAATAGAGGTTCCAGTCATAGAAGGATAGCTCACAAAGTTTAACCCAGAATGTGAGAGTAGATACAAGGAGACAGTCAGCATGGATCGTTGGATTGAGAGAGTGTTTTTTCAAGGTTAGGGAGCCATGGAGATATCTGTAGGCAGCAAGGAAGATCAAGTAGATAAGAAAGTAGAGATGATGAAAGATGGAATCTTCTGGAAAAGATGGGAAGGAATGGGATCAAAAGTGCATGTATTTCCTAGCTATGTGACCCTGGGCAAGTCACTTAACCTCCATTGCCTAGCTCTTACTGTTCTTCTGCCTTGGAATCAATACACAGTATTAATTCTAAGGTGGAAGTTCAGGATTTTTTGAAAGAGTGCATATAGAGAGGTTTCCTTTGGCAAGGAGAAAGGTCACTTATTCATGTGAGACAGGAATGAAGGAGAAGATGGTGATGGGATAGTGTGAATAATGTGAGATAAGGAAGAAGGGAGAAGATTTTAGAAATGATATCAAACTTTTCAGTGAAATATAAGGCAAGTTCGGTGAAATGAGAGGCCTGAGGAAGAATGAAAAGATTTCTAAAGGGCACTTGGGCAAAAGGAATAACAAATTAATTATGGAGGTGAAAAAAAGATTCCCTTCCTCCAGGGAGTCCCTTGTTAGTCAATAAGCATTCATTAAGTGTGTCAAGCTCTGAGGATACCAAAAAAGGCAAACGCCAGTTCCTGCACCCAAGGAGTTCACAGTCTAATGGGAAGACAACAGGTGAACGACTATGTACAAACTATATAAAACATAAATTGGAAATAATGGAGAGAAGGTGCTAAAACCAAGGGGCATTGGGAAAGGCTTCCTGAAAAAGGTGGGGTTTCATGTGAGACTTGAAGGAAGTGGAGATGAGAAAGAATGGCCCATATTAAGGAGAAAGCCAATGAAAATGTCTAGAGTTGGAAGATGGAGTATCTTGTTTGTTGAAGAGTAATGTCAGTGTCACTTGATCCCAGAGTATTAGGGGGTGTAGGTGTAAAGAATAAAAAATATTGGGAAAGTAATAGGAACAGGTTATGAAGGACTTTGAATGACAGAAGATTTTATATTTGATGACAGAGGTGATAGGGAGCCACGGTAGTTTCAGTAGGGAGGTAATATGGTCAGACCTGGCCTTTAGGAAGATCACTTTTGGCAACTGAGTGGAGATTAGATTGGAGTGTGGAGAGACTTGTGACTATAAGATCAACCAACAGGCTGCTTCAATAGTCCAGGTGTGAGATGATAGGCCATATGTAAGAGATATCAGGAAGATAAAAATCAATAAGGCTTGGCAACAGATTGGACAAAGGGGAAGAGAATGAAGAATTATAATAATGTACCATAAATTTGTAATGAATGGGGTCACGTTTTGTAATTATTGTTCAGTGATTCAGTTGTGTCTGAATCTCCATTTTCTTGGCAAACATACTGGGGTAGCTTGCCATTTCCTTTCCCCCATTTTACAGATGAGGAACTGAGAGGGAAGTAGAGGTTAAGTGACTTGCCCATGGTCACACAGCTAGAAAGAGTCTGAGACCAGATTTGAATTCAGATCTTCCAGACTCCAGGCCAGTGCTCTAGGCATTGTGCCATATAGCTGCCTCATTGGGTCATTTTCTCCGACTTTGCTCAGTGCTACTTGAATAGGAGTGATGGTGGTGGATGATGAGAGCAATTCAGGCCTGGGGTTTGGCAAGGTAAAGGTTAAGAACAGATGAAGGGATGTGGAATTCTTTTGTGTGATGGCAGGATCAATGGCATTATGGTGCGTGGAGCTGAGGTAGGCCTGTGGAGCAGGGGGTGGGGATGGAAGGGAGCAGGCAATGACTTTTGTTGTCCCTTAAAGAGGGCAGGGTTGGGCTGAAGATAAAGACTGTGAGCCAGGCACTGAACTCATGGAGGAAAGAAGGAGAATACTCTGGGGCTTGGCTGATAACAGCTACCAGAATCTTAATTGGGTGATAAATTTTGATTCAATGAACCTCAAAGGAGGGATTACTGACTGATGGGAGAGGGAGTCTGGGAGCCACAATGGGGACCAGGGAATATCCTGACCATTCAGTGTTGGGGAGGGCCTGTGGATGAAAGAACAATCATTGCTGGGAAGGGTGTCCAGGGAAACTGTGTCAACAGGAGAGGGCCAAGAAGATAGACAGCATGAGAAAGGAAAGGGCTTAAGATGAAAGCAGGCTGGGGAGTGTTAGAGGAGGCCTTCCTGAGAACACAGTGGAAGGGCTCGGTATATCTGCACTGGGAGAGGAAGGCTTCAAGGGCATGGGAGTAGGACAGCCAACAGTGGGGGACAGCACATGGGGTTTGCACAATAACACATATCAGAAGCCCCACCCGATTACTGAGGTGGGAAGAGTAGCCAGGGTAGGAGTCTGCCCCAAATTGAGGAATGGCTATAATCAGAATGTCAGCCTCTGGAGAAAGATCTGTTAAGGGAAGCAGGTGCCTCTCCCTCCAGACCTAATCCCCTGGCAGGTGATGACACTGAGGCTTGTGAATGGCCTGGGGGAGTCTGGCCAGGAGGCAGGACTGAGCAGTTTTCGATGGATTGTGAGCAAAGCCAGAGTCTGATCTGCGTCAACAGCCATGACATCAAGTAGCAGAGAATTTCTGATTTAGAAAAGGCCCTTCATTACCAAATACAATTCAGCTTCCCAAGCCCCTCAGCGATTTCTGGGTTCCAAGACCTGCTCGCCCCCTCCATTAAAGTCCCTTACTGGACCAGAAATGCCTGGGGGTCCTTGAGACCCTGTAAGGGGGTCCACAAGGCCAAACTTATTTTCATAAGGATGCTACGATGTTTCACTTTGATTATAGTGAATCTCAATAGATAAAGTTAGATGCTGTCCCTCATACTCCAAGAGGCCCGAAATGGCATCACTGTTGGTGACACCTTTTTTTTTAACCCTCACCTTCCGTCTTGGAGTCAATACTGTGCATTGGTTCCAAGGCAGAAGAGTGATAAGGGCTAAGCAATGGGGGTCAAGTGACTTGCCCAGGGTCACACAGCTGGGAAGTGTCTGAGGCCACATTTGAACCTAGGACCTCCCGTCTCTAGGCCTGGCTCTCAATCCACTGAGCTACCCAGTTGCCCCTGGTGATACCTTTTGACTCACACATAAACTGGATCATAATGCACACAAATAGAAGCTCCCTGGGAGTGTTTTCAATAACTTTGATGGGTGTAGAGGGCAAAGAGACTGTATCAGCCTGATGATTTGGAATTCTCCATCTTTTCATCAATGTTCCCGCAGGGTCCCTGGAACAGCTAATGGCAGTATCTATCATATCCATCTGAAATCTTCTCTTTCCCAAGCTAAACATTTTCAGCTCCTTCAACTGGTCCCATATATAGCTAGACCGTAGGTTATCTGAAGAAGATCTAGGGCTCTTAGTGGACCGAATGTGATTTGGCAGCCAGGAAAGCTAGTGCCTTCTCAAGTCTGGGTTCAGGGAGGTGCCAGTTCTGCTGTCTCCTGCCCTACTCTGACCACTTTCTGAATATTGTATTTAATTCTGAACACCACATTTTAGGAAGGTCATTGATACTCTGCAGTGTTGTAAAAAGTAAGAAACTAAGATGCTGAAAGGCACTGTGATCGTGATATATCATTTACTTATAAAGATAATTTTTAAAACCCTTAACTTCAGTCTTAGAATAGAGACAGTATAGAGTATATAAACTAGAGACTAAAGCAAAAGAGCAGTAAGGGCTAGGCAATGGGAGTTAAGTGACTTGACCACGGTCACACAATTAGGAAGGATGAAATTTGAACCTAGGACTTCACATTTTTAGGCCTAGCTCTCAATCTACTAAGCCACCTAGCTGCCTCTATGAAGTTAATTTTTGACCCCTTACATTTAGCTTTATTAAATATCGTATCACTCTAGTAAAATGGAAGCTCTTTGAGGGCAGGGGCCATTTTGTTTTTGTGTTTGTAGCATGGTGTAGTTTATGGAGAATCAGTCTTGGAGTCAGAAAGACTTGGGTTCAAGTCTTGTCTCTAAAACTTACTGACTCTATGATCCCAGACAAGTTACCTAACGTCTTGCTTACCAGACAACTCTAAGCCTTTAAGTTACAGATTAGGTGCTAATATTCAAGAGTTTCCTTATTGTGAGTATCCTAGAGCAAAGCCAAAACTTCCCTGGGCTTCCCAAACTTGATTAAAATAAAATTAGGAAGTGTTTAAAATAAATAAAAAATATAATACTTATCTTAGTAAAACATAGATAGCAGACTAACTTAGAAAATCACAAATTAATACTATCTATAGGGCTACGTTGCCATTTGTGTTTGATAACATGATTCAATACTAAAAGAAAATCACCAGCCTAGAGCAAAAGGAACAGAAGAAAACAAATCTCCAACACGTAGTATATAGTAGTCACTTAATTCATATTTGTTTGAATGGAATTTTAAAAAACAGACTCCTGGAATATTATAACCTAGACTTCCCACTATTGGTCATAGGAGTGCCCCTTGTCCGTAGGGCTAAAGCTAATGTCAAAATGCATGGAAGGAGCAATTTGGGACCAAGAAATTTTAAGGACAGATATTATTTTTATTATTTCCTTTCGTCTTAGAACCAATATCGTGTATTGGTTCCAATGTAGAAGAGCAGTAAGGGCTAGGCAATGGGGGTTCAGTGACTTGGCCAGGGTCACACCAAAGGGCAGATATTATTAAACAACTTTCTCTTTCATGCAAAAATCTCAGTTTGGCCTTGTGACCCCCGTGGCATAGCAGCTTGGACACTCGGAGGCTTTTCCCTCTATTTGAAAGGCCCCAAGTCTTTGGCAGCTGGCATATTCCATTAGGCTATGATGTATTCATTAAAGCTTGTTGAATTGAGCCCTGGATCTCAAGATAGAAAAAAACTGGATTCAAATACCTTGCCGGCCTGAGACTTAAAAGCTGTGACATTAGGCGAGATAGGGCCCCTCTTTGGGTTTCAGTGTTGCCATCTGTGAAAAAGGACTAGATGTAATGATACCTGTACTACGTGCCTATCAAGAAGCAATATGTCAGCGTGGAGAGGATTTGGGCTTTGGAGTCAGGAAAAGCTCGGTGCAAATCCTGGTCAGACACTGACTACTTATGTGACCCTGACCAAATCACTTTATCTCCCTGGGCCTCAGTTTCCTCCACTGTAAAATAAGGAAATTGTGAAATTTAAAAATTGTGTCACTGGAACTGTCAGTTTTATCTTCTGTGATGCCTTATCCTTTGATCTTGAACTCTAAAACCTACCCATAAATTCGAGAGGTGTGACCTTTTATGTGTGGGCCAGTTATTCACGTGGGGACTCCTCTTAGTAAATGGCCTGAAGTATTAGTCTGAACCCAATTTCTTCCAGTTTTTGTCAGACAGCGAATCCTTCCTTAACCCTGTAGCTGGGGTTTCTGCGGAACACTCAATTACTAGGCTTGTCTGCTTCTGTATGCTGTATATCCAATGTGTTCCACTGATGGATCTTTCTTTTTTTACAAGCACCAAATGTTTTTTAAATCCTTACCTTATATCTTAGAATGATACTAATTATCAGTTCCAAGGCCGAAGTCCAGTAAGGGCCAGGCAATTAGGGTTGTATGACCTACACAGGGTTACACAGTGTCTGAGGCCACATTTGAACTCAGGACCTCCTTTCTCTAGTCCTGGCTCTCAATTCACTGAGTCACCCAGCTGCCCCCAACACCAAATAAAGCAAAGATTAGGAAGGAAATAGTTAACTAGAGAAAAAGTTCCAGTGATAAAGATCTCATTTCCAAGACACATAAATAACTGATTCAAATGTATAAGAATAAATCATTCTATAATTGATAAATGGTCAAAGAATATGAACAGGCAGTTCTCAAGGGAAGGCATTCAAACTATCAATAGCCATGTGGAAAAAAGTTCCAAATCATTAAGAACTGGAGAAATGCAAATTAAAACACCTCCCACCTATCAGAGCAAAGATAATAAAAAACAGAAAATGACAAATGTTGGGGAGCTTGGGGAAAAGAGGTCCACTGATGATCTGTTAGTAAAGCTGTGTATGACTATAGCTCTTCAGGACAGTTATTAGGAATCAAGCACAAAGAGTTATAGCAATGGCGCTATCTATCTATCTATCTATCTATCTATCTATCTATCTATCTATCTATCTATCTATCTATGTCTGTCTAATTATCTATCTATCTATCTATCTATCTATCTATCTATCTATCTATCTATCTGTCTGTCTGTCTATCTATCTATCTAGCACTAGGCCTAGGTCCCAAAAAGATCACAAAGGAAAAGTAGTCCCAGGTACGCAAATATTTACAGCAGCTCTTTCCGTGCTGGCAAAAATGTGGGTGGAAGAGATGACCTATCAATTGCAGAATGAATGACTGAAAAAATGATGGGAGATGAATGGAATGAAATATTATTGTGCTATACGAAATGATGGCGCAGAGTGAAGAAGTGAGTGGAATCAGGAAAAGAGTATTTACTTTAACAACATTGTAAAAACCAACAAAGTTGAAAGCCTGGAGAACTGATTAATGCAATGACCAACCATGATTCCAGAGGACTAATGGTGGAGCGTGCAGCCACATCCTGACCCAAGATGCAGAAGATAGACATTTCTAGAGTTGGCCAATGTGGGCTTTTTTGTTTGTTTTGCTTTTTTTGCTCAATAATACATATTTGTTAAAACTTTCTTCCCTGGTAGGGGTGGGAGAGAGAGAGACAAGTTGTCAAAAGGAGGAGGTTAACTGACTCCGTGACTTCTGAGGTTCCTTCTGGCTCTTGGTACGTGATACTATGTATGTATGATCTTGGGCAATTACTTGATCTCTTTGGTCCTTGGCTTCTATATAGCAATGTGAAGGGTTAGATCAGATTCTCTCTGGAGTTCCTTTAGGCTATGAATTAATGATCTAAAATTTGGACAAAAGTCATATGAGATAGACAGCGACACGGTACATATAGCTGCACTGATGATATGCGAGACTTATTAGAAGCTACCAGATGATAAGATGCCTTGAGTTCCTTCTCTATCTCTCTGCCATAGCAGCCTCCTTACCAGCAGCATTACAATAGTGTCCTGAGCTCTCTACTTCTCCTTCCCTTCATGGGGAGGTATCCATTCCTACTCCCAATTGAGGGCATACTTTTTGCTACTTGCATTTGCCCTCAGGCACAAATTCCTAGTTTTGGTACTGCCAAAGTTTCCTTGTTTTTTTCCCCTGAGGTACTGCAGAGGGAATCCACCCTAGTACCATAAGAAATTCCAGCTTCTAGGGGGCAGCTGGGTGGCTCAGTGGATTGAGAGTCAGGCCTAGAGACAGGAGGTCCTGGGTTCAAATTTGGACTCAGGCACTTCCCAGCTGAGTGACCCTGGGCAAGTCACTTAACCCCCATTTCCTAGCCCTTACTGCTCTTCTGCCTTGGAACCAATACACGGTATTGACTCCAAGGTGGAAGGTTTTTTCTTTTTAAAAAAAAAAGAAATTCCAGCTTCTGGCATCTGGAGGAAATCTTGAATTCTATGGAAAAAGACATGAAATGTCATGATCCATGACCATCCATGACCAAACCTGCTAATGTGATGATTTCTCAGCTGAGCTCTGGAGGCCAATGTTTGTCTCAACAGAAGATGGATATTCAAAGAGAAAACGTATGTGATTTGAAGGGGTATATAGGAGTCCCTAAGTATAGATCCATGAAAGAATTGTATTGGACTCACTTGAGACAAAACCTGAAAGGAAAGGAAATAGAAACTTATTCCAAGAGACAATGAATTGTTTAATCTTGAAACCAAGAAATAAGAAACGCGGATGTATTTAGGAGGAAGGGAAAAGCAAATGATGACCCAGAAGGCCCAAGTATTCCTGATATTTCCTTGGGGTCAGTATTTTGCTTTTCACAGGCTCTCAGAGTTGGGATGAATCCCAGCAGCCACTGAGCCCAACAATAATCCCTGTGAATAACAAGAGATGACTTTATATGGTGTTTTCAGGTACAACAATCTTTGAGCACAGCATGTTCTCAAGACTCAATGACCTCCGAGGTAGGTGCTACTATTAATCCTCATTTAATAAATGACAAAACCAAGGCAGATGGTCTAAGTGACTTGTCCAGGGTGATTCAACTAGTAAAATATTTGAGACAAGACATGAATCTGGGCCACCCTGACTCCAAACCCAGTTTTCTATCAGTCCCAGCATTCCTAACACTTTTATAACTTCTTAAAGTCCTCCAATGATAAGAACACACCATTCTACTGGCAACATCTTTCTACTGGCTTGCATTGCTTTCTGTCAGGGTTATTATTTTTAACCACTTGTCTTGCCAAGAAGCTTCAAAGCAACTTAAACTATGAAGTATATCATAGACCATTCCCCCAAATCAAAGGTGGGTATGTTCATGTAAATTGTATATCAGAGAGAGAAGGAGAGATGGAAAGAGGGTAATAAAGAGTAAGAGGAGACATAGGGGAGAGGAGGAGAGGGAGAAGAAAAAGAGAGGAAGAACAGAGAGCTCAAGAAAGAAGACAAGTGAAGGGAAAACGAATCCTTCTAAATAGTACAAATAGAGGGCATAGCTATCCTTAGGCGAAGTCACTCCATATGATTAAATTCCTATTCTTAAGTAATTAAAAAATCACCCAAACTCACTTGATTCAGTTCCCTGGTCCCTTCAGTGTTTAGGGTCAAGACTACAAGTGCAGGTTAATGATTACCTGGGGTTACTAAGATTCCCATTCCTCCTGCCACGTCTCAGAAGAGATCTTATTCTTTTTTGGCCAAAAGTCTATATGTCAACATTTTCCAAAGCACATTCTATGGAATCCTGGCATTTCACAGGCCTGGAAGAGAGGTGGCATGAACAATTTCCCATGCTAGCTCTGGTGGCTGATTATAAAGCCAATGACTGTGTGATGATCTCTTTGGAGGAGAAGGGGGGCAGATACCATGGGTTGTTGAGTCTCAACCTCTTTAGGGTCCTCAGAGTGCTTGCTTTCCAAGAATCCGGTGAAGTGGGCAGTGCAAAGATTAGCATTCCCATTTGAGGCTGAGAAAGAGGATGTTCCTGGCCTAGGGCCGCACAGCAAGTAAATTGCAGAGTCCAGATTCAAACCTGTTTCTTGACCTCAAGTTCAGGGCTCTTTCCACTCTCTCAAGCCCATGTGGATGATAACAGCTGTTTTACTCAAGAACTCTGATGACCGCAATGCCCAACCACAGTCCTGGAGGACTAATGACGAGGTGTGCTGCCCATCACCTCACAGAGAGAGGCGAAGGATGCGGTGCAGCAAAAGACAATCAGTGTCCCCAAACCGGACACAGTCCATGTGGGCATTTGTTTTGCTTGAATATACATATTTGCTCTTTTTAAATTAAATTTTGCTTTTTCAATTAGCAATCATTGATGTCCTCTCCCTCTGTCCTCCTCCAAAGTAAAGGAGAAGCAGAACCTTTGAGATAAGTATCAACCATGCATATTTGTTATAAAAGTTTTGTTTTTCTTTTACAATGGTGGGGAGATGAGTGAGAGAGAAAAGAAATGCTTGTTAATTGAAAAAGAAAATCAATTTAAAGCACTAAAGGCAGTTTGGAAAGGGAGGCTGCCGAGGACAGTAGCAATTTCAATGAATGATAATAAATGTATACACATTCACATATATGTGGATACATAGATATATATTTGAACTAAGCCCAATGTAACCAAACTGCCCATCTCACTGTAGCCTCAAGTCTTAAAGGGCTCCCTTGGGGGTGCTGCGAAGTTAAATGGATTGCTGGAGTCACCGAGCTAGGATGTAGCCATCAGGCCTTAGCGGCCAGCCTTGAACTTCTTGGACTCTCAGGCTGGCTGTCTAGCCATCATATCAGGCTGCTTCTCACCAATAACAACAAGGACCATTTCTGTAGCATTTTGAGGCTCTGCAAAGTCCCCTGCTGCACAGATTTAGCTCATCTGATCTTCACAACAACCCTGGGACGGTGGTACCATTTCATCCCCATTTTACCAATGAAGAAACTGAGACTGGGAGGCCCCTGAGGTCAGTCACCAGCCAGTAAGCTTCAGAGGTCAGAATGCAGATGTTCCCTGACTCCAGGCCCAACACACTTTTATGAGCACTGTCACAACGTAGAGGACCAAAGAAAAATGTCCTCCCAGACTTCTAAAACTGCTCTCTCTTTTTCCCTTGCCTCACTTCCCGCTCAGATGTAAGGAGAGTAATCTTCTTCACCTTAAAGCATTTTGCTAACTGGAGGAATGGCTCAAACCTAATGGAGTTCATACTTTCAGAGAATATGATAAAAGATGACTTTCTTGGTCTCGGGAAAAAATCAGTCTTTGCAAACAGCTGAAATACTAATTAGACATGAAGCAATTCCTTCGAGCAGAACTCAGGGAAACCTCATTAATTCAAACCACAAGGGTCTAGGGGGAAACTGACTCTGCATTAAGTCCCCTTCTTTGAGGGGTCTATGTTGTGACAGCAGAGAAGGAGTGCTCAAACTAGAAGGGGGTCTTAGCCATCATCTAGTCCAAACTCTTCATCTTATTTGGGAGGGGAACTGAGGCCCAAGGAAGGGCAAGGGTGGTACCCTCTGCCCACCCCTCTTTGTGCATAGGTCTTCCCTATAAGATGGGAAACTTTTTGAGGGCAGAAAATATCTTTTTCTTATTCGTATCCCCAGCTGACCAGCACATAGTAGGCAAATAATAAATGTGTATTGTGTTGTACTATTGGGCCAAGTAACTAAGAAGGACCAGAATCAAGATTTGAACACAAGATGCTGGTTTTTTAAAACCCGTATCTTCTCTTTTAGAATCAATACCGAGTACTGATTCCAAAGCAGAGGAGTGGGATAGGGCCAGGCAAGTGAGCTTAAGAGGCTTTCCCAGCTAAGAAGTGTCTGAAGTCACATTTGAACCCAGGACCTTCCATCTCTAGGCTTTGTTTTCTATCCAGCTGCTCCTGAAAGCATGCCTTCTGAAGGTACTCTTTTCATTATTCTAGAACAGGTGGAACCTGGACTTAGCCAGAGAATAGCATTAGGCTCTAGCCATGTCTCACAACATATGCAACATTTTGCCCTGAGAGTCTGTTTCAATGCTGAGTGGAGGGAGGCAAGTTTCATTATCTATTCTCTGAGACCACTGTTGTTGTTGTTATAAATTTGTGTTATTCTGAACTTGCCAAGCACCAACAAAAATAAACATTTCCATATGCAAAGAAGAACAGAAAAGGCACTGTGAACAAAACCCTGATTCTCATTACATACAGCTTGTTTTTGTTTTTAAGTCTGAACTAAATTTAACACATTACTTTGAAAAGCTGTCTGCTTGTCTGGGGTCCCTTTAAACCCCCTTCTGCTCTTTTCTGTTCATTTTTAAAAATGCATCTTCCTTCTTTCCCCTCCCTCCCCCACTAAAAACTGTTAAAACCTTCTTGGTAACAAGTTAGCAGAGTCACACTGAAGAGATCCATATATCGGACATTTCAAAAAATAGATGCCTCTTGATCCAGCCATAGCACTGCTGGGTTTGTACTCCAAAGAGATAATAAGGAAAAAGACATGTACAAAAATATTCATAGCTGCGCTCTTTGTGGTGGCCAAAAATTTGGAAAATGAGGGGATGCCCTTCAATTGGGGAATGGCTGAACAAATTGTGGTATATGTTTGTGATGGAATACTATTGTGCTCAAAGGAATAATAAAGTACAGGAATTCCATGGAGACTGGAACAACCTCCAGGAATTGATGCAGTGAGAGAAGCAGAACCAGGAGAACATTGTACACAGAGACTGATACACTGTGGCACAATCAAATGTAATGGACTTCTCCATTAGTGGCAATGCAGTGACCCTGAACAACTTGGAGGAATCCATGAGAAAGAACACTATCCACATCCAGAGGAAAAACTGGGAGTAGAAACACAGAAGAAAAACAACTGCTTGATTACATGGGTTGAGGGAGATATGACTGGGGATATAGACTCTAAATGAACACCCTAGTGCAATCAACAACCTGGAAATAGGTTTTGATCAAGGACACATGTAAAACCCAGTGGAATTGCACATCGGCTACAGGAAGGGGTGGGGAAAGTGAGGGAAAGAATATGATTCTTGTAATCAAGGAATAATGTTCTAAATTGACTAATTAAATAAAATTTTCAAAAAAAATAAAGTGAGAAAATTATGCTTAAAAAATAGATGCCTCATTTTGCACCTCTACTTCATCGTATCTCTGACAAGAGGCAGGGAGGATGTAGGATTTATCTTTGAACTTCTAGAATTGTGGTTGGTCACTCTATTGATCAGTTCCATACCATGTTGTAATCACTGAGTAATTTTCCCCCTTTGTTTTTCTCACTTCACTCCACGTCACTTCATACAAGTCTTTGCAGCCTTTTCTAAATCTGCCATTTTGGAGTATATGCCTAGTAAAGTTATTGCTGGGGCAAAGGATATATACGGTTTCATGACTGTTAGGGTATAGTTCCAAATTGTTTCCTGGAATGGCTATACCAATTCACCATTCTGCCAACTGTGTATTAGTGAGCCTATACTCCCACATCTTCTCTAACAATTATCACTTACTGGTTTTTTATCATCCTTTCAAAACTGGTAGGTGTAATTTGGAATCTCATGGTTGTTTTACTTTGCCTCCTATTACTAGCGATTTCAAGGACTTTTTCATATTGTTGTTGATAGCTTGGATTTCCTTTTTTTTTTAAATTTCCTATTTGGATATTTTGGCCACTTATCTATTGGAGAATAAATATGTTTTAATATACCTGAATCAGTTCCCTATATAGCTTAGATATCAGAGTTTTATTGAAGAAACTTGATTCAAACATTTCTTTTGCAGTTAACTGTTTCCCTTCTGATTCTGGCTACACTGATTTTGTTTTGCACAAGTTTTTCAATTCTTTGTAATCACAATTCTCCATTTTATCTCCTATGATTCTCTCAACACCTTGTTTGACCAAGGAGCCTTTTCCTAACCATGGTTGTGAAAGAGATCTCCTTCCATTCTCTATTTTATTTGAGGTATGACCTTTTATACCTATTACTTGAAACCATTTGGCACTTATTATTTGTATACTGTGTAAGGTATTGGTCTACAATCAATTTCTCTACAAATACCTTCACGTTTTATCAAGAAATATTTCCCCCCAAATAGTGAGTCTTTATCCAGGGGTTTTTAGGTCTTTGGGTTTATAGAAAACCAGGCCACTAGGTTTGTTTGCTTCTGGAGCATGCATTCCTCTCATCTGCCTCGCCCCCCCCCACCCCCAGCCCTTGATATTTTGTTCCCCCAGAAGAATTTTGTCCTTTTTTCCATTTCTATAAACCATTGGAAGTATGATCAGTATGGAACTGATTAAAAATAATTTTGGCAGTATAATCATCTTGTATTATATTGGGACAGTCCAACCACGAGTAATCAATATCTCTCCAATTACTTTGCTTTGTCTTTACTTCTGTGAGATGTTTTTGTGCTTGTGTTCTCTAATTCCAGCCTATATCTCAGTAGGTGGGTCCCAAGATACTTCGTACATTCTGTCACAGTTCTAAATGGAATTTATTTCTATTTCATCCTTCTGGGGTTTGTTAGTAATACATAGAAAGATAAATGATTTATGAGTTGATTTTATATCCTGTTTCTTTGGTGAAGTTATTTTTTCAATTAATTTTAGTTGAACGTCTAGAGTTTTCTAAATAGACCATATCATATGCAAGAAGTGATTGTTTTGTTTTCTCTTAGCCTATGTTTATTCCCTTAATTTCTTTTTCTTTTCTTAATGCTCTATGTGGTATTCATAGTATTGTATCAAATATTAGTGAGGACATGGGGAAAGAGCTTTCATCATTAAAGTCTTGGCATTAATTTTATTTATTCAAAAACTTTTCTATTTCATATAACTAAAATATCCTATTTTGCCTTTTGTAATTGCCTCTATCCCTTTTTCTTGGTTAAGAATTCATTCCTGACCCACGACTCTGAAAGATTTATGATTTCCTTCTCATCTAATTTTTTTATGGTATGATCTTTACTATTCAGGTCACGTATCCATTTGAAATTTATTGTGGGACATGGTGCAAGATGAATTCAGCTAAGTAGTATAGTAAAGAGAGCATTGGAAGTGGAGCCAGGGAAAACTGAGTTCAGACTCTCCCTCAGACACGTATCAGTTGTGTGACCTTGGGCAAGTCACTTAGCTTCTGTTTGTCTCAGTTTCCTCATCTGTAAAATGGGGATAGGAACAACAGCATCTTCCTCAAGATAAGAGGATCAAATGAGACAATATTTGTACAGCACTTTGCAGACCTTAAAGTGCCATGTTATGTTGATAGAATCCTAATTTCCACAAGACTAAACTTAAACCATCAAGAGACAAAGCAGTTATTATATTGACACAGTCCAATAATGGGCACTTAATATTCTCCCAGCTCTTTAAGTTGTTCTTGATTTCTTTAAGGATCATTTTGTAATTTAATCCATATAAGTAATTGAATGTGCTTAAGTAGATTGGTTCCCAGATATTGTAGTCTTTTGTAGTTATTTTGAACGGGACTTTCCTTTATGCTATCGTCTCCTAGTTATTACATAGAAATGCTGTTAATTTTTATAGGCTTATTTTGTAGTATGCAATTTTGCCAAAGCTATTGTCTCAATTCATTAACTTGTTAAGCGCGGTTATAACTGGGCTCTTATTAGAGGAGCAAGATGCAGGCCAGCCCCATGTTTGCTACCCGCCCTGCCTTTATCTCCTCTGCTGCCACTGCTCAAGGCAATCAGCAGCACTATTCTACTATAGCTCCTGCTGCTTACTATTTTGGTGGAGCCTAGAAGACCCTGGCTCTGCCCTTACCTTCAGTACCATTGATGGCCCAGTCTGAGTGGCTGTATGCCTGTCGTCTTAGCTTCTCTCCTTCTGTGGAAGATTTGGGGGCCAACATCAATGTGGAGATTTTACTCCATCTTGGCCGTTGGAGGTGGCAGCATCTGGTGAGTTGCTGCAGGAGTTGCACAAAGAGTGTGGGACACAGTTTGATGAGGAGAGAACAGCTGCCGTGAACCATCACAGTTATTACATCTTGGACCTTGGAGAGAATATACTTTGCATCAGATATTGAAAACTTGCTTAAGGCTCCAACCGTCCTAGGAAGAACATCTCCAAATCTCATCCTCTAGGGCTACGATGGGTGCTATCCTGATCTAGATATTCTGACGAGACCCTTCCCTTCATTCCTTTTTCTAAGACCCACACAGTAAATAGTAACCCCAGATAGTGGGAAGCATCCCTGCTCATCCCAGAACTCCAGGCATGGAATAATAAAGCTCGAGTCATCTTCCTCCTTGAATTCCTTCAATGAGGCTTGCTCTAACTCTATAGTGCAGAAAGCCCCAGCTGGACCCCAGAGGTACTCGCAAAATGGCAACTCAGATCAGCTGATGCAATGTCCCACTGACTGTTCAAGAAGGAGGGTTGGGGCTCCACTCGACTCCGTATGACATGAGAGAGAAGTCCCCACCTTTGATGAAGACAACATTCAGGTGGAGTTTGTCTGGACTTTTCTGAAGGAAAAGGTTGGCAAATAGAGTGCTCAGTTCATTTCATTCCAGGGCTTTTCAGCTCACGGTGGAGTCCAGTTGGGTGGGTTCCACTTGCTTGTATTTCTCTACACAGGTGTCTGTGTATATGTCCTCCCCTAGTCTGTAAGTGCCTCCTCTATGATGCCAGAGCAATACTGGCTTTTTTTTTAACGAAGGAGGACAAAAAATCTGATGGAAAAAGCAGAGTTCTAGGACTCTGTGGCTTGGAAATGTTTAGGGAAAACATTTATTTTTTAAAATTCTGGATAAGAGTAATTAGGGTTTTGGTGTTTTTTTCTTATTACTATTCCCTAGAATTTTCCAATTCTCTATTATATCATTCCTTTTGGTTATGTCTTTTTTCTTTCTTTTCTTCCTTCCTTCCTTCCTTTTATTTGATTTTCTCCTGGCCACAGTATTCAACATCTTAGTAAGATAAATCAAATTGCAAAGTCCTTAACAAAAATTTATTTTTACAAATTTTAAATAAGGCTCTTTTGTATTTCATAGCAAAACATAAATTATCTATTATTTTAAAAAACTCTTACCTTCCATCTTAGAATCAATACTGTATATTGTTCCAAGGCAGAAGGGTGGTAAGGGCTAGGCAATGGGGGTGAAGTGACCTGCCCAGGGTCACACAGCTAGGAAGTCTGAGGTCAGATATGAAGTCAGGCCCTCTTGTCTCTAGGCCTGGCTCTCAATATACTGAACTAGCTATTTTTTTAAAGTGAGTTCCATCACTACTGAGTCTGTATCCCAAAGACATAATAAAAAAGGGGAAAGGACCCACTTGTACAAAAATATTTGTAGCAGCTTTTTTTTGTAGTGGCAAAGACTTGGAAATTGAAGGGATGTCCTCTGATTGGGGAATGGCTGAACAAATTGTGGTATGTGTTGGTGATGGAATACTATTGTGCTATAAGAAATGATGAAGAGGATGATTTCAGAAAAAGCTGGAAAGACCTATGAGAACTGAGGCAGAGCAAAATAAGCAGAACCAGGAGATCACTATACACAGAAACAGTGATATTGTTCAACGATCCATTGTGAAAACTTGGCTTCTCTCATCAATCTGGGACAATCCTAAAAGACATAATTATGACAGGGAAGGCTCTCCACCCCCCAGAGAAAGAACTGTTGGAGTCGTCTTTCACATCAGTGCATTTACAGTTTTATTTTAGGGTGTTGGCTATATATGAATTTGCTCTTACAACAATGACCAATGTGGAAGTGTGACAATGATAATATCACATATGATAACATGCATGACAATGGTACTAGCATGATAATAAAAAATGGAAAAAAAACAGGTGAGTGCCAGGCTTGGATTCAGGAAGACTTCTTCCTGAATTCAAATTTAACCTCAGACACTTCCTAGCTATGTGATCCTGAGCAAGTCACTTCAACTTGTTTTCTCATCTGTTAAATGAGCTAGAGAAGGAAATAGCAAGCTACTCTAGTATCTTTGCTAAGGAAATCCCAAATGGAGTCACCACTGAGAAAGACTGAACAGCAGCAAAGCTACATGCAGAATATGCATGCGTGTTTACCTAGATAACATACAGGTACGTGTACACGTATGTAGACAGATACATGTGTATGTCTGTATACGTGTTGCCTTTCAACAATTTGGTGACTTGTCAAAAAGAGAAATGAAATTAACCTGCTGTTAATGAAGCCACAATGGCTCTTTGTGATAATTTCTTTTTTAAGATGTTTACTTACCATCTTGTTTACGATACGATCTATAATTTTGCCAGGAATTCAAGCCAAAGTCTCTAGCCTACAGTTTGTAGGCTTCATTCCCTTCCCTGTTATGAAAATCAGGACATCTGTCCTTCTTCAATCCATTGGTATCTCTCCCATTTTTCACCATCTTTCAAAGATTACTAATGGGGCTTCAGCAACCAAATCTGCTCATTGTTTCTGCATCCTGAGATGAGCTCATCAAAGACTGGTGACCTGAACTTTTCAAGGGTAGCTTGGTGGCTGCTGTCTTATTAGCTCCTCATTTGGCTACAGCCCAAACGACTGCGTTATTAGAGGGTGTCCCAGGATGAGACAATACATCCCCCTGCCCTACCCCCTCACCCCTCAAGCATAAAGAGGCAGTGAAGACAAACATGGGCAAGTACCCGTAAGATACTCACCCAACAGAGAAAGCAGCTGCAAGGAGCAGGACTCCTGGGACCAAAGAGGAAATCTGGCTACGGATTCAAGAAAAGACTTCAAAAGTAGCCAGGAGTTGTGATTTGACCTTTTGGACATATGTATTCTTCTGTGCCTGTGGACTTCTCTATATTACTAGACTTTTGGTGGAAGGAGATATTTTAAATCACTTGTTCTTACTATACAACCTTAAAAAATACCCCTTTTCTAAAAGATAATTTTAAAAAGTCTGGCTGACTGATGTTAATAGGAATCACATTAGTGGGGGATAATGAGAGGATACCAAAAACTCAGCTCCTCAGAGTCACCCTCCAGAAACCCAAGGGGACCCCAAACTGCAATTTCAAGGACTGGTTAAGGAAATGGCCTGGGGCAGGGAGTTACACAAATATAACTTAAAAATAAATTTAAAAACCAAATGAATAACCGTCTCTCTGGGGCCTTTACCTTTCCTCCGATCCCACCATATTCTGATCTTTAGCCCATAAGTGCTGCTAGTAATCACGAAATATTAATGACCTCCAGCACATTGACCAGATCCCCCATAGCATGCTGAGGGAAAGACAGACAGATACATCATTGAAGTAGCTCCTTTGTGCCAATCTTTGTGCTAAGCACTGCGGTTACAAATCAAAGCAAACAAAGATGGTTTCTTTCCTTAGCTTCCATCCTAATAGGGAAAGCCAGTACAGGAAAGGGAGTTGGAATAGAAGGCTTAGTAGGAGGCAGGGTGTCAAGATGAGCAGGAAGTATCAGAGAAGACACTTGGCAGGAAGAATCTGACTTTTTACTGGGCCACAGAAAGCAAAAGGGGGGCCCATGGGTACAATCCATGTTTGGGAGTGAGAGAAGGGGAGGACAAACAATGATGATGGCTAGAATGGAGGCTGCATGGTGACAAGATGATCAGGAAGGGGCTTGGAGACACGAAACCTCAGGTATATGAATCAGACCGCCAGGAAATGGAATCTAAAGTTGTCTCGGGGATAGGGAGATAAGGTTCACATGGACAAGAATTGAATAGGATGAAAATGTGTTAGGGAATGGCAATTTGCTTCAGTGGAGGACCTTGCCTCATATTTCACTGAAAAAAATTAAAGCCATTAGTAGAAAGCTCTCTCTTCTCATATCAATCAGATGCCTTCTGCAACTATCCCCTTCACCTCTATTTCACGTGAAGAGGCGGACCTTTTCCTTGCCAAAGCGATCCTGTCATATGCATACGTGATCCCATTCCATCCCATATTCTCCAGCACACTGCCCCCTCTTATTATCCCTACTGCCTCAGTAATCTTTAGTTGCTTTCGGTTTGATAGCTGCCTCCTACAACATGCCTATCTTCCAAAAGGCCTTACTTAGTCCAGCTACCCTTGCTGGCTATTATCTTACACCTCTCCTCCCTTCCGTCATCTTCTCCTTGAGAAGAGGGTCTATAATAAGGACCGCTGCTTCCTTTTGTGTCATTTTCTTAATATTTTGCAATTTGGTTTCTGCCATTACTCAAATGAAATGACTATTTTTAAAGCTTCTAATGATCCCTGAATTGTCAAATGTAATGGTCTTTTCACAATCCTCATCTTTCTTGACAGTGTCAAAGACTCAAGACTGGACAATTACCCTCTTTTCCTTGATATTCTTTTCTCTCTGGGCTTTCATGGCACTGATCTCTCTTGTCTAACCACTTCTCAGTCTTCTTTGCTGGATCTTCATCCAGGTCATACCCACCTATGGTGGGTGCCCCCCCAAAGCCCTTCCATAGGCCATCTTCCTTTATTCCTCAATATTATTTTACTTCAACATCTCATGGATTCTTTCACTTGGCAATTTCCCAGATCTCTGTTCTGATGCTACCATCATCCTGGTGC
Source organism: Monodelphis domestica (assembly GCF_027887165.1). NCBI lineage: Eukaryota > Metazoa > Chordata > Mammalia > Didelphimorphia > Didelphidae > Monodelphis > Monodelphis domestica. The sequence goes on along the minus strand of NC_077235.1, from coordinate 49,844,176 downwards.
AGGCCTTCATTCCTTAACCACTACCATAACCTGCTGGTTGGCCTTCATGCCTCATGTCTCTCTCAACTCCAAATTATCCTCCACATAGCCATCAAATTAATTTTCCTAAAGCATGAGTATGATCATATCTCCCTTCAAGTACAATGAATTCCAATGGCTCCCTATCACTACCAAGATGAAATACAATATCTTTTCCTTGTTCTTTAAAGCCCTTCATCACTGAGCCCCTTACAATCTTTCCAGTCTTCTTACACCTTCCTCTCCCACCATATGCTCTATAATTCCTCGGTATTCCCCCCACAAGAGATTCGGTCTGTCCCTCATTCCTGGAACTCCTCTGATCCTCAGCTCTGCCTCCTGACATTCTTTGTTTCCTTCAAGTCTCAGCTAAAATTTCACCTGCTGCAAAAAAGCTTTTCCCAGTCTTTCTTAATCTTAGCACTTCCTCTCTAAGATTATCTCTACTTTACTCTGTATATGTCTTATCCATACGCAGATGTTTGCATATTTGTCTCCCCCACTAGACTGTAAGTTCCTTGAGAACAGGGTCTGTCTCATATGTTTCTTTATTCTTTTAGTTCAGAGCCTGGCACATAGTTAGTGCTTCACAAATGTTAGATGACCAACTGACTGACTAGAGGGAACATCTGTACCAATTGAGGATTTATTAAATAACATGATTATTAATATCTTGACTGTTCTACCTCTGTTTTTGTCAGTCTACATCATTTCATATTAAATTTTCCAAATTTCTTTGCTCATCCACTGAAGGTCCCATTACTCTATTATCAAATTTTTTGAGAATAGTAATCTCAACTTGCAGACTATACTATTCTCCCACTCAATCTATAATTTCTCAACATCCATTCTCTTGTCAAGTCCTCGAAAGATGGTTTCCATCCCTTGCCACTCTATGGAAACTGCTCACTTAACCAAACCCACCTAGCTCCCAAATCCTAACCTATCCTCCCCCTTCCCTTGTTTTTCTGGTAAGCATCCTTTGAAATCTAAGTTGTCATCTCCTACATGAAACATTCTCTGCTTTCACTTTCCACACAAAATCTCACCTGATACTTTCTCGTGCACCCATCTAATGTATTTATCCAGGTGGCCCCAGATATTATAGCTGTGGTCTTTTTCAGTCCTATCCAACTCTTTGTTACCTCATTTGGAGTTTTCTTAGCAAAGATATTGGAGTGGTTTACCATTTCCTTCTCCAGCTCATTTTGCAGAAAAGAAAACCGAGGTAAATAGGGTTAAATGACTTGCCCAGGATCACATAGCTAATAAATGTCTGAGGTCAAATTTGAACTCCGGTCTTCCTGACTCAAGGTCCTGCATTCTATCCACTGGGCTACCTGGCTGCCCTTTATTTATGAGTATCTGCATTTATGGCCCCAGGCCAGACTATGAACTCTGTGAGTGCAGGGACTGTGTCTAGCTAAGAACACAAGAGGTGCTTAATAAATGTTTGTCAAATTGAATTGCTAAATCATACAATCAAAGAAAATATTCTCTATGTTTTTTCATTATTTAGGAAAATATATGCAAATATTCCTCCATTCAGCCATTCTCAAACTAGTGGGCATTTTGTTTGCTTCTAGTTTTGTGCAAATAACACAGCTACAAATTTCTTTTTCCAGATAGGTTTTCTTTTGCTCTTTTTTGAATTACTTTCTTGGAGTATATTCCCAATAGACAAATTACAGAGCAAAATGGTTTAGATAGTTTTATGACTCTTGTTTTGTGCTGTCCAAATGCTCTCTGGAAAGACTGCACCAGTTTGCAATTACATCAGCATTCTAGAAATATATCTGTTACCCCAAAGTACCACTAAAACTGTTTTTTTCATTGTTTTACTCTGGATATTAGCAAAGTTGAATTTTTTCAAGTGTTTATTAACAAGTTTGATTCCTTTTTAATGACCTGTTCATCTCCTTTGACCATCTATCCAAAGAAATAATATATGTCAAGAATTTTGCAAGATTTAATGTGTTATATAAATGAGAGCCACAGTTACTATTATGATTATTAGTGGGCATTGATCGCTTAGATCCCTGTAAAATTTGACTATCAGGCTTCTGTGTCTAACATATTTACCTTGAAAAGAGTTTCTAGATCTTTTCTTTTCTTTTTTATTGGAAATAATGGTTTTCATCTTACACGTGTTAAAAAATAATTAAATCCATCCATCAAACGTACTTTTGGAAGATATCTGTTTTGGATGGAAGTTATAAATGTAGAAGGGAAATGAGAAGTCATCTGGCTCAACTTGCTCATTTGACAGATGAAGAAACTGAGGTTTAGGAAGGAAAGCTAAAGTGATTTGTTCAGGGTCCACCTGGAACTTATAACCCAGTTAGAGGGAGAGGGGGCATCAGGGATTGGAGGTATAATTCATTCATTAGCTGTTTGGATAGAGTCTGGAGTGTAATTTTTAAGCTCTTGTTAGAAATCTTTCAAGTCATATTTTGTACAGTGTATACATGTCATAGCAATAATCATAACATATTTACATAGCAATTTACAGTTCATACACTGCATTACACACAATCCTATATTTAGAGAAAGAAGGGAATTTAGAGTTTATCTAGTTCCAACCCTACCAATTTACAAAGGAGAAAACTGAGGCACAAATAGACTCACTGACTTGCCTAAAGTTCTAAGGTAGTAATAGTAGAATCTGAAATCAGGTCCTCATATGCCAGTTACCAGTGTTTCCACAGAGCACACTATGTCCCATTTGACTGGATTCTTATAATTCTGTGAAGTAAACAGGGCGGGTATTATATTATCTCTATTTTTAAAAAAGAAGCTAAAGAAAGGCCAGAAAAGGCAATTCCTTCAAGGTTCTGTGGCCAAAAGGAGTAAAAAAAGGGATTAAGAAACCAGGACTTCTGACTACTGGTCTAGTGCCATTTTAAAACATTTAAATAGCATTTAATTGCAGCCCTCTGGCACATGCCTCCTGTGAAGCTCCCTGGTGCCACTGAACCAGTTTAAAATCTAATTGAGAAATATTTAACCAAAAAATAAAAGACAGTATAACAGAGATAATGTTAATATGTGGTTTTCTAAGTCAGTAATCTGCCCAGAGGGATCAGTTTTGAGTTTGACTCCAATGTTTTACACCCTAGAAATTTCCCAATAAACCATCCCTCCCAAGCCTCTCTTGTAACAAAGAAAGAAGGTTAGGAAGAGCCAGCTAGAAGAGTCAGTGTGTCTGTGTACAGCAGCTCCCCCCCTTTCCCTTGCTAGAGGGAAAGAAGGTTTCATTATCTGTTGAACCCAGATCTTCAGATTTCTTCCAGAGGCTTTTGACACCATACCCCAGACTCTGCTGTCTGCTGTCTGCTGTCCTCGGGTTTTAGGGAAGCAAGTCCTTGGGACACTATGGGGACAGATATTCTCGAGGGCTCCCTAAATCTGAACGAATCCCTCACCTAAGCCCAGTGGCATCCGACTCAAACAGAAACTGGGACCACCAAACATCTGCAGGTCTATATTGACCCAGAAAACTATAAATTCCTGTTATCTACGCCCTTTCCACCAATACCCTCCAGTTACATTTCAATCTGCTTCGGTCTACACCGAGGGTTGACATCTCTGCTTCAGACAATTTGCTGAGAGCTAAAAACCTCAAACGGAGACAAACCGTTTCCCCTTCACCCGTCCCCCGCTGCTTCCCTCCTCCCCACCCCCCAAAAGAAGCCTTCCTTCCCAGTGTGTTTCCCATACGTTGTTGGCCCCGCTACTTCTTTGCTCTGGGTGATTCTCCCATCAATAGAGATCATAAGCCTTTCCTTCCACTCCTACGTGATAATTTGATTCTAATGAATGTAAAAGAACCAGTGGCACCCAATTCGCCCGGAATAGCTTCTTGGATTTCATGGTCTAGTTTACCTGGTTTAATGAAGGATTATATTTAATTAAAAATTTGGAAGTGGGGCTTTAAAATTTGGTGGTAAATCCGTGACCTTTGTAAGGCTGCCTCCTATTCAGACTACACAATTGGGGCTCTGCGCTGCTCGGAGAGAAGAAAGGCCGGAGAAGACTCGGAGCTCGCATCTCTAGGCAACGGCAGAGAATGCGTAGGTCAGGACAACTAAAAGCCAGTTGCTCAGCATGCTTAATAGGGGAGGCTTTAAGAACGAAATTAACAAGCTTCTCTAAGTAAAATTCTAGTAAAAGGGCTGCGGGCTGAGTGCAAAAAGGCAGGCGAGCGAGGGAGCGGGCGAGCAGCGAGAGAGCGAGGCAAATGGCAAGAGCGGGAGGCACCTGGCACTTAGGTAGCAGGCTCCTGGGGAGGGGGTGGGGGAAGAGGCTGCCTCTGGTGAATAATTCTCTATTCCAAGATCCCTTTTGTGAACCTTGATTGCATAAGAGTGAAGGCAGCCCTGATGGGGGAAGGCAATAAAGATGCCAGAGCCGGGCGGGCGGGCGGGCAAACAAACAAACAAGGTTCGAAATAATCAAATGAGAACCCATTGCTTAGCGAGGGGCGCAACAAATTGGGGTGCAGGCCTTGGACAAAGAAACGGCCAAACGCGAGGGAGGCATTTGGACTGATGCGGAATGGCGGAGAGACAAACACTCACAGAGGCTGCCATAATGTAAAGGGCAGCAACACGGAAAAGAATTGTAATGAGCGAGCTCAGTCCTGGGGAACTGATTAGGGAACAGATTTTCTTCCTGGGCTCAGCGGAGAGCTGGGAATGATGGATGGAGAATGAGCAAAACATTGTAGGACGCTGCTGCGCTGCGGCTGTGGCAGTTCTCTCCGCTTAAATGTGTTGGGGGGGGAGTATTCTAAGCAAGGGTTCAATGGGGGGGGATGTTAAAGGGAAATGTAAAAACGAAGGTAACGCCCCAAACATATTTTCAAAAGATAATTATGTAGGAGCAAAAAGCACGGGGTTTGATCCAGGGCAGGGAGGGTGGGGAAGGAAGCCGGAGGCCTCACGCGGCTCACCCCGAAATGGAGTCGATTTTTAGCCGGAGGCTCGGGAGGGTGTTTTGGGTTTTCTTTCCTCTATAATCTCCTTTGGGCAGAACCTCCACAGTAGCCCGCCCCACTGGTCCGAGGACAGAATCTGCCTTATTATTTGTCTTACAGAAATCCAGATTTTGGACCAAAGCCGGGGATCAGCTCAGAGTTCCTGCCGGCAGACTTAGCCGAGCTTTCTGTCCTTATCAAGTCCCTCACCGCCAATTTGATGGGTGTGAGGTGACAGCTCCGGCTTGTTTTCAGCTGCATCTGTCTGCTACCCGTTAGTGAGTCTCAGCGTTCTGTTCTTTAAGGCCTTTGTCCACAGTTTGGCTTTTTTAAATGGCCGGATTTTCAAGTTGGAAGAGAAAGAGAACCCCCAGTATAACTAACGGTGGCCATCTGGCCTCTGATGGAGGCATTCCAACAAGGGGGAATCCACCACCCCAAAGGGCAGCCCATCTGACTTTTGGGCTACTGAGATTGCTGGGAAGCTGCTTTCCTGATCTCAAGCCTACAACTGCCTCTTTGGGGCTCCCGGTCCTGCCTGCCGAGGCCAAACAAAACAAGCCCATTCCCTTCTCCAGGGCGCCACTGAAGACAGAAAGCTCCTTCCTCCAAGCTGAATATGTGTCTGCACACAACATTATACATGCATGCACAGCTATAAACCCGCAGAACTTCCTAGGATGTCTGGACAGCTTAAGAGTTAACAAATCGAATTAACAAACTGACAAAAAGGAAACAAAAGAAAGTGGGCTGGTAGTTGTTTGTCGAGTGGTTTGACTGGCAGATATTTCATGGCTTTGATTTTCTTAAATACTCTTTCCCTTTCGAGCTCTTTTTCCAGAAATTTGTTATTTAGATATGAAAATGCCAATAATCTCTGCGGATCTCTTTGGAATCTGCTGCTTTATGCCAAAGTTTCTGGCTATCACAATTAATTTTTTGTGGTCTCTGCAGGGTTCCGTAAGTAAGCAAAGGGAAATAATTATCTGCAAATAAAGAGAAATCGATTCATTCTCTTTAACAGCTACTCCCTGAATTCACTTTCTAAGAGAATGTAAGTTCCCTGCTAGCAAGGACTATTTCATTCTTGTCTCTGTAGCCCTAATATCAGGAATAGCATCTGGCACTTACTGGTCCCTATAGACTGTTGCCTATTGAATTCGCTTATTTTCTTGTCTTCTTATTATACCGATCAATTTTGGTGCTGGGTCGAATAATCGTGGGGACATTGGGGATCCTTGTTTCCTTCCTGATAATACTAAGACGTCTTCCAGTGTTTCTGTTACCCCTCATTTAAAGGAAACGCCTTTAATCACATTAAGGAAAAATCCCTTTATTTCTCAATTTCGCGTGTGTCTTTCACAAACCGGTGGGTGCCTTTATAGATCTACTCCTAAAATCATGTGGGGCTTGGGGGGAGGGGTGGTTCCGATGATGCTCATTCTTCTCTTAATGCTGAACCGACCTCTGGAGGCATCAATCCGACTTGGTCAAAATAAATCGAGTTTTTGTATACACTACTTCGATCTGTGTCTGTGCATGTAGCCCAGGCCTGCGGATCTATATGGCTCTTTGTATATATGACATGTCAGCGCAGAGATCCCCACCGTGTTCCTGGTCTAAGATTCTTGTTCTTTGTTTTTCCCTCCCTGCTTGGAAAGGAGAATCGTGTTTGTCTCATTAAAAGATCTTGGCAGAATACCTTCCTTCCCTATTTTTGAAAACAGGATGTAGCATAAGGATTATTTATTCTTTAAATGTTTGACAGCATGAGCTGTCTGCACAGCTAAAGCACTCACTTGTTAGAACAAAATTTCAAATCAATATCAAATTAGAAAAAAAGAATAAAGATGGGAAGATATCGCCCGCCATTGAAGCAGAGCCAGTCTCACCCACTTAAACAAGCTGTTGAGGGCCAAAAACTGAGAAAGGGACAAAAGAATGGAATATTAGCATTTCCTAAGGAAGTTTCACTGAGGTAAATTAATCTCCCCAACAAAGAGACAAAAGAGCTTATAAAGTGCTTCAGTCAGAAAACACTTGATCTCGGTGCCAAGCACAAAGCTATGCGGCAAGGCAACGCCAATTTCCTGTATAAACCCATCGGTGAGATCTTAGAGAAGGGGCTGGGGGAGAGTATAATCGTATACTAGAGGAGCAGGACGACACCCTAAAACACCAAGAACTGGTGGAGGGAAAAACGGACTTGCAGAACTCTGGGTGAGAACCCTGAATGGACAAAATCATCCCTGAGGCCTGTAAGGAATGGAACTGGGGGAAGGCACAGAAATCAGGAGAAAAGTGTAAAAACCTCTGAAATGAATTCAAAACGTTTTCCTCCATCATTTTCACTTAAGTTATCACACTTAGGTGGTAAAATGGATACAGCATCAGGTAGACCTAAGTTCAAATTCAGCCAGAGGCATTGTGTGACCCTAAACAAGTCATTTGACCTGCTGGTCTCAGTTTCTCCTTCGGTAAAATGTTAATGATAACAACATTTATCTCACAGGGCTGTTGTGACTATAGAATAAGGTAATAATTATGGAGCCTTTGCACAGTCCTGGCACCTAATAAGTGTGATACAAATATCAGCTATTTAACTACTGAATATTTTAGTTGCCCATGTGCTAGGAAGTGTGGGTTTAAAAATTAATAATCAATAACTAGATATTATGTTTTATTAATAATAACTAAAATAAAAGAATTGCTTGACTTCAGACCCATTGCAGGTCCAAGAGAGAGGAAGACGGAGGAGTTACAGCCACTTAAATACAATCATGCAAAATGCAGGGACCCAGGAAAAGGGAATTTTGAGAAATACTAAGGGACTTCTGGGGGATGAAGTCCAAAGGCTCAAAATCTCCATTTATACAGAAGAAATAAAAGTATACTCAAGGAGACAGTGTTTTCTGTTGTTTTTTTTTTAAACCCTACCTTATGTCTTAGTTTAAATCCAAGACAAAAAACCAGTAAGGGCTAGGCAAATGGGGTTAAGTGACTTGCCTAGGGTCATACAGCTAGCAAGTATCTGAAGCCATATCTAAACCCAGGTCCTCCTGACTCTACCGCTGGCACTTAATTCACTGTGCTACTAGCTGCCTCTAGGTTGAGAAGAAAAGTCAGACTAAATCAAGTCCACACCAAGGAGGGCTTGTTCTGATGACACTGAGGGATTGATTTTGAAGGGGAAAAAATATTCCAAAGGGCTAACTGAAATAATGATAATAACAACTGAGCCATGTGCCTACTCTCCCATATCTACCAATTATTTTTTGAAAATAATCTTTACACATATCCAGGCCATCCTTGACAAGTAAGAGAAGAAAATAAGAAGATTTTCACAAATACAGAACCCATCTTTTCATTCATCTCAAAGAATAAACGGTATAGAAAATACAGGAAGCTATTGAGCTAATTAGTTTTTTTTTTACTATAAAAACAAAGCAGTTGACTCAGCAAAGCAAAATACTGCTTTAGAAGCTCTATGCCAACAAGGTGTCTCCCATGCAGGCGACAAAATTAGCCAAGATTCCTTGCTCGGAAAACAGAGAGAACTTTGTTTGACCAATGGGATTAAACAGGGAGAGGCATGCTGGCCAAATGTCTTGGAAAATTCCAGTGCAGAATTCAAATTGAAAAGGCATCCCCTATTGATATAGACTTCATTTTAGAACAGCTTCCTAAATGAGCTAGATCCGTAACCACTCAGAAGAGTGGTAGATGGAGTTCCCACATATAGCCTTAACTTAGTAATGCCAATGCATTAGGGGAGCTTCAATCATAATATAGCCTCCCTGCTTACATCCTGCAACCGAATAGATGTTTGTTATGGCCCTATACCTCAGGAAATCATGGTTTCACCTCTAATTTTCTAATTTTTCTTATTCAGTTGGAGCATAATAGGCTTGAAAATATTTTATTCTAGTTTCTTTTTTTGAATCTGTATGTCTGTGATTTCCAATGTCTTGAATGCATTTCTTATAAGGAAACTCTTTGGATTTGTTTTCTAATCTATCTTGCAACTGGTAAATTCAGCTCATATTCTCGCTACAGAATTCATACCATCACAAAAGAAATACAACAAACATTTGCAATAAGCCATGGAGCATACGTAGACAAAACAGTCTTTGTTCTAAAGGTCTTTATACTCTACTGGGAGGACACCATATGTGGACATACTAAATATTAAAGTATATTCAAAGTCATAAAAAGTAAGTTCAAGGGTTAGAACTCAGTAACTAGGGGTGGGGTACACAAAAGGCCTCCAGTACAAAGGAATAGCTAAACGCGGTCTTGTAGGCCACTTAGGAATCTGAGAGGTAGAGGTGAAGGAGAGATGCTTCATGGGCAAATGTATATGAACACTGGGTAGAGAGAACAGCCAATGATGCAGCAGAACATGTGCAGGGGAGTAATACAAACTAACTCTGGGTCAAGATGTAGTAGTCAGATTAGAAAGAGCCTTAAGGCCAATGACTGATACAGAAGCAATAGAGAAAGATCACTGAAGATCTTTAAACATTACAGAAGAAAGGGAAGAATAGGAACCAATTTCCTCACTATTCACTCTCCCCCCCCATTCTTTACAACCCAAACTCCATACCCATCACCCTACTACTACATTTCTCCTTAAGGTCACTAATAATCAACTAATTACCAGATTTTCAATGACCCACCCTTTCCCTCCTTCTTGAAGACTGAGCAGCAGGTTTTGAGTGGGGGTGGAGTGGTGATGTTTTGTACCATCTGTTATTATTTCATATTAGTTAATAAATACCTTTGCTAAAATGCTGGCTGAAAAATAGCCATATTTTTAAAATGATCTCACTATAAATGAAATAAATGCAAACTAAAACAACTCTGAAGTTTCACCTCACACAATCAGCTTGGCAAAGATGGTAGAAAAAGGGAGAATGACAGGGGCTGGAAAGACTGCAGGGAGAGAGACACCCTGTTGGAGCTGTGAATTGATCTGACCATTCTGGGCATCAATTTGGAACGATGCCTCAAAAGTAATTTAACTGTGTGCACACCCGTTGACCTAGCAATATCACTCCTCAGTAGGCTCTCAGATGGAGCTGTGAAAGCAGGAAGACATAATAGACAGAAGCTCAGGCCAGTCATTCCCCCCCTCACCCCCCCAGAGGTGTGCAGAGTACAACTCGAACAACATCCAAAGTCAAGAAGTAGGCTGGGAAAATAAGCAAACCAAAAAACAAACTGACCCTAAAAGGATATTCTGGTGATAGGAAAGTTCAAGACACAAATTCAGAAGAAAACAATGGCTTTAAAACATATATAAGCAAAGCCCCAACAAAAAAATTCAGCTATGACATAAGTCCAATAAGAATACCTAGATGGACTTTCAAAGAACAAAAAAGGGGATTTTTAAAAATTAAAGTGGTAGAGGAAAAATTAGGAAAAGAAATGAGAGCAATGCAAGAAAATTATGAAAAGTGAATTAAAAGTTTGGTGTAAAAGGTCTCTCAAAACACTGAAGGAAATAACTCCTTAAAAATCAGACTTGGGTGATGGTAAAAGGTACAAAACTTCACTGAAGAAAACAACTACTTAAAAATTAGAACTGGTCAAGTAGAAGCTAATGGCACCATGAAACATTTTTAAAAAACAACTGAAAGACCGAAAAAAATGTGAAATATTTCATAGTAAAAACAACTGACCTAGAAAATAGAGATAAAAATGAGAAAACTTAAGAATTATTGGGCTACCTGAAAGCCATGATCAAAGAAGAAGAACTTAGACATATTTTAAGAAACTGTAATGGAAAAGTGATACACATCTTAGAATCAAAGTAGAAATTGAAGTATGAAATAGCCAAGTAGAAAATGAAAGGATCCAACAGTTAGTTGCCTCCTGATCTACCAGTTGCTGCAAAATGAAAGCTCACAAAAAGGTTATAGTCAAAATTCTGAGCTTTTCAGGGAGAAAATATTGCAAGCCAAAAACAAGGATTTTGAATACTGTGGAGCCATAGCTAGGGTCACAACAAGGTCTAGTAGCTATTTCTATAAAGAAGCAAGGGGCATGGAATATGATGTTTCAGAAGGCAAAGGAGCAAGAATAATAACCTACCTAGAAAAGCTAAGTATGGGGTGGGGGTGGGGGGAGAAATGGGTATTTAATGAAATAGAGGGCTTTCAAGCATTCCTGATGAAAAGACCAGAGCTGAATGGAAAATCTGACATTCAAAAAGACAAGAAGCCTAAAAAGGCAAATATGAAAATAATAAATTAAAAACCTTTAATTAAAGACCACAATAGAAATCCTAAACAGCAAAGAAAGATTAATAAAATTGAAAGTAAAAAATTTGATGTAAAAAGTAGAAAAATTGAAAGTAACATGATTAAATTAATAAACAGGGAGTTGGTTTTATTTAAAAAATAGATAAACCATTATCTAATTTGATTTTTAAAAAGAAGAAAACCAAATTATTAGTATAAAAATAAAAGGGTTAATGTACATCTCATAAAAAATGAAATAAAATTATTAGATGGTATTTTTCCAATTTCAAGCCAATAAATCAATCTGAATAAAATGCATGAATATTTACAAAAATATAAACTGCTGAGATTAAGAGAAGTGAGGATAGAATATTTGAAAAACCCTATCTTAGAAAAAGGAATTTTACAAGGCATAAGTGAGCTTTTACTTAAGGAAAAAACAACGAGGACCAGATGGATTGACAAGCAAACTCTACTTAACATTTAAAGAACAATTAATTCCAATACCATATAAATGTTTTGGAAAAAAAAAGTAAAAAGGAGCCCTTTAGCTACTCTGATCAATACAATGATCCACAACAATTCTAAAGGGCTCATGATGAGAAATGTCATCTACTTCCAGAGACACACTGATGAAATTTAAATGTAAAATGAAACATATGTTTTTTAAACTTTATTTTTCTTGCATTTTTGACATGGCTAATATGGAAATATGTTTTGCATGAATTCACATGTATAACGAGTATCATGTTGCTTGCCTTCTCAATGTATTGGGGAAGGGGCATAGGGAGGGAGGAAATTTAGAATTTTAAATAAGATGATGAATGTAAAAAATAATAATAATAAATGAGTCCTACCAAAATCCTCCTCTGAAACAAAAAAATCTGATACCTAAACCATGGAAAGCAAAAACAGAGAAAAACTAGAGGCCAGTTTCCCTACTGCATATTGATGCAAAATTTTTTAAATAAAATAGTAGCAAGGAGATTACAGTAATATAGCATGTATTGCTATATTACTATATTGCTATAAATATATTGCTATAAAATAGCAATGTATTAAAAAGATCATTTACAATGACTAGGCTGGATTTATACCAGGAATGCAGGGCTAATTCATTAGGAAAACTATGAGCATAATTGACTATATCAATAACAAAAACAACACAAATCATATGAGTATTTCAAAAGATGTGAAAGAAGCTTTTGACAATATAAGACCCATTCCTATTAAAAAAAACACTAGAAAGCAAAGGAATAATTGGAACTTTTATTAGAATGATAAGTAGTATTTATCTAAAACTAAGAGCAAACTTTATTTATAATGTGGGTAAATTAAAAGCCTTTCCAATAAGATCAAAGGTGAAGCAAAGATGTTCATTATTGCCATTGTTATTCAATGTTGAACTAGCTGTAGCATTAAGACAAAAAAAATTGAAGGAATAACAATGGGCAATAAGGAAATAAAACTATCATGTTTATCACTTTCTGCAGATAATATGATCATACAATTAGAGAACTCTAGAGCTTCAACTAAAAAAATTAATCCAAATAATTAACAACTTTAGCACAGTTGCAAGACATAAAATAAACGGAATCATTAGCATTTCTATATAATACCAACAAAATCAAACAGGAAGAGGTAGAGAAATTCCATTTAAAATAATTGCAGAAAGTTTAAAATACTTGGGAGTCTATCTGCCAAGACTCAAATAGGAAATATATAAACACAATCACAAAACATTTCTCACACAGATGGATTTAAATCCATCTTGGAGATGGAGAGAAATATTTTGGAGAAATTGGAGAACATTATTGGAGAAATTGGAGAAATATAATAAAAATGTTAATACTATCTGAAATAATTGGTGCCATACCAATCAAACTATAAGGCTAGAAAAATAATAACAAAATTTATCTGGAGGAACATAAGGTCAAAATTATTGAAGGAATCAATGGAAAAAAAGGGAAGGAAGGTAATTTAGCAGTACCAGATTTCAAACTATACTTATGAAATGGTAATTATAAAATCAATCTGATGATAGATAATAGAGTGGTTGACTAATGGGAAAAATTAGGAACATGATGTATAGAAGCACAGTAACCTAGTGTTTGATAAACCCAAAGATCCCATCAATTGGGGAATGGCTGAACAAATTATGAGATTTAATTGGAATAGAAAAGTATTTTGCTGAAAGAAATGATGAAAGGGATAGTTTCAGAAAAACCTAAGAAGGCTTATATGAACTGATGCAAAGTAAGGAGAGAAAAACCAAGAGAACAATACACACAGTAACAACAATATTGTAAAAATAATTGACTGCAAAAGACTTAGCAACTTGATCAATACCATCATTTGCAGCAGTTCCAAAGGATTCATGGTGAAAAATACTATCCATTTCCAGAGAGAGAACGAATGGACCCTGAGTACATATAGACTCATTTCTTTTTTTCTTATTTTTCTTCCTTTTTTTTACAACATGGCTAATATAAAAACATGTTTACGTGCCTTCATAAGTAGAATGAGTATTGTATTTCTTGCCTTTTCAATGTGTGGAGAAGCAGGTGAAGGGAGGAGAGAATTTGGAACAGAACATTAAAAAAAAATTAAAGGATGTAAAGGTGAGTAAATCAAGGGATTCTGAACCCTCCAAATCCAATTAGGCTGCATATAGACTGTGAATCATTTAATCTCCAAGGCCTACTTCAAACCACAGACTAGTACCTGGAACTTTCCCTAATTTTCCCTGATGCCTCATCCTCTACTTCTTGGCACCAGGCCACTAGACCAAAAGTAGACTCTCCAGAGTTTGAGGCTCCCTCCCATTCATTTCTATTAGGAGCTAGCCCTGGGACCCAATCTACAAGGAAAACATTTTACTTTAACGAGATTTCATGTATAACCAAAAAAAAATACTCTAAATTCTCATCATTTCAATTCTGTGGTAAAAGGTTTTGAGGCTTAAGAGTTAGAGATGAATGCTGTCTGCTCTTTAAATGTTTTAAGAAACTCTTTTAAGGCCCACTTTTATTCATCCCAGTCACAAAACATCTGTCTCCTTCAGATCAGGGTCTTAATACACAGCAGCTGATACATCCTTGGAGACTACCCAGAATGTCCCCATAGCTTTGTTTGAAAGCTCAAGCTGGCAAAAGGCTACTTAACCAATTAAAAATCTGTAGAAAACCTGAAGCCCAGGGTATAGCGTCAAATGAAGAGTACAAAATAAAAATCTCTCAAGAACCCTGCCACTAAGTACCTCTGAGAGCCATGCCATTTCCCCTCTTGGAGACATCAATAAATAAGGGAGCTAGACCACTTTCTACCTTGAGCAAATCACTTAATAACTTTGATCCCCATTTTTTCATCTGTAAAATGGGGGGATTGGATTAGGTAGCCTTTAAAGTCCTTTCTGATTCTACATCGTTGATCCTACTAACTTACTATTAGTCTTGTTATTACTGGTCATGTTTCTATCCATGCACAGCCTCTATCAATACAAACAGGAAATACGTGGATGAAAAAGGAAATGTAGTTACTTTGGACAGATCCAAATAGATACAGCACCCAGTAGGCCAACCATGTGGATGAATGGCTCGGCTTTTATCTACACTTTGTATCCAAATGTTGCGGCATACTTTTAATTCTTTTCAAATAAACTCAAGGACATAACAAAGTATCTATGTGATGTCAAATAGGCAGATATTTGGAAACCCCTGTGCTACTGCCCTTTGGAGGAGTTTTGTTTTTGTTGCATATCACAGATCGTAGGATATCAGGTGTGACCTAGCCCCGCCGATTACTGAAAAAGTCCTTCTACAAGAACCCCAGAAAAGTAGTCATCAGTCTTTACTTGCAGACCTCCAGTGATGGGAACTCACTCTCTGCTGGGTGGGCAGACCCACTCTATTTGGAGAAGCAATCATTATTATGAAGTTGTGGTTTGGGTTGGGTTTGTTTCTCTGAAACTGAGTGTCATTTTGCCTCTTTAAAACTTTTTACCTACTCTTTCTAGTTCTTCCCTCTGCAACCAAAGGGCACAAGATGAATCTGTCTTTCACCTGACAGTTTTTCAAATATCCAAAGAGAGCTCTGTGGTCCTTGTACATGTCTCTATGCTAAACTAAACATCCCCAGATTCCTCAGTAGTTGATTATCCTGCTTCATAAACACTTGAGGCCCTTTAGCATCCTGAACACTTTCCTGAATGTCTTTCCTAAAAAGTCAGCACTGAAAACCATATTCAGGCTATGATCTGAACACTGGAGGGGACAATGGGACTACCATTTGGATGTCTTTGAACATCAAGTCTCTTGTAAGTACCTTAGCTTTTTGAGATGTCCCATCAGACTTTCCAATGACATATTTCAAGTTATCATGTATTATTTCCTTTTTTGTGGAATTCTCACTGCATCAGTTCACATCAATCTTCCCATTCCCCCTTCCATCCTTTCTTATGTGACAGGAAAACTCATCTTCCTGAGTTCAGATCTGGCCTCAGATACTTATCATCGGTGTGACCCGTCACCCTATTTACATCACTTTCCTCATCTGTAAAATGAGCTGGAGTAGGACATGGCAAGCCACTCCAGTATCTCTGCCAAGAAAACCCCAAAAGGAGTCACAAAGAGTCAGATACAACTGAAAAACTGAATGACAACAATGTGCTATTAGTTCACATGGAATGTGCAGCTCACTGAAACCCCCGATCTTTTCATAAACAGTCTGGTCTACCCCACGGCTCTGCCGTCCTGTTCTTCGTACTGTTGATTTTGAAAGCCCAAAGCACACCGCATTTGTAACAACTCAAAATCATCCTCTTTAAACCTTTTTGAACACAGACGTGTTAATAAGTCTGGTCTTTGTTCCATCTAGAAGCCTCCTAATGGGCATCTCTGTCTTCACGTCCATGTTTAGAATTGTAGGCATCTCCTGAGTGGGTATCAGTGGTTCCTGAGGGACATATATAAGGCTCTTTTAAGGGAATTACATCTAAGTAGTCCAGCGCCTTTCTCCAGGGTATAGAATAGTGCACTTAATTAAGGGGCAAGGTTATAATAGCCTCTCAGCTATTTACAGGGCCCTGTTCTGGGTTCAAAAGAATGCCGCTGGCAGCAGGTCTGTGCTATACAAGGAGCTTTCCAGAAACAAGAGGACAACAAACAAAAGGAAAGCTCTTACAACATGGAACTTTTTAAACTGACTTTTTACATAATGGGTTACTGGTTACCCACTTTACCTCCCTCTCCCATCAGTTCAATCATTCATCTCGTTTTGCTTTTTAGCTGGGCACGAGCTTTGTCTGTAGCCATTCAAAATGGATTTCACATAACAAGACCAAATCATCCCCACTTGAGGGCCATTTGTGAACACCGGCTAGCATGGTATAGATAATTACCTCTAATGCTTCTTCCTAATCATCTACTAGGACAGTTAATAGAGAGGCTTTTTTCTTAAACAAGGCTTGCCATAACAGTTCTTGGAACATCATTTCCTATAATTATCGTGTTTCCATTTAAGCTAAGAGTAGACCCTGAGGCCTTCTGCCTGAATTGCCTGGCCTTGTCTCTGGCTGGGGCTCAGGCCTGGCCTACCTGGATGCTGCTCTGACCTTGTCTCCTCCTGTGGCAGGGACTACTTCACACTTTAGCTCTCACCTGCCCTGCCTTGTTTCTGCCCAGGGCTTCCACAGGACTTGGGCAATCTTTTTGGTGAAGTCCTGGACTGGCTTAGAGGAGTTCATACCTGGATCTCTTTGTTCTTCTTTTGTCTTGTGATACATTTTAGGGCTTTCTGGGGGCGGGTAAGGGATCTGGGCTCCTCCTCTCACACATCAACATCTTCCCACAATTCCCCTATCATAGTGCACGCCATCCACATTGGGGTTACATTCAATCAACATGAGCCCAAGGGAAAAGAGACTACACAGAAATAAAGCACTAATATGTGTCACAAACTGGACGATCCAGTTCAAACAAGAAGTCCTGTGTAAGAGTTACCATAAATGGCTGGATAGCAAGGTTTTCGAGAATAACCAAATGTACAGGCAATACGCATGATACCACGGTTTTGTACAAGCTGATTCAAGGTGGGGACTGTAATATTTTTATCTCTGGGTTCCCTATTCTGAGCACAGGGTCTGTCCCATAGATGGTGCTTAATGAGGTTTTTTTCTGACTGACTGACTGCTTTGGTTGCATAAAGTAACCAGACACACAGATCACATTTATTGTGGTTAGCCATTTTAGTCATGTCCAACTCCTCATGATCCCATTTGGGATTTTCTTGGCAAAGATACAGGAGCGGTTTGCTATGTCTTTCTCCAGCTCATTTTACAAGTGAAGAAACAGGCCAATAGGGTAAAGTGACTTGCCCAGGGTCACACAGCTAGTACATATCTGAGGATAGATTTGAACTCAAGTGCTTTCTTGACTCCAGGCCTGGTGGTCTATGTACTGCACCACTTAATTACATAAATGTAATAATGCTCAGCTTTAAAATAATAATGATAAAGCACATGGTACATAAGATAAAACACATGGTATACAAGATAGCAAAAAATAGTAGTTACATACAGATTACATGGGCTCCACCAATAAATGTCATCTGCCTTTGTGGGCAAACTACCTTCCTAGTACTCATAAAGTGTTATATCAGCTTAGTTACTAGTCAGAGAGCTCTGGCACTTCTACAATGGCATACCCTAAACTTTACGGCCTTACTATCTCCTGACACATGGCTGTCTAGTTCTAATCTTTAGCTAGTGAATAAACCTGGCTGATGCAACACATCCTTAGGTCCACTGCCCCTTAGTACTAATCTTAGGGTTCTGAGCAGCCTTCAGCTCCCACTGGTTCAGGTCCTGTAGATTGCCTTTATCTATTAGGGAACCTCTGAATTGAGAGTTATCAAGCAGGAAAGTGGCATGTGTAGCAAGTCCATTCAAACCTAGAGTTTGCTCCAAAGTTTGTTTGCACTTCCTGAATTTATTAGTACTCTTATTATGTGATAGTCTGTAAGAGATGTGTTTAGTATTTTTGCCATCTTACACTTTTAATTTCTCTGTGCCTTCATACATACAGAACTTTCATATTTTTCCGTATCACTGGGAAAGATATATACTCTTTAGTGGTCCCATTCAGATGGTGCCATAAATCTTTTAGCTCAAATTTTTCCAACAATTTATTTAATTTTATGTTTTTACTTTAGGGTCTCTTTCTGTTAGATTTGGCCCACCCTATGAAAAGAGCATGAAAGTCTCCTAATATTGTGTTACTATGTGATTTTGTCAATTTTTCCCTTATGAATTTAGATGCTGTGTCAGTTGCAGTATATAAACTTAATGGTGATATTGATTCTTTGTCTATGGTTCCTTTAAGCATAATGTAATTATCTTAAATTTTCCCTGTTTATATTGTGAATTTTTTCCCGTGAAAGCATGATTTAAATTCTTATTTTTTTGGATTCTCCTGATGCAAAGTAAATTTTTTACTACCTCTCATTTTTATTCCATACATGGCCTTTATTTTTTAAATATATATTTCTTATCAGTAAGATTGTATATTTTTGTTTTCTCATCAAACTCACTTTCCTGTTATTGTATTATTTAATTCATTCTCATTTAAAGTTATGAGAGCTGGGTTGATTTTCCTCTCTATCTGTGCTTCTAGATTTTTAAAAATTAAGATTTTAAAAAATTCCCTTTCCCCTTTTCAGTTGGTACCTTGTCCCTACAGTGCTATCTAATTCTTCACACCTCTCCCCCCCTGCCCTTCCTTGCACCTGAACCTCTTCTTCCTGGCTTGTACCTCCTCTGATTTGTCTAGGCTCAGAGCACTGGCAGTCTTTAGGGTCTCACGTTAGAGCTCTAGTTGGCTTCCCTGCCATTGCCATGGTATTTCAGCGTATTTATCCAAGCTCATGCTGGCTTTCCTAGTGGGACTTCTCTTCTGGTGTGGTGGTGTCAGCTTGTCTTGTTGTGTAGTCCTGAGCCACATGAAGGAGTTTACTAATGTATCTATGTGGATCTCTTCATCACTTTTGCTTGTGGTCCCTTTTTAGATCAATACTGGAATTTCTCTGGTGGAGCCAGGTTCCTCTGGACCCTTTCACCCTGCCATCTTAACGAGAATGCCTCCATTTCTCAATTATTCAGCTTCCTTTTGGTGATATTTTCTTTACATAATTTATATCATTGTGTATAATGTTCTTTTAGTTCTATTTATTTCACATTGTATCAATCCATACAGATCTCCCCATGCTCTCTGGCTTCCTCATGTTCATTATTTCTTACTGCATAATAATATTCCTAACATTCATAGGCCATGCTTTATTCAAACACTCCTCAAATGATGGACACTCATTTCATTTCTAGTTCTTTGCTACCATAAAAAATCCTACTATGAAAATCTGGGCCTGTCTTAGACCTTTGTTTCTGTTTTTGCATCCTTGGGGTATGTAGCCCATAGGAGGATCGGTGGGTCAAAGGGGCTGAATCATTTACATGTTTGTTCTTTAAATTCTGTGAACCCATTTGCTTTTAGAAGGAGTGAATAATTATACTGCGTGTGTGTGTGTGTGTGAGAGATAGAGAGAGAGGGAGAGATAGAAAGAGAGAGAGACAGAGGGAGGGAGGGAGGGAGAGAGAGAGGGAGAGGGAGAAAGAGAGAGAGAGAGAGAGAGAGAGAGAGAGAGAGAGAGAGAGAGAGAGAGCGAGAGAGCGAGAGAGCGAGCGAGCACTTCTGAGTTTCCTGAGTTGTCTGTGTAAGACTGAACTGGGTGGGATTCCAGCGACAGTACACCTCAGTACTTCACATCTGGAGGAAGCCTTAGTTACATATAGGGATTACATATGTGTATTAAGATTTCCCTGTATATCAGTAAAGAAATTCACTTAATAATCTAAGTTGTCACTTAAAATAGAAGATTCTGATCAGAAGCTACCCCATTGGACAGGCATTCAGAGGTTGCTTAATGGTAACACATATGCCTGTGTGCTCGGTATACCGTTGTAGTTAGTCATCACTGGCCAGAAAGAATAGTGGGGTAGAAGGCAAGAAATTCACAGAAGGCCTTTCATCCTAAAGCTTTGTGACAGAAGGCAGGTCGTTTCTTTTATGTCTTGCTTTCCTATTCCATAAAATGGGCAGAACAGTAATTAGTCAACAAATATTGTGCTAAATGTTAGGGGTACAAAAAAGAAGCAAAAAACAGCCCCTGGCCTCAAGGAGCCCACAATCTAACGGAGGAAACAACAAGCCAAGCAATATAAATGAACAAGCTATAGACAGAATGAATCGGAAATAATTTTTCAAAGGAAAGTACTAGAATTTAGGAGGGTCTAGGAAAGGCTTTTCCTAGAAAGATGAGATTTTTGTTGGGACTTAAAGGAAGCCAGGGAAGTCAAGGGTTGGAGTGGAAAAGAGAACATTCCAGGCATGAGAAACAGTCAGAGAAAATGCTTGGAGCAGACAAGAGTGTCTTGTTTGTGGAAAAGCCAAGAGCCTAGTTTCACTGGATCAAAGAGTACCTGTTGGAGAGTGAGTGTAAGAAGACTGGAAAGGTGGGAGTAGGATAAGTTATCAAGGGCTTTCAAGGCCAGATAGAGCATTTGATCCCCAAAGTGATAGGGAGCCCCTGGAGTTTACTGAGTAAGACAGTGACACGGTAGGACTTAAGCTTTAAGAAACACACTTTTGGCTCTGAATGGAGAATGGATTAGAGTAGTGAAAGACTTGAGGCAGATAGACCCACCAGCAAGCCACAAACACTCCAACTGCTATTACCTAATGGGGTTGTTATGAGAATAAAATGAGATTGTTCATATAAAACACTCCGTGATCATAATGTAAATACTCTAGATGGAAGCTACCATCATCATCCAATGATGGGTCTATCATATATTTTGCTACTATTCTTATCAGTGGCATGCCTGGTGAACTAGAAAGGATCAAAGTCAGGGGATCTGGGTTGAAATCCTGCTTCTGAGGTATACAACCCAAGTGATCCTAAACAAGCCATTCAGCCTTCCTCTGCCTGTTTCCTCAACTGTAAAACAGGAATTATTATATTTCAACTACCTACCTTCTAGGGCTGTTGTGATGAAAAGCATCTTATAACCCAAAAGTACTAGAGAAATTGATGTTACAAGAAACATGTTATGCACAAGTACGCAGGATATTTATGAAGCCAAGGATTGCCATCTTTCCTTGTGCAAACTTAAAGAAATTTCATTCCATAAAGCAATGTAATCACTTTCCTATATGACAATGGCACTATCCATATTCTCTCATTGCTTCTTGAAACAGGAAAGAGCTATACTGAGTCCCCATTTTCTACCCTGATTACCTTTGTACCCTTGTGACCAGTAGTGCCCATTTGTGGGCCTCCATGTACTCTAGAGGAAGGAGAATGGGAAGGAGTTTTCCAACTGTACAAGGTTAAAAGCCTCATACTAGGATGGCCCTCATTTACCTTGACTCCACTGCCATTAGGCTGTGACTGCCATAAGGCACTGACCCAGACAGCTCAATCAACACAGGAGCTATGGCGTCTTCTGTCCAGGTGTCAGGACAAGTAAAATCACACAATCACAGCATGCCAGAGCCAGAAAGGAACCTTCTAGTCTACCCTGAGGGAGCTGCGGCACTGGAGGAAAAGCACAGGTTTTGGAGTCACAACATTTGGGTTCCAGTTCCAGTTTTGCTACTTTGTGGCTGGGCAACATTAGGTAAGTTACTGTGCCTCCTTGGGCTTCAGCTTCCATCTCTATAAAATAAGGGTAATAATTCCTGCTCTGTCTTCCTCGCGGGCTTGCTGTAGTGCTAAATGATTTAATACACATCCAAAGTGCCTTGTCGATTGTAAAGGGCTATGCAAACATGTGCACTCGTCATTTTAGAGAGGAGGAAATCAATGCTCAGAATGAGAAAGAGAATTGCTCAAGGTCACACAGAAAGACAGAGGCAGAGCCGAGACTAGAATTGGGGTCTCCTGACTCCCAGTCCAGTGCACTTTCTATTCCATTCCGCTGCTGGTCTTTACACATTTTATTTTGAAAAATGTTTACCAAATGTTTCCAGTTTCCTAACCATTCTTGATTTCTGAATGAATCTTTTAATTCAGTTGCTCATCACACATGGAAAGAGATGGGTGCAGCAGTGCCTTGTAATTATTCCTCTTTACTGATTGTTTAGTCACTTTCCACCTTTAAGCAAATTCTTCATGCAATAGTCATGGACCGTGAATATGAGCAAAACACATATAGCGAAGCAATCAAAGCTTCAAAATTGTCAGTGAAATTACTTCTTAACTGACTACATCTCCTCTTCCTCATTCCCTTTCCTCTTACCAAAAAGGATGGGAAGCAGGATAATGAGGCAGCAGAAGGAGCCAAAGATAAAAACAGACAATTCTGGGCTTTCACAAATTCCTAAGGGCTGAGATTGTGGGTGTGTGTCAATATACATTAAAGATGCTCATAGAATTTTTACAACCCTCACCTTCAAGCATAAAAATGGAGTCAAAATACAGCCTCATAGGGTGCTGGTGAGGAAAGCACTGGTCAAATCTCAGACTTAAGATCTAGGAAGGGCTTGAATACCTAGAAAAGGGTGTGTCCAATTCATCCATGATTAATTTTGTATACATAATCTCAACTGGGCCCTCACTACAGCAAGGCAATCCTTTTATGTCTCCACGATCCATTCCCACTCCACCAGTTGCTATTATACAATTTTAAATCTCTCCTCAAGCTTTCCACTGTACCCCTCTCCTCACCCTCTCAGTTGAGGACCTTGCCCCAATATATAATAAGAAAAAAAAGTGAGAAAGTTTTCTGAGAGCTACTACCTCTTCTCCCCTTCTCCTCATCTCACATCACTCATATCTTCTCATATCTCCTCCATCTGTCTCACATGACTAAGTGGACCTACTCTTGGCAAGGTATTTACCAAGATATTTACCTTGTTACAGGTACCCTTGATCTCATAATGTGTCATCTTTTTCAGAAGATAGCTCCTTCTGCCCTACTGTCTCACTAATATTCAATCTCTCCTGTTTATTAGCTGCTCAGGTCTCCCCCATTCTTACAAAACAAAAATAAAACAAAATCTTGCATGATTTTACCTAGTTATTGTTCTATATCTCTTCTTCCCTTCTTGGCTAATGACCTCAAGAAAATCATCTACAACCAAAGCTTTCCTCTCAATCACTTCTAAGTCATTTTGCAATCTGGCTTCTGACAATATGACTTAATAGAAACTGACCTCTCCAAAGTTACCTGTGACCTTTCCATTGTCAAATCTGCTAGCCTTTTTTCAATATTCAGCAAACTGGACATGTTCAATCACCTTCTTTTCTCAGATATTCCCTTTAGGTTTTCATGACACTGCTTTCTCCTGAATCTCCTCCTCCCTTTCTGTCTAGTCCTTCTCAGGCTTCTTTAGCGGATCTTCATCCAGGTCTTAAGCATTAATAATGTGGCCCCCAAGTTGGGATCTGGGCCCTCTTCTCTTCTTCCTCTTTCCTCAGTTCCAATGGGTTCCATTTACATCTCTTTGCAGAGGCTTCTTTCATCTACACATGAACCCTAACCTCTCTCCTGAGCTCCCCTCATATCAGCAGCTGCCTTTAGGATCTCTTGAACTGGAAGTCCCCTAGACATATCAATGCCAATATACCCCAAACTGAACAGAGCACTTTTCCTTCTCCAATCCCTACCCTCCTCCCTCAACTTCTCTACTGTTGCTAAAGCCCTCACCACTCTTCCATTAACCCATCCTCAGCTCACTCCCACTCATTGCACATATCTAACCTGTTGGCAAGACTTCTTGTTTCTCTTTTTATGTCTGTTGTCTATATCTCCTTTCCATCCACACAGCCATCATCCTAGTTTAAGCCATCAGCACTTCATAGTCTTCACTGTTCAGAAGGTACCTTCCCTCTGAAAGGATATTCCATCTAGTCTCTCTCTCTCTCTCTCTCTCTTTCTCTCTCTCTCTCTATATATATGTATATACATATACACATATGTGCGTGTGTGCATGCCTGTATATTCTGGGTACCCAAGTCTTTAAAAGGGCAATTTTCTTGAGGGCAAGGGGACAGTTTTGTCTCTTTGCATCTCCAGTATTTACTACCTGTGTTTATCACAAAATAAGAAATAAGACATAATGCGCGGTGCCTAAATGACTAGGGGACCCTGAGAGATTATTTAGCTCAATTTGCTTAGTTTAGAGATGAAATTAACTTAAGCCAATGAAGGAAAAGGATGTGTTATTACTTACACACTTTATAAATTATAAAATGCTGGACAAGAAAGCTGTGATCATGTCTCCTTTGAGTAAGTCTTGAATTTGACACTTTGTGCACAATAAAATAGGGGAAGGGAGAGATACAATCCCTCTCGCTGGCATTAAAAGCCTTCCACAATCTGACTCCAACAGAGCTTTCCAGGCTAATTTCATATTATTTCCAAGCATGCACTCTGTTTCATCCAAACTGGCATACTTGATGTTTTCCATGCACATGCAACATTCAGTCTGCTGCCTTTATCTCCTTTTACAGGCTATCCTGCATGCCTGAAACATCCTACCTCCTTCCATATGCCTCTTGGAAGCCTTAACTGCCTTTTTTAGTCTCAGCTGAGATACCACCAAATAGAATCAAGTTCCTTAGGGGCTCATTTGTCATGTTGTTTTTCTTTGTCTTTGTAGCCTAAACACCATGTATATGGTAAGTGCTTATTATATGCATATCAAATTGATCTTTTATGACACCTAGAGAGCAAAACTCATGTGTTACTCAACTAAGGCTCTATCTAGCATCAAAAACTTACCTTTCTAGGGGCAGCTCAGTGGATTGAGAGCCAGGCCTAAAGGTGGGAGGTCCTGGGTTCAAATATGGCCTCAGACACTTCCTAGCTGTGTGACCCTGAGCAAGTCACTTAACCCCCATTACCTCGTACTTACCACTCTTCTGCCTTGGAACCAATACACAGTAGTGATTACAAGATGGAAGGTGTTTGTTTTATCAAAACAAAACAAAACAAAACAAAACAAAAAAAACCTTACCTTTCCACAATTTCTTGTCCATTCCAGCAAAAGGTATCATTTTCAACCACTGGGCTATGGCTGCAGATATAGCCAGGGAGAGCACTATAAAAGTCACTTTGTGATCTCAACTTTGCAATCAGTTCCCTGAAAAGAAAAATACCCAACATTAGATAAATATGAAAATCTCATTTCATGATGGATATCCCAAAGGTCCAGTCAGGCTGTTTAGAGAGTCCTAATAAAGATATTTCTGTCTTAGATTCACAAAATGTTAAAGCTGGAGTCAGGGTCCATTCTGATCCAATCCCTTCATTGTATAGATGGGGAAACAGACATTTTACAGATGGGAAAGGACTTTCTCATGGTAACAGCTAATAAGGTAGCAGTCAGAAACTGAACTCAGGACTTAAGGACTTGACTTAAGGCCAGAACTCTGTATTATCACACAATTATTTTATTCTGCTTTATATCACATTATATCACATATAATAATAAACCAATAATTACTAATAACAAACTAATATTTAATAACATAAGTGATATCATTAACCTCTCCCAATAAACTGAAAACTCTTCAACAAAAGAGTCTGTACCTTGTTCCCCACAGTATCCCTAAGCTCAGTGCTGTCAGCAGAGAGTTTTTGATGATTGTTTGTCAAATGAAAAATGTGCAAGTGAATATGAACTTGAAGGATTTAGGGAGTTCAAAGACTATAATTTATCATCGCGGAGAGTTATCTGAGACTCAGAGAGGTTGCCACTTATTTATGGTTGACCGAGTAGGATCAGAGAGAGGGTTTAGACCAAGATCTTCTTGATTACATTACTCCCAAAGTACACAGAAACAAGGACTAACATGGGAGCACTTAGGTCCCCAAATCTGGAGAGAATCTAGGAGGTACTCATGACTGAGGAATGTCAATGGGATATAGATCTAGGGATGAATGAACAAAATGGACCATTTTCAAATAATGACAACTGACTTTTTTCAGCACTTGAAGGCTTATAATATATATATATATATAAACTTTTCAAATTACTTTTATTTTTATTTCACTTGACCCCTATGAAACATGCAAAGATGTGAACAAGAGCCCGAGACAGTACCAGAAAAATTATTGTATATTAATCTTTTTCAAACCCTTACTTTCTGTCTTAATATCAGTTCTAAAACAGAAGAGAAGCAAGAGCTAGGAAATGGGGGTTAAATGACTTGCCTAGGGTCACACAGTAAGTGTCTGAAGCCAGATTTGAACCCAGGTTCTCCTAACTTCAGGCCTAGAGCTCTATCCACTGTGCCACCTAGCTGCCCCTTGTATAGTAAATCTTATTTTGAAACCTTTAACTTCTGCCTTAGAAGCAATATAGTGAATTGATTCCAAGGCAGTAGAGTAGTAAGGGTGAGGCAATGGAAGTTAAGTGACTTGCTCAGGGTCACACAGTGTATATGGATTTTTAAAAGATTTATACATTACATTTGTACAAAATTTGTACATTAAATTTAACAAGGTATATCAGCATCACCCATTGTATTTCCTATGAGTTTTGATGCTCTTTGATTCTGTCATTTAATGAGCTATAGTTAGTGTGCAAAAGTTCCTCTACACAACTTCCCATGCTTTCCCATACTTCTTTGTGTTCTGCACAATTATTGCTTATGGCACAATAATACTACATTGAATATGACACTATGGTTCAGGATAAAAAATAAGGACAAAGGCTTGTAAACTACACAGAAACCTGATGATAACAAATCTTCAAGAAGAGTCAGGAGGCAATGATTGGACTGGGTGAGCCCTGAATAACATCATTCATATGTACATAATAAATCGACTGTTATCTTAGCAAACAATCAACAAATAGTTACTGATTTGGGAGTCATTTCTAAATCTGCTGTCCGTGCACAGTTAGATCATCATGTCAGAGCAAATTGGAGGAAAAGCTAAATATCAGAATATGTAGCAATTACATGACAACTGAACATGCCAGTAGAACGGTCTAATGATATGGACTATCTTCACCTCTTAATGAAGTTTAACTAAAGCAAACCAATAGCCACAATGCGGGAACTAAAGAGCCTCAAAACTAGCCAATCCACAAATGCCAGCTCTTCTTGCCAAACAGGAAAGTGTGGCAGCCAAGAGGAACAGCTGTTTAGAATAGAAGCTAATTTGCAAAATCTTACAGAGGAAGGGAGTGGAAGATTATGATCAACTATCACCTCTTAAAACAGTGAGAAACAGTAGAGAGCAAAATGAGTTTGTAGAAAGCTTGATGTGAGATCAAATTAAGCCAGATCAAGCCAAGAACATTTATGGATGAAACTGGAACGAGGACAACAGACAGAAAATGGAAAAACTAAATCTAAATTTCTATGGAAGACTGTTTTCTCCATCCATGAGAGTTGAGTCACCACTTTGGCCTCTATCATTACAGTTTCCAATATGCGACATAAAGAAGCAAAAATGGCATGAAAGAAAATGAATATAGAAAAAGCAGCTCTAGCGTATCAAATATACAGGGACTGGAAGCAAAAGAACTTTGAGGAAATTGAAAGACAGATTCCTAAGATTCTGAAACAGAATAAGATACTGAACACATGGGAATGATCATGGGCCTTATTATTACAAAAGAAAAAAAAAGTGACCAAGAAAAAAATCATTAGCTACTGACCCATATGCCTTTCTTCCCTCTCTAAAAATCTTTATAAGAATAACATATTTAGGAATCAATGATGTCCTTGATTAAAATATAAAGGACAAGCAGGCTTTCACAAATAATATTCTGTATCACACAGTGGTTTTTATAGTAGTATTTATGGTAGTAAATTTGATTGAAAGGTGCAGAGAATACGACTTGTTTCAACAGAGCTACATGAAGCCTTACAAGGTCTCTTCCAACAATGTCTCTCCTTAAAAATAGGTTAAGATTTTTTGATAGACACAACCACAGAGATAATCTGAAGATCGAAAGTTATGTTAAGTAAAGCATCAGTTGAGGGCCTGACGTTGCTATGGTCCACGGAGTCAAGAAGAGTTGGACATGAATAAACAAGTGAACAATAATAAAAACATCAAATTGGGAGATATGCACACCATAGACATTTTCCAGCATCATGGTGGATGCAAAATAGAGAAGGGATTCCCTATGGCTGGTGAGGTGAAATACTATAGATGTGTTTGCTTCTGGATGATATTATAATGACTGATCAAGACTCAGAAGACTGCATAGTCTCCCAAATGAGATACTCTCCTCTCAAAGAGCTTGGCATAACTCTTCCACAGAGGAAAAAGTCAAGGGGATTGCTTAGATTCTAATATGCAGTCAGATGGGCGATCCATTACATTAGCTTATATGTGATATATATGTGATATGTGATATATGTGATATATCATATATCATATATCACATATATCATAGCATATATGTGATAACTTCCTAAAATTAAACTACAGTGCACATTCCCATCTGAATTCATAGAGGTAGTTTCCTCACCAGAAGTTCCCTCTACCAATGAAATCATAGGTCTGGTCCAAAAAATTATCATAGCTGTCTTGGACGCTGAAGAGAGTATTCTATTTAATAAAATGCATGGCGCTTTCACCATCTCCAAGTTTATACCTTTATCTAAACACCAAGCTTCTACAGAAGAGCCTTGAGAACTGCAAAACAGATAATCATAATATCAAGAAAATCAAAATGGTGGCTCATCTGACGAGCAAAGGAAAACTGTACAGTTAACATGGTTAGGCAGCATGCAGATAAACTGCATGAAAGTAATGTTGCAAAAGATACCTTGAAAGAGCTAAGTGACCAGAGAAGGGTATAGGAGACAGTCATGCAGTGATAATAAGTAACCAGTGGGGCATGTATGAGGTACATGTTCCTCTGGCATCTCTGTTGAGACTCTAGAGAAAGGCCCTCTGGGCTGATCACCGAAGAAATATTTATGCAAGCGCACTGTAGAATGGTTTTTGATCATTTTTTATTCATTGTTATTTCTCTTTTGCGGTGACCATTCGGTTTTCCTCACTTTTAGGAATTAAACTGGCTAGTGCTTTGACAATTTTTATTGGTCTTTATATTTTTTCCCCTTGGGAGCAGCTAGGTGACTCATTGGATTGAAAGCCATCCCTAGAGACAGGAGATCCTGGGTTCAAATCTGGCCTCAGATACTTCCTAGCTGCGTGACCCTGAGCAAGTCACTTAACCCCCCATTGCCTAGCCCTTACTTCTCCTATGCCTTGGAACCAATATACAATGTTAATTCTAAAACAGAAGGTAAGGGTTAAAAAACCCAACTTTTTCTTTCCCTTATCAATTCAATCATTTTTTGTTTTCAATTGTTTATTTCACCTTTAAGTTCCAAAATGTTCTCTGTTGTGCATATTTTAGGGTTTATTAATTTGCTGACCTTGTAATTCCTTTTTAGCTGTATGCTTGTGTTTTTCCTTTGTTAATATACGTTGTCAGGAATATAAATTTGCCTCAGAGGGATGTTCTAGCTGAATCCCACGTATTTTGTACTATAACCTTGATTTTAATATAATCTTTAAATTATTTCTATAATTTGCTCTTTGACCCACTCATTATTTAGCAAATCATTTTTTAGTCTCCACTTAGGCCTGCATCTGTTGGCATATTCCTTTATTGATTGCTGTTTTTATTACCTTATAGTCTATGAGGAAGTGTTTGAAATTTCTGCCTTTCTGCATTTATTCATGAGCTCTTTACGCCATAGGAAAAAAAATGATCAATTTTGGTGAAAATCTCAAGTGTGTTTGAGAAAAAGTAAACTGTTCAACATTTCCATTCAGTTGTTTACTATTCTATGTATATTCTAACCTGTCTTTTCAGAACTCTTTTCAAGTCTCTAGCCTCCTTCGTCCTGGACCTCTCTCCTCCATTGGCTTCCAGGGTGCTGCTCTTTCCTGGTTCTCTCAGTCTCTTATGCTGGTTTCTCTCTCTCCTGCCCAAAAAGTGTGGGGATCCACCAAGGTTCTGTGCTGGGCCTTCTGCCCTTCTGTCTCAACTCTCTCCCTCTGCATCTCAACTACTGCAATGATCACCCAATTGGCCTTCCTGCTTCCAGTTTCTCCTCCCTCACATACATCTTCCACAAGGAGCCCAACGCGATTGACCACTCACTGTATGCCTCTTTAATTCGACCGCCTCCACTGACCGCTTTTTCCTCTAGGATAAAACCCAAGTTTCTCTGTTTAGCCCTTCAAGCCTTTTCCAAATGGCCCCCAATTTCTCTCCCTAGCTTCATTTACCTCATTCCCCTTTGGACGAGCCACAGTCTAGTCATGCTGGCCTCCTTGCCAGCTCTCCACATTACCATCTCTTGTCTCAGTGCCATTGTACTGAGCCTTCCCATGCCCGGAATGCAAAGCCTCCTTGCCTCAGCCTCAGAGAATCCTTGACTTCTTTTAAAAACCAGCCTCTGTACTTCCTCCTTCTAAGCAAGGCCTTTCTACTAGCCCCCTGTGCTCCCAAATCATCTCACATTTCCTTTGCATTTGTTCCCCTATAAGCCTATATAGATCTACACTATCTGATAGCCTCTACGTTTCCTGAGAGTGGGGATTGCCGGTTGTTTTTCTTTATATTTTTATCCCCAACATGGAAAGCAGTGACTGGCACAGAGCAGATGTTGAATTCAGGCCCAACAATTGATTTCTCTTTTCTCAACTTCAGTTACACATTGCCACAGTCTGCTGGACAGCTCCACCTGGAGGCCCTATTAAAATTTCAAGCTCAACATGTTCAAAATGGAAGTCTCTACCTTCCCTGTTATAGTGACTCCACCAACTGCCCTCTTTCCATCATCACTCAAATTTCCAGCCTCAGAGCCATCCCTTATTCTTACCCTCGCTCACTCGCCAGATCCAAATCAGTTGCCAAGTCTTATGGATTTGGCTCCCACAATATCTCTGGCATCTGTCCCCTCCTTTCCACCCACAATAGCTCATTTAATTTCATCTGTAGCGTACTCAAATATTCTTCAAAGTTCTATTGATTTCTGCCACTGATGTTTGAATTTGTTCTGCTACTTCCATCATTCTATCCTTTGGGGAGTCTACCATTTTGTTGAGAACCATCCTCTCAAAGTAATTTTGCTTAACTGCCTTCCTCAACTCCTTTTTTGTTCATGGATAGAAGGGATGGCTTGCTGGAGTGAAGGTGGGGTCGGGTTCGGGGGGGGGAGATAGATATATTCAGAAATAAAAGTGACAAAAAGAAGAGACATCAACTAAGACAGTTTTTAAATGAAGGAAAATCTCCAGATTTTACAGACTGGTGAGTCTCCTATCCACATGTGTTTGCCCTTCTTTTCCTGAATTTAATTCTATCTTTATTATGTCAATTTCTCTTATTGAGCTCATTAACCATTCTAAAGTTTTGAGCTACATCTACTTCCTCTTTAAGGTGTTCCTTCCTTATGGAATCTGTTCTTCCATTTCTTTTCTCTCATGATATTTATTCATTGTGTTGGAGTCTTTTTATTTTCTTTCTTTTTTTAAACCCTTACCTTCTGTCTTGGAGTCAATACTGTGTATTGGCTCCAAGGCAGAAGAGAGGTAAGGGCTAGGCAATGGGGGTGAAGTGA
This sequence comes from Monodelphis domestica, assembly GCF_027887165.1. Taxonomy (NCBI): domain Eukaryota; kingdom Metazoa; phylum Chordata; class Mammalia; order Didelphimorphia; family Didelphidae; genus Monodelphis; species Monodelphis domestica. Next base: position 49,812,268 of record NC_077235.1, on the reverse strand, counting down.
CTTGTCCAGGGTCACACAGCTGGGAAGTATCTGAGGCCAGATTTGAACCTAGGACCTCTCGTCTCTAGGCCTGACTCTCAATCCACTGCACCACCCAGCTGCCCCTGGTCTTTTCATTTTCTTACTCATGTCTTTAGTTAAGATTTTTTTCCTGTAATATTGTTCCTGATCAAGGTTTTTCTTTGTGTGTGAGTGTGTGTCTCCTGTTTCTTTGTTTAGAACATGTGATGTTATTTTTGAAGTGATATAGAGCGGCTGGTATCATTCATTTTCCATTTTTTCAGTCATTTTCCAACCAATCTATAAAGCACTTTCCTCATAACCATCCTGTGAAATATCTCATCATCTCCATTTTTATAGATAAGGAAACTGAGGCTCAAAGATGTGAAAAAGGAAGGAAAAAAGCATTGATTAGGTATCATGTGCCACACACTGTGGTAAATGCTTTACAAATACAGTCTTGCCATAATATTTCAAAAATGCCAATTTGTTGCAGCCCAATTGATATGTTAGGGAAATTTTTAAGCATAATATGAATTCGGAGTTTTATAGAATACAGCAAACTGCCCAGCTTCACAACATCTCATGAGCTACAAACTTCAGATGTCTGACAAGGTAAAGTGCATTATTTATTGTACATCTTTTGGTACACTAGCAGTTGTAGGTCGAGAAGAGCTGCTAGGCACCACCCTGAACCCCTTCTCTGCTATGGCCTTCACTCCCCAGACCCAGAGTTTCAGCCTGCTGAGCTCGCTAGAGATCCTCTGCAGCCCAAGGACCAGGATGTAGTCACTGTTTGTTGTAGTATTTATGTATTTCGTACCCATTTGACATGTATAATTCCATGCTACCATTTTTACCTCTTTTTGTGTGTCACTGACAAACTTTTCTAGTTATTTTTTTATTTCCATATGGTTTATCTTTGTAAGAGAATAATCATATAAACGAAGACCCAAAGAAATGAGTGAAAAATCACATGCTTTCAACTGCATTCCGACTCCAGCAGTTCTTACTCTGGAGGTAGTTAGCATTCCCCATCACACATCCTTCAGAATTGTCCCAGATCATCGCGGAGAGTAGCTAAGTCTATCGCATTTGATCATTCTATGATATTGCTGTTACTGTGTACAGTGTTCTCCTGGTTCTGCTTATTTCACTCTGCAACAGCGATCAATGTTTTGAGGCTTATGCCTCTAACCCCATTTTCCCCATAAGCCCCGTTTTTATTGTGTGACTTGGCATAGCAAGGTGATTTTTAGAAACATGCAAGTTATGTTGTAGCAGGACTGACTACTGTCACATTGGATCCTCATGGCAATCCTGGGAGACGGATGCCATTATTATTTTCATTTCCCAGTTGAAGAAACTGAGGCAATCCAAGATTAAGTAAGTCACCCAGGGTCACACAGCTGGTAAGCATCTGTGGCTGGATTTGAACTCAGGTCTTTCTGATTCCAAACCCAGGATTCTGTTCACTGTATCATCTGGTTGTCTCAAGTAACTTTCCCGTGGTCCCATATCCCGTTAGTAGTAGAGTCAGGACCCTAACTTGGTTCTTTTGATTTCAGGTCCAGTGTTCTTTCCACTTCACTGTCTCTAAATGCCTCCAAGCAGAGAAGAAAAGCTGACACTTTCCCTCTATGTAGCCTTTGCTCAGCTCTGGGAGGTGGAAGCTAGGGAATTCTCAGGCATTGGAATAATTATTCACTACTCAGGCTAAGAAAGGTCTGGACTGATGTACAGGCCTCTAGAGAGGCCCAGGGGTTGCATCTCATTTCAGAGCCTGCAGGAGTCCTGAGCCCCCAAATGCCTCCTAGGGCTTTCTGTTCAGAGCCAGGGCCAAAAGAGACAAGCAGGAATGATCTCCCTGCATTAATACAATTTTCCATTTCATTACCGTAGAGCTATTCATTTCTACTAATAAGATTGAAAAAGAGCTCCCAACTCTGATCCTCCTTTTAGCCAAAGGGAGTCTTCTTACAGCAAGGCTAAGATAGGAGAATGCAGAAGCCTGAGCCAGAGGATTTTATTAGCATAGAAGGGTTGAGAAGCCCCAAGTCCCTAATTGTTGTTTTCTGCTCTCCCAAGCCACTCTTGATGGCTGAACACTGGCAGTTTCCAAAGGGAAGAGGCTTGGGAAAGGGCTCAGAAAATAAAAGTCAACATCATAGCCTCACGCAGAAAAAAAGACGGGTTCAATTATGGCTTAATAGGAGCGGCGAGGAACTGTTTTACTAGGCAATGATGCAGTCCCCAACAGTTGGCACTATGAGACTAAAAGCAGAAGGCTAAGCAGTTTCCCCCATAAAGGAAATAGAATATGGCCATTAGTCCCTGGGAAATGATGGGAAATTTCCTTAATGAAGACATTGCCCCTTAGGCTTTTTCCTGCCTCAGAACCCCTGGCCGCCACTTTCCCTAATACATATATGGCTGAAGAGACTTAATCTCCAACAGGGCCTTGTAATCAATGCTCTTTGATTTGATAGGCACTTATTAAAGATGCCTACTGTGGGTAAGGCCCTAGGCATACAAAGAGGAAAAAGCGAAAAGAGTCTTCCTCCTCTCAGGGAGATTATAGTCGGAATGAGAGGCAAGAGATAAGTGTGTGACAGGGTAGGATGGCAGGAGAATCCCCGACAAAATACTCCAAGATCTGAGATGGGAGAGAGCTCTAACTCTTCAGGGGATTCAGAAAGGAGTCATGACGAGCATGGAGCCTGAGCTGAACCTTGATGGAAGAGGAACACTGCGATGGAAGGAAGGCTCATCAATTCATCGCTTCTTAGACCTTGAAGGGACCTTAGAGGGTGTCTGGCGTGTTTCAAGCCCAGGTGATAAATGGCCTGTACAAATGAACGGAGACAAGGAGAGGCAGGCCAGGAATGGGGAATGGACAGTAAGCTATTTTGGTTGGAGTGCAAAATTAGGAAAAGGGAGTAAATGTCAAACAATGCTTTAAAAAAATTGGGACCAGATTATGGGGAGTCTCAATGCCAGCGTGATGAGTCTGCCTCTTATTCAAAAAGCAACATAGGGCACAGTTGACTGAGGAATAGTTTTTCAGTTGTGTCTGGCCCTGGGTGACATTTAGGGTTTTCTTGGCAAAGATACTGGAGTGGTTCGCCACTTCCTTCTCCAGCTCATTTCCCAGGTGAGGAAACTGAGGCAGACAGGGTTAAATGACTTGCTCAGGTTCTCTCAGTTTGTAAGTATCTGAGGCCAAATGTGAACTCAGGAAGATGAGCCTTCCTGACTCCAAGCCCAGCACTCTATCCACTATGGCGCCATCTAGTGCCCCAATAGGGAACTACTGCTGGGTGTTGAGCAAAAGGATGAGATGGTGAGAAATGTTGTGCAAACTGTATAAAGGATGGATAGGATGGAGCAGTGACTGGAGGTGGAGACCAGTAGGATGCTACTCTGATCACCTAGGTGTTCCTGGAAGTAGAAGAAAGGACATAACTAACTTTTTTCTTTTTGATCCTTTTAGCTTCTCTTCCTCATGACAGAATCTGGCAAATGGAGCCTAAAGAAAGTTCAGAATTCACCCCTCAACTATCTGACTCTATAAAGGAACACAGAGAATTTTGTGGCATGGTGGGAGGCCCATCTGTGCAGAGTGAAAGCCACGGACAAGAGGCACCTGGGGGGCTCACTGAGTTGCACTGTATACCGTTAGCATGTCCACCCTAATGACAACATGGAGCCATGGAAGCACTGGATCAGTGGTCTGCTGCCAAAAATAAATGAAGATCTTGGCAATTGAATTGATGGTCTATAAAAAGAAGAATGAGATCTCAATCTACATGGGACAGTTAAGGAAACTCTTTAAAGTGGCATGAGTTCCTTTTTTAAAAAATTCAATTCAATAATACCTAAAATGGAATGACCTGAAGATGGTTAACAATGGAAATGGACCATAGGATCCTAGACTGACAGAAGTTCAGCCCCTTCATTTATAGATGAAGGAACCAAGGTTCAGAGTCTTTATGTGACTTGTCCAAGGTTATGCAGGCAATAACAGGGCAGCTAGGTGGTGGCAGTGGATAGAGCGCTGGTCCTGGGATCAGAAAGACTTTTGCTTAAACCTGGCCTCAGACACTTATTAATGTGTGACCCTGGACAAGTCACTTAACCTCTATTTGTCTGAGTTTCTTCATATGTAAAATGGGGATAATAATAGTATCTATTTCCCAGGGTTGCTGTGAGGATCAAATTAGATAATAATTTTCATGTGCTTAGCACAGGGCCTGACACAGAGTAAGTGCCATAGAAATGTTGGCTTTTTTTAACTAAGGTATTTTGTCTCCAAATCCAGGGTTTATTTTAATTTCAGAGTTGGTCATTAAAAGCTAAAGAGGAATTCAGTGGCAAAGATGAAGAAGGAGGGCAATCGAGTCCCTCTAGATCAGAATATTTAAAGCCAGGGGGACTTCAGATATACTTTATTTTACAGAGGAGGAAACTGAGACTCAAAGGGGTTAAGTGGCATCTCTGAACTTCTATAGGTAATGAGTGGAAGAGGTAGGATTTAAACCTAGATCTGAAGAATCCAAATCCAGCTTTATTTCCGTTACATGATGCTAAAGCCCACACCAAAGTCATCTTCCCCCAAACCTCAGGCATGGAGGTATCCCTGGGCTCCTGAAGCTTGTGTCAATTGAACACAAGTTCCAACAGGGCCTCACAGGTAGGAAAGAAACGCTTTGAGGCCTGGCCCAGAGATGGGCTGCATGTCTAGTGTCTCAGGCCCAGCCCGGTGGGGTCAGACGGTGGCATCACCGAAGCAGCAACAGAATTGTACTTTGGTGGCTCCAGCACCTTTCAAAGACCACTTAACAAAGGCAGGAGGTAGCGAGGATGCTGGGAAGATGCCACCCCGACCATAATAGTGCTCCCTGAAGGAAAGCCTCACCTGGAGGCTCACAGAGAGTTCTAAGTAACAGTGCTGTGGAGAGGCCTGGTTTGCACAAGAAGAATATTTAAAAACATCAATCTCCCAGAAAGACAATGAAGCGGCTCCCCAAATGTGATGTGGGTCTCAAACCTCCCAGACGGGGGCAGGCAACTCAAACGGATGACTTTTCAAGACAGCCAAAGGCCATACTCCTTCCTGTGCAAGTGGGGTTTTTAATAAGACAGATGAGCAGCTTTGCAGCTCATAATCAGATCCAGACAGGCTGCCTCCGCCACACGCAGCCCCTGCACCACAGGGATGGTGACGACAATGGCCCCTTCCTTTCTTCTCTTTTCAATTGAAATGGCGATGGGGGATGGGGGTGGGGTAGGGCGATGTGGAACAAGCAGAATACTGTGTCGAGACTATAGTGTAAGTGACTGACACGTCTACCGGCTGCCAAGAGAAATCCCCCAAATATCTAAGAGAAGGAAAACATCAGCCCGGCTGAACTCCATTGGGCTGACTGGTACAAAATGATAGTGAGCCGGAGGATGGGAGGCTCAATCTTGTCTTTGTCATCGAGTGCCTGTGCGATTTGGGCCAAGTACATTCCTCTGTCTGGCCCACTTGAAAATCCCTAAGGCCCTTGCCTGCTCTAATCCCAGCTCTGGGGCCGCCCACCTGGGCGACCTCGCCTAGTCTCCCTGGGCCTCAGTTTGTGCGTTTGTAAGATGGGGGAGGGGTGTTGGACTCCCTGGTCCGGGGACCTCTTCCACCTCCACACCTCCAATCCGGCAGTCCTAGCAGAATAAAGTCCACCCAGGTATAACGGAGATGAACCGTGAGGGAAAGGAGAGGATTTGGGCCAAGGGGCACACTCCCCTCCCCCTCCCATTTCTTTTGGCCAGATCTTTCCTGCTCTCAACTACAAAATGGGGCCAGCTTTCCTTAGAGGTGGGGGAGGCAAGGACTGCTTTGCCTGTTGAGTGAGATTTCAAAGTGCTGATGTCAATTTTTCTGCCACTACCAGGGAGTGGGGCTGAGAGGGGGAGGGGGAGGAGGGGGGCCGCGAGGCAGCCTTTGTGTCCAGGCTGAGGAAGGCTGTTTCAGCTGCTTGTCTGAAGGGATTCTAGAGGCCCTTTGGCGTCATGAATTTGCCTTTGGGGGGCTCGTTTTTCCTTGATGCCCTTAAAAAAGTATCGCTTCCCCCAATGCCACCCTGCCCCAAGGGGGACCCCCTCTCTTAACAAAGAAGTACAAATGGACCTGCTGGCCCCCTTTGCCAGTTTGCCTCATTTTACACCTAGTGTCCACTGCCTCTGTGTCGGAGGGTACGGCTGTGTTTCTGCTTTTCTGACCCTGAGCATCTGGGCGAAGGGAAGGAGACTTCTTCCAGGATCCCAATATTGAGAGCAACCTTGAAAAGCCCTGATTAGACATTTTAGAATCCCTAGCAGTGCCTTGCACACAGTAGGGCTGACAAACGCAGGAACATCTGTCGACTTTTCCAAACTCCTGTGGGCCTCTGATCCAAAGGAGACAAAGGCAGTCAGTAGCAGTGCTGGGCCTCGGAAGCCCTCCTTTAGGGTTTTCCTCTATTCTGCTGCCATAACCTTTGTTTCCTTACTTGTTATTCAGTCCTGCAACTGCAGTCCTAAGAGTCAAGAAGCAAGAGGCTCTCTTCAAACCAATCGATCGATGACAGCCTCAAGTCAGAGCCCTGTGTCAGTGCATGTGTGCTCATCTGGCTTCTTTGTGTCCAAGCTAGTCTGCAGCTAATGCCCCCACCAGGCATTGCTGTTCCCAATGGGAGCAGTCCAACCTGTCATTAAAAAATCACAGCCAAGCCAGACTCCTAGCATCAAGCATTTTATGAGCACTGGGCTGGGAATCAGGAGACCTGGGCTCCAGGCCAGTCTAGCTTTGTGACCTTGTGCAGGTCCCTCTCAGGGGCTCCATTTCCTCCGTAAAAACTGAGGAGATTCACAGACTTGAGAGAGTCCAAACCCCTCCTTTTACAGATGAATAAACTGAGACTTGGCCCAGGGTCAAACCCAGGTACTAAAAGCGACACACCTAGCCCTGGAGCCAGCTGTCCAAATCCAGGTTTTTTTCCCCATGCTACTTCATAACAAGCAGTGGAGATGGTTGCTAAGGTCTCCTGTGGCCCTGACATTTTATGATTTCATCCACAAATCTATGGGAAGGAGCCCCTGGGTTCCTCTGAGAGATATGAGGTGCCTGTGACTTTGGACAAGTCCTCAGTTTCTCTCTGGCCTTATTTCTTCATACACAAAATAAGAAATGCTTGGGCTAGAACAATGACGTAGAACTCCAGGGAAAACCAGACACAAGGATCCCCTCTGTTCCTCCCTGTCACATTCTATATATTTTATTGCATATTCGTTTCTCTTGCTGACTATTTCCCAGTGGCATGGTCCTTTCCAGCTCCAACAGGCTGGCCATGGCCATAACAGAATGCTACCCAAGCCTTCTTTTAACATGCCCAAATGACACAATTGAATTCATCCCACACTTGACTCCGAAGGGCTGTGTAATGTGCGTTTACAAAGCATCTCTCAGATTATTTTTTAGCCTTAAAAGGCAATCGCTGATTGTAAGTTGGAAAAGAACAAAACCAATTCTCACCTCCTCCTGCTGGATAAGGTTTCTTCATGTTCTACATGAGCAACTTTTAATACTCTCTTGTCAATAAAGAACTCCTCAGGATAATAAGCTGATCTATACTGCCGCTGCTGAGGATGGGCACAGAGCTTGCCAATCTGAAAAAGAGATACAGTGTCATTATAGGAGGTCTCCACCACCATGACAGTAGCAATCAAGTCCGCCATGTCCTCCCACTGCTCCCCCAAGTCCTTTTCTCCTGGCTCCACTCTCAGAAGGATTCCAGAGAAGGACAAAGCTCTTATTTCAATAGGAAAAGATACTTTTGTAGCCTTAAAAGCTTAGTGAGGAGCAAAGGAATTTAGTGGAAAGAGCACTGGATTTGGAGTAAGAGGATGTGAGTTCAAATCCCAGTACTAACAATCCTTACTTACTTGGGGGATCAAGGATGTGCCCCTTCCCCTCTCTGGACAGCAGTAATCTCAAGTGGAAAATGAGGGGCTCAGGGCCATGAAAGCTGTAAATTGGTGACCACCAATAAGATGACAAAGGCATTCAGGGATCCCACTCTGAGACAGTCCCATTCAAGGAGTCTTAAGAATTGTCAACAGGAAAGAGCACCTTCCCAGGGAGGGAGGATCCTCGTGTACACACAGCAGATGAGCCAATTCTTTTCCAGGGGACTGTTCCAGCAGTGTTTTGCATTTTGGAAGAACTGTAGGTGCTGGGGTGGGGGTGAGGGCGCTACCAGAGGAACCCTAGGTCTGTCGTGGCTGTACCTCATTCCGACAGTGGGGAAGGAAGCCCTACTTTACAGAGAGGGAAATCAACTTAGAGGGCTCCCAGAGCTCATTCGAATCCCCAAGGTCACAGCTCGGGCTCTTCGTCCTCCTAGCAGGATGGAAACCAGGCGCCCACCTGCAGAGGCCCTCAATTCCTACAAGTCTATTTTCGGTGGGAGGTTGGTTACAGCAGTAACAGCAATGTTAATGCAACAGCTCCCTGGCCTCTCCGGAAAGTGCCTTGGGGAACAGGGAAATGAGCCTATCAACTGGCCAGCCCAGGTAAAAAGGTGAGCTGGGAGGAAATGTCTTGTGGAGGACAGATCTGTGCTCGCTCCGTTGGGAAGCGCAGAGCCACCCCAGCGGAGGTATCCAAGGAGGGAGAAAATGATCTCAGGATGCCCACACACTTGGGGGGTTGTCAGTTAAGGTGGGGGGCAGGGGAGGAGGGAAAGACCCGGATTGAACAATAAGGGTGAAACCAGAAGGGGAAAGACTAAAAGAATGCAGGCGAAGTGAAGCACAAGGCCCGGGGGGACACAGACAGAAAAGGGAGTCAGGCCCTGGCCTCAAGGAACCGGCTTTCTGATAAGAAGAGACAGCACATGGGAGAAGGGCAGCCAGGAAAGAAGCTTTGGTCTGGGAAGGCCAGAGGAGAGTCAGCTGACACTGGCCTTGCCAGAAGCAATGGAGGGAGGGCAAGGCTCAGGGGACTCAGCTCACACAAGGTAGATGGTAAGACGACACCAGGCTGAAGAATGCCAGGATGTCAAGTGTGGTCATGTGACTTTGCCTCTCTGGTCACCAAGCCCATAGGGGCGGGATTCCCAAAGTGGCAAGTATGATCCAGGGCAATGAAAACATGGGAAATGCTCATGGAGGGAGATAAAAGCTAAAGGGATCTTAGATCAGGGCATCCTGGCTGAAGTCCAGCCAGCTTTCCCTGGGTAGTGATAGCATCTCAGTCTTCAGAAAGCTAACACAACTTGTTGTCAGACAGGTTCTGGTTCTTACGTTTTACCATCTAATTGGATTCTTTACCTCCATTTGATGCCATTTCCAAACCATCCTCTGTGCACATGCCAAAAATCCGTCTTACTAAATGGCTACCAAGACAGTGAAGTGGAAAGAGTGCTGGACCTGGAGTCAGGAAGACCTGAGTTCAAGTCCAGAACTAGACACTTAATAGCTGTGTGCCTGCAAGTCACTTAATTTGTCTGCCTTAGTTTCTTCAACTATAAAACAGGGATAATAAGAGCATGAGAATGTTGGGAGGATCAAATAAGATACTATTTGTAAAAAGCCCTTAGCATAGTGCCTGGCACATAGTAGGTACCCTATAAATGCTTATTCCCTTCTCTTCCATCCCACCCCAATCCCCAATTAGTGGATCTTCATAATTTCTAGGGGGCGGGGAATTATTTAACCTAATATTCAAGGCTCTCCCAATCTCTCCAACCCACCTCTCCAGCCTAATTTCATGCCAGTCCCCTTTACATACTCTCCTTTTTATCCTAACTTGACCAATACTGTTTTCTGAATGTGAAAGCTTCTACCTCCAAGGATTGGCACAGCACATGTACCATGCCTGGAATGCATTGGCTCCTTACCTCTGCCTTTTGGAATCCTTAGGACCCTCTAAAACCCAGCTCACATACCCCCTTCTCTGTGAAGCCTTCCTGGTTCAAAATAATTTCTTCCTCAGATTTGCCTAGAGCACTTGTATTGGGCTCTACTTTAGTCTACATTACAAGCATAGCACCTATAGAATGTCAGTTCACGGAAGGCAGAGGCAGTGTGATTTTTTTCTTTCTTTCCCCAGTAACTTGAACTGGGTCTATGATAAATCAGTGATGAACTGAACTGAACGTGAGGTCCCCAAATCCAGAGTCACTTGCTTACTGGCGCATCTATTCAATAAACTTCCTATGTGCTAGGTACTATGGAAGATCCATGGTGTAGACAAGATCTGGCCTTTACTCCTGAAGCTTGACACAATAATATCAAAACTAGCAAACATTTCTGTAGTGCTTTCTACGATCTCATTTGATCCCCACAACAATATTTCAAGATCCCTGTGCCAGGGTCACACAGCTAGTAAGGCTGTAAGGCAAGATGGGCCCAACTCTACTTGCCTCCAGGTCTAATGGCCTCTCTGCTCACTATGGCCCCTCGCTGCTTCCCCAGAGAGCAAATCTTGTGCTAATTCATCCACCATTGGCCTCCTTCTTGACGCTCCCCTGTCCCACACATTGCTTAACTCCCCCCTCCAACCCCAATACGTCCACCTAGGAAATCTGGAGTTCCTGAAAGTTAGAAAACAAGCCCCTAACAGGTGATCTGGATTTTGAATCAGCTCCAGGCAGAATCTAGTCACACTTCATTCTGGTTCTCCTGATGGGATGAGGTAATAGAGCAGAGTCAAAAGAGCCTGGAAAACACAGGATCTCAGTTCTCACCCCCCCCACACACACACACACTGTGTGAGTTTGGCCAGAGCTTTACCCTCTCTGGGTTTCAATTTCCTCATTTGGCAAATGAGGATCATGTAATTCAACTCAAGAAAACCTTTCTGGAGCTCCCATTGGAAGTTAAGTACTATGCTAGATACTTGAAGGAAGACGTATCAAATTTGGGTCAGGGCCAGCCATTTCCTTCCTGGAGAGATTACACAAGCACAAATACTACAGAACTCATAATATGACATGATGAGTTCAAAAAAGAATGACACAGCCATGTACTCTATGAGGTCAGAGCAGGGCAAGGGTGCTATCACCTGGAGGAGAAAGGTAATCAAGGAGAGTCTCCTGTAGGGGTACAGGTGAATTACACCTTAAAGCCTGGGGTGAAATCAATGGAAGAGGAAAGACAATGCAGAAAGAAATTACACCTTGGGCCAAGGAAGACTTGGAGGCAGGAAAGTTTAGGGTACATTCTGGAGACTAGAGTTGCTATATTAAGTTACAGCAGAGAGTACAGGAAGAATAGTCTGAGATAAGCTTGAAATGTTGGGTGGTAACCACGTTGGAGAGGCCTGGAATGCCAGGCCAATTTAGAACTTGACTTTAAAAATAACAGAATAGAGAACTGAGTCAAATTTGTAGGAATATCAAGCATTCCCTATTAGAAAAATGGTCAAAGGATATGAAGAGGCAGCTCTCAGAGGAAGAAATTTAAACTGTCTGTAGACATATGAAAAAATGCTCCAAATCACTACTGATTTGAGAAATGGACATTAAAGCAACTCTGAGATACCACTTCACACCTATCAGATTGACTAAGGTGACCAAAAAGGAAAATGATAAATGTTGGAGGGGATGTGGGAAAACTGGAATGCTAATACATGGTGGAACTGGGGACTGATACAACCATGAAACTATGAACACCCTTTGACCCAGCAAGATCACTGCTGGGTCTGTATCCTAACAAGATTAGAGATAATGGAAAAAGGACCTACCTGTACCTAAATAGTTTTGTAGCAACTAAAAATTGGAAACTGAGGGGCTGTCCATCATTTGGAGATTGGATGAACAAGTTGTGGTATATGGTAGTAATAAAATATTATTGCACCACAAGGAATGATGAACAGGATAAGTGTAAAAAACCTGGAAAGACTTCCATGAGCTGATGAAAAACGAAGTGAGTAGAACCACTGTATACAGTAACAGAAATATTATATGATGATCAACTGTGAAGGACCAAAGCGTTACCAGCAAAGCAAGTCTCAAAAGAGAACCACAAGGAATTCATGAAGAAAACGTTACCCATGGCCAAAGAAGGAACTGTCGGAATCGGAGTGCAGGTCCAAGCACGTCATCTTCTACTATACTCCCTTCAAGAGATTTCTATTACATGTGTTACATGAGCAATATGGAAATACGCATTACATGAAAGTCCGGGTATAACCTGTGTCAGACTATTCACCACCTTGAAGGTGGCCGGGTGGGGAGGGTGAAAATCTGAATTTTAAAATGTCAAAAATCAGTTGTCAGGAATTGTTCTTACGTGTAACTGAAAGAATGTTAAAAATTGGGGGGAAATGACATTATTGGGGGGTCTGCATAAAGAGAAGTCTGGTAGCAGAATAGAAGATGAATTGGAGAAAGGGACGAACAAGGAGGTCAGAAGACCTGTGGAGAAACAACTATGATAGTTCAGCCTTGTGAGAATAATAAAAATCATAGTAACAAGTAGTTTTTATAAAGCACTTGTGGGCTTGAAAATCACTGTAAGTATGTTATCTCATTTGATCCCCCGTCCTGCCTCGTGGGAGTCTTATTATTATTGCCATCCCCACTGTGTAGATGGAGAAACTGAAGCACAGGATCCCAAAGCTAGGAAGAGACCGAGGGAGCATTTCGACTCTGGTCTCCTGGACTCCCTCCATGCCTAGCATTGCACTGCACCCACGGCATCACCTAGCAACCTCATAATGCGAGTTACATAGAATGTGTGTTATTCTTATCATTGCCAGTCTCTCGATGGGATAACTGAGTGGAAATGTACTGTACTGGAGTGGTAGCCATGGGAACAGAGAGAAGGGGAGAGATAGGAAAGATAATGGGGAAGGAGAGCTCAGCAAAAGATTGGCTGTGAGGAGAAAAATGAGAGGGAAGAGTCAAAGGTGAGCCACCCTGAGGTGGGGAAATGATGGAAGCACTGATGGCACTGGTGAAGTCCGAAGGCCAGGCAGGTTTAGCTGGAGACAGCTCAGACATGATTTCCTGGCTTTATGAAAAGACTGCTAAGTTCTCTTCCTCCTCTAACCCTGACTCATTGCTTTCATGCTTGCATTCTGTCCTGGTGGTACATGGAGGATCGTGGTGTCATGGGAGAGGGACGGGCAATCTGGATAATAAGCTCCCAGCACTGTGTGGACCCCTGACAGGGGCTGCTCAAAATGGCCTTGATTCAGCCAAGTGGAAATCTGCTTCCTTGCTCACTGCTGGTTTTTTCTGGGGTTGGGAAACAAGTGGAATTGCTTCAACAGGGAAGCCCAGGGTCCAAAGCTCCTCGGACTCACTTCCTACACGGACTAAACAAAAACTCTAGTGCTTGAGGGGCAAACGCAGTAACAAGGAATGGTGATTCTAACTGGGGACAACTGCCCTCCTGCCCTAAAGGTTCAGCAAATATAACCTGGGACACCAAATGAGTTATTAGCTAGCTAACCAGAACCCAGAGAAATACGAAGCAAAGAGCCATGGAATCAGAATTGGAGAGAGGAGAGCAGGGTCAACAGACTGCCTTTTCTACTTCTGAGCTTCATGTCCACACATATGTCTTTTCCCATTCCACAGTTACAGCTTCTTCCTCTGGAAAATAAGGAGTGAAGAATCCCTGACTCAGGCTTAGAAGACACCTCAGAGATCAGCTAGCCCAACCTTTGTTGTAGTTGTGTCTGACTATGACTGGTTTGGGGATTTTCTTGGCAAAGATACTGGAGTTGTTTGCTATTTCCTTCTTCAGATCATTTTACAGATGAGTAAACTGAGGCAGAATCAAGTGACTTGCACAGGATCACACAGCTAGAAAGGGTTTGAAGCCAAATTTGAATTTTTTAAACCCTTACCTTCCATCTTGGACTCAATACTATGTATTGGCTCCAAGGCAGAAGAGTGATAAGGGCTAGGCAATGGGGGTTAAGTGACTTGCCCAGGGTCACACAGCTGGGAAGTGTCTGAGCCCAGATTGGAACCTAGGACCTCCTGTCTCTAGGCCTGGCTCTCAATCCACTGAGCTACCCAGCTGCCCCCAAAATTTAAATTTCTTAATGGTCCTGGTGCTCTATCCACTGCAGCACCACATAGCTGCCTGGTCCAACTTCTACTTGATTAAGAAGACCTTCCACTATAAATGCAGCAAGAGGCCATCTAGCCTTTCCTGAAATACCTCTAGTCCTCCTTCTATTTTTCATTAGCTCCAATTTTTAGGATGTTTGCCCTCAAAATCAAGCTTAAACTTGTATCTCAAAAACTGTCATTTTTAGCTCTTAGTCTTGCTTACTGGGGCCAAGCAGAACAAGGCTAAACTCTCTTCCATATTATTGCCTTTCTAATACTATAAGACAGTTCTCAAGCCCCACCCCCTTCACTTTCCTCTTCTCCCCAGGCCTTCACCCAGATCCTTGGGTGGCATCATCTCCCTCCCCCTTATCTATATCTTTCCAAAAATGTTTCTAGGTGGGTCGGACCACCTCATTTCCCTGGTTCTGGATACTGACCCTCAAAACAGTCTGAAAAAATGAGCCCTCTGATCAGTCAGATCAAACTACTGAGTCATACTAAGTTTAGAGAGCACTAAAAATCCCTGATGATTTCTAGATTAATTCATATTAAGTCATAGCTAATTGTGAACTTGGGACTACAGTGAATAGAGGCCTGAAGTCAGGAAGATTCATCTTCCTGAGTCCGAATCTGGCCTCAGACACTTGTTGTGTGACCCTAGGTAAGCCACTTAACTTTGCCTCAGTTTCCTCATCTGTAAAACGATCTGGAGAAGAAAATGGCCAACCACTCCAGTATCTCTGCCAAGAATACACCAAATAGAGTCACAAAGGGTCAGACATGACTGAAATGACTAAACAACAATCTTGAACTTATTAAGCTGATTTTTTGGATGCAAGGGCACATTCGCCCCTATCAACCAGTATCATATTCACCTCAGTCCAGTGCTCTGGTCTTTTTGAATCTTGCTTCTATTATATAACCAAGTCCCACTAGTTACCTTTGCACCAGACACAAAATTCACTAGTGCACATCATCATCATAATAATAACACGGGGCAGTTAGGTGGCTCAGTGGATAGAGGGCCAGACCTGGAGATGGAAGGTTCTGAGTTCAAATCTAACCTTGGACATTTCCTAGGTATGTGATTCTGGGCAAGTCCCTTAACCCCTGTTGCCTAGCCCTTCCCACTCTTTTGCCTTGGAACCAATACTTAGTATTAATTCTAAGACCAGAGATAAGGACTTAAAAATTACAACAAAAACAACAACAGCATTTGTCTAGCACTTTAGGTTTTACAAATCAGTGTACAAATATCTCATTTGATCCTTACAATAACCCTGGGAGGCGGGTGTTATCCCCATTATACAGAAGCAGAAACTGAAGCAAATAGCAGGTGAGTGACTTGCTCAGAGTGACACAGCTAGCAAGTGCTTGGGGCTAGATTTGAACGGATTGACTTGGCAGGTTTGGAGCTTGAATGACTAGGACACCCGCAACAATAACGTGGAAGGAGGGAAGGCTTGGGAAGAACTAATAACAACAATGACTAATTGGAGAAAACGAGAAGAAAATTAAAAAGAAATTACAAGAATAATGATAATAATAGCATTGATGTAGCACTTGAGGTTTTCCAAAGCACTTCACAAATATTGTCCTGTTTTGTCCTCATAATAACCTTGAAAAGTAGATGCTATTATTATCCCCATTTTACGAAGGAGGAAACTGAGGTAAACAGAGATTAAGTAACATGCCCAGAGTCACATAGCTAGCAAATAAATGCCTGAGAATAGATTTGAACTGACTGACTTCCTGTCTCTAGATACATAGATGTAGGAGTCATTTGCCTTGGGATGATGATTAAGACTCTCTGAGGTCACCAAGTGAAATAATGTGGAGTAAGAAGAAAATTGGGACTGAGACAAAGTCTGAGGGGAATACCCATGATCAGCAGGAATGATATGAAGGGTGAACCAGTAAAGGAGATTGAAAATGAGTGATCATGGGGGCAGCATTAGATACAGCACCAGACCTGGAGTCAGGAGGTCCTGTATTCAAATCTGGCCTCAGACACTTCCTACCTGTGTGGCCCTGAGCAAGTCACTTAACCCAGTTTGCCTTACCTTTGCCCTTCTGTCTTAGAGTTGTTACTAAAACAGGAAGTAAGAAAGAAAATGAGTGGACGGGGGCAGAACCAAGATGGGGGAGCAGAAAGAAGCAATGTTGCTTAGTTCTAGACCACTGCTCTTCTAAACTGATCTACAAAAGCAGCATACTAAATCTTGATGGAGAAATGCAGAAAAGTCACAGCGAGACCTTTGTCCATTCTGGGTTGAACAGGAAGACATTGAGGTCTGCAAATACTGGGGACAGAGTCAGGATCAAAGCACTCCAGAGCCCAAGGAGAGGCTGCACAGCAGCAGAAAAGGAGATTCTAGACTCACATCAAGGGTACTACAACAGGAGCAGGTGCAAAGTGATGGCTTTGCCACCCATTGCCCAGTTCCAGGCCAAAGATCCAGGGCAGGGTGAGAACAGAGGAGACCTGTGTCCAGTGAGGCACTGGGCTGTGTATGGAAAAAGGAAGATATTCAGAAGCCACAAGCAGCAGTGTGGCTCAGACCTCAGGGGTCTCAGCATCTGGCCCAGAAAGCAGGGGAAGAACCAAGGCAGGAAACCGAGACCAAACTGGGGCCTACAATTCTGCCATCTCAAACCACCAGAGCTTCCCAGCTGGCTGATGGGGGCAGAGTCCAGCAGTGTTCTATTCTTGCATAGACCCAAAGCAAGGTGAGGAACTTGCAGAGCTCAGACCAGGGGGGCAGCAATCAAACACTGGCCTGGGTGAGATCCTTCAGGGAGCATTGAAAGCTTTCAGGTCTCCAGCCTGTCCCTGAGATCCTAGAATAATGCAACACTCAATCTCCCAACAAGGCAGAAACAGAGCCAGCCTAGGCCTTTCCTCTGGAAGAATACAGAGCCTGGCCCTACCATTAAGTGCAAAAGCTGGAAGAAGGCTGGGAGAATGAGAAAAGCAAAAGATAACCCAACTACAATGAGCAGGAATGGTGGCAGGAATGCTCCAGGGACAAAGGTAGAGAAGGAAAATGACTCCAAAATAGTTATGAGGAAAGTCCTAGAGAAAAAGAAAGCTTAGGCATAAACTCAACTAGAATTTCTGAAAGAGATGAATTGAATTGAAAAACAAGGGTTCAAAATGATGTTATAAATGAAATGAGAGTGCTTGAGGGAATAAATGGAAAAGAAACAAGAGTCATGGTAGAAAGAATTAGAAAGGGAAATAATAGCTTGGCACAGGGGGTATAAAACTTTGCCCATGCAACAAACTCCCTGAAAAGCTGAATGGACTAAAGAGAAGTCAATAAGGTCAAAAGACAACAAGAAACATCAAGGACAAAGTCAGAAGACTGAAAAAATAGGAGGAAACAAAGTATCTCCTAGCAAAAATAGAAACCTGGAAAATAGAGTACGGACAAAAAAAAATTAAGAATCATCTGATTATCTGAACATCATGACCAAAAAGCAGCCTCGCTATCTTATTTTTAAAAATCATAAAAAACTGAGTAGATCTCTTAGACCCAGAGAACAAAGTGAAAATAAAAAGAATCCACTGGTCAAGAGAATCCTCCTAAAAGAAATTCCAAAGGGAAACTCCTAAGACTAGTAGAGCCAAAATCCAGAACTTCCAGATCAAAGAAAAATATTATAAGCAGCCAGAAAAAAGAATTCAAGGACTGAGGAGACTAAGTCAGGATCACATACAACTTAGCAGCCACCAATATAAAGCATTAGAAACTTAAAAAACAGTATTCCAGAAGGTAAAAGATATGGGCTTAAATCCAAGAATAATTTGCTCCATACTTTAAAGGGGAAAAGGGACCTTTAATGAACTAGAGAATTTCTTTTTTAAAAAAATTATAATTTATTTTATTTTTATTTTTTAATTTTTAAATATTTCCCATGTTTCCATGATTCATTTTTCCCTCCCCCCTCCCAGAGCCAACAAACAATTTCAATAGGTTGTACAAATGTTATCACTTGACACGTATTTCCATATGAACTAGAGAATTTCTAAACATTCCAGATAAAAAGACCAGAGCTATATGGAAACTTGAAAATCCAAGCACAGGAGTGAAGAAATACATAACAAGGTAAACACAAATGAACAGTGAAAAAAGCCTAAACAAGAACAAACTGTTTATGTGCCAATATGGAGAGATGATACGTGTGTTCTCTCTGAACTCTATCATCATCAGGGTTCATAGGGGGAGTCCAATTAGACAAGGTCTGGGAGTATTTCTGTTAGGTCCTGATCTGAAGAAAAGAATGGCTCGAGAGGGTAAGAGGAATACACTGGGGGTAGGAAGGAGGAAAGAAAAGAAGGTTAGGGAAAGTGTTCTCACTTAATCAGGGTACACAAGTAGATATGCTTACACACAAGGAGGAGGAGGTGGGAGAGGAGTGGCTGACATTTGAACCTGTTTCTCATCTAAACTGGTCCAAAGAAGAAAGAATTCACACACACACACACACACACACACACACACACACACACACACACACACACACTGAGTTGGGTACAGAAATTCATTTAATTCAACAGGAAAATTGGAAGGAATGGGGGGGGGGGAGAAAGGGAGGGAGAATTAGAATTAGGAGGGTAGATTAAGGGAGGAATTTGTCCTAAGTAAAACACACTCTACGCATGTATAAAAATATTTAGAACTCCTTTTGAGGTGACATTATGTGAAGGAATAGCCATAAATTGGGGAGTGGCTGAACAAGGTGTGGGCTACAAATGTGATGGAGTGTTGGACTGTGTTGGACTCACATCAGCATCATGCGTACCAGGATTCCAGGATTAACAACTAAGCATGCTACCCATTTCCCGATAGAGGTGAATGCAGAATGAGACCGTTTTTTGACCCGGCCTGTGTGGACATTGGGTTTGATTTACTCTACGTATTTGTTAATGAGTTTTGTTTTTCTCATGTTCTCAGCTGGGGGTTGAGGTGGGCTAAGACGGTGAGAAAGCAGATTTGGGCTGATTAAAACAAATGAAATATGTTTTTTTAGAAAAGAAAATGAGTGGCCAGACAGGAAGAGAATCAAGAAAAAAGCAGCATCACAAAACCCCAGAGAAATGAGAAAATCCAGAAGGAGAGAGCAGTCATCCATATCAGATGATGCCGAGAGGTCAAGACGATTGAGCAAAGGCTATCAGATTTGGCAACAAAGATGGAAGAGACGTGGCTGTGTTGTAGGCAGCAGGGAAGGAAGAAGTAGATTGGGAAATATTGCCAAGGAGAAGGGAAGAGATTACTGGGGGGGGGGGCTGTATTTGAAGATAGGAGGGGCCAGGATCTGTTCTTCACTCAAAAGGGGCAAAGGGAAGTTCTGCGTGGGCTTTGAGAGGCAAGATTACCAGCTAGGAAGGTTAGGAAGGCTATCTGAAGGAGACAGAATTTGGCTTGGATTTTTAAGGATGAACAGGAATTGAACATGTTCAGAAGGAGAGAAAGGGAGAGCTTTTTTGCCTGAGAAAATGCCGAGGCGATGTAGTACAGGGCATATTTGGGGGGACATTGAGTAATTCAGGCTGTACGCTGAAGGCAAGACTATGAGCTAATGTCTGGAAAGCAATGATGGCAACAGATTCTAAAGGACCTTGAATGGCAGGGCAGGGCAGCTTGAACTGTCAATAAGCAATAGGGAACCTTTGAAGATTTTTGACAAGAGGGATGATGAGAAGAGATCCATGCATAAGGCCCATTATTCTGGAAATGGTATGAAAGATGCGCTGGAGAAGAAAGACCGACTAAGAGTCCATTCCAGGAATTCAGGCAAATAATAAAGAGGGCATATGCTAACTTGAGCAGTGGCCAGAGGAACAGAGTGTGTGTGTGTGTGGGGGGGGCTGGGAGTGGGGGTGGACATGACAGCTTTTAAGAGAGAATCCATGAGGCCAGGGCTACTTGAGAGGCAGCAGAGCCCAGTGGTGGCCAACTCAAACAGCAAGAGATCCCTGCAGGCCACATATTAACTTAGAAAGCCCCGAATTGACATTATCTGTGTTGTACTATACTTTCATTGATTTTGTCAGACATTTCTCAGTTTCCCCTAAGTCAGCCTAGGAGGTGAGAGAGAGGGCCCGAGTCAGACACCTCTGCAGTGGCTTATTCGTTGTGTGACCCTAAAACACATCATTTAATCTGTCAGGAGCCTTAGTTTCCTCATTTATAAAATGGGGATAGAAAAAAGCCCCCCCCCTTTTCAGGCTGTTGTGAAGGTTACTTAATGGGCAGAGCAGGCATTAAAAGCTAAAAGGTGCCACCATCAGTATTAGCACCAACTGGCTGGGTGTGGGATTCTGTGAGTTTGCCTTCCGGGAGCAGATCTGGGAGGCTGCTGGGCGGGAGAGAGGGGCCTAGCTGCAAGAAAGAATTTGCTCCAGACCACTGGGAGAGTGGCTAATCCTCCCAGCCCCCACCCCTGGTCGCTGGGGGCTGAGGCTCCCCTGGTTGAACTGCAGCCAATGGAATGGCGTGGCTGAGCCCTTTCTGGGGCTTGGGCCTCTGAAATCTTCCTTGGTGGGACTGGCTGTAATGAAGAGCTCAGCTCCCCAGGACCACGGGATTCCCAGGGAGTATATTTATGAGAGCAGAGGCCACTCTTGACCTATACTTGCGGTTTCAAATCCAGCACATAAAGAGCAGGAATTTTTTCCCACAGTATTCATAGTACCTTGAGCACTTTCATTCACAGTTTGAAAATTCCCCTTCCCATTGAAAGCCTGACCTTGGGACCCCTGCATTCTAATGGGGCCACGGCAAGACTTGAATACTTTTAGAAGGGGGCCTTGTAGCATACAGAATAGAGGTGAACTGAAGGGAAAGCCAGGAAGATTAAGAACAAAAATCTGCCGCTGACTTGCTGGGTGACCTTGGGCAAGGCCCTTAACCTTTCTGGGCCCGTTTTCTCCTCAGTAAAATGAGTAGGCTGGACGAGATGATCTCTAAGTCCCCTCTCCAGCTTTGACAGTCTAAGAATCTGTGGACCGACGGCACAATCGGAGTTTTACAGTCAGTCTGTCCTTCTTTCATTCTCTGCCACAATAAGGCAGCAGCAGTTGTGAAGACTCCCCAGAGCCCTGGCTGGGGAAAGAGACAAAGAAGTGCCCCTTGCTCACCACTCGGAAAACGTGCCCCATTTGTGGCTACCCTCTCCCAATCAAAATGGCATTCAACTTCACAAAAAAGTGGGGCTGTCCTAAAGGGAGGTGGGGGCTTCCCCCGAACTCGGAGTCTTCAAGCAGAGCCTGGATGACTACAAACTCACTGGAGGATATTGTAATGGGGACTGATTTTTCTGGAGAATGTAGCTGCTAAGGCCCTGTCCAACGTGAAAATGTTGTGATTCCATAGGGCGTGTAGTATGATGGTTAGAGTATTGGTGCTAGAGTCAGTGGTTCTGGGTTCAAGTCCTTACTAACTAGCTTTGTGTCCATGGGGGCAAGTCAGTAAAGTTCTCTAGGCTTCTCTTTCCTCCTAAGAAATGGGAATACTAATCCTTGTAGCATAATTTTCCCCTCGGGAACTGTGAGGAAAATTTCTGAAGGAGACTGGCAAGCTGGAAGACATTATAGAAACGGGAGGAAGAACAAAGCAACAATTTTGCAGAGATGGCATTAGAAATACTCTTTCCCCCCTCGTATCCCTCCTCCTAACACCATCCGCCCCACCCTATGGGAGCTGTAGGTGAACATTATGAGCTCTGAGGAAAAGTGAGGGGCTGAAAAGAGGGCACTTTAAAAGGGATGCAAGTTCATATCACAAAGGTCCTTTTCAGCATCTCTCCTTAGCCATCTTCACTCACATGATTCCGGGAGGCCCGGGTCTTAATAAATGCTTTATTCCAGAGTGGATTAGCCCAAGCTAATCTCAAGACTTGCATCATTATAGTCCTCTTAAGGTTTTCAAAGGCCTTTCCTCCCAGCAATCTTCCACTTCACAGAAGATATATTCAAGCTTATAGAAATGACTTGCCCATGGTCACAAAGTTAGAAAGTCTCTGAGCTGGGATTCGAATCCAGGTCTTCAAACCCTCCAGATCAGAGCCATTTTCACTATCAAAATACTGTCTGTTGGCCAGATGCCAGGATTGGGGGGCTAGCACTCAGGAGTTTCCTGGGCCACTCAAGGGAAAGCTGGAGTGTTGTACCTACCCAGAGGTGCACATGTGTTAAAGGGGGGTGAGGGAGTTCCCTCTAGTAACTCTGATCTTATTCTTGCCTTTTCGGGAGACAAGATGATATATATGTAGGCAAGCACATACGCTGACAGATCTCTGATCTCATTAGGGGAGGCATTCTCTCCACAGATGCAAATGAGAAGCCATCATCAACTTCCAGTCCTGTGGGATTCTTGTCCAAAGTCTACCAAAAACCCTTTCAGAGGAGCTATTCAACACACTGAAGGCCTTCCTCCTGGACACAGACAGCAACACTGGTTATCTGTTAGTCTTTGTTCTTGTCCCATGACAACTTGTCTCCTCCCCTGGCCATGAAAATTCCTGAAGACATTTTTTACATACTTCACTGTTGATAATATGGTGCGACCTGTGTAGATGTAAGTGCACAGAGTAGGAGCCCGGTTACACCAGCACCAATAGGGGGAGCAATGCCATTGGCTCTTTCCCTCAAGGAAGAGCAAGGGCCAGTGAGGATCAAGAATCACTTCAGGGGATAGAGCACCAGGCCTAAAGGCAGGAGGTCCTAGGTTCAAATTTGACCTCAAACACTTCCAACCATGTGACCCTGGGCAAGTAATTTAACCCCCATTGCCTAGCCCTTACCACTCTTCTGCCTGGGAACCAATACAAAGCATTGCTATTAAGACAGAAGGCAAGAGTTTAGAAAAACAACAAGCAAAACATTTTTTTCCAAAAAAAGCTGAACCATCAACATAGAGATGATAGTTTCATCTATGTGCCTGGCCCTAACCTCTCTCTGAACCACCAGGCTCAGATCTCCAACTGTCTAGTGGACATCTTAAAAACAACAAGTCCAAACAAACTCTTTATCCTTCCTTCCTTCTCCCCCATTTCTTCCCTTCTTCCTAACTTCCTGAAAAGGCTACAACTATTCTCCCAGGTCCACCACTTGGGTGTCATCCTTGACTTTTCCCCTCTCTCTGTCCCTCTCTCTCTCCCTCCCACTCCCAAAACAATCAGTTGCTAAATGCTATTAATTTCACTTTTACAACATCCCTCAAATATTCCCTTTATCTCTTCTGACACTGCCACTACCCCAAAAGAGATCCTCATAGTCTCATACCTAGATTGTTGCAAAAGCCTGCTGATTGGTCCTCCTCCCTCAAGTTCTTCCCTATTCCAGACTATCTTCTATTCAGCTGTCAAATTGTTCTTTTTAAAGAACAGGTATGACCATGCCATCTCCCTATTCACAAATTTCCTGTGGCTCCCTATTACCCACAGCATGGAAGGGAAAATTTTCCATTTAGCATTTAAAACCCTTCATAACCTGGTTCATTCCTACCTTTCTGGTCTTTTTACACAAGACCTCCAATTCCAACTACATACTTTGCAATCCAGTGACACTGACCTCCTTGCTGTTTCCAGAACATGACATTTCATTTCTGGACCTCATACATTTTTACTGGCAATTCCATGCCTGGGATTTTCTGCCTTCTCATATTTGTTTCCTGGCTTCAGGTCTCAGCTAAAATCCCATCTTCGGTGGCCTTCGCTTTAATGCTAGTATCTTCTCTCTGTTTATTATCTTCGATTGATTCTATCTATCTATCTATATCTTATTTATACAAGTTATCTCTCCCACTTGACTGTAAGTTCCTCAAGGGAAGGGAATGGTTTTTTTGTCTTTCTTTGTATCCCCAGAATTTAGCCCAGAATATATACAGAAGGTACTTAGTGACTAAGTATTTGCTGGAGGCTTGCTTATGCTTCCCTGCCATGTTTCTTCCATTGCCCTCTGGATCACCAACTTTTTGGTTCTCAGATAACTGTATTCCATGACTTTCATCCACAGAGTAAAAAGAGAGGAGCTGGTATTTGCTGGCACAGGGAAAGGTATGGGAATTCCTTCCCCCAAGGCAAATTACAATCCATCAATGACTTATTTAGTAGATAAGGCCTCAGATGCTACCTGAGGTAAGGGAAAGCATTTAGACCCAGACACTCACTTTACAGTGGCGGAAACAGAGGTCTAGAGAGGCTGAGTTATTTGTCCAAAGTTCCACAGATGCTAAGTAGGAAAGTCACGATTTGGCCCCAATCCCTTGACTCCCAATGGAGAACTCTTTTTAATGCACATCACTCTTGCACAGGGTCATAGAAATACTGAGTGCCAGAGGAGATGTTTTAAAAAATTGTTGTCAGTTGGGTGTGACTTAGACAAGGTGGGTGATTTCTTTTTAACAGTAGTGACGCCAGAAGAAGCAGGATCTGGTCCCTGATCTACCACTTAGGGCTCTCACCACCTGCATGATTTTGGAAAGATAGTTTAACCCTTCTCAGCCTGAGTTTCTTCCCCTGAGGAATAAGTGAATTGGATTTTCAGAGGGTAACTTTTTGTGTCATGGAAGCCTGCTGAATGAAGCCTACAGACCTTCTTCTCAGGATAATATGTTAAAGGGCATAAAATCCACAGGGTAACAAAGGAAAAGATCTTGAAATGCAGCCATTGAAGATATCGTTTTAATCCACAGACCCCAAGTCAAGAACCTCTGGGGGTCTCCTATTCATCAAATCATCCACGTAGAATCAGAAGTCATTTAGTCCAGCCTTCTCAGGTGATAGATGGGGAGATTGAGGTCTCCAAAGGGTTAAGTGACTTGCTCAGGATGACAACTGTTAAGTTTCTGAGATGGAATTTGAACTGAAGTCTTCTAGACAACTCAAGATTTGAACCTAGATCTTTGAGAGGCCCAAACTTATCCCTCAGTTCACTCTGCCAGAGGAAAAGGTGGTTTTTTAAAAGATGTGCTGTCTGGCTGTGTAACTCTGGGCAAGTCCCTTCACCCCCATTGTCCAGCCCTCACTATTCTTCTGCCTTAGAACCAATACTTAGTGCTGATTCTAAGACAGAAGGTAAGGGTTTAAAAAAAGATGTGTCGTGCCCCAGAGGCAGAGAGCAGCCTGGGATCACTTAATATGCTACAGTTTTCAAAAGGAATGCAGTACATTGTATTCCCCTTATTCAATGGCCAGTCCAGTCTACAGTCCACCTGCATCACCTGTTCTCAATCCTGAAGGGCTAACTCAGTATAGTCTAGCCAATCAAAATTCTTTCTTCACCGAATCAGAGGGTTGGATGGGACCTCAGAGACCATCTAGTTTAACCCTAATCTGAACAGGAGGCCAATCTGCAACCTTCTAAACAAATGGTCACGTAGCACAAATTGAGAGTTGGACTAAATTGGCCCTGCTTGGTATGTGATGAGGAACTCACTACTTCTCAAAGCAGCTCACTTCACTTTTTGCTTATTGAACTGGTCTGCCTTTTTGCAATAGCTCCCCCCAACTGATCTTTTCATATTTTTCACTGTACAGATTCCAAAGGCTTTTTCCCTTTTTCCTTGTTGAGGAAACTGCCTACAGACATCCTTCCTTTCTCTACCTGTTGTTAATTCCAACCTCCCCCTTCAAATCCACCTACGCCAGGCCACTTCAGTTCATTATACAGGGAAATGGGGTCCGGCCGCCATTATACAATTCAGTGTAATTAAACCTTAAAAGTCTTAAAACAAAATACACATTGAAATTATGTGCCACACAACATAAACTTTTTAATAGTAGTAACCGTGTCCATCGAACAATTCTACAGGTATAATAAAAATGCTAATATATGTTAATATTTAGTCTGTGGTTAATGTTTTGTCTTGCTAATTTCCCCAGGGCTTTTATTACTGATTTAAATCTGCCACACTACTCAACTGATTGCTGGGCTCTCTACAAACTGCATGGAAGGATGGCGAATGAATACTGATGAACAGAAGGGAACAAACATTTGGCAGGCCAAGCCAGTCTTGTTATATGCCTATGATCGTTCTGGACAGTTTCTTCCTAAGAGGAGCAAGGAAAGATGGTCTCAACTGTTTTTTTCCCCAGCAGATACATGCCCATGGGCATAAACCTAATTTAGAACCTAGTGCTTTAAGAAGACTGTCACTATTAATTAGCCAATGATTGATCTGGAGAGCCCATCGTTCCCCTCCCCCCAAGCAGTTCCAGTGGAGCCCATTGCTAATTAGCTGACCAATAAAAGAAAAGCTCACTGGCCAACTGGGATTTATTGACAAACAAGTCATTTCTGGTAATCAGGTGCATTCCAAGGCAGTGAGGTATAATGGAAATCAGTCTGGATTTGGAGTCGAAGAACTGGGTTCAAACCCAGATCTGTGTAATCTTGGGCAAGTCATTTATCCCTGTTTGCTCTCAGTTTTCATCATCTGTAAAAGTAAGAAGGCTGAACAAACAAATGTCTAAGGTTTCTTTTAGCTCTATATCTATGACCTTTCCCACATTTCAGAGAGAAAGGAAGTAGAGGGAAGATGTACTGGAGCTGGGGGTTCAGAGACCACATGTTTCTGAATCCTAGTTCTGGCATGTTCAAGCTGTGGCATCTTAGGCAAGTCACTCCAACTCTGACGTCTGTAATACCCTCATCCCCAAAATGGGTACAATAACACACACACACACACACACACACACACACACACACACACACACACACACACACTGCCTCCCTCACCAATTTGTCAGGAAGAAAGTGTTTTGTAAACCTGTTAGCACTAGACAAATGGGAGCTATCTATTGTCCATGTGATTGCCACTCGTAGTTATCTCATAAGGCAAATTACTCCAGAAATTGGGACTGGAATCCAAGAAAAATCTTCTCATTGGGTCCAGGATTTGGACAAGGAATACTGAATTCAGTACTATCCTGGGCATTAGGAACACAAAGATCACCATCATCTGGTCATTGCTTCCAGAAACTACAGAAAATTCATTCATTTTTTTACTCCTTTGTTTCTGATTTAGTAACAGCTCTAACACAGAAGGCCAAGGCCCAGGGAAATGGGGTTAAGTGACTTGCCTAGGGCCAAAGGGCTAGGCAGTGTCTGAGGTCAGATTTGAACCCAGGTCCTCCCATCTCCAGGCCTATTCCCTGAGCCAGCTAGCTGGCCCTTTAAAAGCTAATGAGCTTTAAGCAGTCTGGACTTAATGATCCTTTCAGACTTTGTCAAGAAATCACAGGATCTTTATAATATCAAACTAGACATTGCAACATTTTGATAATGACTGAATATCTAGAAAGCTATGATTAAGTATACAACATTATCATCAGAAGTTCACTATTCTTCATAAAAACAAATAGATGCCACACATCCAATACCTAAAATACAGGCTTAAAAATCAACAAATAAATTGTACTGTAACTCCAGGATTTTCACAGATGTGACTATCTGTGAAAGTCACTCAGATATGACACTGATCCCTCCCCAATTGAAAACCAACATTTTCATAGCTATTGCCAGGCTGAAACACTCCTAACTTCCAAACTACATGGAACAAAAAGTTCTCAAAATCTAAAGACCTAGCAGAACACAAAGCCCATGGCCATCAACAGAGGTACATAAATGGCATCCCTATTGTCTGACTTATCTAATCGGAGGACTTGCCTGAAGATGCTTTCAGTGAAGCTATAGAAGGGAAGCTTCCACCCTCATCCTTTTATTCAGTTCCAAAAATGAATCATTTGATGCACCTGTGCAATGGTTTGCAAAATATGAAACACCCAAGAACAGCGGAGCCATTTCAACATAAGCTCTATCAAACATAAAGATAAGTCACACTTGGGGAGTGGTCAGTGTGGAAAGCTTCCCATATCCAGCAGGCATAGGGGTTTGAGAGCTGGCCACAGACTCAAGATGGCTTCAAGCCTTGCCTCTGGAACACCATGGTTATGATGCTTGGGCAGGTCCCTTAACATTTCAGTTCCTCCAGATAGTAAACTGCACAGCAGTTACAGATCTCTAGGGTCAGAATACGTTTCCTTACCCAGAGTTCCCTACAGGGATGAAATTGTGGGTCCAAATCTACACCCCCCCAATCCATTTCTAGACAACCTTATGATTTAAAAAGTGCTTTCTTTAAAACAACTAAGCCAGGGATAAGGCAAGTATTACCCTGATTTTATAGATAAGAAAACAGCCTCAGAGAAATATACCATCCTTCATCTCACAACTAGGGAGTGGCAATGTCAGGATTCTAAAGTTCCCAGGTATGATCCCAAGTATGAAACCGGACCAACAATGTAACACACAAGAGGGAATTTATTATAAAAACTGCAGTTTGGGCACAGCCATAAAAATGGCTGGCCCTGAGTCTGGAGCTTGCAGGCTTTTTATACAATTTTGTGGTTGGGGGAGTGCAGAGGAATTCCTGGGGTGGGGGGGAGTGAACAGCTATTATGTATCTGAGGCCAGGTTTGAATTCAAGAAGATGAGACTTCCTGAATGCAGGACAGTACTCTATTCCCTACAGCACTACCTAGCTGCCCCTCATAGGGGCAAGAGGGAAGCAAGAACAGCATGTCTAGAGTGCTGTGGTCTCTCAGTAGCTTTGATGACTAAGTACTACCTCCCACCTATCAGAATCTCGGTTGATCCTTTACACTTGCACCAGAGTGGGGCTGGGAGAATTTCCACCTTCAAAATCCTATTATTCTAATAATAGTTGACATTTATATAGTGCTTCACAGTTTATAAAGCACTTTACACTCATGATCTCATTTGGTCTTCACAGCAACCCTGGGAGATAAGCAATAAGAAAAATCAATCACATTTCTATTATGCTTTAGGGTTTACAAACTATTTTCCCCATCAACCCTTAGTTATGTAGGTTATATAAGTATGATTGAATCCATTTTATGTATGGTAACACCAAGGCTCAGAGATGGGAAATTATTTGCCCATGGCCTCACTTGCTACTATGTACTAGAGCCAGAATCAGAACCCAATTCTTCTGATTCAATGTCCAGTACCCATTCCATTCTGCTTTCTGCTCAAAGACAAGTCTGATTGGAATTACCTAAGGCCCTAATGGTTAGTAAACATTAACGTCAAGACTTGAACTCAGATTTGACTCAGAACTTACTGTTCTTACCACTTCACTACTCTGCTTCCTACACACCAGACTGTTAGCAGCTTGCCGGCTCAGGCATCCTTGGAAATCCAGTAATTAACTATATTTTTATTTATATTTACTTAATAGATTTTAAAATTTTAATCAATAACTTAAATAATCATTAATAAATTATATTTTAGATATTAATTATATATCATGTGATATATAATGTATTAATTATATATAATTATGAATAATTAATATAATAAAGTAATAATTAACTATATAGATGAATAGTGAACACTCAGTTACCTTCTCTCCTTGTTTAGAATGCCAAAGGAAGGGGAGGCCTGTCCAATGCTTCATCCTGAACAACAGGTCTCAGGAAATTGGTAGGATGATCAGATAGGAAGAGAAGAAGAGGGGTCAGTGCTTTTATGTTTATGAATGAAGGCTTGTGTTTCAAAACTATGCTCTCTGACAAATGATTTTGGTCAAACTGAGAAGCTATCATAAACAAGGCAGGACTGTATTTGTTGAGCAGTTGGGATCAGTGCGTGACTTGATGACTAGAAGCTTCTGGAATCCATCTAGCACATTCTCTTCTCTTTCTGATGGTAAGGCAGTGGGGGAAAATCACTGGTTCTAGAGTCAGAAAACTGTTTAAGTCCCTTCTCAGAGGCTGTGACCTTGGGCAAACAATCAACGTCTTTGAGGCTCAGTTTCCTGGACTGTAAAATGAAGGTTTTGGACTGGCTGGCCTAGAAAGTCCTTTTCCGCTACAAATCGAGGATTGCATAATTGTCTTTGATTCTAAAGGTTTGAGTTCATCTGTTCTTCTTTGGGGCTGTGCAGAAAGCTCTTTCCAGCAAGTATTGCTTGGGAATTCTTTTTCCAGAATCTTTTTGGGAACACATGGCTATTTCACATCTGTCAATGTAGTTTTTCAGGCATTTCAATCGTGTCTGACTCTCTGTGACCCCATTTGGAGCTTTCTTGGCACAGATATTGGAGGGGTTGGCCATTTCCTTCTCCAGCTCATGTTACAGGTGAGGAAACTGAAGCAAACAGGGTCAAGTGATTTGTCCAGGGTCACAAAGTTCATAAGAGTCTGTGGCAGGATTTGAACTTAAGTCTTCCTGGTTCCAAGCCTGACACTCTATCCACTGTGCCACCTAGTGGCCCTTTTCATATCTTTAGGATTACTGTAAAGGTATGAGAAAGCACTTGCTTCTGTTCTTCACAAAACTGATGTGGCTATGAGTGTAGAATATTGCACTGAGTGTAAGACTTCACTGATGTGTCTGTTAGCTTGGCTCAACTAGGATTGCTTGGGAAATGAAGGTGCCATAAAAACAAAATGGATATATAGATATATTTATCAATAAAAATTACTTTAAAGAACGATGTTCTCAGCTTTTACTGGGGTTATATGGACGTTCTCGAACTCAGAATTTATACTTGTCATAGCCACGCGTTTGATATTTCTCATTAAATTGTCTCTCTCTCTCCTGCTCCCCCTCCTTCCCTTCCCCCCACCCTTCTCCCTCTCGCACATGCACACAGAATTATTTGCTTATTTAAAGGAGTCTGACCCTGGTGCTCTAATGACTACCACTGGCAAAGATTTCTAGGTGGAAAGAGATGAACAGAAATGGGGGGGTTTCCAGCCTCATTAACAGATAATTGGTAGAACAGTGCAGGTAGTCAGATAATTGGTGTTAAAATCCAGCCATTTCATTTAACAAACACTGCCTCCTGCTCCAGACTTGCCTTCCAAATCACTGAGCCTGCACGTCACAGAAGATCATTTGCAAAGCAGGATGAGGCCTGGAAGGAAACATGGGCTGACCAGAAGGCACTGAGACGCCATTCTTCCTTTCTGGTGCTTGAGACAGGGGCACTAAGTACCTCTGGACGCCCAGGCTTTCTGTGGCGGCAATTGACACGTGTTTATAAAGTGCCTACTGTGCTCCAGGAACTGGGCTAAACATTAGGAATACAGGGGAAGGCAAAACAGATAAATGACTGCTCTTAAGTCCTCCCTCCCAGTGGAGGGGAAGAGATGGCATGCAAACAAGACTGGGAAAGGCATCAGACAGGAGGTTGCTTGGTTGAACGCTGGGCTTTGATTCAGGAAGCCCTGAGTTAAAAGGTAGCCTCAGACACTTACTACTTGCGTGAATCTAGGCAAGTCACTTCACCTTTCTTTGCCTCAGTTTCCTCTACCATAAAAGGGGTATAACAGCACCTACCTCAAAGAGTTGTCATTTCTGAAAACCAAATGCAATACTGCAAAATACTTAGTGCAGTACCTGGCACATCATAGGTACTATCCTAATGCTTCTTCTCTCCTCTCCACCCTAGGAGACCAAGACGAGGAGGGAGAGAGCTTCAGGCATTGGAGAGGGTGGGTAACAATGCCCAGAGCCAGGAGAAATGTTGTCTTGTAGGGCTAACAGGAAAGAAGAGAGTGCCACTGGATGGCAGAACATGTAGAAGGCAGTGTCATCCTCCCGGGCCCTCAAGCTCACCACATTGGAGTTATTCTGGACTCCTCAGTCTCTCATTCCCCATTTCCAAGCTGTTGCCAAGGCCTGTCGATTTCACCTTAGCAACGCCTTTCTAACGCGCCCCCTTCTCTCCTCTGACACTGCCACCAGTCTAGTGCAGTCCCTCATCACCTCATTTTGATTACTGTAATAGCCTGCTGGTAGGTCTGTGATCAATCCTCCATTCAGCCACTAAAATGATTTTCCTAAAAGCACAGGTCTGACTATGCCACCCTCCTATTCAACAAGCTCCAGTGGCTCCCCATTGCCACCAGGAACAAATACAAAGCCTTTCATAACCCAGCCCCCTCCTACCTTTCCAGGCTTCTTATACCTTACTCTCCAACATGCACTCTTCCCTCCAAAGACACTGGTCTCCTGGCTGTTCCCTCTCTCAACACCAGGCATTTTCTCTGTTTGATCCCAGTGTCTAGAATGTTCTCCTTCCTCTGATTTGACCACTGACCTCCTTCCTTCCTTTAAGTCCCAACTAAGGTCTCACCTTCTTCAGGAAGCTCCCTTTTATCCCACTTCATTCCAGTGCTTTCCTTCTGTTCATTGTTTCCTATTTCTCCAGTAGCTATATAGCTTGCTTTGTAGAAATATGCTTGCATAATTTCTTCCCCAGTAGATTGGGAGCTCCTGGAGAGCAGGGACTATTTTTTGTCTCTTTTTGTATCTCCAGAATTTAGCACAAGGCCTGGCACACAGTAGGTGCTTAATAAATGCTTACCAAACAAATCAATGTAGAAGAGTACAAGGTGCAACAAGACTGAAAAGGCAGGGTGGGACTATGAACTAAATTATGAAGGACCTAAAAGTTAAGCAGAATTTTCTATTTGCTCCTGAAGGTAATAGGGAGCTGCTGGAGTTTGCTCAACAGGGAGGTGAAATAGGTAGATGGTGCTTGAACAGGGATTGGAGTGGAGAGAGACTTGAGGCAGACCCAGCTGCCCAGCATTGGATGAGTCAGCCACAAAGAAAAATCAAACATCCTCATCCTGAAGCATGACATCAGTGACTCAGAGAGAGAGATAGAGAGTCAATGCAGAGGAGAGGGTTCTAGAGGGTGGAGGGTGTGAGAGAGAAAGGATCTCCTGAGAAAGACAAGAGAGTAGCACCCATGGCAAATTCAACATGGCGCCATCAGGTATCCCTGCATTTCCTGGGATGCCCCAGATCAATATCCAGCTTTTAAAAAGAAGCAACCCAAAGTCTGATGTGAGCTGAACACATTCTGACAAGGACAATAAAGTTCCAGTTGGCAATGGACTTGCTTAGAAAGGGGAAAAGAGCTACTGGGAAGCTATCTGTCCGGTGGAGATATTCATACAGGGAAGACAAATGACTGACTTTACTCTGATTGTCTTTTCCTCTAGAAATTTTGGGTTGAGTGACAAAAGAGCCAGCCTCCTAAAGTTTTACCATGTTCCATTATGTGTGTCACAAGAGCAAGAGACAGGGTGGATCAACCCCTAAACAATGTCTGGGTCTGCTAGCTTTACAAAAACTTGCTACTGGACAACTATTCAACACTGACCTCTTCTCCTCTAGCCATGCCTTTGCTCATGATTGTAAAAATAGACTCAAACTCTGGACTTCAATCCCCACAAGCCCTTGCTCCACTTCCCCAAAATGCTTTGTAATATCAGGGAATTCTGAGGTAGGCCGAGATCGAGAAGGGATTTAACCTGATTGCAAAGGCTTTTGTAGTCTCTTTTTTGGACTTCCGTTTTGGGGTAGACGTGGCTCTTTCCATAATGTAGGTGAGGTCTTGTCTAGGCCTCTCTGGCCTAGGCACATTTTTCTTATCCTGTATTTTCTTTAATCCTTAATCTTCAATAAACCTCTAAAAATATAATACTCCTTGCAGAGAGAAACTAATTTCTACCTGCCTCAGTCTCCCCTAATTTTAATCTTTACAGTTTTGGCGACCTAATGGGAGAAAAAACTCTCAATCTTCTGATTTCTTTTCTGATCTTTAGTTCAGCTTTTAATATCTAATGCCTAGAAATTTTTTTGAGCCACATTTCTCTGGCCGAGTTTTTTTTTTTACCCTCGCAAAGCTGCTGCTCGTTCCAGCCATTAGCTCCCAGCCCTGCCTGCCGCCGCCGCCGCCATCCACTTTGGACTGCCCACCCCAGCTGCCCTCTCCACTGGGCCCTGCTTGTCTGAGCTCCAGCTCTGTCTCTGTCCCTGCCCACCCCAGTGGTCTTTCGCTCACCTGGCCCACCTGATTCAACCAAGATTGCAATCACCTGGTGACCTGCATTCCCAACAAACCCAGATCCTTGGCTGGTAGCAAAAAGGGGGGGGGGGTATTGGCTCCACATGGACTGGGGCAGGAGGAGGTATCAGAGCAGGGGAGAGAGAAAAAGGGAGAGAGAAGAAACAGACTTTTCAAACAGAAACTTAAAAAAGCAATGGGCTGTTTAAAAGAATACCTTTTGACTGTTCTGGTAATTTCACTGATTTCATCTGCGTGCCAGAAGAAAGATTCAGCCCAAAGATTCAACTTTGAAAGGAAATATGGGTGGCTCAGGGAACTGATAGCCAGGCCTAAAGACATGCGGTCCTGGGTTAAAATCTAGCCTCAGATACTCCCCAGCTGTGGGGTGCTGGACGGGTCCCTTAACCGCCATTGCCTAGCCCTTACCACTCTGCCTTCGGACAATAGATATTTAAATGGATAATTAAAAACAAACAAACAAAAAAACCCCAAGGAACTTTAAAGACTGGAGGTTATAAATTTTAAGGCATTTCAGACTCCAATGGTTTATAAAAATCTCTGTATTCTATTGCATTTTTGGTTTAAGGTTTAACTTTGTGATTTTAAGTTCATATATTACTGGATTCAATATTATTCGGTTATGCTGTTCATTTAATGTACTGAGTTAACTACTGTTAAATTCTGTTGTTTTTCCCCTATAACTGTGCTGAACAAATATTATTGTAATTAAGCCCATATGAAAAAAAACAGCCTTTCTATTTTGACTTTGTAAATTATCACATAGAGGATAGATGGACTTCAG
The DNA here is from genome assembly GCF_027887165.1 of Monodelphis domestica. Lineage (NCBI taxonomy): Eukaryota > Metazoa > Chordata > Mammalia > Didelphimorphia > Didelphidae > Monodelphis > Monodelphis domestica. The sequence continues at coordinate 49,777,460 of NC_077235.1, read as the reverse complement.
GACTGGTTACAATTGTAGAACAACCTTTGGAAAATTAATGTGCTAAATATCTCAACTGATTTTAAGGGTTTTTTAAATATGATTCTTGTAATTTTTTTTAACAATCTCTGGTAATTTTGCCTGCCCCTACCACGAGGTGTAAGGCCAATTCTAGCTGAAGTGAAATACATTTTATAACCCCCCAACCTTCCTGCATTTCTAAATATGTGAATGGAAGTTGGGGCAATTAATCTCAGGGCATGTGTACCCCTAAAAAGCCTCCAAAAAAGGAGCACCCCTTTATTTATACTCTTCAGCTCACTACTTTACTTGCACCAGAATGATATATAGATTTCTTGATTATGTTCTTAAGCCAAGATGAGTTTTACTTTGTTTAAAAATATATGTTTAAATACCAAGGTTGAAAGATTGCTACATTTGTAAAAATTGTTGCAAATATCCATCAATTCATAGGCTTTTAAATGTCATACAACAACTTATGGGAAATATGAAAGTGTGTTTGTTTGCTATTGTAATTAATTGGGCTATTGAGAATTTTGGGGATATTGATATCTACTACTGTTCAATTAATTTGCCTCATACTTACAGTGAAGCATGGCCAGATATTAAGAGTAAATGGATCTCATTTTTGGTGAGAAAGCTTTGTAATCTTTATTTTCTTAGCTGACACAATGTGTCAATGATTATAAGCTATATTTTTTAATTTTTAAAGCTCTTTTATTATATTTTTCTTGCATGTGCAATATACTATTTGTTTTTTCTCTCTTTTTTATATTTCAAGCATATGTCACCAGCATTAAGATTTTTCTTTAACTTTTTGACTTTTCAGTACTACAAGTTTAAGATACATTTGCTAATGCATGCCCTAAAAAGCTTGTGACTATAAAAATGATACCACTAATTATTTAAATAAATTATGGGACTTTGCTTAATGATTCTGTCTGATTACAGGACAAGATATACACACAAGAGCCATTGCACAGGGCCAAAGAAAAGTCAATCCTGGATGGATTGATGCACTTCTAGGCCAATACAAAGGTCTTGAACCTAGTGTTTACCTTTGCTAGACATAGGCTTTCCTTGTGTCCACACTCTGAAAATACTCACAGACGAGTATCCCGGAAACCTTGGCTCATAATCTGGTCCCTTTTCTGCCTTTCATAGTGTGGTACCTTTCTGTAGTCCTGGCTACTGACTGGGTAAATGCATCATTGCTTAGATCATTTTGATTGGGTCCCGATAGAAGGACCTGCTATAGATTTATTTTTCTTTTTACTTGGAATTTTACACATAAGACTTTGATAGTCTATATTTTCATCCAGAAATCTTTTTTATTTGGATTTTTCTGATATCTTTTTAATATCTCTTGCCAATTGATTCATATACTTCATACCTCAGCCATGCATCCCTAAGTGATCCTGTTTTTTTAATCACCCTCTTAACGGGGAGGGGAATGTAAAAAATATCATTATTTAAATTGCAAAGTTTAAATTCCTTTTGAGAAGAATTTTAGGTAAAGAAGATGCTACCTCTCTGAATCCAGAACTGAACTGTTGGAGAAGACACCATGAAGAAGCCTCCAGCCCAGCCAGCTGCACAAAAAAATTGAACTTTGGGTGTAGTTAATTGAACATTTACTTGTATGTATACTTTTATGCCAAAGGGGACTGCCCCCTAACTGGCTTTTTGTCAATGCGTTCAGCAATTATTGGTTTTATTCTTTTTTTTTCTCTTATCCTCAAATTATTGTAATCTTTAAATTGATTATGTTTTCATGATCCTTTGGAAAAAAATTAATTTTTTTCAAATGATCAAAAGGGGGTATGTAAAAATAGACTCAAACTCTGGACTTCAATCCCCACAAGCCCTTGCTCCACTTCCCCAAAATGCTTTGTAATATCAGGGAATTCTGAGGTGGGCCAAGATCGAGAAGGTATTTAACCTGATTGCAAAGGCTTTTGTAGTCTCTTTTTTGGACTTCCGTTTTGGGGTAGATGTGGCTCTTTCCATAATGTAGGTGAGGTCTTGTCTAGACCTCTCTGGCCTAGGCACATTTTTCTTATCCTGTATTTTCTTTAATCCTTAATCTTCAATAAACCTCTAAAAATATAATACTCCTTGCAGAGAGAAACTAATTTCTACCTGCCTCAGTCTCTCCTAATTTTAATCTTTACATGATGTACCCCCCTGCCTGGTACTCTACCCCTCCTGGCTTTCTTCCCCCTCTTCCATTTATTGAAGCCCTTTCCTTCCTTTAAAGCGCCAGCTCAGGAGCCACCACTTACTGAAGCCTTCCCTAACACCCCCAGCTCAAGGTGGCCACCTCATCCTAACTTACAGGCCTGTCTAGGTCACCACTTCATATTTCTTGCACTCCTCCTTGTCTCCCCAAACTCAGCAAGCATTGAAGTATCTATCCTGTACCAGTCACTGTGCCTGCTGCTGAGAACACAAAAGCCAAACATGATTCAATTGTCAGCCTCTGTTCTACTAGACTTTATGTTTCCTGAAGCCAAGGTTTGTGTCTCATTTAACTCTATGTCCCCCGCACAGGGTCTGATGCACAGTAAAACAATGTACAGCATTTCATTTCATCTCTTCTACTCTTCTCCCAAATATTCCCTCATGAAGGGCAGCAAAAAACACTTGGAGGCAGAAGACCTGAGTTTAAATTCTGGCATCAAATTCACTCCAGGTGTGCCCAGGGGCTAGAAAGTCTCGAATGTTCTCCAAGCCTCAGTTTTCTCTGCTTTAAAATGAGGTTATTGAAGGAGATGCCCTGAACGGGTCTTCTGGGTCTGTCATCCTATCAGCACATGAGACTCAGGTGTTGCAGGTGTCTTTGTTATCCCCTAATTAGACTCTAAGTTTCCTGGGGGTTCCAGGGACGGTGTCTACTCTTTGTGTCTCCCCTGGCACCTGGCAGGGTCCCTGGTGCACCCCAGGTACTCAAAAATGTTTGATGAATAAGTGAACAATTGCCAGTGAAGGGGTGAATAAGTGAAGAATAAGTGAAGAATTGCCAGTTTTCAGTGCACACGTCTCAGGCCCATTCCTTCATTTTGTGTCTTCCTCAGTTCCAAGCTCAGCTCTCCAGACAGGGTCATACATCAGGAAGAACTGCTAAATTTGCCAAGTGAAATCAGATTATCTCTGCTAATGACATGACCTCGGGCAAATATTTTGATGTTTGGGAGCCTCAATTTCCTCCCCTAGTAAATGAGGGGGTTAAGTTAGATGACCTGTAATGGCATTTTCGGCTCTAAATCTTAGGATTTCTAATGATAATCCCTATCCCACCCCCAAGGCCCTGTTTTATCTTTTTTTTTCTTCTTTATATATTCTTTCTTATCCAAAAAAATTTACTCTCTATACGAAAATCCAATAGGTTGAATGCAGTGGAAAGCACACAGGCTCTGGATTTTTAGGACCCGAGTTTGAATCCTATCTCTGATGTTTATTACCTGGGTGACCTTGGGCAAGTCACTTTCCTTCTGAATTTTCAGTGTACTCCTCCATAAAATGAAGGGATGGACTAGATGACCTCTGAAGTCCTTCCTGTTGCTAGATCTAGAATTCTTACATTGGGAGGAAGGAAGAGTGTGCCTTTTCCTTCATGTAAATTCAGGTAAGCTAGTTAAGCCCTGGACTGGAAGTAGAAGCAAGGAGCTATTTCAAGTTGATAATAGGAGCTTCACAATACACTAGAGGTTTTTCTGACAGAACTAGCCATGAAAAGTAGACATAGTCAAGCTCTCCCCAAGGGAATATGTGACTGGAAAAAAAGAACATGTGCTCTTCAGAGTGAAGAATCAAGCCACAAGGTGCTTACAGACGTATATAGATGCAAACTCTATTTTACAAATCACTACATGGTCATTTCAGGGAGGAGAGGTCCTAGCAACTGAAAGGGGAGGGGTGGAGGAAATCAGGAAATGCTTCACCAAGATGGCAGACTTGGAACTGATCTGTGATTGTGAAGGAAACTAGGGATTGGAAAAAGGCAAAGGTGAGAAGGGAGCACCTTCCAGCCATAAAGTCTGTGCAGTGGTACATGGGTAAAAAGCTGTAAATAGGCTAGTTTGGAAGGACTGGAGAGTACATGAAGGACAATAACACATGGGCAACCTGGGAAGGTAGGCTAGAGCAGTGCTTTGATTTGGAAGCTGAAGAGTCTGTTTTGGATCCTGAAGGGGCAACAGATGAAGGCAGAGTGTGTTTCACTGCTACATGAAAGAAACCAGAGGAAGACTTCCAGCACCTCTCAAGGAGGATTGGCAGAACCAAGGATCTCACAAGATGGGAGGGCATGCATGGCACACAGCACAATTGAAAAGGGCTGGATTTTGAGTTTAAATCTCATTTCCGCCACTTAATGCTGATGTGACAGTGGGTGGACAAATCATTTTGGCTTCCTAGGTCTCAGCCTCAATTTCCTCATCTGTTCAATTTGGAATTGGAACTAGGAGGACTCCTCAAGTCTCTTCAAGGCCTACCTCTGGGATTCCTTCACTCTATAGTGCCTTTTTCTCTGGACCTCAATTTCATCCTCTGTAAAATGAGAGGGTTGGACTAGATCAAGTCCTCCAAGAGCCCTTCTAGCTCTAGATACATGATCCTCTGAGTGCTCTGGGCCAGCCGAAGGCCCCCCATGCTGATGAAATCACAGACTCATTTCAGTATAAAAGTATGAGAAAACCATCAATATGTAAATAGCTACTAAAAAGGACACATGCCACACAGGAATATTGTTTTCTTTTCTATTGGGTTTCACTGTATTCTGGGAAAGTGCATGAGACAGGAGGGGAAAAAAGACATTTGTCACTCCGATGAAAATCTCCCTGCAAAGCAAATATGTGTTACTACAATCGAGATGAAGCCTTGGCCTTTTGATTAAAAACATGAAACTGACATATAATGCCTTCCTCGTCTCCAGGGAAACGAGCCTTCTGGGTTCTATTTATTTCCTTTGGAAACTTTGATTGAGTTTCCACTTTGAGTCATGCACCTGTCCTAGAGGCAGGAGCAGGGGGCAAGGTTGCCTACTCCCCCCCTCCCATCTATCCCCTCTCCCCCCACCCCCTGCTCCCCACAGCCCCGGGTGGCAGCACCAATCCATTGAAATGGCCTCCACTAAGGCAGCCCCCTTCGGCTTCCCATCACAGTCCCATTAAGGACTTTACAATTTCAGATGAAACACCCCATAGCTGCTGAGGTTTTTACCCTAAAAGGAAAAAGTAATCTCTTTTCACTGGGGCGTTTTTCTCCAAAGGAGAAAACAAAACAAAAATGTAATTTCGACAGGAAAAGCAGTGACCTTCCAGAATATGGTTATTATTCTTGAAGATGAGCCAGAAATCATTCGATGAAAAGGAGACAGTGTAGAAGCCCATAGAAGCGGAAATCAAGAGAACCAGGTCAAGTGCTAGTTTGCCTATGTAATAACATCATAGATATCTAGCTATAAGGGACCAGAGAAAGTGTGTAGACTAGGTTCTTCCTTTGACAGATGAGGAAACTGAGGTCGAGTAAAATGACTGCCCAGGTTCACACAGGCAGTAATTTGCAGAGGTGGGATTTGAACAGGTGCTTCTGGAACAATTCACAACTACTCTCAGAACAAGCTTTCTTCTCTAGGAAACGGGGAAGGAGTGGGGGCAGCAAGCTGATTTCTAAGGCTCCTCCTGACTCCAAGCATGGACTGATGATGTCCAAGTTCCCTCCTACTTCTGACCTCCAAAGTGATTTCCCAGTGTTACCTACCAATGGAGCTGACTGTGGCCCACTTCTGCCCCAGTGCACCTGGACCCCGATGGCCTGTGCAATAAAATCAAAAGCTAGCCCATTCACTCTTAGCAAGTGCACCCCCCAACTGAAAGGAGACGTCATGGCTTGAAGTTTCTTTAAGCCAATACAAGTCCAACTGGAGAAGTTAAGTTCGCTTTTTGTGGTGACTGGCAGTTAGCTACTGTGTGCAGTTACTGATTGGATATAATGTACGGATAGATGGGCAATTCATTGACAAGCTGAGCATCAAGTTTTCCGCCACTGGCTTGAGGAAAGTTTGTGTGCTTTAAAAATTTTATATTTACAAAACTTGGGTGGAAAAAATCCTGATATGCTCAGGTTTTGTAATTAGCTTGCCTTTCCTCTATTCGCAACCTAATACCAAGTGAACAATTTGCTACAAGGCAGATCCTTTCAGGTTTATTACTTTCCCTACACCTTCCACAGCCTTACAACCCCAAACCTATTTTAACCCCAAATAAAACTGGCCCAAGTAGCCTTGTGAGTACTAAATTTACACGAGTCCCATTTGTAGAGGCAATCACTCTATAATGTGATGGGAATATACTTACTTATAGGATCACTGAATTTCCATCTGAGTGGGACCTTTCAGATCACTCAACTTCCTCATTCTAGAGAGAGGGAAACTGAGGACAGAGAGCTTAAGTACCCTGTTCAAGTTCAGTGAAGGAATAAGTGACAGAGCATGGATTCAAAACTGACTTCAGACCTAGGTTAATCTTACAATCATATAACTAAAAACAGAAAAGTATCTTAAGAGGTCATGTCTAGTTCAGTCCTCTCATAGACGAAAAAATTGAATCCTAACTTGCCCAAGGTCACCCAGGCAGGTTTTGGTAAGGTCAGGATTTGAACTCAAAACCTATGAGTCTAGCTCCAGTGTTCCTGTCACTGAATCTTGCTGGCTTGATGAAGAAAGTTCCCCCAAAGCAGCATGTTCTTTTCTGCTCTAAAGGCCAGGCAATCATTGTCATTCTAGCAGTGGTCCCGAGGGGCAAGGAATATACATGTCACAGTGGCAAAAATCAAGTCTTGTCTTTGCACTTACTATCTGATTGACTTTGGGTAAGTCACATCTTTCCTGAGTCTCAGGGAATGAGAGCCTCTAAAATGAGAGGACAGGACTAGATCTGTTTCTGAGTTTCTGAGACCCCTTCCACGTTGATAACTATGATTCTTTGTTTTAGGGATCCCAGGATGTGGGCTGTAAAGTGTAGGGTCCAAGGCAAGGGTCACGGAGATAAAGATCCTGGCATTCAAGAGGAACTGTCCTGGGCTCTTAGGATAAGGGAGAGTAAGCAAGAATCTAGCTCGCTCCTGCTTTTTGGTGTTTAACCAAGGAACTGACCACCCCCAGTCTCTCCCAATTCCCTCAGTATCCTCCTTTAGCCCCTTCAGCCTTCTTAACAATTGTAAGTGGGAGGCAGTGGGTGTGGGAATAATACATCCTTGGCACTTCTAAACATTATACGTTGGGAAATGTATTTTCCCATAGAAATAATGTTCTAAATGGCCACAACATCCTATCAAACAGATTATGGCTGAAATTTTACATATTTACAGCAGTATTTTTAAAAATAAAAATAACTAGATACCATTGGGGATAGATGCCGCCTGGCCTTGGAGCCTGTATGGCCTGAGTTCAAGGATTCCATTTGACATACAATGTCTATGTGACTATAGGCAAGACTCTTAACCATTCCGTGTCCTCACAAACCATAAGTTAAAGATCAGGTGCTAACTGGTATTGCTAAGGGGAGTGTCTTCCCCTGGGAGTTCCTGTTTCCAATTAAATCTCAGATCCAGGTCCCATCCATAATTATAATTGACATTTCTATAGATCTAAAGCCTATAGAGCATTTTACATACATTATCTCAGTGGGTCTTCACAAACTCATAAAGAAAGAGGTATGAATATTCACAACTCATCATAACCTCATAAAAATGATACAAATATTTTATCCATATTTTCTCACTTGAGTACTTTAAGGATCTATGATTCTATATTTGGGTGAGTTCTCCTCCACACAAAGGCAGATGACAATATTTGTATGGATTAGATGATAGTCTTTGTAGGTCACTATAATAAAAAAAATATTAAGCTGCAGTCAGCCTAGTAATGAATTTCCCCACACTTAGCTGAAAAGATGAGCAAATCAAAGAAAATATCCACCAGCATCAAAACTTATTATACAAGTTGAAATGGCCCCCACCAAAAAGAGGAACAACTAACACTGTAACAATTTCAAGCAGACTCAATTTTTTGATATTATATTTTCCAAAAGGACTACATGAATACCTAGGAAAAAACAAGCAAAAAATTTAAACCAAATTAAGGTTTGGGAGGAAAAAAAATCAAGAGTTAGAAGAGCTTAGAAGGGCTTTCCCATCTAGGTTATTAGTAAACCTAACCCAAGAAATAGACTCCTTGAAAACTAATGTGGATCAGACAGAAGTCAATGACTTCATGAGCTGGTAAAAATATTAGGACAAAGATAAATATTGGAGGGGATGTGGCAAAATTGGGACACGAATGCATTGTTGGTGGAATTGTGAACTGATCCAATCTTAACTGTGCATACCCTTTGATCTTGTAATGCCATGACCAGGCCTGTATCAAAAAGGGGAAAAACTTACTTGTACAAAAATATTTATAGCAGCTCTTTTTATGGTGCCAAAAAATTGGAAATCAAGAGGATGTCCATCAATTGAGAAATGGCTGAACAAATTGTGGTATATTATTATGATGGAATACTATTGTGCTATAAAAAATGATAAGTAGGATAATTTCAGAAAAAGCTGGAAAGACCTACAGAAATTGAATCAGAGTGAAATAAGCAGAATCAGAAGAACATTGTATACAATAACAGAAATATTGTATAATGATCAACTGTGAAAGATTTAGCTACTCTCAGCAATACAATGATCCAGGCTAATACTGAAAGACTTATGGTAAAGAATGATATCTGTCTCCAGAGAAAGAGCTGTTAGAGTTGGAATGAAGATCAAAGCACACTATTTTTCACTTAGTTTGTTTGTATTTTTATTTGGGGGGTTTGGTTTTACATGAGTATTCTCTTACAAGAATGACCAATATGGAAATATGTTTTGCATGATAATACATGTGCAACACAGATCAAATTACTTACCATCTCTAGGAAGGAGGAGGAAAGGGAAGGAGGGAGATAATTTAGATCTTATAGTTTAGGGAAATGTTTGTTGAAAATTGTCAATACATATAATTGGAAAAATAAAATATTTTTTAAAAAAGAAATATTAAAACAAAATCAAAAGACTGAAAAGCAGAAAAAAATTTTAAGATATGATGTCCTAAAAACTGACTTGGAACAAAGGTAAAGGAGAAAGAATTTAAGAGTCGTTGGACTCTGAAAATCAGGATTTTTTTAAAAAAAGGCTAAATTCTATATTTCAATAAAATCATAAATAAAAACTGCCTAGATCAGTTGGAACCTGAGAAAAATGGGAAGGAAGGAAGAAAGAATCCACCAGTCACCTCCAGAAAGAAACACCAAGAAGAAAAACTCCTAGGAATGTCAAAGCCAAAATCAAGAGTTCCCAAATCAAGGAAAAAATACTACAAATATCCAGAAGAAAACTATTCAAATACCAAAGGAACACAACTAGGATAACCCCCAAACCCAGGAATTTCTACTATAAATAAGAAGAGATCTTGGAATATGATTATTCCAAAAGGCAAAAGATATGGGCTTACACTAAGAATATCTTAGCCTGAATTTATTACAGTCTATCAGAGAGATAGGAAATACTTAAGTACATAAAATATACACTAAATAAGTATATCAGGAGAAGAAAAAAGCCAGGATGACTTCCATGACATATTGGAGCCGTTGTGGAAGATCACTCTTTGTCAAGTTGAAACAATAGAGGCCACAATAGTCTCATGTTTCATTTGGGGTCACAAAATTAATTAATAACTCCGACTCCTTGCGGTGATCCAGTTCAAATCTTCTGATTCCAAGTCTAGAACTCTGACCCCTCCCATTACACCATTCATATTCCTGCCTTTGCTTCATTCGGTGGCTATATACTTCTGCTGTGAGGCTCTGCTCTCCTCATTGGTGACTGATTGAGGAAGGCCTCTAACTATGCTTTGCCTACTTCACATCTGGAGTCCCTATCCAGGGTCTTCTCTTTTGTTTGGCCTCTGAGCAGATACCCTTCCTTCCTCCCCTCCCTCTCACCCCTTCAAATTCCCAGCTCCCTGCTATGCTACCTTGCCCCATTAGAAGGCATTAGAATGATAAGAATTACTCCTTGAGGATAGAGACTGTTCCGTTTTCTTGTATTTATAAGCTCAGAACTTAGCACAATGTCTGCAGCATAAGAATACTTAATAAATAATCCATCTGTTTAAATTGAGCAAAGAATGGGTAGAAAGTGTGATACGGTGTTGAATCAAAAGTCAGGAGAACATTGAGTTCAAAGCTTAGCTGCAGATGCTTACTATCTTTGTGCCTCTGGGCAAATCACAACACTTTTCTAAACTTCAGTAAAATGTAAAATGGGAATAATAACATTTATATTGCCTATTTCATGGCACCACTGTGGGAAAGGTACCTGGTAAATATCCAAACATTATACAAATGGGAGTTCACTCATTTATTCAAAAATGTATAACTATTACTGGGCATATAAATATGGCCCAAGCTATGCTCTCAAGAAGCTTGCAATCTGGGGGAAGCTGGGCAGCTCAGTGGATTGAGAACAGGAGGTCCTGAGTACAAGTCTGGCCTCAGACACTTCTTAGCTGTGTGACCCTGGACAAGTCACTTCACCCCCATTGCCTAGCCTTTACCATTCTTCTGCCTTGGAACCAATACATAGTATTGATTCTAAGGCTTTCCAGTAAAGTATTTTTTAAAAGCTTGCAATCTGACTAGAGAAAGGATAAGTACACAAATAATTATATAAGGAAGAATAACATAATTCCAAAAAAGAGGTTCTTGAAAAGCGATACAAGGAATGTGAGTAGGAAAAGATCCCTTTCACTGAGGGACAAAAGTCTATAATGATAGAATCACAGAGTCTCTGAGCTTGGAAGGCCTTCAGAGGCCATTCTGTCCAATTGATACCCAAGGAGAAATCCTCTCAAAACCATCCTTGGCAACTGTTCAGTTGGTGTCTACCTGAAGAGCTCCAGGAATAGAAAATACAGAAACCAAGGAAAGTGATAAATGGCCAAGGTCACTAAGACTGGACCCATGGAATTATAAGCTGCAAAAGAATTCTAAGTTAATCTGTCAAAACCCATATCTGAGCAGGAACGCCACAGTGTTCTTGAGAAATCGGTACCCAGTATGCTCTCAATGGCAAAAGACACAAAGTTCCGTACAATTTTAACAATGGCGAGTTTATCTCCCCAAATGATACTAAGACATTCTCTTTCCTCCCTTCCCTTTCTTTGTCTAAGAACTAACCTTTTTCTCAAGGTCCAAGCTGAAGTCCCACACCTCCTCCATTAAACTCTGGGAAATGCTAGCTTCTCTGAATGCCTCTAGCAGGCACCGCCTCTTTCCCTGATGAGGATGGACTGAACAGAATGCTTTGTTCTACATGTACCATATAATGTTGTACATTATGGCTATCTTTTTCAATTGTGTTCCTTCATTAGACTATAGGCTCCCTAATAGGAGAGGCCATATCTTATCAACACTTTGATATCTGTCCCAGGATTGAGCTCAGCCCAGTAGGTATCTATTACAATGTCTCTATATCATTTTATTATGCTACTTTGTTGGCATATGCAACCTTCTCTTGGATGTTAACCCTTGCCACCCCTACTAACTCTTGGAATTGTGGTCCCCAGGGTACAGAGTAATTTGACCCAAGGATGATGAAACTATCTGACCCAGCTTTATTCACAATTTGTTGTGAGGACCAGCAAGGAAGGTCAGTGCTTTGCATGGCAAATCCAACTCAGTTCTGTGGATGACCACACATACAGGCTCTCTCCTTAATACACTTAATGGCCAAATTCCCAGCTGTAACATGACCTATTATCTTCCTTGTACACCTAATTAACCATTGGCATCTGTACTCACCTTTGGGCACCGAAATCCCTAAATCTAAAAGGTTCTAAAAGTCCATGGATGTCCAGCTGTCCAGTGGTCTCATTCTTCTCCCCATGGCCCTCTTTAACCATGGAATAGTTATAGGATTGTCCTCTATGCTATTGCAAAAAGCCCCAATGTGCCAAAGGAGGTGTTTATCCTATCTTCACATTGCCAATAATCTTAGGATTGTAGGGTATTAGATTTAAAAGGAGAAAGGACATTGGAGGTTATCTAGCACAATCCTCACATTTAATCTATCACAGAACCAGGATTGGAATATGGGTCCTCCAACACCAAATTCAACACTTTCTTTCCCCTTACCCTTTATCATCATATTTTTTGTGGCATTTTTAGTCCCAAGTTGTCTTTCTCCCAATCCCACATTAAAGAAGGCCAACATTTGATATTGATATAGTACACTTTCGTGTATAAGTTCTTTCTCTGGAGAGATAGCATTTTCCTTCATATGTTATTTGCAGTTAATACAAATAATCACATTACTCAGCATATCTCTGTCATTCACAGTTACTATTCAAACAATATTACTGTTACTGTATACAATGTTCTCTTGGACATGCTCATTTCATTCTGTATTTCATTCCCATAATTTTCTAAAACCATCCAGTTTGTCATTTCTTACAGTACAGTAGTATTCCATGTAGCAGCTAGATGGAGTGGTACACAGAGCATTGGAATCAGAGTCAGGAAGACCTGAGTTCAAATATGACTTCAGATACTTACTAGCTATGTGACCCTGGGTAGGTCACTTAACCTCTCTTTGTCTTAATCCACAGGAGAAAGAAATGGCAAACCACTTCTATACCTTTGCTAAGACCCCATGAATAAAACTGGTGTGTCTAAGGGGTCCCAAAGAGTCAGACATAACTAAACAACAACAAGGATGCCATCACCATCATATACCACAACTTATTCAGCCATTCCCCCAATTTCCAAATTTTTGCTACCACAGAGAGTTGTTATAAATATTTCAGATCTTTTCCTTTTTCCCTCGTCATCTTGGGAAACAGACCCAATGGTGGCATTGCTGGGTCAAAGAGCATACATAGTTTCCTAACTCTTTGGGAATAATCCCAGATTATTCTCCAAAATCATTGAATTAGTTTAGAATTCTCCCAACAATGTATTTCATGTCCCTACATCTCCTCCAACATTTGTCATTTTCCCTTTCTATTATTTTAGCCAATCTAAGGTGTGAGATAGTATCTCAGAGCGTAAATAAATGATTTAGATATATTAGAGCATTTTTTCATATAACTATAGATAGTTTTGATTTCTTCCTCTGAAAATTGCCTGTTCATATCCTTTGACCATTTATCAGTTGGGAAATGACTCATTATAAATTTGACTCAGTTCTCTAGATAGTTGAGACAAATCCAACACTTTCTACTGTGCCACACTTCCCCATGCTTATCATGTACATGCTGTATCTCCCCACCTCGACAAAGTTTTTCCGAGGCAAGGAGCATATGTATTTCTGTATCCCAAATATCCTTCACAGCATCTCACATAACGGGGGTTGCTGCTGCTATCTATCTCAGCATTTGATTTTTAGCTGACTCATCCATCCTTTTTTTCCAGGTCCTCCATGAGCATAGCAGTGTTGAGATGTGAAATCCATAGCTACAACATGGTGACTGCCTTAATGCATACCTATTTATTTCAGATGAGAATCAAACTCCTTACCTTAACCCTTGGGGCACCATGCTCTGCTACAATGATCTCTATCTGGTAAGTGTATACACCTAGGAAAAAAAACTTGCCACAAGAAAGTTGTTTTCTGATACCAGAGAGTTTGAAAGAGGCAGAAAGGCTCTGTAGGATATGTGGTTGGCCTTAGAGAGGTCTGGGTCCAAGCTTCCCTCTGACACCTCTAAGCTTGGTGATGTGATGTGACCATGGGAAAGCAGTTTTACCTTTTAGCCCCGTCAGCCATGTTTTCAGACTCTAAGTTACAGATCTTCATCGGAGACAGGAGTTCCCAATCAAAAATGGACCAAATCACAGGTCCAGGCTCTATCTGTGCCTCCCCCACCAATCATATCAGAGACTTCGTACGCCACAACAAATTCAAAAAGGCCATGTCCAAAGTTTATCTTATATTTCACTACCTGAATTTGGGCAATCCATTCCCCCTCTCTGAACCTCAATTTCCTCACGTGTAAAAGAGAGAGCTCTAGATGCATTAACCAACTCACAGGCGAATCATAATGTAGGGGGAAATGCTCTGTAATCATTAAGCGCTATAGAAATATGAGCTATTATTATCACTATTGACAATAACAGCATAATAGTAATAATAATGTTGACAGGTTGAAATTTGCTAGCACAATTAGAATAATTAATGTCAATAACAGTGGTATCAAAAAGTTTTAATAATTGTTGCAACCAATCCTGCTTCCTAATCTTGTCTGCAAATTAACAGCTCACTGTGAAATTTATGAGTCATTCTGTAGAGTAATCAATGGTACATAGAGTGCCGCTATAACAATGTTAAAAGTATTCTCTGATTTCCATTAGAAAGATAATTTCAATCAAGCAGCCCAGTCTAACATGTAGGTCATTCTATAATTCAACCACACTAATGACACAGGCAAATAAGTGAATGAAACAGACTGGGGAGAGCACTGCAATAAGGGCCTTCTGAAGTGATGATTTGCATTCTGCATTTCCAATGACCTTTACAGTATTCATCTGTACACAAATGAAGAATCATTCCTCATGACCCAACAGCCACCCTTTGCACCTAGTCCATTCATTCTGGGAAAAATGGACTCTAACAAGAAGCCAATTTTCAAAGATGATTTTTACATAGATATTATGTTCCCGGCATATAAGTGGCCTAAAAGAAATAACCAAGGGCATGTATGAATGGAAAAGGAGATGGGTAGGTCATATAGTGAGAGTGAAAGATAATAGATAGATAGCTTGAGTGCTGCAATCATATCCATAAACTATTACAAGGAATCAGAGGAAGGCCTATGGTGTATAGGATAGATTTACTGGAAATACATAGTCAAGAATTACCCAAGCTAAAACATGGATTGGGCTGTGACTTACGGTGGAGGAGTGCCTACAACAATGAGATCCTCGATTTATCAAAATATTGAAGGCCACTGTTTTTCGAGTTTACTCAAAGAAATACAGGACCCCTATTTCTACGGTAAGTAATACTTGAGTGCTTAACCTGAGTCTCTCTCAGGGGCACTACTTTTACTCAGCTCTTACTCATAAAGTTTCTCTTGCAATGAGAAAAGGCATATCCCCCCTCTCCTGGCCAAATCTAGTTGAGGAATTTTATTCTATATTCTCTTCTCTCCTCCATGTAACAGGTACATCTGATCAAAGACTATATTACACTAGAATTCTTGGGTCCAGAGGAGAGGGAACCAAGCTGGGAAGAGGAAGATCACAACTAGTGGGACCTGAATTCAGCAAAGGTATGACTTCTGAGTCATGAACCCCAGGAGCATATGTCAACAGAAATAACCACCATATTCGAATGATCCAATTACCCCAAACTAACAGGTATGGTCCTGTTGCAAATAGTCCTAGAAACTACTTCAAATGCTCCTCCTTTGTGCACAAGCATTGTCAGCAATGTGGTCCTTAATCAGATATGCCTGTTATATCCTTATTTTAATGTCGTTTCTGAAAGTTTTAATGATCATTTTTTCTGTATTCTATTTTATCTGAATGAATTACACTTGACAGTTTATAATGTATGTTATCTCATTGACCACTGCAGTAATACTGGGAAAAGAAACAGGGTCAGAGGATGCTTGATCAGTGGATGAAAGATTTAGAACTGGAAGGGATCTTATAGATCATCTAGACCAACTCCTTCATTTTACAGACAACCATACCTCAAAGAAATAAAGCCTATGATGACATCTATAAGTAAAGGGCAGAGTTGAGGCTTTCAACAGAGGTCCCCTGACTTCTCTGATTCTAACCCCTCAGCTCTTTCCAGGGCCCCATGCTCTCTCTGCTCCAGGGAAGTCAATCTGGGAATTTAACGAAATTCTATAAAGATAGGAAGGCAAAAATACATTTTGCAGATTTCAATTTGGACATGTTTTGATGGGAATAGGAGTTGAGGTCAATTTGACAAAGGATCATAGGACTGGTTTTAAGAAGAACTTAAAGATGGTATAGCAGATTTTTTTCTATTCTTAATTGATTAACACGCAATTATTTTCTATTTCTTTACTTTCTATTCCATTGGGGGAAAAGTAAGTCTCATAACAAATGAGAATCAAAACAAATTTCTATTGTTGCCCCCAACCGAAAATATGTGTCTCATTCTGTGCCCCGAGTCCTTCACCTCCCTAAAAGGACAAGGTCATTGCACTGATAACAGTTAAGTCTTTCAGGGTTGTTCATCTTTACAGTGTTGTTGCAATTGGGTAAATAGTTCTCCAGGTTCTGCTCACTTCATACTTCATCAGTTCATATGAGCCTTCCTTTTCTCTGAAACTGTTCTTTTTGTCATTTCTCATGGTATTCCATAACACGCTATTCCATTACATGAATATACCATAATTTGTTCAGCCATTCCCCAATTGATGTCACCTCTTAGTTTCCAGGTATTTGCTATCGCAAAAAGAAGTGGTATGAATATTTTGGTATATGTGGGCCCTTTTCCTCTCTTTGATCTTTTTGTGACAGAGACCAAAAGTGACATTATTTGGGGGATATAGTTTTAAATTATTTTTTGGAATGACCAGAAGAATCCATAGCCCAACCAAAATGCATCAGTGTGCTTGATTTATCATAGCCTCTAACATTTGTGATTTTCTTTTTTTTATCAACTTTGTCAATCTTGGGGGTGAAAAAGTAGAATCTCAAGGTTACTTTAATTTGCATTTCCATAATTATTACAGATTTAGGTTATGTTTTCAAAAGGTTGTTGATAGCTTATTTATTCCTTTCAAAACTGCTTGTTTATATCCTTTGACCATTAATCAATTGGGGATAATAGGTTTAGTTTTAAGAATTATGAGATATAATAGAAAGAACACTAGACTAGCAATCAAGAGACCCAACTTCTAGTCCCAGCTTTAAGAAGCTTTTTTAAGAATTAATTTCCTCTCTTTGGAGATGGCTCAATGGTATATATGGAAAATCCTAAAGATTTAACTAAAAAGTCAGTTGAAATGCTCAATAATTTTAGTAAAGTACAAGGATATAAAATAAACCCACACTAATTATTAGCATTTCCATATGTTATTAACAAAGTCCTCAAGAAGATATAGGAAGAGAGATTCCATTTAAAATAAACACAGAGAGAATAAAGTAAATTGAGAATATACTTGCCAAAACAATCTCAGGAACTACATGAACAAAATTATAAAATACTTTTTTCACAAATAAAGTCAGATCTACGTAATTGGAGAGATAGTGATTGTTCATGACTGGGCAGAACCAATATAATTAAAATTATAGTACTACTTAAATTAATCTACTTATTCAATACCATCCCAATTAAATTACCAAAAAATTATTTTGGGGGCAGTGAGATGGCTCGGGGGGATTGAGAGCCAGGCCTTGAATATGACCTCAGACACTTCCTAGGTGTGTGACTCTGGGCAAAGCACCCCCATTGCCTAGCCCGTACCAGTCTTCTGCCTTAGAAGTTCTAAGAAAGAAGGTATGTTTTTTTCAAGTTCTTATGAGTTAGAAAAAATAGTAACAAGAAAACTCTTTTGTAAGAACAAAAGATTTAGAATATCAAAAGCATTAATGAAAAAATGTAAAGAAAGGAGATCTATGAGTGCCAGAATTTAAATTGTATTAAAAAGCAGCAATTGGGGGCAGCTGGGTAGCTCAGTGGATTGAGAGCCAGGCCTAGAGATGGGAAACCCTAGGTTCAAATATGACCTCAGACACTTCTCAGTTGTGTGACCTTGCCCAGGCAAGTCACTTGACCCTCATTGCCTAGAAATAAAATAAAATAAAATAAAATAAAAAGCAGCAATTATCAAAACTTTCTGATACTAGCTAAAAAATAGAAAGGTAAATCAGTGGAATAGAATAGACATACAACAAACAGCAGTAAAATATTACAATGACCTTGTATTTGACAAAAGTATAGATCCAAGTTTCTGGGATAAGAAATCACTATTTGGTAAAAATCGTTGGGACAACTGGAAAGTAGTTTGAAAAAACTAATTATAGACCAATATCTTATGCCATTCAGTAAGCTAAAATCAAAATGGATATATGATCTAAACATAAAAGGAAATAACATAAGCAAATTAGAAGAACAGGGAACATATTACCTATTAGATTTATGGATAAGAGAGCAATTTATGAGTAAACAAGAAGATAGAGAGCATTTTGAAACATAAAATGGATAATTTTGAGTACATTAAATTGAAAGGTTTTTGTACAAATAAAACAAATGTTGCCACGATTAGAAGGAAAGCAGAAAATTGGGAGGAAAGTTTTATGGACAGGCACTCAGATAGAGGTCTCAAATCTAAAATATATAGAGAACTTTGTCAGATTTATAAGAATAAGAACTATCCCCCAACTGATAAATGGACAAAAGACATGAACAATTTGTGGATGAAGAAATCACAGTCATAGAAATTTTCATATTCATATTTTTCATAAATGTTCCAAATCATTACTGATTTGAGAAATGCAAATCAAATCAATTCTGAGATATCATCTCATACTCATCAGACTGGCTTAAATGACAAAAGGGCAAAATGAGAAATGTTGGAGAGGATATGGAAAAATGGGGACACTAATAAACTGTTGGTGGAGCTGTGAATTGATCCAAGCATTTTAGAGAGCAATTTGAAATTTCACCCAGAGAGTTATAAAACCGTATATATATATATATATATATACCCCTAGACCCAGCAAAACTGTTACTGGGTCTGTTTCCCAAGGAGAGCAGGGAAAAGGAAAGGAACTCATATGTTCCAAAATATTTATAGCAGCAATCTGTGGTGGCAAAGAATTGGAAATTGAGGGAAGGTCCATCAATTGGGAAGTGGATAAACAAATTGTAGTATATGATTGTGATGGAATTACTAGTGTGCCTTGAGAAGTGATAAACAGGCTAATTTTTTTAAAACATGGAAAGAATTACATAGGATAATGAACAATGAAATGAACAGAACCAAGAGAACCACAGCCACAGAATTAATTCTGGAAGAATAAATTGTGAATGCTACCCCCAGGGAGTTAACTGAAAGGTGAAAACCCCAAAGACTCAATGTATATGAATGAACATGTCAGTCTTCAAGGGAACATCTTCTGTGATGCAGGGCGGGTGGGGAGGGGAAGGGACATTTGTGGATATGTAGATATGAAGAAAAGTAAGTTAAGTATATAAGTGATCTGTGATTTCATTTACGTACAATCTTCTTTTTCCTTGGATATGGAAGTGCTTGTTTTATTTGGTTTTGTAAAATTTGGAATAAAACATTCTGAAATTACTTATATTTATTTTGTTAAATATTTCACAATTCCATGTAAAAAAGTTTAACAATCATTTTTAAACAATCATTATGAGTTCCAAATTGCGCCTCCTCCCCCTGAGTGCTGCTTTTCTTTGCCATCTTCCCAGACACATAAACTTAACAAATTCCCCTTCCTAGGCTTCAGTTTGTCCACATGTGAAACAAAGAAGCTCAGATGAAGCCTTTTCCACCTTTGTCAGTTTGGAGTTCTATGTGGAAATTGCCTGGCGGTGTGCATGTGAATGGTTTTAAACACAAAGTTAAGCAAATTCTCATAATATCCCCATGAGATAGATAAGAAAGGATTGAAGTCGCTGTCGAAGATCACACAAGCCAGGCCACAGTGGCTGGCAGGCAGCAAATGCCCCAATTCCCTTTTCAGGTTTTCCTCTAAGAGCCCTGCTTAGGGATGCATGCGATACGGTTATTTATAATTCCACAAATAAGTCAATAACCAAAGATGAAAGGGGGTCTGAGTTTCTGAAGCACTACTCCAGCCTCTGAGGCTGGCAGGAAGGGCAAACAGGCCTCTCCTGGAACCATTTCTTAGGGTACCATCAAGGGAAGAATCCCAAATTAGATGGGCCAGAGAGACAGTCCAGGGAGACAACCCTGCCTTCTGATGGCCTGACTATGCTCACCCCTCCCCAGAACATCCATCAAAACTTGCACAGTTAATGCCTTGCTTTCCCTGCAATATGAATTTTCATTTGGCCAATTAACCAAGCAGCTGCCTACTTACAAAGCAAACACCTTCACTAGCATAAGGATTTTCCCCTGATCCTAGAATACATGAATTTTTTAAAAATCCCACCTGACATGGGGGTTTTCTGTCCTTGCAGCAGGCTACTACACATTATCCTGGTTCACCACTGCCTTTGTAGACCCAGACTTTTCTACTGGGCTGGCTCTCCCTCACCATTTCCCCAAAGAATCCTCCCTCTTCTGCTTTGAAAAGATAAAATGAAGGAAGTCTGTTCTATCCGCCAAGACTTAGTACCCACTAGGTTATTGGATTTCTTGGTTTGTTTATCCAAAGCTCCCTTTGGCCTGACAGGTGAAGTTGTCCATGTAGGACATCTTTACTGCCCCTGGGCAGTGACATTGGGTAAACTGAATTTATAGTCTCTCTCTCTCTCTCTCTCTCTCTCTCTCTCTCTCTCTCTGTGTCTCTGTCTCTTGCATTCATAGATAGCATGATGTGGAATATGGAACCAGGAGATCAGGGTTCTAATCCTGTCTTTGCCACTGACTAGCACTGACCCAGGTGAAATTACTTCTGCTCTCTCGGCTTGGCTTGGCTTGGCTTTCCTTTCCTATCAATTTTGTGTATTGGTTCCAAGGCAGAAGAGCGGTAAGGGCTAGGCAATGGGGGTCAAGTGACTTGCCCAGGGTCACACAGCTGGGAAGTGTCTGAGGCCAGATTTGAACCCAGGACCTCTCAAAGAAATAGTTGTTACCACTAAAATATGGTCTGCTGTTTCCTATGCATTAACCATATATTTGGCTTTCTGACGGGGGTGAAATTTATGAACTATATTGTACAGTGGCATAATTTTTGTTCATCTTTATTTACATGGTAAAAAATAGGACTAAATGTTTGTATGGTAAAAGTGTCATCAAAGCTCTAGTAAGAGTCCACAAAGTCTATGGTAATGGTGTTTATATACCCTTTAAATGTAATTCAGGTTCACAGAGTATTAACCAGAATTAATGAAGTACAAGACGAGAACCACATCAGTATCTTGAAGCCTTTTTATGCCTTCATGTTTGATGCCAAATTTTGTTTTTAAATCTTCTAAACAGGAACTTTGGGGTCTGCGTCAAGTAATGAGCCTACTATTGAATTGAATTGAAATAACTGTGAAAATCCTCATTGAAATACAACATTGCAGCTAGGGTTATAACGATCAGTTCATGGAAAACATTTAATTTTTCAGACAGTATATCAGGAACTGTATTATAGAGAAATGTGTTAACCATGTAATTTTTTATTGAAATACTTCTATAATTTTTCTTTTAAAATTTCTATTGAAAAGAATTTGCAAATTGTACATGTAGTTTAATAAAGTACTTTAAGCCCCAAAAAAGAAATAGGAGTTGTTATCATTGGTAGGCTGGGACTTGGGTGACAACAGGACTAGGTAACCCAGAGCTTGGAATTTTACTTTACAGATGTGTGGCAGGCAGGTACCATGAAGTCTTATGTGCAGAAGTTGGAAACAAAGGAGTGACAAAGAGCCCGTTACTACACGTACTGCTGGATTTGGGAAGCTCAACCAAGATGAGACAAGGAGAGAGAATTCAGGTGAAAAGTCTAGGGTGCTAAAGGTCCAAGAGCCAGGCAGAGGAGCTAGACATGTGCAAATAATAATAGACAGAGGGAATTGTGGTATCTGTTGGTGATGGAATATTATTGTGCTAAAAGGAATAATGAACGGGAGGAATTCCATGGAGACTGGAACAACCTCCAGGAAGTGATGCAGAGCGAGAGGAGCAGAACCAGGAGAACATTGTACACAGAGACTGATACATTGTGGTACAATCACATGTAATGGACTTCTCCATTAGCGGCAATGCAGTGACCCTGAACAACTTGGAGGAACTTATGAGAAAAAACACGATCCACATTCAGAGGGAAAATTGTGGGAGTAGAAATACAGAAGAAAAAACAACTGCTTGAATACATGGGTCGAGGGGATATGATTGAGGATGTAGCCTCTGAATGAACATCCTAATGCAAACACCAACATGGAAATGGGTTCTGGTCAAGGACACATGTTATACCCAGTGGAATTGTGCGTCAGCTATGGAAAGAGGTGGGGGAGGGGAAGGAAAGACTATGATTCTTGTAACCAAGGAATAATGTTTTAAAATGACTAAATAAATTTTTCAAAAAAAAATAATAGAGGGCACCAGCAAGACTCAGAGAGTTTGGTAATGAGCCACGGGATGGACAGACTGAGGAGGCATATCTCTATGCATTTCAAACTAGTTCAGAGGGAGAAGACCAAAAATGAAAAAAAAAAAAGAACAGCAGTATTTGACCCCCTTTCTCCCTGTGTGACACCAAGCCACTCCTCCTGTTTCCCACCCTGCCCCCTGTCTCATATACATACCATCTCAGGAACTGAACATTCCATCAAACCTTGGGCCCTAAGAAAGCAAGACCAAGATGCGCATCCTTCCTTTAGACCTCTCCTGTGGCTTCCTCTGATCCCAGAAGAGATACTTCAAACCTCAAAGACCATTTCTTATCCTAACAGCCCAAGATAATGTGAAGGGAGACTAGGCTTAGACAGCCTAACAGGTTATTTTCACCCTTCTCTCTTCCCTTGTTTCCCATAAGCAATCAATTTCCCCAAATAGTAGAATCTCAAAATCTAAGGGGCCT
The DNA here is from genome assembly GCF_027887165.1 of Monodelphis domestica. Classification (NCBI taxonomy): domain Eukaryota; kingdom Metazoa; phylum Chordata; class Mammalia; order Didelphimorphia; family Didelphidae; genus Monodelphis; species Monodelphis domestica. The sequence goes on along the minus strand of NC_077235.1, from coordinate 49,754,664 downwards.
CAGAGGCCATATAGTTTAATATGTACCTGAAGCATCAAGGCCCATTGCAGAAATGACTAGACTGGGCTTCAGAGGACCATAGTTGGGGTCAAATCTTGGCTCTGCTACTCACTCCCAAGGAGGCTACTTTACCTTTTCAGGCCTTAGTTTTCTCCTCCCCCAAAATGAAAGAATTGAAATTGATGACCTCTAAGGTCCCTTCCCATCCTAACTTGATCATCCATAAAGATCCCTTCTATGTACCCCAGCTCTGGCAGGTAGTGAGTGTTCTAGCCTCCCCTAAAGAGCTCCAGTTAAGAGGAATCCCCTGTCTCCCAAGGCAGTGGAATCCATTTGGGGCCAGCTCCAACTGTTAGGAAGTTTATTTTTCTCCTTTCATGAAGCCCAAGGGTGTCTCTTTAGGACTTTGCTCTGTTATTCTTAGTTCTAGCTCCAATTTCTACTGCCATCTCCCCTAGTAAAGGTCCTCACTACCATCCTCTTGGATTATTATTACAATAACTTCCTATTTCCATTCTTGTCTCCACTTGCAAAGAGATCTTCATCATGGTTTTCAGGTAATCCAATAATTCTCAGATTGTCTCTCCTAGATCTATTTTCTAGGTCTGTTTTTTTAATAAGATATTTCATTTTTTCGCCATAGCACTGCTGGGTCTGTACCCCAAAGAGATAATGGACAAAAAGACTTGTACAAGAGTATTCATAGCTGCGCTCTTTGTGGTGGCCAAAAACTGGAAAACGAGGGGATGCCCATCAATTGGGGAATGGCTGAACAAATTGTGGTATATGTTGGTGATGGAATACTATTGTGCTAAAAGGAATTATAAAGTGGAGGAGTTCCATGGAGACTGGAACAACCTCCAGGAAGTGATGCTGAGTGAGAGGAACAGAACCAGGAGAACATTGTACACAGAGACTGATACACTGTGGTATAATCGAACGTAATGGACTTCTCCATTAGTGGTGGTGTAATGTCCCTGAACAATCTGCAGGGATCTAGAAGAAAAAAAACACTATTCATAAGCAAAGGATAAACTATGGGAGTAGAGACACCGAGGAAAAGCAACTGCCTGAATACAGCAGTTGAGGGGACATGACAGAGGAGAGACTCTAAATGAACACTCTAATGCAAATATTATCAACATAGCAATGGATTCAAATCAAGAAAACATGTAATGCCCAGTGGATTTATGTGTCGGCTATGGGGCGGGGGGGAAGAAAATGATGTATATCTTTAATGAATAAATTGGAAATGATCAAATAAAATATAAAAAAAAAGATATTTCATTTTTTCCTCTGTTTTTTTTTCCATTCCTTTGATTCTGTTTTATTGTTTCTTGATTTCTCATTAAATCATTGGTTTCTAGACGGTCAATTCTTATTTTTAAGACCTGGTTTTCCTCTGTTAGCTTTTGGTTCTCCTTCTTCAGTTGGCCCATTTCTTCTTGAATCACTTGTATCACTTACATGTCTCTTTCCCACTTTTCCTCTACCTCTAATAATTGGGTTTTGAAGTATCTTTTTAGCTCTTCCAGAATCTATGTCCAATTCATATTTTTCTTTTGGACTTTGGGTGTGTTTTCTTTGCTTTCACTGTCCCTTCCTGTATCTGCACCTTGCTCTTTGTTTCCATAAAAAGTCTTTAGAGTTAGGTGCTTTTTTGATTGTTTGCTTATTTTTCCTATCTAATTATAGGTAGGCTCTGTTTTCTGGGGAGTTGGGGTACCCTCTTAAACTTTAGTCCTTCCTTGATGTTATTTTTGACTTATTTTCTGAGTTGTTACTAGTTTACCAGATGGTCTGAGGGCTGAGAGCTCTGAGAGTCCCCTCCCCCTGCTGATTCAATTGACCCTTGAGATGCTGATAGCTTAAAGACTTTCCTCAGGCTTGGGTGTAAGCTTTTTTTTTAAACCCATACCTTCCATCTTGGAATCGATACTGTGTATTGGTTCCAAAGCAGAAGAGTGGTAAGGGCTAGGCAATGGGGGTCAAGTGACTTGCCCAGGGTCACACAACTAGGAAGTGTCTGAGGTTAGATTTGAACCTAGGACCTCCCGTCTCTAGACCTGGCTCTCAATCCACTGAGCAGGGTGTAAACTTTTGATCTCAGTCTGAATTTGATTAGGTCAGGTGCTGATCAAATTTTAGCCCCAGTCTTAGGCTCAGTTTTTTACCTCAAGGTGTTCTTGATTCAATCAGGCACACACTTGATTGCCCTGTCTTGGAGTTCCACCCTTAGTTTTGGACAAAAAGATCCTGGGGAGGCTCACCCCAAGCCTAGACTGGGATTCCTGGCTTTGCTCTGGGCCCTCGTGGATAGGTCTCCTTCGTTCCAGATTGTCCTGGGCTGGGACTCTGGACTTCTCCACAGGTTTGCAATTTCAAGGGGTGTTAGTTGGCTTGGACTACTTTTTTCCTAGCAGGATCTCAGGGTCTGACTTAGCTTAAACTTAAGTTTGAAACCTGTGAGAACAGATGTGTAGGGCAGTGGGGATGTGGTTTGCTCTTAGTTTGCTCTTCACTCACTGCTATGCCCCCTGCCAAGCTCTGCTCCCCCTCTTCCTACCTTTTGGGGTTTTCATTTTTGTTTCCCTCTGTCTCTGTTGGTTCTTACACTCGTGTATTCATTTTGTGGCGATATTTTACTCTTGGTTGGAGAAGATTTTTTTGTGGTGATACAGGGCTGTTATTCTAGTTACTCCTCTATCTTGACTCCACCCCTGGAAGTTCAAAGAGATCCTTCATACTTCTATCCAAATCCTCTCTTTTAAATATATGGAGATTATCAATCTTTTGCTCAGAAATCTTCAGTGGCTCCCTACTATCTATTAGGTAAAGTTCAAACTCTTTGGCCTGGCATTCAAGGCCTTCTCCAACTGAGTATGTATATCCCATTTCCTTTTCACCTATGAACTGAACATCTCCATGCCTCAGTCAGTGAGTGAACATTTCTTAAGCATTTACTATGTACCACCCTCCCATGTAAGTGTTGAATTCTTATGTGTGTGTGTGTGTGTGTGTATATATATATATATATATTTTTTTTTTAGGCTTATCTTGAGGACTCTTCCTCTCTCTCTCCCCTTCTAAACCCTTTCCACACAAACTAAACAAGCCTGTTCTTCCTGGGAAGAGCCTGTCATTTGCACCAACTCGACACACTTAAAGTGTAATAGTTATCTAGGGGTTATCTTTGCTTATTTCATAGCCATTACCCCTCAGGTCTAAGCAATCCCCAAGTCTGGACCTATATTTTCTCTCCACAATCTGGGGCCTCCCCAGCATAGTCCTCTGCATACCACAGGTACTTCCTACATATGTGTTCAGTGAATTTGTGATGATCTACAAAAATACCACACTGATGATCTCTCCATGACATTATGAATTTTCAGGGAAATAATTACCTTCCCAGATATTTAGAATATTAAGACTAACAGATGTTCCCTGGCAACACTGACCACAAGGAGGAGAGTGGGCAGCCAAGAGGTATGCTGGGAGAATGGATGGGAAAGCACCAGAAATGTCCAGCATTATTATATCATTATCGGTTGTGAAGGGAAGAAACATTAAGCTAGTATTAATTGGTGTTAGGTCTCAGTTCTCTCCTCTGTTAAATGAGGGGGAGAGACAGAGGTTCCTTCCAGTTAGAGAAACATGATCCAATGTGTGACCTTGGACAAGTTACTTCCCTTCCCTGAACTTCAGTTTGCTCTTCTCCAAAAAAAGGGAGTTGGACCGGAAGGCCTTGGAGGTCTCTTCTAGCTCTTGATCTGTGAACTCTTTTCAGAATAGACTCTCCTTTTTTCAGCCTCCCAATGAGCATTAGCCAACACTAGACCGAGAAAAAGACCCGGCAGCCACCATCTCCATAGCTCTAATGTAAGAAGCACCAGAGTCTTTGCCATGTCCCAAGTATCTCCTGCACTAGCTGGAAGTCCTCATCATCTAACTTCTTGGAATGTGGGTAGGAGGTAATGGGCCACCTCTGACTGCTTCACAACCTGACCAAAAAGAACATCCTTGGATCCAGAGCTCTTGAATCAGATGGGGAACTTGGAGATCATGATGTCCAGCCTGTTTTACAGAGGAAGAAAGAGGTCCAGAGAAGAGGGAGCCCCTTCTCTGCCTAAGTACCTTCCAGTGACAGGTAACAGAGCCAGATTTCAACCTTCTTTCTCCTACAAATAACCTTGTGTGCCATATCAAGGAATAGAGGCACACCCATTTTAGGCGATTTCATTAATGGGGATAAAAGGAGCTGGGATTATGGAGGCCTAGCAAAATATTTGGAGTGAGGAGGATCTCTAAGACTAGAGGCTGTCTGCAAGTTGCTTTATCCCCTTGAGGAACAGACCAAGAAAAAGCATGTTAAGGCACCCCGCAGCAAAGCAAGAGGAATTTAAGTTAGCTATCAAGAGAAATGTCTGCCACTTAGGCCTTGGAAGAGAATCAGAAGGAAACTAGGGATAGTCTTGCCCTCTAAAAACAGGATCAACAACCTGACTGCAGTGCCCAGGGCAGGAAATGAGCCCATTGGTTTTCTGGAAGGCAATCCTGTTTGGTCCTAGTTTAATATCTATTAAGGTCTTCCCCCTACCTTCAGCCCATTCGTTTAATTCAATTCAACTCAATCCAAATCCAGTAAATAATTACTATTCTGTTATTGTCCTTTCAGTCATGTTTGACTCTTTAAGCCCTGTCCAACCTGGCCCTTCCCACCTTCCCAGTCTTCTTTTTTAAATTATATTAAATTAAAATGTTAAACCTTACTTTCTGTCTCAGAATCAATACTGTATATTGGTTCCCAGAATGAAGAGTGCTAAAGGCTAGGCTGTCGGGGTGAAGTGACTTGCCCAGGGTCACACAGCTGGGAAGTGTCTGAGGCCAGATTGGAACCTAGAATCTCCTGACAAGGCCTGGCTCTCAATCCCCTTAGCTACCCAGCTGCCCTCCTTCCCAGTCTTCTTACATTTTCCTTCCATGCCCTTTATGGTCCGGCAAAACTAGCATCCTGGCTGCTTCTCTAAAACAAGCCTCCAGGCCCCTAGTGGTGAGCATTTTCCCTGGTGGATCCTCATTCCTGGAACTCTCTCGCACCTCATTTCTGCCTCTAGCTTCCCTGGCTTTCTTCAAGTCTCTCCTCAAGTCCCCCCCCCTGTGAAAGAAGCCTTTCCTGGTCTCTCCGTGACTACCTCCCATTTAGTCAGTGGGTACACAGTTGTTTACATGTAGTCTCCTCCCTTAGATTGTGAGCTCCCTGGGAGCAGAGACTGTTTTGTGGCATTTCTTTAAATCCCCAATGCTGAGTCCCATCCCTGGCACATAGTAGGCCCTTCAGAAATGCTAGTTGACTGACCTGATAAGTAAGAAACAGTTCCCCCCAGCAGAGCAGGAATCCCTCCCTGGTGAGTTCTGGCCTGTTCTGTGGCTATGAATGAAGTAGCCAGAGGCCAAAAACCTAGGGCCAAGCGGAGGGCTGCTCCCACCAACTCCTCCAGGAGCCCCACAGGAGCGGCAGATGGTAGATTTCACTCTGGAGTTATCTGCCAGTCTCTAAGGTAAACTAAGGCTCCAGGCATCCCCAAATTGCCTTTCAATAATAGCTTATCTCCAGTCAAAGGGGATTCAACATTCTCCTGGGCTTTCCTAACAATTAGGATTCAGTGTGAGCTACAGGCTGTCTTCAGTACCAAAATGAGAGCCATCACTTGGTATGCTGGTGAACAAAGGTGTTGGGACAAAACCAACCACAGATGGCTGCCTTGCAATCCAGATGGGAGTCTGTGTCTGCCGACCAGAGACTGCTGCTACTGCTCGGTGCTGCCTGGGCACTCTCCACCTCTGCCAAATGCTCCCCACGTCCTACCCCCACTTGCTGAGGATGGGGGGGGGGCCTAGCCCAGCTCCAGAGAATGGGGCACGCGGCAAACTCAGGCTCATGGATTGAGAGTGAGGCCTGGAAGGGAGGGAAGGTGGTCTGGTTTTATATAGCGGCAAAGGGAAGCCTGTGCCCATGGTCACTGAAGTGGCATGGGGCAGGGGAGGATTGGTAGCGAGGCTCTCCTCCCCGGAAGCCAGGGCACTCCCTGTCCTGTGGGGTTCTATTTCCTTCACATGCTGACTGACATGCCGCCACTTGTGGCTGCCTCCCCTTTCAGCACCTGCCCTTTTCCTTCCATCGTGACATTTCTCAAGTACTTACTGGAAAAAGCCCTGTGCTGGGAGCTGGGAACACAAAGACAGCAAATAACCACAGCGAGCCGTTCTCTGGCTTCAGCAAGACTCCATTCTAGTTCCTTAGTCCCCCTGGATTCCCCGTCTTGAACTTCAGAGCAGGAAAACCACAATCTCTCAGTCAGTCCGAAGGGAACTCAAAGGGCATCGTGTTTCACCCATGCTGCAAAGAAGCCCCTTTCCAGTATTCCTGGCCAGCGCCGATCTATTGGGAACCCTCTACAGATGGCAAACTCACTACCTCCCAAGGTTCTCGCACATATTTTTCCTAATGGTTCTGTTTCTCCTAGTTGTGCCCTCTGAGGCCTCTAAATACAAAGATGAGTGTTTATTAATCTGCTCAATATGTGTCATGTGCTGTGTGAAGTGCCCGGGATTCAAAGAAAAGCCAAAAAGCAACCTTTCTCTTCCAAGAACCCACATTCTAATGCTGGAGGCCCCCCAATATGCACAGGAGAGGAAAGAACGTTAGAGGGCTTGGGATGGAGGCAGGAAAAGCCTCCTGTAAAAAGTGGGGGTGGGGCTGGGCCTTGAAGGGGGTCCAGCATTGGAGGAGGATGCATGAAGATGGGAGTGAGGGGGGACGGATGGTGGAGAGGAGAGCCACAAGAATACACTGCTCGGCTGCATTACAAGACACGGACCATAGCATCCCAGGCGTTATAGCATCAGGGTGGCGCTGAGCTGGATAGAGTGCGGGGCCTGGAGTCAGGATGACTCACCTTCCTGAGTTCAGATTTGACCTCAAACACTAGCTCTGTGACCCTGGGTAAGTCACTTAGCTCTCTTTGCCTCAGTTATCTTATTTGAAAAATGAGCTGGAGAAGGAAATGGCAAACTGCTCCAGTATTTTTGCCAAGACAATCCTAAATGAGTCTGACAAGGAACAAGTCAGTCATGAACAAAGAACAGCTGAAGGTTGCCCCAGGTTCAAGTTCAGCCTCTAATACAGTACAGGTCCCGTGATCCTGGCCAAATCACTGCACTTCTCACTGCCTCCTGGCGATTCTCTAAGGCCTCAGATACCAGAGAAGGGAGGATTAGCCTTGAGCCAGGGAATTTCCTCCCTGGGATTCAGTTGAAAAAGAGCTCAAAGCAAGAATAATAGCTAGTTTACTGGGAGTCACTGCAACATAGCCAAGAGAGAGCAAGTCCAGAGTGCGAATGGCCTGAGAGCCTGGCTTCCTGGGACTGGTTAAAAGACCTGGGAGGGGTTGTAAGCTGGAAGAAGAAGAGCCAGGAGCTTTTGGAGCTTGGGAACTCCATGCAAGCGTTCTGGGGCCCTAGAGAGGAGGCAAGGTGTCTCACCAGGGCTGCAGGAGGAAGGACAACAGATCGCCTCTTTTTGTCACCCACCGTGGCCCCAGGCGGGCACTTAATGGAACTGAACTGTTGGGATGCAATTCAGTTGAAGTTTCAGGGAGGCAGATTTCAGTTGAACAGAAGGAAAAGGTTTCCTCCCGGTTGAAGAAGGGATGCTCTCATTGGCTCAGGGCAACACTCTCTATGAGATGGCAAGACAACTAGCTCACTGTCAACGGGAAATGGTCAAAGGCCCCTTCCAGCTTTAAGATGCTGGGGGTTTGGGCCGGGGAGGAAAAGAGACCAATCAGAGCTGAGCCACAGACAGAAACGGGAGCCAGAAAAAGACTGGATTTGGGCTGGGTAGCCTTGGAGGAAACAGTGGCACAAGGAGGCAGGTGAAAATATTGGCAAATGGGAGAATCACCAAGAAGAGCTCACATTTCCATTGTGCATGGCAATTAGAATGTAGTTTGCTCCAAACAGCCCTCTTTGTCTTTGTATCCCCAGCACCTCTAACAATGCCTGGTATATGATAAGTGCTAAATTAGTGATTCTTATGGGCAGCTAGGTAGTATAGTGGATAGAGTGCCAGGCCTAGAATCTGGAGGATCTGGGTTCAAATATGACCTTATAGGCTTCCTAGCTATGTGACCCTGGGCAAGTCACTTACCCCAATTGCCTAGCCCTTGCTGCTCTTCTGTCATATGGTAAGGGTTTTAAAAATACTACCTCTTGATGACCATCTTCTGAGATAAGGATTATCACCCTACTTTACAGATAAAAAATGGAGTTTGAGAAAAGTAAAATGTTTTGCCCATCAATATCCAGGAAGTAAGGGGCAAAGGCTGAACTTGAACCTAGGACTCCTGACATGGCCTTTAAAAAAACCCTTACTTTCTGTCTTAGTAGTAACTCTAAGTCAGAAGAGCAAGGGCCGTAAACTGGGTTAAGTGATTTGTCCAGGGTCACACAGCTAGGAAGTGACTCAAGCCAGATTTGAACCCAGATTCTCCTGACTGCAGGTCTGGCACTCTATCCACTGTGCCACCTCTCTGCCCCTTGATGTTGCCTTTTTACACTGTTTCCCAAAATAAGAAAATGAGGAATCATTCATAAAATGAATAGCTAAGGCTCTGAGAACAGATTAGACCAACACAGTTCTCCCATGAAGGTATAAAGAGAGAAGAACAGAGTATATTAAAACAGATGTTAAAGGATGTGTCTCAGGGAAGAGGTCGACAAAGGCCCAGAAGACTTTTCAGCCGACAAACTTTTGATCTGTTTGCCAAAGGACACATCAGAGCAGGCAAGGAGAACACCAGTTTGGAGAACAAAGTAATTTAAAAAATATTTCAGAGGAGAGAAAAGGCAGGGACATGGGAGGTGGGTCTTAGGAGAAGCAAAAACAAAGGGGATCAATAAAAATTTATTTTAAAATTTTTACAGAGGAATATGGTTGAAAGATTAGAATATACTGACTCATGAAACCATTTCAGAGGTGGAGAAAATGAGGTTTTTTTAAAAACCCAGAATGAAACTCAACTAAGTCAGGCATTGACAAGAGCATTGAAAGATGAAAATGGGAGGTAGATAACTACCAGGTATAAGGAGGAGAAGAAATGTAGCAGCATTTTCATCATAGATTATTAGGGCACACTTGGCCTTTTAACAGCTCAGTACTCAGTGTGCTATATTAGGCAGCAGAAAATGGCACTCCAAACAGCCAGCTGAATCCTTAGTGGAAAGACTCTGCTGGACTTGGAGTCAGGAGACCTCGATTGAAATCTCAGCTCTGTCACTTCTTAGGTGTCCCTGCACAAACCGCTGAACCCCTCTGAGTCTATTTCTTCATCTATCTGGAAAATGAGGAAACTGCACCCCACAGGGTTTATGCCAGACTCAATTTAAATCATCTAAGGAAAGTTCTTTGCAAACCTTAAGGCACTGTATGGATATCAGCAATTCTTAAGAAATCCAGAGTAGAGCGGAGGGTTTGGGGAACATTGACAGACGGGTTCTCAAGGTATCTCAAAGACAGGAAGACTAGAAAGAAGCCACAGCTAGTATTGTTACTCAAACTGGGTGATCCACAGGACAACAAGAACTATTGACCCATTGGCCTACTTTCTCTCCTCAGCAAATTTTTTGTACAAATGAGCCACATGTTTACTGAGGCTACATTTGAGATAGAAGCAGCCAGCCATCTTATTCTTTTTACAGCAGACTACATCTTCCCAGGTATGAAGCCATCATTGTATTTGTCACTGGGCATTTGTCTCAGTAGAAACGAAGAAAGCCTTAAAGGTTTTCTTCCACCAAAGTATCTGTCACACCCCATGTGGATACAATTCAGCAAAGCCTTTGTTCAATGCCCCTTATTTCTGGCATTGTCTAAACCTTGGTGGATACAAAGATTTTAAAAAATGAAAAGGAATCTTTGGCCTCAATAAGCTTATTTTGCACTCGGGGGATACTGAGGTATGTACAGATAAATCTGCTGTGACCTGAGGAAGGAGAGCGCTGACTTTGCTTCTCAGAAGGAAATAAGAGCCAAGTTTATCCTGTAAGGAAGGGAATCTAAGAGCTCACAGGTAGAAGACAGTCCATTTCAGCCATGTAGCACGACTTGTTTGAAGACACAGAGATGGGTGATGGAATGCCAAGTAGGCCGCTTTGCTTAAAATATATACTCTGCGAAAGGCTTTAAGTGCCAGGCTAAGGAGCTTGTATATTAGCCTAATAACAATAGGGAACTTCTGATGGTTCTTGAGTAGCTGAGTGACAGGATCAGACAAGTACCTTAGGAAGATCATTTTTGGCAGCTCCATGGAAGACAGATTACAAAGCAGAGAAAATGGAAGAAGGAGCTCAACAGCGATGTTATTGGAAGAATTGGAAGAAGTGAGGAGGGATAACGTCTTGAACTAGGGTGGTAGATATATGAGTGGATGTAAAGGAGCAAAAGTGGAAGATACCATGGATGAACTGACAAGACCTGACAATTGAATGAACAGATGAGACTGAAGGAGAGGGAAAACCTGGCATTTACTCAATGATTGTGAATTGAGGTATATGGGAAGACGGTGATATCCTCAGTAGTAGGGAGTTTAGAGGAAGAATGAGTTTAGAGAAAATGTGAGTTCTACTTTAGATGTGTTGAGTTTTCAATGCCTGTGAAACATCTGGGTAGGGATATCCACAGGCAGTTGGAGATGCAGAACCAGAGCTCAGGATTAAGACTGAATACATGTTTGTGAATTGTTCACATAATTGAACCCCTGGGAAATGAGAAGATCACCAAAAGAAAGTGTATAGAAAAAGAGGGAAAGAAAGCCTAGGGCAGTGGTGGTGAATCTTTTAGAGGCTCTACTAGCAGCAATGCAGAAGGAACACTATCCACATCCAGAGCAGAAACAGAGAAGAAAAACAACTGCCTTATCACATGGGTGGATGGGGATGTGATTGGGGATGTAGATGCTAAGTGATCACCCTGGTGCAAACATCAATAATATGCAAATAGGTCTTGATCAATGATACATGTAAAACCCAGTGGAACTGCTCGTTGGCTATGGGGGGGGGGGAGGGAAGAGGGAAGAAGGGAGTGAAAGAATATGAATCATGTAACCATGGAAAAATACTCTAAATTAATTAAATAAATAAAATTTTAAAAAGTGACTATATGCCATGCCCTGTGGCTCCCAGAGACCATGTGTGGTACCCTACCCCCACACCACACAAGGGAAAGAAAAAGCACACCCATTGGGCTGCTGGGCAGAGGGATGGGGGAAGTGAGGAATGTCCTCATTGAGTATAGAGAGGGGGAGGGGAGTGACCTGAGCACTCCACTCCCCTCCAGCTCTGCTGCATGTGAGCTACCTACCTTACCCCCTAAGTGCTTCCATTGGCTGCTGGACAGAGGAACAGATGATGTGAAAAAATGTCATCAGGCACGTTGGATAGGAGAAGGGAGCAGCTCTGCCCAAGTCCCTCTGCCTTTCTAGTAACAAACAGGGGGTGAGGGGGCCAATGCATGCCCACAAAGAGCACTCTTCATGCCATCTTAGGCAGCCATGCCATAGGTTCACCATCACAGGCCTAGGGCAAACCCTTAGAGAAACCTTAGAGTCAGGGACTCAGGTGGTGACCTAGCAAAGGAGACTAGGTATGATCAGGCAGCTAGTAGAAACCAGAAAAATGTCATAAAAGCTAAGCACAGGGGGAGATGGTCAACATTGTAAACAGCTTCAGAGAAAGCAAACAGTATGAACTGAGAAGAGGCAAATAGACTGAGCAATTAAAAGGTCAGTTCCAGTTGAACAGCAGAATCAGAAGCCAGATTGCAAGGATTGGAACAGTGAGTGGGAAATGAAGCAGTGAGGGTAACACATGTAGACAGATTTTGGGTGGGGGGCTGACTTTCAAAGGAGGAGGAAGAGAGAAATGGGAGAATAACTTGAGAGGGTGCAAGGGTCAACAAAAGGTTTTGAAGGATGGGAGAGGACTAAGCATATTTACAAGCAATAAAGAAGGAACCAGTAGATGAGAAAGGATTGAGCATGTCAGAGGAGTTGTGGGGGGGGGGACCAAAGGGGTAAGATCTCAGAATAGATAGCATCCATGGGATGGCATTAAGAGCGTAACAGCAACCAGAGAAATAACTTCATTCAATGATTCTCTATCAATAACAAGCAAGCATATCACTGGAAGATACCTGATCACCAAAGATGATTATCAGTCATGGTGAATAGAATATTACAGGGGAATTCCAAGTGATGAGAAATTTTTCAGAGATGGAGAAGTCTTCTAAATGTTTTGGGGAAGGTACTCAGGGTATTGAGAGTGCTTTTTGAAAGTTACAAATAAAGATTAACTGCCCCCACCTTAATTATTAGTTATTTCATGATTACATATTAATTACTGGTTAATTATTATAGGTTGAATCTACACAGAAAGTGAAGTGGAGGGGCCACTAGGTGGCTCAGTGGACAGAGAGCCAGACCTGGAGATGGGAGGTCATGGGTCAAATATGACCTCAGACCCTTCGTAGCTGTGTGACCCTGGACAAGTTACTTAACCCCAGTTTTCTAGCCATTTCTTTTAAAAAAAAACCATCAGATTTAACTGAGTATTTAATAATGTACAGAACGTTGATAACCAATATACATATCAGAATGTACATCCCTATTGATTAATTTTGACTACTCAGACAAATGACATCTGTCACATAGAATTTCTTGTCCAATGGAATTTGCCACTTCTGCTTTACCAACTCTTCTGCCTTGGAATCCTTACTTAGTATTGATTCTAAGAGAGAATATAATATTTTTTTAAAGTGAAGTAGAGATGCAGGGCAGCTAGGTAGCACAGTGGACAGATTGCCAGGCCTGGAGTTGGAAGGACCTGCATTCAAATATGGCCTCAGATACTTCCTAGCTGTGTGATCTTGGACAAGTCCCTCAACCCCCAATGCCCAGCCCTTTCCACTCTTTTTAGAATCAATACTAGTACAGAAGGTAAGGGTTTAAAAAATTGAAGCAGAGACAGTAGTGTGGCCCAATGGAGAGAGCATTTGGGCAAAATTTTTCATTCTACTATTTCCTGCCTGTGTAACTGGGGGTAAGTTACAATCTCTCTGGGTTTGTTTTCTCCTCAGTAAAATGAAACAGTTGGACTAAATGGTCTCTAAAGTCTCTGCTGGTTTTGGGTCTATGGTCCTAATTCTAAATGCATGTGCATGTGCACATGCACACACACACACACACACACACACACACACACACACACACACACTCACACACACCTCTTTAAGTTCACATCCCTACAACACTTTAAGGTCAAGTCAACAAGCATTTATGATGCACCTTTTACTTGCCAGGCATTGTGCTAAGTGCTAGGGATACAAAGAGGGAAGAAAAGCAAAAAAGGACCCAGTGGGGGCAGCTGGGTGGCTCAGTGGATGTAGAGCCAGGCCTAGGGACGGGAGGTCCTAGGTTAAAATCTGGCCTCAGACACTTCCTAGCTGTGTGACCCTGGGCAAGTCACTTGACCCCCATTGCCTAGCCCTTACCACTCTTCTGCCTTGGAACCAATACACAAAATTGATTCTAAGACAGAAGGTAAAGGTTTTTTTAAAGTGGAGATAACAGTCAGTTGGAGATGAAAGATGTGGAGAGAAGTTAGGCCTAGACAAACATATCTGAGCATCATCTGCGTAATGATGACAAATGAATTCAAGAACACTGATATGATCACCAAGGGCAATGGTACAGAGGGAGAAGAAAAGGCTCAGCATAGAGCTTTTGGGGATATCCATGGTTAGTGGGTGAGACCTGGATTAAGGATTTGCTTACTAACTGCTTTCCTCAAACCAGTTAGATATTATAAGTATTACGATCTCCATTTTCCAGAGGAGGAAACTATGGTTCCAAGAGGTTATTTGTTTTTCTCAGAGTCACACAACTAACAAAGGAGCCAGGACCTAACCCCAGGTGGACTAATTTCCAGACCGGCCCTTTTATAACACACCATGGTTAATGGCATTTGAATTGGGACTGAAGGCCCAATCCAGGCAAACTACTCTTGGTTCTCTGTTTTGGCAGGTCAATGCTTGGTATAGATGGCCCCAGAGATCAGGCAGCAGCTCTGGGCATGGAAAAACAAGGTTTTTGCTTTTGAATCTAGATCTTTGTTTTAGCTGCAAACTTGCCATTAATTTTCAATCACCTAAAAAGATTCTATACAAGCTGCTTTAGAGTGTCACCAAGGTCGGCTTTGGCTGCCTTCTCCAAATTCTCAGTAACATCCATAATGGCAAAGTTAGCTGGGTTCAAGGAGAGGGACACTAATAAACTCAGATACTCTGATGAGGACTAGGGGCATCCAGCAAATAGTTTCCCAAACAATTGAGTCCCCAAATAATATAGGGATAAGAATGAAACCAAATAGAAGGATGCTTTTAAAACTAGGAAAGAGGAATTTCTGAGCTCCATCAGAGAGTAAGACAATGAATTCTGAGTCCAAAAGTCCCACTCAAGAGCAAAACTGGATACTCAAATGCCTAGGATCACAGAACTTCAAGTTACAGGGGTCATCAGAAATCAAGTCCAATTTCATCACTTAGCTGAAGAGAAAATGGAGGCCCAGGAAGGGGAAACAACTTTTCCAAATACACGCAAAGGAGAAAACCTCAATTTTCTAAAATACTTTCAGTGTTGCAAAGTCCATAAGGGAAATGCTATTAACATTTCCATTTTGGAAGTTAAATGACAGCAGCAAGATAGTGTTCAATAAACCCAAAGATCCCAGCTTTGGGGACAAGAACCTACTATCTGACAAAAACTGCTGTGAGAATTGGAAAATACCATGGCAGAAAATAGGTTTAGATCAACATCTCACACCCTATATAAATTCAAAATAGATAAATTAGTTAAATATAAAGAGGGATGATAAACAAATTAGGTGAACATAAAATAGTATACCTGTCCGATCTATGGGAAAGGAAGGAATTTAAGACCAAGCAAGAGATAGAGAATATTACAAAATATAAAATGAATAATTTTGATTATATTAAAAAATGTTTATACAGCCCAAACCAATGTAACCAAAATTAGAAGGGAAGCAACAAATTGGGGAAAAATTTTTTATAACAAAAATCCCTGACAAAGGTCTAATTTCTCAAATTTATCAGGAAATAAGTCAATTGTACAAGAAATCAAGCCATTCCCCAATTGATAAATGGTCAAGGCAGTTTTCAGATGAAGAAAACAAAACTATCAATAGTCACATGGAAACATGTTTTAAATTTCTCCTAGAGAAATGCTAATCAAAATAACTCTGAGGTACCCCCACACACAACTAGCAGACTAGCCAATATGACAGTAAAGGAAAATAATAAATGTTGAAGGGGATGTGGCAAAGTTGGGACACTAATGCATTGCTGGTGGAGTTGTGAATTAATCCAACCATTCTGGAGGCAATTTGAAATTATGCCCAAAAGGCTTTAAAAGATTGCATGCCCTTTGATCCAGGTAATAATGAAAAATATTTGTACAAAACTATTCATAGCTGCACTTCTTGTGGTGGCAAAAACTTGAAAAATGAGAGGGTGTCCCTCATTTAGGGAATGGCTAAAAAAATTGTGGTATATGGTGGTGATGGTGTTCTGTAAGGAATGATGAACTGGAGGATTTCTATGTGAACTGGAAGAACCTACATGAACTGATGCAGAGTGAAATGAGCAGAACCAAGAGAACATTGTACACAGAAAGTGAAACATTTTGGAACTATCCATTGTAATAGACTTTACTACAAATAGCAATGCAATAATCCAGGGCACTCCTAAAGGACTTGTGAGGAAGAGTGCTATCCACATTGAGGGAAAGAACTGTGGGAGTAGAAACACAAAAGAAAAACATATGACATGACTTGTTTATATGGGAATATGATTTGGGGTTTTGGTTTTAAAAGATTGCTTTATAGAAAGAATGCTATCCACATTGAAAGAACTGTAGGAGTAGAAACACAGAAGAAAAACAAATGGCTTATTTGTTTATAAGAATATATGATGGGGGGGTTGTTTTAAAAGATTATTCTATTGCAAAAATGAATAATATGGAAATAGGGATCAAGTGATAACATTTGTATAACCCAGTGGAATTGCTTGTTGGCTCTGGGAGGGGGGAGGGAAGAAGGGAGGGAAAGAAAATGAATCATGTAAACATGGAAAAATATCTAAAAATAAATAAATATATATTTTTAATTTCCATTTTATTGTTGAGTTGTGCCCATCTTTTTAGGATCCCTTTTTGGGGTTTTCTTGGCAGAAATACTGGAGTAGTTTGCCATTTCTTCTCCAGTTCATTTTATAGATGAGGAAACTGAGGCAAACAAGACAAAGTGACTTGCCCAGAGTCATTAAGCTAATAAGTTTTCAAGACCAAATTTGAATTCAGGTCTTCCTGACTCCAGTCCCAGAGCTCTATCAACTGTACCACCTAGATGCCTCCATATTACAAAGGAGGAAACAGAGGCCTCAAGAGGTTAACTTAACCCTTATAACATAATTAATGAGTGCAAGTAGGATTTGAACTCAGGTTCTAAGTCCAACATTTTTTCTACTCTACATCAGGTTGGATCTCATAGAGGACTAAAATATAAACGATTCTTTCATGGTACTTTAAGACTTTTTTTGAATAACTGTGTTAGCTAAACAGTTCTAGCGCTATTATGATAAATGAGGAATGAATAGGGCTCTAGGATATTGTCACTTACTTGATCTCTATAATACTGAGTCAAATTTGGGAGTTAAACTCAGGTCTGCTGCTGCTAAGACCAACGATCTTTCCATATAAATCTGAGTCAGGGTATCAAGGCCTTTTGCTATCATGTGAAGCAAGCTCCCAAGGTCACTAGTGTGTCTCATCATATGGGCCTCTGTGATACGGTCAGTATCTCTAAGCTGGTCATCCCTAGCAGGTCAGGTCAGCAATGCTATGTGAAACATCATTCGGGACTTAAAAATGAGCCTGTGAGATTAGGGTCTGGAGTAAATTTGGTGCTGAGATGACAAAAGATGCACATAACTAGAGCTGGAGGTGACCTTATAGGCTACCAAGCCTAAATATCTCATTCAATACATAAGGAAACCAAAGGCCAGAGAAGGTAAGTGATGTCCCAACATACAATGGTTAATGAGTGTGAGAAGCTGGATTTGAATTCAAGTCCTCTGGCTCCAGAGACAGCTCTCTTTCAAATACTGTCATGTTCCTGGAACACCTAGCTCAGGATCTTATACATGGGAGGTGTTCGATAGATATTTGTCAATGCTAATAAGTCAGAGGGCTACAAGGGCTTCAAAGTGGAAGTGCCACTGGATATGCAATCAGAGAAATTGTTATGGCTCTGGGCAAGTGCCATCTGCCTTCCAAGATTCAGTTTACTCATCTGGGAGAGGGGGAAAATTATTCTTGCACTCTTTATTATTAGGAGTTATTATGAAGACAGCGAAGCACTAAAGGCTTCCAAAACAAGAGACAGTATGATATAATAGGAGCAATACTAACTTGGGCCAGCACTGCGCACTAATTCAGGGAACAACAGAACTGATAAGGAATCTGAGGGGACAACAAGCAATGAACCAACTTGTTCAAAGTTACACTGTTCCCATGTGTCAGGGCCAGGACTTTAAGACTTCTTGCTCCAAGTCCAGGGAACTTGGCATTATACCACAGGTTCCTTAGAGTAAAATCGATGGCTTTTATGGTATTTTTTGAGACCACCCAACTCAGCACCAAGATATAAACTGAGTTGCTAGGGCTGCTCCCATAAAGCCATCGTTCTTACGCCACTACCTGCAATATTGAGTCAACCCATCCGTGGGCAGGGTGCTCCCTCAGCCTCAAGTCTGAACAATCTTGCTAGGAAAGCATCTCTATAGAGTTATTACTGAGAGGAGATTTATGATTATTTGTTATTCCCAGTCCCTCACCTAGCTAGTGGTCAATGATGACAGCAAGTGAGGCAATTCAAAGCATCTTTTAATGGAGCGGGTCATGCCATGGCAAGGAAAGCACCTTCAGAATGTTCTTTATGAACACACAGGGACTTGAGAGGAAATTGTGGGGGAGGAAGTAGAGTTGGAAGCCTGAAAACTTAGATAAATAGATATGTGTGGATGAAATGTTCCTGCTGGTAGGGACACTTTCTTCTTCAATGTTCCCAATCTTGTTCACCTCCTTTTCAAACTAGCCAGCAACTGAGCAAAGAAAGATATCTCCACATTTGCAAATCAACTAGCTATCACAAGACTTGGGACCAAGATTTTCCGTTTTTTTTTTTGTTTTTAACTCTAACGATTTTTCCACAAGAAGCAAAGTTATGTATCATAGGGTTGGAAAGGATCTTTTTAGGTCATAGGATCCTAGATCTACAGCTGAAAGAAACTTTAGAGGCCATCTAGTACAACTCCCTCAAAAGAGGAAACTGAGGCTGAAAGCTAAAATGACTTTCTTGCCCCCCTGTAGATGAGATGGGATGTTTGATAACATTGCAAAAGAAGAGATGAACATGGCAAACAAATGCAGAAAAGTAAAAATAACAAACTCAACCTTTTCAGATAATAATGCAATAAAAATAATAATCAGTAAGGGTACATGGAAAGCCAATTTAAAAATTAATTGGAAATTAAATGCAAAATTGGTTAAAGAACAAATCATAGAAACAATTAATAATTTCATTGAAGAAAATGACAATGAAGAGACATCCTTTCAAAATCTATGGGATGTAGCCAAAGCAGTACTCAGGGGAAAAATTTATATTCTTGAGTTATTAACAAATTAGGGAGGGCAGAGGTCAAAAAATTGGACATGCAAATTAAAACTCGAAAGCAAACAAATTAAAAACCTCCAGATGAAAACTCAATAAGAGATCCTAAAAATTAAGGGAGACATTAATAAAATAAAAAGTAAAAGAACTATTGAATTAATAAATAAGACTAGAAGCTGGTGTTTCAAAAAAACCCCAACAAAATAGATAAAGTACTGGTCAATCTAATAAAAAAAGGAAAGAAGAAAATCAAATTAACAATATCATAGATGAAAATGGAGACCTCACCTCTAATGAAGAGGAAATTAAGGCAATCATTAAAAACTATTTTGCCCAATTATATGGCAACAAATATGGTAATCTAGGTGATATCGATGAATATTTACAAAAATATAAATTGCCTAGATTAACAGAAGAAAAAATAGAATTCTTAAATAATCCCATATCAGAAAAATAAATTGAACAAGCCATAAAAGAACTCCCTAAGAAAAAAATCCCCAGGGCCTGATGGATTCACAAATGAACTCTATCAAACATTCAAAGAACAACTAATCCCAATATTATACAAACTATTTGATATAATAAGCAAAGAAAGAGTTCTACCAAATTCCTTTTATGACACAAATATGATACTTATTCCAAAGCCAGGCAGGTCAAAAACAGAGAAAGAAAAATGATAGACCAATATCCTTAATGAATATAGATGCAAAGATCTTAAATAGGATACTAGCAAAAAGACTACAGCAAGTGATCACGAGGGTTATTCATTATGATCAGGTGGGATTTATACCAGGAATGCAAGGATGGTTCAATATTAGGAAAACGATCCACATAATCGACCATCATATCAACAAGCAAACCAACAAAAATCACGTGATTATCTTAGATGCAGAAAAAGCCTTTGACAAAATATAACACTCATTCTTATTGAAAACTGTTACAGTTAAAGAGTGGTTGCCATAAACTGTTACAGACAAAAGAGTGGTTGCCATAAACTGTGACCACGAAAATATGGTTTCAAGACTTTGAATTGCCAAAGCTATAAAGATAATTTTTAGTGTCTTGATTTTATATTAAAAACAAAGTGGTCAGGGGACAGCTGGGTATCTCAGTGGGTTGAGAACCAGGCCTAGAGATGGTAGGTCCTAGGTTCAAATCTGACCTCAGCCACTTCCTAGCTGTGTGACCCTGGGCAAGTCACTTGACCCCCATTGCCTAGTCCTTACCATTCTTCTGCCTTGGATCCAATACACAGTATTGACTCTAAGACGGAAGGTAAGGGTTTGAAATAAAAAAATAAAGTGGTCGCCATGGGAAAAATTCCCCAATATGAAATACCCAAGTCAGATGGGTTTTATGGAGATTTTACTTAATACAAATAAAGGAATTAAAGAAAGGGGGAGAGTGACAGAGTAAGAGGGAACAGTAGGAAAAGGCCTAGGCCAGCCTAGGCTTAAGCCTTAAGAGAGACCAGTCAGTCTTTAATCCACCTACCACAAGATCTGTCCCAAACAAGATTCTAGTGTTCAGAGAGACCCAGCTATGGTTTCCATTGGAGCTCGGACTAGTTGGAATAGCTATTCCCTCTTACTTTGTCTCTCTCTCCCTTTCCTTAATTCCTTTATTTGTATTAATTAAATCTCCATAAAAGCCAGCTAACTTGGGTATTTCATATTTGGGAATTTTTCCCATGGCAACCACTTTATTTTTAATATAAAATCAAGACACTAAAATTATCTTTACAGTTTTGGCAATTCAAAGTTTTGAAACCATATTTTTGCGGTCACAGTTTATGGCAACTACTCTTTTGTCTGTTACAGTTTATGGCAACCACTCTTTTAACTGTAACAAAACACTAGAAAGTATAGGAATAGAAGGTCCTCTCCTAAAAATAATAAACAGTATATATCTAAAACCATCAGCAAACATCATCTGCGATAGGAATAAACTAGATGAATTCCCAATAAGATCAGGAGTGAAACAAAGATTCCCATGATCATCTCTATTATTTAACATTGTACTAGAAACACTAGCAGTAGCAATTAGAGAAGAAAAAGAAATTGAAGGTATTAAAATTGGCAATGAGGAGTCTAAGCTATCTCTCTTTGCTGATGATATGATGGTCTACTTAAAGAATCCTAAAGAATCAACTAAAAAGCTAGTAGAAATAATCAACATCTTTAGCAAAGTTGCAGGATACAAAATAAACCCACATAAGTCATCAGCATTTCTATATATCTCCAACACATCTCAACAGCAAGAATTAGAAAGAGAAATTCCATTTAGAATCACCCTAGACAATATAAAATACTTAGGAATCTATTTGCTGAGACAAACACAGGAACTATATGAACACAACTACAAAACACTCTTCACACAATTAAAACAAGATCTAAACAATTAGAAAAATATTGATTGCTTATGGGTAGGGTGAGCTAACATAATAAAAATGACCATCCTACCCAAACTTATTTACTTATTTAGTACCATACCCATCGAACTACCCAAAAACTTTTTTACTGAATTAGAAAAAACATAACAAAGTTCATTTGGAAGAACAAAAGATCAAGGATATCCAGGGAAATAATGAAAAAAAAAACACAAAGGAAGGTGGCCTTGCAGTACCAGATCTCAAATTATACTATAAAGCAGTGGTCATCAAAACAACCTGGTACTGGCTAAGAGACAGAAAGGAGAATCAGTGGAATAGACTTGGGGTAAGTGACCTCAGCAAGACAGTCTATGATAAGCTCAAAGATCCCAGCTTTTGGGACCAAAATCCACTATTTGATAAAAACTGCTGGGAAAATTGCGAGACAATATGGGAGAGATTAGGTTTGGATCAACAACTCACACCCTACACCAAGATAAACTCAGAATGGGTGAATGACCTGAACATAGAGAAGGAAACTATAAGTAAATTGGTGAACACAGAATAGTATATATGTCAGATCTTTGGGAAAGGAAAAATTTTAAGACTAAGCAAGAGTTAGAAAAAATTACAAAATGTAAAATAAGTAATTTTGATTACATTAAATCAAAATTGTTTTGTGCAAACAAAACCAATGCAACCAAAATTAGAAGCAACAAATTGGGAAAAAATCTTCAGAACAAAAACCTCTGACAAAGGTCTAATTACTCAAATTTATAAAGAGTTAAATCAATTGTACAAAAAAATCAAGCCATTCTCCAACTGATAAATGGGCAAGTGACATGAACAGGCAATTTTCAGATAAAGAAATCAAAACTATTAATAAGCACATGAAAAAGTGTTCTAAATCTCTTATAATCAGAGAGATGCAAATGAAAACAACTCTGAGGTATCACCTCACACCTAGCAGATTGGCTAACATGACAGCAAAGGAAAGTAATTAATGCTGGAGGGGATGTGGCAAAGTAGGGACATTAATTCATTGCTGGTGGAGTTGTGAATTGGTCCAACCCTTCTGGAGAGCAATTTTGAACTATGCCCAAAGGGCGCTAAAAGACTGTCTGCCCTTTGACTGAGTCATAGCACTGCTGGGTTTGTACCCCAAAGAGATAATAAGGAAAAAGACATGTACAAAAATATTCATAGCTGCACTCTTTGCGGTGGCAAAAATTGGAAATGAGGGGATGCCCTTCAATTGGGGAATGGCTGAACAAATTGTGGTGATGGAATACTATTGTGCTCAAAGGAATAATAAAGTGGAGGAATTCCATGGGAACTGGAACAACCTCCAGGAATTGATGCAGAGTGAGAGGAGCAAAACCAGGAGAACATTGTACACAGAGACTGATACACTGTGGCACAATCAAATGTAATGGACTTCTCCATTAGTGGCAATGCAGTGATCCTGAACAACTTGGAGGAACCTACGATAAAAACCACTATCCACATCCAGAGGAAGAACTGTGGGAGTAGAAACACTGAAGAAAAGCAACTGCTTGATTACATGGATCGAAGGGATATGGTTGGGGATGTAGACTCTAAATGAACATCCTAGTGCAAATATCAACAACATGGAAATAGGTTCTGATCAAGGACACATGTAATAACCAGTGATATTGTGTGTCAGCTATGGGAAGGTGAGGGGGGAGGGAAAGAATATGATTCTTGTAACCAAGGAATAATGTTCTAAATTGACTAAATAAAAAAATAAAAGAATAGATGCAGTATTTCAAATCTTATCTTTTGGGGGGGTGACGGTCAGAATTGCAAATCATCTTCCTCATAATAATCTTGAGATGAAAGTAGTACAAAGCTATGTTATCAATTTATATATGAGCAAACAGAGACTATGACTTACCTAAGTTCTAAAATCTGAAAGCTCATTTTTCTCCAAGACCTGTTTGGTCTGAGTGCCAAGACAATGATCTGGGGGAAAGAATCCTGGACTTTGGAGTCAGGAGAACTGGGTTCAAATCCCATCTCAGGTATTCACTAACTTTTTTCACTTTAAAATTTATTATCATATTTTTAAAATTCTTTCTTGTCATAGAAATGACAGTTGATAGTAGACAAATCAGGAAGCATTTATTAAGCACTAGCTATATGCCAGGCACTGTCTTTGACTGAGAGCCCTGATTTATTAACTCCATTTTTTTTTTACATAAAAAACATTCAGCTTCTTATGGGGAGCTGTGTGGTAAGAATCACTAAATGACATATTTTGGTTTTAATTCATTAGCATCTTAATAATATTTATGTGAGGAAACCGAGGTAGAAAAGTACATTATTTTTCTTTTTAAATTGTATTTTTTCAGATTACTCTATTACAAAAATGAATAATAAGGAAGTGGGTTTTGAGTGATAATGCATGTATAATCCAGTGGAATTTCTTGTCAGCTCCAGGAGTGGGGAGGGAAAAGGGGAGGGAGACAACACGAATGATGTAACCATTGGAAAATACAAAAAACAACACAACAAAATAAATTATATTTTATCTCAGTCACAAAGAGAAACAATTTTTAACATTTCCTTGTGTCCACTAACTGTTGAACACAAGCAAGTAAGTCACTTCATTTCTCTGAGCCTGCATTTTCTTCCATTTCATTTGTTTTGTGGCCCTAGACAGGGTGGTATAGTAGGAAGGAAGAATGTTAGATTCAGAGTCATAAAGGATGAGTTCAAATTCTGGCTCTGCTAATTCCTTCTCGTGAAACTTCATGTAAGTCCTTAGACCTCTCCATTTCCTTATGTGTATGCACCCGAAGCTACAAAAATCTCCATCTCCACATGGGCATGATCTGGCCAAAGTTGGGCAGGGCAAGGTCAGGCAAAGCAGACAGTACCACTCTCACCCTTTTGGAGATTTCTGAAGAACCAGCTCTGTGATATTAGCTTATGATAATATGGGAATGGGGTCAAGGTGAAAGTACTGCTGTCTTTTGCCTAAGTGATTGCACTCTTGGGTTAAAAACATCTGTTTCCCAAATATGGATTGGGGGACGGGGAGGACAAGACACTGTTCCACAGTCTGGCCCCCATCCCTGGAATGGATCCCTTCCCTCATCGTGTTGGCCTATCAAAATCCCCTTCCTGTAGATCTCCGTTCCAGAGCCACCTCTTCTATGAAACACTCCCAGATGAAGTAAATAAACGCCTCTTGGGGGCAGGAGCTCCATACCAGGTGCTAGAGCATGGGGATGGACTGGAATTGGGTAACACCCATGCCTCCAGTCAGCTGTGAGACCTGAAGAAAAGCAGGAATTGGGCTAAGTTGGCCTCTGTGTGTCCTGTCTGGTCATTCTTTATCTCTTCCTCCCAATGGTTGAACCAGACAGGCAAGATCCATCTAGGCACTACCCCAGAACTTCTGTGTTTATACATATCACAGGAGAAGGGAATGCTTCCAACCTCTGTTGTCAAACTAAATGAATACTTCACTATTCTGAGGGGGCAGCTGGGTAGCTCAGTGGATTGACAGCAAGGCCCAAAGATGGGAGGTCTCGGGTTCAAATCTGGCCTCTGACACTTCCTAGCTATGTGAGACCCTGGGCAAGTCACTTAACCCTCATTGCCTATCCCTTACTGCTCTTCTGCCTTAGAACCAATACACAGTATTGACTCTAAGACGGGAGGTGAGGGGTTTAAAAATTTTTTTTTTTAATTTTTAAATGAACTGCCCCCATGATGAACTCTGAGTACAAATGCAAGTATACATTTTTCACTCCTTGTGTTTTTCTTGCTTTTTGCAACATAGCTAATATGAAAATTGTTTGCACGGTCTCCCATGTTTAAGTAATAGATTGCTTACCTTCTCAATGGGTGAGGGAGAGAATTTGGAAATCGATATTTTAAAAGAATATTAAAAAGGAAACAAGTGACAATTTGTTGAAAAAGAGTTCTCTCTACATCTCATGCCTCCAAAGGGCCAAGATGGCTCCTGAGACATCACTTACTGCAGTTCAAAACTAAGTCTCAGAGAAGTTCAGCGCCCACCCCACAGTCATAGGATAGAGCTCCCAGCTCCCAGGGCAGTGTCATATTTCCCCTAGGACATCACATTGCTTTTATCTTTTAGCCTAAAAAACCCTCCCAAAACATTGGGAAAATTCCACTGTTTACCACGTCACAAGCAAGAAATGTCAGAAACAAAGTCCTTACCAGAGGGCTACCTAAAGATATTTCTAAAGCTGGAACTCTTTAAAATATGAGTGGCTTTGATGGAGCTCAATGACTGTGGCGCTAAGGGTTTTCCAATGTCCAGAGGAAAAGGGCTGGCCCCTTTGCAAAGCGCCTGGGCCTTTGGAGCCCTTTGGAGCCCATGTGCGCTGTGAGGGGCTCATCTCCAGAAGGCTCGTTACCAGGGGACCCATTGTTTTGGTTCCCAAGGCCTGGTGAAACTGTTCTATTAAGGCTCAGAAAGGGTTATGATCTATTCAGTGGAGGGAGGCCACGCTAGAGGAGGAAATCCTTGGAATACTGGATTCTGTTATGAAGGCAGTCTTGCTCACAATGCTATCTGACTTCCATATACATAGTCATTCCAGAGGAAATCTTCACATGCTGAAAAAGCCAAAGCATATTTTTATGTGAACACCGCAAGGTCAAGGGGCTTGAACCCAGCTTGCTTTCTTCCTGCCATACTTGGAGAAAGTCTAGCCAGGTGGCCCCCATAACCCTCCGCAAAGCCCAAGGAAGGAAATGAAATAGCATTTGGGTCCAGCAAGCTGAGTTTGTAGCGACCACCTTAGAAGAGGGCTTCCAGTTGGCAAAGTGCTTGACCCTCAGAGTACCTCACAAGAATTCCATGAGGTCGGTGCCATTACTGTCCCCATTTGAAAGATGAGGCGACTAAAGGTCACAACTATGTAGTGACCTCAACAGGGCCACCCAGCTAATCTGGAGAGGCAGGATTTGAACCAAGTTTCTCCTGACTTCTCTAGAAACTACAGTGAATGGCAAGGCTAGACCAGAGGAGGAATTAGCCCTCTGGAGGCTTTTTTTTAGTCCGATTGTACTGAGGAACAAGCATTGAATTGGGAGGCTGGAGACTTGGGTTTGACTCATGGATCTACCACATGCCAGCTGTGTGTGTGTGTGTGTGTGTGTGTGTGTCCTTAGACAAATCACATTCCCCCTCTTCTCTCCCCCTTCACCCTCTCTCCCTCTGAGTGTTGTTCTGTGAAAAACATGAGAGCTAATGTGAGCAAAACACTTTGTCCCCATAAAGCACTTGACCCTAAATCCCAATCATCTATGATTACCCAGCATCATTTGTATTTCTATCAAATTGAAGAGAAAAAATCCCCCCCACTCCACCCATGCCCACAACTCAGAAATATATTTATGGTGACAAATTGATTCCTGTGCCTGAAACCCAAGTCTTCTTCGGCTAGCCTTCATGGGCATTTATAATAAAAATAATTTACGGTGTAGGCTTGAGGTAAACACACACCCAGAGGGGCTTGTCTAATAGCTGTACAAGAATACCCAAACCTGCTTTTAATTTTTTTCTTTGCTTTGAAAATCAGATAGCACATTAACTTCGAGCAGTGTTGGGGCTGCATATTTTATGAGGTTTATTTGTGCCACGGATCTCTGATGGGCTCTATTTGTGGCAGAAAGTACAAACACACTGATTACAATCACCCTTTCCTACATTTAGGAGCAAAATTAATTATCTGCAAAAGCAGCAGGGCTAGATACACTCTCTGTAAGGAAATGATAATAGACAGCACCCAGATAGAATGGCTGCATTTGAGATGGGAATGGAGAAGGAAAAATGTATTCAGTTTTTCCCCAGGATTGCTTGCATGGGGGAAGAAGGTAAATGCACTTCCTCCCTCCAGATGAATGTGCCCCCTTAGATCATTCGCTCTCCCAAAGAACCCTTTCTCTTTCCTTTCTTGTATCTAAGGGGTTTTTTAATGCCTTTTGCTTTCAGATCACAGTCCTTCTCAGACATATTCTATCCACCCACCCAGGCAGTGTCTCTTCCCCACTAAAAATGATTAAGCAAAACCAACCAACACAGCAGTCCCTTATGATGACATATGTAATGTCCTGCATCCATAGCCTTTCATTTCTCCAAGGAAAGGGGTGAAGTGCACTTCCCGGAGAGATCCCCAGGACTGAAATCACCAAGAGCTAAATTCAAATTCGACCTCACTTACCAAGCTGTGTGACCCTGAGCAAGTCACTTCACCTCCATTTGCTTCAGTCTCCTCATCAGTCAAATGGGGATAACAATATTGTTGTGAGGATCAAATGTGAAAATAACTGTAAAGTGCTTATCACAGTACCTGGCCCATAGCAAGTGCTACACAAATGTGAGATGTTATTAGTATGAATTATTATTATTATTATTCTCCAGGTCCAAGATTGATTACCACAATTACAAGGTAATTGGCTTCCTGTTAGTGTTCTTTCCATTTCCATTCCATATTGCAGTCATCACATATATTGTTTTCCTGGTTATGCTAAAGGCCCTTTTCCAAGGACGTCACCCAATCAGTGCCCAACTGAAACAAAGGACAACTTTTGCACCTTACTCCCTCTGCTAGTCTTCAAACAGTGCCCTGAACCTCAGATAGCAGCTGATAATAATGGGGAAGATTATGCTTATTCTTCTAAAGCTGATGTAAGTCTGGAAACTATTCCTCTTGACCCATTTACAAATCAATGGGAAACTCCTGAAGAGAAAAGTAGCAACCCTGCTATGAAGAAATCACAGTGGGTTCCTCCGTTTCAAGTCTGTTTTTGCATTTTGTTTCAAATTTGTTTCAAAATTTGTATTCAAATTTTCCTGCTTTAGAATGATGCAGCAGAAACCAGGCTGGATTGGGAGAAACTAAAGCTTAGTCTCAAATCTTGGCTCAATGGCCTTGGGCAAGTCACTTCCCCCACCTGAAGGAGCCACGTCTGTAGAGGGTTGATGGGGCTGGATTTGCTGTCTTCCAAGACCCCTACCAACTCCAAATCTATAATACAATGATCGACATAAGTAGAAGAGACAGAATCTGAACCCAGTTCCCTTTGACATGGGCATTGTGCCCCCAGAAGCTCAGGCAAACTATGGTCAGGGAAATTCCTTTGCTCCCTTCCATCCTCCATCTCCTAGCCTAAAACATCTGATGACCCCCATAGAACCCTGAGATGCT
Organism: Monodelphis domestica; assembly: GCF_027887165.1. NCBI lineage: Eukaryota > Metazoa > Chordata > Mammalia > Didelphimorphia > Didelphidae > Monodelphis > Monodelphis domestica. Next base: position 49,726,215 of record NC_077235.1, on the reverse strand, counting down.
TGTGCTCCTTTGATCCTCCTTTAGATTTAAGAAGGACAGAGAGATGCACCTCCAGGCTACACCTCCATACTATGGGACTGTATCTCAGACATCTGTCTGTTCCCTAAAATTAAGGAATACTTTATGAGGGTCAGTCCCTCTGTCTCCAAGCAGACCCCAGTCAGATGACCCCCCCCCACTGTATGTCCGAGTGGCTACCACTCTAGTCACGTCCACATTATGACACAGCATTTATTGCAAGAGTATAAAATCCCCAGAATTGATGGATTCTGGGAGCAGCCTTCCATCTTGCTATCCTCCTAGCCCTTCTCAACATTACTTTCTAAATTAATAAATTTCTCTTTTGATTTTTAAGCTAAGTTTTGGAGTCATTGCATACTTGCAAAAGGCATCCTTCCTGGGTCCCAGGGGTGCACCTCTTCACCCCCATAACACTTTCATTAGTTGTTTCCATACTATAGCACAACTCTGTAAAATCTGCCAAAACTTTCCACTTCTTTGGCATGGCCTTGAGAGCCCACAGTCATCTCCATGCCACAATAAGGTACTATATTTAGCTATTCAGGAAAAAAAAATTTTTTTAAGAAATAGTCCAGGAGGGCAGCTGGGTGGCTCAGTGGATTGAGAGCCAGGCCTAGAGACGGAAGGTCCTGGGTTCAGATCTGGCCTCAGATACTTCCCAGCTGTGTGACCCTGGGCAAGTCACTTATCCCCCATTGCCTAGCCCTTACCACTCTTCTGCCTTGGAAGCAAGACACAGTATTGACCTCGAGAGGGAAGGTAAAGGTTTAAAAAAAGGCATAGTCCACATAAGAAGTAATCTTTGGGGGCAGGGCAAAGGCACTGTAGATTGTTAACTGCTCAAGCATACCTGTTGAGCTTGCAGGAGTGATGTAGCAATGGTCCAGGTTTCAAGATTTCTTGTGACAGCCTATGCAATGGGCGCCTTCTAAATGGTAATGGAAATGATGATTAATCTGATAGAGGCCACAGGACCCCTTGACCAGCATGCCCAATGCTCTCAAGAAGCTTTGAGGAGTAGACTCAAAGGACTCCCTGGGCCCAGGCATTCATTCCAAGTGTCCTTAATGCCTATCCAGGGCTAGAAGTGTAATCCCCCTGCAGGTGCCACTTCCCCCTTCTACCAGATGCTTTTCTCCACTGTTGTCACTGTGAACAGAAGATCACTCCCAGACCCGTATTTCACTTTTATTTTGCCAGGATCGGAAGGGACAAAGCTAACTCAGGCCTCACCCCGAATCTGTCACCGAGGCGGGAGCCTACAAAATCTTCCTCTCTTTCTTCCTTGCTCAGGAGGTTAACCCCCAAGTCTGAAAGGAAGTGGGGTGTGATCTTCTATTTTTTCCCTTAAGAATATGAAAGACATTATGCAATACCAAAAGCTATTTCTGCCCTTGGGTTGTTGTGAAGAAAGTGCCATATAAATATGAGCTCTAATTATAAATCTACAGAACTACTATGTATGCATAGACCCGAAGGAGGTCAGTGGCAGAAAGAATGGCCCCATATAGAAGGAAATTTTCATAGCAGCTCCTTTTGTGTTGGCAAAAAGCTGAAAACAAAGCAGGTGGCCAGTGATGGGGGAATAGCTGAACAAACTGTGGCTTATGAATATAATGGAATATTATTGTGCCATAAGAAATTAGAACAGGAGAAAGTCAAGGGGAAAAATCAGAGAGACTTGCACAAACCCATCCGGAACAAAGAAAGCAGAACCAGGCCCGCAATGTATACAGCGACTACAATAACACTGAAAGACAACAGAAGCCCAGTCAATTCAAATGATCAACGTTGTTTCCAAATGACTGCTGCTGGAATCCATCACCAGCCTTTCTGATAAGAATTGCTAGGTTTCTTAGTACAGAATGTGACGGGTTCTGGCAGTTGAAACTTTTCAAGCAGATAGTTCTGTTTAATTGGTCCCCCCCCACCAAGGGAAGATAGTGGGAGGGGAGAAGCATTGTTAGGCAGCAACTGTATAAAATCAAAATTCATCGATAAAATGGGATTTTTAAAAATCTCTCTTTCTGTTGCACTTTCCATTAGACAGGATCTAGTCCACACACACCTTACTGGACAGGATTTACCTTTTAAATAGTGATAAAAGGTGATGATGATGATAATAATAATAAAGGATACCAAGGTCAAAACAGGGAACGTACATTGCCCAAAGCTACACAGGTGGCAAGGGATGGTGCCCATCTTCAACACTCACGTCCTAACACTGAGTTTAGCAATAAATGCTGATTGAATGAATGGAGAAATCATAGCCCTTCCCTCAAAAAGGCTTCATAATAGAGTAGGATGGACATTATCCTCATTTAATAGGGTAGGAAACTGAGGCACAGGCAGGTGCCATTAGTTGCCTGTGGCTTCTTATTCAACAGGAAGATCTGGGATTCCAAACCAGACCAGCTTCTTGTTCCAAGTTCAGGCTCTTGCCTGACTATTATCCTGTCTTGAAATAAGAAATAAACAAAGATGGCAATAACTTGACAGCAACAAGGGCATCCTTTAAAGCCCAGGTGATGGTAGGTAAGTCATCTGCAAAACCGACAACCTCCTGCTTCTGGCAACAAATATGCCTCCTTGGGATAGGCTAACTCGGTAGGGCCAGAGCTCTGAGTTGTTTTTCCAGGAGTAGAGATGGGTCTTCATCACACCATCTAGACACTCTTACACAAACCCCCATTGTGACCAAGGACATACACGTGAAATAGCTGGGCAAGGGAATAGATGGTTCATTTTGTTTTTTCTTCTCCTATATGGAGCTAATTGGCCTGGAGAAGTCAAACCCCTACATGGCATCATTAGTAGGCTAGAGCACTGGGGGAGGGAGAGAAGGGAATTAGGAGTTGTATAGCACCTACTGTGTGCTTCAGGCATTGTGCTAAGGGCTTTATAACTATTACTTCACATGAGCCTCACAACCCAGGCAGGTAGATGCTATTGTTATCCCCATTTTATAGATTGGGAACTTGAGATAAACAGAGGTTAAGTGACTTGTCAAAGTCACACAGCTAGTACCTGTTTGAGGCTGGATTTGAACTCAAGTCTTTCTGACTCCAGGCTCAGCACTCTTATCTATTATGCTACCTGGGTACCTTAGCTAGGAATAGGGTTTAGAATCAGAAAATTTGGGTCTGAAGACTGTTTATATGATACTGCAGAGGTCTCTTGACTTCTTGGGGACTCAATTTCCTTTTCTGTAAAATTCATGGGGCTGTGCTGTTGGGCATACATTCCAAATGAAACATTTATTTTGCATTAACCATTTGCCAAGCACAGATGCTAAGCATTGGCAATAAAAATATGAGCCCAAAGAAAACCATTCTCTTCCCACCAGGAGCTTCTGCTCTAATGGAAAGACAAGGCACTAACAGGAGCTGAAAAGTCGGGACTAGGGGACCAAAGAGGGATTCTGGGAAGAAATGGCCAATAAGAGAAGGAGGATGAGAGAGGGGGAGAGGGAGAGACAGAGACAGACAGAGACAAAGAGAGACAGAGAGAGAACACAAGAGAGAGTGCTAGAAGGATGTTGCGGGGTTAGAAAGGCAGCAGCTGGAGCATGGCACAGCCCTGATCCAAGGAGGTCAAAGGGAGAAATGAAGTTCCCATACAGGCCAAGATATTGAAAGCAACACTTTGCAGAGATGGCAAATTCAAAACCCAAACTGGGAAATCAAGTGAGGAATGGAGGTCATGTTAATGTCATGAGACACTCAGAAAAGTAAAGAAACAGATCCTAAGAAGCAAAAAACAAATAAGCAAATGAGATTTTATATATAAAGTAATTAGCACAGTTCTGGGCACAATAAATGCTAATTCTGCTACTCCTTCATAAGAAGCAAATAATATGACCAAGTCAGAGAATCTTGGGGAAACAGTAAACAACCATCACAACCAAACCCAGTGTATGCAAGGACTGTGATGAGGGAAGTCAAGGCAAGAGCACTCACTACCAGCAAAAGCAGGTAGAGCTAAATGGGCCGACCATACCTCAGAGAGGCGGGGGGCTATGGGTACAGGATACTGCACATCCACTCAGGTTTGTTCATTGCGTTGGCTGTTTCAGCATGACTGTTTTGCTATTACATGGGAGGCTCACAAAGTGGGGAGGAGCATACCATACCATAAAAAAATCAACAAAACCAGAAAATATTCGTGAAAAAGCAAATAAAGTCATGGGGTTGAAAAGAACACTGAGATCTCCTCTGGTTCTGAAATTGCCTACGCTTAGGTGCTAACTGGCTAGGGCTAGAATTTGCTCATCTGTAAAGTGGAGATGATTCTATGACATATCTCCCAAGATTGTTGTGGGGGTGAAGGAGATATTATATGTGGAATGCTTTACAAACTGTAACATGCTTTAGAAATGGGAGCTGCTTGCATGATGAAATGTCTCTGATTTCTAGAGGGTTTACAAAGTGCTTTCCCCACAACAGTACTCTGCCAGCCCTTCGGTGGGGTGAATGAAAGCAGAAGTCACCCAGTGAGCCTGGGAGGTAGGCAGCACAATGATTATGAATGCCATTTCATAAATCAGGAAACTGAGGCTCAGCATCCCGATTTATGAAATGGCATTCATAATCATAAGTCAGGGGCATCAAGGGACAATAGAATCAGGGGCCACTAATCCACACATAAGGATCCCTTGCTGCACCACACTGACTTGGTTTGCAAATGTAATATTCCTTCTGTTTGATTTTATCTTTCTTGATTTTCTTCAACATTTCCCAATTACATCTGAATCTGGCTCTGGCTGCACTGGGGAGTGGCTGCTCTCAGCTGTATGTCTGACGCTTCTGGTTTCAGTCATCTCCCCAAGGTTACCCAGCTGGTAATGGTCAGAGCAAAGGTTTGAACCCATCTCCTCTTGCTGTCAATCCATCACTTTGCCCATCACCCACACAGCTCTGCTCCCAGAATCCTGTCACCAAGGTGATGATTGCGCATCTAGAGCTAACACACATCCATTTTTACTACATATGGGGTTTCTCCTGCCTTTGGAACAAATAGAAATGGCGAAAATGGAAAGGCTCCTTTTTCCTCCCTTCTGCGTTCTGTGATGCTCCTCTGCCTGAATGCACCAAGAAAGAATATGAGGAGGAGGAAAGAAAGGGAGGGTTGGGAAGCAGTGGCAGAGAGGTTGCAATTCTAAGCAACATTCAATGACGCAAATAACAAGCCCAAGTAATGAGACTGTGGGGGAGGAAGCCCCGATGCAGAGATGAATCAGTAGAGTACACAAATGAAAGTGGAAAAATACAAGTGCAAACAACCAGATGAGGAGCTCTGAGTAATTACCTTCTTGGGGGAGAGGAAAATAAGGGGCAAATCAGACAGGAAATCATAGAAAGCTTCAGGAAACTTCCGAGGTACACACCCACCCACCCCTGCAGTATAGACACTGAATGTTTCATGTAGAATCCAGAGTGTGTGTGTGTGTGTGTGTGTGTGTGAGAGAGAGAGAGAGAGAGAGAGAGAGAGAGAGAGAGAGAGAGAGAGAGAGAGAGAGAGAGAGAGAAGGATGCTTAGCATCATTTTCAGGCCTGAAAACTGCTTCCCTTCTAAAAACCAAGCCTGTGGGGCTCACCACTTTGGGGGGCACAGTGGGGCTGGAAATTGATTTCCTGGACAAGACATATTTGGCACTTGGTTTGCAGGTATATGATATGGAAAGGAATGCATGAGGATCCCGTTAATAGGGAGGGGTTCATCAAAAGAGCCACCTTCGATCATCTTTTGGGGGCAAAGAGATTTATTCCAGTGCTTGAGATGCAGATGGAGAGCCAAGGCAGAACCATTTACAACACTATCATTGGGACAGTGGCAGGTTTCCCATTAGAAATGTCCTCCAGAAACACATTGGCTTCCTTGAATGTGTTTGCTCTGGGGCTCAAGTCTGACATTTGAGAGTCTCAGTAGCTTAAAAAATAGGTGTTAAGCAAAGCCCATTTTCTGGTGGCTGTGGGGGCCTGGTTTGGTTTTGAGAACAATTAAAGATTTGGTTTATCAGGGTCTAGGGCAAAAAGGGTTAGATTAGAGACCTGGCTTTTAATCTTCTTAAACCCTTACTTTGTCTCAGTAACAACTCAATCAGCCAGAGAGGACTAGGCAAACAGAGTTAAGTGACTGGCCCAGGGTCACACAGCTAGGAAGTGTCTAGGATCAAATTTGAACCCAGATCCTCCCAACTCCAAGCCTGGAGCTCTATCTACTGAATCACCTAGCTGCCCTCCTGGCTTTAAATCACCAATTTGCAGTGAGATCTCAAGCAAATCATTTCACCTTTTTTGAGCCTTAGCAACATACTCTGTAAAATGTTGCGAATACAATTTGTATTTACTTGCCCACAGGGCTGTTGTGGGGAAGGTACAACAATTATGTAACAATTGCAAGGAACATGTGAGCTACTACTTCTACTAGAGTTATCTAAGATTATAGCAGCTAGGTGGGCCAGTGGATAACAGCACTAAAGTCTGGAGTCAAGAAGACTATATGTTTCTGAGTCCAAATCCCATCTCAGGCATTTACTAGCTGTGTGACCTTGGGCAAGTCACTTGGCCCAATTTGCCTCAGTTTCTGCATCTGTTAAATGAGCTGGAGAAGGAAGGAAACTACAAACTACTACAGTATCTCTGCCAAGAAAACCCTAGGGAGCAACTGGTTGGATCCATAAATTGAGAGACAGACCTAGAGATAGGAGGTCCTGGATTCAAATGTGAGCTCAGAAACTGCCTAGCTGTGTGAGCCTGGACAAGTCACTTAACCCCTTAGCCCTTAGTGCTCTTCTGCCTTGAAACCAATATATAGTATTGATTCTGAGATAGACAGTAAAGGTATTAATAAATTGAAAAAAAGAAAACCCCAAATGGGATCACATAGTCAAACATAACTGAAAGAGAACTAAGCAACAAAAGCAAGATCACTAATAAACATGACAGCTGGACTAAATGATCTCTGAGGCTTCTTATAGCTCTGACATTCTGTGGTTTTCTCGGCAGCCTTTACACTGTAGCTAAGTAAAACAATAGAAGCAGCACTATGGAAAGAGGGTTGGCTTCACAGCAAGGAAGACTGGTTCAAGCAATGTCTGGAACACATAAGGATTCTGTGACTTGGGGCAAGTCACTAAATTCTCTAATGTAACTAGGAAATTCTCTCAGTTTTAAAGAAATTGGCAACTTGCCCTAGTGGAGGGAGTTTCTTCACCTGGCTATTCCTCCCAGAAATGAAATCACAACGTCCAGTCCCTGTAGAGAATACTGGAGTTTGTGGATTGGAAAACCTTTATCCCAATCAAAATGATCTGGAAATCTTAGGCAAGTCCCTCCTTCCTGGGTCTCAGTTAAAATAAGGCAGCTTGATAAAGTGCTATCCAGGGCCCTTTCTGGCTATAAAGCCCCATGATCCCATGCACTACAATTAGAATTACCACGTCTCTTTCGAGAGGGTCTTCTAATGCCAAAGGCATACTCTGTACAACCGCCCTGTGACTATGGTCAAGTAAACACGATTTCTCCCATTGTGAAGGACCCCCCCCCCCCAGGTTCAAGAGATATATGCCTTGACCAGGGTTATATAGCTAATAAATGGCATGGCTAGGACTTAGGCAGACATCAGAACTCGAAGGCCAGAGCTCTCTACAGCTGCATGTACCAAAATGTAACAGCTACATTCACTCAGAAAAGCAAAGGCCTCCCTCTCCTAATAGGACCGGATCACAGATGCCATCTAATCCAGCACTCATGTTATTCAGCTGATAAGCCTCTAAGGGTGGGATTTGAACCCAGGTCCTCCAGCCTCCATGTCCAATGCACTGTCTTTTATAATCCCGTAGGGCCCACTACCCTTGTGTCAGACAATCCAGTATGGTAGGTATCTAGGACACTGGGGGTCTCTCCTGATGTAGCCAGACGCTTTCAAAGTCTCCGGAATGACCATTTGCTAAGTGCCCTCTGGTCTCAGCTACAGGCTACCTTTGCCCAGAACTGACAGAAAATTCACCTTCTCAGAAATGGGAAAGGAAAGAGTTAAAGGCAGACAGTGATGCATGTGTCTGTGCCTGGGGCATCCTGAGGGTCTGATAACCTGCATGCAGCTAAGTGTTCTGGGCTCTCCACTGAGATTCCCCCTATGCCTCCAGAAATCTCAGCCTGTCCTCTGCACCCAGTTCCCTCTGAGACACAGGCTGAGAATTGTACTGTCAGGGACTGCTTTCTGCCATTTGAGACAAAGCACCAGGAGTCACTGATCCTAAAAGCAAAAACAATGCATTTATTTGACATATAATACAAAATAAGACCCTAAGCTCTATGGCATTAAAAAAATCCCAGGCTTAGAGGAACTAAGAAAGAGCTGGCATGGGTTCTAATTACCAAGCAAGCTACACACTCAATGGCCTTGGAAGACAAAAAAAAACCCTCCTCTCTTGGCTGGGCCTCAGTTGTCTCCTTTGGCTAAGGAGAGAACTAGGCATGATCCCGTTACTTTAGATTTTTCTTTAAATTTCTAATAATTGAAATATGAATAATTCAGAGGATGGGAAGACGTGAATTATAAAACAAAAAGAACCAGGAAAAAAACCAAAACAATGACCTCAACAACAGAAATGGTGAGATCACAGAAAACAAAATTTCAAAATGAACCTTCTGTAATATTCTATTGATCAAGTTTGGCTCCAAAAAAGAGAAGCGCAAATGTACCTTCTTTCTTTTCTGGCAGAGGTGGAAGGCTGCGATGTGGAGAAAGAGTGTGGCCTGTTTGGTGGGATCGACATATATGGTGGTTATTTTTACTGAGTTGTTTTCCTCCTCCTCCAACTCTTAGTTTTCATCCTTTACTACAAGGAATGGCTCTCTTTCTGTTTGGGGTGGGAGGAGGCTTCATTTGGAAATTAAAGTGAGATAAAAACAAAAGATATCAAGATTTGCTCATCTAATACTTGAGCCCAAATTTGCCCTTAATTCTTTTACTCTCTTAATAGCATTGGTGGGATGGGAGGAGTAGAGGCAAGGGTTGGAAATACTGGTCCACTGGTGGTCAGTACCTCCAAGGAGTCCTACAATAGAACAGTTATTTTGGTCTTCTTACTCAATTCAGGAACATTAATCACCCCCTTTGCATAAGTTTTGGGTCATACAGAAGTAAAAAACATACTAAAAAATCATCCCCTACCCTCAAATGGTTTCCAGGTTAGCTTCACTGCAGGCTATTCAGAATGGTTTTCTGTTGGGTTTTTTGGCAGCATGGTCTGGTGAAAATTGCACTCAATTTGAACTCAGGATATCTTAACTTGAATCCCAGCTCAAACTTACTAGCTCTGGGACTCTGGACAAATGATTTCCCATTTCTGAGTCTTGGTTCTCCTCTCAAGATGAAGTCAGTCATACTCTTATCACCTACTTCCCTGGCTGTTCAGAAAGTGCTTTGCAAACCCTAAAGATCTTGGGAAATATGAGCTCTTTAAGATGCAAGTGACTTTTATTTTTCTCATGTCTACATCTACACACTGGGTCCCTGATTCAGGTCCTGAATTATAGAGCAGTAAGGAAAATTATTTGCCACTGAGGAATGAGACTGGTACATAGAATATTTCATTCATTGTCCAGGAAAATATTTTCTTAGCATATATGTTGGAAGGACTTCTACAGTGGCAGGGGCAATCTGAGCAGCTCTTTAGGGCCATCCTCAGAACCCTTCAACACTGAGAGTTGTTCCGCTCAAAGTAATTCATGTGGCGATGAATTATAGAACCTGAGGGTCTTAGAGTTGGGGAGGGATCTTGAAGTCATCTGGTCCAATTTGGGTTTAAACAAAAATGTCCTTATAAGCTCTCTGGATGAGGAGAGCCCCTCCTTGAAGGACATAGTGATGCCCTGGCAAAAATAATTTCATGCCCTATTATTCCCAGGCTCCCCATTTGGAACTTGAATGTGTGGAGCGGTAGCTTTGACTATCAACACTCCCCTGCACAACTCTGTGCAGAGCAGGCACTATGCTCAGGTAAGACCAGGTCCCTGCCCTCATAGACCCAGATGTCTCTAGGGGACATAACAAGTACTACACAGCAAAAATGAGAAGTGGACCAGGGCACTCCAAAACTGAGAGTTTGGGGAAATCTAGGGGCCAAGGGTGTTGCTGACAGAGAAATCATGGGAAGTATTTCATGATGTAGGTGGTATGTGAATTAGACTTTAAAGGAAGGGTAAGAATTAAGAGAGAGACAGAAAATCAGAGAGAGAGAGAACATGAATGAGGCATAGGGCACAGAGTTAATGAAGGAGAAGAGACGGTGGGAAAACATCGATGGCCCTCTGGGGACAGAGTGGCTCCACTTGGCTTGGGCACAAAATACATGGAAGGACCACAAGGTAAGCCTGGAGAAAGTAGGGTGGACAGGTCTTGGGGAGTGCAGAGGTCCTTAAATGCCTGGCAAAAGAATCTTCCATTTACTCAGGGGTAACAGGGAGGCACTGAAGATTTTTTAGCAGAAGGGGGAGGGGAAGAAACAGCTCCACGCTAGGAAGATCACTATGAATTGGAGGAGCAGTGAGATTGTCTCCTAAAATGATAAACAATTATGGATAATATACTGAAAAAATATCAGAAGGATAAGAATTAGTAATAACTAAGCTAAAGGAATGCCAGGCTAACCTCATACAGCTGGCTTAAAAATGGTTTTTGCCATCTGCTCTGTGCACATGTTCTCTAAGGAAAGCTAAACCGTCCCTAAACTTCAGCTTCCAGCTTGAAAGTCAGGGAAGAATGGGTGGCGTAGTGTCCAAAGCCATTTTTAACTCTGTGACCAGTAAGGTCATCCCACACCACCCCAACCCCAGATCACCTTAGCATGAGCGTGCCAGCTGAATTTCATCCCTAAAGGTTTAGTAAAGTACTCACTGTGGCAGTGAGTTTTCCTCCATTCTTCTGAACATGCAGGATGGCATCTCGGATCAGGGTGAAGAGACTGAGTAGGACATGTTCCATGTCATAAATTCGATACATGCCTTTCACAAGCTCTTCTAGGGAGCTGATGTATTCTCTCCAATATTTGTCTATCTCTACAACGTTAGCAAGACATCCTTGCATGACAGAACTGCAGTGGCCAGCACAAGGTTTGGCCATCGCCAATCCCTGGCAATAAGAACAGTACCACATTTTGAGGAGCATCCGGCCACAGTCCTTGCTGAACTTTAAGTGGTCAGTTGTGTTGATCACTTCAATTCCGAGATTCAGGGCCTGGAGAAAGACTCGAGTTGTCTGCAGTGACTTGGACATCTGGGTCATGATGATCTTTGGGTAATGTCCAAAGGCTTGGAGGTTCCGCCTTGCCCCACGAAGGCATTCAGCCATTTCCAAGGAGACCTCAGGGAAGCCAGGGTTAATCAGGTGTGAATAGATCACAGGAAACAAACTGTCAAAGAGTTCGTTGACCATATCATTGACATGGATGTCAGAGCCAAGGATGTAGAGGGAGACATCTGTGAAAAATTTACCCACAAATTTGAAGGTTTGGGGGGCCATACTGGAGTACTGGTTTCTGAACATGGTGTTGGTATAGTTCTTGGCATGCCGGACCACAACCTCAAAGGCTTCTGAAAAACAAATAAAGTCTAAATTAGAAAATCTAGGGTACAAATCCATAAGAAATGCCTCCATGTGGGGGGACAGCTAGGTGTCTCAGTGGATTGAGAGCCAGACCAAGAGATGGAAGGTCCTGGGTATAAATGTGACCTCAGATACTCCCTAGCTATGTGACCCTGGGCAAGTCACTTAACCCCCCCATTGCCTAGGCCTTACTTCTCTTCTGCCTTGGAACTGATACATAGTATCAATCCTAAAATGGAAAGTAAGGGTTTGAAAAAAAGGAATGTCTCCCTTTGTATGATGATTAAGGTACAATTTGCCTTCAGATCATCTACTCATATCCATTCTGCTTTTGTCTGTGCTCCTATATTTGTTTGCTTCTCTGAAGCAACACCATTCATAGGCCAGGAAGGCCAACAATCTAACTTACCCATGAATTCTTAAACAAAGCAATTACATTTCACGTGATAAAAACCAGGGTTCCAGTTAACATTTAAGCTTTTTGTGACAATATTGATTTAAAATACTCTAAATGAGAAGTTATGTCTCTCCTATTGATTTATTTGGTTAAATAGGAATTCTATTTCCAGACTTTTCATTTTTAGACAGATAAATACTTGAGCACCAACTAACATCACATAACCTCATGAAGTAGTCAAGCTTGTGAAGCCCCAGAGGAAAGGCAAGCTCTGACCCTGGCATAAGAGCTATCAAGAATGTAATGATTCCTTGTAGATTTTCTCCAGATAGTTCCTGGGTGAACTGACAGATTAGATTGTCAGTACTAGAAATGGAATCTATTCACAGAAAGGATGGTGGATGGAAAGCAAATCCACGCACCTACCTGCCCATCTCAGTATGTGGTATCAAGAATGGGGTGGAGATTTCAAAGGGTACCTCTAGTATTTTTAGGCTCAACAGCTGGAAGGATAACTAAGCTTCTTTGGGGCACTCAGTTCCCACAATGCTCTATGGAGACCACTGTTTATGATTGCATCTGCTGCTGCTCTCACTTGCCATAAAGGCCAATTAGTGCCATTGGCTAGAGATGGATAGAGAGAGTTTTAATCATCTTATTTCTCCAAAACTGTCTGACGGGGCACTAAACAAAACTTCTTGTCCTTTAAAGACCCACGTTTACACTCCTCTTTTAAAAAAAAGAAAATATTTGGAAAAGAAACAAGTGTGCGTGTGTATGTAACAGCAAATCACCCAATTGTCCAATTGCCGAAGTCATTTACATTCGACTCAGTCCTTTCTTTCATTAGCTTACTTCCACAGAGCAAAGGTCCATGACAGATGTGCTCCAGACAATCCCAATTCATGAGCCTTGAAAAATCAGATGACTTCCCCTTGTGTCTTGCCTAGGAAGCTGTGTTCCAACAGCTTCTTGGGCTCACTTAGCCCAACAGGCCTGTTACTGAAAACACAAGGGCCACTCCAGTTTACTTGCACCATCTGGCCCAGATTCTCTCCTCCCCCTCCCCCCCCCCCTCCTCCAAGGTTGTAAAACACTGCCCCTGTATTCCTGGGTTTACTATATTCACAGCAAGTTATGAAGATGGCAAGGCAAGCCAGCTAGGCTTCCAACTTTCATTTAGAATGGTCAGCTTCTTGGGGGAAATGAAGGGACTCCGCATTCAGAGTCAAGAGATGTGGGACTGAATCCATTTCCAACCCTTAACAATTGCTCACAGGGTACTCTCCTGAGCTTCGGGTTCATCGGTAAACTGGGGAGGCTCATCCTGGCCTCTTTCACCAGGTGATTAGAAGGAAAGTGCTGTCAGGGTATTGAGGAAAGCAGTAAGGTACTCCCAGACTGGTATTTTTCTATTCCATAGCAATCTTTGACTCCACAAAACGTGGAACCACTAGATTTTCGAGTCAGAAGGAGTCAGGTTCTTATAGTCTCTGACCTGGCACGTATGACCAAGAGATCAGCTCAAAGAAGTAGCACCAAAGAGGAAACTTAAAAACCTAGCACAGGGGACCCTCTCAAAAACACAGCCCAGAGCTCTGGGCAAAGGGAAAAGCCACCTGATACAGGAAACTGATTCAAGAAAGCTATACGTTGTCATGAAGAGATCTCACCTGACTTTTACTTTCTTTGCTTTAGGAACAGCCAGATCTGCAGGCAGTGAGACAAACTCTAACATCAACCTAGTGGGTCTGGCTCTTCCTGCTTCTATCTGCTGCCTTCAGAAGGTTCAGAGGGAAGAAAGTCATACAGCCCTGAGTACTATAGCCCACAGCTGCTGCCTTACAGCCTCCTGCACTCTTCACTCAGGTGCCCTAACTTAGCTTTCCTCCAGGAATAACAGGGGAGACCCTAAAGGTCATCTAGGCTCACAAAACAACATCTCCAAATGTGAAAATTCCCAATAAGAAAGCAGCTTGGTATAATAAATAAGAGAACTGGAAGTGGGGTCTGGAATACTCAAGTTAGAATCCCACTTCAGTCTGCCGTATTTTTCCTTATCTTTAAAAGGATGGGAATAATAGCACCTATCTCCTAGAGTCATAATTCATACAAAGTCCTTTGCTATGTGTAAAATATTAGATTTATAATATATCTGCATCTGTGTATGTATATACCTTATATATAAAGTATATGTATGCTTTGTAAGTGCATACATCATATAGAAATAAATTATAATTTTAAGGAACTATATTTATAATTTTTATTTTTATTATTTACATAAAAGCACTTACATATTGGTCTTTGTTGTAAGAGCACACTCATAAAAAAATCAAAACCCTCAAATAAAACCATAAATACACTGATGTGAAAAAATATTCATATGATTTTTAAGAAATTAAGGTAATAGTATTTTAAATATATATTTCAAAATTTTAGTTATTCTTAAAATGCAAAGGATAAATGGTCTTCATATGTATTTTACAAAAATACAATCTACTTGAAAAATATTCCTACCTGTAGTTCAATTATTTTTCAAATTAAAAAGATCTAATTTCAAAATTATAAAAATTTAGCATTCTCTTGACAAAAAAAAGCAGCTGCATTTTTAGTAATTATATTTAAATATTGTATTATGAACATTGCATTTTGTACATATTCAAATGCAATGTGAGCTTTAATACTGTGATATAGTTAAGTTTGGGTTTTTACAATTAATTTTTTAAAATTAATTTTAAGCATAAACCTGCACTAAACATTTCTGGTACACCCTGTAAAAATGGTAAGCATTATTGTGATTTTTCCCCCCAAGATGTAATTTAAAAAGCAGAAACATTCAATGTATGTAGCAAAAATGTTTACAAAGCATTCTATGAAGCTAAAACTCTATCCTGCATACCTTTATTTTCTTGCAGAAAAGAATTCACTAAATGTTTATTAAATAGGCCTGATATAGTTGTACTGAGAGGCAGCTAGAAAATGTAAATATGGAGATTCAGTTTTGTATACAGCATCCTCTTTCTGTTGTCTGCTAAGTAGAAGGAAATGACTTTTCCTGGGGTTTCAATTCAGGATTAACATAAAATAAGATGAAAGAGAGATGCAGCTTGGTATTATGGATAGAGAACACTCCTCAGAAAGACCAGCATTCAAGCCCCTTCCCAGGCCCAAAGCCACATCCTGGCTGTGTGTCTGTGAGCCAGTTACTACCCTCTCAGTGCTGAAGCAAATGTCTAAGATTACAAATTTCTCATCTGCATTGATAATTTCCTATTCCACTGAAATCACAGGTTTGGACTTCACTTCCACTCATTCCGCCCCCCTCCCCCGTCGGCCCCCCTTTCCCAAAGGGGCCGCTATGTGCCAGGCAGTATATTGGGTGCTTGGGGGGGGGGGGATAAAGGCAAAAGCAAACCATTTTATTGGGGCAACACAACAGGTATAGAGATAAGTCAATACGAAATCATTTGAGGAGGAAGAGTGCATTAACAAGCGGGAGGGGGGTAGGGTGGGGGTGGGGGTGGAGTCATAGGAGCTCAGGATTTTGACAGGCAGAGCTGTGGATTTTCCAGTGCATTCCAGGAATAGGGGGGAGCTAGTGCACCCTAAGATAGGCTGGAGGTGGAATGCAAATTTAGGGGGGACAGCTAGCCAGCCGGTTTGTCTAGAATGTGCCATTCCCATCCACTTCAGGGGGCCAAGCAGCTGCATTGCACGTAATTGCTCACGGAAGCCCCCCTCCCCTCCCCCGGCGCCTCATAGCAACCAGCAGCAGGTGCAGAGGGATGCTCAGCTTTTCTCCCCTCCTGCAACCTGGGTTTTCGGAGGCTCCAGCGGCTGTTGGCGGATCCGAGCATTGATTTTATTTGCCTAGGATCGACCGTGAAGCGCATCTGACGGTGTGTTATTTGGGGAAGGGGAGGAGGAGGGGGGAAAGGGGGGCTTTTTTTTTCTCAAAGAGTTTTCCCGAGGGGCGGGGGAGTGAACGTCTCCAAGTCCCTGCAGCCGGGCTCTTTGGGTTGGAGCACGGCATAGGAACGGTTTGCACAAAAGGGAGAACGGAGAAGAAAAGGGAGAGGGGGCCGCGGAGAGGTGAGAGGGGAGACGGAAGGGGGAGCGCGGAGCGGGGAGAGACTGAGGGGCGAGAGGGGAGAAGGGGGAGGCTGAGGGGCGAGACGGAAAGCTATCGCACCCTGGGGAGTAGGGGCACACGATTCTCCTTCCCGGCTTGCGGGAGAGAGGGGGAGGGGGAGGGGGCAAGCGGAGCGGGGGCGGAGTGGGGGTGGGGGAGTCCAGCCCCGCAAGGCCAAGGCCAACGGCCACGCCAGCGGCGGCGGCGGCGGCGGCGGCGGCGGCGGCGGCGGCGGCGGCGGCGGCGGCGGCAGCGGCGGCGCGCTCGCGGGGATGCGCAGGCGCATAGATCCCTAGCGCCTCTCTACTGCCTAGCAGCCAGCCCCGCAGTCTGAGTAACTGACTGGCTGAGCAGCGGGAGGAGCGGCTTGCTGACTCGCTCACTCGCGTTCAGCCTCCAGCTCAGACGCCTGCCCGATCTCATTCTCGCTCTCGCTCTCTTTCTCTTCAGTCGCTGTAGCCGCCGCTCCACAGCTGCCCGTGCCTGGCCGGCTCTCCGGCTTTTCGGCTACGGCCTTCTCGTCGCCGCAGCCTTAGCAGCCAAGTGCCGCTGTCGCAGCCGCCGCCACAGCCGCCGCCGCCGCCGCCGCCGTCACCGCAGCGGCTTCAGCCCGGGCCTCGGCTCCACCGCCGCCGCCGCGGCAACTACCGGTACCGCGCGGCCCTGCCGCATCAGCCCCATCACCGATCGGGCTCCCGGCTCCTCGGCCAACGTTTCAGGCTTCAGCAGCTCAGCCCCAGCGGCCGTCACCATGACTTACAATTTCAAGCCTGGAGATCTGATCTTCGCCAAGATGAAGGGCTACCCCCATTGGCCTGCCAGAGTGGACGAGGTCCCCGATGATGTGGTAAAGCCCCCACATAATAAGCTGCTCATTTTCTTCTTCGGTACTCACGAGACAGCCTTCCTGGCGCCCAAAGACATCTTTCCTTACTCTGAGAACAAGGCCAAGTACGGCAAACCCAACAAGAGACGGGGCTTTAACGAAGGCCTGTGGGAGATTGATCATAACCCCCGTGTGAAGCCCTTCAAGAAGCGGCCTGTTGCCTACACTGAGATGGAAGGTGGAAAAAAGGAGGGGTCCTCTTCCAAGGGAGATGGAGAGGGGAAACCGAGGTATGGCGGTATACCTCCCAAGTCTGCTGCTGCAGCCTCTGCATCTTCCTCAGCCACTGCATCCACTGCAGGTGCTCCCAGAGGGAGAAAGAGAAAAGCCGAGAAGTCCATTGAAGCTGAGGAGATAGAGGGTGCCAAGGCCACCACATCCACTACCACCATGGCTCCCCAGGTGAGTCCCAAAAAGGGGAAACCCTGGCCACCTCCCTCCCCTACCCCTGCTGCAGTTAGGATGAACAATCCTAAAGGGAAAGCTAAGATGTACAAGCTGACCAATCCCGGAGAAGGGGAAGGGGCTCCTGAGGAGGATAAGAGCAAGAAAAAGGGGCAGGAAGAAAAACCACCCAAAAAGCAGCTGAGAAAGGAGGAGGAGAGCGAGAAGGAGGAAGATAAGCCTAAAAAAGATCCTGGCAAAAAAGAAATGAAGAAAGAAGTTGACCCAAAAAGAAAACTTGTGAAAGCAAGTATGGCGGCTGGCGGCATCGCTTCCGACTCTGAGGAGGAGGGGGAAGAACAAGAAGGTGAAAGGAAAAGAAGATTATCTCGGAACTTTGAAGTTGTACACAGAAAGGGAGCGTTAAAGGGCCAGTTTGAGAAAGAAGAAGAAGCGGAGGCGGAACCCCAAACCGCTTGTAACCTTCAGTAAAAAAAATTTTGAAAAAAGAAGAAAAAACCATCTATGGGGCTCAAAACAAAGTAAATTCAAGTGAAGCACCCAAGAGATGACCATCCTGTGACACCCAGAGGCCTGTTTTTCCCACCCCAGTGAAAAAGTCTTGTTCCTGTGTTGAAAAGTTTTTGAGGACTTTAGTGTTTCTTTTTTTGTTTTGACTGTTAAATAAGTTCTTCTGAGGCACATTCTACCTTTCCTGCAGGTGTTTCTTTACTTAGCTTCAAAAAGGGACTGTTTGTTTGAAAGCAACAAGCTTTGAGTTCAGAAGATGGTTCTACATCAAGAATTGGAGACTTTAAAAGGTGACTTTTTAAGCTAGGTACTGAACTGGAATTGCCATCTACTGCACCCCTGAAAAGGGGCAAAGTTGTGCCCTTTGGTGTTTCTTTGCGCTTTAATCGTTTACTGTTTTGTGGCTGTACTTTTTGTTTACACAAATCCTTGACTTTTCTAAATGATATTTGGTACTATTTTAAAAACAGGTTGCAATTGGCATTAACTTAGTACTTCTAGTACAGCTAAATTAAAGTGGTAGAGATTATTCAGCAAATCTGTCTCTTTTATTATTTCTGGGACCTTTTGGGGGGAGGGTTCCCTTTGGGGGAGGTGGGGAGGTCACAGAATGGTCAGGGGAGGCCCTTAGTTACCAATACCTCTAAGTTGTTTGGGAGGGTCCCAAGTGCCAACCTTTACCCTGATGGTATAGTATCTTCCTATACTGGCCCCGGGATGGAGCCCGAACCAGGAATTTCCAAGGGTGGAGGGAGTCTCAGGGTGGTTGGGGAAACTTTCCTATTTCGGGAAGCAAAAAAGGGTCCTGCCTGGGAGGGTTTCACACAGGGAGGAGGCTGGAACATCCTGCAGTAAGCCATAATTGGTTTGGGAGAGTGGAGTTGCGGACCAGGCAGAGAAAGCAGTTTCCAGAACCGAAGCAAGAAAAGATGGAGGCATCTGGATCAAGAAGATGGTTCAAGGTGAGCAAGCAACGTGGGTGGTCTTGGGTGGGGTTGAATAGGTTTAGAAGTGGAGGAGGAACAAGAATTTTCAAGATGAGACTTACATTTTTAAAAGCATAGCTTAATAAAAGGTATAAAATAAGGGGTAAGGGAAGGAAATTAGCATTTTCTCATCACCTACTAAGTGCTAGGCACTTTACAAAACATCTCATTTGGTCCTCCCAAGAGCCCTGGGAAATAGGGATTCTTATTGTCCCCATTTTTCACTTAAGGAGGCACACAGAAGCTAAGTGACTATCCCATAGTTACACAGCTTATAAAATTGAGGCCAAATTTGTAGTCATGTCTTCCTGACTCCAGGACCAGTGTTCTCTGATGCAACACAGCTCCTGTGCCATTTTTGTCCCTAGCTTTCCTTAAATCATCCATTGAGGACAATTCCTAATACAAAAAGAGTGCTTTCTTAGGGTCTTTAAAATTTTTACCAAAAATAGTACAAAATTCCAAGTTTTGTCCTTTGCTGAAATTCTATGTTGGGCAAAGGATGACTTCCAACCTCTTTTTTCTAGGCAGTTCATCAAATTTTAGCAGGCAACAGATTGGGGGCACTCTTTTCAGTTGGATTACAACCTCTACATGTTTTCCATTGCCCCTTAGGCCCCCTTTGCTTCTACTGAAATGGTAATAGTCATGCTTTTTAAAAGCAACTCTTAAGTGAACTTTAGATTATGATTCTTGTAAAATTTTTTCCATTTGATCATACCAAAAACTGAGGTACTTTATGGGGTTTACTTTTTACAGATTAAGAAATTGAGGTTTAGGAAGGTTGGATGAATTGCTTAAGGTAGCACAGGTAGTAAGTGATAGAGTTGAGGTCTGAATACTCAATTTCCTGAACTTGAAGCCCAGAATTTTTCATTATACCATGATGTCTCTCATTTTTAATGAAGTATCTATTTAACTTACAGACTTATAGGATCTCTGTGGGGGGAAATAATGATTTTAAAAAGGTCAGTATTTGGAAAGAACTCATTCCTTGGTATTCTTGCAATAATAGATATAGGTCAGAAAATAGGTCTAGTTTAGACAGAAAGAGAAGATGCATATTTTTTTTAAAACCCTTACCTTCCGTCTTGGAGTCAATACTGGGTATTGGCTCCAAGGCAGAAGAGTGGTAAGGGCTAGGCAATGGGGGTCAAGTGACTTGCCCAGGGTCACACAGCTGGGAAGTGGCTGAGGCCAGATTTGAACCTAGGACCTCCCATCTCTAGGGCTGGCTCTCAATCCACTGAGCTACCCAGCTGCCCCCAAGATGCATATTTAAGAGAGTGAGAGAAACCCTTTTTTGGAAAGGGAGCAGAAAAAAAAGGAAATTAACAAATATTAATGAACAGAACTTCCTGAGGCGGGGGAGGGGGGTGTCTTCCTTGATAGAAATGGAAAAAGGAAAGGAAATATATAAACATAAAAGGAGAGAAAGAGAACTAATGAACAAAATCCTAAAGAGAAAGGTAACAAATGAAAAAAGGGAATCAGAAGAAAAGAGCTAGTGGGAACAGTGCTACCATAAAAAAGACTAAAATATCTAAAGGAATATAATACTGTTGTTACAGCACAAGAGAGGAAGGAAAGCATACCTTAAAAACAGTCTCAGAGACAGATTGAGGCAAATGTAAACCTAACTCAACTTTAATGTAAATGGATTGAATAATCCAATAAGATAGAAAAGAGTGACAGATGATATAAGAAAAGAAAACCCTATAATTTGTGGCTTACAAGAAACATTAAAAAAATTAAAATTAAAACAAAAAACAAAATAAAATGGTGTGGGCAAAAAATTTACTATGTAGCAAGTGAACTTTAAAAAGTAGGAGTTGCCGTCATGCTATCAGACAAAACAAAAATAAACATTTTAAAAATGAAAAGGGATAAACAAGGAAACAATGATATGCATAAAGGAACCATAGACAACAAACCAATACTAATAAATGCATATGTTCCAAATGATTTAGCATCCAAATTCATAAGTGAAACATCAGAGCTTCAAGAAGACATAGACAGTAACACAAGTTACAAAACATCACTTGCTCAGTTTTGGATAAGTCTTATCAGGTTAAAAAAGGAAAATATGGAACTGAACAAATTGTTGGAGTTAAAAAGACTTATGTCATCTTCCAAATGATAAGGCAAAAGAATATACATATTTCTCTGCACTATACGAAACTGATACCAAAAAATGATCACGTATTAGGGTATAGAGATACTGCAAAAAATAGGAAAAGGTTCATATGCAATAAAAACAGAAATTGGCATAGGGACCACAGATACCCTAATGGAGACTTAACAATGAATTCTTAAATAATAGACATGTCAAAGAACAAATCGCAAAAGCAATTAATAATCATGAGGAAGAAAATCATAATGATGAAACAATAAGATTTCTGGAATGCACCTAAAGCAGTACTCGGGGGAGAAACCATATTATAATCATACATTAACAAAATAGAAAAAAAGATAATGAACTGAATATATTTTTAAAATTTAGAAAATCAACAAATAAACCTAAAATGAGCACTCAAAGAGGATATTAAAAATTAAAAGAGGAAACTGATGAATTAGAAACAAAAAATATCAGAAATGATTTTTAAACCAAAAACTTGCTTTTTGAAAAGAGTAATAAAATTAATAAATCCTTAGCTAATCTGATTAAGAAAAAGTAGTAGAAAATAAAATCAATAAAATAGCAAGTAATTAAGGTAAAATTATATCAAAACCTGAAGAAATAATAATCATAAATAATAATCATGGCATATTATGCATAGTTATATGCCAGAAAAACTGAAAACAGAAAAGAACTGGAAGAATATCTCCAAATATATAAAATGCTAAAATTATCAGAAGACTACAGAGATCTTAACCCAACATCAGAAAAGGAAATGGATCTAGCTATAAAGGAACTATCAAAGAAAAAACTCCAGGATAATTTTATCAATATTTTAAAGAAAAAGTTAGTACCCATACTTTACAAATAATTTTCAAAAATTATGAAAGAAAACACTCTACCAGAATCTTTCTATAAGACACACATGTTACCTAATGTTTCTATATTAATTATATAATATATATATACTTAATACCTAAACCAAAGAGTGATATAACAAAGAAAGAAAACTATAGTTCAATATTATTAATGAACATTGACTCAAAACTTTTAAACAAAATCTTATCAAACAGGCTACAATTATTTTATTCAAGAAATCCTTCATTATGATCAAATGAAATTCATACTGGGATACAAAAGTATTTCAATGTTAGGAAAACAACCAACATACGTGATCATATTAAAAACCAAAAAATTCAAAACCACATGATCATCTCAATGGATGCAGAAAGAGCCTTTGACAAATTACAACAACTTTTTTATTCTAAATATCACACAAAGTATAGGCATAGAGGGATCTTTTATTAATACCATATTTCTATTAACACCATAAAAAATATCTAAAACTAAATTCAATGGAGATATACCAGAACTATTTCTAATAAATATGAAAATGAAGCAAAGATGCTCACTCTTCCCACTATTATTTTATGTAGTTCTAGAAATGCTAACAGCAATCAGACAGGAAAAAGGAATTAAATATATAAAGACAGGTAAAAAGGACATAAAACGTTCTCTGTTTGCTACCAGTATTATGGTTTACTTGGAAAATCCTAGGAAATCAGCAAAGATTAAGACACCAATTTAAGCAGATTTGTAGGTTACAAATTAAATGAACATCATGTCTATAAGATAGTAATGAAACACAAAAAAAAAAATAGAAGAAATCTCATTCCTAATAACTACAAAACGCATAAAATATCTGGGGATCAGCCTTCCAAAACACACAAGATTTATGGATTCAATCTCAAAGCATTCCTTAAAGACGTAAGGAACAACTTAAATAGCTGGAGGAATAGTCAGTGTTCATGCCTGGGTCATGACAACTCTACCAAACTTAATTTATAGTTTTAATGCTATACCAATCAAATTTCCAAGGGGATACTTTATAGACCTTAATAAAATAATAACAAAATTCACTTGGAAAAACAAAAGATATAGAATATCAATGGAAATGATGAAAAGAGGTAAGGGTGATGGAGGAATAGCATTTTCAGACTCCAAACTATATTAGAAAGCAGCAATCATCAAAACCATCGGTATTGATTAAAGAAAAGAGATAGATCAACAGAAGAGACTACACAAGGGAGATTCAGAAGCAATAGAACATAATAATCCAGTGTTTGACAAAGTAGAAAACATAAATTACCTAAGGAAAAATGCTCTATTTGATAAAAACTACTGGAAAAAAACTGAGAAGGAGTCAGGTTGAAATTAGGCTTAGATCAAAACCTTAGACCACACTGCACCGTACGTTTTTTAAAAATAGGAACTAGAGTAAAATTGATTATGCTTCAGTTGAACTAAATAAATCAAGGTCACCCATGATCTTAGGCAAGTAAATATCAAAATGGACTTAAAAGAGAAACAAGGTAAATATGTTCATCTTAAAGACACCAAAGATAATGCATTAATAAGAGAACTTAACATATATGTATCAATTTACACAACATCTAAATAGTTAAAGGAAAAATTATAGGGAGAAATAAAGAGTAAGACTATAATTTACATGGATTTTAATGTATCCCTTTTAGACCTAGAAAAATATAATAACCCCCCCCACACACAATTAGTGAATTAAGAACCTGAATAAAATTCTAGAAAAATTAGATTTGATAGATCTTCAATGATTATGAAAAGTAATTAAAAGTAGGATACATATTTCATAGTTGTGTATGGCATCTTTACAAAAGTTAATCATGTATAAAAATTAAAAAAAATACTCAAATTCTTTATTGATAAAAATGTAACAAAATTTATATTCTGAAAAGAACATTTAAAGTTATTTTTATAACATTCATTATATATGTATGTGTGTATATATGCATATAATAATTTTATGATTGGATTGGTTCCTAGAATCTCACTGCTATAAGTCTATACTATTTTATTATCATCCTTTTTAGATTTGTGTTTCTTTTCTTCTTTTTTGCTTAATCTACTCCAGGAATATTTTTCAGAAATATTCAAGACAAAAGTCCCAGGTACTTAATTAGTAGATTGTATCTATTATTTTGATTAGAGGTGAATTGAATTGTATGTAATATGAAAAGCATATTGAACCCAAAATAAAATACAAAGGAGCTACCAAAATATCAGCTCAGAAACTGGTATCTTAATGTGGAAGTAATTCTCTAAACAATATTTGAAATTGTAATTGAATATTTCATCATTTAAAAAATATCTTTAAAACTTTCATCTTGCAGTGGTAAATTGTGTTTTAATATAATATATTCTAAATGGATATAGATTATACCATATAAAAATTAGAAGAGAAACAGATTACATACCTCTTAAAGCTATGAGTAGGAGATGTATTTTTAAACGAGAGAGGCAATTACAAAAGATAAAATAGGTGACTTTGATTACTTAAAAAACTGAAAAGCTTCTGCACATAAAACATCAATGCAGTCAAGATAAGAAAGGAAGTAGGTGAATGGGAAAAAGTATCAAATTTTTTTTGATAAGGATTTGGTATCTAGGTATATAAACAATATATATATATATATATATATATACACACACACACACATAACCACTCTTCAAGAGATAAATGGCCAAAGAATATGAACAAACAGTTCACAAAAGAAGAATTGTGACATATTCACAATTACTTGAAAGAATGCTTCAGATCAATTATAAGAGAGATACAAATCAAAACAATCACAAAGATTTGCCTTACAACCTGAAAATTGTCAAAAATGACAAAAACAGTTAATGTTGCAGAGATTGTGAAAAGACAGGCACACTAATATATTCTGGGTGGACCTATGAAATGGTACAATCATTTGGGAAGGAAATTTGGAATTATGCAAATGAAATGAACCAAAAAGTTAATATCCTTTGAACAAGAAACTCCATTACTGCAATTATACTGCAAAGAAATCTTCAATAGGAAAAAAGTCCCCACATACTCCATAATATTAATAGCATAAACTTTTTGTGATATAATTTGGAACTGGAATTGGAAATGGAATTGGAATCAAAGTAGATGTTCATCATTTGGGGAATGGCTAATGAAATTGTGGTACACGAAAGTAATGGTCTATTACTGTGACATAAGGAATGATGTGTGTGATGAATACAGAGAAGCCTGGAATAATCTATATAAAATGATGTAGAGTGATATAAGCAGAACCAAGAAGACATACACAGCCACTCTATGTAACAATTTAAATTGAAAGAACAATATATCAAGAAAGTAAATGTAAGAAAATTTAAAATATCAAATGTGAATCTAATGAAGAAAGATGAGAAAACATCCCCAATCTACCCCTTCTTGTAGAGAACTCCACAGATGTAACAATTTTTCAATGTATTGATCAGTTGTGCTGACTTATTTTTCTCTCTCTAACAATACATACACTATTTGTTATATGAGATGACTCTCGGGGAGGGTTAGGGAGAAGGATACATGGTGATGTAAGAGACAGAAAATATCAATTAAAATTGATTTTTTAAAATCAGGAACTACATTATCGTTAGGAACTACATTTTAATTTTGTTCAGGTCATACTTGGGAATATCATGGACTACATGAAGGCTGCCTGTTTGACATCTATGAGGTAAAGAGCCTTGCGGGTGTCCAAGAGAGCATGGAGTCACCGAATTATGTTTCTGAATGGTTTAAAAGATAAATAAGAATCATGAAGTCAAAATATATGGCCTGGATAACAAAAATAATTAACAGGCTAGAAAAACCTCAATCCAAGAAAAAAAGAAAGAACAACTGATTAGGAAAGCAAATACATGGAAATTAAGGCTGATTAGGAAGACAAGAAGCAAAAAGCAATAATGTTAAAAGAAAACACGATTGCCATATGAGAAAAATCTATTGATCATGATGACAGTATAGACAAATTAAGGTCTCCTAGAAGAACATGACAAGTCAAAAATACCTAAACAGCATAATGCCCAGAACTTCTCTACACAGAAAATAAAGTGCCAATCAAAAGAATCCATAGGTTGCCTCCGGAAAGTTTTTTTAACAATTTCAATGGCAATGAATTCTGTAAACAACCTCCAGGAACCACAAGAAGAAACTGAATGTGTTCTAAAGAGCAAAGGAGCTCAATATGCAGCCCCAAATAAGGTATTTTGCAAATCATTTTTAAAAGAGGCATTTGAAGAATTCCTACAAGGAAAAATAGGCATGAGCAAATTATTTCCTTTACCAACACCTTATACAACAGAAATATAAGAAATGGAAATGAATGCCACAGTCAAGGAAAGCAGAAAATTACACTCAAAACAGAAGGGAAAAATTTAAAAAGAAAGTCATCTCTGGAGACAAAAACAACAAATACAACAATATAAGAACAAAGATTTCTATCCAACAGGACACAAGGAGAAAAAAGTGAAAGTTCAATTCAAATACAAGTGATTATGGGAAAATGGGCCCGAAACATCATTGATTCACACAACCCTGTGTTTAGGCAAATTAATTGGGGGGGGGGGTCAGAGATGGGAGGGTGTAAGACTGTATGGACAAAAGGGAGAGCACAGAAAAGACAGAAAGAAATATGTGGTGTACCCTAGTCAAGTCAAAGGTTAACAATGAAAGGGAAATAACACCTTTAGCCTGTAGGTAATATGAGAGTCTACAGGACAGTGGGGAGACAGAGGGATTAAAACAGAGAAAGACAGGGGGAAATCTAGGTTTAGTGGTGGCAGGGAATGCCAATGAAGAACACTCCTATGGAGGGAGAAAGATTTTACAGTGAGAGATGGGGAAAGTTTAATGGAAATAATCTGTAGGGATTTGGTGGTTAGAGAAACCACTCATCTTGCCTTAAAAGAAAGGGAATCTGATGTCCTGGGGACAACTGACATTGACCTAGATTGGAAAATGTTGTTGCAAATGGGGGGAAATGAACACCAGGAGAGCAAATAGGTAGTAATGAACCACACAATCAGGGTCTTTGGAAAATTCCTATAATGGGGCAATATTCCTACCCGCTCTATAACCTTCAAGAACTGGTATTTCTAAAAGTGAGACAAAACAGAAAAAGGGATCCTGGGGCAAAATCAACAAGTCAGTAACACAGAAACTGTTTAGTCCGGGGAAATCAAAATAGATACATTCGAATTTTTAACTCCATGAGGAGTACACAGACTAAAGAAGGAATAAATAAGTATGAGGAGCATGAATAAAAGAATAAATGGCTAGTATACACAGATAGGTAAGATAAATAATGAGGGAAATAAAAGCTTTTTAGAAAAAAAACAAAGAAAATGACATTCAAAAAACTAACAAAGAGAGCAAATTGAAGAGTAAGAGTGGTTTTACTCAATTATTTAACTGAGAGAAAAAAGGGGAAGAATTAAATGCCACATAAAGGAAAAAAGAAAAAGGTGCTAAGAAGTTATGTAAAACTAGAGAAAGGAGTAACAAATGGAGGGTGAGGGGAACAGAGCCAGAAGAGACAGGGTTGATTTAAAGTAAGGGGGAAATCCCAATTAGGAAAACAGGAATATTAGGAACAAATAAAGGAAAATATAAGTATAAATCCCATAAATTTAAATGTGAGGAATTAAACAATTCAATAAAAAGGAAAAGTGACAGATTGTGTAAGAAAACAAAACCCCGGCATCTGTTGCTTACAACACATACACCTGAAAAACAAAGACATACATAGAATAAAAATGAGAGGCTAGTAAAAAATAAATTTACTAAGTATCAATGAATTCAAAAAAGCACTGGTTGCAATCATGCTATCAGACAAAGCAAAACCAAACATTCACAATGTAATAACAAATAGACAAGGAAATGACATTGTATCAAAGGAACAATAGACAACAACTCAATGTCAGTATTAAACTTATATGCCTGAAATGCCTTAGAATCTAAATTCATTAATGAAAAATGAATTGACAAGAAGATGTAGAAATACAAAAATGGCAAGATATATCAATGATCCACTCTATTTCGTAGAAATTTAACAGAAAGATAAAAAAGAGAAAACATGGAACTGAACAAATTGCTAGGGAAACTAGAGCTAAAAGACTTCTGATCTGCTCTAAACAGGATTGCTAATATACATACTTCTCAGAACCAAATGGAGCTTTAAAAATGATCATGTGTTAGAGCACAGGATATTACAAACAAATATAAAAAGGCCAAAAAATAGTAAATGCACCATTTACAGAGCATAGCTTAATAAAAATAATAATCCATCTAAGGAATACAAATAAAAACTTAGCAATGAAATCCCAAGTAATAAATGGGTCAAAAATGAATCACAGCAACAATAACAAATATGAAAGAAAACGATAATAATGGAACAACATTTCTAGGGTGCAGATAAAGCAGTATTTAGAAAAATCATATCCCTACAGACATACATTAATAACAGAAAAGGAAAGGATTAATTGAATATGCATTTTTTAAAAACTAAAAGGACATTTAAAAAAATCTAAAGTAAGTAGAAACAAGGAGAGATAAACTGGAAACAAAAAACCCCTATAGAAATGATAAATAGAACTAAAGGCTGATTCTTTGAAAAGAGAAATGAAATTGGTAAACCTTTAAGTAATCTTTTTAAAGAGGACATGAAAAAAAATTAACAAAACTGCAAACACGCAAGTTGAGATCACAACAAAACTAAATTAAAAAAAAAGAATGACTAGAACCTACTTTACAGTGATATGCCACCAAACCTGAGAGTACAAAGGAATTAGAGTAATATCTTTTAAAATAACACAAGCCAAATAAAGACACTAAATAATCCGGGGGAGGGGGGGGATTATTAGGGACCTACCCACAAAACCTTCTTGGTCTTGATTAATGACAGGAGAATTTTATCAACAATTTTAAATGTACATTTTACCAAAGAACTACTACCAATACTGCATGGATTATTCTCAAAAGCTGGGAAAGTACCTTATCTTAGTTCTTTTATAAGATAAATACATTCCTGATACCTGATACTAGGGAATATAGAACACAGGAGAACTATAAGACCAATATTTTAAATAAACATTGATTCAAAAATTTCAAATAAAACCCTTCATTATCCAAGAAGTCATTCATCATGACCAAGTTGTATTTCTATTAGGAATAAAAGGATGGCTAACCATTAGGAAAACAATAAAAAAAACCCATCATATTGAGCACAGAATCATCCCAAACCACATGATTATCTCAGAGGCAGAAATAACATTTTTCTTTAAGTCCTTACCTTCCATCTTAGAATCAACATTAAATATTGGTTCCAAGGAAGAACAGTAAGGGACAGGTAACTGAGGTTAAATGACTTGCCTACAGTCACATAGTTAAAAAGTATCTTGAGGTCAAATTTGAACCCAGGTCCTTCCATCTCCTGGTGCTCTATCCACTGAGTCACCTAACTTCCCCCAGAAATAACTTTTGACAAAGTACAAGCTTCATCTACAAAACATAAACATACAGCAGTTTAAAAATATATTATTTAAAATACTCTAGAACAGCAGTTCTCAACCTCTCAATTTGCAGCAATGAGAATACATGATACAGCATATCAGGTATTTACATTCCAAATCAGAACTGTAGCAAAATTACAGCTTTGAAGTAGCCACCAGAATAATTTTTTGGTTTGGGCTCACTGCAACATGAGGGACTGTATTTCGGGGTCACGGCATTAGAAAGGTTGAGAACAGCTGCTCTAAAACCAAATTAAGCACCATATGCAACAGGGATAGAATAGACATTTTCACAACAAATAAAGTAAAGACAAAGATGCTTACTCTCCGTTATTATTTGACAGAGTATTAGAAATGCAAAAATAACAACAATGTAAAAGAAAGAAATTAAAGGTACAAAAATAAGTAAAGAAGAGATAAAGCTGTCTATCTGCTGATGGCATGATGGTTCATTTGTAAAATTCTAGGGAATCATCAAGGATATTGATCGACACAATAGCTTCAGCAAAAATTTAGGCTACAAAATGAAACCTTCAAAACAAATAAAATTTCTAGGTTATAATTACAAAATTAAAAAGGCAAAAAAGGAGAAACAAATACTGTTCCAAACACATACAAAACTCATAAAATATTTGGGGATATATCTACCATAGCACACAAAACACTTCTCTAGGTTCAAAAAGAGCAGCTTGAATACCTGGAAGAATATTTAGTGCTCATGATTGGACAGCACCAATATAACAAAGAAAACTAACAATGCTCCCAAAGTTAATGTACAATTTTAATGTTATACTAACCAAATTACCAAAGGAATATTTTATTGAACTTGATAAAATATTAACAAAATTCACTTGGAAAAACCAAAGATCTAGAATATCAAAGGAAATTGTCAAAAGAAGTAGTGGCAAAGAGGAAATACTACTTCCACTGTTCTTTTTTTTTTTAAACCCTTACCTTCCGTCTTGGAGTCAATACTGTGTATTGGCTCCAAGGCAGAAGAGTGGTAAGGGCTAGGCATTGGGGGTTAAGTGACTTGCCCAAGGTCACTACTTCCACTGTTCTAAAGAAACAGTCATCAAAACAATCTGGTATTGGTAAAAATTTAAAAAATGTAAAAATAGAGAATCTAATAAATAGAACAGACTGCACAAGGGAGAATTGGAAACAATGGAACTCAATAAGCCAGTGATTGATAAACCAAAAACCATAAATTACTCAGGAAAGAGTTCCCTATATGATAAAAAAAAACTGCTGAGAAAACTGGAAAGTAGTCTGCCATAAATTATGCTTAAACCAACACTTTCTGTCATATTCCATGTTAATATTAAACTCTACATTATAAAAAATAGAAGAAAAATCAGATCATATAGCTTTCATAGCTATGAGTACAAGATGTATTTTTAACCAAACAAGAGTTAGAAGCAATTACAGAAGATAAAACAGATAATTTTGTTTACATGAAACTGAAAAGCTTCTGTGCAAACTAAATTAATATACTCCTAGCATAAGAAGGCAAGCAGTTGGATTGGGGAAGGGGGAGAAGAACTAATCTTTGCATCAAATTTATCCTATAAGGTTTAGTATACATCCTATATAAATTATATACATATGTGTACATGTATAGATATCTATACATATATGTATGTATATATATATATTAATAGATGAATGTACACACAAAAAAAGGCATCCCTCAAAAGATAAATGATCTAAGGATATAAATTGAGTCCTCAAAAGATTTGTAAACTAGCAGCAACAAAGTGAAAAAAATGCTCTAAATTATTAATAATTGCTAATAACAGGCAAATTAAAAGTAAATTAAAGGAATCCTGAGGTTTTACCTAACACCTTACAAACACCTGACAAAAATGATAAAATATGGAAATAGTATTGGGAGGTCTTGTGAAAAGACTGACACACTAGTGCATTATTGGTGGAGCTATAAATCATTACAACAATTCTGGAAAGCAATTTAAAATTATGTGAACAAGGTGACTAAAATGTCCACATCCTCTGACTTAGAAATTCCATTCCTAACTATATAGAGTAAGGAGACCATTGATAAGAAAAAAATTCCCATATACACCAAAAAATCAGCACTTTTTGGTGATAGCCAAGCACTGGAAACAAAATAAATGGTCATCTCTTGGGGAGTGGCTAAAGAAATTGTAGTACTGGAATGTAAAGGAATATTCATATGCTATAAGAAACCACAAATACGATGATTACAGAGAAACATGGAAAGATCCAGAAGAACCAATCAGACTGGAGTAAATAGAGGCAAGAAAATAATATATATCAGGGGTGTCAAACTCACAACTGGCAATACTCCTGAGTGAGGCTAAAACCACATCAAAATATACTTGAGAAATGTTTAACAAAATGAATAAAAATACAACCCAACATAGATAATGTTAATTTGTGGTTCTTTAGGTCAGTATATAGGGATCTGTTTTAATTAGAGTTTGATACCTCCAACATACACAGTGACTACAATAATGTAAATGGAAAAAACTGTAAAAAAATCAAAAGGAAATGTTTCAAAAGTACAAAGAACAAGCTTGGCTTAAACTAAGAAATAGGAGAAGACAGCTCCTAACCCATCCCATTACAGACCCTGAGAGTTCCATGAATATGGCCCACTGCACATAATTTTCAGGCTTTTTCAATATACTAATCAGTTTTGCTCATTTTCCCCTCTTTTCCTTTCTTTTATTTTTAAAAATATTGGGGGTTGCTGAATGGCTCAGTGGATTGAAAGCCAGGCCTAGAGATGGGAGGTCCTGGGTTCAAATCTGGCCTCAGACTCTTCCTAGTTTTGTGAACCTGGGCAAGTCACTTAACCCCCACTGCCAGTCCTTATACAGTATTGATTCTAAGATGGAAGGTAAGGGCTAAAATTTTTTAAATATTATTATATATGATAGATCTCTCTGAGGAGTTGGAGTAAAGATACTGGGGGAAACGGTGGTGATGTAAAAAACAATCAGTAAAATTTATTTTTAAAAAGCAACAATTAATAGCTCATGTTTCTAGAGAGTGTTAATGGTTTATAACTTGTTTTACATACAAGATCTCATTTGATCTTCCCAACAGCCCTGTGAATTACATGCTGTTATTATCAGATGAGGAAAGTGAGGCTCAGTGTATAACAGAAACTTGTCCCTGGTAACACTGTTGTTAACTGTGGGATTTGATATCAGAGGTGGAATTTGAATCTAAGTTTCTCTGGATTCTAAATCCAGAATCTTTCCAACAACACACACTACTTGTGACTCTTTTAAAATGCTTGTGGGGTGGCTAGGTAGCACAGTAGATGGAACTCTAGGACTGGGGTTGGGAGGACCTGGGTTCAATACTTCCCAGCTGTGTGACCCTAAGCAGATCATTTAACCCCAATTGCCTAGCCCAGTGATGGTGAACCTTTTAAAGACAGAGTGCCAGGACCTGCCCCCACCCCACCCCCTAGACTGAGTGCCATGTTGGCTCCTCACTAGAGACCAAGTGCCATGCTCCCTCCTTACCCCAGATAGGGTAGGGAGGAAGCCTCCCATTGGGCTGCTTGGCAGAGGGGCAGGTGATGAGAGGTGTGTGGGGAGAGAGGGAGGGAAGGGCCCCCCCAGGGCTCTGCTCCCCTCCAGATCTGCTGCCTATGAGCTGCCCACCTTACCCCCTGGGTGCTCCCATTGGGCTGCTAGGCAGAGGGATGGGGGATGTGAAAAAATGTCCTCAGGCACATGGAGAGGGGAGGGGAGCAGCTTTACCCAAGTCCCTCTGCCTTGCTAGTAATGAGCTGGATGGAGGGGGTGTTCAACTGGTTTGAGGGAAGAGGGTAGCACATGCCCACAGAGAGCTCTCTGTGTGCCATCTTTGGCACCCATGCCATAGGGTCACCATCACTGGCCTAGCCCTTGCTGCTCTTCTGTCTTAGAAATTATACTAGGACAGAAGCTAAGGGTTTAAGAAAAGCTTGTGAAATTAAATTCCCAGCCACATAATAACACTAGGAAAATACTGGTGAAAAATGATTGATGCTGTGTCACAGGATATAAAGAGCTGGCCCAAAGCTAGGGAAACATAGGCTGAAACCCTACTTCTGACCCATACCAGCAGATCTCATTTCTCTCTGATTTAGTCCCTCTCTAAGGTAATAGACCTGCATTGCTAGAGCCAGTTTGGTTGCTCTTATATCTATGAAATAACAGGGCCATTCTTTGGACCTACTCCTGTAAAAAGAAAGGCAGTATTTAGGAAACAACCATTCTCAGAGAGAAATTCCTTTCAGTAAACCTATAAAAATTGATAGTTCACAAATATATAGAACTTCATTGTTTGTAAAGCAATTTGCATAATGATCCCATTTGATCCCAATAGTAACAGGAAGGAAGGAAGGAAGGAAGGAAGGAAGGAAGGAAGGAAGGAAGGAAGGAAGGAAGGAAGGAAGGAAGGAAGGAAGGAAGGAAGGAAGGAAGGAAGGAAGGAAGGGAGGGAGGGAGGGAGGGAGGGAGGGAGGGAGGGAGGGATATATTCCCCATTTTACAAGTAAGTAATATGAGGTTCAGAAAGGTTAAGTGATTTGCCCGTGGTCACAGTTAGTTGGTGTCTGAGTGGGAACCAGGGCTCCTTGACTTCAAGTCTAATGCTCTTTTTGCTCTGCCACACTGCCCTCCAGAAGTCAGAAGTCAAGACACATTTGTTAGCAAAGTTGCAGGATACAAAATAAACCCGCACAAGCCATCAGCATTTCTATATATCTCCAACCCATTTCAGCAGCAAGACTTAGAAAGAGTTCTGAGTTAATCTTGGTGTAGGGTGTGAGATGTTGATCCAAACCTAATCTCTCCCATACTGTCTTCCAATTTATGTTGCTCAAGAAGATTGAGCAACATAAAAATAGCAGGTCCCTGTTATAAGAAAAGCCAGAGATGGAGAAAAGTGTTACTCAAGCATCTCCTGGGATTGTTGGGAATTTTATAGTTCAAATTGGATTAACTGGGATGAACAGTGTTTATGAGTTGCTATGAAATATTTCGAATTCATTTCTCCAGGACCAAGAACCTAACCTGGTCTGTCATTTTTCTTCCATATATTTTGAAACCTGAAGAAACTCTTCTAGATGACAAAGTATTGAAATTGGTCAAGGTGGCAACCCAAATTAAAAAGCCCTGCGGTAGTCATCGAAAGGGAAACTTGGTATAGACAGAAATAGATATAGATAACACTTTATATAGATTATTTCATTTTCTTCTCACCACAACCCTGTGAGATTTCCCAGGGTGGGGGTAGAGCACAAAACGGTGATTTCATTAGCCCTTCACTCCTAGTGAAGAAGTTCCACCACCAATGCAGGTCACTACTTTCTCTGCAACTTAGAGGCCCTAGAGTGTTACGTGATTTGGCCAGAGTCATACAAACAGTCTGAGTTGGAGGCAGGATTTGAAACCACATCTTCCCATCTTCTTTTCTCCAAGGCTTGTTCTCTACTCTAGCATGCTGTCTCATTACTACAGGCATTATCTCCATTTTTAAGCTGGGAAAATTGAGGTTATAAAGGAGGTTAAGTTAGTGATTCAAACTCAGTTAGAAACAAGGACCATTAAATCATACATAAGGATCCCTGTGGGCTGCATAACATATTGACTTGGAAAAAAGCTATACATGCTTATATATTTTCGAAAAGACCCATGTTTTAAGCTGGTTCAAGCCACACTTGGGAGTGAAGTGGGCTGCATGTAGCTCTTGGGCCACAGATAGCTCTACAGTAAGTGACTTGCCCAGGGTATCAGAGATGATATTCACTGAATCCGTGTCCAGAAGCTTAATGATGATGCTATCCTGGGTCCCCAAGTAAGAGTCAGGCAACTTGTTGTTTAATGCAGAACATTTTCCTAGCTGTGGTACAGTGAACAAAACAGCTCTGAACTTCAGTTTCCATTTTCACCTCATTTCTGCTCTATCACTGACCCTATTCCTTACATGATAATATATTTCATAGAAATATTTTCTGCCACTTCCTGTGCAAAAGGAATCACCAGTAATAAGCTGGAGCCAATTTAAAATGCCTTTTGAGTCTGCCACAATTTGGAATGTAGTACTCCACATCATATATTCATTAAACGCCTACTATGTGTAAAGTGCTTTGCTAGATGCTCTGCAATTTGATGGCAATTTTCCATCAAAAAAGAATTATGATGTCTTATCCTAAAAACTAGGCTGATAGTAGAAGCAATTGTTTTCACTGAGAAGCTTAAACCTCCCACATCTTGCCATTTATCTCAGGAGTTGTGGTGTTTGAGCACCCAGCAACTGGTCTAAAATTATTTGAAGCTATTGAGCATCACTAAAAGAATATTGGTGTTAAGGGGCAAAGAGGACAGGATTGTGTGTGAGGGAGTAGCTTGGGATGATTCAAAGTGCAAGCCAGCCCACTCTCATCTTCCTTTTCAATTCTGGTTGCAGCTCATTGCTCCCCTGCAATGCCTATCAGAGATACATCTACTGAAGGCCTGATAAGCTCAGTGAACTATCTGTCCATCTGCATGCAAAGACTGAGGTCAGTGGTTCTGGTATTTCATTTAGTTCCTTCCTCTACTTCATACGTATCTTGAAAAGACTCCCTAAGTGCTTATGTCATTCAATGTTCAAGGAGAGGACTGATAAATAGAGGCCAACTGATTATATTTCCCAGGAAAATATAGATACACACACACACACACACACACACATATATATACACTCATATATATGCTTAATATAATCTTGATCACAACATCAAGGGGTTTTTTATATACTTGGATGAAATTATAATGAAATGGAAAAAATTATTAGAATACTGAATGATAATTTGGAAGGTGGCAGGTTTGGAAGGCTAGATTGTCCAGATATCTTAAAACAGTAAAGAAGCGAAACAGTTGGGGGTTAGGTAGAATGAATGCAAATGAAAGCATCAAGAACTACTTTTTCAGATTCATTACAAGGATGGCAGATTCAAGCTGGTGGTGAAGTGAGAGCCAACATTTCTGCTTAGCTCTTCCAAAACACCCCCTCCAAAATAAGCAAAAAACATGCTAAACAAATTCTGATCTGTAAACTCAAGAGAAAGTCACAGGGAGTCATTTTCCAGCCCAGGAAACTTAAGAAGACAGAGAGGTATGAAGACACTGGGATGGGAGGTTGGCCAGTGCAGTACAGCAACAGCATCACAATAAACAGAAATAACAGCATGCTATGACAGCAGTAGAAATGATGAGGGCAGCCCAAGGCCCAAAGATAGCAAAAGGACTGAATATCTGGTCAGAAAGAAATCCAATGGGACTACTACACTAGCACTTTGAGCAAGATTGGGTGCCATCTGGCAGCTATGTTGCTCAATAACCAATTCTGGGCTGCAGTTCCATGGGGGAGATTAGTGGTCACAGTTGAGAAAGGGTAGGGACAACGAACTGGTAAAGACCAAAATGCAGACCAGGAGAGTAGTGAGGAGACTTCTCCAAAGATCACACCACATTGGAAGTACTGAAAACTTACAGGTCCCTAGACTGAGCTATGAAAGCAGTATAACCAGTAGGCTCAACTTTAGACATCTTTCCTACCACTGTCCTAGGTGGCTCAATGGATTGAGAACCAGGCCCAGACATGGGAGGTCCAGGGTTCAAATCTGGCCTCAGACACTTCCTAGCTGTGTCACCCCAGGCAAGTCACTTGACCCCCATTGCCTAGCATTTACCACCCCTTCTGCCTTGGAACCAACACTAACAAAGTCCAAAGTCAAGAAATTGGTAGAAAAATGAGTGAACAACAATAACAAAAAGAACCTGATCATAAAATGCTACTATGGTGATGGGGAAGCTCAAAATCCAAACATAGAAAAAGTCAATGATTCAAAATGATTCAAAAATATTGACAAGCAAAGGCTCAAGGAAAAATGCAGATTGGATATAATCCCAACAAGAATTCCTAAAAGAGTTAAAGAGATTTTTAAAAAGAACAAAAACATTATTTATGAAATGAGAACAGTAGAAGATGAATTGGGAAAAGAAATGAGAGCTATGAAAGAAAATTATAAAAGGTAGTAACAGCTTAGTAAAAAAGTTTTTAAAAGGTACAAAAATACTGAAACCATCTCCTTAAAAATGAGAATTGGCCAAATGGAAGCTAATGACTCCATGTTAACATAAAAACATAAAATCAGAAGACTGAAAAAATAAAATAAAATGTGAAATATCTCATAGGAAAAAAACTGACCCAAAAATAGATAATGAGAATGAAATTAAGAACCAGTGGATTACCTGAAATCCATTAACTGCCCTCCACAAAAGAGTTAAGAAATAACATTTCAAGAAATTAAAAAGAAAAACTGCCTAGATATTTTAGAATCTAAAGGCAAAGTAAAAATTGAAAGAATCTATTGGTCACTGACTGAAAAAAATCATCAATTGAAAATTCCCAGGAATATTACTGTAAAAATCCTGAGTCAATGAGAAAATAAAAGAATAAAAGAAATGAGAAAATAAAAGAATAAAAGCTATAAAAGAATAGAGGGCTTTAAATATTATATTACAGAAAGCAAAGGAGCTATGAAAAACTGAGAATAATCTACTCAGCAAAATTGAGTATATTTATATGGGGGGAAAGTAGATATTTAAAGAAACAAGGGGGCACAGTGGCTAGAGCAGCAGGCCTGTAGTCAGAATGAATTGAGTTCAAATCTGGCCTTGGATACTTCCTAGCTTTGGAACCTTGAACAAGTGTCTTGACCCCAATTCCTTGGCCATTGTTGTTCTTTAGTCTTAGAAATATTAAGACAGAAAGTAATAATTTAAAAATAAATAGAGGACTTATGAAAAGCTCAGTTCTAAACAGAAAAATTGACATTCAAACAAGAATCAAGAGAAGTTTAAAAAGGCAAACATGGGTCAGAAATCATATGAGACTAAACAAGGTTAAACTGTTAATATTCCTATATGGGAAGATGATATATGTTTAATATTATAACCTCAGAACCCTCACTTCCCCTTTTGGGGTTTTCTTAGCAAAGATATTGGGATGGTTTGCATTTCCTTCTTCAACTCATTTCACAGATGAAGAAACTGAGGTAAATAGGCTAAGTGGCTTGCTCAAGGTCACACAGTAAGTGTCTTAACTCTCAGCTCTTATCATTATTAGGGCTGTTAGAAGGAGTATATTTAGATAGAAGGCATGGATGTGATTTTATTATGCCGGGATGATCTTAAAAAAGAATGGAAGGTTGAAAAGAGGGATAACCTGGGAGAGGAGGGAAGGGGAGGATGAAAGGGAGGAATCTTACATAAATGGAACAAACAAGGGAGACTTTATGAATTTATACAATGGAGAGGACAATGGAGGCAGGGATTGGGCAAGACTGGAAGTTCACTTTTATCTGAACTGGTTCAAGGAAGTAAGGATACACTCCTCCCCCCCCCCCCCCACACACAAACACAGTTGCTACAGAATTTATCTTACCCAATAATGAGACAGGAGGAAAAGAGATTAAAAGAAAGTGGTGGTACTTCCTAGCTATGTGACCTGGGTAAGTCATTTACCCCCCCCCCCATTACCTAGCCCTTACCTCTCTTCTGCCCTGGAACCAATATATGGTACTGACTCTAAGATGGAAGGGAAGGGTTTTTTTCTAAAGAGTGAAAGTACAGGGTGTGAGTTAAGTGGCTTAGCAGATAGATTCAAGCCTAGAGACAAAAGGTCCTGGATTCAAATTTAGTCTCAGTCACTTCCTAGCTCTATAACCCTGAGTAAGTCACTTAAGTTCCATTGTCTAGTCTTTAGCACTCTTCTGTCTTAGAATCAAAACACAGAACTGATTCTAAGATGGAAGGTAAAGGGTTTGGGGGGGAGGGGGAAGAAGAGGAGAAGGGAAAAGGTCAACAGATTAAAGGAAATAGTGGTCAAAACCAAAACAAACTCTTGAGGAGGGGACTTAGTTAAAAAGAGAAGGATAAGTATCAAAGGGCAGCTAGGTGGTATAGTGGATAGAGTACCAGGCCTGAAATTGGGAAAACTTGAGTTCAAACTAGTATCAGACACTTGCTAACTGAGACACAACGGGCAAGTCACTTAATCTTGTTTGCCTCAGTTTCCTCATCTGTGAAATAAGCTAGAAGGAAATGGCACACCACTCTAGTATCTTTGCTGAGAAAAGAGTCATGAAGAGTTGGATTGTCTAAACAACTCAATAACAAATATAAGACAATAGAACAGAGGAAAATACTCAGTTAGTAATCATAACTGTAAATGTGATTGGGATGAACACACCCATAAAACAGAAAGGATAGTAGAATGGATTAGAAATCAACATCCAACAGTTTGTTTACAAGAAACACACTTGAAACTGAAAGATGGACACAAGGTTAAAGTAAAGGGCAAGACCAGAACTTATTATGCTTCAGCTGAACTAAAAAAGGCAGGGGTAGTGAGGATGATCTCAGAAAAAGAAAAGGCTAAATAGACCTAATTAAAAGAGATAGTCAGGGAAATTAAATTTTGCTAAAAGGTACCACAGACAATGAATGAATGTCAATAGTGAACATTAATGTACCAAATGTCATAGCTTCCAAAGTCTTAAAGGAAAAATTAAATGCATTACAGTAGGAAATAAACAACAAAAACTATCCTGCTGAAGGAGCTCAATTTACCCTATATAAATCTAATTATAAAATAAATAAGGAATGTAAGAATATGAATAGAATTTTAGAAAAGTAAGATATGATGAACCTCTGAAGAATACTTGATAGGATTAAAAAGGAATATACTGTGCATGCCCCCTTCACAAAAATGATCGTGTATCATAGCATAGAAACTTCACAAATAGATGCAGAAAAATGGAAATATTAAATGTGTCCTTTTTCTGACCAAACTGTGATGAAAATTACATTTAATAAAGGGCATTCAAAAAATAGATTAAAAATTACTTGGAAAACTAAATAATTTAATCCTAAAGAATAAGTGAATCAAAGAACAAATCACAGAAGCAATAAATAATTTCACTAAAGATAATGATAACAAAGAGACTGTACCAAACTATGTGGGATGTAGTCAAAGCAGAACTTAGTGGAAAATTTATATCTCTAAACATTTGTATCATTAAAACTGGGTGAAGAGCAGATCAACAAATTGGGCATACACTGAAAAAAGCCAACCTAAAAAAATCATCAAATTAAAACTCACCAAATAAGTACCAAAATAATCCTGAAAATAAAAGAAGGGATAAATAAAATAAAAAATAACAATACCTTCCCCCAAACCAAAAAAAAATCTGAACCTTTAATGTAATAAATGAAACTTGGACCTAGATTTTTGGAAAAATAAAATAGATAAATCTAATTTGATTTAAAAAAGAAGAAAGAAAACCAAATTACCAGTCTCAAAACTGAAAAAGGTAAATTCACAACTAATTAAGATCAAATGAAAGCAATTATTGGGCATTATTTTGCCTAACTATATGCCACTAAAACTGACAATCTATATGAAATGGATGAATGCAAAAATATACAAATGTATATGTATGTATACAAAAATTGTCCAGATTAATAGGATAGAAAATAGAATAATTAAATAACCCTATCTTAGAAAAAGTAATTGAACAAGCCATAATTGAGTTCCTTAAGGAAAAACACCCAGAGCCACATGGATTAAAAGCAAATTCTACCAAACATAATATCAATTATTTCCAATAATAAACTGTGAAAAAATAGGTAAAGAAGGAATCCTACCAAATTCCTTCTCTGCCACAAATATGGTCTTGATTCCAAAACCAGGGAGCACTAAAACTGAGAAGGAATACTATACATCAATTTCCTTAATGAATAATGAAAGAAAAATTTAAAGTCAAATACTAGCAAGGACGTTACAACAACATATCACATATACTATGACCGGGCTGGATTTATACCAGGAATTCAGGACTGGTTCATTAAGAAAACTGTAAGTATATACATACACACACGCATATATAAATATATATATATAGAGAGAGACACACACACACACACATAACATATGTGTATGTACGTATATATCAGTTGGCAGTTAGGTTGCACAGTGGATAGAGTGCTGATCCTGGAGTCAGGAAGACTCGTCTATCTAAGTTCAAATCTTACTAGATGTGTGACCTTAAAGAAGTCACTTAATCTCTGTTTGCTTTAATTCACTGCAGAAGGAAATGGCAAACTATTCTAATTTACCGAGAAAACCCCACGGACAGCATGATGGTCCAGTGGATATCACAAGGAGTCAGATACAACTGAAAGACAACAATTACACATGCATACACATACACACATATAAGCACAAATGATTATATCAAAAATGAAAACAAGAAAAATATTATTATTCCAATAGATGCAGGAGAAGCTTTTGACAAAACAACACTGATTTCTATTTGAAAACACTAGAAAGCACAGAAATAATTGCTTTTCTTAACATGAGAAGTAGTGTCTATCTAAAGCCAAAAGCAAACATTATCTGTAATAGGGATCAAGTAGAAGTTTTTCCAATAATGTCAGGAGATAAGCAAGATGCCCATGAACATCTTTATTATTCAATATTATAATAGCAATGCTAGCTATATCAATAATACAAGAAAAAAATAAAAAGAATTGGCAGAGGCAATGAGGAGACAAAACCGTCACATTTTGCAGATAATATGGTGGTTTAAAGAATCCTAGAGTGTCAATTAAAAAAACTAGTTGAAACAATGAGCAACTTCAGCAAGTTTGCAGGATATAAAATAAACCTACAAAACATCAATATTTCTATATTTTATAAAAAACAGCAGGAAGAGATAGAAAGGGAAGTTCCATGTAAAATAATTATAGACAATATAAAAAAAACACTTGAGAGTCTACCTGCCAAGTAACACACTGGAACTATGTGAACACAAGTACTATTCACACAAATAAAAACAGATCTAAATAATTGGAGAAATACTGATTACTCATGAGTAAGCTAAGGAAATATAATAAAAATGACAACTGTACCTAAATTAACTTACTTATTCAGTGCCATACCTATCAAACTACCAAAGATTTAACTTCATAAAAGGTGGGAAAAAATAATGAAATCCAACGGATATCAATGGAAACAATTTTTTAAAGAGGAAGGCAGGCTACCAATATCAGATCTCTAACTATATGACAAAGCTTTAATCATCAAAATAATTTGGTACTGGATAAGAAATAGAGTAGATGATCAATGGAATATATTAGGTACACAATATATAGAAACAAATGAATACCACCTTGTGTTTGATAAACACAAAGATCCCAGTTACTGGGGCAAGAACTCACTATTTCACAAAAATTTATGGGAAAACAGGGAAGCAATCTGGCAGAAACCAAATATAGACCAACATCTTACACTGTGTATACTAAGATAAACTCAAAAGTATATATGATTTAAACATAAATTGTGATATCATAAGCAAATTAGAGAAGTATGAGGAAAAATTCCTGTCAGGTCTAGGGATAGGGGAAGAGTTTATGATCAAACAAGACACATAGAGGTTCAAGGGAGAGAAAGTGGATAACTGATTACAAAAAGGTGAAAAGTTTTTGCATAAACAAAATCAGTGCAGCTAAAATTAGAAAAGCAGCAGGAAACTGGGCAGGGGAATCTCCGCAATAAGTTTCTCTGATAAAGATTTTATTTTTCAATTATATAGAAAAGTGAGCCAAATTTCTAAGAATAAGAGACATTCCTCCACTGATAAACAATAGGAAATTTTTAGAGGAAGAAATCAAAGCTATCTCTAGTTATATGGAAAATGCTCAAAACCATTAATAATTAGAG
The DNA here is from genome assembly GCF_027887165.1 of Monodelphis domestica. Lineage (NCBI taxonomy): Eukaryota > Metazoa > Chordata > Mammalia > Didelphimorphia > Didelphidae > Monodelphis > Monodelphis domestica. The sequence goes on along the minus strand of NC_077235.1, from coordinate 49,682,922 downwards.
AAATGCAAATAAAAATAACCCAGAGGTACCACCTCCTACTCTTCAGATTGGCTCAAATGACAGAAAAGGAAAAATGACAAATGCTGGTGGGTATGTAGTATAATAGGTACACTGTGCACGATTAGTGGAGCTGTGAATGAGTACATCCATTCTGCAAGGCAATTTGGAACTGTGCCCCAAAAGCTAGTAAACTGTGCATCCCCTTTGGCTAAGTCATACCACTATTACGTTTATATCCCAAATAGAGCAAAGAAAAAGGAAAAAGATGTGTAAATATTTATAGTAACTCTTTTTGTGGTAGCAAAGAATCAGAAATTGAGGGGATGTCGGTCCAAATGGATGTTGCTCAACAAGATATGTTGTATGAGTAATACATAATACATAGGGGTAATACTATTGTGCTATAAGAAATAATGCAAGCAGGGGCAGCCAAGCAGCTCAGGGGAATGAGAATAAGGCTAGGAAATTGGAGGATCTGGCTTCAGACATTTTCTTATTGTGTGATCCTGGGCAAGTCACTTAACCTAGCCCTTTCTACGTTAGAACCAATGTTTCAATGCTTAGTATGGATTCTGAGATAGAAGGTAAAGGTTGAAAAATAAATAAATAATGCAGGGGATGGTTTCAGAGATACCTGGGAAGATTTCTATGAAATGATGCAGAGGGAAGCAAGAAGAGCAATGTATGCAGTAACAGCAAAATTGTAAAGGTGGTTGTTGCTGGATTGTATCTGACTCTTCATGATCCCTTTTGGGAATTTCTTGATACTATGGTGGTTTACCATTTCCTTCTCCAACTCATTTCACAGAGGAAGAAACAGAGGCAAACATGGTAAAGTGACTTGCCAAGGATCACACAGCTAATAAGTGTCTAAAGACAGATCTGTGGTTTTATAAGATTAGTCACTTACAAAAATGAACAATATGAAATAGGTTTTGCACGATAAAAATATATAACCCAGACTGAATTGCTTGCCAGCTTTGGGTGGGGGGGGGGAGAGAAGGAAGGAGACAATTTGGATAGTACAACTTCAGAAAAGTTACATGGAAATTTATTATTACATGCAATTGGTAAAAAAAAAAATTTTAATTTAAAAAGATAAAAATACAAATACAAATCTGAACTCAGGTCTTCCTGACTCCAGGCTTGGTGTATATGTTCTATACCCTGTGCCAAAGTCAGCTGTGAAAGACTTAGAAAAGACTCTGACCAAAGGATTCATGATGGAAAAAATCAGTCTACCTCTAGATAGAGAACTGATAAAATCAGGAGGAAGATTAAAGCATACTGTTTCTCCCTCTTTTCCTTATCTCCCTGCTGAACATGAGAATGCAGACATTTGTTTTGTATGACTTCATTTATATAATAAGACTTATATTTCTTGCCTTCCTCATAAGTGGAAGAAGGGAGAGGAAGGAGGGAGAGAATGTGGAACTAAAAGTAAAATTTTAAATAGCATTATGAGAAAATTCTCCTTGTGTATTGGGAGCGTCTTTGATGAAAATATGAGAAGGGAGCAGGCATGTTCTCCCAAATAGTAGTCCATAACCCCTCACTTCCTTCAAGGTTCCACTCAAAAACCAATTCTACCACAAGGCCTATTCTGACTCTATCTCCTCCACCCCAAATGCTAGTGCACTTAAGGCTAGTCATTCCATGGGCTCCATTTACCTCATCTGAAAAATGATGAGAGCTGGACCAGATAGCCTCTGAAGTCCTTTATCCTCCTCAAATGTGATCTTATGTACACTTTTTGGAAGAGACAATAATGGTTCTAGTAATATAACCTATCACTAATAAGTACTACCCCCTATTTGAACGTAAACTCCTTGAGGGTACAGATGGTCCATTTTTGTTTGTATTTTTATCCCTAGCTCTAAGTGCAGTGCTTAGCACACACTAAGCATTTACTAAATTTGTTACCTGCTAGCTCATCAGTTATGAAATCCTCTCTTGAACCTGTGTGACATGATTGCTATATTTAAGACCGTGTTCTTCTTGGAGGATACCTCTAGAATTAGTTAGTGTTGAAGGTGGAGGTAAGTCAGGAAGCACTAAACATGCATTCTTCCTCTTTGTTGGTTGAATCTATCCCTATCCTCTAAAGTCCATCTCAAATGGTACTTCAGTCCCTAATCCACCAACCTCAATGTGTGTGGATAAAGATCTCCCCCTTGGATGACACACCATCACATTGGTTATACCTCTCTATGGCACTCACTTATCAAATAAGGTCAAGCATTAGAGCTGTGTGAGTTTCTATCTTTTTCTCCAACTAAACTGTAAGCTTTCTGAAGGCAGGTCTGGGTTTCATTTAAACTGTGTATTTTTCCCAGGCCAAGAATAATACTAAGCTTACAATAGTCACTCACTCACTCACTCACTCACTCACACACACACACACACATACTCCCTCTCTCTCTCTCTCTCTCTCTCTCTCTCTCTCTCCTCTCCTCTCCTTTTCTCTCTCTCTTTCTCTCTCTCCTCTCCTTCTCTCTCTCTCCCTCTCTCTCTCTCTCTCTCACACACACACACAAACCTAACATATATATCTCACATATGATGAGTATTTACATATACAAAGTACTAGAAAAAAGATATTGTGTATAAAGCTGTACTTTGTACTACTTTATATTGTTTTTCGTTATTAAGTATAGAATGTATCTCATGTTTTATTTTTAAAGCAGTCCTGCTTGCCAGTGTTTCCTACTAAAGATGCTTCAATGATCTTCTTTTCTTACTCCCCCAAAAATGTTTTTCAAAGTAAGAAAAACAACAAAATATTTATATTGAATATACAGAGTCAAGCAAAACAAAACCCCTCATTGAGTGGGAAACATGCCCCATCATTAGTCCTCTAGAATAATAGTGTCCAACTCAAATAGAAATAGGGGCCACTAAACTATTCATAAGGGTCCCCATGAGTCACATAATAAATCACATATTAATATTATCTGTGTTCTATGGTATTTTTACTTATTTTGCTAAATATTTTCCAATTATATTTTAACCTAGTTTAGCTACACTGGGAGTGTTGTGGTTGTAAAACAGACCAGAGAATCACATGTTTGACACCTCTGTTCTGGAATCATGTGTAATTATGGAATTGGGCAGAATTTTTAAGGTGTTTCAAAGTTGTCTTTACAGTGTTGTGAATATAACATAAATTGTTCTCCTGGTTCTGCTCACTTCACTCAGTTTATACAAGTCTTCTCCAGTGTCTCTGACACTGCTAATTCAATAATATTCCTTTATAGTCACATGCCAAAATGTATTCAACCACTCCCCAAAAGGTGGGTAACCCCTTATATTTTCTATTTCTTTGCTGCTACAAAAAGCACTATACATGTTTTTGTACACAAGGCCTTTTCCTCCTTAAAAAAATCTCTTTGGGATATACACTCAGTAGCTGTATCCCTGGGTCAAAAGGTATGTGAAATTGAGTGATTTAGGTGGTATTGGTTCAAATTGCTTTCTAGAATGGCTCTACTAATTCACCACTCCACCAAAAATGTACTAGAATGTTTTCTCATAGCCACTCCCCAAACTGTCATTTTCCTCTTTTAAGCATCTAAAGATAGGTATAAGGTGAAACTTCAGGGTTGATTTAATTTGAATTTGTCTAATTATTGATGATTTCTAGAATGTTTTCTCAACTATTGATAGCTTTTTTTCCCTTTGAGAACTGCTTATTCATGTCCTTTAATGATTTCTCCATGTTTCTTCAGTATTTGAATTTGGTACCTTCTGTAGAGAAACTTTCTGCAAAAACTTTCCCCCAGTTAACTCTTTCCCTGATAATTTCAATTGCATTCATTTTGTTGTCCAAAAGCTTTTCACCTTCGTGCAATAAGAATAATCTGTTTTATCTGCTGTGAACCTTTCCATTCCTTGTTTCACCCAGAACTGTGTCTCATCCACAACTGCAAGAAGTATTTCATTCTCTTTGATTTGTTTAGGGTGGGACTTTTTATGGCTAAATCATTAATCCATTTGGAACTTATTTTGGTATAATGGTGCTGTATAGGCTGGCCTAAACCTAATTTGTAACAATTTCTCCAGAAGCTTTTGCTGGAAAGGGAGCCCTTACTTCAGTAGTTTGGGTTAGCTAGGTGGCACAGTAGATATAGAGCTAGATCTGGAGTCAGGAAGACTCATTTTCCTGAATTCAAATCTGGTCTCAGATACTTCCTAGCTGTGTGACCCTGAACAGATCACTTTACCCTGTTTGCCTCAGTTTCCTCATCTGTAAAATGAGATGGAGAAGGATATGGAGCTTTGCCAAGAAAACCCCAAACGGGCTCACAAAGAGTTGGACATGACTGAAAGAACTGAACAACAACACTACAGTGGGAGGTGGGGGATTTATCCAAAATGCTGTTACTATGTTAACTTCTGTATGCTGTACACCTTATCTGTCCTACTGAGGCACATATATAGTATCTAAAATGTAACAAATCATTCTTATGGTTACCAATGATAAACAATGGCTGTCTACTTCCTATCCTTATCTGGAGTAGAGTTTGGATGCTGGTACCTTCTTAACAATGGCCTCATAATAAAAGTTTGCAAACTGAATAAATAGGCCATTCCTTGAGGTTAGCTCTAGGGCTCCTCATTCAGTCTGGAGCTTAATTAGAAGATACCTAGTTGAATGGAAAAAGAATGACTAGAAGGATAGGCTTGAAGTTAGGAAGATCTGGGTTTGAATCCTGCTCCATGAACATGGATAAGACACTTAACCCTTCTGGATGTCATCTAGAAAATGGGAATGTCAAAAGCAACAGTATCTACCTGGCAGGGATTTTTCTAAGGCTCAAAGTTGGTTACTCTGTGGAAAGCATTTTTGTGACCTTTCGCGTGCTAGATAATAGTTGTTATTATGCTGGAGAATTGTTCCACTGGGTCAGGTTATGTTGGGAAGGCTGGGATGAGAGCCTGAATGGTGGCAATATCTTAGACAAAACAAAGATTCCCTAGAAACATGGGCTAAGTAGAGGTGGGGGTGGGGTGGGAAACTTACCACTGGGATGAAATGAAAATTCAAAGAATATAAAATGAGGAAAGGCCCTCCCATACATTTACTAGGGATCACAAATGTGAATATGAAATAACGGAGTTCTCAACTCTAATCATAAAACCATGGTCTTGAATGGAAAAGCTAGCCTGTGCGAAAAGGCCAGGCTCTCCCTGGAGTCTGGGGGGCTTCAAAGGACTGCTGGATGACTTGGGATTAAAGTGCCAAGATCTGGACGGTCTCTTTAGGCGCCAGCCTCCTACAGAGGCCTTTGGCACATGAAAGCCAGTGGTGGAAGGCCCATGGCACGGAGAAGCTAATAGGAGCTTCACTGATTAACTCAAGAGGACAAGAAAGCTGTTTCCAGCAGCAGGTATGGCCTGGCAGGAAGGGAAAAGCCACTGCAGCTCAAGCTGAATTCCACGGAATAGGAAGAAGAAGGCAGACAGGGAAAAGGCAGAGGGGAGTCCCTTGGAATAGAGCAGCTTTCTCAAGCTAGAGGAGGCAAGGTGACCCTGTTGATCTCTGCCTGGTGTGATCCTCCCCATCTTTCAAGGCCCAGCTCACATATCACTTCCTTCATCAAGCCTCCACAGACTCCCTCCCCCTTCCCAGGGATCCATCTCTCCCTCTTCAGAGTGTTCTCAAAACATAAGATCACAGGATGTCAGGGCTGGAAGGAATCTTAGACAGAAACTTGCATAACAGTGCACCCTGGGGGACTATTCCCATTGGCCATTCCCCTTGCCCTCACCTATGACCTTAGACATCAACTGATCTGACTCCCTCATTTGGCAAAAGAAGAAAATGTGCCCAAGACAAGAGAAGGGATTCAGTAACATACATACTAAGGAGAAGAGCTGGGATTCAAAGTTAGATCCTCAACTCCAAACCCAGTTCTCCTTCCTCTACATTGTATTATTTCGGGCCCTCTTAACATGCCCTCCACCACCCATTTAGCTCATGCTCCTTTCTGTTATAATTCTGGGTCTTTCTCTTTCTGACTTTAAGCCAAAGGAAGGCAGGAACCATTTTTTAATCCTAGTCAAGCCAGTACACTGTGGCGGACTGAATGTTGGACAAAAGGCTAGCAAGAACAGGGAGAAGCTGGTTACACAGGTCTTCTCAACTCACTAAATCTCCCCAGACCTCAGTTTCCTTATCTGTAAGAAAATGGCTAATTAGAGCTCCAACCTGACAGATTTAATGTTGTTACTCTGAAACAAGGCAACGGAGAGTACTTTGTGAACCTTAAGAGGCTATCTAGAAACCTTGTGTAGAAATTTGTTATTATATGTAAATGGTTAAAAAAACTAAACAAAAAAGGAAACAAAAAAGGCTATCTAAATGAATATCATATATATACAGATCTATGTGCATGTCTACACACACACACACACACCATTCAGACTCATTATGCCAACAGGCTCTTTCCTCTCTACCTACAGACATTCTCAGGTTTACCTCTTCCTTTAAAAAAATCCTTCAGGGGGCAACTGGGTGGCTCAGTGGCTTCAGAGGTAAGCCTAGAGATGGAGGTCCTGGATTCAAATTTGACCTCAGACACTTCCCAGCTGTGTGACCCTGGGCAAGTCACTTAACTCCTCACTGCCTAGCCTTTACCACTCTTCTGCCTTGGAACCAATACACAGCACTGATTCTAAGATGGAAGGTAAGGGCTTGAAAAAAATCCTTCATTCAGTCCTACCTGCCTCCTCCCTTCAAGCAATTGTTCAGTATTTCTCCCCCTTTCACTGTCTAAATGAAAAAGAATCATTTCTACTAGCCATTTGTTAGGTATGTTGGAGAAAGAATTCTTGTCCAGGTCTGGGGTAGAGTAGATGCCCCCTGGGTCCCTAAAAATTCATTGGAAACTTAAATGTTTCAATACACTCAAATCCAGCAAAAATTTTTTAAACCCTTACTTTCCATCTTAATAACAATTCTAAGACAGAGAGGCAAGGGATAGGCCAACCACGTTAAATGACTCACCCAGGGTCACACAGCTAGGAAGCATCTTGAAGCCAGATATGAATCCATACCCTCCTGACTCCAGGCCCAGACTGTGCTACCTAGATTCCTTCCCACCCCACCCCCCCAGCAAACATTTCTTAAGCACTCCCATATACCAGGTGCTAGTCACAAAAACCCAAACCAAACAATGCCTTCCCTCAAGGAGCTTGCATTAAAATGATTATTGGGGTTCTTTCACCAGATGACTAGAGGACATGTCAACCTCTATTTTAATCACAGCCCAGTGATCCTGGGAAAGAGACATGGGGTAGAATGTGTCCCACAAGTCAAATCACCATTACTTCATGTCTTCCTCCCCTCATAAATCTATGGACGGAGCCAAGACCCTGAACCTAAGAATCCTGGGAGTAGCGCTCTCCTCAGACCACCAGTCCTCCCTCCAGCCCAGCCTCCAAAGTGGAGAAGGAGCCAATCATCCCTAACAACTACTTGCCACCAGCTACCTACCAGGCAAGCTGACCAGCCTAGCTGAAACACGAAGGCATCCCAAGGAGGGAGAATAGATGGTTTGTTGGCACACAAGTCCAACCAGCCCCAACACTTTCCCTCAAACTGCCATGGAGGTGGCAGAATCGCCTAAATTGTTATTCTAAAACTGTTTTAACAAATGTTCAGCTTTTCTACAGGACCCAGCAGGACTTCTGCAAATTACTCCAGCTTTGAATGTCCTAGGCAAGTCTCTAAAGTTCTAGATTGCAGAAAAGTTTGCAATCTGCGTTGGTTAGGAGTTTCCTCCTCGGGAAGTTCCCTCTCCTGGATATGACTGGGGCTGTAGACTCTAAAGGATCACCCCAGTGCAAATATCAATAACATGGAAATAGGTCTTGATCAAGGACACATGTAAAACCCAGTGGAATTGCGAGTCGGCTACTGGAGGGGACTGGGAGAAGGGGAAGGAAAGAACATGAATCATGGAACCATGGGAAAATATTCTAAAGTAATTAAATAAGCTTTTCTTAAAGTTCCCTATACTGCAAGGACATTTCAAGCCTAGTTACTATCCTTATCTATCTTATAACATTCAAAATGTCAGCTGCATTCAAGACTGACTACCTATCCCAAAGCATTCTGCCCAAAGCTACATAAGCATTGAGTAGCAGACGTGACATTTGAATGCAGCTCTTCTGGTTCCAAAACCCAGCTCTGCCATTTGCAACCTGATTGACAGTGGGCAAGTTGGCCAATCTCCTCTTTGGGTCTCAGTCTTCTTCTTCTGTAAAATGAGGGTGCTGAACTCAATGACTTTTGAGGACCATTCTGACTCTAAATAAATTATCTTGCAATCTAGGTTTCCTTCCACTGTCTCGGTTCTTTCCACTAGGCAACACTGCCTCCCTTGTCACCCTATTAGACTGCTGGCTCTCTGAGGACAGGGCCTGGCCATTTTTCACCTGTGTAACTGCACCCTTGAATACTGTAGTTCCTTAGTAAGTGTTTGATTGAACTGGACGGTACTTTCTCAGCACTAGTAAATGGCCTTTTGAAATCTGATTCTAATGTTTTAATTTACTGAGGCCTCAAGGACCCAGAAGATTTTAGTACAGATGTGGCAAGCATGATGATTACGTATGCCCAGAGAGCAGCCAGGGAGACAATGTCACCCTTCGAATCAGTTATATTTTATTTTGGGGGGGCCTCAGAGGAAGAGTAAAACACAAATGAAAACAACAAAAAGTCTACTGTATGTACAAACTTCAGAGCAGAAAGCCCAAAGAAGTTCTGTTTTAGAATCAAAGGGATGTACAGGTCCACTGGGACCTTCCTTTATTATTTATTCCACAAATATTAAACACCTACTCCATGCCAGGCACCAGGGATATAAAGAAAGCCCCCAGTAAACGTACATTCTAATGGCTAGAAGGATTTCCTGTGTCATTCCTTCCTTTCTTTGTACTACCAACATTTATTCAGGGATTCCTGGATTTAGAACTCTGGGATAATTTAGCTGGAGGTGATTTAGATAAGAAACCATGGCCTTTCCCCCAGCCCTGCCCTGCCCTACCCAAGTAGGATCCCAGGACATCCAGCTCACCTTTTGGTTGGGAGATAAAGATAAAGAACGCATCTTAAGGGGCTGAGTCCATCCGAGAGGGCGCAGAAATGGAAGGACTGAGAGGTAGGAAGGTCATTGCTGACTGGAAGGAACAAGGAGACTAAAAGGAGGAAGTAGCTTTTGAGTTGTTTTCCTGGTATAGTATAGTGGTAGTCTCTCGGTGACCGAGAATGACGATTGTCTTTGTGCATTATCGTCTATTGATGCACCCTCATGTGGCTTTGGAGTCCAAAGACTGAGGCGCAGAGTTTGTGACACATGGGGCATGGAAGAGAGGCCCTTTCAGGCCTAGGGAATGGCAACTGGAAAATCACCAAGGCAGGATGGGAAAGAAGGAAGGGGAGCAGAGGAGACTTGTCCAGTAGTACTAGAGTAGAGAAAGCCTGCGTGGAGTGGGGGGACTAATTTATTAGGTATGTGCCAGACTGTGGAAGGCCCTGAACATCAGGCAAAAGACATTTAACTGTACTCAGTTCACCACTGGAGAATTTTGAGCAGATGGGGGAAGGTTCAATTCTGTCTGGTCTCCTCCTTCCCTTCTACCAGCCAAATGTCAACGGCAGATATGCATTTCTCTAGCAAGAGCTCCCCTCCCCTCTTCTCCCTGCCCCCACAGCCACAGAAAGATCAAATTAAACGAGGCACCTGAACTGGGTATCCATCTCCCTCCCCCCTGAACAGAGACCAGAAGCTGCCAGAATGGGTTATTAGTCAAGTTTCCTTGGGCCAGGGGCCTATGGCGAGCATTCCAGCTCTGGCGAAGCTGCCAATGGAGCGCAACAGGCAGCCTTTAATAAGCTTCATCCCTCTAAGGGCTTGCAGGAGGGATCTCTTGTGGGTGCAATTACATGGAAGTCTCTCATTTGAGTTACACAAGAGCCTTGGGGAAAAGAAGGAAGATCCCCTGTAGTAGGCAGTGCTGAGAAGGTTAAAGCCCAGGCAGCCTCCAGAGTAAGGTGCTCAGGGCATAACACAGGAAGTCACTTGGCCCATTCCCAGGAGCCTGGCTTGGAAGTGCCCCCAGTGAGAGGACAGCTAGCTGGGAAGTGAGGAGAGCCCCAGGCTCAGAGTCTGACTCTCTCCCCTTGCTGGTCATTGGTTCTGCTTTCATTTGCCTGTGGCCTTGCAAGAGGTCTGAGTACATGAGGACCCTTTCTTACCTACGCAGCCTAGCTAAGGCCCAACTCCTGAGGCCTGCCCGGGCTGAGTGCTGATGCTAGCCTGCCCCAGATGGAAAGGGAGGAGATCAGTCAAATCCCTCTCTACCTTCCACTAATGAAGAAGGTCTGTGTTGTTGAGGCTCAGAACGATACAGGTACACATGCTCCCCAAACCAGAAATAGCACGTGTACCCACACACTACCAAAGGGATATTCTAAAGGCAAGACAGCCGGGACGGTTCAGCCCAGAGTCAGAAGAAAGCCCTGGGTTACAATCTCAACCTTACCTCTGTGTGTCCCTGGTTATGTTATAACACTGCACCTCAGTTTTCTCATTAGAAAAATGGGATTGGTAAGACTTGCAATATCAGGGGGCAGCTGGGTAGCTCAGTGGATTGAGAGCCAGGCCTAGCTAGAGACAGGAGGTCCTGGGTTCAAATCTGGCCTCAGACCCTTCCCAGCTGTGTGACTCTGGATAAGTCCCTGAACCCCCATTGCCTAGCGGTAAGCTCTTCTGCCTTGGAGCTAATACATAGTATTGATTCTACTGGAAGGTGAAGGTTTAAAAAAAGACTTGAAATATCAACTTCACAGAGTAGTTGATGAGGAAGGACTCTGCAAATCTTAGAGCAGGATAAAAATGTCAGTTATTTTCATAACATGTTATCACAGACAAATCACGTAGTACAGTGAATAAATAGGACAGTGGACCTGGAGTCAGGATAACCTCATCTTACTAGCCAAGTAACCTGGACAGTCAATTGGTCAATCAACTGTGTCTCAGTTTAGTTCTCTGTAAAATGAGGGGGTTGAACTCAATGTCCTCCAAGATATCTTCCAGCTTTGTATCGAATGATACAATGATCCAAAAAGTACTATTCAAATATTATCTGGCAAGACCATCCCAAGGGACTTGTGAGAAAGAATGCTGTCCGCATCACGAGAAAAAACGGTGGGAGTAGAAACACAAAAGAAAAACATTTGTTTATATGGATACACGATGGGGGGGAGTGTTTAAAAGATCACTCTGTTGCAAAAATGAATATATAGAAATAGGTACAATTGATAACATTTGTATAACCCAGGGGAAGTGCGTATTGCATCTGGGAGGAGGGAAGAAAGAGGGGAGAGAAAGAAAATGAAACATGGAGACGTGGAAAAATATTTTAAAAATTAATGAGATACTCCCCCCCCAAATATTATCTGGTAGTAATAGCAGCAGTAGTAGTGTAGTTATCTATACAATGCAGATGCAAATAGTGAAGTGTGTATTCAGAATGCTATACTTGCAGTTCAAAAGCTCTAGGTTCAAATTTTACCTCCCAAATCACTATGTGTGACTATGGACATGTCCCTGAAGCTCTCTGAGCATTATGCCAAGATCAAGTTACGGACTATTTCCAAACCAATCTGCATTAATGGAAGGAGTCCCTATATCTGTCTTTGATATATAAAATGGGGGCTATAAGGCACGATCTGTAATAGGATCACTGATTCAGAGCTGGGATGGGTGTCAAAGGGTGTCTTGAATCCAACCACCAGACCCAGAGAGGTTAAATAACTTGCCCAAAGACACACAGGTAGTAAGTAGCAGATGTGAGATTCACACCCAGGTCTTCAGCCTCCAAATGCAGCTGACCTTGCAGTCCAACATGCTGCCTCTCATTTCAATGTCCTACCTCCCTCCTGGGTGGGTGGGGGACATAATATAAGGAAAATGTTTTAGAAACCACCTCAAGCTCTCTACAATGGGGAGCTATTATCAAGATTTGACTATAAGAAATTTCATCTGAATTCTTAGAAAACTAAACTGTTACATTTTCCCTAAACACTCTGACATCTTAGCCCCACCCCATTTTAAAGTGAAAAAAAAAGTTTTAAGGATTGCTATGCATTTGGATAAAACTGATTTCTAGGCCTGGGTTCCATCAGGGCTTTGCCAACATGAAATGGTGCTGCAGTGGAATGACAGGAGCTGATAAAAAGCAGGCCTGCTCAGAGCAGATTGGATTCATTAATGAAAGTATACCCCCTGTCTAAACATCAGGGCAACTTTCTGGTAGTGGGAAGCCATGTTTCCTCTGCAGAGCTGGGCTGGAAAATTAATGTAGTGTTTGTGCTGCTGAAGAAACATGGAATGGGTGGGGTGAGTTTTCAGCATCTCATTGGCAAGTGAGTCTTTCTGTTCTTCTTTCACATTTACAACAAGTACTTTTAACACTCTCAAGCTGCTGCTGAATCTTTTAAAGGCTTTGCCATCTATGGGGGGGGGCACTTTAAACGATTCAAACATGGGATTGATTAGTACTTTCTGGAAAGCAGATACATGGGTAGATAAATCATATTATTTGGGAGAGTTAAGTATATATTTTAATTTTGGAAAGGGTGCTGGGTTGGAGCCAGGGAGATCTGGGTTCACATCCCACCTGATATTTGGCTATAGGATTACTGGTCGAGAGCTGCAAGAGAATTTACACATCCTTTAGTCCAGCCCCCTCATTTTGCAGAAGATCCAACTGTGATCAAGAGCATAGAAGGGACTCCCTAGGTCACATTATTAAGTGGCAGAGCCTCTTCCCATCCTAAGCCTCAGTATCCTTTTCTGTCAAATGGGGATATGTGACAGAAGCAATATGGTATAACAAGAGATAAAGAGTTAGCCTTGGAGTCAGGAAGATTCCAAGTTCCACCTCTGCTCTATCTTGGCTGTGGGAGCCAAGGGGTACTTACCTTCTCTGTGCCCTCAGACAGCTCGCTCTAAGATTCTACACTACAAAGAGGGTCAAGGGAGTGTTCTCCCCTTGAAATTGAAGGTCAGGGCAAAAAGAAAAGAAGTGGATTGCGTATTTGGCAGGACTGTTTCAATGCTCAAAAACCAGAATGCATCTAAAAAAACGACTGCAGATTTTCATGTCAATCCTTATTATTAGTCACACTTTCCCCTGGGGTGGGGAAATGTGGAGGCTGAATACCCTGCAGAGTGGCAGAGACTAGCCCTCATCCTACTTCCTGCCAGCACATTGGTAACTAAGGGAACTGAAGTCTATCAGTGCCTATGAAGCCAGCAGGTAATTTTCAGTCTCCTGGACCAAGCTGTTCCCATAGCAACGGCTCACCTTTCCACTGCACTCAAAGCTTATAAAGGGCTTTCTTCCCAAGACCCCTCTGCAAGGGAGGTAGTGAAACAGTGGTTATTCCAATTTTAGAAAACAGGAACGGAAGCCATCTTGTCAACCCACTCATCATTTTAGAGCCAGGGAAACTGAGGCTCCACAAGGTTCACTGACTTGCCTAAGGTCCCAAAGACAATCAAGTATTCACTGTGGTTTCACCTATAGTTCCATAGTAAAGAGGAGAGGGCACAAAGACCGTTTGTGGGCTCTGGGGAAGCCTGAGGAAATGCTTCCAGATGCTCTTACTGGGATATCTGACCCTTAAGGAGCTTTTCCCCTGGCTGTCAAAACACACAGTTCAATGTAGGCTGAATTCAAAGAAGCTGCCACTGCTTGGACAAGGGAAAAGATACCTTTGGCATAACAATTTGAAATACCTTTGGGGAACAGTCAAGTTAGTAAGAAATGTGAAGGCATCTCCATTTAAAATACAGGCCTTGGCACGGCCAACATGGGAACTTCCTTTTTGCCAAGAGCTCTCTCTTAGGGTGCTTGACCTGGAGATGAAAACAGCTGTTGACAGACAGCTCTGTTGGACCCCTACAAATGTCCATACCGTATCTCCCTCTCTTTCTATCCTGTGGCTTTTAGGCCTGACTTTGCTGTTTGTCTGGGGGCCGGGGATGACCCATGAATTTGGGGGGGGCACCAAAAGACCCCCCACCTGTATTCAAACACTCCATCTTCTGCCAAAGAATCCCACCATTGATCTCACTGGTTTGGGGTAAAGCACTGTCTCTAGACAGACACAGTGGACAAAGTGCTGGGCCTAGAGTCAGGAAAACCCATCTTTGTGAGTTCAAATCTGGCCTCAGACACTTAACCAGCTGTGTGACTGAGTAAGTCATATAACTCTGTTTGCCTCAGCTTCTGCATCTGTACACAACAAACCACTTCACTATCTTTGCCAAGAAAAACCCAAGCTACCAAGACCAAGATGATACTGATACTAGGGGAAAAGCAACTCAACCCTGATGAAACAAAAATGATTAGGATATTGTGACTGAGGAAAAACAAATTTAACAGTTGTAATCATTCATTCATTCGACAAGCATTTATTTAAACATCTACACTGCCAGGCAATGCACTGGACTGAGGAGATAGAGACAAAACCTAAATCACTCCATGGATATCAGACTGCTTTGGAAAAAGCAATTCCCAAATATCTAACTTAGATTACCAACAAGCCAACTGGTTGGGTCCATAAACGCAAATCCTTCCCCCACACCCCAGGGGTATGTGAACTCTGCTAAAAGGCAACCTTCTCCTCTCCCTTCCCCAGAAGCACTTTGAGTTATTGTTATTTACACTGATGGGGGCCTTAGAGGTCACATAGTCCAACCTCCTCATCTTAGAGGCAAGTAAACAGGCTAGGAGAAAAAAAGTGTATTGCCCATGGACATAGTCACAGTTCAGATACAAAGTCAGCTCCTTTCCTGAAAGTCTATACTATATACCTTGGACTGGGAGAAAAATGATTCAAGTGTGTTATACCAGGAGAAGCTAGGTGGTTCAATGAATAGACAGCTAGGCCTGAAAACAAAAAGTCCTGAGTTCAAAACTGACCTCAGATACCTCCTAGCTGTGTGACCCTAGGCAAGTCACTTGACCTCCATTGCCTGGTCCTTGCCACTCTTCTACCTTAGGACTGATATTTAGTATCATTTCAAAGAAAGAAGGTAAGGGTTTTAGCCCCATGCCTGGCTTGGCCCTTCTATAACCCTTGAAATTTAGCATCAGGCAATGCCAAGTAGTTTTACCATTCTAGGTTTTCAAAATTAATGTTCCTTGCTCAACCAATCCAACGTGCAGTATTTGTTGTTTCATTGCCCAGCAATGCACTCTGAATACCCTATTACCTCCACAAGGCAAAGGCATGATTCAGGAGGAAGGAATGGACCTCCTCTAGGAGAAGTGTCTGAAGAGAGAAGACTCAGGAAGAAGAGGTGAGGCTGATACCTGATCAAGTGTTAGAGAGAGATGGGTGACATTTGTTGTGATAATTGACTGAGGAGCGATGACCTCAGATTCATTCTCTGGCATGCTAGATGCTAGGCCATTCCGGTAAAGTGGAAATGTACCTAGCCTTCTCAGAAAAGGACAATATGGGCTATAGGAAATGCGTACATTTCACCATGACTCAACGGCAGCCAGCTTCTTTCCAGTAATCTATCACTGATCATACACAGTCTAATGTATAGCCTCTAGCTCAATAAGCCCTTTGAGAAGAAATGATAATGGACTATCCTGCACAACAGCCCTGGGCAAGTCACTTAACCTGTTTGCCTCAGTTTCTTCAAACGTAAAATGGGGACAAAATAACAGTACAGGATTATTATAAGGATCGAATGAGATATATTGTAAAGCACTTAGCCCAGTATCTGGCACACAGTAGGCAGTATACAAATGCTAGTTATTATTATTGTAATTAGAAATAATGAATGCCTCATCAAAAGTCTATATGAATTACAAATAAAAATGTATATTTTATAAAGGGTATGGATAAACCTTAAGAAGGTTATTAAATACAATTCAACACCAAGGGTCATTATTGAGAAACTCAAAGAGAAGATTTTTTTAATTGCTCCCAGTTTAGCCAATACACAGGCAAGAGTGAAATAAATATGACTCTTGGCGTCTCCATCTGGAATGTCTACTCATATGTTTAGTTTCTTTTTTTCTTTATTTTTACAAGTACTAAGCACAACATTATTGTCCACACATCTTACTTAGCTCCTTGGGTGGCTTTTAGGAGGAAAGGAGACCCAAGAACTGTAGGGAATGAATTACAGATTACCAGAGAGACCATCCTGCTCCTGAGGTCCCAACAAATATGTTGGATGAAAGCAAAATACGAGCCTTGTGTGTAATTTCTTTTTTTGTGTACAGGTTGTTTCCCTCAAATAGAAAGCAAATAACTTCCTTGAAAACTGGAAATGTTTTGTTTTTATCTTTGTATTCCCAATGTCTGGCATTGTTTCTGCTACTAGAGGTGCCTGATAACTGCATGTTGAGTTTTGGCTTGTGTTTTTATTGATATGTTGTTTCTTATATCACCATAATTATCCCAATTTTGTGCATTCTTCTCCTTTTGCGAGAACCATCACATATGACAAATCATATTTTTGGAGAAGAAAAAAATCAGCTGAATTGATCAACACATTGAAAAAGTCTAAAAACATAGTAATGTCTAACTCCTATGGATGTCCTACATCCACCAAGGGGTAGACTGGGGATGTCTTCTCATTTCTCTTCATTCAAGTTCTGTTTGATATTCATAATTTGTTACATTTACTTTTGATTCTTGGAGTATAGTTGAGTACACTGTTGTAATCACAATTTTATTCCCTGTTGACTTCACTTTGCATCAGGTCATATAGACCTTTCCACGCTTCTCTAGTCATCACACATGTCATTTCTTATTATCACAGTAAAATTCCATTACATTTATGCATGATTTGATGGGTATTTGTTTCTAATTCATGGCTATCAAAAACTGTTCTGCTATAAATATTTTTTAGTATATGGAAACTTTTTTTTTCATCTGAACCATGACTTGTTTGGGGGTACAAGCCCTGTAACAGAGTCTGGTTCAAAGGATATGAACATTTTAGTCACCTTATTTGCATAATTCCTAATTGCTTTCTAAAATATCTGTACCATCTCACAGCTACATCAACAATATGTTACTAGACCTATCATTCCACAAGGGAAAGTATGTGGTACAATGGATAAAGTGCTGGGCTTGAAGTCAAAAAGACTCACCCTCCTGAGTTCAAATCTTGCCTCTGATACTTCCTAGCTTTTTAATGTTATACAAGTCACTTAGCCCTGTTTACCTCAGTTTCTTCATCCATAAAATCAGCAAACATTCCACAATCCCTCAAACATTAACTATGGACATTTTTGTCATTTTTGGCACTTTTCAGGGTGTAAAGGATGTTTGGGTTAATATTTCCTTTATTATAAATGATTTGGAGCATTTTTGTGTGGTTATGAATACTGCTCTTTTGAGAACTGTTCATAATTCTCACCATTTATCTGTTGGGGAATTATTATTAGTCATATGTATTTATTCTTTTTATATTCTGAATATCAAAGATTTTGGATCATTCAATCACTTCCCTTCTTGTCCCAGATCCATTAATATTGTGTATACAAGAGCTTTTCAGTTTCAAATAATCAGGATGTCCTATTTTTTTCTTTTGCAATCACTTCTCTCTCTTGTTTGGTTAAGGATTTATCTCTTATCCATAGATATGAGAGATATATGTGCTGGGAGCCATCAAGACCACACTGTTTGACACAAACCTCACAATCCTCCCATGGAAGGATGGAAACACCCACTGAAACCCCCCTAAGTGACTTTCATTATTAACATCCCCTTATTATTGGAATTGCTATGCTTATTATTCTTACTTAGCCCCAGGAAAAACAGATGAGAGCAACATGCTTGCAGGGTTAATACAGATGTCTCACTCTGTCCCCCTAGGATATTACCAGGAGAGCCCACTTACAAAATTAAACCTAAGGATTCTTATATACACACTTAGATAGGACCCTCTTTTCGAGACATAAAAACTTTTGGAAAATCTGTGCTCTGAATTCCCTAACCTATATCTGAGTCATGTTGATTCTACCCTCTGATCCTTCACTTAGCAAAAATGTTTCATTGACTATCTCCCTAGGCTTCCTGTCTGTTGTAAGGTTCTATGGAAACATGTATGTTGAGAATGAAACTGTGTGCCAAGTAGATGTGTGATCATGAGGGTATAAAATAAAGCCATGCCTCAGCCAAGGTGGAGCAGTTTATCCTGTGAAACCTGTTCTGTGGGTCCCATCCATCATTCCACCGACACCATCCCACCTCCAAGACCTCATCCCCTGTGGGAGGCTGGCCCACCCCACAGCATATATGATCTGTTTCTCTTCTAATTTTTTGTATTTTTGTGATTCAGTCATTTTCGTTTTTTTAAAACTCCATTAGGGATTTTTTAAACCCTTACCTTGCATCTTAGAATCAATAGTGTGCATTGGTTCGAAGACAGAAGAGCAGTAAGAGATAGGCAAAGGGGTTCAGTGATTTGTTCATGGTTAGCCAGCTAGGAAGTGTCTGAGGCCAGATTTGAACTTGAGAAAAAAAATCATTCTAATTCCACATCTAATCCTCTATCCACTGAACCACCTAGCTATTCTCTAATTTTTATATAGTATAATCTTTAATATAAAGGTCACACATATGCACTTAGAACATATTGTGGAGCATGGCCTTATTTCTGGCAGATTCCTTTCCAATTTTCCCAGCAGTTTTGATCAGACAGTGAGCTTTCCCCCAAGTAACTTATTTTTCCTACTTTATCAAACACTAGTTCAGTCTCTTCCACTGATCTTTCCCTTCCTATTTTTTTAAACAAATACCAGATAATTTTTAAGATTGCTATTTATACTATAGTTTCAGGTCTGGAAATGCTATTCCCCTTTTGTCCCTTCTTTTCAGCATTTCCTTTGATATTCTAGATCTTTTTTTTTTCAAGTACATTTTAAAATTATTTTATCAAGGTCTTTAAAGTATCCTCTTGGAAATCTGATTGGTATAGCATTAAATGTGGAAATGAATTTTGGTAGTATTGTCATTTTCAGAATATCATCATGGTACAGGCACAAGCACTGAATATTCCTCCAGCTATTAAAGCTGTTCTTTATGTTTGTATGGGACATTTTGTGTCCTTTGGATGCTTTGGTATATAGGTTGATCTCCAGTTATTTTAAGCATTCTGTAGTTATTTAGAATGGGATTTGCCTTTCTATTCTCGCTTCTTGTGTTTTGTCACTGTTCTGTAGCCAGGCTGTTGATCTGAGGATTTATTTTGTAGCCTGCAGCTTTGTGGAAGTTATTGTCTCAATTAGTATCTTTCCCGATTCCCTAGGATTTTCCAAGTAAATCATCCTATTATCAGTCAACAGGGATGGGTTCTTGTCCTCTTTACTTCTCTTTATTCCTATCATTCTTTTCTCTTCTCTTATGTGTATTGCTAACATTTCCAGAACCATATTACATACTAGTGGGGAAAGTGGGCCTACTTGTTTCACTCCTGTATTTGTTGGAAAAGGTTCTAGTGTATCCCCATCCCATCTGAAAATTGCTTTGGGGTTTGGGATCAATATTTTTATGATATTCAAAGAGGTCCATCAATGCTACTGATGGAGAACCTATGGAATGGGCACCAAAGATGGCACTCAGAGTACTCTCTGTGGGCATGCAGCCACACATCTCTCCCACCCCCAGAGTTCATTACTAGAAAGGCAGAGATTCTTGGGCAGAGCAGTTCCCCTCCCTGTCTCCACCACACCTGACAACATTTTTTCACATCCCCCATCCCTCTGTCCAGCAGTCAATGGGAACACACAGGGGGTAAGTTGGGCAGCTCACAGGTAGCAGAGCTGGAGGGGAGCAGAGTGCTCAGGCCACTCCCCTCCCCCTCTCTATACTCACTGAGGACATTCCTCACTTCATCCAGCCCTCCAATCCAGCAGCCCAATGAGAGCCCTTCCTCCCTCCCCTGTGTGGGGTAAGGAGGGTTGGGGACTATTCAGCATGTGATGCAGGGAGGGGCACAGTACATTGTCTCTGAAGGGCAGGCATGGTACTTAATCTCTAAAAGATTTGCCATTACTGCTCTATGCCAATACTTTGCAGGGTATTTAAGTAGAAAAGACAATATGGCTGTACTTTGTCAAAGGCTTTTTCTGCACTGATTGAAATGGTCCCGTAGTTTGGGATATTTGGCCTTTTAATAGAATTAGTTCTGTTGATTGTTTTCTTAATGTTGAACCAACCTTGTATGCCCAGTATAAATCCCACTTGATCACAATTAATGACTTCTTGAATCAATCACTATAGTCTGTTTGATAGAATTTTGTTTCAAATTGTTGAGTCAATGTTCCAGGGGTCTTCAGGGCAGTGGAAAAGGTGTGTGTGGGTGTCTGGGGGAGGTGAGTTTTGTTATAAGCCCATATCTTGTCTTTACATCTGTTAGTGCAGCCTCCCTGCTGGGAGCTTGGAAGGTTGGGGGGGGGGCATTGCTAAGTGAGGTCAGCATCATTAAACATTAGTTCATTGGTTTTGTGGTATTTTTTAACTTTCTTTTTGGCTCCAGGGTATTCTAGAACATGGAACCAGATTAAATTGTTTTATTTTTGGCACATTAATTTCTGTTTGAGAGAGGTACAAGAGGTCATGGGAATTAGAGAAAATATCTCGTCTTCCATCTTGTTGTTCAGGTGACCCCAAGGCATGATGAGTTAAACTGAAGACTATTGCTGCTTAGCACTTCATAGTGGGGGCAGGCTCACCTCTTTGACAAGGATTAGAGCTCTTTCCCACTACTCTAACCTTGTGCTAGTGGCAGTAGCCATTCATGGTTAGCTAAGAGGAAAATTGTTTCCTTCCAAGCTGCCTAAATTGACATTCTCCTTAGATCCACTACTGTAGAGTGGGAGTGAGTAAGCCTGGATACTTGAAAGTAATGTCCATGGAGTAAAAGATCTGCCAAGTTCTACCCAACTGAAGTCTTTGAGTATAGGCCTAGCAAAAAGCTGGATGACTATTAAGGCTCAGCCTAGAGAAACATGAAGAGGTTCATTATCTCAGATATCTTCATCAGGTAATGAATTAGTTGGCCATAGTGACCCTAGAGCCATGATGGAAAACCTATGGTACATGTGCCAAAGATGGCACCCAGGGACCTCTCTGTGGGCACAGGAGCTATTGCTTGCTGGAGCTGCTCCATTCCTCCTCTCCACCTCTGCTCACTGCCTCTCTGCCCAGCAGCCCAATGGAAGGGCTTACTCTCTCCCCTGAGTGGAGCACCTGGGCCACCCTTCTCCCTTTCTTCCTCCCCTGTCTGGGATAAGGTCGGGTGGGGGATATCAGTTTAGGGGGGGTGGGGGCATGGTTTGCAACCTGGGGGGACAGGGCACAGCACACATTGTCTAAAATGTTCTAAAAGTTCACCATCACTGCCCTAGAATCTCAAATTAATGATTGATGAAAATAAAGACATCTATGTGGAGGTTTGTGCACAGCTCTTAAGTGCACACCTCAGTTGCTTCTTATGCCCAGCAACAACCATTCTTAAAGAGAAACTACTTTAGGATACCGACATACACACACAAGAGTCATTCAGCTATTTTGATACTAGATGATAGAGCTACCAATATTTAACTATATGACTTTGTGTCAGTCATTTTCATCTCTTGAGACTCAGTTTTTCAACTAAAAACAGATTAATATCTACCTTCCTCCAGCTCAAGTTATGGCAGAATAAAAATGAGATTATATCAAAAAAGTATTGTACAAATATAAAGTATCATCTCTTTAAAAATCAGCACATAGGAATAATTTAATTATTTTTTAAAGTATTCTAAGCAAAAGTAGAAATAGGAGAGCAAAGACTAGTTAAGGTTGATTTCCATTAAATAAGGAAATGTTTCAAATCAGCTGAAAAAAAGGGGTAAACTCCTGCTTAACCTCATTGGCTGTTAGCTTCCCACATCCATCACTTATTTCCAAGGCTGTGCTTATATGAGACAGTCAACGAAATGAGTGTGAAGTGCCCCAAGAGCCAGATTGGCGAGTAGCTCTGTCAATAGCAAGCAATTAGTTAATTAATAAAGAATAAGTGTCAAGGTGACACCAAAGAAGTTTGCCTGGGTCCAAGGACAAATACTGGCTGGCTGACAGAAGAGAAGCACAAGAAGGCCCCAGTAAAAAGGCCAGGAAGAAATATTTGGCAGTGGCAAGGATGTAGCCATCAGGTCTTTAGTCCCATGTCCTCTGCCAGCTTTCCTTCCCCAGAATTTGGAAATGCCTTGAAATAAGTTCAGCTAGTACCATTTACAGAGGCCAGATGATCGGTCAATGCTTATTCAATTGAAGGTGTTAGGTGCTGGCGATACAAAGACAACATGAAATCTAGTGCCTGCCCTCGAGGGTCTTTTAGTCCACTCCACTAAATCAGGTGCCCTGTGTACGTCCTTTATCTTGGACCAGCGCCAGTCCATGAATACCACCTTTCTACAAACACAGACACAGACACACACAAAACTATACCATATAGTCCAGGGGAAAGAGACTAAGGCCATCCCTGAGCCCCAACCTGAAGTCACCCAACCTCAGTCTTTACCGTACTTCCCTATCACCATATGCTCCATTTTTCAATATGCATTTATATAAGTAACACCAACCTCCTTGCCATTCTCAAGCTTCTTAAAATAATAACAATAATTATAGTTAGCATTTACATTTCTATTATTATTAATATACACTGTCCAATATCTTATCTTCCCTTTTTAAGATGATCAGAGGGGTATACAGTCTATTCAGTGGACAGGCATGGATAAAATAAAGATGACTTGGGATAGAAGCAGCTAGGTGGTACAGCTGATGTGGAGGCTTGAGTTCATATCCTGCCTCAGGCACTTACTGGTTATGAATTTGAGCAAGTCACTTGAACTCTGGAAGCCTCAGTTTCCTCACTAACAAAATGGAAATAGATACCTTACAGGTGATTGTGAGGATGAATTTGATAATATATGTATAATATACTGCAAACCTTAAAATGTTATATTAATGCTAGTTATTATTATTATGTTATTAAATGTTTTAAAGTTTGCAAAGCACTTTTCATGCTACTTCAGTTGATCTTCAAAAGAACCCTTTGAGATAGGAGCTATTATTATTCCTATTTTACAGATGAAGAAACTTAGAATAAATTATTATTCCTGTTTTACAGAAGGAGAAACTTAGAATAAGGTTAAGTAATTGGCTCAGGGTCACTCAGCTTATAAGTGTCTAAGACAAAATTTGAACTCAGATTTCCTGACTTGAAATTCAACACAGCATCCACTGTGCCATCCCACTGCCCCAAATAGCCCAGCAGTGGGGCCAATAACCCACTTGTCTCAGCTGTTCACAGTGGTCCCATTAAAGTGGAAGCATCCTAGGAGAAGGCCAGACACCCCCTGAACCCTCTAGTTCCTCCTCTTCCCTATAATATTGCTATATGGACAGCATGCTCCTCTAACTTTGAACGATGTTATAAGAAAGATGGAGACAACTGTAAACTAGGTAGGAGTCCAGTTTGATGTGGCAGAAAACATGACCTTAGACAGTTACACTAGTGGTTGAATCTCAGGGATGGAAAGGACCTCTATTGCTCCTCTTGGAGCAGGAATCTCCTCCCTCTACAGAAGCTCCAATGACTTGTCACCCAACCTGCTACATTAACTCAGTGCTCCTGAACTCTATTCTCTTGGACCAAGAAACTAGTAGCCATTTCAGCTGGTACTGTACCCAGAATGATGGAGGTGCTACAGGTCCGGCTGAAGTTCTGCTATGCTCTGTACTGTCAAGATCCCACCTGAAGTTCTGTTCTCAGTTATGGCTTCCATTTTGTCTCAAACTGGGTCTCTATCTCACCCAGTCTAGAAGTTCAGGGGCTATACACAGGCTCATCCTACTACTGATTTGCCCAAGAGCTTTGACATGATCCATTTCCTCCCTAGACTAGCTTGCCTCTCCTTAGGCCACCTGATGGCCACTCAATAGCTATGGGACTCACTGCATTGATGTCAAGCTGAGTTTGAACATTCAATCAGCTTAGCTCACTCCCAAGCTCAAGAGGTTATTAACTAATTGTATATAGTTCCTTCCCTCTGTTAAGAATTTCCTATTAATCCTGTACATAGCTTGCTTTGTACATATATACTTACATGATGTCTCCCCTATTGGAATGTAAGCTCCTTGAGGGCAGGGATAGTGACCGGTATAGACTAAGAAGTTAACAAATATTGTTTGAGTGAAGAGATTTGACAGCCTCAGCCTCCTGAGCAGCTAGGCTTAAAGGTATGGACCGCCCTGCTTGGATTGAAGAAGAGGGAACAAAAAGCTGAAACATGAGTAAGTTAGTGAAGTGTCCACAAATCATGCCATATGAGCACCAGTCCAACAAGCTGGAGATACTGAAGTCTGTAAAGGGATGACAGTGGCAGGGAGGGTGTCAGGTTGTTGTGCTCAAGTTCTTAAAGAACTGACAGAGTAGAAGTATTAGATGTGGTCTGCTCAACTAGGACCCTCTAGTGCAGGGGAAGGTAACAATGGGAGGTAGATTTGTACTTAATTTAGAGAAGGCATTTGTAAAAATGGAATGCTTAGAGACCACACCCTTCTTGGGAGTCTGAGAGCAGACTTTATGGGGTATGTGTTTTCAGCTCCCAGCTGGACAAGATGGCTGATGAGGTCCCTTCCAACTCTCAAAATCAATGACTCTAGGAAAGAGACATCTGGCAATGAAGTGACTTGTATTGCAGACTAGTGAGTTCCCTGATAGTGTAGATGTTCAGGTAGAGGACGGATACTTGTCAGCTGCCCAGAAATGTGCTGGATTAGATACTCTCCCTCATCCCCTTCCAGCTTTCTGAATGTGTGAATTTCTAGAAACCAAGAGAACAGCCAGAGGGGAAAGGGACTTTCATCTCCCACCCCCACCCTCACTACACAGAGTCTTTTTTTCTTCATAGAAAGGGAAGGAATCATTTCCATGCTAAATGGTCCCTGAAGTTTACATGCATCACATTTAATTTCAAACTATTCTCTCAACCTCTCCTTTCTTGATTGTCATGTGTAGTTCTCTTGGGAGGAAGGGAGAATAGGAGTGGGGAGATAAGGGGGTGGGGAGATGATGCTATTTGCAGCACATGAAATAGACTTGCCTTTTAAAGGAACAAATGATCTCCAGAGGAATTTCCCTGATCCCCAAATGCTTTTCTCTTCCCTTTCCTTAGTTATGGAAGAAATATCCTAGTGTGGCAAGGACTAAACCAATGACAGTCCTATCGCCACTTCATCTTAGCTTGTGCCAGCCTGTGGGGGTGTTTTTTTGAAGGACTTTAATAATCAGGCTGTCAAAGATGCTGTAGTGACATATGACAAAAGTTGGAATCATGGGAATGGGAAAAGAACAAGAAAGGGAACAGAAGGCTACTTGCTTGAAATATCAGTGTGTAGACCCCTAACTAACAACCACTGCTGTCTGCCATTTTCCATATTACTAGAGTATTTTAAAGTTTGTTGAGTCTCATAGCTACTTGGTGACATAGATATAATTTTTATCCCCACTTGACAGATGAAGAAACTGAGGCTCAGCAAAATTAAGTTACTTGACCAAGGTAATACAGTTAATAAATACCTAAGAGGAGATTTGAATACAGGTCTTCCTGGCTCCAGGTCCCATGCTCTATCCACTATGCAACAGAGTGAGAGCTCAAAGAGTAAAAAGGAATGATCAAAGGAGCTAGAGATGGATAGAAAGATATTCCAAGGAGAGGGAGGGCTCCCTAACAAAGATGAGTCTTCTTTTTTGTTCTTCAGCCTGTGCTGCTGATTCATGGCAAGTATAAAGTAGGTTTTACATTTACCAGCCTCTTGTTAACCATCCTCACAACCATCATCCTTGTGATGCCGGCTTTGCCTCCCTCAGGCTCGCCTTAGTGTCCTGCCTCTCCTTCTGACCACCTCCAAGGAGTCCAGGAGAGGCAGTAGGGAAAAAGAGGGTCACTGACTCCACGTCTCTGCTCTAAGCCTCATTGTATTCCTTGGGGTCAATCAGGTTGTCTCTGAAGACTTTTCCATTTGAGACATTCTAGGGTCATGGGACTTCTGGCTAATCCAAAGGGCAGCTCTCTATCTGCTTTATGCCAGTGTCAGAGGCAATCCACTTATCTATTCCTTCACACCAAGTTCTGCCTTATCTTAGAGAGGTGCTCGGGCACTATGGGCTCTTTAGGTGGGGAAATGGGACTTGCTTTAACCATCTTTGCATGGTCATCACCAGAGGGCAATATATTCATTCTCATTCTCTCTCTCTCTCTCTCTCTCTGTC
Source organism: Monodelphis domestica (assembly GCF_027887165.1). Classification (NCBI taxonomy): domain Eukaryota; kingdom Metazoa; phylum Chordata; class Mammalia; order Didelphimorphia; family Didelphidae; genus Monodelphis; species Monodelphis domestica. The sequence continues at coordinate 49,656,544 of NC_077235.1, read as the reverse complement.
TCTCTCTGTCTGTCTGTCTGTCTCTCTGTCTGTCTGTCTGTCTCTCTCTCTCTGTCTGTCTCTGTCTCTGTCTCTCTCTCACACACACACACACACACACACATTCTATCTCACATTCTCTCTGTGTCACTCTAGGAGCTTCTATTTCTATCTTTGTCTCTGACCTACCTGCCTCTTATCTCTGTTTCTGTCTCTGTCCTCTCACCCCACCTTTCCCCCAAAGGAGGACCATTCGCATCCAATGGGGAAATGGTGAGCTGGGGGCATATTGAGATTCTACACTGGGGCCAGATGGGAAATACTGAAGTGTCAAACAGGTCTGGCAAGGAACACTCCCTAATAGCTCCCAGGGATGATGAGCTGCATGGCCCAAGGTTACATGAATTTGCAACCGGAAGTCAAATGCAGGAACAGCAAGGGGCCTCCAAAGCATCTGCTTCTGCCAGAGCCAGGCAGGCCTCTGTGGCCTGCAGCCAGAATTTTCCTGGGCCATTCAATTCCCAATAGGGGATGGAACCACATTTCCTTGTAGCAAAAGGCCATCATTCAAAGGATGCCAAATGTAATATTCCTCTCGGCATTGTGTCTAACTCCAGGAACTAGGAAAAGGATTTTTAAATAATCATCTTTGGGTTTCTGAGCGAGCATTTAAAAAAACACCAACTCCAGGACTGCCACCAAGGTGACTGAGGCTCCAAGCTGATGATCTGCATGTTAATTAGAGCATTGTGGGAACCATAAGTTGAGGGGGGTGTTCTTGCAAAATGAATACGGGGGATGCTCCAGCCTTTCCCTAGTGCGATTGGTCACGGAGCACTCCAATCGGGGCTTGAAATAGATTGCTGAAAGCTATTAATGCTGGGGGAAGCTGGTAGGGGGCCTGGAGTCCGAAACAGCCCCGGGATCAAAGGGAGTTGGGGAAATTTCCTAGTAAAATAAAGGAAATGAGGCATGTGTTCACACCAAAGAACTGTTACACAAAGGAAGCATTTTTGGATACGTACATACAGTAAGACAGTAGGTCTCCAGTTGAAAACGACCTTGGAGGCCATCTGTCAATGCCCGGGGGAGCTCACTTAGCACTTTATTTGGGCCCGCTCTAGGCAGTTGGGGTGGACAATTGGATTTTAGCACCATCTGGATTGGTATCATCCCACTCGACTTGGAGAAGTCATTTCCCGTTTCTGGGGCTCTCTTTCATTGTTTCTAAAAGAAGGAGTTTGGAAAGTGGAGGCCCACCAATTGAGGAATGGCTGAATACATGAGAAAGAGAAAGAGAAGGGGATATTGCTCTAGAAGAAATAAGAAACATGAGGAGTTCCAGGAAGACTCAGAGTAGGAAGCTAGGCTTGCAATGGGGATGGCATCAGACCAGAGGTCAGGAGGATCTGAGTTCAAATCCTACCTCAGATACTTCCTAGCTGAGTGACCCTGCCTGGGCAAGTCATTTAACCTCTGACTGCCTCAGTTTCTTAATCTATAAAATGGGGATAATAATAGCAGCTGTTGGGAGTATCAAATGAGATAAGAATTGTAGAAAAACACTTGGCACTATATAAATGCTCATTCCCTTCATGCCACTTTGTATGAACTAATACAGAGTGAAAGGGGCAAAACCAGAGAAACAACATATATCATATCTACTTCAAGGTAAGTGAATGCTAAGTAATTATAATAACTAGTCGTGGCCAAAGAAAGGAGGTGAGGAAATGTACCATAATGACAATAGCTAATAATAGCTAACATTTATAGAGCACGCCACCCTCTTTTTGATGGAGAGGTCAGGAACTCTGGGCATGAAATGTTTCATAGACCATAAAATATAGTCACTGAATTGGTTGGTTTGGCTTTACTGTATTTCTTTGAGACAAAGGAAAACCGGGGAGGGGATGGTTATATATCTGAAAATAACCACAACATAGAAAAGGCACAAAGCTTTAAAAAACCAAATAAGGGGGTAGGTTAGACAATCTCAAAAGGTCTTAAGTATGATCCTCTAAGACAGTACATTCCATGCGAGCAAAGACACGCGTCCAATCTAAACCTTACCTCTCCCCCAACAGCTGGATGGGAGACCTCAGGAAAGTGTGTAATGTCTTGGACTAGGAATAAAGGCCAGAAGCAGGTTGTAAAAAGCTTTCAATATCAAACAGGACTTTCTATTTAATCCCAGACATAATGGGGAGTCATTAGCACTTGATGGGGGCCCTGCCACTCTTCCAGTTACCCAAGTCCACAAACCTCCACTCCTCACTCTCGTTCACTCCAGATATTTAATCAGCTGTCAACTCTTGTCCTTTTGAGCTCCACGACTCTTATACCCATTCCCTTCTGTTCACAAACATGGCCATCACATTTGAAAAGGACTTTATCGCCTTTCTCCCTGGACTATTTCAATGACTTCCTTTCTGCCACAAACCTCACTCCATTCCATCTCTTCCTCTACCCAGCTGCCAAAGTGATTTTCTTCAAGGTCTGGTCATGTCATTCTCCTGCTCAATAATCTTCACTAGCTCCCTATTATTGCAATGGTCAAACATAAATGGTTCTGTTTGGCATTTAAAACCCTTTGCAACCTGGTGCCAACTTAGGCCTCTAGGCTTACTCCACACAACTCATTCTTTCCATATGGTATAATTTAGAAAAATTAGTTTTCCTGTTATTCCTCTCACAGGATAATTCATCTACCCTCCATTGCCTAGGACTGGGTGTTTCTGCATACCTGCCTGGAATGCACTCCTCCTACCTCTCAGAATCCTCAGCTGCTAGTGCTCTCTACTTATATATTGCTTTGTCCAGTAGAATATAAGCTTCTAGAGCTAGTGGCCCTTTCATTTTTGTATTCCAAAATTTCTTGACACACAGTAGGAATTTAAAAATGCTTGCTAATTGATCTGGGAACTAACATTTCCCCCCAAATTTATTCTCTTTGGCATTTAAAACTCTTAAAAACCTGCCCCCAAACTACCTTTCCAACCTTATTCCACATTATTATGCCCTTTAATATGCTCTACAATTCAGGAAAACTAGTCATCTTACAGTTTTCTCATCTATGACATTCCATTTCCCATCTCTGTTCCTTTGCAGTGGCTATTCCCTCTGCCAGGAATGCCTTCCCTCCTCACCACTACCTCTAATAATTCCTAGTTTTTTTTAAGAATCAGCTCAAGGATAGTCTTCCATATGAAGCTTTCCCCAATCCTTTCCTAACTACTAGCATTCTCCTCCTTAAGGCTCTTCGTAGCTATTTTGTTTGTGTGGATATATGTATGTATACACATAAACACATATTGTCTGCTCCGATTTGTATATGTTCCTTGAAAGCAAAGACCATTTGCTTTTGTGTTTGCATCTCCAGCATCTCCCAAAGTACCTGGCACACAGTAGATCCTTAACGTGATTAAGCTATGCTTGCAAGGGGGTGGTGTTTATAACTTTTCTTATTCCTCATTTTTATAAGGAGGATGGAATGACCTATTTTTAATTACATTTTATTTTTTCAGTGAACAAAAAACAGCTTTTCTCTTTCTTCCATCATATCTCTCATCACTAGGGAGGTGGGGAGGAATGGGGAAAAACAAAACCCTAATAAGTATATAGAGACTAGAACAAAATGAAGCCACATTGGTTGGTTCTAAGGAATACATCTCATTCTGCACCCCAGTTCATCATCTCTGTTAGGAGGTAAGTCGCCTGCTTTGTCACTGGTCTTCTATAAACAGAGTGGGCCACTGTTTTGATCCCAGTTATTATTATGCACTTCAAAGAAGCTTTTACTATGTTGTGGTTATCACAGAAATTGTTCTCCTGGTTCTGCTCACTTCACAATGAATCAGTTCATGAAAGTCCGTCCTTTCTCTGAAATGATCTCTTTCCCCATTTCATAGAGCACACTGCTCTTACAGTCTATTCAGATACCATTATTTGGTCAGCCATTCCCTTTGCTTGCTTATTGTCTTTCTCTACTATAAAAGATGGGCTCTTTTGTATGTATTTCTGAATATTTTTGTCCATGTGCGTCCTCGTCCTTTTTGATCTCTTTGGGGCACAAGCCCCATGGTGACAGCATTGCTGGGTCAGTTAATAACTTTAGAGGCACGGCTCTAAATTGCTTTCCAGAATGGCTGCACCATTTCAAAGCTCCACCAAATAGTGCATTAATGGGCCTCTTTTCCCAAAGCCTCTCCACCATGTCATTTTCCTTTTTTTTTTGCTCAGTTTTGTCAATCACACAGTTGGTTTAATTTGCATTTCCCTAATTATTAGTGATTTGAAGCATTTTTTTTCATATGGCTATTGATATCTTGTATTTCCTCTTTAGAAAACTGCCTGTTCAAATGTGGAAATATCTTTTGCATGACTTCATCTGTATAATGGGTATCGTATTTCTTGCCTTCTCAATAGGTGGGGGAGGGCTGGAGAAAGGGAGAGAATTTGGAACTCAAAATAAAAATGAACGAATGAATGACTGCATGTATGAAAAGAAAACTATTCTATTCATATCCTTTAATCACTCTGACCTCCTGGAAAGCTATGCCAGTAGAGGGCAGGCTCTGATAGGTCCTAATGAGCTGGAAAGACATCAAATGTGCGTCCCAATGGAAAAAGTGCTGCCTACATCTGGGCTCTGAGAACCTAGGTTCAAATCCCAGCAACGCTACTGAACTACCTCTGTCCATATCTGGGCCTTATGGTCATAGCATCAGTTACGTCTTGGAGGCAGAGGGCTCCTTTGCAGCTCTAGGCCTAGGGGCCTATGAAATACTGACTTGGGGGCTGAATCCCGGGGCCAGCCCCACTGAATGTGGAAAGGCTCAGGGCAGAAGGCCCTGCCATCTCACTGAGACATGGAGGAGAGGGACAGGCCTTCAGCTAGGTGAGAAAAATCCCCATCCTGGAGAATGGGGGGGGGGAAGCTCCTTCTGTTATTTAAGCAGAAGTAGAGAGTTTCTAATCTGGTATTTGGTTTCTTAGGCCTAGGTGCCAGGGCTTCCTCCCCAGATACAGACCCCAAATCATCATCCAGCATGGTGGGCGGCCTCCTCCTCCTCCTGGGGGATATTTGCCCCCTTTGTCCTGTCCATCTTCCATAGGGGACCTAGCCCTAGTGCTGGTGGCCTTCCTCGGGCCTTTGCATAGCAGTGCAGCGTTAGGGAGGATCTTTGGGGAGCAAAGAAACTCTTCAAGTTCCCTATTGCTATCCTAGGTGAAGTGTTCCTTCCTGGAACATTAAAGGAGCAAGTCTAACTGCATGGCCGCCGCCCCCCCCCCCCCATCCCAACTGCAACACTAAGGCTCTTACTACAGTGAAGGCACCGGAGATACCTGGGAGCTTATGGGCTTGAGTTTCTGTTTCTATGGCAAGCTTTCCTTCTCCTTGAGTTTCTGGCTGCTGCTCCTTCAATGGGACATTTAAAGGTATCTTCATGCAAAACTCAAATAAGACTTTCCCGCCTCCGGGAGGGCAAAGACTTTACAAAGACAAGCCCTAAATAGCTATTTCTTTTGAAAATCGCCACCTCCCCCCTCCCATCCTGGAGGGAAAAAGGAAAGGAAATCATTATCTGGGAATCATTTTTCAGGAAGGCGAAACAGGCATTTATTGTTACAACCAGTGACAGGAGATGAAATTCCAGGACCACCCCTCACCCCGTCCCCCTGGGAAAGCTTGACAAGGCTGGTGCCCCACCCCCAACTCTAGCCCATTGTCCCCAGAAACCTCCTGGCCAAGCATGCTGGGCCTCCTCCACCCCTGACCCTTGCCCCAACAGGTCAGGGCTGCAAGGGCCCCATCTGTGCCTTAGGAGGGTTCCACCATTGGCTGTCAGGGTTTAGGCTTAATGGCCTCCACTCCAAAGTGGCTCACTGTTCCGGACCTCTGGGAGGGAGAAGCGGGGAGCTTTGATATTTCTCCTCTAAACGGGCAGGCATGTTCGGGGGGTGAACTTCGGGTTTTTGGTTTGGGTTTCTGTGTTTTGGGGGATGAGCTTTTGATTAGGAAAGAAAATATTTATCTGGAAAGATTTTAAAAATCACTGGAAAGTCTGTGCAATTCCAGCTAGTTGGGACTTATCAGTGAAGGCAAGGAGACCAGAATAAAAAGCATTTATGATGCATTATTATATGCTAAGCACTTTACAAATCTCAACTCATTTGAGCCTTATTAGCACTTGGAATAACAGCATAGGCTTGCTTGATCCACACAATAATCCCAGGAGGGTGATTCCATTAATTAGGAAACTGAGGCTAAAAGAGTTGAGTGACTTGCTCAGGGTCACATGGCTAGTGAGTGCCTGAGGTCAGAATTGAACTCCAAGACTAGGACTTCTATGTGCCCCGGACTGGGTGAAGCTAGGGATACAAAGAGAAACAGGGAAGTGAATCCCTCTCCTCCAGGAGACGCAGCAGTATTCAGGACAGCTCTACCCTCCAGCTGAGGAAGGCCTTGTTTCCAGTCCTGCCTATGTGGCCCTGAATAATGCACTTCTGTTCTGTCCCCCACCTGAGGAGTTGCAGAGCAGATTCATTTACTGAAGGGGGAATCTGGAGCTCCATCAGTGCAGTCACAGAGCTGATTCCAAACACCAGGCCCTAGGGGAGTGTTCAGTTGGCAACCCATCGTTTTTCAGGGGAATAAAATGAGGCCCAGAACATGGGACACAACGACCTAACATCATACAATGAATACTTTGCAGAGCTGGACTTTGGGGCCTCTGGTCCTTTGCTCTTGCCACTACACTCTACATGCAAGGTATGTAGCCCTCTCTTTTTTTAAACCTTAGAATCAACAAGTCTTAGAACCAATATTGATTCCCAGGCAGATGAGCGGTAAGGGCTAGGCAATGGGGGTTAAGTGACTTGCCCAGGGTCACACCGCTAGAAAGATTTGAACCCAGGACCTCCCATCTATCCTCATGAGAGAACAAAAAGAAAGTTAAAAGTTGAGACAAGGTCAAAAGCTATCAAAATACCCCTTCGGAGGACCTGAAAGTACCTTCTTTCATTCAAACTAAACTTCTGCACCAAATACAACAATTCTTTTTGCTCCGCCTTACTTCAGAATCCATCTCTTCCTAACCACCCTTTTGGCTCACCAGAGAAGTAGCCATCTTTGGCACTAGCTCCCTTAGGCACTATTTAGCATTGGCTTTAAGTTCTCAATCAAGAAAACAGTAACCAAATTCAAAGCAGTTATACAACATATATGTGCACAAATACAATCACATGGCAAATCCTGGGTTTTCCTACAGAAATCACCTTAGAGCAAGAAGGTTATTCTCTTGAAGCACAAAGGAAATCTCATTTTGGAGAGTGATAAGTATATAGGTCTTCTCCCTTTGCTAAAAACTCTAAAAAACTTCATTCTTCAGAGTTTCAGAGTTCGAATATTGGAGGCTGATGAAGAATCTGCTTACTGGACTTGGTAAGATTGTTCTTAAATCTCTCCCTTTCCTGGATTTTCTGAAGGGACTAGCCTCTGGAGAGGCTTCATCACTGGGCCCTCAGCTCAAGTCTGAGGACTAATTAGCCCTGCCTGAGTGGAGCCAGGGGCTGGAACAAAATACTTAGTGTGTTAGGTTAGATATCTTACTCTATCCTCTCTCTGATTTTCTCACTTTCATTCTTTCTCCTTTTGTAAATAAATTTACCATAAAAATCATTTGGAATTAAGTAATAATTCCTGGCAACTATACTCTTAAATAATTTAGTCAAACCCTTTTATTTTTTTACCCCTTACAATCTGGCCCTTACATTTATATATCTCTACCCTGTCAACATGAGAATCTAGAAGTCTTCACCTTACCATATTTTCCTAGAGCCATGTTGGCAAACCTATGGCATGTGTGCCAGAGGGGCTGCTCTCTTCCCCTTCTCTATGTGTGCCTGAAGACATTTCTCACATGAACTGCCCTTCTGCCACAGCCCAGTGGGAGCATTTCATCCCTCCCTTGTTTGGGGGCAAGGAAGGCTCACATTCAGCATGAAGGTTGTAGTTTGGACACTCAATCTCTGTCTCTAAAATGTTCACCATCACTGTCCTAGAGTATTTTGTTTTCATTTCTAAGAGCATGAGATTTAGATCTGAAAGGGTATCTTAGGAAACCACTTATCCCCATATCCATAGGATCATAGAAGGGACCTCAGGGACCATTTAGTATTAACTTTCATTTTACAGAAGACAGAAATGAGACCCATGGAGGATGAGTGATTCACTTAAGGTCCCAGAGGAAGTAAGATATCAATGGTTGGATCTGACCTCAGGTCCTCTCAATCCAGAGCCAGCTGCTTTCCCCTCACCAAAGGTTGTGTCCATCCCACTCTCCTTTGTAAAGGTATCTCTCTTTTTGAATTGTAAGCACTTTGAGGGCAAACCCAGAATGTTGTTCTTTCATCTTTTTCTTCCCCAATGCCAAGGCTAGCCTAACTGATAAATGGTAGGTTTTTGATGAAGGCTTACTGAATTATACAAAGGGCTGAATATCTACTTATCAAGGGTGTGGTAGAAGAGCATACTAAAAGGCATTTGGAGTCTCTTTCAATTTTGATATTCTATGGAAGAAAATTCTATGGCACAATTAAACAATGGGTCTACAGCTAAAGAGTGTACATAGCTTAAGCAAGGTATGGTTTAAAAGAAGGCTTAATAATGATAATGATAAAATACAGGCTGTTAGGTAGCACAGTGGATAGAGTGCCAGGCCTGGAGACAGGAAGATTTGACTTCAAAGTAGGTCTCCCTTTCTAGCTGTGTGTCCTTGGGCAAGTCACTTAACCTCAGTTTGCCTCAATTTCCTTGTCTATAAAATGGGGATAGTCATAGCACCTACTGGATTACTTACTGTGAAGATTGAATGAGGTAATAATTGTAAAGCGTATAGCACAATGTCAGGCACATATTCATGTTAATAATAGATGAAAGCAGCAACGCTTTTTATGAGAAAAGATTCAAAAAGAAGAACTGATTCCAAGAGGTGGGGGAATTGAATAAACTTGAGTTTTCATGAGCGTTCCACAAAATGGCACCTTCAGCCAAAGCCAGGGCCAATTGCAAAGCATCTGACATGAAGATAATGGAATGTTTTCAAAATCTTAGCTGACAAGAAGCATGCTGCTCTCTCCAATCAGAACCCATTTATATGCTCTTCAGAAATGGTGAATGTTTCCAAAGGATGCATAATCCTCAGAGATTGTGGCATTTGTAAAGCCCACACTACACACCTGCCTGGCAGCAGCTCTGAATGGGTCGCTTCTCACTGCAATCCATGTAAAGTGGCCATTTCCATGGAAAACTGCCAACGGCTCTGAGTCTGCTTAGGTTTGGCTCAAACTAAACATTAAATAAAGGCATAATGGGCACAGATGGTCTAAATTCGAAATTCCTGGGGCACTGCTTGGTCAACAGAGAGGTGAGTCAACGGGAACTTTTTCACTTCCATCCTGAACAGCCCAACTTTGGTTAGGTAAAACAAATTGTGGCTCAAACCATTTTTCCATTCCAATTTTCGAAGAAAAGAACCCATAAAACAAATACCATGCACTCCCCCCAAATCTGTTTTCTAGCTTGCTCTTCTTGAATAGCATATTTTGAACCGTAATACGTTTACACTACAGAAATGTGAAAAAAATGGTTATCTGGCCCTCTCACACCAAAGAACAATGCCCAACACTGAAGGATCCAAATTGCAAATGACCCAAAGGTCAATGGGAAGATGCCTGATGGATGTAAGTGGGCTTTCATATGTCATAAACAGTGATTTCCACTTTTCAGGCATGGGAGATCAGAAAAGGAGGTGAACTGGACATGTAACAAGAAGGAGGAAGAAAAGCTAGACAGTCCAAATGCTGGACTGTATCCACAAAGTAGACTAAGAGAAACAGGAAATGCCTCCAGTGTTTCGAGGAATGCCCCACGGAAGGATTTATGGAAAGGACATAGACAAGAATCACTACCAAATCCTTATGAAAAGGCATGGATGGGAGGTGACCTGGTCCAGTAGAGCTATAACATATACTCAGACCATAGGTCCATCAAAGGGTGGAAATGTAAGGAATACATAAAAGTGTCTTAAGAGATAGATGTTGACAATAATGGTAAGAATGAGAAACAGTGTGATTTAGTGGCTGTGGGGGCCTAGGAGTTGTAAACACTGGATTCAAAAGACCTACCTCTGACAAATTATAGCTGCATGACCTTGGGCAAGTCACCTTTGAGTACCCCACATGATGCTCAAGGCTAAATTGCAGAACAGGGACTGATTTTTACTGGAACAAGAAGTTCCTTGCCAGAAACCCTTTATAAAGATAAAATCATAGGTCTAGCAAAAAATCTAAAAAACAGGTGTTTCTTAGCAATGTAGTAATAATGGATAGGGCACTGACCTCAGAATCATAAAAAATTGAGTCCACATCCTGCCTCAGACCCCAAGTAGCTATGCGACTCCTGGCAAGTCACTTATAGCTGTGTTGGTTTCTATCTGTGTGTAAAATAAGGGAGATGGACTCAGTGGTCTCTAAGATTCATTCCAGTTCTCAGTCTGACCTTATGAAAGGAAATGGTCCCAAGTTAGTTGGCACACTCCAAAGGGAAATTAGAAAATGTCCTTATATTTTCTTAAGTATAAAAATAATACAGAATTGAAAGGGTGGCCAACATATTGCATATGGAACATTCTGTGAGCCAAAAGATTATTTTCCTGTTGGAAGCCACCTCGACTGTTTTTCTTCTAAATGCAACCAGAAAACCTTCCTGAATCCAGGGACCATAAATTCCTTTTTAAAATGATAGCTGAAGACCCTGAAGTATTGGGTGAGATGAAGAAAAGGGGAAGAGCACTGGTTTGGGGTCAGAGGGAATGAATTCACATTAGACCTTTGCCACTTAGTAGCTTTATGCCTTGGAGTAAACCACCTTGGGGTAGCTAGGTGGTGCCATAATAGGGTGCTGGGCCTGGAGTCAAGGGGACTCATCATCTAAGTTCAAATCTGCCCTCAGACACTTAGTAGTTGGGTGATCCTAGACAAGTCACTTCATCCTGTTGCCTCAGCATCCTCATCCAGAAAATGAGCTGGAGAAGGAAATGGCAAGCCACTCCTGTATCTCTGTCAAGAAAATCCCAAATGGGAGCAGGAAGAGTTTGTCACAACTGAAAAATGCCTGAACAACACCACTTCCCCTTTGAGTCTCCCTCCATTCGTTCACGAATGAAAACAAAAGGATGCATAATCTCTTTTCTGGGTCCCCATTTTCTCATACATAAAACTAGAAAAGCATATTTGTGCCACAAAACACATAGTTATTGTAAGGCTCAAATGAGATGGTGCACAGAAACTAGGAAGCTTATGATTTTTCCTTACTTATTCTTAAGTAAGTCAAAGGTCCTTAATGTAATAAAAAGCAAAACCACAAAACAATGAAAGCACAAAGTTGTTAATGTTGTTTTAACTACATGGGAGGGGGGGATACAAAGACACAGAATGGGCACGTGGAATAATAAAGGATGACAGAAAAGAGGCTGGGTAAGTCAACTCCGACTTGCTCCCATTTTCTCCACCAAGGAAGATGAGCTCTGGCCTGTAAATCAGAGAACCAAAATGGCTGCCAAAGAGTTAACACCCAACTTAAGCAGGGCAGTGAGAAAACCCTGCTACCCTTGGTGCATTTAAGGCCCAGATCAACAAATCCTCAGGTACCCAGAGAATTGGCAGGTGTGACTGTTGAGCTTTTGTCAGGGATATTGGAAACATGGTGAAAAACAAGAAAAGTATCCCAGGAGAATTGGAGTCTTCGCGAATCTAGGGCCACCTCTACACTACAGAGAGACATCAAAGGGCAACTCCAGGAGAGGTTATTGTTATTTTTAGTGCCATTTTATTCATACTTCATGTAACTGAAACTTCCACTAAAGTCCTACTTTGATGCATGTTGGTGTGGAGGTGACCCTGGGCTCTCAAAGGTATGCCAGCAGAACACAAGCCAAGCAAGCAAGCCGTGGAGGGCTGAAAGCATGTTTACTGCCCAAAGAATGGCTTAGCTTAATTGAGAGAGGTTCATTGCCCAACCAATAGATTTTTCAGCTGCAGGAACTAAGCTAAAGAAGGGCAGCAAGCTGCATCAATAGATAGAGAAATCCCACCGATGAAATTACATATCCTTGACATGTAATTTCAAATCTGTCCAACCTAACTTTAAAGGAAAGCTTCCTTTTCGTTTGCCAGAAGCCACAACGCTGCCTGTACTCTCCAAGGGAGTCAAGCTCCACTCTATCTTCATTCTTTCCCAAACTAGTTCCAGACCGTATGTTGTCAGGTGAAAATCAATACATTCTCTACACTGGCTTAAATGTTCTAGGCTGATGATGGAAATCCTACTGAAATTCACTGAAACTAGCTTGGAACTTTGGATGATTTTACTACAACACATAAGTGCAGTGGACAGGGTGTCAGATTTCTAATTACAGAGCTTAAGTTCAGATCTAGCTATGTGATCTTAGTCACATGATTGCACTTCTCTGGCCCCTGGCTACTTAATCTCTAACTTTAAGGGACTGGACAAGATGCTCTAGAGCTATGATCCTATGGAGCGACTCCCAGAATCACAGAAGGAAGCTCAGCAGTCATATGATCCAAACTCCTCATTTTAGAGGAGAACGTGAAATCCAAAGAGAGGAAAGGACTTCCTCAAAGTCTAAGAGTAAGTTAATGGCAGATCCAGATTGTAAGTAGAGCTCAGGCCTCAAGGTCAAAGTTCTTTCTACTATTCTTGGACCTTGAGGTCACCAGAGCTTAGAAAGCTTAAGCAACACCTCCACGGTGTTGTAGGATCCAAATGAATGGGGACTCCGGTCATCTGACTCTAAATCTAGTGCATCTTCCCCAGCAGCACTGATGACTCTTCTAATATTTGTCCCAGAAAAAGCATGACAGGAGGCTAGGGAACTCTTTTATATCCTAAACAATACTGTATATTGGTTCCAACGCAGAAGAGCAGTAAAGGCTAGGCAATGGGGAGTCAGGTGACTTCCCCAGGGCCATACAGCTAAGAAGTATCTGAAGCCACTTGGGGAGTTCTTAATGGTGCAATGATCAAAGGAGAAAGGGTCCCACATTAACTGTATAACTTAAACCAAGGGACAGACCTTAAGTACTTTATACTTAAGTAACTTACCCTCTGGAACTTATGATAAAGAATGCTATTCACCTCCAGAGACAGAACTGTTGGAGTTGGAACTCAGATCAAAGCATACTACTTTTCACTTTAATTTATTTGTGTTTTTATTTGGGGGCTTTGATTTTCTAGGAGTATTCTCTTACAACAAAGACAAATATGGAAATAAGTTTTCATAATAATACGGGTATAATCCAGATGAAATTCCTTGCAATCTCTAGTTGAGGGGAGAGAGGGAAGAGAGGGAGACATTTTGGATCATATAATTTTTGAAAGCATATGTTGAAAATTATCATTACATGTAACTGGGAAAATAAAATATTAAAAAAAAAATAAAAATAAAACCCTTAACCTTCTGACTCAGAATCAATATTAAGTATCAGATCCAAGGCAGAAGAATGGTAAGAGGTAGACAATGCAGGTTAAGTGACTTGCCCAGGGTCACACATCTAGGAAGTATCTTGGGTCCATATTTGAACCTGGGACCTCCCAACTCCAAGCATGTCTCTCTATCCACTAAACACCTAGCTGCCCCTAACATATGTAATTTTGATGATTTATTATAAACCTACCAGTGAATGTCAATACAATTAGCTAAACTTGTATAGGGATTATTTGCAAAGGTCTTTGCAGATCTTAATATCTTCATAGTTGGTCTTACTTACATTATAGTATTCATTCCATTAATGTGCCACAATTCATTTACCATTATTCTACTACTGAATATTGAGGTAGCATGTAGTTTTTGTTGCTATAATTACATATAATGATGCCATTAAAATCTTTAAACCAATACTTCTTTTCATTTTGTTGTTTTTCATCCATTTTCAGGTTATATCCCTCACAATGGAACGGGCCAAAAGGTATGGATATTTTTGTAATTTTTGCAGGTAGATTACTAAGGAAAATTATTATGCAAACTTCTAATTTCAAAAAGCAATGAATGAGTATACCTGTCTCTCCACAACCTTGTCACCATTAAATATTGTTGTTTTTAATTCTTTTATTGTCAATTTAATTTGTATGAAGTGGTTTCTCAAAGTTACTTTAATTTATATTTCATGAATTATTGGTGGGCAGATAGGTGGCACAGAAATAGAGCAATGGGCCTAAAGTTAGGAAAGCCTAACTTCAAATGTGGCTCCAGACACTTACTAGCTATGTGACCCTGGGCAAGTCACTTAATTGTATTTATCTCAGTTTTCTCATCTGTCAAATAAGCTAGAGAAGGAAATGGCAAACCATTCTAGTAGCTTTCCCAAGAAAACCTCAAATGGAATTGCCAAGAGATAGACCTAACTGAAACCACTGAACAACAACAAAAAATATTCATGAAGATTAAAATCTTTTTTTCAGCATATATGTATGTTCAGGGAATGAACCAATCCAAAAGAATAAGAAAAGCTTTTTAGACGAATTGGCATTTGAATAAAGGATGGATAAGCATTCAACAAAGAAGAGGGAAAAAGAAGGTATTCCAGGTCTAAAGAACATGGTGGCTAAAAGATTGAGGCAGAAACAAATAGTCCCATATTTTTCTTCAATAGTGACTGAGAATAATTTCGTTTCCTCATTTATGAAACAACTAATAGATTGTTATGCTAAGAGGCACAGAGATGTCATGCTTTCAATCTGACTCTGACTTGAGACTCCCTGGGAGACTCTATGCTACCTGTCACTGAGCTCAAGCTTGAGCCATCACATCCTATAGACAGAAGCCAGCATCCCAAATGATTTTCCAAGTTAATCAGATAAAGAGTTTCTTTCTCTATCCTTTTCTGTGCCCCTGCCTCACTTCATCTTCATCCCTATTCTGACTGCTTGCAATCTGAAATATGGTTATATTAAATTAAAAAGCTTTTGTACAAACAAACCCAATATAACCAAGATGAGAAAGGAAACAAAATGGGGAAAAAATTGTATAGCAAATTTCACTGATAAAGATCTTATCTCTCAAATCTATAAAGATGAGCATAAAATTTATAAGAACACAGGTCATTCCTCAGTTGACAAATGATCAAAGGATATGAACAAGCAGTTTTCAGATAAAAAAACCAAAGTTATCAAAAACCATATAAAAAGTCCTAAATCTGGGAGGGGAAGGAGGAATAGAATATAATTTTTGTAATCAAGGAATAATGTTTGAAATTGACCAAATAAAAAAATTTTAAAGTCCTAAATCCTTTTTGATTAGAGAAATGCAAATTAAAACAACTCTGAGGTACCACCTCATACCATCAGATTGGCCAATCTGATAATAAGGGAAAGTGATATATGTTGGTACACTGATCCAACAGTTCTGGAGGACAATTTGAAACTATAGCCATAAAACTGTATCTCCTTTGATCCTATAATACCACTACAATAGTCTGTATTCCAAAGAGACAAAAGGGGGGGCTTGAAGGACCTAGATCTACAATGATATTTATAGCAACTCTTTTTGTGGTAGCAAAGAATTGGAAATTGAGGGGATGTCCCTCAACTGGGGAATGGCTGAACAAATTCTGGTATGTAAAGGTGATGGAATACTGCTCTAAGAAATGGTGAGCAGGATAATTTCAGAAAGAGCTAGGAAGACCTACATGACTGATGCAGAGTGAAATAAGCAGAACTGGGAGAACACTGTTCACAGTGACAGCAATATTGTATGATGATCAACTGTGAAAGAAATAGTTACTCAGTAATATAATGATCCAGAACAATTCTTAAGGACTTATGACAAAAAATGCTATCTACCTCCAGAAAAAGAACTGTTGGAGTCAGAATGCAGATCAAAACATACTATTTCTTACTTTAGTTTATTTGTGGGTTTTGGTTTTATATGAATATTCTCTTACAATAGTCACCAATGTAGAAGTATGTTTTGCATGATAATACATGTATAACTCAAAATCAAATTGCTTACCATCTCTGAGAGGGGGAGGAAAGGGAGACAATTTGGATCTTATAATTTTGGGAAACATGTTAAAAATTGTTATTATATGTAATTGGGAAAATTAAATATTAAAATAAGTTTTAAACAATAACTATAGGGAACATAAAATACCCAGGGGTATCATTGCTAAAATAAACCCAACAACTATATGAACACAATTACAAACACTTTCATAGAAATGAAGTCAGACCCAAACAATTGGGAAAATATTAATTGCTTATGGATAGGCAGAGAGAATATAAAACAACAATCCTATCTAAATTAATTTACCTATTCAGTGCCATACCAATCAAATGACCCAAAAAGCATTTACTAGAACTAGAAAAAATAATTTTAAAAGGTCATGTGGAAGAACAAAAGTTCAAGAATATCAAGAGAATTCATGAAAAAAAATATGAAGGAAGGAAGCCTAGCTGTACTAGATCTCAAACTATACTATAAAGTGGTAATCATCAAAACAGAATGGTAGTGGCTAAGAAATAGAGTGGTGGTGGATCAATGGAATATATTAGATAACCAACACATAGTAGTTAATGACCATAGTAACCTAGTGTTTGATAAACTCAAAGACCCAAGAAGAACTCACTATTTAGCAAAAACTATTGGGAAAAATGGAAAATAATATGGTAGAAACTAGGCAAAGACCAGTATCTCATATCATACAAGAACATAAAGTCAAAATGGATACTTGATCTAGAAATAAAAGATGATACCATAAACAAATTAGGGGAACAAGGAAAAGATGACCTGTCAGACTTGTGGACAAGGGAAGAATTTGTGACCAAAAAAACCTTAGGGAACATAACATAAAATGAAGTGGGTAATTTTGATCACATTAAATTTGAAAGGTTTTGTACAAACAAAAACAATGCAACCTAGATTAGAAGGGACATAACAAACCGGGGGGAAAATTTATAGCAAGTGTCTCTGACAAAGGTATCACTCCTCCAATATATAGAGGACTGAGCCAAATTTGTAAGAATACAAAGCAATCCCCAAATGATAAATGGTCAAAGGATATTGAACAGATAGTTCCCAGATGAAGAAATCAAAACTATCTAAAATCATAAGAAAAAATGTTCCAATTCACTACTGATAAGAGAAATGCAAATTAGAACAACTCTGGGACAGATAGGCTAATATGACCAAAAAGGAAAATGATACATGCTGGAGAGGATGTGGGAAAATTGTGACACTCTAAGTGGAATTGTGAACTGATACAATCATTCTGGAGAGTTATATGGAACCATGCCCAAAAAACCATAAAATTATGCATACCCCTTGACCCAGTAATATCACTACTGGTTTGTATCCCACAGAGATCGGAGATGGGGGAAAGAACTTACTTGTACAAAAATACTTTTAGTTCTTTTTGTAGTGGCAAAGAACTGGAAACTAAGGAGGTGCCCCATCAATTGGGGAATAGCTGTACAAGTTTTGATATGTTATTAAGCCATAAGAAATGATGAAAGGGATAAATTCAGAAAATCCTGGAAAAACTTATATGAACCAAAACAAGGTGAAGTCAGCAGAACCAGAAGAACAGGATACACAGTAAGAGAAATATTGCACTATGATTAATTGTGAAGGACTATTTTAAACAAATCAAGGTTCCAAAATAACCCTAAATTACTCATAATAAAAAATGCCATCCACAGCCAAAGAAGAAATCTATAGTTGTCTGATTGCAGATCAAAGCACATCATCCTTCACTTTATTTTCTTCATTAATTTTTTATGTGTGATATGCATCTTTTATCATGGCATGAGGAATATGGAAATATGTATTGCATGAAAGCATGGATAAACTTATATCAGACTATTTACTGCCTCAGAGAGGAAAGGAGGAAGGAAGAGAAAGAATCTGAATCACAAAATGTCAGAAAATAACAAAAAAATTTTCTACATGTAATTGAAAAAATTTTTAAAGTTAAATTAAAAAAAGAAGAGCTACTTTACCAAATTGGGGATTTACAAGTATGGAAAAGTGCATATAACATTAGATTATTTCAATGTTTTGGTTGTTTTTGCTGAACATTTTATTTCTTCCCCTTATTTTTTTATTATAAGGAAAAGATTCCTGGCAGTGGTCAGGTGGAAGGATACAATAGGAAATAAAGGTACAGTGAAAATGGAAACTCTACTAGTTTGGGGATTCAGACAATCTACCTTTAAATCCCACCTGTATCTTTGGGTAAATCACAGAAGTTCCCCGTGCCTCAGTTTCTTCATCTATAAAATGAGGGGATGGTCACTTTTAACTCTAAATATATGATCGATCATATGGCAAAAATTTCAAAGCTACAAAAGGAGTCTTTAAAAAAAAAATAATGTGTTTTTTTAAGATCACTGCTAACTCTGGAGAAAGCCATTTAAGTTGCCTGAGAAAGTCCAGCTTTTTCAGGCAGTGGTGGGATTTCACTTTTAAGTGATTTAAGAAAAAAAAGAAAGGAAAGAAAACAAAGTAGAGACAATGAGTGCAGGCTCTCTCACTCTTCCCCCTTTCACCCTCAATTAAGATATTACATGAAGTCCTAAGGAAGTCTAGTGGGAGGGGGTATTTGTTTTAAGGATAGGAGAGATGTGGGCATGACAGTAGATAGCAGGGAAGAACTCAGTAGATATGGAAAGATTGAAGGTAAGAGAAAGAGAAAGAGTGATTTTCTTAAATGTCAAGTGGGTACACAGCACTGTCCTATTCACTGGGCCAGCCATTTGTGAGTAGAAGCACAGCCAGATTGTGGGAAAATCCAGGTCTGGTGTTTGGCAAGCCTGAAGCAGTGAGAGAGTGAAGGGAGCAGGGGATTCCATTGTATAGTGTGGAGGTGACCAAGATTGGAATAGGGGAAATGAAGTCAGAGCAGGGTTTATGTCATGGACAAATTCTGAGGGATCAAAGAAAAAGATGAGAAGGAATGAGACCCAGGAAGAGGTGACATTTTAGAGAATTCAGATAAAACAATTTCAGAGTTCTTGATGGTCGAAGTGGACCATTTGTGGCTGATGGCAAAATTAAGAGTATAACCACCTGGGTATGTGGCTGAAGTGCTATGGACGAATAGACCTGGGAGGTGAAGGGGAAATTCCACAGATTTTGAAATCTTTAAATACAAGGGAAAGAGTTGAGGTAGAAACAGAGGGCCGGTAAGTAAACTTTGTAGACCTTCAAGGTATATAATGGTACTATTCTTGTTGGTTTAGGGAACTTCTGATGAAGGAATGCTCTCTTCTAAAACAGGTTAGCAATTGATCTTATATTAATTATTAAAATCATGATGATGGCAATAATAACTGAACTTACATAGTGCTTTAAGTTTTACAAAATGCTTTACATGCACAAATTCATTTGATCTTTACAAAACTCCTGTGCAGTTATTCCTATTTGACAGTTTCAGTGATTTCTCTGTCCAGGGTTACAGAGCTAGGCAGGATATGAGGCAGAATTTGAACTCGAGTCTGAATCCAAATACAGAATTCTATCCAAATTGTCAGGCTACCTATATTGGAAAGTTGTTTGAGTCCCTGAAAGGTTAAGTGATTTACTCAAGGACACACAAGCAGTGTCAGAGATGGGACTTGAATCCAAGTCTTTCTGACCTCAAGGCTGGCTCTTTATCCAATATGTCACCTGCAAAGGAAAAACAAATGAACCTTTCTGCTATTTGTTTTGCTTTCTTATGATTTGGGGCATCACATGTATCAAGGTCCTTTGCCTCATAAGTGCTACTGAGAGGTGGTTGGAAGAGAAAAGCGACAAGACGGACATATCTTTTGATTCAGGGCTCCCATTACTGGGCAGGTGGTAGGGAAGGAATCTGAGTTCAAAGTCTGCCTCAGATACTTCCTAGTTATATAAATTTGAGCAAATCACAGCACAGAGCAGTTGTATGGATCAAATGGGAATTTCTCCCATGGTGGTATAATGGCCCTATATATAACAAGATATATATATATCTCTATATATAACAAGAAAGAAATTAATATGAATATTTTAGGAAGGAATAACATGAAGCCAAAAACTGGGAACAACATAGATGGCCCATTGCCTGGGGTATGGCTGAACAAACTACTGTATGTTAATGGAACAGAACATCTCTGCACAGTGAGAAATAGACCAACATAAGGAATTTCAGAGAAGCCTGGAAAGAACTAGACAGAATGATTCAGGGTCAAATAAGAAGAACCCCAAAAATATACATTAGAGCTGCAATTGTTTGACTGTTTCTGGGATGTCATCGAAAACTCTTTCTAGCAGTGCAGACCCCAAACCAGCTCTTCAACTGATATTCTTAAAGGTCTCAATGGAAGGTGTTAAATAATTGAGTGTGCTGCTAGGTGGTGTTGCAGTGGATAGAGCCGGGGTCCTGAAGTCAGGAAGACTCATCTTCATGAAT
This sequence comes from Monodelphis domestica, assembly GCF_027887165.1. NCBI lineage: Eukaryota > Metazoa > Chordata > Mammalia > Didelphimorphia > Didelphidae > Monodelphis > Monodelphis domestica. The sequence goes on along the minus strand of NC_077235.1, from coordinate 49,636,051 downwards.
TCAATTCTGACCTCACACATGACTGAACAACAACAGCAGAGTTGCCCGGGACAATATATGTCAGAGGTGGGCATTAAGCATAGTCTGCCTGACTGAGATCTGTCCAGGAGCCACCATAACCCAATCTCTTTCTATGAATACAATTACATAGAAGAACATTAAAATGAAGCCCAACAAAGAGTCATTTTAATGAGGAATTCACACACACACACACACACACACACACACACACACACACACACACACACAGAATAGATGCAGAAGCAGATATGGGAGATTATGGGTGACATGTGATCTATCCAGCCAGAGGAGGTCAACAAGTCACTTGAATTGGCTGTACTGTTTCTTTGTTACATTAACAAGGATGGGGAATATATTCTGAAGTGATTGGGATATAAAAACAAAAGGGATCATAAAACTCATTTTTAAAAAGAAAATCCAAAAGCTGGAGGCCACGTTGGCTGCTGGAGTATTGTCATTTAAGCAGTGCCAGGACCTGCCTACAAATAGTTCACCTCCCCAGGAACTATTATCTACCTCCAGGGGTGGTTTGAGAAAAGCACTTGACATATTTTAAAGCAGTAAAGAAATATGAGTTATTATGAGAACTGGTTGCTGAAATTCTACCATTAGAAATTCATTCCTCTGGGCTAAAAAGTATGCTGGTCCTTTCAATCACTTTCTGAGAGACTCTATAGAGGAGTATCCCTGCAGATCCCCTTTTTGCCTAGCTATGAGGGATCTAGGATAGCCTAAGGGCCCTGACACTTGAAGAGATAGAATGTGGCTGAAGATAGGAAGATGAAATAGACTTTTCTTCCCTTACAGTTCTATTTCAGGCCAACTGGGGCAGGTGGCCATAAGTGCCACCATATATAGAGAGTATGGATGATTCAATGATAACAAATCACTACCAGTGGAAAAACGATACGTCCAGTTCATGGTAATTCGGTGACAACATCTTCAAATGTGAATTGCAGAGCATTGTTGGTGGGGGGTGGCATTGTGTGTGGAGACAAAACACCAAAAGGACAAATACGATCTTTGTAGCATAGAAAAGTAATTACTACAGAATATTAGCAATAGATGGGATCTTGGAATTTCAAATCACAGACAAACAAAAATCCATTCTACAACTTTCTTATGGTTGTCCAGTCTCTGCTAAGGGAAGGAAGGAAGAAGAGAACTAAGAGCAAGAAGAAACAAGGAGACAGGAAATAATGAAAGGAAGAAGGGTAAAAAGAAGGAAAAAGGCAAAGCACTGGGAGAGAAAGAAAGGGGGAAAGGAAGATTGGAAAAAGAAAGGAAGGGAAGGAAATTGGAAGGGATAAGGGAAGAAAAAAGAAGAAAGGGTAACAAGGAAGAAGTGAAGGCAGAGAGGAAAGAATGAAGTGAAAGAAATCAGAGAGGGAAGGAGAAAAAAAGGCAAAGAGAAGGCTAGGAGGGAAGGGAGACAGGGAGAGAATGAAAGAAGACAAAGAAAGATGGAGGAGAGGCAAGGCTGGAATAGAAGGAGAAAAAAAGAATTCTGGGAGGGGAAGGAGGAGATAAGGGAAAGGCAGACATAAATGGTTTTCATATAATAGAAAGAACTGCAGTCTCAAAAAGAATTTTTTCCAGTAAGCTGCAACCCAGAAAAACAATCTAGAAAGGGCCATTAGTGGTGCCCAGAGGAGGCTAGACCAATTCCAGAACAAAGCAGAAAGCTCTGATTTGAACCATAGCTGAATAAAAAGGCATCATCTTGGAGGACTGGCATTGACCAAAGTCAGTGTGGGAGATGCTCAAGTATTAAATGATGTCCTTAGCAAGGGAAGGAAGAAGAACAAGGCTGTTTTTTAGCCCCAGGAGGAGCCCATTTTTGAACTCCTTTTCAGCCACACATAGTCCAGGCATGGAGTGTTACCACAGATCTTCTTTCCTCATAAACAGCCAAGAAGAATAACAAGAATATACTACCATGCCCCTTCCTCCCAAATCCCCCTTGAGATTTAAATTTAAATACTGCAATACTCAAGAATGACTTTACAGGGTTGGCTACTGTGTTTTTGCAAAATGATATATTAGAATTTTTAGCAAAACAGGTGGGGGCAGCTGGGTAGCTCAATGGATAGAGAGCCAGGCCTACAGACAGGAGGACCTGAGATCAAATCTGACCTCAGACACTTTCTAGCTGTGTGACCCTGGGCAAGTCCCTTAACCCCCATTGCCTAGCCCTTACCACTCTTCTACCTTATAACCAATATAAAACATTGATTCTAAGATGGAAGGTAAGGGTTTAAAAAACAGGTGGGAAGAGGAGAAGTACAACTCAAACAATTTGCCTTAATGAGGAGAAAGAGGAATGGGCTTAGGAGTCAGAGAGGTTTAAATCTGGGCTCTGGCCTTGAAGCTGTGACACTGTAGGAAAGACATTTCACCTCTCTACTCCTCGATTTTCCCACTTGCTAAATGGGGATATTGATATGTAGCCTATCTACTTACGAAGTGCTAGTAAGTGCTACAAATGTGAGATTGGTAGTCTTTCCCTTTCTCCTCCTCCTCCTCCTCCTCCTCCCTTTCTCTCCAAAACAACAGTGGAATTTAATTTTATCTGGAGTGGGGAAATCTGAGTTCAAGTCCAAACTCAGGTTTACTAGCTGTGGGACTCTGGCCAAGCCATTTAACCTGTCTGCCTCAGTTTCCTCAGCTGTAAAAAGAGGATCATAATAACACCTACCTCACAGGGTGGTTGTAAGGGTCAAATGAGATAATAATTGTTAGTTATTATTATTGCTGTTGTTAGGTGGAGGAGAGGGAAATGGGGTTCAATTCTGGTTGCCAACGAATCTGAAATGCTGCCCTGACGTTGGCAGGAAATTTCCAGGAGGCAGGCAGGAATGCACAGCTGGATTTCAAGAGAGAGATGAGATACATAGATTTGGAAGTCATTAGTACACAAATTGAAGCCTTGGGAAATGATGAGATCAGGCCAAAAGATGGAAGGGGATGGGGACAAGACACGGTTGATAATCCAGCAAAGGAGACTGAGAAGGAGCAGCCAGACAGGTAGAAGGAGAGATAAAAGAGAGAGAGAAGTTAGGAAAACAGAGAAGAGAGTATATATCCCAGAGGGAATAGTCAGTAGTGTCAAAAGCTGAACAAAAGATGAGGACTGAGAAAAGGCCATTGGATTTTGCAGCTCAAAGATCACTGGTAACCTTGGAGACTGCAATTTCAGTAGCGTTGTAGCCCTGGAAGACAGATTGTAAGGGCTAGGAGTGGGCGGTGAGCATGCCTGGGCAACAAGTGTAAATACATTTGCTTTGAGAATTCAGCCCAAGGTCTCCTGGTCCCCCCCCCCCCCCCCCAGCCAGGGCTCTTTCTAGCCCAGGCTCCTCATCTGGTTTTTGGCCAACTGATCCAGGGCTTTTCCTCCTTCCCTTACTCTGTTTTAACATCCTTTCAAACACCTTTCCTGGCATGTCAGAGCCACAATTAGTGATCTCCCCGGGGTGGCTTTCACCAGGACGTTTGAAAATGTTCACACTCATTTGTACAAGCAATCGTCACCTCCAGCCTTCAGGTATTAGGTCTACACATGTCGGCAGCTGGAGTTGAGGGAGAAAAGTCCTGGCCTGCAGCTTATTGGGAATTTTCCCACCTACCTAATGACAAACTCTCTGAGCTGGAAGGGCTCTCAGAGGCCATCGAATTGAACCTCCACCTGACCCAGAATCCTTTCTACAATGGCCCTGACAAATGGTCATCCAGCCTCTCCTTGCAAACCCCAGAGGAGAGAGAGCCCACTCCCTATGCCCCCTACCGCCACTTCCTGAAGCAGTCAAGGCCATTTGGGGATCTCTCATTAGTAGCAAATTTGGCTTCCATCAAGTCATGATGTGCTTTTCGAACTTCCACCATTTCTAGTGCCAAGCAGAACAAGTCAAGTTCACTCTCAGATGACAAACCTGCCATGGTCTCCCTGGGGCTTCTCCTGTCTAAGCTCTCCACCCCCAGCTCCTTCACCTTCAATGCTCATATGGCTGGCAGGGGTCCAAATTCTCACTTTCTTGGTCTGTTCCCTCTGCATGAGCTCGGGGCTATTAATATCCTTCCTGAAATGATGTGACCAGACCTGAATGCAACATTCTGGATGTGGTCTGACTGGAACAGAATCTCCCCTCTGTTTTTGCAATCACTCTCTTTGCAGCCTATGGTTGTATTCCCCAATAAACGTCCTCTTCTGATGCTCTGGCAAAAGAGAGAGAGGACCCACCCTGGGATCTTCAAGGACCCAAATGGAAGTCTTGGACTGGCTCTGCTGCTAATTCTTGGTGTGACGGTGAAGAAAGAGGATTCCCTTCCCTTTCTGGGTTTCAATGAACTCTTTTGGCAAATGGGATGGGGTTGGGTAGGTGCTCTCAGAGGTCTCTTTTTCAGCTTGGACATTCTGAGATGGGAGGCAATTTCAGCAGGCCATCCAGAGCAGCCACTTTTCAGGCTCCCCCAGGACAAAGGAGCAGCAGCAAACAAGTGTGTTAAAAAAGCTATCTCCCAAGCTGTCATTCAGTTTGGCAAATAGCAGCCTTCCATCATTCTGATGAATCTGGGCTGCATCTCTGGAAGGCCTCATTGCTGGAGATTTTAATGAAAAGGTCACAAACGATGAAATACCAGTAGACAACACATGTTAGTTTGCAGGTTCTTTGTTAAAACAAAGCCCACTTGAAGCTCGACTTTGTTAAGGCCATAAAGGATTTCTGTAGCCCTGACACTGAGCTGTACTTCACTGATAGGTCTCTAAAGCCTGATGGTCGTATGTGACATCTCCAGGAAGCGTGCATTAGAAGTATAATCGTATAGTTCAGGCGGGGCTTTGGTTTGTTTGTCTGTTTTTGGTGGTGGTGTCTTATAGCTTAAAGAGAGAGGCTGAAGGAAGGCATTGATGTTAATGTTTCTGCAGCACAAAAGGCCTAGGGGTAGGCCCTTCCCAACATTATATTATAAGCTTTTTATCACAGATCATAATCATTAAATAAAAAATAAATATACTTATATTATAAAAATCTATTATGTTATAGAATAGAAATAAATCATTAATCATAAATCACCGTCCTTATAGATGCCCTGACCACGTGAGAAAGCCCATTCCGATGGATGAATAAACCTGCTAGGGGGGTTCATTTTGGTAATGTCTTCTCAGGATGAGCCTGGCCCCGGTTCCAAACCCTGACGCCCATGGCACCAAAAGTCTGTGTGACCTCAGCCAGATCACCTCACCAAGTCTCAGGATGTAGCTCTATAAAACGAGGCGTCCTACTCTATCACATATGGGAGATGAGAGGCTGATATAGCAACGGATGAGTTTAGCAAAGAGATAGTGAGGAGAATTAGGTAAAACAGGGAAGCACTAACTAGATGGTAAGGACTAGCTCTTCTCTCTTGCTCTTTCTGCCCAACCCCCAGAAGCTTCCCAAATCCAGAGTACTACTCATGTTACTCTGAATTATTTCTTTTCTTCTTCTTCTTTTTTTCTTTTTTAAAAAACCCTCACCTTCCGTCTTGGAGTCAATACTGTGTATTGGCTCCAAGGCAGAAGAGTGGTAAGGGCTAGGCAATGGGGGTCAAGTGACTTGCCCAGGGTCACACAGCTGGGAAGGGTCTGAGGCCAGATTTGAATCTAGGACCTCCCATCTCTAGGCCTGGCTCTCAATCCACTGAGCTACCCAGCTGCCCCCACTCTGAATTATTTCTAAGGACTCTTCTGGTCAAAACATCTGATGACTTCTATCCGTATTCTTTTCATTTGCTTTTTAAAAATCCTCAGAACAATGGAATAATTTCTAGTTATTCTTGCAATCTGCAGTTATTGTAAAGTAAGACAACCTTTGCATCATCAAGAATAAGGTAAGGAGAGCTCTGGAAAATGAGGATGAGAATCTTTGCTTGACCTCCCTTCTGGGCTCATTGTGAGGAAAACACTTGGTAAGCCTTAAAACATCAGAAAAATAAGAGCAATTATGATCTTCATAATTATGGACCTTTAATATGATACTAAAAAAAGAAATAGAAGACCCATATCAGTTGGTACAAAAGCAAAGGGATCATGCAGCTATTTAAATACATGCATATAAAATCCTTTTATGTTCTTGGCAAAGAAAATAATATGAGCATTATTATCTCTATTTTATAAATGGGAAAATTAGAGCTCTGAGATGTGCCCTGCCCCACCCAAATCACATCGCTAGCCAGGATCAGATCTGGGATTCGAACCCATGTCTTTCTCACTCCAAGTTAATCACTTTATTATATCATTCTGCCTTCTATTATGAATTATGATTATAAAGTAAAAATATCAAGATAATGTTTTTTTGTTTCTAACACCGCCCCCCCCATCACATCTGTTATCTACTCTGTTGACATCCTAACACTGTCTGTAAGCAGCACACTCTTATTAAGATTGCAAGTCAGACAGAGACCTCAGGACACTGGGCTTCTCAAATAACCACCTTTGATATCAGGTCTCAAAAAGGAAATTGGAATTTGCAGGAAATGGGAGTTTTATGAAGACTAGAGGAAGCCACTGGCAATAGATAAGTGGTCAAAGGATATGAATACACAGTTTCCCAGAGAAGAATTTCCAGCTATCGACAACCATATCAAATACCGCTCCAAATCACTAATAATAAGAGAAAAGCAAATCAAAACAACTCGAAGGTTTCACCTCAAGCATAGTAAAGTAGTGAGAAAGGCAGAAGATGGGAAAAAACAATGTTGGAAGGGGAAGATAGGTTCATTCACCTAAATTATGCAAAAAAGGTAACTCAACAGTTCATACCCCTTGAGCCAGAGATCCCACTAGCAGCTAGAGAGCCTCCATGGAGGTCAAAGACAGAAAAAAGGGTTCCCATACGTACTCAAATATTTACAACAGCAATTTATAGACACAAAAATCCCAGAAGATGAGCATGAATTGATTGAGAAATAGTTGGACAAACTGGAAACTCTGACTATAATTTTATATCACTGTACCATGAGAAACAAAGAATATGAGTGAAACAAAATACTTTTCCTTAAGTGGAAGAAAGGAGATGAGCATTCTCCTTTAGCTTTGATTTTGTTGAGGTACGATGGATTCTGCCTCTTTTACCAACCAAATCAGCATACTGACAATGCACATCTATATGATATTTGAAGGTTTAAAAAGCAATATATTATTATACATAGACTGCTTTGCTTTGTAAGTCTGCATGTGAGAGAGAGAGAAATTTCACTTGACCCTAAAAATAGCCCCGTGAAGCAAAGTGAAACATTGTTAACTCCATTTTACAAAGAAGGAAACTGAGACTCAGAGAGAAAAATTCCCAGAGCTGAAAAGGACTCCATATATCATGAGGCTAAGTGCCTTGTCCAACCTCCCACAGGGAAGTGAGGGACAAACCTAGGACTTGCGTCTTGGTCTAATTGGAGCAGTTGACTCTAATTGGAAATGCTTTTCAATTGCACCATCCTATGACCACTGGCTTTGAGCCAGGCCTCAACCTCAAGTCCCTCTAACTCCAAGTCTGGAGGGTTTTTCCACTAAACTAAGAGAGTAGCTCTCTTGGAGATAGCAAGTAATGATAACTTTAAGGTTCAAAGGTCTTTCCAACATATAAAACAATATTTCAAGATTTGAAGGATCCATGCTTTTCTTAGTGTGGGCAGTTCTTCAAGAAGGCAGATTGGATAACAGAGCTGGAAAGCAAGTGATCATGGAGGACCTTGAAAATCTGGTAAAGGAATTCAGCTGTGAAGCAGCAGCTAATGGAGGCCACATTATCTCTGTGTATAAATCTGATATTTTCATTTTCAAAATGCTTGGGCTGGCCCAACAAGCTTTAAAAGACTGCTTGCCCTTTGATCCAGCCATAGCACTGCTGGGCTTGTACCCCAAAGAGATAATAAGGAAAAAGACATGTACAAAAATATTCATAGCTGCGCTGTTTGTGGTGGCCAAAAATTGGAAAATGAGGGGCTGCCCTTCCATTGGGGAATGGCTGAACAAATTTGGGTATCTGTTGGTGATGGAATACTATTGTGCTCAAAGGAATAATAAAGTGCAGGAATTCCATGGGGACTGGAACAACCTCCAGGAAGTGATGCAGAGCGAGAGGAGCAGAACCAGGAAAACTACACAGAGACTAATACACTGTGGTACAATTGAACATAATAGACTTCTCTACTAGTAGCAATGCAATGACCCCAGACATTTCTGAAGGACTTATGAGAAAGAACACTATCCACATCCAGAGGAATAACTGTGGGAGCAGAAACACAGAAGAAAAACAAACAACTGCTTGATCACATGGATTGAGGGGATATGATTGGGGACATAGACTCTAAACAATCACCCCAGTGCAAATATTAGTAATATGGAAATAGGACTTGATCAATGACACATGTAAAACCCAGTGAAATTGCTTGTTGGCTATGGGAGGGGGTGGGAAAAGGGGAAGGAAAGAACATCAATCATATAAGCATGGGAAAATATTCTCAATTAATGAAATAAATCAAAAAACTTAATTTTTTAAAAAATAAAAAAAAATGCTTGGGCTGCCCATCAGATATCCTTGGCTCACAATTTCTTACTCATCCATTTCTATGTTGATATTTTCCTACATATTTATACTATATAGTATCCATTTCATATAGGCCCCATTGGAAGAGCAGGCATTGGACAAGATGGTCTGGAAAGTCCTTCCTAGCTCCCAAATTCTAAAATCCTAAGTTTTAGTGCTTCCTAATTTAGCTAGTCTGAACTAGCTCAAGTAATGTCAATGTTCATCTGCCTGGCTTAAAAAGTAACAGGCCCATTTCGATCAAAATTAGCCTTCCAGTTGTGATGAGTGAATGAGAACAGCTTGTTCCTTAATCTTTGTTTGAGTGATCTGTTCCATTATTTATTTCCAAAACTCATAAGAAAAAGGAAAAAAGACCTGAGTATAATGAAGTGATAGAATCTACAACATTTCATAGTCACTTTCCATGCCTTCCCATTAACACACACAGACACACACAACCTTCCCTCTGGAGAAAGATAAGATTAATAGTCACGCACATAGCTAGTGGGTATCAAAGGGGGAATGTGAATTCAGCTTTTCTTGTCTCAAGGTCCAGTATTCTTTCTAATGTGCCACTCTGCCTTATTGGGCCTCAGTGTTCTCATCTGTAGAATGGAGATAAGGAACTTAGTGCCACTTTAAGATATTATAGGAATAGCATCTATAGCTATTACTCCATATTGAGTGAGAAATTGCATTTTTAAAAAGCAAAGTTTTATTTGTTGTTTTTGAAAGGTAAAGTTGGCATTCGTTTTATCTACCCTCCAAAACTGCTTGGGGAGGGAATGAAAATGAATAATTAAATGTGTACTGGGGGGAAAATGCAGTGGTGTAGAGTGATCTAGGCAAACCTAAATTGGAAGGAGAGGAGACAGAGCCTAACAAGGATTTACATATAGATCACTATTATAAAGATCATATATAGACATCAGATGCAGACCATTAATTGCTGATGCTCTGTGTCATTTTTTAGTATTAACGAAGTCTTGAGGTTTTTTGGAGGGCCTTGGTATCTTCTTCTCCTTCAGATCAGTCCCTCAATGCCGCCCAAGTATATCTCCTCCATTCACAGTTGGTACCATTAGTTACTTTTCGTATCTTTGTGTTCATTAGTACCATTTCTATCTCCATTGTATGGGCCGTGGGAACTGTGATGGTAGGGCCTAGAAAGGGTGGGCGGCTCCTCCATCTTTGATGGAAAATAACATTGTTCAAATGGCTTCTGTAAATCTTACCCATTTTTTTGGTTTGTAATCTTGCTTATATTTTTATTCTTGGGATGACATTCCTTATTTACACAGCTTGCTAAGCTTTCATTAAAGTGGTTTTATCAGTCCCTAAGTGTGGAAAGCATAAGGGTTGCTGGCACAGGGGATATAGGTACTGGTCTCCCTATGAGGTAGCAATTTTATTTAAAATGATCTGAGGTCGTGCGATTGTGTCAGGAACCCTGCGTTTGAGACCCAGCTCCAATAGTTATTAGTTCTATGAATCACTCTCCCTCACTGGGTGTCTCAGTATTTCTCATCCATAAAACGAAGTGGGTAACATTTGCCTTCCTTACATCACAGGGTTGCTAGGAAGAATTCCTTTTGTAAAGCTAAAAGTGCTATAGAAACATGGCTACTAAGATTCCCTTGTGTATGTGACTGCACTGATGCACATCATTCCCAACTCACTGAGCTGACTTCCATTTCCTACCTCTTGCTGACCCTATGGCTTGACCTTAGCATAGCTTCCAGGCTCCTCACACAGGAAAAGGGTTGGACAATGTCTTTTTTCTGATGGATAAACACATCCTTCTCCAAGGCAGCAAGGCCCAGTCAATAGAGAGCCAATGAGGCCTGGGTTCAAGTTTTACCTCAAACACATCCTGGCTGTGTGACCCTTAGCAAGTCAAATCATTCCTCTGTACTCTAGGCAATTCTCTAAGCCTTGAAGTTCCAGAGGAGCCAACCTGTATTGATAGAGGGAACTTCCTCATCAAGGAGTTCCCTCAGTCTGTGTAATCACTGGTCCAATTCTAATCCCTTAATAACCAGCATTCTTCCACCCCTATGAGAAGAGTTCCCAAGATAGAGGTCTATACACTTACCTTTGGAATACTCAGATACACATACAACTAAATATGTTGACTTTAACATTGTGAGTAAGAGCACAAAATTATACCATCTTACAAGTATGCCATAAGTGGTGGGCAGCTGGGTGGCTCAGTAGATTGAGAATCAGGCCTAACGATGGTAGGACCTGGGTTCAGATCTGACCGCAGACACTTCCTAGCTGTGTGACCCTGGGCAAGTCACTTTAGCCCAACTGTCTAGCCCTTGCCTCTCCTCTGCCTTGGAAACAATTGATAGTATTGATTCTAAGATGGAAGGTAAGGGTTAAAAATGTGTGCCACAAAGGTAGGAAGAAACAAATTTGTGGACTGAATGCAGCTCCTTGGCCTAAGCTTTCCCTTGGGCCATCCAATTGATATTTGGTCCTGTTTCTAAAGGCCTCCTATACAAATCAGGGTTCCACCTGCTTTTTTAACAGGGACTAGAGCTGGAAGGGGTCCCTTATTTTCCATATGGGGAACCCGTGGCCCAAGGAGGTTAACTAGTCTCTAAGTGCTTGATTTCTTCTATAAAGCAGTGAGCTAATAAATGCCATAGCAACACTTCTTAGCTAAAATGAATACCCAGATCTTACCCAGGTGGTTGATCACCATTCAGATAACACAAACAGCAGTGGGATCAATACACCTAATTATCCTGTCCTGTGTCCTCTGAAGGCTGGCCTCTTAGGACAGCAGAATTGGTGAAGAAGCCTACACACTGTGGGGAATATCGATGACATTTCCAGGTTTTCTGAAAGGATGGGTTAGGTCCGGAAATGAATCAAAACCTGATGTTTCAGCCAGCATGAAAAAGCAGGGTTCTCCATGAATGTCAATGGCACATCAATAATTCTGATGCAGAGGGGGGAGAGCAGTGAGGCCCAGCTGCACATTAGCTGGAAGAGCACCAGGTGACATTCCTGATGAGTTTGCATAATTAGCTGGGCTCTGCACTGGCAATGCAGCACAGCCGGCAGCAGAGAGAGGTTTATTTATTTAGGAATCTGGGGGGTGGGCCAGTGTTTCCTCTTTGTTAACCTGCTCACTGAAGGAAAGATAATCATTTGAGGCTGGGAGGGGGCATTTCAATGGATCTGGGATTCGATCCATGCCGCTGCTTCCACCGGCCTGCCCAGTCTTAGCTGTCACTGTCTTTCTGTCAGTCCTCCATTGGGGATGTGCCCAGTGCACTAGAGACCCTCCTCAGGCTTTTTTGATATCTCCAGGGTATTGCTTTAACACTCAGGCTGCCCATCTGTTCTCTCTTCTTCTTGCTACATGAACAGCCAATGGCCTGGTCCAGTCATAGGGTTCCTTAATGATGGCTTTTATGGTACTTCTTGCCAGCAAATGTTCTTGGGTAATATGTTGCGGCCTCTTTGCTCCCACCATGCATCTCTACACTGACCTTGGGGTCACCAACCACTCTGATTCTCATTCCCTTCCATGATTTACCAAAACGACTCAGCTAAAATAAAGCTGACAAACTTAGCTAAAAAACAACATGGGGAAGATGCTACTGTTTATGAGACAGGCAGGCTCTGGGAGTAGGAAGTGATTTGGGATCACTGAAAGTGTGGCATCATTTTGCACATGGAGTCTAACCTGATCTCCTTATCCTACTCCACTCTAGGCCCAGCTCAATGTGCTTCTGTGGCCCCTGCCCTAAAACACTAGCAGGACGGGGTATAAAAGTGGGTGGGTTTGATATGGGGGGGGGGTGGTTAACGGCAACTCACTAAATAAAGTAATAAAAGCAGATCCTTGCAAGAATGTAAGTGACTTGAGGTAATGTATTGGATCATTCCTGCCTTCACATCCTCAGTAATTAGGCCAGTGCTTGGCATATGGTGATGACTTAATGCTTTGGGCACTTTATATACTTTTCTGACATGAAAAATCCTTCATATCAATGATTCCGTGAAAATGTCTCCCTTTCGAGCCTTGCAGTGATCCTGTAAGCTAAGTAGTACAAATGTTTTTCTCCCTGTTTGGCAAATCAAGAAACTGAGGCCTAGACTGTCAAGGTGACATGACCTAGGTTGCATGACAGTCAGGATTCTTCAGATGCCATTCCCAAGGGCATTTTCTGCTGCACCACATGTAATATCTTAAGGAAATCGGAAGGATCAATCAACCCATTCTAAGCACTTAGTAGAACAGTTTTTTTGAATGCCTCAAAATCTTCAGTGAAATGGTTACTCTTCACCCACATACCTGGTATGTGTTCCTTCCACATCTCTGCTTCTGAAAATCCTTAACTTCTTTAAGGCTCAGCTTAGATGCCTCTTCCTACATGAAACCTTTTCTATGTTCCCTGTGTCTCTCACCCTCATTTTTTATCTTCAATAGGGACCAAAAGCCAAGGATCAGGCATGAGGGGCACCCGGTTAAAGCTCAGACCAGTCCTGGTGGTTGAGACCTGTTGATGCCTCAAAGTATTTTAATTTTCTCCCCTGGCACATCCAGACTGGAAAAAGCCATCACTAGGGCTCCTACCCTGTAACTGATATCGAAGGTCTTTCACAGTTTCAACTGGCCCAACCTTTCCTGCCTTGTTTCCCACTTCTGTCTGTCCAGTCCTCTATGTTCCAGCCTAGCAGCACTCTCAGCTGTTCCCTGATCTCATTCTGCCCTCTCCTGCCTCTGTGCATTCATGCAGGCCAGCTCATCTGCCTGGTCACACTCCCTCCCTCCCTCTTCATCTCTGACTAGGGAAATAATAATTTCATCAAATCTCATTTTCCTCATCTGTAAAATGGGAATTCTAATTCATTTATTGGCTATCACAGAGGGTTGTTGTGATGAAACTGTACTGTAAACTGTAATGTACTATATAATTTTGAGAAATATTAGTCAGAAAGACTATAAAGAGAGACAGTGATCTAGAAGAGAGACCTGGCCCTAAGAAAATCCAGATTTAAGGCTTGCTTCTGAAACAAAGTCTGTAATTATGGGACAGTTATTTATGGGCAGCTCTCTAAGAAAAGGTGTGGCTTTGGATCAGGATGGGGAACATGCCTACTGATGTGGTCACAGCTCTGGATGCCACCTATCCCATTCATCCTTCCCCGACAAACGATCTCAAAGATACAGCTTCCTTCTCAAATATTTCCAAAGTACTTTGACCTTTCCTTTGGCCGGACCACATTCTCCTTTGTATCATAGTTATTTATGTTCATAATAGAGCAAGGACTTTGCCATTTTCCATCTGAATATCTTTGGAACCAAACAAAATGCCTGGCAATCATTCAAATGGAAAACATTTATTAAGCACCTACTATATACTAGACTGGGGCAGCTGGATGGCACAGTGGAGAGTCCTCTGGGTCTAGAGTTCAAATCCAGCTCAGACATGTGTTAGCTGAGTGATCCTGGGCAAATCACTTCATCTTGTTAGCCTCAGTTTCCTCATCTGTAAAATGAGCTGGAGAAGAAAATGGCAAACCACTCCAGTATCTTTGCTAAGAAAACTCCAAATGGAATCACAGAGAATTGGACATGACTGAAATGAAATTAACAATAACAACAAATGTACCAGACTCAGTGCTAGGCCATGGAGATATAAAGATAAATAGTGAAATAATCCCTATACTCCAGATCCTTTCATTTTCTCTGGGGAGAAAAGCAAGTGCAGAATAAATATAAAGAGAATAAAGCCAAGATCATTTGGGAGGGGAGTTGCAAGGAGCATGAAAGATTTTACAAAGAGAATGATTCTTAAACGTCTTCTTAAAGACAGTCAGAGATTGCAGAGGCAGAAGGCAGGAGAGAAGACATCCAAGGTAAGGGAGATAGCCAATGCAAAGGCATGGAGACAGGACAGGGGGTGTCATAAGTGAAGAACAGAGAGGAGGCATTTGTTGAAGTGAACTGAAAAAGTTTCATGGCAAGTTTTACTACATGAAGTTACCACTGAGTGAAAAGAGAAGGTACTAACAGTGAGGAAATAATAACCATAATGACAACCCACATTTCTTCTGTATTTCAGGATTTGCAAACCTTTTTACTTCCAGAGATTCCAGGGAGTAAGGTAGGGTGCTATTATTTATTTCTTCTTTAAAGATGAGGAAACAGAGGCTTGGGGAGGTGCAATGATGCTTTGGAGTGGGAAGTACACTAGCTTTAGTGTTTAACTGGCTAAATGGCCTTGGGAAAAGACTCTCTCTGCTTCCTCTCTGAACTTGTTTCCTTTTCGGCCAAACAAAAAGGTTGGACTAGATGGTCTCCAAGGGCCCTTCCAGCTTGAAATTTTATGATGATGGGACTTGCCCAAGGCCATTCAGCTAGTAAAAGCTACCTATCTGAGATGGGGACCCACAGAAATATAAGACGTTGTTCCTGTGCTCAGGAAAATTACAACCTACTTGGAGAAAGAAGGTTATATGTGTATTGTTGATCATGCTAGATGTAATGTGGCAACTTATCAACAAGCATGTATGAAGATCTTATTGTGTTGGGGTCAACTAGGTGGCTCAGTGGATAATAATAATGGGACAACTTGGGTTCAAATCTGGTCTCAGACACTTTCTATCTGTGTAACCCTGGGAAAGTCATTTAAGCCCCACAGCCTAGCCCTTACCACTCTTCTGCCTCTGAACCCAACATACAATATTGATTCTAAGAGATTTTTTTAAATATCCTATTAAAAATTAAATAAAACAAATAAAAAAGATCCTATTCTATTGATAGTACTATGGCAGGTGTTGAGGAAGATACAAAATTAAGCTAAGACAATGTCCATGGTCTAGAATGATGTTATATGTTACATATTTGTCCTTCTTTCCCCCCAGTAATTTGCCTGTAATCTTGCTCCTCTGATTATGTGCTGGATCTGTGGATTTGGCCTATTCTGTCCTGAAGCTTCACTGCTATGCTGATTGTTGAGCCCTGAGGTCAGATCTTCCCCAGCTGGCAGCAGAAGCTGAAAAGGAGCTGGGCTTCCCACCGTTATCAAGGTTGTAGCCTGTAGTGGTTGCAGTCTTCACCCTTAGAGCTTAGTCAGAGAGGCTCTCAGGACAGTCTGGGGGGGGGGTGGAGCTTGAACTTCTGCCCTCTGGAGGCTTCTTATCTGTCCTATTGATAAGATTAAGCCAGGGTGGAGTTGATCTGCAGAGCTGGATGTGCCCTGAGGCCAAAAGTTCCAGAAGTGGGGACAAGATGGAGTGTTTTGGCTGCAACTAGGCTGCCCTCTGCACTTCTCCAGCTGCCTCCCTGCAGTCTGTGTTCAATGCCCTGATCCTGGCACAGCTGTGCCAGCAAGGTACTCCCTCTGGACTAGCTCCCTTGTCTGCCCAGAGATTCCAGTCACTGCTGGAGGCTCAGCACTGTAGGTGGATCCTGGGACCTTCCTTCTTCCTTTCCCTTAAACCCTAGAGTTCAAGAATTCAGGCTTTTGGGGGGCATACCTTTTAAGTTGAATCCAGCAGGAGGGTTCCCTAGCTCTGTCCTGTTGTTAGATTTGGTTTTCTGTCCCCTCCAAGCACTGGATTTTTGATTGGTGAGAAAGGGTTTTCAGAGATCTAGACTTTTGCTGCGTCTAAGCCACCATCTTGACTCCACCTTTATATGTTACATATGACTAGCTAATATATTGTGAGGCAGCATGGTATAGTGAGTAGACTGCAAACAATGGAGTCAGAAAGGCCTGAATTCAAATCTTGGCTCTGACACAGACTGATGGTATGGCCACAGGCCAGTTGCTTAACCTCTTGGTGCCCCCCCAAAAACACTCTAAGAATATAAGTCATAGAGGTATTGTTGAGCTATACACATTGGTATATATAGACTCGAAGTGCCCTCAGCACTGTAGGCCCAAGTAATCTTTATTCAATTCAATAAGCAATTCCATACTGGGAATCTCTCAAATCAAAGAAATCACAAATCTGGCCTCCTTAAAGTATAATAAATTATAAAATCAGAGGTTTTAAAGGTTGAATGGAATATAGATATCATATTTGGCAAGAAAGTAATTAGAAGCCTAGAGGGTGAGTTTGCCAAGACCACATAGCTGGCTAATAGTAGAGACTGGACTGAGCCTTAGGCTTGTGGCCACAATTACAATGTTCTTTCTTTCCCTCATAATGCCATGCTGCCTCAGTTTCAAATAAGCTGAGATATGTGAAAGCAGCACTTTGAAAACCGTGAGATGCTACAGAAATGCAAAATAGTATCATTATTGCATAACAGCATTATATACTGATAATAAGGTACTCGATCATGTGGAACAGACAATTAAAGAAGAGCAAGGTTGATCAGGATAAGAATGCTCAGAGCACAGGAGAGGCTCTATGGAGAAAAAGGAGACAGAGAAGAACGGTCCAGGAGCTAGAAACAAGAAAGGATTGGTGGAAAAGGTGAGACTAGAACTAGGTCTCTGAAGACATGTAAGCCAAGAACAGAAGAGAGAAGGAGGAATGGATCCCAGACTGGAGAGACACTTAGTTGTTCAAGTGAAAGCCCAGAAAGACACCAACCTAACCAGAGCAGAGAGAATGAATAGATAGGGGAATTGGGAGAAATAAGTTTGAAGAGGATAGGACTAGATTAGAATGGACTTGAAAAGGGTGTAGTTGGTGGTTCAGTGAATTGAAAACCAGGCCTAGAGATGGGAGGTTCTGTGTTTGAATCTGGCCTCAGGCACTTCCTAGCTATGTGACCCCGGGCAAGTCACTTAACCCAAGCTGCCTAGCCTTTTTACCACACTTCTGCCTCAGAACCAATACACAATATTGATTCTAAGATGAAAGGTAAGGATTAAAAAGAAAAGAATGGCTTGTTCAATTTCTTTTTCTGATATGGGGTTATTTAAGTATTCTATTTCTTCTTCTGTTAATCTAGGCAACTTATATTTTTGTAAATATTCATCCATATAACCTAGCTTGTCATAGTTATTGCCATATAATAGGGCAAAATAGTTTTTAATGATTGCCTTAATTTCCTCTTCATTAGAGGTGAGGTCTCCCTTTTCATCTTGGATACTGTTGATTTGGTTTTCTTCTTTCCTTTTTTTATTAGAGTGACCACTACTTTGTCTATTTCATTTGTTTTTTTCAAAGTACCAGCTTCTAGTTTTATTTATTAATTCAATACTTCTTTTACTTTCAATTTTATTAATTTCTCCTTTAATTTTTAGGATCTCTAATTTAGTTTTCATCTGGGGATTTTTAATTTATTCACTTAGTTCTTTAATATGCATGCCCATTTCATTTACCTCTGCCCTTCCAAATTTGTTGACATATGCACTCAAGAATATGAATTTCCCCCAGTACTGCTTTGGCTGCATCTCATAGATTTTGAAAGGATGTCTCATCATTGTCATTTTCTTCTATGAAATTACTGATTGTTTCTAAGGTTTGTTCTTTAACTGATTTTAGAGAATCATATTATTTAATTTCCAAGTGATTTTTGATTTGCCTCTCCATGTATCCTACTAATTTTTATTTTATTTCATTGTACTAGAAGCAGTAGCAGTTAGAGAAGAAAAAGAAATTGAAGGTATTAAAATAGATGAGGAGACCAAGCTATCACTCTTTGCAGATGATATGATGATCTAATTAAAGAATTCTAGATAATCCACTAAAAAGCTAGTGGAAATAATCAACAATTTTAACAAAGTTACAGGATACAAAAGAAACTCATATAAATCATCAGTATTTCTATATATTTCTAACATATCCCGGCAGCA
This sequence comes from Monodelphis domestica, assembly GCF_027887165.1. Lineage (NCBI taxonomy): Eukaryota > Metazoa > Chordata > Mammalia > Didelphimorphia > Didelphidae > Monodelphis > Monodelphis domestica. The sequence goes on along the minus strand of NC_077235.1, from coordinate 49,617,678 downwards.
AGAGTTAGAGAAATTCCATTTAAAATCACCCTAGACAATATAAAATATTTAGGAATCTATCTACCAAGACAAACACAGGAACTATATGAACACAACTACAAAACACTTTCCACACAATTAAAACTAGATCTAAATAATTGGAAAAACATTAATTGCTCATGGTAGGATAAGCTAACATAATAAAAATGACAATCCTACTCAAACTAATTTACTTATTTAGTGCCATACTCATCAAACTACCAAGAAACTTTTTTACTGAATTAGAAAAAAACAATAACAAAGTTTATTTGGAAGATCAAAAGATCAAGAATATTCATGGAAAGAATGAAAAAAAAATGTGAAGGAAGATGTCCTAGCAGAACCAGATCTTAAACTGTACTATAAAGCAGTGGTCATCAAAACAATCTGGTACTGGCTAAGAGACAGAGGGGAGGATTAGAGGAATAGACTTGGGTAAATGACCTCAGCAAGATAGTCTATGATAAATCCAAAGATCCCAGCTTTGGGGACCAAAATCCACTATTTGATAAAAAACTGCTGGGAAAATTAGAAAACAGTATGGAAGAGATTAGGTATAGATCAACATCTCACACCCTACACCAAGATAAACTCAGAATGGGTGAATGACTTGAATATAAAGAAGGAAACTATAAGTAAATTAGGCAAACACAGAATAGTATACTTGTCAGATCTTTGGGAAAGGAAAGACTTTAAAACCAAGCAAGAGTCAGAAAAAATTACAAAATGCAAAATAAATAATTTTAATTATATGAAATTAAAATGTTTCTGTACAAACAAAACCAATGCAACCAAAATTAGAAGGGAAACAACAAATTGGGAGAAAATCTTTATAACAAAAACCTCTGACAAAGGTCTAATAACTCAAATTTATAAGGAGCTAAATCAGTTATACAAAAAAAATCAAGCCATTCCCCAATTGATAAATGGGCAAGGGACACAAATAGGCAGTTTTCAGATAAAGAAATCAAAACTATTAATAAGCACATGAAAAAGTGTTCTAAATCTCTTATAATCAGAGAGATGCAAATCAAAACAACTCTGAGGTATCACCTCACACCTAGCAGATTGGCTAACATGACAAGCAAAGGAAAGTAATAAATGTTGGAGGGGATGTAGTAAAATTAGGATATTAATGCACTGCTGGTGGAGTTGTGAGTTATAAATTGATCCAACCATTCTGGAAGGCAATTTGGAACTATGCCCAAAGGGCGCTAAAAGACTGTCTGCCCTTTGATCCAGCCCTAGCACTGCTGGGTTTGTACCCCAAAGAGATAATAAGGAAAAAGACTTGTACAAGAATATTCATAGCTGCGCTCTTTGTGGTGGCAAAAAAATTGGAAAATGAGGGGATGCCCTTCAATTGGGGAATGGCTGAACAAATTGTGGTATATGTTAGTGATGGAATACTATTGTGCTCAAAGGAATAATAAAGTGGAGGAATTCCATGGAGAATGGAACAACCTCCAGGAATTGATGCAGAGTGAGAGGAGCAGAACCAGGAAAACATTGTTCACAGAGACTGATACACTGTGGTACAATCGAATGCAATGGACTTCTCCATTTGGCAATGCAGTAATCCTGAACAATTCGGAGGAACATATGAGAAAGAATGCTATACACATGTAGAAGAAGAACTGTGGGAATAGAAACACAGAAGAAAAACAACTGCTTGATCACAGGGGTCGATGAGGATATGATTGGGAATACAGATTCTAAATGATCACCCTAGTGCAAATATTAATAATATGGAAATAGATCTTGATCAGTGACATATGTAAAACCCAGTGGAATTGCGCATCAGCTATGGGAGGGGGTTGGGGTTAGGGAAGGGAAAGAACATGAATCTTGCAACCAAGGAAAAATATTCTAAATTAACTAATTAAATAAAGTTTTCAAAAAAAAAAGAAAAAAATGAACTTGAAAGGAGAGACTATTTGGTGTTCATTTTGTAAATCTAGCACCTAATACAGTTCTTGGCACACTGGTGTCATTGTTTTGTTTTTCTGAATTGTTATTCCAGTGGGGTAGGGGACTCTCAGAGAGGAAAAACCATTTACCAATGCAGATTTGCCACTCTTTTGCAATATATAGACTTATAAAGTTGCTGAGGTCACTGAGGCGCCAAGTGGCTTTCTCAGGACCACATGACTAACATAAGTCAAAGGAGGGACTTGAACCTGTGTCTTCCTGATTCCAAGGCATCCTCCATATCCACTATGACACTCTACCTCTAAACATGGCACAGTACTTGAATTGAATGAAAAGAGAACTATGAAATAAATGAAGCCAATTTAGAATCTTTAGGAGTAGAGTGATATGCTCAAAAAACGATTTTGAGAAGATGAAATTGACATCTGTGGACACGATGAAGTAAAGAGATAGATACTAAATGTTAGAAGACCACAACTGCAGCAATCTGAGAACAGGCCCTAGACTAATATGTTTGCAATAGGAATGAGGTTGAATAATAGAAATGTTATAAAGATGAATCAAGATTCACTAAATAGGACTGACTAAGCATAAGACACTAAAGAAATGTCAGCCATCAAGCTTAGCTTTCAATCTTAGAAAACTTATGGTCTTATTAACAGAAAGGTGGGGAGTTGATAAGGGAAGTCAGTTTGAAAGAAGGTAGGGAAGTTATTAGTTTGATTTTGGACATGATATATCTGAAGAGACAACAGAAAAGTCAAATGAAATCATCCTATAGGAAGTCAGGTACAAGACAAGCTTAGGCAAGAAGTTGGGCTTGGGAATACAGATCCAGAAATCATCTCCAAGAAGTTGAATCAAAATAGGATGACTTCTCTCTAAAAAATAAAAAAGAGAGAGAGAGAAAGGCTAAAAATTGAACCCTGGGGGAAACTTTAAGTGAGAAAGTTCAAAAAAGCACCCCAAAAAAGAACATAGAAGAAGGCATAGATAATAATAACAGCAAAGTGTTGTGGGATGGAAGCCAAGGAAAGAAGGAGCTCCCAGAAAACAGTGAAGCTCGATATTGTACAAAACCATTGAGGATTAAGGGGAAATGGCCTTTGGGTTTGTCCACATAAGGAGGATGCCTCTGAAAAAATCAGAAGAGGATGCTCTTAGAAAATATCAGATTGATGACAGTTCAAGATGTACAAGCTATGATCACTCTCCTCCAAAGAGAAATGGAATTGTCCAAAAAATAGCTAGTATTCACCTTCTTCTGTGGGCAGGTCAATTTTGATCCCATTATTATATGATGGCTTCAAAAATAACACCTTAGCCAATAAATATTCCACAAAGCATATAGTTTGCCCCTCTTTCCTCTAAAGTCAATACTCCCCTAATTAGTTCTCTTTTGCTTTTAGAATATCTCCTGAGACAAGAACTCCATACAAACTCCATTCTCAGGCTGTTTTTTTGTGAAACTCCATCGTTTTAAAGTTTCCATCTCTGGCCTCTTCCCATGGGATCAGCTAGGCTTCTCTGCATACAAAGTGGAGAATTCTTGTATTTGCACATAGATGAATCTGGTCTCTTGGAAAAAGTTGGCAGGATTGTCTTAAAACTACCAGAATAGCCTTTTTGTTTCTCTGAGCTAACCATGGCTTGCAATACTCCAAGACTTAGAACACAATGTTTTTACAGCTGGAAGACACCTTGGAAAAGAGAATCATAGACATGGAAGAAGCCTTAAAGATTAATCTAGCACAACTATATTTTACATATATGGGAAAAATACATATTATGGACAACTCTGGTGAAATTTTAATTTTCCATTTTTTGTTTTTTTCTTCTTTGGGGAAGGAGTATAATGTAAAAAACACTGTATTTCAAGAGAAATGATCAGACAACCAAAGAAATAGAACTTAATGGGTTCTTAAAAGGTTATCTCATGTAGTCCTTTTATTTCACAAATAAAAAAACTGATGATCAGAGAGGTTAAGTGACTCACTGAAAGTCACAGAGAGAGCCAACTGTCCAATATGGCAGCAAGGGAAAGTGATAAATGTTGGAGGGGATGTGGCAAAATTGGAACACTAATCCACTGCTGATGGAGTTGTGAATTGGTCCAACCATTCTGGAGGGCAATTTGAACTATGCACAAAGGGTGCTAAAAGAATGCCTGCCCTTTAATCTAGCCATACCACTGCTGGGCTTGTACCCTAAAGAGAAAATAAGGAAAAAGACTTGTACAAGAATATTCATAGCTGCACTCTTTGGGGTGGCAAAAAATTGGAAAATGAGGGGATGCCTTCCAATTGGGGAATGGCTGAACAAATTGTGGTATATGTTGGTGATGGAATACTATTGTGCTGAAAGGGATAATAAAGTGGAGGAATTCCATGTGAACTGGAACAACCTCCAGGAATTGATGCAGAGTGAGAGGAGTAGAACCAGGAGAACATTGTACACGGAGACTGATACTGTGTGGCACCATCGAATGCAATAGACTTTTCTACTAGCAGCAATGCAATGACCCAGGACAATACAGAGGAACTTATGAGAAAGAACTGTGGGAGTAGAAATGCGGAAGAAAAACATATGATCAATCACGTAATTCAATGTGGATATGATTGGGGTTTTGATGTTAAAAGGTCACTCTACTGCAAATATAAAAACATGGAAATAGGTTTTGAACAATGATACATGTATAACCCAGTGGAACTGCTTGTCAGCTCTGGGAGGGGGGAACAAAGGAGGGAATCATGAATCATGTAACCATGGAAAAATATTCTAAATAAAAAGACAGTCATAGCGAGGACAAAAGGCAGAAAAAGTATGTGAACTTGGGACCTCAGACTGTAAATCAAGCATTCTTTCATCATGTAGCCTCTCCAGTGTGGTCTGATCTATCTCTGAATCCTAGTTCAGCTATTATTTGTTTTGTGACCTTGGACAAATCACTTCCACTCAGTTTCATCAATTATAAAATGAAGGCATTAGATTCATTCCAGCTGTAACTGATGATCCTATGAACTCTCAAAATAGTAGCATGGATATTTCTAATCCTTTGAATAAGGCAGGTTGGCCAACTAGACCCATATGCCTTTTCTATCCTGCCACCATTTTGAGTTTTTTTCCCCTTTTGGAAATTATAAAATGTTAGACCAGTTTACTATTCCATTTTGTCTCCAGCTTCATGGGGGGTTTTCAAGCATTTACACTGTCAGCTTTCCTTCCCTTCCTAGAAAACAATTTTTTTATTGACAATTCAATCATGTCAAGTTTGGAACAGCAGAAGCCCTGATTTGATCAGCTATCATTGGATTCACAATATATAAATGACAGCACCATATCTGGCAAGTGTTGAAAGCAGGTGCCTTTTATCGATTTATATTCTACTACCAAGGAAGAAAAATTGTAGCACAATGCAGTGAGATCGTCCAAAATCAATACCAATTTTTTTCGTAATGACACAAAAGGCCAAGATAAGGACAGCCTAAGTCAGAGCTCAACGGATCAAATGTTCCCAATATCCCTTTCAATTACTGAAGAACATGCACAGAGATAAGTAACATTAAAGCCAAAGAGAACATTATCCAAGAAGTTGAAATTGACAACATGCATCAAACCTGTTTGGCGTCCAACTTCATGCCTGGATGTCCAATGGAACACCAGGGAATGAAGAGTGGAATAAGCTGGTTGACCCGGAATAGAACACATGCTATAGGGAACTCAAAAGTAATGTACCCAAGTAGCAAACTCAATAGGGTTGATAGATTCAATAAATTCTTGTAAGAGAAGTAAACTAATACACTGGAATTCAAATAATATGGCTATAGCTAGAAGCTCAGAATTTGGGGGTAAATTCAGTTGAAGAGGATGGGAAGAGGGCAGGCCCTGGGAGAGGACTGTCATTGCAATGGGATCTTGTATGGTCATCTTAGGGAAGAAATACATGCCTACCAAGAACTATACCCCAGTATTGGCATTCAAAAGTGAAGCATCAATAGCTGTGTTAGAAAATTTCTCTTAGATAAGTAAAAGCATAGGGCAATCAATCATAAGAGCTGTAGGGTGGAAGGAACCTCAGAGGGTACCTTATTTACCTGTTTTTTAATCCCTTCTTCTCTTCAGTTGCCTACAGCATCTCTAAAAATATCATTGCAGTCTCCTTTCAGTGAGGGATGGGATACTACATTCAAAGGCAACTCATTCCACTTTTGGTCAGCTATGATTTTTACAAAGTAATTTCCTATATAAAATGGAAAATCTCCAACTATACCACTTCTACTCATTATCTTCCTTCTGCCACCTGGCAGAATGACTATACTCTTTCTTCACAAATATTTGAAGACAACTGTCCATGAGTTTACCCCTCCCAAGTCTTCTCAAGTTCCTTCAACTAATCTTCACATGATCTCATCTCCAGTCCCCTCCCAAGCATGGTCAGCTGCCTCTGGATGCACTTCGGGGGCTACTGTCCTCCTTAAAATGTGGGTTACCAAGCTGTAGATATGATCTGACCAGGGCAGAGAATGGAGGGGTTATAGATGCTCTAACTTTGGCCACTATGAACCTCTTAATGAGATCTTAGATCACATTCACTTTCTTCCATATCATACTGTTGAATGATATGGAACTTGGAATTCAAGAAAGACCCCAGATCTTCTACACATGAACTGCTCTCTATCTATTCCTTCTCATCTTGGACTTCTATGGCTGATTTTTTAAATTCAATTTTAAGATTTTTACATTTACTTCTATTAAATTTCATCTTCAATCTCTTCCATCATTCTTGCCTATAGAGGTCTTTTGGGATTCTAATTCTATTGTCTACTGTGTTATCTATCCCCTTCTTAGCATCAAATCATCTACAAATCTGATAAGCCTATCACCTATGCCCTCATCTGAGTCACTGATAAAATATTTAAAAATAACTGGGTTCCCCTAAATACAGTCATGTATTTAAAATGCAAAACAAAAAAACCCCAAATTTTACAATAGGGTGAAGAAATTAAGGACACAGCATCTCATTATTAGAAAGTTTGATGGCTAGTCATGATGGCACATGTCTGCCAATAATTCCTACTAACAGGGAAGCTGAGGCTAGTGGATCTCTTGAGCTGAGGAATATGGAGTCATAGTAGACTAGGCTGATCAGGTGCCCACACTAAACCTGGCACTAATATACTGAGCTCTTGGGAGTCAGGGGCTCACTAGGCCAGGTCAGAAAAACAGGTTAAAGCTCCTGTGCCAATAAACAGTGGGATTGGTCATGAGTAGTTGACCATTTCACTTATATATTAGGAGAGACAGGGAGACTGAGTCTTAAAAATGAATGTATGAATGAACCTTAAATGAATGGGATAACAAAAGTCAGCTATTACAACTCTGTCTTGAAGATGAATCTGTTCTGTGGCATCCCTAAGGAGAGGCCATCTAGACTCCTATATTGTAAGCTTCATTATGACAGTGTCCATGTTCTATTTACTCTTTTTCTTTTTCCCCAAGTATCTAATATATGAGGTGATTAATAAATATTTTGTTAATTTGTTAACTGAGTTGAATTCTATTGTTGGATTGGTCTAATTATATGGGAATTCTTCCTTTTATTGAACCAAACACTGCCTCCTAGAAACTTCCATGCAAGGATCTTATTTTGGCCCTCTGAGGACACGCAGAATTAATCTAACCAGACTATTAATAGTTTTGCTCCGAATAGTTTTTACTGCTAATAGTTTTCCTTGGCCAGGAAGCTCACTCCTTTGGCTTTAATCTCATGCAATTTTCCTTGTTTATAAAGTGAGGAAGTTGGACCAGATGGCCTTTAAGCTCTAGTTCTATGATCCCAATTAGGTGGACTTAGAAGTGATTGAATGGCTGGACTCAGAGAATAGTCATTAATGAGTTGATGTAAACTTGGAGGAACGTTTCTTGTGGAGTGTCCGAGGCATCTGTCTTTGGTCCTGTGCTAGCCGACATTCTTATTAATCATTTGAATGGAGACCTAGATGGCAGGCTTATTGAATTTTCCCATGAAGCCAGGTGGTATAGCTAACAATAATGAGAACAAGAACAATAATAGTCAAGATCCCAAAAGTTCCTACCAGGCGAGAATGATGAACTGAATCTAATAAAATAATCAATAGTTCTCAACATCAGGCTAGAATGAGCTGAATTTAATAAGATAAAATTTGATAGGGATAAATATAAAGTCCTAAACTTGAGTTTAAAATAATCAACTGTACAAGTACAGAATAGGAGATCCACAGACAGTGCAAAGTTCATGCCAAAAAATCTGGAGGCTTTAGTGAGCAGCACACTCAAAATGGATCATAAGAAAGGTGTGACAGCCCAAGGAGGTGACAATGGCTCAGACTGCATCAAGAAAGCTACTGTGTCCAGAACAAAGGCTATAAGAGTCTTACCTAGATCTAGACATCAAGAATATGGTGATTTATAAAAAAGAAAAGCTAGAGTGTGTCCAGAGGAGGATGAATGGATGGGAGGCTATGCCCCATGAGGATAAAACATGATGACTATTTTCAAAGATGTGAAAGCTTTGCATGATAACCAAGAACAAAATTTGGTCTGCTTGGCCAGAGGGAAGAATGTGGAACAGGGGGCAGAAATTACACAGAAGGAGATTCCTAGGTGATATAAAGGGAAATCTTTCTAACAATGAAAGCTGTACAAAAATGAAATGGGCTGCCTCCATTCTTCCTCATGAGAGATCTTCAGTCAAAGGTTGAATGACCCTGCCAGTAGGGCATATCATAGACTGGATTCAAGTTCAGGAATGGGTCATTTTAGATTAGAATTTATGCTTTCTGAGAGTAGAGTTTGTTCATTCTTTTTATCCCTAACACCTAGCACAATAGCTGCCACAGAGCAGACACATAATAATGCTTTTTGATTGATGGACTCACAGGTCCTTTCCAACTCTTAAATTTGTGATCTTAGGATCACTTGGTCTTTAATGTATTCAAATTTAATGTAATTCAAACTCATCTTGACTATTAGAAATTCTTATGATTTCATTCATATAGTCACTGAATTGTTCCTAGAGGAGAGAAACATCCTCTGTATGTAACTAATCATGTTTGTTTTTTTCCCAATTGAACAAAACAGCCAGGTCCTGATTAGTGATAATAAAGAATCCCCTTTAGTGGCTGCATTATTCAAATTCCATTTGCATATTTCTACTGGGCTAGAACTAATTGATATATTTTATACAATTATAACTTCAAATAGTGCTCATTAAAATATATACAAAACTTTGGCAGATTCATTAATCCCAATAATCAGGATATAGTTATACAAAATGAGATTCATTAGAAAGGCAACCAAGAGAGGTGTGTGTGTGATGATGGTAGCAACCACATCTTTTAAAATACTGGTGTCCTCCAGTGTTTAGGAATTTTATTTAGCAGTTAATAGGCATTCAGTAACTATTTGTTTAGTTCGAATGAAATATATATGGACACACACACACACACACACACACACACATATATATATATATATATATATATATATATATATATATATATATGAGGAGAGTTTTATATACATTCACTCACTTTCAAATATATGTGTATATATATTTCATTTAATTTCAACTAAACAAACATTTGATGAATATTAACTATAGAACGAAACTGCTAAATACTGAAGGACAACACATTTTTTAAAAGATGCAGTCTTTACCTTCATGATGCTCACAGTCGAAGAGAAGAAGGTACCATATGTAGCATAAAGGTCAATCAATGCCAAAGGGAGGAGGGAGGGTCAAGAAAAGTTAAGAGTTTTTAAGCAGGTGGCATTTGATTTGTGTATAAAGGATAGGGAGGAATTTGACAGAAGAAAGATGGGAGATTTTAAGCATAGGGAAGAATGTGAGCAAATGCACATAGGTAATACATTATAAGGCTTGTATAAGGAAGAAGTAGACAAGTTTGGTTGGTCCATATAGAGCAGTGGTATGAGATGGGACTAGGAAAGTCAGGCGAAATCAAATTGTACAGGGATTCCGATGCCAAGCCAAAGAGTTTCTTTCAATAACTCATGGGGCAAGAATAAGTGACAAAATAGTTTTTAGTAGCTTCATGGCATTCCCAGATGTGTGCATAAGAAAGATCAGCCTGGCAGGAGTGTGACAGATGGGCTGAAAGAGAGAAGAGAGGAGAGACAAAAGAGCTGTGAGGAAAACAGAGCAGCAGTCAGTCTACACAATTATCAATGAGAGCCAATACCAGAGTAGTGGCCATGGTAATAAAGAAAAAGGGATGGGAATAAAGGAGACTGGGAGAAAATCAACAGGCCTTGCTAGGCAAGAGCCAAAAAATAAGCCCTGAATTTCCAACATGGGAACCTGGATTAATGAGAGTTTCACTATAACTGTACTTAGCACAGGCAGAAGGGTAAAAAACTAAGGCACACAGTAACTATGATAATAATTCCATTAATTCAGCAACTACTTATTAAATCCTTAATATGTGCAGAGATCTGTACTCAGAGATGGGATGGGGAAAGGTATAAAAAGTTTAGATCAGTCAAGGTGTCATGGTGCTTCTTGTCATGGGTTCTTGTAGGGAGACAAGACATGTAAATTATTTCTGTGATTTCCTAAAAGGTCACAAGTGGCATCAAACTAAAATAGAAATGGATCCCTGTGGCACATACTGACTTAGAAAACCACAAATGAACGCTATCTATGTTTGTGCTTTTTATTGATTTTGTTAAAAACATTCCCCATGGCATTTTCATCTGGTTCCACCTACACTGTGAAGTTTACAGCCTGCGGGGCTCAAGTTTGACACTTTTCATGTACAATATTCATAATGAGGGCTTTTACTAGAATGATGGCTGTTGGTAATGAAGTGAAAGAAAATGGTACAAAAGATACTTTAGGGCAAAATTAAACATGGTGCAATGGAAAGACAGTGGAATTTACAGTCCAAGGATCCAGGTTTGAATTCCAGGTCTGGAGAGGCAGAGCCAAGATGGTAGAATAGAAGTAATACAATAAACTCTCTCCTCAAACTTCTTCAGACAGATCTAAAGGGCACACAGGACCAATTCCTAATGGCAAAATCCAATCCAAAGTCACAGTGAGTCATTATCCAAACTCACTTCAGCATCAGAAGACAGAGAGATGTGTGGATATTGGAGACAGAGTCTGGTTAGAATAACAGCATTCCAGGAAAGAAAGAGGCTGTTCACTCAAACAAAAATCTCATACTTCTCTCCATCCCCATAAGGGTATCCTTTCAGAAAACCCTGGTAAGACTTCTACAAGATGATGCAGTGTGAAGTGAGCAGAGCTAGGAGAGTAATTTATGCAATGACAGCAATGTGGTAAAGACAAAAAACTTTGAAAGAATTAAGAGGGATAGCTAGGTGGCTCAGGCCTAGCAATGGGAGATCTTGGGCTCAGATCTGGCCCCCTAGCTGTGTGACCCTGGACAAGTCACTTAATCCCAATTGCTTAGCCCTTATCAAGACTTTTCTGTCTTGGAACTGATATTTAGTCAATTCTGAGACAGAAGATAAAGGTTTTAGAAAAAAGAAAGGAAGAATTCGAAACTCTGATCAGTGTAACCACCTAGCATGATTTGCTATCTTAATGGCACATACAAGTAAAGATGCACTGGAGGTAGATGGAGGTACAAGGTGTAAAGCTAGAAAGAGAAATTGAGGCTAAAAATCTAGAAAACATTTAATAATGAAATATTTAACAACAACGAAAAATGAAAATTCACCCAATTAAATTCACCATCTTTGAGCAATATTATATCTCAGCTAATGTCCCTCAACAGTCGGCAAATTAGCGGGCTGTACCTCTGTTGACATTTTTGTTCTCTACCTAATAGTTTCTTTAATGGACCATTGCTATCCTCATTAGGAGCATTTTAGCATATCCATTGTAGCCTGTATCACTTGTTTTATATGTCCAAATCCAATCTGAGCAACTAGACTGTTGTTGGAGGGCCTCTGTATCCTCCGTGACTGGCACAGAGACCAATCAATGCATAGAAGTCCTTGATAGAGACCGATTATTGATGAGTATGAAATTGTGGGAGAAGAAGCCCAAGGGCTTGTAGAAGGTGATAAATTTTGTTCCACCTGGGGGAAAAAGGACAGAATTATCAGCTTATGATTATCAGTACACATTTTCTCCTTTGAAAAAAATCTTCTTATGACTTCATTTGAACTTCATCTTTCAGCTGGCATTTGATACCAGCAGCCCAGAGTATGTAAATTGTCTGGACCTAAAAATCTCTGTTCCCTCCCCTCTCTAAAGAATGCATTTAAACACCAAGAATACAAAATCCAAGGACTTGTCACTGATTTTGAAGATTAAAAGAAATCAATATAAGCATGGCAGTAATATTTGTGTTCTCTCCAACTCTGGAGTCTAATAACAAGGCACCACAGAAGAATTTCTCATTAATGATGTACTTGAACTATTCATTAACTGATTTTTTAAAACAGCCTTTTCATTTTAGTTAGGTAAGTTCATGACACACTCTATTATGGATCAGGAAAGAGAAAGGAGGGAGGGAAGAGAGAAAGGACACAGAAGTATAGGTATGCCTATCATTTACAAAGCAGTTTTAAATGGTCTATGCTGATTACATTTAGTGGACTCCTCCCTAACAATTATTTTGTTCTTGAATAAGTCTGAATTATATTTATTGCTTTAACTACAAGCAGCACAAACTATGAGCAGGAACAAAAGTGTCTGAGGATTTCGGTTTTTTCTTGGTGCTTAGAGATCAACAAATTGAAGAAGGTGGATGATAAGGTGGGGAAAAAAGATGACTCATTTCTGTGCCCTTCATTGGCCTGTGTCCCTTTCCACAACAGAAGCCTCGGCTTGCATTCAGAACAGTTCATGAAAATCCCATATGAGTCAAAGTTCACAGGCCAAAAAACAAAAAAGAAAAGAATATAAAATCTATTAAATATTATGTTTGTGCCAGGCTCTGTGAAGAACAGTGGAGGAATCAAGAAAGTGCCAAAGAGCTCTTGCCCTCAAGGAGCTTACAGTCTAACAAGGAGACAACACATAAGTATCTAGATACACATAAAATATGTAAGATATATGAGACAAAGAGATTTTCCCTTTAAGTTGCACCTAAAATCTCTTTTACTAGAAGTCTTCCTTCTGTGAATTATTCCCTATTTAGCTGTATTGAACTTGCTCTGTGTGTGTGTGTGTGTTTGTATACTGTTTCTCCCATTATATTGTAAGCTCCTTGAGGGCAGAGACAGTCTTTTGCTTCTTTTTATACCCCTAGCACTTACCACAGTGTCTGGCACACAGGAGGTGCTTAATAAATGGTGAGAGAGACAGAGACAGAGAGAGTAGATGGAAGGCAATCTCTGAGTAACTAGTACAAGTAGTTAGGGAGCCAAGGAAAGAACCACTTACAGTGGGTAGGGTTTGAGTGGACTCTTGAAGGAAGTCAGGAAAACCAGGAGGTAGAGCATTCCAGGCATTGGAGTTAGAGAACCAGTACAAAGGGACAGCAAGGCTGACAGTGTTGCTGGATATTAAAGTGCAGGGTTGGGGGGGGGGGAGGGATGAAGGTATTAAGTGAAAGAAGATCAAAAAGGGAATCAAAGGACAGGTTATGAAGGGCTTTAACTGCCACATATAGATTCCAAATATTTGACCCTGGAAGTCAGAGGAAGCATGAGTTGAGGGGGAGATATGGTCAAGCCTATACTTCAGAAGAATCATTTTGGCAGCTGAGTCAAGGACAGATTGGCACGGGGCAATGACTTGAGGAAGGCAGACCAATGAGAAGCCATTGTAGGAGTCCAGGTGAAAGGTAATCAGGATCTACACCAGGGTAGTAGTTGTATGAGTGAAGAGAAGGGCACACATGCAAGAGATGTTGCCAAAATAGAGATAATATTGGGCAACAGATTGGAAGTATAGGCCACGGTGAGAGTGAAGAATTGAGGATGACACCAATATTGGAAGTTTCGGTGACTAAAAAGGGTGGGACCTTAGAAGAGAAAGGAATAAGAACTTATTAAGAGCCTCATATGTACCAGGCAGGATACTAAGCACTTTTTTTTACAAATATTGATACTCGCAACAACCCTAAAAGGTTATTAGTCTCATCTTACATTTGAGGCAAACAGAGGTGGAATGATTTTCCCAGGGTCACAAAGCTAGTAATTCACGCTGGATTTGAACTCAGGCCTTCCTGCCTCACTACACCAGTAGCTCCTCTAATATAACCATTCTTTTTAACACTGACCATGAGGCATATAAACAACATTAGGATATCAGGTCAAAGGTAGATGCACTATAGTTTAGCATTATTCCAGATTGCCTTCTAGAATGATTTGGGGCTCAACTATTAGTATTAGAGTATCTATATTTCTACAACTCGCTAGCATTGATTATTTCCAGCTTTTATCATCTGTGACAACTTTCTAGGTGTTGTATAAAACTTCAGAATTGTTTTAATTACACTTCTCTTATTAGTCATTATTTGGAATCGTCTTTAACAGACATTAATAATTTACAATTCTGTATGGAACTGTTTGTTCATAGCCTTTGATCACTTAAACATTATAGAATGGCTCTGGTCTTAGATATCTGTGCTATATATTTTCGATATCAGATCCTTATCAGAGATGTATAGTACAAATATTTTCCCCCAATCAACTACTTCCTCCCTTATCCAGGTTGCATTAAATCTGTTAGAACAAATGCCTTTCAATTTCATGTAATTGAAAATATTTCTATTTTTTGACCACTTCTCTAAGGATTCTCCTCGTAGTCATAGAGGCCAAAGGCACCTATTGTCACTCTCCAGTTTTTATTCCATATTAAAACATGGAATGTCCCCTTCCTCTCTCCCTCACCTTCAGCAATAATAGGGAAGTTCAGAAGTAGGAAATGGACCTCAGTCTCCTCATCTCTAGACCTACAGTTGGGTGACAAAGGCTTATACAGTGATATGTTTCAGTGGTTGGATAGAGGGATATTGTGATGATCAAAAAAGATCACGTAGAGCTTGCCAGAGAAGTGGAAAGAACTCAGAAAAAAGGATAAAATGGGTTAGATTCAAGTATGGGTAGAGAGAATGCAGGAAAGAGAGGATGGAAGAGATGGGCTGCTACAGTTTAGATGCTAAATTGTGTTCATTATAGTTTATTTCAAGAGTATCTAGCCTTGTTAATTCAAGCATTTGAATAGATTTTATTTCCATCTTTTATTTTTACATCTCCTACATTTCTCACTGTATTCCTTCCCCTCCCTGAAAGAAATATCTTAAAGCATGACTTACTTTTCAAAACCAAACTTTAAAACCTTAAAATCAGACTAAATTTTCTTTTCTTTTTTTTTTTAAATATATTTTATTTGATCATTTCCAAGCATTATTCGTTAAAGACATAGATCATTTTCTTTTCCTCCCCCCCACCCCCCATAGCCGACGCGTAAGTCCACTGGGCATTAGATGTTTTCTTGATTTGAACCCATTGCTTTGTTGATAGTATTTGCATTAGAGTGTTCATTTAAAGTCTATCCTCTGTCATGTCCCCTCAACCTCTGTATTCAGGCAGTTGCTTTTTCTCGGTGTTTCCACTCCCATAGTTTATCCTTTGCTTATGAATGGTGTTTTTTTTCTCCTGGATCCCTGAAAGTTGTTCAGGGACATTACACCGCCCCTAATGTAGAAGTCCATTACGTTCGATTATACCACAGACTAAATTTTCTTAAGGAAAAAAAAGCAAAAGAGGAAGAAGAGAAAAAAACACCAGGAAACTGATCCATCCCCACAGTGAAAAAATCCTGGCATTGTATGGCACCTTACTCACTCAAACACCTTCACCTCCTTTCTAAGCATTTTTATCTAGGGAATTGGGAGTTGTGGCACATAACATGCTTTGTGATGAATTAATTGCCAACCACTATGGCGAGGCTCTGGAGACACAGAGACAGAAACAAGAGGACCTGTTCATAAGGGATTGATATTCTATAGGAGAAGATAACATGTACTTATAGAAGCACAAAGAAAATAAACACCAAGTAAATATGTGGGAGGAGGGCCCTAGCACTTGGGGATGGGGACATCAGCAAAGGCTTGATGTAAAAGGCCTTGCTTGAGCTGAGTCTTGGCACATAGTGGCATATGTTGAGTTAAGTTGAATTGAGAGAAATTAGTATTTTCCAGTAGCTGTGCACTGCAGGCAGGCTCCCCACAGCTGCTATAGTCAGAGCTATGTGGGCCTATAAAGCATTCAGATAAATCCAGGTTTCCTCTATAGTATTTCTGACCCTGGTCACAACAGAGGGAGGGCCTGAAGCAACAATTACCATTATTATTATCATCGCATGAATGTTATAAACACACCATCCTCTGTACTTTGTGAGGACAGGGAAAGGGGAAGCAGAAAAGAAATGAGTCCGTGGCAAGGAGCTCAATGGAGGGGATGGATAGCACAGAGGCCATTTCTGGGGGTTCTGTCACAAGTGGTCAAATTCTTTCTCTATGTATAGAAATTTGTCACCGAGTACTCAAGCCCTTGAAATCTCAGCCATTTTCGATGTTGCCACTTCAAAATGAGGCCCAGACAGAGACATTCTCGTCAAAGCACTCTGCTGCCAGTATCCATCGACAGAATCTCAGTCCTTGAGACTTGCTTCTGATTTGTGGTTATTTGGACCTGATTTGTATTCTGAACCTGGCCCTGCTTCTTCTGATTCCTTCATCATGAGTCATATCGGAAATAGGTCCTCCCACTGAAGAGCTCATCACGGACAAAAGATACTGCTACTCGTGGTTCAACTGTCATTTAGGGATTTCTAGCCCCATATACCTCCAAATGGATTTGAGATGGTTTCCAAGTGGTGTAAAAAACATCATCTATGACATGGCTGATGGGAAAAGGGTGGGGGAAGCAGTCATACAGTGAGAGTGAGGGAAAATGAAAGGCAGACTGAGTGTTGTGCTGGATTCACAAAATATTAAAAGACACAGAGGAAGGCTTTCAGTGTGTTGGGTAGGCCCTCTATTGAAGATTTATGGAAAGACATGTTGTCCAGCTGTCACTCAGAGAAGAATTAAAATTGAGGATCAGCCAAAGGGCAAGGGAGAGGTTCATAGTGGGCTTGAGTAGACTATAACATATTATAAAAGAGATACAAAGAAGTGGAGTAAAGGATTTCATCCAAGAAACATATTATTGAAAAAGATGGGCTGCTTACATGGTAAAGGTGAGGGATAAGTGACAGCCTGCATTTTTCATTGGTGTCCTCAAGATAAAATGAGGAAGGCTCCACAGCATTTGGGGTGAACTGGATGAGGAAAACATGGGAAGAAAGGGACAAGAGGCACTCAGGATGGCAGGCATGAATGGCTTGCAATCTGTCTAGTTAGAGGGAATGCTCACACCAGTGAGATTAGAGATCCACTGGAGTCTCTGAGTATGGGCAAGAATCACAAAGAATTCGGCAGGGATGAACTGGTTGTATATATGCCAAAGGACAGAGTTCTGGTGCTGGTGCTGGTGCTGGTGCTAATGACATCACAGAGCCACTGGGGAATCAATAAAATTAAGCAGTTAAAATCAGAGCTAAAAGAAAATGAGAGACCAATTAACAGGAACAGAGGGAATAAGCAGATCAATATTACCACTTATATTTCTGAGATTCCTGAGAGTTAAGAAACAAAGAGAAAGGGTCCGAGTTCCAAATTTTAGAATCTTTGTGGGTGAATTTGTCAGATCAATCTTTTCCTGTAACTAAATTTAAAAAGGAATTTATCCACAATGGATCCCTGTAAGAGGAACACTGACTAATATATTAAGGATGCTTTAGACTAAAGTCAACAACAACAACAAAATTTCTGAAACGGAGCATTCTTATAATGAACCTCCTATTAAGAGTGAGGAGAGCATAACATAAGACTAAAGCACTGAAAGCTGTTCTGTGAAGAGCTGCAAAGAGAACTGAGGCCAACAATAAAACTTGAAGACCTAGAGAACTGAACCGTTCATTAGCCCATTCGCTGATCTCTTTCAAAATTCAGTTTTCTTAAGCAAGCCTCTGAAAGGAGATGCAAAGCAGTTAGCTCATGATTTACCTTTTTAACAAATACCTCCAGTACAGGTATCCTTTGTTGCTGGATAAAGTAAGAATCCTATACCTTATTTCAGAAATATTTTCAGTTTCTAGTTGACTTCATATTTTTAAAATAAATTTTCACAGATCTCTTTATTGATCTAACTTCCAAATGTATTGCTCCCCCTAGTGTCTATCAGGGAGCCATCTCTTACAAGAAAGAACAAAAAGAACAAACATCAGCAAAACTAAACCAACATATTTTAAGTCTGACATTATATACAGTGTTTGTACCTACATGCCCCACCTCTGTAAAGAAGTTGGAGGAAGTCTGTATCTTCTCATAGTTTTCCTTTGCAGTCCAGCTTGATCAATATAATCTCACAAGATTCAGTTTCAATTGTCCTGTTGCTATTGTTCTCCTATTTATATCACTGTGGTCGCTATGTATACCAATTTCCTGTTTCCACTTACCTCACCTTTTCCCTCATTTCTCTCTATTCATAAAATGCATCATTCCTGATAGCACAATCTTGTTCCATCATACACCTGCACCCTGATTTGTTTCACCATTCTCCAACCTCCAGGAAACTTCTTTGTTTCAGTTCCTTGTAACTACAAAAAGTCCTACAATAATTGTTTTGGTTTATAGAGAGCCTTTCTCTGGAGTATATGCCCAGAAGTGAGATACCTGGGCCAAAGAGTACTACCATTTTCTTTACATCCTTTGCATAATTCCAGATTGCTTTTCAGAATGTTAGGACCAATTCACAGTTCTACCAAAAATGCATTAGTGTGCCCATATATATACAGCCCTTCCGACACTCTTCCCATCTCTTACCATTTTTTTTTCTCAATTTGAAGTGTATAAGGGGAAACCTCA
The DNA here is from genome assembly GCF_027887165.1 of Monodelphis domestica. Taxonomy (NCBI): domain Eukaryota; kingdom Metazoa; phylum Chordata; class Mammalia; order Didelphimorphia; family Didelphidae; genus Monodelphis; species Monodelphis domestica. The sequence continues at coordinate 49,598,761 of NC_077235.1, read as the reverse complement.
GAGTCCCTTCAACTTGCATTTATCTTATGATGAAACGTACACTTTAGATACCAAAAACAAAGGAGCTAATTTCTTATTCTAGTGACTAAATGAATGGCAGATTTAGAAGGTCAGGCCTTATATTATACAGAGACCGACTGAGAATCTAGATAGCAAGGTGGACTGAGGGCAGAACTTGGAGTCAGGAAGACCTGAGTTTCAATCCTGCCTCCCACAAATATTAAATGTATGACCCTAGGAAAGGCACTTAACTTCTCTGTGCCTCAGCTTCCATTCTCTGTAAAAGGAGGATAGTAACAGCACCTACCTGACAGAAATTGTCATGAGAATCAAATGAGTTAACTTGTAAAGTGCTTTGCAAACCCTAAGGTACTATGTGGATACTAGCTTTTAATTATTGCCCCTTAGCTTACTTATCTCACCTTATTCCTGTTCAGCCTCAATTCCTTAAACAATTTTGGAGTAGTGACTCCATTGGGTTGTCATCCCTTTGAATATGAATGTAGCACGCTTGCTTCCATCAGTGGTCCATCATTCTCTCCATATAACTGCCCATATATTTCTCTGATGACCATCTTCATAGAATTTGTTGCAATCAATGAAACAACTCTGACAAATTCAATCAAACTAGCATTTACTGAGCACCTATGTTCAAATGAGTGTCATTTCAGTGCTTTTATCTATCCCTCATCTCTTTTTTCAGTCAATAGTTTGATTAAACAGAATGGGTTGGAACTGCTCTAACACTGCCCAAAGAATCTTATGTCACCCTTCCTTCTTCTTTGGTGCAGATTTTAACCTTTTCTCTAACCAGTCAATGATCTGACTATGCACCAAATTCTGAAATAACTTCCACTCTATTGAGACATGAGACTTCCTTCCAAGTAATTTGAAAGCCTTTGCCCACTTTCATTTCTTGATCCTGAAGCCCATTTTCCAGTTTTTAAAATCCTCATCCCCTTGGTCACTATCCAGATGAATTCACCAGGTATGAAGGTGTGTGCTGACTTGGTAAGATCTTATTACATTCTTCATACAATTTCTCTACTTTTTTATCCTCTAAGAGAATGTTGACATATAAGCTGCAATTCACTTTCTAGTGGACAGTTTGTTTATTCTTATTGAGAGCACTAAAGGATGATATGACCAAGTGTGCTCTGAAATGCTGTTTTTCATTGCTTCGGGGCACATGCTGCAACAAATTCCTCCAAATGCTTTATCTGCCTCTCCAAAGGGAATCTGGGAGTGATCCTACCATATAGGTACAACTGCTTATGTCTTCAGGATTCATTGATAGTGAAAATGTCAAGTTGAATGTGATTCAGTTCCTCAGATATTCAATAAATGGCCAATGGACAGGACTACATATCTAGAGTAGAACAATGAAATTACTGCTTGGGGTAACCTAAAAATTGTGTGATTCTGAGCACACTAGGAATTGTATTTAGGAAAACAAGCAAGCTGTTGACTTCTAGGAAAACCCATCCTTTAATACCAGCATCCTCCTGCTAATGCTATGTGACTACAAATCATGGCACTCCACAATCTCAGAGGAATAGAAAATGCAGGTGATCCAAAAGATGCATGATCAATGCCAAAAACATGTGGAATACTACAAAGTCTAAGACAAAGGAAGTAATTTCAAAGATAGCAGTGAAACTCAAAATGTGCAGAAAAGGAGTTGGACTGGTCACAAAGTAAAACAGCGACATGACTTCCCATCATTTTTAATGAACTTCAGAGATGCTTACCAAAAGCTTCTTCAGGACAATCCAAATAGCTCTTAGTGGTACATAGACCCACCTGATCTCAACCAAATTACTCAACAAAAAACTATGATATAACTCCTCAAAATGAATTCTGGAGCAACATAACCCACAAAGAGATGGAGTAAATTAATTTTTAGCCCAAAACAATTTAGGCCAGCACAAAGGATCTAGTGCACCTAAGTGGAAGTGGTAAGCAAAGGAGCACACCAAAGCAGGTCCCATCATGGCAACAGGTCTTACACACAGTTGAATCCGCAGCAAAAGCTCTCAGTCACAGAGAAGGTAAATGGGGTTGGACACTTGCTCAGAAGGAGATTATAAGGGTTCCAGTGCTGGCTTTAGGTGTAAGACTCTTATCTCATTTCCCATACACAAATGCAGGTTGCATTCCTAGGTCATGGTCTCAGGAAGAGTAATATTACTAGGACACACCAGTGCTTATGGCCACAGGGAAGCAGAGGACCCTGGTCAGTTTCAAGGCTGAAAAGAGTGCTTGGGGTTACTCACAGACCAGAGCACAGACCAGGAAAGTATTAAACACACCTCTCCTTACATCATACCACCTTAGAAAAACTGAAAGCAGATAGATCCCCAGAGGTGACTCTGCAGGCAGCTGCACAAAGAACCTGAAGCTTGGAGCAGTGCTCCCTTTACCACAATTATAAAGCCCAACTTTAACAGTTCTTTAAACTAAAAAAAAAAGAAAAGAAAGAAAAAGGCTGGAAAATGAGCAAACAACAACAACAAAAATCAACATAGAAAGTTATTTTGCTGACAGAGTAGACTCAAACTCAGAAGAAGACAATGAAGTCACTACTCATTCAACCAAAGCCTCCAAGAAAAATATGAATTTCTCTCAAGCCTTAAACAATTAATGGAGTAGCTCAAAAATTATTTTAAAAATCAAATAAGAGAGGTAATAGAAAAATTAGAAAAAGAAATGACAGTGACACAGTAAAATTTTGAAACACATTAACAGCTTGGTAAAAGAGGCACCAAAAATTGAAAAGAAAGTAATACCTTAAAAAACAAAATAGGCTAATTGGCAGAAGTGGCACAAAAATCCAAAGAAGAGAACTCTTTAAAATGAAGAATTTACCATATGGAAAAAGATATACAAAATGTACTGAAGAACTTCTTAAAAGGCAGAATGGGTCATATGGAAAAGGAGGTAAAAAAATCACTAAGGAAAGTAACTCTTTTAAAAAGTAGACTTGTCCAAGTGGAAAAGGAGGTACAAAAACTCAAGAAAATCATGCCTCAAAAAATAGAATTGAGCAAGTAGAAGCTAATGACTCCATGAAACATCAAGAAGCAGTCAAGGTCAAAAGAATGAAAAAATAGAAAAAATGTGAAATATCTCCTTGGAAAAAAACCAAATGACCTGGGAAATAAATCCAGGAAACATTATCTAAAACTTATTGGACTACCTGAAAGCCATGATAAAAAAGAGTTTAGGCATAATCTTTCAAGAAATTATCAAGGAAAACTGCCCTGGTATTCTAGAACTAGAAGGCAAAGTAGAAATGGAATGAATCCACCAATCACCTCCTTAAAGAGATCCCAAAAGGATAAGTCCCAGGAATATTATAACCAAATTCCAGAACTCACAGGTCAAGGAGAAAAATATTGCAAGCAGCCAAAGAGAAACAATTTAAATACCACAATCAAGATAACACAAAATTAAAAAGCTTCTACATTAAAGGATCAGAGGACTTGGAATATAATATTCCAGGGGGCAAAGGAACTAGGGCTTCAACAAAGAATCATTTACCCAGAAAAACTGAGCATAACCCTTCAGGAGAAAAAATGGGTTTTCAATGCAATAGAGGACTTTCAAACATTCCTGATGAAAAGACCAGGGCTGAATATCCAATCCTCAAATACAAGACTCAAGAGAAACATAAAAAGGAAAAATCAAAAGACATTCAATTAGGTTTAACGTTTTATGTACATACAGGGGAAGATGATTCTTATAACACCAAAGAAGTTTATCATTATTAGAACAATTAGAAATAATATGCATAAACAGAAGGCAAGATAAAACATTAAATTAAGGCATGAGAAAGAGGAATGCACTGAGAGGAGGGGAAAGACAAAAAAATATAAAGGGATAAATTACTGCACATAAACAAAGCATGAAAGAGTTTTTATAATGAAGGGGAAGGTGGGGGAGGTGGGAAGAGAGCCCATGAACCTTACTTTCGTTGGAACTGGCTCAAAGAGGGAAGCACATAGAAAACTGATTTAGTTTAGAAATCTATCTTATCCTACCGGAAAGTAGGAGGAGAAGGAGATAAGAAGGAGGGGGGGTGAAGCTGCAATAAAAAGGGCATATTAGGGGATATGGTGGTCAAAAACTAAACAGGAAGAAATAGGATGGAAAGGAAGCAAAATTTTTACAAGTATCTCTAATAAAGGCATCATGTCTCAAATTCATAGAGAAATAAGTCAAATGTATAAGAAAACAAGTAATTTCCCAATTAATAAAAGGTCAAAAGTATGAATGGTCAGTTCTCATATAAATTAATTAAAGCTCTCTATTAGTCATGCAAAAAATACTCTAAATCACTATTAATTAGAGTAACAAATGAAAACAACTCTGAGGTACCATCCCACATTTATCAGATTTACTATTATGACAGAAAAGGAAAATGACAAAACTTGGAGAGGAAGTGGGAAAATTTATGTATGCACTGTTGAGGGAGTTATGAACTTATTCATCCGTTCTGGAGAGCAGTTTGGTCTTAACCCCAAAGGACTATAAAACAGTACATACCCTTTTCTTTCAGTAATGTTATTATTAGGTTTGTAATCCAAAGAGATAAACAAAATCTATATGTACAAAAATATTTAAAGCAGCTCTTTTGGAAGGAGGCAAAGAATTGGAAACTGAGGGATATCCATTAATTGGGGAATGGCTAAGTAAGTTATAGTATATGATTATCATATCATATGATATCAATTGTGTTGTAAGAAATAACAAGCAGGGGAACTCAAAAAAATCTGGAAAGACATGAATTGAAGGAAAGTGAAATAAGCAGAACCTGGAGAACATTGTACACAGTGACAAGAATACTACACAATGAATAACTGAATACCTTGGCTATTCTCAACAATACAATGATCCAAAAATAATCCCAAAGGATTCATGAGAAAAAAATATCATCTGCTTTCAGAAAAAGAATTGATGGAGTCTGAAATCAGACTAAAGAAAATTTTTTTCACTTAATTTTTTCTTTGAGTTTCCTTCCAACAAGAGGATTAACAAAAATGATTTAAAAGAATGCACATGTAAAATCTATATAATTGCTTACCATCTCTCTGGGTGGGGCAGGATGGAGGGAAAGAATTCAAGACTCAAAATTCTTTTTAAAATGGTAGAAATTGTTTTTACATATAATCTGTGGAAAATTTCAACAAAAAATTAAGTACTTTATAAACACTGTCATTTAAAGCATAAATTGTAAAAACAGACAAATAAAACAACTCCATAGAGATTGAGACCTTCAACAAATTAGGTAGTGAAGGATTTACAGGAAGACAAAGAAAAGTCATATAAGGCTAGACAGTGGGGATAAGGGAATGATCTGCCCCACACAGATGAGATCATAGAGTGATTGCAGGCATCATGACAGAATCAGGCTATTAAAAAGATGAAGCATCCTAGATAATGAAGTAATATTAATTCTAAACATATGTACACCAAATGGCATAGCCTCCAGATTTTTAAAGGAGGAATTAAGTGAGCTAAAGGATGAATTAGCCAGTAAAACTATACAAATAGGAGACCTCAACTTTCTCCTCTCAGAATTAGATAAATTTAAACAAAAAATAAACAAGAAAGAAGTTAAGGAGGTAAATGGAATTTTAGAGAAGTTAGACCCAATAGATCTCTGGAGAGAATTCAGTGGAAATAAAAATGAATTTACCTTCTTCTCAGCAGTGCATGGCACCTACACAAAAATTAACCACATATTAGAACATAAAAACTTCACAACAAAATGTAGAAAAACAGAAATAGTAAATATATCCTTTTCAGATAATAATGCAGTAAAAATTATAATCAATCAAGGTCCATGGATAGACAAATGAAAAATTAATTGGAGACTAAATGATCTAATCTAAACGGTGGGTCAAAGAACAAATTATACAAACAATCAATAATTTCATTAAAGAAAATGACAATGAAGAGACAACATATCAGAATTTATTGGATACAGCCAAAGCAGTACTTATGGGAAATTTTATATCTCTAAATGCTTACATCAATGAAAAAAAGGAAAAAGCAGACCAATGAGTTGGGCATGTAACTAAAAAAATTGGGAAAAGGACAAATTAAAAATTGGAAATCCTAACAATCAAAGGAGAAATTAACAAAAGCAAGAGAACTACTGGGCTAATAAATAATACCAGGAATTGATTTTAGGGGGGGGGGCAAATAGAATAGATAGAACACTGGTTAATGTGTTTTTAAAAAGGAAAGAAGAAAAAGAAATTACCAGTATCAAAAATTAAAAGGGTCAATTCACCACCAATGAAGAGGAAATTAAAGCAATCGCTATAAACTATGTTGCCCAATTATATGCCAATAAATCTGACAACCTCAGTGAAATGGATGAATATTTACAAAAATACAAATTGCCCAGATTAACAAAAGAGTAAATAGAATACTTAAATAATTCCATCTCAGAAAAAGAAGTTGAATTCCCCCAAAAAATTCTCAGGGCCAGATGGATTCACAAGTGAATTCCACCAAACAATTAAAGAACAATTAATCCCAATAGTATATAAACTATTTGGGGAAAGAGGCAAAGAAAGAATACTACCAATTTCCTTTTATGACATAAAAATATGATGCTGCTGATATGAAGCCAGAAGAGCAAAAACAGAAAAATAAAATTATGGGCCAATTTCCTTAATGAACATTGATGCAAAAAAAATTTTTTTAAACTAGCAAGGAGATTACAGCAATATGTCACAAGGATCATTCATTATGAGCTTGTAGAATTTATGCTGGGAATGCAGGGCTGATTTAATATTAGAACAACTATTAGCATAACTGACCACATCAATAACAAACCTAAGTGACATCACATGATTACCTCAACAGATGCAGAAAAGAATTCAACAAAATATACCACCTATTCCTATTAAAAACACTAGAAATCATAGGAATAAATGGTCCTCTACACAAAATGATAAGTAGTATTTATCTAAAACCATCAGTAAGTATCATCTGCAATGGGGATAAGCTAAAATCCTCCCCAGTAAGATCAGGGGTGAAGCAAGGATGTCCATTATCACCAGTATTATTTAATATTGTATTAGAAATGTTAGCCTTACAAAGAATTGGAAATTGAGGGTATGTTCATCAATTGGTGAATGGCTGAATGAATTGTGGTACACATTGGTGATGGAATACTATTGTGCTGTAAGAAATGATAAGCAAGATGATTTCAGAAAAAACTGAGATCTGTATGAACTGATGCATAGCAAAATCAGCAGACCTGGAAGAACACTGTACAAAATAACAACAATACTATATGATCAACTGTTAAAGACTTAGTTACCCTCAGTAATTCAATCATCTGGGATCAAGAAAGACTCATGACTGGGAATGCTATCACTTCCAGAGAAAGAACTGTTAGGATCAGATGGCTGCAGATCAAAGCATTTTATCTTTCACATTAGTGTATTTATGGTTTTATTTTGAATTTTGATTTTGTATGAATGTGTTCTTATAACAATGGAAGTGTGTTTTGCATGATAATGAAAAACAGATGCAAGCCTTAACAATAAGAGAAGAAAAAGAAATGTAAGGAATTAAAGTAGGCACTGAGAAAACTAAACTGTCACTCTTTGCAAATAATATGATGGTATACATAAAGAATCAACTAAAAAACTAGTTAAAATAATTAATAACTTTAGCAAAATTACAGGTTATAAAATAAATCCACATAAATAATTATCATTTCTATATATTACCAACAAAATCCAACAAGAGATACAAAGAAAAATTCCATTTAAAATTACTCTAGAGGGAGAAGATCGATGGCTCAGTGGATAGAGAGCCAGACCTAGGAATAGGAGGTCCTGAGTTCAAATACGGCCTCAGACACTTCCTAGCTGTGTGACCCTGGGCAAATAATTTCACTCACATTGTCTAGCCCTTATTCCTCTTCTTCCTTGGATACAGTTTTGATTCTAAGGTGGAAGATAAGTTTTTTTTAATATAAGTAAATAAAACAAATTTATTCTAGACAATATAAAATACCTGGGAATCTGCTTCCCAAGATAAACACAGGAATTATATTAAAACAGTTACAAAATACTTTTCATGCAAATAAAGTTATATCTGAACAATTGGAAAAATATTAATTGTTCATGGGTAAGCCAAACTAATATAATAAAAAGGACAACTATACCTAAATTTATTTATTTATTCAGTGCCATATCAACAAACTACCAAAAAATACTTTATTGAACCAGAAAAAAGAATAAATTTTATCTGGAAGAACTAAAGGTCAAGAATATCAAGGGAATTAATGAAAAAATGTGAAGGAAGGTAGCCTAGCAAGACCAGTTCTCAAACTGTACTACAATGTATTAATCATCAAAACAATCTGGTCCTGGCGAAGAAATAGAAGGGGGGATCAGTGGAAAAGATACACAATATAGAAGGGTTAATGACCATAGCAATCTAATGTTTGATAAACCCAAAGATACCAGCTTTTGAGATAAGAACTCACTATATGACAAAAACTCCTAGGAAAACTGGAAGACAGTATGACAAAAACTAGGTATAAGACAATAACTCACATCCTATACCAAGATAAAATAAAAATGGATATTCTACAGGATATCCATATATATACATATATATATATATGAACATAAAATAACTTACTTGTCAGATCTATGGAGAAGTTATGACCAAACAAGAGACAGAGATAATAATTTTTATTATATTAAATTTAAAAAGTTTTGTACAAATAAAACTAATGTAACCAAGATTAGAAGGGAAGCAAAAAAATGGGGAAACATTTATAGTAAATTTCTCTGATAAAGGTCTCATCTCTCAAATATATAGAAAAGAGCATCAAATTTATAAGAATACAAGTTATTCCCCAATTGGCAAATGATCCAAAGGTATGAACAAGCAGTTTTTTCAAATAAAAAAATAAATTCTATCAATAATCATATGAAAAAATATTCTAAGTAACTCTTGATTAGAGAAATGTAAATTAAAACAACTCTCAGGTACCACCTCACACCTATCAGATTGACCGTAAAGTGACAAATGTTGAAGGGTATGTGGCAAAACTAGGACACTAACACATTGTTGATGGAGTTGTGAACTGATTCAACAATGCTGGAGGGCAACTGGGAACTATGGCCAAAGGGCTATAAAACTGTGCAAACCCTTTGATCTTGTAATGCCCCTACTAGGTCTATATCCCAAAGAGATTTTTTTAAAAGGGGGCCAGGGAAGGACCTATTTGCACAAAATATTTATAGCATCTCTCTTTGTGGTAGCAAAGAACTGGAAAGTGAGGGGATGTCTATCAACTAGAAAATAGTTGACCAAGTTGTGGTATATGATGATGATGAAATATTATTATGTTATAAGAAATGATGATCAGGATGATTTCAGAAAAGATTAGAAAGATCTATATGACGCTAAGCAGAACCAGAAGAACATTGTACACAGAAAAAGCAATATTGTACAGTGATCAACCATGAATGAGTTAGCTATTTTCAGCCATACAATGATCTAAGACAGTTCTGAAGGACTTGTGACAAAGAATGCTATTCACACACCTCCAGAGAAAGAACTATTGAGTTGGAATGCAGATCAAAGCATACTATTTATCACTTTAGTTTATTTGTGCTTTCATTTTGGAGTTTTGGTTGTAAGGGTATGCTCTTATAACAGTGATCAATAGGGAAGTACATTTTGCATGATAATACATGTATAATCCCAGATTAAATTCCCATCTCTGGGAGGGGGGGAGTGAAAGGAGGGAAACAATTTGGATCTTATAACTATAGAAAACATATGTGGAAAATTGCTATTACATATAATTAGGAAAATAAAATATTAAAAAAACCAAGATGAGGCTCATCACAATCTCAACCTGTCAGTTTAATAATGAATAATAAAGTAGCTTACACATACACAGAACTGCTTCATTTCAACCTCACCACCACCATAGGAGGTAAGAAGTACAATTATTCTCCATCTAACCATTTCAGAGTAGAGGAAACAGACTCCAAGAAGGAAAGGGACTTTCCAAAGTCATAAGGGACTGTCACCATTATTAGAGTCTGAAAACCATCACAAGACTTCTGATTCCAATTCCAATTCCAATGTTCCTGCCAATATTATCACAGCTCTTTTACAAGCTCCAACTACATCTTAGAGATTAAAAGAAGCGCAGTATAGTACAGGGGATAGAGCACTGGACTGAGAATCAGGAAGACCCAGATTCAAATCCTGCTTCTAACAATTATCAGCTAAGTGACTGGGACCAAGTCCCTTCCCATTCCACTTTCCTTTTTGGTAAAATGACAGGCTTAGAAGAAAGGATCTCTAAAGTTGCTTCTGACTCTAAAACATACTTTTAGTTTTCTACCATCTAAGAATATGACCTGTTACACAATCCTTCACATTTCCTTCTCTTCAAACAATATCCTCATCTCCCACATTGTTGGAACCCAGGGCATATACAGATTAAACTTGATGCTAAGATGAGAAGATTCAGGATCTATACAGACTATTAACAAGCAAGAATACTATCATTCAAGTTCAGCATAGTATCAGAATTAACAGTACAGTATCTGTGCCTTTTCTCAACATAACTTTTTGCTACCTTGTGTGAATCCTGGAGATTCCTTTGGACCCATAGGTGACTAAAGCCCTAACTCATGTGCCATATTGGCTTGTCCACATTGCTCCCTCTCTTGGAAGTTTCACATTCCATTCTTTCTCTTCCATTCCAAAGTCAGATATTCGGTTTGCTAACATGCCTTTCCATTTTAACTTAACATTTATTAAATGCCCACTATCTCTACAAGTTACAGAGGGGAACAAAGAGCTGGATGCTTCCTTGGCCATGCTAGTTTCCCCAATCAATCTTCTCTGCCTCTTCTGGGCAGGCTCTCCCTTGTTAAAGTCCCTCCTAAAATGGGGTACCTAAGAATGAACAAGTTACCTCATATTGGGTCTAACCAGGGCAGAACATGGCAGAAGTTTCTGTAGCAGCCATGCAATACTACTGAGCTAGTGCTCAATACAAACATTCAGATCTTTTTAAAACAGACTACTATTTGTCAAAATCTAGAATTTATCGGAAACTTCCTAGTTTCCTTCTTCCTTTACAAGGAATCTTAAGTTGCAATGATCACTTTCCTTTAGGTTTCCCCTCCTTTCTACCTAAGTAAACAATAACTTTTTTATTTGTCAGGATTTTAGAGTAGTTCTTTTATAACTAAAAACTTAGGGGTTTGGCATAGTGGATAAAGAGCTGTCCTTCAAGTCAGGAAGACCTTGAATCTATATATGTATTGTAAAAATGGACTCAAATCCAGGACTTCAATCTCCAGAATTCCTTGCTCCACTTCCCTAGAATGCTTTGTAATCTCACTGAATTTTCACCTGGACCTAGAGCAGGTTATGATTTAAAGGGTCTCCGCCCACGGCGGGGTCTCTTCTCTTCCTGGCTCTGCTGGCAAACAGATGCATCTCATTATGTGAGTGAAATTTGGGTGGGCCTCATGGCCCACCTAGCACGTGCTTCTCTTGCTTGTATTTTCTTTAATCCTTAATCTTCAATAAACCTTATAAAAATAATATTCCTTGCAGAGAGACTAATTTCTACCTGCCTCAGTTTCCCCTAAATTTCAATCTTTACAGTTTGCTGTATGACCTTGGGTTCTTTAAGACACTAAGGCTCTCAGTAACCCAGACAACTAAGTCTAAAAGTTGCAGAGCAGGTATGACACTGGTAGATGGAGTTTCCTTATCCAAGTATTTCTTCTGCCAATGAAATCTTAGGTCAAGTTTCCACTCCTTTTTACTTTTGTCAGAAAAAAACTAGCAGATAACTACAGAGTTAAAGTTCCTCAACATGGTCCTTTGACAATCTGTGAGCCCTTTCCTGGCATCATCATATGTTTTCTCCTTCTGTCTAGGTGGTCAATAGTATACTGTGATGAAGATATCAGTTCTCTTTCTCCCTCTATTAATCCGTACTTTCTACCTTGCTCCCCTAACCAGTCATTTTTCGTGGATAAATCTTAACACATGATCCATCTATTTTTTTCCATTTTCTGCCTTGTAAAAAAAGTATATGTTTCATGAGTTTCATCCCACCAACTCTCTTGATACCTGTGACACTGTATTTGCTCTTTTTTGTAACCATAGTTTTGCATTTTTGTGTAGAAACGTGAAGCCACAGGTGTTGGTTCTTTCTCTCCTCTCAGATATTCCTTCCTATTAATTACTAGTCATCTGCTGATACTTTCCATTGCATAGTGTACCCACCACACTCTGTGGTATATGACTGAGCAGATATGTGTAAGTAATTCATGTATTTTTCATTCCTCTTAGAATTTCAATGTAAAGCCCCGTTGACCAGCCTCATATATTGTCAAGGCAAGACTTCAGTCAAAAATATTTTTACTATTCCTTGTTAATTATACTCTCCTTCTGGACAAGAGTCCATAATTTCCATATTTTAAACCAAGATTAGGCATCCAGATCTCATTCTCAGTCATCATTTTTTTAAATGAAAAGCTGTTCACTTCACACAACTACCCTTCTCTCTAATTTCATCTGGTAAGAGTTAAAAAACCCACCACCTGTTCTCTTAAATTCTTCTGTTTCTTGCCTAGGACTCCATAATCTCAGTAACTGTTTGTTAATTCCTTCTGGCAGTGTCATTTGTCCCCATGTACATCACCCAAAGTGAGAAGATGTATTCAGGTCTGACATCTCAGGCAGTCCTCCATCATATCCTGGATATATGCCCTAGAAAAACAGATGATCACTAATTGTTCATATCAGCTTGACAAATGAATGCCTCCATACCCCTCAGTAGGGAGTCCTCAACCAGCGCTATTCCTTGCCTGACTGTTACATAGCTTACATATTCAGTAGTTCTTTTTCCTTCTCTTCACTCTTTGTTGAATTTTTTGACCATCCAACTTCCTAACATATGTGAGAACTCCCTGTTCAGATTCCTCATCTCCTTCATTGTCTTTTTAAATGGCATTCATTTAAGGAGCACTTTAATCTCTCCATGAAGTAGAGAGGTATTTCTACAGGTTTTTCATCTTTCCCTCTAGTAGAGACATTGACAGTACTATGTAGTGGAATATCTATATAAACATATAAATGAATGAAAACCTAATCAAATCAACTCGATTATCCTCTGTGATCATCTTAGATTAGGCAGAGTTCCTTCCACCTACTGTATGTACACTGAGGTACTGAGTACAGACCAAGTACTGAAGACAGCAAGACATCTTTATAACATGATTCATCACTGCAGAGATTTAGCTACATTATTTTATAGTGGTGTTGCCAGACATTTTACTGGGTCTTTTTTTAATTAATTTTATTTTGGGGGGGGGTTACAATAATTACTTTATTTCCCTCCCCTCCACCCACCCTTCCTGCAGCCGACATGCAATTCCACTGGGTATTACTTGTGTCCTTTATCAGAACCTATTTCCATGTTGTTGTTAGCACTAGGATATCCATTTAGAGTCTACATCCCCAACCATACCCCTTCGACCCATGTATTCAAACAGTTGTTTTTCTTCGGTGTTTCTACTCCCACAGGGTTTCCTCTGAATGTGGATAGTGGTTTTCTCGTAGATCCCTCTGGGTTGTTCAGTATCACTGCATTGCCACTAATGGAGAAGTTCATTACATTCGATTGTACCACAGTGTGTCAGTCTCCTGGTTCTGCAACTTTCACTCTTCATCACTTCCTGGAGGTCATTCCAATTCCCATGGAATTCCTCCACTTTATTATTCCTTTGAGCACAATGGTATTCCATCACCAACATATGCCACAATTTGTTCAGCCATTCCCCAATTGAAGGGCATCCCCTCGTTTTCCAATTTTTTGCCACCACAAAGAGCACAGCTATGAATATTCTTGTACAAGTCTTTTTCCTTATTATCTCTTTGGGGTACAAACCCAACAGTGCTATGGCTGGATCAAAGGGCAGACAGTCTTTTATCACCCTTTGGGCATAGTTCCAAATTGCCCTCCAGAATGGCTGGATCAATTCACAACTCCACCAGCAATGCATTAATGTCCCAACTTTGCCACATCCACTCCAGCATTCATTACTTTCCTTTGCTGTCATGTTAGCCAATCTGCTAGGTGTAAGGTGATCCTTACCAACCTCAGAGTTGTTTTGATTTGCATCTCTCTGATTATAAGAGATTTAGAACACTTTTTCATGAGTTTATTAATAGTCATTCACCCATTCTGAGTTTATCTTGGTGTAGGGTGTGAGATGTTGATCCAAACCTAATCTCTCCCATACTGTCTTCCAATTTTCCCAGCAGTCTTTTTAATCAAATAATAGATTTTGGTCCCAAAAGCTGGGATATTTGGGCTTATCATAGATTGTCTTGCTGAGGTCACTTATCCCAAATTTATTCTACTGATCCTCCTTTCTGTCTCTTAGCCAGTACCAAATTGTTTTGATGACCACTGCTTTATAGTATAGTTTGAGATCTGGGACTGCAAGGCCACCTTCCTTCATATTTTTTTTTTCATTATTTCCCTGGATATCCTTGATCTTTTGTTCTTCCAAATGAACTTTGTTATAATTTTTTTCTAATTCAGTAAAAAAGTTTTTGGTAGGTCAATGGGTATGGTACTAAATAAGTAAATAAGTTTGGGTAGGATGGTCATTTTTATTATGTTAGCTCACCCTACCCATAAGCAACTGATGTTTTTCCTATTGTTTAGATCTAGTTTTAATTGTGTGGAGAGTGTTTTGTAGTTATGTTCATATAGTTCCTGTGTTTGTCTCAGCAGATAGATTCCTAAGTATTTTATGTTGTCTAGGGTGATTTTAAATGGAATTTTTCTTTCTAATTCTTGCTGCTGAAATGGGTTGGAAATATGTAGAAATGCTGATGACTTATATGGATTTATTTTGGATCCTGCAACTTTGCTAAAGTTGTTGATTATTTTGATTAGCTTTTTGGTTGATTCTCTAGGATCATCATATCATCATATCATCTGCAAAGAGTGATAGCTTAGCCTATTGTAATACCTTCAATTTCTTTTTCTTCTCTAATTGCTACTGCTAGTGTTTCTAGTACAATGTTAAATAATAGAGGTGATCATGGGCATCCTTGTTTCATTTCTGATCTTTTTGGGAACGCTTCTGGTTTATCCCCATTGAGGATGATGTTGGCTGAGGGTTTTAGATATATACTGTTTATTATTTTTAGGAAAGGCCCTTCTATTCCTATGCTTTCAAGTGTTTTCAATATGAATGAGTGTTGTATTTTGTCAAAGGCTTTTTCTGCATCTATTGAGATAGTCATGTAATTTCTGTTGGTTTGCTTGTTAATATGGTCAATTATGTGGATGATTTTCCTAATATTGAACCATCCTTGCATTCCTGGTATAAATCCTACTTGGACATAATGAATAACCCTTGTGATCACTTGCTGGAGTCTTTTTGCTAGTATCCTATTTAAGATTTTTGCATCTATGTTCCTTAAGGAGATTGGTCTGTAGTTTTCTTTCTCCATTTTTGACCTGCATGGCTTTGGGATTAGCACCATATTTGTGTCATAAAATGAATTTGGTAGAACTCCTTCTTTGCTTATTCTGTCAAATAGTTTATATAATATTGGGATTAGTTGTTCTTTGAATGTTTGATAGAATTCATTTGTGAATCCATCTGGTCCTGGGGATTTTTTCTTGGGGAGTTCTTTGATGGCTTGTTCAATTTCTTTTTCTGATACGGAGTTGTTGTTTAGGTAGTCCATTTCTTCCTCTGTTAGTCTAGGCAATTTATTTTTTGTAAATATTCATCCATATCACCTAGATTGCCATATTTATTGCCATATAATTGGGCATAATAATTTTGAATGATTGCCTTAATTTCCCCTTCATTAGAGGTGAGGCCTCCCTTTTCATCTTGGATAATGTCAATTTGGTTTTCTTCTTTCCTTTTTTTAATTAGACTGACAAAATAGTACTTTGTCTATTTTGTTGGTTTTTTCAAAGTATCAGCTTCTAGTCTTATTTATTAAATCAATAGTTCTTTGACTTTCAATTTTATTAATTTCTCCATTGATTTTTAGGATCTCTAATTTAGTCTTCATCTGAGGATTTTTAATTTGTTCACTTTCTAGTTTTTAATTTGCATGTCCAATTCATTGCCCCCTGCCCTTCCTAATTTGTTAATATATGAAATCAAGTATATAAATTTCCCCCTGAATACTGCTTTGGCTGCATCCCATAGGTTTTGAAAGGATGTCTTTGACGCTCTGGGCCTGGCACAGCCCTGCCTGCAAGGTATACCCTCCAGACAAGCGCCTTTGTCCACCCAGAGGTTCCTGCTGCCTCTGGAGGCTTAGCACTCTAGGTGGGGCGGGGGGTAAGGGGTCCTGGGACCTTCCTTCTGCCTTCCCTTAAACCTGAGTATTCTCAAATTCTGGCTTTTGGGGGGCATACCTTTTGGATTCCGTCCAGCAGGAGGGTTCCTTGGCTCTGTCTTGTTGTTAAGTTTGATTTTCAATCCCCTAGGAGCATTCCGTTTGTGATTGGTAAGGAAGGGTTTTCAGAGGTCTAAACTTTTGCTGCTTCTAAGTTGCCGTCTTGACTCTGCCTCCCCCTCCCCTGGGTCTTTTTTTGTCCAATTAACAAATACTTTATTTTGGCATTGATTGTGTCTCCCAAACCTTTTCAAGGGAGTTTTGTACGTTGTTCAGACCTTCTCAAGGTGATAATTCACAGCTCTCTATTGAGTCTTGGTTGCCTCACTAATACTACAGGGATAATAATCTATTATTGACACCTAGCTCATATGAGGGGGCTATATTAGAGCAGGAGAGAGATAAGGACATAAAATAAAGACTACATAGAAACAGAGACACAGTTCCCTGGATGGAGGCCTAAAGAGTGCATCTGTGGAGCCTTTCTCAATGGATAACTGAGGCTGAAAGCAGGGGTAATGTGGTGAGAAGTCCCTAAACCATGCCAAGGGGAGGAGTTCTTAGACCAGACAGGAGCCAGAAGCAAGGGTGAGCAATGGATAGAGCTGCATGATGTAGAAAAGCAAACCACATAACTGAGTTATGTGGTTGTACAGGTTTGGAGAAGAGAGAGTTAACTCTACAACCCATGCTTTTCCCCTTGTGTGTGTGTGTGGGGGGGGGGGAGGGCGTAGTAGAGGTAAGGGTAGCAAGATTAGTACTGTAAATAGAAGGACTGTACAAGTCTCTGTGGTCATGGGGATGACCAGAACAGAGGGCTACTTAACTAAATAGCAACTCCAAGTACTTTCCTTTTGCAAGAGAACCCATCCAGGGCACTATAATAAATCTCTAAGGCTATATATGCCCCTGTGAAGCCAGTGCTCTCTGGAAATGGAAGGGAAGTTGTCTTGACTGTTTATAGGCACACGTGTGCATCTTATGTGTTTTGTACAGTTAAATAAGGCCTATTCTAAACTCACTCTTTTATTAATCTGAGTGTTTGTGGAGAAGCTGAGGATCATTTTTCCCCTTTTCTGTAGAGACCTAGATACCAATCAAATTCACATGTTCCTGGGTGAAACCTTGGGTAGGAGTCAGGACTGAATCTGGTCCAGGCAAACTGAGAGCTTTGGGTCTGGACCATGAATTATACACAAATCAAATCAGATTCTCCTCAACTGTCTTCTTATCACTGGCTTGTAGCCCTGTACACTGAATATCAGTATTACAAAGTTGCACCATGGCCCCAATTTGAGGAAAATATACTGATAGTGATAAACCCATTGCAGTGATACAAGCCTCAGTTCTACAAAGATTTCCTAAACAACTATACAATGTGGTGTTAAAAATATCAAAATAAAGACTGGTAAATCCATGATGTCATTACTCCTCCTCCCTCAAATGTGTCTTTGCACTGAGGATCTACATACCCTACCTAATGCACTGGTCCTGTCACCTCCAGCCTCCATAAAAATAGCTCCCATCTTCTTAGGAAATTAAGTAGAAAACCTGGTTCTGGTGTTATTTCCTGCAATTTCCTCTTCATCATACTCCAAACACAATGCCACACCTCTCATGGATTCTGAGTAACTGACTGATTCATCGGTGAACTTTTTTTCTCTCTAGATCATCATCATCCATACGATGGGTCAATGTATTTCTTCATGCAATGCCATTATGCCAAAGGAATCAAATGTATCATTGAAATCCTTCATTCAGCAGTGGCTATGTTCCAGAAACTCAGAAACATGTTGTTTCAATTCTAAAAATAAACAATAATTCTTAAATGCCTATAGAAAGCTGAATAGATTTTGAGAACTACTAGATTGTTGTTTTGGCATTTTTAAAAAAGTAATTATGTCTTAGTCCAGTGGTTTCCCTTATTCAAAATATATATAATACTGAAATCCTGTTTCTTTATATCCAAAATTATCCCACTGACCATTAATAATAGCTCATCATGCAAATATCCCAGAAAGATCCACCTCGGTTTTTCAAATTCAATGGGACAAAAAGGCCCATACCTCGTTCTCCTATGCCACTCAAGGTTTCCCCACTGTGTTTGCCTTGAAGGATTCCAAAACTAGTTTGCAAAGCAGATGTATCATGAAGCTCACACTGAGTCTTTGAGACTCATTGTTCCCTGAACATATTAAGTTGATGCTTGGAAGGAAAGATTGTTTTTTGAAAACTATTATAATGCCTAGAAAGTGACTGACTTTTTCTGATGAAAAAAAAATAAAGTCTGCAGGATATCAATGGAAACAATAAGGTTTAATTAATTTTTGCCCTCGCCTACCCAAATCTCCTCCCCTGCCATACACATTTCTGGTTGTTGGCAAAACGTATTCTTCAAATGAGGGTACAGAGATCTATTGTATCTGCCAGTGATGTACCATGTCTTCATCCATCACTCTGATCTATCTTGATTATTGGCTCTGCTGAGTGAGAAAGAAAGTTCTTTTCACAGACCCTCTCTGGTGCTAATGAATTCCAATTGCTAATGCAGGCTCTAAAGTCTCCATACCCTTTGAAATTCAACAAAAGCCTTATAATTTTATAAGTTGAAACTTCCCAACCTTAGATGTAGATCATTAAACAAATTCATTCATTCAACAACCAAGCAACTATGAAGTACACTCCAGGTACCATACTAGGTGCTAGTGATGGAAAGATAAAGATGAACTGTTCCCTACCCTCAAGGGGACAGCTGGGCAGCACAGTGGATAGACTACTGGGACTTGGAGTCAAGAAGACTCACCTTTCCAAGTTCAAATAGCATCAGATACTTACTAGTTGTGTGACCCTGGGGAAGTCACTTAAGTCTATTTGCCTCAGTTTTCTCAACTATAAAATTAGCTGGAGGAGGAAATGGCAAACCACTTAAATATCTTTGCAAAGAAAACACTAATGCATTGTTGGTGGAGTTGTGAATTGACACAACTATTCTGAAGGGCAATTTGGAACTAAGCCCAAAGGGCTACAAAATTGTGCAGAAGCTTTGATCCTATAATACCATTACTGGGTCTGAATCCCAAATAAGAAATATAAGAAAAAAAGGGGAAGGGACCTACATAGACAAAAATATTTATGGCAGCTCTTTTTGTAGTGGCAAAGAATTAGTAATTGAGGAGATGTCCATCAATTGAGGAATGGCTGAACAAATTGTGGTACATGTTGGTGATAGAATAGTATTGTGAATACTAGAATAGGTAGAAATGATAAGCAAGATGATTTCAGAAAAAGCTGGGGAGATCTGTAGGAACTGATTCAGAGAGAAATAAGCAGAACCAGGAGAACCTTAGACACAGTAACAGCAATATTGTATGATGATCAACTGAAAACTTGCCTACTCTCAGCAAGACAATGACCTGGGATAATCCTGAAAGACTTATGATAGGGAAGACTATCTACCGCCAGAGAAAGAACTGTTGGAGTTAGATGGATGCAGATCAAAGCATACTATCTTTCACATTAATGTATTTATGGTTTTATTTTGGGTTTTAGTTATGTATGTTTGACCTCTTACAACAATGGTCAATATGGAAGTATGTTTTGCATGACAATAAGAAGAAAAGAAAGCCCCCAAAAGAGGTCACAAGAGTTAGACAAGACTGAAAAACAACTGAACACACACTACCCTCACAGAGCTTAGATTCAACTGGAGGGAAGCGACATGCCCACATACAAGTGAAATCGAGATATAGACATATAGATTACAAAATAATTTCAAGGAGGCATGAACTAACAACTGTGAGGTAGAACATGAACTTGCCTATGTGACTTCCCTCCTAAAATCTAAACTGCCATTTGTAATTACCTAATGGACAGCTCCACCTGGGTATCATTGAAATATTGCAATGTGCCCAAAGAAAACGACATTTTCCCCTCAAATTGATTCCTCTTTCACATTGGAGCAGTTTCTGTCCATGGTACCATTCCTAGTCCAGTTACCTAGATTTGAAACCTTAGAGTTCTCCTCTCTGACTCCTCCTTTTCCCTTATTCCCCAATCCAGTTGCCAAGTCCCATTGATCCTACTTCTCTACCCTCTCAGAACCAGCTCTTCCTTTATAGTGTTATTATGCCTACCATAAAGCGGGTCATCATCACAGGACTATGGGAGCTTACTCCTAATTAATTTATCTGCTTTCATTCTTTCTTCTCTCCCTTCCAATGTCACTTAATGTTCTTCAGATATGGTTCTGACCATGCATATCACTCTTCTGCTCACATCTGTTCAATGGCTCCTCACTATTACTAAATAAAGTCCAAACTCTTAAGACTGGCATTCAAGGCCTGGCACAATCCAGACTTCCTTCACACTCCTACTCTCCACTTGTACCCCAAAGCAAATCTGGCCTACCCACCAGAACTTAGAATCATTCAATAAACATTTGTTATGCAATTCCCTTTGTGCCTTTCCCCACAACACCCCCCCCCATGCTTCCAATGTCTGTCTCCTATCTTTGCCTTCTAGAATGTTACCCATCTTTCAGAGCCCAGCCAGATTTCTCAAAGATATCTTCCATTATCTTGGAATCATAAAAACTTTCAAATTGGAAGAAATTTCAGAATCTATTTGGTATAAACCCTACTCCAGAAAGAACTCCCCTTACAACAGATCTGAGAAAGGATCATCCGGCCTCTTCTGAAAGATTTCTTATGGGTGGAAGAGCTCTTTCCTTCCTAAGATCTCCCATTCTCCCAGTGAATAGCACTAATTTTCAGGCACTTGTTTCCTTACATCAAGTCTAAATTTGACTCTTTGCAATGTACACCCACTGCTTCTAATTATGCAGGCTGGATACAAGTAGAACAAGTCTATTTCCTCTTTTACATGACAACCCTTCAGATACTTAGAGACAGCTAGCACATACTGCAAGTCTTCTCTTCTCCTGGGCATTCAACAGAATGGCATAAAGCTAGAGCCCTTCACTATTGGGGTAGTCCTCTCCTAGTTATTCTGATGAGGGGCTTCTTGACTTTGGGGATGTTTTGGACATCCCAGACAAGTAGTCTGGTGAAAACTATGGGACTAGTCACAAAACTGTGTTTAGATTCATATAATCAAATACACAGGATGACAAAAGAACCCAATTCGATTGAAATATACTCCTGAAATATAAAGTTCACTGAAGTATGCCTACTCTACAGATCTAGATGACCTTTCTAAAATGTGGGACGTACAACTAGCTGAACCCCACAGTGGTGACTTGAGCATACTCCAGAGGAGTAACTGCCTTCTAACTCCTCTTAATGAAGCCTAAATTCAGGGTGGCATTCTTGGCTGACAAATCACCCTGGTGACTGCTATTGGATTTAGAAATATAAAGGAAACCCCAGATCTTTTTCAGACATCATAGAATTCTGAAGGTGATTTTTTTAAGTCTAGGGTAAGACATTTACATTTATCCCTATTAAATCCCATCTGATTAATTTTAGCTTTATGTTCTAGCCTGTTAATATCTTTTGAATCCTCACTTATGGAAAGAGTAGAGCACCTCTCTCTGTACCTGCTTGGTGTCACCTGAAAATATGATAAGCATGCTACCTAGGCCTTTATCCAAGCCCTTGATAAAAATATTAGACAGCATGAAGACAAACACAAATCTCTAGGTCTCTCTAGTAAGGGCAGCTAATTGGAGCAATGGCTAGAGTGCTGGGCCTAGAGTCAGAAAGATCTGCGTTCAAATCCAGCCTTAGACACATACTAGCTATGTGGCCCTGGGCAAGTCATTTAACCATTTGGTTCAGTTTCCTAATCTGTAAAATGGAGATAATAATAGTTCCTACTTCCCAGAGTTGTGAGAATGAAATGAGATAATTATAAGGCACTTGGTGCTGTGTCTGGTACACAGAAAGAGTCATATAAATGTTAGCTATTAGTAGGTATTATTAGCAGCTATTATTTTTACCCAGTTGTTTGCATGTTCACTCCACTCCGTCATTAGACTGGGAGCTCCTTGAAAGCAGCGACTGTCTTTTCTCTCTCTTTGTATCCCTAGCACTTAGCACATTGCCTGGCACATGCTAAGTGCTTAATCAATGTTTCTTCACTGGATGACTGATTCCAGTAATGAAACCTCCTGTTCTCTTTGATTTTTCACAGATTAGTGCTAGTGAATTAGCAATCCTATCTGTTCCTTCTTTTGGCACC
This sequence comes from Monodelphis domestica, assembly GCF_027887165.1. Lineage (NCBI taxonomy): Eukaryota > Metazoa > Chordata > Mammalia > Didelphimorphia > Didelphidae > Monodelphis > Monodelphis domestica. The sequence goes on along the minus strand of NC_077235.1, from coordinate 49,576,081 downwards.
TGCTATTTTACTATACCTTTATATTGAACAGCACCCAGAGAATCATCTTTGTTCTGTGCTTTCAAGTCCACAAAGCATTCTTCATAAAGAGAACATAAGCAAAGTAAAAAAAGATCAGCCCTATTTTTTCCGAGGTTTCCCTTATCGTTGTCCCCTTTACCCCAAGAAGCAATCTCCTTCCCTACCTCACTTGAGCTAGGATGGAACAGTAGAGAGTGTGTTAAGGACGTGGAATCAAGAAAATACACATTCAGATCCAGCTTTAGACACTAACTGGTGGATGACCTAGGGAAAGTCACTTAGCCTACATCCCCTTCAGTTTCCTCAACTGTAAAAAGGGAATCCTAATAGCAGGTACCTAATGGGCCTAGGTTGAGGATTAAAATCCCTTTGTAAGCCTTAAAACACCATATAAGTGCAAGCTATTGTTCTTATGCACAACAAAAATAATAACAATAAAAAGTACTAGTATTAGCTACCTCACAGGGGTGTCTGGAGGAACAACACTTTGATTCTCATATGCAAATTTTCACTAAGACTGCTGCTTTCTGTATGTATTATTCTATTTGGTACTCAGGATTTGGTAAATAGTGATTACAGAACCAGCTGTGAAAACCTGCAGGCTATGGGGGAGAACACTGAATTTAAATTAAAAAGAGTTAGATTCTAATCCTAGCTCTGTCACTAACTCACTGTGTGAGGCAGGCTGGGCCTCAATTTTTCCACCTGAAAAGTAATGAAAATACACCCCACCTAATTCATTTCAAAGTATTAGCTGAACATATTATGCATGGGAATGGGACTATTATGAAAGTCTTACTCTGATGTCTCATGATGGTATGGAGGTGACCGTGGGGTCTTGAAGGCTCTGCTGGTAGAATGGGATCTTTGGGAGGTTCTATAATTCTAAAAAGGCTGTGAATGTAGCCCTGGCAACAGACTGTGTCTGCTGACTGAGGATCAGCCTAGCTAAATAAGAAAGCATCTCATCCTCTATAGGCTGGCCCTTAGGTAAGGAATTCTGTAGCCATGGAAACGCATGAAACAAAGAAAAATCCAAAATGGCTATCAGTTCTTGGTGGAGCCCTTTTCCTCCTGCACTGACAGTGGGAAAGGAGGCACTGGATGCTAGAAATTACACAGTTTGCAGTTTAGAAACATTAAATTAATTGTTATGTTCCAAATGCGTTATCCCTATCTAGTAGCCAAACAAGAAAATAACAAGGGGCTTCCTGGAGAGGTGGAACTTTCTCCTTCATTAGAGGATTTGGAGACAAGCATGGATGAGCAATTACTGCATTTTTGGTATAGGTCAGTAGTCCCTGCCACTCAAATTCTGTAACTTTTGGTAAACATACTAGTAGAGGAACTAAATCACACTAATCTTTTTTTTAAACCCTCTCCTTCAGTCTTGGAATCAATATTGATTCCAAGGCAGAAGAGTGGTAAGGGCTAGGCAATGGGGGTCAAGTGACTTGCCCAGGGTCACACAGCTGGGAAGTATCTGAGGTCACATTTGAACCCAGGACCTCTGGGCCTGGCTCTCAATCCACTGAGCTACCCAGCTGCCCCCTAAATCATACTAATCTTGACATTCTTGCTTTTAGTATAAAATAAAATGCCTAAAGGACACTAGTTTAAAATAAGTGGGGCTCACAGAGCCTCTTTAAAGAAGCAAATAATAGAGCTGGTGGTTTTTTATGTATAGCCAAAGGAAACAAGAATCATCATTTCATAGGGCAGCTGTCACATTGTCTTGTAAAGTTCATAAGTATTTGTAAGAAGGTTACCCAGAAGATAACTGTACCAGCATTAGTTTCAAAGGATGAGATTAAGAAACTTTACAAAGATCTTGATAATACCCCCCTCACTTCCCATTAAAGCAACATAGATTGTAAAAAATGAAAAAATAAAGTACAAGTGTGGGTATAAAGAAGATTATTATTTGACTGTGCTAGAAAATGTGGTTCAGGATAAAGGAACAAAACATGTCTTGAATATGTAGACTCTTCAGAAACCTCACACCTACATATTATGAATACTGTCTTCCATAAGACAATGTGAAAGCATTAGATATTGTGTTGCATATATAATTTTAAATGAAATTGACTACATTTCTAATGTACTTATTTGTTTGTAATACTTGAAATATTAAAAAACTCCATTAACTCCCTCCTTCTCGCTTTCCCTCCATTAAAGAATGCATCATTTGACAAAAAGATATATGTATATATAAAGCTAGGTCTTACTTATTTCTATTTATCAATTCTTTCAGTTCTTTCTCTGGAGGTAGACATATGCAAGTCATTCTTCAAAGAATATTTCTATTGTTTTATATAACATTCTCTTGGTTATGCTTATTTTGTTCTTCATAATTTCATGTAGGTCTTTCTATGTTTTCCTAAAACTTAACCTGTTCATCACTACTTATGGCAAAGATATGCCATAACTTGTTTTGCCATTAACTAATTGATGGGCATCCCTTTAATTTCCAGTTCTTTGCCACCACAAACAGAGCTGCTATAAATACTTTAGAGCATACAGTTTCTTCTCCTTTTTCCTTGATTGCCTTAGGAAAGAAATTATTATAATAATAAGCAAATTAGAAGAAATAGGGAATATATTACCATTAAGATTTATGGATAAGAGAAGAATTTGTGAACAAACAAGAGAAAGCATTATGAAATGTAAAGTGAACGTTTTTGAATACATTAAGTTGAAAATTTTTTGTACAAATAAAACTAATGTAGCCAAGACTAGAAGGAAAGCAGAAAATGAAGGAAATTTTTATAGACAATTTCTCAGATAGAAGTTTCATAGCTACGATATATAGAGAACTATGACAGATATACAAGAACATGAGCCATTCCCAAACTGAAAAATGGTCAAAGATATAATCAGTTTTTGGATGAAGAAATCAAAGCTACATATAAGTAGATTTTTTAAATGCTCCAAATCATTATTGACTAGAGAAATGCAAATCAAAACAACTCTGAGATATCATCTCACACCTGTAAGACTGGCTAAAATGATAAAAAGGAAAAATGAATATTGTTGGAAAGGGTATGGAAAATGGGGCCACTAACACATTGTTAGTGAAACTATTAACTAATCCAACTATTTTAGAAGCAATCTGAAATTATACTCAAAAAGTTATAAAAGTTATAAAACTTGGATACCTTCTGAGGTAGCAGTATCATGATTAGAAATGAACTATATATCAAAAGGCAAGAAATTCTTGGTTATTGTTATGGCAGTCATTTTTGCATCAGCCTTCTGTTCAGTTAAACCATTGGCTTCCTAAAAACTAAGATTAATTAGGATCAGATCAAATTATAAGAAGGTAAAAATGAGAAGATAGAACACTCAACCAAAAAAATTCTAGCTTGACCTATGTAAAACTATTGATGTGAAAAAAGGAGAGGGAGAGGAGCAGACAAAGTAACAGCTATAGACAAAGACTACCTTCATTTCCAACAGTAAGGTAATGACTGCTAAACATATATCACAAAAGGGAGGCCAAAAGAGTCTCAAGCCTACTTCAGTGAGAAAACACTTGCTCTTCTTACCAGATGGAGGGAAATGGAGGCCAAATGAAAAACTGATTTAGAGTAAAAATTTATTCCCATTGTCCTCTGGAGGATAGTGGAAGACTGTAAGCAGTTGTACTTATCACACAGTGAGAAGTGACGGAGGAAAAACCAAGCTTAAAGTTACCTTGGTATGAGACTCAATTAATTCAGATTTTCCCCAAAGCACTAAAATTTGAAACCAGAAGATTGACAACATACTAAGAAAGAAAAAAAGGAAAAAGTCTACCAACATTTCTATAAAACTTCATTTTTCTTCATTAATATATTCACGAGGGCCACAATTATGATCAAATAGTATGGTTATTGATGAACTACATGGTGTTTGGTAAAAGGATGAGTTGGACCTTATTAACTCATTCTACAGGACAGAGAGACTTGTTCAGGTCTGGTGAGGAGGCTCTCAAGAATAGAATTCTGAAGATAATAAGCAAAACAATTTTAATGATGAAAAAATGAGAAAGTAGTTTAAAGAAACAAATGTGAATACACAAGTGAATTCATCAGCCAAATTGTATATTTTAATAAGAAAAATATATCAAAAAGATGGAAAGAAGGGAAACAGAATAAAGACAAAACCAGGACACAGCAAGGACACTAAAGTTCAGATGAGCTATTTGTTCTATACTTCTCATTTTCCACTTCTAATTTCACTGTCTTAAATTTTTCTACCTCTCTCCTTTGGTTAAATTTGCTACACATTTGTCAAATTTGTTGATCTCCAAAAATTACTCAGCTTTATCATTTGAATTATTTATTTTCTACCCTTTTATCTCCTGCCTTTACTTTTATAATTTCTTCCTTGACTTTGAATACTTTGTTCCTTTTCTATTCCTTTAAGTATACACATAATTGCTTTTCTCTCTCTCTCTTACTTATTAATGGAAGCATAAATGATAAGCATTTATCTCTTAAAAATTCCTGACTATATCCCATTGCTTTAGATATGTGGTATTGTGGTTACTATTATGTTTTAAATATTCTGTTGCTTTTCCAATTTCTTCCATTAACTAATCAAGATTTCTTTTCATTTTCCATGTAATCTGATTAATTTTGCTCAAGTTATTTAATTCAAATTTTATCACAATATGGTAATAACAGTGCATATCATTTCTGACCTTTAGAATTTATGTGGATATTCCTTACTGTCTAGAATGTTATCAACATTTTTTAATATTTCATGGCTAACATGAAAAAAATTGGAAGTCTCTTTTTCTTCCTTTAGCTCTCTCTGCCTAGCTATTAATACCTTTTTTTCTTTTAATTTTATTTAGTCAATTTAGAACATTATTCCTCGGTTACAAGAATCAGATTCTTTCTCTCCCTCTCATCCCCCACCCTTCCCATGGCTGACATGCAATTCCACTGGCTATTACATGTGCCCTTGATCAGAACCTATTTCTATGCTGTTGATGTTTATAATGGATAATCATTTGGAGTCTACAGCCCTGATCATATGCCCCTCAACCTATGTAATCAAGCAGTTGTTTTTCTTCAGTGTTTCTGCTCCCACAGTTTTTTCTCTGAATGTAGATAGTGTTCTTTCTTGTAGATCCCTCTGGGTTGTTCAGGATCACTGCATTGCCACTTATGGAGAAGTTCATTACATTCAATTGTACCACAGTGTATCACTCTCTGTGTATGATGTTGTCCTGGTTCTGCTCCTTTTGCTCAGCATCACTTCCTGGAGGTCATTCCAGTTCCCATGGAATTCCTCCACTTTATTATTTCTTTGAGCACAATAGTATTCCATCACCAACATATGCCACAATTTGTTCAGCCATTCCCCAATTGAAGGGCATCCCCTCATTTTCCAATTTTTGGCACCACAAAGAGTACAGCTATGAATGTTCTTATACAATTCTTTTTCTTTATTATCTCTTTGGGGTACAAACCCAGCAGTGCTATGGCTGGATCAAAGGACAGACAGTCTTTGGGCATAGTTCTAAATTGCCCTCCAGAATGGTTGGATCAATTCACAACTCCAACAGCAGTGCATTAATGTCCCAACTTTGCCACTTCCCCTTCAGCATTCATTGCTTTCTGTTGCTGTCATGTTAGTCAATCTACTAGGTATAAGGTGATACCTCAGAGTTGTTTTGATTTGCATCTCTCTCTGATTATAAAAGATTTAGAACACTTTTTCATGAGTTTATTAATAGTCATTCACCCATTCTGAGTTTATCTTGGTATAGGATCTGAGATGTTGTTCCAAACCTAATCTCTCCCATACTGTCTTCCAATTTTCCCAGCAGTCTTTTTAATCAAATAATAGATTTTGGTCCCAAAAGCTGGGATATTTGGGCTTATCATAGACTGTCTTGCTGAGGTCATTTACCCCAAGTCTATTCCACTGATCCTCCTTTCTGTCTCTTAGCCAGTACCAGATTGTTTTGATGACCACTGCTTTATAGTATAGTTTGAGATTTGGAACTGCAAGGCCACCTTCCTTCGTATTTTTTTTTCATTATTTCCCTAGATATCCTTGATCTTTTGCTCTTCCAAATGAACTTTGTTATAATTTTTTTCTAATTCAGTAAAAAAGTTTTTGGTAGGTCAATGGGTATGGCACTAAATAAGTAAATTAATTTGGGTAGGATTGTCATTTTTATTATGTTAGCTCGTCCTACCCATGAGCAATTGATGTTTTTCCAATTGTTTAGATCTAGTTTTAATTGTGTGGAGAGTGTTTTGTAGTTGTGTTCATATAGTTCCTATGTTTGTCTCAACAGATAGATTCCTAAGTATTTTATGTTGTCTAGGGTGATTTTAAATGGAATTTTTCTTTCTAATTCTTGCTGCTGAGATGTGTTGGAAATGCTGATGACTTATGTGGGTTTATTTTGGATCCTGCAACTTTGCTAAAGTTGTTGATTATTTTGATTAGCTTTTTAGTTGATTCTCTAGGATTCTTTAAGTAGACCATCATATCATCTGCAAAGAGTGATAGCTTGGCCTCCTCATTGCCTATTGTAATACCTTCAATTTCTTTTTCTTCTCTAATTGCTACTGCTAGTGTTTCTAGTACAATGTTAAATAATAGAGGTGATCATGGGCATCCTTGTTTCATTTCTGATCTTTTTGGGAACGCTTCTGGTTTATCCCCATTGAGGATGATGTTGGCTGAGGGTTTTAGATATATACTGTTTATTATTTTTAGGAAAGGCCCTTCTATTCCTATGCTTTCTAGTGTTTTCAATATGAATGAGTGTTGTATTTTGTCAAAGGCTTTTTCTGCATCTATTGAGATAGTCATGATTTTTATTGGTTTGCTTGTTAATATGGTCAATTATGTGGATGATTTTCCTAATATTGAACCATCCTTGCATTCCTGGTATAAATACTACCTGGACATAATGAATAACCCTCGTGATCACTTGCTGGAGTCTTTTTGCTAGTATCCTATTTAAGATTTTTGCATCTATGTTCCTTAAGGAGATTGGTCTGTAGTTTTCTTTCTCCATTTTTGACCTCCATGGCTTTGGGATCAGCACCACACTTGTGTCATAAAATGAATTTGGTAGAACTCCTTCTTTGCTTATTCTGTCAAATAGTTTATATAATATTGGGATTAGTTGTTCTTTGAATGTTTGATAGAATTCATTTGTGAATCCATCTGGTCCTGGGGATTTTTTCTTGGGGAGTTCTTTGATGGCTTGTTCAATTTCTTTTTCTGATATAGAGTTGTTGTTTATTTCTTCCTCTGTTAGTTTAGGTGATTTATTTTTTGTAAATATTCATCCATATCACCTAGATTGCCATATTTATTGCTATGTAATTGGGCATAATAATTTTGAATGATTGCCTTAATTTTCTCTTCATTAGAGCTAAGGCCTCCCTTTTCATCTTTTGGATATTGTTAATTTGGTTTTTTTCTTTACTTTTTAAAATTATATTGACCAGTACATTGTCTATTTTATTTGTTTTTTCAAAGTACCAGCTTCTAGTCTTATTTATTAAATCAATAGTTCTTTGACTTTCAATTTTATTAATTTCTCCATTGATTTTTAGGATCTCTAATTTAGTCTTCATCTGAGGATTTTTAATTTGTTCACTTTCTAGTTTTTAATTTGCATATCCAATTCATTGACCTCTACCCTTCCTAGTTTGTTAATATGTGAACTCAAGGATATAAATTTCCCCCTGAGTACTGCTTTGGCTGTATCCCATACATTTTGACATGCCATTCTCTTATTGTCATTCTCTTCAATGAAATTATTAATTGTTTCTATTATTTGTCCTTTAACCAACTGATTTTGGAGAATCATTTAATTTCAAATTAATTTTTTATTTGCCTCTCCCTTACTAATTATCATTTTTATTGCATTATGATCTGAAAAGGTTGCATTTATTATTTCTGCTCATTTACATTTGTTTGCCATGTTTTTATGCCTTTGTACATGGTCAATCTGTGTGAATGTACCATGTGCTGCTGAAAAGAGGGTGTATTCCTTTCTGTCCCTATTTATTTTTCTCCACATATCTACTAACTCTAATTATTCTAAGATTTCATTAACTTCTCTTACCTCTTTCTTATTTATTTTTTGGTTTGATTTATCTAGTTCAGATAGAGGAAGGTTCAGGTCTCCCACTAGTACAGTTTTTCTATCCATTTCATCCCTGAGCTCCCCTAGTTTATCCTTTAGAAATTTGGATGCTATGCCATTTGGTGTATACATGTTGAGTACTGATATTTCCTCATTGTCTATACTGCCTTTTATCAGGATGTAATTACCTTCCCTATCTATTTTGAGTACATCTATTTTAACTTAGGCTTTGTCAGATATCATGATTGAGACTTCTGCCTTCTTTTCTTCAGTTGATGCCCAATAAATTAGGCTCCATCCTCTTACTTTTACCCTATGTGTGTGTACCTTCCTCATGTGTGTTTCTTGTAGACAGCATATGGTAGGGTTTTGGATTCTAATCCACTCTGCTATTCACTTGATTTTTATGGGTGAGTTCATTCCATTCACATTCAGAGTTATGATTACCAGCTGTGTATTTCCCAGCATTTTGATTTCTACTCCTAGTCCTGTCCTTTCTTCTTTCACTATTTCCTTCTACACCAGTGTTTTGTTTTTAACTGGTCCCCCTAATTCCCACCCTTATTTTACTTCCCTTTCTACCCCTTCCCTTCTTATTCCCCTCTTATTTTCTTTACAGTCTTTTTAAACTACCCCCCACCCTCTTCCTCCCTTGTATTGCTTCCCTCCCCACCAGTCCATTTGTTACCCTTCTATTTTCCTATAGGGTGCAAATCAATTCTCTGCCCCAATGTATTTGATTGTTCTTCCCTCTTTGAGTCAGTTTCAATGGACATAAGAATTGAGTATTCCCTATCTCTAACATCTTTACCCTTCCGTTGTATTGATGTTCTCCACCACCACCACCACGTGCTTCTTTGTGACATAAATTTACCCCATTTTGTTTATTTTCCCATTTCTCCTAATATTAACCTCTTTCTAAACTTATATATATATATACCAAGAGTTACCAATATCCCTTTTTCTTTTAGGGATATGTAGCATTTTAACTTATTGGGTCCCTTAAGAAAAGTTTGTTTGTTTTTGTTTTGTTTTGTTTTTGTTTTTTTCCCTCTTTCTTAATTACCTTTTGATGATTCTCTTAAGTTCTGTGTTTGGGCATCAAATTTTCTGTTCAGGTTTGGTCTTTTCTTTACAAATGCTTGGAATTCTTTTATTTTATTAAATGACCACACTTTCCCTGTAAGAATATAGTCAGGTTTGCTGGGTAGTTGATTTTTGGTTGTAGACCTAGTCCCCTTGCTTTCCGGAATATCATAGTCCATGCTTTTTGGTCCTTCAGTGTAGATGCATCCAGATCCTGTGTTATCCTAACTGTAGTTCCATGGTATCTGAATGACTTCTTCTTAGAGGCTTGTAATATTTTTACCTTGGTCTGGTAGTTCTTGAATTTGGCTATAACATTGCTGGGTGTTTTCAGTTGGCAATTAAGTACAGGAGGTGATCTGGGGATTCTTTCAATTTCCACTTTTCTCTCTTGTTCTAGAATATCAGGACAGTTTTCTTGGATAATTTCCTGTAGGATGATGTCAAGACTTTTTCTTCTGTCATGGTCTTCCAGTAGACCAATGATTCTTAAGTTGTCTCTCCTGGAACAATTTTCTAAATCTTCTGTTTTGTGAATGAGATGTTTCATATTTTCCTCAATTTTTTCATTCTTTTGATTTTGTTTTATAGTTTCCTGCTGCCTTGTGAAGTTGCTTGCTTCTAATTATTGTATTCTGGTTTTTAAAGATTGAATTTCATCCCTGGATTTTTGGTCATCCTTCTCGTCTAATTTTCTTTGGAGGTCATCTTTCATTCTCTTTGCCTCATCCTTCATCTCCTTTGCCTCATTTTCAAGCTGATTCATTTTGGCTTTCAAGACACTATTTTCTTGTTTCATTTCAAGTGCCTCTGTTTCCAAATGACTTATCTTGCTGTTTAAGTTCTTTTCCCAGTTGTCTTCAGCCTCTGTTAATTGTGCTTTGAATTGTATTTTGAGTTCTTCCAAAGCCTGTGTCCAATTCACTGGAGTTTCTGTGTTTTTGCTTCATGTTCCTTGATCTTCCTCTGTTACATTTGCTTTTTGTTCATTGCCTGGATAGAAGCTGTCGATTGTAATTTCTTTTTTCTTTTTCTGTTCTTTGCTCATATTTGCCTCTTCTTTTCACCATGTAGTTGCCTGCACTCTTGCTCCTCTCATTGTGTGCTGGATCTGTGGATTTGGGCTTTTCTGTCAGCCTTGACCCAAGGCACTCAGAATAGTCTGTGAAGGAGGGGTGTTGGAGCTTGAGCTTCCTTGCCCTCTGAAGGCTTGATGAGATTAAGCCCAGCTGAGTTGAACTTGCAGTGCTGGATCTGCCCTGAGGCCAAAACCTGGGGTTGGGGGGCACAATATGGAGTGTCTCCACTGTAATTAGGCTGCCTCCTCTGTGCTTCTCCTCAAGATGCCTCCCAGCCACTCGTGTTCGGAGTCCTGAGCCTGGTACAGCTTTGCCTGCAAGGTACTTCCTCCAGACTAACGCCCTTGCCTGCCCAGAGATCCCAGCCACTGCTGGAGGCTCAGTACTGTGGGTGGGGGAGGGGTCCTGGGACCTACCTTCTTCCTTTCCCTTAAACTCGAGTGTTCTTGAATTCAGGTTTTTTTGGGGTATACCTTTTAAGTTGAGTCCAGCATGAGGGTTCCTTAGTTCTGTCCTGTTGTTAGATTTGGTTTTCAGTCCCCTAGGAGCATTTAGTTTTTAATCAGTGAGGAAGAGTTTTTCAAAGGTCTGCACTTTCGCTGCTTCTATACTACCATCTTAACTCCACCTCCATAGCTATTAATTCTAACTTATCAAGAAATATATATCTATTTTTATTACTTATCATTTTTATTTGATTTTTTACATTCTGAAAACAGTGGTAAGGCTCTGTATTATTATTAATTTGTTTCATGTATTGATGATATTTTATTTTATTAATAATTCTGAATCATTTGTCACATGTAAATAATTATTGCATATTTTTGTTTATTTTTGTCCTTTAACATTATCAAATACCCTTATCAATATCATTCAATATCTTTTAGTATTATTTCCATTTTAAAAGATGTTATTACTGCCACTCCTTTTTTTAATCTTGAAGACATCACATTTTAAACTAAATCTTTCTAAGAACAAATAAAATCTATATCATACAGATTGTCAATAAATAATGTTATGAGACAAATATATTTTATAACTTTTATGACACAACTGTGTTTGTGTATTTTTAAAAGATAACACTAAAAATTATAGCCCAATTTTACTATAATAGGTGCATAAATACTAAAGAAAATACTAGCCAATACAGCAATTCAGTATGACCACACTGGTATTTTACAGCAGGTATGCAAGGTTTGTTCACTATCAGATGAATATCAACATAAGGGAATGTATAAAACAAAAGCATTCCCCAAAATATATTCTTATATCAATAAAACAAAAAACTATCAAACAGACCCAATAATCAGTCATGATAAAAAATGCTATGAACAATTGGAGTTTTTCTTCGCTATAATAAACAGTATTTACCTTAAGCAAAGAGCCAATATAATATGCAATGGAGAAATCTTAGAAATGTTCCCATGTAAAAAGAGATATAAAGGAAGGATGCCCACTCTAGCTGATTTTATTTGACATAATATGAACAATCCTAGCAAGTTAAGTAAACAGGAAAAAGATATTGCAGAGATTGGTATAGGAAATGAAGAGTTAGACATTTTTCTTGCAGATGACATGAAAGTATATCTAGAAAACCTAAACAAATCAGCCAAAAAATCAACAGAGACAATAAATTAGTTCAACCAAGTTTTAGCACATATAAACTTCATCCACAAAAGAGCTTCATTGTTAATTATTTCTAATAAAGATTAAGAAAAACATAATCAGAAACCCCATTTACAGCTATAATAGGCACCATGAAATATTTGGGAAATTACCAACATAGGAATACATAGGCCCTTTTAAGGGAGCAAAAGGAAACTATGATGACTAAAATAAGGAGAGACCTAGATAACTGAAGGATCATTTAATGTTTACAGGTGGGTCAGACTGATATTATAAAAAATATCAACACTTCCCTAAATTAATCTGTATATCCAATAAAATGTCACTGAAATATTAAAGGGATTTTTTTTCATAAACTAAACACAATCATGAAATTTACATTTAAAAAGTGGTCAAGAATAATTAGACTCACTCGCACTGACCATAAAAGTTCATGAAGGAGACCTTTCAAGGTAAGACTTTAAAATATATTATAGGAGAAGCTAGTTGGCTCATATCTATGTGACCTTGGGCAAGTCACTTAACCCCAATTTCTGAGCCCATATCATTCTTCTGCCTTAGAACCCATACAGAGTATATATTCTTTTTTATTACATTTTTTAAACCCCTACCTTCTGTCTTGGAGCCAATACTGTGTATTGGCTCCAAGGCAGAAGAGTGGAAAGGGCTAGGCAATGGGGGTCAAGTGACTTGTCCAGGGTCACTCAGCTACCCCCCATAGTATATATTCTTAAAAGTATCTAGCGGGGGCAGCGGGGTAGCTCAGTGGATTGAGAGCCAGGCCTAGAGATGGGAGGTCCTAGGTTCAAATCTGGCCTCAGACACTTCCCAGCTGTGTGACCCTGGGCAAGTCACTTGACCCCCATTGCCTAGCCCTTACCACTCTTCTGCCTTGGAGCCAATACACAGTATTGACTCCTAGACGGAAGGTAAGGGTTTTAAAAAAAAGTATCTAGCACCGGGCAAAAAAAAAATAGAGAAACAGATAAATAGATTAGAATGTATATACCAGACATCCTATGTATGATAAACCTTCAAAAAACTAGGAAAATATCTAAGAAATATACTTGGGAAAACAGTTATCCAATTTAGATCATGAATTTTAGGGTTGGGTGGAACTTTAGAGACCACCTATTCCAAAATTCCCTCAATTCACAGATGAAAAACTAAGGCTTTTAAGAAGTCAGAAACTTGCCCAAGTCATATAATAGTATAGCAGAAGAGAGACTCAAACCTAGGTCCTCTCTCTCTTACTCCAACATGCCTTCCATGTCAAAGGGATAAATGTAAAGTCATAAGCTTGGATTAAAAAATTCAGCTTTACAAGTACAAGATGGAAGAAGCTTGGCCTGATAATAAATCATTTCAAAATAAATGTAGAATTCTAGATTGCATATGGTACAAGTCTCCTTCTAAAAATTCCTTTGAATAGCGAGAGATGGTAATCAAAAATTAGGCTGAATTAAAAGAAGCACAGAATACAGGGCAGGGGAGATAAATGGTCAATAGGTCTGGAGTAGATTTTTAAAAGGATATTGTTCAACTAGAAAGCATCCAGAGAAAGATAATTTAAGGACCTCAAGATTATGTCATATGTCATATGTCTGAGGGAAATGAGGCAGTTTAACAGAGAGAAGAAAAGACAGGAAATGTTTTCGTGTCTTTGAGGAGCTTGAAGATGATGACTGAGGATGATGATAGCAAATATTTATAAGGCATTATGTGAAGTGATTCACAATTATTTTATTTGGCCCTCAGAACAATCCTAGGAGTTAGATGTTATTATTCCCATTTTACAGATGAGGAAACTGAAGCTGACAGAGGTTCACACAGCTAGTAAGTGTCTGAGGCCAAAAATGAACTCAGATTTTCCTGACTCTTGGCCTAGCATATTTGGCTCCTGTGCCTGGGCTTACAAAACCTGTACTGCCTCAACACTTTCAAAAACATCTGGTGTTTGTCATTCTCTACCCCTATTAATAGAGCAGCTAGATGATGCCGTACACAGAGTGCTAGACCTAAAGTCAGGAAGACTCTTCTTCCTGAGTTCAAATCTGAGCACTAACTGTGACTATGGGCAAGTCACTTGACCCTGTTTGCCTCAATGTCTGCATCTATCAAATGAGCTAGAAGAGTGGGAAAATGAATATGCTAACTACTTGATTTGCTTGTCCCCACCCCCACCCCAACTACCCAGGTACTCAAGGGAAACTGTGTGAAAATGACTTAACCAATCAGGATACAGAATGACTTGACAGACCAACAATCCTTTGTGGCCACTGAGAGTAAATCTAGCTGAAAGTGCAAAACTAGGGACCATGAAACTAACTTGGCTCCAAATTATCAACAAGCTTTGTACATTTTGGAAACATTCTACTTAACCATGTTGGAGCACAAAAAACAACACGGCCATCCAATGCAGCTGAGGAAGTCTCCAGGTGTAACGACTTTTCGTGCCACTGGACCCAGGCTTCCAACGCCGAGAGAGTGGGACTGTCTCTGTGCATCGACTTTTCCACTTAAATCTTCATGCACAAGCGTCTTTGTGCACAAAAACACACAAAGACAATCGTCATCCTCGGTTACCGAGAGACTACTACTACTACTACTTAACCTTTATCAAATGTTCCCGGACTTTCTGTGTCATCCTATTTATCTTCTTGTTTGTACTCAACCATTGGACTGTGGTTTCATCTCCACTTCTCTTGTTGACTATCCTTGATGTACCAAAAAGTATCAAGAAATCAATGCTCCCTGAACCAGGAAAACATTGGGCACAGTAGTAATAATATTGTAAGAATGATCAGCTGTGAAAGGTTTGATTATTCTACATAAGACAATGATTCAAGACAATTCCAAAGGGCTCATGAAAAATGCTATCTCACATTCAGAGGGGAAACTAATGAATTCTGAGTGCAGATTGAAGCAGGTTATTTTTTAAAACTTTATTTTTATTATAATACTTTGTGTTTTCTTTTGTTATTGTTGTTTAGTCATTTTCAGTCATGTCCAACTCTTCATGACCCCATTTGAGGTTTTCTTGGCAAAGATACTAGAGTGGTTTGCTATTTCCTTCTTTCAGCTCATGTGACAGATGAGGAAACTGAGGCAAACTGGTTTAAGTGACTTGCCCAGAGACACACAGTGAGTGTCTAAGACCAAGTTTGAACTCAGAAAATTGAGTCTTTCTGACTATAGGCCAGGTGCCCTATCCACCTAGCTGCCCCTCTGTGTTTTCTTTTGCAGCATATGGAATTTGTTTTGAATATGTTTTGAATAATTTCATATGTATAATCAGCATCAAATTGCTTGCCTTTTCGAAGGAGGGCAGGAAGGAGAGAATTTGGAACTCAAAATATTAAAAAATGATGCTTAAAAAAAGAAAGAAATCAATGCTCCCTACTTGAGGAACTCTCCACCGCTGTGCCTAGAGCCCTTTACCCCCTCCTGTTTCTGGAACTCTCCACTCATAACACATCCCATTCCCATTTTGGATCAGCCCATTGCCCATTTCCCTTTGTTAGAAAAATAGATAAACTGCTGCTTGCTATCACTAAGCTTAGCTGTTTAGCACTAGGCTAATTGCTTCATGTGCATGTCATATCTGCTTAATAAAGAATAGCCTTGATTTTTACAGGCAAAGCTTTCCTCTGTTTTTTTCCCCTAGTTTGGAAAATAGGGACTTGGGTTCCACAACAGTGTTCCACAGTGCTTGGCATGATATCAATCTGGTTTTCTTTCCTTTTGAGGAAAAGGGGACCTAGGGCCCCTAGAGTTCATTCCTCAGTTTACAGAAGGAAATAGCAAACCACTCCAGTATCTCTGCCAAGAAAACTCCAAATAGGTTCACAAAGAACTGGACACAACTGAAATTGAACAACAGATGAATAGGACAAAAACTAGACTTAGAAAGCACTGTAAACACGCAGGTTCTGAGAATGACAATGAATGATATTGACTGCTAAAAAATACTGGTAGCTAAAGCAGTCAACTGAGACCCTTTCTCCTTAACATTAAAATCCATCAATCCCTTTCCTACCTAGATCCTCATTCACACAATCAGAATTTGAGAACTAGAAGGAATCTTACAAGTGAGGTAGTCCACTAATGGTGGACACTGATATGACTAGGAGGATTTTCCAATTATTTCCATTAAAATGAACATGATTCATATGGGGGAAAGGGTATACCTTTTACACTAAAACAGTCCCATAAAGAAAAAATAATGGGGTAGTTCCTCACTAAAGTTCCTCAAATCAAGGCTGAATAGACATTTGATGGGCACATTGCATAAAAAGAATCCCCTGTTCAAGAAGTTGTGCTATATGAACAATGAAATCCCTTCCAACTCTAAGGACCCGTGATTCTGTGAAATAGAAATGGCATTAAATAAGACAGACATAAGAAGAGAAGGTAGACCAGACCAAAATTAAGTGGAGAAACTACATGCTGACAGTAACAGTTTTGAAGGTTCTGAGAGACTGAATCTCAAGATGTCTGAAAGACGGGAAATTACAGAATTCTTAGGAATCAAAAAATGTCATGAATATTATCAAAAATAGTAACCAAAAGAATATTAAAACCTAAAAATCTATATACCTACTTTCTTGAGAATGAGTTTATATGCATATAGAAGATATCCAAAGAAATGAAAAGATAGGCTTTGTGAAGATTGGATTTAGCTATCTCCTGATTGTAACAATGAAGATACCTTAGTCTGACAAAATCAGGAATGTCTATACCCATATATACCTAAGGATTAAGTATTGAGGAGGACAGCCTTTGATAGACATGTGCAGAAAACAGCTGAAAGAACCCTGGGCTGTCCTAAGTGAAGATTAAGCTACCATTGGTACAGATGAGATGCAGGAAAGTGATGTAAAACCATCCATATATTTCACGTCACTCCCTCTCTTTGGTCTCTTTCCCCAGAGAGGTGGCTCTGGCTGGTCACTTCCTGTGAGCAGACCTGGACACCAGTTCAATCCTGGAACTCAGCCTGGAGGAGCTCCCTCAGACAGCTTCCTTGAGACAGTCACATGGTGAGTGATAAGACTGGCTCTCTTTTCCCTTGGCTCTCAGGGGAGACCCCCTTGGCCAAGGCCTTGAACTCCTGCCTGGCTCAGCCTGAGCCAGAGCAGTTTAAATTAACTCTTTTCCTCTCTCTCTCTGTCTTAATTTCTTTCCTCTATATTAATTAAAATCACCATAAACTTCCAGCTGACTTGGGTATTTTATTATGGGATTTCCTTGGTGACCAAATTAATTTAGATTTTAAGTCACAACCCTAAAATTATTTTTACAGGTCTCAAAAATAATATTCTGTAGGAGGCAGCTGGGTGGCTCAGTGGATTGAGAGCCAGGCCTAGAGACAGAAGGTCCTAGGTTCAAATCTGGCCTCAGACACTTCCCAGCTGTGTGACCCTGGGCAAGTCACTTGACCCCCATTGCCTAGCCCTTACCACTCTTCTGCCTTGGAGCCAATACACAGTATTGACTCCAAGACGGAAGGTGAGGTTTTTAAAAATATATATATTCTGTAGCCCACATCTTTACAATGTAGACTTAAAGACTCTCCTTCAACAAGCTATCACCCATGTATGTGTGAGCCCAAGTCATATAAGATACCAGAAGTGACATTGTCTGAGGACTCTCTAATAATTAATAGTAGGTGATATTGAGAGATATGCTTTCCAAAGGTGTTTGCTGTTGTCAAAGAGGATGTCCAGGGCAGAGTCCAAATGAAAGAAAAATTTCCTACAGATAGTCTGGTCCTTTGAATGCTTCCATTTGTAAATAACACTGCTTTAGTTACATCAAGCCCTGAGCCTCCTTAACAAGATTTACAACTCTTCAAGAGAGTTGGAAAATGATGACAAGCCCTCTAATTTGGTGTATCTATACATTTACCTGGAACTACAGGTGTACAATAATTTGGGTCCAAATTAAACAGGAAGAATCAAACAGATGGAACTGTATCTGAGAAACTGAATATGTTCTTTCTTTAGAAAAAGATCTTATTTCCATTTACAGTTATTTCCTCACCTTCTCACCTCTTTGCCCAAATTTTTAAAAAAAGAAGAAAGAATTTTAAAGCAAATGTGCAAGGTCAAACACAACAGATTTCCTCAATGTTCATAGCCAAAACGGGTTAGCTCGTTGTGCATAATGAGTCCATCTCCCTTCTTTCAGCCTGCACTGCCATCAATATTCTAGAACGTGCACAACTTTTACAACCCCCAAACTACTTCCTGAAGTGAGAGTCCATCTTTCTAACCCCAATATTCTTTTGATCATGTTATTCCCTCTGTGTATCATGGAATACCTTAATCTCCGAAGAATCAAATAAATATACTACCCAAAGGGCAAGAGACAGATTCAAAATTAGCATAAAGAACCTGTAGTGCATAACCAATGTAATTTTGTGCATAAGAGGAAATATAAAAGATATTATCACTGAGACATGTTACCAGAAAAGGAAGTAGGCCAATAACTTAGAAAGAATGAGAGATAACCAAGAGACTGAATCATACAATGACACCCAGGCAATATTAAGAGACCTAGAGGAAGACTTTCCCCATCATGTTGGGTAGACCAACTGTACAGGATTTCTGGGAAAATAGGAACGAGATTTTTATAGGCTGAAAAGGCAGAGAAGGGTGTTGTGATTGGCACCACCCTAGGACATATCCCCGCTGATGAGTACATAGACATACTGAAGAATTAAAGGACAGTACATGAAGACTTTTGTTGCTATATATAGAATCCTTAATAAAATTTTTTAGAAAGCCTAGAGGCTTCCAGGCAGAATATGTAAATTTATGAGGAAATAAAATATTCAGTCTTCCAGTAAAACACCTACAGCTAACTGCTGTAATGGCACAGCTAGCCTGGGAAGCTGGAAATTAACTCTCCTGCACCCCCCTACTTCTGTTGTACCTGTAGCTACGGGGAGTTAGTCCTGATTGGGGTGGGAGGAGTTACCTCATGTGGTCATATTCCCCTTGGAACACTTGTTCTAGAGTCCATGCCAATTCTTACTAGTTGGTATGTGTGTGCCAGCTACAGCATGAAGTCCTGACTGCTAGGCCTTCTCTGCATCACATGGGAACCCAGGACAGGGAGATATGATTAAGTTATGTGTTAGTCTTCATTTTCTTTACACTTTCAAGTATAAATGCCAACTAAAAGGAGGCTGACAAACCACTGCCTTGTATAATCCCTCATAAATGATGAGATAAGAACAATTTGGAATTAGAATGAGATTTGCTAGAATATAAATTGGTACTTGAAAAGTTATCTTAAGTAATCAAAAAATTCCCTTGGACAAAATTTGTATACAACAAGTTACCTTGGTTCAACAACCCTTTATGATTGGTACAACTGAGTCTTTGGACCAACCATCATAACCATGAAATTGAGTCTGAATTAATAGAAGTGCGACTGTCTCTTTTCAAGTCACTTTCAGGGCAATCGAGACACTGGGCACAAAATAAAATAACTCCCAGAAAATATCTCTGACCTTAGGTAGGGTGAGATGAGAGAGGGTAACTTTCCTCCAAGTGGTAGCTAGACTTCTGGAGGCTCGAATATTGAACAGCTTTCTACTCAAGGTGGCTAACAAAAGTACATATTTGTTTTCTCTATTGCTCTTTCTGTGTTACTCTCCAAAGGCCTGGAGAAATGGTTTTGCTTTGCTGAGCCATCATAAATTTATCATGCTGAACTTGTGACCCAGGCTGGATGAGAACTAGGATGATGTCCAACATAGAGCAGGAGAATTCACTAGTTTCTTCTAAATCACCTTGTTCCCACAAATATGGAAAATGTGTTTGCTTTATTTACTTTACATTATTCTCCCCTCTCTCATGGGCTGCCAGTGTGTTTTATTTGAGCAGTTTACCCAGACCTCATAAATACTGGCTGCATTGTATTTGTGCCCAGGACTTTCAAATGCAAGAGCCTTTTCCTACAAGGTTTCCACACTTATGCCTCAATATCATTCCATCAAACAAAACTTCACCACCTACCCCTCCTCCAAACCAGTTTTGCTTCTGGAGCTCTTTTGTTATCATCCTGCATCAGACATATATCCCTCATAGAGAGTTGGAGAAAGGAGGTAGATTTATTTAAAGATTGATAACACCTTAAATGCTCCATGTTTTTAAAATCCTTGGTATTCAGCTCATCAGTCAGTATGAAGGGCAAAGTGACAGAGGAATAGAGCAGAAAACATCCTAGTCTCAGAGTATGAGTTCTGACTTGGCCACCTATTAACTTTGTGACCTTGGGTAAAACACTTCAAACAATCTGAACCTTCATTTTCTTCTTAGAGAATGACAAGAATAATATTCATATCTCCTAGGAACTGCTATAAGAAGCAGTGTTTAAAAATAAACCAATGGACAGAGACAAGATTGTAGAGTTAAAGACAGGGACTAGCCTGCACTCTCCCAAATTCCCCAACAATGTTAAAATGATGACTGAAAACTAAAATTTTGGTGTGACAAAACCAATGAAGGGACAAGGTGAAACAATTTTCTATCCCAGGACAACTTAAAAAGTCAGCAGGAAAGGTTCATCTCACTAGGCTGCGTGAATCATAGTTCAGTGAGGGCTGGGACCCAGCAAGTCAGATGATAAAGGGGTGAGACAAGTGCTCAAAAGGAGACTGTATGGGACCTTTTCTGGCACAGGATGTAGGACTTCTGCTGTATTACCCATACTCAACTCCAGGTTGATGTCCTAGGGTGAGGAGGAACACTAGCACACCAGAACTTATGGCCCCAGGGGAGTAAGAACCCTGGTCATAATTCTAGAAAGAAAAGAAAGCTTTTAGTAACTTTAAGAGCAGAGCACAAGCCAGGAAAGAAGTGGTCACACCTCTCCTTAGATCTTAACCACCTTGGAAAAACTGAAAACTTATAGAACTAGCATAAAAAACCTGAAGCTTGGAACAATGACCCCTACATATATGAAAAAAAACCTCTGGATTCAAATGAATAGGTTCTAGCTGAGCTGCACAGATTCCAAGGTAAATTTTAAAATATTTTTTAAAATAAAATTAAAATAAGTTAAATAAACAAAAATTAAAAATATATATTAAATATAATAATAATCAATAGATCTGCTGGGTTCTCAGAGCTGGAAATGATGAGTTCTACTGTTCAAATAGATTTCGGGAGTCAAGATATAAAAATCAGACATACATGAGGCATTTTGCATAGCCAAATAAAAATAGTCTTGAAGATGCATGCCTGCATAGAAGACAGACGAAGCAATTCCTAGGCTCCTGTAGTAACAAAAATCTGAAAATGACCTCAGACTAAATAATGATGAAAAAATTTGGTGAGAAATGATAGTCAATTATGCCCAAAGGGCCATAAAACAGTGCATACCCTTTGATCCTATAATACCACTATGGAGTCTGTATCCCAAAGAGTTCATAAAAAGGGGTAAAGAACCTACTTGTACAAAAATATTTATAGAGGCTCTTTTTATTGTGGCAAAGAATTGGAAATTTAGGGGACATTCATCAATTGGGGAATGGCAGAAAAAATTTGTGGTATATAATAGTGATGGAATACTATTGTGCTATAAGGAGTGATGAGCAGAATGATTTCAGAAAAGAACTAGTAAGACCTACATGAACTGATACAGAGTGAGATAAGTAGAACCAGGAGAACACTGCACATAGTAACAGCAATGTTTCAGTAATGAAATGATCTGGGACAATTCTGAAGGATTTATGATGGGGAATGCTATCTATCTCCAGAGAAAGAACTGCTGGAGTCAGATGGATGTGGATCAAAGTATACTATCTTTTACCTAAGTGCATTTACAGTTTTATTTGGGGGGTTTGGTTTTATATGAATGTGCTCTTACACCAATGACCAATATGGAAGTATATTTGGCATTATAGTCATATATGGTCCAGATCAAATTGCTTATCATCTCTGAGTGGGAGAGGGAAGGGAGGGAGAAAGATGGTTTGGATCTTATAATTTTGGAAAATGTATGTTGAAAATTATTATTACCTGTAATCGAGAAAAGAAAATATCTTTGAATAAAATAAACCCTATAGTTAGAGACTCCACCTCAAAACTGCACAAAATTTTAGCCCAAAGTCTAGGGGTCATAGAAAATGGGGCAGCAAAGCCAGCTCCAGCATAGACAGACAAACTTATAGACTCTAAGCACAATTGGAAAAAGGTAAGAGATATGTGTAGCCTGTGGAACTCTCTGTCTGGAGGAAGTGGGGACAGAGGGCCCCTGAGAAGGCCCCAGGTAGGGCTCTTGGGTTGTGAGGAGCAGCCAGTACAATACAAGCCTGGCAGTGACCTGGGGGGTGGTGGCAGGGCTAAGTCTGGGAAAAGGAACCAAAGCAGGACAACAATCCTTTTTTTTTTTTTAATATATTTTATTTGATCATTTCCAAGCATTATTCGTTAAAGACATAGATCATTTTCTTTTCCTCCCCCCCACCCCCCATAGCCGACGCGTAAGTCCACTGGGCATTAGATGTTTTCTTGATTTGAACCCATTGCTTTGTTGATAGTATTTGCATTAGAGTGTTCATTTAAAGTCTATCCTCTGTCATGTCCCCTCAACCTCTGTATTCAGGCAGTTGCTTTTTCTCGGTGTTTCCACTCCCATAGTTTATCCTTTGCTTATGAATGGTGTTTTTTTTCTCCTGGATCCCTGAAAGTTGTTCAGGGACATTACACCGCCCCTAATGGAGAAGTCCATTACGTTCGATTATACCACAGTGTATTAGTCTCTGTGTACAATGTTCTCCTGGTTCTGCTCCTCTCGCTCTGCATCACTTCCTGGAGGTTGTTCCAGTCTCCATGGAACTTCTCCACTTTATTATTCCTTTGAGCACAATAGTATTCCATCACCAACATATACCACAGTTTGTTCAGCCATTCCCCAATTGATGGGCATCCCCTCG
Source organism: Monodelphis domestica (assembly GCF_027887165.1). Lineage (NCBI taxonomy): Eukaryota > Metazoa > Chordata > Mammalia > Didelphimorphia > Didelphidae > Monodelphis > Monodelphis domestica. The sequence continues at coordinate 49,553,199 of NC_077235.1, read as the reverse complement.
TTTTCCAGTTTTGGGCCACCACAAAGAGCGCAGCTATGAATATTTTTGTACAAGTCTTTGTGTCCATTATCTCTTTGGGATACAGACCCAGCAGTGCTATGGCTGGGTCAAAGGGTAGATATTCTTTTGTCGCCCTTTGGGCATAGTTCCAAATTGCCCTCCAGAATGGTTGGATCAGTTCACAACTCCACCAGCAATGAATTAATGTCCCTACTTTGCCACATCCCCTCCAGCATTCATTACTTTCCTTTGCTGTTATGTTAGCCAATCTGCTAGGTGTGAGGTGATACCTCAGAGTTGTTTTGATTTGCATCTCTCTGATTATAAGAGATGTGGAACACTTCTTCATGTGCTTGTTAATAGTTTTGATTTCTTTATCTGAGAACTGCCTATCCATTTCCCTTGCCCATTTATCAATTGGAGAATGGCTTGATTTTTTGTACAATTGATTTAGCTCATTATAAATATGAGTAATTAAACCTTTGTCAGAGGTTTCTATGAAGATTTTTTCCCAATTTGTTGTTTCCCTTCTGATTTTAGTTATATTGGTTTTGTTTGTACAAAAGCTTTTTAGTTTGATGTAGTCAAAATTATTTATTTTACATTTTGTGATTCTTTCTATATCTTGCTTGGTTTTAAAGCCTTTCCCCTCCCAAAGGTCTGACATGTATACTATTCTGTGTTTACCCAATTTACTTATGGTTTCCTTCTTTATGTTTAAGTCACTCACCCATTTTGAATTTATCTTGGTGTAGGGTGTGAGGTGTTGATCTATTCCTAGTCTCTCCCACACTGTCTTCCAATTTTCCCAGCAGTTTTTATCGAATAGTGGATTTTTGTCCCAAAAGCTGGGATCTTTGGGTTTATCGTATACTGTCTTGCTGAGGTCGTTTTCCCCCAGTCTATTCCACTGATCTTCCTTTCTGTTTCTTAGCCAGTACCAAATTGTTTTGATGACTGCTGCTTTGTAATATAGTTTGAGGTCTGGGACTGCAAGGCCCCCATCATATGTGTTTTTTTTTCATTATTTCCCTGGATATCCTTGATCTTTTGTTCTTCCAAATGAACTTTGTTATGGTTTTTTCTAAATCAGTGAAGAAGTATTTTGGTAGTTCAATGGGTATGGCACTAAATAGATAAATAAGTTTGGGTAGGATGGTCATTTTTATTATATTGGCTCGTCCTATCCATGAGCAGTTAATGTTTTTCCAATTGTTCAAGTCTAGTTTTAGTTGTGTGGCGAGTGTTTTGTAGTTGTGTTCATATAGTTCCTGTGTTTGTCTTGGGAGATAGATTCCTAGGTATTTTATTTTGTCTAAGGTGATTTTGAGCAGGACAACAATCCTTAACAACCCTAAGGACTTATGAGAAAGAACACTATCTACATTCAGAGGAAGAACTGTGGGAATAGAAACACAGAAGAAAAACAACTGCTTGATCACATGGGTTGACAGGGATTTGATTGGGGATGTAGACTCCAAATGATCATCTTAGTGCAAATATCAATAATATGGAAATAGGTCTTGATCAATGACACAAGTAAAACCCAGTGGAATTTTGCATCAGCTGGGGGCGGGGAGGGAAAGAACATGAATCATGAAACCATGGAAAAATATTCTAAATTAATTAATTAAATAAAAATTTTCAATTAAAAAAAACCTAAGCAGAGCAGAGAGCAGATTCTGCCAAAGAAAGCTGGGATAACTATGTAACAATTGTAAGCAGAGTTTTCAAAGGAAAAACTATTTTTTTCCAAGGACTACATGAACTATTTAGAAGAAATGAAACAGGAGGTCAAAAAATGAAATTAAAGCTCTAGAGGAAAGAATTGGAAGGAACATCATTTAGAAGAGAAAGTAGTGGGAAGATTTATGACCAAACGAGAGATACAAAATATTATAAAATGTAAAATTATTAATTTTGATTATATTAAATTTAAAAGATTTTATACAAACAAAACCAATGCAACCAAGATTAGAAGGAAAAAACAAACTGAGAAAACATTTTTGAAACAAATTTCTCTGATAAAGGTATTATTTCTCAAATATATAAAGAACTAAGTCACATTTATAAGACTCCAAGTCATTCCCCAATTGAGGAAATGGGGGGGTGTAGAATTTGCTATATCACATATCTGGGGTAAAAAGGAGTTGATGAGGATGAGGTCTAGGACTAGGCCTCAGATGGACTTGATTCTTTTATGAAATGGGCAAAGGAACTGAACACACACACAGACTTTGTGAAGAAATACATCAAAACTCAACAGGGAAACAAGAGAGGATATAGCAAGAGGATGGGCAAGAGATGTAAGTTAATACCAAAAAAGGATGAGTTGTATGGAAAGCAAATTTCCTAACCTTCAAGAGAAAATTAAAACCAGTGGGGATGGGGAGAGAAGAGCAAAGAACTAGATTCTAATGGATGCATTAGGCTGACTCTTAGACAACTGGGAAATGCCTGAATAAGGTATGATAAGTGAATGGAATGGAATATGATTGAACCATAAGAAATGATGAAAGACACTTTCAGAAAATCCTGGGTAGTAAAATCAGAACCAGGAGAACAATTTCTATCAGGAGAGCAGTATCATAAAGTAAAACAAGTGTAAAAGAGTTAAGAACTCTGATCAACACAGGGACCAATCATGGACCCATGATGAACTATGTCAAGCTGACAAAGGTGATAGATACATGATGCAAAATGAGACATGTTGGGGGCATGGACATTAGGTGTATTCATTTTGCTTTGACTAAATATTTGTTACAAGTTTTTTTCCCTGTTTTTTCTCTGTTTTTCATTGGAAATGGGGTACAGAGAGGGGAATTAGTAATGGTGATACCAAAAAAAGAGAAGGCCTTTGAAACTTATTTTAATGTAAAAAACAACAACAAAACAGAAGGAAGTTTAGAAGGAAGCACAGATAAGTGAGACAGTTTTGAAAATAACATATAGAATTTATTATCAATTTTTTAAAGAATAGGACACGAAACAGAGTTTCCTAGTTTCTTACATAATCCTCTTTTTATGTTCAGTATATTTGCTCTTTAAGTTCAGGAATAAATTAAAATAAAAAGAAGAATTTCTATAAATCACATGATGCCAGGGTACTTCTCTGCACTTTAGCATTTATGGTAAAAGGTCTCCTTATTTCTCTTTCTCCATTTTGGGAACATACGGCCATTTTGTCTGCTTCAGAAAAGAAGCTGATTTATACTTCTTAGATTCCTCTCTCCTAGAATTTTCATTAATTAGAAAGAAAGAACATCAGAAGTATGGATCTCATTGCCCCTTGGTTTTGACTCCCATTGCATGAATCTTGACCCAGAGAGAAAGAATTGACTCTCTTATTACTTTGCCAATAGAACAATTGTGCTTAAATATAAAGGAAATAAAATAAATACTTAAATAGTATTTTGAGGTACTACCCCCATTCCTTCACTTATTTAACAAATACTTCTTGAGCAAACCGTTGGGTGCAAAGTACCATGCTAAGTATTTGGGGAGACAAAACATCTTGACAGGGTCCTTATCCTCAAGGAATTCACAGTCTGGTAGAAGGAGAAGGTACCCACACAGAAGGTACTCTACACAATGTCATTTGCTAAGTGCAGCAGAGATGTACAAAACAAAGTGCTATAAAAGGTCTTTGGGGAAAAGGAGTTATTGGCAAGGATAATCAGGCCATGCTTCTGGGAAGAAATGGCATTTGATTTTGACTTTAAAGGTTAATTGGGAATTTGACAGTTAAAAGAGGAAGGGATGGCTTCCCAAACAAAATAGTAGAAGTTAGAAAAGTATAGGACAAAAGTATAGGAGAGTAGTTCAGTTTACTGTGAAGAGAGGGGAATAATATGAGATCAACTATCATTTTTTAAGTTGCAAATAGTTAAACTGTCATTTTACTTTGGTAAAGAGAGCTTTCTCCCCCAGAGTTCCCTTTGCCAAAGAAATCACAGGTCCGTTCTCTCACCTCCAAATAAAAAGGCAAAAAAGGAAGCTGGTATGAGATGATAGAGGTCATTGAATGCCAGGCAAAGGAATCTGGAGTTCACTTACAAAGTGATAGGGAGTCACTGAAGAATTCAGAACAGCAAAATGACATGACCAAGATATCTATGCAGCAGCAGCAGCACTACCATGTATACGGGCCTTTAAGATCTATTTTGTTTTACATCATTTGGTAATGGTGTGAAGGACATATGGGAAAGGGGACAGAGTAGAGATGGGGATAACTCTCCAGTAAAGTCCCTTCAAGTCACTAAGAATAACAGATCTTTCAAATGGGTCCTTTACCATTTTATAAGACCTAAGGAATTCATCCTTAAAGGTTTTACCCATTTGAAAAGAAGCGAGCAATATGGAGTCTGATGAGTTGGAGTAGAATCAAAACGAGTAGTAATTTTTAGTATGTCTTTCTTGGATGCAACTTTTAATAAAGCAAGACTACTCCAACAACAAGAAAAGACATTGATGTTGATATTAACCATCAACAAAGACAGAAAACAGCTTCTTGTGGGAACAACTTATAGTTGATTGACCTTGCCAATGAATGGAAAATCAATGGTGTTGCTTCAGTGAGGGAGAGGAAATGATCAAGTGAGGTGTGAGGAATGAAGGCGATAATAAATATTTTCTGCATTTCACCACTTCAATGTAATCAACATGTATTAAGGACCAATTATATGCCTGTGTTGGGGACAATTCCAAGATAAGAAGGCACAGTCTTTGTCCTCAAGAAAGGCAAGATCTAAGGTACAGGAGAAGAAGGGTAGGCACACATAGCTATGTTACAATTAGAAAAGTCAACTATAACAGAAAAGTATAAACAAATGCCAAAGTAATCGAGAGAGAGATGAGACAGAGACAGACAGAGACAGAGACAAGGAGGACTTCTAGTGAGGGTGAGATTAGAAACATGGCTTCATGGGAAAAAACTTCATTTCTTAAAGTAAGGTTAGACTGTATAAAAATAAAAAACATCCAATTGATAAGCAGGCCTTCTATGCATTTATCTAAATCATACATTTTGGGGTTTAGAAACAATAAATTAACTGTTGTATTCCAAATGTGCTATCCTTGTTGAGCAGCCAAATAGGAGAATACTAGGAGAGAATGTGGTTATTAAGGGCTTGGGGGGTTGTTTCTGTTACTAAGGAGAATGATCTTTTGACTTCAAAGAACAGAATAAAAATGGCTAATACAGAGTTGATACTCTGATATGATCTCATTGGCCATAGTATTCAACTCAGTGATGGATACTGAAACTCATCCATGCCAGACTGTCTATAAGACTATTTCCTCCCCTATGTGCATCAGAAGGGATCCACCCAATGTGCTAGGGGCTTTCCTCTCTTTCCTGATATCACAATTACAAATGGGATGCACAGGCTGTTCAATGTGTATCCCTTTCTATCTTTTTTTAATCACACATTTCTTTAATGAAATATTGTTTCTCCTGTTTTCTTTTTAGAAATGTGTCACAGCCTCCTCATGCCAACCATATACCATCTCCATTGTCTTTTAGATGATTCTCAACCTTAGTTCGTCTGAGACAAGAATGTTTCAAGCCAGACAGTATCACGAGAAATATAGTAGTATCAACCAAGTAGTTGATACTCAAGATAAACAGAAAGATAGTAAGAGAACATCTGGTTGGCAATAATGAATTCAATCACCAGGCCCAGAAGTACTACATACTATAAAGTATTGAAAGAAATGTCATATGTGACTTGAGCCACCGTCAGAGATCTTGGCAAGATCAGCAAGAAAAGAACATCTCAGTTTTCAAAGAAGAGATTCTAATGAATAACATGGAAATAGGTTTTGAACAATGATACATGTATAAACCAGTGGAATTGCTTGTCAGCTCCAGGAGTCGGAGGGAAGGGGGGGTGGAAAAGAACATGAATCATGTAACCATAGAAAACTATCTAAATAAATAATTTTTAAAAAGAAGAGATTCTAAACTATACACTACTGAGATACACTTTATTTCCTTTTAAAATTCTAGGACTTAACATGAAGGGGATGGTTAGTAAACATGTAGAAAGCAAATTTAATTACAAAGAACCAATATGGCTTCATCAAAACCAGGCCATTCCTTACTAATCTAATATGGGTTTTTCTCAAAGCTAATTCTTGTACATATTAATTACTTAGATTTTAGTAAATTGTTTAGCCATGTTTCTCATGCTATTCTTTATAACCAATGGAAAGGGATGCTCTAGGCCAGAGGTATCAAACTCATGGTCTGCAACCCAAAAGCCTCAAATGTTTTCAATGTAATTGGGAAATATTTAACAGAATAAAAATATAGTACAACATAAATAAATCAACATGTAGCCTGCAGGGGACAGCTTCTATTTGTTTGATACCACAGATTTAGAAAATAGTAGTAAGGCAAATATGGAACTGGTTAAATGGCCAGATCCAAAGGATAGTCATTTATGGATTAATATAAATTTGGAAGGCTTCTGATGAAGTGTCCCAGGGATCTGTGCATGGCCTTTTATCATCTTATCTATTACTTGGGTAAAGGCCAATTTATCAAATCTGCACATAGAGCTAGGAAAGATAGCTAACAGCATAGATGCAAGAGTCAGGATGACAAAGGATCTCAACAACCTAGAAGATAGAGTCAAATCTAAAGAGATTAATTTCATTCCTATTTTATTTTAAGTATTATACTTGGGTTCAAAAAATCAATTTCAAAAACAGAAGATAGGAGAGATGTGGCTAGTCAGCAGTTTGTCTGAAAAAGATCTGGAAGTCTTTGTGGACTGCAAGCTCATTAGGAAGCAATGCTATTTGGCAGCAAAGAAAGCTGATGGAGTTCTAGGGAGAATTAAGAGAAACTGACTGTCAAGGACAAGGGAGGGAAGAGTCCCTTTGCATTGTTGCCTGGTCATATCACATCAATAATATTATGTTCATTTTAGGAAACCTCACTTTTAGAAGGTTACAAGCAACATGAGAGCAAAGTTCAGTCTTTCCAGTCATACCTGACTCCTTCATGACTCCATTCAGGGTTTTCTTAGCAGAAATACTGGAGTGGTTTGCCATTTCCTTCTCCAGCTCATTTTATAAATGAGGAAACTGAAGCAAACTGGGTCAAGTGACTTGCCCAGGGTCATACAGCTGAAAAGTATCTGAGGCCAGATCTGATCAGGAAGATGAATCTTCTTTCACCACCTAGCTGTCCCACAGATGGCAGATGAAGGTGTATGATTAGGCTGGTTGAAAGTCTGGAGGTCATGAGGAGCTTTATGAAAAATGTAGATACTAAACTCAAAAAAGAGATGACTTATTGGGGCATGATAGCTGTATTCCAGCATGTGAAGAACTACCTGATGAAAAGGAGATTAAATTGATTCTGTTTTGACCCCAAAGGGCAGAATTAAGAACTACCAGGTAGAATTTACCAGTGAGGCAAATTTAGGCCTAATAGAAGGAGAAAACTCCTTAACTGGTTCTAGTTATTCAAAAGTGATAAAAGCTGGGACAAATTGTGGTCTATGATGGTGATGGAATATTATTGTGCTGTAAGGAATGAGGAACAGGATGATTTCAGAAAGCAGCGGAAAGACCTTCATGAACTGAAGCAGAGTGAAATAAACAGAACCAGAAAAACATTGTATACAGTAACAACAATATTGTGGAATGATCAACTGTCATAGACTTGGCTATTATCAGCAATACAACAATCCAGGATAATTCTGAGGGACTTTTGAAAAAGAATGCTATCCACCTCCAGAGGAAGAAGTGTGGGAGTCATAATGCAGATGAAAATATATGATTTATCAATTGTTTATATGGGTTTATGTTTTGGAGTTTTGGTTTTATAAGATTACTCGCTTAAAAAACAAACAATATAGAAACATATTTTACATGATAATGCATGTATAACCCAGACTGAATCACCTGCCAGCACAAGGAGGGAAAAGGGAAGGGAGGGAAGGAGATGTTTGATCATATAACTTAGGAAAACTTGTATGCGAATTTATTACATGTAATTGGTAAAAAATGATATGTAAATATGTAAAATATATTTTAAAAGTGATAAAAGGTGCCCTAGGAAGTAGTGAGTTCCCCATCACTTGACATTTTCTAATAAAGACTAGATGATCTCCTAAGACAGTTATATTGTTGGGTAGAGACTGGGCAAAATGGCCTCTGGGTTCCCTTTCAATTCTGACATTCTGTTACTCCATAATTTCCTGAACCCATGCTGTCTTCCCTTTGTATACTATAGGCTTCATACAGTATTTGTTCATACTTTCTGCCCCTCTATACTTGTTTCTTCTGTATTAACAAATTAAAAGTGGTTAGCACTCACTGAGCAAAAATCTCACGGTTCTTCATTTATTTCATTTCCAGCTGGAATTACCACACAAAGTATACTAACTGATGAAATCAATAACCTTTAAACCCCATTAAATTTATGTGCCAACATCTCTAGTATCTTCCAGAACAGGGCACTAAGATTTGGGCCTTTGGATGCAGTCACTACTATGGTCTGAATAAAGCAAGGAGAGAGCTTCTAGCACACAAGGGTAAAAAATGTTCCACCCTGAACAATTCCCACCAGTCATATGTACAGACTTCTCATTAGGCTTCCTTATGTAATGCTCTAGGCAAGACAATATTCGGAAAGGCAAGGGTGGATGATGGCACATAAATACCCAGACTGGAGAAGACTAGGAAGTGTGCTAAATGAAAAAATGGTGCAAGACCGCTAACATCAACCCTGTAGAGAAACACAAACACACATGCTACACGGGCTTATTAATCGCCCACATCACTTTCACACAAAGAGGAACAGATCAACTTTGTGATCCTTACTGTATGATGCCTCTGTCACCAACTTCTCAGGTCTGAGGACAAAGAAATGCTGATTGAAGCTATAAAATCTGGGACGGAAGCTCTATTGCCCAACACCAGTAATTATGACAGACTCTCAAGTATATCTAAGAGGTCTTTCCATTGGTTAGGTTCATCCTTTCCCATTCATTTCAAATCAATGCCAAGTCATCATCTCAGATACAAGAGTCATTAATGTCCTGTTGGCAAATCAGAAAAGGTAGAGCAGCTGGGCCATGAAGGGTGGGAAGAAACCAGCTATAGTCCACATTCCTGGGGAGGGCACTAGCCTCCTGACCACAGTGAGACTGCCTTCTGCCAGCACAACAGGAGCAGGGAGAGGCAAGGGCTCCACGGCTTATATTTGGAAACTAGCTATCATATTATATTCACCGTGCCAGAGGGCTGAGGGTGAAAGGAAGAACATCTGGGAAAATAGGGGGACAGTATGAAAGAGAGGAAAGACCATTGGATTTGGGGACAGAGGACCTGGGTTCAAATCCAACTTTGCCACTTAGTGCCTGTGTGACCTGGGGAAGCCATATCCCTTCTTTGGGCCTTAGTTAACTCAAAAATGAGGAGGTCAGACAAGATGGACTCTAAGTCCTACAGTCCTAAGATTTCACTGATCACTGTGGAGCATCACACAATTGATGCTGCTAGATTCCAGGATCTGGGATAAAGAGTGGAGGTTTCTAGAATCTGTCCATACTGTCCAAGGTCCGGGCATGCACTATTCCACCGAAGAGTCATCTGTGATGAGTTCCTGGCATAGGGTCAGCATACAGTGGAATTCATTTTGTGTATATGACTGCTCAGGTCTCTTCTACCTCTCAAATTCTATGATCCCATTAAAAGCTGGGTCCCAAATTCATATTTTCTAAGCTCCCATCCAATCCCTCTAGCCCCATCCTCCCCCACCCAAATATACACTCTCTACCCAAGGCATGGATATGAAGACATTAGCCTTAGCAGTTTTCCCTCTTCTTAACTAGCCTCAAAATGAATGCAAGAGGATAATAAAGGGCAGCTTCTGGGTGAGGTAATAACTTGCCCAGATAAGTTACTCCAAATATATCCCTCAATATTTGTATTTGGCCCATATTCTGCCATTCTATTAGAAAAGGCCCTTCACCCGAGCCATCCAGAATATGTATCCGAAACAGATCCAGTTCAGATATAGCTTACAATTTTGCCAAGGTCACATAAAGGTCCTTGCCAAAGCCTATAATCCACATGCTTTTAATACATCATTAACTTATCCGGATTCTTCTCTCATTCCTATCTCTAAAGTAGTGGCTCATCCAGGGCCTCCTCATCCCTCCCCCAAAGTGGAACAAACTATCTTGCCCGGCTTCTCCTGTTCCTCATAGTGGGGGCTTACAAAGGTTTTATAAAAATTAATCTCTTTCTCTCAGTTTAAAAATCAGTCCTCTCAAACTTGCTGTCCTCTCTGCAGTAATCTGTAGTGGATGGCATGTCTCCCAATTATTTCACACTATTACCTTGAAATCTTTCTCCTCTCCTGATTTCTTCCCAATGACATGTTTTAAGGGATATGTTCCTTTCCCGTTTGCTCTCCTTACCCTTGTTAGCATTCAATTCCATGGTGGAATTAGCTATCCTTTTTCCCATTCTGCTTACATCTATGCATACTAGTAATAGTCATTCGATTCACTGTCATCTTAGCATACAACTATTACTTCCTTTCAGTCCATTGTCCAGCATTTTTCAGGAATTTGAAACAGGTCTTCAGGTACAGCCGGGAGGATTCAGTCATAGAAGGAAGAACCTCTGGACCTTGGAGTAATTTCAACACTAGAAGAGGCTACCCCATTTTCTCATTTGGGAAATGAGGGGTTTCCTCCAATTCCAAATCCCAGTAGCCTAAGAAAGGAGAGAGAAGCTCCATCCTTAGAAATCTTTGAATACTAAACACACAGCCAACTCCTTTTTGGGGGTTAGGAGTTGGACATCCTAGGAAGAGGAATAGTCGGATCAGTTAATGGTCAACCATGATTTCTTAAGTTCTGCCCAGGTGCCAGGCACTTTGCAAAGTTCTGGGGACAGAGAAAAAGGCAAAAACCTGGTCCCTTACCTTAGAATTCACATTCCAATGGGAGAGAAAATATGGTAATAACTACATCTGAGACCTCTCTAGCACAGAGGGAAAGCAGTTGGGGTACAGTGCCTCAAAAGGCTTCCTGGAGAAGTTGGGATGGGAGCTGAGTCTAGAAGTTGGGGGAGCAAGAAAGTCAAAGTGAGGAGGGTGAGCTGTCCAGGTATGAGAAGCAGTCCAAAAAAGTACATAGTAGAGAGATGGAGTGCTGTATGTGAAGGACCATACTAAGACGAAAGTTACTGGATTGTAGAGTCTTAAAGTGTAAGAAGACTGGAAAGACAGGAAGTAGCCAGGTTGTGAAAGGCTTCAAAAAAGGAAATAGAGGGAACAGCTAGGTGGCTAGAGAGCCAGGCCTGGACACAGAAGGTCCTGAGTTTAAATCTGACCTTCTAAGCTCTGTGACTCTGGGCAAGTCACAACCTCAGTTGCCTAGCCCTTCCACTCTTCCAACTTGGAACTGAAACTTAGTATTGATTCTAAGAATAAGGTACGGGTTTACAAAAAAAATTAAAATAAATTTTTAAAAATCCCAGAGGATCTTCTATTTGATCCTGGAGGTCATTGGAAGCCACTGGAATTTACCAAGATGAAACAATCAGACCTGTGCTTTGAGAAGATGACTGGCAGCTGATTGGAGGACAGAAAGGGGTGGGGAGAGACTTGAAGAAAGAGATCAATTAGGAAATGAGTGCCATAGTCTAGCTGAGAAGTAATGAAGGCCTGCACTGGTGTGGTGGCTATGAGATGGAAAGAATGGAATATAATCACTAGAGATGTAATGGAGGAAGCAATCACCAAATCATTCACCAAACATGTAAACACTTCTTAGTATGAATACTCCAAGTACAAAGTGATGGAGGCTTGCACCAGGGTGTGGTGGCTGTGTAAGTCAAAAGATGGATGCAGTAAAAAGAGAGTGGCTAAATCTGGAGGTAGAGGACCTAGGGACCTCACTGGGCTGCAAGTTCAACACAAATTGGCAATATAATACAATAACCAGAAAATCTAATGCAATCTTGGGCTGCCTTGAGAAGCAGAATTTCCAGGAGTAAGAAAGTGCCAATCCACTTGCATGAGGCTCTTGTGCTCAGTTCTGAGCACTACACTTTAAGCAATATGTTGGGAGGTAAGATTGTTTCAAAGGAGGGCAACCAGAATGGTGAAAGACCTAGAGCCCCATGTCACATGACAATTGGTTGAAGCAAATGAGAGTGTTTAGCCTAAAAAAGAAAAGATTGGTGGAGGTGGTCCAAGTATTTAAAGGGTTGTCCAATGGAAAAAGAATGGACTTATTATGTTTAGCCCGAGGAAATAGAATCAGGAATAAAGGGGAGATATTACAAAGAGGCAGATTTAGATTTAATATCAGAAACAACTCCCTAAAAACAAGAGCTGTCTGAAAGTAAAATGAGTTGTCTTGAGAGTTCGCCCTCCTTGAAAGTCTTTCAGGAAAAGGTTAGATGACCCTTGGTCAGATATGTTGTAGAGGTGATTTCTTTGGGGTATGGTTCCGAGTAGGTGGCTACTGAGTTCTCTTCCAATTCTCAAAATTCTGAGAGTCTGCGAATTAGGTGCTTCTGAAAGGCAGAAAGTACTGGGCCTGTAATCAGGAAGACCTGAGTTCAAATCCAGTATTAAATACTCTCTGGTTGTGTAACTCTGGGCAAGTCATTTAATCTCTGAATGTCTCTGTTTCCTCATCTGTAAAATAGGGATAATAATAGCACTTAGCACAGGGCCTGTCACATAGCAAAAGCTATACAAATGTTAGCTACTACTAAATCTTGGTCCTATGTGACCCTAGGCAAGTCACTTAACCTCTCTAGACCTCTGTTTTCTCATCTGAATAATGAAAGAGTTGGACTAAATCAATTCAAAGGTTTCTTCCAGATTTGTATTTATAATTCCAGGAACCTCCTAATACTATAGATTCTTTTTTTTTATTTGGAAAATTTTATTTAATTAATTTAGAATATTATTCCATGGTTACACGATTCATGTTCTTTCTCTCCCCTCCCATAGCCAACATGCAATTCCACTGGAATACCATATATTCTTGGAGGTGAAACAATATCTTCAACTTAAACACATTCAGGATGACATCAAATTTTAGAATGACAAATCCAGGATGAAATTGTCTCCAAACTAAACCAGCAGGTTTTTAATCCCTCCTAAGACTTGATAGCAGATATAATTTCATGAGATCTTTACAAGTATGAAAAGCTGGCCCTCTTTTTCCTCCTTTCTCTGAAGGAATTTTCCAGGTTGGTTGGCTCTAGGAAGGCCCAACAAAGATTTACCAAGTCTTTACTGGTCTCCTTGTGCTTCATTGGCTTACTGGCTGGAACTAGTCACTAAGCGCATTTGTTTTACTTTTATGAGTCAATAGCTAAAATGGTTTGGTGTAAAGATCCAGGCAAGATTTCCCCATTGTCAGGGAACTAAGTGGCTCTTGGAATTTTAAAAGCCTGGCAAGCAACTAATTACTTCTAATCAGCTGCCAAATGGCTGTGAGTATCTGGCAGATCCTCCCAAATGGGCATTTTGCCAAGGAAAAGCAGAAAGGGCAGGATGGAACCAGAGAAAGAAGAGAGGTAGAAAGCAGCAAGAGCATGGTACAGCAACATGCCATCTTCAGAGAAGGGAGCCTTGCTCACAATAACCTTGTGGGGTAGGTAGTACAAGTATTGGGGTTTTCATTTTTACAAATGAGCAAAAGGTCATTAAAAGGGATGAAATTACTCATCCAAGGTCACACAGCTGTTGTCAGAGGCAAGACTCATTCCCCATTGTCAATACTTTCCCCCTAGGATTTAGAGCAGAGTCAATGAAGGGCTGCAGTTTGGGGGATTCCAATCTAAGAGACAGTCAGTCCCCTGGAGGAGAATCCGTGTGTGTGTGTGTGTGTGTGTGTGTGTGTGTGTGTGTGTGTGTGTGTGTGAGAGAGAGAGAGAGAGAGAGAGAGAGAGAGAGAGAGAGAGAGAGAGAGAGAGAGAGAGTATTTTTCTCCCTTTCTCCTTCCCCAGGATCCACCCTGTGATCAGAGAAACCAGATCAGCAGAAGACAATGCCTCCAGAGAGAACAGAGAAACCTCAAGAACAGATGCAGAGAAACAGATATGAGCAGAATCCCATGAAGATTCTACAAAGCAAAAATGAGATTTCTGTACCAGGAGTTGTGAGGAAAGGCAGTTTCAGGAAGCACAACCCCCTCCAAACTAAAAGAAGAACTAGCTAAGCACTCTCTAAAGGCTCAGACCATCAAGAACGTAGCAGAGAGCTATGCCTAAAGGGAACTTCACAAGAAATCTATGAAGGGGTAAAGGACTTCTAATATTAGGATGTCAATGGGTTAATCAATACTGGACAGCACACTAAATATGGACACATCAGTAATAATTCAAGCCCCTCAAAATTACCCCTAGAACACTACAAGTAACAGTAATCATCTACCTTCTGGGGCATCAATCCTACTAATCAAGAGGGGGTGATATGTGGCAGTGATGGCAAACCTATTAGAGATGGAGTGTCAGACCCCACCCCCACTCTACGCTCCAGACCAGGTGCTAGGCCCACCCCCCCAAGACCAAGTGCTGTGCCCCTCCCCCCACCACATCCTGGGTATACCCTGCACCCTCCCTTACCCCAAACAGGGAAGGAAGGAAGTGCTTCCATTGGGTGGCTAGACAGAGGGGGTGAGTGAAGTAAGGAATGTCCTCAGTAAGTGTATGGAGGGGGAGGGGAGTGGCCCAAGCACTCTGCTTCCATCCAGCTCTGCCACCTGTGAGCCGCCCACCTATGTGCTTCCATTGGGCTGCTGGGCAGAGGGGGGGGATGTGAAAAAATGGAAGGCAGCAACTCCACCCAAGTCCCTCTGTCTTTCTATAACCAACTTTAGGGGTGGGAAAGGAGGGTGGTCAAGTGCCTACAGAGAGCACTCTGCATGCCATCTTTGGCACCTGTACCATAGGTTTGCCATCACTGATATATAGTGTTAGAAGAGTTGTAGAAAGATGAGCACACTAATACACTGTTGTTTGATATGTAAATAAGAACAACTATCTCAGAAAGCAATATTATATTATATAAAGAGTGACTAAAGAGATTATACTGTTGGGTATATATTCCAAGTATATCAAATGCAAAAAGAAAGGCCTCCTATACATTAAAATATTTATAATAGTACTTTATATAAAGTAGCAAAAGTCTGGATACAAAGTAAATGGACATCTACTGGAGGATGTCTAAACAAGCTGTGGAACAAAATTGCAATGGATTAATCACAGGAAGACATTAAATGATACAAAGCAAAGTAATCAGAATGAGAAAAACAATATACACAATAACTACAATAAAAATGAAAAGAATAAAAAAAATCAGTTGAAAGTAAATGCTCTGAATTTATAATGACAAAGCTTGACTCCAAAGAATTTATATCAGAAGGCAAACATTCTCCATGCACAATCCATATAACAGACTCTTTAGATTCAGAGGACTATGGGTACAGAACACTGTATATGATGTCAGATTTTTTTTCTGATGTGTTGACCTTCATATGTTGGTTTTTTCTTTCCACTTTAAAAATATGGTTTTGTTCTTCTGGTGGGGAGGGACAAGGGATATTTTGGAAAATGTAGATGATATAAAAACAAAGGATTAAAAATCAATTTTTTAAAAAAAACAAACTATTTTAATGCAAAAAGCAAAGTTACTTGCTATAAGGAAGAATAGATTAGGAATCTAGAGATCAGAATTCTGTTTGCCTTACTGTCTTACTCCCTAAAAAAACTTGCTTTGGATCATTTTTAAAATTTCAATGCATTTTAATTTGTTGCATGACTCACAAAAGGTGATTTTTAAAGTGATTTTTCCATCATTGTGTTTTAGAAACTTCAATCAAACTTTAATTTGATACTTGCTTTTTGTCTCAAGTTTGTAGGTCATAACAAGGATGTGTGCAGTATATATGGCTGTGGACATGACAGAGAGAGAAATAAAAACATTAGACATGAAAGACAGAGTCAAAGAGAAGGAAGAGAAAGAAAAAGGAGAGAGAGAGAGAGAGAGAGAGAGGGAAAGAGGGAGAGAAAAAGAAAGAGGGAAGGAGGGAGGGGAAGGAAGGAAGGAAGGAAGGAAGGAAGGAAGGAAGGAAGGAAGGAAGGAAGGAAGGAAGGAAGGAAGGAAGGAAGGAAGGAAGGAAGGAAGGAAGGAAGGAAGGAAGGAAGGAAGGAAGGAAGGAAGGAAGGAAGGAAGGAAGGAAGGAAGGAAGGAAGGAAGGAAGGAAGGAAGGAAGGAAGGAAGGAAGGAAGGAAGGAAGGAAGGAAGGAAGGAAGGAAGGAAGGAAGGAAGAAAGAAAGAAAGAAAGAAAGAAAGAAAGAAAGAAAGAAAGAAAGAAAGAAAGAAAGAAAGAAAGAAAGAAAGAAAGAAAGAAAGAAAGAAAGAAAGAAAGAAAGAAAGAAAGAAAGAAAGAAAGAAAGAAAGAAAGACAGACTCAGGTTGAAAGTAATTTCACAGGTCATCTGGTATAATTTGAACAAACTTGGCTGGGGTAGGGACATAATAGCTGTCTTTCAAGTAAAAAACAAGTAGTCATCCTGCCTCCACTTGAAGTGCTCCAGTGAAAGATTCTCCTACCTCACAGATAATCCATTCAACTTTTAGAGAGAGCTGATTGTTAGCAAGTTTTTTTTTCTTTTTATTACACTGGTATCTGACATTATGCATCTTCTGTCTATCACTCCTTTTTCTGCCTTCCAAGGCCTGGCAAAATAAATGGAATTCTTCTTCCACATGATAGCACTTCAAATACTTGCCATAGGTTGGAGCTCCATTGATTATCCCACCCACTTAAAAGTAATTACTTCAGTTACTATTTGTAAGAACACTTCTTGACAGAATCAATCAGAAAGGATTGTATACCTTTGAATCCTTCAAAGCCATTCATTAGGGACTTGGTCATACCCTAAGGAATTTGTATAAAAGGGAGGGAAGAGTTGTCTCAGGACCAGATAGAGATTCTATAGGCTGGAAGACCAGAGGAAGGAATAGGTGTATACAGAGTCCCAACAACTAGCAGCCTTAGAGCAACCATCAAAAGGAAAAAGAGAAGGGAGAAAGAATGGAAATAAGCATTTATCAAATGCCTACTATGTGCTAGGAACTGTGCTAAGTGCTTTACAATTATCTCATTTGATCTTTACAACAACTCTGGAAGGCAGGTGTTATTAATATCCCCATCTTACAGTTGAAGCCACTGAAGCAGAAAGACTTGAAATGACTGTCACACAGCTAGCAAGTGCCTGAGGACCACATTTGAACTCAGGTCTTCCTGATTTCCCTATGCTGGTAAACCCATGGCATGTGTACAACATGTGCTGGAGAGGACTGCTCTGTTCCCTCTCTCCACAGTGCCTGAGGACATTTTTCACATGCCCTGCCCCTCTGCCCAACAGTCCAATGTGAGCACTTCATCTTTCCCCTGTCTGAGGTAAAGGGAGGGGGGGGGGTGGCTCACAGGCAGCTTAAGGGTGAAGTTTGGGCACATGATCTCTAAAAGGTTTGCCAACACCGCATCTAGGCCAAGCACTCTAGCCAATGCAGTTCCATCTAGCTGCCACTAATGGAAATGTGAAAGAGAGCCATCAACCCTACAGGCATCTTGGAGCAGAAGACCACCAGCTTGTGCTACCAGTGTACCCACCCATTCAATTACTGAGGAAGCTCCAGAAAAAACGGTCTGCTCTTTCCCCTTTTTACTCTCACTGGTGCCTGTCTATCCACAGGCAGTATAATATAATCTGATATTTCATTGCTCAAATATTTCCAGCATACCTGAATTTGGCTTCAACCACAGGAAGGCTAGAGAGAGATAAAAATATAAGGTTAAGCAGAGAGTCCAATTTCTGTCTAAATGGTAAGAATTTTCCCAACTAGGGGCTCAGGATGATTGAAATTAAAATCATAATTTTTGACTTAAAATAAACTTCCAAGCACTAAAGAAGAAAAAACATGAGTACTTTAGGAGAAATTCTGTTACTCCCAGGCTTAAAATGAACTCATTATTTGAACAGATTGTTACATTTTACAACAGGTATCATGTCCCTCCTTTGTCTTCTGTTCTACAAGTGAAATAGCCCCAGTTCTCCCAAATTATCTTTGATTATCTTAGTTCCCTTTGAGACTGTTAACCTCTTGAGGGGAGGGACTATCCTTGATTTTTTTTCTAATATGCAGAATGTTGCCACCAGGCACACAACTTTAGTTCAGTATAATCTGCCATTTTAATTGGAATGCCACATTAAAGAAGAATGACCATTGTCCCAAGCCCCCAAATAAGCTTTTCCAGCTAAGTACAATCCAGTGTGCCTCTTAGTAATTATTCCTATACAGTAAGTTAGCTGCCATCCCTGGTTTCAAAAAGTACTTTGAGACAGAAGGATTAAAAAAAGGTCAGTGTTTATTATGAAGCAGGATTAGCTCAGCTAAGAAAACTTGGAATCTGGAGTACAATTTACTGAGGTGGCATTTATGGTCATTGGGAGATCAGATTAGCCCCTGAAGCAGGGATAGAGAACCTAAAGGAGATCTGGATGCCAGAAATGAGAAAGCTACATAAGCCTATTAGTAGAGCTATATGAAATGGTCATCAGGACATAGCATGGGCCCTAAAGCATGCTTAGGAGTCATTCTGTACTTGTCTCTACCATTCTGCTGTGAATTCTGTCTATTATGAAACTTTGAGGCAAACTGGTAGAACGATGAGAACACTATCAACTTGGAGCCACATTTGAATTCAATTTCTCACTCTGACACATTAGCTGTGTGACCTCAACCAAGTCACTACTTCTCTGAATGTCATTTTCTTCGTCTATAAAATGAGAATATGTTTACTACTTACCTTGCAAAGTTATGATGAAGAATGAGCTTTAAAGTACCTTAAAACACTAGTACAAATTGTTATTTTTTTAATCTCCTGACCATATGTGATTTGAAAGTTCAGTTGGGATGAATAAGATGACTTTTAATAGTGCTACCTGTTTTCAAAAAACTCAACTATCCTAGTTCAGAACAGGGCAGGTAGGACTAAAGTCCTAAACAGATGAATTACTATTTTGGGGGTTGTCTTAAATATATATATGTGTGTGTGTATATATGTATATATCCTTTCCATAGATGTAGCCCTACCTCTGATGATTTTTCTTTACTTTTTAAATTTATTCTGTAATGAACAAAAATTGAGGAAGGAAAGAGAAAAGGGAGGGAGGGAGGAAGGAAAGAAGGAAGGGAGGGAGGAAGGAACAAAGGAAGGAATGAAGGAAGGAAGGAGGGTGGGAGGGAGGGTGCTGGGAGCCATCAAAGACCACGCTGTTTGACATGGTCACATGTGGAAACTGGGGACTGCAAAGCAGCCCCCAGGAAGGATGGAAACATCCACAGAAACACCCCCCCAATGACTTTCCTTATTAACATCCCCTTATTATTGAAATTGCTATGATTATTATTCTTACTTAGCCCCAGGAAAAATAGATGAGAGCAACATGCTTGCAGGGTTAATACAGATGTCCCACTCCGTCCCCCCAGATTATTACCAGGAGATCCCACTTATAAAATTAAACTTAAAGATTCTTATATACCCACTTAGATAGGACCCTCTTTTCTAGGCATAAAAACTTCTGGCAAATCTGTGTCATGTTGATTCTACCCTCTGATCCTGCACTTAGCAACAATGCTTTGTTGACTATTTCCTTAGGCTTCGCATTGGTTGTTATGTTCTATGGAAACACGTATGTTGGGAACGAAATTGTGTGCCAAGTAGATGTGTGATCATGAGGGCATAAAATAAAGCCAAGCCTCATCCAAAGGGGGAGCAGTTTATCCTGTGAAACCTGTGCTGCAGGTTGAATAGAAAGCTGTGTACCATTCATCATTCTTCTGACACCGTCCCACCTCCAAGACCCCATCCCCTGTGGGAGGCTGTACCACCCCACAGCAGGAGGGAAGGAGTCAAGTAAAAGAAAAATCCTGTATAGACAAAAGTCAAAAAAACTGTCTCATTCTGTACCTTGAGTCCATCACATCTGTCAACTGTGTGATATGCTGCATCATCAGTCTTCTAGAATCACAGATGGCCATTCTATTGATCAAAGTTCTTAAACTAAAGTGTTCATTTTTACAGTATTGTCGTCATTGTCTAATTTGTTCTCCTTCACTCATCTCTGCTCTGGGAAGTATGGGAGCTTCCCAGGTTTCCTCATTTCTTATGGCACCATACTGTGGCATTCCATTTCATATACCACAATTTGTTCAGCTATTCCCCAAATGTTGGACATCATCTAAGTTTCCTGGTCATTTCTCATTCAGATGACCTTCCAATTTCTCTCTCAAACTACCAGAAGGCATATCATACTGAGTAGCATACTGTTTTCTTTATTGTCTTTTTGTACTGTACTTAACTTATGTGTAACAAACCATGTTTTATGGGATCCTGGTATTACATGTGAAATTGATGTAGGTTACAAGAGAACTTCAATACTAGCAATATTTAACCTTTTAAAAAACTAAATTGAGAATTGTGTTTCAAAAATTGCTATTTTTCAGTAGGAAAATGGACAACTTTCTCTTTTGGCTTCTAAATTTCTTGGGCATCCTCTCTCCCCTACTCTGCTTGTACTCACTGGATCTTTATCCTGGAGGTATTCAATAAGCCCACCCCCAACTCCCACCCCTAAGCACTTAGGGTTCTGCCCTCATATATATGTTAAGGTCCAAAACATTCTGTGGCCAAATAAATTTGGGGAATACTAGACTAGCAGGCACAAAGGCATTTGCAGCCTAACATCAAAATAACTTCAGGAATTTTGATACAAATATTTCCTTGGACTTGACACTCTCTGGCTTTGTTGGTTGATTGAAACCAAAAGGTTAATTTCTTTATATAAAGAATATCATTTATATTACTGATCTAACCTCAAAAAGCACACAACAGACATCACCTGCAAGGGCTCAGAATTGTGTCTTATCTTAAATAATAATACTATTATGGAGCTATAGCTGAAAGTATCTTACTTATGTTCACCATTGATACAGGTAGGCATGATTTACAATTTGGTGGAGTGTATGTAGTGCTAACAGACATAGAAATACAACCTTCAAGGTTATCCAAAGAATTAAGATACATTTAAAAGTCCTTCAGAGATACATTTGTTTTAGTCATTTTGGAGACTACACAGACCTCTCCTTTGTGCAAAGAAGTAACAATATCTCTAAAAATGTGACCCCTCTTGAGTCTACTAAACACACTGGTACTCTATGAAAATAAAGGATGAACAACTTATTTTAGCTAGTAGGTCATATTCAAAATATTAAACTCACCAGTACTAGGTAGACATTTACAGGTTCTTTTGTAGCTAGTCAGAGCATGTTCCCAAATCACAGAATCCTCTATTCTCAGAGTAGAAATGGAACTCAGAGGTCATTTACTGTAACCTTCACCTGAGCAGGAACCCAACAAATAGGTATCACACCTCTACTTGATGATATCCCATGATGAGAGAAGCCACTATCTCTCAAAGTAAACCATTCTACTTTGGGACAGTTCTAATTATTAGGAAGTCTTTCCTGTTAATGAGCAATATTTTGTCTCCTCATAACTTTAGTCTCTGGGTTTTGCTACCTGTGTGGCTGCTTTTTTTATAGGTTCGTTGTCTTTATCTATCCCTTTATGTGTGGGTATACTCCAAGGTACTGTCCTGAGTTTTCTTCTCTAATTGCTCAGTACTCTGTCCCTTACTGGTCTCAACAGCAACCAAGGTTTCAATTATCCCCTCTAGGTAGACAACTCAAAACTCTTTATATTCAGTCTCAATTTCTCTCCAGAATTCTAACCCTATATCAATAATCACCTGTTGGATATCTCTGACTATAAATCCCAAAGATATCCAGCATTTATAAAATACAGTTCATCTGCCACCATCACTACCAACCAACCAACTTCAACTTCATGGCTTAAAATACAAGAATAACAAGTTCTTTCCCAGGGAAAAAGTATATCTAACAGGGACTGGTAAAAAAAATATTTTCTTAGATTTTTAGAAATCTAGACAAGAAGATTTCAAAAGGAAAAGAGGAAGGATGCATATCATCCAAATTAGAGAATCCTAAAAAATTGCTATAATAAAGGAAGAAAAATAAGGGTAGAAAAATGTCCAGTAATTCACAGGACACAAAAAATCTCAGACTGAACTGAGACCAGAAATGTGTAGCAGGAACAATATCATAACCCCTTCCTCCAATGAGTTAGGCTAATATCATCTTCAAGTGTTCTTTGCTTTTGGAGAATTAAAGTTTTAGACTGTGTACATCATTTTCTAGTTCCCTGGGTATAAAGCATCTACAAGAAGTCCAGGTATTCTCTCTTACATTTAGGTGGTAGATCACAATAGAAAACTCTGGCAAGAGTTTAGACTCATCTAAATAATATTCAAGGTGTCCTCAATGCCTACCCTTATTGAATCCATCTCTTGCTATAACTTAGTCTATCTCCTATTAATAATTGTTGGATGCTCTCCAAAGGTCTCCTTTTGTTCTATTATTTGAAACGAAACTAACAGGAAACTTTCCAGAGTCAGGCCCAGCCTGAACACAAGGGAATTCAAAGACAAACAGGGTTTCTTTAGTTATATGGTAGTTAAAAGGGGATCAAATAAAAAATATGATCACTTCTAAGGAAAGACAATAGGTGATGGAGAAAAAACAGATTGATTTGTTTCTATTTTCTCTACTAAAGAACATAATGTTTGGGCTGGAAAAGACAGGAAAATGGGGATAATGAAAAATAGTAACCCAAATTAAGTAAGAGGATAATAAGGAAGGGAGTACTAGTTGCCTTTGATGAGTTTAAATCACCAAGACCAGATGAACTATATCCCAATGATGAGATGAGATTCATAGATGTGTTAGTAAGGTTTGATCAATGAAAAATTATGGAAAACAAGGAAGGGTCCCTAAGACTTGAGAAAAACTAAAAAAGGAAGAGAGGAGAATTTGAAAACTATATAATCAGAGCTGTCCCAAAGTGAAATGGACTACTTTCAGCAGAGTCTGAGAGGCCACTTGTAAGGAATACTGAGGGGGGAAGAGGGCCAGGGGCCTGCAGGATTCTTACACAGGCATGAGTTGGGATATATGTCCCTGAGCTCCCCTGCAGTTTTTAGATTCTCTACTTAGATCAAGCTCACATTTAAGCCCTGATAAATTTTTGCCTCATTAATTATTCTGCAGTATTCCTATTACGAATAGGCTGGCTCACACGTGACACCATTTGTAAATGGCCTGAAAGAAACAAAAGAATAAAAATTCAAGTTCATAGGGAAGATTCCTTTGAAGCAGAATTGGCAGCTACCTTTTGATATGAGGAATAAAGGAGCTTTTTTGACATTCAATAATTTAGGATGTTTTCATTCCATTTCACCCCCAAAGAACGACATGCTCATCATCCTCTTCTTCCTGTTCTCCTGTCTAATCAGCTATTGAACAAAAGCCACTTATCAGACTTCTTCCATCATCCACAATTCTGTGGCAGAAATCCAACTGTTCTCAGCACCTTAGACAACAAGACATCAGCATGTGCTTAAGGGCCAACCAACAATGGATTTAACAAAGGTAACAAAGGAAAAACCAAGTGCAGAAATGCCTTTTGTCCAGAACATGAAATGCAGTTGGATGGACAATCTATAGAATTCATCTTGGGCAGACACTGAAAAGGGACTCTAAGATAAATTCAGAATTGAACAAGGAAGAGAAAAGCAAAGTATAGTACCTTGGAGAAATTGCAAAATTATTTTAATGTCTCCAAACATCCCCATGAAACCAAAGCTCATTTTTAATAGACTCATCTTTCCAGGGTTGTTATGTAATTATAAAACATGAACAACAAAAGTCTCCAAAGAACTGAAAATGTCAAAGAGAAATGGAAAAGGTTCATAGTCAGTGTGAGTAAGCTACAATATATTATGGGTTGGAAATTATGCAGGAGAATTAGAGTAAAAGACATCAACAAAGAAATGTATGTTCCAAAAAGCAGATCGCACTCATTGACAGTCTGTTCAATCCACTGGTATCTTCTGATATCAAGAGTCGGCCTCCCAGGAAGACCAGTGAACACCCACATCAAACTAATGGGAAAACATTGATGAAAGGACCACAAGAAAAGGAGATATTCAGATTGTCCTCTGACTTTGGAATCATTTGGCCATCTTGCATTTAAACTCTATGATGGAAAAATATGGATAAGAAAAGGGGGGAACCAAGATGATAGAGAAGATATAGGGACCCATCTGATTTCTACCAAATTACCCTCCAAAAACTTATGATATAGTACCTCAAAATGAATTCTAGAGCAGCATAATACTAAAAAAGACAATGGTGAAGTAATTTTTCAGCCCAAAATAACTTAGAAGGCCAGCACAAGGGATCTAGTGCACAAGGGTGAAGGTAGAACAGAGCATACCAGGGAAGGCCCTACCAAGGCAACAGGCCTTTGGAGCAACTGAAACAGTGGTCAAAGCTTCTGGAGCTTTTAGCCACAGAGGTAAGTTGGGGGGGGGGGTCACCAGACAACTGCTCAGAAGGAAATTACAGGGATCCTTTTGATAGTTCTGGGTGCAAGACTCATTATATTGCCATTATATTGCCCATACACAGAACTAGATCACAGTAACTGGGTATAGTCACAGGATGAGGAGGAGCACAAACATATACCAGCACTTGCAGCAGATGACCCTGGTTACAGATCCAAAACTGAAAAGAGTGTTTGGGGTTAATCACAGACCAAATCACTGGCCAGGAGATTATTAAACAGACCTCATCTTATATCATGCACCTTGGAAAAACTGAAAGCAAATGAATCCCCAGAAGTGGCTCTAAAGACAGGTACACAAAGAACCTGAAGCTTGCTTGGAACAGTACTCCCTTCACCACAGTTACAGGGCCCGACTGTTTAACAGTTTTTTTAACCTAAAGAAAAAAAATTTGGGAAATGAGCAAACAAAAGAAACTTAACATGGAAAGTTATTTTGCTGACAGGGTAGACTTGAACTTACAAGAAGACAACAGTCAATAATGCTACATCCAAAGTCTCTAAGGCAAATATTAATTGCTTTCAAAACAAAAAAAATGGAGAAGCTCAAAAAAGATTTTTAAAAATCAAATAAGAGAGGTAGAAGAAAAAGTGGGAAAAGAAATGAGGGTGTCAACAACTTGGTAAAAGAGGCACAAAAATACTTAAGAAAATAATATTTAAAAAAACAGAATAGGCCAATTGGCAAAAGAGGCATAAATCCAAAGAAGAAAAGGATATTTTTAAAAAGCAGAATTGGCCAAGTGGAAAAGACATACAAAAATGAACTGAAGAGGAAAAAACTTATCAAAAGACAGAATTGACTCTCTGGAAAAAGAGGCACAAAAATTCCCTGAGGAAAAGAAATCTTTACAACATAGAATTGGTCAGATGGAAAAGTAGATACAAAAGGTCACAAGACATTTATCATGCCTTTAAAATTAGAATTGGGCAAATGGAAGCTAATGACTCCATGAAACATCAAGAAACAATTAAAGTCAAAAGAATAAAAAATTTGAAGAAAATGTGAAATATCTCCTTAGGAAAAAAAAAACAACTGGCCTGGAAAATAAATCCAGGAGAGATAATTTAAGAAGTATTGGACTAGGTGAAAGCCATCATCAAAAAATAACTTAGACATCATCTTTCAAGAAATCATCAGGGTCCCTGATATTCTTGCCTGATAGTATAGAACCAGAGTATAAAATAGAAAATGAAAGAATCTACCAATCATCTCCTGAAAGAGATTGCAAAAGGATAACTTCCAGGAATATTATAGTCAAATTCCAAAATTCCCAAGTCAAAGAGAAAATATTACAAGCAGCCAAAAATAAATAATTCAAATATATTGGAGACACAGTCAGGATAGCACAAGCTTCTATATTAAAGGATGAGAAGGCCTTGAATAGATTTTCCAGAGGGCAAAGGAGCTAGGAATTCAAGAATTACTTATTCAGAAAAAATGAGTATAATCCTTCAGGGGGAAAATGGGTATTCAATAAAATCAAGGACTTTCAAACATTCCTGATGAAAAGACCAGAGCTGAATGGAAAATCTGGCTCTCAAATACAAGACTCAAGAGAATCATAAAAAGGCAAACAAGAAAGAGAAATCAAGACATTCGATAAGGTTAAACTGTTTACATACCTAAATGGGAAGATGATTTTTGTAATGCCAAAGAACTTGGTCATTATTAAGACCATTAAAAAAAGTATACATAGATAGCAGGTGAGGGTATGAGTTGAATATGATGGTATAATATTAAAAAAAATTTTAAATTAAGGCACAAGAAAGAAGAATGCATTGGGAGGAGGGGGAAAGGAAAAATAGAATGGGGTAAATTACTGCACATAAAAGAAGCATGAAAGAGCATCCCCAGTGGAGGAGAAGATGGGAGAAATGAGAAAGGAAGCATGAACTGTAATCTCATCAGAATTGGCTCAAAGGGGAAAGAATATATACAATTAGTTGGGTATAGAAAGCTATCTTACCCTACAGGAAAATAGAAGGGGAAGGGAATAGGAGAAGTAGAGATGGGGCTGATGGTAAAGAGGGCAAATTGGGGGAGGGGTGGCAAAAAATTAAACAGAGATAAATAGAATGGAAATTAATACACAATAATCATAATGGTGCAAAAAAATTTACAAGTCTCTAATAAAGGCCTCATTTCTCAAATATATAAAGAAGCAAGTTGACTATATAAGCATACAAGTCATTTCCCATTTGATAGTCAAAGGACATGAACGGGCAGTTCTCAGACAAACTAATTAGAGCTCTCACAAAAAATGCTCTAAATCACTACAAATTAGAAAAATGAAAAGTAAGAGAACTCTGAGGTACCACTCCACACCTATCAGATTGGATATTATAACAGAAAATAAAAATGACAAAACTTGGAGGGGACATGGGAAATCTAGGATATGAATGCATTGTTGGAGGAGTTGTGAACTCATTCAATCATTCTGGAGAGGAATTTGGACCTATGTTCAAAGGGCTATAAAACAGTACACATACTCTTTGACCCAGCAATGCCATTACTAGGTTTGTATGCCAAAGAGATAAAAAACAAAAAGAGGAACAACCTAGATGTACAAAAATATGTAAGGCAACTCTTTTTAGGGGGGAAAGATTTGGAAAATGAGGGGATACTCATCAACTGGGGAGTGGCTGAATAAGTTATAATGTATAATTGTAATGGAGTGCTATTTGTGTGTAAGATATGACAAGCAGGAAGAGCTCAGAAAAACCTAGAAAGACTTACATGAACCAAAGCTGAGTGAAATAAGCAAAACCAGCAGAACACTGTACAGTGATAGAACTGTGAACAAATGTGAATAACAGCTCTTCTAAGCATTATATAAATCCAAAACTATCCCCAAGGATTCATAATAAAAAAAATGTCATCTACTTCCAAAAGGAAAGAACTGATTTTGAATCCAAACCAAAGCAAACCTTTTGGATTTTATTTTTTTCCTATTTGAGTTTCCTTCCACAAAAGGATTAATATGGAAAAATGTTTTACATAATTGCACCTTAGATCTATATGAGATTGCTTATTGTCTCAAGGGGGATGGGGCTTTGGGGAGGGAGGATAGGAGAAAATTTGAGACTTGATATTCTCTGAAAAATATTGGAAACTGCTTTTACATGTAATTGAGGAAAAGGGGATAAATAAAATGTCAAACAGTACATTTTTTTTAATGCCTACAAAGTTTTTGTGAACCTGGTCTCTTGGTACTTCAGGGCTAGCTTTCAAAGCATCTAAGAGCATCCTATTAGGTGGCCCAATGTTCTGCTCCCTTAAAACATTCTCCTTAAGAACAAGAAGCCATATAAGCTGTGGCTTGACTCAAATAATTCATATCAGACAGAATCAGATCTTGGACATTCAGCTTGTATATAGTGATTCCTGAAAAACTAACCCACAGGGCAAAGATTTGGAAAATGAGGGGGTGTCCATCAATTGGGGAATGGCTGAATAAATTGTGGCATATGATGGTGATGGAATACTCTTGTGCTCAAAGGAATGATGAACGGGAGGAATTCCATGGGAATTGGAAAGACCTCCAGGAATTGATGCAGAGTGAGAGGAGCAGAACCAGGAGAACATTGTACACAGAGACTGATACACTGTGGTACAATTGAATGTAATGGATGTCTCTACTAGAGCAATGCAATGATCCAGGACAATTCTGAGGGACTTATGAGAAAGAAAGAAATCCACATCCACAGAAAGAACTGTGGGAGCAGAAACCCAGAAGAAAATTGTATGATCGATCATGTAGTTCAATGGAAATAGGATTGGGGTTTTCATCTTAAAGGATTGTTCTACTGCAAATATGAATATAACATGGAGATAGGTTTTGAACACTGATACATATATAACCCAGTGGAACTGCTTGTCAGCTTCAGGAGGGGGGAGGGAAGAGTATGGTGCGCGGGGTGGGGGGGTGTCATGAAGCATGTAACCATGGAAAAATATTCTAAATAATTTTTTAAAACCTAACCCACAAATGCCAACCAAGACAAACATCCTCCAATACATCCCCCTCTTACACAGTTTCACATTCACATACACACACACACACACACACAAGCCAATACAAAGGAGATAAAGTAAAGATATCTATCATGGCAGCACCACCATTGTTGGAGTACTTAGCCTCTCCTTTCCTTCTGGGCATTCATTTAATCCTTTCATGGAATTCTTACCACAGCCACTGACCCTAACCCTCAGCTCCAACCCTGGTCTCCACAATCATCATTTTCCAACATAGTCTGTCTACTCCTTGATCCTTGCACAACTGCAATGAATAAATCAATCCCCTCTTAGTCACTCTGGTTAGCAGTGAGTGGAGTGGAAGGAGTTATCTTGGGTCATCTTAGTAATCAAATGAGATAAGATATTTAAATCGCTTTGTAAACTATAAAGCATTAAATAAAGACCAGCAAGTATTAGCACCTTCCTGTACTGATTATAGCACTTCTTCTATCCCTCTCCCGCTATTGTAGCCCAGTAGCATCACAATTTCTATATACATTCTTACACTTAGTACAGCTTTTCTATAAATTTTTAAACCCTCACCTTCTATATTAGTTCTTAATTCTAAGATAGGGGAGTGGTGAATGCTAGACAATCAGGGTTAAGTGACATGTCCAGGGTCACAAAGCTAGGAAGTATTTGAGGTCAAATTTGAATCCAGGGCCTTCTGACACCAGGCCTGGCACTCTATCCACTATGCTACCTAGCTGCCCCCTTTCTATCAATTTTAACATGCAACAGCATTTTAAATCAGTTACTGGACAAGATTGAAAACAAAAGGTAAAGACACACAGAAAGATAGAACCCTGGGAACAATAAATTGATGAGTCATCAATTACAATGTTAAAGTCTCTAGAAATAATGAAGAAAATAACTGTATAAGAATATCTTGCCAGTGACCTTTAAAAAAACCTCAATGGAGCATCTACAGCTCATTTTCAACATACTTAATACAAAGGGAAACTATTTTATTTAAATAAAATGAAAAAGGATAATTGTAAATTGGTTAGAGTGTGACATAAGACTGTAATAGAATATTTTTAAACCCTCACCTTCCGCCTTGGAATCAATACTGTGTATTGCCTCCAAGGCAGAAGAGTGGTAAGGACTAGGCAATGGGGGTTCAGGGACTTGCCCAGGGTCACACAGCTGGGAAGTGTCTGAGGCCAGATTTGAACCTGGGACCTCCCATCTCTAGGCCTGACTCTCAATCCACTGAGCCACCCAGCTGCTCCTTGAGAATGTAATAGAATATTACTTGTCCATAATTAGAGACCAAGATGTTCAGATGTTCAGAAACATGGGAAGAAGACAGGATCATGGATTTGAAGCTATTAGAGACCTTAGAGAGGTCAGTCCCCTCATTTTATTTATTTTTTTAAAAGTTTATTATGAACTTAAACACAAAATACAAAGCATATATAAAGAATAAAAGGAAAGAATTTTGTATATGAATCTCTGAAGTTGTTATATATTTTTTTATTTTAAAAATCTTTTAAAGCATGTCCAAATAAGAAAAGAGAAGCCGGAGAGTGGCTCAAAGTCACTCAGACTATAAAAAGCTGAGCTGGGATCTGACCCCTGGATCTTTGTCTCCCAAATCAGTGATCTTTTCCATATCCCATGCTTGTATGAAATGATCCAAAGTAAATTAAGAAATTACATGCAAACAAGTCACACCATCATTAGAATAATGGAAATAAGATGAAGCCAAGAACTATGTCATTATAACAGTGGATACTGGCCCTGGAGAAGTCTGATAGCTTTTGCTTCTATCATCTTGTTTGTTTGGGGGGAGCATTTCTTTTTTTTCAGAAGTGTATTCACAAAGGACCTAGATAAAACTAAAAAGGCACCAATAAACTCATATAAAGTAAAAGAAAAATCTTGTGTATACCAATCTTGTGTACACTGTCAACAAAACAAAAAACCTTTATCTTAAAGGTTTACTTTTGGATTCTAATATAAGTGATAATAGTGACAATCTTCATTTATACACTGCTTCAAGGTTGAAAAAACATTTTCTCCATAGCAATCTTGAAAACAGAAGGTAGTAGAATTATTAAGATCTCTACTTTACACATGAGGAAGCAGGCTCAGAGAAGTTAAACAACTTGCCTGGGGTCACACAGTATTTGCCACATATGAAGTACAAATGCAATTATCCTGATGACAAAGCCATAGGTTTTTTTTTATACCAGGCTTCTTTTCAAGCTATGATGGGAAAAGTAAATAGAATGCAAATTCTGTGCATGGCTTCCCTGACCTTAGACAAACAGGCAGCCACTCATGTGATAGACTTGGAAGAACTTTGAGAAGGATCTTATGTCTTCTTATATTCCTCCCTACAGACAGCAGCTGTGAGACATGGGAAAAGCCAACCTTTTGACAGTAGCCAGGGATTCTAAGAGATGGAGGAAAGAAGAAAGAGAGTATTCCAGACATGAGAGCCTGCATGTGCAAGAGCATGGAGGTGAGAGATTAAATCTCACATACTAGAAACTGAAAGTAGGGTTCAGTTTGGCCCTAAAGGAAGCAAAGACAGGTAAGTTTTTAGAGAGGGAAGAGAGATCTAGAACATGGGACATTTCTCAAATAAAATCCCAAAGTAGGCAAAGGAAGTACTAATCAAAGTGTAGAAGAGAGAGTGGGGCACTGAGAACAAGCATGATCAAAGGCAAGGAATGGAAGAGCCTTCTAAGGTTCTGGGCAGGAATAATTTAGATTTGGGGTTGACTTGCTTCTCATTAAGCTAGTACACTTGCCTTCTGGTGTCATAGTCGGGGCAGGACAATTACATTTGCCTAAGAGGGAGGAATTTAGAAAGTTCTCAATGTCACCTCAAAGGTTCTTCCACCCCCTTCAGCAACACCTCAGATGAATCTACACTAGGGGTGTCAAACTCAAATAGAAATTTGTACAGAGGGATCAGAGGACAACTAGGTGGGACAGTGGATAGAGAGCTGGGCCTGAAGTCAGGAAAGCCTGAGTTTAAATCTAGCCTCAGACACCTTATGACCCTGGGTTTAGTCACTTCACCCTCTTTGCCTCAGTTTCCTTATCTGGAAAACAAGCAGGAAAGGAAACCACTCCAGGATATCTGCCAAGAAGACACCAAATAAGGTCATGAAGAGTGGAGTATGCCTAAAACTTTTAAAAACCTGATCAAACAACAACCAACAGAGGGATTCCTGAAGCCTCATACTGATTTTGTTTTAAAATATAGTACCTATGTTTTACTTTAGTTTGTTAAATATTCCCCAGTGACACTGCAATCTGGTTTGAGTGGCACTCATGAGGCTTATGGGCCTCTAGGCCACACCACTTTCCTTTCCCCAGGTACAGATATCAGTAGTTATGACTGTACTGTCTTACTTGACCTCTACTGGTCAGGTCCCAAAAGCCATTGGAAAGAAGTCCTTTTGGTCTCTCTACCGCTATCACTATCAGCCTTTGTCTGCCCAGGCCTAGCCTTTTCCCTTCCCTGCAGCAGGGAGGAAGAGGCACCATTTCCTCCTAAGTGGCTACCAATAACCAGGAAAAAATTATTTGTCTATCTACCAAGGTAAGAGAGAAAATATATGGAGGGTGGCGGGGTTCGAGGTAAATGAAGATAAACTTTACCATTCTCTTTAGAGCCACCTCTGACACAATTACACAGTGATTTAGTCAAAAGAAATACCCAGAACAAAATGAGAAAAGTTTGTACCCAGATTCCGAGGTCCATGTTTCTGGAAGATTGACAGATGTCTCTTGATGCTCAAAAGCAAGTGCTTCCTGGGAATTTTTACTAAATTTGTTCTCCAGCTGTTTGCATCTCACCACCACTGTATCATGCAAACAGCTGCTGCTCACACCTCCTGTTTTTTCAACCTGGCACTGATTACTGACATATGAGGATCTCTAGTCTCCATGAACAGCTAATGTTCATACTCCTAGAGGCTCGTCTGTCAACACCTCTGCAGGCAAGGAAACCAGGAACCAAAGCTTGGGTGAGACTGGGGTCAAAATATTTTCACGGGAAGGAGGGAGGAGGAATCTATCCCTAAAATTATAGTTGGTGAGTTGGAAGTTAGTTGGAAAGTATGCCTCGATTTATACAAAAGGTCCATATTCAGATAACTTTGGAAAACTGTTTGGATAACTGTGTGGACACTACTCTGTTACAGGGAAGGCTAGAGACTGATCATTGGGAAATGACAGTGATGCTATTGTTTTTTAAAAACAGAATTAGTAAAATTTTCAATCACCAAAAACATCAATGTTAAAACAAAATGGAAGGTCTAAAAAGAAGCACAAAACAAGTGAAAATGAATATTATGAAAGTATAAGGTCCAGAGAAAGAAAGCTCCCCACAACCAACCCCCCTGCAGAGGTGGAGCCATGGGCCTCCCACTGTGGAACAGAGCCCACCATGTCAGGGCTGTTTTGTTGGTTGGATGAATGTTTTTCCTGTGTTGATTGGTTTTGCTATACTCTTTTTTCCCTCTGCTTCCTCTTTTTTCTTTTTTTTTTTAATTTAACAAAATCTTTGTTATAAGGGATGACTCCTGGGAGGGGGAGAGATTCAGAGAGGAGTTTAGGCAATGCAAAAAGAAAAGATATTCCCAAAATTCATTTAAAAAAGAAAGAACATGAAGCCCCAAAAATGGAAGGCTTAAGAGAGAAATTTAACTTGAAGATTACTGGGGAAATGAAGGCAAATGAGCTAGTGTCCATTTCTAGACTTCTTGAATTCCAAACATTCCTTGCATTTAAAGAGAGGTCAACCTGTTGTTTCCCACAGATTAAAGCTCGCCAATGAGAAACAGGGGTCTGATAAATGGGCAATGTCCCCTTTCTGCCTAAATACAAAAAGTGCCGCCTTCTCTTTGAACAAATGGCCTCTTAATGATAAGAACATTTTCAATGTGCTTGTTTGAAATGAATCACATCCCAGGGTTTCCATCTTTGCAAGTTCTTATCCTTCCATGAACCATTTACTGACTTTTTCAGTCATTTATAATTGTTGTTATATTCCCTACAGAATCAAAGAAGGAATGGGGAGGGGGTGTCCTAAAGTTCCCATAGGAGCTAGATTCCTTCTCCCCACCCCTTTAGCTCACATCTGAAAAACAAAAACCCACCCAGAGTCCTAGCATGGGCAGTGATTGAAAGGAAACAATACATTGCTAGACTATGGGACTTTGCTACTAGGAGACAGTAAGACTCGTTTTACTCCATTTTTTGCTTATAATTAAGCCAAACAATTGAAATGTACTACTCCCCCCCACAATTAAATCCTATTTGCCACCATTTTCCCTTCTCGAAATCCTTTCTTCATGTCAGTCCCAGCCTAATTAGACAGATGCCATGTTCATCCTTTCCTCAGAAACCTCTGAAGCTGCCTGTTGCCTCAAGTTTCTCTTTCTGGCCTTCCACAGTGTAGTGTCTATCACCCTAACTTCCCCACTAGGTCTCTTCTTCCTCCTTCCCAAGTACTCTGGGCTCCATAGGACCCTGCCTCCCCCCCTCCCTTCCAGCCCAAATATGTCCCCCTCTTTCCTGCCTCACCTTCCCTTGTGTTCACACTATTTTCTGTTTCTGGAATGATCTCCCCTCGGTTTTTGCCTACCACACCCCTCCTAGTTCTTGGAAGGCCAATTCTGACCCCACCAGCCCCTCATTCCAAGGATCCTTTCCTGATCCCAACCCTATCTGGGCTCTAACATGGCACTCTGTTTATACCTCTGATGTAATGGGAGGGACAGTATTTGTGCAATGCAAAGAAAGCTAGATCAGGAGCCTGAGGACCCATGTTTGACTCTCAGCTTTGCCACTTCCTACCTCTGTGGCCTGAGACAGGACAGTTAACCAGTTGATAAGCAGTTAAGTCTCTGCTATGTGCCAAAGAGGCAGCTGGGTGTTTAGAACACTGGACTTGGAATCAGGAAGACTCATCTTATGAGTTCAAATCTGCCTGTGAACACTTACTAGGTGTGTGACCCTGGGCAAGTCACTTTAACTCTGCCTCTGTTTCCTAATCTGGAAAATGTGTTGGAGTAGAAAATGGCAATTTCTAGTATGTTTGCTAAGAAAATCCCAAATGGGGTCACAAAGAGTTAGACACAAGTGAAAAAGAAACAATAAAAACTATGTGCCAAGGCACTGTGGCAAAAGACAGTTCCTGCCCTGAAGGAGTTCCCAATCTAATGGGGAAGACAACAGGCAAATAACTATGTACAAGCAAGATACAGACAGGAAAAACCGGAGAAAATTAGCAGAAAGAAGGCATTAGAATTCAGGGGGCCCAGGAAAGGCTTCCTGTAGAAGAGGAGATTTTAGTCGGGACTTGAAGGAAGCCAGGAGTGGGGGATGAGGAGGGAGAGAATTCCAGACATGGGAAGATAAAAGTGAAAATGCCCAGAGTCAGGAGATGGAGTTTCTTGTTTCAGGAACAGCAATGAGGCCAGTGTCACTGGATTGCAGAGTATGTGGGTGGGGGAGGGTATAAAGTATAAAAAGACAGGAAAGGAGGTTGGGGTGGTGGGAAGGGGGGCAGAGCATGATGGGCTGAAGGGCAAACAGAAGATTTTATATTTGATCCTGGTGATGATAAGAAGATACAAGTTTATTGAGAGTGCAGAGGGGTTGGTGTGAGAGGTGACACAGTCAGCCCCTTGATTTAGAAAATCACTCTAACGACTGAATGAAGGATTGCATGGCGTGGGGAGAGAGGTATGGCGGGGAGACCAACCAGCTGGTAACTAGAGATGTTACACGGGTAAAATCGACAGGCCTTGGCAAGAGATTGGATATGGGGAGAGGGAGAGTCAGGCTTCAAAGCTAACACTTAGGGTGTGATCTTGAGTGCCTGGGAAGATGGTAGTAATAAAGAAATGTAGGAAGAAGGGAGAGTTTGGAAGGAAAGATAGTGAGTGAGTTCAGTTTTGGGCAAAATGAGTTTAAGATAGTCAAGATTTCCAGTGCAAGATTTTCAGTAGGCAGCAGGAAATGTGAGAATACAGGTTAGCAGAGAGGTTACAGATGGATATGGAAATGTTACAATCATCAACACAGAGGTGACAATTGGATCCGTTGGACCTAATGAGATCATCAAGTGACAAAGTGTAAAGGGAAAGGGAGAGGGAGAGGGAGAGGGAGAGGGCCCAGGCAGAGCCCTGGGTAGCACCCACACTAAGTGGGTATGACCTGGAAGAGCTAGAAACGAGCAGAGAGAGGAAAGAGGGTCATGAAAATCTAGAAAGAAGAGACTAGCAACTCTCTTTCCCTCTCTGGACCTCAGTTTCTCCTTTGAAAAAAGGCCATGTTAAACAGTTCTATGACATTACAAAGGAACTTGATGAGACGCAAAATAAAGTATACAATGAAAAGTTGCCTTCTAGGGGTAAATTATAAAAAACAATTTGTTAAGATAAGCTGCTTTTTTGTGGTGGCAGGGAGTTTTTAACTTGAAACTTTTGTTTTTCCTTGGCTTACTCGGCTGTGCATGTGTGTTGTAAAACCATGGGATTTTAAAGCTAGAAGGACCTTGAAGATTATCTAGTCCAACATCCTCCCTTTAAAGATGGGGGAACTGAAGCTCAGAGACATCAGTTGGTTTGCCCAATGTCACCCAGGTGGTGGAAGCTAAGCCTAAGACCAGATCTCCTGTCTCTCAAGTCATTTCTTTCTACTATACCAGGCACTGCCCATTCTTTGACAGTCCTTGTGGTACATAGCATCAAGCACCCTGTTCCCTTCAGCTCTTTTATCCTACGGTATGGTACAACATTTAAAGGAAAAGCAAAATGTAGATTAAATCATTTTTCCATTTGTGGTTGAATACTACACACCCATAAGTGCTGGATATTTAGGTAACTTTGTACATGTATGGTCCACTTATACATAAGGAACTCGATGCCCCACGTTGTGTCTAGCACAATCCTCCGAACAAGCGGGCACCTGATTAAGTGTGTGCTCAAGTGAGTCCTCTACTAGCACCTTCTGCTGGAAGTCTTTGCAGATTTCCCTACACACTGAAAATAATGCCTTTCTGTTCGAGGCCTCCACAGAAGCCCATTCTTTTCACTGGCACTCTCCTACAGATTTAGCCCATTCACCCTTGTGTTATATTCAGGGTCACGTCTTAACCGATCTCTCCCTCACTAAACTATAGTCCACAGAGATAAGGACGGTGTCTCTCTCATCTCTGTATACTCTCCACAGAGCATGGCATATAGGCATTTAATGGAGGTTCGTGAAATAGAAAGTTGGAATACCCCACACGATATTTCACGAAATAAATTCATTTGCCAGAAAAATTGTTGCATCTAAATACTTATTTCATGTTAGAGTCCTCTCCATGGAGCACACTGCTCTAAACAAGACCATATGAAGCTCATTATAACTGAACAGCAAAAGGACAAGAAGAAAAAATACATCGGGGGGAGGAAAGGGGGGGACCCATTCTCTTTTCGGTTCTTACAACAAAATGAATTCTTAGGGGAAGTGAACTTTGAGTTCACTTATTTAAAAATGTATCGAGGGATGTAAATTATTCAATTCTCTAGGCTCAGCAAAATGGATCACAATTTCCATCTTTTCTTACATTGTAGAAATTGGTAAGTAACCTAGCTGGCAGAGTTAAACACACACACACACAGACTACATCTAATTAAAACCTGGTACGATTTAGAGCTAACTCCCAAGTACAATTAGGAGGGCTAAGCATTTCTCTATTTTCTACCCATAGTCCCAGTCACCCAACCCATTCTTCACTGTGGGGATGGGCAAGCCTGCTGTGCCTCCAAGAGGGGAGGTTGTTACATGCACATCTGGGGGTATTTCCAAGCTATTTTGTCACATAAGCTTCAAGTCAAGCTACTGAGATTGCTAAAGCATGGAGACCATTGAAATCTGGAAAGTGACAATAAAAACGGGGCTACATGTGGAGCATTTTGCAAAGAGAATGATCCAAGCCTCTTCATTTATCCTCCTGTGCCATTGAAAATGGGGCCCAGGATTGGAGACCTTTAGAGCTGAATGGAACTTTAGAAGCCCCCTTGTCTACCCCCCACCTGAGGCCCATAGAAACATGAGTAGCCCGTAGTCACAGGGCTAGTGAGTGGGGGAAGCTAGGCTCAAAAACGGGGCCAGGGTCCTCACATCAGATCTTGGCAAATGAAAATCCAAGTCCCTGAGGGATGCAAGTTTAGATTGCTTATTTCTGTCATTTCCTTTTGGGCACCAACATCTCTCTTAGCTTATGATGTGGCAGGAACTATTGGAACAGAGTGGGGAAAAAGGTGGCCGGGCCACGGTGACTTGCACATTACATTGTTAGTATTTTGATAACTGCAAGTGAACCCTGAAACCCGCCCTGACCTACCAGCACATGGTTCTAAAAGGGGGTATTTAATTCTGAAAACGAAAAAATGCAACCTCATCCTCTCCCAACATTCATGTTTCCGGCTTTCACAACTCTTCTCCAGTTATTATGAGAAGCAGCTAGGTAGCACTGCAAGGGACAGAGGGCTGGGCCACAAGTCAGCAAGGCCTGACTTCTATCTGGTCTTCAACACTTTTACTATGAGACCCCACACAGGTCACTTAGTCCCTGTTTGCCTCAGTTTCCTCATCCATAAAATGAGAACAATAATCACACTCATCTCCCAGACGTGTTGTAAGAATCAAATGAGACAATATTTGAAACGTACTAAGCACAGAGCCTGGCCCCCAAGAAGTGCTTAATAAATGTTAGCTAATCTTAGAAATAGGCTCAAGGGGTTTCAAGTTTTATGGGGTACTTGGGGGAGGGAAGCACTGTGATTTCACTAGTATAGGGAAAGTCCCCCTCTCCTCTATCAACAGAGATTGATACCTTCTCTTCTAAGATGTAATAAGCTTTGTCCAGGGTCATAAGGCCAGTGTGACAGAGGAAAGATTTGAACCCAGGACTTTCTGGCACTGAGTCTGGCCCTCTACCCTTTGTGCTACATTACTTATTTATAATCATGCTAAGCAATTACAGAAAGTCAAACTTTTCTGATGAACAAAAATCAGCTGTAATGTATCATTATTCTCGAGAAGAATGGAAAACCTCTTCAAAGAAAGCTAAAGTTGTTTCAGTGATCCAGCTGTGACACAAATAGGTCTTAAGGCAATTGCTAGGGCTCTGAAAAGGAAGTCGGTAGATAAGGGATAGAGTTTCCTCCCCTCTTCCCCCCTCCCTGTGGGGGGCAAACCTACTTAGGGAGAAGCCCATCCCCTCCGCCAGGCCCCTGGGGAATCATCTGGTCTCCTTTGTGCTACTGAATCTCTGGCGGATCTCACAGAAAAGAGCTTTCCCCTCACCCCTCCACAGCACATCAATGAGACTCTTCTTGGGAACAGGCACAGTGCTCCCTTTTGTCATTTGGCCTGGAGTAGAGAAGGGCAGGGGGAGCTAATAACAGTTTTCAGGAAAGATGGGAAAAGAGCAAACTGGAGTGCAGAGCTTTAATGGAAAAAAGAAGAAAGAGAACGACAGACACCAGAGTCAGGAGGCCAGCCAGGGAAATACCTGGAGACTTGAAAAGAAGAAGAATAATTAGTACTTTGGGAATCTTTGCTCTCTAATCTCCCAGATTCAGGCTGGATACTCCTTAAGGGAAGGGGGATTTGATTGGACAGGAGAAAGCAAATACAGAATAAAGGCGATGTAATTTGAAGGAGGAGGGAAGAAGACCTAGTCACTGGAGGCGGATGGCTGGGTGAAAGCCTCAAGGAGAAGCTAGGGTTTCAAAGAGAAATTCCAGTTTACATGAAAAAAAAAAACTGCACGGTAAAACTGTATTGCTGTTGTTTGTTGTTCAATTGTGTCCCCTCTTTGTGACCCCATTTGGAGTTTTTTATTCAGAGGCACTGGAGTAGTTTACCACTTCCTTCTCTAGTTTAGTTTGACAGATGAGGAAACTGAGGCAAACAGGGTGAAGTGACTTGCCCAGGGTCATATAGCTACTGAGTGTTTGAGATCAATTTCGAACGCACGTCTTCCTGACTTCAGGGCCCAGCACTCTGCCTGACTACATTAGCTTATTGTAATGCATGACCCCCATCCACCTCAATCATGTCCTTTGGCTACAAGGGACTTCTGGCCTTTTCAAAAACCCAAAACCACTGTCCAAAGATGAAGATTTTTGTGACCCCTGGGACACATGTGAGACCGTACCATTGTGAGTTTTGAGATCAAGGGAAAAACTTTTTTTTTAACTTGTGCCACCCTCCCCGCCCCAACTCTCTAGCCAATCCTAATAGTAGGATTTCTTTGAGATAATTTTATATATGGTTCTTATATCAACTTTGAGCTCTTGTCCTTTGCTTCAGACTGCTGAGAATGGCTGCTGGTTTTAGCTTCAGCTTATTAAATCTCTGTCATTGGGAGCAGTGGCGTGAAAGAGGAGAAGTTAGGAGAGAAGGGCCTCATGGTCATTAAAAGGAAGCCGGATTTGAAGTGAGAGGGCCAGGATTCAAATCCCAACTCTGCTACTCGCTATTCATGTGACTGTGGATAAGTCACATTACCTCCCGCTGCTCAGTTTCTTCCTCTGTAAAATGAAGCCCCTTCCAGTTCTGGATCTATAGTCTTATGATCCTTGCTATAGCTCCATCAGTGCAAAAATGGGCATGGAGACAGGAGAGAGAGCAGTTATTTCATTGTCTAGAGTAGACCATAGGCAACTCTCCTGGGACCATCTGTAACAGTGTGGGGGGTGAGCCAGCTGAACAGAGTGGAGGCTGACTCTAAGGGGATTTCCACTAGAGACTTTAGAGGAGCCAGATACTAGACAGGGGCTTTGGAACAGATCAGGCAAACACACACACAATAGGGGACATGACAGAGGCTGAAAATGAGGGGTTCCAAACAGACAGAGTGAGATATCCAGGAAGATTGGTGCAGCTGTTGTTTTCCTACTGTGGAAGGCCAGAACCTCTCTTTTGAGTCTTTATTGTAGGGCGTGAGTGGCAGTCACAAATCTCTTTGGCGGTTTGAGGCAAAGGAACTGACTATTTCCATTACCCACACATAGTAAGCACCCAGTCAGAGACAATAGACCAGCATTCCTGAGCCAGCCCAGCTAGAGATGCTACCTACCTCATTTTTACCAGTTGAGTTTATTCCCTAGATAGAAGGCACAAAGTCCAAAAGTGCTTGGAGCACGGCTAATTAGTAATATAGCCTTTTGAGGGAATGGCTTTTAGAAAGGCAATGATGACATGGGTAAAATCTTGTCTGGTAGTTTAAGTACAATGGTTAGGGCACTTGAATTAGTTCATTTGTGACTGACTCTTCTTGACCCCATGGACTATATGGTCCATAGAGAATTTCTTAGCAAAGATACTGGAGTGATTTGCCATTTCCTTCTCCAGTGGATTAAGACAAACAGAAGTTAAGTGACTTGCCCAGGGTCACAGTGCCTTCGGTCACATTTGAATTTGGATCATCCTGGCTGAGAGTCCAATGCTCAATCCATGGAGCCATCCAGCTGCTTAGTCAGGAAGGCCAGCCAGAGACACTAATTAACTGTTATGAGCCTGGAAAAAAATCTCAGTTTTCACATTTGTAAAATAGGGACAACAACATCCCTTATCTCCTTGGACTGCCATTGAGGATCAAATGTGACACTGTATGGAAGGCATTATGAAAACTTTCGATTTCTTCAATTTTCTTAGATTTCCTTACTTCCTCATCCCACCTTCCTCTTTGTAATGCTGCCACAGCCAAGCAAGGAAGAGAAAGAAAGAAGGCCCGCGTGCCCTGCCTGGTTGTGTGCAGGGAAAGTAGAGCAATATCAATCCTCCAACAGAGTAATTAAAAAAGAACCTAGCAGAGAATAATTACAATCTATTAAATGCATTTATTAAAGCCATCCTCAGGATCTAGGCTTCAGGCTGTATCCACAGAGCAGGCAACATCCAACATACTCATTAGTTAAATTATTTCATGCCAGTTAATTCATTTGATAAGATTATAGGCCCAGGCCTATTGTCCGAGAGCTTGGCTTATTTCTTTGTTTCAGCATCCCTTCCCTGTAGATAATTCCAAACAAGATGCTGGCCGCTGCTCTCATCAGAACAAAATGGATTTGATTTTCTATAATTTACAAATATAGAGATCACAACCAAAATGCCATGTTAGGGCCTATGTACTGGAATCATGTAACCAGGGATACGAAAGAGAGCCCCCCAATTCTGTCAACAAGTTCAAGTCCCCAGGCTCAAATGTCCTAGAGTACTGAATGAACTGCTACACAGGACTGGTGACTTACAAGTGACTGATTCCTGGCAACTGATTAGTTGGCACACCTTTGACCTCGTTAAGGTATTGAGGCTAAAACGTGGCGGGATGCTGCTTTTACCTCTATCCTTCTATGGACAAGAATCTGTGGAAGGGACTACTCTGGAAAACTTCATTTCTGCTTCATTAGCCATCAGCATTGCGCTTGGTTTGGACCCCAAGAAACATGAAGCTTTCCCCAGGATAAGCTGGGGATCACCTGAAATCTAATCAGCTCCACACTGCCAGCCCTCCAATCAGCTCCTCCTAAAGCTTTTCCTTTAATGTCTCCCCTTTTCACCTTCCTTTTGTGAATCATCTTCCCTCACTAGACTGTAAGCTCCTTGAGGGCAGGGAGTCTCTTTCCTTTTTTTATTTACATCCCCTGCCTAGTGCAGAGCTTAGCACTTACTAGGGGCTTTGTAAATGTTTACTCACTATTTATTGGGGTAGCTAGGTGGCACTGCAGTGCATTGAGTGAAATCAGATGAATCTTCCTGAATTCCAATTTGGTCTCAGATGCTTATTGGCTGTGTGACCCTGGGCAAGTCACTTAACACTATTTCCCTCAGTTTCCTCATCTGTAAAATGACCTAGAGAAGGAAATGGCAAATCCTCCAGTATCTTTGCCCAGAAATCCCAAAATGGGATCACAGTGAGCAGGACCTGACTGAAACAACTGAACAGCTACGAAGAGATATTTCCTGACTACTTATTAACAAGAGAAAACTTGAGTGACATCGTAGTTGTCTTCAGGTATAAATTAGACAGTCACAAGGTAGAAATATTTGATCAGACAATCATAGATATACAGCTGGAAGGGAAATCATAAGTTATCAAGTCCACTTCTTTCATTTTACAGATGAGGAAACTGAGGTTCAGTGAATTTAAGATAATTGCCTGGTGTCACACAGATAATAAAGTCTGAGGCAGGATTTGAACCCAGGTCTTCCTGACTCCAAGTCTGATAATCAATACTTTTTGCTGCCTAAAAAACTAAGAAAAAACTACCTAACCATTACAAGGATCCCCAAATCAAATGGGTGGCCTTGGGAGATGTGTGGAGGTGGTGAGGAGGGGCTCCTTCAATCAATGACTAGGTTACCCCTTATTGGAGAGATTCTTGTTAAGGTATAGGCTGGATTAGGTGGATTTTTGAGTCCTTTTTGACTCTGAAATTCTGTGATTCTTTGAAAGGCATCATGGTATAAAAAGGATCAGATCTTCTATTTTTTAGCCATGTGATTTTTACCAAACCTAAGCCTCAATTTCCTCATTTGTCAAATGGAAAAAATAATATTTGTACTAACTCCCTCTGAGAGACAAGGATCTAATATGAATGAATGTATGTGAAAATTCTTTAGAAGGGTTCTGGCAAAATGACAGTCAAGCCACAAAAGAGTCCTGTTCCCTCACTGCATCCTGCAAGAACAGAGATAGAAGTGTCTCCAAATAAAAAATAAACAAATCAAAAGGAGAAGGTGGGGGACAAAAGGTCTCAATAGAGAATAGCCTCTCAGATAAGGAAAGGGAAAGAACATGGAAATGAGCTAACAAGAAAAAAGACTATAACATGAAGAACAAATATTATGGTTTAAAATTTTCTAAGGAGTATCCATAAGGAGAAACATATATGATTCCAACAACAACCCCAGAAATCAAGCTGGAACCAGAACAAGATATATCTAATTCAATAACAAACATTTTAAATGAAAATAAACAAGAAACTGACATTGATTTAGAAACATCTGATGTCTGTAATGAGATTTCTCATCAGTTAAAAAAAGAACAAGAAAAAATGATAAGAAATAACCACAAGAAAAAAGTGGAAGAAGTTTCCATGAGAAATAAAATTATGTCAAAAAACAAACTGGAAAAAAAATGACAAAGACTACAACAATAATAATAATTAAAACTAACATTTAAATAGCACTTTAAGATTTGCAAAGTATTGCACATATGCAATCTTATTCAGTTATAAAGCAGCAAAACTGGAGGGGGAAGGATAGAAAACTTTTTCAAGGAGAAATG
Organism: Monodelphis domestica; assembly: GCF_027887165.1. Lineage (NCBI taxonomy): Eukaryota > Metazoa > Chordata > Mammalia > Didelphimorphia > Didelphidae > Monodelphis > Monodelphis domestica. The sequence goes on along the minus strand of NC_077235.1, from coordinate 49,509,233 downwards.
ACAAAGTTAGAGGACAGAGACCCATAGAGATGGCTTAAAGATCAATGGCTCCTCCTTCTCCCAAAATGCAAAAAAAGGATTCTAGCTGTTACTTTTCAGGAAGATAATTTTCTAGCAATATTGAAAGCAAGGAAACAGACTAGAGGTCAGCAGAATCCACTATAAGTTAAAAACAAAGAGGAATGTCCATTTTGACTCACCCAGACACACTGTCAATCAATCAACCAGCAAACATCTATAAAATATTTATTATATGTCCAGCACTATGGGCTAGATAAAAGCAAAAATAATAACACCTGCCCTGATGGATCTTATATTCTAATGGAGGAGACAACATATACATAAATACAGCACTTAGCATAATGCCTGGCGCATAGTAGGGGCTTGAAAAATGTTTATTGATTAGATCATTGAAATCTGTATATACAGAATAAATGTAGTAGTCAGAGGGCAGTCTTATAGGGGAAGGCATTAGCTAGTAGCTGGGGCTCCTAGGAAAAGCTTCCTGTAGGATGTGCAGCTCTGAGTATGAAAGGAAACTAGGGCTTCTACTCTAGGATTATTGTCAAATTCTAGAGCTTTGTGAATCAAGAAAGGATTTTTGGAAGTGGCTCAGAATCGTGATAAAGCATCATGGAATCATATCAAATACTGGGATGCTGCAGAGTCCTCTAAATCACACATATTCGTTTGTCCTAACTATCACACAGGAAAAACTAAGTAGATAAAGTCTTCTTTTTGCCATTGAATATAGACTGCTCATAGACCTGATCCATCAGTACAGATATGTAAGGCACATTGTAGAAGTATAATGAACTGAATACAAGGCAAGTCTGAGAAAAGAATTTAAGCTGAATTTGTTAAATTGCATATTACAAATGAATTAGGGGAACATAGAATAGTTTACCTGTCAAATCTATGGAGAAGGGAAGAAGTTATGACCAAATAAGAGACAGAGAATTTTACAAGATGTAAAATGAATAATTTTTATTTTATTAAATTTAAAAGGTTTTATACAAACAAAAGAACCAAGATTAGAAGGGAAACAACAAACTGAGGGAAAATTTTTATAATAAATTCCTCTAATAAAGGTCTCATTTCTGAAATAGGTAAAGAATTAAATCAAACTTATAAGAATACAAATCATTCCCCAATTTGACAAATGGTCAAAAGATATGAACAGTTTGGGGATGAAAAAATCAAAGCTATCAACAATCATATTTTTAATGCTCTAAGTCCCTCTTGATTAGAGAAATGCAAATTAAAACCACTCTGAGGTACCACCTCACACCTATCAGATTGGCCAATATGATAGTAAAGGAAAATAATAAATGTTGGAGGGGATTTTATAAAATTGGGACACTAAGACATTGCTGATGGAGTTGTGAATTGATCCAACCATTCTGGAGGACAATTTGGAATTATGCCCAAAAGAATACATATCCTTTGATCTAGTAATACCACTAGATCTGTGATTAAAGAGATTAAAAAAGGGGGGAAAGGACCTACTTGTACAAAAATATTTATAGCTGCTCTCTCTGTGGCAGCAAAGAATTGAAAATTAAGGAGGTTGTCCTTCAATTGGGGAGTGGCTGAATTAATTGTGGTACATGATGGTGAAGAAATACTATTGTGCTATAAGGAATGATGAACAGGATGATTTCAGAAAGAGCTGGAAAGACCTACATGAACTGATACAGAGTGAAATAAGCAGAACCAAGAGAAGATTAAACACAGTAACAGCAATATTACAAAATGATCAGCTGGGTCATTGACTTACCTACTCTCAGCAGTAAAATGATCCAGGGCAATTCTGAGGAACTTATGACAAAGAATGCACTCCAACTTCCAGAGAAAGAACTGTTGGAGTCAGAATGCAGATGAAACCATATAATTTTTCAATTGTTTATTTGGGATTATGTTTTGGGGTTTTGGTTTTATAAGACTACTCATTAAAATGAACAATATGGAAATGTGTTTTGCATGATCATACATGTACAACTCAGATCAAATTGCCTGCCAGCACCAGGAGAGGGAAGAAAAGGGAGGGAGAGAGATAAGTTCAACCACATAACTTAGAAAAACTTGTGTGGAAATTTGTTATAATGTGCAATTGATCATAAATAAATAAATATTTTTAAAACAGAAAAAACTCTAGGCAATAGAAAGTCATTCATTTGGATTTCATTAAGGAGATGCTGAAATATCCTGGGGCTTGATGAAACTGGCAAAATATCATCTGCAATCAGAACAAGTAGAGGACCTCCATATCTACAAGGAATCTCTCCTCTATTTAGACTTTAGGCAGGGTACAATCCTTAAAAAAGACAAACACTTTAGTAAACTAAGAGCCCTGGCTCAAATAGCTCCAAAGCACTCTAGCCCTTTATTCTGCCCAACCAAGTTTTCCCCTTCTTTTAGGCCCTTCTCCATAAATTCTTCTCTAATTCCCCTACCTACCCCATCTGAAGATGATCTCTCTCCTGCAAACTGCTCAGAGCAGTGTGCCAGGACTGCAGAAATACAGAAATTCAGAGTTGGAAAAGGCCTCATTGAGCAACTCATCTAATCCATATACTAAGACAAAAAAACAAAAAAAATTCCCACTATGACATACCTGACATGGAGTCATCGAGTCTTTGCTTAAAGTGAAGGTGAATCCATGGACTTCCAGAGGGACTCATTCCTTTTTTGAACCTGTAGATTTTCGGAAGTTGTTCCTGCCCTCGGACCTAAATTTGCCTTTTCTCAACTTCCTTCCATTGCTCCAGGGACAAACAGATGTATCCTCTAACAGACAAAAGCTACTATGCCCCCACTATACACACTCATCTCTTCTTTAGACTAGACCTCTCCTTTTCATTTCTTACGCTTCCCTTGGTATCATAGTTCATTAATGGCAAACTTGCCTAACCTTCTATTGGAATGGTGGCTCCATAAGGGCATCATCCACTGGATAGGCATTCAAGAAATATGTATTGACTCAACTTGAATGGTCAGGACAGTGACTCAGTTTGGCAAGCACAGAATCTGTTAAGGAAACAGTGTAGTAAAATGGAAAAGCCACCTCAGTAAGGCAAGGAGGCCTAAAGGCTCTCTTGCTCATTTAAGACAGTCCCTGCATCTCTGTGAATTTTAGCTCTCTCTTCTGTACAATGCCAGGAAGGACTAAATGATAACTTCCAGTTCTAAAAATTAATTAATCAATATTTTTAAGCACCTACTATGTGCCAGGTACTGTGCTGAGTGCTGGGTATACAAAACAAGGCAAAAGACAGTCCTAACCCTCAAGGAGCTTGCAATCTAATGGGGGAAATAACATGCAAACCAGTCCATACAAAGCAAACTATATATAGGATAAAGAGGAAATAATTAACAGAGAGGAAATCCATGAGTTTATAGGAATGTGCCCATTTGAGGGAAATCCAGCCACATCAACTTAAAACTATCTTCACTTCCTTAAAGTTGAAATCTGTTCATCTTCATTTCCATTTTATTCTCCAAACTTGCCTGGGTTTTCTATCTAAGGCCAAAACCTGCCAAATGCTGAGAGAAGCACATGAGACCAATCCCCCACCCTCCTGCCATGCCATTACTCAGCCTTGTTTATGTTTAACATTCATTTATTTTTAATTTTGAGCTCCCCGTTCTCTCTCTCTCTCCAACCACTCCTCAACCCATTGAGAAAGCAAGCAATTTGATAACAATTATACATGTGAAATCAGGCAAAACACATTTCCATATTAGCCATGTTGACAAAAAAAGCAAGAAAAATAAAGTAAAAGAAAAATGTATGCTTCAATCTGCACTTGGAGGTCATCAGTTCTCTTTCTGGATGTAGATAGCCGTTTTCTTCAAGAGTCCTTTGGAAATGTTTTAGATTATTGTATTGATTAGAATATTAGTCTTACTTTCTAAATTCTCCAAATCATAGTTCTTCAAACTGTCCTTTATGAATGATGCCTGCCACCTGTCCCTTAGTGCCAAATGCCAAAGTGTGACTATGTGGCTAGTTTGTTTCAAAGATACTAGCAGAATCTGTATCCCAAAGAGATCCAAAAAAGAGGAAAGGACCTACTTGTACAAGAATATTCTTAGCTGCACTCTTTTGTGGTGGCCAAAAATTGGAAAATGAGGGGATGCCCATCAATTGGGGAATGGCTGAACACATTGTTGTATATGTTGGTGATGGAATACTCTTGTGCTATAAAGAACGATGAACTGGATGATTTCAAAAAGAGTTGGAGAGACCTCTATGAACTGATACAGAGTGAAATAAGCAGAACCAGGAGATCATTGTACACAGAAAAAGTAATGTAGTGGAATGACCAACTGTGATAGACTTAGCTACTCTTAGCAGTACAGTGATTGAGGGACTTGTGTCAAAGAATACTATCAACCTCCAGAGAAAGAACCATTGGAGTAGGAATGCAGATGAAAGTATACAATTTTTCACTCATTTATTTGGGTTTTGTTTTGGGGTTTATGCTTTATATGATTATTCACTTACAAAAATGAACAATATGGAAATATGTTTTGCATGATAATACATGTATAACCCAGATCAAATTGCTTGCTAGTTCTAGGAGTGTGTAGGGAAAGGAGAGAGGGAAACAATTTGGACCAAATAACTTTGGAAAACTTATGTGAAAATGTATTACATAGAATTAGTAAAAAAAAAAATTAAAGAACCACATAGGAATCACACACAAAAAAAGATATTGGCAGAGAGTTTGGCCTAAGACAATTTAAAGGCTTCCCTTTGCCTTAGATTTCCCACTACAGTCCAGGGGCTTTCCAGGGGCTGCTTCAGAGCTGTTTGCATTCAGTTGTTTAGATGTCCTTCTCATCAAACAACACTAACACAAACCGTTGAACTGGCAGATGGAACTGAGGCCACAGTTTCTTCCCAACTTGGCTTAATGGGTCCTGGCAAGCTGCCCCCCCCCAGAATCTGAATGCAAGACGAATCAATTAAGACTGGATGCCAGGCATAAACATTACTCTGCTGGCATCATCTCTCTAATCAACAAGTGACTCATTGGATCATTCCACAGGTAGGGGGGCCGAGGTCAGGGTCTGGCTATGCCAATTTTTACTAACTGATGCTGCTGGGATCATAACCTTTGAGCAGGAAATTAGGAATGGGGGGAAAATCTCATAAAAAACTATGTTATCTGAGCTCAAAGGCCTGTCACAGGTCAGTTATTCCAATCCAGGCCATATCCATCAATTCCCTCTACTAAATCTTCATCAAGTAGTTATCGATGACCTCCTTCAACACTGTAGTGTGATGGGATGAACACTGGGTTTAAAACAAAAAAAAACCTGAATCTATATAGTTACTGACTCTGTCACTTTTTAGTTATAAGACCAAGAGGAAACTACTTTTCCTCCCTAGGCCTCAGTTTCTATCCTTGTATACCGAACCAACTCTAAGGTTCCTTTTAGCTCTACCAGCTCCAATACCTGGGAGCACAGTACCTCCTAAAATAAAGCATTTCACTGAAAGCTAATTATTTTTAAACCCTTAACACCCCTCTTAGAATTAACACTTTGTATTGGTTCCAAGGCAGAAGAGTAGTAAGGGCTAGAAAATGAGACTTAAGTGACTCACCCAGGGTCACACAGAATAATTCTAATTATTAGGAAGGATTTAAAAAATATAAAGAAAGAGCTAAAATTTGCTTTCCTGTACTTTTCAGTCACTGGTCCTAGTTTTCTCCCTCTAAATCCTAGCAGAGATTCCCTTTTCCACATGATAGTTCAACCTCTTTATTTTAAAGGTAAGAAAATTAAAGGGACTAATTAACTTGCCCAGAATCACACAGTTTTATTGAGTGTCTGAGGCAGAATTTGAATCTAGAGGTCCTCCTGACTCCAAATTCAATGACCTGTCCCTTAATCTGAGAGAAACTGAATATCACTGTACCATAAGAGCAGATATGAAAAATTCAGAGAAACAGAGAAAGATTTGTATTCACTAAAGGAGAATGAAAAATCAGAACCTAAAATTAATATACACAGTGACTGCCACAAGATAAATGAAGATGCCACTAAAATGCAGCAAGATTCAAGTCAAATACAAAGGACAACACTGTTCAAAATGACTCAAGTACAAATATATATATATATATATATAGTCTTTCTTTCTATTAACAAGTGGGAAACTAGAAAGTAGAAACTGGCCCACACTGTCAGTTGCCAACACTTTGACTTCACTGTTGTTGTTGTTGTTGTTTAATGGGAAGGTAATTAATAAGGGAGGGGATATTAAGAAGTGGCTGATATCACAAAATATCAATAAAATAACAACAAAGAAGGAGATGTCATTTTCACCTGATGGAGGCATGGGGGAGCGATTGTTCAGGTAATCCTGCATGGAAAAGAAGGCATATGAGTTGGCCTGGAAGGAAGGGAGGCACTGAGAGACTTAGGGGGAGGAGGCTGAGAGGAAGGAAGCTGTCTAGTCCAGGAATGGGAGAGAGTATGAGCAAAGACAAAGAGATGGGAAAAGGAAGGTGAAAGGTGACAAGGGGGAACGTGACTGGGGGAAGTGATGTTTCCTTCATCTGAACTCCTAGCACTGAGGATTTCCTCTTATGCACTTAGAATAGTCAAACTTGTATTTTATCTCCCTGAGTCTACACCTCAGCTCCCCACCACATGCATACACCCACCATATGATTCTAAATTTCATCAGACCCCATCTTATCTCTCCCAGTACTATGTGTCTGTGTTGTGTGATCAAACTAAAGAAAGAAAAGAGAAGGGTTCATGACATTCCTGCTGTATTAAAATTGTGAAGAAACCAACCCTCAGATGATTGCCTATATCCAAGAGCCATCATCATTTAGGGTGATCACCTGGGTGACAAACTGCCAATTTCTGAAAAGTATAGAACTGCTCCTTTCCGAAACATTATTAGACAATTGAGATCTTTATTACTAAACCATTGAGTTTCGCCATTTACCTCAAAGGTTGTTCAATCAACAAAAAACAAGCCAAGTGAAAAACATTAACATCACATTTTCCGGCAATTACTAGAACGCACGTTCTAGGCATCTTTCTTTTTTTGGCCAAACACATCACAATTCCTATTACATAGATTCCTTTTTTGGTAAGATAATATGATTTGTAATAACAATGGCCAGGGACTAGAACAGCAATCAGTTCCTGTTAACACTTTAGCATTTCTTTCCCCAGATCAGGATGTGTATGTACACACACACACACACACACACATGTGCGTGCTTCCCAGGATGCCCTCCTAACCTCCAAAGCAATGATGCCTATTAAACTCAATCCTTCTGAGAGCTCCTAGCATAAGGTGCCGCTAGAGAAAACACAGTCCCCAGGAAGATAAGGCCTTATCCGGGCTTTCAGGATTTGAATGTTTTGGTTCCAATTCCTGGCTTATCTCCTTAGAAATCCAGACACAGACTAGATGTTTGTTATCACATCGATCTTTGGCAGGAAGAAGCAAGAAGTCTCCAGGCCAGCGAGCAAACAGCAGTCAAGTGGTCTGGAATGGGTGAAAGCCCCAAATGCCCTGAATGCAGGTTTCCAGGGGTGGCCCTAGAAATAATGAGGGACTAGTGGCGGGGCTGGTGCTTTCTTCTTTCCTTTTTCCCTTTAATCCTGATTTGAATGTTTTCCCATTCAACAGCTTATATTTGCCTAGCTCTGCTACCATGGATAGCAGTGAGCTTCACTTGCCAATAGCCCTATGGGCAGGCAAAAAAAAGGCTCAAGTCAGAAAAGTTGGACTTCAGCCCTGGCTCTGGAACACATCGGAGGCAATGCTCCAACCACGGGCTTAAGTTTCCCCACCTGTACAATGGTTAGAGTGGGACCGGATGATATTGTACATTGGGTGAATCTTGCATAAACGTTCCCATTTGGCAGGAGAGAAGCCTAAGGATCACACAGAGTGGGCCTCAGTTTCCTCCTCAGTCAAATTAAAGATTGAACTAAATAATCTGTAAGGCCTTTCCAGGCCTAAATCTTTGACTCATCCCAGGGTCACAGAGATAGTAAATGGGATAGAAGTGGAGCTTCTACTGAATGCCTGTTCCATGATAGTAGGAGGTTAGTTTAGGTCTCTACACAAAACGAAAGACCCCAAATTAAAGACTACAAATGAAAGCCAAAACCTCCTTTGGAGATGCTGAGGGGCTGTTTATTGTGGCTTGGTGGCAAATTTGTTATCTGACAGCGGCAATCTCTGCAATGTCCTGGCACTGAAGTAGAAGGGATATTACTTAATAAAGAATAGATTTTCAGTTAAGTATCTTTTGTTGGCCAAGCAACACACACACACACACACACGCACACACACACACATACACACGCAGAGCCCGGAGCCCAAATTTCTCAAGGCTATTGTTTTCTTGTTCAACATGAGCTGAGTAGTTGTATATTTTCTGTGTGAATTGGAAAACATAGTCAACAGCTAAAGAAATGAATGCCCTTGGGGTATGCGAGTCAACATTCATTTTTAAGTCTTAATACATACTCAAATGCATGTCAAATTGTAAACATATCGGGACTCTTCCACTGTACATACCCCCCTCCCCGCACATATTTTGAGAAGCAGCCCTGGCTTTAAAGTCTCAGCTGCTTCCTCACAATCCTCATCTCTGAAGTTCTGAGTTTAACCAAGAGGGGCTTGCTACCAAAGTGGAGAAATGGAGCACTGGCTGAAAATAGGGTTGCCTTACAAATTGCCAGAGCAGGAATCAGGGCCTTAGAGGGCAACTAATACACATCCTTCACTTTATATACATTAGAGGGAAGGGTAATGGGAGTATTAAGAATTTATAGAAGGCAGTGCATAGAGTGGGGGACTCCGAAAGTCAGGAAGGCTAATCTCCCTGAGTTCAGATCTGGCCTCTGACTAGCCATGTGACTCTGGGTGTCACTTCATCCTGTTTGCCTCAGTTTCCTTCTCTGTCGAATGAACTAGAAAAAGGAAATGGCAAACTATTCCAGTATCCTTGCTAAGAAAATCCTAAACAGGATTACAAAGAGTTGGGTACAACTGAAATGACTGAATAACAAAAGCATTTATGGAGCACCTACTATGTGGCATGTATTGTATTAAGAACTTTATCAATATTAGCTCTTTTGATCATTTCATCCTCATGTGTTATTATTCCCATTTTACAGTTGAGGAAACTAAAGCAAATAGAAATTAAGTGACTTGACCAAGGTCCCACATTAGTAAATGCTTGAAGCCAAAGCTGAACTCAGATCTTCTGTACTATAGTCCAGCACTCTGTCCACTGAGTCACTAACTGACTTGACACAATATAGTAGAACACTGGACATGGGGTCAGGAGAGACCAGAGTTCAAATATCTTTTGTGGTGCTTGCTAGATATATAATGCTAGGCAAGTCACTCAACCTCTATGAAACTCAGTTGCATCATCAGTAAAATGGACTTGATAATATCTGCAGTACCTACCTTTTGGCTATATTCTGAGGTTCAAATAAGATAATAAATTAAATGGACTTTATGAAATCTGAAGGGTTATATGTTAGAGTTTTGTTTTTCTATCCAGGCTTGTAATTTCATTGGTACAGGGAACTCTCGGTGAAGAAACTTCCTTTATCAATGCAAAGAAATAACCCTTTTGTAAATCATTTCCATAGAGTTTTGTCTGGAATTACTAGGAAAAACTAGGAATTACTGGAAAAATAAATTTTCCCAGGGCCACATGGCAGGATTTGAATCTAAGCCTTCCTGACTTGGAGGCTTGCTCCATATCCACTATGTCATGTTTGTCATTTTTATTATTATTTCATATGGGGAAACTGAGGCTCAGAGAAGGGAAGGGACTTGACTAAAGATATACAGCTATTAAATAAAGCAGGGTTTTAAAGGTAGGGTTTCTGAACCCACACTAAGTGCACTTGCTCTACAAAGTAATAGGACTCAACAAGACAAGGTATGGTAGAGAAAGAAAGCAAATTGGACTAGGAGTCAGATAGCCCAATTTCTAGTCTCGGTTTTGATACTTCTTAAATGTGTGAACTTGTGTAAGTCACCTTCCCTCTTCATGATTTAGTGCCATCTCAACCAAACTACTAAGGAGTTACTTTCTAGAACTAGATGAAGTTTCAAAAAAACATCATTTGGAACAAAAAATATCTATAATCTTAAATAAAATAATAAAATACACAGGAATAAAGGGACTGAGCATTCAGAAATCTCAAGCTCAGCTATAAAGTAGTCATAATCAGAACTCTCTAGTAGAAAGGTAGAATAGTGGAATGGAAGAGAGGAGACAAAAAGAAGAGACAAGATCAGCAAACAATTGTCTACTGCAGTCCAGTGTCTGATAATCCCCAAGCCTAAATTACTAAGGGGAGGACTTTCTATTCAACAAGAACTGCTGGTAAAACTAGAAAACAGTGTGGGAGAAATTAGATTTAGAGCAGCATTCTACACCACATATTACAATAAGTTCCGAATGGATAACAACCAATGGATACAGGATTACATCATAAAACATTCAGAGAAGACTGGAAGAGGGAGGTACCAGTCAAGACTGTGACCAGGGGCCAAAATGACAACCAAGTGCCTTCTAAAGATCAGCTATTAAACACACTGGGTTAGGTTCTATGGGAGATAAAAGGATGCATTTGATGGGAGGGATGGAGAGGGTCTTGGAGACTAGAAGCACATTATAAAAATGTGTTTCTTTCTTTTTGTTTTTCTTGCACATACAATTAAATCTCTTCCTTGAAAAATAGCAAGTTCCTTTGAGTTTTCTGTGAAGCATAACTTCTTGGTTTTGTTAGGGAAGAGGGACATGCCCTGAGGTCTGTCATGCCAGCAACATGTCTAGGATGTTGATGACTACAAGGTCCAGAGGATAGATAAGAGCAAAGCCACTGCTTTAGGGGGAAAGGATTAATTGGGAACCAGAATCTTTCTTTTTCTGCCCACTGCTCTGGCTAGGAGATCATGAATCAGAGCTGGAATTTTTAAGTGTCTAGAGAAGAGGGCTATTCTTTAAAATTAGCAAAGTCAAACAGTTCTCCAGGCAAACCACTTCAAAACACAAGCACTCTCCAAAAAAAAAATCAAGGAACAATCAGGGTAGTGATACAAAAAATATTCTCAATTTCATTCTCCATTCACCAACTTCACCAAGAAAGAATGGAGCAATATCTGAAGATGAAAGGAGAAATTATCAACTGGTAGAGCCCCAGCTGTATTATTATGAAATTATCTGGGTATACTGTCAAGTGATTTGCGTGCCCCTGTAGCTATGAGGCTCTGAAATCCTCTTAGTGGCTCACAGGTCCACTGAAACCATTTTCAACTTTCACTGTGGGCCCAGAATGTCAAGGGATGAATAAGCAAGCCAGGATATAATTTATAGTCTCCATTTCCTTATCTTTGAAATGGGAATGTTCCTTGCATTCATTCCCTACCTCCCAGGGTGAATGAGGGCCAAGGGCTTTACAAACTGTTTTGAGGATAGAGACAAGATTTTGACATGTGATTTTGGTATGGTAGGAAATTTCTAGTAAGGTACTTCTTGAAGCTTCTCTGCAACAGAGAAGGTAAGTAACCTAGCCAAGATCAAACAGCCCCACAAGTATCAGAAGTGAAACTGCAAGCCGAGGCCTTGCCAGCTCTCTAGTCATTATACCAGCTACAGAATTCTAGAAATGGAGGCTCAGAAGTCACTTCTCCCTCTGTGAGTAAAGCTCAAGCTATCAAGGCAGTCCCTTTACCAGTTAAATGTAACAGAAAGGAGATAGGCCTTGAAAATCAGTACCTCCCGAAGAATCCAGCATTACTTTTGAGTGTTAAAGTGAAAAAAGAGCACATAGCAAACAAGAATACTATAAGGTACTACATTAGTACTAGAAAGAGCACTGCTGGCCTGAGACTTGGGAAATCTGTGTTCCAGTCCCAGTTTTGCTACTTACTAATTGTGACTTTGGATGAGTTTCTTCTCCTTTCTTCTCATCTTTAAAAATAGGGAGGTTGGATTAGAAGGGCTACAAGGGCCTTTCTATCTCTGCGTCCTTTGACAAAATGACATAGAGTATTCTAGAGCAGTGGTTCTCAATCTTTTTGGTGCCAGGACCCCATTAGCACTAAAAAAGTTATTGAGGAGAACTTTTATGTTGTGGATTGACTGATATTTTTGTTGTCTTTCAGTTGTTTTTCAGTCATATCCAACTCTTTGTGACCCTACTTGGGGTTTTCTTGGCAGAGATAGTTTTCTTCTCCAGGTCATTTTACAGATAAAGAAACTGAGGCAAGCAGGGTTAAGTGACTTGCCCAGGGTCACAAACCTAGTAAGTATCTGAGGCTACATTTGAACTCAGGCTTCCTGACTCTAGGCCTAGCACCCTATTCACAGCACCACCTAGCTGTATTTGCTGATTTTTATTATATTAAAAATTAAAACATCTTAAGTCTTCATTCCTCTTTAGGCTCTACTCACAGTTCTCTTAACTTTCTCTCAATCATGCTACAGAAGCTGCCTCACCCTGGAAGTTCACTCCATCCCTAAATTTCTGACACTGGCAGACCACTGTACCCCTGCAGCCCCTTTCTATGGTTGGTGAGTTACTCTTCAAACCTCCACTTTAAGGAAAGCACCCAGGTCATCCAGGCCTTCATTCTTCAGGGTCCACTCCTGGCTCTCTGACTTTCTCTCACATGAGAGAGTACCTTCTCCTCCGGTCCCCTACACTTTTCTGCTTCCTTTTAGGAATTGTCTCTCCCCACTAGAACGTAAGCTCCTTGAGGGCAAGGATTGTCTTTGCTTCTATTTATATCCCCAGCAGCTTAACACAGCACATAGTACTACAAATTCTAATTGACTTGACTATTATGAAAATAATTTTTATCTCATGGATCCCCCTCAAAAGATGTATTGGGAACCTTTAGGGATCCTTGATCCACACACTGAGAACCATTGGCTTAATAAAATAATATCACGGTCCCTATAATATCTTTTTTTAACCCTTACCTTCTGTCTTAGAGTCAATACTGTCAATACTGTGTATTGGCTCCAAGGCAGAAGAGTGGTAAGGGCTAGGCAATGGGGGTCAAGTGACTTGCCCAGGGTCACACAGCTGGGAAGTGTATGAGGCAAGATTTGAACACAGGACCTCCCATCTCTCTAGGACTGGCTCTCAATCCACTGAGCTATCCAGCTGCCCTGTCCCTATAACATCTTAACGTGAAAGAAATGGAACTAGGTCCTAGAGTAAGTAATTTCAAAGTCTTCAATATTCTTGAGGGGGGGGGAGTTATAAGGAAGATTTTATTCTACCTCACAGAAAATAGAGAAAACACAAGGAATACTTCTCCTCTCTTAGTTTAAATATACTGTGGTTATAGCCTCCTAACAGATCTTCCACTCTATCTTCCCATATAGAGATCATAGGGTTAAAGATTAAAGGCTGGAACATAAAAGAGAAGCCATCTATTCCAAATCCCTCCTTTCCTACTAGAGGAAATTAAGGCCCAGAAAGGTGAAATGAAGTGACTTGCCCAAGGTCACAAAGGAAATAAATGCCCCAAACAGGATTTAAATCCAGATCCGCAGACTACAAAGCTAGTGCTCTTTCCAAAGTATGACACTGCCACCAAAATATGAAATCATCTGATAACAGACCTTTGTCAAAATGATATGAAATTCTATCCATCAGATATATTTTAAGCGAGTATTAAGAATCTAACGAGTACAGGGCATTGTAATAGGGAGAGAAAAAATTATACAGCATGACAGTAAGACATATCATACACAAATCACAAATGCAAAATAACACTCTGCATTAGAGATGCCAAATAAGTGACAGATGATGTCCAGAGGGAGGGCCATGATGCTTACTAACTGGGAGGAGGGAACGGGATCATGAAGGACCATAAGAAGGTAGCACCTGAGTTTAGCTTTGGAACAATGAATAAAGATTTGATGAGAATGGAGGGCATTTCAGATACAGATGGAGAATAGTCACAGAGCACAATGGAATACATATGGCTGAATGTTAGGGTTGCTTTAGATTGTGGAGAGCCTTGAATTCCCAGAAAAGAAATCCGAACTGTATTTGGTAAGGGGCTAGGGCTAAGGACTGAAGCTATGATTTCCTTAGAATAAGGAACCCAAAGTAGGAAATTCTCTCTGCCAATACAGGTTGGCACCTGGTTTTCCAGTTTTTTGAGAGCTGTCTAAAGCATAAAGAATTGAAGTGACTTGTCCAGAGTTGTCCAGCCAGTTATAAGTCAGAGATAGGTCTTGAACCTAGATCTTCATGATTCTAAGGTGTACACTGCCATCCCTGGCACAGGAAACCACAGAAGATTTTTGAGCAAGGGCAAGGCATAACTAGATCTATAAATAAGGAAAAGGAAGCTGGTAGTGGTAGTGAAAGATGGCTTAAATCCAAAAAGAGAATGGAGGGGGAAGACCTGTTGGGAGGCTATTAAAAATGATCCAGGCAGGAGATAACAATGAGGGTAAGGATGGTGGCTGTGGGAATAGAAAACAGAGGACAAACAGAGAGAGATGCTACACAAGTAGAACTAATGAACATTTTTACTGACTTGGTAACCTCAGAGAAGTAAGAAGGCAGAATTAAAGAGTAAGCATTGTTTACTCATTTCAGTGGTATCTGATTCTTCTTGATCCAGTTTGAGGTTTTCTTGGCAAAGATACTAAAGTGGTTTGCCATTGCCTTCTCCAGTTTATTTTACAGATGAGGAATTGAGGCCAACAAGGTTAAGTGACTGGCTCAGAGTTACACAGTTAGTAAGTGCCCAAGGCTTGATTTGAACTCAAGTCTTTCTAATTCCAGGTCCAGAGCTCTATCTGCTGAGCCACTGACCTGCTTCCAAAGGGCAAGTCCAAGGTTTCAAAAATGGGATCCAGGGTATTCAATGATAGGAACCCAGACAGAAACAATGAAGACAGTAGGAGAACCTGGGATGTTTTGTTTTGTTGTAGGGGTAGAGTTCAGTAAGTACGAGTGGGGTATCTAGGTCACGGGGAAGCCCAGGTCAGGAGCCCAAAAGAGAAACCAGGCCAGGAGCTATTGACTTGGGAGCACAGAAGCTGCAGAAGTAGATGCACCTGCCAAGAAGACCATAGAAAGAAAATAAGAGGACTGTGGATGAACCCTTTTAGGGAAGAGGAGTCCTGGAAAGAAAGTGAGAAGGACTAGAGAGGCAGGAGAACCAGAAGGGTGTGGTATTTCCAAAGCTATGGGAGAATAGGAAGTCCAACAGAACAGTCAGATGTCCCAACACTGAGGAGAGGTGAAGGAAGAAGACAAATGGCCCTTGGATTGGGTGGTAATAAGGTAAATGGAGTCTTATCATGTGGGCCACCCATTCAGAGACCAAAACAATTGCCTTTTCCATAAAATTATCTTGAAAAAAATTACCATGCTACTCCTTCATCTACAAACACTGGTTTTTTTTCTTTCTTTGGTATTTTTTAGGTTTCATAATCATTACCATTTAAGAACATTTGACACACTCAAACAAAATATCAAAGTAGAAATAAATGGAATATATAGGAAGAGAAGGGACTAAAAAGAGGATGGTAACTGCAGTCCCTTCAATCTCAATGTTTATGAACAGAGGGGACAGTTAGTTGGCTCAGTGGATTGAGTGGCCTGGCGGCCTAGCAACAGGAGGTCCTGGGTTCAAAGCTGGCTTCAGACCCTTCCTAGCTGTGTGATCCTGGGCAAGTGACTCAAGCCCTATTGCCTAATCTTTACTGATGTTCTGCTGTGAAAACAATACACAGTATTAATTCTGAGACACAGGTAAGGGTTTAAAAAGTGTTTCTGGGCAGATACCGAAGGGGAAAGATAAATACACTGATGGTATTTGTGGCCAAGGGGAGCAGGAATGTGATCCTCTTTGATAGAAAGTCCAGTCAAGGCCAAGAAGAGAAATTTCCTATCAACAGGGACACAAGGTGGCTAATGGGTTTCTCTTTTGCTCTCTGACGCTATGGAATACCTTCTCATTCGTGCAGCTCTGACAATGTCCCACTAAATTTTCCAAAAATGGGAATGATCAACTGGAATAGACTTAGCTACTATCAGCAACACAGTGATCTGGGATGACTCTGAAGGACTTTGGGCAAAGAATGCTGTCCACCTCCAGAGAAAGAACTGCTGGAATAGAAGTGCAGATAAAGCATATGAGCTGACACTTGTTTCTTTGGGTTTATGTTTGGGGGGTTTGGTTTTATAAGATTATTTGCTTACAAAAATGAATAACATGGGAATGTGTTTTGTGTGATAATACATGTCTAACCCAGAAAAAAAAATAAAATAAACTTTCCACAATGGATTCGTGCCCTTTAAAGGCTAAATGCTGACATAAGAGAGATGTGACCAGTTTCTCAATGATTTTGGACTACCTTGGATTGTCACCACAGTGGACTGGGGAACTTTGAGCCATGAGCCCATGCAAAAGAAAGACCTACAAGCTGCATGCTATTCTCAGCAACACACAGTTAGGAGGGTGCAACAATCTCCCCCCTTCTTTCAGAGTGCACATTTTTCAAATTAAAGGGTGATCTACAGCATAGAGGGTCCTTCTAGCACATGATGAAGGACTGCTTGGCAAGAATATTACAGAGAAGATCCTCAGAGGATACTCAGGCTGGACTAGAGGATGTCTTGAGACCTC
Source organism: Monodelphis domestica (assembly GCF_027887165.1). Lineage (NCBI taxonomy): Eukaryota > Metazoa > Chordata > Mammalia > Didelphimorphia > Didelphidae > Monodelphis > Monodelphis domestica. Next base: position 49,492,543 of record NC_077235.1, on the reverse strand, counting down.
ATCCAGCTCTAAGATTTTGTGACTCAGCTGTCTGGCCCAGCTATCTAACTTTGGCAAAGAAAAAAACTCTCATAACATTGTAGGAATTCTCTGGCTTGAAGCCACTAGGTGGCATAGTAGATAGAGTGTTGGACAGTCGGGAAACCCTGAATTCAAATTCTGCCTCAAACACTAGCTGTGTGACCATGGACAAGTCACTTAACCTGTCTCAGCCTCGGTTTCCTTAAAGTTCTCTGTAAATACTAGCTATTACCATTATGGTGATAATACCTGACCCTGTTTACATCTAAGATGAAAGGACCAAGCTACTGAATTGGAAGGCAGCCCCACAGGAAGTCCACCCCAACTCTATGACATCCCTGTGAAGTGCTCCTACATGCTTTCCTTGAAAACCTCCCATGAGGATCATAGGATTCTTGCCTCAGAGGCCACCTAGTTCAACCCTCTCCTTGGGCAAATGAGGAAACCACTGACTTGCCTTATGGACTTAGTGGCAGATACAGAATTGGAGCCCAGGTGTCTGGCTTTCATTTGTGCCATGTCACCTCCCTAACTTGTTCCTGCTTGGCCCCAGAGGCAGGAGGGAAGGGTCATGGTACAAGATGGCAGACACAGGTTGGGATGGGATGAGAGCTGCCCCAGGGGCCTCAAGGCACTAAAGGTCATTTGTCAAGGATGCTGGGCGGGCCCTGGATTCCCAAAGCCCTGCCCTGTCAGTGGTATCCTACTGCTGGACAGGATGAGAAGCTTTGGAAGGCAGAAGCTCAGAGCCTGCACTGGAAATCCCTAAAGCGAAAGCATTCACTCCACTTTTGAGGAAACCAAGTCTAATGACCATTGTGCCACCCGACCAGCTGGAATTGGGGTTAGAGCCAGCTCCAGTATTGCCGTAAATGGTTAATTTCTCCCTCCACAATTCCCATCAGCATTATGTGCACACGTGCCATTTGTTGCTGCCGATACAGATAGACACACTCCAGTGCTGGATGGCTGACTGGGCGGGAGGGGGGGGGGAGCTGAAGCCACTTCCCATAATTATCTGCACACTGTTTGCATTTTCGCAAAGATAGAGCAAAGGGAGGGAATGGATTTGCATCTATAAATTTTAAATTACTATCTGCTAGAGTTTCATTTTCAAATTGAAATCCTTTCATTTAAATTAAATTTACCTAATTGTTAATGAATTAACAAATGCAGTTAGCAACCAAATCACCTACTAATTGTATACTAATGAAAGCTGGTTTCTTGTTTATCCCCAGTAGCCTGGGGGGTGGTCTAGGGGGGGGGTGTCAAACAAAGCTCTAACTTCGGGATCTGGATTCCCAGGCCCCAGGGGAAGTTAAGGTGGGAGATTAGCTGGCAGCCAGCCTTGCTTTTCCTGGGCAGGCTGGAGGAGATTCGGGGCTCCCCAAATGGAAGAGGCCTGTTTCCCCCAGTTCAGAAGAAGCTGAGCCTCTCTAACCCCGGGGGAGCTGCAGAGCTGATGCTCCTTGGTCCCTAAGGCCCGAGAAGCAGTTCGGGCTAAAGGGGGTGGTTGAGATTCCGCCCCAGCAATGGGGGGGGGGGGAGGCGGTGGCCCCCTCACTATGCTCCTTGGGCAGAGCAAAAGCAAGCCATTGGGAAGCACTAGGCAAGGCTGGAGAATTATGCCCCCCCACATATCCTAGGCCAATGAGACTCTGAGCCTTCTCCGTTAGCAAACAACATGGCCACTAGAGCACCAGCTTGAAAATGATGTGCATTTGTAAAATGGCATCCTTGAGGTCCCCAGCGTGCTTCACCTCCAGAAGCGACCTGTCTTGCCTCCCACTAGTCACGCTCTGCCAGGAAGTGTCAGGGTTCCGCTGGTGCCCTGAGCTCAGGGTCCAGGGGGAAGAAGGGGAACATGCGGGCTTCCTCATTCCTCTGCTTCTTTAGCAGAAACAAAAACGGCCTTCTTGTGGCCTTCTTGCCTCCTACATTCCACCTTGGTAGTCACACTCCCTCACTTTAACTTGGTCCTCCTTGTATCCCCAAGGCCCAGTTCATTCTGCCAATCCACCAACCATTTAGTAATCACCTACTACAATGCGGATGTGATAAAAAGAGAAAACAAGCAGAAACATTCCGGGCCTCCAAGGAACTCCCGGGCCCCTAGGAGGTATGTGACTTGAGAGATGTCAAGGTCACCCAGCTTCTGTGATTCCTTTCACTAGCTATGTGGGCTTTATCCATTCAGCTCCAGCCACATCCAGCACCTACTATGTGCTAGGTGCAATAATTCTAGTTAACAACGAAGTCATAAGTCATCAAAGCTTAGGTCTGAAAAGTACCTTAAAGACCACCTAGTCCAACCTCCGGATTTGTGATCTGCACTAAGGCCACACCCACCATGTGGCCTCATCATGGCACAACTGAGGCACGGAGGTCTCAAAGGCTGGACTAGCACAGGGCAAACTTCCTACCCAAGGGACGAAAGTCTTCAGGGATAAGCCTAACAGCGGAGTGGGACCATCCCCCAAGACTCGGGCACACTAAACTCAGAGGGAATTTCAGAGAGACCCAGAGGAAGAATGTCGGAACGCTGCTAGATATTTTAGTGGATGGGGGTGGCATGGACAATAGTCCAGTCTCCAGGAGAATAGAAGCTTCTTGGGAGAAGGAACTACTCATGTTTGTCTCTGTATCTCTATATCTCTAGCACAATGGTCAACTCCAAGACTATTAATAAATGCTTGTTGAACTGAATTGAATTTCTAGGACTGTAATATGCATGGAGGAGGGTAACAGGAGAGAAGGCTGGGAAAAGAGAGGGGCACCACATTGTGGAGGGTCTTGAAGGGCAAGCAGAGGAGTCCAAACTCTGCTCCACGGGCAATTGAGAAATGCTAGTGATTTTTGAGCAGATGAGTTAAGTCTAGGAGTGGAATGAAAGATATTATTTATGAAAGGGGAGGGAGACACTGGAGGTAGGAAGACCTGTTAGGAAGTAAATTGGGGAAGTATGCCAAACCTCCAAATTAAAAGTACGTTCAACATTTCTCAAATATGCTTTCTATTGCTGTGTTCCTACTGTTCAAATATTCATTTTGCCCAGGGGAAACCAATCCCATCAATGTACTGCACCCAACCTTCCTTTGATTAGAAAGGGTTCCATCATTGGAAGTTAACTGGGCTGATTAACTAGCCTTACTGTAACTAATATGAATATGCTATAAGCATAACTTAATATGCTTCCATACATCAGGCATCATTGTGGCCTTGAGAACGACTGTAAGAACTCAACGCTATCCATACAAGCCTGATGAGGTCATTCAGCCAGCAGACACTGGCCTGTGTGGCACCCGTCCTTAAGATCAAACAGATGGTTGCCTACCATCGCCAGTTCTCAAACTGTATTATAAAGCAGTAAACATTAAAAAAAATCTGGTACTGGCAAAGAACTAGATTGGTGGATCAATGGAATAGATTGGGGTTAAATGACCTTAGAAATTTAGTGTTTTGATAAACCCAAAGATCCTAGCTTCTGCAAGAACTCACTATTTGTCGAAAACTAGAAAACACAATGGCAGAAATTAGGTATAGACCAATATTTCACACTCTATCCCAGGATAAGGTCAAAATGGGAATGTGGTTTAGACATAAAGGATGATACTATAGTAAATTAGGGGAACAAAGAACAGTTTACCTATCAGATCTGGGGAGAAGGGAAGAATTTATGACCAAACAAGAGACAGAGAACATTATAAAATTAATAATTTCAACTATATTAAAAAAGGGCTTGTACAAACAAAACCAATGCAACCAAAATGAGAAGGGAAACAACTGGGAAAATTTTTTCTAGCAAATTTCTCTGATAAAGGTCTCATTTCTCAAATATATAGAAAACTAAGTCAAATTTATAATACCAGCCATTCTCCAGTTGACAAATTGTCAAAGGATATGAATAAGCAGTTTTCAGATGAAGAAATCAAAACTATCAATAATCATATGAAAAGATGTTCTGAATTAGAGAAATACAAATTAAAACAACTCTGAGGTAACCATCTCATATCTATCAGATTGGCCAATATAACAGTAAAAGAAAATAATAAAGTTGGCAGGGATGTGGCAAAATTAGGACATTAATGAATTGTTGGTACAGTTCTGAATTGATCCAACTATTCTAGAGGTGAATTTGGAATAATACCCAAAGGGCTATAAAACTGTGCATACCCTTTGATCCAGTAATACCACTACTAGGTCTATATCCCAAAGAGATAAAAACAAAGTGGAAAGGACCTACTTGGACAAAAATATTTATAGCAGTTCTTTCTGTGGCAACGAATTAGAAATTGAGGGGATATCAATCAATTGGGGAATGGCTGAACAAATTGTGGTATATGATGGTGATGGAATACTATTGTGTTGTAAGGAATGATGAACAGGATGATTTCAGAAAGAGCTGGAGAGACCTCTATGAACTGATGCAGAGTGAAATAAGCAGAACCAGGAGATCATTGTACACAGTAACAGTAATATTGTGGGATGATCAAATGTGATAGACTTTGCTACACTCAGGAGTACAATGATCTGGGACAATTCTGAGGGATGCAGGACAAAGAATACTCTCTCCTTCAGGAGAAAGAACTGTTAGAGTCAGAATGTAAATCAAGGCATGTTATTTCTCACTTTACTTTTTATTTGGGGATTTTGGTTTTATATGATTATTCTCTTAAGAAAAGGAACAATATGGAAAAATGTTTTGCATGATAACGCATGTATAACCCAGATCGAATTGCTTGCCTCCTCCAGGAAGGGGGGGTATGGGAGTGAGGGAGGCAATTTGGATCATATAATTTCAGAAAACTTATGTGGAAATTTTTTATTACATATAATTGATAAAAATTAAGTATCTTTTCAAGTAAAAAAAACCAACACGGCCAAAAATGAGTATACCTCCAGAGAGGTAAATGGAGTCCGGCATGGCTGCACAGGAAGCTACCTTTATGTGTAGATGCACACACACGTAAATATTTCTTCATATGCCTTAGAAATGCTTTGGGTAGTTGGAATTCAATCTACTCGTCACTTTATTTTTTAAAGCTAATCCTTACCTTCTGTCTTAGAATTAATCATGTGTATTAGATCCAAGGTAAGAGAGTGGTAAGGGCTAAGCATTGGAGATTAAGTGTCTTGCCCAGGATCATACCACTAGGAAGTATCTGAGGCTGGATTGAAACCCAGGAACTTCTGCCTCTAGACCTGGCTCTCAATCCACTGAGCCACCCAGCTGCCCCCTACTCAATCCTGGCAGTTGTCAGTTAATGAGGGTCCCATAAGAGATGTTGCACATATTGATATGGTAGCATCATGGGGGAATGGGGGCAGAGAAAATATGGAAATGCTTTCAAGAATGACAGAATCACCAATGATAGCTAAAGGCAGCTTGGCAGTCAACTGGTACCAGCACGGGATTTTACTACAGTATCTTGAATAAGATGCCATCCAGCCACTGCTTGAGGATCTGAGTGAAGCCCAGTCCACATTATTAGGAAGTTTTTTCCTGACCTCAAGGGTAACTTGTCCTTTTTAGAATTTCCACAAACTGTTCCTAGTTCTGCCCTCTGGGGACAAGCAGAACAAGGCTAGCGTGTCTTCTGCACAACAGTCCTTAAAATAGGTGAAGGTAGCTCACTCACTCTTCCCCAAGTCTTATCTTCTCCAGGTAGCTATCTCAAGTTTCTTCAACTGATCCCCATGTGGTAGGAGCTGAAGGCACCTGGTCACTCTCCACATTCTCAATGACCTTCCCTAAATGTTGAGCAGAGAACTGTACACACTGTTCCAGATGTGAGCGACCAGAACTCAGCCCAACAGGACCAGCAGCTCACTATTAGTAGAAGTAGCTGGGGACTGGATTTGCTTTAGGGGGTTTCCATGTCACACTACTATGTCCTACTCAGTTTTCAGTCCAGACTTTTTCCGATATAAACTTGCAGGCAGCACAGGACAATAGAAGAAGCACTGGCTCTAGAGGGAAAGTTCTGCCTCTAACTACCAGTGTGGCCCTAGCCAAGTTCTTCCATCTCTCTGGTCTTCAGTTTAATGTGGAAAGTGAAAAGCTTTAGCGTCAATGGCCTCTCAGAACCCTTCTAACTCTGGTTGTAAGATCATAATATTTTTATGGCCATTTTCTTGGTTCAAAAGACTTCTAAGTCCTCTGAAGGGCACTTCTGCCAAAAACAATCTGGCATTCAGAGGCCTGCCTATCTTTCTAGCTGCCCCTCTGGGTCATCCTTAGACTTTGAGGAAATAGCACTTCTTTTTTTAAAAAAGAATCCTCACTTTCTGTCTTAAAGTCAATACTGTGTATTGGTTCCAAAGCAGAAGAGTGGTAAGGGCTGGGCAATGGGGGTCAAGGGACTTGCCCAGGGTCACACAACTAGGAAATATCTGCAGTCACATTTGAACCCAGGACCTCTCATCTCCAGGCCAGGCTCTCTATCCACCAAGCCACCTAGGTACCTCTAGAAATAACATTTACATAGTATTTAATAAATGCTTACTCTTGCCTGCCTATCTTCTTTCCTTCTCCATCTGATGAGCCTGAAGATCACAGCATCTAAAGAATTTAGATTTCTAAAGAGTCACTTACATTCCTCCAGAGATCTGATTGCATTTTTCTTTCAGAAAAAAATGATCCCAACATATTCTTTACCCCTATCCCTATTCCTCACCCCACCACCTTGTCTTAAGAGCCTCCTCCCCTTTTATGCAGAAAAGACAGGGACCAGACCTCTGATTTCAAAGATATAGGGAACTCCCAGATGAGGCAACTCCCTCCAGCAATGCTGGTCTGCACCTTCTCTATAATTTAATGTCTCTTGAGTTGGCCAGAACATTTAGAAGTTAAGGGACATAGAGCTAGTTTATGTGAAAAGTAAGACTTGAACTTAGGTCTTCCTCACTCAGATGCTAGTTCTGTCTGCTCTAGCACACTTCCTCTCAGTGAAGTCAAACAGACATGGGAAAAGGTATATCGCTTTAGCATTATTAGCTGCTTTGCTGGTCCTGTGGAAATCTCCAAGTAAGCCCACTGTTACCCCTACCAGGGGCAGGGAGCTGGGACACATGGTAAGTAGTATATGAATACAGAGTAAAGGTATGACCAGTTTACACTGGCTTCCAAGGACCAAGAGTTCAATTTTTATTCTGAGTATTGATAACATGGAAATCAGCAAATGCTACAAATCAGGGCTTACCTGATTGTTTTACCCACTGCCTAGAATTAAGAAAGTGATGGAGAAAATATTAGTAATGCAGATTCAACTTCAAAGTGGGTTGTGGGGAGCTATTTTTAGAGAGCCTGTGGTTAAACATTTACTGGCACATCCCTGGGGTGATCAAAGTGAAACTGAATAAATAGCAAGTCTTCCCAGAGGGAGGAATATTAAAAAGCCAGCTCACACTCCTGGCTGTTTTCTCTTCTTAAGGTTTTCATGACACTGCTCTTTTCTGGCTCTCCTCCTGCCTTCCTGACTTCTCCTTCTTGGGCTTCTTGGTAGATTTTATTCAGGTCATAAACTGTGGGTGTCTCCGAGTTTTTATCCTGAACCCACTTATCTTCTCATTCTCTATTATCTGCCTTAGTGATCTCACTGGCACCCGTGGGTTGACCATCATCTCTAGACAGATTATTTTCAGATCTATATTTCTAGCCCTAATCTCTACCCTGAGTTCCATTCCTGCATCACCAACTTCCTTATGGATATCTTGAATTGGAAGTCATCAGGCCCAAAATAGAACTCATTATCTTTTCCCTAAATTTTCCCCTTTGCAGTCCCCCTGTCACTGTGGAGGGCACCACCACTCTTCCGCTCACCCAGGCTTTACCACCTCATCTTGTCACTGTCATTCAGCACACACATCCAATTCACTGTCAAGTCTTGCTCCTACCTTCACATCTCTTAGACATGCCTCCTCTCCACTCATACAACCACCATCCTAGTTTAGGCCCTCATATATTATTGCAATAGCCCTCTCATTGGACCACTCCTTTCCATCTTCCACTCAGCTGTCAAAGCTCATCCTCCAGCTCAGGTATGACTGTATCACCCCCTCCACCCCAATCCTTCTTATCTCTGGGATAGAAAATCCTCTACCATTTAAAGTCTTTCCCAACCAAGCCCCTTCCTACCTTTTCGATCTTTCTATATCTTCCCATTCATTCATTCTATAAGTCTTCTGGATATTCCTCCCACATGATGCTTCATCTCCCCACTCCATTTCACTTGCATTGGCTGTCCCCATGCCTGGAATGCCTTCCCTCTTCATCTTAACCTTCCAGATTCCTTGGTTTCCTTCATGGCTCAACTGTATCCCTCATCCTAAAAAAGGGCTTTCATAGGAGCCCTCCCTCTAGTCCCCTCCTTTGAAGAAAACCTCACATTTACCCTAGATATACTTTTTATATCCATCATTCTCTGCATGTTATCTCCCCTTTAGAATTGTTGGCCTTTCTTTACAACCCCAGTGCCTGGTACAAAATAAACCTTGAATAGACAGTTGTTAACTGACTGAGCTCTACTCCGGGAAGAACTATAGGTGGAAAGGCCCTTCAGTTGGAAGATATGTGTGAATGTAGAAATGACTAAAAGTACATAAAAAACCATTCAAGGTACTTGAAATTTGTCTGAGATCCATTGTACAAGAATGAGAAGGAACCTCCATGATGCTTTAGTCCAGTCTCTACCAGAAATGTAAGTACTCTGTACAATACCCAGCCACCGTCTCTTTGAATAGCTCCAGTAACAGAGAACTCACTATCTTTCAAAGCAGCTCATCCCCTTTAAAATTCTTTTATTGCTTGTCATCTTTTTCTTTTCCCATCTGCAACTGTTACTCTCTAGCTTCATTTGTCCACGTAAATTAGTTATTCTTCTACAATAAAAAAAATATTTTTTCAGTTTCCTAGATCTACAATATTATTTGATTTTTAAAAAATCAATGTGAAATGATTAAAGGAAAACAGGCTCCTTTCTGGCACTTTGTCAAAGATATGCTAAGTAGCCTTTTACATTTTTAAAAATTATTTAGCCCCTGAAATCACACTGCCCAACCCTTATATAATCATTAACCTGTGGTTTTAATAATGATTAGTGAGCCTTTCTCATGGTAATGCTGTTCCATTCAAAGCTGCAGCTTATTAAATACAGGGTCCATAGCTTATTGAGGTGCCCCCATGAAAGGCTGCCCTTCCTGTTCTCATATAACAGGTTAAATCTCTTGTGAGACAATGGGGATATTGAATTTCAAAGTTTTTCCACCAAGTAAACTAGAAAGCCTCCAACTCCATTCCCTTGGTACCCATTCAGAAGTGAGCCCCTTTGAGTGTTTTCAATAAACAGGTTATTCAAGGTAGGAAGTGTGGACTCAGAGCTATGAGACCCATATTCCAGGCTTGGGTTCTGACACTTCCTGGCTGTGTGACCATAGACAAGTCGCATCAACCTCAGCTTTAGATCCCTCATCTGGAAAATGAGGGAGATGGACCATGTGATCTTTAAATTGAAAGTAAACAGATGGAGAGGGAGGGAGAAAACTTTTCACCCATACCTGCCAAGCCGGGTACCACAAAAAATAACAGGGAGACTAAAGGAAAACAAATATCAGAAGAAAGAACCAGCAAATCAAGAAAAAGTCAGCAATAAAATCTCTGGCCAGAACTTACTAGGCCCAAATGCAAAAAAGTAACAGACTGAAAAGGGCATCATTGAGAATTGGTAGAATGGAGCATATGACTAGAATTTGGCCCTGGATGGGTACATTTAAAAAGGAACTCCTAATGGGGGGAAAATGAAAAGTGAAGAGAATATGGATGAGAATCATACAGAGAGCAAAAAAGTTGTATCGTTGTGAGACTATACCATGGACCAATTGGACATTAAAATGAAAGAGAAGAATTTTGGAATGAGTCACAAGACTAGAGTGGAGGCATAAGATGGCAAACTTCAACTATCAAAACATTCCTAATTCGTCTCTCTTTTTTCCCTCCCTCCCTTCCCTTTCCTTCCTTTCCCTTCCCTTCTCTTCTTTCTCTGCCAAAAACAAAATAGTTGATTAAATTCTTGATTTGTTTTAATGATAACTTAATTCTTTAAGAAATGGAGAAAGTGACAAGTAGAACTGACGCTCTGAACCTGATTCTGAGAAACAATACTAGAAACATCAGGACACTTGAGGGAAAATGAACATTGGCACAAAGGAGAATTTATACCTTACATCCAAAGATACTGAAAAAAAACATAGATCTAGTTAAGCCAGGATCAGTTCTCTTTGAAGGATCTAGAAGAACTAGAGAGACTCTGCATGATTGGAGGAGATAGCAGATGTTATACTCATTGAGAAAACAACACCAAGGAAATAGAGGCTGCAAATCATAGGTGGGTGAACTTAATTTCTATTCCTGGCAAAAATTCTAGACTATTTTGAGTGAAGCAGTGATTGCTAAGAGCCAGTATGATTTCATTAAGAACTACTTATGATAGGGGGCAGCTGGGTAGTTCAGTGGATTGAGAGCCAGGCCTAGAGATGGGAAGTCCTGGGTTCAAATGTGGCCTCAGATACTTCCTAGCTGTGTGATCCTGGGCAAGTCACTTGACCTCCATTGTCTAGCCTTAACCACTCTTCTGCCTTGGAACCAATACACAATATTGATTCCAAGATGGAAGGTAAGTGTTAAAAAAAAGAACTACTTATAATAGAATAATCTCATATCCTTTTTTGACAAGGATATGTATGAGAATGGCAGAATAGGAATGTCATTCATCCATCAATGGACATTTATTAAACATTTACTATGTGCTAGGAAGATGGAATGCTTTCTTCTAAAAGCCTATGCAAATATTTGTGGCTCCCATTTGCTGCCCTTCTGCCTATTCTTCCTACTTCTTCAGTGAGTTCAGTACTGTACTCACCACGGCTCACATTGTCTCTTTTCACCTAATTCCTTCCATCATCCTGGTTGACTTTAATATGAATGTTAATGATACTTTCAACTTCCTGTACGCCCAGTTGATCAACTTTCCTCAGTTGGCATGATCTCCACCTCTATTCCAACTCCTCCCCCCCCCAGCTATCTGACCTTACTTAGTTCTCACAATCAACCCAAATCATTCCACATATATCTTAAACTCTATGGTGTGAGCATGCACCAAAAGGGAACTTTCCAGACTGCTGCTTCCATAGAATACAGTTCACTCATGCAAAAGAAGGAGAATACAGACTAAGGGAAGACAGGTAGTGAACAGCACCACATGGATCTGGAGGCAGCAGCAGATACGGGTGAAATTTGCCATAAAGAGATGCCAAGATGCTGAAGGACCTGGAGAAGGATCTGTGCTGAAGGCCAGTGGAGCCACAGGGTTCCCTGGAGGGAAATAGCCTTTGCAGATGGGAAGGCTGAAGCAGCAGTAAAGTGATGGAATCCTGAAAAGGTGAGAAAGATTGCCCCAGCTGGGAGCTATGGTGCCAAGGGCCGGTGAGTGGGCTAGGCTAGCGTTCCAAGCGACAATATGTCAGAACCAGCCTAGACCTTGCACGTCATTAATCCTAGTACCGTGAATAACCTGGACTATGTTGGTCATGATTTGGGAAGGGAAAGTTTGGTCTCTTTGTAGTTCCCAGCCACATACGGTAGCAATGTAAGTCAGAGTGACGACACAGATTATCTATGAGAAATGAGAGTATTCTTGAACATCAGTGAGCTTGGAAAAGAACTTTTGTTCTTTCTGTCATCATTGTGGTGAGAGAGCTTACTTGACACCTTTTAGGATCAGATATAAGCTCTTCTATTGTTTTGTTTTATTGATAAACCTTTCACTATATGTAATGCTCTTTTTATCCCAAGTACTTAAAATGAGCCAGATGCTCAAGTTCTCAGTGATTTCCAAGGGAAGGGAATAAGTATAAAGTGCCTATTATGTGCCAGGCACTGTGCTAAGCACTTTCACAGGTATTATCTCATTTGGTCCTTGCAACCCTGAGAGATAAGTACTATCATTATCTCCATTTTACATTGAGGACACTGAGGCAAAAGAGGCTAAGTGACTTGCCCAGAGTCACACAGCTAAGCTAATAAGTGGCTGAGATCATATCTGAAGTCTTCCTGACTCCAGGCCCAATGCTCTATGCGATACATGTCATATCCTCCTTCAGAAAAATACACATTATTCCCTGAAGGCAGGGACTGTGTGGCTCTGAAAATCTGTGTAACCCAAAAGTCTACAAAATAAGACAATTAATACAAGGCAACTGAATTGAAAATGTAGATTCCAGCAGAATGTTTGACAATCTCTCATGCTATCCTCAGAGACCAGAGAGTGAGATATCAGCCAGGAGAGAATCGAGTTAGGCGGACTCAGAACTGCTTGAGTGACCAGATCCAAATTGATTACACTAATAGGTCAATGTCAACCTAATAAAAGTCTCTAGTAAAATACCTCCCCGGAAGTCGATCTGTCTTGGGCTTTGTGCTGTCTAATGTTTCTATCAATAGCTTGAATAAGGGAATAGACACTAATCAAATTTGTAGGTGGCAAGTAGCTGCAGAGGCTAACTAAGAAACTAGGAAGCAGAGTCAAGATCCAAAAGGATCACAAGCAAAATGCAATATAAGAGCAAAGCAACAATATCACAAGGCAAATTCGCACAATGGAAGGCATAGGAAAAACCTTGAAAACTGATGAGGGAAAGAAGAATAGATCTTCTACTAGAACATCTACTAGAGGAGAGAAGTGAAGGAAGACCTAAGTACTTCAAAACAGAAGCACGAAGAAAGAGGTCAGGAGACTGCCAAACTTGATGAAGGAGCTAAACTCATCACAAGAGACAGCAAAAACAGAAAAGATGCCACAGAACAGAAATGCAGCAACCAAGGCAAATTGGAGCAACAAGAACAGAATTTAGCAGGATTAAGCAGATAAATAGCAATGCAAATCAACTGGGTGACCTGGAAAGTCAATCAAGGCTCTCTAAGCTATGAAAAATAGATATTTGGGAAGAAAAAGAGAAGGAAAGCAACCTTAGGCTGATTTTCAGAGAAACAATTGAGGAAAATTTTCCACAGGAAAGAAGAAATAGCAAGGCTTGAAACATAAAGGATCTGCAGAATGCCCTTTATGAAAATCACGCAACATAAAACTCAAGGCATATAACTGTCAAATTCCCAACACAGAGAGATAAAGGAAGGATTCTTTAAACAGCCCAAAGAGAAAGAACTGATTTATCAAAAGGCTCTGATTAGATCATCTTGAAAAGGAGAGAATGGGCTAAACTGTGCCTTAAATGGAAGAAATCAGCTTGGAGCCAATGCATCCTGTAGAAATTTTTATGGACTTAACTTGTCTGCATGTCACCCCCCCATTAGACTAGGAATTCCTTGAGAACAGAGGCACTTTTCGCCTTTCCATGTATCTCTAACACTTAGCACAGTGCCTGGCACATAGTAGGTACTTAAAAAATGTTTGTTGACAACTTGACCTGAGTTCAAACCCTGCCTTAGAGACTTATTAGCTATGTGGCCCTGGGAAAATCATTAAACCTCCCTCAATCTTGGTGTTTATATATATATTCCACACAGGGAAAGTAAAACAATGGAATAAAAGTTACAAAGGGGAAGATTTACACTTAACTTAGATAAAAACTTCCTTATATTTAGATCTATCCACAAGTAGAAGATACCACTTCAAAAAGTTAGTGTATAGAGAATCAGTCCTGGAGACAGAAGGTCCTGGGTTCAAATGTGAATTCAGATACTTCCTAGCTGTGTGTGTCCCTGGGCAAGCTGCTTATTCCAATTGCCTAGGCCTTGCCACTCATGCTTAGTACCAATTTTAAGACAGAAGGTAAGGGTTTTTAGGGAGAAAAAAAGAAGTAATGAGTTTCCCTTTCTAGAGGTCTTTCCAAAGAATGCTAAGTGGCAATTTGCAGGGCTCTTATAGAAAGGATTCCAGTTTAAGTAGAGCTTGGACTATTCTCTGGTCCTTCCAATTCTCTGATGACATCATTTTGCCCAATTTTTCCCAAGGTCATTTTTTTATTTCAAGAAGATCAGAGAATTCAATTTAGTGCTGAAAGGATGTCGGGAATCATTTAGTCTAGTCCCCTTATTTTATTCATGAGGAAAGTAAGACCCAGAGAGGAAGGTCAACTTTTCCAAAGTAGCAGAGTGGGACAGCAGGGTCTGATCCAAGGTATTCAAATCTAAAACCTAACTTTTGATATATACCTGTTAGAGCCTACCACCGTGCCCCTCCCCCCAGTACAATATAAACTCTTTGAGATCTAGATTTAGCTTTTTCTGACTTTGTATTCCCAATGTGACACACATAAATGTTTGTTGAATTGAACTCACTTTCCTGAGTCTTAGTTTCCTCATCCATATAATAAAGGTCCATTCCTGACCTAAAGTTGTACATGTCTAGGATTCAAGCTTATTAGAAAAAAGAACTACAAACCTTACTTTGTATGTAAATGCAGTATAGAGTTATACATTCCCTCAACAGGACGATGGCAGGGAACATAACACTTTCTGATAGAATTTACACCATGCTGATAATCAACTCTTAATAAGGTCCTTTTCCCTACATTCCAGACCTTTATGTGTTACTATCATCCTGTTAGCCATCTTCTTGAATGGCTTTGGCCTCTCCTGATGTGAAAGTGGCACATAATTAATTTTTCAGTAAAGGCCAACCTCTTTTTTCTCAAACATACTGCAGTTCGGGAAATGTCAAAATGTCACAACATGTAAGTAGTAACAAACTCAGCACTCTGCTTCCAACCCCTTGTGTGAGGGTTGAGTAGTGAGACAATAATAGCTAAATGTCCATTGAGAGAAAACAATACACCTGTTAAAAGTGACTACATTGTCTTTCTTGCTTGAAATATTTGTCTGTTATTAGTGATTTCCAACCTATTTTACATTTTGAAAGATATAAAGACAACAGGTATCATTCTATGACCCGAGATCCTAAAAGGACAGAAGAAGAATGATTAAGAGGAATCAAAACCCAAGATGAACAGCAAAATAGTAAGAGGACCTAATTGTCTTTGATTGGTTCAAGTCTCCAAGTTCAAATGAACTATAACCGAAGGTACCAAAAGAAGGGGGAGATGTGATTGATGAGTCACTAACAGAGAGTTGTCAAAAATCATGAAGGAGTCATGAGAACAGCAAGGAACAACATCATCCTTTGGGCAAATATCTTCAACCCCAAACTTCAAAGCAGGATGTGGGGCAGATTATGTATCAGAAATAGAGTAATTGTGGCTGATTCCACCAGAGAACAAAACAAAACTTCTAAGCTTGATTGTGACCAAGAGAGGAGAAGAAGACACTCTTCCCTTTCTTCTTTGCAAAGTTAAGACCCTGAGGGTAAGGAACACCACAAATACTGTCAGATTTGGTTAATGTTCTCTTTGATTTTGCTGTGCAACTTTTTGTCTCCTCCATCTTTCCTACTTCCTTCTTTCAGTCTTTCATTTAAAAAAATCTTACCTTCCATCCAAAGTACTGATTGTAAATATTGGTCCCAAGGCAGAAGAGTAGCAAGGGCTAGGCAATTAGGATTAAGAGACTTGACCAGAGCCACACAACTACTTCCTTTCATTTTTCCTTTCCTTATTATTTGCTAGAAAGAATGGCTTTCTGGACCATCTGGAGAAAAGACATATTTGGACATGAAGGAAATTTAAAAACAAAAGATATCAATAAATGTTTAATAAAAAGGAAATCTATAGGGAAAATGAAATTCCATATTATAGAAGATCACTTGGGCAATATTTCAAGAATATATTCACCCCATACAGTAAGATACTCCAGAAAGCCATATCTTCATCAGATGTGGTCCATGTATATGATGTGTTCCTTTTTAAATTTTTATTTCAAATATTTGTCCATGGTTACATGATTTATGATTTTCCCACACCTATTTCCTCCCCCTCCTGGAACTGACCAGCAATTCTACTAAACCTATTTCCACGTTATTCGTATTTGCAATAGAGTGAACTTTTAATATCAAAACCCCAATCACATACAAACCATGTGATCAATCCTATATTTTTCTTCTGCATTTCTGCTCCCACATTTCTTTCTCTGGATGTGGAGAGCGTTCTTTCTCCTAAGTTCCTCCAATTGTCCTGGGTCATTGCATTGCTGCTAGTGGAGAAATCCATTACGTTCTCTTGTACCACAATGTATCAGTCTCTGTGAACAATGTTCTCCTGGTTCTGCTCCTCTCACTCTGCATCACTTCCTGGAGGTTGTTCCAGTCTCCATGGAACTCCTCCACTTTATTATTCCTTTGAGCACAATAGTATTCCATCTATGTGATGTGTTCTTGCTCATCTGTTCTTCTTTGTAAATTCTAGAAGAGGGTTACTAGAGATATACAGAGATATTTAGAAATAGCTGTGATATAAACAAATCATTAATTTTTAGCGACCATGGAAAACAAGCAGGAGATCTGTTATTCTTCTAAACCTGCTTAAGACGTCTGACACCTCTGACCACCCTATACTCTCTGGTTTTTCCTGACTCTACTCTCTCTGGGTTCTCCTTCCATCTGTGCCCACTTCTTCTCAGTCTCTTTTGTTAGTTCATTTTCCACATCAGGCTTCCTCACTCAGGGTTGCCCAACGTTCTGTCCTGGGCCCTCCTTCCTCCTCCTTTATCCTCTCTTGGTAAACTTATCAATTCTAATGAGTACAAATGACTTCCATATGTACTTATCTAGCCTAGTCTCTCACTGGATCTTCAGAAACCTATCTATTCAACATTTCAAACAGGATGTGCAAGAGACATCTTAAATGCAACACATTTAACAATGAACTAATTATCACTGTGGTTATTCAGTCATTTTCAGTTATGTCTGGCTCTTGTTTGGGGTTTTCTTAGCAGAGACACTGGAGGGGTTTGCCATTTTCTTCTCTGATTCATTTTATAGATGAAGAAATGGAGGCAAACTGGGCAAAGTGACTTGCCCAAGGTCACACAGATAAGGGCCTGAGGCTGGATTTGATTATCTCTCCTCCTGAACTCTCCCCTCTTTTAAGCTTTCTATTTCTGCCAAAGACTCTCCAGTCCTTCCACATCTCAAATTTGTGATCTCAGAATTATCCTCACTTCTTCGCTTTTCTTCACCCAAATAGTCAGTTACTTTCCATTTCTACCTTCACAGATCCCTTGTATATCTGAGCCCTGCTCTCCTCTCACACATAGCCACTATCTTAATTCAGGTTCTCATCACCTTTTGCCTCAAGATTATTAAAATGGCCTCCTATTTAGACTCCTTGACTCAAGTATCTCCCCATTCAATTTCATTCTACAAACTGCTGCCAAAGTCACTTTCACCATACATCTGACCATGGGATTCTCCTACTCCACCAACTCCAGGGGCTTCCTATTACCTCCAGAATAAAATATGAAACTCTCTTTTGTGCTCTTAAAACTTATACAGTTAGGCCCCAACCTACCTTCCCAGTCTTTTTGGACATTACTACCCTTCTCCCACTCTGATTCAACCAAAATGGCTTTCTCTCTGTTCTTTATCACAATTACTCTCCTATCTCCCACCTTAGCACACTAGCCATCCTCCATGCCAGCACACATACACACACACATATAAACATCATTGTGGCTAACATTTATATAGTATCTACTATGTATCAGGTACTATGCTTAAGTACATTACAAATTAACTTGTAACAACCCTGGAAAGTAGGTGCTGGTATTATCCCCATTTTACAGATAAGGAAACTGAGGCAGAGAGAGGTTAAGTGACTTGTTCAGGGTCACACAACTAGCAAATGTCTAAGGACAGATTTGAACTGAGGTCTGACCTACTAGAGCTCTGAATTGAGGTCTTCCATACCCAGCATTCTATCTACTGTGCTACTGAGCTAGTCTCCCAACTTTATATTTATGTTGAATGTATGGTTTTATATATATTTATTGGCTCCTGCATTAGAATGTAAGCTTGATGCAGCCATCAATCATTCCATTCTTTATACTTGTATCTTTAGGACCCAGCACAATGCTTGGCACGTGATCAATACTTGATTGATTGACGAAGGTCTGAAAAAGGACAAATGTTGTGTTAAGTTCCAATAAAGAGAAGAGAGTGGGGTGTGTAAACTACAAGGCATCAGCTTGATTTAAATTTCTGGAAAAATTAATAAGACACAGAAGCAGTAATCAGCAAAGGTTCATTAAGAAGAGGTAATGCCTGGTTGCTAGACCAGAAGATTAAAATAAACCCTGGACATGGTATTTCAGCCAAGTCTCTCACCATAGGCTCATGGACAAAACTGAAAATGGTGATATAGTTCAGATGGAGTCCGAACTCCCAAAGCACACCACAAAACACCCTTTGCTTAATGAACCGAAATCTCAAAGAGCATGCCATATGGAAGATTGGCCTTCCACCCTATCCTGCTTCACGTTTGTATCAGTGATTTGACTAAAGTCACAGAAAACAAGCTTCTCAAATCTCAAAAATTTTACAAAAAGCTCAGTAGGACAACTCGCTGAATTTGAAGCCTCAGAGTCTGGCATCATCCCTTGAGATTGCTTGAGGTGACCGATTCCACGGTTGGAAACTACCAAGAAAGACATGGAATCTTCCCCTTGGTTGAAAACAATTCCAGCTCCATTTTTTTGGGTATTGATTTTGGTTTGATATCTCCACACTTTACCTTTCCTAAATAGAAAGCAGGATAACTCTCTCCATTCAGGATCATCTAAAGTGGTGAGTGGTCATGAGGCAGAGCCCAAGACTTTGGTCTTCCTTCCACAATTCACAGTACAGTTAGAAAGTTCTTTAACAAGACATAGTGGAAAGATTTCATGCTGTACCTGGAAGGAGATGATGACCTGCTGTTTCCAAACTCCATTTTCCATTCTCCAGAATTCCTTGAAGATTACAAATAATCATACTAATACTAGTTCATACTTAATGCAATGTTTTTAAGTTTGACAAGGCATCTACATATATTATTATCTCATTTGAACCTCATATTATCTCCATTTTATAGATAAGGAACCGAAGCAGACAAGTAAAGTGACTAACTCAGGGTAATGCACCTAGGAAGTTGGGAACCCTTCCTCCTCTCCGACTCCTTCTGACTCCAGGTCCAGCGCTCTCTCCATTCGACCACACTGCTTTCCATCATAATTGAGTGCTTATATTTGCAGTTTCTTTCAGCTCTTGAGTATAATATGTCTGAACCATCTTGATTTGACCCAACATTTGAATCCATGAAGGAAGGACGTTTTGAATCCTGGCTCTTCCCATACTAGCTGTGTGATCTGGAACAAGTAACATTACCTTTCTAAGTCTCAACAAAATGAGGGGATGAAGGGGGGGTGATAAAATTTACCCTGCCTGCTTTTTACAGGGTCGTGAAGCTCAAATGGCCTAGTAGATATGAAAACCCATAGAAGTGCCAGCTATCATGATGATTAAGTGTCAGAAAATTTCAAGAGAACTAGAATAGATCTTCCAAATCACCTGGCCTAACCTGCGTATGAGACAGATGACAGCCAGCACAGTGGGCTTTTTTCCTCCTACACTGCATTGTCTGAAGTCAGGCAAAGCTTCAGCTTCCCCAAAAATCCAGGAAAATTGTGAAAAACGGAGCAAGAAAAGTAATAAACTCCTGATTACAACAGCTCAGTCGATGATCCCAAAGGGCTGGGAACTGCAAAAACAGTGTTCATCAAGTGTTTCTTCTAGAGCATTGCTTTCCCTTTTCCCCAACCCTAGCTCTTTTTTTCCCCAACTGCAACCACAAAGGATACCATCCAGAAACTAAAACCACTTCAACTGTCTGACTTTGATGTTAAGGGTTCACACCATTCTCAAGCTTTTTCCTGCCAAAAAATCCTATATCAACTCACCCATTATTAAGTACCTACTATGTGCCCATCATCAGACAAAAATGAAGGAGTCCTTCCCTTCAAGTAATTTCCAATAAAACATAAAATATTTTAGTAAAGGGATAAAAAAGAAAATCTCTGCCTTCCATTTACATTTCAAGTTGCTAGAGCAGCATGGTATGATGGTGTGTGAGTGGTACACCTAGAGTTAGCCCTGGACTCCATGTCAGCAAGACCTGGGTTCAAATCCTACCTCAGACCCCTCCCAGCTTTGTGACCCTAGACAAACCATCTCATTTGTCTTGGCCTCAGTTTCTACCTCAGTAAAATGAGGGGGTTGAAAATGAAATCTTCTGAGGTTCCTTCCAGTTATAGGGCTGTGCTACTATGATCTCCTTAGTTTTCTCCACTTATCAGGAAAAGAAGCAAGGGATATAGACACATCCACATATGTATATATGCATGAGCATATATGCTCCTTACACGGCTTAGTTATCAGTCTGATTCAGGAGTTGCCCCTTTCTAGCCTAAATCCCTCAAGCCTCATATAATCCTATTTCCCCTCCTCAGGTGGAAGGCAGCTTATTCGCTGACTCATTCAAAGACATATTTATTCAAGTACCTATTATGGAGAAGGCATTTAAGGAAATGAAGAAGCCAATCCTTCCCTGAAAGTCTAGTAATTGAATAGGGCAGATAACACATAACACAACCAGCCAGAGTGCAAATTCCATGATAAGTGTGAAGGAGAGGCAGAATGTGTTTGAGAGAAATGTAAGGGGGAGAGATCTCCTCCAGTTTGGTGAGCCAGCTAGCCCTTAAAGAAAAAGAAGAGCGCAATGAGTAGAGAGAAGAGGGGGCCAGCAGAGGTAATAGAGCTTGGACAGGAGTTTCAGGAAGTGAAGGTGAAGAAGAGGCTCCATCTATTCCACACACTGCGGAGGGCACAAAGGCATAGGATATGAGATGAGGAGCAGGATGAGATCAGGGAATAAAGAATCACCCAGACTGACTGCAAAATAGAAACGCACAGGAGGGTCTAGTCTTCCAAAAGGCTAGAAAGCTAGGTTGGTACGAGATTGTGGTGGGCCTCAGTGCCAGAAAGGGTTATTAAGTCAGTAGGCAATGGGGAGCTTTTGAGTGGAGAGGTGATGTGACCAGAGTTCCTTCGGAGAATAACTTTCTTTGGCAACATGTGATAAATTTAAGGCTTCAGGAAGAACTTTCTGCTGCAGGAAAAAAATGTCCCCGTATATTAATTTGTGTGCAAGTATTTGGGTGGTTTTAAAAGAACACCTATTGTGCAATAAAACTACCACAGCATTAAATTGACATAATAGAGGTAGAAACTCTAATTCAGTAGAGTCTTGGCGATGCAGTCACTCTAATGTGGGAGATGAATTTAGCTCATCGCTGGAAAATCCAAGGGTAATGACTGAAACGCAATGTGATTGAACTAATTATCAACCAGGTGCACTTTAAGGAGATGATCGTTCAATCTATTACCGCTAAGTGCACAATCCTGTTTGGGGGAGAAAAGTTTCTAAGAGCAGGGCAGATGCTGAAACTTTGGTGACTTCCGACACAAGAGTATGATTTCAAGAGCTGGACCCAGACAATTCAAGACCCTCCACAGTTGGGCTGCTGCTTCCCCAGCCAAATTTGTCTCTTACGATCTGCCTATAAAAGCTCTCCATTCCACCAAGGCTAATCTTTTCACCACTCTCCGCCCCTTCCCACTGAACCACCTTTTGCACTCTTGTCTCCTTGTTCCAGGTTTCTCACTTTGGGCTCTGCCATTGCTCCAGCCTATCCCTATCCTACTCTTCAGAGAGCAGCCCACCTTAGAATTTTTACTGTACTGCCTCGTATTGCCAGTTACCCCTTTTTGTGTTTCTGGAATTATCTCTCCCACCAAATTGTAATGTCCTAAAGGGCACAGAGGTGGCATACTTTGGGGGGGGGGGTTGAAGGGAGGAGGGTATAAATCTCCTAAAGTGCCTGTGTTCAACGACTGAAGGTTAATGCTTCAAATGCCTGATTATTCATTTCAATTTTTTTCGGATGGAAATTGTGCTAAAATGCTAAATACTTCCCCTGACTTGGTAAATCGGATACACTGAGTACAATTTATTTTCTGGATGATTGATTCAGCATCATCATAAACCATTATTGCGCAGTTGAACAGATAATACAGGAGTTTGCAACTGAGAGTATACCACGCCCTTCCTAGCTTCTAAATAGCTCCAGCTCGTTCCAGGTCTGCAGTGCAGGTTGAAACAGAAGCTCTCGTCCCTACCTCTCCTTCCCCAGTCTAGGTCCTTCTGTACTCACTTGATCCATTTCTGCCCCCTTCCTCACCATTACTGCTTCTTAGTACTTCGGGTTTTATTTGAAGCAATGAGAATCTGCTTTAGGGAGTCATCAACATTAGGTGGCACAGTAGAGAGAATCCAGGGCCTGGAGTTGGGAAGACCTGGTTTCAAATGCAGTCTCAGACACTAGCTGTGCAACCCTGAGCACCTGTTTGCCTCAGTTTCCTCATCTGCAAAATGAGCTGGAGAAGAAAGGGGGAAACTATTCTGGTATCTTTGCCAAGTAAACTCCAAATGGGGTCATGAAAAATGAGACATGATTGAAACAATTAAACAACAACAAAAAAGCAAATACTTACTGAAAACCTACCAAAAGGATGGCAATACATCCAGAGACTCTGAGGACAATGAAGAAATTTCTAACAAAAGGGTAAAGTTAGTCTCAGGTCAACAGAGGACATTGGAATAATAGAATTTTAGGAACAGAAGGGAACTTTGAGTCCACCTAGTACAACCCTCAGAATTTATAGCTAAGGAACCTATAGAAAAGAGAAGTGCAATGACCTTCCTGATATCACATAGCTAATTAGTGACAGAAGCAGGAGTAGAATTCAGGCCTCTTCATTCAAAATCTTACACTCTTGTGACTATACCAGATTGTCACAAAACCAAAGCATCAAGAGACATCATGGCAAAGTGGAAGTAGTATTAAGGCCAGAGAACATGGGTTCAAATCCCATCTCTGACTTTTGCTACATGAGCAACTTTGGACAACTCCACCCCCCTCAATTTTAAAATGAAGGGGTTGGACAAGATGAATTCTGAGGTCCCTTCCAACTTTGCATCTATGATCTTATGAAGGTAATAGACAAAACCTTCAGAAACAGACCTTCTCTAAGTCCTGACTTGGAATTCTTTTCAAAGTACTGACAGGGGTCAGCAAGACAGTCTATGATAAACCCAAAGATCCCAGCTTTTAGGACAAAAATCCACTATTTAATAAAAACTATTGGGAAAATTGGAAGACAGTATGGGAGAGATTAGGTTTGGATCAACACCTCACACCCTACACCAAGATAAATTCAGAATGGGTGAATGACTTGAATATAAAAAAGGAAACTATAAGTAAATTAGGTGAACACAGAAAAGTATACATATCAGATCTTTGGGAAAGGAAAGATTTTAAGACCAAGCAAGAGTTGGGGAAAAAATCACAAAACATAAAATAAATAATTTTGATTACATTAAATTAAAAAGTTTCTGTACAAACAAAACCAAAATTAGAAGGGAAGCAACAAATTGGGAAACAATCTTGATTACAAAAACCTCTGACAAAAATTTAATTACTCAAATTTATAAAGAACTAAACCAATTGTACAAAAAATCAAGCCATTCTCCAATTGATAAATGGGCAAGGGGCATGAATAGGCAATTTTCAGATAAAGAAATCAAAACTATCAATAAGCACATGAAAAAGTGTTCTAAATCTCTTATAATCAGAGAGATGCAAATGAAAACAACTCTGAGGTATTACCTCACACCTAGCAGATTGGCTAACATGACAGCAATGGAAAGTAATGAATGCTGGCGGGGATGTGGCAAAGTGGGGACATTAATGCATTGCTGGTGGAGTTGTGAACTGACCCAACCCTTCTGGAGGGCAATTTGGAACTATGCCCAAAGGGTGCTAAAAGACTGCCTTTAGCACTGCTGAGTTTGTACCCCAAAGAGATAATAAGAAAAAAGACCTGTACAGGAATATTCATAGCCACGCTCTTTGTGGTGGCAAAAAATTGGAAAATGAAGGGATGCCCTTCAATTGGGGAATGGCTGAACAAATTGTGGTATATGTTGGTGATGGAATACTATTGTGCTCAAAGGAATAATAAAGTGGAAGGATTCCACGTGAACTGGAACGACCTCCAGGAATTGATGCAGATTGAGAGGAACAGAACCAGGAGAACATTATACACAGACAGATACACTGTGGCATAATCCAATGTAATGGGCTTCTCCATTGGTGTCAATGCAGTGATCCTGAACAACTTGGATGGATTTATGAGAAAGGACACTATCCACATTCAGAGGAAGAACTGTGGGAGCAGAAACACAGAAGAAAAACAACTGCTTGATCACATGGGTTGAGGAGATGTGGTTGGGGATGTAGACTCTAAATGAACATTCTAGTGCAAACATCAACAATATGGAAATAGGTTCTGATCAAGGACACATGTAATAACCAGTGAAATTGTGTGTCAGCTATGGGAAGGTGTGGGGGGAGGGAAAGAATATGATTCTTGTAACCAAGGAATAATGTTCTAAACTGACTAATTAAATAATTTTTAATGCAAAAAAAAATAAAAAATAAATAAAAAACAAAGTACTGACAGAGGGTCTCTTTTCTTCCTCACTCTCAAAACAAGAATAAGCACAGTTATGAGATCTTGTGCAACCTTACTTGAAATCAACCCTATGGGTCTCTCCATTTGCTTTTTCCTTGTTGAACCTGAACTGTTATTAATATATGAGAGAGGTAATATGTCCTATACTTCAGTTCTATCATCTGTTCTCTCTTTCCAAAGTTGGCAAGTGTCCAAGAAGCACAAGTATCCTAAAGCAAGGAAAGTTTAATTAATCACCTACTTCCAATAGAATAGAAGTTCCTTGAGGTCAGGGGCCACTATCTAAAACAGTGCCTGGTAAATAGTGGAGTGCTTAATGATAAATGATGGATTCATTATTGAGGCCTCTGCCCAAAGTCCAGCACAGCATAGGAGAAAGGGCAGCAAATGAATGACAATTTAGAGAAGACTCCAACTCTGAAAGAATGGCATAACTCTGGGAACTTCTAAACAAAATCACTTTTAGGACTGAAGCATCTGGATGATCTCATCTCTAAGCTTCTCGGAGGGAAAATCTGGTACACAGGACAAATTAAGATCACCTGGGCTTTTAGGAATTGCTATTTGAAGCAAACCAACTCCAGGAGGCTAAGGCAGATCTAATAAAAAAAAAAAAGAGCAGTGCGTCCTGGTGAAGATAATAATCCAGCACTATAAAATCCAACAAAAAAATTCATTTGTGTGACAGAATGATTTGAGAGAATCTGATCTATAATGTCAATAATTCTATACTCCTCCTAGGTAAAATTTTCACTTTTTTATATAGGGTGGAGGAGGGTAAAGCTCAGAAGAGACTAATCTCAGCAAACTTTTCAAAATGTTCTTTTTAATTTGGAGAAATCTAATTTCATTTTTATTTTATTGCATCAATTTTTTCCATTTTATTGTAGAGTTTATTTTCACTTGAATGTAGGCATTATGTTCAATTTATATATAAAAAAATATGCTTTTTTAAAATTTTGGACTAGAAGCTTTCTCAATGAGATCTGTAGTAGAACAGAGATCCCCACTGTTCTCACTGTTGAGGTGCTAAAAATACTAGCTATAGCAATGAGATAAAAAAAAAATAAACTTTGAGAATAAACACAGGCAAAGAGAAGGCAAAATTATCTCTAACTGTGGTTCTCTCCCTGAGGAAAGAAGCAGACTTAAATGGAGCTTGATGGTTCCCTTAGAGAACCCCAGCGAGTCCATGGAAAACTTAAAACAATAACTTCAATAAAACAGCAGGATGCAAAATAAATCTGCAAAATTTATCTGCCTTTCAGTCAATCATTAACAAAACATAGCAGGAAGAAGTGGAAGGAGAAATTTCATTCAAGTTCACTATGAAATACATTAACTATATGGCATGTTCAGAGATGAGACAACCAAATATAGAGTTAGAAAAGAATATATAATTATAAAGAAAAAGAAATTCCATTCCAAATAATTATAATATCTATTAAATACTGAGGCGAAAATAGGGAAAGACAGTTGGTGAGGTCAGGCCAATATAATAAAAATGATGACATATCCCAGTCTAATTTACAGCTTTGGTACTATACCAATTGAACTATCACAAGGCTAATTTTCTAGAACTAAACAAAATAAAATACATTTGGAAAAACAAAGAGCAGAGAATTTCAAAGGAAAATGAAAAAAATAAGAATGAAAGGGATTAAAATGCCCAGAAGTTATTTTATGAAGCAATAATCATCAAAATAATTTGGCACTGGTTTAAAAAAAAGAAAAATAGTTCAGTGGAACAGACTATATTAGCAAAACTAGCAGCAAATGAACAGTGTCCCAGCGTTAATAAACCTTAAAACAAACTACTTGGGGAAAGATCTTCTGTTTAACAAGAACTATAGGAAAACACTTTGGCAAATAATGAGATTCATCCAGAAACTTCTACTATTGACTCTAATAATTTCCAAATGAATGCACAACCTAAATATAAAAGGTCACAACATTAAAAAAATAGAAAAGGGAAAGAAGTACCTACTTTCAGCTTTTCAGTTCTATGGCTAAGTGAATAATTCTTAATAAAAAAAGTTATAGTACATTATAAAAAATATAGACAGTTTTAATAAATTTTTTAAAATTTCATTATTTTGTATGAACACAATCAAGCAAAGAGGTCAAGAAAAGCTATAGAGGGAGGCAGAAGCCTTTGCATTAAACATAAAGGATAACAGCTGCATTTTTTAATATATAAAATAGGCACAAATATATAACATGAAGTGTCATTCTTCAATAGATCAGCAGCTGAAGGATATGAAGAGCTTTTAAAAGAGGACATGAAGAGGGCAGCTGAGTGGCTCAGTGGATTGAGAGCCAGGCCTAGAGACTGTAGGTCCTGGGTTCAAATCAGGTCTCAGCTACTTCCTAGCTGTGTGACCCTGGACAAGTCACTTAACTCCCATTGCCTAGCCCTCTCTGCTCTTCTGCCTTGGAACCAATACATAGTATTGATTCCAAGATGGAAGGTAAGGGTTTTTTTTTAAAGAGGACATGAAAACTATTTACAACCATAGGGGAAAATCTGAATCACTAATAAAAAGAGAATTGCAAACTAAAGAAACTCTGAGGTTTCACCTCATAATCAGAACATTAGCAAAGTAGATAAAAGATTGAAATAATCAATATGGGAAGGGTTATGAGAAGCCAAGCATGCTATTACACTACTAGTGTAGCTAAGGAGTGATCCAGCATTTCTGGAATATAATTTGGAATTTGCCAGCAATATACTCTTTGATCCAGCAATCCCACTATTGAGCATGTGCCCCAAAGAATACAGAAAGTCTCATCGTGCACGCAAATACTCATAGCAGCACTTTAAGGTAGAAAAATACAGAGAAAATAATGAATACTCATCAACTCCGGAATAGTTGAATGAATTGTGGTATATGGATATGATGGAATATTATTGCACTATAAAAAACAACCAATATGAAGAAATCAGAGAAGCATGGGAAAATTTGTATGAACTGAAGAAGAGTGAAACAAAAGCACAAGAACAATATATACAACTATGATAATACAAAATCAGACATTCATTTGCCTTGACATTGAATTTCAATTTAATGCAATGTCTAATATTGCTTTTTAGAGAGGATATAAAGAAACATTTTTCTCTTTTCTTGGTTGGGCATGGAAAAGTATTACAAATGTTGAAAGTGGAAAAATATTGTTGCTATTTTGGCCAATTTACCTTGATTGCTTTTCCTTGATGCAAGGGCAGTGTGGGGAAGTATATATCAAGGAATGAGTCTTGTTCTTCATTTGTTTTTAAATTTCAAGTAGACTTATAGCTGGAAACAGTGATGAGACAATCATGTGATTTACAAAGAGCCTGTAGGATGACCGCTTGAATGTTATACTAGTATCAACAAATAACAAGAACAATAATAAAACTAGGAAAAGCTTCCATCACACTGAAGGGATCTTCTAAGTAGGATTTATTGAAAAATTGGATAAGGATATCCTCACAGGATAAGAAGGAATAGATATGGATGGGTCTGATCTGTACCAGTGGAAGAAATGTCCTCACTGATAAAATTATAAATAAATGTAAAAGTATGTGTTAGTTAATTCCTTATTTTAGAATATAATCCTGAGTTATATTCCGCCTTGCAAGGTGGAGTGGGGAGGAGAGAATTTCCAAGATCTCAACTATATTTGAATATTGTATGCAAATGAACAGGGAATAAGATCATTCCAAATATATTTCCCAAATAGCATAGGTAGCTAGCACTCCATTCTCTGTTTCAAATATACCCATCCCTAAATTCTGGGGTTACAATGTTCCCACCACAATATGTTGGGCTTGGATCTATTTACATCAAAAGTAAGAAGAAGAAATCCCATTGTTACACTTCTGGGACAAAAGATGCCCTAAATGTCAGACTTGCATGTATTCATGAGAAATATGGCAAGATCAACAATAAAATCATACATGGACATAGTGGGGGAAAAGTTGAGGTAGATCATTGGAAAATATCAGTTTTACTTTAAGGATATGGCTTTATTTCCAACTGATTTTTCCCTTCTATTCCTCTCTTAGATCTTCTTCCTGGTACATTGGGAAGGACACTGATCTTGAAAACAGAATCTTAACTGATACCTTGTACCTAGCCTCATCTCTATCAACTTCAAGTTCTCTATTGATAACCCAGGAAGATGATACTATGTGCCTTAGAACTGTGAAGCAAGAAAAATTTTTGTTGTTATTGGGTCATTTCAGTCATATCATACATACTGTTTGTGATTTCATTTGGGGTTTTTCTTGACAAAGATACTGGAGTGGTTTGCCAGCTCATTTTACAGATTAGGAAACTGAGGCAAACTGGATAAAGTGACTTAATCAGGTTACACAGCTAGTAAGTGTCTGAGACTGCATTTGAACTCAAGAAGGGGAATCTTCCTGACTATAGGCCCAGCACTCTAGTCATTGTTCCACTTATCAGCTCCTAAAGAATATTCCTTTGTTGTATTGTTCAGTCATTGTGTCCTACTCTTCATGACTCCATCTGGGGTTTTTCTTGGCAGAGCTTCTGGAGTGGTTCACCAATTCTTTCTTGGGTTCATTTTACAGATGAAGAATCTGAGGCAGACAGGGTGAAATGACTTGTCCAAGGTCACAAAGCTAGTGAATGTCTAAGGCTGATTTGAAAAGACACTTTTTTCCAAAGGTATGAAAGTATTTATTGAAAGAAAAGGTTTAGAGTGGTGATAGCCTTGTGTTCCAAGCATAAAATTCCAGAAAATGGGTGAGAGGAGCGTATAAATCCAGGTAGAGGTGTTTGGGGTTCACATAGCATATGTGAACTTAAGACTAAAAGAGTCTTCAGTGTTATGTTCCCTCCATTGTCTCACTTGGCATCATTTGCCAGCTTAGGAGAAGTCTCGCTACTCTCCTGGAATGCCCTTATCTAGGTGGGGAGCATAGGGAGGGTATAGAACAGTACAAGGCCACTATAAATGATTAGTAATACAGAACAGTACAAGACTAATGTAAATGAGTAATAATACAGATTTTGCAATTTGTGGTTAACTAATGCTAACTGGTGAAAAATACAAGATTTCAGAACATGAGGGTCCCACATCTTCCACTGCCCACCTCCCTCATTATCATCTCCCCCTCTTCTATATCCCCGGGGAAGGGGACATTGAGTGAAGTCTGGCTACTTCCTTCTGAAAGGAGACAGAAAGAAGTCCAGGGTCACTGGGAAAAGAAGGAGGCAGCCTCTTTGAGGGTTTGAGGGAGTTTGGTCAAGATCATTTGGAAATTGAGCTGTTTAATCCAACAGTCTTGTAGTAAAAAAAACCTGGGTTTAAATCCAACCAGAGATACTTACTTATCCATGTGACCCTAAGCAAATCTCTTCATCTCTTTGAGCCCATTTTCTTTGCCAGTATAATGGAATTAAATAATAGTACCTAGCTTAGAGAGCTGGAGCAAATGAAAAAATTAGGTAAACTGCTTTAGCAATCTTCAAGCGTTATATAAATGTCAATCCATTTGTATTATTTTAGTAGGGATTTTCAAAGGATATGCCAGTGGAGTCCCAGTTCTGAGGGGTTCTATGCTTGCCTGGAAAGTCAAATCCAGTGCTGGCGAAGTATTGGCACACATGCCAGGATGGCAAGGGGGAGCTGCTCCTTTCCCCCTCTTCCCAAAGCCCAAGGAAATTTTTTGCATGCCCTGCCTCTCTGTCCAGTCACCCAAAGCAAGCACTTCCTCCCTCTGCTGTCTGGGGTAATGGGGGGGGGGGTGGATCAAAGGCAGCTTGAAGTTGCAGTTTGGGCACATGAACACTAAAACGTTCACCAGCACTGGTTGAGTTCTACTTCCATGATGTACTGAATATATGTCAGTTGCCAGAGGACCAGTCAAGCTCCAAGTTTGGAGAGGTTCCCAGTCTTAAGGTTTACTACCAAGAAATGAATTATTCTCAGTCATAGCAACTTCTGAAGACAACCTACTAAGACCTGGAGGTTCTGCACCCGGAGAAGGGCCTAGGCCAGGAAGAAAAACCCAGCCCCTTTAAGCACTACAGTGGGATTACACACAGAAGCCACAAAACTCTTTGTTCAAGACAAATATCTAAGTGCTAACCACATGTAAGGCACCAGGCACCAGGTATCCAAAGGGATACAAATATAATTCCTTCCCTTGAGGAGATGACAACCTTAGGGGAATGTAGTGAGAACAGTAGCCTAAAAAGTAGAATGTGAAAAGGGTAAAAGAGACTAGGGGCAGCTGGGTATCTCAGTGGATTGAGAGCCAGCCCTAGAGACGGGAGGTCCTCGGTTCAAATTTGGCCTCAGATACTTCCCAGCTGTGTGACCCTGGGCAAGTCACTTGACCCCCATTGCCTAGCCCTTACCACTCTTCTGCCTTGGAACCAAGACACAGTATTGATTCTAAGATGGAAGGTGAGGGTTTAAAAAAAAGAGTGATCTAGATAGAATGCTCTAGGAAAATTAGATGAAGGAGAGATCATTTTCAGCTAGTGACTCAAGGACAGGTTTAACTGAAAAGGTATCAGGTAGCTAAACTGAGCCTTGAGGAAAGAAAATTATTTCAAATGCATAGAACTGGGAGGAGTTGGGATTCAAACTAGGGAGCAGCTAGATGCTGACCTGGTCTATGACTTCTTATCCCATATAACTCCTTAGAAGAAAAGGCAGGTCAAACTGACTTTTAAAAGCCTGACTGTTTGGGGAGAGACTGTCATTTTGTGAATCTGAAAGTAATGGAAATAAGTAGACCACTGTCCCTGCTTAAAACTCTTTGGCAAACAGATCTTGCAATTCAATAGAGATTTCTCCAGTACTGAAGAAAATCACTTCCTACTAAACCTTTCCTTCTCTTGTGTTGGGAATGGAGATGGAAGAAGGGAAAACATAAGACCAGGAAGATAAAACTGTTTGAAACAGAAGTAAGGAAGAGACGGATAGTAAGGAGGAAGTATACTGGACTCTAGAATTCAACAGATGTGGGCTCTAGGCACAGCTCTGCTCCTCTTCCTTTGACTGGATGCAAATCACTTTTTCACTTTGGGCCTCCATCTGCCCACCTATAAAATGAAAAGGGTAGAACCACATGATTTGTCGGGTCCCTCCCAATTGTAATCCTTTCATTCCTTTCTCTGATTCCAGAGAGGGAATTTGGACCTATTAGGAGTATTAGTCCCAAATGTTTTAATTGTATATACAGATCACACAGAAACAAGAAGTTTTTCACAAAGATATTCCATAAATAGAACTAGACCTATTGGGCATGTGCAAACAATTCAATCCTTCAGCATTTCAAATTTTTACAGTGAAACTTACAAATAATATGGCCTTTACCTTCAACCAAATGCTGGCATCGCCAGAGTGTGTACCCTGCAGGCACACCACTTTCAGGTCAACAATTTTGGCCCCAAAATGGAAATGAGGAGAAAACAACAGTATAAGTGGCAAGATTTCCAGGCCTTCTTTGGAATGATCAGAGCAAGTCATGTTAATATAGTCTGCAAACTGAAGTCAACAAGGCACTGAGCTAGGTATGGGGGATGCAAGACCATACAGGAAACAGGTCTTATATGTCCATGGATAAGTATACAAGACAATTTGAGGGAGATATTGCTAACAACTGGAGAAAGGGGCAGGAGACCTGGTGAGAATCACAGAAGGCTTCATGGAGGAAGTGATAAGCTTTGAAGGAAGACAAGAGATTCTGGAAAGAAAGAGAAGAAAAAAATTAATAGAGGGATGGTTTATCCAAATGGTAGATTGTTAAGCTCATGGAGTACCTGAAAGGGAATGATATGAATATCACCGGAAATGTAGGTAAGTGTCACATTGTGGAGGGCCTTGAATGCCAGGTTAAGAAGACTATCTCATCCTAGCTGCAATAGGGCGCAGAGGGAAGCTTTTGAGCAAGGGAGTAACATTGTCAGACTCATGCATTAAGAAAGATTCTTTTTTTAAATCAGTAGGAACAGAAATCTGATTACAAAGAGCTAAAAAGTGTTACATTCTTGATTCTCCTGAACTTTCTCTACAATGCCCTAGAAACCTCCTCTGGATGCCTTCTAACCTTGTGGCTTCTCTCTCTGATTGGCTAGTTCTTCTGAAAACTTCCATTTTAAGGAGGCAGCCCAAGCCAGCCATGTCTTTGTTCCTCTCCAAAATATGCTCCTAGGCTACCCCTACTCCTTCCCTTTGCCCCAGCATTTTTCAGCTCTCTTTGAAGTGCTGTCTTACCCCCTTGAAAAGGAAGCACCTTGAGGGCAGGGACTTTCTTCGTGCTTGTCTTTATATTCCCAATGCTACCCACATTGCCTGGCACATAGTTAATGCTTAATAAAGTGTTGCCTGGTCTTAAGGAAATGGAGGCATCAGGGGTGGCGAACATTGGTTTGACTTCCGGGTAAATCACAGCAACTCGGGAAGCCCAACTAGGAAGCATATTCATGTTGATAAAGACCCAGATTCTTGATGTAAATAATAGTTGCCACTTGTATAGTGTTTTGCTGCTTCATGATGCATTATCTTCATTTTCTTATTTTCCCACACAGAATACCCCAATCTAAAAACTAGAAAAGTCACTTATTCCCATCATCATTCCCCTTTTTTCAGGAGAGGTGTGCTGGAGCAGTAGGCTGCAGATAAACTCAGGTGTCCCAACTCCACCCTCACAGTGTTTTTCTGTCCAGCAGGACAGACATGCTGAATATTGCTTAGTGAGCCATTTGGTGAAGAAAAAAATTCTATACTAACTTAGATGATAAATGTTGTGGTAAGCAACTAATAATTATGGGAGAAGAGTGAAATTGAATTGCAATTGAACTTCCAGGGTCAGGGGTGAGACCTGATTAATTGTCTGGATGATTTTTTATAGTCCACAGAAGCCTGTCAGCCAGTGCTCAATACATGTGAGCAATATCCAAACTGTCACTGAAAACGATTCCATCCTAATCTTCCACCTTGATTCTCTCTCCTTCCTTCTCGGTCACACGCTGTAAAGTGTTTACATCTTTGGTCTCTTGAGCCATGGGGAAAACGAAGCTGCTTTGTCCCCCAAACTGAGATTGTAACTAACTGACTAGTTTCCAGATGGGCAAGTTCTGTCCAACAGCTAAGTCAAGTGTTTTCGAATGGCTTTTCTCTAAGAGTAGAGCAAGTATAAGCCCAAAAGAGAGTATTAAGGGAGGTCCCTGGCAATTTGCCAGAAAGTCATTTAAGAAGAGAGGTATAAATGGAAGCCATATTGGAGGAAGTTAAGGAAGTGGTGAGAGATAAAGGAATAGAGTTGGCAGACATAGATAAACCATTTGCTCAAAACATATGAGAGAATGCAGGAGAGTATCATGAGGAAAGCCTTCAACTTGGAATTAGATGTAGGTTGGAAGGCTGGCTCTGAAGACACCTGATAATTATGTAAACTTGGGCAAGTTCCTCCTCCTCTCTAGGCCTCAGTTTCTTTCTCTGAAAAAGTGTTGAATCCTATCAGGGTTATAATTTGGGGTCCACGAACTTGGGTTTTTTATGTTTATTTTTTGATAGTTACATTTCAATATAATTGAGTTCCTTTGCAATCCTATGCATTTTATTTTATGCATTTAAAAGCATGAGTCTCCAAAGGGATCTATGGCTTCAGCAGCCTGTTTAAGGGGCCTATGATACAAAAACAGCGAAGACTCCCCTGGCCTAGATGGTCTCTATAGCCTATTCCAACTCTAGCCATCTTTGTATTGTGTTACTCCTATTAGGACCTGGTCCATTCCAGCAAGAAGACATTTGAGCTGACAAGAACATCAAACTGACCCTTTTTATGTGAGATTTCTAGTTGTGGCAGGAAGTAAGGGAAAGGAGGAGGAGGGAGAGGTGCCTCAGTTTTAGGATAGAATATGGGTTTGAATAGGCTTGGCCCACAGAGCCAACCTTGAGTCTTTGAAAATCTCCATGGTTTCAGGATAATGCCACTCAGTCCCAGAAATTTAAAAGCGGAGGGGGAGAACTGCCCACAAGGAAAAAAACAAAGATGGGTTGAGATTCTGAGCCTCCCTGGAGTGCTTCTGTTCTTGAAATTCCAAGACTCTAAAGGAAGCTCAGCCCCATCAAGCCTCTTCAGGTAAAAAGAAAAAGAAAAAAAAATGCTTGTCTGCCAACTCCAAATAGATCACTTCTTGCTTGCCTAGGATCACACAGAGTGCTCGCTCTCTCTCTCTCTCTCTCTCTCTCTCTCTCTCTCTCTCTCTCAGTCTGTCTCTCTCTCTCTGCCCTCCCCCCATCTTCAGTGAGTACCCCATAGAGATCTTCAAGAACTGAAGTGATTCTTTTGAGCAGGCCTGTCTAGCCACATTGAATGAGTCTAGATTTTTGGGTGGCAGAAAGTGGCTTTTTAAGTCCTAAAGGACCAGTGCACAAGTTTCTCCCTGAGTCTTTTAGGACATAATACTTGTCAAGGATATTTGAGTACCACTAAGGCATGATGGGCATGGACTGAGGTAATCAAGCCACATGTTTAAGGGCATATTACTGGATACTTCAAATCAAGACACCTCAAAGTTGGCTGCTCCCATAATGACTCCTACTTTGTAACTTCAAAAAAACCCAAACTCTAAAAACTTAAGGAACTTTTGCCTGGAAATAGATCTATTTTCACAGCTATGATTTTAAACTATTCATTTGGGGGATCCATTTTGAAGATGCACAGATTCATTAGATTTGCATTCTAGATTTATTGCACAGACCAGCTAAAGGAGCATCACTTGAAGAATCAGCACTTTTGATAGTTTGCATCAAATGGGGTAGGCAATTGGAATGGCAAGAAACAAAGAATGTAAGGATTTCAGAGAAACTGGGAAAGACCTATATGAACTGATGCAGAGTGAAACAAGTAAGCAGAACTAGAACCACTTCTATACTAGTCACAGTGATAAAAAAGGAAAATGCTGAAAGATTTCAGAACTTTAATCAATGCAATAACCAGTCTCGGCTTCAGAGAGGTGTGGGATGAGGCATATATTATTTTCAGTCAGCCAGCATTCACTGCTTTACTTAAATGTCTATTTTTGGTTGCAAGAGAGGGTTCCAGTGG
This sequence comes from Monodelphis domestica, assembly GCF_027887165.1. Lineage (NCBI taxonomy): Eukaryota > Metazoa > Chordata > Mammalia > Didelphimorphia > Didelphidae > Monodelphis > Monodelphis domestica. Next base: position 49,456,846 of record NC_077235.1, on the reverse strand, counting down.
AGTGATGGGGGTAGTCATTAGGAGGTGATGGTGATATAAAAAAAGAGTCTCAAGAAAACATTTACTTAAACAAGACTGCAATTGCACAGATATGTCGGGGTGACCTTGAACAGTGGTGAGCCTCGAACTCAAATAACTAAGTACTCAGCGGTTATGTCTATGATCTGGTCAGGGTTAAATTGTGAAATGAAGGAAATTTGTCTTCAGCAGCCTTTTGTGCCTCAGTAGGAAAGTTCATCAGAGATTCCCTATTCCCCATCGCACTCCAGGTCTTCCTGTGTACAAAGTCGCCTGCCCTGAATTATCACCAGCCTGACCCCTACACACACACACACACACACACACACACACACACACACCTCTAAACCTAGCACCTGTTAACATATGCAACAATTCACTCCATATTTCTCTTACTGCAGATCAGGTTCTCTCAGACACTTTTCAACTGTAAAATTTGAATCCATTTCTCTCTGCATATATAGTCTTACAAGAGGATCTACCCAATGATTCTTTTTCTGTATTTTGGAGATAGTACTCAGGCTGTCCACATGGAATTCCTCCCTCCTTTTCAGATTACATATATTCTTGGTGATGTTTCAAGCTATTTCTCCCACTAGTAATGTGATGCAGCCTACTTATGCTCACCGTGTGGGTCCTTCCATTGCTCTTTGAGTCACTTGAAGGTGTGAATCTTCTGAGGTCATGGTATTCCATGATCTGAAGCCATACATTAAATACCCAGGAAATCTGGTGTTAGGATAGTAGTTTGTGACAGACAGCATGTAGTTTGCAATCGCTTAAAGTACTATGCATTTTCCAGAAAGTGATCCAGCTCACACAATTTCTTCCTACGGCTCAGTTTGAGAATCAGATTGTTGTTTATCTGTAGTTCCTATCCAAAATATATGTACTGATAGATTAACTTAATGGGCTGTTATAATGTAGGTAATTACATGTTTTCCTTACTTTAGCTTTCTATTTGTGGCTAGTTGATCCATGCTAAATGCTTCTGAGTAACTATGAATTTCATTAAGGAATCTTTTTTGTATTCTTGATGCAATCAGTATGGTATCATCACGGAATGGGAGCATCATTTGGAGTTCAACGATCAATAAGGAAAATGCCTTCTCTCTGGACTGTGTTCAGGACTTCCTTCATAACACTAGCAAGCACCTTAGGTGAACAGCTATCTCCCTCTTTTGTGTCCCCTCTGACACTATTAACCATCAAATTTGTTTAACAAAATCATCTCCATAATGCCATTTATCACCAAGTCCTATGTGATTTGTAATAGAAGTGGGAAAGATATTTCATTTAAGGTGAATCATTAATGATATATTTTTTCCCTACCACATCTAAAGCTTTTTTAAAAAATTAAATATTAGAGACAGCAGGGTCTTCTATTCTCTTTATCTCACAGTCATTTGTGCTACTACGAATATGTAATATTCTTTAGAAAATTATTTGAAAAAGCCTGCCTATTCTTTTCTTATGTTATCATTGAAGTTGTCCTTGATGTATGGTATGCATAGACCAATCTCAAACCATCAGCAACTCGTGACTAGCAACTGAGAATGGTCTATGAGACATGCAAAGATAGCAGCAACTACTGCTTGCTCCTACTGTCTTTCTTCTCAGTCACTTTTGTGTGAACTGTAGTGTATGTGGTCCATGATCTGTGTGACCCTGAGTGAGTCATTTCACTTCTTTGGTCTTTAAGTTCCTCATCTATAAAATGAGGACTTTGAATTCAATGGTCTCTAAAGTCTCACCTAGATCCATATCTGTGATTTTATGATCAATAAAACGGAGCACCTCTCTCTTGGGATTGTTGCAATATCCAATCAAGATAATGCATACAAAAGCTTAGCAAACTAAGACACAACATAAATTGTCAGTTGTGATTGAAGCATAGTTCCCCCTTTTGTTATTTGGACAATTAACACAAAGACTTCTGAAAATTCTATTACTTTCTCAGTACGGATTTCTTCTCCGTATTTAGTCAGATCCTGCTACTCTTCTTGGTTTAAGAAAATGGAGTTTCAGGGTAGGTAGACAGCACAGTGGTTAGAGCACCACACCTGGAGATGGGAGGTCCCGAGTTCAAATTTGACCTCAGTCATTTCCTAGCTGTATAACCTGGGGCAAGTAGCTTAACCCCAATTGGAATATCCCTTAACACTCCTTTGCCTTGGAATTGATGCTCAGTATTGATTCTAAGACCGAAGGAAAGGATTTTTAAAAAGAAAATAAAGTTTCTTTGCCATGTCCTCACATGGTACATTGAATAAGGCAAAATTAAAATGTTTCACTATTGTTTCTAATAAGAATAAGTCACTTCAGAAAACCCCTCAGATTCATTTCATTTTGTGTCTACCCAATGTACTGGTTCACCTACAAATGTTCTTGTAGCAATCTGATGTGCCTGGGCAACAAACCATGTTTTCTGTAGGTTCGTTTGTCCCTCAATTGGTCCGTATTCTTTTATAATACCATGGCACCTGTAAGGTTTGATCTTTCTAGCCATTTTTGTCAATGAGACTGCTATAAACCGACAGAAAAGAGACACATCGTTTTGTCTAACAAGGGACCGAGCACTGGCTGACATGGGTTTTTTTTTTTGTCCTGTTCAACCACCTACTTGTGACTATTTTACGTGGTTTAAATTTCTGTAAGAAACAGTAATGGCATTCATGTTTCTTTTGGTCTCCATTTCTCATTTTTCAGTTGAAAATTTGTTTAAACAAGCCAGATTAGAGCTATTAATTAGATTCATGTTGTCTCATGGTCCTATCCCTTCTTATAATTTGGGACTGATTCTGAGCTTTGTTCTAAGCAATCTTTAATCTGTTTTGTACTACTGGATGTTTATTACAACCAGCACCTGCTAGCTCTCTTCTTTTAAAAATATCTATTTGTATATAATATATACCATTTCATTTTCCAACATAGTTCTCTCTCCTTGAGTACTAAGGCATATGTTGTCTTTATTTGGAGATTTTTGCCAAGTGCCTCATAGAATTCTTCTGTGCTCTCATCCTTTTCCACATAGATTGGCAATTACCTTACCAGTGCTCAATTTGCTAGCTACACAGGCATGACAAGGCCAAATGACCAAGCGTTCCATAAAACAGTGTTTCTGTAGCCTTTGAGCATTCTATGAAACCAATCTCACCCCATCTTTTACTTTCTTTCCTTTCAAAAGGAAATGTGTCAATATGGGTATGCTTGGGCCCTTTGTCTATGCAACACATGATCAATGGACAAAGTTGTCATTAGACAACAAAGTACCAAAAATTAAGTTAATGCATGAAGACAATCTAAAAACTCTATGTTTCTTAGTCCCCCTCAATCACATTTGGTTAATTTTGACTTTGGGTCAAGGAGCCTAAGCTGCTCAACTCCGCCAATAGACAAAAATTAGATACTAAAGTATTAACAATTGGAGGAATGTCTGAATATCGTTTGACTCCACCCCCTTTATCTGCAGCTCTCCTACCATTACTGGGAAAGAAAGAAAAACACTCAAGGCAGAGAACTATTCTGTAGCTCTATGTGTTTCCCTCCCTCTGGGTTCAGGGATACTATGCCACCAGAGCCTACACTATCACAAGTTCTACTAGTCCAAAAAGGTTTTGAACCAGAAAGGCTACTGCAAAAGGCTTGTCTTCATTGTCCAAGCACCAGCCCACATAAAAACCCCAAACCTGTAGGTTGGTGACTTGGTGACACATTTTTAGCCATGGAAGCCTACAAAATAAAGAAAAAAGTGTCCCTCAGTGCTGTGTGGCCCCCTTCTTTCTAATCTTGCAGTGCCAGTGACAGAAAGGCAGAAAATGGGTGGATGGTGCTAAGAATCACTCTTAGCTGTTAACACTCGGAATGGGAGACTCTTGTGGATTCTAGAACCAGCGAGTCAGTATATTACTAAGGAATTAAACCATATCAATTCTGATGATCTTCCAACCAGAACACATAGGCAAGTAGCAGAGTTAAATGGAAGGATAGCACACAGGTTCTCCTTGGAGAAACAAAGAAGTATGGAAGAGTTAGCTTTATTGTGTGCCCAAAAGCCTCAAAAAACATCATTTAGTGAAATACTTGGTCATCTCCTGCCTTGTAGTGCTCATGGGGAAGATAAGCAAAAAGAGCACCAGGACTGTAAGCACCGGGAGCACCCGCGGCAAAGGAAAAGAGGTAGAAGTCTATAAAGCAATTGACGAGAACTTCTATACTAAGTCAGCAAATGTATTGAAACTTGGGAAATTTAAATTCAAAGAGGGGCATAGAAGAAAATGGCAAAAACATTGTTGTCAGATATGTTTCTAGATTAAACAATTAAAGAGTACAAAGGATTATAAACTACTCAGATGCCAACTGTCTGTAGATAATGAATAATTGTTTCCAGAAGAGTCAGAAGTTGTTTATGGTGTTAAAAATGGCAGAAGCCAATCACAACCACAAAAATGGGAAATTTATTATATCTCAATAGTCAAAAAATGGCAGGTCACTGTTATGGGAGTAATTTCTGTATCTACTGTCTGTGTCATTACCATCAATGAGCTAAAACAAAGGTCAAAATCAATATCAAAACAGAAGGACAAAGTTGATGATAACAAAAGCAATTACAAATCCCCAATACAACTTATTCATACTAGATATTAACAAAAACAAACAGGAAAGGGATAAAGGAAGAGACATTAATGCTGATTATCAACAGTTCTATTTAACTGGCACAAAATAATTGCTACAGTGAGAAGTCCAAAGGAGTATTAAAAAAACCCCACCTCTGCCAGCCAACAGTTGTTCACCTTGCAAAATGGAGAAGCAAAGCAGCCAAGGGCAACAACAGTTTACAATATAAGCTCATTTGCAAAATATTGCAGAAAAGGATGGTGGAGGAATACTAGCAGTGCCGCCTCATAAAACAGCAAAGAGCAGTGGAGGGGAAAACGAGTCTGCAGAAAGCTTGGCATACAACCCAACTAAGCCAGATGATCCCCACAGCTTTCACAGAGTAAAGAGATGAAAAAATGGAACAAATCTGACAGTATTTTTATAGCAACCAATTTTCATCATTGATGACAGTAGAACATTTATAATCTAACACCTCAGTCCTTAATGTGCTACACGAGGGAGTAGAAATGGCAATGGAGGCAACAAAATCAAGAAGAGCAGCTGGAGAAGACCAAGTAAGAATGAAGACTTTCAAGTTGAAGTAAAATGATTTGAAAGAACTGAGGGATAAACTTTCAAGATATTTGAATGAGGGGCAAATATGAAACAATTCAAAAAAATCACAGGTAGTATGACTATACAGAAAAAAGAGATGTAGATTTCAATAACTATTTACCCACATTTCTGCTTTCTCATTTCAATAAAAATCTTTATGAGATGCATCTTGATGCATCAAAGGTATCCCTGATGCAAATATGTATGGTAAGGCAACAGGCAGGCTTCTATAAATAATTTTCTGAAGCAAACTTTAGAGTCACAATTTAGCTGAAAGTATTATGAACCCATTATTCTTGATGTGCTTATTGTTTGCTGATTGTAAAAAACTTCAGGACAAAATTCAATCTCAAAGCAATAGGTCATACATAAATGTTGGGGACACACATAAGATTACCTGCAGACAAAACCCAGGAAAGAACTTTGTTCAATGACCCTCTATCAACATGAAGGAAAGCATAAAAGAATGACATGCATGCTTGCTAGAGGTGTCTGCTACTGTCATAGAGGATGACCTATGCAGAGTTCAAATGGAAAAGAGATTCCCTTTAGCAGTGATAGTGAACCTTTTAGAGACTGGATGCCCAAACTACAACCCTCACACTGCATGTGAGCCTCCCTGCTTTACCCCAGATAGGGGAAGGAGGAAGCACTCCCATTGGGCTGCTGGGTAGAGGGGCAGGTGATGAAAGAACTGTCCTCAAGTGTGTATGGAAAGGGTGAAGGGAGCAGCCCACTCTGGTACATACTATAGGTTCACCAACACAGCCCTATAGGATAAAGACCTCTGGATATTTCTGTTCTGGGATACCACTATTGACTGCAGAAAATCTCAGAATACCACCAGAATTCCTCAATGAATTTTATATCCCCTTCAAAGACGGGGCCTAAACTGAACAATTCTTATAAGATAAAATGAGAAATAAATGTCTATTGCCTAAAAGAGGCATGCAACTGGGTTGGCAGGTCACCAGGACATATACTAAAATGATATTAATTGGCTTTAGTGTTTTAAGGTTTGTAAATCATCTCACCTATATAATGTCATTTGAATCTCACATCAACCCTGTGAGGAAGACAATACAGGTCTTTCCCTCCATTTCTGCAGATGAGGAAACTAAGACTAAGATATATTAAGAGACTTGCCCATGATCACACACACAGCTAGTAAGGATTAGAGATAAGGTTTAAACCTAAGTCCCGTTAATCCACCATGCTTCTTCTACGCTAAGACAGGCACTTGCAGTGGACAATAAACTAGATCCAAAAAGGAAAAGGAGGAAGAAAAGAAGTTCACAAAAAGACTCAAGTCCGTTCTATTTAATCTGTATCTGTATTTCTAGAAATGACCAGAAGGATTAAAATGAATGTGTTTAGATAAACAGCTAGATGGCTCAATAGACTGGGAGCCATGTCCAGAGAGCGGAGGTCCTGGGTTCAAAACTGGCCTCAGTTACTTCCTAGCTGTGTGATCCTGGGCAAGTCATTTAACCCCCACTGCCTAGTCCTTACCACTCTTCTGACTTGGCAGCGAAACACAGTATTCAAGACAGAAGGCAAGGGTTTTTTAAAAAGAATGTATTTGACTATATTTTCCTAACTGAGAGTTTTATCCTACTACAGCTGAGTATCACTGCTATTTTATAATTCTTTTACTCATTACTACTGGACCCCTCCTCCCAAATTCCCCAAAGATATGATTCGAAGTATTTTCTATTCTCTAAAACCAGCCCCTAGACCCACCCTTTCCTTCCTCGTGCTCAATGAATAACTGACTCCTATGAGCAATTTCAGATTTCCTCCTCCAAAATGTCTGGTTCTTCACTCATCCTTTCCTGTTCCCTGTTTGTCCCCAAGGAAGAGGTAGCCTTGTTCAACAAGTCTGACACCTTTAACTTAGGACATAAATTCCATCCCCATTCACATGCCATTACTTATCCTTTTTTCCCTCCCTGAGAAAAACCATCCCTCATATTATATACTCCAAGTAAGAATCTTTCCTTCAGGTCTACTACCTCCCTCAGGTTAGAGTCCTATCACTCTCCTCTCTGGGGCCCAACAGAGTTGTTGGTGTCTTTCACTTGTCTTACTTTAGGAAAGGGCTTATTTTGGCACCACAAAATTAGCTGCAGCTGAGGAGTGGCATTAGTGGCATCCCACCATTTAGACATACAGCTGTGTTTGTCTCTGCCATATGGTAATGAAAAAATGATAATGAGGAGACTGCATACCCTTTAGCTCTTCTGAATTGTTACAAAGTTAAACTCCCAACATCTGTACAAATAAAGAACTTCTTGATTGATTTATCCATTTAGAGAAGTTGGTCTTCTATTCTAAGATGGAGGGGAAGAAGAGGAAATAAGGGTTCAACTTTTAAGATCAGGAATTAAAGACAAGTTTTATGATGAACAAGAGAAAGCCAAGCAGTCTACATATGTCTATTATAGATTGTTGCCCTGCCTGACACTTGTGAGGGAGGAGAAAGCTGATGGAAAGTTAGATGATCCAAGAGGTCTTTTGCAAGGTGAACAGTTAAGATGACTGGTCATTAATGGACATAACTTGATGATTTTTAGATGAAGTCTCACAAACACTTAAAAGTACAGTATGGCACAGTGAGAAGGTAATTAGAAAGAAAAAAGGGAAGTTTTTCTAAAAGCACATTAAACAAAGAGATGGACCTAAGATTTAATTCTCTACTCTGATCTCAGTCTTTCCACCAATAAAAGGACAGAGGAAAATAAAATAAAAGGAAAACATCAGAATCTATATCTAGAAAAGCCTGTAGAGGCTAGCCATCTAACCCTTTATTTAGCAGACAGGAATGAGAGTAAGTATTTTGTCCAAGGCCACACAGGCAATAAGTAGCAGAGTGATAATTCAAATCCAGAACACTCTTGACTACAAACCCAGCACCCTTTCCAGTGAACTATGCTTCTACTCCTATGGATAAAACATTCATCTCCTGGAATCAATCTTGAGCTAAGCTCCATCTAAATTGAGCTAGTCCGGTATAATAATTAAAACTGGGTGGCCAAATGTAATAGTTAAAAATTTGGTTTGACAAAAATAATAAAGAATTGTTGTGGTCGCCATTTATAAAAGTTAAACTATGAGTCAGTAGGCTGATAGTAGCTTTACTTACAGCAAGGTAGAGATATTAAAGTGGGAAATATAGGAAGGAGGTAGAAAATATCACCTAGCTAAAAATACTCTAAGTCCTAATCCTAGATCCCCCAGACTGTGAAAGCGAATCTCACCAGAATCCAAAGTCCAGATCAGGAAGCCAAAATCCAAAGAGCCAAAGACGCTGAAAAACCACTGAGAACCTTCAGTGCATACGAGGCCAAGACCACCAAGAATCCCACTAGAGCTCATACTCCCTAGGCTAAAGGCCACCAAGAATGAAGAATTAGAATAAAGACCCTGAATCTCTCTCAGGCTCTTGCTTATATACAGTTTTCTCCACCTATCACCTCTGTGCCTAGCATTGAGGATGGGGGGAAGTGCTTGTGGCCTTTTAGGGTGTGAACTTTCTTTGTTAATGATTTACTAAGTGTTAAGTAGGTATACTTTAAGTTCTTGATTGATTAACTTAAAATAGACAAAGGAAATAAAAATTCCCTTTCACACTGGTCTTGGACAACAAACATACAATCTATTCACCAGGTCAACCTCCGGAAACTTTCTTTCTTGTTAGGAACTATCAGAGTTCCAATGGAACCTTTAGGAATTTCCAGTAATCTCTTTTCCATGATAAAGCAATACTTTACTGAGAAATAATAATAGCAACTCACAGCTAGATATTTCTTACTAACCCCATACAATAGAAGAAATCAAGGTTCCATGAGGTTGAATGACTTGGCCACTATCACACAGCTGGTTAAAAGTCGAAGACAAACAAACTAAATTCTCTCAAGATTCCTATGTACTCACAAGGGATGAATCACCTTGTTTTCAGTTCTTACAAACATTAGCACTAGAAAAGAATATTTTAAAACAACCAAAGAAAGAAATGTCTCCCTCCAATAGGAACAAAGTCAACATGTGGAATTGTTCAAATTGTACTATGACAAAAAAGAAAAAAAAAAACAACCCCTGAAAGTCCTGCCTTCTTCTAAGGCCAGAGTCCTGGTCACAATGTCATACTTAGACACTGTGTCAGAGTTAGAGGGGACCACACAGATTTAGTCCAACTTCCTTATTTTACAGAGATGAAATCCAGAGAGGAGATTTGCCCAGAGGCACATAGCTAATGTCAAAGGTAGGACTCAAACTCTCTGTATATTTATAAGTAAGTGTTTTCCCACATTCTGATAGAATATAAAATAGTGAGTTACTGAGAACACCAGATTTTGTTGGTGGGATGCTCCAGGAAGACTCCTTCCTATCAGGAAATGGGCTGCTATTGATAGATAGTTTAGGTCATTCCTGTGGCCCTTTACAATTCCAGATACTCTACTTATAAGTCTTTTTAAGAGTTTTATCATGTGATTATATCTGAAAAATTGAAGATTGGAGACAGCATCTTTCAGTAGTTCAAGTGGTATTCCATTAAAATTGCCTCTCCCTCCCCAATGCCATGAGGGTCAAATTGTATATTCTGGCTTACACAAGACAGCAATAAATGGCAAAGTTGGGGGCAGCTGGGTAGCTCAGTGGATTGAGAGCCAGGCCTAGAGACAGGAGGTCCTGGGTTCAAATTTGAACTCAGATATTTCCCAGCTGTGTGACCCTGGGCAAGTCACTTAACCCCCACTGCCTAGCCCTTACCACTCTTCTGCCTTCTACCACAGATTCCAAGACAGAAGGTAAGGTTTTAAAGGGTTTAAAAAAATAAATGGCAAAATTCCATCTAGAGTAGTAGTTAAACTCCCTGGGGTATTTTAATATTCCCCAGGGAGATCAGACACAGCTCCTTCCACTGCCTGACACGAAAGAATCAAGTTGGAAGATAAATTCTACGGTTCAAAAGGTATTAAGATGAAGAGGTAGTTGGTAAACATTGCTCTGAACAGCAAGGTAGAGCTATAAAGTCAAGGATGGGAAGCTGCTTCAGTCAAAGAAAACATTTCACGAGTTTGTCATCTACTTTAGTTTTAAAGCTACCATAAGATGTGATGATAAAAGGGCCAATGATGCATTGCGGGCAAGTGATACGAACCCTTGCTAAACCAATTAAACTGTCAGTGCACTACAGTTTCACATTCTATACCACAAACTAGGTCACCTTAGGTCTGTTAGTCACTTGGGATTTTTATCGCTGATGCAAAATCAATTGGCAATTTATAATCTTACATTTCATTATGAAGGTATATTCGACTGCAGCAAGGCTAATGGAATAATATGGGGAATTGGGAGTCCATTCACCTGCCTGTGCTCAAGTGGAGTCATAAAGACACAGAACCAATCATGTTATCTCGTGGTTGATTGATAGGATCATGTACCTTATAGAGCATTTATGGGCTTGGGCATAATTCTGAATAATAATAATAATAAAAAGTATATAAGAACAAATGGGAAAACATACTGAAGGACTAACCTCATCACCTTTCATTTTAGAGTAAGGATTCTTTCAGAGATCTTAGGTTTGGGTATTACATTCCCATAAAAACAGGATAGGAGTTGTTGTTCAGTCATTTTTCAGTCTTGTCTGGCTCTTCCTAATCCCATTTGGGGTTTTCTTGGCAAAGATAATGAAACGATTTGCCATTTCCTTCTCCAGCTCATTTTACAGGTGAAGAAACTGAGGCAAAAAAGTTAGGTGACTTGCCCAGGGTCACATAGCTAGTGTCTGAAACCAGATTTGATTTTAAGAAGAGGAGTCTTCCTGACTGAAGGGCAGACCCTCTATCCACTGAGTCACCTAGCTGCTCAACAGGAATTTTATCTTTAGGTCTGTTCTTAAAATGGTTGACTATAATACTGAGCTATAACTAGAGCACGGTGCCCTAGACTGCCTCAAGGCAGTGAAATTTATAAGGTGCTGATATGATAGCACTTTCCGGTTTTTCATCAATGTAAAAACAACTGAGCTTAAGATCTAGGTAGAGATTACTTAAAATAAATAGCAACCAAATTATGCTTTCTGTTCCAACCATTCTCCAACACAATATCCCAGGTATACTTCCAGGCCTTGCTCCTCTCACAACAATCCCTCCTCCCTCTTCTCCCAGTACAACCCCCCTCCCTCAGCAGTAGTCTTAATGTGCCCAAAGCCATCATTACCACTACCTTGGTCCCAATGTTTGGTGCCAATTGTTCCAGGCACATAAATTGCTAGTTATAGCTCTGATTTTGTAGACTTATGTGGCTTTATTTATAGCCTTCCAAAATGTCAGACCTGAGACAAGCCTTAGAGATCCTTCAGTTCAAACTCCTTATCTATGAGAGAATGAAACAATAAGCCCAGAGAAGAGCAGTGACTTGCTTAAGATCACACAGTCAGTACTGAAACCTAAACCTCTATATTCTTCTTGCAGGGATCTTTCCACTATACTACCCTACATCTTTCATTAGGCTGGGAAACATCATGGTATAATTGAAAGGGCATATGATGGAGATGAACCTGGTGTTGAATGAACCCTGGTTGAACTTGGACACTTTAGATATATAACCTTGAGTAAATGCCTTCAGTTCTAGGAACCTCAGTTTCTTAGTCTCTAACTTGAGGAAAACTCTTGTGGCTACCAGGCTCAAGGGCATGTGTGAGAGAAGTCCATTAGAAACTGAAAAAGACTACATAAATGGAATTTAGGATTATCTTGGGGGATTGTAAGGCTTAATCTCTTTAATATTAACTTTCATTTAGAAATACCTTCCCTTTTATCTCCAGGACAAATATGACACCACCTTTGTAAAAACCAATAGAAGTAATAAAATGCACATGACAGATCCTTGGTTTTGGTGCTCATTAGCACAGTGGAGAACAGCTCTGTTCTCCTAAGATCATATAGCTAAACAAGAGCACAATTAACATTTCAAATGCATAGCTCCTGTTTTCTGCTGTATACTCAGCGGGGCTTCAAGTATAACCCTCCCTGCAGACTATTAACTAGACTTGTAAATACTTAAATATTAACTCAAAGCAGATGTGTGCATCTGGTAAGAAGGGTATGTACCACTGGGTTTTTTGAAGTCCAGAAGCTTAGTCTTGATTTAGTTCAGATACTCATTAGAAAGTGGGTGGGTCATCACACTTTATTTGTCTTCGTTGTTTATGGTTCCAGAATTCCTAAGGGGCATGAATTACAAAGGCTATATGTCACAGGCTCTCATGATTGGAAGAGACTTCAGAGGACATTCAGCCTACTTCATGCTTGCCTAAGAATGCTCTCTTCACATAGTCAGCCATGTGGCTTTTGCTTGCAGACCTCCAAGGAGAGGGAGCCACTACTTCCCAATGTAACCCATTCCATCTTTGGGAAGTTCTTATTACAAATAAGTTTTTCCTAACATCAAACCTAGATTTCCACCCATGCCTCCAAGATCTTTTCTGTGGGGGTAAGAACAAATCTAATCCCCTTTTCACATAATAGGCCTTCAGATACTTAAAAAACAGCCATCAATGTCCCCCTAAGACTTCTTTAAGACTAAACCTCTGGTTCCTTCAAGGGAATTTCCATAGAACATCATCTTGGGGTCTTCTAACAATCTGTCTGCCCTCCTGTGAATGCCTTCTAGCTTCTCAAATCCCTTCCTGGAACATGGTGTTCCAAAGTGAACAAACAAGTCTAGATAGAGCACGTCAAATACCCTCCCTCATCCTGGATATCATTCTCCTTTTAATGCTGCCCAACATGAGCCTAGCTAGTTGTCATGGTGCACTGTTGCTTCAGATAGAGCTTGTGGTCCTCTATTGCCCCCTAGACTTTCTCAGATGGACTTCATTTCAGTCATGCCTCTTCCATCTTAAGAGTCAGTAAACTGGGATTGTGTTGAAACCAAAGTATAGGACTTCACACCTATCTTTACTAAATTTAACCTTAGCTACTTTATGATTAGCCAATCATCATTCTAGTCTATCAAAATATTTGTAGAATCAGATTCTGTCATCCAATATGTTAATAATCCATAAGCTTTTTTCTATGTCTTGCTCAAAATGATATCAAGCAATATCAGGAAAAAGAAGGGCCTCTAAAGGTGCTCTTATTTATCAAGCTGATCAAAAGCCATTAGGCACTACCTTTTGAGTACGGCCATTAAACTCTTCCTCAAAAATAGCAAGAGATAGCTTATGACATGCATTGCTAAAATCTAAGTAAGCTTGAGACTTATAGATGCATAAAAATAATTCTCTTGATCTACTCATATAACAAGTCTCACCAAAAAGAAAATTAGGATATTTTGGCATGATCTCATTCTTGATGAAACCATACTAGCTCTAGGTTATCAGTATTTCTTTATCTAGAAGGGCAAGTAACCGTTCTTTTAATATACATTCTACAGTAGTTTCATAAATTAAAATCAAGGTCTCTGGCCCATAGTTGGCCTGCTCACTTCAATGTTCACTTGATAAATCAGGAACTTGCCTCCAGATGCTGCAATTTAAAGAGTACCAACAACACTTGTACTCTATTAGCAAATATATACAACTGAGTTTAGTATCCAGTTATCAAAAAGAATGAGTCAAAACAGAAGGCTACCAGCTGGTCCTCTTGCTTCTCCTCACCTTAAATATCAATGGGGGCTCCTCGCCAGAATATTTCTCACTTACCCACAGTATGAGCTTTCCTAGAAAGTACCTGGTGGGGTCTCTGCCTATGAGGTTGGCATGGGGGGAGGGGTATCTACTTCCCTGACACAGGGCAGTATCCCAAGGTCTTTTCCCTCATTGGAATTAGTTCCTCAGTTTTCTATCTCCACCATTCCCCAAACCAAATCTGTCTTAAAAAAAACTGATTTGAGGGTCCATTTGCTGCCTCTTACCCCAAGCACCATCCACAATACTGAGATCTCATGACTACAGACTCTAAGACTACAGACTCTGAACCTCATTTCTCACTGTCCAGGGCTAGAGCTACAATAGGGGGAAGGAGGACATGGATAAGTACTACTGACAAAAAGTCATCACTTAGAAGTTCTTTTTTGTCTTTCGTAGGTAGCAAATTTATCAGAAGAGTTTTTCCAAATCAACCTGATAAGCTTACAAGGCAGTGAGCCTTTGAGACTTTTGGAAGCATCTCCCATAGACGGTAGCATGAGCATTGGCACATTAAGAGGATTAGAGACGGTTCCTTATTCAATCTAAATTACTGAGGCTGGCCCAAGATAAATGAGTTGATCTAGATCTGGAAAACCCTTGGGTACCTCCCCTAAGAGGTGGGTTTCAGTGACTGGGGCTCATTCCCAGATACCTGGGAACTGAATTCTTCTCAGAAAAGCCACCAATCTTATGCTGGTTTCTAAAGAGGGTCTTCTCCAAGGACTCTCAGCTTCCTTTTTGCCTTTTCTCTTTTTCCTTTATTCTAAATCAAGGGTTCTTAATTTTTTTTATCATTGATCCCTTTGATTAAATTCACAGGCCTCATTTTGGAATAATGTTTTGTTTTGTTTTGTTTTAAACCCTCACCTTCCATCTTGGAGTCAATACTGTGTATTGGCTCCAAGGCAGAAGAGTGGTAAGGGCTAGGCAATGGGGGTCAAGTGACTTGCCCAGGGTCACACAGCTGCGAAGTATCTGAGTTCAGATTTTAACCCAGGACCTCCCATCTCTAGGCCTGGCTCTCAATCCACTGAGCTACCCAGCTGCCCCCAGAATAATGTTTTGAGAGACATAAAATAAATTATATAGGATTTAAAAAGAAACCAATTACATTGAAATAAATATATATTTTTCCATCCAAATTTATAGACTGCCCCCCAAACAAATCCATGGACCAGGTTAAAAGAGAACACAGAAGAGGAGCTCCCCTCTTTCCCCTCAGAAGCTGTTAACAGCTATCTTGCAGCAGAGGCAGATACATGAGTACCTACCTGGCCAAAGAAGAGTTCCTGGACCCTTTTGCCTCCCTCTTTCATTTTTCTGAGCATTGGTAGACAACAAAGACCTGACAGTGTAATCACTCAGCCCAAGAGACACCAAGAATGTCAAAGGTCCTCAAAGAAGGGAGACATCTTGAGCAGCAATAAACTCAGTGGTTGCTTCAGGAGTATGCCCAAATCTAATAGCTTGAGCATCTGTCCTATCCAGAGAAAGTAAGTATCCTCAACAAGTATGCCTTTTGGAGACAAAAGATTATGCATATGGCTTTCAGGGAATGGAGGAGTAATAGCAGCAAGGGGCTAAAGTCATGGCATGAGGGAACATGGGATCAGAACCTCACCATCACCACCTCACTATTAAGGCCATGCAGGACTGAAGGGACAGGGTTGTGTGGCTAGTAGCTCCAAAGTTTGTTTCTCCTTTTTAGGAAGTCTAAGGACTCAGAATCTCTTTGGGGTACAATAGGGACATAATGGATTACTGAGGCATTGCCTTTCTGAGTAGAGTCCAAACCACAAGGTGGCACTACAAGTCCGAAAGGGGGGGTAAGGAGCTGTGTAGGGAAGTGGTACCTACTGAAGAAAGAGAATATGTTGATTATGGATAGGTTGAGTTCTTTGTATGTTTTCTACATTTGATTGTGAACCCAGAGTGGGCTTGTCCTGGATTGTCCCATTGGTTGGTCCCAATTATTGATTGACTGATTCATGACCACTTTGACCACTTGTGATGTATCACTGAACTTGGTCTTTAAAAGGGGGTCCAACAATACAGAAGCAAAAAGAAACTTGGGCTAAGTAGTTGGTCATAGAAACCCAATCAAGTCAATATGCAGACTCTGTTGCCTGGAGGGAAGCTCTTCTATGGAACCAGGCCACTCCAAAGACACAAATGGTTGGAGACAGTAGCTAAAGGATGTGGAGTTCCTGGGCCAAGTTGGGAAATTCAGGTACTTGAGCCAGAAGCTGTAGAAAGACAACAGAAGGGTAAGAGAGATGTTCTTGGACCAAGCATGTGCCCAAGTTGAGCAACAAGGGACAAGGACAGTCATTACATGTGATGTTTGTCCCTACAGTGGAACCATGAATCATGTGGACTATAGAAGTTATGATGGGAGAGAGGTTGGAGGGTAGGGAAACAACTCTCTATTGACTTTGAGTGCTTTGTTCTTGTGGAGGATCACAATTTCAACAAGGGAATTCCAATAAAACAGCAAAACTGTATAATTCTTTGGGGAAGGAGAGTTGACTCAACTGGTCATAGGCTTAGATGAGTCATTTGCTTCTTCCACTGAGTGATATAAAATATACACTATATTCAATGTCTTGTTAGCCTAAAGGCAGGGGAAAGACAACAGGGAGTCCTTTTTCCTTTTGTTGTGGAAAACTAGAAATGACTAGGGGAAACCTTGGGAAGGGACAAATAAGCCAAAGAATGATTTGAATGACAAGTCTCTAAAATTGAATTGGCTCTGGAGCACAGGTTCCATGTATGAAGTTCTTAACATCCATTCTCCTTATTTTACCCTTACAACAATAATTCCATAAGGCAGACATAGTACTATAATATGCCCATTTTACAGCTGAAGTTGAGAATGATTCAACTAAGGTCACACAGCTGGTAAGCAAAGCTAGGGGTACAACCTGGATCCTTCACCTTTTTATTGAGCACTCATGTCCTTTTTTATCCTCACAATAATCTCTTAAGTCAGATAGTACACGTATTAGTTTTCCCATTTTACAGATGAAGTTGAAAATAATTTGACCAAGGTCACACAGCTAGAGAGCATTAGAGCTAAAAGCTGGGTTTTCTGCCTCTTTGTTCAGCACTCTTGCCACTTCTCTAAACTGCCCTAGCTTTTAGGCATATCTGTTCTATTTGACTTAATTGACTTAAAAGGACAAAATTTGAGACAAAATTGACTTTTAAGAATATATATGGACTACAATTGGCAGCCCTAGAGCCATCGACTATTCAACAGAATTTTGTTGTGCTCTGGGGTTATGTTAATCATTTAAAAACCCAACAAAGGCACCTCCCTCCTCAGTTTTCTGATAAAAAATCAATTTAATTCTACACATGCTCAATACATACACATTCATTTTGACACAGGAAAAAACTAATCACATCTGTTTTGAAGCACACATGAGATGATTCAGTATGCACACATGACAAAGTCCATGACGGAGAGCATGTTGCTTTGAGAAAATGTCTTCCCTGGATCTTAGTTCCTTTGTGTTTCTCTTCGGTCCTATCTTCCTTGCTAGTGAGTGGCTTGGATTTGATCTTCTTGCATTTCTTCCTTTGAGCACACTGAGCAAACAGACAAGACATGAGCAAAGCCCAGCTCTGTTACAAGCTGGCAGTGTGACTTTAGACAAATCATTCAATCTAAGTCTCTGGTTTTTTCCTCTGTAAAATAAATGAGCTCGAAGTTCTCTTTTAAGATCTAAATATTATGAGTTTGGAGAAAAGAGTCTCAACCAAAAAGGGAAAAAACAAAAAGGAACTCAGAACAGTTGATTATTGGCACTCTACAATGACTAATATATTTATATTGTAATAAAATTAAGTAAGATCACAGAATAGCCAAGTTGAAAGGGTTCGATAAAAAAAAGAGACTGAGGCTCAGAGAGGGACAGTAACTTCTTTTCCTTTAGGAGAGGCTGACTGGGCATCCCCATTTGTCAAATAGGTCAAGGAAGACAAAAAGATATGAAGGACTTTTGTGAAGTTCCACACACAAGTAGGAAGTGACAGAGTAGGGGGCTTAAGCCTATATCTTCCAACTCCAAGGCCATTTCTGTATAAGGGCAGTTTTAGCACTTGTAGCTTTCTCACAAGTCCCCCCCTTATTTATTGAAAAAAAGGGATAGCCCTGAGGATTCCTGCCACAGGATAAAGACATTCTTACTTTTTATTTGTAGTGAAGCACTGGAATTCCTGGCATGGTTTTATATAAAAATTATAATTTTTCTTACACATTGTTTTTAAAACTGCTATATTATTAAGATTAATTTTCGAGATAGTCTAGAAAGTAGAATTTTCTTAAAATACATTTCTAAAGGCATAATCATAAAGTAAGAAAACGACAATGCACTAATTGACCCACTAAAAATGTAGCTTTCAGTCAACATTTTCATGAGCATTTGTTATATGTAAAAATCATCACCATAGGATCTAGAGCTAGAGGCAACTTTATTAGTGACTGGGTCCAATCTCTATGATTTTACAAAGAGGGAAACTAAGGCCAAGACAGAAGAGGCTTTCCTTCAAAACTAGGTCACAGTGAAAACCTATAAAGGAAAGATCTGAAATCAAGCTCTCTGACTTGGAGTCTTAACTAGTAGTAACAGGGGAAGGGAAGGGATAAAAATGTATTAAGTGCCTGCCTGGGTGCCAGGTACTATGCTAGGTGCTTGACAAATTTTATCTTTTTTATCCTCAAAACAACTCTGGAAGGTTACTGTTATCCCTGTTTTACAGTTGAGGAAACTGAGGCAGACAGAGGTTGAGTAACTAGGGACACACAGCCAGTGTCTGAGGCTAGATCACACCTTCCTGACTCTAGGGGCAGAGTTCTATCCACTGCAGCGCCACCTCGCTGTTCCAAATATTAATAACTGACATTTAAAGATTTTCAAAGTGTTGTACCTATAGTATTTACTGATGCAGAGTGAAATGAGCAGAACCAGGAGAACATTATACACAACAACTGAAACATTGTGGGGCGATAAAATGTGATTGACTTTGCTGCTAAAAGCAACACAATGATCCAGGGCAATTCTGAGGAACTTATAAGAAAGAATGCTGTCTATATCTAGAGAAAGAACTGTGGGAGCAGAAATCCAGAAGAAAACACATGATTTACCACTTGTTTATATGCTTATATGATTTGAGGTTTTGGTTTTAAAGGATTGCTCCTTTACAAAATGAATAATATGGAAATGGGTTTGAGTGAAAAAAAAATATATATATATATATATAACCCAGTGAAATTGCCTGTCAACTCCAGGGGGGGAGGGAAGGGAGAAATAATGAATCCTATAACCATGGAAAATTTTTTTAAATAAAAAACTAAGTCTTTTACATATAGTATTTTATCTGAGTCTAATTACTGCCACAGAGACATAGGTTCTGTTATTATTTCTCTGTTGCAGATGAGGAAACTGAGGCTTAACTTAAGGTTAAGTGATGGCCACACAGTAAGGAAATGCCTAAACCTGGGAGTATAGGGAGCAGGGGTAGAGAGTCTACCCAAGTCTTCCTGACTTCCAGTCCAGCTCTCTAGCCAGCATAGTGCCTCCCAGGTACCCAAACGGAGAGAATGAGGATTCCTTCAGTAGGCAGAAACAATGGAGTTTAGCACCTAGTTAGGAAGAAAATTTAGTTCAAATAAGAAGCTACCAGATGGCCTGCTTTCTCTATGCAGCAGAGTTGGCAACATCACAGGTGAGTTCTTCCCAGGCAGCCAGGCCTGCACTTTCCCTCAATTAATAGAGATATAGAAGTTTTCTGCACATGCTTATAGCTTTGTCATAAAATATGTTATAGCACTCTCACCTTGACTTTCAAGTACTAATAGCAGCTTGTGAAAAAATGACAAGCCTTAAAGAATTCTAATCTGCGAGACAATCACTGATCCTTTATCTCTCAGACTTCAGGCCCAATCAAGTTCCTCAAAGGAAACCCAATAAAGGCAAGACATTTTCATCATAACAAAATAAATAATTCAGTCAGGCTCTGCATTGTGATTGGCTACCTGGTAATATCAGAGACTTAGTAGCTGCTAAACTGATTCAAGATAACTTGATTGACACAGTATCCTTTGACACTGACAGTTCCCAATGGACAGTAGGGATGACTATAAATAACCTCAAGCATCCATATTTATCCCTAATGGAGAATCGAGCACCTTTACAAGTCTGATAAGGCTCAAAATTATGGCCTTTGGTTTATCTGGCACTAATGAAACCATTCAGATTCATCACCTTCCTCTCTTTAGGCTGCTAGTTACAGGGCCTGGTATTCTCAAGACAAACAGGAAATAATTGGATTCACAGAAAGTATGGCATTTTCAGAGCTAGAAGAGGCTTTAGAGATCATATTGTTGGACAGTCCTCATTTCACAAAGGAGTAAACTGAGGCATAGAGAATGGCTCCAATTAGTCAATCCACTTGTTTCTTGGATGACCTTGGGCAAGTCATTCAACTCTTCTAGCTTTGAGTTCCTTCCCACACCTCGTAAAATAAGAGAGTTGGACTAGACAATATAGTCCCTTCTTCTAACTCTAAAACCTTTGACCTTATGACTTGCTTAAGGTCAGTGACCAGAGCCATAACCAGAAATTCAGGCATTTGAAGCCAAATTCAGTTATTTTGGGAAGAGGTATATGGTTGGGGTGATGAGGGGTACTATAAGGTATGGCCACTCCTTCAAAGCATGGTGGAGACATGCTGGAAACCAACATCATGAGAGGTGAGGAGACCAGGCTCAGAGTTGAAATGAATATCAGTCAATTATCGGGCATTCTGTGTAAATGGAAGTGTGAACGGACCCTGCTACCAGGATCCAGAGAGGATGGAGGAAACTTGAAACAAGGAGAGGGACAGTGACAAAGGGCAACTTTGAAAATGGCAGGGATATTGGGGGAAGGAGGTGTGGAAAAGAATGTTGACTCCTCCTTCCAGTTCCATTATGTCAGATTTGGAGACAGGGTCAAGAGATGTGATGTGACATTTTAGGACTAGGACTATGCTTCAGGAAGCATCAGATAATGAAAATAATGTAGAAGGAAAAAGTCTAGGGGCAGAGATTTAGAGCTGGAAAGGCCTTGGGATATCATCTAATCCAAACTCATAAATGAGGAAACAGGCTCAGAGAGTCAAGCAACTTGTCTCAGGTCCAACAAGTAGGGAGTGACCAAACCACAATTTGAACCCAGATCCTCTGATTCTAAATTCATCTCCCTTTCTATAAAACCACAATGAAAGAAAGTTCCAGGGAGCATACTCCAAAGAGAGATATGAAGACAGTAACAAAAAGAGGACTGGGGTCTGGTTTATTATGGGGAGGAGGGAGAGGTAAACTGCTCTCGGCTGCTTAGCCTCCTAGATTATTCTACGTGCTTGAGGACTAAACTGGTCAGATATAATCCAAATCGCTCCAGTGGGAAAGTAAATTGGGAGAGAGGTATATAGTCATGGAATATATGACAGTGGCAGCCCAGGGATGAAAGATTAGGCCAACTGGGGGTGGGTGGTGGGGTGACACAAAAATAAACTCTTGGCATGAGACCCAGTCGCCCTATTCTAATTCCAGATCTCTTACTTCTTAGTTCAACCCACTCAGCAAAGGACATGAACAAGTCCTCTGCACTAATATCGGCACACATGCTTTCTGAATTACTAACATCCTTAAGACTACATAATTAGGACCACATTCAAGGCATAACATTTTTGTTGGTCTCAATAGAAGACAAGGTCCAGAGAAGGGTTTTAGGGTCATCTCCTCAGACAGTGAAAGTTGTAACAGCATTCAAATTGAGAGCAGTCTTGTACCTTATAAATTAGCCCACTATTCTGATGTCCATCTGAAAATAATTGGTGGGGCACAAGGGGGGAGAGAACAAAACAACTCTACCTCTTTGGCAAGTCAAAAGCCTTGGTTTCAACAGGGACCCCACAAATGGATAAGATTAAAAGCAGTTCTGCTATAACAAGACAGCATATGTATTCCCCAAAAAGTAAAGGGCTACACAAAGTCATGCACTAAAAACTACAGAACCGACGAGGAAAATGGAATTATAGGCATAACACTCAAAAATTCCAGAAGTTCTGTCAGTATCAAACAGTCTGAATAAATACGGGCATGGATGAATTCATGCAGATATTCCAGGTTATAATTATTATATCAAATATTTTAAAATAAAGCACAATTTAAAATTTTTTAGCTAAAGCACAATGAGATTTTTTTTAAAAGAACTTTATCAATAATACATTTTAAAAGGTATGAAACTAATAAAAATAGCCCAGTTTTATACACGTTAAATGGTTGAGAAGCACTTAAATACTGTAATCAATAGTGTCAGAGGCCCCAGGCAGCAAAGGCAAGTTGGGCAGGCCACAGGTCATGGCAGAGGGGGTAGAAATGGGAATGAGGTAGTGAGGACCAGCCCTTCTCAACTTACAGCTCCAACTGCAGCAGAAGCTATACATTAAATATGGCATTTTACCTTGACAAAGACCTGAAATTCGCTTGTAAAAGTCGGTGTCAGAAGGGTTGCAGCTTGTGAGTTATTATGAATTGATACAGTTTTCTCAATGTTTTTCTGGGAAGAAACTGAGCAAAAGCAAATTCAAAATCTGCTTTATGCTCCCTAACATATCAATCGCTAGAATAAATCTGAGTTTCTAAAACACACGTTATAAGAAAACTGGCCCTTCACTAACTAAACAATATTCAGTAATATCAATTGCTCTGACATTGGGCAGTCAGTGAGGATGATTCCATTTCCATTCAATGTCTCAAATAAGTTTATAATAGTAATGCCTTGTGTTCAATGAGAATTTCCAACTTGGAAAAAAAATGCTTAGCTGAAAAAAGGCTGGAGAGGTACTGACTGAGAAGCCAACAGACTGCATTTTTTTTTCATGGAAACTCAAAAAGGACAGATCAGCATTCAGTTAGCACCCTAAAAGCACTCTTGGACTTACCTTGCAAGTTGCCCCAAGCAGCCACCTTTCTTAGCTTTCTGGAGTCAACTTATGCAATCATTTCATGCTTTGCTCATTTGAGCTAATTGGAGCAAAGGATCATCTTGATTAATGAAGTGTGAGTTATGGATTATTCTAAAGAATGCAGCTTTACTATTCTCAAACATCTATAGAAGCATAAACGAATGGCTAAAGTGTTTCCAAGTGGAGGTCTCGCTAGGTTTGCTTTAATAAAGAAAAAAGTCATTGGAAATTAGTAGCACTATTTGCAAACATCTAATTGATGAGGAGTTTGCTAAAGTCCTTGAAGACAATTTATTTTCTCAAGTAAGTTAAGCATGCCTCCTACAATATTAGGTCTGCTATTAATTTGCTTTGCTCAGGAGAACCCCCTCTTCAGAGCAGTGCAATAGGAAACCACCCTAAATCAAAATATCACAAAATTCAGTAGAGTAAAATTAAGAGCTGGAGGACATTAATTTAAAACAAAAATTTACCTCCTTGGCTTGGGTTTATCTTTACCATTTTAGTATTTTCTATGCTATATAATTAGTTAGGGTTAGAGTCAGTCTGAATCACAACTTAGAGCCAGAAATGGAGAGTCAAATCACATCACTTGAAATCCCTTACGGAAGCTGCTGTACACAAAAATTATGAAAATCATTTGCGGTTTCAAAACTATACCCATTACTTCTTATATTATGCATATACATAATAAAGGCTATTTGAGAATTTAAGAATACTTTGCCATCTAATCTGAAGAAGTTCCACAAGCATGAAATTAACTGTTGAGAGGAAGACATGCTAGTTCTCTCCCTCGTACTATGGTCCTAGGCTCCAATGCTCATTCTAAGTCCTCTTGGAAGAGTAGAACAACAGCGACTGGTGCAATGAGAGGTTGTAGTATGGTGTGGTGTAGTGTGCGTAATTCCATATGCGAATCATTTCTTAATTAACTGGAGCAAACTTATTTCAGCTACAGATTTTTTTAAAAGCCTCTCTACCCTAAGCAGACAAACTCCCCAAATTCCATTCCATTCATAACCGTTTTGGATTGCATCCCTGTGAAACTCAGCAAGTTTCTCAGGAGCCAAACGCTATTTAAATCATTTTCATAATTCCAAAATGCCTGTAAGACAAGTCCAGTGTCTAATTATACCACTTAAATTTGTTGAAGATGTTTGGGGGGGGGGGTATGTGTGTTTTTTAACTTCAATAATGAAGAAGCCCAAGGGTTTTAAAACCTTAATAATCTAATAAACTTTGCTAAGTGAGCATTGTAACAGATACGCCTGGATGGGATTTGTAAATGCCAGACAATTTCCCCTGATCTTTATCAGTGAAAAGAAGTCTAAGGCTTTGGCAGGAAGAAATTAAACTCGGTGCAAAGTAATACCATCTGGCCAGACGGTATTGGTCAGACTAGCAATCCCTGTAGATGTCAAAGTGAAGACTATGAAAATGAACTCTTAAAGGCATGGGGGGGAGTGCTATCTTTTATGAGGTGTTAGGAAATGTTGCTGTGCTAGGATATTATGGTAAGACTATAGTTCTCTTCCTCTACTATTCCTCCTACTAGGGAACCATTTGGATAGAACACATGTTAGATTTTAACCCAGAAGGACCTGGATTCAAATCCCAGCTTTACCACTTGCTACCTATATGACCAGAAAATCATGTGACATCTCTGGGCCTCAAGTGTTTCCATCTATAAAATGAGAGGATGAGATTAGATGATCTCCAAGGTCTCTTCTGACTCAAAAGTCACAGGATGGATCCTACTGTGTTATTAGTGACCTCTTAGTGCTAAGAATAGTCATATATACAAAATGGGCACCTAGGACAACTGGGCATTGAATTCAGGAGTCAATCCAATGCTGCTTAAACCTCCTTCTGCAGAGGCTGGATGAGCAGGATACACATTCTTGGGGGAAGAAAATGGTGGCAAGCAATAAATACTTCCCAAGCCGTCTTGCAGGCTGCCTATGTTGAGACTCCAATAAATACACTGTTAGGTTCACAGATGAACCCATATCACCCAGCTGGAATGGCGGAAGAAACCAATAAGAAGGTTCAATGGCTGAGATGGTGACGCAGCAAAGCATTGTGGAGTGCTTAGGGTGTGTTGGAGCACAAAAGACAACACGGCCATCCAATGCAGCTGAGGAAGTCTCCAGGTGTAACGACTTTTCGTGCCACTGGACCCAGGCTTCCAACGCCGAGAGAGTGGGACTGTCTCTGTGCATCGACTTTTCCACTTAAATCTCCTTCACGTACAAGTGTCTTTGTGCACACTCATCTATACACCATAGATGAAAATGCACAAAGACAGTCGTCATCCTCGGTTACGGAGAGACTACTACTACAACTACTACTACTACTAGTTGGAGAGAAGAAGTAAAACCACCCTATTGATACAGGATCAAGCCTCCTCAACTAGGAGGTAAGACCTATTCGAACTGGGGAAAAAGGCAGACTTGCAGTTTTTTATTGTGTTTTTATTACTTTCAGCTTTGTATGGTTCCTGGAACTAAGATAACATGACCTTGCCCAGGAACAACCTACTTTCAGGAAAAGAAGAATGATCTGAAATGAGCAAAACATATATGCAAATGTGTGGTTTTCAAGGGTTAGAGAACAGTTTTTTTAAGGAGGTTGATCACCCTACCACTCCCCAACCCACTCCCAATCCTGTTTATTACTCTAAGGAGGAGAGGCATTACCAAAAAGAGAAAGATTTTAACCCTATGTACCAACACAGCATATTGGTTTGGGACGGAGAGAAGCATTCTACGGTCATGGAAACACACCAGAGCTCCCTGGCCTGTTTGGATATTGAGCCTGTCAAACTTGACACTATTAGCAGCAAAGTCCAACCAACTGTATTAATTAGAATTTTGAACCCCTGGACTTCATCCCCCAGAAGTCTTCAAATATTTCCCAGAATTCCTCTCCTCTTTCCACCAGTGTGTCACTGATTGTAAACTATATATATACATATTTTAAAGACTTTTTATTATTGTTTTTCCTTGCATGTGCAATATACTATTTCAGTTTTATTTTTTCTCCTTTTTGTATTTGAAGCACATGTCATCAGTATTGAGAAGAGTTTCTTTAACTTTTTTTGATTTTGCAGTAATATAAGTTTAAAATACATTTGCCCTAATGGCAATGCATACCCAAAAAGCTTTAGACTATAAAGATGGTGCCACTGATAGCACAAGGTCAAAGAGACCAACCAATCCCAGTGGGATTGAAGAAATTTTGAGCCGAGACAAGAGGACTTGAACTTGTTTGGGGTTTGAGATTGCAACTGTTTGACATATGTCAGAGTCAGGTCTTCCTCATCCTACATAATAACAAGCACCTCACTTTGGCTGCCTTCCTGGCTCCCATAATCTAGTCCCTTTTCTGTTTTTCATAGTGTGGCAAACTTTCTGTAGTCCTGGCTGCTAATTGGGTAAGTGCATAATTGCTTAAATCATTTTCACTGGACCCTGATTCAAGGGACCTGTTATAGGTTTGTTTTACCTTTACTTATATTTTTAGACATAAGACTTTGATATCTTATATTTTATCCACAACTTATTTTTTCTCTTTTATTTGGATTTTTTTATGTTTTTTATTTATTCGTTTATCTCATAACTCAGCCATGTATCCCCGAGTGATCCCTGTGTTTGTCACCATCCTCCTCAGGAGGGACTGTATTATTAACCTATAATGCAAAATTTAAATTCTTTTTTTTAAAGTTTAAATTCTTTTGAGAGTAATTTTAGGATAAAAAACTTGCTACCTCCCAGAATCCAGAAGGTGAAACTTTTTAGAGAAGGCACCATGAAAACACCTGCAGAGACCACATGCTACACCAGAAGATCCAGAGTGAACTTTGAGATGTGCTAGATTGAACTTTGGGGGGTTGAATGCATTTGTTTTGAATTTATACTCTTATGCCAAAGGCAACTGCCTCCAAATTAGTTTTTTGTCAACATAGCAATCATTGGTTTTGTTCTTTTTTCCCTTTGTCCACAAATTATTGCAATTTATAAGTTGGTTATGTTTTAAATGATCCCTTTGGGAGATTGGTTTCCCAAAGGATCACAGGGGAATGTATTAATTAGAATTTTGAACCCTTGGATTTCACTGCCCAGAAATCCTTCACTATTTCCCAGAATTACTCTCCTCTCTCCACCACATTGCGTGGTCACATTTGTATACAGTTTGGTGTCTCTACCCTATCCCTCTTCTTCCTTGAAACCATGACTTGAGTTAGCTAGCTCCCTTTTAACTCATTTTTATTTTAATAAATCTTATAAATATAATACTTGAGTTATTGTATATTAATTTTAATTCTCACACAACTTAGCTATGTATTGACACATGTTGGCAAACTACAATGAGCCATCACTGGTGGCCTGTCCTTTGACTGCTTTTTCCCATTACTAGTAAGAGACTGGTACTGACTTATTTATATATCCTCCTTCTTAGCTCACCAATTGTGGAAAATGGTGGCAGGGATTTGGAATGTGTTCAGTTGCCAGGTTGTACAGCCAGACCTGTTTAGCACAGTGTCCTCAGGTAACCAAGTATCTTAAATGGTCTCCTACTGCTGACTGCTTGTCAATTCTTTCCTTCACCTCAAACTCCCCAGGGAATCTTTCCAGATTTTCTCCTGCCTCAGCCCCTATATCCTATTCTGTCTCCAAGGTCTCTGCCCTACGCACTCTCATTAGCTATTTTTGCCTTCTATTTTATGAGGAAAAAAAATTAAAATCAACTTCCCTGAGCTCCCATATAAATATTCATCTTCCTCTTAGTATATATCTGTTATCTCCATCTATTCTCTCATCCTTTCTTTTTTTTAAACCCTTACCTTCTGTCTTGGAATCAATACTGTATATTGGTTATGAAGCAGACGAGTGGTAAGGGCTAGGTGATGGGGGTTAAGTGACTTGCCCAGGGTCACACAGCTAGGAAGTATCTGAGGCCAGATTTGAACCCAGGACCTCCTGTCTCTAGACCTGGCTCTCAATCCACTGAGCTACCCAGCTGCCCTCCCCCTTTTTTATCCTAGCCTTTCTATAGTTACCTCTTCCACTTATACACTAAGATCCAATATCTTCCCACTTCCCATTCCTCAGGACCTTGCCCTCACAAAAAAGTTCTCTCTCATATCACTTGTTCCTTGGATCTCACACAGAACCTCACAAGGAAAAACCAAGAAACAAGAACAGGAGAGCTGCAATACCCCTAAAGGTCTTTTAATTCAATCCTCTCATTTTACACAGTTAGTGGCAGTCAGAATGAGAGTATGAAGACTCTGGACCATGGCTTGATACATAGTAAATGCAATGAAAAGTATTTAGTGCATTTCTATGATCATACAGATAACAGAGATAATAGAGTTGCCTTCTATCCCTTCTGGAGAAGGGAGCAAGAACTTCCTTTGACCTACTGGCCCAATTAGTTACCATCTTAGTTTTCACCTTCCATTTGTTGTCCAGTTAGAATGTATGCCCAAATAACCACTGCTTCCACTTTTCCCTGAAGATCTTTTTCAACATCCTGACAAATGGTTTTCTATCCCTACCACACCACTGAAACTTCTTTGCCAAGTTCATTGAAGACCTAATTCTTAACCCATTCAAGTTGTCTTCATCCTACTCAACCACTCTGTCGCAGGACAGTATTGTTCACCTGTTTTACTGAATGTTTGACATTCCCCTCTCTTTAGCTGTGTGACTTCAGATAAGTTTCTTTCCACCTGTTACCTTTAGTTCTGTCCTCTGTAAAATAAAGGGATGGGTCTTCAAGATCCCTTTCTCAACTTTCATGTCCTATTTTAGGATTTTCTTTCTATCTTTCCTACCACTCCTCTGCCTCTTATATTGGCTTCTTTCAAATCCTTTCTATTTGTGACTTTGTCGTTGGTACAATGTTCTTTGCCCTTTATACTCTTCTTCATAGTTCATCTGTTCTTTTTATTTCAACTACCTCCTCTAGGCTTGTGACTTTTAAATTGGCATCTCTAGATATGTATACCATTTTTGTATTTCTAACGAAACATCTTTCAATCTCTACTGGGATAATAACAGGAGGCCACATTTATTTATTCTTTAATGGTAAAACATTTTGTAAAAAAAAAGTTATAACTCTACAAATTATGTAGTACAAATATAGTTATCCCTATTATACAGGTACAGAAATTAAGGCTGATGGAATTTGTAAAGCGTGGCCTTGGTTAGGTAAAGGGGAAAGGTTGTATCAAATGATATGACCTATGTAAAAACACATGGGAACCATAAAGCATTATCCAAATAATAGGGAGTAGTTATTATTTCAGGCTAGGAAAATGGTGTGAGGGGGGACACAGGTTATACTGGGAGGGCAATAAGTAGAACAGTTTGGCTGGAGTTCAGATAAGGGCGTATTCAAGTAAAGCTAAAACAGTAAGTTGGGGTCACTCTGTGGAGGATCTTGAATGCTAGGCAAAAGGGCTTGGTTCTTTATCCTCTGGACAACAGGAAACTACTTCAAATTTGTGAGAAGGTAAATAATATTATACAAATGATGTTAGGGTAAGATTACTCTAACAGTATATACAAGATCGATTGGAAGAAGGGATGGGGAGAGACTAGAGGGAGGGAGAGCAATTAGGAGGCTACTTCAATAGCCCAAGCATTAGATGGCATTGGAGCTATGGGAGTGACAGTGAAAAAGGGAAGACAAAAGAGAGCCAAGAGAGTAGCTCATGTATAACAGTAGTACTTTAATCAGTCACTGATCTTATCACTATGGGCATGTCCAACTCCATTCCCCTACTCCTACTCTGCAGAGGAAGAATATGGTATATGGGCTCCTCTGTTTCCTGTACATATTTTCCTGTGAATCTTCCTTAAAAGATTCAACGAAAAGCCTTCCTCTGGGTCTTTTTGTTCAAACAGCCCATTTGGGTAGTTCATCCAATGCCTCTCAATCTTTCCACGTAATTAGCTTTCCGCCTTTCCAGTACAAAAGATGATAAGAGAAGAATCAACTGGATTTCATACCCAATCAGATGTGGGGAATGACAGAGAAGTAATTAAGGCAGAGAGCATATCAGACTTGAGAAGAATTGACCCTCCTTTGTTCACTTGCCTGGGAGGGGGTGTCCCCACAGTAAGGTAAGGGAGTGGTATTGGGGTATGATTGTTGGATGAAAAATTCAAAATAAATAACATTCAATAATTTTTAAAATGAGCAGTAGGGACTAGAGCTGGGATTTCTTCGGTATGAGGAAGCTATAAATAAGTAAACTCCCTTTAACAATACAGGTCAACACTCTGCAATACAATCTTCCAGAGAGTTGCCTAGAGCACTGAGATATTAACAATGTTGACCAGGGACAGACAGAAATGATGTATGAGAGGCAAGACTGGAACCCAGATCTTTCTGGATCCAAGGACAGTTCTCTATCCACTATATGATACTCCCTTGCATTAGCCCCTGAAAAAATCAATGAAATGAAAGGGTCTTATTTCTGAATTACTACTCCTGGTTTGGAGAGAGAAAAGATTCCTTTTATTATACTGTTGGGAGAATTCAGGTCTCTGAGACATATGGTTCATTACCCTAATATCAGGTAGAACAACTCCACGAGACAGACAGAGGAGGAGGAACATATGGGTTTTTTTAAGTACACAAATTCCAGGCAGGAAGGAGCAATGAAAAGTTACTCCAGACAAAATTTGTACTTTCCTTTCCTGAAGGATGGGAATCGTGTCCATTTCCTTTTCTGAGAACCAATGGATGCTTTTGCTGCTGCTGCTGCTGCTGCTGCTAATACCAGGATGTAAAAGTTAAAATGATGGCTGTGATGGAAGGTCACTGGATCACAGAACCTGACATTGAAAGGGATCTTGGAAATCTTGTCCAACTCCCTTTTTTAATGAATGAGAAAACCGGGGCCCAAAAAGTTTCTTTGAACTATTTTTTCTAACTTTCCAGCTGACTCTAAAGTTCATTTTTTTCTAGGCTGATTTGAATCAACAAAGGGTCTATCTTTTTGCCCAACTGGCACCGAGAAGAAAGATATGCACTCATTATTTCTGGGCTTCTACATTCAGTTCAAATTATATAGTTCTGACATACCCCAGAGTTATGAGTTTATAAGTTAAATGATGTTAACCACCGCACATGCTTTTTAAAAAGAAACTCTAATGCAGAATGCCATTTTAAAAACTGGAAACCAAAGATATTTTCAAGAGTCGGGGAGCCATCAAAGTGAACTAATTAAACTCACCATCTTCTGGACTCTGATGAGAAATTCGCTCTTTTAGAATGGGATTACTAGAGCTTTACTGTACAGCTGAGTGGTCTGATTAATAATTTACATTTCTGAGGATATGTAACTTTACCTCATGTTCATAGTATGTGTTCCCAAATTTCTTTTGTTTGGCTTAATGTTGTTACATTTAGCTGTAATAAATCAGTTAAGTTCTGATTAAAAGTCAATGTAATTATTCCCTCCTGTGGATTATTTTCCAAGAAGAAAGGGCTATGTCAAAGTAACATCAGTTTCTGTCCTGGACCTTAACAAGGCTCAGGTCTAGTGAGACCCATGCAGAGAAACATGAAAAAGAGGAGGGCTAACAGACTATGGAGGGAGGGGGCCACAAGAAGGACAGGGAGGAAGATGGTGAGTACAACTTGGATCCTTCCCCTAAAGGCTTACTGTATTATAAAAAAACTAAATTAATAAATCCCCCAAACTTGTTCCTCAACATTGAAGCCATTATTTAGTCACATATTAATGGGGGGGGGGGGAATGCAACAAAAAGCTTAGCCTGATTAAAGTGCCTGAAGTTATTTCAACCGTAATTGCCTTGAGGAGATTGTTCTTTGCTCATGTACTAGCCTTGGCCAGATTTATTAAGAGGCTGGTACTGGTGGGAGGGCAGGCCCAGAGGGAAAAAGTTGTTTTAAAACTGTGAAGGGTAGATGGAAAGACAAGCGAACGAGAAATGAAAAAAGAGGCCCATTTCTTCACTTACGTTCAGTCCGTTCTTGCCCTCCAGAGATAGAGAGAAGTTGAATGTGACCTCTCAACACAAGCGGTGTCAGCTAGCTGGAAACTCCTCAAGGGAGACCTGGTCAAGGGCTATGTTTGTGCAAAGACCCTATGGAGTTAGCCACATAGTATCATAAGCACAAATGACTCGGGGAGAGCTCCCAACAGGCTCCATAGGGACCTAGGGGGCTTTAGGAAGTGAATGGGTGCAGGACTGAATTTCTCAGCTTCCACTTTTGCCATTTTCTTTGCCTACATTCATATGCTCCACTACCTACACTCAGGTTTTCTGGGCACCTATCTATATGTGACAAAAGCAGGAACAATCCCTGATTTGGGGATTCTTCAGAGTCACTGGGGCCAGCACTTTTCAAGTTGTCCTCTAGCCATGACAGACTCATGACAAGACTGGCCCCCGCCCCACTCCCCCACACCAAAATAGCATTCAAAATTATGGAAACAAAGAAGAAAATTTGGACAGGGCAAAAAACACCCTTATTCTTAGCTCCTGAGAACAGAAACAACATTTGGATCCAAAAGAGCATGCCCTCCACAAGGGGGGCTGTAAAAAACCCCCAGAGCAAAAGATTTCAGAAGCCCCAAATAAACTCTTACAGTGAGCCTTGAGGCCCTTTGGAAAAAGAAGGTTTAAGGACTG
The DNA here is from genome assembly GCF_027887165.1 of Monodelphis domestica. Lineage (NCBI taxonomy): Eukaryota > Metazoa > Chordata > Mammalia > Didelphimorphia > Didelphidae > Monodelphis > Monodelphis domestica. The sequence goes on along the minus strand of NC_077235.1, from coordinate 49,424,209 downwards.
CCAGGAGGTACACACTTTGAAACCGTCTGGGAAGGGCAAGACTCCCTAACCCATCTCAGACCCACCTGCCAGGGCTTTCAGTAAAGTCTTGAAATCTAGAACAGAACAACATTCCAGCTCTTCTACCTTCTCCTCTAACCAAAACTTCAAAGGGATTTTCAAAGGGGGCCCAAAGATCCTCCCAAATAGGCCATTTATCATGTTCTTTCCAGTGCCCAATCATAACTCCATGCAGACCATCAAGGAAGACCTAAGATTTTCTCAGATGGACCATCAATCAATATCTTTCATTCCCCAGTCCAAATACAGTTAGTTACATGGTGACAGTCCAGGAAGGGCTAAGAGCATCTACGATAGCCTGGTGCTCTAACATCTCCAGGCTAAAACACATCTCCATGGAAAACACCATGGTAGACCTGATGCCCCTTGGGGTAACTAGTTACTATAACTCTTCTATTTCCTGCCCCAACCATGGCTCCATGGAAACCTTCAGGGAAGGCCTGTGGAAGCCTGGCATAGCCAGTCACTCTAATTCTTACATTTCCTGGCCTAACCATAGCTCCATGGACAGCATTAGGGAAGGTTTCCCAAGACCTCCTCAGATGGCCAGTTATTATAGGTCTTCCAACTCATCCCTCAACCATGCTTCGACAAATACCATTAGGAAAAGACTTGAGGTCCTCTGGGATAGGTAGTTCCTCTAATTCTTCCATCTACTTGTCCAAACATAGCTCTTATCAGAAAAAAACCCAAGGCCTCCTTGAATGGACACTTACTCTAATTCTTTCATTGGCTAGCCCAACCACAGCTCTGTGGGGACCATCAAGGCAGTTCCAAAATCTCCTAGGATGGCTATTTATTATAGCTCTTCTATTTCCTATGGTTGGGGTCATAGTTCTATCAGCAGCAGCATGGAAGATCCAAGACCATCCACAATGGACAAATATATCTCTTCCTTCTCTTACCCCAACCATGACTCCTTGGGGACTATCAGGAAAGGTCTGAAATCTCCTAAAATGGCCCATTCCTAGAGCTCTTCGATCTCCTGCTCCAACCATGGGGCCATGAAGACCATCAGAGAAGGTCTTCAAGGGGTATGTAGCTGGTTTAACTCTAGCATCTCCCTGACCAATAACAGGTCCAGGAAGACCAGCAGGGAAAGTCCAAGGTCTCCAGGTATTATACTCTAAAAATTACATTTCCTACCCCAGGCATAGGCCCAACCACACCCTAAGAGATGGTCTGAGACCTTCTGGGAGAGGCAATTCTTCTAACTCTTTGATCTCCTGGCTCAACAATTGCCTGATGGAGCCCATCAGGGAAGGTCCAAGACATGTTTAGTTGGGCAGTTAATCTAACTCTTACATCTCTTACCCCAATCATACCTCGACAAGGACCACGAGGGAAGGTCCAAGACCTGTTCCATGGGCCAATTATTCTAGATCTTCCATCTCCTGGCCCAACTGCAGATCCATAGAAACCTTCAGGGAAGTTTTGAGGCCACCAGGGATAGGCCATTGGTAAAGTTCTGGCTCCATTTCCCCTTACATAACCCCCAGAAAAATTAGAGGCATTTGGGAAAGGCTGAGATACTCTAACAAAATTCATTGGGTGTAATATCACTTCATCGTTTCTATACCTTCTGTTGCTAAAATGGACAGCAACAGGTTGGTTGGCCATGAGGCATCCTGGGATGGACAACAGGTGGTAGTCTAGTTCCTCTTTCCCCTCTTCTTACTGGACACTCCACAGGTGCCCTCTCAGAGTGCCTCATACCATCTGTAAAGTGTGATGGCTGAGGATAGTATTTCTGTTCTTTCATCACCTCCCCTGCTGGAGGCCTTACTGCTACCATCCAGACAGCAGATGATCAGCTGAGGGCACACTTTACCATGGCAACCTGAAGTCATACAAATATTCTAGTTAGAACTTTGGCACTGGTTATTTCTTTCCAGTTCCTTTGTTGACTGGGCACATTCTGCTATGGCAATATCCACTCATACAAACATTTAAATTGAAACTTAAAATAACTTACTCCCAAATTCTCCTATTAACTAAATGGAAACTACTCTGCAACATTCCTTGCCTTAAATGCAACATACCACCTCTGTCTGCCTCCCAATCTGCTCATTCACCAATCCCCATTATCCAGTATTGTGCTCTCTGTGTTTCATCCTCTTGTTCTCTCCTCTATCCAGATTAGTTCTATTCCTTTTCTAGGCCATTCCAGACCAGTATACTATGACCTCTGCATTCCTGCCACCCCAACTCTAAACAAACTCCTGTATGATATGATCTCCAGAACACTCCTTTTAAATTCTCACTTTTTAATGCCTACCCTTTGATCTTGCCATACTACTGCTGGGTTTATACCCCAAAGAGATCATAAGGGAAAAGACTTGTACAAGAATATTTATAGCCACGCTTCTTGTGGTGGCAAAAAACTGGAAAGTAAGGGGATGTCCCTCAGTTGGGGAACGGCTGAACAAATCGTAGTATATGGCAGTGATGGAATACTATTGTGCTGTAAAAATTGATGATATGGAGGATTTCCATATGAACTGAGAGAACCTCAATGAACTGATGCAGAAATGAGCAGAACCAGAAGAACATTGTACACAGAAATTGAAACATTGTGGAACGATTCAATGTAATGAACTTTGCTACTAGTAGCAATGCAACAAGCCAGGGCATTCCTGAAGGACTTATGTGAATAATGCTATCCACAATGAGAGAAAAAACTATGGGAGTAGAAATGAGAAAGAAAAACATATGACTTCACTTATCACATGTCTATATGGCTATGTGATTTGGGGGGTTGAGTTTTAAAAGATCGCTCTAAAGCAAAAATGAATAATATAGAAATAGGTATCGATTGATAACATTTGTACAACCCATTAGAATTTCTTGTCGTCTCTGGGAGGGGGGAAGAAAGGAAAAGAAAATGAATCATGGAAACACGGAAAAATATTTTAAAATAAAAAAATAAATTCTTACTTTTTAACTGAAACTTGATTCTCCTTTGAGGAACATCACAAATCCTGAAATGTTCTGCAATGGGTAACATGCTATTATCATATATTAAATTGAGAGCTGAAAAAGAACTCAGAGATCATTCTAGACCAAATCCTCCCCATTTTACAGATGAGTTAAGACTTGATGAGGAGAAGTGACTTTTCCAAGGTTACCCAAGTAGTAAGAGACAGAGGTCAAGAAGAGAACCCAGATCCTGACTCCAGATTCAGAGCTTTTTGCACTGCATCACCTTGCCTCTCCTCTAGGATGGTAGGCCCAGAAACCCCATTGTGGTTACAACCACCTGTTCTTCCATTCTACTATTAATGCAATTTGTATGAAAATAGCACTAAAGGAAGCAGAGTCAAGATGGTGGCTTAGAAGCAGCAGAAGTTCAGACCTCAGAAAACCCTTCCTTACCAATCACAAACTGAATGCTCCTAGGGAACTGAAAAACAAACCTACTAAAACAGGACAGAGCCATGGAACCATCCTGCTGGACTCAATCCAAAAGGTATGCCCCCCAAAAGCCAGAATCCAAGAACACATGGATTTAAGGGGAAGGCATAAGGAAGTTCCCAGGACCCCTCCCCCCCAAACACCTAGAGTGCTAAGCCTCCAGTAGCAGCGGGAACCTCTGGGCGGGCAAAGGTGCTGGTCTGGGGGTAGAACCTTGCGGGCAGAGCTGTGCCAGGCTCAGAGTGTTGAACACAGGTGGCGAGGAAGGAGCTGGGGAAGGAGCTGGAGAGGGAGCAAAGAGCAGACAGCCTGGTCACAGTGGCTGAGACCCTGCATATTGCTCCAGCCTTCCAGGAGGTTTTGGTCTCAGGGCACATCCAGCCCAACCCAGCTGATCTTAATCCCATCAAAAGTCTTCAGAGGTCAAGGAAGCCCAAACTCCAACATCCCTCCCTCACAGACTGCTGGACTTTAATTTAATCCAATCAAAAGCCTCCAGAGGTCAGGGAAGCTCAAACTCCAATACCCCTCCCCCACAGACTGCAGGGAGAGATCTTCTGTCAAAGCTCCAAGAGGGGAGACTGACAGAAACCCCAAAACCAAAAAAAATGAGAGGAGCAAGAGCACAGACAAATACAGGGAGCAAAGAAGGGGTAAATATGAGCAAACAACAGAAAAAGAAGAAAGAAATTACAATAGACAGATTCTGTACAGGCAATGAGGAAAGAGCAAATGGAAAACATGGAGAGGGTCAGCAAATGATAAATCAGAAATGCCAGCAAATTGGATACAGGCTTTAGAAGAACTCAAAATGCAATTCAAAACACAATTAAGAGAGGCTGAAGACAATTGGGAAAAGAATTTTAAAACTAAGGTAAGTCATCTGGAAACAGAAAAGTGTCTTGAAAGCCAAAATCAACCAGCTTGAAAATGAGGCAAAGGAGATGAGAGATGAGGCAAAGAGGATGAAAGATGACCTCCAAAGAAAATCAGACCAGAAGGAGAAGGATGACCAAAAAGCCAGAGATGAAATCTAGTCTTTAAGAACCAGAATACAACAACTAGAATTAAGGGACCTCATAAGACAACAGGACACTATAAAACAAAACCAAAAGAATGAAAAAATGAGAAAAATATGAAGCATCTCATTCACAAAACAGATTTAGAAAACTGTTCGAGGAGAGACAATTTAAGAATCATTGGTCAACCAGAAGACCATGACAAAAGAAAAATCCTGGACATAATACTACAGGAAATTATTCAAGAAAACTGCCCCAATATTCTAGAACAAGAGGGAAAAGTGGAGGTTGAAAGAATCCACAGATCACCTCCTGTACTTAATCCCCAACTGACAACACCCAGGAATGTTATAGCCAAATTCAAGAACTATCAAACCAAAGAAAAAATATTACAAGCTGCCAAGAAAAAGTCATTCACATACCATGGAACCACAGTGAGGATAACACAGGATCTGGCTGCATCTACACTGAAGGACCAAAAGGCATGGAATATGATATTCTGGAAAGCAAGGGAACTAGATTTACAACCAAGAATCAACTACCCAGAAAAATTGACTATATTCTTACAGGGGAAAGTATGGTCATTCAACAAAATAGAAGAATTCCAAGAATTTGTAAAGCAAAGACCATACCTGAACAGAAAATTTGATGTCCAAGCACAGAACTCAAGAGAACCATCAAAAGGTAATTTAAAAAGAGGGGGGAAAGAAAAAACAAAAACAAAAACAACTTTTTTTAAAGAGACTCAATAAGTTAAAATATGTATCCCTATAAGAAAAGAGGTCATTGGTAACTCTTAAAAACTGTTGTTTGGGAGGTCCTAGGTTCAAATCTGGCCTCAGACACTTCCCAGCTGTGTGACCCTGGGCAAGTCACTTGTCCCCCATTGCCTAGCCCTTACCACTCTTCTGCCTTGGAGCCAATACACACTATTGACTCCAAGACAGAAGGTAAGGGTTTAAAAAAAACTTGTTATCACCTGGGCAGCTAGAAGAATTACACTTAGAGGGAACAGTGACAAACTGTATAGGATGAAAGGACAAGACATAAATAGGTATATAGATATATGTATGCATCAATACAAATATATGTATATATATATATATATGTATATATATATATACATATACACAACTAGAGCTAAAAAAGAGGTTAATACTAAAAGAAATGGGAAAAGAAACAAAAGGGGGTAAATTTATATGTCACAAAGAAGCTCATGGTGGGAGAGGGGAGAGCATCAATACAGTGGAAGGGTAAAGAGGTTGGAGACAGGAAATGCTCAACTCTTACGTGCATCGAAATTGACCCAAAGAGGGAAGAACAATCCAATCCGTTGGGGCAGAGAATAGATTCGCACCCTATAGGTGAGTAGAAGGGTAACAAACAGACTAGTGGGGAGGGAAGCAGTATAAGGGAGGGAAAAGGTGGGGGGGGGTATTTTTAAAAAGACTGCAAAGAAAATAAGGGGGGGTTAAAAAGGAAGGGGGTAGAAAGGGAAGTAAAATAAGGATGGGAACTAGGGGGACCAATTAAAAACAACATTGGTGTAGAAGGAAATAGTGGAAGAAAAGGCAGGACTAGGAGTAGAAATCAAAATGTCGGGAAATACACAGCTGGTAATCATAACTTTGAATGTGAATGGAATGAACTCACCCATAAAACTCAAGTGAATAGCAGAGTGGATTAAAATCCAAAACCCTAATCTATGCTGTCTACAAGAAACACATATGAGGGAGGTAGATACGCATAGGGTGAAAGTAAGAAGATGGAGCCAAATCTATGGGGCATCAACTGATAAAAAGAAGGCAGGAGTTGCAATCATGATATCTGACAAAGCCAAAATAAAAATAAATCTAGTTAAAAGAGATAGGGAAGGTAATTACATCCTGATAAAAGGCAGTATAGACAATGAGGAAATATCAGTACTTAATATGTATGCACCAAATAGCATAGCATCCAAATTTCTAAAGGAGAAACTAGTGGAGCTCTAGGATGAAATAGACAGAAAAACTAGACTAGTGGGAGACCTGAACCTTCTTCTATCTGAACTAGATAAATCAAACCAAAAAATAAATAAGAAAGAGGTAAGAGAAGTAAATGAAATCTTAGAAAAATTAGAGTTAGATCAGAGTTAGTAGATATGTAGAGAAAAATAAACAGGGACAAAAAGGAATAGACCTTCTTTTCAGTAGCACATGATACATTCACAAAAATTGACCATATATTAGGGCATAAAAATATTGCAAACAAGTGCAAAAGAGCAGAAATAATAAATGCAACCTTCTCAGATCACAATGCAATGAAAATAATAATTAGTAAGGGTATATGGAGAGTTAAATCAAAAATTAACTGGAAATTAAACAACACAATTCTCCAAAACTGGTTAGTCAAAGAACAAATCATAGAAACAATTAATAATTTCATTGAAGAAAATGACAATGATAAGACATCCTTTCAAAACCTATGGGATGCAGCCAAAGCAGTACTCGGGGGAAAATTTATATCCTTGAGTTCATATATTAATAAATTAGGGAGAGCAGAGGTCAATGAATTGGACATGCAAATTAAAAAACTAGAAAGTGAACAAATAAAAAATCCTCAGATGAAGACTAAATTAGAGATCCTAAAAATCAAAGGAGAAATTAATAAAATTGAAAGTCAAAGAACTATTGATTTAATAAATAAGACTAGAAACTGGTACTTCGAAAAAAAAAACAAATAAAATAGACAAAGTACTGCTCAGACTAATTTAAAAAAGGAAAGAAGAAAACCAAATTGACAGTATCCAAGATGAAATGGGAAACCTCATCTCTAATGAAGAGGAAATTAAGGCAATCATTAAAAACTATTATGCCCAATTATATGGCAATCTAGGTGATATGGATGAATATTTACAAAAATATAAATTGCCTAGACTAACAGAGTAAGAAATAGACTACCTAAACAACCCCATATCAGAAAAAGAAATTAACCAAGCCATCAAAGAACTCCCTAAAAAAATCCTCAGGTCCAGATGGATTCACAAATGAATTCTATCAAACATTCAAAGAACAACTAATCCCAATATTATACAAACTATTTGACAGAATAAGCAAAGAGGGAATTCTACCAAATTCATTTTACGATACAAATATGGTACTGATCCCAAAACCAGGCAGGTCAAAAGCAGAGAAAGTAAAGTATAGACCAATCTCCCTAATGAATATAGATGCAAAAATCTTAAATAGGATACTAGCAAAAAGACTCCAGCAAGTCATCACAAGGGTTATTCACTATGACCAGGTAGGATTCATACCAGCAATGCAAGGATGGTTCAATATTAGGAAAACCATCCATATAATTGACCATATTAACAAGCAAACCGACAAAAATCACATGATTATCTCAATAGATGCAGAAAAATCCTTTGATAAAAACAACACCCATTCCTATTGAAAGCACTATAAAGTACAGGAATAGAAGGGCCTTTCCTCAAAATAACAAACAGTATATATCTAAAACCATCAGCAAACATCATCTGCAATGGGGATAAATTAGAAGCCTTCCCAATATGATCAGGAGTGAAAAAAAGGATGCCCATTATCACCTCTATTATTTAACATTGTACTAGAAACACTAGCAGTAGCAATTAGAGAAGAAAAAGAAATTTAAGGTATTAAAATTGGCAAGGAGGAGACCAAGGTAGCACTCTTTGCAGATGATATGATGGTCTACTTAAAGAATCCTAGAGAATCAACCAAAAAGCTAGTCGAAATAATCAACAACTTTAGCAAAGTCACAGGATACAAAATAAATCCGCATGAGTCATCAGCATTTCTATATATCTCCAACCCATCTCAGCAGCAAGAATTAGAAAGAGAAATTCCATTTTAAATCACCCTAAAAATATAAAATACTTAGGAATCTATCTGCCGAGACAAACACAGGAAACACAACTACAAAACACTCTCCACACAATTAAAACTAGATCTAAACAACTGGAGAAACATTGACTGCTCATGGGTAGGATGAGCTAACATAATAAAAATGACAATCCTGCCCAAATTAATTTACTTATTTAGTGCCATACCCATTGAACTACCAAAAAAACTTTTTTACTGAATTAGAAAAAACCATAACAAGGTTCATTTGGAAGAACAAAAGATCAAGGATATCCAGGGAAATGATGAAAAAAATGTGAAGGAAGGTGGCCTAGCAGTACCAGGTCTCAAAATGTACTATAAAGCAGTGGTCATCAAAACAAGTTGGTACTGGCTAAGAGACAGAAAGGAGGATCAGTAGAATAGACTTGAGGTAAATGACCTCAGCAAGGCAGTCTATGATAAGCCCAAAGATCCCAGTTTTGGGGACCAAAACCCACTATTTGATAAAAACTACTGGGAAAATTGGAAGACAGTATGTGACAAATTAGGTTTGGATCAACATCTCACACCCTTCACCAAGATAAACTCAGAATGGGTGAATGACCTAAATATAAAGTAGGAAACTATAAGCAAATTAGGTGAACACAGAATAGTATACTTGTCAGATCTTTGGGAAAGGAAAGACTTTAAAACCAAGCAAGAGCTAGAAAAACCTCACAAAAAGTAAAATCAATAATTTTGACATCAAATTTAAAAGTTTTTGTGCAAATAAAACTAATGCATCCAAAATTAGGAGGGAAGCAACAAATTGGGAAACAATCTTGATTACAAAAACATCTGACAAAGGTCTAATTACTCAAATTTATAAAGAACTAAACCAATTGTACAAAAAATCAAGCCATTCTCCAATTGATAAATGGGCAAGGGACATGAATAGGCAATTTTCAGATAAAGAAATCAAAACTATTAATAAACACATGAAAAAGTGTTTTAAATCTCTTATAATCAGAGAAATTCAAATCAAAACAACTCTGAGGTATCACCTCACCCCTAGCAGATTGGCTAACATGACAGCAAAGGAAAGTAATGAATGCTTGAGGGGATGTGGCAAAGTAGGGACATTAATGCATTGCTGGTGGAGTTGTGAACTGATCCAACCCTTCTGGAGGGCAATTTGGAACTATGCCCTAAGGGTGATAAAATACTGCCTGCTCTTTGATCTAGCCATAGCACGGCTGGGTTTGTACCCCAAAGAGATAATAAGGAAAAAGACATGTACAAGAATATTCATAGCTGCACTCTTTGTGGTGGCAAAACTTTGGAAAATGAGGGGATGCCCTTCAATTGGGGAATGACTGAACAAATTGTGGCACATGTTGGTAATGGAATACTATTGTGCTTAAAGGAATAATAAAGTGGAGGAATTCCATGTGAACTGGAAAAACCTCCAGGAAGTGATGCAGAGTGAGAGGAGCAGAACCAGGAAAACATTGTACACAGAAACTGATACATTGTGGTACAACCAAATGTAATGAGCTTCTCCATTAGTGGCAATGCAGTGATTCTGAAAAACCACTATCCACATTCAGAGGAAGCACTGTGGGAGTAGAAACACTGAAGAAAAACAAGTGCTTGAATGCATGGGTTGAAGGGATATGGTTAGGGATGTAGACTCTAAATGAACATCCTGGAGTGACAACAACATCACTGAAATAGGTTCTGATCAATGACACAAGTAATACCCAATGAAATTGCGCATGAGCTGAGGGAACGGTGCGTGGAGGGGAGGGAGGGAAATAAAGTATTGTAACCAAAAAATAAGATAAAATAAAATAGCACTAAACATGTAGGCAGAAGGCCCAAGTTCAAATCCTAACTCTACCATTTACTATATGACCTTGGGCAGGTCTCTGCTCTAGGACCCAGTTTTCTAATCTGTAAAGTGATAGGGCTACACTAAATCATCTCCAAATATTCCTTTTCAACTCTAAAACTCTACTGACTCTATAATGTAACCTCAATTTGACCCTATCATTACCTCTAATTTCTTAACCTCTCCCTATCCTTCCAGTCTCTTTATATCCAGGCTTCAACTTCTCTGTCTCCATAATCTTGTTTAACCTTCTGTCATTCTTGATCTACTAAACCTCAATGTTAGGAACTGCCTCCCACTCTCACTCACTCTTGCTCCTGGGCATAGCTAGAGAAAGTCACTGGCTTAATCCATTATAAGTATAAACTATAAAAGTATCCGCTGGGCCCTGAGGCAATTGTATTTAACACCTATTGATCCCCTATCTCATTACCTACAATCATAGAAGATGACCTTGCAGCCTGCCTCTGTTTTCACTGGTATCAAGGCCAGTCATTGGGAACTCTCACAATTCACATCTTCTATCCCTCAAAGCTTCTGTGGCTTCCCAGAATGGCTGCCTTTCTTCCTTTATGTCTGAGGAAGACATTCTGACTTTTTGCCAAAGGTGAGTATTCCCTTACATCCATCTCCCTCTTTCTACAATCATTTCTCTCTGATGCATCTTCAATCTCTTCTCCACTGACTCCCACAAACATGCTTAAATATCTTCCATTACTTAAAAAAATCTGCCCCTGATCCATGCAAACTTGGGGAGGAATGACTGGAAGAACTTATATCTGCTGTTTGTTTCTCCTTCCTCTCTACATACTCGATCCCCTGGTATTCTGACTTTTGTCCCCCAATTATGCTACTGAAACTGCTCTCCAAGGGTCCAAGTCTCTCTTATTGTCAAATCAACATTCTTTTCCTCAGTCTTTATATCCTACTCAACTTCTCCTTAGAATTCATCTCTTCTGACCTTCTCTTCCCTCCCTCCTCCCTCAGCTTCAGCGACACTCTTCTCTCCTAGCGTTCCATCTACCACTCCTTTCCCACCTCCTTCATTAGATAGTAGAAAAAAATGTTGACCCTCAAGTCAGAGGACCCGAGAGTTGGCATAGGTAGCCTCGGAGATCTCTTTTAGCCCTAAATCTATGATCCTCTGATCTTTTTCTTCCTGTTTTCTTTTGGTTAAGACTTCTGGGAACTCTTTCTCTGTCCAGTCTTGTCCTTGGCAACTTCTACCTTCCAATATTAGTTCTATGCAGATGAATCCCCAATATAATCTGGGAATTCCTCACCTTCAGACTTGAATTTTTTATTATTATCTGGACCTCCTGCTCAAGACTCCAAAGATACTCACCTCTTTACTTCCCTATATATGTAACCCCAACTGGGAAAATCTGCATTTATTTGTGGATGAGAGAGGTGAAAAAATGGAAGTGATTCTGTCCATTTCTCCCTCTGTGATCTCTGAAAACTATTACCCCTCCTCGCCTAACTCCCGCTCCAAAGCAAAGCCAAGTCACCTGGAGTCTCACCAAAGCCTTCTACCTAATCTCACCAACTCTGAACCATCTATCCCACCTTTCCCCTGATGAATGTTCCTTAATGCATGTCCATATTACTTGCCAAATAAGGTATAAACTCCTCCTCTGGACATGCAATGTCAATAACAATCTAAAGCCAATCTAATTTATCTTATTCTCCTTCCCTAGTTCATTTCAGGCTGGAAAGAGTACAAAATTTAGGGGACAGCTAGATTACTCAGTGGATAGAGCACTGGGACTAGAGTCAGGAAGACCTGAGTTCAGACTTAGTCTCAAACTCTTGCTAGCTTTGTATGACCCCGGGCAAGGAATTTAACCTATGTTTGCCTTAATCTACTGAAGAAAGAAATGGCAAACCGTTTCAGTATCTTTGCCAAGAAAACCTCCTGGACAGTATGGTCCATATTCTTTCTCCGTACTCCATGTTCCAACCAAACTAAACTTCTCACTATTGTTTGCCATGAACTACATACCACACACACACACACACACACACACACACACACACACCCGCCATGTCCTGCTTCTGAACCTAGGCTACCATCATTCCTGATGCCTGAAATTGCCATTCCTCCATCGCTGTACTTCCTTCCCCAAAGTGGCCCTCGCTCCTCCTCAGACAGAAATCCCTTCTTCTCTCCAACCTTGCATGGCTTGCTAACTGTACTGTCTTACATACTTACATATCCCCTTTCATTGTATTGTCATTTGAGTACATTTTGCATCTTGTCACACACCACTGCAAACTCCATGAAGCCACAAAAGTGGCTTGAGACTTGCACTTCCCCCCTCCCACCCCTGGGCTCAGTTGCTGGCCCCTCCATGTTTGTTGAATTGAATTGCCCTCCCCAAGTGGTTCATTGAAACTCAGGTGAAAGGAAGGAGACCATGATGCTTTGCTTTGTTCAGCTTTTATCAGGGGACTCCCTGTTACACACAAGGCTTAGAGACCAGGAATCCTCTCTGCTTTGTAAACTACTTGTCATTGTGTTTTGGCATCCTCGATTTTATTCAACTGTCCCAGCAATGGAGAGAAGTAGGGCAAGAATTATCCCCATTTGGCAGATGAAAAGCTGAAGCTCTGCGAACAGAAGTCAAATGCCCCAGACCTCACTGCTAATAGGTTGAGTCCCAATGCCAGGTACTCTGCCAACAAAGCCAGGACTTGTTACACTATACCATGCTGCACACAAAGAGCCTACTGCAATGGTGGAAGAGAGAACTACCAACATGGAAACCTATATACCAAGGAAAAACACATACTATGCTAGAGCACCCGCACAGAGTGCTATTCATCATGTGCACTTACAATTGGCTATTGCCAACAGTGGCCAATGAAATCACCAAAGACCAACTGGGTGTTGCACTAGACAATTACTAAAGTGAAACCTGGGACCATGGAATAGAGCTCCCCAACAGCTCAGATAGGAGTGGGTTTCTAGGCCTTTACCCCCACCTGTAAGTTCTGGTGCTAACTTTGGTGGGAAAACTCCAAGAAAGCTAGTCCTCCGGAATGTCTAGCCTGTGCTCCCGTGGCTCCTAGAAGAACGGAGCTCTGGGGAATTCCATTATTCTTGTCTGGTCTGAGGCAGAAAGGTGCTGAGCTGGAGAGCTGTGGAGTGTACCACTGCCTGAGATACGCCAGTGATTCTAAGAAAGAGTTTCCCCAGGCTCTACTACACAAGATCTCAGGGAAGTCTTTCCACTCCATTTTAACAAAAGACAGAGCCCAGCAACTAGAAAAATCACATCACACAGTAGCCTTGAAAAGAGCCTCTGGTCTCAATGAAATCTCAAGCTTCAGATCAAATGTCAAGCTAAAGAAACCCAACCCCAAGGTCCTATGGAAGATGGCATTCTGTTCCAGGACAAATTACACAGGTGACCCAAGTTTCCAATGACAAAGGTCACAACGCATTCCAGGAGAATAAGAGCCTACCTCATCCAAGGTCAATGGCCCTGAGCTAAATGACCTGAGGAGAAAGGAGGACCCCAGGCAGTCACACAGAATGGAAGGCAACCAATCAAGCAGAACAAATATTGCCAGGAGCCACTTAATCAAAACGGGAAATGACTATCTAAGGCCATGAAGCCCCAGATGCAGGGAGAGACCCAGCTAGGGACCTAAGCATCATGGTGCCTTGGAAGCCATGACAGGGTAAGCTATATGAAGCCTCCCTTGTGAGTAGAGAATGAAGAAAAGTCTGACTCACTCGCAACCAAATAGAAAAATGGCTTCGTTTATAAGTTAAAGAATCATCATGGGCTTTAGGAGGAGAAAAGGAAGAATAAAATGGGGAAAGTAGCAATATTGGTGAATAGGGAAGAAGAGAAAAAGGAAAAGAAATCTTTTTACTTTCATAGATTTCCCAAGAAGAATTAATTAAGCAGAAAAAGAGAAGCATCTAAGTAAATGAAATTGAGCAAATGAGGCAAACAATGAAAATAAACAACTTTACTACACCATCATTAACAAAATATTATTAGGAATAGAACAATCCAAGCACTGTAGCCGAGCACCCTAGGTTCATTTCTAAAGGCTCTCTACACCAGCAATCTTCAGCAGTTTTAGGTGGGTATGGTCCTGGGCAAAGAGAACCTAGGTTCCAATACCACATCTGATATCTACTACCCTGTGTGACTTTGGGTAAGTCATGGAATCTTCCAGGATCTCAGTTTCCTCATCTATAAGACAGAGAGATGTGATTGTTGGCCTCTAAAGTCCCTTCTAGCTACAGATGAAAGAGGCTATATTGACCAGCAATCCAGAAATGAGAAAATAAATATTCACTGCTTGCACACTTTATTTATATATTTATGACAATCCAACAGTTCTGGAGGGCACTTTGGAGCTCTGCCTGAAGAGCTATAAAGCAGTACATACTCTTTGATGCACTAATGCCCCTATTAGGTCTGTAGGCACTGGGCTGTGTGCTTTAACAAATATCATCTCATTTGATCCTCACAATAACCCTGAAGTAGGTGCTGTTACTATCCCTATTTTATAAATAGTTATTGAGGAAAACAAGGGTAAGATGATGGGCCTGGGGCCACACTGCTAGACAGTGTCTACGGCTGAATTAGAACTCAGGTTTTCCATATGATTGATCACATGGCTCAAGATATAATTGGGGTACTGATGATAAAAGATCACTCTATTGTGTAATATGTAAATAGGTTTTGAACAATGATACATGTATAACCTAATGGAATTGCTCTTCAGCTCTGAAAGGGGGGAGGGAAGAGGGGAGCGAAAGAATATGAATCATGTAACCATGGAAAAATATTCTAAATAAATAAATTTATAAAAGAAAAAAAAGAACTCAGGTTTTCCTGATTCCAGGCCTATCATCCCTCTGGGCACTCTGGAACCACCTACCTGCCATAATTGCATATTATCCTTGACCCTTCACTAGTTTCATATTTAGTTTAACTCAGACAAGTAGAGTCACTGAACAAAAATTTTGAGATGGAAGGGATCAAGCCCCACATTTTTATAGATGAAGAAACTTGATGCCCCTGTGAGTAAAGGGGTAAACTGACATTGCCAATGTCACACAGATGGTAAATGGCAAAACTGGAATTCCAACCAGGGCACCTACTGACTCCAAAATCAGCATTCTTTTTACTCCATCCCACTACCAATATCAGATGAAAGGCAATTTTCAGTCTTGTCTATTTGAAAACTACACGAAACACTGGGCCTCCTCTCCCAACCACTCACCCAACTACAAATAAAAGAATTCCCAACACAAGGTATCTCTCTCTGAAGTAAAAGATTTGTCCCAGCTCTTCCTTACCCCTTCTTCAGACCTATTCCATTTTCTCAACATTTCCAATCACTCTGCTTCTCATCCAGGTCCATCTCCAATCCAATCTAATCCAGGACCTTCCTGAATACTTCCACTTTAACAAGTACACTATCTCATCAATATGGGTAGGTCCCACTGGGACAGATTATAGTCCATCCATGATTTTTAATTTTGTCTGATTCCTGTCATGTCCTTCTCGAAATCTTTCACATGAGACTCACCCAATTCAACAAACACCAGCTTCTGCTATGGACCTTCCTTATTTTATAAACTGGTTACCAGTGTGGCATGCAGATTACCTGGATTTCTGCATTCATGATACTCCTAGACATTCCTACATGTATCGTACACTGAGGTAAGTGTGTAGGTTTACTCGTGGTTCTGAGACAAGAAAAGCTCTATGCTCTTGCCTTCATCAGTCATACCCAGGCAATTATTCATTCATTCATTCACAAAGCATATTAAGGACCTTATTATGTGTATATATGTGTGTATATATATATATGTAATATGCATTATATGTATAAAAAACTTGTTAAGGACCTACTATGTTCAGACACTGTGCTAGGCACTGAGGACCCAGACAATAGGAAAACAGTCCCTACCGTCAAGCTCTCATTCTACTGGGCAAAGACAACATATAAAGACATATGCATCTACTATACACAAATAAAATGAACCTCAAGTAGTTTTAGCAATGGGGGCATAGTGGATAAAATGCCAGGCCTAGAGTAGAGAAGACCAGAGTTCAAATCTGGTCTCAGAAACTTACTATCTGTGTGATCTTGGGTAAGTCACTTAATCCTGTTTGCCTCAATTTCCTTATTTGACAAGAGAGCAGGAGAAGATGGCATATCATTCCAATATCTTTGCCAAGAGGGGCCACAGAGAGTCTAACATGACTGAAAAATGACAAGCAAGAGAAGGTACTGTCTGTTAGAAGACTTAGGAAAGAAAAGCTTCATGGAAAAGGTGATACTTGAGGCAAAGATGAGGATGGAAAAAATTCCAAGCACAGAGTATGGCCAGTGCAAGGGTGTGGAAAGGAGAGACAGAGTGTGGTGTGTAACAACAGCCAAACAGCCAGTTTGGCTGGGCTGTGGTGTGTGAGAAGAATAACGTATAATGAGGCTGCTAACATATGCTGGGGCCAGACTTTAATGAGAATCTATAAATGCCAGAAGAGTTCAGAATTCTATACTAAAGGCAATAAGGAAAGATTTGAATTTATCAAGTAAGGGCATAATGTGGTCAAATCTGCGTGGTTGGAAAAACACTTGGGCAACTGAGGGTAAGATGGATTGGAATGGGGAGAGACTTCGGAGAGGAAGACCAGCATAAGGCCACTCACTGAGAGTATACAAGTGAGAGAAGATCTGTGTCAGACTATGGAGAGTGGCCATGTGAACAGTGAGAAAGGATTGTATTCGAGAAATGTGGTGGAGAGGGAAACAAGAAGATCTGGCATCTCTAATAAGAACAGAGACTTGTAAGATACCAAGTCCCAAAGAAGAGAGAATGGGATCCAATAAGCCAATTTTTCTCACTTTCTAAATAAGAATCCTCTAGTTGTAGTTTAACAAAAAAGACTTTCCAAAAACCATCTTGAGGAAGCAACATAATCCAATTCCAGATGGAGATTAGAAGTCTGAGTTACTTTTTTGTCTTTATTTCCCCACGTAGTGAGGAATTCCTTGTTTGGGAATTCCCTTTCCCAAAATAGATAAGCAATCTGTCTATAATTTCTAGTCTTGGAGAATTGGAAGAGTTGGGAGCACAGAAATTGATTAAGTGACCTGTCCAGAGTCACGTAAAGGAGTTACAGGAAAGAGCTGAACTCGAATCTATCATGACTCCAAAGCTGATCCACTAGCCACTATATCATGCTACCCCTCTTCTTAGCGACTGCATTACAGCAAGAGGGGAGAAGGTATAATTTACACAACAAACGAAAACTCTGCCTCACTCTCCTTGGCACTCTCCCGAGATGGGGGAATAGTTCCCAGACAAGTAGAGTCCATCAGAACCATGAGCTCTGAGAACACTCAATTGTACCGCAATTCACATTGGAGCTGGCATTGGACATTTCACAAGATTTTGAACATCAGAAGTTAATGCAGATCCAGATGCTGCCATTTGGTTCCACGCTTTGCTAATATGCATACATACAGGGCCAACACTCAAAGAGCCAAAAGATAATTCCATTGAGCCACTGAGCCCAGGACTGACCTTGGAACACTGCAGCATTCTGAATGATCACAAACTTGAGCTCCACGCTTGCAGACTGAAGAAGCTGCTCCATGTTCAGATGCGCTAACGTTTGGTACTTCTCTTCCATCTTTCGTGAACAACATGTTGGACCCTTGGAAACGCAAACTTGCAGATCTGAACCTGAAAGAAACAAATTTTCACTAGGTTTCAGTAACCAACAGGCCACAAAAGAGAAACCAAACAGCATTACCTACTCGGGCCCTTTTTGTATAAGAAGTGTCATCTCCTCCAGAAAGCTTGCCTGAAATCACATAAGTAGTGAGAATTTTCCCTGCAAGACTTGATTGGCCTTGTGTTATATACCGCCTGTCTATGTACTTAACAGGAAATAGTGTATGCTATTTTATATTTATGTATCATTCCTCCTAGGAGTGAAGGAACCTCTTATTAAAAGAAGCTAGATAGATAGCTGGATAGAGCATTGGGCCTAAAGTCAGGAAGACCTGAATTCAAAATCCAGACTTGGTCACTTATTGACTGTGTGACTATCAGAGAGAGACATTTAACTTTCTGTCTGTCTCAGTTCCCTTAACTTTCAAATGGGGTTAATAATAGCACCTACTTCCCAGGGTAAAGTGAGCTAATAATTGTAAAACTCTTAGCACAGTACTTGGAACGTAAAAAGGGCTTAATGAATTCTTGTTTCCTCCCTCCTGTCTTTAGCTAAACTTTGCATCTCCCCAGGGCCTAACATATTGCTCTGCAGACAGAAGGTACTTAATAAATATTTCTTCAATGGTCAAATTCATTAGTACCTCTCCCCCTAGTCCTTGATGTTTCGCAATTATCCTTGTTACACATTCTTTTTAAGTAACTAACATTAAACTAATTGCCTTTTACATGTGGTATTTAAACTCATATTTCTAGTACTAAAGTAGATCAAGAAAAAGGAACACCTCAATTTGTCGAAGTTAAAAGATCCCTTCATTCTTACTGCTCCCATTGTTTTCTGATACAAACATTTAACACAGAAAATCTCTCAAGTTTTTGTCTTTCCTACTTCTTTCCATTGGCCCATCGGGCCTAGCATGGAGCTAGGAACATGGGAGATGCTCCATAAATACTTGTTGATGAATGTGCCTTGAAGAATTGAGTCCCCTCACAACTGTAAAACATGAAGATTTCTCTCTCTCCCACAGGCACAAGTACTTCAGCTCTACTGTTCCATTTATTGATTAGAAAGAAGAGAGATGCTATCAATGGCAAATTACCATAAAACCTCACTAACTAAAATGCTTAGATAACCAGAGATCTTCATTTGCGATATTGTGATACCCTTGGGTCCATGGTGCAAACCACAAGGAGACAAACCAGCATCAGCAATTTTGTCCGTCTTGCCCAGTCCCTGAAAAACATCATGGGGGTCAAAGGATGTAAGAGATAAAAGGGACCTTAGAGACCACCTAGGCCAGCTGCTTGAGCAAGGAGCATGGAGAAGGAGCTATAGTGCCTCTATGCCTCTTAGAGCCAGGAAGACTCAAGTTCAAATTCCCTCATTACTCTGTGAACTTGGGCAAGCCATTTATCCTCTGAGCCTCAATTTCCCCATCTATCAAATGAAGAAGTCAGAGAAAATGGCCTCTTGGGTTCTTTGTGCAGGTCTAACTTGATGATTTTCTGATTCTACTCCTGAGTTACCTAGTTCATTTTACAGATGGAGACACTAAAGCTCAGAAAGCTTTAGTGATGTTCTCTCTGAGCTTCAATTTCCTCATTTATAAAATGAAATTAAAACATCTCAAGGACCTACCATACTATATAAATATACATATATACAAGCTTTTACTTGGGCTCAGTGAGACTATGTATGAAGAGTAATTGATCAACTTAAAACCCCAACTTTGCTGTTGGTGTTGTTAGTAGTAGTAGTAGTAGTATTTCTCAAGGACATTGAGGTAGTACATAGAAGCATTCAGGCCTTCTTAGTCTAATTATGGCCCCCTTGTCATCTCACTTCTTTCCTGATTTTAGGAGATGTCCTGAAATCACTCAATACTCCACATGATTTTCTATACCTTTTGCATCTTCAGGCCTTCACACTGAGAATTGTGGGCAAAATGATGACTTCAAGGCTCTATGAAATATGAGGTCAGCAAAATCAAATTCAGTTATGGTCATTCATCACATCACATCACATCACAGCAAGAAAGAAGATACAAATGCTTTACAAAGAGATATCCTTAAGCCTTCGTTTCTCTAAAACATCCTTTTACCAAAGCATCCTATCTCTAGGCAAAGAAGCAATATGAAAGAACAAAAAAAGAATTTCACTTGGTCCCAGAACACCTGGACCACACAGGTAAGAGAAGTATGGATGATGAATGAAATGCAATAGAAATGTAATGCAAGGAAGCAAAGTTGACTTCAAATATCTATCGCTAAGGTTCAATGGAACTATAATCACAGAAGAGTATTCTCTATTTAAAAGGAATAGAATACATAACTGTGGTGGCATGGATTAGCATGACATATTATAAAGATGTACTCATGAGAAAATTCAGAAACCACTAGCTGGAAACAATACTACAGACCACCTAAGCAGGCAGAAACTATGCATGAGGGGTTCAAAAAACAGATCGCAATCCAGGAATGGAAGCATTACATTATAGTGATGGAAAATATCAATTATTAAAATGATTGATGCAATTCTCTGCCAACAGTACAGGAGCCAAAAAATTTTTGGCTTCCCTTAACAATTTAACCTTACAAGAGATAGAAGGAAGAACAATGGTAACTACTCTTCTGGACATGATTCTCATCAACAAGGAAGAACCAAACACTGAAGTAGAAATGATAGGAATTGTGAGGAGTAGGAGAAAAGGAAGAGGACTGATCAGTGATAGCAAGTGTAAGCCCCTTGTGGACAAGGACTATTTCATTTGTGTTTTTAGAGCCCCAGCAATTCCTTTCACAGAAAAGGCATTTAAAAATGACTGGAAAGATGTTGGTGTCCTAAACAGATATGGGGGAGCCATATTCCAGATATGAATAGAATACTCCTTACACAGGGTGTCAGGGGCATGAATGGAAAACCAAGTATTAGATAAAATACCTATGGATTCAACTGTGTTTCTGATGGCACCAGAAGATGGAAAGAGCATTGGAATGAAGAGATTTAGGATAAAAGAGTATAGGGACTCCAAAAGATAGTGAAATAAGAAGGCAGACAGAGATGAAGACCGGGCATAGGGTAGGAATACTATAGTCAGGGATAGGAATATAGGGAGAGATAGGAAGAAAGACTTCCTAACAATTAAAGCTATCTTAAAATGCAAGGAGCAATTTCTAGAGGTAGGAATACCACTCCTTTAATGGAGGTCTTTAGGCAAGGGCTGGATGGTCGCTTTTTTAAAAAATCCCTTACCTTCCATCTTAGAATCAATACTAAATATTGATTCCAAGGCAGAAGACTACCAATGGCCAGCCTACTGGGTCAAGTGACTTGCCCAAGATCATATAGCTAGGAAGTGTCTGAGGTTAGATTTGAACCCAGGGCATCCCTTCTCTAGGCCTGGTGCCTATTCACTGAAGGTGTCCCTAAATTATCGCTTTTTAGAGCTATTTCAAAAGGTCCTCTGAGGACTCCTCCAAATCTGAGTTGCCATGATCCAATTCCAGCATCCTGCTACTTCTTACTATATGATCATAAACAAATCCATTTTTCTGGGTTCCAATTTCTGCTTCTACAAAATGGGGACAACTCATCTACTATTATGAAAAATACATTAAAGGGAGGCTGTGATTTGTACAGGATTAATGGATAAATGGGTACTCTTTCCTGAAAACTGATATTTGAAGATACTTTTAAAAAATCTTACCTTCTGTCCTAACAACAGCTCTTAACACAGAAGGGTAAGGGCTAGGCAAATGAAGTTAAGTGACTTGCCCAGGGTCACACAGCTAGGAAGTATCTGAGGTCAGCTTAGAAGCTAGGTCCTCCAGACTCCAGGTCTGGCTCTCTCTGCCCCTGAGGATACTTTTTAATGACCTTGTGAACTAATGTTTGCCAGGCAACCAAGGGCCCTGAAGGAGTCCCTATGTATGCATGAGCAGTTGTTTGGGTTATCTTTGCTCTAAATGGCCTGACAGGTTTTACTTTTTAAAATCAGAAATCAAATTCCTCCTGCTTTGGCTCAGATGAGAACAGTCCTCAATCAGGGGTACTGACTCAAAGGGCTATCCTATTTCTTCAGCTACCCTGGAGTAAGTTGCTGCCAAGGAAAGGGGCTAGTTGTCACTAAATCTAGCCAAGCACAGTGTAAGAGTGAAGTCAAAATACCATTTGGAGTTTGGAGACAGTGATATTTATAGGGAATCAAATTTAAGCTCTCCTCTACACATGCTTTGAGCTTATTTTAAATGTGCTCTAAACACATAAGAGGGAAAAAAGTATAGCAGTTCTAGCTCACCAGGCACTTACTACATAAACTTGCAAAGAGGAAAAATACTCATCAATCCTGTTCTGTTCCTTTGTTTTAAAAACTGACTTAAAAAACACTTTATCAGGAGTGCTACAAGTGGCTTAGAATCTAAGAAAAAAAAAACCAGCCAGGAACTGATAAGACTGCAGGATTCCTCAAAACATGAAGGAAAGAAATCTTCCAAAAAAGAAAAATAAATGTAAGGAGGCAGATTTGAATAGGATCAAGGAACAAGCAGAAAACATTCCAGGAGGGGGCAGCTAGGTAGCTCAGTGGATTGAGAGCCAGGCCTAGAGATGGGAGGTCCTGGGTTCAAATCTGACCTCAGACATTTCCCAGCTATGTGACCCTGGGCAAGTCACTTAACCCCCATTGCCTAACCCTTACCACTCTTCTGCCTTGGAACCAATACACAGTAGTGATTCCAAGATTGGAAGGTAAGGGTTTAAAAAAAAGAAAACACTCCAGGAAAAGACAAAGAGGAAATACGCTTGTCCTGAAGAATCCATCATAGGTTTATTAAGATGGTCACCAAGCACTTGGCTTTTTCCCCTCAGGTAAAGAAGGTAGGAAGGAAAGCCTATGAATTCAGCAAAGGACTGTGACAGGAAATGGGAAAAATCCTAAAAAGTAAGAAGTAGGGCAATACTACAAAATGTACAAATAAATATTAAGTACCTCAAATAAAAATTTGATAAAATAAAGCAAGAACAATTCCGATAAGTAAACATTTAGGTGTCCATGCTTGACACAAAGGCACCAAAGAGGAGAAAGGACCTATTGATCCTGCCCTTATGGAGCTTACAGTCTACTAGATGAGAAGAAACAAGTATATTAATAAGGATGATACAAAATGAAGAATGATGAGAAGGGTAAAGGGGACTTGGTGGAAAAGGGAGCACCTTAAATGGGTCTTGAAGTAATAGGAAAACAACCAGTAGAGGTGAAGGAGTTTGATCCAGGCACAGGGGATGGAGTTTAAGAAAGTTGTTCTATGGCTACAATATAGTATATTCATGAGAAGGAGGATAAGGCAAATTTTGGCTTAAACGAAAAGAAAGCAGGCTGGAAAGACCAGCTGGAACCAGATTATAGAGGGCATTAAATGCCAAGCTAGGAAATTCACTCTGAAAAGGAGGGCAACATAACCAGACCCAAGTATGAGGAATATGACTTTTTTGTATCTAAGTAACAAATGGATGAGAGATGAGAGAGATTGGAGGCAGATCTGCCAGTTAAGAAGCTATTATCGAGGTAAAAGGGAATGGAGTGTAGAACGGAACAAATGCAAAAAGAAATCACTAGCATTAACAAGGCTTGGCAATTGATTGGATGTAGAGAATTAAGGGGACAAGAAAGAACAGCAAAGAGGTCCCCAAGGCCACAAACCAGGGGGACAGCAAGCATGGTGCTTAGCTTCAAGAGAAACAAGTGTATGAAGGAGAGAAGAGTTTGGAGTGGTTGAGGGAAGGTGTTATGGCTAAATTTAATTTTGAGATGCTCACAAGATATCTAGGTGGAAATGTCTCCCAGGCAATTGAAGAGACATTAGGCTTAGACAGAAAGATAACTGAATCTATGGGAATATGTAAGGTTACTATAGGGAGAGAAGAAAGAGAAGACCCCACCCAGGTTTTAAGGGACAAATATAGTAGTACCCTCTAGAGCCAAGCAGAAGTCAAATCATTCTTCCAGGCAACATCTCTTCTTTTTTTTATTCAAAGATAATTTATTTTCCCAATTACATATAATAACCATTTTCAGCATACCTTTTCTGAAATTATAAGATCCAAATTGTCTCTGTCCCTTCCTTCCCTCCCCCCTCTTGGAGATGCTAAGCATTTTGATCTGGGTTATCACAGGCAATATCTTTTCAAATTATTTTGTGATCATTTCCTCCCCTTCCACAATCCCAAGTCTCCAGGCTAAAGATGCTGAGGTTCATTCCGCTGAAGCTCATAGAGCATAGTCACCACTAGCATAGCTCTTCACCAGCCTGGCTGCCCTGCTCCCAGAACTGTGACTCCAACAACCAAAACCAGATTTCCCATTGTGTCCTCACTGGGCAATCCAGTATATATTTAAACAGAACTATCACCTTCCATGTTCCAAATAACATAACTCTCAAGCAGTCTAAGATTTTCATGATTAATCTTTGGGTTTGATCACTCAAGCAATTCTAAATCCTTCCAATTATACAGGTAGCTATCCTCATCTTTCCATCTTGTCCACAAAGTTGGCATGAAAGGCTTCTATCAAATGTTTTGCAGAAACCTAAGTAAACTGTGCCTCCAATAATCCACTAATCTAGGAACACTATCTAGAGAGAAATAAAGGTAGTGTGCCATGACTTGTCTTGATTTCATAACAGGACGTACCAGACTAACCTCGGTAGACCATTTAATAAATGTTTATTAAATCAATAAATGGTCTCTCTGTAGAGGAAATAGAGGAATAATGTAAATAAAATTGGATAGCTAAAGTAGAACCAAATTATTGAGAACTTTGGAAAAGTCTGGACTTGGGACTAGTGCAATGAATAGAGAAGTGAGCCTGGACTCAGGGAGATCCAAGTTCAAATCCAGCCTTAGACATTTAATATCGTGTGACTCTGGGTAAGTCATTGAACACCTATTTGCCTCAGTTCACCATTTGTAAAGTGGGGACATGATGATAAAGGAAATGGCAAACCCCTCTATTATCATGTATAGACTGACATAAGTGAATAACAACAACTGGACTGGAGCTGATTGACAGGAAATAGAAAGCTACTGTAATTTCTTGAATGGAAGAGTAACATGCTAAAAAAAAACAAATATTAGGAAGATTAGTGTGGTAGCCTAGAATTAGAAATATATTAAGTAAGTAGCCTCTCAAGGTCACTTCCAACCTTCTGTTTCTATAATTACTTTTATTATAATCTATATGTTAGCTATTTTGTTAGACTGCAATTTTATCTAATGACTACAAATTGTCAAAAAATGACACTAAAAAGCACATTTAAGAATAGAAGAAATGTTTTGCAGACTTTGATTCTTATAGTTTCCTAGGAGGAGATCAAATATATTCAAATAGCAACAGGAGAGAATGAATTGTCAGGGCTCAGTAACAGTGAAAATGAAAACCTTTTCCTCTAACATAAAAAAAGAGATGATTTGACACATTTCATTGCCAAGGTCTACTTTTTGAACAGAGGATTTTTTTTCTAATGAAGGTACATTATGCTAAAAATAATAATGTAGCATTATCATTAAAGTAATATTAAGCAAAGGAATTAATGATATCCAGAACAGGTTACTTCATGACATGCACAGAAAATAATCAATGCCTATTAAAACTGCCCAAAGGATTAAATGCAGGTCGCTGCACTAATGAAGCAAATGATAAATCAGGTGTTTTAAAAGGTATTTGGAAACTGAGGATGAGTCAATTTGCCATCCAAAAATATTAACTAATTTCTTTAACATCTAGCAGTGACTCCCTATTAGAATAGAGCACTTTTCTCCTAATTAATCATTATCTAAATCAAATCCTACATGCTCATTAATTTCTCACTAACCAAGAGAGAAGGCAGATGAAAGAAACTGCTGTCTTAGAAATCAGTAGGGGAAGTGAGGCTTGCTGGTAGGAGAAATTATCTAAGAGAAGAGAGATGAAGGTGACATTTCCATCATTTATCCTGAAAGAGTACGACCTTGCAGTGGGAAGGTTCTCTGGATTATGGACTCAGACAGTGACTCCACAGCCAGTGCCAGTCATTATTTCCCACTTAAAGAAAAAAGAGGGAAATTAAAAAACTGAGACTACTTTGCTAAGGTACCAGGGACTTGAGGAATCTTTGGAGACATGCAATTATCTCGATCTAAAAAGAGGCTTCCATAAATGAAAGAAAAAAGGAATCTTGGTCAGTTGTCAATTGCCCATGTGATATATTATCCTCAACAGATTTATAACCCCAAGTTTGTTCCTCCTGCCCCAATCCCATCATCCAACTAGTTCAGTCACAAACATAAATTCATTTTAACCCAAAATTTACAGAAGTAAACTTTCTGTTTAAATATACATATAATGAGCCCTAGAGTCAAATGGAAATTAGTTCAGGCTCTGGTTTAAGACTAGTCTCACCACTATGAAGATAATTAAATGTGGACCATATTGCCTTTTGATTATTTAAATTTGATTATTGTAAAGTTTCAGGGTATTTGGGGTAAGGGGATGAGAGAGGAAAGGTGATGAACTCTGAAGGCATCTAAACAGTAGCTTTAGCCTAGGGACATTGAAAGCCATAGAAGTAGAGACACTAGAAAACACAGACTGTACAACATTGTCAGGAAGGTAAATTTTTTATCAAGTGATAATCTGGATATTCCTTGTCAAGGGAACAAATGGGCCCTACACCACCTAAAGACGTGTTTTAACCCACCTTATGGCAAAATGAAGTTTTGGGGTCCCCCGATATAGATACCCTCGGAGGTAAACCATAGGCAAGTTCTTGCCAAACTGTAGGTTCCCTGAGGATGGGGACCATTCCTTGTTTATCTTCCAATCTCCCACAGCACCAAACATTTGGTCTCACATGGTGCTAAATGTTCAATATTTGTTGCAAAAATGAATCCGACAAGGTCATCTGCTGGAAGCATGTCAGAGTCTGATAGATTCAACTCAAACGTTTCCCAACTAGGCACCTGAACCTGTGCTCAGTTCTGGAGATACAAAGGAGAAAAACAAGAGTCCTGGCTCCTGAAGGAGCTAACAATCTAATGGGGAGGCTAGGGGCACATCCACAAATAAGCCCGGGACACGATAGGCTCTAAGGGCCCAGGAGGAACTCAAGCTATGATCAGAAATGAGGGTGTACGTAGAATGAAAAGTCAGGCTCCTGAGCACAGCTCACTGCCCAAATGCCAAAGGCATTGCCAAAGCCTAATGGATTTGCTTGCTTCTAGCCGTCCAGTTTCACACAATCTGAACAAAGAGATAAATATGTAATTAAGCTGCCTCATCTTGGTGAAGAGATGCAAAGCTCTAAGAGAGATGAATGCTATTCACTTAAAAGAAGCATATGTTTTCAGTTTGAAAGCATGAATTTAATTCACTCATATAAAGATGAGGAAACTAAGGTCCACAATGGATAAGGGACTTGGCCAAGGTCACACAGGTGGGAAACGGCAGGACTCCAGCATCACATCCAAGGCTTTTCCCATCATGCACAATAGAGCTTCAGCTGGCAGGGCCACCTTTAAATCAGGATCTCTGTGCCCATCACAGCTCTTCAGAAGGAGTACTAGAAGTAACTATATGTCACTTGGTCCAAACCGTCTATTTAACAAAGGACTGAACTGAGCCCAGGGAAGAGAATCTTTAGGATGATTTTCTTATCCCCTCCCAAGGATTCTGTTAGTCTGTTGTGGCAATGGCTCAGTGCCTCTGCCTTGAGTCTTTTGTCTTTTTTAAAGAATTAACCTATAAATTTCATTGGTATAGTAAACTCCCTCTACTAGCACAGACCAGCAACTTCTCATCCAAGAGAACACTGGAATCATTAAGAGATTAAGTGTCTTGCCCAGATGTTCAGTCAAACAACCAGAATGTGCCAAGGACAGTACTTGAACTTGGGTTCTCCTGATTATAGAGTTGGCTGTTTCTCTGCCAGGGCAGGCTGCATGTCTCTCCTGCCTTGGTTCTAAGGTCATATCAAGGAAGTCTATCCTCTATTTTAATTCAGACAACATCATTTTCCTACATAGAAGGGAAGACATCTTATAAGGAAGCACCAAAAAGGGCCTCATAGTACTCCTTTCAGACCAAACAACAAAAAAAAAGATGAATTTGGGAGAAAAAGACAAGATCTAAATGATTCTGCTCTAAGGGTATGAGCAGAATCTGAGCATTACTTTATATCCATCCATTCTATTTTAGCTCCAAATGCAGTAACTCCCTAATTATAATTTCATAGGCAACTAAGCGATACTGTAGATAGTATCCAGCCTGAAGTTAGGAAGACTCATTTTCCTAGGTTCAAATCTAGTCTCAGATACATAAAAATTGTGTGACCCTGAGCAAGTCACTTAACCTTATTTGCCTCAGTTTACTCATCTGTAAAATAAGCTGGAGATGAAAATAGCATACCACTCCAGTATCTCTGCCAAGAAAACCCAAAAAGGAGTCTTGAAGAGCCAGACATGACTGACAACTGAATGACAATAACAATTGTTATTCCACACATTAAAGTACTTGGGATAATTTCTTTCAGGAGATGCACGCTTCTCCCCCCTCCCCACACACACAAAAAAATTCATTTTAGTTTATACTTCTAGTCATCAAATACATAGACCTGAGACATAACTAGGAGTTTGTGCACTTTTGGCCAAATCTCCAGAACTATTTCTTCTTCAAACAACTTTATAAAACCAAATCAAGTTAAAATGATTCTTTCCAGGGGAAGCTGGGTGGCTCAGTGGATTGAGAACCAGGCCTAGAGATGGGAGGTCCTAGGTTCAAATCTAGATTCAGACACTTCCTAGCTGTGTGTCCCTGGGCAAGTCACTTGACCCCCGTGGCCTAGCCCTTACCACTCTTCTGCCTTGAAACCAATACAGAGTATTGATTACAAGACAGAAGGTAAGGGTTTTTAAAAAATTAAATTAAATTAAATTATTCCTTCCTCTTCAAGTGTCATACCTCAAGAACTAATTCAATTTTAATCCTGGTTCAGCTATTGACTTTGTGGCCTTGAGTGAGTCGTCTTCTCTTCTCTAGTTATCTGTTTTCATCTCTGTAAATTTAAGGGATTAGGCTAGATGACTTTTGAGGCCTTTTCCAGCTCTAGGAGTCAAAGTTAAAAAACTGCTTGTCTATCACTCAAATGTCAAGCATTTATTAATAATCTACAGTATTATATACTGGAGATAAACATGGAAAAATTAGATAGACACTGTCCTCAAAGGAAGGTACAACATGTCCACAGATTAATAAATACAGGATATGGATATATACATACAGACATGAGCAAACATATACATAGGGAGGAATCAGCAAAAGTCTCTTAAAGGAGGTGGTACTTCAGCTGAGCTGTGAAGAGATCTGGAGGTTTGAAGAGGCAGACGAAGAAGAGCACTCCAGGCATGGGAGACAGCCTATGAACTGTCATGGATGGGGAACAGCAAGTAAGAAAGTCTGGTGAAAGCACAGTATGCATGAGAGTGGGGAGGGAAGGAGGGGAAGAGGTAGAGAAAGAGAGAAACAGAGAGAGGGACAGAGGGACAGAAAGGGGGGTAAGAACAGATTGTGAAGAATTTTAAATGCCCAATGTGGGATGGGCAAGGCAAGGGGAGGCACTGAAGCTTCTTGAGCAGAGAGATGATCAGAACTGAATTTTAGGAATGTTAATCTGGTAACTGTGTGAAGATTGTATTAGAAGACTGGATTCAAGGAGCATCGTGGCTAATGGAATGTTAAAATGCAATGCAAGAGGTATCAAAAGTCTAGGTAACAATGGTTGTGAGGAGAGCAAAGGGGGCAGATTTGAGAAATGTTGAGAAGGTGAATTTGCTACAACTGTGGAGGAGGAGAAATGGAAGAGTTAAGGATGACTTCTAGCTTGTGAGCCTTAGTGAGAGGGGAAATGGTGGAAGAAGGGTGGTTTAAAGGGGATGAGTTACTTTGAATATATAAAGGCAATGAAAATTTCTTGACTCTTATGTTAAAGCTAGGAGGAACTACATATATACACATACACACACAATTCTTCCTTCTTTAAATGTCTTCTTTACACCACCAGGACACAATCACAGTGAGAGGACAAGGCTAAACTAAGGAAGGACTACTTTAGGTCTCTTCTACTGGGTACCCTGGGAAAATCCAACCTTGGTTCCTACTTCCACCCCAGAAGCAGAGCCAGAGCAATGCACTCTCCATTCTTTCTATCACATTTAGATCTTCATCATCCTCTTTTATAAAAACCATCACACTCTTTTACTACCAGTATATCCTCACTTCCTCTATTACATACAAAGAATTCTTGCTCAAAATCACAATGGATAAATGGAGACCAATGTCTTATTACCACAACCAATCATGACTTTTGAGGACTGACAATGAAGCATGCTCCTTGGGAGACAAGAGGATTATAGGCACAGAATAGGGTGACAGACATGGGCAATACGGGTTTTTCTTTGCTTACTTGCCCTTATTTTTTAAAGCAGAGTTCTATATTTAAGGGGAAGGGGAATGACGGTATTGGAAAAAGTGGGGGTGCATCAATTTTTTACAATTTTTTAATTTAGAATATTTTTCCATAGTGACATGGTTCATGATTTCTGCCCCCTTCCCTTCCCCTTCCTGAAGCTGACAAGTAGTTCCACTGGGTTATACATGTATCATTGTTCAAAACCTATTTCCGTGTTATTCATATTTGCAGTAGAGTCATCTTTTAACATCACAATCCTAATCAAATCCCTATTGAACCATGTGATAGATCATATGTTTTTCTTCTGTTTCTATTCCCACAGTTCTTTCTCTGGATGTGGATAGTGCTCTTTCTCATAATTTCCTCTGGATCATCCTGGATCACTGCATTGCTGCTAATAGAAAAGTCCATGCCACAGTGTATCAGTCTCTGTGTATGAGGTTCTCCTGGTTCTGCTCCTCTCACTATCACTTCCTGGAGGTCTTTCCAGTTCCTCCATTCATTGTTCCTTTGAGCACAATAGTATTCCATCACCAACAGATACCACAATTCATTCAGCCATTCCCCAATTGATGGGCATCCCCTCCTTTTCCAATTTTTGGCCACCACAAAGAGCGCAGCTATGAATATTCTTATACAAGTCTTTTTCCTTATTATGTCTTTGGGGTACAAACCCAGCAGTGCTATGGCTGGATCAAAGGGCATGCATTCATTTAAAGTCCTTTGTGCATAGTTCTCCAGAATGGTTGGATCAATTCACAACTCCTCCAGCAATGAATTAATGTCCCTACTTTGCCACATCCCCTCCAGCATTCATTACTTTCCTTTGCTGTCATGTTAGCCAATCTGCTAGGTGTAAAGTGGTACCTCAGAGTTGTTTTGATTTGCATTTCTCTGATTATAAGAGATTTAGAGCACTTTTTCATGTGCTTATTAATAGTTTTGATTTCTTTATCTGAAAATTGCCTATTCATGTCCCTTGCCCACTTATCAACAATTACATATTTTTAAAAGATTAGTGTCTGGGAAACAGATGCTATAGATGAATCTTGTTCCATCAGGCAATACATGGACTCATCCTTTCCTTTCTACTTCTCATCAATTCAGCTGCACTAATCCCTTCTTATATAGTTATCTGGTACCTCTATAAATTGACGTTTGCTTCTCTTACAACAACTTCTTAACTGACCTCCTGTTCTTTGATATCCAGTGTCAGGCCTCTTCTTCACGTCATCCTGCATACCATCCACTCTGCCCTTTTCCCATAAATACTATTTTTCACTATGTCATTTTCCCATGTTCAAAACTGTACTTTGAGAGAAAGTGAGTCTCTCATCCCTAGAAACAGAAGAGGTACTGTCTGGGTCCATCTATCTTACTGTACATGAGGTTTCCATGCTAAGTGGAAGTGAAAAGGTATCCACTGATGTCTCTTCCAACCTAGATTCTGGGATACAAACAATTCTTCAATGAGGTTGTTTTCCTTACAAAGTGATCTTTGTCTTTACCGCCAACTCAACCATCCTGATTCATGCCTTCATGAATTCATTCACCCAGACCAGGAGTTCTCACTTTTGTCTATCTCGTAGACTCCCTTTGGTTGTTGGGCAAAACCTGTGGAATTCTTCTCTAAGTAGTGTTTTAATAAAATACATAGGATTATGAAGAGTGTCTACGGTTACTAAAATATTTTTAAATAGGTTCATGCATCTCCAGTTAAGAACCAGTAACCTAGATTATTAAAACAGCCCTCCTACCTATATATTCTCAACTTCCACCCTAACAGTCTTCCTAATGCAACATCATTGTGATCACATAACTCCTACCAAAAAAGAAAACTGTCACTAGTTCTCCATTGCCTAAGGATTAAGTTTCAATTCCCAATCCTGGCCTTCAAAGACCTCCACAATCTAACTCTCACCTACCCATCATCTAGCCTTCTTCTATCATGCAATTGCCCTTTACATGTGATATATTCCAGCCAAACTGGACTACTATCTCCATCCCCCTTTGCTAGCAACCCCTTACATTCCTAGCTTGTCTCTATGTCTCTGCTTGAATCATTCACCATGTCTGCAATGGCTTCACCCTCGCCTACCATCTTCATCTGAAGGAAGAGAGAAACTTCAATTACGTTGAACTTAGCTGTCATATCCCCCACCCTTGAACCACACCCAGCTCTCTTCCACAGCTGAACACAATCTTCTGTCCAATTTCTCATAGACCTTTCTCTTACATCATACAGTTAATTACCTACTGGTCTTTCCTCTCATTAGACCATAAGCTCCTCAGAGCAAGTCTTGGGACATAGTTATCTTTGTACCTGCAGTGCTGACGATGGGGCTTTGGCACACAGTAGGGGGCTAATAATTCAAGTAGTAAATAGCAGTTGCCAAATCTGAAACAACAAGCAAGTTTGGCAGGTAAGAACCAATTCTAAGTTTCTGCAAGTACCACAGTATTTCTCCTTTATCAGAACCTTCCCATCTGTGACAGTGCTGTCATTTACCACTTTGCATATAATCCCATAAATTGTACCTAAGACTACATATGTCTCAACTAGAAAAAGGCAACATTTCACTTCCCAGATATTTCTGGCTTTCAAAATTCCCTGTAGCAGATGTCTTTGCAATCCATAAAGAGAAGAGCTAGGCTGGATCAAAATGTAGCATTTTCATAAGGCTTTACAGGACGATGGCAATGTTATTCAAGGGTTTAAAGAAACACTCCAGGAACAGGACCCAGAAAAAATATTTGCTTAATTAAGAAGGAAAAAAATCTGTGTTCTGGCATCATCTACTTCGTAAAGTGCAGGCCAAGGCAAGAGGGATCCTAAGTTCTGTTTAAGGCCTTCTAGTCCCCAAACAAACTGGACAAGTTTCTTCACTCCCATGGCCCCAATTTAACAACATGGAAAATGGTACTGCCAATAGTTATCACCCTTGCTGTTCACAGGAATAATCCAAGAGCTAGAAGTTCTGTGAGGACAAGGTCCAAGCCTCATCTAACCTTGGGATCTTCCCCAGCACCAGGGACAGTCCTCGGCATAAAGTGGATGCTTAATAAGGATCTGTGGCCTTGAATTCTTGCTTTTCATAAATTACAAATCAGAATGTCATAAAAAGAACTAGGGCAAGAAAGATTGCAAGGCTATACAGATAAATGGCAAGTACTTCAAATAAAAAGTCAAAAACTAAAGCCAAAAGGAAAATGCAATGCCAAGCAAACACACAGCAAATGTCAACACCATGCAAGGTGCTGGGCTGGACAATGAGGATCCAAAGATGAAAAGGGATGTGCTGTCCTGGCCTTTAAAAGGAGCTTACATTCTACTACAGGGAAGGGGACGTGTTTACAAATAAGGAAACTACAAGGGAAAGGCTGAAGAAGGCTTCCTGACAAAGGGAGCCTCAGAGATGACCCTGAAAATAATATGAGGTCAACCAGTAGACACCAAAGGATGAGTATGCTCTCGGTGTGCCTGCATGAATGCACAGCAGCAAAGGAAAGCGGTTTATGTTTGGGAGAAAGTTAATAGTCCAGTCTGGACTACTTTCAGTAGATGGCAAGACACTGTTAGTAGAGTTGATTTTAGATGCTGAGCAACCCACAGGGAAGGCACAAGGCCATCTATTTATGTGATCTAACTATCAAAATCCTGGGAAACACCCCTCAAAACACTTTCACCCCAATCCTGGAAATTGTAACAAGAGTATTTGTCATAACAATATTAACAATTCCATGGGGTTTAGCAATCCTGGGCAACTTTCCCTGGATGGACCTCAATTTCCTCCTCTATCAAATGGCCTAGATAGACTCTAAGATTTCTTCCAGATAATTCCTAATTCTAGATAATTCCTAAGATCCATAATCAATCACTCTCCCAGTCTTCCTTTTTTTAAAATGCAAATATTCCCAGAAAGTAGAAGAGTTCCCTAACAATTCAGGAGAAAAGAACTGAGCTGCTTTCTCCACCAGGAGAGGGAAAACACAGAGGGTGTTTGGAACACAGAAAAAGGAATCAAGTGCTACTAAGAGCCAACACTCATTGTATTTTCTAGCATCTAATCACATAATATTCCAGAGAAGATCTTAGAGAAGTAAAGAATATGACCACACTGCCAGAGATCAGAGGATTTCCAGCTGGAAAAGACTTTAGAAATTAGCTAGGATAACTTCCCAAATACTTTCCTAGGGAAAGTCCACTTTCCTAAGTAAACCAAGGCCCACAGAGAAGCAATGACTTGGTCAAGGTCATACAGTAAATAAATTCTCCAGTTTCAATCTGGGTTCTGGTATGTTCCTCTACCTCTGCCTCTCTCCCAATAAGTGTTGCTAGCTGTGGAATACAACAGGAATAATTTTTAATATTTTGAAAAATGCATTTCCCATTGTTATAAACTAAACAAACACAATAAAAGGCAGGCAAGGGTCAAAGAAATATGGTCAGCTACATTAGAGAACAGAAAACAACCAGAAGTAGTTAAGTGTGATGCAGCATAGACTTACAGTCAGACTAGGGACATCTAGGTGGCTCAGTGGATAGAGCCAGGCCTAGATATGGGAATTCCTGGGTTCAAATCTGGTCTCAAAACACTTCCTAGTTATATGATCCTGGGCAAGTCACTTAACCCCATTGCCATGCCCTTGCTCCTCTTCTCTCTTAGTATTGACACTATGACAGAGGGGGTAAGGGTTTAGAAAAATCAGAGGGTCTCAGTTCAAATTCTGATTATGCCACTTACTACCTTTATGACCTTCACTGCCTGGTCTTCAACTTCCCCATTTGTAAAAGGAGGAGATCAGACAAGATTACTTCTGAGTCTCTTCAAGCTTTACATCTATGATCCCAAGAACCTAAGACTAAGGTCAGCATAGTCCTACCTCCAGTGTGAGTTCTCTTAGCTCTGATACTCACTAGCTGTGTGTTCATTCACAAGTCAGCCAGGATAAAGGAAATGCTCCAAATCACTAATAAAAGAGATGACTATCCAAAGAACTTGGAGGTTTGACCTCGAATAATTGGCAAAAATGATTTTAAAAATGGAAACAGTCAGTGTCAGAGGTACTGGGGCAAGATAGGCACCCGTGTTCATTGCTGGAGCTTCAAATTAGTCCATCCATGCTGAAAAGCAATTGGGAATTATGCAAGAGAGTAAGTAAATTCTTTCTGCTCTTTGGCCCTGAGATTCTAGTACTCGGCATAGACCTCAAGTCAAAGACAGAAACAAAGGTCTCGTATACACCAAAATATTCACAGCAGCAATTTTTGTGGCAACTAAAAACTGGGTTTGGGGTAGGAAAATGAGCACTTGTTGATTAGGAAACAGCTGAACAATTAGGGTATGTGAATATAATAATGAAATAATGAAAAAAATTCCCTTGACTTCATTAAATTTTGGTTTCCTCCTTGACATAAAAGGGAGCTGCTTGCACTACCCACTGCCCAAGATTGTGAGCAAAATGCCTTGTAAAGTTTTCCGTGCTCTAGAAATGGGAATGATGGACATCCCTGAACCCAATCAGACCCTCCTCTTCCAAGGCTTTCCTTAGCACTAGTTCTTTACCTTATACTTCAGCCATCATAGGACACAGAGGGTCAGAGCTCAAGGGGGCCTTAGAGATCATCTAGTTCAGTCCCCTCATTTTGAAGATGGAGAAACTGAGGCCCAGGAAGGAAGGAAGCTCTAATTTGCACAAGGCTATCTAAATAGTAACAGAGCTGAAACTAGAACCCAAGCTTCTAGCTCCTGCAGCATACCATTCCTTTAGCCTTTCAGGAGATGTTGATTTAACCAGCTTCCCAGGCAAACGTTGCCAATGCCCAATTGCCCTTACTGTTCAGATGCTTTTTCTAATGACTAACCTCAATTTATGTTTCAAGCCATTGCACCTTGTAATTACATTCTCAACCACTATAAATAATCTGTGCCCTCTATTATATCTTTCCCCTTTCCCTATGACAAGAGCCCCAGGGGAAAGGTGCTGCCTTGTTAGTACAACATACAAATGGTACATAAGCATAACTGGTCCCTGGCTGAGCAGCACAGTTATCGATCTTTCCCCTCTTGCCTACCCATGGGCTGATCGAAATATCTATGCTCACAAGCTACAGTGCTGTGGCATTCATGCCATCTTGGGGAATCACTATGTAAATGCTTCAGTGATCAGGCACCACTTCCAGGCAGGGATATGTTGGAACTTCAGCCAGTAAGCAAGGCAGACCAGGGCAGGGCAGATTTTCCCCCCAGGGGCCTTTTCCCACACCTAGCTAACATCAATCACTCCCTTATATGGCAGTACAGTGTATTGGGTTTGTAACATTCCTATAACACATTACAATTTTCCTTGTAATATAATTACCTTCTCTATAGGACCATAATCTTTATGAAAGCAGGTTTTACATTTTCTTCATCTCTGTATCCCCCACAGGGTCTTGTACATAGTAGGTGTTCACTAAGTGTTTGTTGAATTGAAAGGAAAGAAAAGTGGCTACAAAGGCACCATGGGATTCTTGTAGAACATGCCGAATACCCTTGTCTGAGGGGGAGTGGCCAATCACCAGGCAGTAACTACTATACCATGGGTACAGTGTAAAGAACACAGGTTTGACAAGTTCACAGGCG
Organism: Monodelphis domestica; assembly: GCF_027887165.1. Lineage (NCBI taxonomy): Eukaryota > Metazoa > Chordata > Mammalia > Didelphimorphia > Didelphidae > Monodelphis > Monodelphis domestica. The sequence continues at coordinate 49,387,130 of NC_077235.1, read as the reverse complement.
TGGGCTCAGAAGATTTCAAGCTGTAAAGGTCCTTAGAAATTATCAAGTTGGACTTTCTCACTTTTGAGCTTGAGGAAACTAAGGCTCAAAAAGTGGAAGTGACTTCCTCAAGATCACATTACACAAAATCAAAACAAGCCTGAGGTCTCACCTCCCACCCTGAGAATCAGCCAAAATGACAAAGGCAGGGAATAATCAATGTGGGAGCCACTGGGAGAAGACAGGCACACTGGTGCATTGTTGTCTGACTCACTACAATCATTTACAGCAATTTGGGCTTATGCAAATGAAGGAACGGAAATGTCCATACCCTTTGAGCCAGAAATTTCATTACCAGGATAAGAAGAAGGTCTCCAATATAGACCGAATTATTTAGAATGGAACACTGTGTGATAACAAAGAACCAAAAAAAATTAAATGCCCATTGATCTGGGAATGGCTAAACAAATTCTGCTACAGAGCCATAATAGGATATTACTGGACTGTAAAAAAATGATGAATGTGACAAAGACAGAGGAACATGGAAGGATCTACCAGAACTGATACAGAGAGAAGTCAGCAGAGCCAAGAACAATCTACACAATGACTACCGAAAGAATAACCACCCACCAAAAAAAGGCAAAATTGACCTGCCAAATTATTTTTTAAAAAGCATGGGGGCAGCTAGGTGGTACTGGAATTGGAACAACCTGGCTTCAAATCTGGCCTCAGATACTTCCTAGCTGTGTGATCCTGGGCAAGTCACTTAACCTGATAGCCTAGTCCTTGCCATTCTTCTGTCTTCAAATTAATACTAAGACTTCTAAAGCGGCAGGTTTAAAAAAAAAGAACAAGCATGGCTCAAAAAAGACACGAGAAGACACTTTGAACACATGTCTTTGTAGAGGTGGGAAGTCCTTACAAGTGTTGCATGTTGTGCGTACTTTTAGAATTTTTCAATATACTAATCAGTATTGAAGATTTTTTCTTTTCTTTTTTGTATTAAAAAAAACTGTTTTACAGGATGGCTCTTTGGGAAGAGTAGTGTGAAGAAGATACTGACAGAAACTATGATTAAGGCAAAAAAGATCAAAAAAGACATAAATAAAATTTTATTTCACATAATACAATGACTAATTAAAAAGTCAGGATTTGAACCCAGGTTGTCTGACTCCAAGGCCAGCAAGAAAATCCCCAAGCTCATTTTCTTCATTGCAACAAGCTATATGGTCAAATCTGCACCACCCAACCAGACAGGGTTCAATTTGACCATACTCATTTGGAGGTTGTTGTCCAAACCAATTCCTGCTGCTGGCACAGTGGCCAAGCTAAATATATTGGGTAGCTAGCAGGATGAGAAGATGTTGTGACATAGGTAAATTGTTTTCCTAATATGCCAGCTTCAAATAGATCCCTGGAGGAGAAAACTGGGAGAGGCATCAAAAGGCACAAGTTCTCCTTTAAACAAGAATTCAACTCATAGATGATGTAAATGGCAAGACACAATTCTTTGAGTCCTAGCACTTATACTTACTAGCTGCATGACCCTGAACAAGTCATTTTCTTTCTGCATTGCACTTTCTTCTTTTATAAAGCAGGGATAAGACTCCTTCATTTAGATTACTCTCATTGAGCCTTAAAGTGCTGTGGAAATCTGAACTCATGTTGTCATTATGGTGACTCTTGGTGACTATGAGGTGGAGGGGAGGGGAAAAGGGAGAGATCTAGAGACGCCCAGGCAGCCTGGAAATCCCTCATGATTCCATAGTGATTTACCTCAAATACCACTGCCCCTACCTGTGAGGTACAGGAAACTTCCAGAATAAGGCAACATCCTACTGTCTTTCTACCCAAATGATGAAGGCCAACGTCTTCACAGAACGGAGAACTGACAGTGTTCTTCCTTCCTCTCTCCCTCTTCTCCTACATTATAGAAATGCTGACAATGATGAAATTCCCTCAGTCTAGCACGCCCTCCCCCATCTTTTCAGACTATCCCAATGCTACTCCCCCATCCCTACTTTGAAGACCCGCTCAATAAATGCCTATTGACTTCAATTTGCACACTAGTAGAAACTGGCTGCTAATGTGAGTTCAAATGTATTTTTTTCAGTTTGCACCACCTGACTCTGGAGCTGAAGATACCACCCCTAAGAGATTTCTTTTTCTTTGAGTCAAAAGGACAGAATAAAGGATAGTTCTGTCATCATTCTGCTGGTGTTCGGTTTTTCATTCAGGGTAGGAAGCCAAAGCTGGCAAAGTCAGGCAGATGATTTTCAGAGAAATATGACAAGAGTATTAAAAGCTCCAAATGAAAAGTTGTGTAATGAGCATGAATCTGAATACATTTAAATTTTCTCAGCACCCAGTAATTCTAGGAGCATCCCTCATACATTTTCAAGCCGTACTTTCATAGAGGTGAAGACACCAATGCCCTGAAGACTTCAGAATCCCCTCACAGGGGAAAACCTATGTGCCATGTCATAGAAATTGACCCCTGGTCATGCACAGCATCTTGATATCTAATGGCTGTCTGAAGAGAAAACTCCAATAGTTTCGGGTCTTGCTGGTGAGAGAACAGCCTTCATGCCTGAACTAATTAAGAAGAGGAGACAATTACCCTGTAAACTGAAATTTCAAATGATCCTGCTTACCTACACTGGAAAGGCTGATTAGACAGTCTCATCATTAGTCCTATTTAGACAGGCCAAAATCCCAGCCATGTAAGCAACTGAAGAATGAAATCCAGCCTCTCCCTTAGTGACAAACCAAATGCCTGCCTGTGTTCACAGGTTTTTAAATAGAAACAAGAAAAAAATCAAAGAAAATCCCTTTATCATTTTTTTCCACTGAAAAAATGCAAACAAGGCCAGATGAAAGTCAGGGTGATTTGAATATGTTGGACACTGAACACCCTCCATCTAACACACTTCTATTATGTGGACCCTGGCCCAGACAAAAACTGGGAATCCATCCAGTACTAACAAAGTTAGGGAGGCAAAATTTCACCAATTCCATGGAAAGTAAAGAACATGTGTACCACAAAGACTAATAAAGGAAGACAGAATACCAGATAGCCGAGCTAGATTCTAGGCAAAAAATGTATGTATCTGTGCCAACAGACTCTTCCTAACAGCAAACAATCAGTCCCACACAACTATAATACCTTCTGAGGCATTACTGGCAGCTCAACACTGCATGAGGGCCATTTATGTGGTAGAGGGACCAAACACTGAGAACTCTTTTCAAATCAGTAAGGATAATGTTTATACCTCGATTGACAAACATTATCTTTTATTTATGTAAACTAAACTCTTCTTAGTTTGATGAAGTCATACAAGACAGCCAGCAAAGGAGATTACTAAAAGAGATGGCAAGTTGACTCTTTTTTATAGGTCAACATGAATTTTTTTGTTTTCAAAAACTTCAGCTATTGGCCTACATGAATTGTAGAGATTTTCTTGCTGCTGTTTAAGTGACGAATGATGGTCAGAGACTCCTTCCCCTTCCTATTCCTGCTGCTAATTAGCAGCTGTTTAAGCATCAGGCTAAAGAAAGCTCAGCTGCCCAAAGGAGTGGGCTCAACAAATAAATCAACCCTCAATTGGGTGAAGTGTTTAGGCAGAGTCTGTCGGAACTTACAAAGCTGAGCTCAAATTTCCCACTTAGGTGTGTGATCATCTCTGCTCTGGTTTCCTAGTTGGAACCTAAAATCATTCAACAAACCCCTTATAAGAAAACATAAATTCATCACTTACCCTGAAGCCCTCTGGATTGGGACAACTTGGATATCTAGCTGATAAAGACATTAAGAACTGTCCAAAGCAGAGTTTTCACCAAGATTCTCTTGCTTAATGCTTCTATTCTAGAAATAAAGATTCATTCTTCAAAGTGTTGTTTCCTTTTGTCCAACAAGAAAAGCAAAGCAATACATTTTGGTAACTATCATCTGTGGTTCCATGGTAAAAAAAAAAGCCTTTTTATAGATGGTCTTCAAAGCTCAGGTGATCTCAGACTACCTTGTACATTTTTATACACAAGTACATTCTAACCCTGGCCAAATCAGACATGAAGTTTTTTAAAGCCCTAGAAATGTAAAAGTGTAGAAACACAAGGAAAGAGAAAGCAGTTTAGACCAAATGATCTGGAGATTCCATCCAACTTTATGATTCTATTAAAACATAAGATTTTCATGTAAGGCAACAACTTGATATGGTGAAAGGAGCACAAGGCATTAAGTCAAGAGGCCCAGGTTCAAAGCCTAGTCTGCTAGAAGTAATGATTTCTGTGTTTTTTAGCAAATCACTTCTGCCTGCTCAATACAAGCTTCCTTTCTCTGTAAAATGGGAGGTTGGGCTGGATGATCTCCAAGCTCCCTTCCAACTCTTGAACACGTACGTGAGTCTGGCACCTATACTTCTATCTTGTAAAAAAGAAGAAAATACAAAAGTTGTATCTAACACAACAAAGACTATTCTAATCCAAACCCAGTGTACTAACAGGGACACCAAACATGAACTCAAACCTTGGATGGTAGGATGCTATTCTAACACAGTAGTCAAGCTGCTGAATATAACAACTTCAACCAATACAAGCAAGCAGTAATTCTATTATCTCCGAAGTTTTAGCTTCCAAGAAAGACCACTCGTTTTTAATGATTGCTAATTGCTGATTTTTAACATTTGAAATAACACACACAGTTGTAAATTGTTGCTTGTAAGACAGATACAACTACTGGGCCTATAACCCAAAGAGAAAGAAAAAGGAACCACAAGTACAAAAAATATTTTAAGCAGCTCTTTTTTCTGGTGGAAAAAAATTCATAAGCTAGAAGAATGTTCACCAATTAGGGAAAGGCTGAAGAATTATGGTAGATGAATGTAATGGAATACTACTGTGCTATAAGAAATGATGAAGCAGACATTTCAGAGAATCCTGGGAGGACTTTTATGAACTGATGCAGGGTGAAGTGAGAACCACAAGAACAATCTATATAACAACACTGTAAAAACAGACAACTTTAGAAGACATAAGAATTCTGATCAACACAATAACCAACAATAATTCTAGAGGCCCATGGTTTGGGGTTGTTTGTTTGTTTTTTACAAACTCTTGCTTAGAATCTATACTAAGTGTCAGTTCCAAGGCAGAAGAGGAGTAAAGTCTAGGCAAGTGGGCTCATACAAGTGGGAGGTATCTGAGGCCACATTTGAAACCAGGACCTCTCATCTTCATGCCTGGCTCAGTACCCCTTGAGCCACCTAACTGCCCCAGGGACCCATGATTTAACATACTATCCACTTCTTAACAGAAGTGATATATACTAGGGGTAAAGATCAAAACATGTATTTTTTGGACACGGTCCAATATAGAGATCAGTTTTACTTGACTACCCATAAAGGGTGTCCCAAAAACTTTGGAAATGCACCAAGACTTTTGAGAAACCTTTCATTTGTTATAAGGGCTTGGTTTGGTTTTCCAATGGGGGTGTCTGGGAGAGAAAGTGGATTCTCAGTTATTAAAAAAAATTAATTAAATTGAAATAAATTGTTATTCCTATCAATAATACAATTCTATAGATTCCAATGTACTGACCTGCACTCAAAAGTAAATAATTAGGGTACATGCTAAAACTTATAATGATCTCCTCTTACAAGACCCTAGATCATAATACCTACAAACATGTTCAGTTAGTCAAAGAGCCTTTGTTTTGTCAGCAAGATGCTGACAAAATGTATTTTAAGAAATCTGACAGTCAAACTCTCTGAAAGTTTCCGCAAAAATATATAGGCTATAACATTAATTAGCAAGGTACACCTCATCCTTACTTGGCATTGGAGTAACTCAGAGAATTTTATGACTTTAATGAAAGATGTAAGAAGTCCCCCAAACACACTGCCATGTCCCCAAAAAGTCAACTACAAAAAACACCTCCTGGGTAGTCTCATTATTCCAGAGCTTCGTGTGCAGGGTAGAAAGTGGCGATGATGCTGGGAAGTGTAATTATCCAAGATGGACCCGATTCATAGGAAAAGCTGACAGTAACTACTTTCATTAGGATCATCTCTCCATACTTGGGAAAATGATGAAATTTGATAAACGAGTAGTAACTTCTTGGTACAGGTGACAATGAACTGTTCAAATAATTTGAGGGCCAATTCATCTGAAAGTGTGATTGCACAAGCTCTTGAAAAGCTCTGAACACTAACTTGTGCCTGTGAAAATGTAGCTAGTTCTCTGGGGTATTAAAAGTATGCAGGTACAGGGATATATTACAGACACACGCAGAACCAAGAACTACGTTATGATAGAACTGCATCTCATTTCCCTCTGCCCTGTAAAAATGGGAGTGGGAGGAGTGTGGTGGGGAACAGACAAGGAAGCAACTAGGCTAAAGGCCTTAGAAAAATGAATCCCTTTCAAGAAAGCTTCCCTGTTTTAAAATTCTCTACAGCAATCCAATTTGGGCTAGGAATTACTCAGGGAATCAATTGTCTTTCAAATAATAATAACAACAAATCAACTGGCATTTGCATAGTGCTTTTATGGTTTACAAAGCACTTTGCTTTCAAGATCTCATTAGCAACTCAGTCCTATAAGGCAAATAGCACAAGTATTTTTTTTATTATTCCCATTTTATAGATGGGGAAACTGAGGTGAGGAGAAGGGGTTTACCCAAGTTGACAGCTAGCAAGTAGCAGAACCATGATTCAAACACAGATGGCCACAGGGACATTGAGTCTCTAAACAGCTCATCCTAACCCCATCATGTGGTATGGTCAATTCAGGTTACTTAGCTGAGTGACCCTGGGCAAGTCACCTAACCCCCATTGCCTAGCCCTTACCACTCTTCTGCCTTGGAGCCAAGGCACAGTATTGATTCCAAGACAGAAGGTGAGGGTTAAAAAAAATAAAACATAAAAAACAATAGCTATCACATGAATTTGCTCACTTACCCGTGCATCAGTGACACCAGTAATAGGGACTCAAGGAAAAACCATTTGAGTTGTAGATGAGTTGTGGAGTACCACGACTGAAAAAGAGGATCTGGCCTACTATGTAACCAAATCTGTGATACGAAGGCACTTTATGAAGAGCCTTGCTTTTCTAAGATTAACCCGACCTAATGAAGTAGAAATTAATGGCCTAAGTCACCCAAGTCATTATATGCCTGACTGGGCCAGGCCAGGCCAGCCACGTGGGCTAGTGAGAAGTCTGGGCTTCTTCACCTCAACTCTGACCTGTTACAGAACAAAGGTCACTGGCTGCACTCTCCCACAAGCCATCAAGTAGGAAGGTGGCAGCAGCTCCAGATTACTTTGTGAGGCTGAGGAAAGTAGGGAGTTGCCAGGGCTAAAAGAGGGTGGCAGAGGTCAGGGAATCTGAGGGACTTCCTAGAGCACTCAGCTCTGGACTTCATCCATTAACTAGCAAGCCTCCCTCAGTCAGATACGACTTGGGAATAGCATGGCCACAAACTTCAGAGCATGGGATGAAGGATCTGGGGAAACACCCTGTTTTCAAGTTTTTAAAGGACCCTCATGAGGAGGAGGAATTTGAATCGTCCACTAGGCTCCGGAGTATAGGATTAGAAGTAACAGGTTTGGAAGTTGCAGAGACATGGAGGCTCAATGTAAGGGAACAGCTTCTAACCACGAGAGAAAGTGGAATGGACTGCCTAGGGGGGGTTTTCTAGGAAAGGCCGCATGGCCAGTAAGGATGTCCTAAAGGGGATCTTTATTCCTATAGAGGTTATACTAGATAGCGTCTAAGGTCCCTTCCCAGCTTGGAGAGTCTGTGATCTTTTCCTATCAAATAATTTATTGATATAAGCTTATTAAGTACACTTCAAAGAGTTCCGTGGATTTACAAATCTATGCACATGAATAGGGGGACCTGGACTCCGGAAGACAAGTCATTAATTTTCTAGAACACACTGGCACTGCATTTTGGTTTTATCATGTACAAATTCCCAAATGAGGCAGAAGCCAATGTGAAACTGTCCCTCCTGGTCATGGATCTATAGATTTTTTCTTTTAAAAGTCACAAACCCGAGTATTTCTATTCATTAACAAACAAGATATTGGTCTTTAATTGACCTGATTTTAAGTTGAGCTCTAAACTTATTCACCTTGCATATTCAACAAGACAGTACATTCCTACATTTAATAGTTTCCTCAGGGGAACATTTTTGAAAACACAAAAATAGGTTTGCTTTCCATATCAGATACTCCTTGTGTATTTCAGGTGGTGACTTTGGCTGGGTCCCCAGGGTCAAGCCGGAGCAAATCTGCTCCACCTTCTTCTGTGGCTAAATGGTGTAAGGAGTCCATGGCTGGTGCTCATTACTTATTGGGATTCAGGGGCTGTGGAGGACAGCTCTGCTGGATGTTTAATAGAGTCCGCTCTCTCATTCAGGAAGATCTGGAACCCTAGATTATAGAACGTATCAAATCCCAAATTGCCAACATTTCAACATCCCCCCAAAAGTACGATCTTTTCAATTACCCTGTGCCATTGCCTAATAGGACTATATAAGTGATATCCACTTAATACAGTATCCTCAGAAGGTCACCAACAACCTGGAGAACATCCAAAGAAGGGTGAGCAGCACAGTGAAGGACCTTGGAACAAACTATGATGACTGGTTGAAAGAACTGGTGATTTTCACTCTGGAGAAGACATGGCTCAGAAGGAAAGGGGTAGACGTGGCAGTTGCCTCCAAATACTTGGAGGGTTGCCACATATTAGAGGGAACAGACCTGGTCTACTTGGCAGAACCGAGAGCACTGGGTGGAAGATGTAGACAGGCAAGTATCTCTGGCATAAGTGGCAATGACTCTGAAGGGTTGAGACAGATTTACCTGGCTTCTGCCTGTGCTACAGATAAATTTCCAAACCTAGACAGGTCAGCATGACCTATGTAATGTCCACCTTTAGTCGGAAAGCTTCAGTTGCAAAGAACAGAGGGCCTTACTCACTAACTAAGTTTCAAGTGGTATTCCACAACTGAAGTGCTAAAGACTGCTGGCCTTTAAAATGGAGCCAATTCAGTTATAACACTGATGCTGATCTCTACTTGTTCTTGAGATATTCAAGGAAGATAAACCAGTCAACACTGACAGGGGCCAGAACCTGATACCTTTATCATAAATGTCCTCTGTGCCTTAAAAATGTGTTCTCCTCTAGAAATTCAAACTCACCTTTAAAAAAGTGGGGACAATAGTGATCACAATGATCTATAATGTGCTGCTGAACATCACGCCAATGCTCCTAAAGGTTATATTCAGTATTGGAAAAAAATCACAGATAATCCAGAACAAAGGAATACTGAAGATACAAGCTGCAAGGACCCATTTGAAAACATTTCAATTCCTTAAGTCAATACTTAATCATAATCATAACAAGCAACACAATCATAATCCTCAGCGCAATTATCCCATATTGTGGCATTGGGTACAAGCTGTAATATCTTATCTCTAATTTTCTTAGAAATGAGTAATAACAGCTCTGTACAACCTGGGCTTTCACATGGGTCAAACTCAAAAACGTGGCATGGTCATTATAGCTGCCATTTAAGCAGAAGGGAGAAAAGTCATGGATGGATGGATATGGATATGCACACCGAGGTACTCTATGTGTACTCATGTATATTTTGTATAGACAGAGTCCATTTTGTAAATACAGACTCTCTCATGGCATTCAAGACAAACTCTCTTCTCCCTGGCTGGTAATAAATCAGCTTCTTCCTAGGCTACAGCCCAGACAGCAAACATTGCAACTCTCAAGATGGAAGTAGCAGAATGCTCTAAAATATTGCATCAAAACATTGGATACAACCTACCAGCCCATGAGGAAAAACATTGCAAAATTGACACCATCTGTGTAATCTCACACACACCAAAACTAATCTCCCTTATGCCTGGATTTCCTAATTCTGGGAAATGAAATTTGCTCAAAGAATTAGGAGAGTGCTTTTTTCCAGGCATAAGTCCCGTCAAAGACATGTCTTCACATCTCCTCTCTAACCTCCGTCCTGGCTCGACAGTATTTCAACCACTCCATCTGTTTTCCGGAGTGTTTTCTAGCCACTTTTTCCTGAAGCTTCCACCAGCTCAGTTTTCCTGGGAAAGGTCCCCTCAGAATCCTTAATGGCAGGTGTCCCATCGAGTCAGCAGCTACTTCTCCAAACAGATTGTTTCCCTCGAAACACATCACAAATCTTAACACATTGTGCACCTCACCCACAAGGATGCTTTAAGGAAAGCTTTGAAGCTTATTGTGTATTTCCAAGCTAAAAACAAATCACCCCATCACCCTAGTTTTGTTTCTTCTGTCACCACGCCTATCCATCCACACCCCCACACCCACTTTACTCTCCCTTTAAATTCCCTGCTGTTTCAAACCACAGCTGTTAGGCCATACATAATTTGACTGCTGGTTCTGCCAGTTTCCAAGTACCTTGAGGGACATGATAACTGCTTTCAAGTGTTTGAAGGGCCCTTCCGGTGCAAGTGGGATTAGTCTTGTTCTAATAGGGTGATACTAGGAAAGAAAGGGGAGATATTGCAGAGAGGCAGATTTCCCTTCCTTGTAAAAGAAAGGACTTGTTAATGATTAGAGCTATCCCAAAATGGAATGGGCTGCCTTGGGAGGTAATGATTTCACCATTACCAGCTGTAATCAATCAAAGGCAGAATGATCACTAGATGGGAATGCCAGAGAAGATTCTGGAGCAGGTCGTATTTGGATTACTTGACATCTAAGGTACTTTCCAACTCCAAGATCATGATTTTCTAAGGCAAAGAGGTCATGCCAGTACCAACCTTGTCAGAGTTCGCAACATTGGTGCTTTGTTTGGTTTGGTGATGCCCATTGGTCTGCAACACACAGCCCCACCCCAAAGTAAATGAGATCCGATCTCATTTATTATAGTATGTTGAGATTCCTGGAACAACCTTTAGGATTGACATTTAGCAACCCACTTCCCCTGCCTAAAATTGTATCCATTCTCAAGTGTAACTGGGTGTAGGCCAAAGCAAACCCAATTAAGCTTAGACTTCTGAGCTCAATGGCTTTTTTTCTGAATTTTTCTAAAATAAAAAAGAACAACATAGTTGTAATGAAGAGTTATTGTGTGGATTTTCTGCCAGATGCTACTCGTCTGCCTGGTTTCCATTTGCAATGTTTTTTCTGAGCTACAAATTCCAAAAAAACAGGATATGAAAAGATCTACAGGTCTTAAGGACTTGCTGTTTAGAGTCATAACTCTGGGCCTCAAACACTCCAAAAGAAATGGGAATATAAGATTGGAGGGATTTGGATCAGCTTTGTGGGGAGTTTAGTGTAGTCCTTCAGGCCCTATGATTTATTTCTGATGCTGGCTAATCTCAAATACCATTTCCTCTCATCAGTATTAGCATAAGAGATATACCTTCTCCATCGACTCTAACCCAATTCTGCCAATAGCCAAAGTTAGAAGCCAATCTGGAGCATTCCCCATAACTAAGACAAGAAACGCACTCCCTTTCCAGTGTTCCTCTTTTCCCCAGCTGAATCTCATTTTTTCTGGGACAGAGAAAGCTTTAGCACAGTTAATACAGTAGAGCAAGCAAACTGAACATGGCTTAAAATATGGAATAAAATAAGCCAAGCGATCATCATGATGGTTCACAACTATCAAATAATTTGCAGCTCTCTTTCAATTTCCAACAGCTGAATGACAGTAGCAAATTACACATTTATTCACGTTGAAATTACACACTTGCCACGTATTTAGTCTGCCATTACCATTTCTACTTTGAAATACTGATTAACTCTCTCAATACATGGCCATACATTATGCTTTTCTCTGCATTTTCTATATGAATCCTAGGGCCTGACAGGTCTTACCATGTCATTCCTGTGCTTGAAAATATCCAGTGGTTCTCCATTCTCTAAAATAAAATACAAATGCTTGATCTTGAGATCAAGACTTCCCAATCTAGCTCCTATTTACTCAGCCAGCCTTATCTTACTAGGCTCCTGAGGTGGGGAGAAAGGGCAAAATACAAGAGGTATGATACACAATTTGAGTTTCTGAAACCCCCTCCATCTCCCTTCTAATCTCTCCCTCTCAAATCCTTGTCTTTTATTGTCCTTCAAGGTCCATCACATAGGCCAACCTCCTTCATGAAGTCTTCTTTAATATTAATGGATAAATAGAAAGATTTGGTTGATTGACAAAATGTAGCTAGATATGCAGCTAAAGCGCCAGGTCTGGAATCAGGTGAACCTGAGTTCAAATCTGGCTTTCAGACCCTTACTAGCTGTGTGACCTTGAGTAAGTCATTTAGCCCTGTTTATCTCATCTGTAAAATGAGCTGGAGAAGGATGTGGCACACAACTCCAAGTGCCTTTTCCAAGAAAACCATAAATGGAGTCATGAGGAGTCAGGCATGACTGAAAGCAATTAACAATATATACATATACAAATAGACATATACATACATTAAACACACATTATATATACACATGTTTTGTTAGTATAGCCTCTTTCCTCAAATTATCTTATTTTTTTAAACCCTTACCTTCAAAAATACTGTCCTAGTATCACTTCTAAGACAAAAACACAGCAAGGGTCAGGTAATTGGGGTTAAATGACTTGCTTAGGGTCACACAGCTAGGCCACATTTGAATCCAGGACCCTCAACTGGCACTCTATCCACTGCGCTACCTAGATGCCCTCCTCAAATCATCTTATATGTAGGCACACAAAATTCCATTTCCTAGTAGAATGGAAGCTCCTTTAGGCCCCCTGTTTCTACATACCCTACCACCTATAGAACTTTGCATATTTTGTTTGTCTGGGGCCACATTTAGATTTTTTCAATAAAGAGGGCTCTCCAGTTATGCCAGGCAGGTGAGCAACTGTTCTGGAATTTCTAGGGTTCTGATAAGCAGCATGCCAAGCCAGGACTAAACAGTGTGTAGCAAGACTTGAACCCAGGTCTACCTTCCCTGGGCCAACTCTTTATTCATGCCACTCTGACTCTACTTTGTACACAACAGGTCTTTAATAAAACCTCACTGCTTCCAATAATTGTCAGATGAGATATACAGGTTATTCCTGACAACTCTCTTACATTATCCTTTTATTTAAAAATATTTTATGCTGAACATGAACATCAAATTAAATGAGTATTTCCATATACATCATTCTCTCAATGTATCTACAATCAAAACTCAGAAAAGGTGAATTTTTCTGTAGGGTTTATGAAACCCTACAAAGAAGCCTGATTTCATCATTACAATTCATTACTTCCTAGAAGGCAGAACCATCCTTAAGAGCACAGAATTCAGGGACTTAAAGGGACCCCAAATCATTTAATCCAACTCCCTCTTTTATAGAAGAAAAAGAAAAAGCTGAAGTCTCAATTTAAAGCTAAGTGATTTGCCCCAGGCCACACAGTAATCAGAACACAGGTTTGAACCCATGTCTCTAGAGTTCAGTGCTTTTCCCACTAATATATGATTTCTGTAGTCCCTTACCATGCTGACAAATTATTTCTAGGATTATGGAACCAGAAAGGACCTTGGAAATTATCTAATCCAGCTAAATCCCTTGGTCATTTGCCAGGAAAAGCACTTAAAGCTCAAAAAGGCAGGAGTTCATTGAGGAAGTCACCTAACATTAAGTAAGAGCTGGAACTTGAACTCAGATCACAGGGCATATCACTGGTCACCCCAAAATTTCAAAATGTGTTTGAAATGAGGCTGTCAAAAGGGGCAAATAAGCCTTAACTTGAGGAAGGGATGCCAGGGAAATAGACTGTTTTTCAGACTTTTTTAAAACACCATCTAAAAGTCCTCTCCTTTTGCCCCTACTCCCCAGGCAAGGTGAAAACACTGGCCCTGCAGCTGCCCATTCTGCCAGAAGACCTCACAAGAAACACATACATAGGACTAACAATGTCAAGAGGAAAAAGATTTTTCATTGCTGTTCAAGTTATATTCATACAATAAAACACCAATGCCTGCACTGAAAAGAACAGAAAATATCCATTCTGCTGCTGTCAGCTCTGCATAACCTCTACATACATATACATAGAGCTTTTTCATCTTGAACATGTGAATGCTCCAAAATAAGGGGAGAATTGTCCTCTTCCAAGTCCATATCGCCTTGGAATATGTAGTACATCCATGCAGCCTTCATTTCAGCCCCCCCTCAAAGGGGAGCCAACTGGCCTTTGAAATGCAGTATGCTTGTCCACTGCCTCAGGAAAAAGGTGGTGAGTACAGTACCTTGCCACAGAAAGTGAAAACCTGCCTAACATCAACAGTGAAAGGTACGGGCAGCACCTACAGGGCATTTATCCACATACACCAGAATTGAGAGGGATGCAGGAAGGGAGGGGCTGAGGTGCAACAGAGGCTAAGTGACTTGCCCAGGGTGTCACACTTAGTAAGGATCACCTGACTAGCATAAAAGCAAAATTTGAATTCAAGTCTTCCTGGCTCCAAAGCCTTCTTTCCACCATCACAAGCACAACTTGACTATAAAACACCAACCTCCAGTCTGATTCCAAACAGATTGGATGGGTTCGTGATGTTCCCAAGAGTTTAGTGTAGCTTACGCTGTAGCTGGCCCTGGAACCTTCATCACAATTACATGCCAGTTGTGGGTACCATGGATAGAGGGATCTGGAGTTCTAGGATCAGGGTTTGAATCCCAGACCTGTCATTTACCACCTGTGTGACCTTGGGCACTTAACCCTTCTGGGCCTGTTTCTTCCTGCATAAAATGATGGCATTGCAGTCCAAGATCCTTTTAGCTCTAGGATTCCATACAAATGAAACAGAAAACTCAAAAGGGCACTTATGACAAATTAACCTGTTCCAACTCTTACTTCCATTGGCACTCTAGCAATGTCACAATTGGATTCCAAGGCATGGTTTTGAATACACCCAATACTGTTAATATGCATCTGCTGAGAGCAGACTCCCACAACCCAAGGGAGAGTCCACGAGAGGCATGGGAGATACTGTCAAGTGTATGGTCTCCATCAAGTGCAGGTATAACAAATAGGTAATGCCCAGAAGCTCAAATGGTCTGGATGGAGTGAGGTGTCAGAGGAGGGATTGGAACCCACTTACTTGAGACTCCAACCCCTCGCCACCAGTTTTAGCACCATGACTGAACCTGACACACTCAGAACACTTGCCTCCACCCTGATTCAGTCCATGTCAAAAGCCAGGAAGCAGCCTGTGACAGGGTGAGGCAAATGGCTAGAGAAGAGAGTGCCAGTCCAAGATAGTGGGGTTTAGGTCCTGCCTTTGACAAGCACTAGCTCAGGATGCTAGGCACTTCAACCTCTCAGCGAGCCACCTCCACCCCCACCCCCCAACTCTCCAAGACTAGTCACAGAGAAACTACCACCAGTAGAAGGGAAATGAAAATCCCTACTCCGCCCCCCATCAACCCCCCAAAGCCTCAGTTCTTTCCAAGGGCAAACAGTATGGCTAAACTTGTCAATGTAGCCAGTAAAAGAGCCTTTTAAAAAGGAAAAAAGCTAACAAAACTGTCCTAGTGGCAGAAGATATGAGCACGGCAATTGCTCATTTCAGTTCTAAACGTCTCTACTTTTGACTCTAAAAATCTGTCCAAGTTGGGGCACCGTGTCATCCTGCAAAGGGAAGCTGGATTTTGAGGTCCCTCGGCATCCCTACCTGCCAGGGACCTCACTTCCCAGAAAATGAAGGAGAGAGTGACAGGGTCGTCAGGGAGCCGTGCCAGCTCGCCATCACTCGCCCCATCCTTTAGCCTTTCATATTGCCTCTCTAGAATTATAGCACCTGGAAACTGAGTGTCTGTCTGTCTGTCTCTCAAATTCCTGTGTCACCAACTTTGGCATGCGTGGCCAGGGAAATCCTGCCGACCTTGCCTCCCAGAGCCAAAGCCCTACGCCCTCCCTCCCAACCTCTAGCTGAAAGCAGCATGAACCCAGGGGATAAACAATGTAGATGCCCGTGGAGACCCGGGGGTAGGGGGGTGTCAAAAGTATTTCATCTCCCCCTTTCATATCCCCTCTAACCGCCCCCAGGTCTTGAGACATCTCCCCGGCAGGTCGCCCCCCTCCCTTGAGAATTTTCTGGGTGGGGTCATAAAGGGGTGCTGAGTGAGGTCCCGGGGATTCACAAGCAACTTGTAACGCTCAACCCCAAGGGAGAGGGGGCGAAGGAGGAAGGCTCCCAGTCCTCACCTGCCAAGGGGGCATCGGGCACCCACTTGAGCCCCGGCTGCAGCCTCTGGAAGAAGGGACGGACTTGGTGACAGGTGGCCTCGGGGGCTGCCGGCTGGGGCCGGATGCCCAAGCTCAGCAGCAGAAGCACAGCCAGCAGGCATGCGGAGCGCCGAATACCGGCCATTGCGCTGCCCCGGAGGCGTGGGAGGGCAGCTAGCCGGCTGGACGGGGCGGCCAGAACAGAGCGGAGCCCCAAGACAGCCGGCTGATCCCGGGCGGACCCGAGCGGAGCCGGATTATCGGGAGGAGCCGACGACGCCACCGCCCACCGGCTTCAAAAGTTTTTCCCCCTCGAGCTGCCCGGGCGCGGGCAGCGAAGCAGGGAGGCAGGGAAGCGAGAACGACCCTGTGGGCTGTCGGGGCTGGGCGCGCGGGCAGCGGCCAGGCGGAGCAGCAGCGGCGGTTGGAGCCGGCGGCGGCAGCCCGGGCGAGCGAGCGAGTGAACGAGCGAGGGAGCGAGCTCCCCCCGTCCTCCCCGGCTCTTCACGGGCGCTCTGACAGAACTACTGCAGAGGGGCTGCGGGCTCGGGCGCGCTGATTGGCTTCCCGGCAGCCGTCCCCTCTGACTGGCTCTCCGAGAAGTTCCCTAGCCTCCCTCCGCCTTCGCGCCGCTCATTGGCCCGCGGCCGCGAGGACTTTTCCCTCAAGGATTGTTTCTTTGGAAGCGGCCCTCGCAGGCTGCCTCTCTTCGGGCGGGGGGCTTCGGCGACGGCGCCAGGGCCCCTCCCCTCCCCGAGCTCGGCTTGCCCAGACCAGCCCCGCAGCTCTGCAGGCTGGGGGTGGGGGTAGGGGGTGCAGCCTCTCCCCTTCCCCCCCTACAGGAGCAGTGGACACCTCGTGAATGAAGGGGTAGCAGCCAGCGCCCCCCACTTCCCCAGGGAGGAGGCACCCTGCCTCCACTGCTCCCACCTGGCCTGGCCCCTCCCGCCGTCTAACGGGATCGCCCAGGGCTCCGTCAGAAGCGCCCCAGGGCTCGAGGCCTCCTGATGGCGGGAATCTGCCTCCAGGTGGAGGCGCAGAGGCCAGGCCCGACGGTCGCCCAGCGAAAGATAGAAGGAAAGCAGCCTCTGGTCTGACCCAGGAATAGAGCCCTCCCTCAGCAAGCCGCGAAACCAGGAGGTCGGGCGGCCTCGTGGGCAGCCACGAACTTCGGACGAGGGGGTGGGTGGGAAAGAGGCCACGCAGAATACCGGTAAACCGCTCCAGCTGGCTTTGCTGGGCAGAGCACGCAGGGCTGCCTGGAGCTGCGGGGAGTTAGGGGGGTCTGGGACAGCCGCTGCCGATTCAAAAAATAAAAACGTGAAGTTACTTCTGAACCTTCCGGGCCATCGTGGGGAAACCCTGGAGTTACAGACAGGGAGAAGAAACCTCAGAGGATGCCACATGCCCTGGGAGCGACCTCCCAGCTAGCCAATGAGCCAGTCCGACCTCGAAGTGTCCCAGAGCTGGCAGGAAGAAAAGCATCTGATCCACAATTAACCCAGGAAAATTTGAAAGAGGAGCACCTGGGACTACCAGGCCCAGGGGGGAGAAGAGAGAGGGTGAAGGGAAAGAGGCTGGAGGTTAAAATTAGGGGAGGGGAAGAAAGAAGAGTCAGGCTAGGCACCAAAGAAGGGAAGGAAAGTCCTTGAGCACAACTGATGGCAGGGAGCAGGGAGGCCCGGCACCCAAGGTGGAAAGGAGGGTCAGAGGGCTGCCCACTTAACAACGAGACTCAAACCCTGCCCCTGCACTACACATTGAGAATTGGAAAGGCCATTACTCAGTGGTTGGAAGGTCCCAATATTCTAGTGTGACCTTTGCTCCTTGCTACCTGTGTGACTGGGCAACTCACTTTTTTCTAGTCCTCAGGATACCTTCTTTGTAAAATGAAGAGTGGCGGGGATGGGACTAAATGGCCTCTCTAAGGTCCCTGACATTCTTTTGGTTTTGTCACCTGTGGAATTCAAATTCAGTTGCCAGGAAGCAAGTGGGAATTAATTGGCTTTCCTGGAACACCAAAGAGGGTAGGGTGCCTTATGTTTGGGCCCTTTACAGTGTAGCTCCAAACTATCTTTACAGCTTCCTTATCCACTATTCCTCAACCAGAAAACTTCACCTCCCACCTCCTTTCCTTTGCATTAGCTGTGACCCATGCCTGGAATGCATTACCACATCATCTCTGACTCATACAATCCAATACTTTCTTCAAGATGTAAGTCAAGCAACAATAAATCCAAAAAACATCTATTAAGCACCTACTACATGCCAGGCACCATGCTAAAAGCTAGAGATACAAAAGGAGAGAAAGGACACTTCTTGCCCTCAAAGAGTTTACAATCCAATGAGGGAGACACTCTGTAGATGGCTACAAGACGAATGGGAAATAATTAAGACAGGGAAGGCACTGGAATTAAGAGGGGTTGGGGCAGGCAGGCTTCCTGTCCAAGGTGGGGTTTTAGTTGGGACCTAACAGAAGCCAGGGAGGTCAGGAGTCAGAGTGGAGGGGGGGAAAGCATTCCAGGCATGGGGGACAGCTTGGGATATAATGCCCTGAGTAGACAGATGGAATGTCTTGTTTGTGGAACAGCCTGAAGGCCAGTGTCATGGGATAAACGAGTACATGTCAGGGAGTAAGGTATAAGAAGCCTGGAAAGGTAAGAGGGCACTGGGTTATGAAGGGATTTGAATGCCAAACAGCATTTTGTATTTGTTCCTGGAGGCAATAGGGAGCCCCTGAAGTTTATTGAGTAGAAGAGTGACATGACTGGCCCTGTGCTTTAGGAAATCACTTTTGTGGCTAAATGGAGGATGGATTGGAATAGGAAGAGCCCTGAAGCAGGTTACTGCAACAGTCCAGGTGTGACATGATGAGGGCCCCACACCAGAATGGTGGCAGTGTCAGAGGACAGAAGGGGGTGTATTAGAAAGATGTTGCCAAGGTGAAATCCACAGGCCTTGGCAACAGCTTGGAAATGAGTGTTGGGGGGGGGGGGAGACAGTGAGGAGGCCAGGATAATATGTAGGTTGAAAAGCCTGGGGGACTGAGAATTTGGTGCTGCTCTCTACAGTAATAGAGAAGGTAGGAGTGGGAGGGGAGGGTTTAAGAGGAGAGCTAAGGAGTTCTGATTTGGATACACTGAGTTTAAAATGTCTAGTGGGCATCTATTCGGAGATGTCTGAAAGGCAGTTGGAGATGGGGAGATTAGAGGTCAGCTAAGCCGAGAGATAGGGGCAGGGGAGGTAGATTTGGGACTCAATGGCACAGAGGTGGCAATTAAATCCCTGGGGGATGATAAGATCACCAAGTGAAACTGTGGAAGGAAAAGAGAAAAAGGCCCAGGAATACTTATGGTTACAAGATGTGATCAGGGGGAAGCCAAGCAGGGAGACAGAAGAAGCAGTCCCGAGGGTATGAGGAGAACCAAAAGAGCACAGTGTCCAGAAAACCTGAGAGAAGGGAGCATCCAGGAAGAGAGAGTGAGCGGCAGTGTCAGGCTCCAGAGAGGTCAAGGGGAAGGACAATGGAGAAAAGACCGCTAGATGTGGTAACTTGGGAGAGTGCAATTTCCATGGAATAATGAAGATAGGGAGAGGAACACAGCAGGAAGGCTTTCTTGAACCACCTTCCCTCACCCCAAACTTGTTCAGTCCTGTCCAACTCTTCCTAATCCATTTGAGGTTGACTTGGCAAAAATGCTGCTGGAGTAGTTTGCCATGTCTTTCTCCAACTCAATTTTTTTAACCATTGAGGAAACTGAGGCCCAAGAAACTTGCCCAAGGTCACACAATTCTGAGGCCAGATTTGAACTTAGATCTCTCTGACTCTATCCACTGAGCAACCTAGCTGCCCATCCTCACTACTTTATACTTAATTTGCCCTCATACCCCTTTGTAGATAGTCACCAACCATCTACTTGTCTCTTCTTCAGTTCATAGGATGATAGATTAAAGTTGGGGAGGGGGGACCTCAAAGTCCCTCATTTTATACTTGAGGCTTGATACACTCATGAAAATGTAAAATTGAGGGGAAAGAAGAGAGAGAGACATGAGGAAAAATAGCAGATGGGCAAGGTGTTAGGTAGGGGTAAACAGAGGCTGCACAGGGTTGGGTGGGGATGAGAGAAAATCTCATAAACTTTGGAAGGATACTCGATATTCTTACCATACACTCCAGCCTTGCTAGAGTCAACGGTCTAGAAACCAACTGACCTTGCTTTTACCCAGATCTCTTACTGATCAAAAGTCAACCAATCAGAATAACCAGTACTAATATCAATGCCAAACCCAGAGTAATAAAAACAACAACAATAACGCCACACTGAATACTCAAACTCCAAACTACACTGAACAAAGAGCTTTCAAAATACAAAGAAATCAAGGAAGAAATCAAAACCATATGGGAAGAGGAGAAGCTACATAGCCTCTATGGCATCCTGGAGGCCACTAGAGCTGTCCCTAAGATGCTTTCCGTGAGTTTACGGATGAGCAGACATCCCAAACTCTTATTCAATTACAAAATTTGTTTTACCCACAAGATATTAAATGTAAAAGAATAACAGAACAATGGCTTGTATAAATAACAAAATGAAATAATAATGATTATGAATAGGGGATATGGCACACTAAGTTTTGCCAAGTTTTTTGTCTTATATTATTTCATTTGGTCCACATGGCAACCTTTAAAGGTTGTGAAGATTAAATTAACTCTCCCCTAATTATGAAGATTAAATTAACTCTCCCTTGCCCAATTTTAGATTTAATCACCAGAAGTATAAACATCCCATTTACACTTGAGTGGGGAAGGTCTGTGACCCACCTGTTCAAGAGTGGTGATGAATCAGAATTGACTGACTGCCCCCTGGGCAGTCCTAAGCAAAGCTTTAGCTGTAATTGGTAGACATGAAAGTGGAGGAAGGCACAGGAAGTGATACAAAAGAAGTGTCTTTAAAAAGGAGTTACAACTTCCTGTGGGGAGTTCTGAGTTCGAGTTGGAGGCTGGTGAAGAATCTGCCTACTGGACCTGAGACTTTGGACTTGGTGCAACTGTTCTTAAATCTCTCCCTTTGGACTGAGTGAAAAAAAGATGACTCCTTTCCTTGGATTTTCTAAAGGGACTAGGCTCAGGAGAGACCTACTCTCTTGAGAGAGGCTCCCTGCATCTCCAGGTCCTCAGCTCAAAGCCAAGGCCTCTCTGGCTAAGGACTAAACTCCCCTGCCTGGTTTGAGCCTGGGCCAGAGCAAAATACTTAGTTCATAGACCAGATATCTTACCCTATCCTCTCTCTGATTTCTTACTCTTTCCATATTTTATAAATAAATATCTTTGGAATTAAATTCCTGGAAACCCTATTCTTAAATGATCCAGTCCAACCTTTTATCAAGCCCCTTAAATTTCTACTCCTTACAAGGTAGATGCTAGTAGACCCTTTTTTATAGATGAAGAAGCTAAAGTTCAGAAATCTTAAGTGATTTGCCCAGTATCACACAGCTAGTAAGTGTCTGAGTAGGAGAGTAGATCTAGAGGCCATCTGGTCCACTCCTCTCATTTTTCAGATGAAGAAACAGAGGCCCAGGCAGGTGAGGTGACTTGCCCAAGGTCACACAAGTGGGTCTTCCTGCCTTTTCTTGCAAGATAGTGCTAGCTTGTTCAGTTGCCTTTTTAAAGATTAAACAACTACTAAGACAAAATATATTAACCCTCACCAGGGTAGTTGCTTATTTTTTTAAAAGGCAGTCATCAAACAAAGCCTTAAGCTATAGGAATGGGGCTTTAGCAAGGGAATCTCTGTCATGTGAGAAGAGAGAATAAGACTATTACCAGAGGATAGTGGGTGCCCTGAACTTGAAATTATAGTGGCAACAGCCCATTTGGCAGATTTGTTAGGATGGACTTGGATGAGCCAGCAAGTGCACACATACATACACACACTGTCTGTCTGTCTGTCTGTCTGTCTGTCTGTCTCTCTCTCTCTCTCTCTCTCTTTCTCTCCTCAATATATTTCCCAGTTTCTGGGAAAGAGCTCAGCATACTTGTCTGACATCTTTGCTGTGTAAACTCCAGTTTCTTCATCTCTAAAATAAGGAGGGTTGACTAGACGGCCTCTGAGATCCCTTCTAACTCTACGGCAATAATTCTACAATCACAAACCATGACTACAAAATAAATTCTGCCTTTGGGGCAGAATTCATGGTAATAACCAATATTGAGGAAGTGGCTGGAGATTTATAAAGCACTTTACCTATATTATCCCATTTCACACACACACACAATGCTAGGAGGTAAGTATGACATTATCTTGTCCCCATTTCACAGATGAAGAAACTGACACACATAGAAGTTAAGAGACTTTCCCAGAGCCTCACAGCTAGTAAGTGAGTGTTAGTGGTGAGTTGGGAATCCAGATCATTATGACACCAAGACCAATATTCTCTCCACCGCATCATGCATTCATTCAGTCCAACCAGTAAGGCAGCACAAACACTTCAATGCATACATCTGATCCTTGGGGCCATCATCCAAACTGCCCATCTGGACCCTGGCAGAAGCTGTCTCGGTGATTAGAGCCCGGGGTTACTCTGTGTCTTTAATTAGCCCAGATCTTCTGATGTCAAAGCCATGCCTTCAGAGCAGGTTCCCCAAGTGTGTCTTCCCACACCTGCCTACAGGATGGGGCCCATCCTTTGTCTTCACTAAATTCGGTTATCACAGCCAAGGCTTCTTTCTTACAGTCATGGTCCAGGACTTGGGGAAACTATTGACCTTTTGTCTTTGGTGTCGTGTTAATTACCACAAGTAAAAATGATTCTTTTCTGTCTTGGTTTGTATAGGCTCTATTGATCTGGCTTTCTAACGGATTTCTTCATACCTCTGCTCCATTGATTTTCCAATTGGGCAAATACACAGTATTTTGTGTCTCATGCATAAGATATCTGGTTTCCTATAAAAATGTGAGGGGGTTGGAGTCTAATAACCGAGAATGGGAGAGCTTTAAATCTTGGACCTGGTGATGGTGGACACATTGCTCATGCCTGTCACATGGCAATTCCCAACAGTCTTATTTTTTGCTGTGAATCATTCTGGATCAAAAAGGTGAGTGTTTCAGGTTTATATTTAGTTAGTTACCTGAGAAGCATGTGATGTCATGGAAAAAGCCTAGCCCTAACCCTAAAAATGAAATCATAATGCCAAGGTTCTAATCTTGGAACTGCCATCTCAGAGCTATATGATTACAAGAAAGTCATTTCCCTTCTACAAGCCTCAGTTTATCATCTAGGAAATGGACTAAATAATCTCCAGGATCTCTTTCCGCTCTTGATTCCTTGCATCCCATACACAAAAAAGACCGGTTGTTATTTATCATTTTGATGTATCTTTTGGCCCAGGCTGTCAACAAGTCAATTGAGAGTTTCACATCAATCTGGAAGCCTAACCTGGCAGATTTCCAGACTGGTTACCACTGTTCCCCTTATCTTCCCTCCCTCCTGATAGCTCAAAGGTGTTCTCAGAGGGGAGAGGAAGGGCAGCATGGAAAAAAGTCATAAGCCTAAGTTGCCACTTTTTTCTTTGAAGTTTTCTCCTCCAATTCTCCCATCTCCAATGTTTTTGGAGCACCCTGAACACAGAGGAAACCACGGGCACAACGCTGATCACGGACAAGACTTTGGGGAAAGCCCAAAAAGCTTCTTTGTCATCAGCTTCCACAGACTGATGCTTCCCAGCCTCTCTCTCCAAGCCTAACCTCCGTGAGCTCAGGCCCCACATCTCAAACTCAGCATGTCCGAAAGAAGAACTAATGACCTTCCCCTAAATCCTCACCTCTCAGAAACTTACTGGTTCCAGTCACATGGCCTTGAAATCTCAGTGTCAGCTTCACCTCACATATCCCGTTCTTTGCCAAACCTTACGGCTTCTACTCATATGCCATCACTCAGATACAGGCCCGTCACCTCCCCCTGGGCTATGGCAGTGGCCTCCTGGCTGGTGTGTAAGCCTCACAGCTCCTCATTCCTGCCCATCCCCTGATGAGCTGCCAAAGTTATTTCCCTGCACTAATCCTATCGACCCTCCCAAATGGGGTTTCTCCCATTGGGTCAGTGTCTCCTTTAGGGTCACATAAGAAATTTGGTTTGGCTTTGAAGTCCTTCACAACCTGGCCCTTACCTGCCTTTCCAATTCAACATTAGCCTTCTGGCACGTCCTTAAGTTCAAGATTCCATTTCCTGACCTTGTGCCTTTTCATTGTTTGATCTCCCCCACCTCCTTCCCTCTCCCTCTCTCTCTTTCTGTCTCTCCCCACTCTCTTCTTCCATCTCTCTTCCTCCCTCTCTCTCTCTCTCTCCCCTTCCCCCTTCTCTCTCCCTCTACACACAGACACACAGCTAGTGCCTTTCTCTGTTATTCTCTTCCATATGAACTGAATATACTTTGTAGGGACAATTTTGTGCACATTATCTCCCCCATTAGAATGTAAGCCCCTCGAAGGCAGAGACTCCACTTTTGCTTTTCTTTGTATATTTGTATCCCCAGAACTCAGCCAGGCACCTGACACATAGGAAGGACTTAATAAAGGCTTGTTGACTCAGAGATATCATGAATTAGCTCAAGGGAACAGTACCGCAAAGAAGGACGTGGTGGCGAGTAGCAGCAGCAAAATTAGAGAGAACACCAACCGAGCCAGAGTGGCCAGCACATATGTGAAGGAAGGCCCAAGGTACATAGAGGGTCTGAAGTATTTGATGAAACGGGGCAAACAGGTAAAAGAAAAAAGCCTGTTTGCGAACATTGACAAATCCTAGTAACCTCCGCTAAATATAACAATACACAAAGAGAGCCAGGCTCCTCACAAGCAGTAGAACTAACAGAAACACCAAAAAAGAGGAAAATATCTTAAGGACTGTACAAGAGGGAGAAAAAACCCAACCAAAGTAGGAAATGAGTAAAATGAAGAATACCACTACACTATAAAATCCCTACAGAATAACTGAAAGAACTAAAATGCAAAAAAAAATTCAGGTCAGCAGTTAGGTGGTTCAGAGGATTGAGCCAGGTCCAGAGACAGGAGGTCCTGGGTTCAAATTTGGCCTTGGATACATCCTAGCTGTGTGACCCTGGGTAAGTCACGTAACCCCGATTGCCTAGTCTTTGCTGTCCTGTCTTAGAATTGATCCTAAGACAGAAGGTGGAGGTTTAAAAAACAATTGAGTAAGAGGAAGGAAAAAAACCAACCAAAATAGGAAATGAATGAAGTAGAGAACATTACTACACTTTTAAAAAACCCTACAAAGTAATCAAAATAGTCAAAGTGAAAATAAAAAACAATACAAATGTAGAAAAAATGGGAAAATGTCATACTTGAAGAAATTAGGCAAGAATTAACACTAGTCAGAAAACATAAGACCTAATAAAAGAACTGAGAAAAGAAAGTTTTTTAACAATATGGAAATACCATCAACTAGAATTAAAAGCTACTTTTTAAATGGTCATTAGGAAATAATGAAGAAAATGCTCACTATGGAGAACATAAGGGAACCCCCCAAAAGACACAGAAACAAATAATAATGTACTTAATACTGAATCGTATTCAATGCAGAACAACTGGAATGAGAAGTTCAGAAAAGCCTTAATTATTTTTTAAAGGAAAGGAAACATGCATGTTTAAATGACACAACTAGAGGAAAGATCACTAATGAGCAATCTCAGGATTACCAACATCACAGAATTATTTTAAAGCCTCTGAATACTATATTCCAGGAAAGTATCTGAAAATAATTTCTCAGAACTAAACAAAGCAAGTGACAACGAGAGAAAGAGGCAACAGAGAGAAAATCCATGGAACCTTCCAGAGGAAAGAACCAAAGATTCAACAGGTTAAACTGCAACACCATAATTACAAGAAAAAGATGGTTCAAATTGCCAAAAGAAATGTAAAATTTCACTCAACAAGGAATATCCAATAGGATCACAACAGACCTTTAAAAGAAGATAAGGGACAATTGACAAAACTAGAATAAAACATAAGCTAAATTAAGCCGTCGCATAGACCAGAAACCCAGAGTGACCTACCCAGTAAAATTCAATATTCAATATGAAAGCAAGAGATAGACATTTGGAAAATACTCACCTCGAAAAGTTTGCCACTGCAACCTCTGAACAAAAGACAAAGCTACAGATAAAAAAGAAGTATCCAAGACAATTCCTACTTCTCAGATCAGGATAAATTAGTTGCTGGAAATAACCTAAACATCTAACAAGAAGGAAATGGTTACACAAAATTGGCAATTTGGCAAAATTAGATATTAAAATTCCATTGAAAACCAGGCAAGTATGAAGAATACAAGGAAATCTAGAAAGACCTTTATGGAATGATATAAAGTGAGAAATAAAAAGGCAGAAAAATGGAATACCCACTAACTAACTCCATCCATATTGAGAGAAAATGAATGAGAATGTGAGGGGAAACCTCAGACTTGTTTGAATGTACATTTCTCTTATTATTTGGTATTTGGAGCAATGTTTTATGTGATTGTTTTCGACCTGCACTCCTGATGAGGGATTGGAAGCGTTCATTGCACGCATTATGGTATGGATGACTTTGTGTATGTTGGCTCCATCATTAGAATGTAAACTCCTGGGCCACAGAGAGTAGAGCTTCACTTTTCTTGGTATCTCCAGAACTTAGCGTGGTACCTGGGGCATAATAATTACTTACTAAAGTCTTGTTGACTGGCAAGCACATAGGAATGGTATTGCAGAGAAGAAGTTAGGCCTAGAGAGAGAGAGATCTTGGAATCATCAGTGTAAAAACTGTCACGCTATTTTAGGCCAAACAAGCTTGGTTGTACCGCCATTCACTATGAAGCTTTTATGGAAATATTTACTATTTACAAAATTTTGCTGAAATATTTACTAACCAAATAAGATCAACCAAACATTAGCAAAAAAGGGACACGACATTAGCTAAATCACTCGATGTTTCAGAAGGCTATTTCAGAAACATGATGGGGAAACTCCAAAAGAGAAGGGGATGAGGCAGATTAACTAACCCTAAAGCAAAGCTCCTCTGATTCTTAATACTCTACTAGAAAGAAACCTACAGGGGCAGCTAGGTGGATCAGTGGATAGAGTCAGGGGGCCCCGGATTCAAATCTGGCCTCAGACACTTCCTGGCCGTGTGAGCCTAGGCAAGTCATTTAAACCCAAGTGCCTAGCCTTGCAACTCTTCTGTGTTAGAAATGATACTAGGAGAGAAGTCAAGGGTTTAAAAAAAAGAAACATAGGGGATTGCTAATCTATAAAAGGTTGGAGAGATTCTACTGAGTTAACTGAAACAAGTGGCAGCTAGAGGCAAGGTGACTGGAGATCTTGACTCAATGTTAGGAAGACCAGGATTCTGACCCATACTGGCCATGTGACCCTGGATAAGTCATTTATTTAACCTTTTCAGTGCTCTATGCAATTCTCTCAAACTATTAGGGACAGAAGAGTTTCTCTTCTGGATTAGAAACTGGAGTTTCCCCACCAGAATTTCACAAAGATGAAATCCCAGATCATGAGCAAAACAAAATACCTGTGATTTCATCCATATAGGAAACTCCAAATGTTGAAACTCAGTACCTTGTAGCTGTAGGGAACTGTCTGAGCAACCGAAAAATAAAGTGACTTGTCCAAAGTCCTACAGCTACGAGGGGTCAAAGGCAAAATCTGAAGTCAGATCTTCTGGGTTCCAAGGCAGTCAACCTTCTAGTCTCTACTAATTAGAACATGAAAGTGTACCTTCCCTTCTGCTAGAATGACTGAAGAAAAGGCCAGTCTGGCAATCCTAATGCTAAATTCACATGATCCAAACTCCCCGATGATTTTTGAAAAAAGCTATAAAATCAATTAAAGAACAGAATCAACCAATATTTTCCCCATGGAACACATTTAACCTAGAAGATCCATATAGAAGGATTTTAAATTTTAAAAGTGACCTAAAATTTCCTCTCTCTCCAGTTTATTCCATGGATCTATGTATATTACTTGCATCAGTACATGCTGAAACCTATATACACTTTCTCATCCTCTGTTGCTTTCCCCATGGAAACCAACAAAATGAGTAAATTATGAAAACAAAACAGGTTACATCAAAGATAAGAGCAATACAGAAATTATATCAAAATTATGGGATGGTGCCAAAGAAGCACTCAGAGCTAAATTAGGCAAAAGAAAATTAACAAAATTCCAGCTACACTTCAAAATGTATAAAATGAACAAAGCAAGTGAAAAATTAAAAAGTGGAATTAGACAAGGCCAGAACTGAGAGTAGGACAACGGAGAATGAGAAAATAATTGAAATGAAAAATGTCGACCAAGAGCTGATTTTTGAAAGGATGCTCAAAATTGATAAATAACAAACACATCTATCTTTAGACAGGGCAAATGCGGATCATCAAAATTAAAAAAGAAGGAAGGAGAGAACATAACAAAACCAGAACAAATCAAGAAAATCATCACAGGTGGCTCTGTGTTACATTTTCTGAGACAGAAACACAGCATTAGCTATAGAAATATAAAATAACAATATTAACAAAACAGGAAGTGGATAACCTAAACAGACTGGTCTCAGGGGTTGAACTCTGACAGGTCACAAAAAGACACCGGCCCTTGACTGGGGAATGTGGCATATGAATATAATGGAATATTATTCAGATGTTAAAAATTACCTGAGATTATCTCAGAGAATCCTGGGTAGTAAGAATTGATGCCAAGTGAAGTGAGAAGGACCAGGAGAGCAATTTCTACAAAGACAACAGTATCGTAAAGAAAAATAGCTTTGAAAGCCTTAAGAACTCTGATCAAAGCAATGACTAGCCAGAGGCCCTATGATAAAGCACCGTTGATCACCTCCTGACAGAGAGATGATAGACTCAAGAAGCAGAAAGGAACATCCATCTTGGACATGGCCACTGTGCAGATTTGTTTGGCTTAACTCTGCTTAGATGTTACAAGTTCTTTTTTCTCTCAGTTTTTTTTAATTGGAATTGAGGGTTGGGAGGAAGGGGGGCCAGTTAGTAATACTGATGCCCACCCCCAAAAAGAGGGCTATTGAAGCCCTTTTAAATACACAGAAGAAAACAGAAAGCAGTCCGAAGTAAACACCAACAGGAGAGTATTGAAAGTAAAATGAGGAATTATGATTTACTATTTTTAAAAAGCAAGATGAATGAAATGGAGATTTGCTGCTTCATGTTCAGTCTTCTTTCTGTATTCTGTGTATGTGGAAATGATTGGGGGGGGTGATTAAAAGAATTTGAAATTAATTCAAATTTTTGAAAAATGGATGTAAGAGAAAGAATGGAAGAACAGAACATGACCTTTTTTTCTTTTTTTTTACATTTCATCTTTGTCTCCCTATCATCTAGGCCAGTGTCATGAGCATGGTAGGGGTTTAAAAATATCTGTCAGACTATTGGAAAAAAAATCCTGAGCTCAAATGGATTTCCCAAATTCTACCAAACTTTTAAATAACAAGTAGACTATATGGCCTGCTGCAAAACCAAAGAAAAGACAGCAGGCTGCCTCCCCCAGTGAAGCTTATATTCCCCAAACAAAGTTAAGAAAGAAAATTATAGACCAATATCATTAATGAATATGGATGCAAAATACCCACAAAGAGAAGACAGCAGTATATCAAATGAAATTATTCATCACAACCAAGTAGGATTTATAACTGGAATGCAAGGATGGTTCAATACCAGGAAAACGATCAATATAATAAATCATATCAACAAGGGTTAAAATAAAGACTACATGACCATAACACGAGATGAAGGGCAAGCCTTTGCTAAAATACAGCTCTCATTTATGCTTTAAAACCACAGCAACTGACAGATCTTCCCTTAATTGGACAAAAGGCACAATATTTGAAACCACAAGCTAATATAATACACAACAGAGAAAAACTAGAAATATTCCCATCAAAAAAGCATATGTTAAACCAGGATATCCACCCTAAACACTCCTTTGAAGTGGGTTTTTAATAACCCTAGCAAGAGAAAGAAGGCAAGAAAAAGAAATTGGAAAATATGAATTATGAAGAAGTTAAAAGAGGTCTGGAAACAGACATCATAACTGTATACCTCGAACCCAAGACAGTCAATGAGAAAATGAATCAGGGCAGTACATGACTTTCAGAGGCAAGGAACACCTTAGATTTTTTAAATTCTAGACCTTTAACTTCCTCACTGTGAGAAATTCTCAGTGTGGAAACTCCATTCACCAGTGCAGATGAGGAACTCATCTGAAATGGAATAATGGTCTTTATGAGAGAAGCCCTGTCATCACCTGTATTACAATACACCAAAGATTTAAGGAAAACAAAAAGGCAACGATGATGTCTGTCACGATGTTGAAAAGGGCATCGAATTTGGGTATTAACACTGCAAGACATAAGAGACTCAAACAAAGACAACTTCAAAATGATTTTGACAGAAATTAAGGAAAAACTGATCCCACAAAAGTATGCCCCCTTACCCGTAAGTTCATTAGGGTGGGCACATAGAGAAGGAATGCCAATGCCATTTCCTTCTCCAGCTCAATTTACAGATGAGGAAACTGAGGCAAAAAGGGTGACGTGACTTGCCCATGGTCTCAAAGCCAGGTCACATTTGAACTCGGGTCTTCTAGACTCCAGGACTGGCACTCTATTCACTTCGCCACCTAACTGCTCCCTTTTACAATTACTAACTCTAAATTGAGTGCAAAGACATACAAGGTGCTGGAGGTGGGGGGCCCCTACAAGAGCAAATGGTTAAATTTTCAGTGAGAGCATTTTCGCCTCAGAAATCAGCATCTTGGCAAATCAGGGCTTTATTGTTTGTTTACTGTTTTGCTGATGTCTAGACTTAAGAAAGTGTTAATAAAGCAGTTAAACTTGAAAATGTGTATGTGCACACATTCTCCCCTCCTTCCTCCAACGAGGTCCATTAACGTCCTTTGAGCATAGCGGGGGCACAGTAGAAAATGAAGGGAATGAAGTCATCACCAAACTAGAGGCTAACTGACTGGAAGCTAATTATCAAGAAGAAGAACAACAACTACAATAAGGGATATTTATGTGGCACCTTAAGGTTTGCAAAGTGCTTTATACCCATTATCGCCTTTGAGCCTCACCATACCCCTGGCTAGGAGATAAAGCCTAGCGGTGGGGAAACAGCACCCTAATAGATTGCAAGTGGTGCTACGGGGTTGGTGCAAACATTCTGGAGAGCAAAAGAGTCACAAATAATAAGTCACAATAAGAGTCACCAAAGTTAGACCTCTTGAGCCAGAGGGTCCACTGCTCGGACTTTTCCCTAAAAATATCCCAAAAAGGACTTCTCTGTGCAAAAGAAAAAATTGGAGTTGCTTTATTTGTAATAAAAGAAAAAGGAAACAACCTATATATACAAATGACTGGCAAACGGCGAAATAAATTATGGTATATTAATGTAATCGAATATTATGAAGCAGTAGAAATGATAAATATGAACGTATAAAAGGAAATATAGGAAGGCCAATGAAGATAAATGTATAACTAAGAAAGAAAAATCCCTCCTACCAGAATTGTCCTATGAGGGGGACTTCATTTGATTGGGTACCCTATTTATTAGCAGATTTCTAAGTAAGATGTAGGGACTGTCACTTTTTACTGAAGCAATACACAGAGGACATTCAATATGATTTACGTGAAAATGAGAATTTCTAACAATCAGAGAATAAATCAGAAGAGACTTTAACTCTGTAGCCTTCATGTTTTATCAATTATTTCCCACCAATTTATCATATTTACGCTGTAAGCGAAAGAGAGGTGAAGCTATGCGCCCTAGCTACACCTTAGAGCAAGATGCCAGCACTGGCGGGGGACTGCGGTTGTCTTAGAATGTCTTCATGTCATTCACCCTCTCCCTGTCTATGGCAGAGCAACCCCACCTCCAACCCATCAATACACTTAATGCAATTCAGTGAAAATCCCAGTAAGCTCTCCTGGGCTGTGGCAGCTTCTATGAATTGTTCCCCTCTCCAACACTAACAGCACTACTCCGCCTGGCACTTGGTGGCATGCTGGTTTGTGTGGTTTTCCAATTGTTTCATGAGCATGTTTGAGATTTCCCCAACTAGACTGTAAGCCCCGGGAGGGGAGGGCTCCCATCTCAGAGTTTTCTTATATCCCTGCCCCTCCCTCTTACAGTATTGATCCCAGGCCCAGGCAGAAGGCAGACACTCAATAAATAATTGTTGGTTAATTAACAGGAGAAATAAAATAGTCACCACTCAATGACCTCATTTCCATCCGATTGACATTGCTGGCTGTGCTTGTGACAACCACCACTCAGCATACAAATTTAGAGAGAATTCCTCAAATCCAAGAGCTATCAAAGGGCAGAGCTGGAAGTGGGGCTCTTAGAGATTAGCAGGCCAAACACCTTCCTTTTACAGAGGAGAGAACAATGAGCCTTGGGCAGGGGAAGAAGGGACATACCAAGATCTCAGGACTCCTTACTGGAACAAACTCCAACAGACCAACATGAGCCTTAGTCTCCTTCCACTGCAGGGTACTTTGTTGGGGGCCAAAAAAAAGGCATTAATAGGACTTCGATTAATCTCTAGAAATTCAAATCAGACATTTTCTAAACCATAGCATGTGAATGAATGAATATTGACCTTTATTCGTAGCTTGGATTTGGATTTGGACCTTGCTAAGATTTTAATTTCCCAAAGGGAGAGCTGATGCTCACATGGGACTGCCCTCCCCCCCACTTCCCAACCTTCATACAGCACCAAACATGGCATCCTACAACAACCAGGATTCTTGTTCAACTTGAATGCCCTGGGAGGTCCCTTGCAACCCTGAGTTTCTGTGATTCACAGATTTTATGACATCAGTCCCATGCTTACTATTCCCCAGTTAGGCCCCTGCACATTGAGGGTCATGAAGAAGACCTGGAGTCAATAGAGAACTTGCCATGACAAAAGCTCTCCCAGTAGCTGCAGTTGGGGAGCTAGAGATCCAAGGAATGGATCCCCCTCTTCCCTTGGTGCTGCCCTGCTCTTAACTCTTGGCATGCCTGGCTTCCCTAGCTATATTGGCAGGGTCTCTCCCCAACCTTCACTTTAGTCTCCTCTCTCTCTCAACTCCCATTCAGCCACTTGGAGCTCCCTTAATGCACAGTAACTAAAGAACTTCAGATGCATCCTGGGACAAAGCTAGATGGGGAAAGGGGACCCATCAGTTGGAGAATATCTGAACAACTGTGGCAGAGAAACAAGATAGCTTATCATCACCCATAAGAACCAGCAGATAAAAGGAATGCAGAGAAACATGACATTTGGGTGAATTTAGGCAGTGGAAAGTAAGTAAAGCCAGAACATTATAGAGTAACAAACTGGTTTTCTGAAACTCCACACTGACCCTTGTCCCTGACAGCCTGCCTTCCTAAATTAACCCCTTTACTGACCTTTGTCCCAATCCTCAAGCATCCTGGTTTACTTTCTTTTTTAAAGTTTTTTTATTTATTTAATTAAATTAGACTATTTTTCCATGGTTACATGCTTCATGTTCTTTCCCTCCCTCCTCCATACCCCTCCCATATCTCACGTGCAATTCCACTGGGTTTTACATGTCACTGATCAAGACCTATTTCCATATTATTAATATTTGCACTAGGGTAATCGGTTAGTCTACATCCCCAATCATAGCCCCATCAACCCATGTGACCAAGTAGTTGTTTCTCTTCTGTGTTTCTACTCCCACAGTTCTTTCTCTGGATGTGGATGGCATTCTTTCTCATAAATCCCTCAGAATTGTCCTGGATCATTGTATTGCTGCTAGTAGAGAAGTCCATTACATTTGATTGTGCCACAGTGTATATCCTGGTTTACTTTAGATAGGGTTAGCAGATACAATCAAGTCTTGGGCCCCTTTTTGTCTCCCAAGCTTGTTACATAGTATCTAGGGGTTCCTGAGTGTTACAGCCCCAGGCTAGAATTCTCCTTCTTAACCTCCATGTAACCTTTCCTGTACTCCCTAAAGTGTATGTAAGGCCCTAAACTCTTTGGTTCCATGGAAAATTCCCATTCATGACGCATCTTCTAGGAGGCACTGTTACCAGTCTCAGAGCTTAGCTTCTTGTGGTGTTGTGTGTATGACTGTGTGATGGCCAGGAGAGTGTCCTGATTAAAGACGTGTTCTTTGTAACTGCTTTGGTGGTTCTGTGTTTTTCCAGGTTGACTATATATATATGTATGTATTCATAATATTTTCAATTACATGTAGAAACAATTTTTAAAATCCTTGCCTTCTGTCTTAGAATCAATCCTAAGTATTGGGATTCCAGGGCAGAACTTCTGTAGAAGCTGGACAATGGGGTGTTAAGTGACTTGCCCAGGATCACACACCTAAAAAAGTATCTCAGGTTAGATTTGAACCCAGGGCCTCCAGTCTCTAAGCCTGGCTCCCTATCCATGGAGCCATCTAGCTGCCCTCAGTAGAAACAATTTTTAACAATTGTTTTCTAACAGTTTTTATTCTCTCCCCTACTTCCAAAGGCAGTCAATAGTCTGCTGCGGTTATATTAGTGCTTTCATGCAACATATATTTCCACCTTCCCTGTGTCATGACTGAAGATACATACACACATATGATGACTACAAAAGGAACCAGCAAATAAACCGAATGTTAGAGAATTACAATGATCCCTCTTGGTCCCTGAGGAAGTTTGCTTCCTTCCTTTCCTTGGCTAGGTTGAGGGACTATAGGTGCACAGTCCTGCATGGACTCACAGATAGGGTGACTGCAGCAGATGACTTTGCTTACCTGTTTGTCTTTGTTACAAGACTTGTGGGTGAGGTAGAGTTGAGACATATGTTCAGAAATAAATCCGACATAAGAAATTGGCAGGGCAGGTAGAGAGGAGGAAAAAAAATCAATCAGACTTTCAGAAAAAAAGAAAAATAATCTAGAGCTGACCTAAGGGCTGATGGGATCTCCTCCAAACTCTATAAACACCCCTCCAAAGTTTCCTTTAACTTCCAATTCAAATGGGTTACCAATACAAAATCTCTCCCCATTTCTCACTTTCTGGATCACTCCTAGGGCAGTGAAGATGGCTTCCCTAAAGATAAAAAAGATCCAGAATTTTTTTCCAGAATACATACAATCCTCATCCCATCTTTCAGCTGATAATCCATGGGGGCAGGGGCAGAGGGAAAGCATTCGTCCCTCATAGAATAGAGTATGTCCCTCCCCATCATCCCCAGGATAATTGTTCCTACTGAAAAAATAGCTATTTAATTTCCAGCAGCCACCTAGACTGATGGTAAAGGAAAGCAGGGTGTTATGTGTTTCTGAGAACTCTGGGGAATACTTTCTATTGCCCCTGCACAGCTCAGTGATGGGAAAACCCAAAGCCTGTTAAAGGGAAGAATGAAAGAATGAAGAATAGAGTTTACCTATAGAAGCAGCAGATCAATGTGGAAAGAGAGCTGGACTGAACTAGAACAGGGCTCCAGGTCCAGCTTCATTCCCAAATTCTCTGCATCACCTTGGACCCATTTGCCCAGTTTGGGCCTCTACCCCACCCTCACCCCACCCCACCCCATCCACCCTGTGCCCAGAAGCTTTTAACATGAAAGGAGTTGCCTCGGTCAGTAGTTTCCAACTTTGGGGGAGCATGAGATGCCCTCCCCCCTTTTTTTTAAACCCTTACCTTCTGTCTTGGTGTCAATGTTGTGTATTGGATCCAAGGCAGAAGAGTGGTAAGGGCTAGGCAATGGGGGTGAAGTGACTTGCCCAGGGTCACGCAGCTGGGAAGTGTCTGGGGCCAGATTTGAACCTAGGACCTCCCGTCTCTAGGCCTGGCTCTCAATCCACTGAGCTACCCAGCTGCCCCTGCCCTCCCCTTTTTTAAGTTAAACATATTCCTGGATGTTTCCATCCCCCTACACAAGAGTTTACACAAGGAGGATTTGTTGAAGGTAAAGATTAAAATGATAACATTTGTGAAATGAAAATGTATGTTGCTAAATTACAAAGAATAAATTTGGCCCCAAATGAAATATGTGAGAGGACATCTCTCCTTCCCTTTTCCAGAGATGAGGATCCACGGGTGGGGAATAGAGCAGATCGCCTCTTTTGTTTAATAGTGATCCTTTTTACTGAATTTTTTCTCGGCCAGCTCTCTGAGAGAGAAGAGATGTCTAGGGGGTATCTTTCTAGGCAATGTAAAAAAATATAAGATATCAATAAAAATCTACATTTTAAAAAAATGATAGTGTTTGGTACTTGCAAGGATGTGCAAATCATTTACAACCTTTCTTATATGCCCTAGCATCTCCAACTCAGAAACTGGAAAGCAGTGGTCTAGAAGATATTAAAAAGATCAGATCAAATACCTGAAAAAAGTAGCAGGGATGGACTGAAAAGGGCCTTGGACCAGTATTCAGGAGACCTGCAAACAGAAGATCAGAAAATTAGAGCTGGAAGGGACTGAAGTGGCACTTATTCCTAAATCATCCTCTAGGAGCCTCAGTTTCTCCTGTAAAATGGGGATAATCATGCTCAATCTACCTACTTCAAGTAGTCACAATGATATCTTTCTTCAAGGAGCCCTATGCACATCTCCCAGAGAAGCTAAGCATCTGAAAGGAATGAAATAGATCCCCTGATTACTGACTTTGGAGTCAAGAAGACCGGAATTTACATGACAACTCTACTATCTGTGTGACCTTGAAGTAGTCACTTGAACTCTCTAGATTTCAAATACCTCATTTTCCAAAATGAGGAAGTTAGAGTAGAATGTTCCTTTTACCTCTGACATTTGAAGATTCTATGGCTCTTTTCATTCCTTTTCTAAAAATAGTATTTTCCCTAACTACATGTAAAAACAATTTTCTCCCTTCTTTCCACCCTCCCAACCTTCCTCTCTTCCTGAGATGTTAAATAATCTGATAAGAGATTTTACATATGTGACTATAATTCTTTTCTAATATTTTCTATACCTTTTATTTTTAATCATGGTGTTTTTTTAATCAATGGGCAAAAATTCTTCCAAGTATAGAAACTTTCTTATTTCCCTGATTTCAGACTACTTAAAGGAATCCATAAAATTTATTCTTGTTTTTAGAGCAAGAGTTTGGGTAAAGGAGTGGAGATGTAATTGTGGTTAAGTACAATAAAGAGAAAAGTATATATATGCTGAAACATGGAAACTGAAAGTAATTGATCATTCTGAGAAAGAAAGAATTAAAGTCTAGAAACTACTTCATAATCCTAGAGCAGTATATTTCTCTAATGATTTATATTGCTTTTTATAGGGCGTTAGTGTTGGAATCTCGTAGAATTATGATGGCAAACCTATGGCACAAGTGCCAAAGATGGCACACAGAGACTTCTCTGTGAGCACTTGCAGAGTTAGTTACTCTGATGGAGCTGTTCTCTTCCCACTCCCTACCACGCATCCTCACCCCTCTGTGCTTACTCCCTCCCTTTAGCAGAATGCTCAGACCACTCCTCTCCCTTTCTCCCTCCCCGGTCTGGCCCAGGCTCCCATGACCCTCCTTCCTTAGGAGAGGAGGCTGATGCTGAGGGAGAAACTCAGTGATAGAGCCTTTGAGAAGGAGTGTAGCACCCTGGGTGGTGGGAAGGAAGGAAACAGTCCTGGAGGCTTTCACCAAACACCCCACCCCCATCCAACTTCTGAACCTGTGGAGCCTCCCCTGCCCCCTCCCTGGGGCTTGTCCTTTGCTTTCAAGATCCAAACCTCCTCTGGGAAGAGCCTGATCTGAGTCCTAGGGAGCCCCCCCCTGCTGCAGCAAGACCCCACCTTCCAAGGGACCATCAAGACCTGACTGCAGCAACCCCTACCACCATCAGAGAGTTTTAGCAATCACACCTGTGCTGGCTGGCTGAAGGGAAGAAAACTCCAAGATTCCACCCCCTCCAAGACTGGGGGAGCACAAGGCCCCCTGGCAGTGCCTCCCTTGACTTCAGGTCAGGCAGACTGCAGCCAGACCAGAATCATTGGTAAAGCAAGTCTTGCAAGCCCAGATTTTACCTGAACACGTGTCAGGATTAGCTGCCCCAAAGGATGATTTTATTTTTTAAAAGGGGAGGAAGCTAGTCTTATTCTAGAACCCTGTTTAAACTGCCTCTCCTCCACCCAATCAAATGGTGGCAGGA
Source organism: Monodelphis domestica (assembly GCF_027887165.1). Lineage (NCBI taxonomy): Eukaryota > Metazoa > Chordata > Mammalia > Didelphimorphia > Didelphidae > Monodelphis > Monodelphis domestica. Next base: position 49,348,690 of record NC_077235.1, on the reverse strand, counting down.
CTTGCTGGTCCAAGAATCTCTTCCACCTGGTTTTTCCTGAAGAGAGCTGCCTAGGTGGTCAACAACATCCTGAAAAGTAGACCCTCCTCCATACAGGATACATTGTCTGGGGAGGGGGGGAACTGCATGCAGTCTGAGGGCAGGACATGGCACCTGGTCTCTAAAAAGCTCACTATCACTGTCATAGAACATCAGAGCTGAAAAGAATCTTCAGATCCAACCAAGGCTTAGCTTCAGGGCCAAAATTTAGAGGGGCTCAGTGGAATTCTGTGGAGAGTTTAGAACCTAATTAGCAATTAATCTTAGTACCTATTTAACATGAATAATTAACTAAGAATGGTAGAGATAGGAGATGGTTCCAACATCATGGCTACTGACCCCAAGGGGATTTTTTTCTCAGTTGGGTCTGGCCCTCCCCAGTTCCAATTACAGAGAACTTCCCCAGATGTAGCCTCAAATTATCTAGTAGAGTGTAAACATCCTGAGGATAAGAATTCTCACCTTTGTCTTTCATTTTTATAATCTAGGTAGTACAACAGCCACTTCATACATATTTGTTAACAAAACAAAAAGGGGTATAGAAAGGGACAAAAACCAAGAGAGTGTTTTTTTTAATTTCCTCATTAAATTTAATATACCCTTTTAAGAAACAAACTACATGTAATATAAATTTATAATTTCTTATCCCTCAGTCTTTCCAGTTCTTTACATACTGAAATGCTTGTGGTGATTAGTGAGAAAATTTGAGTTTCAAAATAATAATCTGTGCCTAACCCAAAGAATAGAAAGTGTGTTTTCTGGTACTATTATCCTCGTTATTTTTTCTTTTTCATTTTTGGCTTGCCTCAGACACAAAAATTGTGATTTGGGAGCCTGGGTTTCTTAACAACTGAATTAAGTGAGTATTTTCATTCACAGAAATCTACACTAGGCCTGAGACTAACCTGGCTGCAGACAGGTCCTGTGCCTGACGGAGGCTGGTACGTGTGGTCAAAAACTAAGACGGCTGCCCTTATACAGGCCTAGATTTCTAGAGAGTTCTAAAGCTATCCACAGCAAAGGTCTTTGTCCAAATGACACCTTGTCAAAAGGAGAAAAGTTTTTTTTTAGAATTTGTGAGGAAAGTTGGAGACATTTGGAAGCCATCTCATGGTTCAATTTAATTTTTTTAAATCCCCAAGTCCTTTTTTTCTTTTTTCCCCTGTGAGAAAATCAAAGTATTTCTTTAAAAGTCTGTGTTCTTTGGAAAGACCTCCAGGAATTGATGCAGAGCAAAAAGAGCAGAACCAGGAGAACATTGTACACAGAGACTGATACACTGTGGCACAAACGAATGTAATGGACTTCTCTACTAGCAACAAAAAAATAATAGCAACAACCAGGACAATCCAGAGGAATTTATGAGAAAGAACACTATCCACATCCAGAGAAAGAACTGTGGGAGCAGAAATGCAGAAGAAAAACATATGATTGATCACATGGGTCGAGGGGGATAGGATTGTGGATGTAGACTCTAAACAATCTCCCTAGTACAAATACTAATAATATGGAAATAGGTCTTGATCAATGACACATGTAAAACCCAGCAGAATTGTTCGTTGGCTCTGACAGGGAGGAAGGCAGAGAAAGAACATGAATCATGTAAACATGGAAAAATAGTCTAAATTAGTTAATTAAATAAACAATTACAATAATTAAAAAATAAAAATGAATGAGAGGCCAAAAAAGTCTGTTCTTTTCATCCTCTTATAAGAAAAGCAAATGTTTAAAACAAAATTAACTGATAAAGTACTGAGAAGGCTGCCTCTGAAAGCACCAGAAAAGAACTTCCTAAGGCCACAGGGACTTGGCAGCTAATTACAGAGACAGTAAAATAAAGCAGAACTTAGAATTTCTCAAAATATCAAAAAAGTACCTGAGTCCCCAAATCTTTGTCCATAGGCCGGCTCCTGGTAGTCCAGGCACCAACTCACAGGCCTGCTCCCTTCTGCCTCACCACCGGCCAAAATGGAATCTGATCACCTCACCTCAGAGGAATTTCTCCTCAAGCAGCCTGAGGAAGGTGACAAACTGAGAGACAGTGACTTCTTGCCCCCACAATGCCTAAACAGGAATGAGATGGAGCAGGCTGAGTAGAGAGAGAGCCAACAGAAATGGGGCTCTTTCAGTATTCTTTCTTAAATTAAAGACCTTCTTACCTTCTGTCTTAGCACCAATTCTAACTAGACAATGGGGGTTATGTGACCTGCTCAAGGTCACATAGCTAGGAAGTATGTGAGGTCACATTTGAACCCAGGGTCTCCTGACTCTAAGCCTGACACTCTATCCACTGAGCTCCCTAGCTGCTCCTTAGTATCAAATCTAAGGCAAAAGAACCATAAGAGCTAGGTAATGAGAGTTGTGACTTTGGGGGGGTCACACAGCTAGAAAGTATCTGAGGCCACATCTGAATCCAAACCGTTCAGTTTTCTTAGCCCAGTATGTATAGGAGGGGAGGGGAGTAACTTTTTGATTCAAGATTTTTGGAGCGCCAGGTCTAGAGTTCAAATCTAGCCTTAGACACTTCCTAGCTATGTGACCCTAGGCAAGTCACTTAATCCTACTGGCTTTAGTTCTTCATCTGTCAAATGACCTTTGCCAAGAAAACCCCAAATGGAGTCATGAAGAGTCAAACATGACTGAAAATCATTTGAACATTTAACATTAATCATTTAACACAGAAGTAAACTGAGGCCCAGAGAGAAGTGATTTGCCCAAGGTTACACATTAGGATCATAGACCTAAAGCTGAAAGGACCTCTAGTACAACCTTCTCATTTTGCAGAAGAGAAAACTGAAGCCCAGGGAGAGACTAGATTGACAAACATCCACTTAGTTGAGTCAGAAATTTAGTCAAATCTTTAAATTGACTGAAACTAATTTAACATCCCTGGAAAAAGAATTTTTTAAATTAAATTTAATCTATGTTTATTGACTAACTGGCTCTAGATCATCAAACCTGACAGCAGCCTAATCATGACATGTGACTAAATAGAATTTCCTTTGTGGAGGTGAGAGAGGATGTTTTATTGATAATCTTTTTCTTTCTCACATCACTGTCACTACCCAATACCTCTCTCGGTCCCTACACTACCAAAAGAACTCCCCCCTTGTAACAAAAATATTCTTAGGAAAACTAAAGTAACATTGATCAGATACACATTTCTGTATGTCTTACTCCACCCCTGTAGTCCACCATCTCTCCACTGAAAGTCAGGCAATTGTTTATGACACTGATTGAAATTCTTGAAATTTTCCCCTCATTTCCCTTCATATTATTGTGATCATTAAAGAAGTCATCTCCCTGGTTCCGATTACTTTCTATTCTCTGCAATGGCTCAGTCAAGTTGAAAAGGTATTCCTCATTCCTCACTCCTAAATTGAGGAAGCCCATCAGCATCGCTGTACTACTGGGTACTTCCAGGTACCGGGTACATGGACTTGAAGAAAAACTCAGCAGGACAAAGGTTCCCAATCTAAGTGCTACATCTCCAACCTACTTCTGTGCTAATCTAACCAGAGGATGTTAGAACCAAGACGGCTTCTCAACAGCAAGGTCAAACCAGATGCTTGATGTAAAAGGCAAGTCATGAACCCAAAGCTCCTTGACCTTTAATGCTTTCTTTCTTTATTGTACCATAAAGGCCATACTCCCTTTATGGGATAAGGATCCATGATCTAGGACTCTTGAAGGAACCATGGATGCCATCTAATCCAAACATATTATGAATGAAAAAAACTGAGGCCCAAGGAGACAAATGACTTGCCCAAGGTCACCTAGGTAATAAGCACCAGAGACAATATTTTAATCTAAGCCGCCTAACAGTAGATTCAAAGTTCTCTCTACTATACCATTTAAAAAGCTCCCTTTCAAAGATAATAAATGTTGGAGGGGATGTGGCAAAATTGGGACATTAATGCATTGCTGGTAGAGTTGTGAATTGATCCAACCATTCTGGAGGGCAATTTGGAACTATGTCCAAAGGGCCATAAAAGACTGTCTGCCCTTTGATCCAGCCATAGCACTGCTGGGTTTATACCCCAAAGAGATAATAAGGAAAAAGACTTGTACAAGAATATTCATAGCTGAGCTCTTTGTGGTGGCAAAAATTGGAAAATGAGGGGATGCCCTTCAATTGGAGAATGGCTGAACAAATTGTGATATGTTCTAGTGATGGAATACTATGGGGGTCAAAGAAATAATAAACTGGAGGAATTCCATGTGAATTGGAATGACTTCCAAGAACTGATGCAGAGAGAAAAGAGCAGAACCAGGAGAACATTGTACACAGAAACTGATACACTGTGGTACAATCAAATGTAATGGACTTCTCCATTAGTGGCAATGCAATGACCCAGAACAGAGCTGAGGAACTTATGAGAAAGAACACTATCCACACCCAGAAGAACTGTGGGAACAGAAACACAGAAGAAAAAACAATGCTTGATCACATGGTTCAATGGGGATAGGATTGGGGATGTAGACTCTAAGCGATGATCCCAGTGCACATATTAATAATATGGAAATAGGTCTTGATCAAGGACACATGTAAAACCCAATGTAATAGCACATTGGCTATAGGAGGAGATGGGGGAAGGGAAGGGAAAGAACGTGAATCCTGTAACGATGGAAAAATTTTCTTAATTAATCAATTAAATAAAAATTTAAAAAATAATAATTCAAGTAAATACATACATAAATGCATACACACATACACAAATAAATTAATAAACAGTACATACATACATACATACATAGCTCCCTTTCTTAAGATAATTTTGTTTTCATCTGGAGCTTGGTGTTGCCTGATTTCCTAGCTTTCCTCTTACATAAAAACATCATTTTGGACCCTGTTGCACTAAAACTATCCACATTTCTTCTTTTATCCCTTCGGTCAAGAGGTCCCACTAACACACACATACTCGAGGAGGCCAAAGTTCCATATAGATCAAAATATTCACTGAAGCCTTTTTTGTAATAACAGGAAACGGCAAAGGAGGTAAGCGCCCAATAATTGGGGTACCACTACTCAAATCGTGGAAGATGAGAATAATGGAACCTGACTATCCTGTAACTAGGAAGACCCAACACAAGCAAGGACAGCCTTAGGGGGCCTGGTGGAAAGTGAGGAAGCTGAACCAGGAAAACAATATGAAAAATGGCTACAACAATGGAGAAGAGAAGAGGGAAAAAATCCCAACTTAACCATAATGAGTAATCATAATGGCGGAGTCAGGCCCCAGAGCAGAGAGGAGCAAAGGCACCCCACCCCTCCCTTCTTTGCAAAGGTAGGAGGACAAAGGATGGGGAATAGTACGGGTTCTATTAGACATCTTCTTTGTCTTCGTTTGAAAAATTCATTTGTCACAAGAGATGGCTGGCTTTAGGGGAGGAGAAATGGACATATTTGGAAATTAAAATAATACAAAGACAAAAGACGATGCTTTTTTTAATGGCCTGGCTGGAGGGAACGCTCTTTTGGCCAGCCTGCTTTGTTATAAAGGGTGACATGGGGCTTAAAACATCATCCCTGAGGTAGAGGCTGATGGTTCTCTCTAGAAAAATGTCACTGCCATAGGTGACAGCGTGGATATCAACAAGCCCAAGCTCAACGAGTGGAGTGCTGTCTGGTCCCTGACAAGCAGGTCCTGAGTGAAACAGCTGTGTTTGCACAGTCTCAAAAGCAGAGAATCCCATAATCCCAGATCTGGAAGGGGCGCTGGGTGACCATCTGCTCCAGCCTCTGCCTTCAGGCAGGTCAATGGGTAAATGGACCAAAACAATTTTTTAGTCTTTTCTCTGAGTTTCCAACCCCTCCCCAATGGCTCAAAGGTGCAAAAGGCGTGAACTGTCAGACTGTTGGAGGAGCTTAACGAATGAAGGAATGATGGGAAGGGACGATGCTAGAGTACATATTTTCCTTTTTTCCTCTTTTCAAATCTAGTTGCTTTCCCAGAGGCATTTTTAAAAACTTTACAGACACGCAAGTGCTTCGAGAAAAATCCTTGTCTGTTCAAGCGTTTCTGAACAAATTCAATGTTTTCTTTTATTCTCCTCATTTTTAGCCACTGTGGGCTGCCGGGTGCTCCGAGTTCAGACAATGGCTAACTTCCTCATCCTTCTCTGCACCTCCTTGCTTCCCATCGTCAGAGGGTTTGGATCCCTCCTGGAGTTCCGGCCAGAAGCACCAACTCGGTTTTGTTTTGCTCTGCTTTGGGGGAAGCCCCGTACACCGTTCCCTTGTAACTCTGTTTCCCTAATATCTTCATCCTTGTGCTTTGGGCCATGTGTGTGCAAAATTACTTGGCAAAACAGTATGAGCTCAGGTGCTCCTGTGGCTGCTTCTCCATACTGTGCTCTCAGGCAAGCCGCTTTTCCGACCCTTCTCAATTTTGTATTAGCTTGGAGCATCGACTCGCTGTTCTCGGCTGACTTATTAGACTTGTTCAGCTTGGCCCCAGAGGGCAGAACAAGGAGCAGTGGGTGGAAGCTACAGGGAGGAAGATTTCAGCTCAATAGCAAGAAGTTTCCTAACAATCCGAGCTGTCCAAAAGTAGAACTTGAACTGGACTGGGGGCAGAGGGGCTAGGAGGAGAGGTCGGAGGGGCCACAGGGAACCTCCCCGAGAGCAAATAGTAAGCTCTCCATTGCTGGAGAGCTTCGATTTCGATTTTCTTTCTCCTAATATTTTCATCACAAATACTTCCACCCAACAACCATTTTTGAGGACCTACTGTGCGCAAGACCCTCTTCCTTCTAAGATACCTTTTCACTTCTAGGTTCATAATTAGCCCCCTTTGCCTCTTTGTAACTCACCTTCAGTTCTTCTTGAAATCCACCTGGCTAATTCCTCATCCCACTGTTAGCCTAAGCCTTGGTTCGCCATTTTCTGATGCCCCTTCTTTGTCAAAGCTCTCTGACTCTCTCTTTCCCCTCCTCCCCTGCTCCTCCAGCTGAGGCAGCGAAGAACTGAAAATCTTAGCCCCTGTTTGTATCTGACTTCAGGCACAACACACACACACACACACACACACACACACACACACACACACATCCCAATGGGGAAAACCATCCAGAACTATGAGAAAGAAAACAAGTAGGCCACTGAAACAGCTTCATTCACATTCCAAGAGGGCCTGACAAAGCCCCTGAGCTTCAGCTTTTTTCTCCCCTTCCTTATTCTGTCTTCCAGGTCTTTTGTCCCCTCCCTACAAAATATTCCCAGAATTCTCTGTGACCCCTCCCCAACAAGCTACCTCAATAGCCCATTCCAGCCTTTTCCACACCTTGACAGTCAAGTTCTAACTGAAATCTTTCATCCTCTGTTCTAAAGGCCATTTCCTAATGTTTAACTCCATAAGGCTTCTTAGGAGAGAAAGGCCATTTTCAAGATGGATTCTGTGTCAAAGGGCCATAATTACCATCTCTTCAACTGAACTCAATTCCAAAAACATCTATTGAGTGCCTGCTATGTGCCAGGCACTGTTTGAGGCGCTGGTAATACAAAGACCAAAAGATGTCCCTCTTTTCGAAGACCTTATATTCCCCTGACACCCCAGGGCCTGCTGCAGTCCTTGTTGTTATTTGAACTTGGGAGGCTGGTCCAGAGACCTTCATCTGCAGTCAGCTCTTTTACAGGGGAAATGAGCAGACCTCAGGAAGAGGACAACAGAAACAAACAACTCCTGAGCACCTACTGTGCGCTGGGGACTGTGAGCCGTCTTTAACCTTTTTTTGATTGAGGGTTTGTTGAACGCCTGATTACTGTATAGGGTGTTTTAGATACAGAAGGGCATAAGACAGTCTCCATCCTGAAGGGAATCACACAAAGATTGGGGAGAAAGGACTGAGGACTGAAGACTTTGAGCCAGAAGCGACCTCAAAGATAATCTAGTTTAAGCCTTTGGTTTTACAGATAAGGAAAGTGAGGCCCAGAGAAGTTAAGTGCCTTCCTCCTCTAAGGCTATCTTTTATCTACTCTCTATGTATCTCGTATGGACCTACGTGTATACATATTAGCGTTGGCATTAGAGACTGTAAGCTCCATGATGACAGGAATAATTCTTACCTTTCTTTATATTACCAGTATTTAGCAGCTAGATAGCACAATGGATAAAGTGCCAGGCTTGGAGTCAGGAAGTCCCAAGTCCAAATCAGACCTTAGACACTAGCTCTGTGGTCTTGAGCAAGTCACGTCACCCTTTTTGCCTCAGTTTCCTCATCTGTCAAATGAGCTGGAGAAGGAAATGGCAAACCACTCCAGGATCTTTGCCAAGGAAACCCTAAATGGGGTCACAGAGAAAGGGACCCAACTGAACAACAATACGTAGTACGTTGCCCAGAACTAATTAAGTGTTTAATAAATGATTGCTAATCATATGATTACAATATGATCATATGATTACAAGGTCACAAAGATCATATAAAACTATCAATGCAAAACAACCCTACTAAGTGCCAAATGAATCATACATATGATAAAGGCCCCAGGAGTTCAAAGGAGGAAGCAATGAAGGGAGAAGGCTGCTTGGAGGAGATGCTAGCTGAACTGAGCCTTCAAAGAATGACTCGACTTAGAGGAAGCTGAAGAGGATGAGTGGTTCGGGAAGACAAGGGGGAATGGCTGGATTGATGAAGAAACAGAGAAGCTTTTGAGGTGTGGAAAAGGGATGAAAAGATCCTGGAAGGGCCCTCAAAAGTCAGCTCCCCCAAAGTACCTCATTTTGCAAAGGAGGAAACAGATTTAGAGATTCTGACAGGCCGAAGAAGAAAGAGGAAGCAGGTAGGAGAGTCGGCTTGCAAACCCACCTTGGCTCTCTGATTCTAAATCCAACATGCCTCCCACCATTCCTCACTCGGGGCACTCATCCAGGCTAATATCCATCTGCTTAGAAAACAGAGGCTGATACCCTCTCCTGAAACCAAGGGAAAGAAGAATATGGCCACAGCCTTGAGAACAGAGAAAGTTTGGAATATCTGCTCAGAAGAACGCAGCTGGAACACAGACAGGACAGAGGAAAACGCGCTCCCATAAGCAAAGGGCAGCCCCAATGGGGCCCCAAATAGGGTCCAAATGGGCACGTTCAAATTCCACTAACCTCAAATTAAGCTGCTATGGCGGAGCTGAGAGGCCCAAATATGTTGAGCTTCTGATATTCTAGAGGGGATTGGCCATTACCTGGAAAGAAAGGAAAAGGGTTGTTGAGTAAACATGAGAAGAAGGGTAAACCAGGTTGCAAGGGGGCACATTCTTCGACTTAATGGAATAAATTGTCTGTGAGGACTTGAGCCTCTGTAGCTTGGCTAAGCCCTGAGTGCTCCTGTCATTAAGGAATGAGTCTTATCTATTCATGAAAGCAGAACCTTGGGGACCTCTGCTGGGAAACACAGTTAGCAATGAATTTGAGTTACTATTTATATGGATTTAAACCAGGCAGCAGGAGAATCCCTTACCTTTGTTCCAGTAAACATTAGGCATTTTAGGCTCTGAAGGATCCTGGGGACCTAACAGCAGGCATATTATTGTCCCCATTTTATAGAGAGGGAAACTGAGGGCCAGATGGGTAAAGTTGAGAGATTAGTAGATTTAGATCTGGAAAGGATCCCAGAGATCTAGCAACACAATCATAAGGTCCTAGATTTAGACCTGTGAAGGACTTCAGAAGTGATCTAGTCCAACTCCCTCATTTTACAGAGAAAGAAACTGAGACCCAGGGAGAAAAAGTGATTTGACCAGGGACACACCGATAGTAAGAAACGGAGCTGGAATTTGGACTCGGGTCCTCCAACTCCAAATCCAGCACCTTCTCCACTGAAGTAATTTACCCAAGGTCATGTAACTTGTGGGATTTGAATCCAGGTCTCCTGGCTCATGGTAAGCCCACACTATCCTGCCTCCTCTAATAAATGGCATGAGTGAACAGTCGGTACCACTAGTTGACCATTTTACAGCTCAATACAGTTGAACAGACTGTAATTCTGATTTTTCCATGAATTCCATTTGCAGCATGGGGATGCTTTTATGTAGTTTCCCACAGAGTCTCTCATCTCTCCTTATTGGGGTTTCCCACTGGCACTTCCATGAACTCAGCCGTTTTCTGTCATTCTCCCTTTAAGAGAAGCCCAGCTAACATCTCTCCATAGAAAGCAACATGGGTTTCATAAAAACCTGCCATAAATGAGCACTTCATTTCATTCTTTTCCTTGGGTTCTCAGCTAGAAGTCACAAAGGCAGGCATATCAGAGCTCCAGCCTATCAGTCCAAACTATAGCTGAGTCTAGATGCCCCTTCCAACCCACCCAAGTGGCCATCCACCCTCCACTTGAAAATCTCCAAGAACTCTGTGAAAGGCAGAAAGCCATGGAGGATAGTGTGCTGGACGTAGAGTAGGATCAGACACTTACTAGGTCACCCTGGTGTATAGTTGGAAATTCTTGAACCCCTAAAACTACATTACCCAAAATTCCTTTCTGTATTACCTAGAATCCTTTTCCCTCTTCCTGCATCCTCATGTTTGCGTTATTGAGTGATTGGTTATAAATTGGCTGTAACTCCTTCCTCTTCCTCTTTTTTTTTCTCAAGTGAGTTAGTGCCCTTTTAACTCTAGTTTTTTATTTGAATAAATCTTATAAATACTTGAGTTATTGTATATTAATTTTAATCATTACACTGAGTAAGCCATGATGTCCTCATCTCTAAATGAGGACAACAGTATCCACCTCGAAGTCACAACCTCTCTGGACTTCTGTTTCTTTATTTGTAAGATTTGTAAGATTACAGCACCAACATCACAGTCATCTAACTTCTTTAGGCCTCAACTGCCCCCTCTCTAAAATAGGCCTCATTCTAGGACCAGTATCACAGAGTTTAGCTGTTCTGAGCATGAAATGAGAGAATAGACAATAGATGTATGAGGCAGACATCTTGATAGACGTGCAATGTGCAATGTATTCATCTGTTCTGCTTAACTAGGCTTCTCTGTTACAAGAGATGGCATTAGAGGGGAGAAAAGACATTGGACAGAGGTAAGGGAATGAAGGGAGCATTAGAGAAAAGAACAGAAGCAAGAATTCTTTGACAACTTCTTTTCTCCACGTTGGCAGACCAGTTTGCCCCCCACCATTGCAGAAAGCCTTGAAGGTGGTAGGTATGATACCGTATCCTTTAAATAAGTGGTTTTTCAGAATTAGTCACGTTTGGATGAAATCATTAATCTGAGATTCTCATTAGAAAATATTCCTCTGAGAGGCATGGAGAGTTCAATAGAGTGTTTTTTAAGTGGCTGGCCCTTAAGAGAGAATAGGGTGGATTATGACCAAATAAGTGTGACGTGGGTGGATTATGGCCAGATAAGTGTGCCTAAAGTCTTTGGAAATGAGATAAGGCCGGCTTGTCAAATAGTAAAATATTTAAAAAATAATAATAATAGCATTTCTGGATGCAGAGTCACATGGTGGATTAGAAAAAAACTCAGTGTGCAACTTTGAAAAAAAGAAAATTTAAAATATCCAATTAAACATCAAAATAGAAATCCTGAAAATCAAAGGAGAGATTAGTAAAGCTGAAAGCAAAAACCATCAACCTCATAAATAAAAACAGAAGCTGGTTTTATGAGAAAAAAAACAATAAAAAGACCAACCTTTGGTTAATTTGATTTTTAAAAAGAAAGAAGAAAACCAAGTTACCAGTATCAAAAATGAAAAGGGTAAATGTACCACCTGAGTAACATGGATGAATATTTACAAAAATATTAACAGAAGAGGAAATAGAGTGCATTAATAACCCTATCTTGGAAAAATAAATGGAACAAGCCATCAAGGAGCTCCTTCAAAAGAAAATCTCTACTACCAGATGGATTCACAAATGAATTCTATTAAACATTTGAGAAATGATATTCCCAATGCTATATAAACTATTTGAAAAAAGAGGTAAAGAAAGGGCCTACCAAATTAACTTTTATGACACAAATAAGTGCTTTTTTCATTTGATTCCAAGGCAGAAGAGCAGTAAGGGCTAGGCCATAGGGGTTAAATGACTTGCCCAGGGTCACCCAGCTAGGAAGTGTCTGAGACCATATTTGAATCCAGGACCTCCTATCTCTAGGTGTGGCTCTCTACCCACTGAATAACCTGGTTGCCCCACAAATAAGGTTTTGATACCTAAACTAGGGAGAGCAAAAATAGTAAAAGACAACTATAGAACAATTTCCTAAATGAATATCAATATAAACATTTTTAATAAAATACTAGAAAGGAGATTTTAGCAGTATATCTCAAACATCGTACAATATGACCAGGTAGGATGCAGAGCTTTTTCAATATTAGGAAAAGCATTGGCATAACTGACCATATCAAGAACAAAAACAAGAATAATAATATCTAGCACTTCTATGATCTTTTAAAGATTTGTAAGTAGATAGAGCACCAGGCCTGGGGTTGGGAGGACCTGGATTCAAATCTGACCTCAAACACTTCCTAGCTGTGTGACCCTGGGCAAGTCATTTAATCCTGTTTGCCTAGCCCTGGCACTTCTATCTTTAAAAGTTGTTATAAAGACAGAAAGTAAGGGTTTAAAAAAATAAAGATTTGCAAAGTGTTTTCTATGTTATGTCATTTTTTTTCCCTTATGGCAACTGTGAGAGGTAGATGCTATTATTATCCCCACTTTACAGATGAGAAAACTGAGACTGAGAGAGATAAAGTGATTTGCCCAGCATCAAACAACTAGGAAGTATCTGAGGACATGGGTCTTCCCAAGGACACGGTATTCCTGACTCTATGTCTACCAGTCTATCCATCGTCCCACTAGTCTGGAAAGAAAATGGAAATAGCAGCAAACTCAGAGATGACTTAACCTGCTTGAGTCTCAGTTCCCTCATCTGTAGGATGAGCATAATTAAAGCAGCAACTCTGCAGAAAATAACATCATCTTGCATTTTTCTCTCTCCTTAAGGTGTACCGCACCTTAAGTTGGTAATGAAAGTGTTATCACCGCCCATTTTACAGGAGAGAAGCTTGAAGCCCAGAGAAACGAGGGTCTTTCGTGGCCACCCAGACCTCTCACTAATGGTGGAAGCTCAGTCCCCATCTTATCGGTGGCACTGTCTTTCCTCAGACCAGACAGCAGCAAGGGAACCATGCCAAGCTCAGTGGTGCCATAATTGAATGACAAATGAAGCTCCGGCCTTGTGCCTCCTGCTTCCAAACCCTGTCACACTGAGAAGGGGCTGAGAAGGTGGCCTTGACAGCTTTACAGTGGACCTGATGGCACTTGCTAGCTCCCTGGAGGAATGTGGGGTCCAACTAATGCTTCTAAATGGCTTCCCGAGCACAAAAGGTCCTCTTGGGATGGGAGAGAACCCTAGTAGCAGCCAACAGCAATGAGCCCTAGGATAAAGTCAGGCAAAACCAAAGTCATGTGAGCCCTGGATGACTGAGTGAGTGAATGAATGAACCAAAAAGTATTTAGCCCTTACAAAATACCATGTTCATCGATGAGGATGCAAACAGAAAAGGAAGACGGTCCCTGCTCTCAAGGAGCTCCCATTCTAAGAGGCTAAGATGCGTAATAACAAGAACCTACATCCATGGAGGATTTGGGCATTTGCAGACTTTGGGGATCAGAATTATCCCAAAAGGTAGGCAAGCTACGTTGAATTAACCCCATCGGGTCCAAGCCTGATGACAAACTGAATGTCTGTTCTTCAAGGACCAAAGATGCTCGAATCAAGAGCTGGAATGGGGGAGCTCAGAGGCCACCTAGTTCAATCCCCCATTTAGAGAGAATGAAACTGAAACCCAAAGAGCCATTTCCAAAGGGCGCGCATAAGATCCTAGTTCTAGAGCTAGAAGGGAATCTCTGAGGTCATCTAATCCAACCCCTTCATTTATCAAATGAAGAAAGGGAGACCCAGGGAGGTGAAGTGACTTGACTGAGGTCATATCAGAGCCAGTGTGTTCTTAACTATACCGCACTGTCTTCCCAAGGACCAGGCTAGCTAAGTGGGACAAAGAGAGACTAATCACCAGGCTGGCCACAGGGCAATGAATTTTTCTGTCATGGTCGATGTTGAAGAACAGCTCTTCAGTCACAGAAGGACTTCCCAGCAACCCCAGGAGGTAGGTACTATTGTTATCCCCATTTTATAGATGAGGGAACTGAGGGTGAGAGAGGGAAAGTAACTTACCCATGGTCAAACAGCTAGGAAGTATCTAAGGATATGGGTCTTCCTAAAGTTGCTTCTGACTCAAAGTCTATCATTTTATGCATTGCCCCACCAGTCTGGAGAGAAAATGGAGATAACAGCACCACCCCCAAAGTCACCTTAACCTGTCTGGGCCTATGTTTTCACATTTGTAAGACCAGTGTTGATGGGGAAAGTGCCCTCCCTGACAGCTGTGATGGGGATCAAATATGATGGGGAAACTGAGGCACCAAGGGGTAAATAACAGATGCAACCTAGCAAATTAGTGGCAGGATCAGGAGAGAACACTGCACCAGTCTGCCTCTTGTATATGTGTTCAGCTCCGCTGCCCAAGGCCCAGCCAGCACCATTGCCAGACTCAGTGCTTTTTTCTGGACGGGATCATGAATCACTCTCATTACCTAGCACCCTTGGGGCAGCTCTGCTTTGCAGAGTTCCCTTTGGAGGACCTTGGGGCTGGAAAGGGAACCATCTTGGCTCCCAGGATCCACAATTAAGCATCTTCCTGTTGGCGAGCCTGGTGCCCCTTGGGCATTTGGGGAGAATTCAGCCCGTCTAGCAGCCGTGGAAACAAAGCCAAATGGGCAGCAGGGGGGCACTCCATAAAAGCCACTCGCTTCCTAGAGCCCGTAATGAGTATGTGTTAACGACCTCTTCCTTGCATCTGGTCTGCAGCCATTCAAGGGGGACAGAGGCAGAATGGAATGGGACCCATAAAGATGGGTTGTTATCTGCAAAGCTTTTCCTTGAGCTTGTCCACCTTAAGCCAGGCCCTCCTGGGGCCTCCATGAGTCCCTGCTGGTGAGTTAGGCACCAATGGAAGCTTGAGCATCCATTATCTGCCTCTTTCAGGCTACTCTTCTCACTATTCTGTGGCTTCAATGAATCATGAAAAATAACCTGATACAGAGAATTGAGTGTGAGCCTTGGGGCTGGGGAATCTAGGCCCAAATCCTTACTGTTACCAAACTCACTCTGTGACACTGGATGAGCTGGTGCTCCTTCTCTGAACCTCAGCAATTCAGAATATGGGAGGGGTGCTACTTTAACTCCGTTTTACACATGAGGAATCTGGGACTCAGAGAGAGGGAATGACTTATCCAGGGTCATAGGAGCACTTTTGTGGCAGAACTAGGACACTAATCTACTTCTGCTGACTCCTAGTGGAGCATTATAGACACTGCCCTCCCAATCAGGGGTTGATTCCAAGATCTACCCTTCACTCTTTTGGGTTATATATACTGTATGATGGGAAGAAGAGTGGGTTTGAAGTCAGAGAATGTGTTACCTTGGCAAAGCTATTTAAACCACCTGGGCCTCAGTTTCCCTCTCTGTAAAATGAGGAGGCTGGACTAGATGACCTCCGAGGTACTTTCTATTTCTACATCTGTGATCCTGTGATCCTTCTACAAATGTGACTTTGGGCAATTCACCCCAACTCTCTCAGCCTCCATTTTCCCATCTATAAAATGTGAAGGTTGGACAGCCCTTCCAGCTTTAAACCTATGATCCTCATTTCTGTCACTCTTTGGGACAGATTGCACTGTTCCTTAATTCTAAAAATTCTAAAACAATGCTCTTTCTGCCTGCCTGCCAGGGCTCTGGTAAGATTGGTAATAGGTATGAAATTAATTTGAAACTGATATCAGAGAGACAGAGAGAGAGACAGAGAGAGAGAAAGAGAAAGAGAAAGAGAAAGAGAGAGAAAGAGAGACAGAGACAGAGACAGAGACAGAGACAGAGAGGGAGGGAGGGGGAGAGAGAGACAGAGAGAGGAGAGACTCTTATGAGCCAGTGTGAACAAAAGGAAGAGGTTAGCCATAGAAAGAAGGAAAAGACTAGTTTTGGAGAAAGAGACCCTGAGTTATAAGCTTGTCTCTGTCACTTACTCCCTAACTGGGCCCACTTCAAATTTCTGTTACTGAACTGATCTGAGCCCTCACTACAGCAAGGCAATCCTCTGGCACCTGCTTAATCCATTAAACTGACTATCCCACCTGCCATAGTGGTTTTTTCAAACCTTTTCATCCCTCCTCAAAGCCTCCCAAGGCATTCCCTCAGCCCACTCCCAGGAGAACATTGACTCATATTTCACTGAAAAAATTTGAGATGGGTTACCAAGAGCTCCCTCCTCTCCTTCTTCCTCATGTCACACCATTCATAAGCCTTCCCTAAGTATCTCCTCTACCCCTTCCCACATGAAGAGGTAGCCCTTCTCCCTATCAAAGCAAACCCCTTCTTCCATTTACATGTGGTCCCATCCACCCAGACCTCTCCAAATGCTTGCCCTTTCTATGACTCCCACTTGCTCACCAATATTCAGCCTCTCCCTTGTCTAGTGGCAGCTTCCTTCTGAGTACAAACACATCCATGTTTCCCTCCATTCTTAAAAAAATAGCCTTACTTGACCTATCAGTCCCCACTAGCTTAGCCCTATATCTCTCCTTTCACAGCTAAACTCCTTGAGAAAGTTGTTTGTAACCAGCACCTCTACTTCCTTTCCTCTCATTCAAATAAGTACACCTTTGGAATCCTGGGTGGTAATTGCACTGATAAGTTTTCAAGGCTTTTAAAAAAATGTTGCTATATAATTTGTCTTCCTGATTGTGTTTACTTCAGGCTGCACACACAATTTAAGCACCTACTATGTGCTAGGCACTGTGAATGATCACTCTCTTCTTAACTCTTTACAGTCTGGTTTCTGACCTCATCATTCAACTGAAAACGGTCCCTTTTAAGGTACCAGTGATCTCTTATTAGCTAAACCCAATAGCTTTTTCTCAACCCTCATCCTTCTTGACCTCCATGCAGCCTTTGACACTGTTCATTGCCCTCTTCTCCTTGATCCTCTCTTCTCTTAGATTTTTGTGCCTCTACTTTCTCCTGGTTCTCCTTGTTTTCTTTTTCAGTCTCCTTTGAAGCATCTCCATGTTATGTCCATCACTGAATATCCCCCAAGGCTCCATCCTGGATGCTTTTCTCTTCTCCCACAATTCTATTTCATCAGCCCATGAGTCATTCAACTGCTGTTTCTATGAAGATGATTCTCAGAACTAGTATCTAGCCGTAAACTCTCTACACCTAGACTCACATCTCCAACTGCCTATCAGATATCTTCAAATGGATGTCCCATAGTCAGCATAAGCCCAACATGTCCAAAATTAAAGTCATTATCTCCACTTCTCCTTCTTCCTGACAAATCTACCCCTCTTCCTAACTTCCCCAGGGCTGTCTTGGGCAACACCACTGAGGTTCACAACCCAATTGTCACCCTAGACTCTTCGCTCAATCTTACCTACCCCCAGCATCCAATTTGATGCCAAATCAATTATACCCTCACAATATCTCTCAGATATTTCCCTTTTCTTTTTTTTTAAACCCTCACCTTCCGTCTTGGAGTCAATACTGTGTATTGGCTCCAAGGCAGAAGAGTGGTAAGGGCTAGGCAATGGGGGTCAAGTGACTTGCCCAGGGTCACACAGCTGGGCAGATATTTCCCTTTTCTAACACTGTCATCACCTCACATTTAAACTATTAAAATTGCTCTTCTCCCTGTTTCTCTCCACTCCAGCCCATCCTCCACTCAGCTATCAAAATCCTTTTCCCAAAGTACAGGACTGACTGTGTCACCCTACTACTCAATAACCTTTAGCAGCTCCTTATTATCTTCAGGATCAAAGAGAAAATCTTCAGCTTGGCTTTTGTAGCCCTTCGTAACCTAGCCAAGTCTTACACATTGAATCTTCTTATATTTTACTCCTTCACATGTATTATACATTGTAGTGACACTGACTAACTTGTTCCTTTTATGAGAGGGTTTCACCTCCAAACTCCAAGCATTTTTGCTGGCTCTGCCCATGTCTGTAATGTCCTCCCTCTCGTTTCCATCTCCTGGCTTCCCTCAATAACAGGCACATCGTTTACCCAGTTGGTGGAGCTTTTAATTGGTTGTCATCCTGGAAGGCAATTTAGAACTATGTCCCCAAAAGTCACTAAATATTTTATACTCACTGACCCAATGATACCAGTAGACTCATATGTCCCAATATCCCCCAAGAAGTCGAATAAGGGAAAAAGGACCTGGTATTCAAGATTATCTAAAGTGGTGCTTTTTATAGTAGCAAAGAACTGGAAACAAAGATGGCACCCATTTATTGGGGAGTGGCGAAGTGAATTAAAGTATACGAATGTAATGGAATATTACTGTGCCATAAAAAATGATGAAATGGACAATTCCAGAGAAACCTAGGAAGACCTGCAGCCTGAAGTAAACACAATCAGGAAGACAAATTATATAATAACAACATTTTTTTAAAAGCCTTGAAAACTCTGATCAGCGCAATTACCACCCAGGATTCCAAAGGACTTCTGATGAAGCATACTACCCCCCTTGACAGAGAGGCAGGTAATGGACTCAAGGAGCAGAACAACATGGGAATTTGTTTTGTTTGAGTATGCACATTTGTTATAAAGGCTTTGTTTTTCCTTTTCCTCTTTTTCTAATGTGGATGAGGTGGGAAAGAGAGGATGGCCATAAGGAGAGAGGGGCCAAAAAAAGAGTCACTGGCATTTATTTTTAATGAAGAGAACAGAAGGAAGGCCAGAAAGAAGCACAGATAAAAAAGAAAACCTTGAATATTACAGTTTGATCTTCTTATATATTTTCAAAGAAAATCAAACTGTACATAAGAGAAATCTGCTGTTTCATGTACAATCCTCTTTTTCTGTTCTATGTATATGGAAATGCGCATTTTTATTTGGTGCTTATTGAGTTCATAGTAAAAATAATTTTTAAAAACAATTTAAAGGAAAATAACACTATAAGACACCAGAACTCAAATCAATGCATTGACTAATCTTGACTCCAGAGGACTGATGATGAAACACACCTTTCTCCTCTCCACAGAGGGGAGGTGGACTCCAAGTGCGGAATGAGGCATGAGATGTCGGCACAGTCAATATGTCAGTTTGTTTTGCTCAACAGTATTTCTTTTCTTTCCTTTTTATGAGGGAAGATTCTATTGTGAAGGGAAAGGTATTGGGAAGTGACAGCAATGTAAAAAAAATTAAAAGCACCAATTAAAAGGAAACAGATGTGCTTCTGGAAAACTATGTGCAAATTGGGTCTTTGTGAACAAAATCTTATCTCGGCTGGATAGTTTTTCATTTTAAGTAATCTGTTGATAAAGCAAATTAGCCATCTCATATTTCTCCAATCTGGGAATCTAGAGAACATGTATGTCCTATTTTATTAGGTACTGATTCCCATGATTCCCATGGTGCTTTGTGGCATTTCTCTACTTCTCATCTTGCAAAAAGGCAGGGGTGGTCCATGTTCCATAACTGTCCACTGCAGTTTGGGATATGGCCAATGCCATTATGCAGCCAAGGTGTGTATGCTGTGCGTATGCTTATTCCACAGATGTCATGGGGGTCATGGAGTGTCTGTAGTCCAGTTCCCTCATTTACAGGGGATGTAACCGACACCCAAACAGAGGAAAGGAGTGACTTGTCCAATTCACATAGCCCATAAGTGGCAGCACTGGGATCTGAACAGGTCATAGGATTGGAGACTCGGAGTCAAAAGGAAACCTTAAGGGCAAGGATATGTTGGAGGCAGCTTGAACAGGCACTCAATCAGATTGTTCCATTTTCTGCATGAGTATTTATACCTGGACAACCAGCAAATGCCACAAATTGGGGTTTGATGTATTATTCGGATGAGTGTCTAGGCTTCAGGCAGCAATGGAGGAAATGTTAACAATGCAGATTGAACCTAAAAGTGGGCCCTGAGTGCATCTTTGTTTTTTTGAGATCCAGGTGTTAAACATTTGCCAGCACATAGAAGCTGAGGCTCCATCTAGCCTTATGCCCTTCTTTTACAGAGAATGAAAGAGTACCAGGGTAGGCAAGTGACTTGCCCAAGGTCTTCTGACTAAGTCTAGTGTTCTTTCAACTAGACTCCACTGTCAGTCTATAGATCTCCATTTCAGAGAGCGGGAGGGTTCAGACTATGATTTCATCTGTGTGTGGGAAATGATGGAATGGAAATTCCCTCCACTGATACAGTGATACAACTTGTCTATACCATATTCTTGGAGAGTATTCTGAGAGGTTGACTTGCCCAGGGTCACACAACCAGTAGGTGTCAGGGAAATAACCTGAATTCAGGTCTTCCTGAGTCCACAATCAAAACTATGCACGATCAAAATCTGACCTCAGACATTTCCCAGCTGTGTGACCCTGGGCAAGTCACTTCACCCCCATTGCCTAGCCCTTACCGCTCTTCTGCCTTGGAACCAATGCACAGTGCCTAGCCCTTACCACTGATCTGCCTTAGAACCAATGCACAGTGCCTAGCCCTTACCACTGATCTGCCTTAGAACCAATGCACAGTGCCTAGCCCTTACCACTGATCTGCCTTAGAACCAATGCACAGTGCCTAGCCCTTACCACTGATCTGCCTTAGAACCAATGCACAGTATTGATTCCAAGACGGAAGGTGAGGGTTTTTTAAAAAAATAAAAGGAAGGGATCTTTGTCAAAGGGAGGAGCAAAGGGTAGTTATTAGGAAGTGAATTCGATGTAAAATAAAATTGATAAGACATGGATTTAATCTTTAATCGAGAAAATGGCTAACTGATATAGAAAAACACATTGTTATTATGGTTGTTATTAGTTCCTTCCTTAGTTCCGATTAGAAAGAAAGTCAATGCCAATGTCAGAAGTTGCTAGGGAATAGTCAATAGCTAACCTCCCATCTGCCACCACACTCTACCTATGGCTGAGGCCCAGACAGGAGGTGAGGACGTGCGTGATTTTCAACCAGCCATCATCATGATAAACAGCAGTGGGAAAAATGATCCTTCTGAATTGAGATTCAGCCCTTAGCTCCTCACACACACAGAAAATAGCGCTGGCTTCCAAATGATCCGTAAAACTCACCATCTTCTCAGGGGTGATGGAGAAAAGGGAAGGGCCAAGAGGGACTAAAGATGGGTGTGAGGACGAATGTTGGAGGGGGGAGGGCATCAAGCTGTACAGTCTATCAAAACCATCTTCCTAAAGTGTCCCTGAAACATGCCCAGAATAAGCGCCACTCTATTTGTACCATTAAGTCATGTGGAGAAAATGAACACCAGTTCAGGCTTACTGGATGATTATTAATGGGTCAGATGCTTATCCTTGGAGAGACCCTGCAATAAAACTACCAAATAAAAAGAAAGACCAATATAGTAGGAGCCGGGAAATCATTTTATCTTCCAAATGGATATTCCAAAGGCATAACATTGCCTTAGGAAGGCAAAGAGGGAATTATTTGGACTTTTGAAAATCTAAAGACCTGCTTCTTCCTTTGGAAACAGCTTTCAAAATTTATTAGCTAGTCCCCAAAGAAATGTATGCAAAATATAGGTATCGCAAGAGAGCTCAAACGGATGGGCCTAACAGGCATGCTGGGGGGGGGGGGGGGAGGAAGAGTCTGTCAGAGAATCATAATTTCCACACAAATGAAAGAGCAGTCCTATAAAATTGAAAATGTAATTTAGCAATTTAACAAGGACGGGATAATCTTTTGAGAAAACTAATAGCTTTTCCTGGCCATAGTCTAACTTACCTACCTTGCAGAGGGAAACACTGTGCCAAATAGTCTGCCTTGCCTCCAAGCTTAATAAAAAATTAAATTATAAATTAGTCTTTCTCTCTCACCTTATTATTCCCATTACCAATTCTCTATTTTGCAAAAGTACACGAAATCAGTGTGTCCGCCTCTAACACTACTGTATTATTCATAATAATGAAAAGTAATATTTAGAATGTTATCATACTAGAAAGAAATGGATTGTACATTTTCACAAAAGGCTTTGCGAAGTAACAGATCAAAAGGAAAGGCAGCCGTTTTATTAAAATGGAAAAGCTTTGTCATTCCTTACAGATTATACCGGAAATCTATCATGAATGTATACCAAATTTGAAATGAAACACAAAATTAAATGTGCTAACCTTCCCTAGCTCCCCTAAAACACACACACACACACACACACACACACCAACAACAACAACAACCTCAACTGATTAGAGATCAAAATAAGGACTACCATGAAATTATCTTGCTGAAGTTTAACTGGAGAAACTCTTAAAGATCAAAATTTTGCAAAATTTCCACCCATCTACACTTCTCACTTTTTCTATCTCCATCTCTCCAGTTTCTAATTGTTTCCATTCTCAGTCCTCACTTGGTGAGGTGCTGTCAAGCAGGGGTTCCGCACTTTCGTTTGTTTCTATTAAGAGGGAAATTGAGAAAATTCTTGATTTTCTATAGAGGTCAAAGTGAGAGCCTATGGCACAAGTTAGGTCCCCAGGGAGGTGCTCCAGGATAGCAATTCAGGTGTTCCCCAAACGTCCCTGCTGCCCTGGTCAACCTCAGAAAACCTCCACTGTCTATGGCTTTATTCTAAGAAATGCTCTTTCTGGTCCTAGTGCTAGATCAGGTTTGCCCTGGTAAGTCTATAAGATCCCCTTCCACAGAAACCAAGTTACAAAATGTACTCGAGCCCTTGTTTGGTCATGGTCAGGGTATAAGCCTGGTGACAGACTGGATGTCTGTTCTCCCAAAACCATAGGCTCAGAGATTTGGAGGTACAACAGACTTCAGAGGTCATCTAGTCCAACCCTCTCATTTTGGAACAGGGGAAACTGAGGCCCAAAGAGGTGAAGAGACTGGCCCAAGGTCACACAAATAGAAAGGCGCAGAACCAGAATTTGAATCTAGACTCTCCAATGCCAAATTCAGTACCCTTTCCATGACAGTAAAACAGTTAAATCTAGTACATTAAGAAGGTAGAGAGGATCAGGAGGATGGGTGATCAGGACATGGAAAGGCCTTGGAATCAGTTCATAAGGATTGTTTGAAGAACCTGGAAATATTTCACTGCGGGAGGAGAGAGAAACAATAAAAAATAAAACTGGAAGCCATTCTACGACAGCTCGACTCAAGGATCCCTTTCTACATGAATTTTAGCCTCATTCCCCCGGCTGCCAGTGACCTATCCCCATCTCAAACTGCTTTGAATTTAGTTTGTTTCTATCTTGCACGTATTCATATACCTCCCACCTAGATTATATGCTCCTTGAGGGTAAGGACTATTTCTTTTTCTCTTTGCATACTCAAGGCCCCACTGCCAAAAAGACTAAGAACTTGAGATTTTTTCCCATTCCTAGTAACCCTTATAAAACCCTCAACTATCTCAAAAGAGAAATGATGTGCCAGAGCTATCAACGTTCTAGCACTTTGCCTAAGACAGAAAAGTTAGAAGACAAACAAGATACTGGTAACCGTTCCACATCCGCGGGTTAGGGGCATGGTGTGGCACCCCTCGATCTGGAAAATCTGTGTAAAGTGTTTTGGCCCTCCCTTCATGCCAGAGAAGAAGTCAGAATTCTCTCGTTTTCTCTTCCGAGGTGTTTTAGTACCTTAAATGCATTTATGAGTCACTGAACTCTTTAAGATATGGCTACAGTTCTGGCCTTTGTGTATCATCTGCTAGTTCTCATGTTCTTTTCACAAACTTTAACTTTTTACTTATTTTAACTTTAAAAAAGAAACGACATATTTATGGTATTAAAAGATAAAATATATTGCTGTTAGATAATAGTATACATGTATTTCTGAGTTTCTAAACTCTTCCTGTGTTGTCTGCTGGTCTTCAAGTGTGGTCTGTGGCTTCTGTAAAACTCCCCCAGAATTCCCATTTGATTTCTTATGCTGACTCACGACATATCGAAACCATAATGGGGAAGGTGGAAGGGCTAACTGTAATTAGTGGAGTAATAGCAGAGAACACTCAAACTTCAGGTAGTCACTCAATGCTCCTTGCCCATAAGCCTCTATGCTCTGGAAGGCAGTAGCAGCTATTCCAAGGGCTTGTGCTTTGTGACCCACTTGGGAATTTCCTTCCTTCTTCAGCCTCTGTTTTACAAAGCTCAGTATCCTATTGTAAGAAATAGTGGACCTCACCTCAGACACTTCCCAGCTGTGTGACCCTGGACAAGTCACTTGACCGGCATTGCCTAGCCCTTACCATTCTTCTGCCTTGGAACCAATACACGGTATTGACTCCAAGACGGAAGGTGAGGGTTTTAATTAAAAAAAAGAAAGAAATAGTGGACCTCAAGGGAATTCAAGGTGAGGATTCTGTCAAGGTCAACCCTGACGTTGGGGAACCCCAAGGCTTCAGAGGCTCTGCTGGAAACATCTGGTTCCCAATCCTCCAAAAAGTGGGAGACAAGCTCAGGTCAGCTAGGGAATGAAAGACTGGAGGGAACTGGAACAGAGGGATGGCAAGTAAGGCTGAAGGAAAACAGATTCAAATTCTAAATTCTAGGGGAAGCTAGGGAGCACAGTGGATAGAATGCCAGGTCTAGAGTCTAAAGGACCTGGGTTCAAATATGACCTGAGAAACTTTCTAGCCATGTGACCCCAGGCAAATTACTTATCCCCAACTGACAAAACCAATCTTCTGTCTTAGAACTGATACCAAGAAAGAAAGGAAACTTGTTAAAAAAAGAATCTCTTTCTAGTTAATCCTTTGCCCCAAGAAACTACTTGGGGCAGGGACCAAGGCTGTCAAAAAGTCAGTTCCCTAGTGTGTAAGGAAGCTAATAAAGCTTTGAGGTCCAGTCCTTGGAGTAAACCTACCATCAAAGAGAGAGAAGTCAGAAATTGAGCAAAGGAATAGAAGGGGGAAAAGGCTAAAGTCAATAAAGATCTCAAGTGAAAGAAAATTCAGTTAAAAACCTAGAGCACAAGCAGATAAATAAACAGAGAAGATACTAAAATTGGAAGGGAAGATGGCTACCAAGAGATTACAAACCTCTCTAAATAAATATTGCAAAACAGAGGAAATTGAAGTAACACCTAATGAAACACAGAACACTGTGGGGTCCCGAGAGAGCGTGGAACCATGGCAGGATATTCCAAAATATTTCAAGGGATAAATTAGGCTCCATGGGAGAAGACTAAGAGGTATGGGCCAAACCACTTTCCCTCCTGCACCAGCCCCTAATTCTATGTATCCTTTCCTAACCCACTCATGGCAGCCTCTGATAAACTGCTATCCTAGACAATGGGTTCACAAAAAAAAACAACTCTTTGACAGTGGAGATGGGCTCACTTATAGCATTTCCTTATTCTCTTGGGTGAAGATCAGTCAGCCAGTCTATCAACAAGCATTTATTAAGCATCTCCTATTTTCCAGGGACAAATATATAGAACAATAGATAGTGTCAGCCCTGGAGTCAAGAAGACTGATCTTCCTGAGTTCAATTCTGGCCTCAGTCACTTATTAGCTATGTGACCCTAGGCAAGTCACTTAACCCCATTTGCCTCAGTTTCCTAATCTAGAAAAGGAAATGGCAAACTACTCCAGTATCTTTGCCAAAAAAATCTCAAATGGGTTCACCAAAAATCAGACAGGACTGGAAAAACTACTGAATACTACCACCACTATTTTTGAGGCCCTGCGCTAGGCTATGGGAATACAAAGAAAGGTCTCTGCCCTCAAGAAGTTCACAGTCTAATGGGGAAAACAACATGCAGACAACTATGTACAAATAAGATATACACAGGATAAATGAGAGATAATCAACAAAAGGAACCCACTTGAATGAAGGTAGATCTGAAAAGGCTTTCTATAGGACTGTGTTGGTGAACCTATGGCATACATGCCTGAGTGTGCTGGAGGGGGCTGCTCCCTTCCCACTTTCCACACACATCTGAGGACATTTCTCACATGACCCACCCCTCTGCCCAGAAGCTCAATGGGAACATTTCCCACCTCCCCTATCTGGGGTGAGGTGGGGGAGGGGGAGAGGTAAGAGGGTGGGCAGCAGCTCACATGCAGTGTCAGGGTTACAGTTTGTGTACTTGGTCTCTAAAATGTTCACCATCACTGCTATAGAAAGTAGCATTTTAACTGAAATTTGAAAGGATCCAGGAAAGTTAAGAGAGAGAGAGCATTCCAGGACTGGGAAACAGCCTGAAAATGCAGTCAGGAGATGGAGTGTCATGTTCAAGGAATATCAGGAATGCCAGTGTCACTGGATAAAAGAATACATGTTGGTGAGTAGAGGAATAAGGTGCAAGAAGCCTGGAACGTTGGAGAGGAGTCAGGTTATGAAGGGCTTTGAATGTCAGGCAAGATTTTTTATTTGATCCAGGAGATAATAAGAAGCCACTGGAGTTGCTTGAATAAAGAGGAGATATGGGCCCTGCGCTTAAGGCAAATCAGTTTGACAGCTGACTCAAGGATGAACTAGAGAAGGAAGAGACTTTTGGCAGGAGATGAACCATCAGGCTATTTCAATAGACCAGGGATACACTGAGGAGGACCAGGGTGGGAGCAGTGACAGAGGAGACAATGGAATGTATATATGCAAGAGATGTTAGGAAGAAAAAATTTGACAGACCATAGCAACATACTGGATATGAGAAATGAAAGAAAAAGAGTGAAGAGAAGAGGATGGCACCTAGGGTACAATATTGGGTGACTGGAAAAATAGTGGTGCCTCAAAACATGGATAAGTAAATCCTCAAAGAAAAAACATAGCTGGCCCCCATCAATTAGAATTCCCAGAAGAAATGATACAACAGTTTATTAAAATGAGTTTAAATGGAGTGCAGTTAGATGGCTCAGTGGATTGAGAGCCAGGCCTAGAGACAGGAGGTCCTGGGTTCATATCTAGACTCGGGCACCCCCTAGCTGGATGACCCTGGGCAAGTCCTTTAATCCCCATTGTCTAGCTCTAACCTCTCTTCTGCCTTGGAACCAATACATAGTATTGATTGTATGAGTTCTTTTAAAATGAGCTTAAATGATAGATTAAATAGAGTATTACAGAAAAGAATTTGAAAAGAAATGAGAGCTATGGAAGAGAAAATTGGAGAATTAACAGTTTGTAATAATAAACACAAAGCTTTATCCAAATAAGAGACTCCTTAAAACTTAGAATGGACCAAACAGAAGTTAATGATTCTGTGAGACAAGAAGAACTATGAAAACAAAATAAAGGATTTAAAAACAGAAGAAAATGTAAGATTTCTCAAAACACAACTGATCTGGAAAACAGATTAAGCAGAGATAATTTAAGGATTACTCTCTCTAAAAACTAGGGCCTACAAAAGAGCATAAGTATAATGTTTCAAGGTATCATGAAGGAAAACGACCCAGATTTCTCGTGACCAGAAGGCAAAGTGAAAATAAGTTAATCCACTGGTTACTTCCTGCAAGAAACATCAAAATGAATACTTCTACAGAGTCAAAATCCAAAGTTTATAAGTCAAAGGGAAAAAAATAGTTCAAGCTGCCAGGAAAAATTTGTCTTTAAGTACTGAGGAACCACAGTCAAGATTATAGCTACTATTATGAAGGAGTGGAGATTATATTTATATATAGATATAAAGATATTTAAACCCATAACTTCTGTAATGGTTCCAAGGCAGAAAAGTGGTAAGGGCCAAGCAATTGGGATTAAGTGACTTGCTCAGGGTCACAGAACTAATGTGGTATTAAGTACAGAGGCAAAAAACCTGATTGACTTAGGTGGATGTCCTGTGAGCAGGTCTTTTTTTCCAGAAAGTTCACATTTTATTTTATTCAGAAAGTTCAAATTTGTACACGAGTGGCCCCAGTTAATTACTGTATCTGAGGTCTCAGAACAAACAAGGCTGTTCAGTGTCCCAGTCATTGCTGATGGTGGCATCTGGGACAAAAGCCACATTGCCAAAGCCTCAGAAAAGTACTTCTTTCTTGATGGAATATGGTTTAAAGAAGTACCAGGGAATAGGCTCAGTGGAAGCCGACGGCAAGAGGCTAGGTATCTGTAACAGCTACTTCTTCAGTGAAGCAAATCAAAATCAAAATGGCTGAAGGTGCATCTGGGGCTGTAAAGAACAATGAGTCAGTCCAAGAAAGGTATTCCCTCCTCAGCTGCTAGCCTCTGGCACTCCTGCCCAGATATTAGGGCCAAGGGTTTGATGGAAGTCAAATGTACGATGTAGTCAGGGGAACTGCAACTTGCAAAAGGAGCACCTCCTACACAGGTGAAAAGGAATTTCAAGGGACTCCAGTCATTTAAAAAAAGGCCCTTCTGACCCAGTGCAACCCAGTGAAATTGTGCATCAGATATGGGAGGGGGGTGGGAGGAGGAGAGGGAAGGAACATGAGTCTTGTAACCATGGGAAATTATCCTAAATCATCTAATTAAATAGAATTTTAAAAAAAGAAAGAAAAGAAAAAATCAATAATACTCAACAAATACATAAAAAATCTGAGACTATATTCAATATTCTTTCCCATGATCCCCTACCACTGCATATAAGTAGGACAGGGAGGTATCTACTCATATCTTTTCTTTGGGGTCAACTACATACAATTTTATGGTTTTATCTTTCAATTGCCTTTTTATTTACTATTTAAAGTCTTCTTCCTTCATTTTGCATCAGTTCACATAATGCTTTTATGCTTCTCTGTAGTCATTTTTACAGCATAGTAATATTCTATTACATTCATGTTCCACAATTTAATCATTTTTCCAATCAATGGGTGTCTATTAACCTTGTTTCCTCTTATTTACCTTTGCACAAAGCACTACAATACTGATTTTGGTGTGTATGGAACCAATTTTTTAAATTGCCTACCTTGGAAAGTCTAGCAATCGAATTTCTGGGTCAAAGTATCATCAATAATTTATTTGTTCTCTTTGTATAATTACAAATTATTTTCCAGTATGGTTAGACCAATTCACAGCTCTACCACTAATACATTAGTGCTCTTCTTCCAAGAACCCTTCCAATAACAATTATTCCCAAGTCCTATCACCCTTTCTCATTTGCTGGATATGAGAAGAAACTATAGGTTTGTTTTTGTTTGAATTTCTCGTGTTAATTATTTGGGGCATTCTTTCACATGGTTGTTAAATTTGCAATTCTTCTTTGGGAAATTGTTAATATTGTTGGACTACTTACATGTTTGAGGAATGGCTTCTAGTCCTATTTATGTCTTTAGTTTCTATACATCACCTTTATCAGAGATGTTTGGTATAAAAATGTTACCCCGTTGATCTTTCTTATCACAGCTATATTAATTTTCTATAGGCAAAACATTTCCAATGTAACACAATTCACATTATTTTATCTTTTGCAATCAACTCTATCCTTTGATTAAGATTTCACTTCCTAATCATAGCTCTGAAAAATCAGTGGTCAATATATTTCTCTTCCATTGTTTTTATTGGCATGAATGCTAATATTATGATTATGTGGTCTTTTTAACTTGTAATACATGGTATAAGATGCTGGCTTAAATCTAATTTCTGCCAGATTGTTGTGAAAATCTTCCAGCATTTCTTATTAAATAGGGAGTTCTTTCCAAGGTAATCTGTATTTTGAAATATTTCATACTGATTTAATAAATTGGATTATTTCTGAAAAAAAGGCCCTTCTGAGAAATTGGCCTCTTTATTTCTACTGCCCTTCATCCCTTCCCTTTGAGGGGGTTTTAAATAAAAAGACGGAGATAGATATAGATACATACACATATTTGTATAGATTGAGATAGGCAGCCACATTATGCAGTGCATAGAGTACTGGGCCTGGAGTCAAGAAGACTTTTCTACCTGAGTTCAAATCTGGCCTCAGACACTTACTAGTTGTGTGACCCTGGGCAAGTCATTTCACCCTGTTTGCTTGCCTCCATTTCCTTCTCTGTTAAATGAGCTGGAGAATGAAATAGCAAAGCACTCTAGTATCTTTGCCAAGAAAACCCCAAATGGGGTCACCAAGAGTCAGATATGACTGAAAAATGGTTGAACAACATTTTTATTGAGAGAGATGAGATCAGAATCATCAGAGGGGAAATTACAAGGAAACAAAATGTTATAATGTATAGCCTGTGGAACAGAAAATAGTTATCAGAAAGAAAAATTTGAATTCAAGGTACTTAATCCCTCCAAAGTAACAAGATAAACAATGGATTGAGACTATAAAAGTATACTTGAAGTAAGGGACAATCTAGAAAAAGAGAAGCAAAAAGCAGTAACATAAAGAAAAACACACAATACTCAAGCAAAACAAGTTGATGTAAGATTTAAATGAACTGATGCAAAGTGAAGAAAGCAGAATGAGGAGAACACTGCATACACTAACAGCAATATGGTACAATGACCAACTGCAAAGGACTGAACTATTCTCAGCAAAGCAGGTCAAGATAACCCCAAGGAACTTGTAATTTTTTAAAATGTCATCCACAAATTATGTGTTGGCAACGGGAAGGGAGGGGGGAACAGAATATCATTTTTGTAACCAAGGAATAATGTTTGAAATTAACCAAATAAAATTAAAAATAAATAAAATAAAAATAAAATAAAATGCCATCCACAGCCAGAGAAGGACTTGCTGGAGTCTGAGCGCAGATCAAAGCACGCCATCCTTCACTTTATTTCTTTGCTGAGTTTTTGACTGTTTACGTGATATGTGTCTCCAATCATGACATGGAGAATATATATGAAAGCACTGATAAAACCTATGGTCTCAGTCAGGGGGAGAGGGAAGGAGGGAGAGAATATGAATCAGGAAATGTCAGAAAACAATTGCCAAAAAGTATTTCTAGGGGCAGCTGGGTGGCTCAGTGCATTGAGAGCCAGGCCCAGAGATGGGAGGTCCTGGCTTCCCAATCTAGCCTTGGACACCTCCTAGCTGTGTGACCCTGAGCAAGTCCCTTAACCCCATTGCCTAGCCCTTACCACTCTTCTGCCTTGGAACCAATACCCAGTATTGATTCTAAGATGGAAGGGGGGTTTTTATAAAAAGTCTTTCTACATATAATTGAAAAAATAAATTTAATATAAAATAATAATTTTTAAAATAAAATTGTTCTTGAAGATAGGATGGAGAGAAACAACTTGGGGATCATCAGCCTCCCAGAAGCACAGGAGAAGACATAAAACCTGAACACCAGAACACAAGAAATAAACATGAGAAAACTGCCTCAAACTTCTAAATATGGAAGACAAACGCAGAGATCGAAATAATTCACAGATAGCCCCTAGAGAGGGGGGGAAACTCTATGCTTCAAACAGTGGAACAAATAATGGCTAAATTCAATAATTCCAATGACAACAAATTCTGCAGGCGAGCCAAAGAAAGACCTTCGAGTCAAAAGGAAAGAAAATTTGAATAACACTAAACTATTCTATATTCATCAGAAACCAGAGAATGGGATAATGTATTCCAAAAAGAAAAAGAGCTCAACGTGCAACCCAAAATGACAGATCTAGCAAACCTGAGCCTAAGCATCAATGAAAAAAGATATGCATTCACCAAGAAAGAAGCATGAGCATCAGTAGTACTCCTGTAAAAAGGAAAAAAAGGGGTGTGAACAGATTATTTGACTTTCAGATACTTCCAGACAACGGAAAGACAGGAGAGGTAAATGAATGCAATTCTCCGGGAAAGAATAAATAATGAGATAAATATCTAATTTCTAGAGACTATTAAAAGAAAATGATTAGAAACAAAGATATCTATGGGGTCAAAAAAAAGAAACAAGAAAGGAACCATTAGATAATTCTTTTCTAAAAGGATACAAGGAAGAGAAATGATGAACTAACTGACTACAGATTAAAGCCCTTCTTTATTTTCCTTTCTTTTTCCCTTGCAAAATGGCTAATGTGGAAATGTTTTGCATGACTTCATATGTACAACTGGTATCATATTTCTTGCCTTCTCATTGGGTAGAGGAAGGGAAAGAATTTGAAAATGAAAATCTTTAAAGTTATTTTATTTTTGTAAATGAAATTTATCTTTACCAATTTCATGTAATAACAATCTTCCACATAGGTTTTCTGAAATTATAAGATCCAAATTGTCTCTCTGCCTTCTTTTCTTCCCCCCGCTTTGAGATGGTATAAGCAATCTGATCTGGGTTATACATGTATTATCATGCAAAATATAATTCCATATTGTTCATTGTAAAAGAATATTTATATAAAACCAAAACCCCCAAATAAAACCATAATTAAACTCATGTGAAAGAGAGTATGCTTTGATCTACCCTTGTCTCCCACAGTTCTTTGTCTGGATGTGGATAGCATCTTTCTCATAAGTCCCTCAGAATCGTCCTGGATCACGGTATTGCTGAGAGCAGCAAAGTCTGTCACAGTTGATCATCCCACATTATTTCAGTTAGTGTGTATAACATTCTCCTGGTTCTGCTCACTCTGCATCAGTTCATGTAGGCCTCTCTAGTAATTTCTGAAATCCTCCTGCTCATCATTCCTTACAGCACAATAGTATTCCATCACCATCAGATACCACAACTTGTTCAGCCATTGAGGGACATTCCCTCGATTTCCAATTCTTTGCCACCACAAAAAGAGCAGCTATAAATATTTTGTACAAGTACATCTTTTCCCCATTTTTTGAATCTCTCTAGGATACAGACCTAGTGGTGATATTACTAGATCAAAGGGTAGGCACTATTTTAAAGCCCTTGGGGCATAATTCCAAATTGCCCTCCAGAATGGTTGGATCAATTCACAATTCCACCAACAATGCATTAGTGTCCCGATTTTGCCACATCCCCTCCAACATTTATCATTTTCCTTTACTGTCATATTGGCCAATCTGCTAGACTTGAGGTGGTACCTCAGAGATGCTTTAATTTGTATTTCTCTAATTATGAGGGATTTAGAACATTTTTTCATATGATTATTGATAGCTTTGATTTCTTCATCTGAAAACTGTTTGTTCAAATCCTTTGACCGTTTGTCACTTGGAGAATGGCTAGAATTCTTATAAATTTGACTTAGTCCTTTATATATTTGAAAAATGAGACCTTCATCAGATAAATCTGTTATAAAATTTTTCTCAGTTTGCTGTTTCCCTTCTAATCTTGGTTACATCAGTTTTGTTTGTGCAGACCTTTTTTATAAACCCTTACCTTATGTCTTAGAATCAATTCCAAGGCAGAAGAGTGGTAAGGGCTAGGCAATGGGGGTCAAGTGACTTGCCCAGGGTCACACAGCTGGGAAGTGTCTGAGGCCAGATTTGAACCTAGGACCTCCTGTCTCTAGGCCTGGCTCTCGATCCACTGAGCTACCCAGCTGCCCCCTGTGAAAACCCTTTTTAATTTAATATAGTCAAAATTATTCATTTTACATCTTGTAATCTTGTCCTCTGTCTTGTTACATCTTGTTCTCTGTCTCTTGTTTGGTCATAAATTCTTCCCTTCTCCATAGATCTGACATGTAAACTCTTCTATGTTCCCCTAATTTATTGATACTATCACCCTTTATGTCTAAATCTTATATCCGTTTTGACCTTAACTTGATATAGGGAGTGAGATATTGGTCTATACCTAGTTTCTGCCATATTGTTTTCCAGTATAAGAAAAATTTTAAGGTCACAAGAGATAAAGTTGAAAGTGTAGCTTAAGGAAATAAGAAGAATGACAGTGCATGCTTGAAAAAACATGGACTAAACTCTGCAACAAACTAGAACCTAGTCTCTACAAATGAACCAAAGTTTTAAGGGGAACTAAATTGCAGAATAGAAAGGTTCAAAAAAGGGGCAGGGAGGGGGCAGCTGGGTAGCTCAGTGGATGGAGAGCCAGACCTAGAGATGGGAGGTCCTAGGTTAAAATCTGGCCTCAGACACTTCCCAGCTGTGTGACCCTGGGCAAGTCACTTGACCCCCATTGCCTAGCCCTTACCACTCTTCTGCCTTGGAATAATATACAATATTGATTCTAAGACAGAAGATGAGAATATTTTTAAAAAGGAAAGAAGGGGCAGCTGGGTGACTCAGTGGATGGAGAGCCAGACCTAGAGATGGGAGGTCCTAGGTTCAAATCTGGCCTCAGACACTTCCCAGCTGTGTGACCCTGGGCAAATCACTTGACCCCCATTGCCTAGCCCTTACCACTCTTCTGCCTTGGAGCCAATACACAGTATTGACTCCAAGACGGAAGGTAAGGGTTTTAAAAAAAAGGGGGGAGGCAGGGGGCAAGCTAAGTGGTTCAGTGTATTGAGAGTCACACCTAGAGACAGAAGTCCTGGGTTCAAATCTGACCTCAGGTACTTCCTAGCTGTGTGATCCTGGGCAAGTTACTTTACTCCCAATACCCACAGTATTGATTCTAAGATATAGAGTAAGGGTTAAAAAAAAGATGGAGGCTACTAGGTAACACAATGGATAGAGCACCAGGCCTACAGTCAGGATGACCTAGGTTCAAATGTGGTTTCAGACACTTCCTACATATGTGACTCTGGGCAAGTCACTTAACCCCCATTGCCCAGGGCAGCATTGGCAAAGTATTGGCATGTGTGCCAGGCTGGTACTTGGGGAGCTGCTCCATTCCCCCTCTTCCCAGCACCTAAGGACATTTTTGCATGCCCTGCCCCTCTGACCAGCCACCCAAAGTGAGTGCTTCCTCCCTCCATTGTCTGGGGTAATGGTGGGGGGCCTCATAGGCAGCCTGAAGTTGTACTTTGGGCACTCAATCTCAAAAATGTTCGCCAGTGCTGGCCTAGGTCTTGCCACAATTCCATCTTAGAATTGAAACAAAGACAGAAGGTAAAACTTTTTTAAAAAGAGTTTATAAATGAGAAAGGAAATAGAAAACAGAGTACACTGTGTGATATGCCCTAATCAAGGTTATAATAAACAAGAAAATAACTCCTGTAGTATCTCAGCCAAAGGGGCCACAGACAATGGGTGAGGTGGCCAAGAGACAGATTAAAACAGGAAGGAGGAAAGGAAGAACTCACTCAGTGGTGAGAAGGGGGGGGGGTCCACTGAATAGCCCTTCTCTGGGAGAGAGATATTTTCTGTTATGAAAATAAGGACCTTAAAATAGATCTGGTCTGCAAGGAGCTAGTGTACAGGGAGAACACTTACATTGAGAGGGTGTTGTGCCTCAGAATCTGTGATAACATCCTGCCTCAAAAGAAGGGAAATTAGAGCTACGGGGGGGCAACTGGCATCCAGAAGAGTTGGAGGTCATGGACTCCGAGAGGAGATTACATGGAAAACCGGAAAGAAAATTATCATGGGAAGGGA
Organism: Monodelphis domestica; assembly: GCF_027887165.1. Classification (NCBI taxonomy): domain Eukaryota; kingdom Metazoa; phylum Chordata; class Mammalia; order Didelphimorphia; family Didelphidae; genus Monodelphis; species Monodelphis domestica. The sequence continues at coordinate 49,313,332 of NC_077235.1, read as the reverse complement.
AGAGTCTCGAATTGGACCACCCAAATTGGGATACAGAGAGATTTCTAACATGGGGCAATGCTTTTATCTCTACTACCTCCCACAGGAAGTGATACTTCTAAGAGAAAGGCACAATGGAAAAAATGGGAGAGGGGTCAAGATCTACAAGGCAATAACACAGAAATTTGTTAGAAGAGGGAATTCAAAGTTAGTGTTTTAAAAGCTTAAATTCCATGAGGGATAGCAACATGGAGGCTACTTCCCTAAGGTCGCACATCTAATAAACAGAAGAGATGGGCTATAAACCCAATTCCTCTGGCTCAGAAACTGGGAAAAGTTAGACAAAGCCAGGGTTTTTTCTATTGTACCACTATGTCTCTCAGTCAAACCACTTCACCTAAGAGCTGGACTGAATCCGTCTAGGACCAGGGGACCCATGAAGTACGAAAGTATCCCTAAATGGAACAAGGACCAAAAGTCAATTCTACTGACTTGCTGTGCTTCCTTTCCAATGAACGGTCAGCCCTTTCTGATAAAAGCAAAGCTTACTCTAATTTCTAGTCTCAAAGGAAAGGCTAGTGTACAAGTATGTCAAAGACACACGTTAAGAAAAACATGAATGGAACAAGAGTAGGCAGCACCGCAGATAGAGCACCAGGCCTGGAGTCAGGAGGAAATGGGTTCAAATCTGGTCTCTGACACTTCCTAGCTGTGTGACCCTGGGAGGGTCATTTGCCCCCCATTGCTTTGCCCTTACTGAGTTTCTGTCTTAAAGTTGATACTAAGACAGATTAAAATTAATACTTAAAGAAAGACAAGCCCTGGTTCTATATATGTGAGTCCCCAGTTTCCTTCATCCTCATTCTATTGTCCTATGTTTACGAAGTCTTTTCTTTCTTCTCCCCAGTTATTATCATGGAGCATCTACATGTTTGAATCTTCAGAAAGGGAAACTCTCAGTCCAGAGCCAACTAGGCTCTAGGTATCTGACTGGGACCAGCGAAGGCTCAAAGTTGGCCTTAGCAGACATATCACCATCACTTCCAAGGGTGATGGTTACCTACATACAGCCTGTTTGTGGAAGCAATAATACTGGGAAAAGGAATTCGTTAACCTCTGAGGTCCTTTGCCACATGTACGGATTTCCTCCGGCCTGTGAAGGAAGCTTCTCAGAAATTCTGGGGCTTCTTAGTGCATGGAGAGGTCATGAGAGACGCAGCTGCAGACGGAATCTTTGAACATGCAAAAAGAAGAGTTTGAAAAAGGAATAACTTGACATTTGATTTGAGAAGAGTAGTAGAATGTCAACATCTGCCACGAAAATATAGAATGATTAAGGGCCTTTTAGTTTTTAAAATATACAGCCCTGTTTGGGGTTGCGTGTGGTTTTTTTTAACTCTATGCAATAAGTATTTTCTTTCAATAAGTCTGCATTAAGTGATCTCATTAACACTGCTGAATATTTTATCAGCTCTCAGAAACTTTATTCAGAATAGCCACATTCAGGCCAAACCATGGTCCATTCAGGATGTGATTCTGACAGGGTCAAGAAGGAAACTTCTGGGCCAGGGTCACCATGGGAGTTGGGCCAGGCCATCCTCCCTCACCATGACCCCTGAAAGGTTAGGGGCCTATCCTACTGACACATTCACTTCCCTTCATAAACTCTGAGCTAGTGCAGCCTCTCCCCACCCCCTTTTTGCCACTCAGTCGCTGTCACTGCAGAAGCCGGAAAGGGGCCCCTAAAAGCCTGAGGGTCATTTTTAAATGTATTCTGAACTTAACAAATGCCAAATAAAATGAACACATCCATATGCATGTTACAAGGACAAAAAGAGAGGCTTGCCCATGAAAATACAAATCTCTGTAGAGTTCGATTTTCGTTTTAAGTATATGGTAATCAACATGTTACTTTCTCTTTTTTTAATTTAATTTAATTTATTTTTATGACATTTTAGGTTTTGAGCTATCACCCTCCCTCCCCACCCTGCTCTAGAGAAGGCTACCATTTGACAAAGATACAAATTGTGTGTGTGTGCGTGCTTGCGTGTGTGCATGTGTGTTACGTAAATTGGGATGGTGCAGAAAACTCTTCCATACATGCTTCTAGTTATCAGTTCTTTCCCTAGAGATACACATTCACAGTTATTCTTCAGACATGTGACTGTTAATGTGCTCAACATTCTCTTGGTTCTGCTCATTTCGCTCTTAATTATATCATGCAAATCTTTCCATGTTTCTCTAACACTGAGCTGCTCATCATTTCTTACAGCACAGTATATATCCCATCCCAATCATGTACTGCAGCTTGCTCAGCCATTCCCCAACTGATGGGCCTCTCCTCGGTCTTCACAAAGAGAGTCACTATAAATATTTTAGAACATAAAGGTTCTTTTCCTTGTACCCTGATCTCCTTGGAAAACAGACCTAACAGCGCTATTGCTGGGTCAAAGGGCATTCGCAGTTTTAGAATTCTTTGGGCATAATTCCAGCTTGCTCTCCAAAATGGGTGAATCAATTCATAGTTCCACCAACAGTGTATCAGCGTCCCAGTTTTTCCACATTCCCGCCACCATCTGTCATTTTCCCCTTCTATCATTTTAGCCAATCTGATCGGTATGAGATATCTCGGAGCTGTTTTAAATTGCATTTCTGTAATCAGTAATGATTTAGAGCATTTGTTCATCTGGCTATATATAACTTTAATTTCTTCCTCCAAAAACTGCCTATTCATATCCTTTGACCGTTTATCAATTGGGGAATTACTCATAGTCTTATACATTTGACAAAGTTCTCTATATATCTGAGATATGAGGCCTTTGTTGGAGAAACTGTCTATAACCCCCCCCCCCAATTTTCTGCTTTCCTTCCAATCTTGGCTACATTGGTTTTATTGGTACAAAACCTTTTAAATTTAATGTAATCAAAATTATTCCTTTTATATCTCCTGTTTATTCATAAATTCTCTTCCTATCCATAAGTCTGATAGGTAATATATTAAAATCAATGGATGAGAAAGAGGGAGGTAGTGGGAAAAGGGGGACAGGAGACGGAGAATGGAGTAAATGATCTCACATAAAAGAGGCATGAAAGAGCTTTTACAGTGGAGGGGAAGATGGGGGAGGTGAGGCAGGACTGTTTGATCCTTACTCTCCTCTGAATTGACTCAAAGACGAAAGAACATACACACTCAGTTGAGTATGGAAATCTATCTTACCCGTCAGGAAAGTAGGAGGGGAAGGGGCTAAAGGAAGTTGGGGGGAGACTAATAGAGGGGAGAAGATTTGGGGAGAAGGTAGTCGGAAGCAAAATGCTTCTGAGGATGGACAGGGTGAAAGGAGAGAGAAAATAGGATAATAATAGTAATAATAGGGTGGAGCGTGCACCTCTATAATCATAATGGTAAAAAAAAATGTACATCTCTGATAAATAGCAGCCTCAGGTTTCTCAAATATATAGAAAACTCAGTCAAATGTATGAGAGTGCAAATCATTCTTTAATTGATAAAATGGTCGTTTTCAGATGGAAAAAATGCTCAAAATCACTATTGATTAGAAAAATGCAAATTAAAGTAACTCCGAGGTACCATCCACACCTATCAGGCTGGCTTACATGACAGAAAGGGAAAATGACAAACGTTGAAGGCGACATGGGAAAATTGGGACACTGCCACACTGGAGAGCAATTTGGAATTACGTCCAAAGGGCTATACAATGGTACCTACCCTGTGGCCCACTACTAGGTGTGTACCTCAAAGAGATGAAAAAAAAGGGAAAGGGCCCATCTGTACAAAAATATTCACAGCAGCTCTTTAGTGGTGGCAAAGAACTGGAAACTGAGGGGATGCCATCAATTGGGGAATGGCTGAACAAGTTGTGGTAGATGATTATGGAGAAATACTATTGTGCTATAAGAAATGATGAGTAGGATGCCGTCAGAAATCCCTGGGGAAAACCCCCGTACGATTTCACTGGGTACCTCTCCAATTCAGATCCTTGCCTGCTCTACAGTTTAGAATATTTGCATTTCTTGGGGCACTGAGAAGTTAATTCCTTGAAGAAGGTCGATATGTATCAGAGAAGAAACAGGAACCCAGGACATGCTAACTGCCAGCTATTTCCATGGATACAAGCTGCCTCTCATTGTTGCTGGAACATTCTAGGTACTTTACTGCTCACAGAATTGAACTGAATTAAAAACTACAACTTTATTTTTTTTAAACCCTTACTAACTTCCCCCTTAGAATCAATACTACATATTGGTTCTAAAGCAGAAGAGTGGTAAGTGCCAGGAAGTAAAGGTTAAGTGACTTGCCCACGGTCACACAGTTGGGAAGTGTCTGAGGCCAAATTTGAACCCAGGACCTCCTGTCTCTAGGCCTGGCTCTCAATCCACTGAGCCACCCAGCTGCCCCCAAATCTACAGCTTTAAAACCCTCTTTAACCTATTTATATTTTCAACGTGCATTTGTCCAATCGACCTACTGAGCTATTTCATCTCATCAGCATGCCTGGAGTGTCTCCTTTTCTTAGGAGGCAGTTTGCTCATTTTTAAGCTTCTTGGTACCCCACTTCCCCCACCCCCCTGAATTCCAGTGTTCCAGGATTCGGTGAAGACAACCCTGTCCAATCTGAACACATTCTTATTCGTTTTGCACACTAACAGACTGTCCCCATCTTAGCCTTTGTCTTTCCAGCCCAAATCTTCCAATTCTTGTGGCCTCATAAATCTAGAAACATAAATCTAATAGAACCTCCTCATCTTACAGAGCAAAGGACTCAGACCGGGTAATCCAGAGAGCAAATGGAGGAAGCAGGGTTTTGAACCTATGACCTCTGAGTCCAAATCCAGTGCTCCCTTCACTACACGCTGCCTGCACCTGTTGCCCTTATCTATCCCTTTGGCTCGTGGGTTTTTTTGCCCTTCTCTAGACCATCTCACTCTGTTCCTTTTTTTCTGGCATGACAAAAACTAACCCCAGTCCCATCCAGCTGCAGGCACTCGGGGTCCTATGTAAGGGTGCAGTAGATGGGGCTTTGTTTCTAGGAGGCTTTCTGGATGGTGCTTGGCCATCTGTTCATCCCAGCTGCCGGGGGAGGGACTTGGACTCTTCCCGCTGAGCCGTCTCATCCAGGTTAATCATTTGGTCAAGGTACAAACCAGGGTCAAGAACATCCACTCCAAAACCCCCACTACATTTAGGGACTAAAGGGTGACGAGGCAGAGCACACTGGGAAAATCCCAAGGCAAGGATGCCAAACAAGGGGGTTCTAGTCAGGGCTTCACAACCCACTAGACTGGCCCCATGACCTCCATCCTGTTATACCTCTTTCTAAATGGGGATACCACCTGCACTTCCCTCACAACTCAGATATGACTTGCGGGTCATAAGAGACGCAAAAGCTCTTTGGAAAGTATCAGGCACTCAACACATGGAGGACATTATTATTCTAAATTTGTTCTCAGTAATTGGACTATACCAGGGTCTAGCCAGCACCTGCCTTTGGCTCTGCTCTGCAGGAGTCCATTGGGACCAGCCTGCAGTTGTATTACCACCTGCTACTTCGAGCTGTTTCTAGTGCTCAGAAAAAAATACAGACAAAACAATTTTTTAAAAAAGGAGAAATTTAAGTTCCAGGCAGGCTAACTACAACATTTCACCCTCGCTCCACCCCCAAGGGGATCTCAAAGGGAGCTGCTTCTTTGTCAGGAGGCAGGAGATAAGCTACCATATCTGATGTCACATAGAAACTCTACCTGTGTCCCTTCCTGATCTGAAACACACAATTCCATTGGGTTGACTCAGTTAACCGTTAAGAGACAGCTAGGTGGTTCATCTGATAGAGTACAACAGGGCCAGGACTTGGGAAGACTTGAGTTCAAATCCAGCCCCAGACATTTACTAATTGCATGACTCTGGGCAAGTCACTGAACCTCTGTTTGCCTCAGTCCACTCAATTATTTTGGTATCTCTGCCAAGAGAACTCCAAGGACAGTCTGGTCTTCAGGGTCACAAAGAGTTGGACACAACCAAACAAATGAATGACAAGGTGGTGCAGCAGATCAAGCACTGGAAAAGGAGTCAAGGAGACCTAGGTTCAAATCCTGCCTCAGAAACTTCCCAGCTATAGAACTTTAGACAAATCACTTAACCACTAGCAGTATCAGTTTCCTCATCTGTGAAATGGGTATAACAGTAGCACCTTCCTCACAGGCTATTGTCAGGATTGAATGAGGGAATATATGTCATGTGTGCTTTGTAAACTGTATGATGGTTGTCCTAAAATCCAGAGTTTGAAATCTTTTGGAGGAATTTTAGGAGAAGAGACTTGCCAGTGCCTCAAATCGGGAAGGCGAATTTTTTGAAGAGGGTGCCATGGAGATGCCCGTGGAAACCACACGCTGCATCAAAAGATCCAGAATGAACTAAACTGAAGGGGGTTGAATACATTTATTCTGAATGTAAACTCTTATGCCAAAGGAGACTGCCCCCTAATTGGTTTTTTGTCAATGCATCTGTTAATTATTGTTTTTGTTTTCTTTCTTTTTTATTTCCCTCTTGTTCCCAGGTTACTGTTACAAAAGGCAATGTTTTATACACCTTTAGTGGGAGAATTCTTAGAGATATACATTGGTTATTTAAAATGATTCATTGGGGAGACTGGGCATGTTAATCTCCCAAGACCCTCAATTTAGGAGATTTCAACATGTTCTCTCCCAATAGAATCACAGGGGGGATTGTGAGAAGGGAACTTGTATTTTGATTTGATCAATCAGGGAGATTCAGACCTCCCTTCCATTTGTTTTGAATTTGGGTCAATCAGAAACCGGAGAATTGATCCCACAGGCACTTCCCCCCTGGGTGGTGTCAGGCTAATTGAGTAATTGTGATTGGTTCCTGGGGAGTGATACAAGAAAGCTAGTATGTGTAGTAAGGATTTATAAGATAAGACCCAACAGGAAGCTGGGGGGGGGTGTTATTTTCTAAGGCTGAGTTTCAGAGACAGACACTGAGTTGTTAGGCTCTGGATTATTAGGCTAGGAGATTCTTCACTTCCTTTCTATATTTATCTCTTATTTTCTTTTTTCTTATTAATAAATCTTACTATTAACAATCTTGTGACATAAGGGTTGATTACAATTTCTGGTAACCACCCATTCTAACCATTTCAAAACCAAAAGCATCATACTAATGTTTGCTATTATTAAAGAAAGGAAAAGTATGAGTGTGCAAAAGGCGACACTTCAAAATAGTTTTTCTATTTGCAAAACCACTAGTCAAAAACAATGACAGGCAAAAGGTAGATGGACCCCATTAATGATAATTCACTATGGAGAATCGTCCAAATTGAAAGCAGTTCCTCAGCTTGCTTTGAGAGCTGACCTCTCAAAAATCTCAAAATGATTCTGCTTCCAGCAGGCAGCTGCTGCTGCTCCAAGAGCCTCCAATGGACATTTTGGGAGCCAGTTTGGCCAGAATTTCTAGGGGAGCAATAAAAATCTGCCTAGCCCCCAATTTGAACTGAGAGGATGGTTTTGTCATACATGCAGCTTTATGGTACCCTTTGGCGATGTGTCTGATCATATCAGGCCAGTCCCTGTGCCCCTCCTAGCTTGGTGAGACCTGTTAGTAAATCAATCAAAAAACACTAAATAAGGGGCCAGCTAAGTGGTTCAGTGGATAGAGAGCCAGGACCAGAGCTAGGAAGTTCTGGGTTCAAATCTGACCTCAGACACTTCCTGACTGTGTGACCCTGAACAAGTCACTTAACCCTTATTGCCTAGTCCTCACCACTTTTCTGCCTTGGAACCAATCGATACACAGCATTGATTCTAAGACAGAAGGTGAAGATTTAAAAATACAAAACAAAACATTATCAAGCACCTACCTTGTGCCAGACACAGTGATAAGCCCTGGGGATACAAAAAGAGGCAAATGGTAGTCCCTACCCTCAAGAAGCTTACAATTTAATAGGAGCCTGTGATCTGCCTTAGAAAATCCTGGGTCTCCTCCATGCCAAGACATTGCCACAGAAAATATTCTCTGTGGAGGATTTCATTACATTTTTGTTCAACTCAGTTTGGTCTCTTCTATCTCTGTAAAAATCAATGGGAAAGAAGGGAGATGGGAGCATAGTATAAAACATAAAAATGGCATTAATTCCAAAACATAAGACGAGAACCTTTTTTAAGTGAAATGTGCCAAGGAAGGTGCCAATCTGCATTAGTAGAGTGAATTTCCTCATCCAGGAATTCCCTATACCTATGAAACCCCAAGTCCACTCCCTATGTGTGTAATTAATGAATATGCCCATTTCCTTCTATATTAACATGTTTGTCTTCCCACCAATTGTGCAGACTGTGACCCATTCTTCTGTCTTCTCCCTCTTGCCCCTGGCCACCCATGACTTGTCCAAAAAGAGTCCTTCCAGCATCCCTTGTTCTCACTATATGATTGGCTCTGCTGAGATACGATTAAAAGAAAAGCAGTAAGATAGTGTACTTTAGAGAAACAATAACAGAAAACCAAGGCAGGATACCAGGGAGCAACCCCATCAGACCCTAATTTCTTCCACCCAACCCACTAGATGTACACAAAAAATAGCAGATCCCTATTATAACCCTCTCCAAAAGACATTTTGCCTGTGAAGTTGGATAACATGGGGCTGTAATCTGATAGGTGGTATAATAAGATTGAATTGCCAAAGTTAGAATCAGGAAGACCTGAGTTTGAATCCTGCCTCAGATGCCATCTACATTACCCTAATCAAGTCACTTATCTTCACTCAGCCTCAGGTTCCCCCTCTGTTAAAAAGGAATAAAAATAGCACAAGGCTATTGTGAGCATCAAATCTATTAAAGCAATATGTATAAAGGTGTTGTGCGAACCTTACTTAACTATCTAAATATCAGCTGTTACTATTATTACAAATCAAAAGCATGCTTCCTTCCCCCCAAAAAACATAAATTTGACTCATCTAAAACCTGAGCAGCCTGAAATGTGTCTTACTTTTCAGCGTATAACTACGTGACTTCCCCCATATTCCAAGCACAAAGAGCTCCTTTATATCAGTGCAGCTGACATTCGTGGGGAGCCTAAATAGACTTGAAATACAGAAGTATTCTTACCCTTCCTGGGCCAGCTCAAACACCACTCCCTTCATTAAGCACTCCAACAAGGGTACCCCCACTCAGAAGGGCTTTCTCCCTCTTCTGAAATCCCATAGCACATTGTATTTTTCCATTCCTTCTTTTAAAAAACCCTATGGTGGAATATGATTGTGCTAAAAGAAAGGATGAACTGGAGGGATTCCATGTGAACTGGAACAACCTCCAGGAATGGATGCAGAGTGAAAGGAACAGAACCAGGAAAACTGTACACAGAGACCGATACACTGTGGCACCATCGAATGTAATGAACTTCTCTACTAGCAGCAATGCAATGACCCAGGACAATTCTGAGAGACTGATGAGAAAGAATGTATCCACATCCAGAGAAAGAACTGTGGGAGTAGAAACACAGAAGAAAAGCAACTGTTTGATCACATGGTTCGATGGGGATATGATTGGGGATGCTGACTTTAAATGATCATTCCAAAGGCTGATTTGATATATCTTAAAGTTGTTTCAGCTGGGTCACTCTACAAACTTTTATAATATAATGAATGACATGATAAATCACTGCAGGTTTATGTTATTGTTGTGCCTGGTTGTAAACATTTTACTAATAAAATACAATGTTTACAAACATGAAATAAATAAATGATCACTCTATTACAAATATTGGTAATATGGAAATAGGTTTTGATAAATGATACATGTTTAAAAAAAGATTCTCAGATAAATTCTCCAAAAATTCCCCAAAACGATACAGGAATTCCATACCAAGTCCTTTTTTTTAACAAGACATAATAGGAATACTCTCTCATTGACTCTTGCCAATAATGGACTTCATAAATCTATTGATTGGTACTTTTAGTTCTTAGGGTGTCACAAGTCTGAAAGCTATTGAAGAAACCAAAGTACAAGGTAGTTTGTTCTAGATGAGGCAAGGGTTTACCTAATGGCCATCTCGCCACAAGAGGCCTCAGTTGGTCTCATCCATGGGGAGTCTTTAGAGTGAGAGGTCTATAAACAACATGTACTGAGCCAGGAACCACAAAAGTTCTTCCCAATAAATTGTCTTGTTCAAGCTGGAAAAAAAAACTCTAATCTTCCATTTTGGAATCAATACTGTATATTGGTTCCCAGGAAGAAGAACGGTAAGAGCTAGGCAATTGGAGTTACATGACTTGCCCAGAGTCATACTGCTAGGAAGTTTTGAGGCCAGACTTGAACCCAGGACCCCCTGACTCCAGACCTGCCTCTCTATCCACTGAGCCACCCAGCTGCCCTTCTCCATCCCTTCTTGAGGGATACTTACTTTGTCAGGTCATAGATTTAAAACTGAAAGGAATTAGAGACCACTGACTCGAATTCCTTCATTCTTTGAGGAACTGATGTTCAGAGAAATTAAATAACACATCAGCAGGAAGTAGCCAAGCTGAGATTCAAACCCAGGTCCTCTGACCCCAAGCCCAGGGCTGATTCTACTGTACTGTGCTACCTCGTAACTAAATTCCAGGTAGGCAACAAGCAGAGAGGTCACTCTGGAAGGTCTTCACAGAATCTCGGCAATGCTGAGCGGTGCTTGAAATCACTAAGCACGATAGGGGCCCGGCCAATGGAGCTCCATTCTCGAGCTAGCCCATAATGGCACACACCACCAGAGCCATATTCCCAACGCAGAATCCTTACTGATATTCTCTAACCAGTTTGGGTCTGACGGACTTGTGGGGAAGAATCGGACAGCTGATTGGCCACTGAGTCAGAACTGGGGTACATTCAAAAGGTACTAACTGGCCAAAGGGGGTCTTGGTCTCTTTCTTTCATCCTAGCCTGACTGTGTTCAAATTAGGAGGCAAGAGCTGCTGGAAGGTCTCAGTGGAGAAAGAGGCCTCAGGCCTTTATCTCTTTGCTAGGACCCCTGCCAGGTAGCCTGTGAGCATGCACACAGCCCTGCTGTTGTTTCTTCCTCTGTTCTTGTCTGTTTTGTCTGCCTTTTTTAGGTGAAGCAGCACCAGAGCTGCCTATGACTTTGTGTTGGTTCCAGAATTCTGAAGAGGAAGCCACTCCAGGTCTAGGAGCAGGGAGCCACGCCATGCCAAATTTTGTGGCCAGCTATGAGGAAGAAAGTTCTGAGTGACCTTCCAGGCCCAGCGTAAATACTAGACAGCCTATTGAAGGCCAAGGACTGGTCTGTTGGTTATCCTGCATTTGGAAAGGAACTGGGTGGGTGGGATGAGTTTTTAGAGCAGCCATGTTAAGTTTGAGGTCATTCTCCCCCAGAACCATGAAGGAGACAGTGAACCCAGGAGAAGGGGAAGGAACCGTTTGCACTGCAGCCCTGGTGACATCTTCTCATAGATATCTCTTTGTAAAAGCTAACTGATGTTAATTGGTTAGATGTAACGGGGGGCACACCTGTCTCTGGCAGCTAAAATGAGGAAAACACACCAAAGGGGGAACTTGAGCTGATGGCATTACAGAAGAATGGCCCCAAACTCTGAGGAGTACCTCTGGATCCCTGAGGAGGAAACGTAGCCTTGCTCTAGGGAACTCAACTCATCAGAGCTGGAGTTGGGCTAGAGAGCCCCCAGAGCCTTATACAGCTTACATAAAGCAATTAAAATAGCCTTGGAGGGGGCAGCTGGGTAGCTCAGTGGATTGAGAGCCAGGCCTAGAGATGGGAGGTCCTGGGTTCCAATCCAGCCTCAGACACTTCCCATCTGTGTGACCCTGGGCAAGTCACTTGACCCTCTTCTACCTTGGAGCCAATACACAGTATTGACTCCAAGATGGAAGGTAAGGGTTTAAAAATAAAATAAAATAGCTTTGGAGGTCCACAGTCCTCAGTTACACATGCATACAGCATGATGTGGTCAATTCAAATCACTTGAGTTCCCTTCAAAAAGCATTTATTATACCTTCTGGGTACCAGACACTGAGCTTAAATACAGCAGATAGGAAGCGAGACAGTCTCTGATTGCCAAGATTTTTTTTAAACCCGTACCTTCTGTCTTGGAGTCAATACTGTGTATTGACTCCAAGTAGGCAATGGGGGTCAAGTGACTTGCCCAGGGTCACACAGCTAGGAAGTGGCTGAGACCAGATTTGAACCTAGGACCTCCCATCTCTAGGCCTGGTTCTCAATCCACTGAGCTACCCAGCTGCCCCCTCGCCAAGATTTTATACTCTATCAAGTGAAGCAACTTCTATATCAATAAGTAAACACAAAAAGATATCCAGAGTAATTTCAGTGTGAAGAGGGCATTAGGAAATGACGGGATCAGTAAGGCTTCCTGTGAGAGACGTCACTGAACTTAGACTTTATGGAAGAAGGCAGCTAAGTGACTAAATGGATTGAAAGCTAGGCCCGAGCCAGTAAGTTATGAGTTCAAATCTGGTCTCAGACACTTCCTAGTTGTGTGACCCTGGGCAAGTCACTTAACCTCCATTGCCTAGCCCTTACCATTTTTGCACCTTGGATCAGATACACAGTATTGATTCTAAGACAAAAGGTAAGGGTGCTAAAAAATAAAAAATAAAATAAACTTTACTGGGAGCTAATATTTGTTGAAAAAATGTACTCTAAAGACCAAACACCAAAGGGGGAAGGGAGGAGTCTAAAAAAAAGTCACTTGTAGAATTTTGCAAGAGAACCATGCAGTTTTTGCCAATTACTCTGGAGAAGAGCATGTACAAGAGCTTTCTTTCTAGCATTTCAGGGATCAAGATGGCCTACGAGTGAACCTCCGCTTCCCATTTACGAGTTTCTGCAACGCTCACTTCACCCCTTTTCTCTGAAGAAAAGTTAAAAATCAAATAAGATGTACAAGTCTGTAGAGTTAATAGCTTCACAAGACCCTGATCTACTTCAGATTTGCTGCTGACTGCATCCATGCAAATCTACATGGTTCCAGGTCACTGTGGGTTGTCAGTCATTTTCTCTATTACAGGCACTTGAGAGTTTAGACATCCAATAGGAGCTGACCTCATCTTGGTTCATCTTTGATTATGAAATGCCTTAAAATAGACTTTCCAGGTAACCTTCTTATCGTCAATATTAATTAGGCAGTGAGAATTCAATCATTTCTGACTCTCGGTGACCTCATTTGGGGATTTCTTGGCAAAGATATTGAAGTAGTTTACCCTTTGCTTCTCCAGTTAATTTAACAGAGAGAGAAACTGAGGCAAGCAAACAAGGTTAAGTGACTTGCCCAAGGTCATACAGCTAGTAAGTGTCTGAGACCAGATTTCAGTTCAGATCCTCCTGACTCTAGGCCCCGTTCTATCTAGTTCTATCTAGTACCACCTAGCTGCCCCCAATATTTATTTTTATTTTTAAAAAACCCTCACTTTCTGTCTTAGAATCAATACCAGGTATTGGTTCCAAGGCAGAAGAGTGGTAAGAGCTAGACAATGGGGGTTAAGGGACTTGTCCCCAACGTTGACTAAGCATCTACTATGGACCAGGCACTATACAAAGTGCTGAAGATAGATACAAATTTTTTTAAAGACAGTCTTTGCCCTTGAGAAGCTCAGAATCTAATCTGACTGCTTTAAAAATTATATCACTTTGAAATACTATTGTGCTGAAAGGAATAATGAACTGAAGGAATTCCATGTGAACTGGACCGACCTCCAGGAATTCATGCAGCGTGAGAGGAGCAGAGCCAGGAAAACATTGTACACAGAGATGGATACACTGTGGTACAATCGAATGTAATGGACTTCTCTACTAGCAGCAATGCAATGATCCAGGACAATTCTGAGGGACTTATGAGAAAGAAGGTTATCCACATCCAGAGGAAGAACCGTGGGAGCGGAAACAGAGAAGAAAAACAACTGCTGGATCACACAGGTCGATGGGGATAGGATTGGGGATGTTGACTTTAAACGATCACCCTAGTGCAAATATCAATAATATGGAAATGGGTTTTGATCAATGACACATGTAAAACCCAGTGGAACTGCTCATTGGCTATGGGAGGGAGTGGGAAGAGGGGAGGGAAAGAACATGAATCGTGTAACCATGAAAAAAATATTCTAAATTAATTAAATTTAAAAATGGAAATATATATATATATATATATATATATATATATATATATATATCACTTGTGGAGGCAGCTAGATGACTCAATAGATTGAGAGCCAGGGCTAGAGAGGGGAGGTCCTGAGTTCAAGTGTGATCTCAGACATTTACTAGATATGTGACCCTGGGGAAGTCACTTAATGCCCATTGCCTAACCCTTACTGTCCTTCTGCCCAGGAACCAATACATAGTATTGATTCTAAGACAGAAGGTAAGGGGTTTTTTAAGGCAGAGTCAAGGCAGCTAGGTTGTTCAGTGCTTAGAGAGCCAGGCCTAAAGACAGGAGGTCCTGGGTTCAATTCTGGCCTCAGACATTTCCTAGCTGTGCAACCCTGGACAAATCACTTAACTTCCATTGCGTAGCCTTTACCCTTCCATCGTAGAGTTGTTACTAGAAGAGAAAGTAAAGGTTTTACAATTAAAATTCTCTATTTAATACTTTGTCCATTTCATGATTTTCTTTTGCCTTCTTTTTTTCATTTATTTAAAAAAAACCTTACTCTCTATCTTAGTAAAACTCTAAGACCTAAGGGCAAAGGCTAGGCAAATAAAGTTAGGTGACTTGCCCACCGTCACACAGCTGGGAAGTTTCTGAGGCCAGAATTGAAACTAGATCCTCCAGATTCCCTGTGCTACCTAATTGCCTTTCATATAGACTTCTTTGTTTCTTTCTTTTTTCCCATGGTCACATGATCCACGTTGTGTCCCTCCTCTCTTTCCTCCCCCCTCCCAGAGCTGACAAGCAATTCCACTGGATTATACATGTATTATCACTCAAAACCTATTTCCATAGCATTCATTTTCTCATAATTTTTTAAAACCAAAACCCCAAACAAATCCCATACCATACAAACAAGTGATAAATCATCTGTTATTTGTTTTGGTTTTTTGCGTGTCTGCTCCATCAGTAGAAGGGGGAAATGGTCCTGGCAGCTGAGGGTCCACTCCATGGCCCAACTCTAAGATCAGTTCCACTGGAAACCTGGACCCCACTCCTGGATCTCCGTGCCTCTAAGAAGGGATTTCTTACTTTATCTTTCCTACTGTCTCTTCACCGTGCCTTTTCCCACCTCCCTTTTCTAACATTCCCTTTATGTGTTGTCTGCCCCCTTTAGAATGCAAGCAACTTCAAAGGAGGGCCTGTCTTGCTTCTGTTGTGCTTAGCACATACCTGGAATATATTAAATGCTTATTAAGTGCTCTTGTTAGCTAGCTAGCAATCTAAGGGGGTAAGGAATTAATGCTGGGAACTTGAAGGGAGCAAAGAATTCCACAAGATGAAAGAAAAGAGGGAGAGCACTGAAAACAGAGTTGAGGCAGCGAGGTAGCACAGTGGGTAGGGTTCTAGGCCTGGAATCAGGAGGACCTGGGCTCAAATCTGGCCTCAGATACTTCCCAGCTGTGTGATCCTGGGCAAGTCACTTAACCCTCCTTGCCTCGTCCTTGCGGCTCATCTTTCTTAGAACTGACACTAAGACAGAAAGTAAAGGGTTTTTTTAAAGCACCAGAGTCAGGAGAGGTGATGCTGTATACCGGGGATGGCAAAAAAAGCCAGTTTGGCTTCTGAAAGAAAAGAGGAAACCAAGGCCCAGAGAGAGGAAATGTTTCCTAAGAAACAGAGACAGGCTCAGAGGCCAGCTCCTCGGACTCCAGATGAAGCATTCTTCTTGCTTCGCCATGCCGCATTCTCCTCCAGAGAGAGAAGAGCAGTAGATTAAAGAAGACAGGTTTTTAGAAAAATAGAGAGAAGTCGCCAGAATATAGTATTATGTACCCGGGTACGTTTCTAAGTATCTGTGATGAAAAAGGAATGCACTTTGTAGCCCCCCCACCCCACCCCGGGCTCATCCCAAGAGAAAGGCAGGTTAAAAGACACAGAGCTTTTTGTGGTTAAATGGGAACAAAACTAGATCCCTGGCCTGTTCCAAGAAGGTTAGAGTTCCACTGAAGCTCTTCTACAAAATCGCCTGTAAAGAAAGTGTGAAAACCATCTGGAATGACATCTTTTCCCCTAAAAGAATGTCACGTCCCCAAATTCTGCATTTTCCTACCAAGTGAAAAAGGTGGCAAAAATACTGTTGCCATTTGGAGTCTGGTAATTCAGTGCCACTCACTGGCTGAGATGGGAGTTTGTGAGTTCAGCCAGAGCAATCAGAAATGGGGCTCTGGTTTCTAGACCATTCAAGCTGGGGATACAATAGAACCCAAAAGTATGAAACAAGGGTCATATACTATGTTCACTGAGGCTGAAGTAATCCCTCCCGTACCCGAGCTCCCAGGGTTGTTGTGAGGGGCAAGTGAGCCGTGAAAGTGCTTTGAAAGGAAAGTAAATCACCATACACACAGCAAAGGACTATTGGTAGAGTCTACCCTAACACGACCTCTCTATAAAGTCTGTATGGAAGGGGGATCTGAAAGGGAGAATTTCTGCAAATGGAGTCACACTGGAGGACCCAGGCCCAAGGATTTCTTTTTGAAGTTGTAGCGAGCTCGGCCTATTGTTTGTACCCCACACTCATCTCCTGATAGATCTTCACACCACTGAATTCTCCCTTGTGAAAAAGAAAACAGTTAAGCCAGATCAATATAGCATCTAAAAGTGGATCTATCAATCAACAGGCGGTTATATTAGGCATCTGCCCCATGTCGGGCACCATGCTGGACCAGGGACACAGATGGGAAGAATGAAAAAAGAAAGAAATCCTTACTTGTTTTGTGCTTATGTTCTAACAGGGTAGTGATGGGGGAAAAAAGAGATACACATAAAAAAAAATCTATACAGCAGGGGCAGCTGGGTGAGCCAGGCCCAGAGATGAGAGGTCCTGGGTCCAAATCTGGCCTCGGTCACTTCCCATCTGCATGACCCTGGACAAGTCACTTGACCCCCATTGCCCAGCCCTTACCGCTCTTCTGCCTCAGAACCAATAGCCGGTAGTGATTCTAAGACGGAAGGTTTAAAAAATCTAAAGGGCATAAATCTGAAGTTACAAATACATCAAATGCATCTATATATGTTCACACACACATATATGAATAGTAGTTAAATTGAGAGTCATTTGAGAAGAAAAGCACAACTGAGTCGGAGGTGGGGAAAAGGTGGAGAAAATAGAAAGACTTCACATGGCAGATGATGCCTGAGCTCTATTTTTAAGGGAAAAAACCACTGTCTGGGAGGAGAGGAAGGAGATAGTGGCATGGAGGTGGGAGATGGAATGCAATGAGGCCTGTTTGATAGGATCCCAAAGTCTGGGCAAGAAAGTCATACCCAGAGACATAGGCTGGGCAGAGGACTTCAAGAGCTAAACAGAGAAGCTTAGAACTTCTTCCTTATTGAGATGGTCACTTTCTTACAGGAGTCTGGAACCAAACGCACGCTATCTGAGAGAGATGCCTGTAGTAGATGCTTAATAAATGTTTATTGCCTTATTATTGACTTGAAGTCAAGAACCACAGGCGTGGTTCTTCCTCCATTGCATCACCTCCGTGAGTAAAGTCCTGCACCCCTGGACTCCACAAACAACAGCAAGAGGGACTGGGTCTCAGTCAGAGAGACGCACCCGCAGCTAGGCTCCCACAGAGCTAAAGGGAGAGGGCTGTTACCAGCTATTCGGCACCCCAGAAGAGAATGTCCAGCTTGGTGGCAGAAGCTGGGATCTCTCCCTGGCATCTCTCACGGGGATACCTCCATTTTAGTTGGGCTGAGCATGTACCTAACCCTGTACCTAACTCCTTGTCCCTCTCTATCAACTTCCTGGGCGAAGGGAGCTGATCTAAGCTGGCCCACACCTCCCTAAATACCCTAAGGAGAGATTGAGCTTCCTCTGCCCCCTGCTTGTACCACTGTGGCTTTTCCTTTTTCTCTTCCTATCCCTTTTTTTTTCAGTTAAGCCATTTTTAGGTACGGCTGGCTCCGGCGTGTACAGCCAAGGCGTTGGGAAAGAGAAGGTCATGGGGCTTAAGGAAGTTGAGGAAATACACTGTGGAGTTTAAGGGAGCACACATCTGCCTCGCCATCTCCCTCCTCTCCAGTTCCTGGGCTTGGGGAGCTCCTTGAGAAAGGAAGGACAATGACCTGGGGGTCAGTATACTACAGCTACCATAATTTTGATTGAGTACAAAATTATAATTGTCAAAAGAAGAAAGGTTACTGAGTGAAGGAGACAAAGAGAGAGTGGGGAAGTGACAGTGCGGAGCAAGGAGTATTTGGGGTCTCCCTCCAGGACCAGTGTGTGGAGGGGAAGGTTTGACTTTGGGTGGCGTGGCGTGGCGTGGCGTGGCGAGGCGGGCGGGGCAGAAAAAGAAGTACAGATGGGCCTGGAGAGGAGAGCCGGGGCACACAGGGTCATCAGAAGTGAGTCAGGTCTCTATGAGGGCTAACAGATAAAAAGAACAAGGGAGAAGGAGGTCCAGGACACAGGGGGAGTTTGTTTACTTAGAGATTGCGAATTCCAGAGGGCATAGAAGGATTAGATGAAGACATAGTCCAGGACAGACTGAGGGGACTGAGAAGGACAGAACATGAACACAGGGGCAGGGGATGCTTTCCCCTTAAATGGCCACTGATTATTAAAGGGATTGTAAGGGGAGGGGGCAGCTGGATGGCTCAGCAGGTTGAGAGCCAGGCCCAGAGAAAGGAGGTCCTGGGTTCAAATTTGGCCTCAGACACTTCCCAGCTGTGTGGCCCTGGGCAAGTCACTTCACCCCCATTGCCTAGCCCTTACCACTCTTCTGCCTTCGAACCAATACAGGTAAGGGTTTGAAAAAAAAGGGATAGGAAGAGAAAAAGGAAAAGCCACAGTGGTACAAGTAGGGGGCAGAGGAAGCTCAATCTCTCCTTAGGGTATTTTAGGGAGGTGTGGACCAGCTCAGGACAGCTCCCTTCACCTGGGAAGTTGATAGAGAGGGACAAGGAGTCGGGTGTTGAGAGGGAAAGGGGCCAAGTGAAATGATCTTTTAGAGGGCAAAGGGCCCTGTACTCCTCCTCCAGTGTGGCTGAGGGAAGTCCTGAGTAAAAGCAGAAAGATCACCTGAAGGGAAGGGTAAGTTGAGGTACCTGCATCCATTAAAGAGAATGGAAAATCAGACATCTATGAAGAATTTGACATCCCTGGGCCAAGGCCACAGGGAGGGAAAAGGAGATGTCCAAGGAAGAGCTGTTTGACATCAGTGGCAAATAATTCCAAACAATATGGAAGACTTCTAGGACTAGACCCTAGAGACCTGGGGCTAGAAGGGATCCAACCTATATGTCCTCACTTCACAGTGGAGGGCATGGAGGCAGAGGCAGCTTAAATTCTTTTTTTCTGTCTTAGACTCAATACTGTGTATTGGTTCCAAGAAGAAGAGTGGTAAGGACTAGGCAATGGAGGTAAGTGACTTGCCCAGGGTCACACAGCTGGGAAGTGTTTGAGGTCAAACTTGAACCCAGGACCTCCCATCTCCAGGTCTGGCTCTCAATCTTCTGAGTCACCTAGATGTGGGGGAAGGGGGGAGGCTTAAGTACTCAAGCATCATTAGCAATATTTGAACTAAAGTCCTTTAACTTCAGTGACTCTTTCCCAGACACAGGGATTTGGAGTGGGTTATATAGTGGAGCATACTGGATAAAGGGAATTTAAGACTAGAGCAACACAGAGATTGAAGGGTATCCAGAGGTGGAGAGGATCAACAGGTGGGGAGCGGGCAGTCAGACTCAGATAGGCGAGATTGGCATGTTTGTAAGCACAAGTGAAAAAATCAGTGTGGGTCGGAATTACTTAGACTAAAGAAAGAAGATTCTAGAAGGTGTGAGTAGGAGAAGGGCACCAGTGGAAGACAGGTTCACTGTGGAAGGAAGAGATCCTTCTTAATTCATATTTATGAAGCCCTTTCAAATGAGCAGCCCTACAGTTGGGAATACTTGAATACAGGTCCTGCCTCTGCCACGCACTGGCCCCGTGAGCCAGGCAACTCTAAATCTAGAAAACTCCAGATGACTGCACCAGGCAAGTGAGCTGCCACTCTAGGAGTTGCCCGTACTTATGAAAACCTGTATCTAGAATCCCCTCCCAAAAAATGCGTTAAAAGACAAATTCTCACAATTCAGAAAGATAGATAATGCCTTATTGTTCCCATTCTGGAGATGGGAAACCTTGAAAAGCAGTTGAGAGACCTTCTCACTATCACACAGCAGGTTTTGAACCCAGATCTCCCAGCTTCAAGTTCAAATACATTCAAAATAGGAAACTCCCTCTTGAGAAAAGAGAGACAATTCCTAGCTGTGTGACCCTGGGCAAGTCACTTAATCCCATCACCTAGTCCTTACTGCTCTTCTGCCTTGGAACCAATGCACAGTAGTCATTCTAAGATGGATGGTAAGGGTTTGAGAGAGACAGAGAGAGAGAGAGAGAGAGAGAGAGAGAGAGAGAGAGAGAGACAGAGAGACAGAGAGAGAGACAGAGAGAGAGAGACAGAGAGAGAGACAGAGAGAGAGAGACAGAGAGAGAGACAGAGAGAGAGAGAGAGAGAGAGAGAGAGAGAGAGAGAGAGGAGACACAGAGAGAGAAGGAGAGACAGAGAGACAGAGAGAGAGACAGAGAGACAGAGAGCTAGGTGAGTCAGTGGATAGTGCATTGAACAGGAAGACCCGAGTTTTGATCCTGCCTCATGTATGTCTGTCTGTCCTAGGCAAGTAACCAGGAGCAAGTCTGTTAACTACTGTCAGCCTCAGTTTCCTCAGTTGTAAAAATAAGACTAATAACACACCTCTCAGGGTGGTTCTGAAGATCAAATGAGGTAATACAATAGGTTTCAGTTAGCCAATTGACAGGAATCTCTGGAATTCTGGGAAGAGGCACCTGAAGAATGCCAAAGGAAGCCTCTCTGCCCTGGGGGCGGAGGTCTCTTCTGATTCCACAGTCACTTTTTTTTTCATGTGGAAGTGTGGGTGGAGGCCATCCAGTGATTTGCAGCTTCCTTCTCCAGCTCATTTTCCAGATGGGGAAGCTTGGGCAAACAGGGTGAAGTGACTTGCCCAGGGTCACACAGCTGGTAAGTGCCTGAGGATCAGGAGAGTTGAACTCAGGAAGGGGAGTCAACATTTGAGTTGATTTGTAAATCGAGAAAATACATATCCATATATACGTGCATCTACATCTAACTATCCTGGCTAGGGCTTCAGAAAAGGGGGTGAATCTTGGGGACCCACATACCTCATTTGAGTCACTTTTGTCCTCTGCCCGACTAGGAGGATGAAGGAGAGCTGGGCGGCTAGCAAACATTTATCAAGTGCCTTCTATGTGTCTCTCCTAGGGCGTAGGGATACAAAGACAAAAAAGAGTCTATGACCTCTAAGAGTTCACATTCTGCGGAAGGGGACAAAATGCAAATTACTGTGTACCTACAAGAAATACAGACGGGGCAAATGGAAGGTGATCTCAGAGAAGGGGGGGGGGGGCGGCGGAGGGGGCACGGGCGGAGGGTCTCGAAAGGCTTCCAGCCTAAAGGAGCCCTGAGGCCCTCCCTCTGCATCTGAAGGCTACGCTTCTAATGCTGACATCTCGACGCTTATCGCCATTCCCAATTCTGGCCTACCGTTCTCACTGAAGCCAATTCTCCCCTATCTTCAGCACCGTTATCAATAATCCCTCACACAAAAGCGTCCACCTCCCCCGCCCCCCCACCCCGCCTTCACCGCACGCCTCCTTTTTTTTTTTAAGACAGTCTGCCCTCATGTGGTAGAAAAAGAAATTTGAGCCCAGAGGCCGGAAGTTTATCCTGGGGAGTGTTTTGTGAATCGAAGAATCTGTTCTTAGGGAGGATGCCCCGCGAGGGACATCCTTGGGGAACTAAGAATTCTAGCTCTGGGAACCTCAGCAAATCGGAGCTAGGACGGACGAGAAAGGCCAACTACTGCCGGGCCAAGTACCTGCAAAGCTAGAACAGAGGTCCCGGCTGCCATTCCCAAGCCCCGCCCCCCCCTAAATTTCAGCTTGTAGGTCCACGGATTCCTTCAGAAGAGCGAAGGCTTCCTTGGCCACCCAACCCAAGTGAATGAATGGGAAGGCTGCAGCCTTTCACCTTGCCAAATGATGTAGCCTGGGGAAAGAACAAGACGGACCTTGTCAGCCTGGGAGCACCAGGGCTCCAAATGGGCCACTCCGTGAACTGGGGGAGGACCAAAGAGTCCTCCTCAGCTGATGCCAGTTGTGGCCTTGATTTCATTTTCTGGCGCTACATCCCCGCAGGCAATTGACCGCAGCTCGTGTTTATCAGACTTTTGCCATTTCTTTGCCCGGGACGGGGGAGAAGTCACAAGCAAAGTCTCTGGCCTTGAGAAGTCTCGATTCCAGGAGGGGGAGGAGGGGCAATAGCTTGCACAGACAATGCATACAAAATAATTTCTGGGAGAGGGAGGAAGGACTTCCACTGGGGGGAGGGGGATTTGCACGGAGCATTGAAGGGAAAGGAGACTTTCAAGAGACAGCAGTGAGGAGGAAAGAGTTCATTCCAGCCCAGGAAATGGGGGACAGCCTGTGCAATGGCAAAGACAGGAGCTGGAATGTCATGCATGGCAAGTAGGCCAGCTTGGCTGAACCGTCCATAGAGTAGAGTGCGTGAGGGGGGAGTAATGTGAGATCAGTCTGGAAAGAATGTATGATGAGCCTGCAAGCCAGGAGGCTCACACCCCAGCGGCCATCTTTAAGTGCAATACCATTAAAGATACATATGAGGATTTGACTTCCAGGGCAGGGAGGAATGCAATGAGCCGCTCAACAATGCAAGAAAAACCATATGCATGGCTCCTGGGCTAGGCTAGCTTTCGGAAGCTAGAAAGGTATGATTAATTGAAAGCGGCTTCTAATGACTCCCATCACAGATCACTTAGCCATCCCCAAACCTCAGTCATGTCCAGATCTGTATATTGTGAACACAGTCGTGCACAATCAAAGGCTGGCATTTTCGCCTTCATCATGGTGCTGTCGCTGAGGTTATAACCCGCCCATCAGCAGCAAATGGGTCTCCGGAATAATCCCCTGCTCCCCCAGCCAGAGTAGATTATAACCAGCATAAATACAGGGGGCCTAAGTACTTATCTAAAGTCAAATAACAAACTTAGAAGTTCCCAGTTGAACTCCAAACTAGTTAATACCGAAAATCATGGACGGGGTCCAACAAACAAAGCAGTGGCCATAACAACTGTTGCCGGAATCATACAGAGGAGGACGCCTTTATGTAGATCTTTCATCTCTGGTTTGGTCAAAGCAATTTAAAGAAATTGTAAGCTAAGCTTAGACTTCTTTGTCAAGCAATATTGCAATCAAATTTGATCTGCTCCAAAAAACCCAGATAGTAATTGTAATTGGTTCCAACAAGGTAGGAGAAACATAGCAAGAATTCCAAACATGCTATGCACTAATGCTGAAACACTAAGTCTTTAAATAGGCTTTATCCTTTTTGTTTAAATTTGAACCCCTACGGTGTAACTGATTTTCTCAGTTATTTGAATTTTGACCTAGTTCTTATGGCTTCTGGATTGTGTTCCTTGTAATTTAAGTTGGAATTTCTCCTTAGACCCATTTACTGGCAAGCTGGGCATCAACCTTAGCTATTTGATACAAATATGCCCATTTTCAAGGCAGAAAGTAACAGGACTTTTTCAAGAGCTACTAAAGAGTTTTATTGTTTCTGCTTTTGCTCCAATGTTGCTAAACTTTGCCACTTCAAGGATCTTTATGTGAAGATTACACCTAATCAGAATTAAAGTTCCGGAGTCATGCACGCCCCCACCCCCACCCCCGCGCCTCCATCACATCCTTGGGATGGAGTTACAAGGAAACAGTAAAGTAATTCGGGGCCCACTTTTGTCTTCCCACAGAAGGGTTTATTTAGCAGTCATTGAAATAAGGCTCGGACACATCAATTTAATCCAACAAATTTTATTAAGCCAGCCTACTTATGTGGCAGGGGCAGAGGATACCAAGACAAAAGGCCAATTCCTGCCCCTCAAGGAGCTTCCATCTAGCAGGGGTGGGGGTGGGAGAAGAGATAACATACAAAAATCCAAGTGTGGGGGTAGGGCACAAAGAATTCCTGAGACTTCAGTACAACAGGAAGTTGAACATAGTAATTTACATTTCTTTAGTTTACATTTCCAAAGCCTTCCCAGCCCAGCAAAGAGAACTCAGTTGGGAAATCACTATGTCTACTTTACAATCTTGGTTCTAGTTTAGGGCTAGCTAGCTAGTGGGACTCGAGAACTCGGGTCCTCCCCAAACTCCAAAGCGCGGGGAGAGGGCTCCCGCCTCTTTCTCATTCACAAGGCTCATTACAGACACTACAGTGTTCCACACTAGGGAATAAGTTGCTATTCTTTCACAGCTTTAGGAACCTGAATTTAGGTGGAGACCTACAATCTAATTTTCAAGCAGGGGAGTCAAAGACCAAAAGCAAGTAGCCCGCCCGCCGCCGTCTCTTCCAGGTGGGCCAGATGAAGTTAACCAACTTCTCCCTCCGTCTTCGGACTGCTTTTCAGCCACGGCTGCCTTAAAAGAGCAAGGACATCAAATCATTTAATCTGGAATCCTAATGTCTGTCAGTCTCTTCATCTGCAAAATGGGAAGCACAATACTAGCAAAATGAACCGTCATTTATTTCCTTCTGTGTTTAAATGAACAAATACATACATTTGCCAGGATCACACCTTTAACCACAGCTCAACTTCGGAGGCAACATTCAACAAAGCAAAAGAACAATGAGTTGTTTCCCTTGGGGAGCGGGCTCCAGAAGATAAGATAACTTTATGATTGTGTACCAACCCTGAGCAGAAATGCTGAAATGTAGCCCTTTTGTATCTCATTCAAGGGTCAAACTAAATGGAAACATTAGTGGATAGTTAATTCGGTACATTGTGCTTCAAGTCAAGGTGAGCCAATCCAACCATTCACAAGATTAACCCCTTTCTCAAAAAATGCACAGAAGTATTTTAGGTTAAAAACCAACCTTTCTCCCGTGCTTGGGAGACGAATCCCAAGCAGATCGCGCCTCACCCCAGCCCAGCCCAGCCCAGCCCAGCCATGCCCGCTCTTTCCCCACCCAAGCTGCCACTGCATAAGGTCTTGCGGTTTACAGATGGATACCGTGCAATTTTTCTCCTATTAAACTTATCAAAATTGCATCGTGATCCACCCGACAACAGCAAAACAGCTAGAACGGCCCCTCTCAGTCCTTACAGGAACAGATGAAAAGTCCTCTTTTCCTCCACAGGCCGGGACAAGTGCAATACTCTTATAGTCACATGATCAAGTAATGCAACAAATCCCCACCCGCAGAGAAATCAGCCAAAGACAATCTTCGAGAGCTCAGCTCACTCAAGGCGGGGAAGGCCGGTCCAAAAGTGCAGATGCAAATGCCCTCCTAATCAGTTTTGCATGGATTTGCACAGCAATTGACATAGGCCGATGCAAGACCTGCAAAACTGACTGTGAGCAGCACTGGGATTA
The DNA here is from genome assembly GCF_027887165.1 of Monodelphis domestica. NCBI lineage: Eukaryota > Metazoa > Chordata > Mammalia > Didelphimorphia > Didelphidae > Monodelphis > Monodelphis domestica. The sequence goes on along the minus strand of NC_077235.1, from coordinate 49,287,676 downwards.
AAGCTAGGTCCTGTGACTGTTCCATCTGCCCCCACCCCCCCTCCACCCCCCAGTGATACATTACCCAGGAGCGCTGAAGTGCCCATAGTACAGTAGTCATTTGCAAAAAACTACCTGCACTATGAGCACTTTGGCACTACCAGGACCTGGGACCAGCCTCCACACTGCAGCACCTGTAATAAGGGGGCAAGGTGAGGGAGAAGAGTGGGGGGAGAAGAGAGGGAGGGAAAGGAAAACACAAGACCACCAAGCTGGTCCCTTCTTTGGAAAGCACCACCGCAACCCTTAAGGTTCTCGAATGTGTCCAAAGGGTCAGTGTGTGTGTGTGTCTCTCACCCATCAGGACTCTGCTGCTGCCAGGTCGTCTAGGAGGCGGCTTGTGCCGGAAGGAGCATTTAGGGCAGTAGATACTAAACTACATCACTAACTGCACTAGATGCACCTTAGCACAAGGGACAGTTGGTAGCTCAACGCGGGCCCACACACACACCAGAAGCAGATGCCCCAGGGGACTTGGGGTGGGGGGTGGGGGGGCAGCTTGAAGGAAGAAGCCCCACATCATCCATTGCCGTGGTCATGTTGGAAGTGCTCACAGGGCAGTAGTTACACGACCTACCTGCACTATAAGCACTTTTACACAACCGAGGCACGGCCTCCAGCAAAGCCGTAGGTCGGCCTCAAGCCCTGGCTCTTCTCCCTTTCAATTCTTCAAATGACCTAGAGATAAAGCAGAAAAACATCCACTAGTAAAAAAAAATGCCCCCAAATCAAAATGCACCAGCTTACTCAAGCACCAAGAATTTTTACTTTTACAGATTCCAAGTTACGCCTGCAAATTTATTTAAACCATGAGAACATGAAGGGATCGAGTTATTGCATTCTTGATTTAAGTCACTTGCTAGTTTCAAGCCTACATGATTTTGACCTGTTCCTCATAAACTTAGTCCCAACTTTACTGCTTACAAGTGCTAAGTAAATCTCAATAGCCACCCCAAAAGAGATACAGCCAAATCACTTCAGAAAAGTTCAATATAGAAATTCTTTGCCCAGAAATCATTGCTATACCCACCCCATGCCCCCTAAAGAGCTGGGGAAAGTCTCAATTTATTTACTTTTTGAAGCTCGGGTCTAGAATGCTCTTCACTGGCTGTACAATGCCACATTGATGTATTTCACAGAGCTGCATTAAGCACTTTACCTAGCTCAGTTTAAACAATTTATGGATTCATCTTTTCCCATTAGCCCTTCTTGGATATCATCGTATTCGACAAGCCGGCCTTCTCTCATTTCCAAAGACTTAAGTCACACTTATTTGGGCATAATCCACCCAAATCATACTTATTTGGTCATAATCCACCCTATACTTACTTAAGGGCCAGCTACTTTAATAAAAAAAAAAACCTCTTTAGCACCATGCCTCTCAGGGGAATATTTTCTAATCAGGATCTCAGATTAATGATTTCATTCTAACGTGACTAATTCTAAAAAATCATTTATTTAAAGGATACGGTATCATACCTACCATCTTCAAGGTTTTCTGCAATGGTGGGGGGGTGGGGGGGCAAACTGGTCTGCCACCGTGAGGAAAAGAAGTTGTCAGAGTTCTTGCTTCTGTTCTTTTCTCTTAAACCCCCAGGCTTCCCTTACCTGAGGCTTGAGAAGAATGGGTACACGGCTACTGGTCTCCGGATCTTGAAAAGTTTCCTGAAAAGGAACGTCCAGATTGAGAAGAATGCCCCCCCCTCCACATACATACCACACGCACAGGGCCATTTTGAGAAGAAAAGGGGGGGGGAAAGAGTTCAAACCTGAAAATCCCTTTCTTGAGGACAGTTCTGAGTGGTCCCTAGAGGGGGGGGAGAGAAAAAAGTTGAAAAGATTAAATAAGGATCTCATTATTTCAAGTTCTCAATTTGGCCAGCAGCTTCCACCCTAGCCAAGGTGTGATTAAGGCTCGGCTTCTCGAATTCCTCCAAGGCTTGCTCCAGACGAAGTGGGTGCTGAGAAGAGAGACTCCCATTTGTACCCTGGACCCCGGTGGGTGTGCTCCTTTTAAAGAGGTGGGGAGGGACTTCGAGCCACGCCCAAGGACCGCCCCATTGAGTTTTCCTCTTCCTATTGGGTGCTGCCCTAAACCCCACCTCCACCCCCACCAGCAGTTCGAAGTTTAAAAAAAGTCCCACCCCCTCGCCCTCCACCCCCACCCCACCCCACCCCCACCCCCACCCCACCCCACCCCACCACCGAAGTAAGGAATGGAATAAAGATATTTCCGAGGGGCTTCTCTCTTTAACTTGGCCACCCTTCTGCTTAGCCCCTCAAATCTCTATCCTGCCGACAGCCTGGAGCCCGCCCCACACTCCTCAGGCTGCTCATCCAGGTCTAGCCAGTGTTTGCACCAGTCGTGGACACCACGCGTCCGGACCCTCGTGGTGAAGCAGCCTCGGAGATTAAAGAGAAAGGAACACGGCATCATGGGAAATGGAGTTCTCCATTCAAAGTGCTAAAAAACGCGCCAACCGGCAATTCCCCCCCTCCCCCCCTGTGGGTGAGAGGATGGGGGGGCCCATGGAACATTTCTTTCCCCTCCTTGTGTTCCCCAATATCCCGCCCGTCAAACATGCCTATTTCATAAGGGAGATGGGGTCAGAAGGGAAACCCAACTCGCCCATTCGCCCCCACCAACCCCCAGCCGTCTCCCATTGGGGCAAACCGCAGGAATTGTTGGGGGGGATGGAATATTATCTGCCCTAGTCCCAGCTCTTCATTTAAATCGAGATGGAAGATAGGGGCCCCTTTCCTAACTCCGACCCACAATCTTGGTACACTTTGGGCCAGTTCCTTTGGCGCAACACAGGTGGAAAGTACCCTAGTCTTCTGACCACTTCCAGTTTTCCAGAATCCCCAATGATAGAATGGAAGCCTCCCTTGTCCCTTCTCCTGGCCGCATGCGGGGCGAGGCGAGGTGGGGCGAGGCGAAGCGAGGCTCCAATCGGACCTCAAGGGGAGAGAGGGAGTGGGAAAAAGCCTTGGAAACTTCCACGTGGGGCAACTCTCCCGATACCATAGGACGACAACAAGGCTAAAGAAGGCTAAAGGGGGCTGCTAGTCTGGGGACCGAGCCTCCCACAGCCCCGTACTCATTCCCACCAGTTCCCGGGAGGGCTGGGTGAGGTGGGATGGCGAGTGGCCCGTCCCCGTCCCGCTCCCAAGTGTTTTCTCCCTGCAACTGCTCCCTCTAAGCTCCTGCCTTCCTTTAGCCACATCTCCCCGGAAAAGATGCCCTCTCCTTTCCTTGATGATCCAGAAAGCAAGCAAGTTTTCTCCCGACCACCCCATTCCTCACTGAGATTTGGGAAGAGTCCTCGTCACCCCACCAAAAAGGAGCAAAAAGAAGGAAGCCCCCTGGCGTCCCCTTTACCCTTTACCGCAGGCATGCTTTCTCGCTCTTCTGGCCCTAGGGCTGAGGGGAGGGGGGGAGGCCGGCATGATGGGGTGGGAGGAAGCTACTACTGTGTCTGGTCCCTGCCCGGTAGCGAGGGTGCAGGAGCCGCCGCCGCCGCCGTGTCTGCCGCCGCTGCCGCTACTGCTGCTCCGGGAGCTGCTGGACCTCAGCCAAGGGCTGCTAGCACGCTTCGACCTTCTTTTCCCTCCTCCTCCTCCTCCTCCTCCTCCTCGAGCTGCTGCAAAGCACATGAGACTACGACTCCCAAAGTGCCCCCGGGACGGACGGACCTGAGCGCATGCGCGCCACCGCCCCTCCTCAGCACTGAGCCACTGTCCCAAGGCCCCGGGGGAAGAAGAAAAGATGTTACATGGAATACATATCTAGATATACAAACCCACATCGGCACGCACGTGTAGCTTTTGACCTCGGGGGCCAGCGCTAGCGAGATGTGGGAGCTGGCCCTTCCCGCCTTTCCCTCTAATTCACACGTCCACACCCTGGGCAGGGTTTCTTGACCAGAGCCTTGAGGTAGTAGCAACACACGCGCGGGCACACACGCGCGCACACGCACACACATACGATTCAGTAAAAAGAAGCCTCCCTGCAGATGATCTAGTGTCCTTCGCTTGCACCACTCCAAGGCCAAATTTTAAAGGGAAGGGAGGCTGGGCTGCGGAAGGCTGATCGATAGGTTACTTTTCCAAAAATAAAACCCAAAGGGCTCCCTCTCCCTCCTTCTGCCGCCCCCCCCAACTCCACTCCGCACACGCCCTTTAACTACTGCGGCTTGCCTTTGCCAGGGAGGATGCTGCTGCCCACCCTCTCTATTCTAGGAATCTACACATCGCCTGGCTCTGGGAGGGGGCAAACTGGAAAACTGGCCAACCGTCCGGAAAGGGTGGGTCGGAGGGCACTGGTTAAACTTTGGTTCAGGCTATTTATTTAGGGGCGAAGGGACATGAGTAGGGGAACAGTAGAGGAAGCTGTGTAAGAAGGACCAGACCCGGGAAGGAGAAAGGATGCAGCAGGACCAACTCCCCCCACCCCACCCCCATTGTTACTGCGGTTGCTGGTTGCAGCACCAACCAGCCGGCAAGGGCGCCATGTGAGTCTCCAACGGCAGAAAAGCGGCCGCAGAAGCAAGCACGTTCCCCCCGAAGGCTGCCCCTTCTTTTTTCCTCCCCGATCTCCCCCCTGCCCAGGGGTCCAACCTAAAAGCCTACATCCGTTTAGGAGTTACTACCCAAAAGGTAACACAAATCCCAGAGGCTCCACTCCAACAGGTGGGTTTGCACCTACCGCATTATTAAAAAAAAAAAAGGCGTTACTTTGAGCCGCGCACACATCCAAGGCAGCTGGCAGATGCTTTAGGCCAACTCAGGTATCCCGAAACCAAACTCCCCACACACATGGACACACACGCACACACACACACGCACACACACACACCAGATCCTGCCGGTGAGGCTGCACCAACTGCAATGCAACTTTCAGCCATTCCTGTGGGAAGGAGGCTAGAAGAGGGAAAAAAGAAATCATACAAATGCTTTTTTTAAGGCAAGATAAACGCATTACCTTTTAGCTAGAGCAAAACTCGAAGTGGAAAAAAAAGTTTTTGTTTTGTTTTTTTACGAAAGTGGCGCGAAGACAATATCATGTGATCCAACCCCAGGGCGTCTCCTTCCCCTTTTAACAACTAGAAGACAGAGACAGAGAGATAGAGACACAGGCAGAGAGATAGACACAGAAGAGAGAAAGAAACCGAAAAGAGGGGACAAGAAAAGGGGGAAAAAGAGAACAGAAAGGAAAGACAGAGGAGGAAGAACAGAGAGCGGATTGAGAGGGAAAAGAGAAAAAGAGGAGAGAGAAAAGAGAAAGGTGGGGGTGGGGGGTTACATCCGCTCTTCACACAATTAGCATAATTAATTGTGTCCTGCAGCTGCATTCGGAGCTCTCTGGTCAATGGAGTAAACATCCCCTATTATCACAAAGAAGACCCATTACTCTGATTTTGGAAAAAGGTTCACACGCAAAAATTGCTGTCAAAAATACTAATTTCACACTCTCAAAATGTATTTGGTTTGGGAGGGAGGAAGAACGAGGGAAAGACTAAATTCGTCCGAAAGTGGAGGAAGCAAATAGCTTTCAAAGACATGAAGTGATTTTCAGAAAGTGACATTTCGCTGGCTTTAAACGGTTTGAAAGTTTTAAAGGCATTGCCTTGATGCTTAGTTTCTTAACCAGCAGCATTCTCTTGCCCTCAAGGACGCCCCCTCCTTCCCCTGAGCCTAAAACAATACCCAGAATCTAGTATTTTGAGATTGCTTTATCAGGATGATTTTAATGTGATTTGTTGTCTTAAAGCAGATGTCAACAAACACATAGTGATTAGATCTAGTTTGCAATTGGCAGAAATTATTGCTCTTCTATTTAAGTTGAGCAATCGACCATCAGAACAACTCCAAGTATAATTTTCAAAAGTAAAATATTAAGTCTTTTTTTCATCTTAGGAAATCGCAACGTAATTCTCTTGGGGTTTTTTTTAAGGAGTTTTTGAAAAAGTAATGATCAGCCAAAATATTTGGAGAATGAAAAACCAGGAGAACAAAGCATTTCTCTTGCCTCCTTCCCCCCCCCAACCCCCTCCCAAAGGGTTCAGAATAACTAACAGCCCAAAGAAAAGCACGTGACTCCTTCATGCTTTAAAACTTGTGGTCATGCTGAGGCTAAAAGCTAAGAGCTTGTGACCCCTCAACCCCTCTCCCCTCCCCCAGACCAGAGCCCAAGGCTTAAGGCTATGGGCTCCCACCAGGCTTCTGCCAGCTCCCTGGTATTGTGAAGGAAACAATACCTTAGGCACTCAGCGGAGTAAAGGAAAAGCCCTCATGTCATGTTACATACGTTGAAGCAGATTGTACAGAATCGAAATATATTTATGTTTACTAACATGTGTTCACTCAGAACCCCAGATGTTCCATTAGGAAGTGAATTTAACATTTGATCTCTGAAAATAATTACCAAAACTCCTTTACAGCCTGGCTTAAATGGGGAGGGGGGGGGAGAATCTGCTATTCCTTCTTTGGGCTTTGATTCTCACCCCAATCGTTTTATCATTTTATTTTCTGACATAAGGGGAAAAGATAAAAGTCCTCTGAAAGCCAAGATCCTTCCAAAGTGTTACCTAGAAGTTTGTGGTCCTTTAATTTGACCCACACATTTAATTCTAATGCCAAAAAAAGTTAGCAATTTTAAATAGATTTTCTTTTTAGCACTTTGAAAGATATCAACAGTTAAATATTTCCACCCATTTGAGGAATCATTTCACTTAATTTAGAAATATTAGGTACCTCTATTAACCCTAATGATTGGTATCTTAGAACAAAAAGGTCCCCATGGAGACAAGAAAGCAATCTAAGAGTATTATGTTTCTTGCAGGACTAGAATAGAGCTTTTGTTTAGAGGATATTTACTACTTTTAAATTTCTTTTCTAAATTCGAGAGTCAAGTTCTTTCGCATTTTAGAGTTGCATAGCTTTAGAATTTCTGTGTGCAGGGAGGGGCAGGAGGGGGGTAATGTATGCATGGTATGATGTGTGTGAGAGAGAGAGAGAGAGAGTGTGTGTGTGTGTGTGTGTGTGTGAAAGAGAGAGAGAGGGAGAGAGAGAGAAAGAGAGTTTGTGTCTATGTGTGTACATTCTTGTGTGTGAGAGAGAGACAAAGCACTGGTATCAGGACACTGAACAAGATGGGAAGGCTTTTCAGAGAAACATATTTCAAATGCTTCTTTGTATTTGATCCAATAGGAGGAATTGAAATTTCATTAAGTCAAGTAGAGATTCATGATCCTAGAATCCTAAAATAAACTTCGAGTTTAGGGGTTTGGGAATAGGAAATGCTTCTCTAAGACATTTCATGTAGATCTTTTTAATTCATTCCCATTTGAAATGGCAAGTTTTCTGAGAACTCAAATTGGGGGAAATAAAGGCGAATTAGAGTTTTCCAAGCAAGTCTTGACTTGTTTAGAAAAACTCAGCCAAAAAAAAAGGAAAGGAAATTGATCATAGAGGAAAGTAATTTCTTTACATAAACTATGAGAAACTAAAACCAATCCCAAACTAAATAGTGGCAAATGCTAGTGGGGGGAAAAATGTGATCAATAGACTGGCCCTTTGGGAAAAGTGGGAAAAGAGGAAACTTCCATAATTGCTTCTGCTTAGCTACCATAATTTAGTATAAATAATCTAGAAATCAAGATGTGTAAGTTGATATGAAGTTTGGCTTGAGAAGGTCAAGCCGGGAGAAAAAAGGGGACCTTCTTTCTGAAATTTAATAGGATTAAGGAACACATTTTAATCACTTTCACTGGTATTTTCCCCTCTTTTACCCAGAGCGTGCACACACTTCGATTCTTCTGCAGTCTTAAAGGAGCTGAAATGAAATCTGTTGGTAGGGCATCATTAAGAAATAATTTCCAACGATTATTTGCCAGCACTGGAAAGCTAACTCCCTGCCCTGGGTTCCCCATGTGCAGGCAAAGAATTCTCTGATAGCGATTCTCCTTACCTTTGAAACAGTAGAACAAGTGGGCACTGAAGTGATTCACTGTTGAGATTAAGTGGTGTTAAAGGGAGTTTTACACTCTGAAACACTTTGATTTTCCTATTTATGTGACTTAAAAGTGGAACTTCTGGTATTGTAAACCATAAAACTGCAAGGCAAGTGCGGTCCCCTAATCAAAGACAAGGCCAGTTGACAGCTATAAAATACAAGCTCTGGACACACATTGGTTTTTTGTTCCACTTAGCTGGAGTAAGTTCACTGGGGGGAAAGTACTTTTTGCACCATTAGATTTTCTTTCTTAACGAAATTTCCCAGTAAGGAGTGGCCAGCCTGTAAGATGGGAGGGTCTTCCTTCAATCTGCATTTCAAAAAACTTATCTCCATGACAAATTTGTTTGTCTTTATAAAGCAAGCAGACTAGGCAAACTTCAAAGAGCCACTAACGCAGTTTTCCCCTCTGCCTCCTCAAATGGGTTGATTTTTCCAATGTTATCTATCACTGAGAAGTTTGAACGTAGATGTCAATTTCCCAATCCCAACCGGCAAAGCTTCATTTAAATGGTCTCTAGGCTCTAAAAGTATGCTAATTTCATGCCACAAATCGAGAAAGCATGTGAGGGGTTTTTTGTTTTGGTTTCTTCCCCCCCCCCACCCCCACAGACCCCCCATCCCCACCCCCACCCCCAGTGCTTCTCTTATTTTCTCCTCCAAACTCCAGATCACTTTTCTCTTGGCTTTGTATTGCCCTGGTAGACTAGAAGATTGTCTTTTAGCTGTCCCCAGGCTTCAGATTCTAGCAGGAAGTGGAGCCATTATTGTCTGGCTTTTTAAAACTTGCTGAGGAGGAACTCAGTGCAATGACTTGAATTATCCAGATGTATGAAAGGACAGCAATGAAATAACAGGCTTCACATACATGTGCATCTACCATCCAAACGAGTGCTGCTGTTTTGTCAAAACAAATCCAGCTTGCCTTACTTGTTAAACTCTTCAGAGCACTTTCAAGAAAGGACCAGGACTAATTAATGAATGGATCAGAAGCCAAACACAGAAAACAGCAGCTCCATTTTTTGAAGTATACGGTTCTGTTGGAAGTGATTTTGTCTTCCCATGCTTTTCCTCATTCTTTCAGAAAAGAGCCAGTTTGCACCATCTTTCTTTGTTCAACCCTTACTCCTTGAAATTGATCTGTTTCTGAAAAAATACAGTTGGCATCCCTAAGGAAAATGATTCTTTTGTACCAGATTAATTCTTCCTAATTCAGTAGAGCTGTTAGGGACTGAAACACTCTTAAAATTCAAGCACATCCCCCCCCCCCTCCTCCTCCTCCTCATCATCATGACATTAGAATTCAGGAATCTGGTAAATCTCTGAAAAGGTAGTCTAATTCAACCCAATATTCTGAACTAAAGTTCCAGAAAACAATAGGGTTTTATGAGCTGCTTTAAGGATTCAGGCTATACTCTAGCCGAAAGCAAATGCAAACATAAAGGCAATTCCACTGAAGATTTCTTTTATTTTCTAACCATTCTGTCCATGGAAAAGATATTTATTTGGCAGTTCTCTGAAAGTGATTAAAGGTGATAAAAGTATTCAAAATACAGAGCGTGCTTTTTTTTTTGAGAGGGATGTTTGTTTCTTTTCTTTTTTTTCAGAAACAGAGAGATATTCTAGAATTAAACTCACATTATTAGAATCTAACCTTAGGTTCACCCAGAAATCTTTCACATGTTTTAGCCATCACTGCCCTTTTACCTCTACCTTTCTGTCCTCAGATCTGGCTTGCCAATTCATTTTAAAATGGGAGGATGAAAAGACATTAGAAATGGAACATGTTCCTACAAACAGCATGTGGCAGGAGTGTTACGAACCTTTACAGTAAGACACTAAAATCCTAAATCTCAAAACTGTAACTGATTGATCACTTCAGCTCTCCTAATTTCCTTAAATCTGACTCTACATTTGGAGCACTGGAGCAGCTCATTCATTCTGTTTGGGAAATACTAACTCCCTTTTCTGTCAGTACCCTATCAAATATCCCTTTTTGGACATAGATTCCTGACTATGCCTCAAATTCAAGAATATGACTGCCCTGAAATTCATTCTTTCCAGAGAAAGAATTCAGGAATGATGCCCGGATCTGCTGAAACTATGTCTCTAAGAATAATCAGCCACCAAGAAATTGTCTGAGACCTTCCCTATCAATGGGATCTCTCAGCTAACAAAAGCAAGAACTAATTATTCCTCTCTCAAAATTGTTCCTACCGACTAGTTATCCCTTCCCTCATTAAATTTAAAAGAGTTCTCATTCCCAGAAGTTGTATGGAGTAAGCACCTTAGAGTTCCATGGCAAAGGAAATTACAGATAGTTGAGGTCATGCATTTGTCTGGCTTCTGCTTCTGTCCTAAGTTTAAAAAACGAGGCATTGTATTTATCATTTTAAGATTCCGAGCATTCATTTTCTTTCCCACTTCTGTCTACCTTGGTTTATGCCCTAAGTTTTTCCTAGAGTTCACTCTGTTGACAGGTGATATTGATCATGCTTTATCACCATACTGTACCTGTTTCTCTATTTTTGTTGGGCGCCTCTGTCCAAATCTGAAAGGAGTTTCAGGAAAATCCAGAGACTTCGAAACCAAAATATTCTGAATGACATTTTGCTAAAGCCTTGGCCCTATTCTATTAGAACAGACTATTACACATGCATAGAGGTATAAACTCCTGGTATTTGAGGAGTTATCCCAGGCTTTTAAAAAAGTCTTTCCAAGTTTCAATTTATCCTAAATTTTACCTGAACACAGAATTAATTTCTAAATAAATCAGTGCTCCACCAGTGCTAATTGCATGAAGAAATATTGCACAGAAGGCAAAATGCCTGGCATATAGTAGGAGCATACTCGATGATACTAGTTAATTGATGGATCAATTTTAAAGAAAAATTTAATCTCTTTTTTTTAATCTATCTGTTTAAAACTGTGGGAGTTTACCCTTAATCTAACAATTTATAATGAGTAGAAACCATTTTCTGATATTTTGATGCAATTCTTTTAGCTTTATAACATACCACTTCATATCCTGTTCCTTGAAAACACTCAGGGAACATTAAGACATCACATTTGGGGTTTGGTTTTTTAATGTTTTTCCCTTAAGCTAAGGCCACTAAATGCCATGGAATGGGACGTTCTGGAAGGGAACCTTTGAAATCTATTCCAACCAACCCATTTTACAGACAATCAAACTGAGGTTCATGGAAGAAAAAAAACTTATTTTTCCATCACACAGCCAATTAGTAGCAGAGCCAGGACTAGAACTCGGGTTCAGTGCAATGCCCTATCCAGGACATCTCAGCAGTTCTCTCTTCCTTTGTCTGATGTTCATCCCGTAGATGTTTATGAAATTCCTGTTGTGTGACATGCACTGTGCAGGGTGCTGGGAGATAGTACAAGGGCAGAAACTGATGCAATCCCTGTTCTCAAGGACCTTATAGTCTGTTGGGGGAAGGGGGATAATATGCTATATTTCCCAGGTATATATATTTGTGAGGCAGTAGGTCCTAATGGAGAAAAAAGCTGGTCTTGGAGCCAAGGAGATCTGAGTTCATTTCTTCTGACACAAATTGACTGTGTGACCCTAGGCAAGTCATCTGACTTCTCAGTGATCTAAGATTCTAAGATACAGTATCCTCAGGGCCCCTGTGATCCAGAAAATAAGCATATACTTTTTTGGCTTTGGTGTCCTTTTCCCAAATTTTAAGTTTTGACTTATTTTAATTTTAAAAAAGAAATTGGGTCTATTTGTGGCATTAAAAGATAAAACACATTGATATACAATCCTATACATCTATTTAATGCATTTCTGAGTTTCTAAACTTTTTCTGTGTTGTCTTCGGCCTCTACAAAACTCTCAAAAAATTCCCATTTCTTCTGCTGACCAGAGATATATCAAAAGGTAGATGTGGAAGGGATGCCTGCATATGTGAAGTAGATACAATGTCATTTCCCCCCAAGAGAGGGTACAACAGCTGGGAGGGGAGAATCAAGACAGACTTCCTGTTGGAAGTGCCAGAAACAGAGTATTGAAGGAAGTTAAGGATTCTATGTGGTAGCGGTGAGGAGGAAGTATATTTCAGGCATGGGGACCAGCTGGGGACCAGGGAATGGCCAGTAGGCCAGTTTGGCCCCTTTAGACTGCAGATTCACCAATTTAGAAAGGCAGACAGGCTCGGGGGAAATGGCCCGCTCTTTCTCCTTGGACAACTTGCCGTATCTCTTTACCAGGTGTTCCTCAAAGGGTTGCTTCAAAATCCCCAGAAAGACTGAAAGATCAGAGCTGCAAGACCCCTTCCCAAGAGCCCATCAGTGAATGGTCACATCAGGCTTTAAGCCTGGACCAGCCAAACCTCCTCCAAATGCCTGGCTCTTCCCTTTAAAGTCTACCCTCCTGGCCTTTTAAGACAGGAAAAAATCTCCAATCCTTGAAGGAGAAGAAGGGGGGAGTGGAGGAAGGGGGGGGTCTTTCCTTGATTTTTTCAGGTAGAACAAAAGCTTTCCTGCAAGAAGAGTTAACAGGATTTCATAACTTCAGTAATGCAGTGGATCTGGGATGGATATTCCCTGCTTTGGTGCAAATAGCCTCCTATCCATGCTTGTAAATCTCTAGTTCTGGATGGAGAGCTGGCCCTGGAACAAGGAAGATCTGGGTTCAAGTTCAGCCTCTTAATACAAAAGTAGGTTGTGATCCTGACCAAGTCATTTAACCTCTTAGTGCTCTGGGAAACTCATTAAGACTAGAAATTTCAGAGAAGGTACGGATCTGTATTGGTAGATGGAGTTTCTAACCCAGTTTTCCAGTAAAATCTCAGAGCTAGTTTCTCTTTTCTTTTTTCTTTTCTCTCCTTTTCTTGTCTAGTCTTTTCTTTTCTTCCTTCTCTTCCTTCCTTCCTTCCTTCCTTCCTTCCTTCTTTCCTTCCTTCCTTCCTTCCTCCCTCCCTTCCTTCCTTCCTCCCTTCCTCCCTCCCTTCCTTCCTTCCTTCCTTCCTTCCTTCCTTCCTTCCTTCCTTCCTTCCTTCCTTCCTTCCTCCCTTCCTCCCTTCCTTCCTTCCTTCTTTCCTCCCTCCCTTCCTTCCTTCCTTCCTTCCTTCCTTCCTTCCTTCTTTCCTCCCTTCCTTCCTTCCTTCCTTCCTTCCTTCCTCCCTTCCTTCCTTCTTTCCTTCCTTCCTTCCTTCCTTCCTTCTTTCCTTCCTTCCTTCCTTCCTTCCTTCCTCCCTTCCTCCCTTCCTTCCTCCCTCCCTTCCTTCCTTCCTTCCTTCCTTCCTTCTTTCCTCCCTTCCTTCCTTCCTTCCTTCCTTCCTTCCTTCCTTCCTTCCTTCCTCCCTTCCTTCCTTCTTTCCTTCCTTCCTTCCTTCTTTCCTTCCTTCCTTCCTTCCTTCCTTCCTTCTTTCCTTCCTTCCTTCCTTCCTTCCTTCCTTCCTTCTTTCCTTCCTTCCTTCCTTCCTTCCTTCCTCCCTTCCTTCCTTCTTTCCTTCCTTCCTTCCTTCCTTCCTTCCTTCCTTCCTTCCTTCCTTCCTTCCTTCTTTCCTTCCTTCCTTCCTTCCTTCCTTCCTTCCTCCCTTCCTTCCTTCTTTCCTTCCTTCCTTCCTTCCTTCCTTCCTTCCTTCCTTCCTTCTTTCCTTCCTTCCTTCCTTCCTTCCTTCCTTCCTTCCTTCCTTCCTTCTTTCCTTCCTTCCTTCCTTCCTTCCTTCCTTCCTTCCTTCCTTCCTTCCTTCTTTCCTTCCTTCCTTCCTTCCTTCCTTCCTCCCTTCCTTCCTTCCTTCCTTCCTTCCTTCCTTCCTTCCTTCCTTCCTTCTTTCCTCCGTCCCTTCCTCCCTCCCTTCCTTCCTTCCTTCCTTCCTTCCTTCCTTCCTTCTTTCCTTCCTTCCTTCCTTCCTTCCTTCCTTTCTCTTTCTTTTTCTTTCCTTTCTTTGTTTAAAAAAATCCATACCTTCTATCTTGGAATCAATAAAATAATAAGTATCAGTTACAAGACAAAAGAGTGATAAAGCATATGCAAAGGCATAGTGACTTACCTAGGGTCACTAAACTAGTAAGTGTCTGAAAGCATATTTGAACACAGTATGTACTGTCTCCAGGCCTGGTATTCTATCCACTGAGCTACGTAGCTGCACACCTTGTCTGTTTTCTTAAACAGAACCTCTGCAGTCTGCGTGCAGATCAAAGCATACCATTTTTTCCTTTGTTTCCTTCATAAGTTTTTTTCTTCTACATGTGATATCTTCTTTCACAACATAAAGAATAAGGAAATATACATTGTGTGATAACACGTGTAGAACCTATATTAGATTACTTGTCTTCTCAGGGAAGGGGAAGGCAGGGGAGAAGGGAGAGAGATTTTGGATTGTGAAATGCCAGAAAAATCGATGTTAAAAATTGTCTCTACACGTAATTGGATATTTATAAAAGATATAATTTTATGGGGCAGCTGGGTAGCTCAGTGGATGGAGAGCCAGGCCTAGAGACAGGAGGTCCTAGGTTCAAATCTGGCCTCAGACACTTCCCAGCTGTGTGACCCTGGGCAAGTCATTTAACCTCCATTGCCTAGCCCTTACCACTCTTCTGCCTTGGAGCCATTTGGCTCCAAGACAGAAGGTAAAGGTTTAAAAAAATAAAAGATACAATTCTTTTTAATATAAAACCCTTACCTTCTGTCTTGGAGTCAATACTGTGTATTGGCTCCAAGGAAGAAGAGTGGTAAGGGCTAGGCAATGGGGGTCAAGTGACTTGCCTAGGGTCACACAGCTGGGGAGTGTCTGAGGCCAGATTTGAACCTAGGACCTCCTGTCTCTAGGCCTGGCTCTCCATCCACTGAGCTACCCAGCTGCCCCCAAAAGATACAATTTAAAAAAAGACCAGAGGCGGCTAGGTGGCACAACAAGACAGAGCATCAGGTCTGGAGACAGGAAGACCTGGGTTCAGATCTGACCACAGACACTTCTTAGCTCTATGACCGTGGGCAAGTCATTTAACCTTGTTTGCCTAGTTCTTGCCCTTCTTAGAATTGTCTCTAAGACAGAAAGTACGGGTTTAAACAGAGGATGATCAATAAAAATAAAATGAACAGAAACTCCAGGAGGAGTTTCAGGAGGCCTTCCTTTATGTGGTTGGCCATTTTGAGAGTGTCAACAGAGCCTGAAACTCTGTTCTCCTCGGCCCACCCCCTTTTGGAACCATGTCCTTTTGTGAACAGATTCCCTTAGCCAAGGGAATCGAGAGTGGCGGCAGCAGTCGGCCGGCCGGTGGCCTCCTAGAAAGAACAGGGGAGGGATGGAAGGTTAGATCTGAAGCCTGCATTACCTCATTCCACTCTCGGCTCCCCATACTTACTAAATGCTTGCTCATTGCGCCTGGGATGCTACTTCCCTAGTCCCGAGCCATGCCATGACCACCACTGGGCCCTCGTTGTCATTGTGCCATTTGGGGAATCTTTTGAAGCTCCCAATGGGTGTTGGTGACTGGAGAAGCCGGGGCACCTGGGGACCTCCAGCTCCCCCTACCATGTCAGAGCCAGGAGGACAGGGCGCTTGGAAAATACTTAAGCTTGGAGGGCCTCTGATGACTTTAGCAAGTACTTCCCAATTGCCTCCCTCCATTCGAGCGTCTCCTCTGGCTTCCTGCATTTCTAATCAAATCTTGCCCCCCTGTTTTTAATACCTGCTATGTCTCCAGGCTGGAAGAAGCTGTCTAGGTGATGGAAGAGCAGAAGAGGAGTGTCATCTGTCCCTCCCGCTAATGAGGACTCCTAGCTAGGCAGCCAGCTAGTTTTACAAAGCCCCTTTCTCTCCTCATCACCCCTGTCTGTGCCTTCTGCTTAGCCAGAGGCCTGAGGACACGCCGGGCTTTGGAAGAGGCCTCTTTGAGAGGGCACTGAGCAGGGGCCAGAAGGGCAGCTACGGGTCTGGTTTTGAGAAAGAAAATTTGCCGTGGGGCGTCTTGGCCTTTGGGGGCCCTGATGGGAAGCACTGGCTGGCTCAGATTTCTCCAAGTAGATACTGGAGACTTTAGGGGGAGGAGGGGGAGGAGGGAGGAAACAGTTCGGGCCTGTCAGGTCAGGTTGGCCCTTAGCTCCAGTCAGCAAAATCAGCCCTAGGGTCCTCCTAGGACAGACCGACAGTGGGATGTCAGGGTGGAGGGTGGGAAGGAGGCAGGGCCCAAGGCCTGGACTGAGGAGGGTAGGGTAGGGGTCAAGACTGAGGGAGGTATGTGAGTTGAGTGAGAAAGATGGAACACACTGGGGTGGACATTCCTGACCACGTCTGCCCACTTCTGCTTGTCCTCCATCCTTCCATCTGTCCCCACCTTCACCTCTCTTCCTCTGTCTAGGCCTCAGTTCCTCCTCATGTCCAGCATACCTCCTAGAGCCCCAATCTCTAGCCCCCCCCACACACACACCCCAACAAGCCTCAGCCCCCATCACTCTCTGTCCAGGCCTCAGTCTCCCCACACAAACATCGCCCCTACCTTTCTTCATTTGTCCCCTCTGTTCTGAAGCCTGCCCGTCCCTCGGTGTCTGCTTCCAGCTCGGGCCTGGACACAATGCAGTGGGTCAGGTAAAGAGATGGAGACAGGAATGAAGCCAGGGCAGAAGGGCCTCGGGAGAGCCAGAGGTCTGTACCAAGCAGAGGCTTGGGAGGCCCAGAAGCCTGGGCAGAAATCTTGGTGGGGGTGGAAATATCCAGAGAGACCACGACAACGAGGGTGGGCTCAGGATGAAAACTGGGGCAGAGGTTGGAGGGATTTGAGAGACCCAAGGAGGCTAGTGATGGGCCAGGCTGTGGAACTGGAGCCAGCTGGGTTCTGTCTCTGGGGAGGGACTGTTGGGGCAGCTAGTGGTTGGGGTAGGCATAGGGGGAGCAGGATAAAGTACTGACCAGACTCCTGGGAGCAACAGAAAAAGACAGGCAGCCTCCCCCTTCAGATGTTTACTGTCTCTACCTGCGAAGGGAAAGATCTAGAACCTTGGGCATCATTGCTCATTATGACTTGGGATGTGTGCTCATGATGGGAAGGGGGATGGAACTCAGTGAATTACTGAGTTCTGTTTCCCTGCCAACATAGTAAACACCTTGTTACTATGACTAAAAAAGAATAATGAGGGGGCAGCTGGGTGGCTCAGTGGATTGAGAGCCAGGCCTAGAGACCAGAGGTCCTGGGTTCAAATTTGGCCTCAGACATTTCCTGGCTGTGTGACCCTGGGCAAGTCACTTAATCCTATTTGCCTAGCCCTTACTGCTCTTCTGCCTTGGAACCAGTACTGATTCCAAGACAGAAGGTAACGGTTTAGAAAAATAATGCCATTTATATAGGACTAACCTTTTTGGGGTGTCCTGGACCCTCATAAGCAGTTTGGTGAAGATTTACAGATTCCTTCTCAGAATAATGTTAAAAAATAAAATAAATAGGATTACAAAGGAATTAGGATGAATTACACAATAGGCTGAAATGCAGTTATCTAAATATTTGTTAAAACTCAAGTTTAGGGGGCAGCTGGGTGGCTCAGTGGGTTGAAAGTCAGACCTAGAGACAGGAGGTCCTGGGTTCAAATGTGACCTCAGGTACTTCCCAGCTGTGTGACCCTGGGCAAGTCCCTTAAGCCCTATTGCCTAGCCCTTACCAGTCTTCTGCCTTGGAGCCAATACACAGTACTGACTCCAAGCCGGAAGATGAGGGTTTAAAAAAAAAACTCAAGTTTATAATCATTTAACTTTGGAAAACTCATGTGGAAATTTATTAAAATAAAACATTTTTAAACCTCAAATTTACAGACTGCCCCCCAACACTAAGAACCCCTACTTGAACGTTTCTAAAATCCTTTAACTATATTATCTCAGGATCACCCTAGTGCAAATATCAATAATATGGAAATAGGTCTGGATCAAGGACAGAAGTAAAAGCCAGCGGAATTGCGCTTTGGCTACAGGGGCAGGTGGGAAAAGGGGAGGGAAAGAACATGAATCTTGGAAACTATTCTAAATCAATTAATTCAACAAAACTTCCAAAGATAAAAAGAAATAAATATATTATCTCACTGGATACTTACCACTCTGTAGGGTAGATAATTTGAGTATTATACAAACACTCCCATTTTAAGAATGGAATGAGTGAACCACTGAGGCTCAGAGTGGAGAAATGACTTACCCACTGTCACCTGTATTAGGCCAGATCTTTTAGGCAGTATTTAGTAATGGACCACAATTTGTTCCTCTGTATATTTAGGGGGCTGTACAGTATAGAGGCATCAGGGTGTGATGGGAAGACCAGTAGATCTGGCCAAGGGACTTGAGTTCAAATTCTGGCTCTAGCATTTATTACCTTCTTGACCTTGAACAAATCACTTATCCTGGACTATATATACAGAATGCATGATGGAGTAGAGACAGGGCAGGGATATCTGGATTTGAACCCCAGTTCTGCCATTTACTTGAATGACCTTGAGCAAGTCTCTTCTCTGATTTGAAGTTTCTTTCCTCTTATGCAAAATTAAGGGTTTATACAAGCTGATTCCTACTTTTCTAAAATTTTTTAGAGAATTATTATTAGCCTTATTCAATTAATTCAGAAACAATCCTGCCCTTTTCCCCTTTCCTAAATTCATTAAGCTATGAATCACAGTTCTTCTTAACTCTGTGATTTTCTTCCTTCACTTCTCCTCCTGGACAGAACTTAGTAGGGGTTCAAATATCTGAATTCTATCCAAGCCGTACAAGCAGCCTTGTAAGAAGGAAAGCTCCTAGCTTCATCATTTTACAGCTTGATTTTCTTTAAGCACTCTTAAAACAGTCAAGCTAGCTAGCGGAAAGTGCTCATACTAACTTGGCAGGGAGAAAGAACATTCTATACATTCTCTTCTGGGCAACCACTTGAGAGGCAAACGGCGGCTCATACAGATTGTTTCAATGATAAACTTTTGTTCACTTGGACCCTTCTTCAGGTACTTCCTGAAGCTGAGACAAGGACTGTGTGAAATGTGAAAATATATTTCATTTGGATAGCAGAAACCCAAAGGCATTCAAGATGGCTTTCTCATGGAGATGGCTTTTGATGCTCAATAATTCTGGCTTGGAAAAATTGATCAGGAGACTGCACATACAATAAAATGGTCAACTTGTTTTTCTTTTGTGTGTGGATGACACAGTGTAATAACCAGGCCATTTTTTTGTTTTCAATTGGGTTTTGATGATGTATTTTAAAAAAAACCTCTTGGAGCTAGAAAAAAATCACAAAATGTAAAATCAATAATTTTGATTACATCAAATTAAAAGGTTTTTGTACAAACAAAACCAATGCAACCAAAATCAGAAGGGAAGCAACAAATTGGGAAACAATCTTCATAACAAAAACCTCTGACAAAGGTCTAGTTTCTCAAATTTATAAAGAGCTAAATCAATTGTACAAAAAATCAAGCCATTCTCCAATTGATAAATGGGCAAGGGACATGGATAGGCAGTTCTTAGATAAAGAAATCAAAACTATTAATAAGCACATGAAGAAGTGTTCTAAATCTCTTATAATTAGAGAGATGCAAATCAAAACAACTGAGGTATCACCTCACACCTAGCAGATTGGCTAACATAACAGCAAAGGAATGTAATAAATGTTGGAGGGAATGTGGCAAAGTAGGGACATTAATGCATTGCTGGTGGAGTTGTGAATTGATCCAACCATTCTGGAAGGCAATTTGGAACTCTGCCCAAAGGGCGACAAAAGACTGTCTGCCCTTTGATCTAGTCATAGCACTGCAGGGTTTGTACTCCAAAGAGATAATAAGGAAAAAGACATGTATAAAAATATTCATAGCTGCACTCTTTGTGGTGGCAAGGAATTGGAAAATGAGGGGATGCCCTTCAATTGGGGAATGGCTGAACAAATTGTGGTATATGTTGGTGATGGAATACTATTGTGCTCAAAGGAATAAAGAAATGGAGGAATTCCATGGAGACTGGAACAACCTCCAGGAAGTGATACAGAGTGAGAGGAGCAGAACCAGGAGAACCTTATATACAGAGACTGATACTCTGTGGTACAATCAAGTGTCATGAACTTCTCTAGTAGTGGCAATGCAGTGATCCTGAACAACTTGGCTGGATTTATGAGAAAGAACACTACCCACATCCAGAGGAAAAACTATGGGAACAGAAACACAGAAGAGAAACAACTGCTTGACTACAGGGGTCCAGGTGAAATAGCTGAAGATGGAGACTCTAAATGAACATCCTAATACAAACACCAACAACATGGAAATAGGTTCTGATTAAGGACACATGTAATACTCAACAAAATGGCACGATGGCTACAGGAAAGGTGGGGGGAGGTGAGGGAGGGAAATAATGTGATTCTGGTAACCAAGGAATAATGTTCTAAATTAACTAAATTAATTACCAAAAAAAAAAAGACTCTTGGGGACAGCTGGGTGGTTCAGTGGATTGAGAGCCAGGCTCAGAGACAGGAGGTCCTGGGTTCAAATGTGACCTCAGATACTTCCCAGCTGTGAGACCCTGGACAAGTCCCTTAACCCCCATTACCTAGCCCTTACCACTCTTCTGCCCTGGAACCAATACACAGTATTAATTCCAAGACAGAAAGTAAGGGTTTAAAAAAGCAATAACTTCTTTCTTTCTATCTTAGTAAAAACTCTAAGACAGAAGGATAAGGGGCTAAGCAAACAAGTTAAGTGACTTGCCCAGGATCACAGAGCTAGGAAGTATCTGAGGCCAAATTTGAACCCAGGTCCTCTTGACTCCAGGTCAGGTTCTCAATCTACTGTGCCACCAAGCTGCCCCTTGTTGATGTCTTTTTTTTTTACCATTGCACAATTTCTCCCAGTATCTTTTCAGCTCCCAGAAAGCCATCCTATATGACAAATAGTACAGGGGACCCCAAAAGTCTGAGCTTGAATAAGCTTTAAAAAGACTTGGGCAATGCCATGTATAATCAAAGAAAAAGAAAGAGGGTAAAAATGAGCATAGCTGATCAATAAGGTCAATTTAAATGAAAAGCAACATGTTAATTGATTCATAGCCTTTCACATTTCATAACCTTTTAAATGCATGAAATAAAAAATGTAGGATTACAAGGAGAACTAATTATATTGAAACAGTTACCAAAAATATTTTTTAAAAACAGTTTCATAGACACCCAAGGGGAAAACTTATAGGGTGATTTACATATATCATCTCATGATTACAGATGTCTCCTTTTAACCAGAAGCAAACTGAGGCTCAGCAAGACGGAATGAGCTCATCCATCCTCGAGATCACCAAATTCAATCCAGTCATTTTCCTCTGAAAGACCCTGGCACAGAGTAGGTGCTTGAAAAAATGTTGGCGGAATTCAAGTGACTTCAAGGACTTGCCACAATTTAAGAAACAAGTAACTGGGAGGGCTCCTACTAGCAGCTAGGTCTCTTGACTCCACTGATCAGACAGAATGACGGTGGCAAGAGGACTAGACTTGAAGGGGCAAAGAGCTGAGTTCAAATCCTGATTCTCATACTAGCTGTGTGGCACTTGGCAAATTACTAAACCTTTCTGAACTTTAGATAGAAATGATTATGATAGTACCTCTCTATGGTGAAGTTCAAATAAGATCACTTCTATAAAGTGCTCTGCAAAAGCAAGAAAGTACTCTATAAACTTTAAAGCACTCCAGAGAGCTTAGTTATTATTACTACACCTGGCTAAATAGAAATCTTACTATTTTTTAAACTCTTACTTTCTGTCTTAATGGCAGTGGAGTTTGTTAAATGACTTGCCTAGGGTCACACAGCTAGGATGTGTCTAAGGCTAAATTTGAATCCAGCTCCTCCTGGCTCCAGGCCTGGCTCTCTATGTACTGTGCCACTCAGCTGCCTTTTATAGTTAATAGAACTATATACTTGAATGTTTGCAAAGCAAATGAATGCTCCATCTCAAAATCTGGTGACTCAAAATTTCCCAATGAGGCAAATGGTGCATGGATTATTTTTTTTAAGATTATTTTTTAAGACTCACTTTCCATTTTGGAATCAATACTAAGTATTGTTTCCAAGGCAGAAGAGTGGTAAGGGCTAGGCAATGGGGGTTAAGGGACTAGCCCAGGGTCACCCAGCTAGGTAGTGTCTGAGGTCAAATTTGAACCCAGGACCGGAACCTCCTGTCTCTAGGTCTGGTGCTCTATCCACTGAGTTACCTAGTTGCCCCTAGTGCATGGATTATTTTTATCACTTTCCAGATGAAGAAGCTGAGCTCAGGGATACGACTTACTCAAAGGGGGCAGCTGGGTAGCTCAGTGGATTGAGAGTCAGGCCTAGAGACAGGAGGTCCTAGGTTCAAGTCACTTGACCCCCATTGCCTAGCCTTTACCACTCTTCTGCCTTGGAGCCAAAACACAGTATTGACTCCAAGACAAGACGGAAGGTGAGGGTTTAAAAAAAAAGACTTACTCAATATCCCTGGACCTCAGTTTCCCTATCTATAAAAAAGAGATTGGACTAAGTGGCCTCTGAGGTCCCTTTCATCTCTAAATCATTAGAGCTTGGTTATTATTACTACACCTTGATAAATAGATAATAGTTCACTTTTTAACCCTTACTTTCTATCTTAGTAACAACTCTAAAGCAAAAGGGTGGGGGCAGCTGGGTAGCTCAGTGGACTGAGAGCCAGGCCTAGAGATGGGAGGTCCTGGGTTCCAATCTGACCTCAGATATTTTCCAGCTGTGTGACCCTGGGCAAGTCACTTAACTCCTATTGCCCAGCCCAATACACAGTATTGATTCCAAGATGGAAGGTAAGGGCTTAAAAATAAAAATAAAAAATAATGCAAAAGGGCAAGTGCTAGGCAAATAAAGTCAAAGTGACTTGCCCAGGGTCTCCTATGACCTACACAGGTAGTAAATATTAGAACTGGGGTCTGAAGTCGTGTCTTTACTTTCCTGACTCCAAAGCCCACCCTCTGACCACTAGGCCCTGCCCTGCATGGCTTTTTGGTTTGGTAAATGGTCTTTGGCGTCCGTCTCGGTGACAGTCTGTGGCCTGGGATGCTACTCATGGCCGGCGCTCCAGAAATGAAATCCGTTGCTTCTCCAAATCCGTGGCGGTGGCTTTTCACGGCTATTTTTTGACTGACTACTGCAAATGTCCTTGCCGCAGACAGACACAAACCGAAGATGGCAAAGAAATCGCTCCTGGTCCAGACCAAGGCGGAGCGGGCTGTTGGGTGAGGTTTCTGGGGGTAACGAGTCTGTTTAGGTTTCTTAGAATGTGGCAGCCACATTGGAGAGGGCCCACTGGCACACCTTGGGCAGCTGAATAACGTCAGGAAAGACCTTCTAGAATCTCTCTCCTATATGAAAGGCTCTGTTCACCAAACCACAAGGTAGTTCCTGGAAGCAGTGGCTGTCAAAAAAAGGATGTGGTATAAATAACATTGAGCTTGTGTACCTTGGCCAACAAAGAGGGGCTTTGTTGACTTTGGGGGTAAAAAAATGGACAGGAGACTACATTCATGTCGGAAAAGGGACTCTGGACATCCTGAAGGCATCAGACATGGACAAGGGCTCATCATTCAGGAAAAAGGAATCTGTTCCAGCAGTCCTTTGGGGAAAATCAGGCACCCACAGAAGGCACTAGTAAGGAAAGCTGGAAATAAACATTATTTTAGGCATGGACTGCAGAGGAAATAAATCATGGCTTATCTTTATTGTTCGGGGTAAAGAAATCCAGAGAGAGAGCCGAGGCTTGGGAAGTAGAAGCTGGAGATTCCCCTCGGCCTCCCCGCTAATGGGGTGACCTGGGGGAGCCAGGAGGACCCCCTTAGGTGACCAGGGAATCCCAATCCTCACTGGCCATCCCTCCCACAGTTAGTAGGAGCCAGGGCCCCGGAAGGGGACAAAAGCCTTTGGAAAAGACCCGAAGGAACGCCCTACTTGGGAGCCAGCTTTTGTCATGGGAAGCGCCCGGAAATGGTGAGTTGGCCCCGAGATTGAACAGAATAAGTCCGCAGGCCATTCACCTGCCTCCCCAGCCGGGACCGGGCCTCCAAATAGTCCCGCTCACCACGGTTCTGGGGGGAGGGGCTGAGCCTTTGGGATGGGGGAAGCCGGTAGTAGTGGCGGGTTCTTTGTTGAGCAGGGCCTGAGCCATTTTGAATTATTAAGAACCTGGGGCTTAAAAGACAGTCTGTTTATCTAGGCAGGCTTTTTGATGGAAATGCAGGAATTTTCTTGGAAACAGGGATTTGATTGTGTGGCTCCAGGAGGCTGGTTTGCGGGGATAATCGTTTTCCTTAGTGTTTCCCAGTGGTCAGATGCCCCCAAGGTCCAGAGAAGTACATTCTTTTGTTCTAAAATTCCGTCTAAAAAAAGGCCCTCCAAAGGAAATCTCCATTGGTGACTAAAGCCCAGCAACCAGGCCGCAGCTTCAGGATACATGTGAAAAGCATTCCATTCAGATAAATGAGGAGCCCAATTAGCCGCCAGGTTGTTGCTTTTATTATTGCTATCTCTCTGTCCCTTTTCTCCTCCAAAGTAGCTTTTTACCACCCATATAAGGTAAGCCCGCCTTTGTTACCAGGCCCGAGCACTTTACAATTGTGCTCAAGTAGTAAATTGCCATCTCCTGCCTTTTGTAAGTGGCATTTTCCTGACTGGAGATGTTGTTTTTCTTCCGACCTCCAGATCTGGCACTCTCGGAAACATAAACATTTAAAATGCTTTGTGTTTAAGTGCTGCGGTTCGTGTGTGCGTGCACGCGGCGTGTGTGCGTGTGTGTGTGTGTGTACACTTAGAATATATATTTGTCTTTTCTAAATCAATAGCTAAACCTCTCCGAGAAAAGTTAATAACCAGTTTGGGTTCAAAGGCTTCCTATTCTTTTACACGCCTCTTATTACTGGCTATCTGGAGCAGAAAATGTTCATTATTGTGTCTTGCTGCTTGAAAAAGCCTCGCTTTCCTGGAAGATGAATGGATTCTCAGCTCCCCAATCAGAATGTGCAGAATTCCATGAAGACTCAGACTTGGGCACTACTATTAGGAAGAAGAACAACAACTCTGGCGTGAAAGTTTCGGCAGTTGTTATTATTATTGATGTTGTTGTTGTTGTTTGGAACTTTCATTGAGCAAGGAAGACGTGTCCAGTCCTTCAGTCAATCCCTTCGTACCCCTGAACGTTGTCTTTCTTCCTACCATCTTCTGTATAAAAGGCTCTATAAACTCCTCTCTTCTTAGACCAAAGCCCATTCCACTTACGAAAATTATGAAGGAAGAACGCTAATAGAACACACAACCCCCACCCCCACCCCGTGGTGTAAGATGGCCAGTCTCATGTGGCGATGATTTTAGTAAATAATAGTTCACAATTACATGGTCGTTTGTAGTTAGGAAAGCACTTTCCTAAAAGGCAGGGAAAGTGTTATTGGCCTCACTTAACGGAGGGGGGGAGGTGAAATTGATTTGCCCCCCAAGTAGCAGAGAAGGCACTTAATTCCCCAGAGAGCCTAACATGGGACATATGTTCCTGGACCCACACATCAATAGAGTCGGGTCGGTGAATTTGGCCAAAAAAGAAGGTAGTGATCTCGTAGCTATCCTAGGCTCCTCTTGGCAGAAAAAAGAGCTTTTTGAGGTCTTCCATGGCTATAATGAGCATGGCAAAAGTTTAATTACTTGCCCCATTGACCTAGTACTTTATGGTCTTAAAGGGTATCTTTTTTTTTTCATTTAATCCTCACAATTGTGGAAGGAATATAGGCTAAACTGATATGATTCTTCTCATTCTAAGTGTGAAATGAAGGCTACCCTCCTGTTTACATCATAGGATCATAGATTTAGAGCTAAGAAGGGAATGTAGAAGCAACAAATTAAACCAACAAGCATTTATTTAACTACTAAATATCTACTATATGCCAGAGACTAGGCAAAGAGCTGGGGATACAGAGAATTTTTTTAAAAGTGGCAGCTAGGTGGCTCAGTAGATAGAGGGTCAGACCTGGAAACAGGAGGGCCTGGGTTCAAATTTAGCCCCAGACAGGTCCTAGCTATATGAACCTTGAGAAGACTTTAATCTCAACTGCCTCACCCTTATTGCTCTTCTACCTTGGAACCAATACAGAGGGTGAGGAGCTTGTGATATAATGGAAGAGACAATATGCAGACAATGATACATATAAAATAAATTGGAAATAATCTTTCAGCGAAGGCATTAGTATTAAGGAAGATTGGGAAGGCCTCCCGAAGAAGGTGAGAAAGTTTGAGTTAGAACTTAAAGGAGGGAGCAGCTGCGTAGCTCAGTGGATTGAGAGCCAAGCCTAGATATGGGAGGTCCTGGGTTCAAATATGACCTCAGACACTTCCTAGCTGTGTGACCCTGGCCAAGTCACTTGACCCCCATTGCCTAGCCCTTACCACTCTTCTGCCTTGGAACTAATACACAGTATTGATTCCAAGATGGAAGATAAGAGTTTTTTAAAAAAAGAACTTACAGGGAGACAGGGAGAGCAGGAGAAAGAGATAAGGAAGGAGGAAATTCCAGGTATGGAGGACAGAGCAAAAATGTGCTTAGAGGTTATCTAGTCCAAACCTTTGATGAGTCAATAAATCATTGATTAAGTGGCTATTGTGTGCTAGTCACTGTGTTACAGAACACGTATTCCTTAAACAAGCTAAAGAAATAAGTGAATAAGAGTGAAGTGAAATTGCTTCAAAAGGTGACTTAATCCCTGCTCTCTTGTAAGGGAGAAGACAACATGGATGTACTTAGATACAGACCAGGGTAATGGGAAGGTCTGAAGAGGAAGGCCTTTGGTCCTCCAGCTTTGCTCTCTCTCTCTCTCTCTCTCAGGTCACAGAAGTTTTCTCACATTTCTCAGAACCTTTCCTATTTGTCTTTTCTTTTCTTTTTTGTTGTTAAAAAAAATCACCTTTACTCTCTATCTTAGAATCAATACAAAGAAAACCAGTAAGGACTAGGCAGTTGGAGTTAGGGTCACACAGCTAGGGTGTGTCCGAGGCTAGATTTGAACCCAGGACCTCCCTTCTCTAGGCCTGGCTCTCTATCCATGGAGCCACCCAGCTGCCCCTCCTATTCATTATTTCTTGTGGCAGGACAGTATGTCATATTCATCTGCTACAATTTGTTCAGACACTCCCTAACAAATGGAAACCTACTTTGTCTCCAGCTTTTTGCTATTACAAAAAGTAATGTATAAAGGTTTGTGCATATATATGAGACCTTTCCCTTTATCTTTGCTATTTGGGGAGTATATGTATACTTTAAGGACTCTGTTCAACTCTCATTTTATGAATGAAGAAACCGAGACCTAAGGAGGATAAGTGATTTGCCCAAGGTCACACGGTGGGTAGCATTTGGCAGAGTTGGAATTCAACCCCACTGACTTCTTCAATTCATACAGTTTAGTGAGTTGCAAGATCAAAATCATAGGCATATGGCTTTTTTTTAAACCCTCACCTTCCATCTTAGAATCAATACTCTGTATTGGTTCCAAGGCAGAAGAGTGGTAAGGGCTAGGCAATGGGGGTCAAGTGACTTGCCCAGGGTCACACAGCTGGGAAGTGTCTGAGGTCAGACTTGAACCTAGGACCCTCCTGTCTCTAGGCCTGACTCTCAATCCACTGAGCCACCCAGCTGTCCCAGAAATATGGCTTTTGCACTAAAAACAGAACATTCCCGGCTACTCTTCCCTGATGGCCCTCTTCTCCATCATCTCAACGCACTGGGCCTTGATGAGAAACCATCCCGCTTAAATTTTTCATGCTTAAAGGTTCTATGACCTAGTGCCAAATGAAGTGAGCAGCCACTTTCAGGCCCTCCTTCTCCAGCACCTTCAGCCAGGAGCCTCTACTACTTGGAAGACCACGGATTGTTCTGTCTAATTCCCTGATGTCCTCTCCTGCTTCCTCCTAACTGAAGGAGTTCAGTACCTTGCTCAGTCTTCCTCTCCATTGCAGGCGTCACCCACATACATGATTTTAATATTCCTCTTGGCATCTCCTGATAATGCCCTGGCCTCTCAGTGATTTCATCAACCTCCTCAACTTGCAGGAAAACCTTATCTCTCCCCTCTATCTCAGTTATTCAAAGGGATGGGCAAACCTTTGTCTTCATTCCCCACCCCATTCCAAATTGATCCCCCTCCAAGATACCAAATTTTGCAATTTCTCTGGTCACAATCTCTTCTTCTTTCATTTCACCTCATTCCTCATTCCTCTTAAACCAGCTCTTTGTCCTAGTCTTGACCTCTCCCGTCCCTCCATACTACCCTATTGTCTTTGTCTACCATCCTGGTGGGTCTCTTCTCTGGCTCATACCTACCTTCGTACTTTACACAAAGAAGAAGCCATTTGCTATGAATTCTCTCTTCTCCCTTTCCTCTTTTCTGCCATTCCCCAGAGTCTCCGCATTGACTCCAGTCTGGTGATGAAGTGTCCTTTCTTCTCCTCAGGGTCAACCTTTGATCTCATTTACCCCTAGTTCCTTTGCTGAGCTGCCCCCATTCTCATGCCCACTTTTCCTCTCATCTTCAATATCTCTTTATATGTCGGTTCTTCCCTAAATGCCTATAAATAAGCATTCCCCATCCTAATGACCTTTCACTTGATCTGATCCTGACATCCCCTCAGGATATCATCTTATATTACATGCCTGTCTCAGCCAAACTCCTTGAAAAAGTTGTCCACGCTCACTGCCTCCATTTTCCGCTCACTTCAAAACTCCTTTCAATCTGGCTTCTGACCTCATCACACAACTACAGCCGCCTGCTCCAAAACTTTCCAAAGATCTCCTCATTACCAAACTCATAGTCTGTTTCTCAAACCTTATAAAGCTTTTAAAAAAACACATTTTTAATGATCTTTGTTTCCAGGGAATAATGTTTGGAAATGACCAAATAAAATAATGTTAAAAAAACACATTTTTCTTTATGTCTTTTTACTTTTTACATTATTATAGTTTTCCCCAGCATGCTCCTCCTTCCTCCTCTCAAAGAGACATCTCATATAACAAACAGTATTTTTAAAATAAAGAAAAAGAAGTGGAAAAAATGAGCACAGCTGATCAGTAAGTCGAAAAAGCCTGAAAACATGCAAAGTCCAACACGTGTGGACCTCCCACCTCTGAGGGATGGGCTGGGGTGCACTGTCATACCTTGTCAAGCATCAGGTCATGCTTGATCTTTCTAACTTTGTTACATTCACTTTGGGGGGTGGGGTGTTGTGTGCCATCTTTCTTTCCATTTACATTATTGTAGTCATTGTGTATATAGTTTCCTTGGCTCTGCTTACTTCACTCTGTATCAGTTCATGTGGCTCTTCGTATACTTCTCTAAATTAATCAGATTCACTATTTCTTCCAGCACACTAATATTCCATTCCATTCACATTCCACAATTTGTTCAGCCATTCCCCAATTAATGGGCATCTACTTTGTCTTTTGTTATCACAAAAGTGCTGCTGTAAATACTTTAGTGGATACGGCAACTTTCTTCCTATCAGTGGCTTTGTTCCTTGAGATATAAGCGCAGTGAGATATTATAAGTTTGGGGGTTCCAAGGGTATAGACATTTTAGTCACTTTATTTTCATAATTCTCAATTGCCTTATAAAATGGTTGTACCAAAACATATAGAGTTCAAGAAGTCATTCACTGAGGTACATAAACTGAATTAAATTAAGATATTTTAACCTTCTGTCATAGCATTAAACCCAATAATGAGGGAAAATAAATAAAATTGTTGTGCCAAATCTACCAATAATGTATTAGTGTACCCATTATTGCAAAACTCAGCCAACTTTGACTATTGCCATTTATATCATCTTTGACAACTTATTAGTAGGGAATGAGGTGAAGCCTTAGAGTACTGCTTTTGATTTGCATTTCATTTGGAACATTCTTTCAGATGATCAAAACACATATTTCTTGACCTTTCTCTAGCATTGCACATTGCTGACTGCCCTTTCCTTTGGCATACTTTTTCCTTTCTGGGTTTTTATGACACTGTTCTCTGTTGATTCTCTTTCTGACCACTCTCCTCAGTCTCCTTTGCTAGTCATCATCCATATCATGTACCCAAATAGAGACAAAGAGAAATTAAAGAATTTGTCCAGGGTCACATAACTATTAAGTATCTGAGACCGGATTTGAGGAAAGTCATTAGCATTATTTGAGACCCTTACCTTCCACTGTAGAACCACAATGGAGGTTAAATGACTTGCCCAGGGTCACACAGCTAGGAAGTGTCTGTTGCCAGATTTTTATCCAGGGCCTCCCATGTCTGGCCTAGCTCTCTATCCAGGGAGCCACCTAACTGCCCCCATGGAGGCATTAGAATTAAGGAGAATTGGGAAAGGCTTCCTGTAGAAAGTTGGATTTTAGCTGGGATTTAAAGAAGATCAGAGGAGCCAAGAAGCAAAGATGAGGTGGGAAGAATGAATGAAAAAGGCCAGTAAACATTCCTGGAGTCTAAAGGTGGAGTGTCTTGTGTCAGGAACAGCATAGGACAGGAAAGGTAGGAGGGGACCATGTTGGGAAGGGCTTTGAATGCCAAACATAGGATTTTATATTTTATCCTTGAGATAATAGGGAGCTCCTAGGGTTTATTGAGTGTAAGTGTATGTGGGAGAGGCATTGGGAATGACTTGGGTCAGGTTTGTGTTTTAGAAAGACCATAGTAGACTAAAATCAGGCAAACCCACCAGCAGTAAGAGGCCAGGGGTGAAGTTATGAGGGCCTGTATTAGGGCGGTGGCAGTGTCAGGGGAGAGAAGGAGGCATAGAAGAGACATATGAAGAAGGTGAAAATGGACAGGAACTTGACACCAGATTGGATATGGGAGCTGGGAGACAGTAAAGAGTCAGGATAAAGTGACCAAATCATCTGGTGACCTCATCAACTCCTAGGGGTTCAACGATCATCTCTCAGAAAAATTCTGGGTCCATTTACCCAGCCTTCATCTTTTTCCTGGACTCCAGTCCCACGTCATCCACTTCTGTTTGACATTTCAAACTGCATATTTCATAAGACTCTCAAGTTCAACCCATGCAAAACAAAACTCATTGTCTTTTCTTCCTCAACTCCCATTCCCCAAATCCACCCATCTTCTGCACTTCTCTATCTCTGTCTAGGGCATCACCATACTTCCAGTTCAAAGGATTACAACAGTCATCCTTGACATCATAGACTCACCCTTGACAGGTCAGTCAACATACCCCACATCCAAATATTTGGCGTGACTTTTTGATTGACATTACTTTCGCACACCCACGTGAACGGATACAAAGAAAAGAGAGCAGAACCAGGAGACCGCTGTACACAGTAAGAGCAATATTATACGACGAACATTAGTTAGTCTTAGCAATACAGTGGTCCAAGACAATCCTTAAGGACTCATGATGAAAAAATGCCATCTGCCTCCAAAGAAAGAACGGAAGGAGCATGAATACAGATTAAGGTATATACTATATTTTGTTTCATTTTTTCATTTTTCTTTTGTTTCTTCAAGTTCTCTTTTACAACATGACTAATATGGAAAGATGTTTTACATTATTACATGTATAAAATTTATGTCAGATTCCTTGCCACCATTTCAGGGAGGGGACCGGGGAGGGAGGCAAAGAGGATGACAATTTGACTTAAAAGTTAAAAAAAAAATCTAGTCCAACTACTTGAAGATGAAGGAGCTAAATGCAGTATCAGAAAAAATTGAAATTAAAGGCTAGGTTTCATCACACTCACAAAAACATATTATTTTCTTTTAAAAAAATTTAAAACCCTTACTTTCTGTCTTAGAATCAATACTGTGCTTTGGTTCCAAGGCAGAAGAGTGGTAAGGACTAGGCAATGGGGGTCAAGTGACTTGCTCAGGGTCACACAACTAGGAAGTGTTTGAGGTCAAACTTGAACCCAAGACCTCCCATCTTTAGGCCTGGCTCTCAATCCACTGAGGTACCCAACTGCCCCCAAAACCATATTACTTTCACACTGTCTCTCAACTCAAATAACCATCATCTCAATTCAGTCCTTTATTATCTCTCGCCTGTTTCAAAAGCTTTCTAATTGGTTCCTCTCAATCAAATTTTTCTCTCTGCCAATCCATCCTCCAAACAGCTACCAAAGTAAGTTTCCTAAAGCGCAAACCTAACCACACTGCCCTCCTAGTCAGTAAACTTCAGTGAATCCACCAGTTAGTCAGACAATAAACATCTATTAAGCACCTATAATGTGCTAATTGCTGGGAATATATATATATATATATATATATACATATATATATATATAAGCAAAGGATAGTCGCTGCCTTAAGGAGTTTACAATCTTTTTTTTAATTGAAAATTTTTATTTAATTAATTGATTTAGAATATTTTTCCGTGGTTCCATGATTCATGTTCTTTCCCACTCCCCTCCCATAGCCAACAAACAATTCCACTGGGTTTTACATACATCAATGATCAAAACCCATTTCCATACCATTACTCTTTGCACTAGAGTGATCATTTAGAGTCTACATCCCCAATCCTAGCCCCATCAACCCATGTGATCAAGCACCTGTTTTTCTTCTGTGTTTCTGCTCCCACAGTTCTTTCTCATAGATCCCTCAGAATCGTCCTGGGTCATTGCATTGCTGCTAGTAGAGAAGCCCACAGTGTATCCGTCTCTATGTATAAGATCGTCCTGGTTCTGCAAAGAGCCTACAATCTAATGATGGAGACAGTATGCAAACAAATATATACAAAGCAAGCTATATAGGAAAAATGGGAAATAATTGCCAGGTGGAAGGCACCAGAATTTAGATGAGAAGGCTTCCAGTAAAATATGGGATTTTAGTTGAGACTTAAAGGAAGCCAGGGAGATCAATCTTCAGAGCAGAGGAAGGAGAGTATTCCAGGCACAGGGGACAGCCAGAGAAAATGCCTGAGCCAAGGACAGAGTGTTTTGTTTATGGGATAACCAGGAGGCCAGTGCTACTGGATCCAAGAGTCTGTATCTGGAAATAAGGTGTAAGAAGACTATAAAGTGGGATGGGGACTCGGTTATGAAGGGCTTTGTATGTGCCAAACAGAGCACTTTGTATTTGATCCTGGAGGCAATAGGGAGTCACTGGAGCTTATGAGGGGTATGTGAGAAATGATCAAACATGTGCTTTAGGGAAATCATTCTAGGGACCAAATGGAGGAAGGATTGGAGTGCAATGAAACTTGAGGCCAGGCCGCCGACAGACCCACCAGCAAGCTATTGAAATAATCCAAGCATGAGATGATGAGGATCTGCGTCAGAATGGTGGCAGTGTTAGAGGAGAAAAGGGGCCGTATTTGAGAGATGTTGCCAAGGTGAAATTGAGAGGCCTTGGCAACAGATTGGCTTGGCAGGTAAGGTATTGAGAGATAGTAAAGAGCTGAGCATGATTCCTAGCTTTCCAGCTGGAGGAATTGGGAGTAGGATGTTGCCTTCTTTAGTAATGGGAAGGCTGGAGTGGGAAGAGGGTTTAGGGGAAAGATAATGAGTTCTGTTTGGGGCACATTGAGGTGAAGATGTCTATTGGATATCTGCTTTGAGATGTCTGAAAGGCAAGTGGAGATGGAAGACTGGAGGTCAGCCGAGGGTCTGCGGTAGGGGAGGTAGATTTGAGAATCATGAGCATCAAGATGGTAATTAAATCCATGGGAGCTGTTGAGATCACCAAGTGAAGAGTATAAAGGGAGAAGAGAAAAGGGCCCAGGGCAGAAATTGTGGGATGATTACAGTTAGAAGGCTGATCTGGATGAGACTCCAGCAAGGAGACTGAGAAGGTGGTTGGTTCAGCTGAACAAAAACCAGGAGAGAGAGGCATCCAGAGGATCAAGGTAGAGAGGGTGACTGATTGACAAAGACGACATTGTCAGAGGTTAAGAAGAGAGAACTGAAGGAGCCTACTACAGATGGCCTTTTCAAGGAGTTTAGCCACAAAGAACAGAGAAATAGAGGATGGTAATTAGCAGGGAAGGGAGGATCAAGTGAAGTTTTTTGAGAACAGTGAAAGAGAGGTGATGACAAAGAGGGGTATTTGTTGGCGGGGACAGGATGCAATGTGACCACTTGAACCAGTAGAGAAGGTAAGGAGTGGGGTCACTTCATCATGTGAGACAGGGGTGAAGGAGGAGAGAGTGTCAGAAAGCATCTAACAAATAGATGAGGAAAAAGGAAGAAGAGGGAAGGCCTGGTTAATTGCCTCAAATTT
Source organism: Monodelphis domestica (assembly GCF_027887165.1). Taxonomy (NCBI): domain Eukaryota; kingdom Metazoa; phylum Chordata; class Mammalia; order Didelphimorphia; family Didelphidae; genus Monodelphis; species Monodelphis domestica. The sequence continues at coordinate 49,253,413 of NC_077235.1, read as the reverse complement.
TCTCCGAAAAATATGAGACAAATGCTATCCACCTTGAGAGAAAGAATTGTTGCATTCAGATTGCAGATAGAAAGTCATAGGATTTGTCACTTGTTGATCTGGGCTTATGTTTTTTTGGGGGGGCGGTTTATAAGATTACTCACAAAAATGAACAATATGGAAACATGTTTTGCATGATAATATATTATAACCCAGGAAAAATTAAAATTAAATATGAGGCAAGATTTTTCAACTGAAAGAGAAGCCATGAGAGGTATGAAGAGGAAGAAAAAAGTTTGGAAGAGCTTCAGTAGACAGTGGGATGGAGAGTTGCTGGAGAAGATGTTGTAGGATTGCCTAACAGTATTGAGGGCCCAGTTACATTTTTTGTAATGTAAATTTGTAGCCCAGTCAGAATGACTGCCAGATTTTCTCTATCAGTAGCATAGGTATAGTAATGATGGCAGTGAATGGTGGGAGTGATCCAAGGCTGAAGCTTGGCTAAAATGTAATCAGTGATATGATAAGGGGAGAGAGGTTCAAGGGGGCAGGATAAGGGGAGCTGAATTAGTTCCCCAAGGGCCCAAGATGAAGAGGAAAGAGTGATTAGTGCAGGAAAGATGGTCTGGGAGAGAAGTGAGGGGCCAAGGAATTGCAGGTCACAGTACAGTCAAAGAGTAGGGTTTTATAAGGTGAGGGAGAGGTGAAAATCCAGTAGAGGGGTTTGGGGAATACTTGGACATAGAAGTAATGGATTTATAAGTTAGGAAAAGATAAAAGGTGTGAGCATCTGTGGTATAGCTGGGGTGGGGCTGGGGAATGTGGTGGCTCATGGGAAATGAGTAGATTGAGGATCTGGGTGATTAGGACATTTGAGGGAGTCAATATATGTTGAAGTATGAGTGCTGGAGTTAGGGAGGAGAGAAAAAAATTTAATTGAAAACATTTAATTAATTTAGAATATTTTCCCATGGTCACATGATTCATGTTCTTTCCCTCCCTTCTTCCTTATCCCCCCCATAGCCAACCAGCAATTCCACTGGGTTTTACATGTGTCCTTGATCAAGACCTATTATTAATATTTGCACTGGGGTGATCGTTTAGAGTCTACATCCCCAGTCATAGCCCCATCGACCCACGTGATCAATCATATGTTTTTCTTCTACGTTTCTGCTCCCACCGTTCTTTCTCTGGATGTGGATAGCATCTTTCTCATAAGTCTCTCAGAATTGTCCTGGATCACTGCATTGCTGCTAGTAAGAAGTCCATTACATGCGATTGTGTCTCAGTATATCCATATCTGTGTAGAATGTAGGAGAGAAAAATTGTGAGCCAGGTACAGAACTCATTGAGGAAGGAAGGAAGGAGAAGGACCTGGCTCTAGAGACACTAGCAACAAGGATTTTGATTGGGTGACAGATATGAATAGCATGCACTTCAAGGGAAGAGAGGTCACTGAGTGATGGAAGTAGGGAGAGAAGTTGAAAGTAGTAATGGGGAGTAAGGAGTAGCCAACTCTCCTGCCTTGACCAGCTGAGGGGAAGGAGTGAAGTATTAGAAGGATAGCCAGGGGGCCTGTGGTATCAGGAGGGGATCAGATTTCAGTAAGAGGAATAGGAGAAGAAAAGATTTGAGATGAAGGGAAGTTGAACAGGCACTCCAGAGGGCACAATGGAAAGGTTTGATAGAGTTAGGTTGAACTTTGAGGTGAGAGGGTTGAGGGAAATACAAATTCTTCTATTTATCATTTTAAAGCCCTTCCCAAACAACATGATCCCCATCTGGTTTTACAGACTTCTGCCTGAAAAAATCCCTTTTTGGGTACCTCTTCATCCACTTTAAAATCCAGCCAAGCTGGACTTCTTGCTGTTCTTCATACATTCATGTCCAACCTCCATACCTTTGCATTCTCATTAACTCCACTTCTTAGATTCTCTAGTTTGCTTCAAAGCTCAGTTCACTTACAAGATACCTTCTACTGCTAGTACCTCCTCCCCATATTACCTTAATCTTATTTTATATCTCTCTTCTTTACATGGACATGTAGCCTCCTCTCCCATCTACAATGAATATAAACTCTGTGAAGGCAGGCAGGGACTATTTCATATTTGTCTTTCTATCCCCATTGCCTAGTATAGTTCCTGGAAAACGATAGTTGGTCAATCAGTGCGAGTTGATTCACTGATCGACATGATTAAGCAGTTCAACCAGGCACAGGACACCTGAAATTTCTCATTTTCTAGTCTTTCTTTAGTTTATACTCTGCTAATCTTCAGCCTTGAGTGACTCCCATTACCCCACGACACGACAAGCGATGCTGCTGGGAGAACATGTATTGAATCATATGGATTGAATCAATGATTGCAAATTCATGTTATCCTACCTCAACTGGGCCCTTACTGCTGCAGGGCAACCCTCATCTTGATTCTCCATCTTGCTACCTGCAGTGGCTTCTTTGAATTTTGTCTTCTCTCTGTCAAGACCCTTCTTCCACTTTCACTCTCCATTGCCAACAGATGACTGCTTAAACTTCCCAAAATTCCCTTTTCTTCTCTTAGGATTCAAACTCTGATTCTTTGATTACAATTCCATGGTCCTTTCCAAGGTACCATTTCTGCCTCTCGTATTCATTCTGATAGAAAGATTTTTTTATAAAGTGGGGGAATACATTTCTGGCCCTTGTTGCTCTGGCAAAATTTTCCATAGCACTTTGCCTCCTTCATCTTCTCTCTTAGCATATTGCAACTTAAAAAAAACCCTTCCCTTATGTCTTAGAATTACTACTGTGTATTGGTTCCAAGGCAGAAGAGAGATAAGGGCTAAGTAATGGGGGTTAAGGAAGTGTCTGAGGCCAAACTTGCACCCAGGTCCTTCTCTCTAGGCCCAACTCTAAATCTACTGAGCCACCCAGCTGCCCCCCCCCATTGCAACTTTTTATCAAATCTGATCATATATCTATTTCTTTTTTTAAAGTTTATTTATATTTTATTTATTTAAAAATATTTTTCCATGGTTATATGATTCATTTTCTTTCCCTCCCTTCTTCTTCCCCCCTCCTGGAGCTGACAAGCAATTCCACTGGGCTATGCATGCATTATCATTTGATACCTATTTCCATATTATTCATTCTTTATTTTGTTTTTTAGAATTTTTATTTAATTAATTAATTTAGAATATTTTTCCATGGTTACATGATTCATGTTCTTTCCTTCCCCTCCTCTCACCCCCTCCTGTAATTCCCCTTTTCATGTATCATTGATCAAGACCTACTTCCCTATTATTGATAATTGCACCAGAGTGATCCTTTAGAGTCTCCATCCCCAATCATATCCCCATCGACCCATGTGATCAAGCAGTTGTTTTTCTTCAGTGTTTCTACTCCCACAGTGTTTCCTCTGGATGTGGATAGTGTTTTTTCTCCTACATCCCTGCAGATTGTTCAGGGACATTGCATTGACACTAATGGAGAAGTCCATTACGTTTGATTGTACCACAGTGTATTAGTCTCTGTGTACAATGTTCTCCTGGTTCTGCTCCTCTCGCTCTGCATCACTTCCTGGAGGTTGTTCCAGTCTCCATGGAATTCCTCCACTTTATTATTCCTTTGAGCACAATAGTATTCCATCACCAGCAGATACCACAATTTGTTCAGCCATTCTCCAATTGATGGACACCCCTATCATTTTCCAATTTTTTGCCACCACTATATGTGTATTATCATTTGATACCTATTTCCATATTCATTTTTTTAATAATCTCATCTATCCCTTTCATGAGACTGAAATCTCAATGTGCTGCTTAATTAAATGATTAATCAGTAGTTGTTAGAGGTGGCTGGGTGGTACAATAGATACTGTGCTAGGCCTGGCGTCAGGAAGACCTGACTTTTCATTTGGCCTCAGACGCTTCCTAGCTGTGTGACCCTGGGCAAGTCATTTAAACTATTGCTGCCTCATTTTTGTCATCTGTAAGATGGGGATAATAATAGCATCATCTCCTAGGGTTGTTATAAGGATCAAATGAAATAATATACACACACACATATATATATATATATACATATAAAATGATTGCAAATCTTAAAGCTGAAAATCAAAGTTAGCTATTAATATTTGTGGAATTGATTTTGTTGACTTTGAAGTTCCTAACGCTAGGATTCATCTGTGATTCTTCAGTATTTAGCACAGTGTTATATATGGTAGATCCTAATAAATTGTTGCTAAATTAAATGTGTTGCATTGGATAATAGTTATATTCAAAGGGAGAACAGCAGGCTTAATCTAATAGGATGGTAATGACTTGGGATAAATATTGACTCACCCCTGAATTCTAAAAATCACTTTCAAAAGTATAGGATCTGGTGCAGCTGGGTAGCTTAGTGGATTGAGAGCCAGGCCTAGAGCAGGGAGGCCCTGGATTCAGATCTGGCCTTGGACACTTCCTAGCTGTGTGACCCTGGGCAAGCCACTTGACCCCCATTGCCTAGCCCTTCCCACTCTTCTGCCTTGGAATCAGTATTGATTCTAAGATGGAAGGTGAGGGTCTAAAAAAAGTATAGGATCATAGAGCTTGAGGATGGTGGGGACAAGACCAAACAACAAAGGTCATCTGAAAAACATTGAGGGCCTTAATGAACTCCATACTTAAGAGGAGTCAACCGCTCTAATACGTATGGCCAAAAACTTAAGATCTTAGTTGCATGTAGGGACAAATAGTGTTTGAGACTAGAGACAAGATAGAGAAGTCTATGCTATGTAAGGATTGGTAAAAGGAGCAAGGGATGTTTAGCATGGAGAAGAGGTGGAGATGGGGACACTATAGATGTCTTCAAGAACTTGATGGGTTATCAGGAAGAGCTGGGATTAGACTTGTTCTCTATGATCCCAGAAGACAGAACAAGGAGTGATGGGGAAAAGATACAAACAGGTCCAATGCCAGGAAATATTCCCTAAGAAAAAGAGCTGTCTAGTAGTGGGATGGCCTGCCTGGAGAAGTGATCATCTCCTTCCTTGGAGGGCTTCCAGCAGAGGCTGAATGATCATCTGTTGATCGTGTTATACTGAGGCCTCCTTCATGGTGGGGTCTCTTTAACATGGGGTCCAAGGACAAGGAGTCTATGGAGAAATTTCAGGGGGTCAATAAATTTGGATAGGAAACAAATTATCTTTATTTTCACTAATCCCTAACCTTATCACTGTTCAGAGCACAACCATCTTCCCAGCCCACCAGGCTCAAAACTTAGGTGTCATCCTTGACTTCTTACCCCACCCCATATCTAATCTTTTGGCAGATTCTATCAATTTCACCTTCATAATATCTCTTGAATATACTTCCTTGTCTTTTCTGACACTACCACTATTCTGGAGCAGGTCCTTATCACCACATACCTGTGGTGTCTACTGGGATCACAGAGTCTAATCCTAGCTCTTCCTGATAACCTATCAAGTTCTTGAAGATATCTATAGAGTCCCCATCTCCACCTCTTCTCTGTGATAAACATCCTTTAATTAATCCTTACATAGCACAGACTTCTCTATCTTGTCTCTAGTCTCAATAACCTGCTGGTTGGGCCCCTCCGGTCTGGTCTCTACTTCCATCTATCTTCCATTCAGCTATCAAACAGATCTTCAGAACCTGGCCCCCTTCTTTCCTTTCTGATTTTCTCCCCCATCTACATACTACAGTGACATTGGCCTCCTTTCTGTTCTTCACACAAGACACCCACTCCATCTCTAGAGTCCAGATTCCCCCTTGATGCTAGTCCTTTACCTCCATTATCTCTCATTTATCCTGTACATATCCCATTTAAACTTAATTGTCCTCAGGTCTCCTCCATTAGACTGGGAGCTCCTTGAGAGTAGGCATGTAACTCCAGCACTTGGCACAGTGCCTGGCACATAGGAAGTGCTTAATAAATGCTTACCGACTGTCTGAAATTGAGCATTTCCCTTAATTTCAAATAAAAACAACATGAAAACATTGCTCTGAGAAGGGATCTGTTGGCTTCATCAGGATCCAGGTCCCCAAAAAGGTTATGAACCTCTTCTTTAGGGTAGGAGCTGGACTAGGTAGCTGCTGCAATCCCTTCTAACTCTAATTCCATGATTCTGTGCTTCCATGCTAGTTCTGCTCCAGTCTGCCCAGGTCAGACCCGAGCTGGAGGATTAGTTCTGAGAATAGGAATATTTAAGAAGGATACTGAAGGGGGCAGCTGGGTAGCTCAGTGGATTGAGAGCCAGGCCTAGAGACGGGAGGTCCTAGGTTCAAATCTGGCCTCAGACACTTCCTAGCTGTGTGACCCTGGGCAAGTCCCTTGACCCCCATTGCCTAGCCCTTACCACTCTTCTGCCTTGGAGCCAATACACAGTAATGACTCCGGAAGGTGAGGGTTTAAAAAAAAAAGAAGGATACTGAAAAACTATAAAAATAGATGACTGGGACCCACAATAAACAGGAGAAAGGGGAAAGACTGGCAAGTGGTGGGCATAAATAAGCTGGCTTACAAAACAGAACAAACAAACAACCCAGAAGGAAAACTAGAGGCAAGGATGTAATGAAAAAGTAGATGGGCTGGTCATGTGATAAGAGTGAGAGATAACAGGTGTGGAGCCCAAACACTATGCTGTTCTCTTGGAAGTGTGGTGAAAGGGAGGAATGCCCCTTCTGGGAATCAATGGGAAGGCGTGGCTGAGAATCACCTGGGGGAGCAGGCATGGAGGCCTAGTCATTTCCACTGGAGAAAATGTACAAATGTAAATTCATTTGATGAGTTTTGATAAGCTAGAGAGTATCCAGAGAAGGACAATCTGAAATGATGCCACGTAAGGAACAGCTGAATATCCTGCAGATGGTTAACCTAATGGAGAGGGCGTTGTAGCTATTTTCAAGTATTTGCAAAGGATGTGACATGGGGCAGACAGTCAGTCAGTCAGTCAGTCAGCAAGCATTTATCCTACATCTCCTATGTGTCAGGCATTGTGTTAAACTCTGGGGATCTGGAGAAAAGCCACCAACTGTTCTTGCCCTCAAGCAGTTCGTGGTCTAATGGGGAGACCACAAGCAAACAAAAATGAACAAACAAGATATATAAAAGGAAAAGTGAGGGTAATCCAAGAGAGAAGGCAATAAAATCAAAGAAGCTGGCAGAAGCTTTTGGCAGAAGCTGCGCCTTGAAGGAAGCCATGAAGGCCAGGAGGTACAGACAGGGAGGGATTAGAACTAGGAATAAGGAATGTAAGTTCAAAGAGATAGTTGGGTTTGATAGGAAGAAACATTTCCCATAAATAAGAGACACCCATGGGATAATGGGCTCCCTCAAGAGCCAGGAGAGGTCTCAAGCAATGGCTACAGGATAAAGTGGTTGCCTAAACTGTGGAGGAGATTCTTGATTAGATTAGGGGCTGCTCTGGATTTGGACTTCTTTTTTTAAAAAGTTTTTAATGAAGAAAAAAGCCCTACCTTGTGTTTTAGGATCCATACTGCTATGAGGATGAGGCAATGGGGGTTAAGTGAAATGAAGAGATTTAGAGCTAGAGGGACCCTGAGAGGGTAGAGATGAGAAAACCGTGTCCTAGGGGAGGTCCAGGGTCAAAAATAGCACTTATAGTATCTTAAATCTAGAGCTGGAAAGGGTCTTTGGGGCCTATCTGGTCCAACTCCTTCATTTAGCAGAGGAAGAAAGTGAGGGCTAGAGAGATTAAGGGATGTGCCCAGGGTCAAAGGCAGGATCCTAGATCTAGAGCTGGAAGGGATTTCGAAGTCCTTTCTCTAAACCAAACCTCTCATTTTACAGAGGAGGAAATTGAGGCCAGGAGAGATCAAGGGATCCACACCTGGATCAGCTAGAAGGCCCCAGGCAACTGTTTAGCCTAAGGTTCCATGATGTTTAGTGCTTCAGGACCCTGTCTAAGACGACCCCCGTGGAGGACCTGGACCAACACTGAACAGAGATCCCTAGGGTGGGCCTGGCCCATTCCCTGAAGGCCCAAACCACTGTTCTCCCAACTCCTATATAGCCTGTGGGAGGCAAGAGAGAGGTCAAGGCAAGTGGGCATCCAGGCGGGCCTGCCTCCTCCTCCTCCTCCTCTACCTCCCTTGGCCTTGGCCTTGGCCTTGTCCTAGCCCCCTGCATGACTCAGGCCTCTCCTGGTCAGCTCCATGTTAGTTTCTGCGGGCCCTCACTGAGCATGCTCCAAGCTGGGGGCTTCCTCTGCAGGAGGAGGCTCCAGCTCTCCCCAGAGGCAGGAGCTGGGATTCTGTCTCTTTAAATTCTACAGGGCTGGTTGCTAAGTAACGGAGCTCTGCTGTTTCCTGGCTGCATTGCAGTGGGGCCACACTCTGCCCTGGTGCCAGGGACACGGGTGGTGGCCATTTCCCAGGCAGTGACCCGAGAGTGGAGGGGCCCCATCAGTTCGGGCTGTGGCTCGGGCCTTGCGGCTCGGGCCCAGCTTCAGCTGAGGCTCCCGAACCAGAGCTGGGTGAGCCCAAGCCCAGCCCACCAGCCAGCCAGCCCTCCTGTCGGCGCCTGCCTCGAAAGCCAGGCTCGACCAAGACTCCAGGTAGGTTCCTTGGGTGGGCAAGCCGGTGCCCCCGGGCAGCCCTCAGTGGGGAGCGGGGAGGGAGGGACTGGCCCAATCGATCTCCCTCACTGCCCCAGAGCCCGGGTCATTGCGTTTGTTTGGGGGTGGGGGGCGGGGAAGCCTCTCCTGATCAGCCCCAGCTAGGGTGGGAGGGCCCTACCCTGGGGCTGGGGACAAGGGCAACCTGCTCTTGGGGAGGGGGAGGGGGGATCAGAGGGGTTAGGATGGATCCCTGACTCCTGCCATTGTCTGATTGGCTGACATTGACCAAGAAAGTCGTTTCCCTCACCCTGGGCCTCAATTTCCCCCTCTGTCAAATGACAGGGCTGGACTAGATGGACTCTGGGAGCCCTTCCCACCCTGGCATTCAGTGATCTCAGTGTCCTGGGAGGGGGCAAGGCCTTTCTTTGGGGTACTGCGGCATTATCACCTGGACACGGGGCTAGAACTGGGGAGAAAGGGAAATGTCACAATGGGGGGAGGGGGGTTGGGTGGGGCTGGGGCGAATGTGCCCTGGCTCTGAATAGCAATAGCAGCAATAATATCTGCAGTGCGTGAGCCATTGGCGCAGGCCCGTTTCCAAGGCTGCAGTGAGGTCCGCATTGCACCAAAGATCTGACTCCCATACCAATTGACTTGCGCAATGGTTTTGGAACTGATTAAGGCCATGTAGCCCCCCTCCCCATTTTCCTTTCAAATCAAGAGATATTTGTTCTAATAACAAAGCCTTTGGGGTGTAGCTTGGTACTACAGGTAAGGCCTCAATCATTCATTTCTCTTCCTCCCCTTTTTCTCTTTATTACCCATGGAAAGCAGTTGAGTATATGAAATGGCCGTTCTTTGCCCTGAAATCTTAAAGCAAAATTCAAACCATTTCTCTTTTAAAGCTTGAGCCAGTGGTACACTGCTGCTGCTGCTGCTGCTGAGAATCAGAAAAGCAGGAAAAAGGGCTAGCCTGAAGCCCTTGGGAAATTTGGGTCTTGTTAATGATCAGAATATTATTCAAACTGCTTTAGCTGTTGCTTGATTAACTGTTTGGTGGTGGTGTCTGGAGCATACTAGCCTTAGCCTTGGTGGTTGTCGATTTTCATGTTTTACAAGTCTTTGATGGGAAGGAAAATGTATTTGCGTGGAAGCCCTCATCAGGGTGTGGCGATGACCTTGGGCTCTGGGCCCTGCCATCAGCAGGGCTCAAACCCTGGGCAGGTGCTTCAAAATGAAAAAGGCTTTGAGTTGCCTGGGACCCAGCCTAACGGACCAGAGAGACTCCTCACTGGCAGTTTGGCCACCAGACAATGCATTTTGCTGGCCAAGACTGTTATCTGGCGGAGGTGGGGGGTGGGGGCTGGGGGGTGCCTCAAGCTTCAGTAATAGAGGAGTACTCAGAGCAACGAAATCCTAGATGCTTGTAAATACTGTACTAGAGCCATAAAGCCTGCTTGGAGAGGAGAAAATAGGCAATATAGGAGTAAGTGGAGCGTTTCCGATTATGTTTTGGATCACCCATATTCCAGGGGCTGAGAGTATTTCTGAAGTGTCATCATACAGTATATATAGTAACGTCTCAGTTAACCAACATGGTTGGCCCTCTTATTTACTGAGGATTAAACCATTTGTCTGCTGAAGCTGTCAGCCTAAGAGCATGGGTGATAAAGGCACCTGGACCTCAGTTCAGTTCTGGAAAGATTTCTTGGGGCTTGTGGGGGTACAGTGAGAGATTTGTGAAGAATCTCTGATGTTGTCAGTGCTCTCAGGTTTAGAATTCTCTCTACCACTTGATTATGATGTAATTGATGACTCCTCAAGAATTCTATGAAACCACAGGAAGCAATCTGCCCTGGCCCTGGTGTAATTTAAGGATTAGAGGTGAGATTTGAACCCAGATCTTCTTGATTCCTAGCCCAAAACTATCACTATACCATACTGCCTTTTGGGGGGGGACTAAAAAGAGCGAAGTAACGCATCTCGTAATCTTCCCTCCTAAATCTGTTTTCTCCAAATGTCCCCATTTCTCTAGACAGCCCCACTCCCCTCGGAGTCCCTAGGGTTTTGAGCCTCCTAAGTGACTTTGGTTTCTCTCCCATATCTAAGCAGTTGTCAAGTCTAGCTGATTCTGTATCAGGAATCTCTCTGACATCTACCCCTTTCTCTAGGCCACTAAGCTGGTTGAGATCCTCATTACCTTTCACTTAAACTATTACAGGATAACCTAACTGGCCACCAAACCTCCAGTGTCTCTCCTCTCTCCCATCTACCCTCCACAAAGCTGCCAGGATAATCTTCCTAAGGTTCAACTCTGACTGTGTCACCCTCTCTTGTTGAAATAGCTGCAGGGAGTCCCCAGTGCCCCTGGGATGGAACAGACCACCCCCTGGCATTAAAGCACTCCACAATCTGGCTTTAACTTGCCTTTCCAAATAAACTTATTAGTCACTTATAAGACCCAATGGCTTCGCCTCAAATTCCACATTCTATCTCTTGCCTCAGGCAACTGGTGGTACAGTGGTTAGAGCCACATGGGTTAAAGAGAGTAGGCCTAAAGTCAGGAAGACCAGCATTCAAATGAAGCCTTAGACTCTTATTAGATGTGAGACCCTGGACAGGGTCACCTCTATTTGCCTCAATTTCTTCATCTGTAAAATGGAGATAACAAATAGCGCCTTTGTCCTAGGATTGTTTTGTCAAATATATTTAGAACAGGGGCTGGTACATAGTAGGTGGTGTATAAATGCTTATTCCCTCCCCTTTATGTAGCTTATCTTCCTGAGCACTGTCTCTTAGAACCCAAGGCGCAGTTAAAGGGCACCTCCCAAGGGAAGCCTTTCCTCACCCCTCCCTCCAATTCTTAGTGTTCTTCTCCATCCTCAGATTGTTTTGGATTTTTGTATCAGTTGTTTCTTGTATCCCAGGAGAATAGAGGTTCCTTGGGGGCAGGGACCATTTTCTTTTTGTCTCTCTTCCCTCAGCACCTGGCACACAGTAGGCTCTCCCAAAATGTTTTTGGAATGGCCTTGGAATACCTTCAGGTCCAGTGTCAACATATCATAGAAGTTCAAGCTGGAAGGGAGCCTAGAGGTCATGTAGTATGATGCCCTCATCTGACAGATGGGGAAATTGAGGTCCAAAATGGAGAAGTGACTTGTCCAAGGTCAAATGGGTAGAAAGCAATAGAGCTGGTAGTCTGACTGGAATATCTTTCTATTTGTACCACCATTGCCCTTAGAAAGACAGTTAAAGCCATCAGAGGTACCCCCTTTTTTAAGAGTAATAAAGGGTAGGTATCATTAAACTGACCCCTATACAAGTTCCACATTGGTGGAAGGCAGAAAGTTTTAGAAATAATCAAGACACATGTAAAACGCAGAGGAATTGTGCGTCGGCTACGGGAGGGGGGTTACAGAGGGCAGGGAAAGAACATGAATCTCGTAACCATGGAAAAATATTCCAAATTAAATAATTAAATAAAATTTTCAAAAAATAAATAGAAATAATCATTAAATAAACATTTATTAAGCAAAAACTATACGCCAGAAATCAAGCTGGGCAATTGGGTTTCAAAGAAGGAAGACAAACAGTCTGCCCTCAAAGAGCTTCCATTCTATCAGTAGAGACACACACACATATACACACATGGGCATATGCAAAATCGATATAAAGTAAGCCACTTAATCACTTTGCATGCTAGAGCGAAGCTTTGGAGGAGGCTAGCCTAGGCATTCCAAGGCCCCTTGATGAGAAAGGGAGAATGGGTGCAGACTGCCAGGCAGGGACGGGAGAGATGGACTGTTGTGTATGTGCAGCCGTATGGAGGTCAGCTTGGCTTGACTTGACTGTAGAGTTTGTGAAAGGCAGAAGAGGCCTAAAAGGTCCACCTTGGAGATCAGTGAGTCCAATTCTAATACCCCCCTAGAGGAAGCACAGGGGAACCCCAGAGCCCCTGAAGAGTACCTGATCAAGCACCTGTCCTTGAAGAATCTGTTTTCATTGGTCTAGATCCTTCTCCCACCAGATGCACATCCCAGGCCCTCTGGGCCTTAGGAAAAGGTTACCAATGCAGGTGATGAGTTCTTCTGGCATAGCCTCCCAGAACCCAAGACCATCTCCACTGAGGGAAGGAAGAGGAGAGGAGAAGAGAACCTGAGTTAACTGCTAAGCAGTCCTAACAGTGTTTAAGAGTCAGGTTGCTTGTGGGGTCTTGTCCTTGGTGATTAGTGATAAGAAAGGACATTCAAGTTGTCTCTGAATCTCTTATTGATTGTAGTCGATTGAATGTGCTTAGGCTAAACTGATGCCAAATCATTCCTCCCCCAGATCCTAACTGCAAAGGCAAAAAGCATTCTGCTACTGAAGTTCATGGGAAATTACAGGTAAATGGGTTAAGTGGAACTCTGTTATCTGGGGATGGGAAAGGGTAGGGGCTGGGCAGGTGCTTGGGCAGAGGGAGGGGGGCAAAGAACATACAGGTTAAATGAACCTGAAATGTTGCTGTGGTCCCATAAGTGTAGACGGGAAGGTTTCTCCATCTCTGTCCCCCTGCTTTCTGGTATTTGCTTAACATGTGTGAAGTGTTTCCAATGACTTTGGAAGCTTTCCTCGTGTATCTGAAGGCAGCTTCTGATGGAAATCCAGAGGGCGTGGGGGAGGGAAGATCTGAGGGCAATCCATTCCTTAGGGAATAAACTGAGGGCTAGGCCAGGGTTCATTTACTTAACTAAATCACACCTTTTTTTGCTTTTAAAATGAGTATATTTAAAATGTGATTCAACTTACGAAAAATCGATTTACACACTTTTCAGGACTCTCTAGATCGTGGAACAGGGTCTACCTCTGCTACGCAGCTAGGTGGTCACAGAGCGGAAGCCAAGGGACTCGAAGGAAGACTGCTGGAAGTTGGTCCTTTTCTCAAAGTAAGAGCTGACCACATAAATTCACTCCTTTCTCAGATGCTTTTCAGGCTTATTAAGCCTCACCATTCTATTTCTGTCTTTAAGATACCTTCAGAACCTTGTTCCTTAGGAGGGCAACCTAGCCAAAGGTGCCTTTCCTCTCTTCTTTTGCCCAAAGATAGGACCCAATGGTAGTTCACAACAACGGAGACTTTCACTACGGCCCCTCAATTCCTATTATTGTTATGGCTCCCATAAGTAGGAATCCCTTAGACCCTAGAGCTGAAGAGGCAGTTACCCCATATGGCAGTGTGGTGTAATGGAAATAACACTGGTCTTGATCATCTGATTGCCTTTCAGTGATTCACGGCTCTGTGTTTCATAGCCTGGTGCAAATTCCAGATCTCCATCCTAACCCACGGTCACCTTTTAGCTGGCAGCGTCCACACACAGAATTTTGGACTTGCTACTGAATTGGCCCTGACTAGCTCTTCTCAAAGAGGAGGAAGACTAAGATGACCTTCCTTCTCAGGCTGTTTCCCTCCAGCTTCCTTCTCTTCCTCCTCATATCAGTTTGAGCCAGACTGGAAGAACAAATTAATTACTTTCTTATGTTCATCCAGCCCACATCTAGGGAAGAGTTGATTTTCCATAGTATGCCAACATACTGCCATGCCTTCTACTCAGAGTTCTAAGATATGCCCAGAAAATGAATGCATTTCGCAAACACAGTGATTGCCCTTTGAAGAAACATTGGAAAGTTTCAGAAAACCTTCCAGTTGGAAGGGACATTAGAGAACATTTAGTTCCCCATCCCACCTCATTTCGGATTCCCTTCTACAATATCTCCAACCAATGTCACCCAGTCACTGCTTGGGCATCTCTAATGACAGGCTAATGTCCTACTGTTCTCCATTCATGGGGAACAGTGGAATATAATTTCCTGTAGGTATTTGAAAATGGATTTTCAAACATCTAAAGTGGTTTAGGTGTGCTCAGGGGAATCCCTTCTAGCCTATATATGGATGTTAAGGGATTTCCGTCTACACTGGCAACAAAGAAGCCCCCCTGACCTTGTCCACAGCCCCTAGCCACTTCAATTGCTTTGCATTTACACTGTTAATTTGCAGTGGCCTCTTTTAATGATTTTCAAACTCTTTTGATCTATGGGCAATTTCCATGGACCAGAAACTCCCTTCAGTTGAGACGCTTTTCTACCAAAAAGACAAAAAGAAATTACCTAGAAGAAGAGTGATGGGCACTAATGGCAAACCTTCTTCTCTCTCCTTTTTAAGACCTTGTACCATCCTCATCCCATTCTCTCAGACCATGACTCAGTATCTTGAGCTTCCTCATCTCCTCTACCTCATTTCTCCAAACTCCTCTTCATAATCTCCTTCTCCACTCCAGTCTTTCCCCTTCCTGACCACCCATGTGCTTCTCAACTGCTGGCAATCTGGCTTCCTATCCCACCACTCAACTGAGACGGCTCTCTCCAACGCTAGCCACCATTACACACTTGGACAACTACTGGTTTACATGTTGCTTTGGAAGTGGCTCAAGGTTGTTTTGCGTGCGCAACTCTCTCTCCTTGACTAGACAGTAAATATTTCTTTGCAAGTTAGGGAAGGGAATCTTCTATGTTCCTTTTTAAAAAAGAATCCCTCCCTGGAACAATGAATACACATTTCATTAAAAAATGACCATAATCTCCATCCCACTCACCCCAAGTAGAAATTTGCAGAGGGCCAATGAGCTCGTCAACCACCATCTGTCCGATGGCTGGATGAAGGTGACATCACGCACCCACCCAAATCCCGGACTAGGATTCTTAGTTTTCACCATTTATAAACAGGCCAATCGTAGTGATAAGCCAGGCAGCTCTGAGATGATAAAGAGAAAGAGAGAGGTCAGAAAGGAAGGATAGTTTTCATTTTTTGGACAAGGGTTTGACTATATTCCAATAAAGGCTAGTATGTGACTTCTGATCCAAACTCTGTACCAGACCTTGAAACAAAATTTTCCAAACATTTGCACTTGAGGGGTGACTACAAGGATGCCAGGTCAGTGATGCTGGTTTGCTGCTGCTGCTGCTATTGGTGGTGGTGTTGTTGTTTTGGCATGCCCATTGCCTCAAATGACCGACTTTCCTCCTAGCTGATTTCAATATGACAAGTAAAATCCATGACGTTTAAAACTGCAAACAGGAGTAATGACACAACTCTCTGTAGTTCTTATGACTGTGATGCAATGAGGGGTATTTTAATGGGGGAAAATTAAAGATATATCTTGCTTTGTCTAAAAGCTGGGTTCTGATAAAGAGGGGTGTGCGTGTGCGTGCGTGCGTGTGTGTGTGTGTGTGTGTAAATCACATTTTACCATTGATTTATGAGATCATTTCAAAAATGCTTGTTTCTGATTGATCTTTGAGTTGCCTGTGGCTCCTAACACTTTAGTGTAAAGCTTTTCTGTCCTGACTCCAGCCCTCCCTTCAAAGGCAGTTAATGATCTGTGAACAAACCTACACTGGAGAGTTGGACCTAGAGGAACCCTTTTGTACAGGGAAGACTCCTTTTGAAAGGAAATAGTTTTGAAGAGTTGGATTTAGATTCTCTGCAAGCTCTGATGGGGCTGTACTCTTCCTCCTTCTCTTTCTAAGAAGTAGAACTGTTGGTTGCCTGGTGAATTCATATACTAGCTTTTCACCTCCAAGAAACCATGCCCAAATCCTATATGATCTCAGGAAAAAAGCGATTTAATGGCATGGACATTTTCAGTGCAGACACTGCTTCTCATCCTGAAATGGTAGCACGAGCTGAGCTGATAGGATTCTGTATACTTGGCAGCTTTGCCTCTGAGCAAAGCCTGGGACTGGAATAGCAGGAATGTGCAGGTCAAGACAGAGGGGCAGTTGGCAGTTTGTCATGAGGAAGTCTGCTTGGTATATTTTACCAAAAGCTATCTCGCCTTGCATTAAGACTTTGCATTTCACTCAGTGGAAAAAATGAAGAAACGGTCATGGAACCCAAGAGCATTAGGAACGATTTAGACCTAGCAGAGGCATGGGGATGTGGAATAGTCCTAACTTAGCACAAGTCAGTGTAGGTCTCATTCTTTTTGCCCCTGGCTTCCCTTGTGACTTTGCTGCTAAAAGATGTGACCGGGGGCAGCTGGATAGCTCAGTGGATTGAGAGCCAGGCCTAGAGACAGGAAGTCCTGGGTTCAAATCTGGCCTCAGTCACTTCCCAGCTGTGTGACCCTGGGCAAGTCCCTTGACCCCCATTGCCTAGCCCTTACCTCTCTTCTGCCTTGGAAGCCAATACACAGTATTGACTCTAAGACAGAAGGTAAGGGTTTAAAAAAAAAAGATGTGACCATTTTGGGGGGGCAATGCCCACCCTTAGTCTTTTGACTTGCTTCTCTTTTATGGGATTATAGAAGGCCAGAGCTGGGAGGGATCTTAGGGGTTCACTGTAGTCCAACCTCATCATTTCATATGAAAACTATCTTAGAATTCGCTGTTGCCTTTTGTTTCGCCCAAATCGACACCTTCCTGACAAAGTGCAATCCCCCCACCTCAACAGATTATCAATTGTTAAGAGAAAGGAGGGTTGTATCTTTGGACTGTGACAATATGGTACTAACACTGACTGTTGTATTTGACTTGCGTTTTGCTGCTTCTCTGTGTTGATTTTACGCACACTGTTGCAGTCGTCATTGTGTATATTGTCCTTTTGGCTTTGCTTTCTTCGCTGTACTTCTGTTCACACGAGCTTTCCATGTTTCTCTGAATTCTTCATATCCTCAGAATCACAGACTTGGAGAACTGGAAGGGACCTCAGCAAGCATCTAATCTAGAGCAGACCCAAAATAAATTCTCCCCTCTGCCATGTACCCAGCAAGCGGGCATCCCAACTTTGCTTGGAGGCCTCCAAGGAGGAGGAACCCACTCCCTCCTGAGACAGCCTGCCCTGTCCTTCCTTACCCAGGAGTAGGCCTCACTCTTAATGTTCACATACCACAATTTGTTCAGCCCGTCCTCAGTCTCTGGGCATGGATTTATTTGGTTATCACAAATACTGCTGCTCTGAGCACTTTTGTACATATGGCCCTTTTCTGTTTCTTGCTGTCAGTAGTAACCTCCTTGGAATATAGCTCCAGTAGTGGAATCTTTAGGTCAAAGGGGAGGAATAATTTAGTGATTTTTCTTGCATAATTCCAAAACTGTTTTCCAGAATGGTTAAATCAATTCACAGCTCTACCAGTAACTCTCTTCCCATAGTCACTCCGACAATGATTTCCCCCAATTTGGACCTCTTTCCTAGCTGGTCACTTTAAAGAAGAGGAACCTGAGGCTCGGAGAGGGGAAGTGACTTACTCAGGGTCTCATTGGTAGTCAAACCTGGCACCAGATCCCAAGTTTCCCCACTCCCTGGGAGGCTTACCCAAATTACAGCCCCTTAAGAGAAAAGGACACTTGGGGGAATAGCAACCTCTCTCCCTGCCCCCTCCTTCAGGCTCCTTCCCCTGCCCCCAATCCAGTTTGCCACCATTTTGATAAAGGCATAACCCAAATCCTAAAGAAACAAACCCCAATCCCAAACTACTGGCTCAACAGTAGAATCCAATCCAATCAGCATTTATTTATTTATTTAGAGCCAAAGACCAGATCCTGGGCAAACTGGTCAGTTACCAGTGGGTTGGCAACCCTAGTCCCAGGCCAGCCCTCTTTGCTCCAGCAGGCTGTCATTGTAAAGATGTGCCTTGATCTCATTTTGTTTTTCAGGAACAGGCAGAAGGTAGCATAGCAATGGAGACTAATGGAAAGCACTGGGTGGAGAAGTTGTTTATACCTTGTTTTACTCCCCAGGATTTTTTTAAGCAAACTAATCAGCCTGAACCTTTTTCTCAACAACTGGCTTTGGACCAAGCAAAGGGAGTGGAAGAAATGTATAATTTGGCAATTAAAAAGTTCCAAGAAGAAAAGAAATTTAAGAGGAAAGAATTCATTTCCCCGCTAATTGAACCAGAATCTGAACCCAAGTTAACTGAGAGAAAGATAAACATTTCAAAGAAGCAACCCGAGAGGAATTCTGCCTGCTGGGATGCAGCTGATTTGAATGTTGGAACTGAAGAAAGCCCCACGAGAACAGAAGGTCATTGTATCTGGAATGCAAAGGAATTAGCAGCTTTGGGACAAGAAACACAGAAAAAACACGCAGAAGGCATTTCTCAAAAAATTCAGCTGGCCTTTTTGAATGCAGAGCTGGAGGAACTGAATGCCAAGTGCAGAAAAATAGAAACCGACTTCGAAAATGCCGAGAGAGAACTCCTGAAATCCAAGAGAGAAATCAGCTGCAAGACTCTCTACTTGCAAGCTGCTAAGAAGGACAGCTTGAAAAAAGATCGAGAACTCCGGGCCCTAAAGAATGACATCTCGGAAAAATCCATCAACGTGAAGAACCTAACTGACGCCCTCTTGCAAGCCAAAGAACTCATCCAGAAGCTCGATGTAGAAAACAAAGATTTAAAAGAAATGGTTGGAAAACTCAAGTTGCAAATCGAGGCTGGCAATGCCTCCCTGAGGGAAAAGGTGAAATTACAGTATAAATTAGAAATTAAAAAAATCCAAAAAGAGCTAGAGGTTGTCAAGAATGAGCTGAGAACCGAGAAGTTTCTACATGCCAGGAATAACAAGGCCCTAGAGCTCCTTAGGAAACACTTCTCTTCTTTATCAGCGTCAAGCACACTTGACAATTACGAAATAGATTATCTTTAAAGCAAAAAAAGCCTTTATTGGCAAAATTACCAAAACCGTTTGTTGTATATCTCTTTAAAATCGGGAAATAAGTGGGTGTAAAAGTTTGTAATTCCCAGTTTTAGTTTAGCCAAAATTTCAATCCAGCATAAAGATGTTAACTCAGCAAAGCTTTTGTTTCATCTCTTTTTTTCTAGAGATTATTTTATAGAATGCAGTCATTTGGGCAGTGGACAGAACTGTGTTTATGACCATTTTCCAAGGGATGTTTTGCAAACACAAACACGAAAACCCCAAACAATCGAGCAAAAAAAAAAATTCATGAGGATGATAGTACGGGCCACCATCCACTTTTGTAATTTGCCTTTTTGTTCCAAGAAAGGGAGCCTGTGTGCTCCGGCTTTGAATGAGGTACCGCCAACATGGTCCATTGTATTTACCTGAGTTCTGGAGCCCTTTTGATGTTGTCTTCATTTACCTAGTTGTCATTTTGTATTTTTTTGGTTGTGCCTTTTCACTTCATCATCTCGGTCAAGTCTAACCACATTTCTTCTAATACTGCTTCCTACTGGTCATCCTGACAGCACAATAATATTCCATTACATTCATATGCCACGATTTACTCAGCCATGCCCTAGTTGCTTGGCATAGACTTGATTTCCAACCTTTTGCTATCACGAATAGCGCTGCTCTGAATATTTTTACATAGGTGAGTATTTGCTTCTTGTTACTAACCTCCTTGGAGTTTAACTCTAGAGTGGGTTCTCTGGATCAAAGACTGCAAATAGTTTTATAACTTCTATAATCCCATATTGCCTTCCAAAACAGTGGGACCAGCCCACAGTCAATTACTCGCCAACCTTAAGGAGTTTTCCCCCTACTTTTTACCATCTTTGCCAATTTGATGGACGGGCATGAGAAGATATGGCAGGGTTTTCATTTACATTCTCTGATTATTAATGATCTTGAACACTGTCAGATGGTTATTGATCCTTTTGTTTCTTATTTCAAAACTTTCCTGTTCCTATTCTTTCACCACTTATCTATTGGAAAACGACTCTCGCTCTTATAAATTTCTGCCGATTCCCCATAGATTTTGGATGTCAGACTTATCAGATGTTGAAGGTAAGATTTTTTTAGTCCATCTTTTCTTCTTTTTCTACCAGCTCTATTTTCGAATTCACTCATAGGCTTCAGTCATTCAACAGATGCATTACTCATAGCTTGGAAGTCATTTAAGAGCTATTGAGCTTTCCAAGAGTGGTATGGTCTGCCTTCTGGGGGGAGGTGGACAAATATATATGGCACTTTAAGGTTCAAAAAACCCACTTTCCCTATCCATTTGAGCCCCACCACAACCCTGTGGGCTGAGTACTACGGGCATTGTTATGGTCATTTAACAGTCGAGGAAACTGAGGCTCAGGTTGATGACCATTATGTGATCTTTCTGGTAATGTGTTGATCACACACACACACACACACACACACACACACACACACACACACAGAGCTACACAAATCACAGCCTCCTTTAAGTTTCACAGCAAAGAATTGCATGCTACAGTCTTAGAGAGGACACTTTCAATAAAGGGGTGTGGGGCCTGCAGAAGCCAGATTTGAAGGGATTGAGAAGAGAGTGAGCGAATGGTGAGGGAAGGCAAGCAATGAATGCAGTCGTTTCACTCCCACAATCTGGGGAAGAGAGTGGAAAAGTTGTACGTTTGCAACCTCAGCAGAGTCTAGGGAAGGATTTATTTAAGGGGAGGGAGGAGAGGCAGAGACAGAGAGACTGTTCAAGGTCCAAAGCCCCAAAGCCCCAGAGGGTTGGCCAGCAGGAGGAAATACCTCTAGAGTTCTCCCACCTTCCTTCAGGACACTTGAAATGACTTCTGCCTTACTGATGATGCCTGTTCCTGTGCGTGTGTGTACGTGTATATGTGTGTGTGTGGTGGTGGGGAAGTGTTGGACTAGATGAGCCCAACTTTAGGACTTTACGTGTCCTGAGTTTTTTCTATTCTGTTGAGCTGTGTTGGGTATCACGGTGGAGTTTATGAATGTAAGAGAGAACCTTCAGTATAATCTAGCTCAGCTTCCACTCTGACCCCAGCCCCAGCCCAATGCAGGTTGAATGATGGAAATAATTTTGCAGAGGAGGAAGGTGAGGCCCAGATGGCTCATACACTAACAAACTGGCACTTGAATTTTGTTAGTGAGTTTCATTTGTACACTAGGAGAGCCTTGATCAACAACCGAGTTCACAACCACTTCTGTGGTATCACCGCTGCCTATGTTTATTTCCACATTTGTTAAACACCTACTGTATCCGAGGTTGTGCGGTGAATTGGCACAGGCAGAATGGAGGGCAACAAGAACTTGTAAAGGTGAGTTCGAAAGCACAAACATTCTGTTGACATCACTTCTCCCAGGCTCCATACTAGCTGGGGGAGGGGCGGGTTTCCAAGTCCTCTACCACAAAGGCAGGCTTTACCAAGTTGGCAACAGACTGTGCTATGAGGCCGGCCTAGCTAAGTTTGAAAAGAAGCATACCACCAAAAAATTGGCCAAGAGGCGATCGTTGTATCGTTGTATTTTTTTTTTTAGCCAGAGCCACTCAGGAAAGCATGGCACATGGAGGGGTTGGGTGGATCTGCATCTACACATGGGGACATCCTGTAGACTTGAGGTACCGAAATAAGTCCTCTTCTTACCTCAATCCCTTGGAGGATAGAAAAGAGTTGGGTACTTCGGTAGAGGTCACAACCCTCCATGGCTTCTCTTTATGAGGAACTGCTGCCCATGCCTTCCTCTCCACAGAGGATCACTCAATCAACAATGTGCCTAATAGTCAGAAGCCTTCCTCTGGTTCTTGCCATATTTTTTCCTTTCCAATCCCAATCCCAACTGCCAACTGGGGATTACACACATGAAACCAAGCACAAAAATGCCTGTGCTTTGCCCTGTGTACCCAGGGCTACTAGTAAAGTTGCCTTCTGCCTCCCCAAAGGCCTGACCATGCCCTTCATGCCAGTAAGGCTTTGGTGTAGTGGGACAGTCTGGATTACCCATCTGTTTCTTAATGGGAGTGGGGAGGAAGGAGATGTGTCAAGGAGTCCCAAGCAGTAGCAGGCAGATCTTTCTATCCAACATGCTATCACTGCAGCAGCTAATTCCCTGCTGGATGGGAAGACACACTGAAGAGGAAATATCCACACAGTCTTCCGCCAATACTGCCCCAGGTAACAGGTAGGAATGGATGGGTTCTAAGAGTACAAGAATGCCATGTCTTCTGAATTTTTGCTCCGCTGTTCCTTGCTGCTGTGGCCCTAGGCAAGGCACTAGAGGATGAACCCTTCTCTTTGACCCTGTTTTAGAGAAAGAGTTCATCTGTCTCCTTGTCACTCACTGTTTGGTTTCATGAGAGTATGATGTGGCGTGGTGGCATAACAAGGAAGAAATGCCAGTGTTTTGATTTCTTCCCCTTCGTGAGCATTATTAATAGGTAGCCAACTCTCCTATTTGCTACTCCTCACTCAAGTCTATGTATGATACATTTCCAGTTCTCAGCTGATTTCCCTCTGCTACCCAGTATTCATTGGTTTGCCATTAAGCATTTTTAAAATGCCTACTGTGTGCCAGGGACTGTTAGGCACTGAGTACATAAAGACAAAAATGAAAGGCCCTGCCTTCAAGAAGCTGACATTGGGGTGGTTTGATGGGTGCAGATGAGATACAACATGGATACAGATAAGTCCTTACAGAGTAATTGTGCAGGTGACAAGAGTAACAACACTCAGATAGGAAATCGGGAAATCCTCTTGTAAGAGGTGGCAAATAAACTGAGTTTTGAAGGCACTGCAGAATTCGAAGGGGCAGCAGTAAGCAGAGGAATATTTTGTGCAAAAAAAAAAAAACAAACATGGTGCCAGGAGAAGGAAAGTCCTTGAACAGGCAGCCATCTCCTTTTGTGGTATGCATGTTGCTTTCTTCCCCGAAACCTTGAAAGCAAGCCTTATCTGTTCCCATTTTTCAGATAGGCAAATGGCTCAGAGAGAGAACAAGATGTACCCAAGGGCTAGTCAATGGTGTCCTTACTTTAAGATCAATGCTTATTCCATTACTGTATTAAAATAGCCACATTTCAATATTAAGTAAGTTAGGGGCAGCTGGGCGGCTCAGTGGATTGGGAGCCAGGCCTAGAGACAGGAGGTTCTGGGTTCAAATGTGGCCTCAGCCACTTCCCAGCTGTGTGACCCTGGACAAGTCACTTGACCCCCATTGCCCAGCCCTCACCACTCTCCACTCTTCTGCCTTGGAGCCAATATTGGCTCCAAGACAGAAGGTAAGGGTTTAAAAAATATAAAGTAAATTACCTTGATTTCAGGGGTCCTCGCACTTGGAACAGGAAGCAACCTTTAAAACCACCAGTCTAGCCTCTCACTTTATAGATCAAAAAAATGAAGCTCAGGAAAGTAAAGAGACTTGTCCACGGTTATACAGCCAGGAAGGGTCTGAGGCAGGATTTGTATTCATGTCTTTGAACTTCAGGGTCTAGAACTCTATCCCTAGGATCACCTATTGGTGCATATACTCCCTTAACCAAAGCACTCTTGTACCTTCTATGGTACTGGAAAGTTGTTATTGGCCTTTTGGCCAATTTAACAATTAGCTTCTCTGAATTTAGCTAGACTAGCCTTGAATGCCAGGGATACAATATGTCTCTAGTTTCATATTTAAACCCTGACGAGAGCTTAAGTAGCTTGGCATAGCAGAGAGTGGCACATCCACAGCTTGGCACAATGGATAGAGTTCTGGACCTGGAGTCAGAAAGGCCTGAATTCAAATCCAGCCTCATTCACTAGGTGTATGACCTTGGGTAAATTACTTAGCCTCTGTCTGCCTCAGTTTCATCACCTGTAAAATGGGGATAGTAATACCTCCCAGGGTTGTTGCGAGTAAAAAATGAGATGGTATTTGTAAAAGCACTTTGTAAATCTTTGTGAAAGCACTCTATAAATTAGCTATTATTTCTTGCTCTAGCCTTTGGGAACCAGAGTCATCTCAATACAAGATGGAGGGTTGAGGAGAAGACAGAACTAAAGGCAGCATCATGGCATACTTAATATATGATGTGATAGTATCTGTCTCTCTTTATCTGTTGAAAGAGAGGAAATGGGTTTGGAATCACAGAACCTGGGTTCAAATCTTGGCTCTGCTAATTACCAGTTCTACAGCAGGATAACCTTGGGCAAATGAATGGACTCATCCCTCTTAGCCTCAGTTTCCTTCTCTGTAAAATGAGAGCATTGTGCTAACTCGTGTCTAAGATCCCTCCCACTGGAAATCCGTGATTCCTTGCTAGCTGAGAGCAGTGCGTCCCCTCCAGAGAGAGAGAGGTGGAAGGAATCTGGGGGAGTGAGGCAACCCCTCCCCCGGCATGCTCAGAAATGGTGCTGGTGGTTCTCTGGGCAGCTGGGAAAAGCATTCGGGTGGGGAGTCGGCCAATATGACCAGTGTCGGTCGTGTAAGCCAATAGTGCGGCATGGCAGTCAAAGACATGACTTTGTCTTCAGTTGAATTTTGTTTCGGACCCAAGTGTGGCCGGCCGGGCCATGCGGGCGCAGTGGCTCAGGGAGATCCTCTGGGGTTCCTTTCTTTGGCCTGAAGGCCTCTACTGCCACCTAGAGGAGGGGGGCGGTAAAGAGGGGGCTTCCTGCTCTGTTGTTCTGCTCAGGAGGCAGGCCCAACAAAGGGCAAGGCTGGGCCTCAGTCCCAGACACAGCCCTGAGCACTGCCCTCCAGCCCCATGGGGAGACCTCTAGCCAAGAGGAGAAATGGGGAGAAAGGAGGGAAGGGATGCAGACAAAGTCTGAGAGGCGCCTTCCCCACTTGGGCACCACACCCTAGGGGCAAGCCCTTTTCCATTCATTTGGACCTACTATGTGCCAGGCACTGGGGATACCTAGATAAAAAAGAAAGATCCCTCCCTCTACTGGTGAAGACAAAATATATAGGAAGTTATCTTGTCCTGGAGCAGGGTGGGGAAGGCCTTCTCGGAGGAGCTATGTGACTTGGGGCAAATCCCTGAACTTCTCAAGCCTCAGTTTCCTGCTCTGTCAAAAGGGGCTAATAGTGGCTGCAGGTGTTTTTTAAGAGGCTGGAAGCTCCTTGAGGGGAGAAAGGGTTTCATTTTCCCCTTCCTTGTGTCCCCAGCTCATAGGGCAGTGCTTTCTACATAGTCAGAGCTAGATCAGTGCTCACAGGATTCTATTTGAAATTCCTTCCTTCCCGTACAGGGTTATCTAAAGAAAAGTCAGGGTTGTCTGAGGCCCTCAGTTTACCAAGAGCTTTCCTCCCAGCTAAGGTCCTCTGAAGCCACACTGTGCTCCAGAAGCAACCCTGGTTTCTTGGAGGCCAAGCCTAGGGAGCAGAAACGCTGGCAGGTCCTACCAAGCTGGGTGGGATGGAAAATATCTGTTGCCCAAGGACCAGCCGAGCTAGACTCCGGGGCCATTTGGCAGCTTGGCCATGGGGTGAGGAGGGGGTGGATTTTTCAGCCATGGCGCTTCATCAAGACCATTTACCAAGTTAGGCTAGACTTGTGATTGGCATCTGTGCATCCCCATAGAAGGGCAGATCCTCCAAGCATCCTAGTCTTTCCTCCCCCAAGCCTTGTGAAAGACACATGGAGGAAGTGTAGCAACCACTATCCCTATTTTATAGATAAATACATGGAGGCTCAGAGAGCATTTGCCCTAGGTCACACACATACAGTATTGAGGTAGCTAGAGAGCACAGTGGATAGACTTGAGTTCAAATCCAGCTTCAGATACTCATTGGGTCTCACTTAACCTCTCTGCCTGAGTTTCCTCATCTGTAAAATGGGGACAACACTAGCACTTAGCTCTCAGGGTTGTTTTGAGGATAAATGAGAATATACTGAAAGAGCTTTGCAGACCTTAAAGCACTATGTCAATGCTAGCTATTATTATTATTAAGATATACATAGACAAATCTAGGACAGTCTCTCACATACAAGTGTCTTTGGGGCTCACCCAGCCATTTTACAAGAAGAGTCATCATCAACCACCATCACTGATATGAAGTAGACAAGAGAGTATGCAGGGAATCAGAAGGCCCCAGTCTGAGTCTTCATCCTTTTGGTCATAGCTATGGGCAGATCACTTAATCTTTCCAGGTTTCAGTTCCCTTATCTGTAAAATGGGAACAATAGTATTTGAGTGGAGTAGAATGAACCTTGGCCTTGGAGTCAGTAAAACCTGGGATTATTCTCCTGCCTCGTACACTTCTTAGCTATGTAATTGCAGGCAAGCCACTTTAGTCTCTCTGAGTTTTCCCATCCAGAAAATGGGGGACGGGGGCAGGAGGGGGTAATAGTACCCATCAGTTCCTGCTGTATAAGTGAGTGCTCTTCCTATCTCCATTTCTGAGGCAGGCTCACAGCATAATAATTACATAGTTATTAACTGTCAAAGGCAGAATTTGAATGTAGAGTTCTCTTAACTAGAACTTCAAGGATCTGTAATTTTTAAAAAAATAAACCCTCACCTTCCACCTTAGAATCAATACTGTGTATTAGCTCCAAGGCGCAAGAATGGTGAGGGTTAGGCGATGGGGGTCAAGTGACTTGCCCAGGGTCACACAGCTGGGAAGTGTCTGAGGCTAGATTTGAACCCAGGACATTTCATCTCTGGGCCTGACTCAATCCACTGAGCTACCCAGCTGCTCCCCCGAGGATCTGTAATTTACTTGGTACAGGTAAGCCCTCCACTGATGGTAGATCGCAATGCCCCTATGGCTAAGTAAAAGAAGGTGCTTTAATAATCACAATAACAATTTACAAAAGCAAAAGTTGATGGTGCCCACTTGAAAAAAAGCAGGCTGTGAATTCTATCCTGACTCATGTTTTGACCTTTTGAATTTAATTTTACTTCTAAGTGTTGTATTTGAATGCCACATCTGATTTTTTTAAACTCTTACTTTCTGTCCTACTAATGACTCTTAAGATACAAGGGAAAGGGATAGGCCAAAGGGGTTAAGTGACTTGCCCAAGGTCACATAGCTAGGAAGTGTCTGAAAGCAGATTTGAATCCAGGTCCTCCCAACTTCAAGCCTGATTCTCTATCCACTAGACTGTCCCAGAATGCCACTTCTTCCCTAAAGCTTTCTCTGATGCTTTCCCCCTCATCCCCATCCGGGCAGAGTAATGGTTTCCTCCCCACTCCTGCCTCCACTTCCCCTTTTACCTCCCTTAGCACTGGAAGGTGAATGTTTTTGCTCATAGCAGCTCATGAAGATGGTCTGCCAAGGCATGCAAAGGGTTGTAGTCTGCATTCGTGGAGGGAGGTCCAACACCAAAGGAATCCCAGATCCTAAAACTATTCAAGTTCTTCGGGCTGTCTCATAGCCCATCATCAGCCTTAAGCTGTAGAAAATGGTATACACTTGTCTTAGCAACTGTCTTCTCTTCCCCAGGTCTCTGCATATACTAGGCACGTAATAAATGTCTGCTAAATTGAATCAATGTGCTTCTCATCATGAGAGCTTATTATGCCAGAAACATGGGGGCAGCTGGGTGGCTCAGTGGATTGAGAGCCAGATCCAGAGACGAGAGGTCCTGGGTTCAAATCTAGCCTCAGATACTTCCCAGCTGTGTGACCCTGGGCAAGTCACTTAACCCCCATTGCCTAGCCCTTACCTCTCTTCTGCCTTGGAGCCGATACATAGTAGTGATTCTAAGACTGAAGGTCAGGGTTTTTTAAATACCAGAAACACTTGATAATGAAGAGGAATTTGAAATGAAGTTGAAAGCTTTGGAAAGTTGCATATGTAACCCTGCCCTTACTGTGACAGCTTATCTAATTGGGTTCACTAGAGGGTAAGGAGTTTTAAGCCATTCCTTGTGGCACGTGCCTTTTGTCCTCTCCCCTGCCTTGTGGGCCAGCTGTATTTTTATGCCAACAAAACCAGCCGGTTTTTGTATAAAACCTGTACTTTAAGATGTTTCTCTCCTTGGCGTATGTGGCCTCCCATTATTTTCTTCTCCATCTTTCCTAGGATACTAAGAAAATATTTTCCTGTGTTTAGAATTAGTTGAAATCAAGATGTCAACTTTTCCTGGGTCCGACATTCCTGTAGATGTTGACTCTTGTCTAATAAACAATTAAGAATCATTAAATCAGGGAATTTTGAGGCAGAGATCCTTTATTTTATTTTTAAAAACCCTCACCTTCCATCTTAGTCACGACTATGTATTGGCTCCAAGGCAGAAGAGGGGTAAGGGCAGTCAAATGATTTGCTCAGGGTTACATGGCTAGGAAGTGTCTGAGTTCAGATTGGAACCCAGGACCTCCCAAATCTAGGTCTGGCTCTGAATCCACTGAGCAACCTAAATTCCCCTGGACGTGGGGAGGTAGAGATCTTTTAGTTCATTTAATTTCTTTCTTTTTTTGAAACCCTCACCTTCCATCTTAGAATTAATACTGGGTATTGGTTGTAAGGCAGAAGAGCGGTAAGAGCTAGGCAATGGGGGTGAAGGGACTTGTCCAGGGTCACACCACTGGGAAGTGTCTGGGGTTAGATTTGAACCCAGGACCTGGGTCTCAATCCACTGAGCTACCCAGCTGCCCCCTAGTATATTAAATTTCTTGAATATTCATGTGTGTGTATGGGGGGTGGGTGGAATGACATGGTCCCCAAACCTATACTTTAGGAAAATCAGCTTGGCAGTTGAATGGGCGATTGACCTTGTAGGGAAATACTTGAGATAAGGAGAACAACCAGAAAGCTATTGCAGTAGTCCCAGTGTGAGGTGACGGGGCCTTCGTTAGGGTGGTAGCGTGTCACAAGTGAGAAGGGGACATAAAATGAGAGATGTCACAAAGGAAGAGTAACCAGTACTTGGAAAAGATTGGCTTTGGGGGGAGGTGGGTGAAGAATCAAGCATGGCACTGAGGTTGTGAGCCTGCCTGGGTGGCTGACTGGTGGTACCCTGAATCCTAATAGAGAAGGCAGGAAGTGAGGTGAGTGTGGAAGAAGTTTGGTTTTGGACTTGTTCATCATGGAGGACCTTATAAGCAGGGTAGAGACTTTTTATTCTGTAGAAAACAGTGAGCCACTGAAGGCTTTTTGAGCAGGGAGGGAGCAGCCCACATACTGATGCAGATCTCAAACTTTGTCTAACTCAGCAGATATTCCTTGAGGGTCCTTCTGGCCAACAAATTCAGCACCTTACAGCCTACCTGAACCCTGAACCTAGCCAACATATATGCAGTTTTGAAACTGGAACCTTTCCTGCTGGGAAAACAGACACATTAATGTGCTGCTGGTAGAGCTAGCTGCTATTATTTTATTATTATTATTATTACGATATACATATAAAAATCTAGGACAGTCTCTCACATATGCCTGTCTGTGGGTCTAGCCATTCTAGAAAGTAATCTGGGACTGTGCCCAGAAAGTTACCAAACTGCATATCTTTTGACTCAAGGATGCCATTATTCAGCCTTACCCCAAAGCACGAGGAAAAGGACCTACTTATTTATCAAAAAATGTTTCTAGCAGCCCTGATTAGGGAGCCAAAAATTGAAAGCAAGGGCATGCCCACTGAATGGAGAACTATTGAGCAAATTGTGGAAGGTAACAGGCTATTATTGTGCCACGAGAACTGATGAAATAGACAGTTTCCGAGAAGACTGGGAGGATCTTTATGAACTGATACAGAGCAAAGGGAGCAGAATTAGGAGAACCACCAACATTATGGTGAAAAACAAGTTCAAAAGTCTTCAGTGCAATAATAAATCATGAACAAAGATGCCACTTTGTTACTGAAAATGCCACTTCCCTCCTAAGAGATGATGAACTTAAGGGGCAAAGGAGACACATTTTAACCCAGGGCTAATGCCAGAATTTGTTTTGCTAGAGTGCACCTGTGTATTGTGGACTTTATTTTTCATTTTTTAAAAAATTGTTCAATTTGGTGGGAGGAGAAGATGGAGGGTGGGACACAGTAATTTGTTCCAACCCTTATTTTCTGTCTTAGTAAAAGATCTAAGACAGAAAGTTAAGTGACTTGCCCAGAGTCACATAGTGAGGAAATGTCTGAAGCCACATGTCAACTATGCTACCTAGCTGCCTTGGCAGGTTATTTTTTAAATGCTTGCTAAATGGAAAAGAATACATTAAAACACTCCTTTTCAGCTCAGCACAGTAAAGCATGTGCTTCTCTGGCATAGATTTCAAAAATTTTAAAACTTAAAAAAAAAATTTCAAAAATCCAAGCTCACTTCCACGCTATGAGAAGCTGTGCCTAAGGAAGACCAGTTTGGCAGATCTGGAAAGAAGAGAGGGACAAGGGGGCAGCTGGGTGGCTCAGTGGATGGAGAGCCAGACCCAGAGATGGGAGGTCCTGGGTTCCAATCTGGCCTCAGACACTTCCAAGCTGTGTGACCCTGGACAAGTCACTTGACCCCCATTGCCTACCCCTTACCACTCTTCTGCCTTGGAGCCCATACACAGAATTGAATTTAAGGCAGAAGGTGAGGGTTTAAAAAAAAGGAGAGGAACAAGACTGGAGATGGGAATACAATTAAGCAGTTATTCCATCAGTTCCAAGCAGAGGTCCCAACAGATCCCAGCCTGGATAGGAGCAGCCTTTCCTTGCACTGGCCCTCCCCGCTGTGCTCCTCTGTTGGAGTGGCTCACAGCTCCTAAGAACACTCTCAAGTAGGTGTCCTGGGTCCCCACTGCCTGAAGGGTTCTCATTTACCAACCCACAAGGCTCAGCGACTTCCGGGATGTGGCAGTTCTCCAAATGTCCAGCAGATGGTGATCGTCTCCTTTTTCCTGGAACTCACTCCCAGGGTTTCTCCAAAAAACCTCCAGGGGTCCAGCCCAGTCTCGCAACTCTTCAGCCTTCCTTAGGCCTGGTTAGTGGAACTGGAGGAATTTAGTTATTTCAACAGGCCAGTCCTGGGGAGGAATTTTACTGAATCTTATGCGTTCTGTTGTTCTGATGCTCTGCTACTGCCCCCCCCCAACCCCCAAGCTTTCTGGAAAATATCTGGGGAAGAGAGAGAGGGAATAGAGAAGAACTTTTTCTTCTAGTCTTTGTCTTCTATCCAATAATAATTTATTAAATATCAATTCTGCGGGCAGCTAGGAGAGTCAGGCCAGGAGTCGGGAAGACCTGGGTTCAAATCTGTCCTCAGAAATGAGTGCAGCTGAGTGACTGGACAACTCAACCCACAGTGTCTAGCCCTTACCACTCTTAGTAGCAATTCTTTTTTTAATAAAAACTTTTACCTTCTGCCTTAGAATCAATACTGTGTATCAGTTCCAGGGCAGAAGAGTGGTAAGGGCTAGGCAGTGGGGGTGAAGGGACTTGCCCAGGGTCACCCAGCTAGGAAGTGTCTGAGGCCAGATTTGAACCCAGGACCTCCCATGTCTAGGCCTGGCTCTCAATCCACTGAGCTACCCAGCTGTGCCCTCTTAATAGCAATTCTAAACCAGCAGGTAAGGGCTTTAGGAAAAATCTAAATATCTCTATGCTCATGGCACTACTGGACACTGGAGATACAAGGGACAGTCCTGGCCATCAGGAGCCTAACAGTCTACTGGACTGGGGAATATAATATAGGATCTTAGGTTTAGAGCCGTAAGAAAACCCCCTCATTTTATAGATGCAGCAGAGACATCAGATGGCTTGCCCAAGGTCACCTTAGGTATCTGAGATAAGATTTGAACCCTTCCTGCCTCCAGATCCAAAGATCTATCCACTGCTCCTGTTGCATAGACTTGTAAGCAGATAAGTATATGTGGAAAGAGAGAGCTCTAACTACTTGGGATTTCTGTAGGAACTGAGCCTCGAAAGAAGCTAGAGAATCAAAGAAGCCAAGGTAGGCATGAGGGGCTTCCCAGACAAAGGCGCAGAGGTCAGAGATGGCACACCGAGTTTAAGGTAGAACAAATTGGCCAATTTGGCTCAAGGGAAATGAAGCCAAATAAATCTAGAAAGGTAGGGTGGAGGGGGCAGCTGGGTATCTGAGTGGATAGAGAGCCAGGCCTAGAGACAGGAGGTCCTGGGTTCCAATGTGGCCCCAGACAGTTCCCAGCTGGGTGACCCTGGGCAAGTCACTTCACCCCCATTGTCTAGCCCTTACCACTCTTCTGCCTTCGAACCAATACACAGTATTGATTCCAAGACAGAAGGTGAGGGTTTAAAAATAAAGAAAGGTAGGGTGGAGCCCAATCATGGGGAAGCCTTTAAATGCCAAGATGAAAAGGATGTATATTATCTCTGAGGCCACAGGGACCACCTGAAGGTTCTGAAACAAAGAGGTGAAGTTGTCAGAACTGTGCTTTAGGCAGATTATTTTGGCAACCTTGTGGATAATAGATTAGAGAACAGACATGTAAAGAGTACAAAAGCCCATTGTGGTGACTGTTGGTTAAAGATGAAAAAAGCCTTTGATTCAGTCCAACAAAATGTCTCGGCTCTTCTTACCTTGCCAACCTAGAGATACCTTCCCTGGGAAGCCCCACCCTGGCCATGCTTTGCTTCCCTTTTTCCTCTTTGCCCTCCCACAGAAACCCTCACCCTCTCTGATTGGTGACTGCCCAGACAGTCTACCTGGTGATGGACCCCAGACATGTTGACCATTACTCTCCCACTCTCCTGCTACCTTGCCTTGGAGAAACCTCCAGGATGAGGCCCCTCTCTCTGACTGGAGACCATCTACCCTGGACCGCTGTCTGAGGATGAGCCAATTCTACTCTTCACTTACCTCTCTAGACTTTGCTAGTCATCTTACTTCTTTATGGGCTCTCTTCTTTCTTCTTCCAGCTTTTCTCTGTCCTTTTCTCTTTAGGATTTAAGTTTGGTCCCAAGTAATATACTGATTGCTTATATTTCTATCCTTGCTAACAGACTGCCTGGCACATAGTAGGCACTGAATAGCAGTTGTATCTGTTTACCTCCCACCCAGATATCAGAATCCTTCAAAATTGCTGGGAAGACACAATAGAAATAATCTTGTTCAATGATAAATGGATTTTTCAAAATCTGGCAAATTACAAAATAGTAGAGTATACGCCACCATGACAGAGGAGGGCCAGTGCCAAATCCACACTGAAGAGGTATCCCCTGTATATGATGAGGTCCTCAATATTCTTATTTGACAATCAACGGAAGGAAAACCAAGTAGATGAATGTTTACTGCCCTATTTTGACACGAATTTGGGTGGATAGCCTATTCATCTTCTTCGCTACTCTGTACATCTTAGATACACAGTAAAAAAGACCATGAGTTGGGTCCAGAATTTTAAAAAAGGATGAGAAAGGTTTTTTTTTACTGAATTTCAGAGCTCCTTTAATGACTTTGAACTTTTCCCAGAAACAGAGGCCCACAGTTTTCTTGCTACTATTCTACCTGTGTTGCTCTTTGGCTGCAAGATGTGGAAAATAAGGGTTTCTGAGAAACTGAAAATAATTGTCAGAGGGCAAAGGAGAGGTGCATGGTGGGTATGATGGAGCTGCCATATAACACTAATGATTTAAAGAAAGGATCAAAAGGTGTCAGTGGGGAAAAGTATCATAGGAAGAAAATTCAATTTGGTGAACATTTATTTTGTGCCTACTGTTTGCCAGCCTCCATGCTAAGGGCTGGGGATACAAATAAGAAAAAGATAGTCCCTTCCTTCAAGGAGCTTATAATTTTTTTCACATTATTGATTCTTTTTTTTTAAAATAAAAAATATTTTTCCATGCTTCCATGGTTCATATTCTCTCTTTCCCTCCCAGTGCTGACATGCAATTCCACTGAGTTTTACATGTATTATTACTCAAGATCTTTTTCCATATTGTTCATTTTTGTAATAGAGTAATTTTAAAAAACCAAGATCTCAAATCATATACCCATAGAAACACCTAAACAAGTGATAAATCATATTTTCTCTGCAATTCTACTCCCACGGTTCTTTCTCTGGAGGTGGATAGCGTTCTTTTTCATAAGTCCCTTGGGATTGTCTTGGATCATTGCATTGCTGCTAGTAGCAGAGCTTATGATTTAATGGGGGAAGACAGCACACAAAAGGGAGCTGGAAGGAAGGGAGGGGATATTAGGGGCACCTGGAGCAGGGGAGGACATCTCATTCTGTGGAGTCAAAACCAAGCAGGGCTGCAGATGGAGAGAAGATGATCCCATGTCAAGGGTGAACGATAATAGGTGGAAAGCCTAAGTGTTCCACTGGTATCTCAGCAAGGTCAGGAGAAAAAGGAAGGCTTCTAATCTATTGGGTAGACCCTCTGCCACAAATATAGGAGGAAATAGATAAGAGTTGCACAGAATGGGCAGGCCTGTATGATTTCCACATCAGATCATTTTTGTAAAGAATCACTTCAAACACCATTTTCCACATGAAGCTTTTCTTAAATTCTACCCCCTCACACACACAACTGCTAATGGCCCCCTTCTTTAAGTATGGCGGTATTTAACTATTTTGCATTTATGCTATGTGTCCTCTTCATAATTATTCTCAGATATACATACATGCACATATATGTATATATTTGTTGTTGTTTCCTCCGCTAGAATATAAGCTCCTTGAGAGGAGGGATTGTTTTGATTTTTGTCTTTGTATACCTAGTAGCTATCTTGTATGTAGTAGGTGTAGTAGGTGCTTTAAAGTGCTTTCTAATTGATCTAGCTGTTGCACTCAGCATCACTGGAAGGAATAGCAATGCTGTTGAGATCACAGATCTGTATGAGTATTTGAGTACCACCAATGATGAGAAATGATGTAAAAGATTTCAGTAAGGACCACAATGACTGCAAAAGAAGGTAGGTTAGCCAGTCACGCGTTTAGGGCAAGGGATGATAAACAACATGGATAGCCCAAGTATTCCCAAAGCATGAAAAACAACCAGAGGATGGCTTCTAACATGTTGGATCGACCATAGAATCAGATTATCAGAATTCCAGAGTCAAAGGGTCCTAGTAGCCAGTGGAGCCTGAACACCAAAACTTGAATACTTTGGCTTTGTTCAGAAATGGATGGCTCATTCTGTACCCTGAGTCCATTACTTCCCTTTCAGGAGGGGGCAACATGTTTGGTCACAGGCCCTCTAGAATAAGGATTGGTTAAAACATTGATCAGAGTTCCTAAGTCTTTCCAAATTGTTTTCTCGACAAGGCTGTTATAATTGTATAAATTGTCATCCTAGTTCTTTGACATTTTACTTTGCTTCAGTTCATCGAAGTCTTCCCAGATTTTCCCCAAACTATCCATTTTATATTCCATTTTATTCGTGTAACATAATTTGTTCATCTGTTTCCCAACTGATAAGCATCCTGTTTCTAGCCCTTTCCTTTAATGAAATGAACTGCTATAAATATTTTGGCACATGTAGGTCTTTTTCCTTTGTTTTATCACTTTTGGGGTATAGGCCTAGTAGTAGTATCAGTGAATCAAAGGGTATAGACCTAGTTTGGGATTTTTAGGGAAGAGTTCCAAATTGTTTTTCAGAATAGCGTTACTAATTCCCAGTTGTGCCAATAGTACATTTATGTGCCAGTTTTCCTTCAGCTCCTCTGAAATTTGTCATTTTCATTTTTTGTCAACTTTGCCATTCTGATGAGTGAGTTAGAACCTGAGAGGAGCTTTACTTTGCATTCCCCAAAGTATTAGTGATTTGTAGCATTTAAAAAA
The DNA here is from genome assembly GCF_027887165.1 of Monodelphis domestica. Taxonomy (NCBI): domain Eukaryota; kingdom Metazoa; phylum Chordata; class Mammalia; order Didelphimorphia; family Didelphidae; genus Monodelphis; species Monodelphis domestica. Next base: position 49,217,486 of record NC_077235.1, on the reverse strand, counting down.
CATGACAATAGATAGCTTGGATTTCTTCTTTGGGGAACTTATTATTCATATCCTTAGACCTATTATCTATTTGGGAATAGCTTTTATTCTCAATAGTTTTTTAAAACCCTCACCTTCCATCTTGGAGTCAATACTGTGTATAGGTTCCAAGGCAGAAGAGCAGTAAGGGCTAGGCAATGGGGGTCAAGTGACTTGCCCAGGGTCACACAGCTAGGAAGTATCTGAGGCCAGATTGGAACCCAGGGCCTCCCGTCTCTAGGCCTGGCTATCTTTCCACAGAGCCACTTTACTGGTTCCCTCTCATTAATTTTAATAAGCTCCTTATATAGCTTAGAAATAAGATCTTTGTCAGAGAAGTGTGCTGCAAAGATTTTTCTCCTATTTGCCCTTCTGATCTTAGTTACTTTGGATGTGCTTTGCAAAAACTTGTTACTTTTACAGAATTCATGTTGTCCACTTTATCTTCGGTCACATTCCCTATATGTATTTTGGTCATAAATTCTTCCCTGTGCATAGATCTGAGACAGATTTCTTCCATATAGCTCTAATTTGTTTATGATGTGACCTCTGTATCTCGGTAATATATACATTTAGAGATTATCTTGGTACGTCATGTGAGGTACTGGTCCAACCCTAATTACCACAAGACTTCTGTTCAGTTTTTCCAACAATTTTTGTCCAAAAGGGGATTGTGAAACCAGTAAAATGGGCCTTTGGGTTAGTGAAAACTAGGCTATTGTGTTTGGTTCCTCCCATATATTGTATACCAAATCTGTTCCACTGACCAACCTCTCTCTTTTTAACTAGTACCAAATTGCTTTGATGATTGCTGCATTGGTTAAAAAAGGAATAAGGCGAGACAGCCAGGTAGCTCAATGGACAGAGAACCAGGCCTAGAGATGGGAGATCCTGGGTTCAAATGTGGCTTCAGACATTTCCTAGCTGTGTGACCTTGGGCAAGTCATTTAACCCCAATGGTGTAGCCCTTACCACTCTTCTGCCTTAGAACATTCTAAGCCAGAAAGTATAGATTTTTTTTACCTTGAGAACATTTTATTTAATTAGTTGATTTCAACTATTTTTCCATGGTTACAAGATTCATGTTCTTTCCCTCCCCTCCAGTAGCTAATGTGCAATTCCACTGGGTTTTACATGTGTCATTGATCAGTAAAGATTTTTTTAAATGGACACGGTAAGTTAACCGGTTGTTTGATATGACAAATCTGTTTTGGTGAATTATTGAAATTGTTTGACTGTTGTGGAACTAGTATGGCTTAGTCAACAAGCTTGAAGTATCACTATCTGCCAGGCATAGGCTTCATGTTCTCACCAAAAAGACAAAAGGCTTCCTTCATTGGTGCAATTTCCATGGGGCCTTTGCTCCGTATTTCACCCAGACTTAAGGAAAACAGCCTGACCTGCCACTGTTTCCCTATGTGGACCCTGCACTCCAGCCAAAGCCTCCCACATCTGCTCCCACATCTGCTCATATTGATCTTTCAACAAGAGATTGCCATCTCCTCCCCAGGTCAATTTCTGCCTGTCAAAATCTGAGCTACCCTTTAAGGGCCAACTCAGATATGACCTTCTCCATGACACTGCCTTGGATATTCTGGCTAGCATTCAATGTAAGTGAGTTAATTAAAGCCAGCAGACATTTATTGAAAACCCACAAAGGCTAGGTCCTGAGGGGGGTTATAAAGATGAATGAAATAGAGCTCTAATTTGCTTTCCTCTAAAACCACCACAGTATTTCGTCCTTCTCTTTGGGCACTTAAAACACTGGAGGGCTTTGGGACCTTTTCTTCACACAACAGACATTTCCCAATATCCCTCCCTCTACCCCAAATCAAAATAGCAAATATAGCTGACATTATGTGCAATATTCTGTCCCGGCAAGCCTCCGCTTCTCTACAGAGTAGAGAGTGGGGTATTTCATCATCTGCCCTCTGGAATCAAGATTACTCATTGTCTTTCATTTATTTGGCTTCAGTTGCCTTCCAGTGGTGCTGTTATTTATATTATTATTGTCCATATGTATAGTTTCCTGGTTCTGCTCTCTTTACGTGGATCAGTTCATGTGTATTTTTACACAGGGTTGGGGCAGATCTAAGACTTCAGTAACATAATAGAAACACCTTTACCAATTCAATTTGGTCCTTCTATGCAACTTACATGCTTTGGGAAAAATTCCCAGAACACTGAGAGGTAAAGTGACTTGCCCAGAATCATAGAAGCAGCTAGATGCCTCATTGGACAGAATGTTGGGCCTAGAGTCAAAAGGAACTGAGTACAAATCTGGCCTTGGACACTTCCTAGCTGTGTGACCCTAAGCAAGTCACTTAACCTCTATTTGCCTTGGAGACAGAGAAATAGCTCAGTGGATGGTGTTGGGCAAGGAGTCAGGAAGACCAGAGTTCAAATCTGAATGTACACACTTCCTAGCTGTGTGACCCTGGGAAAGTCACTTAACCACTGTTTACCTAAAATCACTAGAGAGGAAAACAGCAAATCATTCACTAGTATCTTTTCCAAGAAAATCCCATGTATTGGGGTCATGGCTGGACAACAACCACCACCAGACCCTCATAGTCATGAAATGTCAAAAGTGGGACCTGAACCCAGGTCTTCTCACACCAAAGACCAACTATCTCATATATCAGATCACCTCTTTTCTCATGTTTGCCTGAAGTCCTCATATTTGACACATGGTACAAGAAAATTCCATTACACTCAGCCAATCCCCAACTTGCTTCTAAGGTTCCCTTTAGCTTTAAGTACTGTGATCACATTGTCTAAGACTCATTTTTATAGATGAATAAACTGACATTCAGAAAACTGAAGTGACTAAAATAATGCCCCAAATAAAGCAGGCATGAAGTCAATATTTGCTGAATGAAATGGAACAGAAAAAATGGTTTCCATTTTTACTAATATTTCAGTTTATTTTTTTCTGTTTTGAATTTAAGTAAACTCCCCAGCCTAAGCTTTTAAAAATTATTATTTTTTCAATTAGTAAGCATTTATTTTTTCTTCTACTTTTCCAAACCCTAAGTGGTAAAAAAACAACCCAAACCTTTGTACAAATATGCCTAATTAGGAGCAGCTAGATGGTTTAGTGAATAGTGCATCAGATCTGGAATTAGGAGGATCTGGGTTCAAATCCAGACTCAGACACTTCCTAGCTGTGTGAGTCACTTAACTCCCAATGCATCGCCTTTGCTGCTCTTCGGTCTTAGAAATAATACTAATCCAGAAGGCTAACGGGTATAAAAAAGAAAAACAAATATGCCTAGTCAAGCAAAACCATTTCTCACAATGGCCATGTCCAAGAATTCATGTTTCATTCTGCATATTTAATCCATGACCACTCTGGAAGGAGACAGAAAGCTTGCCTCAGCCTTGCTCTTCTGGAAATGATAAGAGTTTTTAGGTTTTTTTCTGTAGAGTGGTGTTGTTATTATATAAATTGTTCTGGTTCTGCTCAATTCACTCTGAATCAGTTCATACAAGTTTCCCCAAGGTTCTCTGAAACTGGCCCTTTCATTATTCCTTAAAGTACAAAAGTGCTCTATCACATTCGCAGAACATACCTTGCTTAGTAATCTTCAATTGCTGGGCATCCCCTTGGTTTCCAATCTTCCTTTTTCTTTGAACTCTTTGGGGTAGATAGACTTAGCAGTGTGGGCCAATGGTATGCACAGATTTAAAACTTCTGGATCATAATTCCAAATTGTTTTCCAGATCTCACCTAAACCTTCCTATAATTTTAACTCAAGTCAATGAGTAGATTCTTCTTTTTTTTAAGCTCTAAAGCACTATTCTGTGGAAATAGAAGCCTCATCACTGATTTGGAATAAATGTTTGGGAATGTGTAGTGAGACTTAACTCCTTTGGGGCTTGAATATATGGAGGAGTACAAGAAACAGTGTGAGTGAAGCTTGGAGGGGTGGATGGCCAATGAAAAGATGAAAAGAACAGAAAAGCTCCCCCTCCCCCAAGTGTGTCTGTCTAAGAACAGAAGTTTCCAAAATAATTTGAGGGGCTGCCCGTGGTGTTTGTGAGTGCCAAAACATTGGAATCCATGGTTGTGAGCCCAGGATGATTCAGGTAGTCAGGAATCCTGGCTTTTGAACACGGGGCACTAGTAACTGTATCTGTCCTAGAGCCCCCCCCCCCAAAACAAAACCCTTCACTCCCTCAATCTCTCTCTCTGTCTCTTTCTGGAGGCAGTTTAAGTTAAGGAAGCTTGGGCTGGACACACCATGCCTTATGTAAAATTTTTCCATCAATAACTGCCTATCAAGACCAGGTGAGTCAAAATATGAGAACAGTAGAGCAAGGGATATATTCCAAAGTGGATAGGCCAAAGAACGTGTCCAGAGAGTATGCAGAGGGATGGAAGTCTCTCACACAAAATATAGGTCAGGGAATATGTTGAGAAAGTAGAGAGAGAGCCAAAAATGTGTCCCTGGGGGCCAGACAATAGGCAGAAGGACAGCAATCTGTCTCCAAATAAACAGATCACAGAACGTGTTGACGGGTCCAGGGATCTTTTCCAAAAGAGATGGGTCAGGGAACTTTCTAGGGAATATACAAAAGGCCAGAGGTCTGTGCCAAAGAAGGTCCATCAGGGAATGTGTCCAGAGAGTTAACAAAAGTCCAGTGATTGGTCAAAAAGCCAACAGGCCAGGGAACGTGTCCCTAGACTAGACCAGAGGTGTCAAACACTCAGAAATGCTACCCAGCCAGGTTGAGTCAGATGAAAATGTACATGGGAAAAATTTAACAAACTAAATAAAAGTACAATAACAAGTCAATATGCAGCCCACAGGGATTCTGATGTCCAGTTTAGTGGCCTCTGACTCTATGTGCTGTGACATCCCCAAAGAGATCAATAAATGGGCCTGGAGAGTACATAGAAGTCCAGGCATATATTCCCCAAGGAGAAAGAACAAAGAAGTGGTCAAGGGCGAGGAAAGAGGACCAAGGTTCTGCCAATTAAGCAGTCCAGAAGTCTCTAGTAAATGCATGTCAGGCACTGTGCTAAGGACTGGACTTACAAAGACAGAATGAAACTTTTCTGCTCTTTTAAGAGCCTTACATTCAACCCAGGGACAGAAGACCACACACACACAAACTCACACACACACATGCGTGCACACGCACATGCACACGTGCGTGCCCCCCTTGAAAAGGCCTTGGGACAGTTCAAGATATGTATTAAAACAGGAGAGGGACTACTGTTGGGTAAAAAGTTCAGGGAAGCTAGAAAGAGAAGAACTGGAGTCAGGGATCTGTCTAAGGGAAGACTGGTTGCTAAATATGTCCAATGAAGTGACAGGATTGGAATCTGTCCCCAGGTAACAGATTAAAAATGTATTTAGAGAGTGGATCTGATGGGGATGTGGGCAGTTAAAAATATATGTCAGAGTAGCCAGAAATAGCCACTACCTCATAAAAGCCCTAATAACCAAATCAACTATGTGGCAAGTAGGCTTCTACGGGCTCTTAAAAACCCAGCCCCTTTCTTGTCTTCTTCCATCTGTATTTCCATTCATATTTCCTATGTTCTAGCCAGAGTAACTTACTTGCTATTTCTCTTACTCCACAGCTGTCTCTCCTCTCCCTTTTCCATTTCTTTGCACTGACTGGCCTCTCTCCCTCTCAACTTCTAACTCATAATCAATCTCTGGCTTCCTTTTATCCTTAGTTCAAAAGCCACTTCTTCCAGGAGGCTTTTCCATTCTACTCCAGTTGCTAGTGCTGTCTCCTCTAAGGTTACCTCCCGTCTATTTATCTTAAGTGTATACATATGTATTATATATATATATATATACTATAAATGTTATGTGTACATATATATAAATATGTTGCTCCCCTATTTGTTTAATGGCTGATGACACTTTATGCCCAGTAATAGTCACAAAACTTAAGTGTTTCGGAGATTTCACCTACCTCATTTTGGGGAACCTGATAGTAATTAACTTTTCAAGATGAGATTGTCCCTCTGGGAACCATTGCCCCTTTGCGGGAAAGGAAACAGTTGAAACCCTTTGAAGGTATGGTTCAGAGAAGGCCAAGTAAGGGGTCACAGGTTTAAAGGAATAATGATACGACAACAAAATGGATAAATGATGAGTGCAAAGACAAATGGCAGAACTGTACCTTCATGTCCCCCAGGCTACGGTTATGGAGCAGTGGAACCCATTGCCTCCACTGAGAATTAACATTTCTTGGAATGTATTCTAGAGAATCCTAGATGGTGTACTAAGAGAACCAAGCTGGAAAGAGGAATTACAAATTAATGCCATTGAAATAGAAGAATGGATTAGGTGGCAGGGAGGATTTAGTTCATGAAGCTAGGAAAGAGAAGGATAAAATAAAAAAGGAGAGAATAACAATAAAACTAAACTCAAGGAAACCGGAATTAGATCATGGAAAGGTATGGACAATTTGGGGGAGGCAAATGGATTTAGTTTATTGTACACAAAACCTAGTGCAGAGATTAAGTGCTGATGTAAAAGAGGAGATAGATTTTACATTAGATATTATTGGTATATGTTTGTGTATGTAGGTAGAGAAATATGTATTTAATATAAGATAGCCTAAACTTAATAAGTAAGACTGTCATTTGTGAACAGATCAAATTCTCTATTAAAAAGTAAAACAGAGGCAGTTAAGTGGCTGAGTGGATTTAGAGCCTGGCCTAGACATGTGAGAGTTCTAGGTTCAAATCTGGTCTCAGATACTTCCTAGCTGTGTGGGCTTGGGTAAGTCACTTAATCTCCACTGCCTAGCCCCATGATGGTGAACCTATGGCACATGTACCAAAAGGGCATTGAGAGCCCTCTCTGTGGGCACTCCTGAAGATGCCCACCAGAATTTGTTAATTAGAAAGCCAGAGGGACATGGAGCTCTTCCTCTCCCCCTCACCATGCACCTGAGGACATTCCTCACTTCACCCACCCCTCTGCCCCCCAGCTAAATGGGAGTGTTTCCTCTATTCCCTATCTGGAATAAAGGGAGACTAGGGGAAAGGGCAAGGTGGGGAGTGGGGTTTGGCACTCAGTCTGGGGGGATGGGGTGGGGGTGGGGACCAGCACTCTGTCTTTAAAAAGTTCACTATCACTGGCCTTGCCCTTTCTGCTCTCCTGCCTTGGAACTAATATACAGTGTTGATTCTAAAATGGAAGGTCGGGGGTTTTAAAAAAAGTGAAATATTAGAGGCCTAGATAAAAAACAAAACCAATTATATACATAAATATGAAGCATATTACATTTAAAACATATAAACACACAGAGATAAAACAAGATGACAAAACAAGTATTGTTATGTTTCAGATCTAAAAGTAGAAGTTATAATGAGGGTCTGATGTAAAGCAACAATGAAAACTGATACAGTCAAGTGTGACAAACTAGAAGATTACATTATTTTTGAAGGAACCATAGGAAATGGAAAATTTATGCTATTAAAAGCATGTGTACCAAATAGTGTTGGAGCTAAATTCTTAAAGGAAAAATAGATGCACTGCAAAAAGATGTTGATAGTAACACAGTAGGAGGGTCTCAGAACTGTATAAATCCGACACAAAGATAAACAAAAAATACAGGGCTGAATGAATTGTTGGACAAACAATATAGAATTGACCTATTTTGATTTCTGATTGTGAATATTAAAAGATATACATATTTCTGAGCATCCCACATCACCATAATAGAACTAATCATGATAAGGCATAAAATAATTATTAAAAAATATAAAAAAGGCAGATATAATAAATTTGTCCTTTCTAGGCCATAGGGATAGTGACCAGAGCTATGATTCGTTAGTATGGAAAATAAAAATATGGAAACCTCCCTCTACCAATGTAGGTTGGCATCTTTTTTTGCCAGGTATAGTCTTAGTGGCTTAGAGTACAGAGAATTAGGTACTTAACCTAGGATTGTGGGCTACCCATATGTCAGAGGTAGGACTTGAAACCCTGGTTCTCCAGGATCCAAGTCCAGGGGTTTAATCTGTTATGTCATGCTGCTGCCTATGGAGACTATAACCCAATAAAACTGTAATTATTAAAAAAAAAAAACCTTACCTTCCATCTTGGAATCAATACTATGTATTGGCTCCAAGGCAGAAGAGTGGTAAGGGCTAGGCAATGGGGGTCAAGGGACTTATCCAGGGTCACACAGCTAGGAAGTGGCTGAGCACAGATTTGAACCCAGGATCTCCCATTTCTAGGCCTGGCTCTCAATCCACCCCACTGAGCCACCCAGCTGCCCTCTAAAACTGTAATTACTAAAGGAAATATGAACAAAAGATGGAGGCCTATATGGCCACAAAGTAATAGAATCCTGAATAAGGAGTGGGCTAAAGAATAGATAATAGAAATGATAAAGAATTGTGTTAAAGATGATGATAACAGGGACAGTTAGGTAGCACAATGGATAGAGTGGCAGGCCTGGAGCTGGGAGGACCTGGGTTCAAATGTGGCCTCAGATACTTTTCTAGCTATTTACCTGGGTAAATTACTACACTCTGACCACCTAGCCATAGCTGCACCTCTGCTTAGAATTGATACTGTGTGGGATGAAATGTATGCATTATTCCCCAATACACATTGATTAGTTAGAACAATCCTAGATTGGCAACTTCCTAGAGAAAAATAGTGAAGTTCGGCGCCCTCTACTAGGAGATATCAAACTCTCCTTTTGAAGAGCAGGAGAAACCCCTTCCCCCAGCAGCCTTTAAATAAATAAATAGATAGATAGATATTAGTAGAGGCCTTTAATATTCTTCTCAAATGTGGCTGAGAGACTGATCCCCCTTTTCTTTTGTTCCCGTGGGAAGAAGTTTAGGAGTGACCTAATTCGTATGAGGGAAATCTCAAAACTTACAAATTCTAATCTGGACTACATGTCCTGGGAGATGTTTCAACCTAAATGCTCTAACCCAATGTTGCCATGCTCCAGCCCGAATAATGTTTCAGAGTGTTTCAGTCTGAAATTGTTGCAATCAGAGAAATCCTTGGACAGGCCTAAAACCGCCTGAAATTGTTGCAATCAGAGAAATCCTTGGACAGGCCTAAAACCCTGACTCAACTAAAAAAGTTGCAAACCTAAGGAATATTCCCATACAATTGGAACCCCCAGAAGCGGTGGGAAAGAAGAAGGAGGGTAGAATAAAATACAGATGAAGGGGAAGTGGAGAGAGCATTGTGCTGAATCCCTATAAAATCTGAGTTAACCAAGGCATCAAGGTGGGCTGTTTCTGAGACCCCAGACTGTGGAGCCTCTCTCTCTCTCACTCAATGCCCCCTTGTTTTTTTAAACTCTTACCTTTGTCTTGGAATCAGTCCTGTGTATTGATTGGCTCCAAGGCAGAAGAGTGGTAAGGGCTGGGCAATGGGGGTCAAGTGACTTGCCCAGGGTCACCCAGCTGGGAAGTGTCTGAGGTCACACTTGAACCCAAGACCTCCCATCTCTAGGCCTGACTCTCAATCCACTAAGTCACCCAGCTGCCCCCATCCCCTCCTTGTGAGGATACTGGCTATGCTCAGTCAGTATTCCCCCACTCTTACTCCCCCCTTGTGAGCAGACTGCCTATGTCTGGTCAGTATTGTCTTACCTTTGGCCCCCTCACTTTCTTGTGAGGACGCTATCTAGGTCCAGACAGTGTTCTTCAGTCTATGCCTCTGAATAAAGTCACGTGAACTCTGCTAGTTTCCTGTCTGCTCATTAGAGTGATTTGGGGGGTATGAGCCGCCCCCCCCCAGAATTTCACTCCACACAATACTAAGACAGATGTTAAGGATTTAGAAAAAAGATAATGTAACAATGAAAAAACATACCAAAACTAATGAGATGCAGCTAAACCCAGTGGAAAACTGATACCTTTAAAAACTTATATGAGCAAGAAAGAAAAAAGAGGATTGATGAACTAAGCATGCAATTAAAAAGACTAATAAGTAACCCCAAAACATGGATAAAGGAAGCAATCTTGAAAATCAGTGAAATTTGAAAATAAAAACCTATAAAATAAAGGCTATTTTTATTTTACTTATTTATTTTTAAACCTTACCTTCCATCTCGGAATCAATACTGTGTTGGCTCCAAGGCAGAAGAGTGGTGAGGGCTAGGCAGTGGGGGGTGAAGTGACTTGCCCAGGGTCACACAGCTGGGAAGTGTCTGAGGCCAGATTGGAACCCAGGACCTCCCATCTCTGGGCCTGGCTCTCAATCCACTGAGCCACCCAGCTGCCCCCTTAAATGCTATTTTTTAAAAACAATGTACCTCCCAACCATTCTGGAAAGCAATTTGGAATCAAGCCTGGAAAGTCACTAAACTGCATATGCCCTTTGCCTCAGTACTGCCATGGCTAGACCTATGCCACAAAGAGATGGTTCATACAGAACCCAAACCCCCAAATTAACTGTAAATAAACGAATGTGAGAGACAGTCTGCAGTATGCTTTGCAAACTGATTTTTTTGGGCGGTAAATAGGGTTAAATGACTTGCCCAGGGTCACACAGCAAGGAAGTGTCTGAGGCTATTCTAACTGATTCTTTATTTCATTCACCACAACTGCTATTCCAAATCTGTTTCCTTCAAGTGTCAAAGAGCATGAGAGCCCCTTCTTCATCTGCTCAGATGAAGGCCTTGACTCATACTTCACTACGTTAGCTGAGGTCATTCACTGAAGGTGAAGAGCACCCTTTTCATTTGACATCCCTTTAACATGATCCCCCATTCTCTTTTGCTTCTTCACTCCAGTCTCAGAGGAAGAGATGGCACTTTTCACTGTCAAAGCCAACCCTTTATGTCCACCTTCCCCCATCCCCTCTGTTCTTCTCCAGCCCATTGGCCTCGCCATCATTTCTTGTTCTATCCCTCCCCCTCCGATCTTCAGCATATCTATTGGCTCTGTCCCTGTAACATGTGAATATCCCCACGTCTCCCCATCTTTAAAAATGTGTACCCGATATTATTATCCTCGCTAGCCATTCTCTTATATGTCCTTGAAAAAACTGCTTACCTTAGCTGTGGTGGCATATGCTTATAACTCTTTAGGACTAGGGGCCGAATGGGATGTGAGTAAATCATTTCCGTTGGCGAGTTCTAAGCTACAAATGTCTAAAGCTCATCAGGTTTCTGCACCAATAGTTAGCCCCTAGGTGTGTGCGGCCAGCCGGCTACCTAAAAGAGAGCTGAACCAGCACAGATGAACAAACAGAGCAGGTCAAAGCTTCTGTGCTGGTCAGTCGGTGGTGGGACTGAGTCTGTGAGTAGCTGCTCCATTCTTTTTTTCTTAAATTCACTTAAATTCATTAATTCATTTAGAATATTTCCCCATGGTTCATGCTCTTTCCCTCCCCTCATTCCCACCCCTCCAATTAGCTGTTCTTTTTTTTTATTTTTTTAAACCCTTACCTTCCGTCTTGGAGTCAATACCATGTATTGGCTCCAAGGCAGAAGAGTGGTAAGGGGTAGGCAATGGGGGGCAAGTGACTTGCCCAGGGTCACACAGCTAGGAAGTGGCTGAGGCCAGATTTGAACCCAGGACCTCCCAGCTCTAGGCCTGGTTCTCAATCCACTGAGCTATGCAGCTGCCCCCCAATTAGCTGTTCTATTCTTAGCCCGGAAAAGATAGGAAGACCCAATGTAAAAAAAGAAAAGAAAGAAAAGAAAAGCTGTCCATATCAGAGACTTGGGCTTCTTTTCCTGTTACTCTCTTCTAAACCCTCTGCAAACTGGTTTCCAATTGGCCTCATCAGAAAGTCATCAAAGATCATGGTGACCAATGAGATTTCAGTTGTCAGACTGAATGGCCTTTCCTCAACCCTCATCTTTCTTGACCTTTCTGCAGCCCTTCACACTATGTTTTTGTACCTCTCTGGGTGGCTGGGATGAGGTTTTCTTCTTGGCTTTCTTCCAACCGGTCTGACGGCTCTTCAATCTCCTTTGCTGGGTCTTTTGTTTTAATGGCTGCTGTTGTTTTGAACACACTTAGTGAACATCACAAAATGGAGTCAGAATGAAATAATGTAGGTGATGCAAAGAAATAACAATGAAATCGGCTTGGAACACAACCAATATTTATTTCATACTTCCAATTCTAATTGATAGATTTGACAGTGAGAATTCTCTGTTGTCACTTAATTGATTGGACAAGGCAATATGTAGTTGCCTGGCCCATCATTTGACAGTGCTTTTTTTTAACCCTCACCTTCTGTCTTGGAACCAATATGTATTGTTTGAAGGCAGAAGAGAGGTAAGGGCTTGGCAATGGGGGTTAAGTGGCTTGCCCAGGGTCACACAGCGGGGAGGTATCTGAAGTCAGATTTGAACCCAGGACCTGCCATCTCTGGGTCTGGTTCTCAATCCACCCAGCTGCCCCTTATTTGATTTTTCTTAAGGAAGTTGTTAGATAGATTCAGTAGAACTTTTGAAAAGCTTTCTCCTTCTCCCCCCACCCCAAAAGCCCATGTATATTAACAACCTTAGATATGGAATAACCTGGGGCACTGCTATTGGTCTGGTGTACAAAATGAAAGGAAAACCCAAATTCTGGAGGGACACATTTGTCAACCAAAATTAGCATTTTGAAACTTAGGGCCATAATATATGTTTTAACATTATATTGAATTTAGAGGAAGTCAGAAGAATAGATAAAAACTACTATATATAGGCCAGAAAAACTGGCAATTCAAGGGAAACTGCTATCCAAATTAACAAGACAAAAGAGTACTTAAACAAAGGAATAATGGGGGAAATCTAGCAATACAAAGGGTAGAAAAACACCCTTGGACTATTGGATTTACAAATAAATTCTATTGAACACTTAAAGAACAATTAATATCTATTTTAAAACATTTTTATCTATATATCTATATATCTATATATAAAACAATTATACACAACACTCCCCACCACCACCACCATCACTATCAGATACCATTTTGGAACATCTCTGAACTCAGAAGGAGCTCACAGAAGTTCTTTGACCACAAAGTAGTGAGATGTACCATGCTGTGTCCTCCGACCCAGCCTCCTTCCACCCACAGGCAGTTGTCCCTCCCTCTCTTCAATGTACACAGTTAAGGAGCAAAACCCCAATCAAGCCTGCCCTTATCTGCTCCACTTTGTGGTCCTTTTTACTCTATATGCCACTCAGGGTGGCTGTCCCCTGCCCTCCAGGGCTCTATCTTTTTTTTCTGTATTTTTTAAAATTTTAAATGAGCTTAAACAGGTTTTAGAAACAGTTGAGTAAAGCAGAACACCTTTGAGAAGCAAAAGAAAACCTCAAAAGAGGTGAAAAAAATTAGCAGGCAACATTTTCAGTTCATTTCATTAAACCAATGAAGTATTTTTCCCATCGTTCATGACGTGGAGAGCCAGAGAATTAAGGTAACATTTGTGGTAGACAGTATTATTATTCCCCGATAACCCAAGGCTCAGTATCACCACTTTTATATCACTCTCATCCTAAGGGGAAAACCCCCCTCTAACCATATATTATGTAACTCTATTCCCCCCTCCTACTTGCAATTATAGATTACATTAAGGCCTTGTCAAACTTAACCTTCAGATAAGAATTACTAAATTGTTTCATAAAAATACCTTTAGATCTAACACCAGTAACAGAATTACACAGTAAAATTATAACACTAAATTGTAGATAAGTATGCAGAACACTCTCTAAATGGCGCGGGGGAGGGGGGTTGGAGAGGGAAGCGGAGGGGAAGGGGAGGGAGACGGGGAGGAACTTAGACTTATTGGCTACTAAACAACTTAACTTGAACAATTGGCGTTTTTCGACATAGTAAAGAGAAAAGTAACAATCAAGCTCTGAATGTTGTTGGTGTGACATATTGTAGATATCTTCCAGAAATGGGAAATCTTCACTTTCCCACGGATTCAACAGAAAAAGCTTTTAAATGAAGCTTTTGTCCCAAAGAAACTTTTTTAATCACTCAAAACGTGGTCTTTAAACGCATTGTTCTGGAAACAGTTAACTGGGTAAAGGTGGTTTCAACTCACGAGGCATAGTTCAGTTTTGAAACAGCAGACAGTAGGAAAGAAGCGAAAGCAAAACGTAAGTCTAGCACAACTTTGAGAAATTCTCCATGTTCAGCCTTTAAAAGTGATGAGGAGAGTAAGGTCGAGATCTGGAATGGGATCGGTATCTCCGGTTGTAATAAGGAGATGGAGAATGCCTTCTGTAGCTCAGATCCCTCTCTGGGCCACTTCTCCATCCTCCTCTACTTCCCATTAGTGAGGCAACTCCACCTGCTCCTCTATGGGGCCTACTGCAGTAATAGTCCCGGTCACTAGCTCGTTCATATACTCCTCGATCAAAGAAAACACTGCGTCTGCCATAAGTAGGTCTTCCCATGTAGACTCCAGGTGTGGGAGTGTGGGGTCTTTTTGTTATAGAGAAATCTACTCTGATTCTTCGCCCATCAACCTCCAACCCATCAGCACCTTCCCTAGCTTCCTTGGCATTATCCACACTTTCAAAATAGACAAAAGCAAACCCCCTGGAGCGCCTGGACTGCTGGTCATACACAACGGCGACATTCGAAATTGGGCCATATTTAGCGAATATCTCTCTTAGGTCCTTTTCTGTGGTGAAAAGACTCAGTCCAAATACACCAAGACAACAGTTGGGATCAGGATGGGATCGATTATCGAAATGGCGCCTTCGGGGAGCCAGAGGAGAACGACTGCGGCTAAAGTACCTACGGTACTCCCGAAAATCACGGCTGTAAGATCTGCTACGGGTCCGTCTTCGGCAGCAGCGGGAGCGGGATCTGGTTCTGGATCGAAAGTAGGATCGGGATCTGGTTCTGTATTGAGCCGGAGAGCCATAGCGAGGGTGAAAGTGAGGGTGAAAGTGGGGGCGAATGTGAGGGCGAACATGAGGGTGAAAGTGAGGGTGAAAGTGAGGGCGAATGTGATGGTGAAAGTGATGGCGAATATGAGGGCGAATGTGATGGCGAATATGATGGCGAATGTGATGGTGAATGTGATGGCGAATGTGATGGCGAATGTGAGGGTGGAAGTGAGGGCGAATGTGAGGGCGAAAGTGAGGGCGAATGTGAGAATGAATGCGAGAACGAATGCGAATGCGAGAGCGAGACAGAGATCCAGAACGAGAGCTGGATCTTCCATGAGGCCTCCGATTGCCATTTGGAGATCTCGATAGAGATCTGGACCGTGACTTTGATCTAGAATGTTTGGGCAGTTCCTTGGAACGAGACCTTAAATGGATAGAGGTTGTGGATTTGGGGGATCTCTGTCCACTTCCACTTTCACTTCCACTTTCACTTCCACTTTCACTTCCGGAAACAGAGGATTCCCGCTCCTTGTAGTGGGGCTCACCGCAGATGCTCAGGACGCCACAGGCCTGGCCACTGCCGTCACCAATCACAAGATCAGATTCCATTGCTGCCCTCTCAACTGCTCCCCTCCTCCAGTCACCAAAATCCCCAGACAGTACTGTGATAGTCTCTGACCTTTGTCGCTGAAGGATCGAAACCGCTATCTGCCCAGGCCTCAGAGCCTTAAGCTACCGCCGTTCTGTCAGAAAAAAAAATCAAAAGGCTATGGCTGCAGAAGTCACCAGAATGTCTGTCGCCGGACAGTGACACCCAAACTGGACCTGAGTGTCTCTGAAAGGCTGACTGGACTTGACTTCGAGGCCTAAGGGGAAACGGTGTCGACGACAGAGCAGTCGCCTCCACACCCAGCACCGCCCTCGGCCATAAAAGGAAGTGAGGCAAGCGACGGAAGTGACGGAGAGCCTTTGTGAGCCTATGGGGGCTCCCACAGGAACTTCCCCTGTTGGCTCCAGTCCCTATAACAATGGTTCTCAAACTTTTGACTCTCCGTGCCTTATTACACTCTTAAATGTTTTTGAGGACCCTCCCAAAGAGCTTGATCGATATGTTTATTTTGAACAATCTTTTGATATTTCCATATCAGTTAGAATACTAGTACGTACCATTATGAAAATAGTTTTTACCTAACAGAACACAAGGCGGAGCCGGACCACAATTTGAGAGACACTGCACATTCTCTGTGGGGGGCAGGTGTGTATATCCTCTATTACCATCATTTCTTTTTTTAATTTTTAAAAAACCCTCACCATCACCAATATTGTATATTGGTCCCAAGGCAGAAGAGCGGTAAGGGCTAGGCAATGGGGGTGAAGGGATTTGCCCAGGGTCACATGGCTGGGAAGTGTCTGAGTTCAGATTTGAACCCAGGACCTCCCGTCTCTAGGCTTGGCTCTCAATCCACTGAGCTACCCAGCTGCCCCCCAAGACTTTTTAAATATATATTGAAAAAGTGAGGGCTAGCCTTGTTTATAAAGGGGAAACCCTAGAAAATTTCAGGTACAAACAGGGTTGCTATAATGCATTCCTTTCATATCTCTGCCTAGCATCTGCTAGTGCTCTCATTTCAGAACTATCTCTTTGGTATATGAACACACGTACACACACATATATGTATGTGTGTACATGTCACTTCTCCTACCTGAATGGAAGCCATTTTGGGCTATGACTTTCTGGAATTCCCAGTCCATAGCATAATCAAGTAGGTGCTTATGAAAAGCTTCCTGATTGACTGAAGAATCCCTGCTTTTCTTCAAAGCTTCGCTCAAGAGCTAACTTTAGCCTCTCCTGATTTAAGCAGCCCCTAATGCCCTAACCCCAAATTTTAGATAAATAAAATGTATGCATAGATAGATACATAGAGTTAGATGCATACATATTGTTTCATCTGATAGAATGTAATGACCTGTAGGGTACAAAATGTTATATTTTTGCCTTTGTGTATCCAATGCCTATCTTAGTGTCTGGCACTCAGTCTACACTTCATAAATACTTACTGATAGGTGGCTCAGAGGATAGAGCTCCAGGCCTGGAGAGAGGAGTTCTTGGGTTCAAATGTGACCCTAGATACTTCCTAGATGTATGACCCCAGGCAAGTCACTACTATGTGCCAATTACAGTAGTAGACTTTTTACAAATACCTCATTTGATCCTCATAAGAACCTTGCAATGTAAGTGCTATTATTAACATTTTCACAGTTGAGGAAGCTAAGACAAATAGAGGTCAAGTGACTTGCCCAGGATCTCACAGCTAGGAAGTAACTGAGGCTAGATAAACCCAAATTGCAGGTCATATGATAATGTACTTAGAAAACTCTTGAGAAGTGGTAAAGAAACTCACTGAAAAGATTAATAGCTTTAGCAAGGTAACAATAAAAAATCATCACAAAAAATCATCAGTATTTCATACAGTATTAATAAAAACCAGAAAAATAAAAAATACATTATGTTCACACTAACTACACAGTGCATTAACTGTCAAACAGGTAATTTGTTAAAACACATGAATGATTTCTACAAATATAACTAGAAAACACTAATTACAGAAATAAAGATTTAATTAGGGAGCAGCTAGGTGGCTCAGTGGATTGAGAGTCAGGCCTAGAGACAGAAGGTCTTGGGTTCAAATTTGGCCTCAGACACTTTCTAGTTATGTGTCCCTGCACAAGTCACTTACCTCCCATTGCCTAGCCCTTACCATTTTTTTGTATCACACACAGTTTTGATTCTAAGATGAAGGTGAGGTTTTTTTTTTAATCCTCACCTTCCATCTTGGAATCTATACTATGTATTGGTTCCAAGGCAGAAGAGTGGTAAGGGTCAAGTGAGTTGCCCAGCGTCACACAGCTGGGAAGTGTCTGAAGCCAAATTGGAACCCAGGACCTCTCATCTCTAGGCCTGGCTCTCAATCCCCTGAGCTACCTAGCTACCCCCTCTTTCCTTTTTTAAAAATATTCTTACCTTCCATCTTAGAATCAATATTGTATATTGGTTCCAAGGCAGAAGAGTGGTAAGGGCTAGGCAATGGGGATCAAATGACTTGCCCAGGGTCACTTAGGAAGAGTCTGAGGTCTGATTTGAACCCAGGACCTCCTGTCTCTAGGCCTGGCTCTCAATCCACTGAGCTACCCAGCTGCCCCCAGGGTTTTTTTAAAAAGACAATTAAAGAGATATTCACTACTCATAATGGGGCTATGCCAATATTCCTTAAATTAATGTACAGATTTAATGATATGTAAATTATATTACTTTCCAAAAATAAAAAAATAATGATAATTCATCTGGAATAACAAAATGAAGAATTGCAAATAAAATAATGAGAACAAGTACAAAAATAAAGGGCATGCCATTGCTATATCTCCATTACTAAGCAGTAATCACCCCAAATATTTGATAATGCTTAAAAAACAGAAGTGTAAACAACAGAAAAGATTTGTTAAGCAAGAAGTAAGCAATAACAGTATGTACTATTTCATAGAACCAAAAACATTGATTATTGGAAGAACCTCCTTTTGACAAAAATTAGAAATCAGTTTAGAAATTATATTTAGACCATAAAATATTATGAATATATAAAGATATAAAACAAATCCTCATAAACCATCAGAATGCCTTATATATTATTAACAAAACCAAGCAGTAAGAGCTAGAAAGAAAAATTCCATTTAAAATAAGTAGATGGGAGTCTGGCAAGACACACCTAGGACTATTTGAATTCAGCTATAAAATAGTCTGTTGAAAGAAAGACATAAATAATTGGAGAAATATTAACTGATCATGGCTGAACTGAGTCAGTATTACATCAATCACTTTATTTATTCAGCACTGTACCAATCTACCAAATTTTATAGAGCTAAAAAATAAAGAAGTTCCTTTGGAATAAGTCAAGAATGTCAAGGGAAGTAAGGTGAAAAGTTGAAAATTAGGAGGCTTAGCTAGCACCGTCAGATCGATACTCTAACATTACCAAATATCACCAAACTATAAATCAGTAATCATTAAGTTGATTTGGTAATGATAAGGGGAAGGGTTGATTCATAAAGCATTACAGACACAGAACATGGTGTGTACAAATAGAGTACATACAACAGTAGCATAGTGTTCAGTAAACCTAGAGACGCCAGTTACTGGAGTAAGGACTCACTATTTGACAAAACCTGCTGGAAAAATTGAAAAGCAGTCTGGCAGAAATCAGACATAGCTCAACACCTCATATAATATAGCAAGATTAACTTAATGGCTTTGTGACATACGTAAAAGCAAAAAATGGTCAAAATAAATTATAAGGTCGTTTTCAAAAGTAAAACTCCGAGTTATCAATAACCATATGAAGAAGTGGTCCAGATCACTAATAATTAGAAAAATACAAATTAAAACAATTCTGAGGTTTTACTTTATGCCGATCAGATTGACAGAATGAAAAATTTAACACATTGTAGATGGGAGAGTGATTTGGTTCAGCAATTCTGGAAAGCCAATTTGGAATTGGCTAAAAATTCATTCAATTTTGGATATGCTGCTATACCACTACTAGGGCTACCACTACTTAAGAGATGAAATAACAAGGGAAATGACCTCATATTTATAAAAATATTTCTGTTGTCTAGAATGATTTTAAATGAAACTTCTCTTTCTAACTCTTGCTCTTGACTTTTGTTGGAAATGTATAGAAACACTGATGATTTATGGGGATTTATTTTGTATCCTGCATATTTGCTAAAGTTATCATTCGAATTAGTTTTTAAGTTGATTCTCTAGGATTCTCAGCAAAGAGTGATGATAATTTGGTCTCCTCATTGCCTATTTTAATACCTTCAATTTCTTTTTCTTCTCTAATTGCTAAAGGTAGCATTTCTAGTACAATATTAAATGGTAGTGATGATGATGGGCATCCTTGTTTCACTCCTGGTCTTATTGGGAATGTATCTAGTTTATCCCCATTGCAGATGATGTTTGCTGATGGTTTTAAATAAATGCTACTTATTTTAAGGAAAGCCCTTTTATTCCTAGGCATCTAGTGTTTTTAATAGGAATGGGTGTTGTATTTTATCAAAGGCTTTTCCTGCATCCATTGAGATAATCCTGTAATTTCTGTTAGTTTGTTTATTGATATGGTCAATTATGCTGATAGTTTTCCTAATATTAAACTAGACTTGAGTTCCTGGTATAAATCTCACCCGGTCACGGTGAATAATCTTTGTGATACATTGCTGTAGCCTTGCTAGTATTCTATTTAAGATTTTTGCATTGATATTCATTAAGCAAATTGGTCTGTAATTTTCTTTCTGTTTTTAGTCTTCCTGGCTTATGTATCAGCACCATATTTGTGTCATAAAAAGAATTTTGCAGGACTTCTTCTTTGCTTATTTTGCCAACCAGTTTATATAGTTTGGGGATTAATTGTTCTTTAAATGTTTGATAGAGGGGGCAACTGAGAAACTCAGTGGATTGAGAGCCAGGCCTATGGATGGGAGGTCCTGGGAAATCTGACCTCAGACATTTCCTAGCTGTGTGACCCTGGGCAAGTCACATTTCCTAGCCCTTACCAGTCCTATGCCTTGATAGTATTGGTTCTTTATTTTTAAAATTAAATTTAAAAATAATTTAAAATTAATTAATTAATTAATCATGAATATTTTTCCATGGCTACATGATTCATGATCCCTCCCCCACTCTCTCCCCCCTCCTGGAGCTGACAAACAGATCCACTGGCTTATACATGTATCATTGTTCAAATCCTATTTCCATGTTATTCATATTTGCAGCAGAGTGGTCCTTTAACATCAAAACCTCAATCACATCTCTATTGTACTACATGATCAATCATATATTTTTCTAATGCATTTCTGGTTCCACAGTTCTTTTTCTGTATGTGGATAGTGTTCTTTCTCTTAAATTCCTTGGGATTGTCTTGGGTCATTGCCTTGTTGCTAGTAGAAAAATCTATTAGGTTCAATTGTGCCACAATTGATCAGTCTCTTGTGTACCATGTTCTGCTTCTGCTCCTTTTGCTCTTATCAATCCCTGGAGGTCTTTCCAGTTCACATGGAGTTCCTCCAGTTCATTGTTCCTTCCATTACTATCAGATACCACAATTTGTTCAGCCATTCCCCAATTGATGGACACCACTTCCTTTTCCAATTTTTTGCCAATACAAAGAGCAAGACTATATTTTTATTCAAATATTTACCCCTATTGTCTCTTTGGGGTACAAACCCAGCAGTAGTATGGTGGATCAAAGGGCAGGCAGTCTTTTTTTTTATTAAAACCCTTACCTTCCATCTTGGAGTCAATATTGTGTATTGGCTCCAAGGCAGAAGAGTGGTAAGGGCTAGGCAATGGGGGTCAAGTGACTTGCCCAGGGTCACACAGCTGGGAAGTGTCTGAGGCCAGATTTGAACCTAGGACCTCCCATCTCTAGGCCTGACTCTCAATCCACTGAGCCACCCAGCTGCCCCCGCAGGCAGTCTTTTAAAGCCTTTTGGGCACAGTTCCAAATTGCCCCTCAGAATGGTTGGATCAATTCACAACTCCACCAGCAGCAATGCATTAATGTCCCAACTTTGCCACATCTCCTCCAACATTTATTACTTTCCTTGGCTGTCATGTTAGCTAATCTGCTAAGTATGATGTGCTACCTCAGAGTTGTTTTGATTTGCATCTCTCTAATTATGAGAGATTTAGAACATTTTTTCATGTATTTATTGATAGTTTTGATTTCTTTATCTGAAAATTTCCTATTCATGTCCCTTGCCCATTTATCAATTGGGGAATGGCTTGATATTTTGTACAATTGATTTAGCTCCTTATAAATTTGAGAAATTAGACCTTTGTCAGAGGTTTTTATTATAAAGATTTTCCCCCAATTTGTTGCTTCCCTTCTAATTTTGTTTGCATTGGTTTTGTTTGTACAAAACCTTTTTAATTTAATGTAATCAAAATGATTCATTTTACATTTTGTAATATTCTCTATCTCTTGCTTGGTCTTAAATTCTTTCCTTTCCCATAGATCTGACAGGTATACGATTCTATGTTCACCTAATTTACTTATAATTTCCCTCTTTATACTTAAGTCATTTACCCACTCTGAATTTATCTTGGAATAGGGTCTGAGATGTTTATCGAAACCTAATCTCTTTCATATTGTTTTCCAATTTTCCTGACAGTTATTGTCAAATAGTGGGTTTTTGTCTCAAAAGCTAGGATCTTTGGGTTTATCATACACTATCATGCTAAGGTCATTTATCCCAAGTCTATTTCAATGATCCACCAAAAGTAAGGGTTTAATAAAAAAAATAAATGTTTGATAGAATTCAGTTGTGAATCCATCTGGCTCTAAGGATGTTTTTCCTTAGGGAGTTCATTGATGGCTTATTCAATTTCTTTTTCTGAGATGGGATTATTTAAGTATTCTATTTCCTCTTTTGTTAATCTAGGCAATTTATATTTTGTAAATATTCACCCATTTCACCTAGATTATCAGATTTATTGTCATATAATTGGGCAAAACAGCTCCTAATGATTAATTTAATTTGCTTCATTGGAGGTGAAATCACTCTTTTTCATTTTTCATACTGGTAATTTGATTTTCTTCTTTCCTTTTTTAAAACAAATTAACCAATGCTCTATCTATTTTGTTGGTTTTTTTTTCATAGAACATATACCTAGTCTTATTTATTAGTTCAATAGTTCTTTTACTTTAAATTTTATAAATTTCTCCTTTGCTTTTTAGTTGTATTCATTATTTCTGCTTTTCTGTATTTGGTTGTGAAATTTTTATGCCCTAGTACACGGTCAATTTTTGTGTATGTACCATGTGCTGCTGGAAAAGAAGGTATATTCCTTTTTATTCCTATTCAACTTTCTCCACATAGCTATTAAATCTAACTTTTCTAAAATTTTATTCACTTCCTTTACTTTTTTATTATTTATTTTTAAAATTAGATTTATCTAGTTCTGATAGGGGAAGATGAGGTCACCCATTAGTATAGTTTTATTGTCTTCTTCCTTAAGCTCCTTTAGTTTCTCCTTTAAAAATCTGGATGCTATACCATTTGGTATATATATGTTAAGTACAGATATTACTTCATTGACTACACTACCTTTTATCAAGATATAATTTCCTTTTTGAGTTTTTATAGCAACTGAGACTAATTCCCATTTTTCTTTGAAGTTTTATATGTGGTTGCTTAGACCTCTTCGTCCTCTACTAACTCTGTAGTTTGTTCTTTGTCTCCAAGGGAATTTTCTGTGGTTAGGGGTTTCTTTTGCTATTTGCTCATTTTCCCAGCCTTTTTGCCTGTGTACTGGTAACTCTGAAAGCTACTGATTCTGTCTCCTATACTGATGGCTTGTAAAACTCAGCACAGTGAGATATTTTGCCCTGGGGCTAAGGGCTTTACCACAATGCAAGCTTGAAAGGGCCAAGAGCTACAGATTTTGGGGCCTCACTTCTGGTTGGTGCCAGAGCTTGAGACTTCAAGGAGTGGGTGTGGGAGGCTCTGCTGTTGTTATGAGCAAGTTCCTGGGATCCTGAAGTTGGCCTATGCTCAGGCTCGGAATCTGGCACTGTAGGTGGGGGGTGGTCAACCTGCATTCCTCTGTGTGCAATTTTACTTTCTGTTCCCTCTTATCTGGTGAATATATACCCTGCCTACCTTTCAAGTTGTTTTCCATAGGAGAGCCCCCACCCCCTTATTGTTGGTTTTTGACTCCTGTCATTTTAAGGCACTTAAAAATAATTAATTAAATTAGAATATTTTTCCATGGTTACATGATTCATATTTTTCCCTTCCAGAGCTGACCAGCAATTTCACTTGTTTATACATGTATCATTGTTCAAAACCTGTTTCCATATTATTAATATTTGTAATAGAGTGATCATATAGAGTCTACATCCCCAATCACATCTCCATCGAACCATGTGATCAATATATGGTATCCTTCTGCATTTCTACTCCCACAGTTCTTTCTCTGTATATGGATAGCATTCTTTCTCATAAGTTGAAGGCACTTTTAAAAGTTTGATTTGGAAGGATTCTCAGAGTGGTTTCAGCTTTCACTGCTACTAAGCTGTCATCTTGGCTCTGCCTCCAGCTACAAAACTATTTATGGCAGTTCTTTCTGTGGTTGAAAAGAACTGCAACCCAAGGTAGTGCACACCTATTAGGAAATAGCTAGACAAATTATGCCATTATTAATACAATGGAATATGATTGCAACATAAGAAATGATGAAATGGGTTATTTCAGAGGAAACTGGGAAGAACTTTATGAACTGATACAGAGTGATGTGTCAGAAATTAAGGAGAATTTATATAATGACAGTAACATTATTAAGAAAAGCAACTTTAGGGGCAGCTGGGTGGCTCAATGGTTTGAGAGCCAGGCCTACAGACAGGAGATCCTAGGTTCAAATCTGGCCTCTGATGCTTCCAAGCTATGTGACCCTGAGCAAGTCACTTAACCCCCATTTCCTAGCCCTTACCACTCTTCTGCCTTGGAACCAATACACGGTATTGATTCTAATAGGGAAGGTAAATGTTTTAAGAAGAATAAGATAAAAAGAAAGAAAAACAACTTTGAAAGGCTTTAGAACTCTGATCAAGTAATGCTAAACCACTGTTCTAGAGGACTAAAAACAAAGCATATTACCAATAAAAATTTCCTGCTAAAGAGGAGATAGACTTAAAATGTAGAACAAGGTACACATTTTTGGACATGACTAAGTGGGAATTTGTCTTGCTAGACTATGAATATTTGTTATGAGGTTTTAAAAAATTCTTCTTTGGAGGAGGAGGGATGTGGGAGGTAGACATAAAAAATAAGCATAAATATAATAGCATTTAAAATACTATATACCATGTTTTAGGGTTATTCACTTACAAAATTGAATAATATGGATACATTTTTATGTAATAATACATGTATAACCCAGATTGAATTGCTTGCCAGCTCCAGGAGGGGAGAAGGAAGAGGGGAGGGAGACGATTTGGATTATATAACTTCTGAAATTTTATGTGGAAATTTGTTATTAAAATTAAATAAATAAAATACCATATACCACAATAAGCTCAAAATGAATATATGATATGAATATCAAAAACTACACTTCAAAAAATTTGATGAGAATGAAATCAGGCACTTTTTACAACTATGTCTACAGGGAGAAGTCTTAGTTGAGTAGAAAATAAAGACTGGGGGGCAGCTGGGTAGCTCAGTGGATTAAGAGCACAGTATTAATTCCAAGACAGAAGGTAAAGGTTTAAGAAAAATAAAGACTGTAAAAAATGATAAATTAGACTGTTCTGGCTATAAAAAATTAATGTTTTCTTATACAAATAAACTAAAATAGAATTAAAAGGACAGTGGTAGAATCAGAAAAATAGTTGAATCAAATATCACTGATGAAATTCTGACATCCAAAATATATAAGGAATTAACAAAATAGATAAAACCAAAAACCAAATCCCTCGATAAATGATCCAGGGATTTGAACAGATATCGCAAAAGAAGAATTGCAAAGTATGACTTAAACATATGAGAACATGTTCCAGATCACTAATAACAAGAGAAATTTACAACAAACTTGAAATTTTGTCTCATATCATGTGAATGGGAGACGATGACAAAAAACAGGCAATATCGGGGGACTGTGCACAGACAGGTGCCCTAATATATGCTTTTATTAGAGTTGTGAAATGACCCAACTCTCGTGGGTACCAACTTGGAATTATGCAATAAAAGTGACTCAATCATCAAGACCTCCAGTGCTACTATTGAAAATGTATTCTAAGGAATTAAGAACAAAAGCAAAGGTCTGACATATGTCAAAATATTAATAATATACTGTATGTTATAGGAAAGAATTGGAAATAAAGTGGATGCTCATTGATTGAGGAATGATTAGAAAATTGTGGTATATGAATATAATGCTGGATGTATACCTATATAAAGTGTCTCAACTGAACGGAACCATTTACTTTAATTCCCTCTTTGGAGAGTGACATCTAACTGGAAAGTTGGTGAATCTGGTCATTGGGCCATTTTTCATTTTACTTATATGTGAATAAAAATAGAAGGCCTCTTATTTTTCTCTTTTCCTTCCATAAAAACTAGCACCTACAAAAGTTTTGAACATCTGCCTTCACTATGCACGTTCCTCTATTTTATAAAAATGGACCCATTGGGAGACACAAAGCTGTCCTAAATATTTCATTCCCAGATTCTGACAAGAGGCTCTAAATTTACATGTCTTTGTCAGCTGGGATATTTCCCAAGTTGCTATAGAATAGCTTTTTTTCTCCTCCAAATGAATATTCTAGCTGGAACAGGAATTCTTTTTTCATTTTCATTTTATTCTTATTGTCATGCAAAACACACTTCCACATTGGTCATTGTTGTAGGAGCACACTCATACATAACCAAAACCACCAAATAGAATTATAAATACCCTCCTGTGAAAGACGACTCCAACAGTTCTTTCACTGGACGTGGCTAGCATTCCCTGTAATGTCTTTCAGGGTTGGCCCAGACCTTTGCACTGCCAACTTTTCACAGGTAATCATTGTACAATATTGCTGCTTTTGAGTAAAATGAGTACAATGTTCTCCCACTTCTGTTTATTTCTCTCTGCATCAGTTCCTGCAGATCTTTCTAGCTTTCTCTGCTCTCATTTCCTGCTTCTCATAGTATCCCATCACCAACATGTACCATAATTTGTCCAGCCATTCTCCAACCGATGGACATCCCCTCAATTGAAACTGGAATTCTCAACCTTTTCTGCGTCACGGACCTTTGGAGTAGGCTGGTGACGCAGAATAATGTTGTATTTTCTATAGTCCTTACTAAAATTAAAAGCTAATGAGGAATGCATGGATATGTACGCTCACTAGAAGAAAACCACGATACATATGAAACAGAAATACTCCAAAAGATCTGAGATCTCAGCCAAATGGTTATTCCCTCCACTGATGTAGATCACAATGATCCACTTCTACCTGTCACAAGCAACTTTTGTCCAGGTCCTCCCATATGTTTGATCTAGTGAGTCTACCTAACATACTAGTAGCTCTCCCTCACTTTCTTTTATATAATGAGGATACCAATGGAGCAGGTGGACTAGCAATCAGTTTTCCCTCATTACAGGAGCAGCCCATCCTCTTTTTGCTCATACATTTCTTTGAAGACATTCTTCGTATCACCTCACTATCATTATTCTTTGAAGTGTGCAGAAATCTGTTCACACTTGCCATGTGTCAGCTGAATTTGCAATACAACAGCAGGAAGGACAATTGGGAGTATCAATTTAAATGGAGACCAGTGAAAGAACCTTACTTAAATACCAGTTATAAAGTTCAACAGCAAAATATCCCAAAGAGGTATCTAGGCACTTTAATTACAAGTGATAAACAGGAGCAGCTAGATAACACAGTGGGTAGAGTGCCAGGCCTGGAGTTGGGAGGTTCTGGGTTCAAAACTGACCTCAGACAATTTCTTTTTTTTTAAACCCTTACCTCCCATCTCTAGGCCTGTCTGTCAATCCACTGAGCCACCCAGCTTCCCCCTCGCCTCAGACAATTTCTAGCGGTGTGGCCCTGGGCAAATCACTTAATCCCAAATTGCCTAGCTCTTGCCACTCTTCTCTCTTAGAACTTAAACTAAGATAGAAAATAAGGATTTAAAAAATTGATAAGAAACAAGAAATGCAGCCCTGATGTCAGAAATGGTAACACAGGTTAAAGGAAGCTTTCAGAGCAGAGGTTCTAGCCTTTTTTGTGTCTTGGACCACTTGGTCAGTCCGGTGAAGACTATGATCATGTTTGTATGGGTATAAATTAACACAAAATTAGCTTATGGATCCTAAATTAAGAATTTAGACCACTTTGGACCTTGCTGGAGCTAGAAAATGGAGAGAAACAAACCCTAGCGATAGGGAATGCAAAGCAAAGCAATGAATTTTTCCCAGAGAAATACCCATTAGAAATGTGGGGTACCTCGGGCACAAGAAGACAGGCAAGCTCTGTCAGTGTTAAGGGCCCACGCTGAACTCTGAATGGCCTCACCTAGAATTAGTGAAAGGACATTGGAAAGAATATAGGAGAAATTGGAAGAGAAAAGTCATTAAACCCGTGAAATATGGTATAGGACATTTTGTACTTGCTAAACATTTTCAGGGCCTGACCATATTCAGATGGCAAAGTCGATGGATTAGCAACAGGAAATTATATATAAAATCTAACTGTACAGGGAAGGAAAATGTCTCAGAAGGGACATTTTCTCAGAGAGCTCAGCAGACTCCTAATGATTTTCATGCTTAATTTTACAGATGCTGAAATACTGATGTCAACTTGGAAAAAAGTGGCTGAAACTGGCTTATTGGAATACCAGGTACTGAGAACATATGTTGAATAGACTTGCTATTCTCCCTCTGGAAAATTCTTCTCATGGAAGCTTTTATGGTATGGTGTTAAATCTATATTTATATGTCTACGTCCAAATCTACTACTTTGAAAATGTGTTTGCCCTGATAGCTTAGGGGTTCATTTGGTTTGGGGGAGTGCTGTGTGTTTCTCTTAGTAGCTACAAAGTAATGTGAGACTTGGGCAGTGAGAAATCCTATCAGATTTCTAACTGTGATATGGAAGAGAGGAAGTGTTTGCTAATAATTTCAGAAAAAAAGAGTCTTCATTAAATTGTAATGGTCTGGAGTGAAGGGGAAATAAGGAAAGGAATAGTTCACAGTATCCAAAACTGAGTTAAAATTCCACTGTCCCTTACCATAATGAAGCCCCAGGTAGAGGACTGTGTCCAGTTTTGGGTGCCATGATTTAGGAAGAACATTGATAAGCCAGAGAGTG
The DNA here is from genome assembly GCF_027887165.1 of Monodelphis domestica. NCBI lineage: Eukaryota > Metazoa > Chordata > Mammalia > Didelphimorphia > Didelphidae > Monodelphis > Monodelphis domestica. The sequence goes on along the minus strand of NC_077235.1, from coordinate 49,188,731 downwards.
ATCAAATGAGGGTGAAACGAGATGGTAAAGGACCTCGAATTCATATCCTATGAGCACTGGTTAAAGGAATTTGGGATATTTGGTCTGGAGAAGAGAAAAATGAGGGAAATATTATAGCTGCATTAGAGAAAGAAGGCATTTATATTGTTCTGTTTGGCCCCACAAGGCAGAACTAGGAGTAATGGTGGGGAAATGATTAAAAAAAGCAAAGTGAATCTTGATGGAAGATACAACTTCTTAACAATCTAAGTGAGATGGGCTCACTTGGGAGGTAGTGGGTCGCCCCCTACTGGAAATCTTCAAAGTCTGAATGAACACTTGTTAGATATGTTGGAAAAGGTGTTCCTGGTCAGATAGGAGCTGGAATAGATGATCTCTGAGGTGTCCTCCTTCTTTGAGAGTCTATGACTCAGATTCTGTAAATAACTATGTATTTGTAAAGAAATTCCTGGATGGTCTTTTGAATATGGAAATTAGAAAACTGAGTTTTGAATGTTGAAGATTTTCTTTCTACACAAGAGAACAAGGGACATCTATCTGAACTCTGTTTTCATATGTGAGGATGATAATTATATTACAGATTATTACGAGGTAATTTGACCCTAAATTCACTCAAATGTTCTAACAACTTGCTGGGAAGAGTGACTATGTATGCTACGCCATCTTTACACAAATAAGATACTAACATAGAACATTGAGTAACTCTGAAAAGTTAATGCCAATCATCAGTGCTGGTGACATCTGAAATTTGATGGAAATATGAAATTGAAGTAGTTAGGCAGTGATTAGAAGAAAGTGTTAGCGCTAAAAAAGTGGCACTAATGGGAAAAGTATTGACCAACTTTAGAACCATTAGGAATTTCGCGATTTGTATCTTGGAAAACTTCATTCAAGATAATATATGAACTTTGGAAACTTATATGAGATGAATTAAGGGGTTTAAGTGCTTTCATTCCACTTGTAAGGTTTAATAGTCTTAATTTATTTGGTGCTCTTTCTACTCTATGATTGGTGTGTATGTTATTGTCTTAATTTTTCCTGTTACTCATTTGGCCTATATTTGTGGGTTTCAATTATATTATTATGATAATGATATACTGTATGTGAACAAGAGCAGGGAAGTTTTGAGAGACTGTAAATTAAGCTAAAAGAATGGATCGACTTACTGATACATATAGGTAGCTTCAAGATAGTCGGGTATTTGCTAGTAATGATATAGAAAAGATAATTGTTTACTAACTACTACATAACAATTTAAATATATAGTTTGATCCTTAGAGATTGTGTTCAGAGAATAGAAAGAGACCCAGGGAACTGTGTATTTACATAGACTAGGGAATGGGTCCAAAGAGTAGAGAGACATCTGGGCATCTGTACCAAAGTGGACATGTAAGGAATGTGGTCAATGAGTAAACAGAGGTTGAAGGGTCTGATCCAAAGAAGAAAGGTCCAGGAATATGTCCAAAGACTAGCAAGAATATCTGAGAGCATTCACCAGTCAGGTCATGGAAGATATGAAGAGATGAGCTAGATAAGCTTGTACCCCAAACTAAAAAGATCAAATAATAGGCCTAAAGGCTAGACAGAGGGCCCAACAGTTCTCTCAATGATCATAGGCATTAAAATATGTACAAAAGCAGACAAGAAAGGGATCCTTCCTGAAGGTGGCTGCTCAGAGAATAGATTCAAAGAATAGATAGTGAGTCAGAGATCTCCCTTCAGGTGAACAAGTCAGAAAGTATGTCTATTGAGTAGAGAGAACATCAAAGAGAACTATCTCAAGTTGGAGAGGCTAGAGAATTCATCGAGAGAATGGACAGAGGCCAGTGATATTGATCATAAAGGATAGATTACAGCACATAGAGAAGATAGAAACCCAGGTCCCTTTCTTAAAATGGATAGGTCAAGGAAAGTGTCCATATCATGGATCCAGAGCTTATATAATGGTCTAAGAATCTATCCCAAAGGGGAGGGATTAGAGGATGCTTCCAATGAATACAAAGAGGGCCTGGAATATGGCCAAGAAAATTTGTCTGGGGAATAGGCAAATATCTAGGGAACAGTTGAAAAATCAAAAGTTTGGGTGTTCAGTTTAGAGAGTAGAGAGAGTCAAAAATTGAACAGGTCACAGAATGGGCCTAAAGAATAGCTATAAGGGGCAGCTAGGTGACTTACTGGATTGAGAGCCAGGTCTGGAGATGGGAGGTCCTGAGTTCATATATGGCCTCAGATACTTCTTAGCTGTGTGACTCTGGGCAGGTCATTTAACCCCAATTGTCTAGCCCTTACCAGTCTTCTTCCCTGGAACCAATATTTAGTATTGATTCTAAGACAGAGGGTAAAGGTTTAAAAAAGGATAGCCAGAGTTTCAGGCTGATACCCCAAAGTTGCCAAGTCAGGCACGCTGTACCAAAAGTTTGTCAAAGGGTGGCCACTTAACATGCTGGAAGCCTTCTTGATCTTATCCCAATCTCAAAGTGGTGCCAATGGAACTTTTTGGCTGTCCACCTGTCTGAAATGGTCAAGGAGTGAATCTAGAGAGTAGATACAGGGCCAAGCATTTATTCTAAAGCGAATATGTCTAGAGAGTTGACAAAAGGCCAGCAACCTGTGCCAAGGGGCTATATAATAAAATATCCAGAGAGTAAATGGAAGATTTGGGATTTGTCTCTGGTTGAACAGGTAAACAGCAGCATCCAAAAAATATCAAGATGTCTATATATTGATCCTGAAAAGGGATGAAAAGGATGAAAGAGAGGAAGGGAGAGAAAGTGAGAGAGAGAAATAAGAGAATGAGAGAGAGAAAGAAGACAGGAGAGGAGAGAAAGAGGGAGGGAGAGAGAGACAGAGACCTATGAGGTTAGGCCAGAGAATGGATCCAAAGAGTAGGAAATTTGTCCAGAGGAACAGACAGAAAGCCAATAATCTGGCCAGTAGATAGGATCATAGATTTAGAAGAGGAAGAAATATCAGAGGCAATCTAGTTTAGTCCCCTCATTTTACAAGGTGGACACTGAAGCTCAGGGAGATGAAATGATTTGCTCATGCTCACAGAGGTACCAAGACTCAGAGTTAGAATCTGAATTTAGGTCTTCTAAATACAAACTCATCTTTCTTTCCACCCCACTGTACTGCTTCTTAGTGACATTTGGAGGGTAAGTAAATCAACCACATCTCACCACTCTCTAACCAGTATGGGCACTCTGAACCAGTCAGCCTCCAGCCCCTGCCTCAGGGATGAGCCAGGACCAGGGACTTGCCATGGGCCCTGCTACCATCCCAAGCCCTGTGACAGCAGGCCATTGGACCAGGATGGATAATCTTCAGATTGATTTCTTGCCTGGCCGCTCAGGTAGAGATAATGAAATCCACATGGGAGCTGATCTTGAAAGTAGAACTGTCCTGACAATGTTTGGAAGGTGAGTAAATCAGCTTTGCCACTCCATTCTGTAAATATCCATCCAGCCTGTAACCACTGAATAGGACTTACATATCACCTAGATAATAGGTTAAGACTTTGGGCCTTTCCATCTGTGCTGTTTTCCTCTTGTGGTGACCATCTCTCTGCATCAGTTCATATCAGACTTCCTATGCTTCCCTGCATCCTTCCAAGCATTCTTTCTGATATTGCAGGACTCAAATACTTACTCTGCATACTATGCTAAGTCACTCTCCATTTGATATATCTCTCCCCTTCTTCTGGATATCAGGTCCCTAGACCAAAATTGGATACCTTCCAGAATCCATATCCTCCTAAATCATGTCATGGAGATAAAGAAATCCCCAATGCCAATGGCCATGAGGCATGGCTACCTTATATTGAGCTAGGAAGGAATTTACAAGGAAACCGTAACTCTTTAGAACTAGCCAAACACTGAGTCACTCAATTTCTAGCACCCACAGGTCTCTGATAGCACAGGCCTGGGAACGTGTCCTATTTCCTGTTGCTAACTTTGTTTCTGTAGATCTCAAAATGAAACAATAAATACAGGCCCTTTGAAAAACCCACCTACACACAAATGACAACTTAGGCAGTATTCCATACCCAAAGTCCTAGTGCTCTATATGATAGATGAGAAGTGGGTGCATTTTCTTAAATTTCCTCCAGGACCAAAATGCTTGGGGACATCATAACTGCAATGCATGCACTTTACTTTTTGGTATATTTCCTTGATATTTTTGGAGGCACGGTATACACTGCTTTCTTCTCTTGCTGACTATCCCTCTGCATCAATTTATAGCAGACTTCCATGCCTCCCTCCATTCTTCCCAGCATCCTTTCTTATATTGCAGGAATCATGGGCTTCATTCACGTACCACAGTATGTTGAGTCACTTCCTAGTCGACGTGCCTCTTCTCTGCTTCTGGACACCAGACCTTTGGAATAAAACTGGATTCCAGAGTCCATGTCCCATAAACATCTACATGGAAATCATTTATTCCCAAATGGAAGTGGCCATAAGGCACTGCCATCCTGGCTGAAGGTGGGAAGGGGATTTCAGCAAGGAAGCCTCACCTCTCTAGAATCATCTAAGCTTTGATGTAGGTGCTTTCTAGCACACTCATTTTATGAACAGTATATGACTGAGAACTTGTCATTTTCCCTTATGCTAACCATGCTTCTTTCTACCAGAATGTCAAAAATATTGAAAATATCTTCTATTTAACCTCACTTTCATTTCAAAAAATATCTGTTCCTATTCCATAACAAGATAGTAAGTGCTTGAATTAAGGAAATAACAAAACTCAACCACACATATACTGGGTCTGAGTTCACCTTCCCAAGTTCTGCTGCTCTAGGACCAAAAGAACAGGTGCATTTTCACAATTCTCTTCTGGGATCAATACCCTTAGCCATCATAATTGCAGTGCATGCACTTTCAATTTATGGTATTTCCACTCTGGCTTACACTCCTGACCTTCCAGATTCTCTCTGTCATGCCAAAGCAACCTTATCACCCTAGAAGTTCACTCCACCTCAGAGCTCTTCACATCAGAAGGAAATTCCACTGCAGAGGTCTTTCTCTGATTGACTGGTTCCTGCCAGAACCTCCATTTTGAAGAAAGTGGCCAGGCCAGTCAGGTCTTCATTACTCCCTAGGCTCCATTCCTGACTCCCTAGACTTTCTACCATGCCACAACAAACTCATCAACCTGGAAGTTCAGTCTGTCCTGACCTTGAACTGAAAATAGATCCCACTACTGGGCTCTTCCTCTGATTGGTTGGTTCCTGCTGGAACCTCTATTTTGAAGAAAGTGGCCAAGGCAGCCATGTTTTCATTCATCTCTCGGCTTTGCTCCTGACTCGAGACTTTCCACCATGTCATAAACATCTTGTCAACCTCGAAGTTCAGTCTGTCCTGACCTTGAACTGCAAGTAGATTTTATCCCATTGCCAGGCTCTTCCTCCAATTGGTTGGTTTTTTGCCAGAACCTCCACTTTGAAGAAAATATCTAGTCTATTCTCTTCGTTCCTCTCTAAACTTTGCTCCTGACACTAGATTTTCCACCATGCCATACAAGCCTTGTCAACCTGGAAGTTCAGTCTTTCCTGACCTTGAACTAGAAGAAGATTTGATCTCATTGCCGGGCTCTACCTGTAATTGGTTGGTTTCTGCTAGAACCACCATTTTGAAGAAAATGACCAGACCAGGCATGTCTTCACTCATCTCTCAGCTTTGCTCCTGACACTAGATTTTCCACCATGCCATGGAAGTCTTATCAACTTGGAAGTTCAATCTATCCTGACCTTAAATTGGAAGCAGATTTTATTCCACTGCTGGGATCCTCCTCTGATTGGTTGGTTTCTGCTAGAACTGCCATTTTGAAGAAAGTATCCAGACCAGCCATGTCTTCATTCATCTCTCTAAACTTTGCTCCTGACACTAGATTTTCCACCATGTCATAGAAGCCTTATCAACCTGGAAGTGCAGTCTGTCCTGATCTTAAACTGGAAGCAGATTTGATCCCATTGCTGGGCTCTTCCTTTGATTGGTTGGTTTCTGCTAGAACCACCATTTTGAAGAAAATGACCAGACTAGCCATGTCTTCCCTCATCTCTCAGCTTTGTTCCTGACTCTAGATTTTCTAACATGTCATGGAAGCCCTGTCAACCTGGAAGTTCAGTCTGTCCTGATCTTGAACTGGAAGTAGATTCAATCCCACCGTTTGGCTGCTGCTCTGATTGGTTGGTTTCTGCTAGAACTGCCATTTTGAAGAAAGTATCCAGACCAGCCATGTCTTCATTCATCTCTCAGCTTTGTTCCTGACACTAGATTTTCCAGCATGCCATACAAGCCTTGTCAACCTGGAAGTTCAGTCTGTCCTGATCTTGAACTGGAAGCAGATTCGATCCCATTGCTGGGCTCTTCCTCTGATTGGTTGGTTTCTGCTAGAACAGCCCTTTTGAAGAAAGTTTCCAGGCCAGTCATGTCTTCATTCATCTCTCAGATTTGCTCCTGAATCTCTAAACTTTCTGCCATGCTACAGAAGTTTCATCAACCTGGAAGTTCAGCCAGTCCCTGCCTTGAACTGAAAATTGATCCCACTGCTGGGCTCGTCCTTTGATTGATTGATTCCCACCAGAAAATCCATTTTGAAGGAAGTGAACAGGCCAGCCATGTCTTTATTCCTCTTTGGGCTCTGCTTCTGATTCTCTAGACTTTCCACCATGCTGCAGTAGCTTCATAGACCTGGAAGTTCAGTATGTCCTGACCTTGAACTGGAAGTAGATCTGACCCCAGTGCTGGGCTCTTTCTCTGATTCATTGGTTGGTTCCTGACATAATCACATCTTGAAGAAATGTCTTCATTTCTCCTTGGGCTCTACTTCTCCCTCTCTGAACTTTTCTCACCATGGCACAACCTGAGAATTTACTCTACCCCTAATTCTGTCACGCTGGAAATATACTTCACTCGCAGAGACCTTTCCTCTGATTGATTTCTTTCTTCCAGAACCACCATTTTAAGGACAGCGCTCAGATCAGCAATGTCTTCATTCCTCTCTGAGCTCCCCTCCTGACTCTCTAGACTTTCTACAGCATGCTAGAAGAACTTCTTCACTCTGGAAGTTCAGTCTGCACTGGCCTCTCACTGGACATATACTCTTCCCTTTGGACCCTTCCTCTATTTGGTCAGTTCCTACAAGAACCTTCATTTTAAGAAATGGCAGGCCAAGAACAGCCATGTCTTCATTCTTCTCTGGGGCCCACTCCTGACCTTATAGACTTTCTTCACCATGCCACATCGGCCTTCTCACTCTGGGATTTCACTTTGTCCTACAGCCTCATCACCCTGGAAGTTCACTCCTCACCTGATCTCACACTGGAAGTACCCTTTCTCTGATTGGTTGGCTCCTCTTGGAATCTCTACTCTCTAGGTTTCACTCCTGACTCTTCAGACTTTCTTCACTATGCCATAGCAGAGGTTCACGTTTCCACTAGCTTCTCACCCTAGGAATATACTCCACTCTTGGAGGCCCTTTCTTTGATGGGTCAATTCCTGTCACAACCTTCATTTTAAGTAAATATCAGCTATGACTTCATTCTTTTTTTGAGTTCTAATCCTAAGTCTTGAGATTTTTTCTGCCATGCTACAGCAACCTTCTTGTCCTGGAGGTTCATTCTGCCCCTATATCTATCTCACCCTGGAAATTCACTCCATCCACTAGACCTAGCCTAACTCTCACTCAATAGATTTCTAATACCCTCATTTGGCCACCTATATAGGACCAATGACTTGCCATTTTCCCTAATACTGACCCTGCTTTAAACATAATATCAAAAGCATTTCCACTGTTTTTTTCCTTTAATATGACTATAATTTCCAACTGTATCCCTCCCTATCCTTTATATAGATAGACCGTATGTCATTGAATGAAACAAAAGCAGAAAAGATATTTCAGAAAAGTGATCCAACTATAATCTTTTTCTGATTGTTTAGGCAATATTTCACAACAGAAGTCTTGGTAATTTGTACTATCCTCCAGGACCAAGATGATTGGTTATCAAAATTACAATGTATGCATTTTTACTTTGTTATGCTTTCTCTCAATATTTTTCAAGTTCTAGCATATATTATTATCCTTTCTTGAAGTCCATCCCTCTGCATTAGTTCATATCAGTCTTCCCATGCCTCCCTCTGTGTCCTTCCTACTTCTGCTTTTATACATTGCAGGAATGATGAGCTTCATTCCCCCAAAAATAGCATGTTGAAATTTTCCCCAATCAATATGCCTCTGTGCTATGTCTAAGCATCACTCCCCTGGACTAAAACTAGACACCCTCCAGACACAATGTGACTCCATTTTCTATGAAGAGATAAGGAATTTTCCCACTGAAAATTGACCAGAGGCAGAGCTGCCATGGCTGGAGCTGGGAAGGGAAACTGAAAAGAAAGCTTCATATCCTAAATTAGACAACCTTTAATCTGGTTGTTTTCAAGCACTCACATAAGGCCAGGAGCATATGACAGATGGCCTGTCATTTTCCCTACTGTGGCCCTGCTAAATGATATCATAATATCAAAACATTTCTAATATTTTTTCTTTTGAGATTACCTTAATTTCCAAATATATCCCTTCTGCTCTTGTCCAAAGATAGCCACAATTTATATCAAAGATTGAAATAAGAAAAGCAGGAGGAGCATTCTGAAATAAAACTAACCTATACATGAGAAGAGTCTCAGAATTTTGGCTCTATTCCATTCCAAAAGCCTTGGACCTCTGTAACTAAACAACGCAAGTGTATTCAAATTCTGACCCAGCCAGGTTCTAGCACCCAAAGTTGACCAACAGCGTAAAGCCAAGGATGTGTCATTTTCCATAATGATGACCATGCATCTTTATAAGATAATCTTGACATGCTTCTAATTTCTGTTGTTTTGATATAATTTTCATTACCAAATAGACCTCTCCTGATCCCCTCACTAGATGGAGAGCTAGAACTTGTATCAAAGAAGGAAAAAAGTGATTCATAAAAAGCACACAAATCATTTTCCAAAAACTATGAGTGACAGTTTAGGCCAGAGGTGTCAGATGGGCAGTCTTTCGGCCGTTTGTGGCCCACAACACTCCTAAATGTAGTTCAAACTATCTCAAAATGTAATTGGGATATAGTTAACAAAATAAATAAAAATACAATAAAATAGGTAATATTACATTTTAAAAGTAGGTCAATATATCATCTTCAGGGATGCTTATGAATAGTTTAGTGGTCCCCATTTCCATTTGAGTTTGACATCAATGGTTAGATATGTTCCACACCTAATATTGTCGAGCTCTATAGACAACCCAAAGCAGGGACATTTTATACATTAATTATACTGCTTTGTTTTGCCAAAATTCCAAAAATATGTTTAATGTCCTTTTACATCACTCAGTTCTATACATTTCCTTTTCCAATCCACATGCACAAAGCCATGCATTATGTCAAGGAATGAAAAAATGCAGACAGAAAAGCAATTCATCACAACTTGATCACAAATAAGCTCTGTTTGAACATTTAGGAAATATTCTACAGCAAACCAAAGATGGATCCTTCTTTCTGCTTTCATCTTGAAATAAGAATTTTGATCATTATTTTTTTATTCCATTTAGTTTTACTTTTAAGTGCTTCCCTTTGATTTTTGAAGTCATTAAATACACAGTTTGCCTTTCTTGTTGATTATTTCTCTGTCCTAATTAATTTCAATCCATTTCCCCCAATAATCCTTCCTTACATTGCAGGAGTTATGTGTTGCTTTGTGTATCACAGTATGTTAAATTCCCCCCAACCAATATGCCTTCTCCTTGCTCTTTGACAGTTGTCCCCTGGATGAAACTATCATGTGTAGTGAATATAGGTCTTATGTGGAGATAAAGGCAGGTCCTAAATAGAAGTAGGAAGAGGAATTCAGGCAAAAAATAACCCTTCTCAAACATTTTCTACATTTGGAACAAGCTCTATTCTAGCAAACACAGTTGGCCAATAACAACAACAGGGACAGGTGGTTTGTTCAGGATTTGGCTTAGGGATGGCCTTTTCTTAACTTTCATTTTGTTTCCCATTTCTAATATATTTTATGTTAATTGTACCAACATGTGCAAATAACTCCATTCATCTTTCCCTAGCCAGAGATTCAGATGTGGTATCCAAGAATGAGAAAGGAATTACATTGTTAACCCATTAATCTGGTGTATGTAAGCCAATTTAAATTTTCATTCATATTTCACGCACAGTTTCCCAGAACTCAAAAGATAATGAAAGGTGGTCCACCAATGACCCAGTTTTGTTAGACTAGAAAGTCAATCAATCATACTACCAACATCCATTGATTTGAAAGCACATTCAATTAGAAACATATCTTCTAAAATCTTGTAATTTGAGATGAAAATTTTTGATCCAAGTGAAACTAGAAATGCAAAAATAGAAAAAAAGCCTTAAACCAAACTCTACCTCCCCATAGTTTTCTGAGTATTTTGGCATTATTCAGTAAAAAAAATTCTCCACCATTGGATACCCTACCAAAGAAGTTGAATTCTACTAACTACTATAATCCAGAATAAAATTCTTGATTATTATTATTCAGATTAAATTAATTAAAATTTTTGATTATTGCTCTAAATAAAATAATCTTATGGTATTTATTTTCAACTCTCCATTCTTTTTCACCAATTATAAATTAACCACATACAGTATTTTACTTTTTTCAATATTTTACTCTTTTACTTAAAATTGCTGTATATCATTTTTTTAAGTATTATAATTCTTTTCTTTATCCTTCTCACCGAGCTTTCTGATATTTCATTGGCTATGAGTTGCACTGATGTACCACATTATCAGGAATCTCTCTCAAATCTAAGAACTTTCAAAACTGTTCCCAAAATGGTTTCAAGAAATCAACAACTTGATTTCAGTCATCCAATATCTCTAATCATCCTTAGAAGTCTATTCTTTTATGTAGGAGAAGTAATGCATTTAATAACTTGACCAGTGGATGCTGAAGCACCATTAAAAAGAAAATCATTTTATCTACTTCTTCTGCAACGAATTCATGCATAATATCAGACAAACTAAAAGTCTCAGTGACCCAGCCCATACATGGTGGTCAAAGATTCCATAGCATGTATAGCTGTGAGTCCAGGTAGCTGACTAGGAATTGGAGAGTAATTCATGCAAAGAGCCTCAGTTTTCAAAAATTCCTTCCCTTCTGAAAAGTCTGTATTCTAGAACACAGAATAACTGCAATAGACAAGTGATTTTGCTTAGGGATGACCCTACCCTTTCTTAACTTTATTTGCTCCCTAATTCTAATGTATTTTATGTGAATTTTGCCGTCATTTGTATATCTCTTCATCTTTGCCTATCCAGAGGGCTGAATAAGGTGTCCAAGAATGAAAAACAAATCATGAAATATTATTCCAGAAAATCAGATACATATAATACGAGACTGATATTTTCATTCTTACTGAATATACAATGTTTGGGGGCTGAAGAGACAATGAAAGAAGGGGGTATTTTATCCAATAATGAACCTCTTTCATTTTAGAGAATGGCAACTAAACTATCAAAATCCAGTCATTGAAAACATATTCAATTAGAAACACATCTTTTGCCATCTTGTAATCTATGACCAGAATTTTGGATTAAAATGAAATTAAAATGCCTACCTCCTCTCCCCCAAAATCATTCAGACAATCTCACCCTCAGCATAACTTTAGATGAGCTTTTTGCAGTTATTCATCAGCTAATATCCAGAATTCTATAAATTAGCAAAGTATTAACATTCATTTATTGCATATGATCCTTGTGTAGCATGTTTATGGCAATAAATTCTAGCATGGTTTTATTGTTTAAATGACATATTAATTTTATAAAAAGTTTTTTTTTCCTTTAAGAACATTTGCATCCATTTTTTTCAGCCTGTTTATTCCTCTCCATCACACTTACTAAACTGATATTTCTTTGGTTACTAGTTATATTTCCATGTCAAACTATCAAGAGTGATCCTCAAATCCAAGTGTTTCCAACACTACTTTTCCAAAATGGGTTCAAGAAATCTATAAGCTGATTTTAGTCTTTTCAGGCCCATCTCTATCCTTCCAAAGCATATTCTCTTATAATAGAGAAGTATAATAACATACCATAAAATACTAAGTGACTCTCAAGTCCTCAATCTGATTTCCCTGCTCTGTTGCTACTCTGGATTCATAGAAAATCTTTGGCACAATACAATGTGTCAGTTAATACAGGCAATATAGAGAAATAAATGACACCTCGCTACCCAGAGCTGTGAGGCCAGGAAGTTTTGGATGGAATTAGGATGAGGAATTCAGGGAAAAACTTTCAGTTCTCCCAAACTACCCACATTTAGAACAAATTCATTCTACCAAACACAATTGGGTAATAATTTCACACTGGGATCATTTCATTTAGACTAGAATTTACCCAGTCTTGCCTTCCTATTTCGTGCACATTTTCCATTAATTGTAATTTGGTATTCCTTTGCAAATATCTCTATTTATCTTTCCTTACTCAGAGGGTCAGATATGGTATCTAAGAATGAAAAATATATTATGGAATATTGTTATGAAAAGTCAGCCATATATAATCTGTAACTGACATTTTTACTCTTACTACATATGCAAAGTTCCAGAGCTGAATAAACAATGAAAGGTAGGGCACTTTATCCACTAATACAATTCTTTTATTCTTAGCGAATGCCCACTTAGCTATCAATATACAATAATTCAAAAACATATTTAATTCCAAATATCTCCTTTGATATCTTGTACTCGGAGACCAAAATTTCAGATAAAAAGTCAAATGTAAATGCTTTCTCACAAAGCCTTTGGACCATCTTAACCTCAAGAAAAATCTAGTTGAGGCTTTTGGCACTATTCAACAAAAAACATCCTAGAAATCTATAAACTAACAAAGCAGATAGGTGAATTTGGCCTATGTACTCATGCCTGAGATTACGTTCTTTTATGGCAAGGGATTTGACCTGTCCATTTTATAGTTCATCAGTTATGTGTTAATTTAATAATGTTTTCCTCTTTTTGTAAACATTCCTTTATATTAATTTATTTCAGTCTATGATTTCCTCTGTCATTCCCAATATGCACGCTAATATTCATTCATTATTGGTTACAAATTCATACAACAGAACACATGTGATACCCAGTGGAATTGCGCGTGGGCTATGGGAGAGGTGGTGGGACGGAGGGAAGGGAAGAAAAGAAAATGATCTTTGTTTCCAATGAATAATGTTTGGAAATGACCAAATAAAAATTAAAAAAAAAGTGGAGCAAAAAAAATCATACAACACTATCAGGAGAAAACTTGAAATGCAAGTGCTTTCAACATACACATACTTTTTACAAAACAAAGTAAAGAAAACCATAATTTGATTTTAATCTTCAAAGGCCTCTTTCCATCTTTGAAAGGATTCTCTCCAATACTAGAAAAAAGATGAGTTTAATATCCTACTTTAGAAGGATGAAGCACTCTCAAATCCAAGAGCTTCCTGACTCTTTTGCCACCCTGGGCTCAGACAAAAGTTTATGTATACTATCATGATCCTGGGTGCATAAGCCATACATGGAGGTAAAAGGTTATCCATTACATTGAACCGAGAGACCCCGCAGCAATTCATGTAAAGAATTTCAGTTCGCCATTACTACCTACATTGGAAACACTTTCTAGCAAAAACCCAACTGGCCAATAGCTGGACTTGGAGGACATTTCATTTTGCCTAGAGCTGACCCATTCCTTATTTCCTTTTTCCTCTACATTTTTCACCTATTCATTCAATTTTTGCCTATCCAAAGACCCAGGCACAATATTTGAAACTGGAAAAGCACTTTATTAAATGCTGATAAAGAATGCTGGGATGCTTCCAGTTCCACTCACATTCCATAGGCAATGTTGTAGAGCTGAATAGTTAACAAGAAATATGTGATTTTTCCACTAATATCTGGAATATGAATATATATTCATTTGAAAGCAAATTTAATTCCAAGCATATCCCTTATCATCTTGAAATCTGGAACCAAAATGTCAAATCACAATGAAACATCATAGGCAATAAATAACTAAATAAATTAAGAAATTAAATAAGCCAATAACCTATCTTACCTTCACTACAGTTTTGGTTGATGGTTTGATCAGGACCCAACAAGCAAAGAAATAACACTTTGAGACCTAAGAAATCTTGTACTTTCCCTCAAAAAACTCCCCTCAAGGTAAACAAACTTACTCAGCATAACTTTAAGGCATTCAAATTTCATTTTTCTTTTAAAAATATAATTTTTATTTAATTTGGCACAATATATTCCTTAATTTCTGAATAATCTTTTAATTTAATTTGTTTAGTCGTCTAATGGCCTGAGTCTTCCTCCTCAGTATGCTTTCTGATACTTCACTGTTTAATGTTTGCCTTGAGATACCCCACTATAAAGAAGAACCCACAAATTCAAGTGTTTCAAACACTAATTTCTCCAACTTAGCTTTAACAAATGTATAAATAGATTCCAGTCTCCAAAGGTATCTTGCCATCCTTCAAAGCATACTCTGTCACATAGGACAAGCAAGGTATTTGATGCGGTACCACAGTGCTCTAAGCCACTCTCAAATCCAAGAGCTTCCATCCTTGGTTGCTGTACTGGGCTTATGTAATACTGACGGTACAGCAATGGGTCCCAGTGACCACAGGCCATACACATATGGAGGCAAATGGTTCCTCATTATGGAGGGTTGGGAGGCCAGGCAGCCCTGACTGGAAGTGTGAAGAGGAACGCAGGAAAAGAGTCACAGGTTTCCAAATCAACCTCCTGCAAGAAAAAATCCCAGCAAAACCAATTGGCCAGGAGCTCCACACTGGAGACACTGCATTTTGCCTACACGTGACCTATTTTGGATTTCTTTTTTCCTCCATTATTCCTCACTTATTTCATCTTCATCTGACCCATTTACATACATCTTCATTCATCATCTTTGTCCATTCAAAAGGCCAGCTATGATATCCAAGAATGAAAACGATTGTCCAGAAATACTGGTATGTATCAGTATTATCTGGGGATCACCATTTTCATTCTTTCTATGGAACCTCTATCACATTACTGAATAGACAATGAAAGATGGGCTAGTATATACACTAACGAACCTCATTCCTTTAGAGTGAATATCAGCCCAAGCACCAATGTCCAGTCATTTGAAAACGCAATCAAATCCAAACGTGTCCTCTGATATCTTGTAAACTGAGATTCAGATTTGGATGAACATGAAATGGAAACACCCCCACCACAAGCATTCAGACAACCTCACTCTCCTCATTGTTTCATCTAAGCTTCTTGAAAAATTTTCAACCATTCATGCTCTAGAACTCTTAAAAAATCAGGAAAGCAAGTGAATTTCATCTACTTTTATCCTTCTTGGATAACATGTTGCTTTAAATTCCATGTCTACATTTTTATTTATCAACTATATATTAATTTTACAAAACATTTTTATACATTTTTTAAAAACTGCTTCATATGAATTAATTTCTGACACTTCATTCTCAATATCATTCTCAGCTCTCATCTCAGTTCTCAATACTCAATCATTCTCAATATCTCATATAACATTTCATCTGTCATTGCTTGAAATTCCATACCCCACTTCCAGGATTCATCTTCAAATGCAAGTGCATCCAATACTCTTCCCCAAACAGCTGTAGGCAAAATCTATAAGTTGATTTCAGTCCTCCAAGGCCTATCCCCATCCCTCAAAGTATCCTCTCTTGTACTGGAGGATTGATGCCGTTTAATAACTTCCCTTTAGATACTGAAGCTCTCTCAAATCCAAGAGCTTCCTGCCTCTTTTGCCACCCTGGACTCAAGCAAAATCTTCCACACACCATTATGTTCTAGTATTCACAAGTCACATATGGAGGTAAAAGATTCTCCATCACATAGAGTTGAGAGTCCCAGCAGCCCCGGTGAGAAACGGGAAGAATTCACGTAAACAATTTCAGTTCACCATTCTACCTCCAGAGAGAATAAATTCTTTCAAGAAAACTCAAGTTACCAAGAGTTGCCCACTGAGGATATTCATTTTGTCTAAAGATGAGCCATTCCTGAATTTCTTTTTCCTCTACATTTCTCACCTAGTTGATTGTAATTTGGCCTTCCTTTTAAAATATTCCCCTCATTTTTGCTTATCCAGAAAGCTAGACATGATATCGGATAAGGATATTATTAAGGAAGACAGATTTCATGTAAGCTAACTGCCAGTTTCTTCCCTAACCCATAGGCAATGCCCCAGACCTGAATAGCCAAGAAAAAGAGTGACATTTAGTTCACTAATGACTCCTGTTCTTAACACTGAGTTGAATTTTATAAAATTTGAGTAATATTATTTACTTATTTGAAATCATATTCTAGTTCCAAACATTATCTTCATTATCTTATAATTTGAGACCAAAGGAAGTCTAAATGAAACTTTGTATGTAACAAATAAATAAGCAAATTAAAAAGGTGGGGGAAAGCCATTTTCCTATCCTGTCTTCTCCACTATTTTCTGATAATCTGATCTTGATTCAACAACAAAGAAATAACACTTTATAAACCAAGAAAGTTTGTACATTCCTTCCCCAAATTCTCTTCAAGGTTAATAGACTTACTCAGCATAATTTTATGTCATTATCATTCTTTGTTTTAAGATACAAAAATGCCATTTTATTTTACATAATCCTTCTCAATTTATGAAAAATCTTTTCATTCAATTTCTTCAGTCCTCTGATTCCTCTCTTCTTCCTCTGTAATCTTTCTGCAACTTCATCAGTGTTTGCCTTGAGATACAATACTGTCAAGAGTCACTCTCAAATCATATGCTCCAGCATTCATTTTTGCATTGAATAGAGTTCAAGAAATGTGTAAGTTGATCTGAGGATTTCAAGATGTCTTGCTGTACTTATGTAGGACAAGCAAGGTATTTGATGCGGTACCACAGTGCTCTAAGCCACTCTCAAATCCAAGAGCTTCCATCCTTGGTTGCTGTACTGGGCTTATGTAATACTGACGGTACAGCAATGGGTCCCAGTGACCACAGGCCATACACATATGGAGGCAAATGGTTCCTCATTATGGAGGGTTGGGAGGCCAGGCAGCCCTGACTGGAAGTGTGAAGAGGAACGCAGGAAAAGAGTCACAGGTTTCCAAATCAACCTCCTGCAAGAAAAAATCCCAGCAAAACCAATTGGCCAGGAGCTCCACACTGGAGACACTGCATTTTGCCTACACGTGACCTATTTTGGATTTCTTTTTTCCTCCATTATTCCTCACTTATTTCATCTTCATCTGACCCATTTACATACATCTTCATTCATCATCTTTGTCCATTCAAAAGGCCAGCTATGATATCCAAGAATGAAAACGATTGTCCAGAAATACTGGTATGTATCAGTATTATCTGGGGATCACCATTTTCATTCTTTCTATGGAACCTCTATCACATTACTGAATAGACAATGAAAGATGGGCTAGTATATACACTAACGAACCTCATTCCTTTAGAGTGAATATCAGCCCAAGCACCAATGTCCAGTCATTTGAAAACGCAATCAAATCCAAACGTGTCCTCTGATATCTTGTAAACTGAGATTCAGATTTGGATGAACATGAAATGGAAACACCCCCACCACAAGCATTCAGACAACCTCACTCTCCTCATTGTTTCATCTAAGCTTCTTGAAAAATTTTCAACCATTCATGCTCTAGAACTCTTAAAAAATCAGGAAAGCAAGTGAATTTCATCTACTTTTATCCTTCTTGGATAACATGTTGCTTTAAATTCCATGTCTACATTTTTATTTATCAACTATATATTAATTTTACAAAACATTTTTATACATTTTTTAAAAACTGCTTCATATGAATTAATTTCTGACACTTCATTCTCAATATCATTCTCAGCTCTCATCTCAGTTCTCAATACTCAATCATTCTCAATATCTCATATAACATTTCATCTGTCATTGCTTGAAATTCCATACCCCACTTCCAGGATTCATCTTCAAATGCAAGTGCATCCAATACTCTTCCCCAAACAGCTGTAGGCAAAATCTATAAGTTGATTTCAGTCCTCCAAGGCCTATCCCCATCCCTCAAAGTATCCTCTCTTGTACTGGAGGATTGATGCCGTTTAATAACTTCCCTTTAGATACTGAAGCTCTCTCAAATCCAAGAGCTTCCTGCCTCTTTTGCCACCTAGTTGATTGTAATTTGGCTTTCCTTTTAAAATATTCCCCTCATTTTTGCTTATCCAGAAAGCTAGACATGATATCTGATAAGGATATTATTAAGGAAGACAGATTTCATGTAAGCTAACTGCCAGTTTCTTCCCTAACCCATAGGCAATGTCCCAGACCTGAATAGCCAAGAAAAAGAGTGACATTTAGTTCACTAATGATGCCCTTTCTTAATAATAAAACCCAAAGTAGACCACAAATATCCATTTATTTGAAATCAAATTACATTCCAAATATATCCTTTGCCATATTTAAATCTGAGTCCAAAATGTGAAATATAAGTGAAATTTCATTGTCAATAAATGAACAAATGAGCAAAGAAAGAAAAAAGCCATTGGCCTATCCTGTCTCCCTCACTATTTTAGCTGATGATTTGGTCATGATCCAACAGTCAAAGAAATACCACTTTATAACCTAAGAAAGCTTCCTTTCCATTCCTTCACAAAGCTCTCCTCAAGGTGAAGAAACTTACTCAGCATAATTACACTGAAATTCCTTTCTTTGTTTTAAAATAGATTTATCAATTGATTTTTTTGTCAACTGATTTTACATAATCTTTCCCTCAATTTCTGTTTTCTTTAATATCAGTTTATTTTAGTCCTTATACTGGAGACATTGAATTTCGTCTGCAGATGACCCATTTTGCATTTCTTATTTGCTCTATGTTTCTCACTTATTTAATTTTAATTTGGCCCTCATTTTCATGAATCTTTGCTAATGTAAAAAAATAGATATGGTATCCAAGAATGAAAAAGAATTTCTAGAAATACTTTTTGAGAAAATGTGGCATGTATCATCTTCTAGGACAGATATTTCCATTACTATGGATGCTGGGTCCCACAGCTGAAGAGACAATGAAAGACTGTACTAGTGAGCCTCTTTCTTTCATAGAGGATGTCATCAAAAATACCAATATCAAGTCATTTGAAAATGCCTTTGATTCCAACAATATCCATGGATATCTTGAAATATGAAACGCAAGTGTGGATGAAAATGAAATGAAAATAAATGCTTCCCTACAAAAATATTCAGACAATCTCATTCTACTCACAGTTTGAGCTGAGATTTTATCAATTTTACAGCTTCTTAGGTCCCAGAACTCTAAAAACTGGGAAATCAGGTGAATTCCATCTACTTTAACATTTCTTGGATAACATCCTTGTTGAGTATATTATTTTATGTTTTAAATCATACATTAATTTTATAAAGCATTTTCTTCCTTTTAAAAAATATTGCTTCATAGAAATGTATTTGTGCTTCTCCGTGCCTCTCCATCATTCTCAACATCTGATATTTCATTCACTGAAATTTCATACCATACTCTTAGGATTCACCTTTAAATGCAAGTGCTTCTAAAAATCTTTTTTTCCAAAACAGCTTTAGGCAATCCACAAGTTGATGAGGCCTCCTCCATCCTTAAAAAGATTTTCTCTAATTCTAGAAAAGTGAGGTGTTTAATTTCAAACCATAGGATTTTGAGGCACTCTCAAATAGAAGAGGTTCCTAACTCCTTCTCCACCAAATCTTAGGCACACTACCAAGTCCCAGGGTACACAAGCCATGTATATAAATAAAAGATTTTCCATTATATAGAGCTGGGAGGCCACAAAGCCCTAGGTAGGATTGGGAAAATGAATTCATGTAATGAATTTCTGTTCCCTATTATTATCTACATTCAGAACAAAGTCTTTCTTGCAAATGCAAATGTCTAAGAACTGCACACTGGGGATATTTTATTTTGCCTACAGATGACCCTTTCTTGATTTCCTTTTTCCTCCATGTTTCTCACCTATTTGATTTGAATTTGGCCTTCTTGTTCAAATATCTCCTTCCTTTTTTGCCTATCCAGAGAGCCAGGAATGATTTCTAAAAATGAAAAAGCATTTTATTAAATGTGTATAAGGAAATTTATTAACATGTTCTGTGACACGGCCAGTTGCATTAATATTCCATAGGCCATGTCCCAGAGCTGAATAGCCAATAAAAATATGGCCTTTAGTCATCCAATGATGCCCTTTCTTAATAATAGAATGTAAGCCAAACAATGAATATCCATTTATTTGAAATAAAATTGAAATTCTACACATTCCTTTGCCATCTTGTAATTGGAGACAAAAAGAAGTCTAAATGAAACTTTATATGTTAAGTAAATAAATAAGCAAAGAAAAGGAGTGGAGAGCCTTTAGCCTATCTTCCCTTTCCCGCTATTTTGTCTGATATTTGATCATGGTCCAACAACCAAAGAAATAACATTTTATAAACCAAGAAAGTACTTTCCTTCACAAAACTCTAAAAGTTAAAACACATCATTTTATGTCATTAACATTCTTTGTTTTAAGATACAAATGCCATTTTATTTTACATAATCCTTCTCAATTTATGAAAAATCTTTTCATTCAATTTCTTCAGTCCTCTGATTCCTCTCTTCTTCCTCTGTAATCTTTCTGGAACTTCATCAATGTTTGCCTTGAGATACCATACTGTCAAGAGTCACTCTCAAATCATATGCTCCAGCATTCATTTTTGCATTGAATAGAGTTCAAGAAATGTGTAAGTTGATCTGAGGATTTCAAGATGTCTTGCTGTACTTATAGGAAAAGCAAGGTATTTAATGCGGTACCACAGTGCTCTAAGCCACTCTCAAATCCAAGAGCTTCCATCCTTGGTTGCTGTACTGGGCTTATGTAATATTGATGGCACAGCAATGGGTTCCAGTGACCACAGGCCATACATATATGGAGGGAAATGGTTCCTCATTATGGAGGGTTGGGAGGAAGAGTCTGAGTAATTCACGTATCTTCTATTTACCTAATTTGCTCCGCTGTAAAATGGGGATAATAGTACCACCTATTTTCCAGGGTTATTGTGAGGATCCAGTAAGGTAACATATACACAAAAAGCACAATGCCCAGCACATAGTGAGTACCATTTAAATGTCATCATTATTTTTTTCTGAGCATTCCTTGCTAAGCTTATCTCATTCGTCCCATGCTTCTCTCCATCCTTCACAGCATACTCTCCTATACTTCATGTGTGATGGGTTTCATCCAAATACTGATGCTTCCCCCTTCTTTCCCAATATTGTCTTTATGCTCCAAATTTTGACAAATTACAAGTGACAGTACTAACATGTGACAGTAGCTGATACATAGAGATAACAAATTCACCCTTGCAAATAGCCCAAAGTAAGCGCTCCACTGACTGGAGGTAGGGAGAAGAGTTCAGAAAAGTAGATTCCATTCTCGAAAACAACTTAAAATATGACCAACTGCCTTTCTAACATTTACTGTTAGGCAACAGTTGTTCAGTAGAGACGCCTTATTTTTCCTATAGATGATCCCATTTACTAATATCATAACATCTAAATAGTTGTAATCTTTTTAATTTTAATTTCCTTTTAATTTTCAAATTACTTTTAGCCACTTGTTTTACTAATTAGAAAGTCATCACTTGTACCAAAAAAAAATTTTAAAGCAGCTTAAAGATAATTCCAAAATTAGAAATCACCTATGCATAAGACTCTGAAAAATATAAAAAATATTCAGCATGCCAGAGCTATATAAACAACAAAAGCACTGACATTTTATCCACAGATAACTTTGTTTTGTGGGACCATATTATTTTTGTATTTTAATATTTCCTTAGAAAGAGTCCTGAGCTGAGGTTTAATGGTTAGGGCTGGGAAGACAAATTCATGAAATTAACCTCACTTCTTGATAACCAGCTAAACCAAGTTGTTTTCCTTCACACATGGCAAAGAACTGAGTCCTCTGGCTGTATCATCTTTCATAGAATGAGCATCATTCTTGAAAGAATATTTGATTGATATATTTGATTTTTGATACAATGATTTGATATTTGATTCTTGATATAATAATTAACTACATTTTCAAAAATAATAGTCTTCATTTCACTAGGTAGACAACAGACTTTATATCACGGAATGAAAAAAGAAATGCACTGAATGCACTTCAACAAATTCAACTAACATGAGCTCTGATAGATGGTTTCAGAATGATACCACACCCAGTGTTCCAGAGCGCTATTGACTACCAGCTAGGACGTGCTACCCACTGATGGTCTTGTTTCATTACAACAGGAGATCAACATTATTTCTAGCATCCATTTTTTGAAATCATTTTCATTTATACACATATCCTTCATCATCCAGTTCCCAGGATTCCACACCCAATGTCCCAGAGCTCTATAGACAAATCACAAACTTTTTCCCAAAACCTGACTGAATTTATTCCAGAATGCCAGAAATTCTACTAATATCCTTTGTTTCAGCATCACCTTCTGATGCAAACATATCCTACTCCATCCTTCACTAATCCCAGGACCAGAACTTCTATTCCTCCCTCCCCCCCCAAAAAAAACAACCAAAAAATGCAGTAAACTCACTTCTAAAAAATCATCTACACACAAGTGTGATGGACAGCTTCAGAAAGAGCCTACACCCAGTACTCCAGAGCTCTATAGACATGAGCATGCTACCCACTGATGGTCTTGTTTCATTACAACAGGAGATCAACATTATTTCTAGCATCTATTCTTTTGAAATCATTTTCATTTATACACATATCCTTCATCATCCAGTTCCTAGGATTCCACACCCAATGTCCCAGAGCTCTATAGACAAATCACAAACATTTTCCCAAAACCTGACTGAATTTATTCCAGAATGCCAGAAATTCTACTAATATCCTTTGTTTCAGCATCACCTTCTGATGCAAACATATCCTACTCCATCCTTCACTAATCCCAGGACCAGAACTTCTATTCCTCCCTCCCCCCCCCAAAAAAAACAACCAAAAAATGCAGTAAACTCACTTCCAAAAAATCATCTACACACAAGTGTGATGGACAGCTTCAGAAAGAGCCTACACCCAGTACTCCAGAGCTCTATAGACATGAGCATGCTACCCACTGATGACCTTGTTTTATTATAACAGGAGATCAACATTATTTCTAGAATCCATTCTTTTGAAATAATTTTCATTTATACACATATCCTTTATCATCCAGTTCCCAGGATTCCACACCCAATGTCCCAGAGCTCTATAGACAAATCACAAACATTTTCCCAAAACCTGACCAAATTTCTTTATTTCAGAATGCAGAAATTCTACGAATATCCTTTGTTTCAGCATCATCTTCTGATACAAACAAGTTCATCTCCATCCTTCACTAACCACAGGCCCAGAACTTGTATCAAAGAAACAAAAAAGAAATGCAAAAAACTCACTTCCAAAAAAATCATCTACACATGAGTGTGATGGACAGCTTCAGAAAGATGCCACACCCAGTATTCCAGAGCTCTATAAACAGCCAGATAGACATGTTACCCACTGATGGCCTTGTTTCATTATAACAGGAGTTCAACATTATTTCTAGCATCCATTCTTTTGAAATCATCTTCTGCATCATCCAGTTCCCAGGATTCCACACTCAATGACCCAGAGCTCTATAGACAAATCACATTTTCCCAAAACCTGATTGAATTTATTCCAGTATGCCAGAAATTCTACTAATATCCTTTGTTTCAGCATCATCTTCTGATACTAACATATCCTACTCCATCCTTCACTAATCACAGGACCAGAACTTGTATCAAAGAAACAAAACAGAAATGCAGTAAATTTATTTCCCAAAAGTCACCTATACATGAGTGTGATGGACAGCTTCAGAAAGATGCCACACCCAGTGATCCAGAGCTCTATAGACAGCCAGATAGGACATGCTACCCATTGATGGCCTTGTTTCATTATAACAGGTCAACATTATTTCTAGCATCTGTTCTTTTGAAATCATTTTCATTTACACATATATCCTTCATCATCCAGTTTCCAAGATTCCACACCCAATGTCCCAGAGCTCTATAGACAAGTCACAGACATTTTCCCAAAACCTGATCAAATTTCTCTATTCCAGAATGCAGAAATTCTACTAATATCCTTTGTTTCAGTATCATCTTCTGATACAAACATATCCCACTCCATCCTTCAGCAATCACAGGAACAGAACTTCTATTAAAAAAAAGAAATGCAGCAAACTCACTTGCAAAAAATCACCTACACATGAGTGTGATGGACAGCTTCAGAAAGAGGCTACACCCAGTATTCCAGAACTCACAGCTAGAGCATGCTACCCACTGATGGCCTTGCAACATTATTTCTAGAATCCATTCTTTTGAAATCATCTTTATTTACATATATATCCATCATCATCCAGTTCCCAGGATTCTACACCCAATGTCCCAGAGCTCTATAGAAAAATCACAGACATTTCCCCAAAACCTGACCAAATTTCTTTATTCCAGAAATTCTACTAATATTCTTTGTTTCAGCGTCATCTTCTGATTGTAAGACTAAAAATGAATACTCCAAATATTTAAATTTATAGGATTTAATAACAACAGGGTGAGAGAGAAAGGGATTCCTTCAGCCAAGTGAGCAGAGCAAAGAGCCAGAGCCCTAGAAGTCTGCCACGCTTGAGCCAAAGAAAAAAAGCCCCTGCAGCATGTGTTTCAGCAAATTTATAAACAAACCCATGCCAGGATGCAAACACAGGGATACCAGAAAAGGGAACCCCAGGAAGAATAAAGAATGCTGGGAAATGAAATCCCTACATATGATATAAACATATCCCACTCCATCCTTCACTAACCACAGGACCAGAATTTCTATCCAAAAAAAATGCAAAAAACTCACTTCCAAAAAATCATCTATACATGAGTGTGATGGACAGCTTCAGAAAGATGCCACACCCAGTGATCCAGAGCTCTATAGAAAACCAGTTATAACATGCTACCCACTGATGGCCTTGTTTCATTATAACAGGAGGTCAACATTATTTCTAGCATCTATTCTTTTGAAATCATTTTCATTTACACATATATCCTTCATCATCCAGTTCCCAGGATTCAACACCCAATGCCCCAGAGCTCTATAGACAAATCACAGACATCTTCCCAAAACCTGACTGAATTTATTCCAGAATGCCAGAAATTCTACTAATATCCTTTGTTTCAGCATCATCTTCTGATACGAACATATCCCACTCCATCCTTCACTAATCACAGGACCAGAACTTGTATCAAAGAAACAAAACAGAAATGCAGTAAATTTATTTCCCCAAAATCACCTACACATGAGTGTGATGGACAGCTTCAGAAAGATGCCACACCCAGTGATCCAGAGCTCTATAGACGGCCAGATAGGACATGCTACCCATTGATGGCCTTGTTTCATTATCACAGGAGGTCAACATTATTTCTAGCATCTATTCTTTTGAAATCATTTTCATTTATACACATATCCTTCATCATCCAGTTCCCAGGATTCCACACCCAATGTCCCAGAGCTCTATAGAGAAATCACAGACATTTTCCCCAAACCTCATTGAATTTATTCCAGAATGCCAGAAGTTTTAATAATATTCTTTGTTTCAGCATCATCTTCTGATGCAAAAATATCCCACTCCATCCTTCACTAATCACAGGACCAGAACTTCTATAAAAAAAGATGCAGTAAACTCACTTGCAAAAAATCACCTACACATGAGTGTGATGGACAGCTTCAGAAAGAGCCTACGCCTAGTACTCCAGAGCTCTATAGACAACCAGCTAGAGCATGCTACCCACTGATGGCCTTGTTTCATTATAACAGGAGATCAACATTATTTCTAGAATCCATTCTTTTGAAATCATTTTCATTTATACACATATCCTTCATCATCCAGTTCCCAGGATTCCACACCCCGTGTCCCAGAGCTCTATAGAAAAATCAGACATTTTCCCAAAACCTGACCAAATTTCTTTATTTCAGAATGCAGAAATTCTACTAATATCCTTTGTTTCAGTATCATCTTCTGATACGAACATATCCCACTCCATCCACAGGCCCAGAACTTATATCAGAGAAACAAAAAAAGAAATGCAAAAAACTCACTTCCAAAAAAATCACCTACTCATGAGTGTGATGGACAGCTTCAGAAAGAGACCACACCCAGTATTCCAGAGCTCTATAAACAGCCAGATAGACATGTTACCCATTGATGGTCTTGTTTTATTATAACAAAATGTTAACATTATTTCTAGCATCCATTCTTTTGACATCATCTTCATTTATACACATGTGCTTCATCATCCAGGACCCAGGATTCCACCTGGTATCCCAGAGCTCTTTAGACAAATCACATTTTTCCAAAACCTGACCAAATTTCTTTATTTCAGAATGCCAGAAATCTTGCTAATATCCTTTGTTTCAGCATCATCTTCTGATACAAACAAAACCATCTCCGTCCTTCACTAAACACAGGACCAGAACTTGTATCAAAGAAACAAAAAAAGAAATGCAGTAAACTCACTTCCAAAACATCACTAAAACATGAGTGAGGTAGACAGTTTCAGAAAGATACCACGCCCAGGGTAGGGAATATTGCTTATTGATGGCCTTGTTTCATTATAAGGAGAGGTCAACATTATTCTTCGCACTCATTCTTTTGAAATCATCTGCATTTCCACACACATCCTTCATCATCTAGTTCCCAGGATTCCATATCTAGTGTCCCAGAGCTCTATAGACAAATCACACATTTTTCCAAAACCTGACCAAATTTCTCTATTTCAGGATGCCAGAAACCTTACTAATTTCCTTTGTTTCAGCATCATCTTCTGATACAAACATATTCCACTCCATCCCTCACTAACCACAGGACAAGAACTTATATCAAAGAAACAAAAAAGAAACACAGTAAATTTACTTCCCCAAAAATCACCTAAACATGAATGTGATGGACAGCTTCCAAAAGATACCATTCCCAATGTCTCAGAGCTCTATTGACAACCAGCTAGAGCATGCTACCCGTTGGTGGCCTTGTTTCATTATAACAAGAGGTCAGCATTATTTCTCATTCATTCTTTTGACATCATTTTCATTGACACACATAACCTTCATCAAGTTCCCAGAGAGTCTACATTCCTATCAAAGAATGAATCGACAAGTAGAATAAAGACCCTTGAATGAAACACAACCTCATCAAAGCTTCAGCTTAACCTTTAGGCCATATTTCACAACTAATGTTCCACAGTGGTGTAGTGGACGCAAGTAATTGCATTGCTTCTCTCAGTTCTCTTCCAGGAAAGCATCCTTGCTCATTATAATTGAATTGTATTTTGTTTCACCTGTTACTTTTTTCCATTCATAGGTTCAAAGTCACTTTATACAACACTTTTTTCTCTTGCTTAGCATTTTCCAGCATTAACTAGTTTCAGTCTTCCTATTCCTCCCTCCATCTGGCCAAGCATTCTTTCTTATACTGCAGAAGTCCTGGGATTCCTTCTCATACAATCAGATGATGAGATGCCTTCAAATTCAAGAGCTTCCAATCTTCTTTTTCCAATACAGGCCTAAGGAGGAACCTTAGGCAGAATCTCAAGTCCCTGTGATCACAGCCCATATATCATCATGAATTCTCCTCTGAAAATGGCCCTGAGTCAAGGTCACCATGGCAGGAGCTGGGAAGAGAGCAGTTCATGAAAGCAGCCCCGCCTTTCTACAATAAGCCATAATGTAACCAACTCAGTTATTCAACAGCTATGAACATGGGACAAATAATTTTCCCCACAGATTACTTTTTTCTTTGATATCATAAGGTCCAAACATGCTTACTATATTTTGTCTGGATAACGCCTTCATTTCTAGGTACGTCTCTTCACTTCCTTTCGCTAGCTAAATAGCCCAAATCAAACAAAGAGAAAAGAAATTGGACTAAAACAAAATTGAAAAAAATCAACATAAGCAAAAGGTCTGTTTGAAATTCCACTTTCACTGTTACAGACCTTTACAGACAACCAAAGCATTGGCAATTTGCCCACTGGTAGCCCTGTTTCCTTCCACAACAATGACAAGTCTTCTCCTTGGCATTTTTTGACATCTGTATTAATAAACAAGTCCTTCATAAAACTGTTGTCAGGGAACCAATTTTTCTTTTTATCAAACAATGGAAGTAAAAATGCAAGTAAGACATGTCCACCAACATCTCCCTCATCAAAATTCCGACTGTGGGTTTAGGCATTGTTTCACAATCAGTGTTCCACAGAAGTGCATCCAACCAAAGTAATTGCATTGCTTCTTTTAATTCTCTGGGAAAGAATCCTCATTCATTATAACAGCTTTGCATTTCACTTCACTTATTAGGACTTGCCCTTCATATGCTTGAAGTCATTTCATGCATTGTTGTCTTCTGTTGCCCAGCATCATTCTGCATCACATTGTTTCAGCTTTCCCATGACTCTTTCCATGGTGCCAAGCATTCTTTGTTATAATGCAGAAGTCATGGGATTCCTTCCCATACCATCAGATGCCTTCAAATGCAAGTGCTTCCAGCCCTCTTTCTCCAAAGCAGGTTTGAGGACAAAACTTAGTCATATGCCCAAATTCCTTTCCTCAGAGTTCATAAATGGAGAACATGAATGCCTCATTGCAAATGGTCCTGAGTCTAGAGCTGGGAAGAGAATGAAAGTAACCCTGCTCCTTGATAAACTCTAATGACTAAACTCTACTTAATTTGTTTCTTAGCACGTACACTTGGCCAAGAGCTGAGGGCTATGGACCTTTCCCTTTCCATTTTGATGACCCTTATCCTTGATATTATAATGTCAGCCCATTTCTAACATACATTGGATATTTTCCTCTGCTTTTTCAAAATATCACTTTACTTCAAAATTCACCTAGAACCAGACTTGATATCACAGAATGAAAAAAATGTGTTGAATATCCTTGAAAAATATCAATTAACATGAGCTGTGGTTGAGAATTTCAGAAAAAATCCACACCCAGTGTCTCAGAGGTTTATAGATGAATACACTGGGGCCATTTTACCTATTGACAACCTTATATCTTTTTATCACGATACCAAAAATACCTCTAATATTCTTTTGACATCATTTTCATTTAAAAAAATATCCCTTCTCATCCTTCACTAACCAGAACTTGAATCAAAGAAACAAGAATGAAAAGTGTTTAATGGGCTTTTAAAAAATTACCTACAAATAAAGTGGGACCAACAGTTTCTTAAATATTTGACATCCAGTGTTCCTGACCTCTATGAGTAACCAAGAAGTGATTATTTTACCTACTGATGGCTCTGTTTAATTATAACAAAATGTCACCAATACTTCTCATCTACATGACATCACTTTCATTCACAAATATGTCCTTCTCCATCTCATCTCCTGGAAGGCAAGTTTCCTATCAAAGGATGAAACTACAATTTCACTAGACACTTCAGTGTGGTATACCCTCACCTAAATTTTCTCAGAGCAGTTAGGCAATATTTCACAACCAAGATCCCACAGCTCTATAACCAACCAAAGCAATTGCATTCCTGCTCTCATTTCGACTCCAGGAAAAAACATCTTGCTCATTAAAATTGAATAGCATTTTGTTATACCTATTAGTGTTTTTCCTTAATATTTTCAAGTCCCATTTTACTGATCATCCCTCTGAATCAGTTTGTTTCATTCTTCCCATGACTCACTCTATCTTTCCAAGAATTCTTTTTATTCTGCAGAAGACATGGGCTTTGTTCATGTACCATGAAATGGTGACATGTTTTCAAATCCAGGTGCTCCCTTTTTCTCCAACACAGGTCTAAGAGTAAAATCTCTAAAACACAGTCTTTATAATGGAGATACCGAGTTCTCGCTTAGAAATGTCCCTAAGGCTGGGCTGCCCTGTCTGGAGATGGGAAGAGGAGTTCATGAAAGTAGGCTCACTTTTCCAAAACAAGCTAATCCATGATTCAGCCAGTTTCTAGGACACACAGTTGGCTAATAGCTGAGGACTTGGGATGTGATTTTTCCCTAATGATGAACCTGTTCTTTGTTATCATCAACACATTTCAAATATATTTTGTTTAGGTAACACCTTCACTTCCAAATACATACTTACTCATCTTTTCACTAGTCAGAGAGGCAGACGTTTTTATTTTAAAAAAATAAAAAAAAATGTATTAAATCTATTTCCAAATAAAGTAAACTACATATGAGCTATGATTAACATTTCCAGGAACATTCCATCTTTAATATCCCAGATAACAAGGTACAGCCATTTCTCTCAATGATTATCTTCTGTCTTTCTATCAGAATGTCAAAATCCTTTTAATAACCTTTGTTTTGGTATTTTAACAATGTTAATAAATTTCTAGACATTTCTGGCATTTTGCATGGATATCTCCCTCATTTCCAAATGTGTCACTATATATTCTTTCATTAGTCAGAGAAGAAGACTTTGCATCAAAAGATGAAAAAGAAAATATATTAAATCCACTTCAGAAAAATCAATTGAACATAATATGAAATTGATAATTTCCCAAATATTCTATACTCACTGGCCCAAAGATGCATAGACAACTCTGTAATTTACCCCTTGATATCCCTTACTCTAGAGTGTAAAAAAGTCATCTACTATTTTTTGGCATTATCTTCACTTAGACACACACACATACATCTCTATACACACATATACATACATTTCTATGTATCTATAGCTATATACATATACAGGTATACTTCTGATCTTCCTTCATTAACCCAAGCAGCAGAACTTGAATCAAGCAAAAAAATTCATTAAATTCACACACACAAAATTACTTACACATAACATTATTTACAAATAACTTACACATGCGACTGACAATTTCAGAAATATTCCACATCCAGCATGGCATAACTTTCTACACAATAAAAGCAGGAGAATTTAACCTACTGGTAGCCCTGTTTCGTTATAAAAGAACATCAGCAATACTTACTTTGCCATTCTTTTGACATCACCTTCATTTATAAACATATCCTTTACCATCATATTCCCAGAGAGCCAACTTTTCTATCAAAGAATGAAACTACAAATGCAATAAAGACTCTTCAGTCCTAAACGCTTCTACCAAGGTTTTGTCTTTGCATTTAGGCAATATTTCCCAACCAATGTCCATATCTAACCAAAGCAATTGCATTCCTTCTCTCCCTTCTCCTTTTAGAAAAGATCTTTGCCCATCGCCGTGGTTATAGCATTTCATTTCATCTTTCAGTGCTTTCCCTTATTATATTTGAAGTTGCTTTATATATAATGTTTTGCTTTCTTGGTTAGTGTCCCTCTGCACTAGTTGGTTTCCGTCTTTTCTTGATTTTCTTCAACCTTCAAAGCATTGTTTTCTTATTTTACAGAAGTCATATGTTTCATTCAGGTACCAAAGATGATGCAGAAGACATGTAATTAATTTTTATACCTTCACATGATGAGATACCTTCTCCAAGTGCTTCTAACCCTCTTTCTCCAATGTAGGCCTGAGAACAGAACTTAAGCAAAATTTTAAAACCCTCTGACTAGAGCCTATATAGGGAGATAAGAAGTTCCCCATTTCAAATAACCCTGATGGACCTGGGAAGAATAAAAGTAGCCTCATTTTTCCAGAACAAGCTAAGGTCTGACCAAGTGGTCTTCTAGCACTCATACTTGGTCAACAGTTGAGGACTAGGGCTATATCACTTTCCCTACAGATGAAACTCTTTCTTAATACCATAATGTTCAAATATTTCTCACATGTTTTAATTAGATATCAATTTCACTTCCATATATATGTGTATATCTAATGCATATATATTATATCCCTTCCCATTTTTCCAGTAGCCAGAGACCCAGAATTTGTGTCAAAAGATAAGAGAAATATATATATATATAAAATTCAAATAACTCACCTAAATGTAAGTTGTGACTGACAATTTCAGAATTATTTCACACTCAGTGTCCCAGAGCTCTACAGATCACCAAAGAAGCTGCATTTTACCCACCAATGACCTTATTTCTTTATACCAAAATTTCAAAAATACTTTTAATATCCTTTGTTTTGACATCACCTTCACTTAACACCATGAGCAATTTTTATCTCAAAGAATAAATTAGAAATGCAAGAAAAAACACTTTACCTAAACGCACCCTTGCCTAGGCTTTGTCTGAATATTTAGGCAATATTCAGCAACTAATGTCTCACCATTTTTTAACTAGTCAAAGCAGGTAAATTCCTTCTCTCCAATCTCCTTCAGGATAAGATCCTTGCTCATTATAGTCATAATGCATTTCCTTACACCTATTAGTCTTTTCTGTTATATTTTAAAGTTACTTTATACTATCTTTTCCTCTGTGGCTGAGCATCTCTCTTAATCAGTTTGTTTCAGTCTTCAAATTTTCAAATTGTCTTCTCTGAAATTGCTGGAATCTTTACTTTTATTCTTTACCATATTGGATTGAGCTAATGTTTAATTGATGTGCTTCAGCCTTGCTTCTCCAGAGGAGCCCTATGAATTAAAATGAAATATTATCCAGAGTCCATGTGACTACAGTACCCATATAATCAACTGACCATTGAAAATGGCCCATAGAAGACCTGCCCTGGATTAAGCTGAGGAGTTCATTAAGGTAATCTGACTTCTTAAGAACCACCCAATTTTTGACCCAACTTGAATCTACAGCTGGCCTAAGTTGGCATA
The DNA here is from genome assembly GCF_027887165.1 of Monodelphis domestica. Taxonomy (NCBI): domain Eukaryota; kingdom Metazoa; phylum Chordata; class Mammalia; order Didelphimorphia; family Didelphidae; genus Monodelphis; species Monodelphis domestica. Next base: position 49,155,914 of record NC_077235.1, on the reverse strand, counting down.
AGACCAGAGATTGATTGTTTCCCCTAACTTCTTCATTTGATAAATTCGAGATATTTCTAATACTTTTCATTTTGCTATTACATTCATTTCCAATTGTATTCCTACTTTTCCCTTCCCTAGCCAGAGAGCCAGAATTTGTTCAAAGACTAAAAAACACATTTTTTTGCCTGTCATCTTCATAGAAATTGTGTCTGAGAGTTAGTGAGTCCACAACTAAGTCCCTACCATTCTTTTTTCTACTTAGTTAAGGGCATCCCTCCTCTCATCTCTCCTCAATGACCAAGATCCATTTTTACGTGCAGTTTCACCTATTAATGTCTTCCCTTGATATTTTTTGAATCACTGTATACATTCTTTCCCTCTCCTGATGAGTATTTCTCAGGATCACTTCATTTCAGTCTTCCCATACCTCCCTACATCCTTTAAACATCTTTTCTCATATTGCAGGAATCATGGTTATCCCTCACTTACCAGAGTATGTTGAGGCATTCCCCAGTCCATGTACCTTTCCCGATTCCTTGATGTCTTGTTACAGGATCAAAAATAAGGACCGTCCCTTCCATGTGTAGAGAGTTCTTAACCATTTGGAGCTGGCTCTGAGGCAGAGCTGCCATGGTTGATGTTTGGAGGGTGAGTAAATCAAGTAAACCTCACCCTTCCTGACACAGCCAGGACCCAGACTCTGACCCATCCAGTCTCCAGGACCTACTTCTGAACAACAGGATAGAACCCCAGATTTTCCTTTTACCTTGGTGCCTAACCAAAGCTTTGCTTCTTGACAACAAGCTGGTCATTTAAAGTAGGAATTCTGCCTATGTGTAATCATTTCAAAACCATGTGGAGCTGGCCCTGGGGAAGAGCTGCCCTGGCTGATGTTTGGAGAGTGAGTAAATCAAGCAAACCTCACCTCTCTGTAGCACAGCAGGCAACAGACTCAAACCCATCCAGTCTCCCAACTCTCCACCTGCCATTCGGGCAAGGACTAGGCCATTGTTATCCAACTGTTCAACAGATCTGCTTCTTGAATCCAAGACACAGGACCAGAGATCCTCAATTTTCCTTACCCCCTTTAAAAGTCCAAAACAAAATAGGCTATGTACAGTGGAACTGGCTCTGGGGAAGAGCTGCCCTAGCTGATGTTTGGAGGGTGAGTAAATCAAGAAAGCCTCACCCTTCCAGATCCAGCCAGGATCCAGACTCTGACCCATCCAGGCTCTCGTCATCTGAATAGGACCTGGACTTTGCCTTTTTCTGAACTGTTTAACCCTACTTCTTTCCTTTGCTTTATCTTTACAATTTTCGTCATAGCCTTTGTTTTTACATCACCTTCATTTCCAAATATACCCATCCCCATTATTTCCATTCTAAGCCATCCCTTAGTACAAGAATCAGATTAAAGAAATGAAGCTAAAGTGGTTCTGTTAAGTCCCACCAGGAACAACATATTTCTCCCACATCTATATAGAAGGAACTGAGATGATTTTTCGCAAGTCCACGAGAATATCCTTGGTCTCTACAATAAACAATGCACTCACTTTTTTTGCTTTGAGAAGCTTTCCACTGTGGTAGTGATTGATTATATTGTTTTCCTAGTTCTCCTTCCTTCCCTCTGCATTATCTACTAAGAGTCTTCCCGTTTCCCCTCCCTAAATCCTTCCTATTCCCTTTAAAATCCATTACCAACAGCATTAATTAATTTTGTATAAAATGTATAATTTGTTTAAGCCTTCCTCCAATCGATATTGGCTATTTCTTGAAAACTAGCCACTGTACCCAAAGTATATCTCCTCCAGGGTCTTTGCCCCACTCCAGGCATAGGTAATTGACTGTGGGACCTAGCCTTGCAGCAGAGGTGCCCATACTGAAGTTGAGAGGGTGAGTAAATCTGAAACAAACCTCACTCCTCCCAGTCCAACTAGGCTCTAGACTCTGACCCATTCAGTCCTTGGATTCTACTTCTGACCATTAAGATAGGACCTGGGTCTTTCCATTTAGCCTGATGCTTCTCCAGCTTCTTGACAGCAGGGCACTGGACTTAAGAGAGAGAGAAAAAGAATCCCTCCAGAGCCCATGCCTCTCCTCCCCTGTGGAGGTAATTTAATCCTTAATTGACTAGGCTCTGGGGCAAACCTGTCCTGCTTGAGGATTACAGGGTGATTTATTCAATGACACCTAATTTCTCTACAACTAGATAGACCCTAAGTTCTTTTCCCTTGCTCTATCTGGTTCCTATTTCTGTCCACCAGACTACAACCTGAAATTACCTATTTATTACCTTGTCATGAGCTCATTGGACCAGAAATAGATATCCTCTAGAGTCCATAGCAACCCTGCTCCTCCCCCACTGCCTCCCTCATCCCTCAGGTCTGGGGATTGTTATTTCATTATTGGAGCAGGCCCAGAGGAGGAGCTAACCTGGCTGGCACTGAGATGGTGAGATAGTCAAGGAAGTCTCACATGTAGAGAATTAACCCAGGCTAAACACACACAACCAGTCCTTAGCCTTTTTGCCCAAGAACTTGGGGTCCCAAGGGAATGTGTCACTTTCTTGATGATCATCCCTTGTGTCTTTATATTACAATCTTTTTTTTCACCGATGTGAAATCTTTTGTTCCTATATTGTAATCACTGCCATATAAAGCTTTTCTTATCATTCCTTGCTGATAGAAATGTCCCTTATAAAAGAGAATGTAAAGTGATTTGCAAACATGGAAGTACTATGTAAATGCTAGCTATTATTATTATTAAGAAAAGAATTGCAAAAATGGCACTTTGATAAAATCAAACTTCCCCTCAACCATATTTGACTCTATACACTATATTCTACACCCACAGTCCCTCACTACTGCAAAACAAAAAAAGCAGATATTTTCACAACTATTCTTCAGGACCCAGATCCGTAGACCTTACTATTCTAGTCTTTTTACTTTGTTTTTTATTGCTTTCCATTGACATTTTTGGAGTCACTATATACATTCTGGTCCTTTTTTTCTGAACATTCCTTTGTATCAGTTTGTTTCAGTCTTCCTTCATCACTCTACGCATCCTTTCTCATACTGTAGAAGTCAATCATTTCATTCACATGCCATAATATATTGAGATAATTCCCCGTCAATGCCTTTCCTAGGTACGTTTTGACACTTGGCCACTGGATTAAAAGTACAAACCCTCCAGAATCCATGGCCTCATCTATTTTGGAGATCATTGGTTCCCCATTTGAGCTGGCTCTGAGGCAGAGCTGCCCTGGCTGATGTTTGGAGGGTGAGTAAATAAAAAAGCCTCACCCCTCCTGATACAGTCAAGACCCAGACTCTGACTCATCCAGTGCTTGGGGTCTACTTCTGATAATCAGGCTAGAACCTAGTATTCTGCTAACCTGATGCCTCAACTCCTGCTTCTTGCTACCATTCTACTGGACCAAAAGTAGAGACCCTCCAGAGTCCATGACTTCTTCCCATGTGTAAAGAATTCATAATCATTTGGAGCTGGCTCTGAGGCAGGGCTGCCCTGGCTGATGTTTGGAGGGTGAGTAAATCAAGCAAGCCTCACCCCTCCCAATACAGCCAGGACCCAGACTCTGACCCATCCAGTCTCCGGGACCTACTTCTGAACATAAAGATAGAACGTGGGATATTCTCGTTACCTCTCTTCCTTACCTCCTGCTTCTTGACATCAGACCACCCAACCAAAAGTTGGGATCCGATAGAGTCTGTGGTCCTCTCCTATGTGTAATAGATTCATAACTATTTGGAGCTGGCCCTGGGGCAGAGCTGCCCTGGCTGATGTTTGGAGGGTGAGTAAAATAAACAAGCCTCACCCCTCTATAGCACAGCAGGCAACAGACTCAAACCCATCCAGTCTCTCAACCCTCCCTGTTATCCACTGTTATCCACCCTGCTAAGAGATCTGCTATTTGAATCCAGGACAACGGACCAGGACCAGAGAACCTCCACATTCTCTGTCCTCTCTCCAAACTCAGAATGAAACAGGTTACTTCTTGCTGTAACTGGCTCTGGGAAAGAGCTGCCCTAGCTGATGTTTGGAGGGTGAGTAAATCAAGAAAGCCTCACCCTTCCAGATCCAGCCAGGATCCAGACTCTGACCCATCCAGGCTCTCATCTCTCTCACTCACAACCTCACTAAGTTCTAAAACTTGCCTTTTCTACACTGTCCACCCCTGCTTCTTTCCATTGCTTTATCTTTATGGTTTTCATTATAGCCTTTGTTTTGACATCACCTTTTCCAAAAATGCCCATCCCTATCATTTCCAAAATAAGCCTTTGAGTAGTACAAAGAATTAGAAAAAAATGGAGTTGAAAAGCAATTCAGCTAAATGACCAACTAATTCATTATGTTAACCTTCATGTGCAATATTATATACTCATATTTCCCCAATAGCTCCATAGAAAGGAGAGAGAGAACTTTTCTCAACTTGTCTAGAAGAACAAGATTCTTTAGTGTTACAATATCAATGTACTCACTGTCACTTTGTGAGGATTTCCACTGACATTGTGGGAGTCACCGGAAGATTGATTTTCTAGTTCTCCTTCCTTCCCTCTGCAACCAGATAGGTTGAGCAATTGCCCAAGGTCACCTAAGTAAATGTGTTAAACATGTCTTCATAATCTCTAATAGGATCTGGGCACGTACTAGCTATTTGCTAAATGATACCAGTACCTCTTAAGAGTCTTCCCATTCCTCCTCCCTAAATCCTTCCTATTCCTCCTGGAATCTGTTGCCACTATCACGCAAATGACTCCTCCAATCAATGTCCAACTCTCAGCTGGTTCTTGACAACCTGCCACTGTACCCAAAAGAGAGCCCACCAGAGTCCTTGGGCCCCCTAGGTGCAGCTAATTGATTGACCATGGAAGCTGACCTGGGAAAGAGATGCCCAAATTGTAGTTTAGAGGGTGAGTAAATCAATGACAAACTTTACCCCTCCAAATCCAGCCAGGTCCCATACTCTGACCCATTCAGTCCCTGGACTACTCCAGACAATCAGGATATGACCAGGGTCTTCCCATTTGCCATGATGCCTCCCTAGCTTCTTGACATCAGGGCACTGAACCTAAAAGAAAGAGAGTCTCTCCAAAGTCCATGCCCCCTCCTCTCCCTTGTGGAGATCACTGTTGTCCTTCATACTCAAAGAGGACCAAAATGACATCACTATATCAGGGTCAATGTACTGTGAGTCCGATTGTGGCTGACCAGACCCATATTTGCTCAGAAGGCTCTATCACAGATCAGGCGCAAATAGTCTGTGTGAACATTTGAGATAGAGCGATCGCCAAATTTGTACAGCTCCAGTTTCTGAGCTGCTGTAATTCTGCTTTGCTCCTAGAACACAGCACCTTCTTTGGCATGGATAGGCATGCTTGACGGTCCTGTGCCAGGATCTCCCATGTCTCCCAGTCAATACCAAAATTATTCAGAGAGACTTTCAGAGTGTCCTTGTATTATTTCTTCTGAACTCTCTATGAGCATCTGCCTTGTGTGAGCTCTCTGTAAAATAGTCTTTTAGGCAAACCTGCTTTTGGCATTCAAGCATCACAGCTAGCCCATTGAAGTTGTGCTCACTGCAACAGTCTGAATGCTTGGCAGTTCAGCTTGAGTAAGTCCTAAATTAATTTAGCTCCTGGCCAAAGCTGCCCTGCCTGAGACTGTAGAGTAATTCATTTAATTACACATTACTCCTCTACAGCTAAGTAGAACCCAGACTCTGACCCGTATTGTAATTAGGCCCTATTTCTGACCATCAGACCAGAGTCTAGGACTTTCTATTTACTTCTATAATGAGCTCTCTAGACACACAAGTAGAGGCCTTCTGGAATCCACAGCAACCTCCCTTTCCCTTCTTTCTGAGCTATGTATTAACTCACCATTGGAGATGGTCTAAGAGAAGAGCTGACCTGGCTGATATTTGGAGGGAGGAAGCCTTTCATCTCTAGAAAAAAACACTGCTCAGACATACTCAATTTGCCTTTAATCTCTACCTTTGTCTAACAGGCCTTAGCCTTGCCATTTTTTCTGAAGGTCATCCATGAATCTTTACCATAAAGCTGTTTTTTCTGCAAATGGGGAGATCCTTTGTTTATATATCACCATTAATGAAATATATGACCTTCCTAGTCACCCCCTGCCCAGAGAACCATTTCTTATAACCATGAATAGGGAAATAAATTCAGAGAAGGCACCTCTGCACAACCAAATGCCACATTAATTGAATTTGAACCTGTATGCAATATTCCACATGCATAGACTTACACCATTGCAAAGCAAAGGAGAAAGCACCTTTTCTCAACTGTTTTCTAGGACCTAGATCCTTGGTTATTATCATTATAATTCCTTCACATTTTCTTTTTGCTCCTTTTCATTCACCTTTTTGGAGGAATTGAATACCCTGTTTTCCTTTGTTGCTGGCCATCTCTTTTCACAACTTCCTATCAATCTTCCCATACTTCTCTCTATCCTTCCTGGGCAAATGACTTTATATGATAGTAATCGTGGGCTTGATTTATGTATCTCAATATGTTGAGCCATTCCTCAATTTATGTCCCTATTCATTGCTCCTTGATACCTGGTTATTGGACCAAAACTGGATACCCTCCAGAGTCCGTGTTCTCATCTCTTGGAGATCATTGACTTCCCATTGGAGCTGGCTCTGAGGCAGAGCTGCCATGGCTGATGTTTGGAGGGTGAGTAAGTCAAGTAAGCCTCACCCCTCCTGATACAGCCAGGACTCAGACTCTGACCCATCCAGTCTCCGGGACCTACTTCTGAACATGAAGATAGAACCTGGGATTCTTCCTTTACCTCACTTTCTCTCTCCCTGCTTCTTGACATCAGACCAACCAGACCAAAAGTTGGGACCCTATAGGGTCCGTGGTCCTCTCCTATGTGTTGTAGATTCATAACCATTTGGAGCTGGCCCTGGGGCAGAGCTGCCCTGGCTGATGTTTAGAGGGTGAGTAAAATAAAGAAGCCTCACCCTTCTATAACTCAGCAGGCAACAGACTCAAACCCATCCAGTCTCTGAACCTTCCTCTGAAACCCAGGCTAGAGCCTGGGCCATTGTTATCCACCCTGCTAACAGACCTGCTATTTGAATCCAGAACAACGGACCAGGACCAGAGACCCTCAGCTTTCCCATTCCTCTCTCTCCCCATCCACAGTGAGATAGGCTACTCCTCGCTGGAACTGGCTCTGGGGAAGAGCTGCCCTAGCTGATGTTTGGAGGGTGAGTAAATCAAGAAAGCCTCACCCTTCCAGAACCAGCCAGGACCCAGTTTCTGACCCATCCAGGCTCTCGTCACTCTCACTACCTGGCCAGCATTGCCCACCCCTGCTTCTTTCCATGGCTTTATCTTTACAATGTCCTCATAGCTTTTTGTTTTTTCATCACCCTCATTTCTAAATATGCCCGTCCCCATTATTTCCAAAACAAACCGTCCATTAGTACCAAGAATTAGAAAAGAAATGGCGGTCGGCAGTTCAGCAAAACCAACCAACACATCCACCAATCAGCCTGCCTATGCAGTATTTCATACTCAGACCATCCACATGTGCACTCAGGCTCTAGCCTCTACCTTTGCTCAATATATTAGGATCAGAGACTTGTCATTTTCCTGAAGATCTCCTTGTTGTATATATATATATGACAAACCTCTTCCACAAACATGGAAATATTTTTATTGCACGTCACCATCACTGCCACATATATCTTGCCTCATCATCCCCTACCCAGAGGACCATCCCTTAGAACCCAGAAATGCAGAAAAGTACTTCTAGAATCCAAACAACATATTGAGTTTGATCATATTGCCACGTTCCACACCGATATAGTCTCTCCCCTTTGCAGAGCATGGAAGAAGGTACATTTTTTCAGCTTTGCTTTAGGACCGAGCTTCTTGGTCATTATCAAGAAAATGCCTTTAATTTCCCTTTTTAGAGCATTTTGCATTCACATTTTTGGAGTCATCATTAATACTGGTTCCTGTTTTTCTGACTGTCCTTGGCATCAATTGATATTAGTCTTTCCAAGCCTCTGCCTGTCCTTTTTGATTCTTTCTCACCTTAACTGAATCATGGGCTTCATTTGCGTACCACAGCACTTAAAGCCCCAGCAGTCAATGTGACTTTTGCTGCTTCTTGTAGACACATTTTATTTCCATGGACTCCCATTTTCACCATGGACACAAGAAATTACTCATCATAAATGGCACTGAAGCAGAGCTGCCCTGACTGAAACTGGGACGGGGAGTTCATCCAGGAAACCTCACCTCAAGTGAGGCCAGACTCTGACCCAGTCAATTTCTAACATCTCCATTTGGGCTACAGCATAGGGTCAACTACTGATCCTTTTGCCTACTTTGGAACAAATTTGCCTTACTGTTGACCTTGTTTCTTTATATCATGTAAAACAATTGTAATATCTTTCGTTTTAAGATCACTTCCGTTTCCTCATCCCCCTTCCAGAGAACTACCCTTTAAATAATAGAATGAAACAAGGAATGCAAAAAAGGCACTTACTTAAGCATAACTAAACCACACAGAAGCTGCTTCTGATGTTTGGGGCAGTATTCCACACCCGAAGTCCAGGTGCTCTGTTCCCAAAAGAAGTAGGTGCATTGTCTTAATTCTGTTCCAGGAGAAAGATCCTAATACATGCACTTCGAGTTTTGTTGCTTTCTGTTGACATTGTGTACACTCTTTTCCTCTCTTCATGACCATCCCTCTCTATCTGTTGATGACAATCTTCCCATTCCTCTCTCCATCCGTCCTGGGCTTCTTTCCTTATATCACAGGAACCATAAGCTTCATTTTGGTGTACCAGAGTATGTTCAGGCATTTTCCATTTGACATCCCTTTCATATACTCCTTGATACCTGGCCACTGGATCAGAAATAGAGCTGCTACAGAGTTTGTGGCCAACTCACTTTTGGAGATCATTGACTCCCCATTGGAGCTGGCTCTGAGGCAGAGCTGCCCTGGCTAATGTTTGGAGGGTGAGTAAATCCAGAAAGCCTCACCCCTCCCAATACAGCCAGGACCCAGACTCTGACCCATCCAGTCTCCGGGGCATCATTCTGACCATCAGAATAAAGCCTGGGATTCTCCCTTTACTCTGATTCCTCTTGACACCAAACCACTGGACCAAAAGTGGAGATCCTCCAGAGGCTATAGCCTCTCCCATGTGTAGAGAATTCATAACCATTTGGAACTGGCTCTGGGGTAGAGCAGCCTTGGCTGATGTTTGGAGAGTGAGTAAAATAAACAAACCTCACCTCTCTATAGCACAGCAGGCAATGGTCTCAAACCCATCCAGTCTCCCAACCCTCCCTCTGACACACAGACAAGGACCAGGCTACTGTTATCCATCCTGCCAACAGAACTACCACTTGAATCCAGGACAACGGACCAGGACCAGAGAACCTCCACATTCTCTGTCCTCTCTCCCAACTCAGAATGAAACAGGTTATTTCTTGCTGTAACTGGCTCTGGGGAAGAGCTGCCCTAGCTGATGTTTGGAGGGTGAGTAAATCAAGAAAGCCTCACCCTTCCAGATCCAGCCAGGACCCAGACTCTGACCCATCCAGGCTCATTGCTCTCACTTACCAACTTGCCTTTTTCTATACTGCCACACTTGCTTCTTTCTATTGCTTTATTGGTACAATTTTCATCAGAGATTTTGTTTTTATGTCACCCTGCTTTCCAAATATATTCCTTCCCATCCTCAACACAGGAAGTAATCCCTTAGTACAAAGAATTAAAAAAGAAATGGAAAAAAGGCAATTCAACAAAACAGCCAACTCATCCAACAAGTCAGCCTGCATATACAATATTTCACCCTCCTTGATTCCTGTCATCTACATATAAGGGACAGAGATGACTTATCAACTAGTCTCCAGGAAAAATATTCTCTGTTATTGCAATGACATTGTACTCTCTTTCACTTTGTGGGGATTTCCATTGACATTGTTATAGTCATTGGATAGACTGTTTTCCTGGTTTACCTTCCTTCCCTCTGCATCAGCTCCTAAGAGTCTTGCCACATTTCCTCCCTGAATCCTTCCTATTTATTCTTCCTGGATGGTTACCACCATCATGCAATTGATTATGGCGGCATAATTTGTTAGGCAGGCCACCAACCAATGTCCTTGCCTACCACTTCTTTTTTTAAAATAAATTTTATTTTCGTAAAGATCTAATCTCTCTCTCTCTCTCTCTCTCTCTCTCTCTCTCCCCACCCCACCCCTCCCCCAAAGAGGAAGCAAAAAAAAAATAAAGTCTGTTATAAACATGTACAATCAAACCAAACAAATTCCTGCACTAGTCATGTTCAAAAAAATATGTCTCAGCCTGCACTCAGAGTTCATCTCCTTTCTATTAGGAAGTAGGTAGCACATTTCATCATAGTTTCCAAAGTCTTTTAGAGTTGATTTACTATACAATATAGTTGTTATAGTATAAATTGTACCCCTGGTTCAGCTCATTTTAACTTTGTGTCAGTTCATACAAATCTTCCCAGATTTCTCTGAAACCATCTCCTTCATCATTTTTTACTTGTTCATCCATTCCCCATCTGAGTCCCCCTCTGTTTCCAATTCTTTGTCACCATAAAAAGAGCTACCACAAATATTTTTGTATAAATAGGTCCTTTCCCTCTTTGTTCTCTTTGAGGTATAGTCCTTATACTGGTATCATTGCTGCCTTTTTTCTTGACATTTTTCTTGACCCAAAATAGAGCCACTCTAGTGGCCTTGGCACCCCTCTCCTAGATGGAGGTAACTGATTAATTATAGGGTAGAAATAACCATACTGAAGTTGAGGGTAAACAAATCTAGGACAAACTTCACCCCTCCCAATCCAACTAGGCCTCAGGCTCTGACCCAGCCAGTCCCTTGACCCTACTTCTGACCATTAGATTAGGACCTAAGTCTCTCCATTTACCCTGATGTTTCCTCAGCTTCTTGACATCAGGCTACTGTACTTAAGAGAAAATCCCTCCAGAGCCCATGCTCCTCACCACTGTGGAGATAAATAAATCTTGCATTTCCTGAGGATTGCAGGGTGATTTATGCAATGATACCTCCGTCCCTTACAACTAGATAGACTCCAAATGCTGATTCATGTGTATATGGTCTCTATTTCTGATTACTATGCTAGAACCTAGGACTGCCCGTTTCCCCTAAAAACTACCCACTTCTGGTTAATAACCCATTGGACCAGAAATAGAGGTTTATCAGAGTTCATAGCAACCTTGATACCCCTCCACCTTCCCTCCCTCCTCTGAGTTGTGGATTAATAACACTCCACTGGAGCTGGCCCAGGGGAAAGAACTGACCTGGTTGATATAGGCAGGGTGAGATAATCATGGAAGCCTCTCATCTCAAGACTTACATTCACATACCACATGCATTTAGCCATTCCCCAGTTGAAGTATCAATGACCTCAATGGAGTATAAGCCTAGTATTGGAACCTCTGGGTGAAAGGGTATGAGCATTTTTAGCCACTTAATTTTCATAATTACATATTGCATTTGAAAGTGGTTGTGGTGATTCAAAACTCCACCACCAATATGCTAGTATGCCTACATTTTTGAACATTTGATTGATTGAACATTGATTGTTCTATCATCTTTTATCATCTTTGAAAATTTTCAGGGTATAAGTTAAAACCTCAAGTTTATTTTGATTTGCATTTTTATTATTAGTGATTTGGATCATTCCTTGATATGGTTGTAAATAGTTTGTAATTCTTTGGATAACTTTTTTTTACATGCTTTGGTTACTTATTTATTGAGGAATAGCGTTTGGTTTTACATATACATATATTTGTCTGTAAATATATATGTGTGTATATATATGTTAGTTGTTTCTGAATTTTGATTACCAAATGCTTATCTGAGAACCAAAGTTTATTTTTCCATTGAATATTTCTCTCCTTATCCTAGGTATACTTATTTGTTTGTGCAGAAATTTTTCAGTTTTATATGATCAAGGTTACAAGTTTTATCTTTTTTTCTGATTGCCTCTATCTGTTGTTTGGTTTTAAAAAATCTAACCAGGGCTGTGAAAGATATGATCTGCTTTTCTTCTTAATTATATGATATTATCATGAATATTAAAGCCACATATCCATTTAGAATTTATATTGTAATATACTGTAAGGTGTTGGTCCAAACATAATTTCTGCCATTCTGATTTCCAGTTTTCTCACCGCTTTTTGTCAAATAGGGAGTTATTTCCTAAGTAATTCATGTTTTCAATTTATCAAATACTGAGTTACAGAATTCCACTGTTTCTGATTCTAACTTGTTTATTCTATTCCATTGAACTACTCTATTTTTTAACCAATCACTGAATAATTTTGATGACTGTTGTTTTATAATATGTTTTGTGGTTAGGAAGTATTATACCTCCTTCTTTCCTATTTTCCATTGTTTCCCTCTATACTCAAGATTTTTAAAATCTCTTATTGAATTGTATTATTTTATCAAGTTCTGTAAAGTATCCCTTCAAATAGTTTGATTGGCACAGCATGAAATTTGTAAATTAATTTTGGTAATATTGGTGTATCTATTATATTTGCATGTCTAGCCATGAGCACTGTATATATTTCTCCAGTCATTTATGCTAGTCTTTATTTCTTCCAGTAGCACTTTGTAACTGAATCTATTCAAGTATTTTAGTTGCTTTGGTAGATTGACCCCAACTTGGTGCATTTTGTAGTTATTTGGAATGATATTTCCCTTTCTATATTATCTTTGGGATTTTGTTGTTATTATATAGAAATTCTGCTGGCTTTGTGGATTTATTTTGTAGCCTGAAATTTGGATAAAACTATTGTCTCAATTGTTATGTGCTGATTCCTTAGGATTTTCTAAGTAAACTGTCATGTCATTAGTAAATATGCATAGTCTTGTCCTCTCTTTACTGATCTTAACACTTGTAATTTCTTTCTATTGTATTAATTAATGCTGCTGCCAGTATAAGCAGTCATCCTTGCCACACTGCTGTCTTTACTGGAAAAGTTTCTAGTGTATTCCTATTAAATATGATGTTTTCTTTTGTTTTAGATACGTGATATGTAAAAAGTCTCTCTATGCCTGTACTTTTTAGGCTTTTCAGCATAAATAAGGGTTCTACTTTATTAAAGGTTTTCCCCACTAGATAATAATCAATTAAGATAATAATGTGGTTTGATGCATTTGTGTTTTTAATGTGATTAATTATATTTATTTTTTTCATAATGTTGAACCATCCTCATTTCCTTTGTGTAAATCCAATGAGTGATTTCTTGTATATATCGCTATATAGTCTGTTTGACAGGATTTTATTGAAAATTGTTGAAATTATATTCATTAATGATCTATAGTTCTCCTTCTGTACTTTGTCCTTACCTGACTTATATGCTCCTTGTACTGATTATTTATTGTCTATGTTCTATATTGTTCATGGCCTATTATTATCTATAGTCTATAAAGAACATGTTTAATATTTCTGTATTTTTATATTTATTTCCTATCTCTTATGGTCTCACACACAGCCAATTTTTGTAAAAGATCCACATGCTTCTGAGTGATATGTATATTCTTTGATATTCCAATTTAGAAGATGATTTGAGACTTTTAGTTCTAATTTCACCTGCACTTTGTTCCATTCTACATTCCTTCCCTCTTTAATTTTTCTATTAGATTTGTCTGAAACTGAGAGGGACATTAAAATCAACTGTGATTATTGTTTTACTGTATATATTTTCTTGTGATTCAGTGTTTTTTCTCTTAAAAATTAATATGCTAAGGTATGTGAAGCATATAAATCAAATATTAATATTAGTTTGTTGTTTATGGTTTCTTTCAGCACTATCTGGTTTTCTTGTTTATCTCATGCTGTGAATTTCTATTTTTGCTTTGTTTAATAGCATAATTGCAAATATTGGAAAGCAGGTATATTTTCTCAGCTCTTTTCTAGAACCAAAATCTTTGGTTGTTGTCATTATAGTGCATTCACTTTCCCTTTTCAGTGCTTTCCATTCACATTTTTGAAGAAATCATATATATTGTTTTTCTAACTTCCCTCTGCATCCATTCATATCAGTTTCTCCAGGACTCCTTCTACCTTTCCTAGGCATTCTTTCTTCTATCACAGGGATCATGGATTTCACTTAGGTACCACGGAACCACTCCCCAATCAATGTGCCTCTCCCCTACTTCTCATCGCCAGATGCCTGGACCAATACTAGACACTTTCCAAAGTCCATGGTCCTCCAAATGCCATATGGAAACGATGAATTCCCCCATTGCAAATGGCACTGCAGCAGGTCTCACCTGACAGAAACTAGAAAAAAGAGTTGATCCAAAAAGCCTCACGTATCTAGAACTAGCCAAATGCACACGGTGGCTTTCTAGCTTTTACATTTGGTGGGCAGCATAGGACCAAACACCTGCCATTTCCCCTGGCTTTTTTATATGATAATTTCAAAACACTTCCAACATTTCTTAATATCACCCTCAGAGGCAAACTTATCACTCCCAATCTCCTACATGGAGAATCACAGTTTATATCATAAATTGAAAAGTGCAGAAAAGGCACTTCAGCAACACTCATTCACACCTGAGTAATACCTGATCCTTTGTGCAAGATTCTACACACAAAGTCCAGCCAGGCTGTACTGCAAAGAAGCAGGTTTATGTTCTCAGCTCCTGTCCAAGACCAGAAGCCCTGGGCCTCATGACTACAATGCATGCACTTTCACTCTTTCCATGAATATTTTTAAAATGATCTGGTGTATTGTTTTCCTTTCTTGCTGATCATCCCTCTCTGTCATTTGATATTAGTCTTCCCATGCTTCCTCACCCCGCCATCCTTTCTAGGTAAACTACATTATTATATTGAAGAAATCATGGGTTTCGTTTATGTACCATACTATGTTAAACATCTCCTTATTTGATGTTCTAGCCTCCTACTTATTAGCACTCAGTCAATGGATCAAAATTAGAACCTATCAGAGTGCATCCCTTTTGGAGATCATTGACTTCCCATTGGAGCTGGCTCTGAGGCAGAGCTGCCATGGCTGATGTTTGGAGGGTGAGTAAGTCAAGTAAGCCTCACCCCTCCTGATACAGCCAGGACTCAGACTCTGACTCATCCAGTCTCCGGGACCTACTTCTGAACATGAAGATAGAACCTGGGATTCTTCCTTTACCTCACTTTCTCTCTCCCTGCTTCTTGACATCAGACCAACCAGACCAAAAGTTGGGACCCTATAGGGTCCGTGGTCCTCTCCTATGTGTTGTAGATTCATAACCATTTGGAGCTGGCCCTGGGGCAGAGCTGCCCTGGCTGATGTTTAGAGGGTGAGTAAAATAAAGAAGCCTCACCCTTCTATAACTCAGCAGGCAACAGACTCAAACCCATCCAGTCTCTGAACCTTCCTCTGAAACCCAGGCTAGAGCCTGGGCCATTGTTATCCACCCTGCTAACAGACCTGCTATTTGAATCCAGAACAACGGACCAGGACCAGAGACCCTCAGCTTTCCCATTCCTCTCTCTCCCCATCCACAGTGAGATAGGCTACTCCTCGCTGGAACTGGCTCTGGGGAAGAGCTGCCCTAGCTGATGTTTGGAGGGTGAGTAAATCAAGAAAGCCTCACCCTTCCAGAACCAGCCAGGACCCAGTTTCTGACCCATCCAGGCTCTCGTCACTCTCACTACCTGGCCAGCACTGCCCACCCCTGCTTCTTTCCATGGCTTTATCTTTACAATGTCCTCATAGCTTTTTGTTTTTTCATCACCCTCATTTCCAAATATGTCCGTCCATTCCTATCATTTCCAAAGTAAGCCATCCCTTAGTGCAAAGAATTAGAAAAAGAAATGGAGGTAGGCAGTTCAGTAAGACCTCTACCCAGCAAAATATCCACCAAGTTAGTCTGCATATGCTAGATTTCACAAACAGACCATCTGCCTCTATAATCATATTTATGTAGAAGGAACAGAGGTGACTTCTCAGCTTTTCTCTACTGCAAAGATCCTGGTCATTACAAAAATAATGCAATCATTTAACTTTGAAGGACTTTCGCTGACATTGTGGTTGACTGGTTTTTCCTTCCCTCTGTATCAGTTCCTAAGAGTTTTCCCATGTTTCTTCCCCGAATCCTCCCTATTCTTCCTGAGTTCCATTGTCACCACCATACAATCAATTCTAGTAGCACAATTTGCTTCAACTCAGTAGATATTCCGCTCTCCTGCTTCTTGCCACCTGGTCACTGGACTGAATATAGAGCATCTGCAGACTCTTTGGACCTCCTCCTGCTCTTCCTGACTGGAGTTAACTCATTATCAGTCATTGCCTTGGGCAGAATGGGCTGGAATTGATAGGGTGAGTAATCTTGGAAGCTTCACCTATGTAGAATTACCTTTACCTATCTAGTCTCTCACCCCTAGAATTTCCCCGTAACTGTAACTTGGGACTTATCACTATTTCTCTTGACACCCTTTCCTTTTTAACCCCCTCTCAATCCTATCTCTACCAATCTGTCCTTCAAAGAAAGAATACCAAAAGAATTGGATAAAAATGGTTCAGCTGCACTCAGATTTCCCATTCCCCTACATCTGTCTGTATTGGTAGAGAAACTCAATATAAAGAACAAACTGAAAGATAAATTTCATATTTTTCAATTGCATTCTCACCTCTAGCACCATCCTGAGTTTCAGAGGCATTGGAATGGCTAAATAGAATGCTTAGAAATAACATAGCTAAGATTTATACAGTAACTGGATATAAGTGAGCTGATCACCCCTATCTCCTTTAATATCCTTTTCAACTCTAATTCAGTTAACAAGCATTTACTAGGCAGAAAAGCATGGCCAAATACCTCAAAACTGCTATAGACATCCCATTCCAAACAGATCTTTAACTAACAGATGAAACAGTTAACTATGTACAAGCACTAATGAAATGTTTTAAGTCTGTTTACTATCAGGTATCGGAATTTCTTCCTCGATCACCTGGCACCTCTTCCTTGCCACCACGTCCAACTGGGAGACCGAGCGCATCAGGGAGAAAAGCATCCTTCGATCATACTGGAAGAATTCATCCCGGATCCTGTTGCCCATCAACACTGCCATCTGCCATCAGACGCGGAACCATACATCGCCCTCCAAAAGAAGCTCATCATTCCTTGGGACCAGACATCTCTTTTTGCCCCATGCTGTTGCCCACATTTGTAACGAAAGAGAAAGACCCCAGACTGGATATACCAACCTGCCCCTATTCCTCCCAGAAGTTCCACTTGCAGACTGTGTTGCTAGCCAAAGACTTAAGCTGGAACATATTTCTTGGATCCCTGGACCTAACAATCTCACCCTGGTTTTCCCCTGCCCCTATACACCCTCAGCCAAGAGTTGGATTCCCATGCCCACTGTCCTTTAGTTTATCCCATCCTCCAGGTACTTTAGCATCTAAAGTTATCTGTTGTCCTAAGGCTGCTGATGACACCATCCAACTGATCCCCTTGACTCCTGTTCTAAGCACCTAAGGACTATTTGTGACTCCAGTGTGATTACATGAATTTCAGGTTACTAAAAATATGTGGAAAGTGACTCATATTCAAAAGCTCTATAGTCCCATAGAGATTCCCCTGCTCCTCCCTGTCATGGCTTGCAGCCATACACAAAATAAAATGCTTTACTGGTGTACTTTATAAGTGAGTTTTCTTTCCATGTTATTTCTTTCCTTTTCCAAAGGGTTACTTTATAGAACTAGATAAGATGAAAATTCATTTTGAGAAACAAAAAATCTTGAATCTCAAATGAAATAATAAAAAAGTAGAAATAAAGAGTGCTTAGTTATTACTAGATGTCAATCTTTTATAAAAATGTGATCACTAAAACTATTTGGAACTGGTTAAAAAATAGAAAAGCAAATAGAAAAGAAAAAAGAAAAGAAAAAATGGAATATACTCTGTAGCTGTCATGGTGAAACAATGGCACACATACCAGATGAGGCACACAGAGACCTCTCTATGGGAATGCATGCCAAGTCCCAGTGCCTCAAGGACCCTGTTCCTGCAGCACAGAGTTCACCAGAGTTCCTAACTAGAAAGCCAGAGGGAGGTGCAGCTGGGCTGCTCCCCACCCCCTTTCCCCATGTCTGACTACATCACTCACCACCTGCCCAGTAGCCCAATGGGAGTGCTTCATAACTCCCCTGGGCGAAGTAAAGTAGGCAGGTCACAATGCAGTGTAGGTGCAGACAGCAGAGTCTGCAAGTTTGTCGTAAAGCTGATTCCCATGTGTGCAGTGAGAAATTAGTGTGTTATTCTCAAATATATTAGCAATATTAATATCTCCAAAATGAATATGCCTAAGACCCCAGTAGGAATTAGTAAGCAGACCTCTTCAAGACAGCACCCCTTACAGGACAAGATTGCCCCACCCCAGTCAGAATACACTGGCCTCTTAATTACCTTTGGCTTGAATGATGCAGAAACGACTTATGTCTTTACTATCAGACACTATGTGTCTGACACTATCCAGTGTCTTTACTACACAAAATATTTTTGGGATTTGGGGATGTGTCTTTTGAGTTTGTACTTGAATAATGTTTAAAACTATAGTCTAGTGGTATAGGAATAAGTTTTATGAACCCAAGGCTAGGCTAATAGACTCTTCCTGGTTTTACAGCTCCCTTCTCCATTTTCTTTCACAAGCAACCTAGGGTTGCTTTAATTTGCATTCTAAATCCTTTCACCTCTTACTAGCCCAGCTTGTTTAATTTGCATTCAAAGGGGTGCCTGCCTGACGGAGAACAGGTAGGCTAGAAACTCTGGAAAACACAATAGTGGCTTGTTGGAATTAGCAATCTCCAGAAGGAATCAGACATGATAAATCCTGAGAATTATGAGAATATGGTCAAAGCTGATTCCAATGAGCAATGGTTCAGGGTCAGTGATAGCAAGATATGGTTGCAAAGGCAATTTTCTTGTTATGGCTATATTTAATAATTTACAAGATTGATTTATACTGGATCCTTCTTTCAGAAAATTGGCTTGGGGATGAAATTATCTGGAAAGGAATTAAATATCTTGACCTTTGTTGTATGTCACATATCCCTTAGGCTTCCTACAGGGAAGAGGAGACTGACAGTGTGCAAAATTTCTAAATTGCACAGGAGTTTCTCACCCAGAAAAGAAATCCTGTGAATGAGATAAGATTCAGGAAGATCCCTGAATAGGTACAAAGTTACATCTTCCAGGAAACATTTTTACATAGGTATCTCACTTTTTAACCAACAACCTTAAGAATCAACTTCCTTTCTCATAAATCTTGTAAACCCTTGTAAAATCTTGTAACACCAGTATGAAAACATTTGTTGTCTTTTTTGTGTTGTGAATTTCCTGAGGTCTCATTGGTCTATTTACATTTAAATATATACCTTGACTATTTCCAAATTCTGTGTGTGTGTATTTTTTCCTTCTTTCATTTTATGGAGGACAGCATCTCCCAATCAGCCCTGTATACAAAATGTATCATAAACTGTTCTGGGTTTGTACACAGATTAAAACTTGACTTCAACCCTTGACCATTTGCTAAAAAGGTTAATTTGGAGGATACTCCCTTCAGGAAGACTGGAATGTGATGAGGTGAATGTGTCAGAATGATGTCATTTAACCTGAGGGTTATATTTTCCTATATATAAGGGGTTTTTCTGTAACTAGGGATTTTTAATTTTTTTCTGACCACCTTTTTCTTTCTCTCTTTCTCTCAATAAAAATGTTGCATTTGAAATGTCTTCCTGGTTCTTTGAATAGTGGCTAAAGAGGATGTACTTTGAAATTTCCAAGATCCCCTCAATTTCCTCTTCATACAGGTTGGAGAGGAGCAAGGTTTGAGGGTATCATAGCTCACAGTGGGGCACATAACTAGAGGGGAGCAGAGTGTTTATGCCTCTCCCTCTCCCCAAGTCTGATAACATCACCTGTCCTCCTGTCTAGCAGTCCAATGGGAGTGCTTCCTCCCTCCCCTGGGTGGAATAAGGGGGGGAGCAGGATACTCCTGGCACTCTTTGGGGGAGGGGCACATAATGTGATCTCTGGGGGGCATAGACATGGCACTTGGTGTGGGAGGTAGAATGGGAGTGGGGCCTGGAACTCCATCTCTAAAAGGTTCCCCATCACTGCTCTATAGGCATGAAAAAAAGATATAAATGGATGCAATGTCTAATAAGCATAAAAAAGCAAGATAACTGGGATAAGATTCCTTATTGAAAAAGAATTGGTAGGAAAGCTGGCAGAAACAAGGTGTAGCAAAAGAATATAATAGAATGTTATTGCAGCATAAGAATCAACAATCTGTGAAAAGCAGAGAAACAAAGTGTGAAGTCATAATGGTGAAATAAAGCAGGAACATGTGACCTTTCCCAAATTCCAAATATTGAATAGAACATTTGACTCTCAAACACAAGATTCAAGAGAAACATAGAAAGGTAAACAAGAAAGAGAAATCAAAAGATATTCAATAAACTTAAACTGTTACATCCCTACATGGAAAGATGATTCTTGTAATTTTTAAGAACTTAATCACTATTAGGGCAATTAGAAGGAGTATACATATACAGTGGTCATGGGTGTGAATTGAGTATGACATCCCCCCAAAAATTAAAGGGTGAGAAAAAGATATGCAATGGGAGAAGGGGTAAGGGAGAGGTTAGAGTGTGATAAATTATCTCACAAAAAAGAAGCATGAAAGAGCTATTATAATGAAGGTGAAGATGAGGGAGGTGGCAGTCAACACTTTAACTTTACTTTCAAGGAAATTGGCTCAAAGATGGAATAAAATGCACACTCAGTTGAGTTTAGAAATCTATTTTACCCTATAGGGAAGTAAGAAGGGAAAGGGAATAAAAAGGGGGGCATATTTTGGGAAGTGGTGGTCAGAAGCAAAACACTTTTGAGGAGGGCCAGAGTGAAAAGAGAAAGAGAAGGATAAATAAGGGGAAACTAGAATGGAGGGAAATATATAGTGATAATATCTGTGAATATGAATAGGATGAACTCACTCATAAAACAGAAGCAGATAATAGAGTGGATTAAAAATTAGAATCCTACAATAGGTTGTTTATAAGAAACATATCTGAAACAGAATGACTCACAAAAAATAAAGGTAAAGGGTGAGAACAGAGTCTATTATGCTTCAACTGAAGTAAAAAGGGGTAGCAAACATGAATTCAGACAAAGAAAAAGCAAAGTATAACTAATTTAAAGAGATAAGGAAAGAAACTACATCTTGCTAAAGGTACCATAGAAAATGAAGGAATATTAATACTAAATATCTATGTACCAAATAGCATAGCATCCAAATTTTTAAAGAAATTAAATGAGTTACAGAAGGAAATATTAAAACAATACTAGTGGGGGATTTCAACTTACCCTCTTAGAATTAGATATATAAATCTAACCAAAAAATAAACAAAAGAAATTAAGGAGGTGAATAGAATTTTAAATATGTTAGATAAGATAGACCTCTGAAGAAAAATGAATGGGATTAGGGAGGAATATACTTTTTTCTCAGAAGGACATGATATCCACACAAAAAACTGGCCATATATTAGGGCATAAAAATCCCAAACCAAAATACAGAAAAGTAGAAATATTAAATGCATCATTTCCAGATCTCAGTGCAATAAAAATTGCATTCCATAATAAAACTGCAAAAAGACAGATTAAAAATTAATTGGAAACTAAATAATCTAATCCTAAACAATGAGTGAGTCGAAGAATAAATCATAGAAACAATCAATGATTTCTTTAAAGAAAATGACATCAATGAGGCAATATACCAAATTTTATGAGATGTGGCCAGAGCAATACTTATGAGAACACAAATATTTCTAAATGCTTATATCAATAAAAATAAAAAGCAGATCAATGAATTGAGCATGCAACTGAAAAAAAGAAAAAGAACACATTTTTTTGAAAATGTTATTTACTTAGATGATTTAGAATACTTTTCCATGGTTACAAGACTCATGTAAAAAAGAACAAAATTTTAAAAAACCAATTAAACACTAGATTGGAAATTCTGAAATTCAAAAGAGGGTAATAAAATGCAAAGTAAGAAAACCATTGAACTAATAAATAAAAGTAGGAGTTAGTTTTTATAGAAAAAAAACAATAAAATAAATAAGCCATTGGATTAAAAAAAGAAAAAAAAAACCAAATGACCAGTATCAAAAATGGAAAGGGTGAATTTGCCATCAATGAAAAATTATAATAATTATTAGGAGATATATTGTCCAATGATATGCCAATAAATCTGACTATTTAAGCAAAATGGATGAATATTTTCAAAAGTGTAAATTGCCCATATTGACAGATTGGGAAATAGAATACTTAAAAGATCCTACCTTAGAAAAAGAAATTGAATAAGCTCTCAATGAACTCCTTAATAAATATTCCCAGGACCCGATGGATTCATGACTGAATTCTACTGAACACTCAAGGAACAATTAATTCCAGTGCTATATAAATTATTTGGGAAAGTAAACAATGAAGGAATCCTGTCAAATTCCTTTTACAAAACAAATATGGTGCATGTACCTAAACCAGGAAGAGCAAAAACAAAGAAATAAAACTATAGACCAATTTCCCTAATGAGTATTGATGCAAAATTTTAAAATAAAATAATATAAAAGAGATTGTAGCAATATATCACAAAGATCATATACTATAAACCAGGTAGAACTTACATCAGGAATGTAGGACTGGTTAAATATTAGGAAAACTGTCAGCATAATTGACCATACCAATAAAAAAACAACAGAAATTATATACAAATCTAGTGTTTGATAAACCCCAAACTCCAAGTTTTGGGAACAAGGTCTCACTATTTGACAAAACCTTCTGGGAAAAGAGGAGAAGTCTGGAAGAAGCTAGGTATAGATCAACATCTCACATCTTTTACCAAGATAACGTCAAAATGGGTACTTGATTTAGACACAATAGGTGAACCATGGACAAATTAAAAGGAACATATAATAGTTTACCTATCAGAACTATGGATCCAGGAAGAATTTGTGACCAAACAAGAGATCGAGAGCATCATGAGATATACAATGTATAATTTTGATTTTATTATATTAAGAAGTTGAATAAACAAAATCAACGCAGTCAAGATTAGAAAGCTAGAAAACATTTTTCACAGCAAGTATCTCTGATAAAGGTATTCTTTCTCAAAATAGAGAACTGAGTCAAATTTATAAGAACATAAGTCATTTCCCAATTGGTAAATGGTCAAAAGATATGAACAGACAGTTTTCAGAAGAAGAAATCAAAACAATCTATAGTCAAATGAAGAAATGCTCCAAATTACTACTGATTAGAGAAAAGCAAATTAAAACAACTTGGAGGTGCCATGGCACACCTAACAGATTGACTATTAAGGCAGAAAAAGAAAATGCAAATGCTGGAAGGAATATGGGGAAATTGGAGGTGAACTGATCCAACAATTCTGAAGAGCAATTTGGAATTATGCCCAAAGAGTTTATAAAAATGGGAATATCCTTTGACCCAGCAATACCACTTGTAATTCTGTATCTCAAAGAGTTTTTTTAAAGGAAAGGGGCCTATTATACAAAATTATTTCTAGTAGCTCTTTTTGTGGTGGCAATGAATTGGAAACTATGGGAATGTTCTTCAGTTGGGGGATGACTGAACAAGTTAAGGTATACGATTGGAACAGAATACTATTGTGTTATAAGGAATTATGAGCAGGATGATTTCAGAAAAACCTAGGGAGACTTCCATGAACTGATATAAAATGAAATGATCAGAACCAGAAGTGCATTAATTGTATACAGTAACAGTAGTATTGTATGAGGATCAACTATCAATGACTTAGCTATTCTCAGCAATACAATGAACCAAGACAATTCCAAAAAATTCATGATGAAAAATGCTATCTAACCTGAGAAAGAATAGTGTTGAGTTCGAATGCAGAATGAAGCATACCGACTTTCACTTTCTTTATTTTGTGGGGGTTTTTGGTCTGTATTTTTGTTTACAACATTAATAATATGGGGATATGTTTTACATGACTACACATGTGTAACCCATATCAAATTACTTACCATCTCAGGAAAGAGGGAGGAGGGAGAGAATTTGGAACTCCAAATTTTTAAATGAAGGTTAAAAATTGTTTTTACATGCAATTGGGAAAAATAAAATATTATTTTAAAAAAGAAAGCAAAGAAACATATGTGCATTTGTATGAGAACCTTTTGATCAAGAGTGGCAAGGCATCCTAAGTACAAGACAAGAGGTGACATGTCCTAGGCAAGTCAAACCACTTTGGGTAAGAAAATAAATGTTTAGTAACTTAAAATATAAAAAATAACTGATAATGGAACAAAAAAGCTGAATCAGGAAAGTAAAATATAAAATGACAACAACATGAATTAAAATAACATTGATAGAGGAACTCACTGCAAAAACCTTTGTTATTCACAGAGATCAAAAGATGAAACACTTCCCTTCTTATAATAGATAAGTGGCTATCTACAGGAGCAAAAGGCTGCATACCTTAGATATGGTTAGTGATTTATATGAAACTAGATAGATAAGAAAATTTGTTAAGTGGAGACAAAAGAACTCTCCCAAATTGGACAGGTCAAGGAATGTGTCGAGAAAATACACAGACCAGCAATTTCCCCATGAGAGGTATTCAGATACAAAAAGGAACCAGTTATGAATTGAATAGATTAAGTCAAACATCTCTAGAGCATGTAGACCTGTTCCAAAGTGAAATGGTAAGGGAATGCATCCAAAGTGTAGATAGATGGTCAAGTATCTATCCCTAGTAAAAGTCAGAGAATATGTTTAGTAGGTAGACAGGTACACAGGAAACTCCCAAATTAGAAAAAAAGGTCTTGAGAACACATAAAATATGTAGACAAAGGAACAGGGATCTATCTCAATTAGACAGATCAGGGAATGTGTTGATAGTAGAGAGAAATCCAAGATTTCTGGAACTGGACAAGTGAAGAAATGGTACAAAGAGTAAAAAGAAAGCAACAGATTAGTCCCCAAAAGTGATAGGATAGAGAATGTACATGGAGCATTGACCATGGATCTAAACTAAATTGAAAAGGTCAGGAATATGGCTAGAAAGATGGCCAACTAATTGCCCTTAAGTGTATGGGCAGGTCAAGAAGTGGCTCCTGTGAGTGTACAGCATTGCAAATGATCTAACATAAACTGCATACATCCAGGACTAGGTCCATTGAGTGGAAAGAGGGCCATGGAGCTATTGCCAAGAAGATCTCAATCAGCAATGTTTCCTAAGCACTAATTATGTGTCAGGAATTATGCTAAACATTGAGGGGGGAAAAGCTGAAACCTAAAATAGCCCCATCCTCCAAAAGCTTACATATTAATAGGGGAACATAAATAAATATGTACAAGACAAATGCCAAATAGAAAACGGTAGAGGAAAAAGGTCCAAGTGGCTTGGGGATGAGGAAGTCCTCCTCCTGAAGGAGTGACTTCTCTCACTAACATCTTCTTATTGTTGGAATTGCTCTTACTTAGCCCAGGAAAAATAGATGAGAGCACTATGCTTTCAGGGTTAATACATAAGTCCCACTTTAATCCCCCCAGAATACTACCCCAAAGATCATATTCACAGAATTAAAACCTAAAGAATTCCATGCACCCACTATCCCCTTCCTTTCTCTCCCAGCAGAGTTATATTCAGATTCCCCACATCCATTGCAAGCACAGCCTGACAGATACATCAATCACTCCTGTAAGCACAAGCTGCTATGACACTCTTCACCAAATCTGTTTGTGTACAAAAACCAGAGCAACATCACTAGGATGCCTTAATGAAACAGAAATGAAAGTTGGAAATTGAGGAAATTCCTAATTCTGATCTGTCTTAAATTGCCCTTTAACCCTGCACCTAACAACAAATGTTTGTTACCTATCTCCTAAGTAATTCTGATTGATTCTGAAAGCTGATTAAAAGCAACAATAATTCTCTTAGCTGGTCATGCCACAGTTCAGGGGGAACTGACCCCAGTTACCCTGCCTGTGTCATTCATCTCTATCATGTATTCCTTTGTTGTAGCAACATGGTGTACAAGATGATCATAGAATGTTAAACAATCTATTAGAAGTTAATGTGTAACTTCCAATTACCAGCAAGAAATCATGTATGTTGAAAAATGTGCGCCAGAAAAGCATGTAACCACTTAGCTATATAATAAACACGAGCCCTGTGCCTGGCAGAACAGCTTTGTGACACCTGAGCACCAGGTCTGAACACTCAGCTGTCTTCCACTCATCTTTCGCCTGAGTCGCCACACCTAGTCAGAAGCAACCCTTGGCTTCGAGAGACCGCAGGCCCGCTCTCAAAACTCACTGAGAAAGGAGGGGAAATTATCTGAGGGCTGGTGGGTAACATCCACCACAATCTGGATTGGGTGATAAATATTGAATACTACTACTACAATGATAGTAATAATAATAACAATAACTTGAACATCAGTGAAGAAGGACTTGAATAATAGTGGTAGAGGAAGAGCTTGGAAGTGTTCATTAGGAGCAAGTTTTATTTCAACTCCTCCCCTACAACCAATGAGTATATATGTGTGTCTGTGTGTGAGCTATGGGGGAAAAAATTCAGTATAGCCAGCGTTGAAAAGGATGTCGGGAAAGCAACATCAGGAGAGAGCCAGTTCTTCTCAGAGAGGGCCACAAGATGGCACAAGAGAGTAAGGAAAAGATTCTGAGGGCGAAAAATATGAAGAAATACTATGAAGGCAATGTTGTGGCCTACTACCTGGGCTCACTTGACCTAAGAAGTCTCAAAAGAGACTATATATCCTATGAAGGAATCTTGAATCCCTGAAATAGAATTACTAGAGTTATTCTCATGTATGTAGAGCAAACTAACAGCAGGAAAAAGGGGATTCCTGAGAGTGGTTTAAAATAAAGGAATTCATTTGAAGAAGATACTCTGAGGGTTCAAGAGAATTATATTGCTCTTTTTGAGTAAACCTAAAGTAAACTGGACCTTCAGCACCAATCAGTCAACAAGATTTGTTAAACTCTTACTATGTGTCGAACACTGTACCAAGTAGAGGGAGGAATATAAAGAGAGTCAGAAATAGGGGCTCTTCAAGAAAATTCATATTCTAATAGAAAAGACAACATGTTAACGACTATGAATGTATAGGATTTGTACAGTCTAAATGGAAATAATCTCAAAGAGAAGGCAACAGTGAAAAGGGGAAGAAGATGTAGGATGGAAAAGGTCTGCTACACAAGGTGGAATATGAACTCAATTTTTAGGAAAGCCAGGAGGCAGAACTGAGAATGGAGAATTTCTATATAGCAATAACAAAACCAAAGAGGAAAGAAAAATCCCATCAAAAAAAATTTTAACCCCTTACCCCTTCTATCTTAGAATCAATACTGTGTATTGGTTCCAAGACAGAAGAATAGGTAAGGGCCAGACAATGGGGGTTAAGTGACTTGTCCAGGGTCACCCAGCTGGGAAGTGTCTGAGGCCAGATTTGAACCTAGGACCTCCCATCTCTAGGCCTGGCTCTCAATCCACTAAGTCACTCAGCTGCCCCCCCCCCCAATTTTTATTGGAAGTATATTCATTGTTTGTGGCTGGGCTGTACCAATGTAATAAAAAAAATGATGATGCCATCTAAAGTAATTTATAGTCTTAGTGTTATATCAATAAAACTACCCAGAAACTATTTTCTAGAGCTATGCAAAGTAATAACAAAATTCATTGGGAAGAAAAAGTGGTCTGGAAGTTTTTAAAGTAGGAATGGAGAGGAAATAGCAATTCTGGATCTCCTATTATAAATTTTTATGTTATTACAAATTATGGTATGTTGTAAATTTCTCTGATCAACATCTAATATCCAAGGTATTAATGCAAATGTATAGGAATAAGATCCATTCCCCATTAAATAAGTGGTCAAAACACATAAACAGGAAGTTTTCAAGGGAAGAAATTGAAACTCAGTAAGGTTGTTAAAGAGAAGAACTATACAAGGAGGGAATCATTTTAAGTACAACAATCTTCCTTATCCTGAAGAAGATATTGAAAAGGGGAAAAGGAAAAAAGAGCTAGAATCTAAGAATGTGCCTCAGATTTTCCTCTTAACAGAGCTGGGAACATATAAATGTGTTGTCTTCCAAGTCAGTATGTAGCCCATAGGAATCTTTATAAATGATCTAGAGGCTCCCAATTCTTATTTGAGCTTGACACCACTGCTGTAGACAATATTCCTAATGAATACTGATGACAAAGTAAAAGAAATATTATCAAATAGGATGCATAACATATTTTTAAAATTATATGCTAAAATCAGGTAGGATTTATACCAGGAATGCAGGAACGCAGTAAACATAATAGACTATATTAAAAACAAAAATAACAAAAACTGATTACATCAATAGATATTGAAAAGCCTTCTGACAAAATCTAACACCATTTTATGTTTAAAAAACTAGAAAGAATAAGAATAAATACAATCTTACTTAACATGGTACATAATACATGTTTAAAACCACAAGCAAATATTACATGTAATGGAGAAATATAAGAGAAGTTTATAATAAAATCTAGAGCAAAACAAGGATGCCCCTTATTACCACTATTTAACACAGTGCAAGGAATGCAATTATAGTTATAAGAAAATATGAAGAAATTGAGGGAATAAACATGGGCAAAGAGAAAAATAAAACTATCACTTTCCATCTTAGAATCACTACTGTCTATTGGTTCCAAGACAGAAGAGTAGGAAAGGCTAAGCAATGGGGGTTAAGTAACTTGCCCAGGGTCACACATCTGGGAAGTGTATGAGGCCAAATTTGAACCTAGGACCTCCCGTCTCTGGGCCTGGTTCTCAATCCACTGAACCACTTAGCTGTCCCCAAGACAGATGTTACATGATAAGATTTTTTAGCAAATCTTAAAAAATCAACTAAAGTTAATTGAAAATTTATCCTAAAGAGGTTTTTTTAAAGGTGGGGGAAGGACCTACTTGAATGACAGCAAAGAATTGGAAATTGAATGAATGTCCACCAACTGGGGAATGGCTGAACAAATTGTGGTATATGATGGTGATGGAATACTATTGTGCTGTAAGAAATGATGAATAGGATGATTTCAGAAAGAACCAGAAAGATTTTCATAAACTGATGCAAAGTGAAATAAGCAGAACCAGGAGAACATTGTACACAGTAACAGCAATATTGTGGAATGCTCAACTGGGATAGACTTGACTCTCTCAGCAATACAATGATCCAGGACAATTCTGAGGGTCTTAGGACAAAGAATACTATCCATCTCCAAAGAAAGAACTGTTGGAGTCAGAATGTGGATCAAAGCATACAATTTTTCACTTAAGTTTATTTGGGGTTTTGTTTGGGGGTTTTAGTTTTATATAATTATTCTCTTGCAAAAATGAACAATATCGAAATATGTTTTGCATGATGATACATATATAACACAGATTGAATTGCTTGCCAGCTCTGGGAGAGGGGAGGGAGATGATTTGGAACAGATAACTTCAGAAAATTTATGTGGAAATTTGTTATTATATAAAGTAGGAGGAAGAGAATGAGAGTGGAATTTCATTCAAAATGACTTCAGAATTATAAAATATTGGGAATCTGTCCACCAAAACCCACATGGGGAAACATACAAGTTCAACTACAAAATATTATTTACAGAAATTAAGACACATTGAAATAGAGAAATATTAATTGCTCAGATATTGGCCTTGCCAGTATAATAAAGATTAAAATACTACTTATATTAACTTGCTTATTCAGTGCTAATACCAATCAAGATACCAAAAGATTATTTTATAGAATCAGAAAAAAACCCCAATACTAAAATTCATCTAAAGGAATAAAAGGTCAAGAATATTGAGGGAAATAATGAAAAAAGTAAGGCAAAAGAGAGCATAGCAGTACAAGATCGCTAATCATCATATCTACCTGGTACTAATTATAACAGAGACATTAATCAGTGGAACAGATTAGGTACAGAGCATATGGAAGCAAAGAAGTTAGTAATCTAGTGTTCACTAAACACAGACACCAGCTACTGGAGCAAAGGCTCACCATTTAACAGAAACTTTTAGGAAAATTGGAAAGGAATAGTTAGAAATTAGACATAGACCAACAGGGGGCAGGGCATATCAAGGTTAGCTCCAAGTGGAAAAATGACTTAGGTATAAAAGGAGACATCATAAACAATTTAGAGAACCCAGGAAGAAGTAGCCTGTCAAATCTATGAAGAGGGGAAGAGATCATGATCATTTCAAAAATTCAATCTTACTTTCTTTTCCATTCCAAATTCTCTCTTCTTTCCTCCCCATCCACCGAGAAAGCAAGAAAAATAGAACTTATTAGAAATAAGTATAATCAAGCAAAATATTTCCCACATTAGCCATGTTCAGGGAAGGAAGGAAGGGAGGGAGGAAGGTAGAAAGGAAAGATGCTTCAATCTGCACTCTTAAGCCCATCGGCTTTCTATGTAGAGGAAGACGAGCGTATTTCATCATGAGTTCTTGGAACTGTGGTTAGTCATTGCATCTATCTTAGTTCCCAAGTTTATCAAAGTTGGTTAATTTTACAATATTGTTGCTAGTGAATAAACGGTTTTCCCAGTTCTGCTCGATCAAGGAGATCATGGTCATAAAACAGGATCACTGAAGATAAAATGCATAATTTTGATTATATATAATTAAAATTTTGTGCACAGAAGATCAATATGGTTTAAATTAAAAAGCAAATGATTAACTGGAAAAATATTTGAGGTAAGTTTCTCTGATGAAGGTCTCCTATTCAAAACTTATATGAAGAATTGATAGATATATAAGAATAAAATGATAATACTATCGGAAATGACAGTTGTCAAAGGTAGAAAACCAAGCTTTCTGGTGGGTGACAGCACATGTGGCTACAAAGAGCATTCTGAGTACCATCTTTGGCACACATGCCATAGGTTTGCTGTCACTGATCTAGATCAAACATGATTACATCACTCCTGTTTCCACTGTTGTCTCTGGATTTTTCCCAGCTGCCTACTCAGTCTAGAGAGGTTTCTATCCCTGTGGTCCCATTACACATTTTCAAGTTCATTCTTGGTTTGAAGAAGCATCCAGGACATCTATGCTTCCTTTCTTCCTGGCTTTATTTGTCACTATGGAAACTTTTACAACTCTGCCCTCCATCACACACTTCCTACTGGAGAAATTCTGACCCAACCTATATTTGAGGGTATATCCATATCAACTATAAACACTCTCTGATCCACTGCTGGCTCTTCAGATCTTCTACATCTCCCCCCACCTCCACCTCTGACGGCAACAGTATCCTCACACTACAGATACTCATGCCCTTACAGTTTCATCTTCCCATTAGCCAGTTCCTCTTTAGAAGCTCCATGTGTTTAGACCAACTATGAGCATTCCTGTCAAGTTTGGTCTTGACTCATCAGATCTTTCTACAAGCCAACAACTGGCCTTCCCCTCTCATTTGCAAGTTTGTACCCACAAATTCCATTTGGGGAGGCACTGAAGCCAACCATACTTAACTCCCTTGACTGCAAAATTTTCTACTTCTGTCCAACCCACCTTTTCACCATGATGATGTCTTTGTCTAGAAAGGTTCTTTCAGCTTTTGATGAGTTTCTAAGAGAAATGCCCATTTGAAAAGGATCAGGTTAACATTGCTAATTTCTCTGTAGTCTTTGTTTCTGACTCTCTAGATTTTTCCACCTCTCACTTAATTACATTCTCACTCTGGAGATGCCTGCATTCTTTTGGTCTCCAACTGCTATCTCATACTACAACTTTTTTAGCATCTTGGGCCTCCTCACCTTGGACCATCCAATCACCTTGCAGCCTTCTCACCTTAGAATATTCAACTATCTGCAAACTTTTTACTCATGAATGGCCCTTTGTTAGGCCAGCTCCTTTCTCCTATTGATGAATTCCTCCTGGGACAGCCATTTTGTGGAGGGGTCCAGGAAGGCCGGTTTTCATTCCCCTCTCACTTCTCCAAAATTTCTGGACTTCAAAACCATGACTCACTTTCTCTTAGCTCCTGGAACTTCTCTCGGCATTCTCGGCCTCCTGGCCATAGAATATCCAACTATTCCTGGTGCTTTCTCATCTTGGAGCAACTCTCCACCAGGCAGGCCCTCTTTTAGCATTGGTAAATTCCAGCTGGGGCCTCATTTTCGGGGAGGCCCAGGGAGGTCAACCTTCATTCCCCTTCAGACTCTGCTCCTGATTTTCCGGATATCAAAACCAGGCCCTCAACTGGGTACTTACATTCTCCCTCACATTGCTGAATTCCCACCCACAACCACCATTTGGGGAAACACTAAAGCTAAATATAACTGGATAGGAGTTTGTTCATCATTGAGAAATGAGTTCAGGTCGAGTCCCCTTCAGGGTGCTAGGCAGCTCAAATGAGGTGACTAGTTGGGAGAGCTTATGGAATAGGCATTTCTCTCCTCTCTCTGCAGGCAAGACAAGTCAGGAGACAGGAAGCAGAAGCATGCAGAAATAATATCTCTCTGTCCCCTGAATACAGGAAGAGTCCCTAGAAAATGGGAAGGTAACTTGGGAGAAAAAAGGCATACAATGGCATGGCATGATTTGTGCATATGTTCATGCAGGTCTCTCTCTCTTCCTTGCTCTAAATTGTTCTCCCTGTCCTCCTTTCTCTTTCTCTTTTCCTCTGTCTCACTTCCAATGCAAACAGAAAAAGGTCAGGCCAGAGGATCAGCACTATATGAAATTCTATCTCTCTGATCCCCTGAAGACAGGAAGAATCCCCTCTAAGCAGGACCAGGCCAACCCAGCTGACCAGCATGTGATGGAATGCTGTCTCTCTTTCTCCTGCTGGCATTTAGAGTAAATATCAGGAAACTGGCACATAATGGAATAACTATGATTCTGACTCACCAGACTGTAACTCATGAAATGTAGCTGTATTCTTAAACTGGAGATGCTCCCATCTTTGTGACCTATTTCTCCTACTGCTGAGCTCCTGAGCAGAAGGTCCAATTGGCAAAGCACCCCAAACCAATATGTCTCCTTCTCTCCAGCTCAATTCTCGCCAGCCTCTGCTTGAACTTGATTTACCTAACTCTACCTCCCAGTGACTTCTCACATTAAGGATGCCTCCAGCCTTGTTGTCCCACTTTACATCACTGAATTCCTGACTGAAAAATTGCCATGGAGTAATCAGCCCCCCCAAACACACTCACCTATCTCCACCTCAATTCATTTCCAGCTCTGTTGCCACCTTTTCTCTTTCCCCCTACAATCCATCTGCCTTTCACTTTGAAGATACATCCACACTTGTGTCCCCCTTCTCTCAGTGCTAAACTCCAGCCTAGGAAATCCAATTGAGGAAGTATCCAGACCAGACATATTCCCTTCTCTCCAGCTCACTTCCTTCAAGGCTCTGCTGCTAAATCTCCTAATTTAGCTAACTCTACATCAGCTGCCTTTTCATCCTAGTCTCAGCTACTGCAGGTAACACTTCCCATTGATGAGGTCCTACTAGAACCTCCACTACATGAAAGCTCAGTCTAAACATTCCTGACTGAATTTCTTTCCTCTGCCCCATTGGCCTTCTAGAACTAGAAATGAGTCCAATCTTGTTGCCCCTTTACCTAACTGCTAACTTCCAGAATGGAAAAAACCAATTGAAAAAAGAACCCAAGAAAAACATGCTCTCTTCTCTATAGCATCCTTCCCTCCAAATGATCCTCCTAAATTAGATTGACCCAATTCTACCCCTGACTGCTTTTTCACCCTGGAAATGATGAAACTATACAAATTGGTTTTAGATTAGTTCCCATAGTCATCTGGGAGAAGCCATTGTACAGAGGGGGCCCACCTTCCTAATGTTATGATTAAAATTGAGAGTCTGGTCATAGACTTAATGGTTTTATTTAATCAGAAAGGAGGAGGGGAGAAAGATGAGAGAGACAGAGACAGAGACAGAGACAGAGACAGAGACAGAGACAGAGACAGAGAGACAGAGAGAGTGAGACAGAGAGAGAGAGAAGAGGTAGATTACTTTTAGGGAAGATTTACCCTAATCTAGCTCTCCATTTAGCTTGCTGTTCTGTAGCAGCCATGTGAGTCCCCCAGTCAGCTCCAACACTGAAGCTGAGACACCACAATCCAGTCTGGCTACAGTTTATCAAACTTGCTCTCTGCCCACTGATTCCCACACATCATACCTCGTGAGCCAACTGCCACCATTTCTCCTTTGCCTGGGCCATCCAGGTGATATCCGGCCTGCCTCCTGCCTCATTATCTGACTTTTCCTACAGGAGGCATCAGGGATTCAATTCTATCCTCCTGATCAAAGTCCCCTCAGTAATTTCCTTCACACACTAATCACCACTGCCATAACTATTGACCAATTGCCAACAACAGGAAGATTGGCACAGGAGCCATAGGAGTGACAGCACTCAGATCATTCTTGCTTCACAGTCATCATTCAGGGAAGCAACTCCTATGGAGAAAGGGCCAGCCATCCCTACCATCTGCCCAAATGACTACCACACACAGGACAAGCAAAGCCCCCCTGAGAAAGGAGGCAGCATGTGTCAGGCAAGTTAAATCACTCACCACCACCACCATCACCACCACCACCCTGACCGTTATCTCCTCTAAGACACTGATGGAGCCAGCCTGGGACCCTTCTCACTAGCTCGCTTCACTTCCATCTCTACTTCTGTCATGACTAATATTTTCATCTTCACCTCAAATGCCTTCTCATCATGATAATGCTTCCACTTCTGCAGCCCCCCATTTTTCATTGCACAGCTCTTGCAAGAGACTGAATGAAAAAATTCCTGAGGAAATTGAAGGTCATGTGACCAACAAGATGGAGAATTAGACATTTTCTCTAATCTTTTCAGTCTCTCATACTTCTCTTAAAATGGGAATTATGTGTAAGCATAATTTCAGCTATCTACAACACAACAAACACAAACAATATAAAAATATGATACACTAATAAAAGAGAAGAAGAGATACAGAGAGTAGAAATTATGAAGCCACTCCATGTGCTCATAACAGAACTCAACTCTATATCCTAATACTTCTCTACTATTGTGCTATAAGAAATGATGAACAGGATGGTTTCAGAAAAACCTGGGAAGACTTGTATGAACTGATGAAAAATGAAATGAGCAAAACCAGAATAATATACATAGTAACAGCAATATTGTAATGAAGATCAATTGTGAAAGTCTTAGATACTCTGATCAAGATAATTTTTCAAGACAATTACAAAGAATTCAGGACAGAAAATGTTGCCCATCTGAAGAGAAAACTGATAAACTCTGAGTACAGATTAAAATATTTTTTGCTTTCTTTATTTTTCTTCCTTTTTGCAACATGGCTAACACAAAAATATTTTCAAAATTACTTCGTGTGTATAATTGATACCATATTGCTCACTATCTCAAGGGGTGGGAGAAGTACCAGAGCTCAATGATGCAGAATGGAAATGGCACCTCACCTTTCTAGATGTAACAGAGCTACTCAACAGTTTCAATGTGCAACTTCAAGGAAAAGGGAATCTCATCTGTGATATGCAGTCACATGTGAAAGCATTTGAAGTAAAATTAGGCCTCCTCATCAAATAAGTAAAGGAGGAAAATTTCTGCCATCTCCCCATAACTCAAAATCTATTAGCAGAAAAACCCTTGATTGCATTCCCCAAAGAAACATGTGTGGATTCACTGGAAAAGTTGCAAAAGGAGTTCCAATTCAGATTTAAAGAGCTTCATCTCCATGAACAGGACATACAGCTTTTCTGTAACCCATTGTCTATTGACATTGAAAATGTGGATATAATTTACCAAATGGAACTAGCTGAACTGCAGAATTGTAACTCTCTGAAAGACGCATTCAAGTCAAGCAGCTTGCCTAATTCTGTGCATCTCTCCCCTCTGAGACATATCCTAATCTCAGGAACCATGCACTCAAAATGGCAACCATCTTTGGCAGCACTTATGTCTGTGAACAGACTTTTTCCAGAATGAAACATCTGAAATCTCCAACCAGATCTAGACTAACTGATGCACACTTGCATCACTTGTTATGGCTAGCAGTGACAAATATGGAACTGGACGTTGATCATCTCATTAGCCAAAAGCAGGCCCATAGTTCCCATTGAAATACTGGTCAGTTTGTTGATTTAAATTTAATTGTTCTTTATTTTAAATATTGTATTTGTTTTCCTTTTGGTTTTTTTTTTTACTTTAAAATAAGATATGTGCAATGTGCATAGGGATTTGCTCCTAATTTTTTTATAGGCTAGCCCTCCAATGGTCTGAGGGACAGTGAACTGGCCCCCTGTGTAAAAAGTTTGGGGACCCCTGCCTTAGTGCATATATTAACAAATCAGAGAGGGAAGAGGTCAATGAATTGAGCATGCAAATTAAAAAACTAGAAAGAGAACAAATTAAAAATCCCAAGAAAAAAACTAAATTAGAAATTATAAAAATTAAAGGAGAAATTAATAAAATTGAAAGTGAAAGAACTATTGAATTAATAAATAAGACTAGAAGCTGGTACTTTGAAAAAACAAATAAAATAGACAAAGTACTAATTAATAAAAAAAGGAAAGAAGAAAACTAAGTCAACACTATCAAAGATGAAAAGGGTGACCTCACCTCTAATGAAGAGTAAATTAAGGTAATTATTAAGAACTATTTTGCCCAATTATATGGCAATAAATATGGCAATCTAGGTGATATGAATGATTATTTACAAAAATATAAATTGCCTAGATTAAAAGAAGAAGAAATAGAATATTTAAATGATCCTATATCAGAAAAAGAAATTGAACAAGCCATCAAAGCAAAAATCCCCAGGGCCAGGTGGATTCACAAGTGAATTCTATCAAACATTTAAAGAACAACTAATCCCAATACTATACAAATTATTTGACATAATAAGCAAAGAAGGAGTTCTACCAAATGCTTTTTATGACACAAATATGGTACTGATTTCAAAGCCAAGTAGACCAAAAACAGAGAAAGAAAACTACAGACCAGTCTCCTTAATGAACATAAATGCAAAAATCTTAAATAAAATACCAGCAAAAAGACTCCAGCAAATGATCACAAGGGTTATTCACTATGATCAGGTGGGATTTATACCAGGAATGCAAGAATGGTTTAATATTAGGAAAACCATCCACATAATTGACCATATCAACAACCAAACCAACAGGAATCACATAATTATCTCAATAGATGCAGAAAAAGCCCTTGAAAAAATACAATACCCATTCCTATTGAAAACACTAGAAAGTATAGGAATAGAAGGGCCTTTCATAAAAATAATAAACAGTATTTAAAACCACCAGCAAGCATTTTCTACAATGGGGATAAATTATAAGCCTTCCCAATAAGATCAGGAGTGAAATAAGGATGCCCATTGTCACCTCTATTATTTAACATTGTACTAGAAACACTAGCAGTAGCAATCTGCGAAGAAAAAGAAATTGAAGCTATTAAAATAGGCAATGAAGAGACTAAACTATCGCTCTTTGCAGATGATATGATGGTCTGCTTAAAGAATCCTAGACAATCAACTAAAAAGCTATTAGAAATAATCAACAACTTTAGCAAGGTTGCAGGATACAAAATCAACCCACATAAATCATCAGGATTTGTATATATTTCCAACATCTAAGCAGCAAGAGTTCGAAAGAGAAATTCCATTTAAAATCATCCTAGATAATATAAAATATTTAGGAATCTATCTGCCAAGACAAACACAGGAACTATATGAACACAACTACAAAACACTTTCCACACAATTAAAACTAGATCTAAGCAATTGGAAAAACATTGATTGCTCATGGGTAGGATGAGCTAACATAATTAAAATGACAATTGTTCCCATATTAATTTACTTATTTAGTGCCATGCCTTTCAAACTACCAAGAAGCTTTTCTACTGAATTAGAAAAAATTATAACAAATTTCCTTTGGGAGAAGAAAGGATCAAGAATATCAAGGGAAATAATGAAAAAAATGTGAAGGAGGGGGACCTAACAGTACCAGATTTTAAACTGTACTATAAAGCAATGGTCATCAAAACAATTTGGTATTGACTAAGAGACAGAAAGGAGGATCAGTGGAATAGACGGAGTAAGTGACCTCAGCAGAACAGTCTATAACAAGCCCAAAGATCCCAGCTTTTGGGACAAAAACACACTATTTGATAAAAACTTCTGGAAAAATTGGAAGACAGTCATTGGAAAGATTGGGTTTAGATCAACATCTCACAACCTACACCAAAATAGATTTAGAATGGGTGAATGACTTGAATATAAATAAGGAAACTATAAATAAATTAGGTGAACATAGAATAGTTTACCTGTCAGATCTATGGGAAAGGAAAGATTTTAAGACCAAGCAAGAGCTAGAAAAAATTCACAAAATGTAAAATCAATAATTTTGATTACATCAAATTAAAAAGGTTTTGCACAAACAAAACCAATGCAACCAAAATTAGAAGGGAAACAACAAATTGGGAAACAATCTTCATAACAAAAACCTCTGACAAAGGTCCAATTTCTCAAATTTGTAAAGGGCTAAATCAGTTGTACAAAAAATCAAGCCATTCCCCAATTGATAAATGGGCAAGGGACATGAATAGGTAATTTTCATTTAAAGAAATCAAAACTATTAATAAGCACATGAAAGTGTTCTAAATCTCTTATAATCAGAGAAATGCAAATCAAAACAACTCTGAGGTATCACCTCAGACCTAGCAGATTGCCTAACAAAGGAAAGTAATGAATGCTGGAGAGGATGTGGCAAAATTGGGACATTAATGCATTGTTGGTGGAGTTGTGAATTAATCCAGCCATTCTGGAAGGCAATTTAGAACTATGTTCAAAGGGCTTTAAAAGACTGTCTGCCCTTTGATCAAGCCATACCACTGCTGGGTTTGTACCCCAAAGAGATAATAAGGAAAAAGACCTGTACAAGAATATTCATAGCTGCATTCTTTGTGGTGGCAAAAAATCAAGTGGGGAATAGTTGAACAAATTGTGGTATTTGATGGTGATGGAATGCTATTGTGCTCAAAGGAATAATGAACTGGAGGAATTCCATGGGGACTGGAACAACCTTCAGGAATTGATTCAGAGTGAGAAGAGCAGAACCAGGAGAACATTGTACACAGAGACGGATACACTGTGGCACCATCGAATGTCATGGACTTCTCTACTAGCAGCAATGCAGTGACCCAGGACAATTCTGAGAGACTTATGAGAATGTACCCACATCCAGAGAGAGAACTGTGGGAGTAGAAACACAGAAGAAAAACAACTGCTTGATCACATGGGTCGATGGGGATAGGATTGGGGATGTAGACTCTAAGTGATCATCCCAGTACAAATATTAATAATATGGAAATAGGTCTTGATCAATGACACATGTAAAACCCTGTGGAATTGTGCATCAGATATTGGAGGGGTTTATGGGGAGGGGAGGAAAATAACATGAATCATGTAACCATGGGAAAATATGCTAAATTACTCAATTAAATCAACTTAATTTTTAAAAATGAACAATATATAAATAATTTTGCATAATAATACATGTATTACCCAGATTGAATTGCCCTCCAACACCAGAAAGGGGAAAGGAAAGGAGGAAGTCGACAATTTGGATCATATAACAGGAAAATCTATGTGGAAATTTGTAATTACATGTAATTGGTAAAAAAAAAACTATAAAAAAGAATCATTAATAAATATTTGCTGATTTATCAATTGACTGGTGTAATTACTTCCTTCAATAGAGGTTCCAGTTAGAAATTCACTAATAAATGAAGAAGGTTGTAAGAGTATAAGCATGCCAATATGAAGTGGCCACCGGGAAGGAGATAAAAAAGTAACGCAAGGCAGGGTAGCTAGGTGGCACAATGGATAGCAAGCCAGGTCTGAATACAGGAGGTTGTGGGTTCAAATTTGGCCTTAGATACTTCATAGCTGTATGACTGGGCAAGTGAGTTTCATTTACCCGTAGCCCTTGCTCTTCTGTCTTAAGAGTAGTTACTAGAAAGAAAGCATTAAAGAGAAGAGAAGAGAAGAGAAGAGAAGAGAAGAGAAGAGAAGAGAAGAGAAGAGAAGAGAAGAGAAGAGAAGAGAAGAGAAGAAAAACAATACAAGGGGTCATGTGCTGAACCTGGTTTGAAGTGAATAGTTAGTTAGTCCTTCCTCAAATTGAGATTATGGGGGAAGAACTCATCCATCAGAGAAGACTATCAAAGTTACCAGCATCAGACAATTGGTGAGACCACAAATGTTTCCTTTATTAATGTAGTTCCTAATGGATTTGAAGCATGTAAACTTGATATGAGCATTGGTTTGTTTTCTATGATTTCTTTCAGTATAATATAATTTCTTTTATCTCTATTTCTACTGTGATTTTTTTCTTTTTTTCTGATAACATGATTATAAATGCTACTTTTTAGTAGATGCTGCACATATTTTAACTTTAAACTCTCCAGAAACTTGTTCAATTCTATATTTCCCTGTTGTTTATCCCTCCATTCGATTTAGCTAAGCATGAGAGACATTACAGTGTTCTACTCCTATAAAGATAAGCAAAGAGGAGATTAAATCAATCCTTGTTTACTGATAGAATAATGGTTTACTTGGAAAATCCGAGGGAATAAGCATAGAAACGAAATGAGGCAAAAGCTTCCACAAAATAGCAGCCTACTAAATAAATCCACAAAATAGCATTCTATATAACAAAAATTATATGACAAACTGTGAAAAAGGGGGGAAAACATTCAAAATAACTATAATATACATAAAATACTTGAGTTCAATTTGCCAAAGCACACCTTTGAAGGAGATATGTCATAGCAATAATCTAAGGGTGGGGATTGACAAAATATTTGAAAGGGAAGACAACTAGATGGCTCAGTGGATAGAGCCAGGCCTGGAGATGGGAGGTCCTGGGTTCCAATCTGTCCTCAGACACTTCCCAGCTGTGTGATCCTGGACAAGGCACTTGACCCCCATTGTCTAGCCCTTACTGCTCTTCTGCCCTGGAACCAATACACAGGATTGATCCCAAGATGGAAGGTGAGGTTTTAAAAAAGATAAAATAAAGGAAAGGAAAGTATTGATGTGTTGAAGAATTAAGTCTTGGTAAGGATGAATAACAGGCTTAGAAGTCTTAAGGCATAGGGAAAGTGAAATGATAAAAATATTTAGACCAGATAAAGGAATTTTTAGAGTTTATCAACATTTGTGGAAGAAGATAAGATCAAGGTCATGGAGTGTTACTCATCCTTCATTTCAAAGAGGACCTATGAAATCAGGGGTGATGGCTTGCGATGTACCTGAATTGGATCTAAGTAAGAGAGAGATGCCCAAAGTTGTCAGCCTCACTCTCTCTTCCAGGGTCATACAACTTCAGTGAGTCAACATGGAATCTAGAAACCCCAAACTTGCAGCCTAGTAAGATCTGATGAACCCCAAGTTTTAGGACTAGATTGTAAGTTGGAGACCTCAAAGCTTGTATTTGTTTCCTGTTCCCGAGAGAATCCACCCCAAAGGGAATCTCAGGCTAGCAGCTTCAGACTGAATAATGGACCCAGAGGTAAAAGATGATCACCTTTAGGTGGAGCCAAGCCCAAACCAAGTGACTCTTCTGGTCTCCAGAAGCCTCTCCCAGTATATCACACCCTCCTTCTAAGGATCGAACTCAGGACTTTCAGCTTATGAGACTGACACCCTGCCTACTGCACTTGGCTTGGGCTTGGCCCCATCCCCCTAACTCACCGAGGGGTTTGAGGCCTGTCAGGTACCCTCAACCTGGTTCAACCCAGATAGTTTTGCCAGGGTCTAGCCACTGCTTATGCTACAGAGGCTTGGAGTCACAGGTGAGTCAGGTAACAGGTAGACACTAAAGGTAGATGGACAGCCCTGAAAAGGGCTTGGCAAGGATCCTCCTTGTACACCTCATATGTCATGAAGTGGAAAAGTAGGCCAGAGGAACTGTACTCAGTTAAGGAACTGAGAAGTTTGAGTATTTGATAAGATTTTAATATGTATATTAAAATCCCCCAGTATGAGGGCAGGAGTTGGGGTGGAAAGATAGCATGAGCCAGTCACTGAACTCACTAAGAATGGAGGGAGGATGGCCAGGGAGATCATAGGCAAAAGTCATAATAATCTGGGTTGGGTGATAAACATGCACAGCTTAAAACTCAAAGATGGAGACAAGGGGGCAGCTGGGTATCTCAGTGGATTGAGAGTCAGGCCTAGAGATGGGAAGTCCCGGGTTCAAATCTGACCTCAGATACTTCCCAGCTGTGTGACCCTGGGCAAGTCACTTGACCCCCATTCCTAGCCCTCTCTGCTCTTCTGCCTTGGAACCCATACACAGTATTGATTCTAAGATGGAAGGGAAGGGTTT
Source organism: Monodelphis domestica (assembly GCF_027887165.1). Taxonomy (NCBI): domain Eukaryota; kingdom Metazoa; phylum Chordata; class Mammalia; order Didelphimorphia; family Didelphidae; genus Monodelphis; species Monodelphis domestica. Next base: position 49,113,363 of record NC_077235.1, on the reverse strand, counting down.
AAAAAAAGAAATATGGAGACAAGAAGTAGTTGAGTGGTTGTATTAGAAGGAGGTTCTAAAAGAGGTAAAGGAGCATTCCTGTTTCTCTATAACAACCACTGAGTCAGGGGCTATGAGAGAAAGTGTTGTTAATGGTGGAAAGGGAATCAGTCATCAGAAAAGAGTCGAATCTCAAAAAGCACCAGAAGATGGCAGAAGTGAGAAAGGAAAAGATTTTGAAGAAAATACATTCAGAAATAATGGTCTGAAGTCCCTGGTTTCACCTGAATCAAAGACCTAATTAGTGGCTAATCAAAGACTTTAAAATTCTAAGAAGGGATCTTGATTTCCTGAAATCAGGATTAAGAGAGATCGTATCGATTCTGGCAGCCAAACTAACAGTGGAAATACCTTTTTGGTCAATCCAAATGAAAACTAGAACTGCCCTTTAGTTTGTCTGACTAAACGGAAAAGGGAAAGAAGGTGTACAAGGAATGGCTAAAGAAACAGTAACTGGGTTAGGATGGACTCTTTCTCTGTGGGTTCACCTTCACATTACTGTCATTTTGTTTAAGTAATTAAAAAAATAAAGCAGAGTGAGGGGTGGAGGTCACTGTTCCAAAGAGAGTCTGAGGAATCCCCAGCAGTCTCTTGTATGATTCTGTCTCTGGTAGCCAGGATGCCCAGGATTTGGGTTGAAGGAATATTAAAGGTGTAAGAAGAATGAATGAATGAATGAATGAATGAATGAATGAATGAATGAATGAATGAATGAATGAAAGAAAGATTTAGCAAGCATTTGGGGGCAAAGCTCTGTGCTAAGCACTGGAAGACAGATAAATAAGACAATCCCTGCACTCAAGGAACTCACTCTAATGGGAAGGTTTCAGCCCTAAGTCTGATGGCAAAGTCCCATAGTCCTTAGGGCAGAGACATGAAGCAGAGGTCTCTTCTTTAATGCGATTTCTCCTGATAAAATCATATCAGTTTTTGATATTGAGTCATTTGACACTACCAAGAATTTTGGTGACAATAACTTTCTTTTTTCAGTAGCTTTGGCTGTAGTAGCTGAAGGAGCTGTTACCAGGCCACATATAGCATTCCTCATAAGTCTTTTAGAATCTCCCCAGATGATTGCATTCCTGAAAGTAGTCAAGTTTTCACAGATAACCACTGTGCAATTGCTGTTACTGTGTACGATGTTCTTCCTGTTGTACTTATTTCTTTCTGCATCAGTTCCTGCAGATCTTTCCAGTTTTTTCTGAAATCATCTTCAGTCATTCCCCAATTGATGGACATCCCCTCAATTTCCAATTCTTTGCCCATACAAAAAGAGCTGCTATAAATATTTTTGTACAAGTAGGTCCTTGCCCCTCTTTTATCTCTCTGAGATACAGACCCAGTAGTGGTATTACTAGATTAAAGAGTATGCACAATTTTATAGTCCTATTGCTGAAGGACTTAGGAGAAAGAACACTATCCACATTCAGAGGAAAATCTGTGGGAGAAGAAACAGAAGAAAAACAACTGATGGATCACATGTGTCAATGGGGATATGACTGGAGATGTAGACCCTAAAGGTTCACCCTAGTGCAAACATCAATAATATGGAAATAGGTCTGATCAATGACACATGTAAAACCTTGTGGAATTGTGCGTGGGATATTGGAGGAGGTTAGGGGGAGGGGAGGGAAAGAACATGATTTTTGTAATCCTGGAAAAGTGCTCCAAATTAATCTAATTGATAAAATAATAAAATTAAAAAAAAAAGATTGGGAAAGGGAAAAAAAACAATTTTATAGTCCTTTGGGAATAGTTCCAAATTGCCCTCCAGAATGGTCCAATCAATTTACAACTCCACCAAAAATGCACTAGTACCCCATTTTGCCACATCCCCTCTAATGTTTACCACTTCCTTTATTGCCATATTGGCCAATCTGATTGGTGTGAGGTGGTACCGCAGAGTTTTCATATTTGCATTTCTCTAACCAACATTTTTTTCATATGATTATTAATGGCTTTGATTTCTTCATCTGAAAATTGCTTGTTCCTATCCTTTCACCATTTGTGAAATGAGCAATGACTGGTATTCTTACAAATTTGACTTATTTCTCTATAAATTTGAGAAATTAGAGCTTTATCACAGAAATTTATTATACATGTTTTCCCCAGTTATCTGTTTCCCTTCTAATCTTGGTTATATTACTTTTGTTTGTATAAAAGCCTTTAAATTTAATATAATCAAAATTATTCATTTTATATCTTTATAATACTCTCTATCTCTTTTTATTTCCTTCTCCAAAGATCTGCCAGGTAAACTATTCTGTTCCCCTAACTTAATTATGGTATTACTCCTTATATCTAAATTATATATCCATTTTGATCTTATCTCTGTATAGGGCATGAGATATTGGTCTAAACCTACTTTCTGCCCTACTGTTTTCCAATTTTCCCAGTAGGTTTTGTTAAATAGTGAGCTCTTATTTCAAAAGCTAGGGGCTTTGGGTTTATCAAACATTAGGTTGCTAAGGTCTTTTACTCCTGTATATAGTCTATCTAATCTACTCCATGGATCTAGCTATTTCTAAGCCAATCCCAGACCATTTTGATGATTGCTACTTTATAGAACAGTTTGAGATCAGGTATTGTTAGGTCACCTTCCTTCAAATTTTTTTTCATTAGGTTCCTTGATATTCTTGACCTTTTTTGTTCTTTCAGATGAATGTTATTATTTTTCCTAGTTCTATAAAATAATTATTTGGCAGTATGATTGGTGTGGCACTGAATAAGTAAATTAATTTAGGTAAAACTGTCATTTATTTTACTTTTATTTTTTAAATTTTATTTTATTTGTTTTATTTTTATCCATATTGTTCATTTTTATAAATGAGTAATCTTATAAAACCAAAACTCCAAAATATAAACCCAATAAACAATTGAAAAAGCATATGCTTTTATATGCATTCTGACTCCAACAGTTCTTTTTCTGGAGGTAGATAGCCTTCTTTGTCTTAAGTCCTTCCAAATTGTCCTGGATCTTTGTATTGCGGAGAGTAGTTAAGTCTGTCACATTTGATCATTCCACAATATTGCCATTACTGGGTACAATATTTTCCTGGTTCTGCTTATTTCACTCCGCATCATTCCATGAAGGTCTTTCAAGCTCTTTCTGAAGTCACATTATTCATCATAGAAGTGCTATTTTTATATTAGCTCAGCCTACCCATGAGCAATTAATATTTTCCCAGCTCTTCAAATCTGACTTTATTTGTGTGAAAAGTGTTTTGTAATTGTGTCCATATAATTCCTATGTATACCTTGGAAAGTAGATTTTAAGGTATTTTATATTGTCTAGAGTGATTTTAAATGGAATTTCTTTCTCTAACTCCTACTCCTGGACTTTGTTGATTATACATAAAAATGCTGATGATTTTGTGGGTTTATTTTGTATCCTGCAACTTTACTAAAGTTATTAATTATTTTAGCTAGTTTTTAAGTTGATTCTCTATGTTTCTCTAAGTATACCATCATATTATCTGTAAAGATTGATAGTTTAGTTTCCTCATTGCCTACTTTTAATTCCTTCAATTTCCTTCTTTTCTTATTGCTAAAACTAGCATTTCTAATACAATATTAAATAATAGCAGTGACAATGGACATCCTTATTTCACTCCTGATCTTAGTAGGAAGGCTTCTAACTTATACCCATTACAGATGATAATTGCTGATGGTTTTAGGTAGATACTGCTTATTTTAAGGAATGATCCATTTATTCCTATGCTTTCCAGGGCTTTAGTAGTAATGGGCATCGTATTTTGTCAAAGCCTTTTTCTGCATCTATTGAGACAATCATGTGATTTCTATTAGTTTGGTTACTGATATGGTCAATTATGCTGATAGTTTTCCTAATACTAAACCAGCCTTGAATTCCTTGTATGAATACCTCCTAAACATAGCGAATGATCTTTGTGATATATTGCTGTACTTTCCTTGCTAGTATTTTATTTAAAATTTTTTCACCAAAGGGCACTAAAAGACCGTCTGCCTTTTGATCTAGCCATTGCTCTGCTGGGTTTGTACTCCAAAGAGATAATAAGGGAAAAGACTTATGCAAGAACATTCATTCCTGCGCTCTTTGTGGTGGCAAAAAATGGAAAATGAGGGGATGCCCTTTAATTGGGAAATGGCTGAACAAATTGTGGTATCTGTTGATAATGGAATACTATTGTGCTCAAAGGAATAATAAAGTGGAGGAATTCCTTGGGGACTGGAACGACCTCCAGGAATTGATGCAGAGTGAAAGGAGCAGAACCAGGAGAACATTGTACACAGAGACTGATACACTGCGGTACAATCAAACGTAATGGACTTCTCCATTAGGGTCAATGCAATGTCCCTGAACAATCTGCAGGGATCTAGGAGAAAGAACACTATCCACAAGCAGAGGACAAACTGTGGGAGTAAAAACACCGAGGAAAAGCAATTGCTTGACTACAGGGGTTGAAGGGATATAACTGAGGAGAGACTCTAAAGGAACACTCTAATGCAAATACCAACAACATGGAAATGGGTTCGAATCAAGGACACATGTGATACCCAGTGGAATCGCGCATCAGCTATGGGAGAGGTGGAGGGGGGAGAGGAAAAGAAAATGATCTTTGTTTCCAATGAATAATATTTGAAAATGACCAAATAAAATAATGCTCAAAAAAAGGAATAATAAACTGGAGGAATTCCATGGGGACTGGAACAACCTCCAGGAATTGATGCAGAGTTAGAGGAGCAGAACCAGGAAAACATTGTACACAGAGACTGATACACTTTGGTACAACCAAATGTAATGGACTTCTCCATTAGTGGCAATGCGGTGATCCTGAACTACTTGGAGGGATCTATGAGAAAAGCCACTATCCACATCCAGAGCACACAGTGGGAGTAAAAACACCGAAGAAAAACAATTGCTTAAATACATGGGTTGAAGGGATATGGTTGGGGATGTAGACTCTAAATGAACATCCTAGTGTAAATAACAGCATGGAAATAGGTTCTGATCAAGGACACAAGTAATACCCAGTGAAATTGCACATTGGCTGTGGGAAGAGTGAGTGGAGGGGAGGGAAGGAAATAATGTGATTCTTGTAACCAAGGAATAATGTTCTAAATTGACTAAATAAACTTATTCAAATGGAAAAAAAATTTTTTTCACCTATATGCATTAATGAAATTGGCCTATAATTTTTTTCTCTGTTTTTGGTCTTCCTAGCTTAAGTAACAGAACAATATTTTTTAATAAAAATAATTTGGTAGGATTCCTTCTCTGCCTGTTTTTCCAAATAGTTTATGTGGTATTGTAATTAATTTTTCTTTAAATGTTTGATAGAATTAACTTGTGAATTCATCTGACCCTAGGTATTTTTTCTTAGGAAGTTCATAGATGGCTTGTACAATTTCTTATTCTGAGATGGGATTATTTAAGTATTCTATTTTCTCTTTTGTTAATCTGGGCAATTTGTATTTTTGCAAATGTTCATCCATTTCACTTAGATTATCAGATTTATTGGCATATAGTAAGGCAAAATAGCTCCTAATGATTGCTTTAATTTCCTCTTCATTGGTGGTGACTTCATCTTTTTCATTTTTTAAAAACCCTTACCTTCTGCCTTAGAAGGTTCCTAGGCAGAGGAGTGGTAAGGGCTAGACAATGGGGATTAAGTGACTTGCCCAGGATCATACACATTCTTTTCATTTTTGATACTGATTATTTCATTTTCTTCTTTCTTTTTTTAAATCAAATTAATCAATGCTTTATCTATTTTTTTCATAAAACCACTTCCTAGTCTTATTTAGTAGTTCAATGGTTCTCTTACTTTCAATTTTACTAATTTCTCCTTCAATTTTTAGGATTGCCAATTTAGCTTTTAATTGAGGTTTTTTTACTTTGATATTTTTCTAGTTTTTTTAGTTGCATGCCCAATTCATTGATCTGCATTTTCTCCATTTTATTGATGTAAATGTTTAGAGATTTAAAATTTTCCCTAAGTACTGCTTTGATTGTATCCCATGAATTTTGATATGTTGTCTCTGTCATTTTCATTAATGAAATTATTGATTTGTTTCTAAAATTTGTTCTTTGACCACTCCTTTTTAGCATTAGATTATTTAGTTTCCAATTAATTTCTTATTTGTCTTTCCAGGGAGCCTCATTGATTATAATTTTTATTACATTATGATCTGAAAAGGATGCATTTATTATTTATGATTTTCTGCATTTGGTTGGGAAGTTTTTATGACTTAATTCATGATCAATTTTTTTTGTGTAGAATCCATGTATTGATGAAAAGAAGATATATTCCTTTCTATTCCCAATCAATTCTCTCCAGAGAACCATAAGTTCTAACTTTTTAAAGATTTCAATCACTTCCTTTACTTCTTTCTTATTTATTTTTAGTTTGATTTATCTAGATATGAAAGGAGGAAGTTGAGGTTCCCCCTAGTTTAGTTTTACTATCTATTTCCTCCTGAAGTTCATTTAATTTCTCCTTTAAATTTTTGGAGATTATACCATTTGGTGCATATGTGTTTAGTATTGATATTATGTCATTGCTTATAGTACTTTTTAGCAAGATGTAATCTCCTTATTTCTTTTAATCAGATCTATTTTTGCTTTAGCTTTCTCTGAGATCATAAATGATACTTCTGCTTTTTTGTTTCAGTTGAAGCCCAATAGATTCTGCTCCAGCCCCTTACCTTTACTTTGTATGTGTCTCCGTGCCTCAAATGTGTTTCTTGTAAACAATATATGGTAGGATTCTGTTTTTTAATTCACTCTGCTATCCACTTCTGTTATATGGGTGAGTTCATCCCATTCACATTCCTAGTTATGATTACCAACTGTGTATTCCCTTCTATCTTATTTGATCCTGTTCTTTTTCCTTTCACTCTGTCCCTCCTCACAGATGTTTTGCTTTTTATCACCCTGCCCCTTGCCTACTAGTTCTTTATAGGGTAAGATAGGATTCCATACTCCAATGAATATGATTGTTATTCCCTCTCTGAGCCAGTTATGATGAGAATAAAGTTTAAGCATTTCTGATCACCACCCTCATCTGTAATAGTTTTACACATCTCATAAAGTGAGATAATTTCCCCCATTCCATCTCTCACTTCCCTTTTCTCTCAGTGAAATTCTCTTTTTCACCCTTTGACTTTTTTTGCATAATGTCATCCAATTAGCTTAATCCCACATCCTCTATGTATATTCCTTCTAACTGCTCTAATACTGATTAAAAAAATTTTTAAGAATTAAAAATATCCTCTTTCCATGTAGGAATATATACAATTTGACCTTATTAAGTCCCTTATGTTTTTACTTTCTTATTTTCCTTTTTAGACTTTACTTGGGTCTTGTATTTGGACTTCAAATTTTCTGTTTAGGTCTAATCTTTTCATCAAGAATGTTTAGAAATATTCTATTTTATTGAATGACCTTTTTCCCCTGAAAGAATATACTCAGTTTTGCTAGATAGGTGATTCTGGGTTGTAAACCAAGATCTTTTACCTTACAAAATATCATATTCTACACCTTCTGATCTTTTAATGTAGAGGCTTCTAAATCCTATGTAATGCTGACTGTAGCTCCATGGAATTTGAATTGTTTCTTTATGGCTTCATTCAGTATTTTCTTCTTGTATTGGGGGCTTTTAGCTATAATACTCCTGGAAGTTGTCATTTGGGGATTTCTTTCTGGAGGTGATCTGTGGATTCTTTCAATTTCTATTTTACTCTCTTATTCAAGAATATAAGGCAGTTTTCTTTGATAATTTCTTGTGGCAGTGGTATAGTGTCCAGGATTTTTATATTTTTTTAATTTTTTGGTTTATATTTATTTTATTTTAATAAAATATATTTAATAAGTATAAATCTGTTTCTTATTTTATTTTTTAATTTAAATTAAATTATTCAGTCAATTTAGAATATTATTCCTTGGTTACAAGAATCACATTATTTCCCTCCCTCCCCTCCACCCACTCTTCCCAAAGCCAACGTGCAATTTCATTGGGTATTACTTATGTCCTTGATCAAAACCTATTTCCATGTTCTTGGTGTTTGCATTAGGATGTCCATTTAGAGTCTATATCCCCAACCATATCCCCTCAACCCATGTATTCAAGCAGTTGTTTTTTCCTCTGTGTTTCTACTCTCACAGTTTTTCCTCTGAATGTGGATAGTGTTCTTTCTCGTAGATCCCTCCAAGTTGTTCAGGATCACTGCATTGCCACTTATGGAGAAGTCCATTACATTCGATTGTACCACAGTATATCAATCTCTGTGTATAATGTTCTCTTATTTCTGCTCCTTTCACTCTGTATCAATTCCTGGAGGATGTTCCAGTTCCCATGGAATTCCTCCAGTTTATTATTCCTTTGAGCACAATAGTATTCCATCACCAACATATACTACAATTTCTTTAGCCATTCACTGATTGAAGGGCATCCTCTCATTTTCCAATTTTTTGCCACCACAAAGAGTGCAGCGATGAATATTCTTGTACAAGTCTTTTTCATTATTATCTCTTTGGGATACAAACTCAGCAGTCTTTTAGCGCTCTTTGGGCATAGTTCCAAATTGCCCTCCAGAATGGTGGGATCAGTTCACAACTCCACCAGCAATGCATTAATGTCCCAATTTTGCTACACCCCCTCTAGCATTCATTACTTTCCATTGCTGTCATGTTAGCCAATCTGCAAGGTGTGAGGTGATACCTCAGAGTTGTTTTGATTTACATTTCTCTGATTATAAGAGATTTAGAACACTTTTCTATGTGCTTATTAATAGTTTTGATTTCTTAAATGAAAATTACCTATTCATGTCCCTTGCCCATTTATCAATTGGGGAATGGCTTGATTTTTTGTACAACTGATTTAGCTCTTTATAAAGTTGAGTAATTAGACCGTTGTCAGAGGTTTTTGTTATGAAGATTGTTTCCCAATTTGTTGCTTCCCTTCTAATTTTGGTTGCATTGGTTTTGCTTGTACAAAACCTTTTTAATTTGATGTAATCAAAATTATTGATTTTACATTATGTGGTTTTTTTCTAGCTCTTCCTTGGTTTTAAAGTCTTTTCTTTCCCAAAGATCTGACAAGTATATTATTCTGTGTTCACCTAATTTGCTTATACTTTCCTTCTTTATATTCAAGTCATTCCCCCATTCTGAGTTTATCTTGGTGTAGGGTGTGTGAGATGTTGATCCAAACCTAATCTCTCCCATACTGTCTTCTAATTTTCCCAGCAGTTTTTATCAAATAGTGGGTTTTGGTCCCCAAAGCTCGGATCTTGGGGCTTGTCATAGACTACCTTACTGAAGTCACTTACCCCAAGTCTGTTCAACTGATTCTCCTTTTTGTCTCTTAGCCAGTACCAAATTGTTTTGATGATCATTCCTTAATAGTATAGTTAGAGATCTGGTACTGCAAGGCCTCCTTCCTTCACATTTTTTTCATGATTTCCCTGGATATTAATGATCTTTTATTCTTCCAAATGAACTTTGTTATGGTTTTTTCTAATTCAGTAAAAAAATTTTTTGGTAGTTCAATGGGTATGTCACTAAATAAGTAAATAAATGTGGGTAGGATGGTCATTTTATTATGTTAGCTCATCCTACCCATGAATGGTTGATGTTTTTCCAATTGTTTAGATCTACTTTTAATTGTGTGAAGAGTGTTTTGTAGTCATATTCATATAGTTCCTGTGTTTGTCTTGGCAGATAGATTCCTAAGTATTTTATATTGTCTAGGGTGATTTTAAATGGAATTTCTCTTTCTAATTCTTGCTGTTGAGATGTGTTGGAGATCTATAGAAATACTGATGACTTATGTGGGTTTATTTTGTATCCTGCAACTTTGCTAAAGTTGTTGATTATTTCGACTAGCTTTTTGGTTGATTCTCTAGGACTCTTTAAGTAGACCATCATATCATCCACAAAGAGTGATAGCTTGGTCTACTCAATGCCAATTTTAATACCTTCAATTTCTTTTTCTTTTCTAATTGCTACAGCTAGTGTTTCTAGTACAATGTTAAATAATAGAAGTGATAATGCATTCTTGTTTCACTCCTGATCTTATTGGGAAGGCTTCTAGTTTATCCCCATTGCAGATGATATTAGCTGATGGTTTTAGATATATACTGTTTATTATTTTTAGGAAAGGCCCTTCTATTCCTATGCCTTCTAGGGTTTTCAATAGGAATGAGTATTGTATTTTGTCAAAGGCTTTTTCTGCAGCTATTGAAATAATCATGTGATTTTTGTTGATTTGCTTGTTAATGTGGTCAATTATGTGGATGGCTTTCCTAATATTGAACCATCCTTGCATTCCTGGTATGAATCCTACCTGGTCACAGTCAATAACCCTCCTGATCACTTGCTGGAGTCTTTTTGCTAGTATCCTATTTAAGATTTTTGCATCTATATTCATTAAGGAGACTGGTCTGTAGTTTTCTTTCTCTGTTTTTGACCTGCCTGGCTTTGGAATCAGTACAATATTTGTGTCATAAAAGGAATTTGGTAGAACTCCTTCTTTGCTTATTCTGTCAAATGGTTTGTATAATATTGGAATTAGTTGTTCTTTGAATGTTTGATAGAATTCATTTGTGAATCCATCTAGACTTGAGGATTTTTTCTTAGGGAATTCTTTGATGGTTTGTTCAATTACTTTTTCTGATATGGGGTTGTTTAGGTAGTCTATTTCTTCCTCAGTTAGTCTAGGCAATTTATATTTTTGTAAATATTCATCCATATCATCTAGATTGCCATATTTGTTGCTATATACTTGGGCATAATAGTTTTTAACCTCTTCATTAGAGGTGAGGTCTCCCTTTTCATCTTGGATACTATCAATTTGGTTTTCTTCTTTCCTTTTTTTAATTAGATTGACCAGTACTTTGTCTGTTTTATTTGTTTTTTCAAAGTACCAGCTTCTAGTCTTATTTATTAAATCAATAGTTCTTTGACTTTCAATTTTATTAATTTCTCCTTTGATTTTTGGGGTCTCTGATTTAGTCTTCATCTGAGGATTTTTAATTTGTTCACTTTCTAGTTTTTTAATTTGCATGCCCAATTCATTGACCTCTGCCCTCTCTAATTTGTTAATATATGAACTCAAGGATACGGATTTCTCCCTGAGTACTACTTTGGCTGCATCCCATAGATTTTGAAAGGATGTCTCATCATTGTCATTTTCTTCAATGAAGTTATGTTTCTATGATTTGTTCTTTAAATAACCAATTTTGGAGAATCATATTGTTTAATTTCCAATTAATTTTTGATTTACCTCTCCATATACCCTTACTAATTATTATTTTCATTGCATTGTGATCTGAGAAGGTTACATTTATTTCTGCTCTTTTGCCTTTGTTTGCAATGTTTTTAGGCCCTAATACATGGTCAATCTTTGTGAATGTACCATGTGCTGCTGAAAAGAAGGTGTATTCCTTTTTGTCCCTATTTATTTTTCTCCACATATCTACTAACTCTAATTTTTCTAAGATTTCATTCACTTCTCTTACCTCTTTCTTATTTATTTTTTGGTTTGATTTATCTAGTTCAGATAGAGGAAGATTCAGGTCTCCAACTAGTATAATTTTTTAATCTATTTCATCCTTGAGCTCCCCTAGTTTCTCCTTTAGAAATTTGGATGCTATGCCATTTGGTGCATACATGTTGAGTACTGATATTTCCTCATTGTTTATACTGCCTTTTATCAGGATGTAATTACCTTCCCTATCTCTTTTGAATAGATCTATTTTTACTTTGGTTTTGTCAGATATGATGATTGTGACTCCTGCCTTATTTTTCTCAGTTGATGCCCAATAGATTTGGCTCCATCCTCTAACTTTTACCCAATGTGTATCTATATGTATGTTTCTTGTAGACAACATATGGTAGGGTTTTGGATTATAATCCACTCTGCTATTCACTTGCATTTTATGGGTGAGTTCATTCCATTCATATTCAGAGTTATGATTACCAGCTGTTTATTTCCCAACATTTTGATTTCTACTCCTAGTCCTGCCTTTTCTTTTTTCACTATTTCATTCTACACCAATGTTTTGTTTTTAATCAGTCCCCCTAGTTCCCACCCTTATTTTACTTCCCTTTCTACCCCCCTCCCTTCTTATTCCCCCTTATTTCCTTTATAGTATTTTAAAACTATCCCCCCTCTCCCTCCCATGTACTGCTTCCCTCTCCACCAGTCTGTTTCTTACCCTTCGATTTCCCTATAGGGCACGAGTCAATTCTCTGCCCCAATGGATTGAATTGTTCTTCCCTCTTTGAGTCAATTTCAATGCATATAAGAGTTGAGGATTTCCTATCTCCAACCTCTTTACCCTTCCAGTGTATTGATGTTCTCCCCCTGCTGCCATAAGCTTCTTTGTAACATATAAATTTACCCCTTTTGTTTCTTTTCCCATTTCTTTTAGTACCTATTTTTAGCTCTAGTTGTATATATGTGTATACACACACACACACACATATATATACATGTATTTATGCATACATATATCTGTATACATATTTATGTCTTGGCATTTCATCCTACACAGTTTGTCACTGTTCCCTCTAAGTGTAATTCTTCTAGCTGCCCAAGTAATAATAATAATTTTTAAGAGTTACCAATGACCTCTTTTCTTATAGGGATACATAACATTTTAACTTATTTAGTCTCTAAAAAGTGGGGGTTTGTTTAGTTTTTTCCCTCTTTTTAAATTACCTTTTGATGATTCTCTTGAGTTCTGTGGTTGGGCATCAAATTTTCTGTTCAGGTCTGGTCTTTTCTTTACAAATGCTTGGAATTCTTCTATTTTGTTAAATGACCACACTTTCCCCTGTAAGAATATAGTCGGTTTTTCTGGATAGTTGATTCTTGGTTGTAGTCCTAGTTCCCTTGCTTTCCAGAATATCATATTCCATGCCTTTTGGTCCTTCAGTGTAGATGCAGCCAGATCCTGTGTTATCTTCACTGTGCTTCCATGGTAACTGAATGATTTCTTCTTAGCAGCTTGTAATATTTTTTCCCTGGTATGATAGTTCTTGAGTTTGGCTATAACATTCCTGGGTATTGTCAGTTGGGGATTAAGTACAGGAGGTGATCTGTGGATTCTTTTAATCTCCACTTTTCCCTCTTGTTCTAGAATATCAGGGCAGTTTTCTTGGATAATTTCCTGCAGTATAATGTCCAGGCTTTTTCTTTTGTCATGGTCTTCTGGTAGACCAATGATTCTTAAGTTGTTTCTCCTGGAATGATTTTCTAAATCTTCTGTTTTGTGAATGAGATGCTTCATATTTTCCTAATTTTTTTTTCATTCTTTTGATTTTGTTTTATAGTGTCCTGCTGCCTTGTGAAGTTGCTTGCTTCTAATTGTTGTATTCTGGTTCTTAAAGACTAGATTTCATCTCTGGCTTTTTGGTCATCCTTCTTCTGATCTTTCATCTCCTTTGCCTCATTTTCAAGCTGATTTATTTTGGCTTTCAAGACACTGTGTTCTGTTTCCAGATTACTTATCTTACTTTTTACATTCTTTTCCCAGTTGTCTTTAGCCTCTCTTAATTGTGTTTTTAATTGTATTTTGAGTTCTTCCAAAGCCTGTATCTAATTTGCTGAGCCTAAAGTAAGGTGGTGGTAACTGAGTAGAGAGACAGCCGTCAGACAAAAGACAAGTTGTAGAGGAGAAAATGGCAGCAAATGATAGACAACTGACTGGTCAGGTTGGGTGAGGAAGAGGGAAGAGTGAAGGGAAGTGTTGAGATTTTGAAGCTGGTAGACTTCGTCAGAAATAGGGGTAGATTTGGTTGGGAAACATAATGACTTCAGGTTTAGACATATCAAATTTGAGATGTCCATTAGACAATTGGTGTTATAAGACTGAAGCTAGGCAGAGTCAAGATGGTGTCATAGAGGCAGCGAAAGTTCAGAACTCTGAAAACCCTTCCTTACCAATTACAAACTAAATGCTCCTAGGGGATTGAAAATCAAAACTAACAACAAGACAAAGCCAAGGATCCCTCCTGCTTGACTCAACTTAAAAGGCATGTCCCACAAAAGCCTGAATTTGAGAACACTCTGGTTTAAGGGGAAGGAAGGAGGAAGGTCCCAGGACCCCTTCCCCACCTAGAGCATTAAGCCTCCAGTGGCAACTGAAACATCTAGGCGGGCAAAGGCACTGGTCTGGAGGGAGTACCTTTCAGGCAAAGCTGTACCAGGCTCAAAGCATTGAACACAGATGGTGGAGAAACAGAAGGAGAAGGAGCACAGAGCAGGCAGCCTAATTGCAGCAGCAGAGACTGTCCATATTGCTCCCCTCTTCCAGGAGGTTTCGGCCTCAGGGCACATCCAGCCCAACCTAGCTGGACTTAATCCCATCAAAATCTTCAAAGGACAAGGAAGCTCAAGCTCCAACACTCCTCCCCCACAGACTGCTGGACTTTAATTCAATCAAAGCCTCCAGAGGGCAGGGAAGTTCAAGCCCCAACACCCCTCCCCTACAGACTGTGCTGAGAGATTTGCTGACAAAGCACCAAGAAGGAAGACTGACAGAAAAGCCCAAAACAAAAAAAAAAATGAGAGGAGCAAGAGTGCAGACAACTGCAGGGAGTAAAGAAGGGGTTAATATGAGCAAACAACAGAAAAAGAAAAAAGAAATTACAATCAACAGCTTCTATACTGGCAATGAGCAAAGAGCAAATGGAACAGAGAAGGAGGAGGGAACACCAATCACAGAAAACCCAGGAATTTTTATAATGGCTTTTAGGTAGGTCAATAATTCTTAGATTGTTTCTCCTGGATCCATTTTCCAGGTCAGTTGTTTCTTCAATGAGATAGTTCAAGTTTTCTTTTGTTTGTTTTTGTTCTTCTTTTAATTTTGTTTTACTCATGTTTTAGGAAGTCATTAGCTGCTAGTTGCCCAATTCTAATTTTGAAGGAATGATTTTCTTTTGTGAACTTTTGACCCTCCATTTTTATTTGGTCCATTTCTTCTTGCATTTCTTTAATTTCTCTTCCCCATTTTTCCTCTGCCTCTTTTAAATGATTTCTTATAAAATTCTTACCTCCTGTCTTAGAATCAATACTCTGTATTGGTTCCAAGACAGAAGAGTGGTAATGGGGGTTAAGTGACTTGCTCAAGGTCATACCTAGGAAATATCTGAGGCCAGATTTGAACCTAGGACCACCTATATCTAGGTCTGACTCTCAATCCACTGTGCACCCAGCTTCCCATTCTCTTACTTGATTTTTGAAATCCTTTTTGAGATCTTCCAGAATCTGAGACTAATTCATATTTTTCTTTGAAGCTTTGAGTGTTTTTGCTTTGCTTTCACTGTCCTCTTTTGTGTCTGTGCCTTGCTCTTTGTCTCCATAAAAATTTTCTATGGTTATGTGTTTTATTTTGATGTTTGATCATTTTCCCAACCTTTTTCTTGATGTTCACTTTTATTTTAAAGAGGGGCTTGGTTCTCAGGGAAGAGAGGGCACTATCTTAAATTTTAGTTCTTCCGTGATAGCCTTATTTCTGGGTTTCTGCTTGTTTCTGTTCTTCCAAGGTGGTATGCTGGCCCATGGGCTGGAAGCTCCAAAAAACACCTCCCATTGCTGATTCAATTATTCCCTGACACTGCTGTTGGCTTACAGAGTTCAGAGCACTGTGAGCTGCCCTAAGATGGAACTCAAAGCCCCAGGTTTGGGCAGGAGCTTTTGGTTTTACTCTGGGCTTGACTGGGTCAGCCACACTGTTGACTACCTTGCCCTAGGGCTCCTCCTTGATCTTTGGTAAGGCCTAGCTAGTTCTGGGGTCTCACAGGCCAGCACCCTGGGGACTGACTTCACTGGGGGGTCTGAAGCCTAGCTCTTGGTTTACACAGACCTGGAATGCTGCACAGACTGCTTCAAGATGGGATTCAGGTCCTTACTGCAAGCATGGCCTAGGGCTCCTGGCCTCAATCTAGGTTTATACAGATCAGGCATGCAGACTGCCTCACACTGGGATTCTTGGGCTGGGCCTTCGGAGTTTACAGGATGTGCATTGTGTAAGGAATTAAGTTTTCTTATCTAATGCCCAGTGGACTTACGCGTCGGCTATGGGGGGTTGGGGGGGGGGAGGAAAAGAAAATGATCTATGTCTTTAACGAATAATGCTTGGAAATGACCAAATAAAATATATTAAAAAAAAAAAAACTAAAAAAAAAAAAAGGAATTAAGTTTTCTTGTTGGACTAAGTATATGAGAATTCTAAGATAATACTGTGGTCACTGATTTTAAAATTAATACAGCCCAAGTCAAAAATTACTTTTAGTAGCTTTTATTTACAAAAAAGGTGGAGATAGTGAAATTAGAGAAATGAAAAAGAGGATAGAAGAGCTGTTTATCCTATCACACTAAACATTTGCTCTGGTGTCTGTTCAACTCTGGCAGGGCTCCTTAACCCCAACGGGGTGGCCTGGTGGTAAATTAAACAAGGGTTCTACCCATGTAGCCTCCTCCAAGAAGGGGAGGCCTCTCTGGAACGAATCTCTCCAGAAGCCAGGAAAAGACAGTCAGCTTCTCACTCACCCTGGTCGAAGCTCCAAAGAAGATTCAGGAGCAGTCTTACCAGAAGCAGTCCAAGATCCAGAGTCCCAGGTCCAAGTCATAGTTCCAAGCTGCAGTCTCAGTCCAAGATACTCCACCCTGAAAATTCAGGAATGAGACCTTTTGCACAGAAAGTTTATCACCTTTCATAGTCCTTATTTTATGTCACTTCCTGTCCCTTCCTCCACTTTATGGGAACCAATTGCAGTCTTTAATTTTGCTTAGCAGTGCCCAGGGGGTGGTCAGTGATTTCTGGAGTTGTCACCCACTTTAGTAAGTGGCTTGCAGACCTCCCCTACTTGGGGTTAAGTAGGGTTATCTACCCTTTTAGTTGATTAAATTTAAAAGTAGGCAAGGGGAGAGTCAATCCCATCTTCACAACTGAATTGCACTGCTGTTGGCTTAGGCAGGGTCTCGGAGTCTGATGTCAGTTTGAGCACAGGTTAAAAACCTGGAACAGAAGATGTGGGGTGAGGGAGCTTGCTGTTGGTTTGTGCCAGTACCTCTTATTGTACTCTCCTGCTGGCTGAGCTCCCCTCTCAGCCCAGTAAACCAGACACTTTCTGACTATCTTTCAAGTTGTTTTCTGCATGAAAGTTGCTTCACTCCATCTCCTTATTGGTTCTTTCATTCCAGTATTAGTTTTGTGGCCTTCTTTTAAGATTGATTGGAAAGGATTCTCAAGGTGGTTTCAGCTTTCCTTACTTCTCCACTGCCATCTTGGCTCCACCTCCTTATTTATTTAACTAAGTGAATATTTTGTTTTGTTTAAGTTGCCTGAGATAGGTAAGAGGGCTAGGAAATGAGGCTGTAGTGATATACCAAACCTCTTGCCACTGACAACATATCTAAGGGTCCTTTAAAAGGAACTGACTTCACTGTCTGTATCTACAGTATTTTTGAACGTGGAAGCTCCAATTCAAAAGCATAATATCCTTGTGCTATGCCTATCAACTCTTTTTTTAAACCCTTACCTTCCATCTTGGAGTCAATACTATGTATTGGCTCCAAGGCAGAAGAGTGGTAAGGGCTAGGCAATGGGGGTCAAGTGACTTGCCCAGGGTCACACAGCTAGGAAGTGTCTGGGGCCACATTTGAACCCAGGACCTCCTGTCTCTAGGCCTGGCTCTCAATCCACTGAGCTACCCAGCTGCCCCCTGCCTATCAACTCTTAACTCTTCCTCTCTCAATCCAGGGAGCACACGACAAACTGCCCAAATGAAAACTACTCCATCCCCTTCTACAACTCATAGAGTTCCCTCATCTCCATATACCTCAACCCTATTCCTTCCAAGTCCCAAACCATCTCTCCCACTCCTTCCACTATACTTTTGGGAATTATCATTCTACCATGCACAAACTTCCCTTCACCTTGGACCTTTTCCCTCTACCTTCTAGCACTCCCAAGATCTACCTACCTCTAGCCTACCCTTGCCAAAATATTATATCCATGGCCAACCTCTGCAGAACTAGAAATACCTTCTCTCTTGTTCTCCTCTCTCTTCTATACTAGGAGAAGGAATCAGCATATCTTTTGCTTGCCATGTCGGCTTCCATTCTTGCCCTCTGTTGATGTCACTCAGAAATGTCTTCTCCTTTTAGATTAATTCCATTCAAATAAATCACTATCAATATCCTGGCAGCAATCCTCTCCCAGTGCCTTTCTTTGATTTCCAGTGCTTAGGCATATGGGAGCTACTCAATGTTGGCTGAATACATACTCATATGTACATGCATCCTATACAGACACCCTTGCAGAATGCATGCTCCCAAGGTCAGAGACTAATTCATTTTAACCTTTATATCCAGCTTTGGCACAGCATCTGGCACACAGAAGGTGCTTTATTAGTGCCTGTTAAGTGGATGGATGAATGATAGACCTCTCACTAGCAGTAACAGCAGTAGGCAGTAATTCACACTTTTTAAACCTCAGCTCCACAATAATTGGATCCTTGGGTCTGGTTGCAGGGGTTCCCGGTGAAGTGGAGCACTCCATGAGGGACCAGGACATGTCTGGCAGCTGAGCTTACATGCTGGCCAAGTGCTATGTATGGGATGTCACATTATGTAAGTAGTATAAATGATCCTGATTACCAAAGGTAAGTAAGACTGATCATACACATCAGTGGTAATTAGACAGTCAACTGAGGCTGATTCAGTTAACATTACCTTTGACCCTGGTAGCATATTAGTGGCCAGAAACCTCACTTTCATCTCTCTAGCAGTACAAAAAATTTCAAGGAACAAGCCTAAAAGGGTGGGTCTCTCTTTCAGGGGGAGGAAATTTTCTTAATAGTGCAAAAAGAAGGAACAAGAGAGTGGTCCATTGGGAAGGGGATTGCTACTTACATCCCCAGACCCTGCCTATTGCTGGAGTTTGCTGGTCTCTTTCTTTTTTCTTTTGGTCTTTTTGTTTGATCTTGTTACCCCTCTTCCCTATGCCATTGAAACAACTGCAGAGTTTTAAATTGTTGAAGGTGTTGTTGTCAGTGCTGTTGTTATAGTATATATGCTAATATCAGCAAAGATGGAGAGGAGATGGTCTTTGTGTGCTGACAAACCCCAGTTTAACAGACCCTGGCATGGTTTCTGGGGCCTGAGGACCAATTTAGAAGGCCCAGAGCTGTTAACTAGGAACTTTTGTTCCCAGGGTAAGCGTGATACATCACACCCAAGACAAGTGACATGGAGTTTACTTTCAGTTCTCTGTAAATAGGGAATAGGATGTCATAGACACCAGGACACTGACCCAAATCTGCTATTCTGGAGGCAACCAAGGGGTAGGGAAGGGTAGGAAGTAGTAGAAAAGAAGAGGAACTTCATATTTTATTTTATTTTTAAATAATATTTTTCCTCTATTATATGTAAAGACAATTTTTAAACATTCATTTTTCTAGGATTTGAGTTCCATATTCTCTCTCTCCATCTCACTCTCCCTTCCTCCCAGTCCTGCCCTCTTTCTGAAACAGTAAGCAATCTGATATAGATTTTACATGAGTAATCATAAAAACATTTTTATTTTAGTAATTTTGTGGAAGAGATCTCAAATGGAAAGAAGAAGATGATGATGATGGAGAAGGAGTAGGAGGAGAAGGAGAAGAAGGAGGAAAGGAAGGAAGGAAGAAAAGAAGTAAAGAAGGAAGGAAGGATGGAAGGAGGGAAGATTGCATCACCCATTATCCCCATTCTATTATTTATTTTCAATCTCTCCATCTACTGACAAATTCCTTGCTGCCTTTAAACATGCCCAAATGTTTTTCATTCTCAAAAACTCCTAACTTGATCCTTTCATCCTTGTTAATTATTATCCTATACCTTCTTGGTCATTTGTGGCTAAACACCTTGGGAAAAAACTATCTCCAAATCTAAGTGTCTCCACTTTCTCTCTCCTCACCCTCTTCCTAACTTTATAATCTGACAATCATTCCACCAAACCTGTTCTCTTCAATGTTATCAATGATCTCTTAATTTCCAAATGCAAAGGTCATTTCTTAATCCATATTCTCCTCATCTTTCTGCAGTTTCTGACATGGTTGATTACTCTCTCATTCTTGGTCATCTCCTTAGAGCATTTAATGGTCACCACTCTCTCCCGGTTCTCCTCCTCCCTATCAGACCACTCCTCAATCTCTTTCATTGAATCCTCATCCAGAACTAACTCTAAATGTAGTTGGCCTGGACCTTTTCCTCAGTAGGTGATCCCATCATCTCCCATGTATTTAATTATCATTTCTATGCTAATCTTCTCAAATCTACCTATCCTGCCCTAACCTCTCTGCTGACCTCCAATCTCACATCTCCAATTGCCTTTCAGACATATTGAATTGGATGTCCAATAGACATCTTAAACTCAGTATGTCCAAAACAGAACTCCTTATTATTCATCCTTAAGGCCTCTCCCTCCTATCTTCCCTGTTACTGTGGAGGACACCACCATCGTCCCAGTATCACCATCTGGGCTCACAAGCGAGGAGCCATGCTGGACTTCTCACTCTCTCTCTCTAACCTCCCAGAGCCAATCTGTTGCCAAAGTTTGCTGAATTCACCTTTTCAATATCACTCATATATGCTCCCTTCTCTCCTCTGACACTGCTACCACCCAGTTGTACATCATCAATATCCCAAGCCTGGATTATTGCCATTACCTGCTAGTGGGTCTATCTGCCTCAAATCTCATTCCATTCCAACCTATATACTCTGTTCAGCAACTGATGTGACTTTCTGAAAGTACAGGTCTGATCATTTTACCCCCATACCCAGGAAACTCTAGTGGCACCCTATTTACTTCAGGATTAGATAAAAATGATCTGTCTGGCATACAAAGACTTTCATAATCTAGGCCCTCCTCTCTTTCCAGTCTTCTTTTTTTTTAATGTTATTTAATTAGATGACTTAGAATATTTTTCCATGGTTACAAGACTAATGGTCTTTCCCTCCCCTTCCCTCTGGTATCTTTCCAGTCTTCTTATACATAACTTTGCAACATGTATTCTTTGATCCAGTGACACTGGTCTCCTGGCTGTGCCACAAACATTTACAGGAATTTTCTCTAACTGTCCTCCAGGCCTGAAATGTTCTCCCTCCTCCAATTTGTCTACTGACTTCCCTGGCTTCCTTACAGTTCCAACTAAAATTCCATCTTTCCCTGGATTCTGTCCCCACACCTCTTAATTTTAGTTCTTTCTCTTGTTAGTTATTTCCTTTGTATATATTTATTTGCATGATGTCTCTGCCATTAGGTTATAAGCTCCTTGAGAGCTAGAACTGTCTTTTTCAAAAAATCTTTATCTTCTGTCTTAGAATTGATAATAGGTATTGGTTCTAAGGAAGAAGAGTAGAAAGGGCTAGGCATTAGTGACTTGACCAAAGGCATACAGCTAGGAAATACCTGGGGTCAAATTTGAAACCAGGACCTTCCATCTCCAGGCCTGGCTCTCTATCCACTGAACCACCTAGCTGCAGAGTGACTGGCAGATTATAGATATTTAATAAATGTTTATTAACTAACTGAATAAATAGAGCTAATGTATATTTTTAAGGAAGATTCTGGAAAAAAGGAAGTGACAACCCAATGTGCACTGCTCTGATCAGAACACATGGCAAGCATTTTGTTTGGCTTTGGGTGCCAAAATTTAGGAAGGAAGTTGACAAACTGAAGTGTTCAGAAGAGGTCAACCAAGATGGGAAAGGGACTTGTATCAATACCATGGAATACACAGCAGAAGTCACTGAAATGTTCAGCCAGGAGAAGAGAAGAAGCAGGAAGGACAGTATTGTCTTCAGCTGCTTGAAAAGCCATCCTGTGGATGAGGGATGCGATCTGTTTTGTTTGGCTTCAGATGGCAAAACCAAGAACCCTGGGTAGAAGTTGCAAAGAAGCCATCATAGACTCAGTGTCAGGAAAAGCTTCCTAACACTGGTGCGGGATGGACTGCTGGGGGCGGGGTACAGTGGGTTCTCTCTCAATGGAAGACTTCATTCAGAGGCAAAATGGCCATTTATCAGATATAGTGTTGTGGGGACTCTGTTGGGTATGACTGGTACTTGATGGCTGCTAAGGTCACTTCCACCTCTCAAATGCCATGATTTCGAGGGAAAGAACCCCACAGATGGTCAAAAATCATCTCCTGTTCCCAATCAATGATGAGGAGATAAATGAATGCAAGTTAAAGCTACTCTGACAGTTTGCACTCACCAGGTTGACAAAGATGGGGATCAAAAGCTGGAAAAATTCCTGCTTGGGTGTGAGCAGGGGAAAATAGCCAGTCACTGCTGGTAGGACTCATGAATTGGTCCAACTGTTTAGGTTCAAAATCTGGCATTATGCTAGACAATGGTAGAATCACTGTTACCTGAACCATGTTGGATTTATGCCTGAAGGACACTATTGGCAGCAAGACCTGAAGGATTCTCCTGAGCCTCCCCCCACTCTGGAGTCAGATTTAAGCAAAACTAGCAGCCCCGGCAGCCCACACTAGAGACCTCATTTCCCCATCCACCATCTCTCCCCCTCCAATGACAGGAGGGAGAAAACCTGTTTCCCCATTGGTCCCTCCCGACTACAATCGCTCATTCCAGTCTTTTGGGGGCTGCTCTCCTCCACATCATGGCAGTCACTGAGCATGTGGTGCTCTCTTGGCTTTGTTTGTCTCCCTCGGAATCGCTTCATGGGAGTCTTCTCACTGTCCCCGGCTTTTCTCGGGTTCCTCTTTGCTTTCTGTAGTCCAGCGAGCCGTCCGTTCCATTCCCACAGCCCAATGTGTTCAGACTCCCTCCAATCAATGGCCGTCCCGCTTGTTTCCAGTTGTTTGGGGCTACCACAAAGAGTGCTGCTGCCATAGCATCCAGTCTTCGCTGCCTGCAGTATCCTCCCACTGGCCTCACTCTAGTGGCGTGCTTTCATAGAATTCGGGTTGACAAAAGAAAAAAGCAAGAGTCTTTGAATGGGCCGGGATTAGGGGGAGACAATTCCTTCCCTCCCGAGGGCCCTTGCACACAAGGGCAGGTGCCTCACTGCTCGGAGCCTTTCCTATTTATCTTGCTTCCAGCCCAAGTCCGGAGCCCTTTATTCGCTTTCTCCTTATCCAGCTTGTTCGTGTCATTCTTAAAGCCTCCCTGTTAAGCGCCGGCAGCAACTGGCTTTTAGTTGTCCTGACCTACGCATTCCCTCCCGTTGCCTAGAGATGCGAGCTGCCAGCCTTCTCTCCCGCCTTTCTTCTCTCCTTGTCCCAGACCAGCCACAATTGTGAGGTCTGAATGGGAGGCGACTCCCAGAGGTCAGGAATCTGCCCCGCAAAGGGAAAGCCCCACTGCCCCATTTTAATGAAATGGAATCCTTCATTAACCCAGGTAAACACTTGGAAACCCAGCCCTGATTGCGGGGAGAAGTCAGCGTCCTTGGGGGGGGGGGTTCCCCTCATTAGAAACCAATTATGGCCCCGAATGCTCCATGCAGAGGGGTGGGATGTGCTTCGGGGAGGGCCCCGAGGGCGCAGCCGAGCCTGGAAAGGGAAGCCGTGTGGGGAAATGGCGCTCCCCTCCAGTTCTGTCTACAACAGTCAGGGGACGGCGTGGTTCCTGGAGCCCCTCGAGTTTCCCGAGCCTTTGCTTATTCCCTCGCACATGAAGCAAGAGCCTGCTTCCCTCGAGCCTGGGCAGAGCAAGCAGAAGGCTCCATGGCCTAGTGCAAAGAGCTGAGGCCGAGGAGTCACAAGATCTGGGTTCGACAGCTGATGAAACATTCTTTCCTCCTCTGCACAGAGGCTGGGACAACAGCTGTGCAATGCCTCACGCACTGGCAGACTCATGGCTTTGTTTCACCGTTTTTCTTTGGTTCCCATGGAAGGTTCAGTGTTGGTGGTTTTCTGGGAAATGACGTGTGGGGAAAAATAATAACCACCCACAAAACAATAAAGTCCCAACAGAAAGGACACTGAGCTAAGAGACAACTAACTAGTTTCCTTAGTCTGAATTCTATCACTTACTGACCATAGAATGTTGGACAACCACCCTGACTGATCCTCAGTTTCCTCACCTCTAAAATATGGGTAATGCAATGTAACCAAATCAGAAGGGAAACAACAAAATGGGGGGAAATTATAACAAATTTCTCTGATATAAATATAATTTTCTAAATCTATAGAGAACTGAGTCAAATTTCTAAGAATACAAGTCATTCCCCAATTGACAAATGGTCAAAGGATATGAACAAGCAACTTTCAGATAAAGAAATCAAAGCTATCAATAATCACATGAAAAAATGTTCTAAATCACTCTTGATTAGAGAAAAGCAAAATAAAACAATGGTGTAGCATCACCTCACACCTATCAAACTGATCAATATGACAGTACAGGAAAGTGATAAATGTTAGAGGGTATGTGGCAAAATTAAACTGCTAATGCATTGTTGGTGAAGTTGTAAACTGATCCAACTATTTTGGAATGCAATTTGGCCTTGAAATTGGGCATACTCTTTGAACCTATAATACCAATACTGGGTCTGTATCCAAAAGAGATCATAAAATAGGAGAAAGGACCTATTTGTACAAAATTATTTATAGCTGGTCTTTTTGTGGCAGCAAAGAATTGGAGGTCATCTCTCAATCTCTCATTTTCTTTGCCTCATCTTTCATCTCCTTTGCCTCATTTTCAAGCTGATTAATTTTGGCTTTCAAGACACTATTTTCTCGTTTTAGTTCAAGTGCCTCTGTTTCCAGATGACTTATCTTGCTTTTTAAGTTCTTTTCCCAGTTGTCTTCAGCCTCTCTTAATTGTGTTTTGAATTGTATTTTGAGTTCTTCCAAACCCTATGTCCAATTCGATAGGTATTCTGTGTTTTTGCTTGGTATTCCTTGATCCTCCTCTGTTTCATTTGCTCTTTGTTCATTGCCTGGATAGAAGCTGTCGATTGTAATTTCTTTTTCTTTTGTTTGCTCATATTCTCCCCTTCATTACCTTGTAGTTGCCTGTAGTCTTGCTCCTCTCCTTACGTGCTGGATCTGTGGGTTTGGGCTTTTCTGTCCTGAAGGGACTTCTCTGCTCTACTGATTGGTCAAGTTGAGTCCTGATGTTAGATCTTCCCCAGCTGTCAGCAGAAGCTAAAAAGGAGCTGGACTTCCCATCTTGTTATTAAGGTGTTCTGTAGTAGTTATAGCCTTCACTCTTGGAGCTTGAACAGCAAGGCTCTCAGAGCAGTCTGTGGGGGAGGGGTGTTGAAGCTTTAGCTTCCCTGCCCTCTGAAAGCTTCTTATCTGCCATATTGATGAGATTAAGCCAGGGCAGAGTTGTTCTTGCAGAGCTGGATGTGCTCTAAGGTCAAAACCTCAGGAAGGGTGGGGTGGCGAAATATGGATGTGTCTCAGCTGCAATTGGGCTTCTCTGAGTTTCTCCTCCAGCTGCCTCCCTGCCACCTGGGTTCAAAGCCCTGCCTAGCACAGTTTTGTCCAAAAGGTACTCCCTAGAGACTAGTGCCCTTGCTGGCCCAGAGATTCCAGTCACTGCTGGAGGCTAAGTACTGTAGGTGGGGGGAGGGGTCATGGGACCTTCCTTTTTCCTTCCCCTTCAACCCAAGTGTTCTCGAATTCAGTTTTTTGGGGGGCATACCTTTTAAGTTGAGTCCAGCAGGAGGGTTCCTTAGCTCTGTCCTGTTGTTAGATTTGGTTTCAGTTCCCTAGAAGCATTTTGTTTTTATTAGATGAGGAAGGGTTTTCAGAGGTCTGAACTTTAGCTGCCTCTACATCATCCTGACTCCGACTCCCAAAGAATTGGAAATTAAAAGTCTGTCCATCAATTGGGGAATAACTGAATAAATTGTGGTATATGTTGGTGATAGAATATTATTGTGGTATAAGAAATAATAAGCAGGATGACTTCAGAAAAATCTGGAAAGACCTCCATAAACTGATACAGAGTGAAATAAGCAGAACCAAGAGAACAGTGTACACAGTAACAGCAATATTGTGGAATGATCAACTGTGAAAGACTTCGCTACTCTCATCAATGCAATGATCTGGAACAATTCTGAAGAACTTATGATGAGGAATGCTATTCACCTTCAGAGGAAAAACTGTTGGAGTCAGACACAGATCAAAGAATACTATCTTTTACTTTAGTTTTTTAGGGTTCTATTTTAGGGATTTGGTTTTGTAGGAGTGTGCTCTCACAACAATGACCAATATGGAAGTGTGTTTTGCAAGATACTACATGTATGGCCCAGATTAAATTTCTTATCATCTCTGAGTGGGGGGGGGGGGGAGAAAGGAGGGAAAGAGACAGTTTGTATCTTATAATTTTGGAAAGCTTATGCTGGAAATTATTATTTCATGTAATTGGGAAAATAAAATATCTTTGAATAAAATAATAAAATATGGATAATGATTCCTGCTCTACTTACTTCACATAATTATAAAAAATCAAATGAGATAATGCACAAAAGAGATAACACAGGTATAAAGTATTAATCAACAAGTCAGAAAGCATTTATTAAATCCCCTACTATGTGCCAGGCACAGTGATAAGCACCAAGAAAGGCAAAAAAAGTTTTTGCTCTTAGGGGATTCACAATCATTAACAGGGCAGACAATATACAAACAATTCTGTACAAAGATCTATATATAGAATATATTGGAGATAATCTCAGTGGTAGAATACTAAGCATAAGGAGGCCTAAGAAAAACTTCTTGTAGAAGATGGAATTTTAACTGAGATTTGAAGAAAGCCAGGGAAGGCAGAAGGCAGAGATGAGGAAAGAGAAAGTTTCAAGAATGAGAGCCAGCCAATTAAAATGCTTGGAGTCAAGAGATGAAGTGTCTTGTGTGAGGAACAGCAAGGAGTCCAGTATCACTGGATCATAAAGAGTCTGGGTGACTCTTTATGGATGGTGGTATTGCTATCTATGGCTATATAGAAATTATGAGGGAGTTCTGGACAAGATGGCAACTTAGAGAGAGCTAAAGTTCAGATCTCCAGAAACCCTTTCCTTACCTATCTCAAACTGTATGCTCCTAGGACACCGAAATTCAAAACAAACAACAGGATAGATCCAGGGAACCCTCCTCCTGGACCTGGATCAAAAGGTACGGCCCCCCAAAAGCCAGAACCCGAGATCACTCAGATCTAAGGGATAGGCAGAAGGAAGGTCCCAGGACCCCCCCCCCAACCCAGAGCGCTGAGTCCGAGGCATCAGCGGGAACCTAAGAGCCAGAAAAAGGACCCCAGGGCCGGCTATTCTGAAGGCCGCACCCTGAAAACAACCTGAGCCAGTCGCGGGGGCACCCAGACAAAAGGGAAACAGAGAGAGACAGAGGGGAGCCTGTAGCCCCCTGGCTGGATCCTTCCGTCCGAGTCTCAGGTAAGGTCCCTGCTTTAAGACACACTCAATCCAACCCAGGGGAAGTTAATCCTATCAGGAGCCCTCGGAGCTCCAGGAAGCCTCGGCCCCTCCCCCCTCAGAGTGCAGGCCTCTCTGGCCCACAAAGGCTCTGAGATACCTCGGAGACAGTGCAAAGCCAGGCTCATAGTGTGGGAGTAAGGCAATAAAGAAGCATCGGGAGGGAACTGAGAGCAGTAACACCCACGAATGAACAATTTGCCTGGGGCTAAAGCCTCTGAACACCAGACAGAGATAAGAAAAGCTAGACCTCCCCACTCAGATAGAGATGGCAAACAGCACAGAAAAGCCTCAACTACTCCAAGAAAAACAAGAATAAGGGGGCGACTTTGGACACATTTTATGGAGCAAAAATACAAAATACAGAGGAGATAGAAGAGGAAACACAAGCAAATGCTCTGAAACCTTCCAAAGGAAATGGAAACTCTCCACAAACCCATGAAGAATTTGAATCAGAAAGGATCAAAAAGATGGAAGCCTTCTGGGAGGAAAAGTGGGAAATAATGCAAAAGAAATTCATGCATCTACAAAACCAGTTTGACCAAACTGAAAAGGAAAACCAGGTTTTAAGTCAGAATCAGCCAACTGGAAGAAAACAAGCAAGAATTAATAAAGCAAAGCCAAAAGACCAAGAAATTAGAAGAGAACATAAAATATCTCACCGACAAGGTCATAGACTTGGAAAATAGAGGGAGAAGAGACAATTTAAGAATAATTGGACTTCCAGAAAAGCCAGAAATAAACAGCAAACTCGACATCGTAATACAAGAGATAATCAAAGAAAATTGCCCAGAGATTCTAGAACAAGGGGGCAATACAGCCACTGAAAGAGCTCACAGAACACCCTCTACACTAAATCCCCAAAAGACAACTCCCAGGAATGTAATTGCCAAATTCCAAAGCTTTCAAGCAAAAGAAAAAATCTTACAAGAAGCCAGAAAAAGACAATTTAGATATAAAGGAATGCCAATCAGGGTCACACAAGACCTTGCAAGTTCCACTCTGAATGACCGTAAGGCATGGAACATGATTTTCAGAAAGGCAAGAGAGTTGGGCCTTCAACCAACCCATCAAAACTGACTATATACTTCCAAGGGAAAGTATGGGCATTCAACAAAATAGAAGATTTCCAAGTTTTTGCAAAGAAAAGACCAGAGCTCTGTGGAAAGTTCGATATCGAAAAACAAAGAGCATGGAATACCTGAAAAGGTAAATATGAAGGAAGGGGAAAAGGAGAAAAATGTTATCTTTTTCTTTTATTCAAACTCTCTTCTATAAGGACTATATTTATATCAATCTATGTATATTAATATGTGGGGAAAATGTAATGTGTAAATAGGGGGAAAAGAAAGATCAAATAGAATAATCTTTCTCACACAAAGATTCACACGGGAAGGGGAGGGGAAGAAAACTCCTATAAGAAGGAGAGGAAGAGAGTTTTTACTTAAACCTTACTCTCAGGGAAATCAACTCTGAGAGGGAAGAACATCCAGATCCATTGGGATCTTGAATTCTATCTTACCCAACAAGGGTAGGGAGAAGGGAAAACCAAGGGGGGGAAGGGGGGAGGGAACATAAAAAAGGGAGGGAAGAAGAGGGGGGTGGGGGAGGGAACAAAAAGGTAGGGGCTAGAAAGGGAAATATATCAAGGGAGGGGACAAGGGGGACTGATTCAAAGTAAATCACTGGATTAAAAAGTTAGAGCTGAAGAAGAAAGGTTAGAATTAGGGAAGGATATCAAAATGCCAGGGAGTCCACAAGTGACAATCATAACTTTGAACGTGAATGGGATGAACTCACCCATAAAATGTAGACGAATAGCAGAATGGATTAGAATCCAAAACCCTACCATATGTTGTCTTCAAGAAATACACATGAGGCGTGTAGACACCCAAAAGGTCAGAATTAAAGGATAGAGTAAGACCTTCTGGGCCTCAACTGACAGAAAGAAGGCAGGAGTGGTAATCATGATATCTGATAAAGCCAAAGCAAAAATAGACCTGATTAAAAGGGATAGGGAAGGTAATTACATTCTGTTAAAAGGGACTTTAGATAATGAGGAAATATCACTAATCAACATATATGCACCAAATAATATAGCACCCAAATCTCTAATGGAGAAACTAGGAGAATTGAAGGAAGAAATAGACAGTAAAACCATATTAGTGGGAGACTTGAACCAACCATTATCAAATTTAGATAAATCAAATCAAAAAATAATTAAGAAAGAGGTAAAAGAAGTGAATGAAATCTTATTACTTCTACACACAGACAAGTCATTAAAATTTTTTGTGGGGAGCAGCTGGGTAGCTCAGTGGATTGAGAGCCAGGCCTAGAGATGGGAGGTCCTAGGTTCAAATCTGGCCTCAGCCACTTCCTAGCTGTGTGACCCTGGGCAAGTCACTTGACCCCCATTGCCTAGCCCTTACCACTCTTCTGCCTTGGAGCCAATACACAGTATTGACTCCAAGATGGAAGGTAAGGGTTTAAAAAAAAATTTGTGCCTCTGTTTCCTCATATGTAAACTGAGGAGATTAGACTAGATAAACTCTGTTTCCTTCCATCTCTAAGCCTTATTATCCTATGCATGTTAAAACACTCTATAAATAGTAAATTGCTTTATAAATAGGCTATAATTATTACTCCAAGACATGTATACACTACTTAAAATTTTAAGTCAATTTTACTTTTAATTTTCATTATCATATTCTTTCCCTCTCCTCTTCCCTCTCCCTCCTCACCATCTGTCCATGAAGCAAACAAGAAAAACAAAACCCATTACAAATATATATAGCCAAGCAGAAAAAATGTCCTTGTTGGCCAAGTCTTGACACAACAGAACACTATCACCTCTGTGGAGGTGGGGAGCATGCTTCATCATGAGTCCTCTAGAATTGTGGTTGGTCATTGTACTGATCAGAGTTCCTAAATCTTTCAAAGTTGTTTGTCTTTGCAATATTGTTATTGTAAATTCTTCTTCCAGTTCTGCTCACTTTACTTTGTATCACTTCATACAAATCTTCCTGGATTCCTTTCAAACTAGTTCCTTCATCATTTTTATGGCCCAAAAGTATTCATCTCATTCATGGACCATAACTTGTTCAGTCATTTCCCAAATTGACGGGTGCTCCTTCAGTTTCCAATTCTTTCCCACAATAAAAAGAGACACTAGAAATAATTTTATGTTTGGCAATTTCCCTTTTTCTTTTTTCTCTTTGGGATATAGATCTAGTAGTGGAATCGTTGGGGAAAAGTCAGGTACTGTTTAATGGCTTTTGGGGCATATTTCCAAATTTTCTCAGAATGGCTGGACCAGTTCACAGTTCCACCAACAGTGTATTAATGTTTCTGTTTTCTCATGGCCTCTTCAACATTTGTCATTTTCCTATTTTGTCATCTTTGCCAATACAATGAGTTTCTGATCAGAATGTGATCTTGGAGAAAGCTGGGGGATGTATTTTGTCAGTGATATTACTGGGAACTGTTATTTTGTAGCTATGTACAGTAGATAACCAGTGTGTTATTTTTATTTTACTTTTACCTCTTGTTCTCAGAGAAATAGTTTTTGTTTATGATTTCCTGAAATATAGTACCCAAATGTTTACTTTAGACCATGGCTTTTACTTAATCAAGACTGTTTTTCCTTCACCTGTCAGATAGGTCAGTTGATTTGATAATATATACTGTACAATTTTTGATTTTTCAATCTTCTGATTTTGATTTAACATTCCCAGTCATTTAAGTCATTGTTTTATGTTTGGCACATTCTAATTTCCAGGGAGTTCAATTCTTGGGTTATTTTTTATTACAATTAGTTCTAAGCTATTAAAATTCTCCTTGGTACTCTCTCCTGTCCAGCTATTAAATTTTTTATCTCTCATTTCATTTCTTCCTGGTACCCTTGTAGTATGTGCGGTCAACACATTCTTTTCTTTGAAACTCTGCTTGGACTTGTATAATTACTTTCTTCTGGGTTTATCCCTTTGTACTTCTCTCAGTACAAGTTATCTCTAGCCTCAGCTTCTGGCTTGAGGGCTTCTGCTTGTGTCAAACTCCTCCCTCTCATAATCCTGAATGGTGTGGGCATGCTCTGAGTTTTCCTGACTTCAATGGCTACAAGTAGGTCTCACCTACAAGACTGGTCTAACTTTGTTTCCTGCTGTGATACAAGCTCAGGCTGCCCGGATGCTTAGCTGGACACTGGTTGTGTATAGATGCTGACAAAGGCATGAACTGCCTGGCTGCTGGGTTGATATAGGGTACCTGGATATTGGTATGGCTGTGTCTCTTGCCTCAGATGGGGCCCTTTTTCCACATTGAATTAGGTATTTCTCTGTCTCTGTTTCCTCCCCTGGGTGGTCCCCTCTATCTCCTTTTGTTGGGTGCTGTTCTAGTCTTGCCTCTTGCTGTGAATGAGGCCCCTGTGCATTTCGAGTGGGTCCTTCTCTATCTCCTGCTGTGGATACTGACACATTTTGGCACTTTGCTTTGCAGATCCACAGGATTCTGGCAGTCTTTTTTATAGCTCAGTACTGGTTTATGGAGTTTATAGCTGATTTTCCTGGTGGTCGTTATCATTATTCATTCAGGTGGATTCAGAGGTGTTGAGTGGAAGAGAGGTTTGGAGAAATCTGAGATCCTTTAGCTCCCTAACACACTGCCAAATGCCCACAATTCTCTGTGTGCTATATTTTAAAATATTACCATCCAAGTCTTCCTCTGATGCCTCCCTGTGCCGTGGAAGTGACCTTTGGATCTCCAAGGCTATGACTTGAAAGCAAACTCTGTCTAGTCCTACCAAGCTTGCAAGATTTAAGGATATGTGCCAGGGGGTTAAAGTCTGTCATGTAAAGACCAGACCCTCTACATGTGGAAAAGTTGACCACTGGGTTGGTTTCAAGGGAATGAATTTGGGTAGAGGTACAAAAACCCAACTTAGAAATATTGTCGACTCAAGCGTCAAGGGCTTTAATGCCAATTCTAATTTCTGACAGGCTGCTCTCCAATTTTTCTTAGCATTAAAAGAGAAAAGATATGAAATCACAGATCATTCAAGTTTTCTAAATATGAACCTACAGTTTGACCTGGCAGCAAAAATCTCATGCAATCTTATTCTTGAATATTCGCAAGCTTCTGTGACCTCATAATTTGAGTATTCACTCCAGTGATGCACACATGGAGCCATTTGTGTTGGTATGACTCTTGTTCATGTCCTCACATACGTTTGCCACAGGGGATCCATTTTTGACAATGGCATGCTATGAAACAAAGAAAAATATTACATTTACTAATGCACAAATACAGTACGAGCATGGTGTTCATGAGGAGGTGGTCCTTCTAGTCTGTCCTAGTTAGACCACTTCTGGATTACTGGGTTTAGTCCAGGCCACCACATTTTAGGAAGGATATTGACAAGATGAAGGAGGTCCAGAGAGTGATCCCCAAGATATAAAGGGCCCTTGAAACAATGTCCTTCCATGTAGGTCTTGGATTTATGTGTTCTCTGGGGATGTTCCTCTACTTGTGTTCTCCAAGTACAACCACTCTTCTCACTAAAAGGTATGAGTATCTGAGGGAAAGTGAGTCCCCCAGTTTCTAGGCAATATACCTTTCTTACAATGCCATAAAAGTCTTTCCTTTTAATTAATTGTATTTTCTAGCTCATTAGTGAGAGTAGTCTTTGGTGGGTACTTATGATCTACTGGTTTTTTGAGTGGGTTACAAACCCATAAAGTTCTTTGAATTCGGCTTGCTTTTCTACATGTGAAAGGGAGTGGTCAGAAGCCTAACAGTCCATTTCTCTATTTAAAAAGAAATCAAATAACATGTTTCTCTTTAAAGCTACCTTTGATTTCCTAGGAAATGCTATTAAATACCTTTCTCTGGAATTATATTGGAATATATGCAGCATATGGCATACACCGTTCCTAGGTGTGTTCTTTGCCACTGAATGATGGTGTATGCTTTTGGCATCATTGGCACTGTTTATGTGCTTGTACAATAAAAGAACATGACTCTGATGATGACCTCAGTGGTTATAGCAATTAATGAGTTTAGACTTTCCAGACAATATGGGGGATTGAGAGAATCAAAGAAAGACAAATTTCTGATATAACTTTCAAAAGGCAACAAAGAGACAAAGAATCAGAAATAATAAAACTCAATAACCTAGTGTTTTTGATATATCTGAAAATATAAAATGTTTAGGAAAGAGCACTTCATTTGATAAAAATTGCCAAAGATACTAGAAAGCGACCTGCCAGAAATTTCGCTTAGACTAACATCTTCTGATATGTCACAGTAAATTCAAAATGGATGTGTGACCTCAATATTAAAGATCGTATCATAAAAAATTAAAAGGATATAAGTCATATCCTTTTCATAGCTGTGGATAGGAAATATATTCTTAACCAAACATGAGATAGATATCAAGGATAAAAATAATGATTTTGATTATATGAAACTGAAAAGCTTTTGCAAAAATAAAATGAATGCATCTAGAATAAGAAGGGAAGCATTGGAATGGTAAAAGAGTTGTATCAAATTCCAGAGACAAAGGTTTTGTGTCCAAAATATAGTCAACTAGCTGATCTATCTATATATTTATCTGTCTATCTGTTGTTGGTTGTCTCTTGAACCGAGGATGACGATTGTCTTTGTGCATTTTTGTGCACAAAGACACCTGTGCATGAAGATTTAAGTGGAAAAGTCGATGCACAGAGACAGTCCCACTCTCTCGGCGTTGGAAGCCTGGGTCCATTGGCATGAAAAGTCGTTACACCTGGAGACTTCTTCAGAGGTTGGATTTGAACTCAGGAAGATGAGTCTTCCTCACTCCAGGCTCAGCACTTTATCAATTTTGCCACCTAGTTGCCCAGTCTATCTGTTAATATTTATTTAATTGCCTATTCTTGATGGAGATGGGCAGTGAGAGGCAGTAATAGAAAGTGGACCCTCATATTCTGAAATGTAGTAGTGCTCACCAGTTAGAACTAGTTAAATATAAACTGCGAGATCTGTAGTTTCAGCATTAGTCAAGCACAAATAGCAAAAACTGTATTATTAACCAGTTGCCCATTCTATATCATCCATCAGCTGTACTGGATCTATAATGTGCTATATGGGCATCAGCTTTATGCCTGCTCTGCCTTATTAAATACTCATATTGTTCTATATTTACCTTAGATCTGAATTATTAAGCATTATTAATTACCTATAATGGTTCTCCACCTCCCCACCAAGTTCCCAGTCCAGAAGGATAGCAAGACCTCTCCCACATTGACAAATGATGGCACACGGACAATGGGGAAAACATGGGACATGCGCACTAAAGGCTCTGGCGTTCCAGAATCCCCCAAACCTGCACATGTTCTTTATTCTCTTTCTGGTGCCCCCAAGATCCAAAGCCACACCTCCACCTGAATTTGGCCATGCTCGTTTTCCAGGGTGTTGGGGCTGGAAGGAGAAAAGGTGGCGATGTCTTTGGAATAGGAGGGGAAGTTCCCAGGCCCTCCTAAATATGCCAATCCTGATCCACACCTCAAGCTGAGACTCCACACCTAGAACTGCTATTTCACACCTGGAGAGCTGCTATTCCTCACTCCCCTTAATCGATCTGTTTTAAAGCTACCTGATTAGCCCCCGGGCTATTCCACCAGCTATCAGACTATTAGACCATCTTAAAAACTTCTGATAAAATTCTTCTCTTGCTTCTGGATTAAACAGAGTTGAGCCTCCCATATCTTGGGGCGAGACCCTGCTACAAACTTGGCTGTGTCGTCCCACAATACTCTGTGCCAGACACTAGGGTAAGTACTGGAAATACAGAGTCAAAAGACGGTCTCTGCCCTCAGGAGCTCACAATTTAATTGAGGAGACAACAAGCAAACATATGTACAAACAAGCAGCATATAAAATCAGCAGAAAGTCAATAAACGAATGAAGGCACTAGAATTAAGAGGGGATGCAGAAGGCTTCCTGTGAAAGATGGGGGTTTAGTTGGGACAGAAAGGAAACCAGGTAAGTCAGTAAGTAGGGCAGAGAAGGGAGAACATTCTAGACATGAGGGACAGCCAGAGAGAATTCCTCAAGCTGAGAGGTGGAATGTCTTGTTTGTGGAAAAACCAGGAGGCCAATGTCACTTGATGGAAGAGTACATGTCAGGGAGTAAGGTGTAAGAAGACTGGAAAGGTATAAGGCGTCTAGGTTATGAAGGGCTTTGAATGCCAGACAGAACGTTTTGTATTTGATCCTGAAGGCAACAAGGAATTACTAGGGTTTATAGTTGAGGTGGGAAAGTCCAGTTTGACATGATCGAACCTGTGCTTAAGAAAAATTGCTTTGCAATGGATTCAAATCAAGAAAACATCTAATGCCCAGTGGACTTACGCGTCGGCTATGGGGGGTGGGGGGGAGGAAAAGAAAATGATCTATGTCTTTAACGAATAATGCTTGGAAATGATCAAATAAAATATATTTAAAAAAAAAAAGAAAAATTGCTTTGAGACAGAAAGGAGGATCAGTGGAATAGACTTGGGGTAAATGACCTCAGTAAGACAGTCTTTGACAAACCCAAAGACCCCAGCTTTGGGGACAAAAATCCAGTATTTGATAAAAACTGCTGGGAAAATTGGAAGACAGTGTGGGAGAGATTAGGTTTGGATCAACACCTCACACCCTACACCAAGATAAACTCAGAATGGACGAATGACTTGAATATAAAGAAGGAAACTATAAGTAAATTAGGTGAACACAGAATAGTATACATGTCAGGACTTTGGGAAGGGAAAGATTTTAAAACCAAGCAAGACTTAGAAAGAGTCACAAAATGCAAAATAAATAATTTTGACTACATCAAATTAAAGTTTTTGTACAAACAAAACCAATGTAACTAAAATTAGAAGGAAAGCAACAAACTGGGAAACAATCTTCATAATAAAAACCTCTGACAAAGGTCTAATTACTCAAATCTATAAAGAGCTAAATCAGTTGTACAAAAAATCAAGCCATTCTCCAATTGAAAAATGGGCAAGGGACATGAAT
Organism: Monodelphis domestica; assembly: GCF_027887165.1. Lineage (NCBI taxonomy): Eukaryota > Metazoa > Chordata > Mammalia > Didelphimorphia > Didelphidae > Monodelphis > Monodelphis domestica. Next base: position 49,076,835 of record NC_077235.1, on the reverse strand, counting down.
AGGCAATTTTCAGTTAAAGAAATCAAGACTATTAATAAGCACATGAAAAAGTGTTCTGGATCTCTTATAATCAGAGAGATGCAAATCAAAACAACTTTGAGGTATCACCTCACACCTAGCAGATTGTTCAACATGACAACAAAGGAAAGTAATGAATGCTGGAGGGGATGTGGCAAAGTAGGGACATTAATGCATTGCTGGTGGAGTTGTGAATTAATCCAACCATTCTGGAGGGCAATTTGGAACTATGCCCAAAGGGTGCTAAAAGACTGTCTGCCCTTTGATCCATCCATAGCACTGCTGGGTTTGTACCCCAAAGAGATAATAAGGAAAAAGACTTGTGCAAGAATATTCATAGCTGCGCTCTTTGTGGTAGCCAAAAATTGGAAAATGAGGGGATGCCCTTCAATTGGAGAATGGCTGAACAAATTGTGGTATATGTTGGTGATGGAATACTATTGTGCTAAAAGGAATAATAAAGTGGAGGAATTCCATGGGAACTGGAACAACCTCCAGGAAGTGATGATGCAGAGTGAGAGGAGAACATTGTACACAGAGACTGACACACTGTGGTACAAGAGAACGTAATGGACTTCTCCAGTAATGGCTTTACAATGTCCCTGAACAACCTGCAGCGATCTACGAGAAAAAAAAAACTATCCTCAAGCAGAGGACAAACTGAGGGAGTAAAAACACCAAGGAAAAGCAACTGCTTGACTACGGAGGTTGAGGGGACATGATCGAGGAGAGAACCTAAATGAGCGCCCTAATGCAAATACCAACAATAAGGAAATGGGTTCAGAGCAAGGACAGATGTGATACCCAGACGACACATTGGCTAGGGAAGGGGTGGGGAAGGGGTTGGGGGGAGGAAAAGAAAATGATCTGTTTCCAATGAACAATGTATGAAAATGACCAAATAAAATAATGTTAAAAAAAAGAAATAAAGCTTTTATCAGAAAAAAAAAAAACAAAAATTGCTTTGGTGGCTGAATGGAGGATGGACTGCAGTGGGGAGAGACTTCATCATACAGACATGAATAGATGAGGGCCTGTACTAGAGTGGTCACAGTGTCAGAAGGGAGAAGAGGGTGTATATGACACAGCAACAGATTGCATAATGGTGGAGATGAGAGACAATAAAAAGTCAAAGAGGATACCTAGGTTGCTAGCCTGAGGAACTGTGAAAATGGCAGTGTACTCTACATGAACAGGAAATTTAGGAAGGAAGAGGACAAAGGGGGAAAGATAATTTCATTTTGAACATGTTGAATTGAAGCTGTCTACTGAATATCCAGTTTACGATAGTTTAAGATGTCTGAAAGGCCATTATAGATGTCAGCAGAGATGGCAGGATAGGTAGATTTGAGAATCTGCAGGATAGAGGTGGTACTTAAACTCATGAAAGCTTTTATAGCTGCCACATCACACTGTTGATTCATTTCGAATTTACGGTCCCCGCAGACTCCTAGATCTTTTTCAGACTAACTGCTGACTCACTGCACCTATTGTACAACATTTCATCTTATACTTATGAGGTTCATTTTTGAACAGAAGCATAAGATTTTACATTTATCCCTATTAAATTTCATCTTGCTCAATTCATCCCAACATTTGAGGCTCAAGAACCATTTGTTCCTCTCCTGTTTCAACTTATCTACAGGAGAATGGCTTTGAATTTCATAGATGTATGACAGTTCCCTAGCAATCTGAATGTAATACTTTCTTCTATTCCTTCTGGTTGAGAGCAAGCAGGAGGAGTTTGCTATCACCTGGGAAGGAGTTCAATACATCTTCACTGTACTTCCTCAGGGCTATCTGAACTCTCTCTCATACTACCACATTATGGTAGGCAGAGAGACCTGAAAAAGACCTCCCTTCCTGAGTATTCCATATTGATGATATATTGTTGACCAAGCCAAATGAAGCCACAAAGGCAGAGGCCCTACAACAATGGTGGACCAAATGAGGGACAAGGGACAGAAAAAAAAAAAAACTTAAGAAAAATCCAGGAACCAGCCTGCTCAGTCAAGTTTTGGGGAATATAATGAGGGGAGAAAAACCTAGATCCATGTTGGTGAACCTATGGCACATATGCTATAGCATACTGGAGGGGATTGTTCCCCTCCCCCTCTCCACAGTGCCTGGGGACATTTTTCACATCACCCACTCCTCTGCCCAGCAGCCTAATGGGAGCACTTCCTCCCTCCCCTATCTGAGCTAAGGTGGGAGGCTCACATGCAGCATGAGGGTTGCAATTTCAGCTCTCAGTCTCTAAAAAGATTGCCATCACTGGCCTAGAGAATTCTGGGCATGGTCTAGATAACTGTTTCCCCACAATCAAATAAAGATGCCCAGAGATTTATTGGATTCTTCAGGTTTTATAGAATACACATTCCCTATCTGGATATCCTGATGGCTCCATTTACCAAGTCACTCACAAGTTTGCTTCTTTTGAGTGAGACTCAGAACAGGTTTCTTCCCTGAAAGACATAAAGCAAGCTGTCTAGTAGTCTCTCCTCCTGCCCCCTTTATGACCCTTTGAGGCCCATGTTTCTAAAGATCTCTATTCTTAAAGACTGGGCTAGGTGGAATCTTTGACAAGCACCAAGAGGTGTCCAGAATAAGCAACTGTTGGGCTTCTAAAGTTCCAGTTTCCCCAGATCAACCACTCACTATACCACCTCTGAAAATCAGTTGCTTGCCTGTTACTGAGTACTAGTTGCTTCTAAATAGATAACACAAAGTTACTAAGTTGTTGGTTGATGCAATAAGATCCCTTTAACAAGATGGGAATGTAGAAAAAGAAAATGTAGGGGAATGTGTGATGTACTCTAATGAACTCAACCATTAATAACGAAGGGAAAAAAGCTCCTGAAGCATCTAAGGATGATGAAGGCCTACAGGATAATAGATAGGAATGCAAAGGAAAAAAATTGAATTTGGAGAAAGGAGAGAGAATATCTTATTTTAATGGTGAGAGGGAGGTCTCACTGAAGAATGCTTCCATGGAGGAAGAACAATATTCTATAAGATGGGGCTCTTACTCATATTAAGTATTTGGATCAATTTGGGCAATATCATCTTCCTAATAATATTTCATGAACTTAGATCTCTCCATTTATTTATTTATTTTATTTCTGTAATAATTGTTTTGTCTCCTTGATATCAGAGGCTATTTTCTTTTTCTTTTTATGTCCTCAAAACCTAGCATGGTGGGGGCAGCTGGGTAGCTCAGTGGATTGAGAGCCAGGCCTAGAGATGGGAGGTCCTAGGTTCAAATCTGGCCTCAGACACTTCCCAGCTGTGTGACCCTGGGCAAGTCACTTGACCCCCATTGCCTAGCCCTTACCGCTCTTCTGCCTTGGAGCCAATGCAAAGTATTGACTCCAAGACGGAAGGTAAGGGTTTAAAAAAAACCTAGCATGGTATCTTGTACATTGTATGAGCTTAATAAATATCTATTTAAGCTGCACTTTTGTGGTGGCAAAAAATTGGAAAATGAGGGGTTGACCTTCAATTGGGGAATGGCTAAAGTTGTGGTATCTGTTGGTGATGGAATACTATTGTGCTCAAAGGAATTATGAACTGGAGGAATTCCATGTAAACTGGAACAACCTCCAGGGATTGATGCAGTGAGAGGAGCAGAACCAGGACAACAACATACACAGAGAGTGATACACTGTGGTACAATCAAATGTAATGGGCTTCTCCATAAGTGGCAATGCAGTGATCCTGAACAACTTGGAGGGATCTATGAGAAAGAACACTATCCACATTCAGAGGAAAAACTGTGGGAGCAGAAACGCAGAAGAAAAACACCTGCTTGATCACATGGGTCGAGGGGATATGACTAGGGATGGAGACTCTAAATGAACATCCTAATGCAAACATCAACAACATGGAAACAGGTTCTGATCAAGGACACATGTAATACCCAGTGGAATTGTGCGTCAGCTATGAGAAGGGGAGGGGGAGGGGAGAGAGGGAAAGAAGATGATTCTTGTAACCAAGGAATAATGTTCTAAATTGACTAAATAAAATTTTAAAAAATAAATGCTACAAAATGCTAATGCTTTTTGTAGACTTATTTTGTATTTGCTGCTCTTTTCCCAAAGCTATTAACTTACTCAGTTAATTAGTACTGACTCTTTAGGGTCCTTTAAGTAAGGAAATAGAGATAATTATGTGCATTTAGAGATAATTTTTGTCCTTCTTTTCCCTCATATTCCTTTAATTTTTCTTTCAATAGAATGAAAGCCCCTCTATAGGGGCTCTATAGGCAGGGACTATTTCATGTTTGTCTTTGTATCCTCAGATTTTAGCACAGTTTCTGGCAAAATAGAAGTTATTCAATAAATGTTTATTGAATTAAAACTGATTTATTCATATTATCTTATTGTTATAACTAGCAATTGTAGTATCATGTCAAATAATGAAGATGATTTGAGGCATCCTGGGTTGCTCCTTATTTTACTGAGATATCTTCTAGTATTTCTCCTTTATAAATAATTCTAGCCCTTGGCTTCAGATAAATGATGACAAGCTATTGATGCCAAAAAAATAAGAAATGCATGAAAGAATGTCAGATTAGGGGGGCAGCTGGGTAGCTCAGTAGATTGAGACCCAGGCCTAGAGACAGGAGGTCCTAGGTTCAAATCTGGCCTCAGACACTTCCCAGCTAGGTGACCCTGGACAAGTCACTTAATCCCCATTGCCCAGCCCTTACCACTCTTCTGCCTTGGAGCCAATACACAGTATTGACTCCAAGACGGAAAGTGAGGGTTAAAAAAAAGAATGTCAGATTAGATTATTAGCATTTCCTCAAAAAGTATAACTGAGGAAAATCAATCTCTAAATTAAGTAAACCTAAAAAATCAAGAAATTGCCTGTTAGAAAATGCTTGATTTTCTTGTCAAATAGAAAGATATGACAGCCAAGGATAACACTAGTTTATAGCATAGACTTATTTGGTATTTTTTAAACCCTTACCTTATGTCTTATAATTGATCCTAAGTATCAGTTTCAAGGCAAAAGAGTGATAAGGGCTAGGCAGTTGGGGTTAAGTGACTTGTCTAGGGTCACACAGCTAAGAAGTATCTGGTGTCAAAGTTGAACCCAGGACCTTCCATCTCTAGGCCTGGCTCTCTATTGTAGATTTAAAAAATTAATATCCAATACTCCAAGTATTATATTTGTAAGATTTATTAATAATAAAACTTGAAGCAAAGGAAAATAAAAGGCTAGAGAAACAGAGAGAGCTCACCAGCCTCACACATGAAAAAGAGAACAAGGGAGGGATTATATACAAATGTAACAAACACAAAATGAAGGGGAAATGATTGTTGGAACAAGAAAAGAATTCTGGGAGATGGGGTTCAAAGGTTACAAAATTTCTACTTATACATTATCCACTGAGCCACCTAGCTGCCCTAGCATAAACTTATTTATAAGATCTTTTGCAAGATGCTGGAAGATCACAAGTAATATAACATCATTAAAAAAACATGAATTAATGGAGAGAGAATCAAGTTTGCAGAAATCTTGGAGAGAGACTTAACTGAGCTAAGTCTTCCCAAAGTCATTTAACAAAAAAGCTGGAAGGAAGACAAACAGATGAAAGGTAAAATAGATAAGTAATGCTATTTGTAGCAAATGTTTCTCTCCATCAATTAGTGGAACGGCCATGCTTAGATTCTAATGTCACCGCCACCCCCAACATATGCTCCATGAGGAAGTTAAAATGGCACTAAAGAAATAAGGAAGGAAGAGAGAGATCACCTTAAACTGGGGAGTAGGAAAAAGCAACACAGCTCAGTTCTCCCCTAAAACTAGTCCAACAAAAACAGAAATTTCACCTGACGGGGAATGAGGAGGGGCATTTTCAGGGATAAGTCATTTAAAAAATTCTAACTATACAGAATGGAAAATGAAGAGGTTTTTTTTTAATTTTTTATTTAAATTAATTTATTTAGTCAATTTAGAACATTATTCCTTGGTTACAAGAATCAGATTATTTCCCTCCCTCCCCTAACCCCACCCTTCCCATAGCCGATGTGCAATTTCATTGGGTATTACGTGTGTCCTTGATCAGAACCCATTTCCATATTGTTGGTGTTAAAAGGAAAGAGAGAATGAAAATCTGCCAATGGGCTCTTCAGGTGGGGCTGGGGGAGAAGAGAAATAGAGGCAGAACCAGATTGCATCATCCAGGGAGCCCTAGCACCAAGGACTCTCTCTTCATCTTCTTCTTGGTAAAGAAGGCTCAGGGAGCAAAGGGGTACATAGCGTGTTCAGAGAGGACCTACTGAGGCTTTACAGAGCTGCTCATCCACCTTTGGTACCCGCCCTTGACTCGATTCTCACTTGTGGCTCCAGAAGCTCTACCCCTAGGAAACGTTTTTGACAAAAGATTCATTCTGGTTTAAAAAAGAAATAAAACTTGTCAACTTCGAAATACATAGATTTTTTCTTAATATAATAAGTATCGTCTGTCTAAAACCAAGAGCCAGCATTATCTGTAACGAGGCAAAATGGGGGCCTTTATTAATATCAGAGATTAATAAAGATGAGTTTGAATCAGATGGTTACCCTTTCACTCTAGCGTTCATGAAAGAATAAAATGAGTCTCTTCTAGGCCTTCAAAAGTTAATAAAATGAGGTTTACTCAGCCAGAACACAGAAATAATATTTAATCTGGATACTTTAGCATTTGGCTTATGTGACTTTGGCCCTTTTAATTTCCATATACAAACATGTCTGGTGATAAGGGCAAGGCATAGTGACTTGCAGAGTCTTGGGCTACCTGCCAAGTCTGAAGGAGCCTACCTTGATGTGGGCAGTACTTTTATGTCCTTTGGGATTGAGGAGTATGACAAGAAAAGCAAAATTATGAGCAGCTGCTACCAGAAAGCTATGCCAAGGGGGGGTCCAGCTCAAGGCTTGACCTTTGAAGGGTGCATTCAGACCTGGGGACATTTTGGTCACCTTTTGGGGAAAAATTCACCTAATCTATAAGGGCAGAAGTCAGGTAGATAGTGGTCCTATTGAAATAAAGTAAGTATATATTAATTATTATTATCAGTACTATTAAACATAGTGCTAGAAGTGCTAGCTATGGAAATAAGAAATAGAAATTGAAAGAATAAACATAGGCAAAGCAAAAGCAGAAATCTTCCAAATGACTAAGAAAAATGCACATTAAAGTTCTTCTTTGTTAACAGAGAGGCAAATTTACCAACAAAAAAAGGAAAATGATTGATATTGTAGGGGAAACAGAAAACAATCACATCATTGGTGGCACTATGAATTGGTCCATTTGTTCTGGAAAAGAATTTGGAATTATACTCTTAGATTTACAAAACTGTTTATTCCCTTTGATAAAGCCATAATACTTAGTAAGCCTAAAGAGACCATAGAAATAAGAAAATATGCACAAAAATGTTTCTATTATGTTTATAGCAGCTTTTTGTGGTGGCAAAGAACTGAAAATTTTAAGAGTATCTATTAATTAGGTAATAGCTGTAAGCAAACTATAGAATATAAATATATTGGAATACTGTAATGTGTTGTGATATTATTTTTCTGTAAGAAATGATAAAGGGTGATCCAGCCATAGCACTGCTGGGTTTGTACCCCAAAGAAATAATAAGGAAAAATAATTGTACAAGAATATTCATAGCTACGCTCTTTGTGGTGGCAAAAAATTGGAAAATGAGGGGATGCCCTTCAATTGGGGAATGGCTGAACAAATTGTAGTATATGTTGGTGATGGAATACTATTGTGCTGAAAGGAATAATAAAGTGGAGGAATTCCATGGGAACTGGAATGACCTCCAGGAATTGATACAGAGTGAAAGGAGCAGAAACAGGAGACCATTGTCCACAGAAACGGATACACTGTGGCACAAAAGAAGATAATGGACTTCTTGCTGCCATGACCCAGGACTAATTCTGAGGGACATATGAGTAAGAATGTATCCACATCCAGAGGAAGAACTGTGGGAGCAGAAACACAGAAGAAAAACAACTGCTTAGTCACATGGGTAGAGGGGATATGATTGAGGATGTAGACTCTAAACGATCACCCGAGTGCAAACAACAACATGGAAATAGATCTTGATCCCATGTAAAACCCAGTGGAATTGCTTATTGGCTATGGGAAGGGATGGAAGAGGGGAAGAAAAGAACATGATTCATGTAACTATGGGAAAATTTTCCTAAATAAATAAACTTTAAAAAAAAGAAATGATGAAGGGAACTTTCGGTGAACACTTGGAAGATTCATGAGAACTAAAGAAGAATGAATTGTACAAAACCAGAAGGACAATTTATACTAAAATAGTAACATTGTAGAGATGAGCAACTTTTTAAAAAATGCTCTGATTAGCGCAATGATTTCATTACATCGGAATCCTATGATAAAACATGCTACCTCCTGACAGGTGATGGATGAAGGGTACAGAACAAAACATTTTTTAGGCATGGACATGAGGGAACTTGTTTTGTCTGAATATGCATATTTGTTATGAGAATTTTTTTTCCTCAGTGGAGCAGGAGAGATGGGAGAGAGAGAAAATAGATTTTTAGTTCCCTAAAAAAAAATAAAATTGAACTGAAAAAGAAAATAAATGTTTGTTAAAATTGAATTAAAATAATTTTTTAAAAGAAAGGATTGAAAAAAATAATTGGAGAGCTTTTCTTCAGTACAATTCCATTCTGGCCAAAGTCTCATGAGAGCCAAAGCCAAGCAATCCAACCTGCCAGGCTTTCTTCACTGCCCTTCTCAATATCATTGCCCAATAGAAGACTCAGTGGAAATAAGCATGAGTTCTCCCACAGAACATGGAACTTTCTTTTCAGTTTTGCACTAAAAGCAGACAAAAATGATCCTTTTAGGATAATTATGAAAATGAACACCAATTGTCACTGAGGACCAGATGCAAAGAATACACTGAATGATGCAAAGAATGAATTACATATTGCTGAAAAAAAGACATTGAATTATGGCAATCCAATCAAATAACAATGGAATCTTTGAAAATATTTGTGTAGACTGAAATCTCTCTAGGTGGCTTTAATATTATATCACCAATTAATTTTGTGGTTGAAATTGTAATGATCAGTGATGATGAAGAACACTACTCACCTCTTTTTCTGATATGGGATTATTTAAGAAATCTATTTCTTCTTCTGTTAGTCTAGGCAATTTATATTTTTGTAAATATTCATCCATATCACCTAGGTTGGTATATTTATTGCCATATAGTTGGGCAAAGTAGTTTTTAATGAGAGGGAAATGGAATGGAGGGGGAAAATGAATACCTGGCAATTGAAAAGTATAAAATGTAATTTTTAAAAATGAAATGTGGGGGCCACTAATGTACTATTAATAGAACTGTAAACTGATCCAAACATTTTGGAGAGCAATTTGGAATTATGCGCAAAGAATTAAAAACTGTGTATGCTATTGCTGAGTCTATTTCCCAAGGAGATCAGGAGAAAAGGAAAAGAATCTACATGTTCCAAAATATTTATTGCAGCTCTCTTTGATGTGGCAAAAAACTGGAATGGAGGGGATATCCATCAATTAGGGAATGGCTAAAGAAATTGTGGCACATGGTTGGGATGGAATACTCCTGCAATATTAAGAAATGATTAGCAAATTAATTTTTTTTAACTTGGAAAGAACTACATGAGATAATGAAGGGTAAAACAACTAGGACCAAGAGGATACTATATACAAGCTACAGATTTAATATTTTAAAAATAACTTGTGAATGTTCCTGGCTAGAGAATGAACTGAAAATGGACAAACAAAAGCATAATCTATACATACATAACTGTTTTCTGGATAATGTCTTCTGTAGTATAGGCAGGGCAGGGAGGAGCTAAGATATCTAGAAATAAACTATTAAACACAGATGAAAAACAACTGCCTGGTCACATGGGTCGAGGGGATATGATTGGGGATGTAGACTCTAAACAATCACTCTAGTGCAAATATTAATAATATGGAAATAGGTCTTGATCAATGGCACATGTAAAACCCAGTGGAATTGCATATCAATTATGGGAAGGGGGGAGGGGAGGGAAAGAACATGAATCATGAAACCATGGGAAAATATTCTAAATTAATTAATTAAATAAAAATTTTCAATTAAAAAAAAAGAAAAGAAATAAAACTCTATTAAAAAAAATTTTTTTTAAACTATAAAAAAAGTGAAATGTGGTTTAGGGTTTATATGTTAATGGCAAGCACATAGTTCATATCCTCTCTCTTGTCCAAGCATTAGCCCTGCATCTCTCTTTGGAGCCAGAGGTTGAGGGCCCAGAAACTGAGTCTGCAATCTCCTCTCTCCTCTCTGGTCAGAAGGACAACCCTGTGACTCTCTTTGTGGCCCCCTTCTGAGGCTGGGGAAGAAGATGGGGTCAGTCCCTCTGGGCCAGAGTCACAGAACTGAGTTCCTATTTTGAAGCAGGCCTGAATCTGAAATTCCTTTCTCAGGGTCAGAGTAACAGTACTATGGCCCTGTTCTTAGCCTCAGGTCTAGGTCTGCCATCCTAGCCCATTTCAGCTGTATACCTCTTGCCCTGGTCACTTGCTTGTGGCTCTAATTTGTGATCTTGTGCTACAGAGATGACCCAAGGTGGTTTCTCCTTAAATTTTCTGATCATTACTCAGTCTGGTTTTTTTCCCCTTTAAATCCTTGTTAGATTAATTGTGAGGAGGGATCTAGGCTGTATAGCTTCCTCATACTTCACCTCTTGGCTGATCTCCAGCAGAAGATAATGATGATGACAATAATAATGATCATTTTGACAAAAATTAAGAAAAGACACCTCCAATGAAGAAACTCGGTTGTCAAGGCACAAAAATCAAATCAGAAAGGAAAATACTCAAAACCACCAACACTAGAAATTTTTTTTAATGTCCAGAGACCTTCAAAAAGCAGGACGTGACTTGTTCCCAAAGGACTCTGTTCTCTAGAAGATATTAAAGCAAAATTTCAGTCAAGCAGTGTAAAAAGGTTGTTTCCTCCCAATGGTGGAAGGCAAATTCATCATTTATGTAAAGAATTGCTTCCAGATGTCTGATCAGGAGGCTATTCAAATTCTCTGGCTGTGGAGGAAATCTCTAAGAAATAGTTTGAACAGAAAGTTAAAATTTTCCATTTTATTTTGATAATGGTTGCTATCTGGCTGTTTTTATAATGTAGAATGAGAACTTTCCCTACCACGCCTGATAAATGCCATCCACATTACTTGGCCAAGAATGTGTTGCCCAAAATTCCTGTTTAGTTTTTAAAGATCAGACCCCACTCTTTGCTTCCTTAAAGTATGTATGGAATGTTGTGATAGGGAATAACAGTAATGGTAGTCAGAGGAATGGAAAAAGTGAGGAGACAAATATATGTGAAATACATTCAGTATTTTGATAAAGTTTTAAAATATTAAAGGGCGGATTACTTAATCTTAAAGAACTGGTAGATCAAAGAAGAAATTACAGAAACAATAGAAAAATTCATCAAAGAAAAAGACAATAATGAGACAACATATCAAAAGCAGTCATTGGCAGAAAATTTCCATTTCTAAATACTTACTTCAACCAAAGAGAGAAAGAATAAATCAATAACTTGAGTATGCAGCTAAAAATAATTTATAAGCCAATAAATAAAAAGCTTCCCTAACTGTGTGACCCTGGGCAAGTCACTTGACCCCCATTGCTTAGCCCTTACCACTCTTCTGCCTTGGAGCCAATACACAGTATTGACTCCAAGACGAAAGTTAAGGGTTTTAAAAAAATAAAAATAAAAATAAATAAAAAATAAAAAAATAAAAAGCTTCCAACTAAACACCAAAGTAGAAATTCTGAAAATCAAAGACATTAACAAAATCCAAAGTAATAAACCCACTAAATTGATATTTTAAAATAAGAACTCATTTATTAAAAACCATATAAAATAAATAAATAAATAATTTTTAATGAAAGTAGAGAAACAAATCATTAATACAAAATAAAAATAGAATTCACAAAAATTAAAATGTAAATACCGGAATAATTTTGCCCAATTAAGCATGATAACATAGATCCGATACTTACAAAAATATAAAAATCCAGATTAAAAGAAGAAATCAATTATTTAAATAATTTGACAATGTTTAAAAGTAAAAAAAAAGAGTTGGATATAACTGAAAATGACTAAACAACAACAACAAAAAATAATAATTTGACAGCCAAAAAATAAATTGAATAAGCCCCAAATGAACTCTTTCCCACCAAATCCCCCAAGACCAGATGTATTTACATGAACCATTCAAAGAACAAGTAATTCTAATATCAGATAAAATTTTAGTATAGGAAGAAAAAAAAGATCTTCCATAATCTTTCTATACAACAAAGATTTTAATATCTAAACAAGAGAGAAACCAAGCAGAAAACTAAAACTATAAATCAATATCCCATGTGAATATTGTCACAAAACATTAAGAAAAATACTATCAAATGGGCAATAACATATTTAAAAAATTATACTCTAGGAAAAAGATGGATTTATGCCAGGAACAAAGGACTTATTCTGCAATAAGAAAACCATAAACATAATAGACCATATTAATACCAAAATTCACAAAAACCACATGATTGTATAAATAGATGCAGAAAAGGCTTTCTAAAAATCCACACCCATTTCTGTCAAAAGCTCAAAAGGAAGGAGTATGAATGGAATTTTCCTAACCAGGGTCAGTATATCTATTTAAAACCAAGAGCAAGCTTTAAACGAAATGGAGAAAGGTTTGGAGGCCCTTCAAAACATATTAAAGACAAAGGAAGAATGCCCCTTATCTCTAATTCTAATTAATGTAGTGCTAGGAATGCTAGCTACAGCAATAAGATGAAAAAAGGAAATAGGATTAATTAATCTAAGCAGAAAGGAAACAAGCCCATCAGCTTTTGAAGCTGATATGATGTCTAGCTAGAGAACACGAAAGAGTTCTTTAGGGTTTCAGTTTAAAATGACTGAAATAATACATTTTGTAAATCAGGAAATAAATCCATTTTAAGTCTTTGGCATTTCCATATGTTTAGCAACAAAGTCATTCAGGAAGAGATAGAAAAATTTAAAATAAGTACAGAATGTATCAAATTCTCAGGAAACTCTGTATCCAGACAGCCATGGAAATTTTATGATAGCAGTGACAAAACAATCCTTACATAAATAAGGCCATTCATAATTGAAGAAATATTAACTGTCCATGAGTAGGTCTTGATTATAACATAAATAATGATAGTGCCTAAATTAATTCACTTACTCAAGTGCCGTATCAATCAAATTACCAAAAGATTGCTTAATAGAACTTGGAAAAACTACAATAAAATTCATCTGGAAGAACAAAAGTTTAAGACTATCAAGGGAAATAATGAAAATATAGGAATGAAGTGAACCTAGGAGGAAAAGAACAATTTGGTACTGATTAAAAACAGAGAGGTTGATCAAGGGAATAAATTAGGGTTACAACAAACCAAGGCAAGCAAACTTAAGTCTATTATTCAATAAAGGTCCAAATTCTAGGGGGGGAAACTGCTGGGAAAGGGCAGTTAGGTGGTTCAGTGGATAGAGAACCAGACTGGAGACAGGAAGTCCTGGGTTCAAATTTGATCTACAACACTTCCTAGCTGTGTGACCCTGAGCAAGTCATTTAACTCCTATTGCCCAGCCCTTGCCACTTTTTTGCTGTGAAACCAATACTTAGTATCAATTCAAAGACAGAAGGTAAGGGTTTAACTGCTGGAAATTAAAACAATGCTGAAGTAACCACCTCACACCTATCAGATTGGCCAATATGACAGTAAAGTGATAAATGTTGGAGGCGATGTGGTTAAATTGGAACTCTAAATCATTGTTGGTGGAGTTGTGAACTGATCTAACCTTTCTGGAGGGCAATTTGGAACCAGGCCCAAAGAGCCATAAAATGGAGAATACCCTTTGACCCAACCAATAATACACCATTGGATCTGTATCCCAAAACGCAAAAAGGACCTGTTTGAACAAAAATATTTATAGTAGCTCTTTGTGGTGGCAGAGAATTGGAAACTAAAGGGATGTCCATCAACTGGGGAATGGCTGAACGAATTGTGACATATTTTGGTAATGGAATCCTATTGTGCTATAAGAAATGATGAGCAAGATGATTTCAGAAAAAGCTGGAAAGATCTGCAGGAACAGACGCAGAGGGAAAGAAATAGAACTAGAAGAACACTGTGCACAGTCACAGCAATATTGTACGATGATCAACTGTGAAAACTTGTCTATTCTCAGCAATGCAATAACTGGGACAATCCTGAAGGATTTATGACAGGGAATGCTATCCACCTCCAGAGAAAGAACCTGTGGAGTCAGATGGATGCAGATCAAAGCATACTATCTTTCATATCAGTGCATTTACAGTTTTACTTGGGCTGTTGGATTTTATATGAGTGTGCTCTTACAACAATGACCAATATGGAACTATGTTCTGTATAATACATGTATGGCCCAGATCAAATTGATTACCATCGCTGAGTGGGGGGAAGGAGGAAGGCAGTTTGGATCTTATAATTTTGGAAAATGTAAGTTGAAAATTATTATATGTAATTGGGAAAATGAAATATTTTTGAATAAAAAAGTATAAAAAACTGGAAAATAGTCTGGCAAAAATTAGATTCAGAATGAAAGGATTTTTATTTCCTTTGTCTATTTTGATTTAATCAATCAAGAACTAAAAGTACCCCTACTTGATACTTAGTAAGTCACTAAGAGAGTTCATAAGTCACTTACTAGGAAAAAAAAAGTTCACATCCCCAAAAGCTATAAGCACTGCCCCACCTTGGGCAGTGACAGGCAAATTGGGAGGCTGTGATTGGTTCCTGTAGAACACAGGAAGTGACGTTTTAAAAGCAGGTTTAAAAGGCGAGACCAAGGAGAAGAATATATTCCTTCCTCTGCTCTTTGGGGATGTAATGACAATGGTGGGCAATTAGCCATAGCTAGTAATATAGTGTAGTCACATACAGAGTTTAAAGAAGGGGAAGGGGTGCTTTAAGAGATTTTATCTAGAACCGTGACAAAGTCAGAGACAGGGAATTTTGTATAGTGACTTGAGGACATTGGTTCTTCAGGGAGAGGCATGGAGAGATTGGTTGTTCCTGACTTTTCCTCTTGAATCATCTTTGAAGAGTTTGTGAAAGATTTATAACATCTAAATCTGATCTAATTTGAACACCTTTTGGATCAAAGACAAGGGAGCTATGTCGCAATAACTGAGAGCCCCTCTGGGGGCAGCAAAGAGCAGCTGTTGGAAATCACAGCCACTGAATCAGACTAGCATCAAGAGCTTGGCTCCAGGGAAAGAAATATCTCTAGTTTGTTTTGGAATTAGGATAGTAAGATAGAAATTATAATTTAGTTAGTTTAGTGTAGAGTTAAGTAGGATTGCCATTTGGTAATCAACAAAGATTTCCCATGAGGGAAAGCTATATAGTTTTTATTAGTTAATAGGGAATCTTTTATAATATTTCATTTCCTTGACTTCCTTTTACTTTCCTTTTATATATTTATTTAGTAGTTACAATAAATAAGTTTTTTATAACTGGCCCGAGAAAGATTTTTACAACTGCCTGGCTGTATTTTTCAATGGACAAATTGAGAACCTGTTCATACCTGATACAACTATTAGTATAGTCAATATACCAATAATTAGAAAAGGGTCAACACCCTTTCCAACAGGAAGGATTCTCTCCCTCAGTTGGCACTTTGGTGGGACACTCTCTTCAGCTGAGCTCTGGTGAAGACTCTTGGCGGTCTTGGCCTTGTGTGTGCTGAAGGTGGGCTTTCAGTGTCTCCTGACTCTTCTTTGGGCTTCCTGATTAGGATCTTGGATTCTGGTGAGATTTGCTTTTGGGTTCACATTCTTGGTCTGGAGGCACTAGGATTAGGATTTAGGGTATTTGTAGCTAGGTGATTTTTTTCTACCTCTTTCCTATCTTTCCACTTTAATATCTCTACCTTCCTGCAAATAAAAGATGCTTACAGTCATTTTGACTGGAGAAGTTAATTATTTTTATAAACGGTGACCACAATAATTTTGTTAAATTCTTATATTTGTCAAGCCCATTTTTAATTATTATAGGAACAACATTTCATATTATATATGCAGGAAAGTTCTAAATAGATACATGACTTGAATATAAAAGGTCACATAATAAATCAGGAGTATAGAAGACCTTTCAGATCTATGGATAGGTGAAGAGTTCATGATAAAACGAGGGATAAAGAGTGCCATAGAAGGCAAAATAAATAATGTTGATTATGTAAATTTTAAGCTTTTTTTAAGCCCTTATCTTCTTTCTGTCTTAGAATCAATACTAAGTATTAGTTCCAAGGCAAAAGAAAGGTGAGGGCTAGGCAATTGAGGTTAAGTGACTTGCTCAGGGTCACACAGCTAGGAAATGTCTGAGGCCAAATATGAACCAAGGCCTTCCCATCTCTAGCCCTAGTTCTCTACCCACTGGATCACCTAGCTGCCCCTAAATTTTAAAACTTTTTGCACAAACTAAACCAGTGCCTTTAAGATTAAAAGGAGAAAAAATTAGCTAGAAAAAACCCTTTGCAGTCAAATTTCTCTGATGAAGGTCTCATTTCTAAGATTTACAAGGAATGCATTCAGATTTATAAATCTAGAAAACATTGCCCAAAAGAAAAATGGTCAAAAAATATAGACAGTTCTTTTTTAAAACCTTTACTGTTTGTCTTATAATCAATACTCTGTATTGCTTCCATGACAGAAGAGTGCTCAGAGGTAAATGACTTGTCCAGGAACACAGAGCTAGCAAGTGTCTGTGACTTGATTTGAAAACAAGACTTGAATCCATACGTAATCTTGGCTCTCAATATACTGAACCACCTCGTTGTTGCCAACACGCAAGTAATCAATAGACATATGAAAAATACTCCAAATAATTAATAATTCTAGAAATTCAAATTAAAGCAACTTGAGATTCCACCTGATGGCCATCAGATTGGCAAAGATGAAAAAATAGGAAAAAGACAAATATCGGGAAGGAAACAGGCACTTTAATGGGCCTTAGGAGAAGCTATGAATTGGTATAGTTGTTCTGGAAAGTAATTTGGAACTATACTCAAAAAGTCACAAAACTAATTATACTCTTTAACCCAGCTGTACCACTATATATACCAAAAAGAACAAAGAAAGAAGAAAAATAACCTACGTCAACAAAAAAATTTATAACAAGTTCTTTTTGAAGTAGCAAAGAATTGGAACTAAGAAAACTACCGGGAGAATAGCTGAATAAATTATGGCATATAAATATAATGGGATTTTGTTGCACTGTAAAAAATATACGAAATGTATGAATCTGAGATCTAAATGTACTCATTAAAAGTGAAGTAAGCAAACCAGAAAAACAACTTATACAAGATCAACTACATTATAAAGGAAAATAATTATGAAAGACTTCAGAACTCTGATGTAATGACTCACTACAATTCTAGAAGACTGATAATGAAGAATGCTACCTATTTCTTGACAGAGAGGGAATGGACTCAAGAGGTATTTACTTCCTCTCTCTGTCTCTCCATATATAATATGTAATACATATGTAAACATACACACATAGACACACACACTTATGTCCTACCCTACTTTCAGGTAGTACAAGAAATCTTATATTGTCTCTCCTCAATCTTTTTTCCAGATCAGTTATTTTTGTAATGAGATATTTCACATTCTCATGAATTTTTCATTCTTTTAGTTTTGTTTGTATTATTTCTTAGTGTCTTATGAAATCATTAACTTATCCTTGTCCAATTATCTTAAGTAGTTATTTTCTTCTGTAAGTTTTTGGATCTCTTTTTCCAATTTGCACAATTTTCTTGATTTCCTATCATTACTCTTGGGTTTTTTCTAATTTTCCTCCACTTCTTTTATTTGATTTTTAAAGTCTTTTTAAAGCTCTTCCAAGAATGCTTTGGGGGCCTGCAACCATTTTACATTATTTTTTGAAACTTTAGAAATAAATGTTTTGACTACACTATCTTCTTGAGTTTTCACTGTGATATTTTCTATCACCAGAGCCGGGTTCTTTCTCTTTACCCACTCATTTTTTGGTGACCTAATTCTTGACGTTTAACTTTATGTTAGGGTTGGGGTGTTGGGGAATGTCTCAGGTTTTCCCTGCTGCTGTTTTCTTATCTCTACCTGGAGGCTACTGACCTCTGGGTTCTTGCTCTGTTCTGTTATCTGGGGCCAGGTGTGGTCACTGCCACCCATAGTCCTGCCTTATTCTATGAGCAGCCTCAGGTGCTCCTCTCAGGCCCAGAGATGCAACCAGGACTGCAGCAGGATTTCCTTCCCAAGTGCTTTTAGCAATTTCTCAGGCAGCTTCAAGAGTAATTTCTCCCCTCTGCCTGGAAACCCTTCTCCTGGGAGTGACCAATGACCACAGCCTAGAGGCCCTACCACTCTGCCCCTGTACCAGGAACAGCCAGGAATGCTCCACCCTGGGACCTGCTGTCCTGGGAGTGACTATAGCCAAGAGGCCCCACCCCCTCTAAGGCCCCACCCCTCTGAGGCAGTACCATGCAGATGAGCTTGTTTGTCCTCATGTATAGACACAGCCTGGGACCACCAACACCCTGGACCCAGTCAATCTTCCACTCATTTGCTGCCCCAGCTCCATATAGTACATGGGTGATAAGCTCTAGAAGCTGAGACTGGGGCCTCCACAGCTGCCCCCCAGGGTTTGTTGTTTGTTGACTCCACTGGAATCTGCCTGGAGCAATCATTGGGCTCAGAGGTATCATTCAGTCCAGTGGTGTTGACATTACAATCTAGCCAGACCACTATGCCAGAGGTCAGCTTTTTCCAAATATCCTCCCAAATTGTCTTAGACAACTGTTTTACCTGGCTTTGAATTATTTTGTCCACCCTGAAGTTCACATTGAGACTTTATTTTAAATTATTTGTGGGAGAATTTATGAGAACCAAGTGATTTCCTGCTTCCTACAATCCTCTGTCTCCTTCTTTAAAGAGAGGCTTAACGAGAGGAGAACAGAGGCTTTGCTCTACAGTGTTGACATGGATAGGGATGGAGCACTTTCTCCCAGTGTACATCCTCTATCCCAAAAGGTTTCTGCTTTGTGGAGGATTTCCCTGGACAACAGCACCACAATGCCCAATATCCCCTGCTTGCCACACACACCTCCTCCTGGGGACTTTGGAAAGGAAGAGGTAGAGATCACTAGCCATGAGCCACTTGCCACATTTTTGAGCAGGCAGACCTGTTCTATCATAAATGCTCCCCCAAAAGATTGTCTTCTTGCATGGTCATGCCATTCCATGCCATCCTAACCCAAATGCCAACCCAAATTAACTAAATTTATCTCAGATTCAAGAATCTCTAGTTAAGTTCAGGGAAGCCTCTAACTAGCTTAGAAAAACCAATTGTTAAATTTTCACTGTGTACACAAGTGCACACACACACACAGAGGCACTGATGCCTCATAAATGTGAATTACTATGAATCATGGGTTGATTTTTTGTTGTTGTTGATTGCATAGGCTTAAGCACTAAGTGTTAATAATTCTGATTAAATCTGAAGAATATGCAAATACATTCCCCCCAGTAAAAAGGAATTCTTGGTTCTCTCTGAGTTTACACATGTGACAGGAAATTCTTTATTCCCTTTGTTTATTTTGAGTTAACATTCTGGTTAACAATAACTTAAGTACCCCTACTTAGTACCTCACCAGATTGTGAAGACAGGATTAACTCTCCTTTGTCTACTTTTGAATTGAATGAACAAAAGCTTAAACACCCTATTTAGCACTAGGTGGAGGAGCTCTCCACCTTTTCAACTCAATCAGCCAGGAATCTGTGAATTCTTTTGATGAGTATTCACTTCTCCAGAAGGTGAGAAGTGGTTCCCACAAACACTTCCCTCTGGGAAGTGCTGGGCAATTTTGAAGCTGTGATTGGCCCTTATGAAAAGGGGAAGGGAGAAGAAGCCAATATATAAGGCCCTGAATTTCTGGGGCTAGAGAAGTTGACTCCAAGAAGGAACTCAGCTTCAAGAAGAAGGTTGGCACAAGGAAGAAAGTTGGCCTCAGGAATCACCTTCAGCTCCAATCATCTTCTTGACCTGCCTCTTGGAGGGAACTTGGGTGAGTGGATAGCTGGCTTTCTCTTCCTGTCTTCTGGAGATAGTTTAATTCCGCCTGAAGGTCAATAAGTCTTGGCTGAGTCAAGCACTGGAGAAATATTTAGATAGGTGAAATGTCTTCTCTACCTTCTTCTTGCATTTTTCCACTTTCACTCTTTCCACCTCTTTTATAAATAAAAGCTATTAAAAGTCATTTCAACTTTGAGCAATAATACTTTAAATTGGCAACCATCATTATCATTTATAATCTTCATATATGTTTAGTCAAACCACTAAAATTTAATTCTTATACCCCCCAAGCCAATTGTTAAATATTTACCAGTACATCTCAGTATTGCTCTATAAACATTGCTTGAATTCAGTAAGAGTTCAGTAGAAGGATCAGGAAATGAAGTCATAATCAGACTAGAGGCCTAGTGGTGACGATAGAATAATAATAACTGATATTTATAGAATGCTTTAAGGTGTACAAAATGCTTTAAATCCAATATCTTATATGAATCTCATAATACTTCTGCTTAAGGCTCTATGGATGAGAGATGAAGTTCCAGAATGTATAAATTTTTTAAACCCTCATCTTCCATATCAGAATCAATACTGTATATTGGTTCCAAAGCAGAAGAGTGGTAAGAGCTAGGCAGTGGAGGTTAAGTGACTTCCCCAGGGTCACAACATCAGGAAATGTCTGAAGCCAGATATGAAACATGGATCTCCCATCCCTAGGCCAAGTTCTCAATCCACTGAGCCACCTACCTACCCCAATAAAAATGTTTTTATATTTTTTCTTTAATTAAATTTTTTTACCCTTACCTTCCTTTTTAGAATCAATACTGCATATTGTTTCCAAGACAGAAGAGTGGATAGGGCTAGGCAATGGGGGTCAAGTGACTTGTCCAGGGTCACACATGGAACCAATATGCAGTATTGATTCTAAGAAGAAAGGTATTGATTTTTTTAAAAGGCAAGTAGGGGACAGCTGGGTACCTCAGTAGTTGAGAGCCAGGCCTAGAGATGGGAGGTCCTAGGTTCCAATCTGGCCTCAGACACTTCCCAGCTGTGTGACCCTGGGCAAGTCACTTGTCCCCCATTGCCTAGCACTTACCACTCTTCTGCCTTGGAACCAATACATAATATTGACTCCAAGACAAAAGGTGAGGGTTTAAAAAAAAGGCAAGTAACCCAAAATCCATATACTCCAGTACTTTTTATATTAACTAAAATGTGTTTTAAAACAATTTCTGACAATATTTGCCTACCTATCTAATTTAGAAAGTTGGTATTGTTTCCAAACAAAACTTCTACCCATAGTTTACAATATTTCTTTCCATCCCATCTCCTATCATCATCTGTCACTACTCAAAAATCCATCTTTAAAAAAAAGAATTGATAACTTTTGTTTTTGCTTCATCCTTCTCTCTGTCTCTAAATACATATATGACATATATGTAGACATGTATATGTATCCTTCTCCTCTCACCTACCCAGTGAACCATCCATTGTAACAAAGAAAGAAGGTGGTGGGGGAGGGCAGGGAATAGTTTGGCAAAACTAAGCAACATGTCAACGACATCTGATGATACATACAAAAACCCACACCTATAGTGCCTTACCTATGCAAAGAAAAGAGAAAAATGCCTTTTCTCACATCTTTTAAGGGACCAGGATTAGTCATTATATCCACACAGTTTCCAATTTTGGTTTCTTTGTTCTTTGCATTGACATTTCCAACATCTACTTTAATGACTCATTCATCACCTTGCTTCATAAATCTTCAAGCTTTTTAGCTCCATGACATTCACTTATACTACACTTCATCTACCCACCAATGGCCATACCTTAGACCTTGTCATCATCTGAAACTGCTCAACTGCCAAAATCTTGAACTCTGATATTCTCCTTTCTTCTACCACCCCTACAACTTCCTATTCTCTCTTCTACCTCTCTTATTCTTTTTTTAAACCCTCACCTTCCATCTTGGAATCAATATTATGTATTGGTTCCAAGGCAGAAGAGTGGTAAGAGCTAGGCAATGGGGGTGAAGTGACTTGCCCAGGGTCACACAGTTAGGAAGTGTCTGAGGCCAGATTGGAACCTAGGACCTCCCATCTCTAGGCCTGGCTCTCCTACCTCTCTTATTCTCTGAACTTCCTGTTTTCATCCTTATTAAGTCCTCCAATCAATGAAAAAAATCAATCAATCAGCAAGTATCTATTAAAACCTACTATGTTCCAGGAGCTATACTAGGAACTGAGAATATAAAGATAAAAATGAAATTGTACCTACCAGCAAGGATACTTCTTATAAAGAGAAATAACATGTATAAATAGTTCTTGTGGGTACCTTATCTCAATTCACAGAGTAGATCCCCCCAGGGAATAACAATTCTAGGGTTCAAGGGTCTGAGTGAATGTGATTCCATATTCCCTAAAAATCATGGCTCATCATGATGAAAAATGCTATCCACCTTCTGA
Organism: Monodelphis domestica; assembly: GCF_027887165.1. NCBI lineage: Eukaryota > Metazoa > Chordata > Mammalia > Didelphimorphia > Didelphidae > Monodelphis > Monodelphis domestica. Next base: position 49,054,146 of record NC_077235.1, on the reverse strand, counting down.
AAGAAAAGTGATATATATTGTAAAGATTAAAATTAATAATTTGAAATTTGAAGTATTATTTTAATACTAATTAAAAATCAACTTAGAGCAAAAAGGGAAAATTCAATGCCAGAGAAAATCCCAGCCATGCCTAGCTCCACGCTGTTAGCGCCAGCCAGGACACCCTGGGCGGAAAACAGAAACTCAAAACCTCACTCAACGTCATACAAACAGTAAAAGGAAAAGGCACATTGTGGAAAATGTAGTTTCTAGGATTCAAGATTCTAAATCAATACATTCTCCCTGTGATCCTTTGAGAGACCAGTCTCCCCAATGGATCATGAAAACATAACTAACTTATAACTTGAACTAGAGGTATATACAAATATTACAGTTTTAAAGGGAAATTACAATAATTTGGGGATAAGAGGAAAATAAAATGGAAAGGAAAAAAACCAATAATAGTTGCATTAACAAAAAATCAATTAGGGGACCGTCCCCTTTGGCATAAGAGTGTACATTCAAAATAAAAGCATTTCAACCCCCTGAAATTTCAAATTCACCATATCTCAAACTTCAATCTGGATCTTCAGGCGCAGCATGTGGTCTCTGCAGGCATCTTCACAGTGCCTTCTAGAGATTCTGGGAGGTAGTCTCGTGTTCTAAATTAGGCTGAAATTCAAGTCAAAGTTCACAAAAATAACATGGTCCCACCTGAGGAAAATAATAATACATTCTCCCCTGAGGAAGATACAGGGATACACCTAGGAATTATACAGGGATACATGGTCGAGTCATAAGGCATGTGAATCAAGTATCAAAAACATCAGAGTTAAAAGAAATTTTTAAAATAACCTCTGAGTCAGATAAAAAAATATAAAAAAGAAAACTTGAAAAACTTCTGGGAAGAAAGAAAAAAATATCACAACTCACAACAGATTCTTGTAGCAATCCATGTCTCATAAGCGTACAACAAGCAGTCACTAACACAATTTAGCAGCCTGGAGTACAGTAAGTTGTCACATCATGAGAGAAAATAGAAAAAGAGACTACATCTCGAGAAAAATGGGAAATAGAATTCCCTGATTCAACCTTTTTCTTCACTTTTTTTGGGATAATGGAGCCAGAACAATCGAAGTAATGTTCTTGATATAGAGTGTGGTACAAGGAAGTCTCCCCGATGACATTTATTGAGCCAATGAAACTGCAATCTGAATCAGGTATACTCTTCAATACAGACCTGGAAGCTCCAGTGTCCAAAAGACAATCCTAATAGGTGTTACCAACCTTTAATGTTAAATGGGGCTCACCAGTATGGGGGGGGGGTGGAGATTGGATAGGGACAATGAGCAGTAAGGCATCAGGATCTGGAAAATCAAAGGTTGAATCGTCTGATTCCTGTGCCTTGATCCCCGCCCCATACACTTTTATAATCTTTGGGTAGTACCTTGGGCTCCCCCCTGAAGGGCAGTTGCACCCTGGGTGGTTCAGGGACGAGCTTCACTCAAAATATATTGCTCTGGGGTCATTTGGTGTGAGTTGTCAGGTGCCTGATTTATGTCCCTAGAATTATTATCAGTTCTAAAATTACAATTCCTGAAATTACCATTATAATTGTCGTTCCTGTAATTGTTCCTATAAGAATTTCTCCAGTTGGTATATTTCATTATTGCCTGGGAAAAATTCCTACAGATCATCATTATGTGGCCTTTCTTCTGACAAAAGTGGCAGGTAAGGGACTGATAGTTAGGTTCTCGGAGAGGAGCTAGCACCATCGGTTGAGCATCATGCCCTTTGTCTTGTTTATCAAACCTATCCTTTAAAGATTTGATTTCTTTTTTCAAGGTTTCTATGGCATTATTAGCCTCTTCCTGTTTTTCTTTTTGGCCTTTAAAGACATAAGCAGCACGGTTCCTCAACTCTTCTAGGTCCATCTGAGGCCACCTTAATGGAAATGCACCTTAAAATCATCATAAACCACCCTGCAAGAGTTGTTGACAAAATGTCTCTTTTTTTGCTTAATATCTTTGTCTTTAGAAATATCAAGGTCTATTTTGGGAGGGGAAAGACTTTAAAACCAAGCAAGACATAGAAAGAATCACAAAATGTAAAATAAATAATTTTGACTACATCAAATTAAAAGGCTTTTGTACAAACAAAACCAATGTAACTAAAATCAGAAGGAAAACAACAAATTGGGAAAAAATCTTCATAAAAACCTCTGACAAAGGTTTAATTACTCAAATTTATAAAGAGCTAAATCAATTGTACAAAAAATCAAGCCATTCCCCAATTGACAAATGGGCAAGGGACATGGATAGGCAGTTTTCAGATAAAGAAATCAAAACTATTAATAAGCACATGAAGAAGTATTCTAAATCTCTTATAATCAGAGAGATGCAAATCAAAACAACTCTGAGGTATCACCTCACACCTAGCAGATTGGCTAACATGACAGTTATGGAAAGTAATGAATGCTGGAGGGGATGTGGCAAAGTAGGGACATTAATTCATTGCTGGTGGAGTTGTGAACTGATCCAGCCATTCTGGAGGGCAATTTGGAACTATGCACAAAGGGCGATAAAAGAATGTCTACCCTTTGATCCAGCCATAGCACTGCTGGGTCTGTACCCCAAAGAGATAATGGACAAAAAGACTTGTACAAAAATATTCATAGCTGCGTTCTTTGTGGTGGCCAAAAATTGGAAAACGAGGGGATGCCCATCAATTGGGGAATGGCTGAACAAATTGTGGTATATGTTGGTGATGGAATATTATTGTGCAAAAAGGAATAATAAAGTGGAGGAATTCCACGGAGACTGGAACGACCTCCAGGAAGTGATGCAGAGCGAGAGGAGCAGAACCAGGAGAACACTCTACACAGAGACAAACACACTGTGGTATAATCGAACGTAATGGACTTCTCCATTAGTAGCGGTGTAATGTCCCTGAACAATCTGCAGGGATCTAGGAGAAAAAACACTATCCATAAGCAGAGGACAAACTGAGGGAGTAGAAACACCAAGGAAAAGCAACTGCCTGACTACAGTGGCTGAGGGGACATGACATAGGAGAGACTCTAAACGAACACTCTAATGCAAATATTAACAACATGGCAATGGGTTCGAATCAAGAACACATGTGATACCCAGTGGAATCACACGTCAGCTACGGGGGGTGGGAGGGAGGAAAAGAAAATGATCTTTGTCTTTAATGAATAATGCATGGAAATGATCAAATAAAATACTATACAATTTAAAAAAAAAGAAATATCAAGGTCTAGATACCGAACCCCAAGCTCAATGGGCTTATCCATGAATTGTGAGGGTGTCTCATCATTGGATTGTCTAAGGCTTTCAAATTTTCACCATGCTTCTGTATACTTGGAGCATTCTCACATAGCTATTATAATGGCCTCCCTACAATGATTTAATTGCAACCAGTCCTCAGGACTGTTATAATTCCTTACAGGATCCTGAGCTGGCCAGTGTGCTACAACCCCCCCCCCACCTTGTTAACATGAGGGATGATCTTATTTTTCTCACATTCTGTTAGAAAAGCATTGAGCAAATTCTCAACATCCTTATAGAATGGGCCATATTGATAAAAAAAAAATCATCCATCTTCTTGATCACCACCAGTGGTTCAAGAGGGACATTATATTTCAGTTCTCTAATTTCTTGAGGAGTGAAAGGTATATGGTGTCTTAGGGTCACCACATCCCCATTGCGTCTATTTCAGGCATTTCCCTTAAGGGAAAAGGACTTCATAGGAGTCATTCGATGACTGTGATTCCTTAGAAGTTGACTGTGGGGATACCAAGGCAAAATGGGTAGGAACAGGTAGAGTAGCAGGACAAGATTTCTTCAGGGCTGCAGCTGGTCATGGGGTGGGAGAAGGGACAGGAGAAGGGGGGGGGGTTAGAAGAAGGATCAGGGAAGGTAAGATCAGCCAGAAGTTGCAGAGCATGAGATGTTGCAGAGTATAAGAGAGAAGGTTCTGAACTGATGTATACGAGAGGGGTGTCTCACCTCCATTTTAGGAGAAATAGGATTGTCCTCTATTTGTGGTTCAGGAACAGTCTCACAAAATTCAGACTTGTTTTGGATGGGATCAGTATTTTTCATTAGATTCTGTAAGTGAAATTTTTTTTATCGAATTTTCCTTTTGGCCTGCATTTTGGCTTTAATCTCTCATATAATAGTAGCATTTTTGTCTTAATATTGAGGATCAGAAAAATAAAATTTCCTAGGAGTACAAGGAGAAGGAGGGCTTACATGCCTCTAATTGGTCAAAAAGCAGAAGACTTTCATGCATGGTAGCATTTGTGCTGCTTAGCATTTTGATCAAAAAAGAAAAATTAATAATGTATATTTTAATTGATTTATTTTTTAATTTTTGGTAATCAAAATTGACTATTTTTTTGAAATTTTTATTTAATTAGTTAATTGGGAATATTTTTCCATGGTTACAAGATTCATGTTCTTTCCCTCCCCTCAAACCCCTCCCATAGCTGACGGGCAACTAAAATTGACTATTTTATCTTCTGTGATCCTCTCTATCCCCTTATTTGACCACAAATTGTTCCCCTAGCCATATATCTGAAATATCATTTCTTCTTTGCCCCTCCATTTTGCTTTTGATGGTACCTTTTAACCTCATATACTCCTCTAATTTTTTTTCTCCAGAGCTGTTTTGCCTTTTTTATTTCTTTATTTCTATTTTATTTTCTCCCAGTTATGTGTAAAACTATTTTAACATTCATTATCTAAGATTTTAAACTCCAAATTCTCATTTTTTTATTTCTCACTTCATTTCTTCCAGGTGGCCAAGACATTTTTTCTCTCTATGGCTTTGCTTATAATTATTTTAGATTGATTATCTTCTTCTGAATTGGACTATTGGGTATCTGGTAAGTTTTCCTCTTCTATATATTCATATCTCCAACCTCAGTTACCCATTTTGGTCTCTTGGGTAGAGACTTGGTTCCAATGTTAAATTACCTGAATCCCTGCTACTGGTTTCTACTTCTGGTGCCTGCCCTCAGAGTGCTGGTAGGTTTCAGGCAGCCTTGAATTATGAGTTCGAGGCATTGGATATTCAGGGTTCCATAGCACATTTCAGGTCAGAGTGATTTAGATCCCTGTGGTAATCTTTTTTCTTTTTAAAACTCTGCCAACTTGAAATCTAGAGACCCCAATTCCGCCCTTGTCCCCTAAGAATTCATCCCAAGGGAAGTCCCAGAATTAACCATTTCAAACTGAACAATAAACCTTTAAGATGGTACCAGTTGGGTGGGACTAGTAGATCTAAATCAAATATTAAGTACCCTTTTGTCCTCGTAGTTTCTCCCATTTTATCAAAGTCCTCTCCCAGGTAGCCTAGCCTTTGGTTGGACTTTTCCTTTTTGTATCCATTGTAAAGCATCAGCCTCTCTTGTCTTGGATTTCTCATTTCCTTGTAGCCATGGTAATGTCAATCAATCATGTCCTTGGTTCCCCAAATGGTATATAAATTCCCCAAATTCTATTGTTCTTCAGAGAATCATCTAGCATGGTGATTCTCTCAGAGATACTGTTGCCAGAGTGCCAGAGCCTGTGTTGTTTTTAGGCACTTGACTCTGTGTAGTGGCTGAATATTGAAAAATGTCTCCTCCCTGATTAAAGACTTGGTTTTCTGACTACTTTAGTAGTTCTATGTTTTTCACAGGCTAACAACTCTTTTCTGTTTTAGTATCAATTCTAAGACACAGCAGCAGCAAGGCCTAGGTAATTGGGGTTAAGCAATTTGCCCAGGTTCACACAGCTAGAAAGTATCTGAGATCTTATTTGAACCCAGGTCCTCTCAGCTCCATGACTGGCTACCTAGCTGCCCCTCCCTGCAGTAATCTTAATCTGAACATCGTTATCTCAATTAAACTTTTGTTGACTCTGATACTGAGTCTATGGTCACATTGTTCCAGGATTCAGATCAGTGCCTCTGTTTCTTGTTGGAGCCCTCTAGTCTTCTTGCCTTTAAGTATAGCATTATGAAGCTTTATGTATCCCTGGGATATCTCTGCCACACAATGGGAGATTCTGTCTTGATTTACCTGTGTTAGTGCTAGTTTGGTTGAGCCTTTTATCTATTGTGCAAGGGTTTCTGACTCTTTTTTTGGGCAATCCTGCGCGAGATAAAAATACTTAATAGAATTTTTATCGTTCGATTTTTGCTGGAGTACTTGTGTGAGAGTTTTGCTCTCCTGTGTTCATGCACTCAGAAATCTTAACCAGAAGTTTCTGTTATACTGTTTTTAGCTTAATATACATGAACTATTATACTCTTTTATAAAAAAGTAAAAACTAGTGGATAGGGTGGCACATACCGGTTACTAGGAAGGCTAATGCTAGCAGACCTCTTGAGCTCAGAAGTTCTGAACTGCACTTGACTAAGCCTATCTAGTGTCTACACTAAGTCCAACATCAATATAGTGAGCCCCTTCCAGTTGAGGAGAGAGATATCATGTTGCCTAAGAAGGGACAGCAGGTTAAAATTCTCTTACCTATTGACCTGCAAGTTGTCATTACATTTTCAGCTTGGGCAAGAGCAAGAAAGACTCAGTCTTTAAAAGATAAATAAAAGAGAAAGGGAAGCTTGACCTGGAACTGCAAAAAAGCCTTCCTTCAGCTTTTTCTGTTTTGTTCATGCAAAACTTTGGCTCTCGTCTCCCCAAAAGAAGATTCTCAGCCCCAAGTGTCCAGCTTATTCAAATCAAGAGTATGGTCATCCAAGGTAGCTCATGCCATAAGATTTGTTTCTTTCTTTGGATTTTCTTTTAGGCCCCTGACCTTTGGGTCCCTCTGTCAGAGACTGAGCCCAGTTCATGGTGAAAACTCTGTATGCCTCCCAATTTTAGACTAAAGCAAAATTATAACCTAGATACTGGCATGGATTGATGTTTCCCACTTTACCCAAAATTTTCCTAAGCTATTCTTCCTTTCTCCCATGCAGATGAATGGGTGAGAAAAAGACAGAGGGGATACCAAGGTCATTGTGTATAACTGAAAATCCGTTACCCTAAAAAAGAACTACATTTCTCAGGAACCCACTGACTTTCTGTTGTTAAGCATTTCCTGTAGATAGAGGATATTAGGCGAGGAGGTGGAGGGTCCCACATTCTTGAGCTTGAAGACAAGGATAGTAATCACGGGGGGGTTTTGAAATGGCTTTTTATGTAAAAATTAAATTTAAATCTCAATAATAAAAATATTATATTTTAGGAGATTTATAAATGATCATTAGAAATAAAGGAATAAAAAAGTAACAAAATGAAAAGACCACGTGCCCATGGCTAACCAGCCATTTCAAAACCCCCGCGATTACTATCCTTGTACATAATGACAGGAAGTCAGTGGGCTCCCAGGAAATGTAGTTCTTTTTTAGGGTAACAGATTTTCAATTATACAATTGTCTCTTCCAATTGCCTAGCCATTTTACTAGCCTTTTCACATATAGATGTAAGTAGTCCAAATCCTCCAAGGGGCCTTTGAGACACACCCTTATATGCTGTTATAGCAGTAGATACAAGATAGATACCCTATTGAATATAAAGTAATGGGGGAAGAGGGAACACCAGAAGCTAGAGGGGTCAGAAAAGGCCAAATCTAGGAGATGGCACTGGCGCTCAGTTTTTAAGGAGTTCACTTCAACTGGACCATAGAGTGAGAAAAAGGGGATAGTGTGTAATAAACCTAAAATGGTAGACAGATTGTAAAGGTCTTTGAATAGCAAACAGAGGAGTTTGAATTTTATTCTAGAGGTAATAGAAAGCCTTTAGGGTGTTTAGATCAAAGAAATGATACGGTCAGACCTATGCTTTATGAAAGTCATTTTGGCAGCTGGAAGCTGCTAGGGAGGTTGAAGTTAATGGATGTCTTGAATTAGGTAGTTCTGAGCTGCAGTAGAGATAAAGCCAACTGGATATCCACAATAAGTCTGACCCCATATGATTTTTAAATTTTTTTTTATTAAAACCCTTACTTTCTGTTTTAGTAATAATTCAAAGTCAGAAGGGAAAGAGCTAGTCAAATGAGGTTAAGTGACTTGTCCAATGTCACACAGCTAGGAAGTAATTAAGACCAGATTTGGACCCCGGTTCTCCCAACCCCAGGTCTGGAGCTCCATCCACTGAGTCACCTAGCTGCCCCCTGGCACCAATATGTTGACCTCCTGTGAGTAGAGTGCCACCAAGCTGCTATAAGATTAAAAATTAATATCAGTACTCCAAGTATTATATTTTATAAGATTTATTAATAATCACTTGAAATAGAGGAAAGTGATAGCCTGAGTAAAGAGCAGTTTCCCTGATTGAGAAAGTGAGAGAAGAAAGAGGGCAAAGTTACAGAAACTTTTATCTACAAAATGTAAGGATGTAACATAGGGGCAAAAGAAGAATGCTGGGAAATGTAGTTCAAGGGTACAAAATTCTAATTACACACTGCCTAAGGAAGGGTGAACCAGTCCAGATCAGAAGAACAGCACAGGTTAAAGCTTCCATGCCAATTGGTTCTGGGATCAGGTGAACTAGTCCATGTCAGAGGAATAGTACAAGTTAAAGCTTCCATGCCAAAAAGTATTGGGATTGGGGCCATGAATGCTCACTGCATTTCTAGTCTAGGCAAAATTAGAGAAATCTAGTCCCAAGAAGGAGTGTGTGTGTGTGTGTGTGTGTGTGTGTGTGTGTGTGTGTGTGTGTGTGTTTGGGATGGGGGCATATTGAGCCCAGGCAAGAAGTATTGAGAGCAAGAAGTATATAAGAGAATAGGATGAAGACAGTGAGAAAAGACAGTGGATGCCAAAGAAGTCATAGAAATAGGATTGGCAAAAGTTGGTAACTGATTATATTTATGGCAAGAAGGAAAATGAAGAGTCCAGAATGAGTCTGGGATTGAAAAAATGGGTAACTAAGAGGACGGCAGTGCCTGCCACAGAACTGGGGAAGGTAAGAAAATGGTGGGTTGAGAGGAAAGATAAGGGTATGTTTATTGGTTATATTAAATGTAAGACTACTTTGGGTTATCTAGTGGGAAACATCCAATAGGCTTTTGGTGATATAGGACTGGGACTGATGAGATACTCCAGGGTTGGATATCCAAACCTAGAAGTTGACAAATGAACCTATCTGAGCTAAGGAGATCATCCAGATAGGATAGAGAGAAGAAAAGAAGTCTTGAGCCCAGCACAATCAGTCGGTAATCTGAATGCTGATGGTCCAGCACACGAGACTTAAAAGGACTGGCTAGATAAGTAGGAGGATAACCAGAGAGAGTGTCAGAAAAACCCAGAGATGAAAGAGTATCTGGAAGAAAGGGGTGGTCAACAGTGTCAAATACAGCAGAGAGCTCAAAAAGGATGAGAACTGAGAGAAGGGCACTAGAGTTTACAATGAAGAGATCACTGGTAACCTTAAAGAAAATCATTTCAATAGACAGATAAGGTTGGAAGCCAGATTACAAGAAGCCCCTTAACTCTTTGTTATTCTCCCAATTGGTCAGCTCCAAAGGTATTAGACACAAATCCCTACTGTCTCCTCTGACAAAAATACTTTATTTTTAAAATAATCACCATGAATTTCAATACCTTCCCATAAAAATCTTATTGAATATTTAGCTCAAAAATACACTCAAATATACAAATAACAAAAACCACTTATAACAGAATATAAGTAACTCCATCCAAAACTTTATATTCATTTAGGATACATATATGCATATAATATTAGGTAGGTAAGTGATAAGATAGATAGATAGATAGATAGATAGATAGATAGATAGATAGATAGATAGATAGATAGACAGACAGAAATAGAGAGACAAAAAGACAGAGATAGATAGACAGAGATAGAGATAGAGAGATAGCAAGATAGGTAGATAGATAGGCAGAAATAGAGAGACAAAAAGACAGAAAGAGATAGATAGAGATAAATAGAGAGATAGAGAGATAGTGAGATAGATAGATAGATAGATAGATAGATAGATAGATAGATAGATAGATAGATAGATAGATAATCCTGTAGAGGTGTTGAAGAGAAATGAGTTGACGCAGGGGAGATTTAGCTGGATTCCATTTGGTAAAGTGCTCCAGCTTTCTATAATGCCAAGCTGCTTCCTGCCACCAAAGCTCATCTTTCTAATGTCAATATTCTCCTGATGGTACTATAATAGCAGTGAATCACATATCCCCATAATCTCTGAAAAATCAGAATTTTAGGTGGCCCAAATGGTAATACGTGTTTGGAGTTAGCAGGTGTAGTATGCTGTTACCTTTCAATAATTGCTCATAGAAATGGTGTAAGCATGTGTACTTCATGATGTACTTCAGAAAAAGGAGTGGTCAATAAAAGAGGAGGCCACCAGGAAAGCTAGCACCCAGTGCAGGCAAAAACCAACTGGCTCCCTGGCAGCACAATAAGAGATAGGTCAGAGATGTGGGTAGCCTACAAGGCCATATATCTAGAGGCAACAGCAGGAGCATAGGTCCTGGTCAAGAAAAATCCAGGGAGATCAGAAAACCCTAAGGGAGAGACCTTGGTGGCCCTAGAAGCCCCAGAGACCACAGCATTGTGGCAATCCTCAGAGTAAGATACCCAGACATAGCTGCTACAAGATCTCTTACAAGCTGAGACACAAGCAGAGCCTAAAGATCCAGGGCTCAAAACCTCAAATATCCAGGGAACCCCACCCCCAGGGGGTGGAAGTCAGCCCAGGAAGCTAGAGGCTCCAGGTAGAAACTGAACAAGACTAACAACCCCAATATAAAGTGCAGCAAGAAACAGAGCACTGGGTGGCTCAGTGGATAGAGTCCCAGGCCTGGAGATGGGAAGTCTTGGGTTCAGATTTTACCTCTGACACTTTCTAGCCTTGTGACCCTGGCTGGGCAAATCACTTAATCCCAATTGCCTATCTCTGGTCCTTCTGTCTTAGAACTGATACTAACATAGAAAATAAAAAAGGTTTTTTTAAAGGGAGAGACAGAAAGAAAGGTCAACAATAGTCTACTGAGAGCCAGTTTGAGCTGGCTCCAGCACAATACTGTATTATCCTCTCCTAAATTTCTGTCATTTGAATGCGACCTATGCATAAAAAACATCACAGGCCTAGGATGATCCCTGAAGCATTCCACTAGAAATCTCTTTCCACAGTGACAATGAATTTCAGTCCAGCTCTCCAACTTGTTATGAATTAATTTTACTATAATGTCTCTGGATTTTGTCCACAAGAATTGAATGGAAGACTTTCTCAAATATTTTGCTAAAACCTAGGCAAGCTATATCTTTTTGTTATTTTAAGATATTTTATTTTCCCAATTACATATGATAACAATTTTCAATATATGTTTTCCAAAATTATAAGATCCAAATTATCTCCCTTCCTTCCTTCCTTCCCCTATCTGAGATGGGAAGCATTTTGATCTGGGTTATACATGTATAATCATGCAAAACACTCCTCCATACGGGTCATTGTTGTAAGAGCACACTCATACAAACCCCCAACTAAAACCAAATATGGACTAAGGTGAAAGATAATATGCTTTGATCTGCATCTGACTCCAACAGTTCTTTCTCTGGAAGTGGACAGCATTCCTTATCATAAATCCTTCAGTATTGTCCCAGATAGATCATTGTATTGCTGAGAGCAGCTAAATCTATCACAGTTGATCATCATACAATATGGCTGTTACTGTGTACAATGTTCTCCTGGTTCTGCTTATTTCACTCTCCATCAGTTCACAGAGGTCTTTCCAGCTCTTTCTGAAATCATCCTCTTCATCGTTCTTTATAGCACAATAGTATTCCATCACCATCACATACCACAATTTGTTCAGCCACTCCCCAACTAATGAAGATCCCCTCAAATTCCAATTCTTTAAGCAAGCTATATTTACAGTATTTCCCTTATGTACCACTTACTGAATTTTGTTTTGTTTTGTTTTTGAGAACTGTGATTTCATTGCCATAGAGAGCTCCCAGTGGGAAATGCCCTAATGGATGGAGGTCTATCTCTTCCCAGGAATGTAGCCTTAGAGTTAATTCAGGCCCAAAGAGGTTAAATGACTTACCCAGTTACCCCAGAAACATGCATCAAGAGGCAGATCTTGGAATCCAGATGTTCCTGACTCTGAGGGCAGTTCTCTATTCATTATGCCAAGATGCTTCTCATCAATTTAGTAAATCTGTCCAAAAAAGGCAAGAAGTTAATCTGGCATGACCTGTTGGGGTTTTTTTTATTAATTTTTTTTCAATCAGTAAAAATCCAACTTTTCTTCTTACCCAACATGGTACAAGTTTCTGGACTTTTTCTATGTATTGGTCATCTGGGCTGACTTTTCTCCCTCTAAAAAAATACTATTCCTTATATGACACAGATGCCTCTCTGGGAGGGAGAGAACAAGGGATGCTTGGGAGAACAATCATGATATAAGAAATAGAAAATATCAATAAAGATTTATTGTTAAAAAAGAAAATATAAAACCCTTATCATAGCCATGTATAGTGTTATAAATAAAAATTAATCTGGGGGCTTATTACCAGATTTATAAGCATTTATTAGTAAAGAAAAAGAAATAGATGGTGGAGGGGTGGAGATCTCAGCCTTTCTAACTTTATAGGTAGATCTGATTCGCCATTCAGTTGAATGGTTGGAGCCAGAGATGGCCAAATCAAGAAGCAGCTCAGAGGGGGCAGCTGAGTAGCTCAGTGGATTGAGAGTCAGGCCCAGAGATGGGCGGTCCAGGGTTCCTATCTAGCCTCAGATACTTCCTAACTATGTGACCCTGGGCAAGTCACTTATCCTCCCTCCATTGCCTAACCCTTACTGCTCTTCTGCCTTGGAACCAAAACACAGTATTGACTCCAAGATGGAAAGTGAGGGTTTAAAAGAAAGAAAAAGCTCAGAAAGAGACACTAGTCAAGAGAATAGTATGGAAATCAAGAGAAAAATTTAAAAAGCCACTCCCCTTCCTGGGTTCAATTTTTAAACCCAACTAGCTCCTCCCTCCATAATGATGGCTCCGACACTGACACCAGAGTCCAAGGACTCATATATCCTGCCACTAGGGTGTGGGGGATCAAAACTGAAATGGAGGTTCCCTTGATAGTTAACGTCACGCAATAGTAAAACAAAATAAATTTCTGCATTGTTGCTATGGGAAAAAAAGTCTCCCTCTTTATTCTAAGCCTTTCACTTCTCTTTCAGGAGCATGTTTCACCATTAATCCTCTGGAATAGTGGTTGGTCTTCAAGCTGATGAGAGTCCCTATGTCTTTCAAAAGGGTAATCATCTTATAAAGTGTCATCCTGATTCACCTTATTTTTCTCTATATCATTTCACACAGTTCTTTCCATGTTTTTCTGAAATCATCCCTATCTTTTCATACACCGCAATGGCATTCCATCACATTCAAATGCCATAATGTTCAGCCATTTCTTTTTTTTTTTAACCCTCACCTTCCATTTTCCTATTCTCTCTTCTACCTCTCATTCTTTTTTTTAACCCCTTACCTTCCACCTTAGAATTAATACTATGTATTGGCTCCAAGGCAGAAGAGTGGTAAGGGCTAGGCAATGGGGGTCAAGTGACTTGTCCAGGGTCACCCAGCTGGGAAGTGTCTGAGGCCAAATTTGAACCCAGGACCTCCCCTCTCTAGGTCTGGCTCTCAATCCACTGAGCTACTCAGCTGCCCCCTCAGCCATTTCTTAATTGACAAATACTCACTCAGTTTCCAATTCTTTGCCACCACAAAAAAGAGTTATAAATATTCTGTGAATTCTTTTTTAGTTTATTTTCCTTAGGACTAATCACTTCCTTAATCAGCCTCCCTCTGTTTCCTCTTGCTTCTTTCCCCCTTTACCCCCCACTTGATTGAAATGCATTTCTGTACCCAGTCGGGGGATATATATTCTTCCTTCCTTGGACCACTTCAGACCAAAGTATGATTCAAGTGGCATTGCTTTCCCCACCCCTTCTTCCTTGTTTGAATAGACTTCTACTTGCACACCCCAATAATTGAACTCACCTTCTTCTCCCTTTCCTTCCTAAGTATATTCTTCTTTCCCTCCCTTTCCATTCTTCTTTCAAGATCATGGATTCATAATAGAACCACTCTGAGGCCTTCTGTCTCATTGGACTGTCTCTATGACCCCTAATGATGATAGTGTTCATAGGGGACATTTATCATCTCCCCAAATTAAAGTGTAAATAATTTGCCCTTGTTTAGGCCCTTATGCAAGCATACCTTTTTCTTTTTCTCATCTTTTGTATTTGCACATAGAGTTTCTATAAAGCTCTGGTCTTTTCATTAAGAATTCTTATAAGTCCTCTATATTATGAAAAGTCTATTCCCCTCCCCCCAATAATGTCATGCTTATTTTTTTCTGGGTAAATTATTCATGGCTGGGAACCTATCACTTTTGCCACTTATAACATTCTAAGCTCCCCGCCCCTATATAGTGGTGCCTGCTAAATTGTGTGAGAGACTAACTGTGGGTCCTCAATACTTAAATTCTTTTTGACTCCTTGTGGTATTTTTTCTTTGATTTGGAAGCTCTAAATTTTGGATAGAATGTTCCTGGGAATTTTCATTTGGAGGCTTCTTTCAGTCAGCGACTAGTGGATTCTTTATATTTCTACTTTTCCTTCTGGGTTTTTTTTAAACCCTCACCTTCCATCTTGGAATCAATACCGTGTATTGGTTCTAAGGCAGAAGAGTTACTTCTTTTTTGAGTTTGTTTTAACATTACTTATTTTCTTACAACTTAGCTTCTATTTGGTCTATTCTCATTTTAGGGAGGTCGTTGCACAGGCAAGATTTTTGTACCTCTTGAGCCAAACTGTTAAAAATTTTTCTAATTCTTTCTTCAACAACTCTCATTTGTTTTCCAATTTTATCCTCTAGTACTTTCAATTCACTTACAAAATTGCCTTTCAACTCTGGCTTCATTTCTTCCATGAATTCTGGTTGAACTTGTGCCCAAGCTGTTATTTTTCTTTAAAGTTTTGCTTGCAAACATTTCAAAATCATTTTTCCCCTGAGATTGTGTCTTGGACCTCCCCATCTCCATAATAGTTTTTTATGGAGAGATTCTTTTTTTGTAACTTACTCTTCTAGTCTACTTCCTGACTTTAGGCTTTTGTTAGATCCGATTCTGGGCACTTCAGAAGGGCTAATCTTGCTTTGCTTTCTTGGGGGTATTGAATTTCTATTTCAGAATTTCAGGGACAGCTCAGACTGGGCACCTACAAGTTCTCAGAACTCCCAAAATGTCTGATCCAGAGCAAAGTCTTATCACTGCCCCCTTGGTTCTAATCCTTCAAGTTCCTGATGCAGGTTTGATTCTGAGCAGCAGACCTTTGGATTTGCCCACTTTTAATTTCAGTGAACTATTTCTAGGCCAGCTGGAAAGCTCTGCTGATTCAGTAATAGAATCATAGACTCCTCTTTGGTCTAGGATTTTCCCCCTGATTTTCCTCTGCAGGATTCAGATTGAGCTGGAGTCTACAATTGAGGCTCAGCTCTGCTCCTGGAATCCCAGAGATATTCCTGCTGCTTGCTTTCAAACTTGATCCTTGCTTGGCACATAGCCTGGGATCTGTGATTGATCCTCACCCTTTTATGCCACCCCTAGCTCTGCACTAGATCAATGACAAAAGACTGGAGAGTGAGTAACAAAGCTACCCTAAGGCACTTTTTCCTGTATCCTACAAAGGTATTGACCCTACCTAATCTTGTTCTGCTGCATGAACACTCCATGCACTGTAATATTCTGTATATCAAGCCCCTGGATAGATACCCTTATTACTGACTTGACTATTCTACCCTTTCCCTGTTACTGGAGAGACTGGTCCAATAGAGAACAAAATGAAGGGCAAACACCACCACCAATTCAGAATAGAGAGATATATTAAAATTGGACCTTCATATTCACAGACCTCTTTTATGCCAATCTGGGCCAGAAAAATAATTCTGTGGTTTTTTTTCTTGAATTTCATAATCAATATTCAGTCTGGCATATTTTTGAGAACTAGTTAGAGGGCATTGTGGGAAGAGCCCAGTGAACTTCTTTCTACTACTCAACCATCTGGGTTCCTTTTTTATGCTCTTTTTTAAAACCCTACTTTCTATCTTAGAATCCATATGGTGTATTGGTTTCAAATCAAAAGATTGGGAAGAGTTAGGCAATGGGTATTAATTAAGTGACTTGCCCAGGATCATACAGCTAGGAAGTGTCTGAGGCCAGATCTGAACCCATATCCTCCTGTCTCCAGCCCTGGACACCTGACTGTCCCTCATGTATTTTTCTTAATCAAGCTATGTTCTTAATGAAGTTAGCCTTCTTTGTGATTACTTCTTTTCTAGAGATTTACTTGTGATCCCTTAAGGAATACAGTGGAGAATGTTGTCAGAAATTCAAGCCAAGCTTAATAACCTCTGCTTGGTAGATTTCTTTCTCTTTCATTTTGTGAAAATTGGAGCATTTGTCTTAGAACTTACAGTATTTCTCCTGTTCTATATTATTTTCAAAGATCACTGACAATGCCCCAGCAACCCCATCTTCCAGTTGTTTCTATAACCTGAGATTTAGTTTGTCTAAGCCTGGTGACATTCATTTTTCAAATTCAGCTAAGAGCTCTCTTACCCCAACAATGACCACGTTATTGGAGAGAGTCTGGTCCAGTAGAGTATAAAACAAAGGACATCACCACCACCACAAACTCAGAGTAGGAAGAGACATGCTAACAAAAAGCAAAAACAAGAAAAAACAGACAAGTACAGAAAAAGTGCCACTGAAAGGAGAAAACCATTTCCAGCCTCATGACTCCTCATATCAGAAAGGAAAGCTAGCTTTGGACTCAAGAAAGGACTCCTAATAAACAAGAGTTATGACTTTATCAATCAGATGTGTGAGTTCTCTATATTTAGAATTCACTCTTCCAAGGACGTGCGTGTGTGTACGTGTGGGATCGTGTGCCCCAGAATTTATTTTTGGGGGGGTGTGGGATCTGTTTTATAACAACTATACTTGGGAAATGTCTTTGGTAATACCCTTTTCTAAAAGTTAATAAAAGGCTAACTGACTAAATGGGAAGCACAATAGTACTAAAAATCCAGTCCCTCAGGATTTCCACTCAGTACTCTAAGGATAGTAGTAGTAAACCAACACTCTGGGAACCCAAACCCCTGGGTTTAGGCATAAATTAGAGAAGTGGCCTAGATATGGAGTCATACTAATGTGGCTTTAAAAACTAACACACAACTGGAGGAATTACATGTGAATTGGAACGACCTCCAGGGATTGATGCATAGTGAGAGGAGCAGAACCAGGAGAACATTATACACAGAGACTGATACACTGTGGCACAATCAAATGTAATGAACTTCTCTACTAGCAGCAATGCAATGACCCAGGGCAATTCTGAGGGACTTAGGAGAAAGATGCTATCCACACCCAGAGGAAGAACTGTGAGAGCAGAAATAGAAGAAAAACAATTGCTTGATCACATGGGTCGAGGGGAATAGGATTGGGGATGTAGAGTCTAAATGATCATCCTAGTGCAAATATTAATAATATGGAAATGGGCTCTGACCAAGGACACATGTAAAACCCAGTGGAATTGCGTATTAGCTAAGGGAAGGGGAGGGAGGGGAGGGAAAGAATATGATGCTTGTAACCAAGGAATAATGTTCTAAATTGACTAAAATTCCCCTCCCCCCCCCAAAAAACTAACACACACCGCCAAAAAAAGCCTTTTGGTGGGTACTTAACTTCCTTTACTAGCTCAACTCATTCTGAACTGCTACTTTAGTAATCATAAATATTAAAGTCCTGTAGTAAATCTTCTAATAAAGGGAGGGAGATATATACACAGAGAAAGCATCTATTAGAAACTTACTTTGTGTCATACACAATACTAACCACTAGGGATGCAAAAATAATTTTACATTCCAATGAGAGAAGACAACACAAAACTGGAAAGGAGAGGTGTAGTACACATATAGTAGGGAGTTGTGGACATTACAGGAAGTGTCATCAAGATCCGGTCCCAGGCAAGATATGGCAAAACTTCATCTATCAGGACCCAGACATCCAGGAATGAAAGTCTAAGGTCTGGTCAGGGAGAGACGGAAGTGGGAAGGATGACAAGACTGGGATAGGATGAAAATTGTAAGAGTTGCAATGTATCAATGGAAGGGGTATCCATAGGGAAAGAAAGGCTCTACTAAAGAATACAATTGTGATTGCCTCCATTTCTACTGCTCTTTTTCCTACTTCATAAAGAACAAAAGCTTAATTATCTAAGTCTTCACCCTTCCGTCTCCTGTCAATGCCTTGCAAGACAGTTTCTACCCAAAACAACTCTTAAAGATCATCAGGATCTTTACCACCAAATCTATTGGACCTTTCCCCCCACACTCTCATCTTCCTTGGAGTTTTGTGTAGCATTTGACACTAGTGATCTGCTCTTCCTCAATGCTCTCTCTCTCTCCTCCCTTGAATCCCAAATTATCACACTCTTCTGATTTTTGCCTTAGCCTCCTTTTGACCACTTAAGGTAGCTGAATAATTATTCTGTCATTGTCCTTCCTTCTCTATGCTCTCTTTTAGCAAACTGAGTCACTCTAACTACTTTATCTAATACCTTAAAATCTATATCATCATCTCTGACCTGTCATCTAAACCTCAGATTCAGGACATCTTCATCTAGACATCTGGCACCTCAAACTCAACATGTTCAAAAATGAGTTTATTCTCTTTCCCTCTAGTCCTGTTCCTTCTTTTGACTTTATTAATGCTATTATTTATTGATGCTACCTCTTCCATTAATTATATAGAGAATATATAATTATAATTTATGTAAATATTATCTCATTTATATAGTAATGATATATGATATGTTATAATGGTCTTATTTATTAATGCTACCTCTACCATTAATTATATTTTATAGAAATATATTTATAAATGTTTTAATTTTATAGCTTATAAATTAACATTTATAATAAATGATAAATTTATATTTTTAAATTTTTATGCTTTTATTTACTAATTATTTATTAATGGTATCTCTACCATTTACTATTTGAAACTTTGATCTCACTTTGATTCTTCTCTCTCCTTTATCTCTTTTCTCCAATCACTTATAACTCACATGAATTTCACTGGACTCTCCTCTTTATGTTTATTGCCCTCATTGCCCCATCCCTAGTATATCCTTTATTTCTAATCCTCTGGGATTATTCCTTTTTCAAAAATTTTATTTATTTTTAAATAGTTTTCCATGGCTAGATGATTCATGTTCTCTTCCCTCCCTCTTCCCAGAGCTGATAAGCAATTCCATTGGGTTATATTTGTATTATCATTTGATACCTCTTTCCTCATTATTCATTTTTATAATGAAATAATCTTTTAAAACCAGAACCCCAAAATCACATATCCATATAGACAAGTGACAAATCATGTGTTTTTTTTTCTGTGTTTCCGCTCCCACGGTTCTTTCTCTGGATGTGGATAACATTCTTTCTCATAAGTCCTTCAGAATTGTCCTGGATTGTTGCATTGCTGCTAGTAGAGAAGTCCATTACATTCTATGGTGCCACAGTGTATTTGTCTCTGTATATAATGTTCTGGTTCTGCTCATTTCACTTCACATCAGTTCATGGAGGTCTTTCCACTGGGATTATTCCTAACACTTCCCACAATTATTTTCCTCTCTCCTCAACTCATCCTTCATAACACTATCAGATTATTCTTTCTTGTAGATAAATCTTATTGGATCATGTCTCTTCTTAAAATCCTCATTGACTCCCTATTAACAAAAACATAAAATTCAAACTCCTTCATCTGACATTGAAAGTACTCCACAACTTAGTAGCAGCCTACCTTTTCAACCTATTTACATGATGCCTATTCCATGCACCCAAGCCTTCAGTCATGACGTATTACTCTTTGTTCCCTGAATATATCCTACACTTTCCTAACTCCATACCTTTGCTCATTCTGTACCTTCTACATGATGTATCCTCCATTCTCTTCTCATCCTGAATCTATCCTTTGAAATTCAGCTCAAATACCAACGACTACATGAAGTTTTCCCTAATATTATCTGTTGGCAATAACTTTTTCCTTTGGATTTCACATAGAACTAGGTCTGCATCTCCCTAATGTGTTTATTCATGTAATATGTATTAATGGCATCTGCATTTTTGTATGGCTTCCCTACTAGACTGTGATCTCCGTAAGGGCAGAGACTGTGCCTCACTGTACAAACAACAAGGGCTTAATAAATGTCAAATTGAATTGCTGAATTTTTCAAGTCTCTTCATTGTTTATGGTAACATAAATACACAACAAATAGTTCATCCATTCCTCAACAATTGGACATGTCATGTGTTTGCAGTTTCATGCAAAAATCAAATCTCTAAATATCTTTGTCCTGATACGTATTTTTCCTCCCTTTTGGATTACTTAATGATGACCTATTCCCAATAGTCAAATGAAAGGCTAAAAATATATAACTAGTTTTATGACTCTTGTGTTGTTGTCCTGTCCAATTTCTCTCTGGAAAGATCCTACCAATTTGGAAATCCACCAGCATAGGTTAAACATACCTTTTTCAATGAAGCACTACCAATTCTAAGTTTTGGTTTGTTTATAAAAAAATTTCTTTGTGCTTTTCTTTGATACTAGAGGGGCTGATTTTTTTTATGTTTAATTTTTTTAATTTTTGATTCTCTTTTTATAAACTTTTAAAATACTTTGACCATCTATCCCACAAGATATATATGTAAAGAACTTTACAAACTGTAAAGAGCTATATGAATGTTAGAGAGTCATCATTATAATGATTACTTTAGGCATTACCCTTAGAGATATGTATCAATTTCCTGTAAATTCTGGCTCTCAGATTTTTCCCTGACATATTTACCAGGAAAAAAAATTTCCCAATCAGTTACTATTATTTTTATATTAAATATAATAGTTTTTACTCTTTATAGATTTTTAATATAATTAAATCTATCCATCAGAAGTGCCTTTCAAAGCTGCTTAACTTTTATGAAAGTCATAGATATAAATAGAAGGTTAAAAATCATCTGGTTCCACTTGATTATTTGATAACTAAGGGATCTCAAGCCTAGAAAGAAAAGGAAAAGTGATTTACTCATGGTTTGGTTAGGACACCTATGACTAGAGGTCAGTTTTGGGGGGGGAAGTGGGGTGAGATGGTAAGGAGACAGAAGGCAGGGATGATTGGAAATATAATATATTTATTAACTGTTGGATACAGGATGTGGTAGGATTTTCAAATTGTAGTCAACTGTTTTGAGTAATATGATTTAGTGTATACATGTCATGTAGCAACAATCATAACATTTATATGGCAACTTACAATCTAAGAAGTCCATTAATATGCATAGGATCACAGGTTAAGAGGTAAAAGAAAATTTAGAGGCCATCTAATCTAATCCTCCCATTTTACAGATGAGGAAATTGAAGCACAGAGATTAAATGATTTGCCCTTAGATTTATAGGTAGTAAATGACAAGAGTAGGATTGGAAACCAAAACTTCTGGATTCCAATGTCAATTTTCTTTCCATTACTCCATAATACGACTATGGCATTACATGTGATTCTCAGAATTCCATAAA
This sequence comes from Monodelphis domestica, assembly GCF_027887165.1. Lineage (NCBI taxonomy): Eukaryota > Metazoa > Chordata > Mammalia > Didelphimorphia > Didelphidae > Monodelphis > Monodelphis domestica. Next base: position 49,032,485 of record NC_077235.1, on the reverse strand, counting down.
GCAAATAGGGTAAGAATTATGACATTTATTTTATTTATTTTCACTTTCCTCAATTTTTATTTTTTATTTGAAATTTTTATTTAATTAATTAATTTAGAATATTTTTCCATGGTTGCATGATTCAGGTTCTTTCCCACCCCTCCCCCAGTACCCAAGGTATAATTCCACTGGGTTTTATACATGCCATTAATCAAGACCTATTTCCATATTATTGATATTTACACTTGGGTGATCTACATCCTTAATCATGTCCCCTCGACCCACATGATCAAGCAGCTGTTTTTCTCCTGTGTTTCTGCTCCCATGGTTCTTCCTTTGGATGTGTAAAGCGATCCTTCTCATATTACCCTTATTTTAAAGATAAAGAAATTGAGGATCAAGGTGGTTGTCCAACATTCTATGGTCAGTAAGTGATAGAATTCAGACTAAGGAAACTAGTTAGTTGTCTCTTAGCTCAGTGTCCTTTCTGTTGGGACTTTATTGTTTTGTGGGTGGTTATTATTTTTCCCCACACGTCATTTCCCAGAAAACCACCAACACTGAACCTTCCATGGGAACCAAAGAAAAACGGTGAAACAAAGCCATGAGTCTGCCAGTGCGTGAGGCATTGCACAGCTGTTGTCCCAGCCTCTGTGCAGAGGAGGAAAGAATGTTTCATCAGCTGTCGAACCCAGATCTTGTGACTCCTCGGCCTCAGCTCTTTGCACTAGGCCATGGAGCCTTCTGCTTGCTCTGCCCAGGCTCGAGGGAAGCAGGCTCTTGCTTCATGTGCGAGGGAATAAGCAAAGGCTCGGGAAACTCGAGGGGCTCCAGGAACCACGCCGTCCCCTGACTGTTGTAGACAGAACTGGAGGGGAGCGCCATTTCCCCACACGGCTTCCCTTTCCAGGCTCGGCTGCGCCCTCGGGGCCCTCCCCGAAGCACATCCCACCCCTCTGCATGGAGCATTCGGGGCCATAATTGGTTTCTAATGAGGGGAACCCCCCCCCCCAAGGACGCTGACTTCTCCCCGCAATCAGGGCTGGGTTTCCAAGTGTTTACCTGGGTTAATGAAGGATTCCATTTCATTCAAATGGGGCAGTGGGGCTTTCCCTTTGCGGGGCAGATTCCTGACCTCTGGGAGTCGCCTCCCATTCAGACCTCACAATTGTGGCTGGCCTGGGACAAGGAGAGAAGAAAGGCGGGAGAGAAGGCTGGCAGCTCGCATCTCTAGGCAACGGGAGGGAATGCGTAGGTCAGGACAACTAAAAGCCAGTTGCTGCCGGCGCTTAACAGGGAGGCTTTAAGAATGACACGAACAAGCTGGATAAGGAGAAAGCGAATAAAGGGCTCCGGACTTGGGCTGGAAGCAAGATAAATAGGAAAGGCTCCGAGCAGTGAGGCACCTGCCCTTGTGTGCAAGGGCCCTCGGGAGGGAAGGAATTGTCTCCCCCTAATCCCGGCCCATTCAAAGACTCTTGCTTTTTTCTTTTGTCAACCCGAATTCTATGAAAGCACGCCACTAGAGTGAGGCCAGTGGGAGGATACTGCAGGCAGCGAAGACTGGATGCTATGGCAGCAGCACTCTTTGTGGTAGCCCCAAACAACTGGAAACAAGCGGGACGGCCATTGATTGGAGGGAGTCTGAACACATTGGGCTGTGGGAATGGAACGGACGGCTCGCTGGACTACAGAAAGCAAAGAGGAACCCGAGAAAAGCCGGGGACAGTGAGAAGACTCCCATGAAGCGATTCCGAGGGAGACAAACAAAGCCAAGAGAGCACCACATGCTCAGTGACTGCCATGATGTGGAGGAGAGCAGCCCCCAAAAGACTGGAATGAGCGATTGTAGTCGGGAGGGACCAATGGGGAAACAGGTTTTCTCCCTCCTGTCATTGGAAGGGGAGAGATGGTGGATGGGGAAATGAGGTCTCTAGTGTGGGCTGCCGGGGCTGCTAGTTTTGCTTAAATCTGACTCCAGAGTGGGGGGAGGCTCAGGAGAATCCTTCAGGTCTTGCTGCCAATAGTGTCCTTCAGGCATAAATCCAACATGGTTCAGGTAACAGTGATTCTACCATTGTCTAGAATAATGCCAGATTTTGAACCTAAACAGTTGGACCAATTCATGAGTCCTACCAGCAGTGACTGGCTATTTTCCCCTGCTCACACCCAAGCAGGAATTTTTCCAGCTTTTGATCCCCATCTTTGTCAACCTGGTGAGTGCAAACTGTCAGAGTAGCTTTAACTTGCATTCATTTATCTCCTCATCATTGATTGGGAACAGGAGATGATTTTTGACCATCTGTGGGGTTCTTTCCCTCGAAATCATGGCATTTGAGAGGTGGAAGTGACCTTAGCAGCCATCAAGTACCAGTCATACCCAACAGAGTCCCCACAACACTATATCTGATAAATGGCCATTTTGCCTCTGAATGAAGTCTTCCATTGAGAGAGAACCCACTGTACCCCCGGGCAGTCCATCCCGCACCAGTGTTAGGAAGCTTTTCCTGACACTGAGTCTATGATGGCTTCTTTGCAACTTCTACCCAGGGCTCTTGGTTTTGCCATCTGAAGCCAAACAAAACAGATCGCATCCCTCATCCACAGGATGGCTTTTCAAGCAGCTGAAGACAATACTGTCCTTCCTGCTTCTTCTCTTCTCCTGGCTGAACATTTCAGTGACTTCTGCTGTGTATTCTATGATTCAAGATTGATTTAAGACCCTTTTCCATCTTGGTTGACCTCTTCTTGATACTCTTCAATTTATCAGTGTCCTTCCCAAGCCATAGCACCCAAAGTTGAATAAATTACTCCCTATGCAGTCCAACAAGAGCAGTACACAGTGGGATTTTCACCTCTTTATTCCCAGAAGTTCCCTTAAGAAGTGTAGATTAGCTTTTATGGCTGCCACTTCACACTGCTGACTCCTCCTGAGTTTGCAGTCCATTAAAGTCTCCAGATCTTTTTAACACAAATTATTGCCTCATTATGAGTCTCCCATTTTATATGTTGTAAGTCTACTTTTGAACCCAAGTACAATATTCTACATTCATCCCCTCTGAATTTCATCTTGTTAGATTCAGTCCCAGTGCTGTAGCCTGTCAAGAGCTTTTATTCCAATCCTTTGATAACTTATCTTTTGTGAAATGGAGTTGAATTTCATAGAACTGGGTCAATTTCCCATAAATGTTACATGTAATACTTTTATCAGAAATATTTATACAAAAATATTTTCATAGTCTCATATCTTCTTTACTTTTTCTAGCTACATTTATTCTATTTGCACAAAATATTTTTTATTTTTATAAAATGATAGTCTATTTTGTCTTTCAGATATCTTCTGTATCCTACTTACAAATTCATCTTCTATTCAGAATAACTTTCCATTCCCCTCTTACTTTCTATTAGCATGATTTAAAAAAATATATAGCTCATTCATCCATTTGGAATTTAGTATGGTATATGGTGTAAGATGTTACTGGTCTAATCCTGTTTTCCACCAAATTGCTGGCAAGTTTTCTCAGACATTCTTATTTAATTTCAAAAGTTATTTCCTTATTCCTTAGAGTTATCAAAGACTAGACTTACCTGTATCCTTCAAAATCTTGCTTACATAATCATTTCCACTAATCACCTTTGCCATTTTTTTTCATCCGGTACCAGATAGCTCTGACATCTACTACTTTATAATTTCAGATATGGAAATACAAAAAATTCTTTATTTGTACTTTTTTCATTATTTCCCACAATATTCTTGACTTTTTGTGCCTCTATTAATTCTGCTATTTTTATTTATTCCTTGAAAGAGTGTACTAGTCATTTCGTTGATCTGATATTTCTAAATTAATTTGGATGGCACTATCATATTTAGTAGATTGCCATAGACTAGCCATAAATATAAATTTCTTTGTTGAGTTCTTTCTTTTTTGTGTAAATCATTTTGTAGTTATGTTGTTATAAGATCTATTCATGTGTTGGTAGGTTAATTCCCAGGTTTTTAATGCAAATTATTTTTATTTTAAATATGTAATATTGTTTATATATTTAAAATAGAATTATATAAAATATTAAAAGAGTTTTTTTTGCACTCTTCTTCCAAGTGTTTTTTTCTTCACATGCAAAAATGCTGATGATTTTTGTAGATTTATTTTGTATCTGTTGCTATTTTTCCAAAGCTATTGACTCTCTCAATTAACTTGTGTGGGCTCTCTAGGATTCTACAAGAGAGTGAAGAGATATTTTTTCATCTTCCTTTCTAACTCTTATTCCCTTAATTTCCTTTCCAACAGAATGTAAGTTACGTGTGGACAAGGAATGTTTCACATTTGTCCTTTAACACCTAGTACAATTCCTGGCACATACTTGTCACTTAATAAAGGCTGGGTGTAAGTGAATTGAATTGACTTAATGACATTTTGCTGAACTAGAAATTGTAGTACTATGTCAAAGAATAATGGCAACATTGGGCATCCTTCTTTCACTCCTTATTGAGAAATCTCCTAATGTTTCTTTATTATAAGTAATGCTTTTTCTTGGTTTCAGATGAATCCATTAGGTCACTTTACAGAAAGATCCTTTTAGTTTCTAGTCTTTTTATATGTTTTAAAATGAGTGTCATATTTTATAAATGATTTTTTCATTGTTATTAATAGTTCATTTTTGCTATTTGTCATTTACATGATTTATTATGCTAATTGTTTTCCTAATGATGAGACATCTTTGAGTGCTATAAATGCAACTTATTCATAAATTTTGAATTTATTGCTGTGATTTTTTTGTCAGATTGTTATTTAACAATTTTGCATCAATCCTCATTGTTGATATATATGATATATGTTTTTCTTTTTCATTGTTTGAGAATCAGAAGAGTGCTTGTTTTATTAAAAAAAGTTTAAAAAAAACCTTTTTTACTGAATTAGAAAAAACCATAACAAAGTTCATTTGGAAGAACAAAAGATCAAGGATCTCCAGGGAAATAATGAAAAACAATGCAAAGAAGGCCTTGCAGTCCCGGATCTCAAACTATACTATAAAGCAGTGATCATCAAAACAATTTGGTACTGGCTAAGAGACAGAAAAGAGGATCAGTGGGATAGATTTGGGTTAATGACCTCAGCAAGACAGTCTATGATAAGCCCAAAGGTCCCAGATTTTGGGACAAAAACCCACTATTTGATAAAAAGAAACTGCTGGGAAAATTGGAAGACATTATGGGAGAGATTAGTTTTGGATCAACATCTCACACACCCTACACGAAGATAAACTCAGAATGGGTGAATGACGAATATAAAGAAGGAAACTATAAGTAAATTAGGTGAACACAGAATAGTATATATGTCAGATCTTTGGGAAAGGAAAGATTTTAAAACCAAGCAAGAGCTAGAAGAAAATCACAAAATGTAAAATCAATAATTTTGATTACATCAAATTAAAAAGTTTTTGTACAAACAAAACCAATGCAACCAAAATTAGAAGGGAAGCAACCAATCGGGAAACAATCTTCATAACAAAAACCTCTGACAAAGGTCTAATTACTCAAATTTACAAAGATCTAAATCAATTGTACAAAAAAATCAAGCCATTCTCCAATTGATAAATGGGCAAGGGACATGAATAGGTAATTTTCAGTTAAAGAAATCAAAACTATTAATAAGCACATGAAAAAGTGTGCAAATCTCTTATAATCAGAGAGATGTAAATCAAAACAACTCTGAGGTATCACCTCACACCTAGCAGATTGGCTAACATGACAGCAAAGGAAAGTAATGAATGCAGGAGGGGATGTGGCAAAATTGGGACACTAATGCATTACTGGTGGAGTTGTGAATTGATCCAACCATTCTGGAAGGCAATTTGGAACTGTGGCCAAAGGGTGCTAAAAGACTGCTTGCCCTTTGATCCAGCAATAGCACTGCTGAGTTTGTATCCCAAAGAGATAATGAAAAAGACTTGTACAAGAATATTCATCTCTGTGCTCTTTGTGGTGGTAAAAAAACTGGAAAATGAGGGGATGCCCTTCAATTGGGAAATGGCTGAACAAATTGTGGTATCTGTTGATGATGGAATACTATTGTGCTCAAAGGAATAATAAAGTGGAGGAATTCCATGGGGACTGGAACAACCTCCAGGAATTGATGCAGAGTGAGAGGAGCAGAACCAGGAAAACATTATACACAGAGACTGATACACTGTGGTACAATCCAATGTAATGGACTTCTCATTAGTGGCAATGCAGTGATCCTGAACAACTTGGAGAAATCTATGAGAAAAACCACTATTCACATTCAGAGGAAAAACTGTGGGAGTAGAAACACAAAAGAAAAACAAATGGGCCAAGGGGATATGATTGGGGATGTAGACTCTAAATGATCATCCTAGTGCAAACACCAACAACATGGAAATAGGCTTTGATCAAGGACAGTGGAATTGAGCGTCAACTACAAGGGTAGGGGGAGGGAAGGGAGTGAAGGAATATGATTCTTGTAACTAAGGAATAATGTTCTAAATTGACTAAATAAATAACTTACAATGAAAAAAATAAAGTAATATTTAAACTCAAAAAAAGTTTAAAAGGAACCTTCTTTCTCTATTTTTAAAAACAATATGTAGTTTAAAGATTTTTAAAAAGTGTTTGATAGAATTGTTCATATGCAAACCACCTACTTATTAGGACTAAGCTCAAAGTGATTATGAAGCCAAAAGAATAAAGCTGAGAAAATTTGGCACAGAAATGAAACAATAACCTTTTTTACTTAAACCATTTATACCAAAAAATGAGAAATGGATAAAAGAACAGATATCATAATGAATTATTGGCATTTTAAAGGAAGCTTATCTAAGGTATAGTAATTTCTACCTGAGTAGACAAAGTATACCAAAAAGGTCTAGAAATGTCTCAGTCAGAAAATACTTTAACTTCTGGCCAAGCAGAAAAAAAATATGATAGCCAAGCGCAACATTAATTTCCAGCATAAACTAATTTGTGAGATATTATAGAAGAAGGTGGTAGAACATCATGAGTATTATAACATCATAAAGAATCAAGAATTGGTGGAGGGAAAAGCAAATTTGCAGAAAGCTTGATGGCCAGTTAGTCATCAGAGCAAAGTTATTCCAAAGGCCCTTAAGGATGAAACTAGGAAAAATATATCAAAGTGTAAAAAATCTGTAACATTTTTATAACAAACTTTTAAAAATCCATTATAATGGAGCCATAATATTATATCCCCTATGTGCTAAATGCAGAAGTCAAGATGGCACTAAAAAGAATGATGAGAAGAACAGCTGGAGAACCAAGTACACACCAAGGAGATCCATGTTGGAGACACTACAGTTCTGAGGAAATTGAAGAACTTATTTTCAAGGAATTGGAAAGAGAAAAAGATACCAAAGAGATGATTGTGATAATATTCATCACTACTATTCCATATGCCTCTACTCCACCATCTCTCCAAATTGTTTTACAAGAATAATTTTTTTAAACCCTTAATTGGGTTAGGTGACTTGCCCAGGGGCACATGGCTAGGAAGCATCTGAGGTAAGATTTGAAACCAGGCACTCTTGACTCCAGGCCTGGCTCTCTATTGACTGAGCCACTTAGCTACACCTTATGAGAATAATCTTTACACTTATCCAGGATATCTTTGGCATAAGTATAAGAAGGGAACAAGAAGACTTTTTCAAATAATTCTATAATAAAACACAGTTTTACAATCACCCAAAATGAATAAAAGATAAAGAATATACAGGAATCTACTGAGATTATTCTTTTCTATTAAAAAAAAAAAGCATTTGACTCAGTAGAATAAAATGCTGCCTTAAGGTCTCTATACCAGTGAGATTTCTGCCATATACATGTAAAAATTAACCAAGATTTCTTGAAGTATGTAACAATAGAGAGAACTTTGACCCTCTGATTATTCATAAAAAGTAAAGATTATACAGGAAAAGGGATGCTGGCCAAATGTGTATGTACAGTGCAGACTCAAAAGGGAAAAAGGAGGACTTACAGATGCTTCTGTTTATAAACAGCCTTTTGGAATATGATAGATCTTCCAGGAAGAGATTTATAATCACTGGAGTTCCCATATACAACTGTGACTTGATGTTTCATTATTTATGGGGCCTTTAATCATAATATAGCTTCTTTATGCATTCCTCTTAATTGTATCTGTTTGCTGTGGCCTTATGCCCCATGAAATCATGAAGGGAAAAGGGTGGGGGTGAGGAATAAACTTGGGTCTTCCTAACCACAGGGCGAGTGATCTATCCATTGTGCCACTAGATACCTCTCCAGTTTCTTTTTTATTCAGCTAAAATAGAATGGATTTTTAAAAAGATTCTGTCCTACCATACTCTTTTTAAAAAACCCTTACTTTCTTATAACAACTCTACGACAGAAGGGCAAGGGCTTGGCTTAGTTAATAGACTGAATGTTTTTTAAACCCTTACCTTCCATATTGGAATCAATACTGTGTATTGGTTCCAAGGCAGAAGAGTGGTGAGGGCTAGGCAATGGGGGTGAAGGGACTTGCCCAGGGTCACCCAGCTGGGAAGTGTCTGAGGCCAGATTGGAACCCAGGACCTCCCATCTCTCCACTTGGCTCTCAATCCACTGAGCTACATAGCTGCCCCTTAATAGACTGAATGTGCCTTGTGAAGTGACTTAGTTAAGTGACTTTCCCAGGGTCACACAGCTAGGAAGAGTCTGAGGTCAGATTTGAACACAGGTCCTCTCGACTCCAGGCTTTGAGTTCTATACACAGAGCTACCTAGCTGCCCTGCCCCAAACATGCTCTTTGAATCTGAATGAGCATAAATTCCTATTGTTTTACTTTTTTAAAAAATAACTTTTGGATGTGTTTTCCACATTACAATAGTTTCATTGAGTAACCTGCCCAATCCCCCTTTCAAAGAGTCAGTCCATATAACAAACAGCTAAAATCCTATGTGTTAAATGTGCTTTTTATAAATAGGAATTTATTGGGATTTTTTCCTAATCCATTCTGGAGTTGGCAAATTCAGTCTATTTCCCATCTGCAGAATCCCCCTGAACTACCAATCTGGTACCCTTAGACAAAAGGAAATTCACCAATGATGGACTATCAACCCCGAGGATACAAATACCAAAAAAACAGTACCTTCCCTCAATGGTCTAACACTCTACTTAGGTAGGGGAGACACACCATATGTACATATACTATATAGTAAATACATCGTATATTTAAGGCAATCCAAGGGAAATTTCAAGTGGGATAGATAATTAACAACAGGGGGAAGAGGAAAGCAGAGGAAATGTCTGATATAGCAGTTGACACTTGAACAGTCTCATGTAAGAAGCTTAGGGATTCCAAGAGGCAGGAGTGAGGAAAGAATTATTCTAAGCAAAAGACTAGAGGTAAGCAATGGTCATATACAGAGAACAGGTAGCAGTATGATTTGACTAGAATAGAGAATGTATGAACTGAGAATATTAAATTGATATTAAATGGAGAGATTAAATATTAAAATAAGCCTGGAAAGGTATATGGTATCAGATTGTAGAGAACCTTAAATGCAAAGCTGAGAATTTTGTGTTTTTACAGAAGATTTCTAAGTGTTCTAGGATGAAGAAGAGAGCATAGAAGGGTAATCTTGACCGTATATGTGATTTAGAAATATCAGTTAGTTGGTTCTGTATAGAATAGAGTGGACGGGGGATTGGAAGCAAAGAGACCAAATAGTACTGTTAACAGCAATCCAGTTGAGAAGCAGAGAGGGCCTGAACTAGCTCAGAGGCTGTGTGGACTAACCGAAAGGAACTCAAGTTGGGGAAGCCTGGAAAGTTGGCAGATTTAGCTACAATACAGGTAAAAAGGGAGGCTGTACATGGTGGCAGGTGAGCCTGGCAGTAGACATCAAGCATAGAATTCAAGACAAGCAGTAAGCATCAAAAATGTATCTGACCCCAGGGGCAGCTGGGTTGCTCAGTGGATTGAGAGCCAGGCCTAGAGATGGGAGGTCCTAGGTTCAAATCTGGCCTCAGACACTTCCCAGCTGTGTGACCCTGGGCAAGTCACTTGACCCCCATTGCCTAGCCCTTACCACTCTTCTGCCTTGGAACCAATACACAGTATTGATTCCAATATGGAAGGTAAGGGTTTTAAAAAAAAAAGAATGTATAGCCCTAGGGTCAGCTAATTAGCTCAGTGGATTAAGAGCCAAGCCTAGAGATAGGAGGTCCTGGGTTCAAACTTGACATCAGATACTTCCTAGCTGTGTCACCCTAAGCAAGTCATTTAACCTCAGTTGCCTAGCCCTTGCCATTCTTCTGTCTTAGAATTGATACTAAGACAGAAGGTAAGGGTTTAAAAAAAAGGAATATATAGTAGTAGGAACACAAGGGTTCAGTCATGCTAAGTGTGGCCCAGAACCAGGATTACAGAGACTTCAGACCCAGAGGTATTAGAATAGCAAAGATTTAGGCACAAGGGTCTTAGTTACCAGGTAGGGGCTTGATCATCCTACGTTCTTCATACTTTCTCAGCATCCTTCTCTCCACTCCTGACATGATTGCCAGAGTTGGAAAGTAACTTCAAAATCATCTAATCCAACTGACTTATTTTACAAAACCGAGACCTAGAAAACTCTCTGGTCACAAGAACTATTTTGTCTCTGTTCCTCACTGAGACTCATCCTTTATGCTTTATATCCCACTCCCTCTGACCTCTTCCTGTACTTGACTCCAGAAGTCATCCCCTTTATCTCATATATTGTTAATATTCCTTTCTCTAATGGTTCTTTTCCAGCTGTCGACAAATACACTCTGCTCTCCCAAACCCTGAAGAAGCCCAGTAGGTTACGTGTTGTCTCTCTTCTATCTTGTATTGTTTCAAATAAATCTATGAAAAAATATCTACAACAAATAGCCAGTCTTTACCTAACATTGTCTACTGTAACTGTTCTCTAGTGATTATTTCTCTAATAACCACTTGTCATTTTCTGTGGCCTTCTTCAATTCTCGTCCTTACTGAAGAGTATAACCCAGATTGGAAGGGGAGGGGAAATTTTCTTTGTACTGTTTGCTCTTCAAAATTTCTTAAAAATAAAACTATTTTATTTTTAGGAAATTATATATATATATATACATATATATATATATGAAAAATAAAATGCTTGTTACAAATACATATAGTCAAGCAAAACAAATTACCACACTGGCCATTTACCATCTGTTCGTACTATGTCACCTTAATAAATAACTTGGCTAAAAAGCTCATTAAATAAACAGCCATATGAAAAATGTTCCAAATCATTAGTAACTGGAAAAATTAAATTTAAAACAACTCTGCAGCTCCATCTCACAATCATCAGACTGGCAAAGAGGACATAAAAGGAAAATGATCATTGTTGGAGGAGCTGAGGGAAGACAGGGACCTTATTGCACTGCTGGTTGTGCTGGAAATTGATCCAACCAGTCTGAATGGCAATTTGGAACTAGGCCCCAAATGTCATTAAACTGTGCATCCCCTTTGATCTATCTATACTATTACAAGGCATACTATGCCCCTAAAGAAAACAAAGAAGCAAAGGACCCATGTGTGCAAAAAATATCTATGTTAACTTTTTTGTTGTAGTCACAAGGGAAATGTTCAGAAGACAGGGATGACTAAATAAGTTATGCTAAATGGATTTAATATAATAGTAATGCCACCTTATGAAATTGTGAAAGATTATGAAAAAATTAGGAAAGAAATTGTTTCAGAGAAAATGAGATAGACTTTATTAATGGGTGCAGAGGGAAGTGAGTATAACAAGGAGAACAATTCATACTGAAACAACATTGGAAAAAACAATAATTGGGACAAGCTTAATCATTGATCAACCATGACACCAGAAGAATGTAGATGAAGTATGCTTTCCACCTCTTAGTGGAGAGAAGATGAACATGTGGTACAGAATTAGGTATACAGTTTTGAACATGGATAATATGTGGATTTATTTTGCTTGACTATCATTTGTTATAAGGATTGTGTTTCCCCCTTTATGTTAATTGGAGGACTTGTGAAGGAAAGTGGTTATCAATAATGCTGCTTCAAAAAAATGAAGACAAAAAGAAATAAAACAGGGTCACTATAGCTTCATTAAAATACACAGATGTGGGAGGAAATAGACAGTAAAACCATATTAGTGGGAGACTTGAACCAACCACTATCAAATTTAGATAAATCAAACCAAAAAAATAAATAAGAAAGATGTAAAAGAGGTGAATGAAATCTTTGAAAAATTAAAGTTACTAGACATATGGAGAAAAATAAATAGGGACAAAAAGGAATACACCTTCTTCTCAGCACCACATGGCACATTCACAAAAATAGATCATTTACTAGGTCACAGAAACATGGCATTCAAATGCAGAAAAGCAGAAATAATAAATGCAACCTTTTCAGATCATAAGGCAATAAAAATATTCATCAGTAAGGGTACATAGAGAGCCAAATAAAAAATTAATTGGAAATTAAATAATATGATACTCCAAAATCGATTAATTAGAGAAGAAATCATAGAAACAATTAATAATTTCATTGAGGAAAATGACAATGGTGAGACATCCTTTCAAACCTTATGGGATGCAGCCAAAGCAGGACTCAGTACTTAGAGGAAAATTCATATCCTTGAATGCATATATTAACAAATTAGGGAGGGCAGAGATCAATGAATTGGAAATGCAAATCAAAAAACTTGAAAGCGAATAAATTAAAAACCCCCAGAAGAAAACCAAACTAGAGATCCTAAAAATTAAGGGAGAAATTAATAAAATCGAAAGTGATAGAACTATTAAACTAATAAACAAGACTAGAAGCTGGTACTTTGAAAAAACAGACAAAATAGACAAAGTACTGGTCAATCTAATTAAAAAAAGGAAAGAAGAAAGGCAAATTAACAGCATCAAGGATGAAAAGGGGGACCTCACCTCCAATGAAGAGGAAATTAAGGCAATCATTAAAAACTACTTTGCCCAATTATATGGCAATAAATACACCAATTTAGGTGATATGGATGAATATATACAAAAATACAAACTGCCTAGACTAACACAAGAAGAAATAGAATTCTTAAATAATCCCATATCAGAAAATGAAATCCAACAGGCCATCAAAGAACTTCCTAAGAAAAAATCCCCAGGACCCAATGGATTCACCAGTGAATTCTATCAAACATTCAGAGAACAGCTAATCCCAATACTATACAAACTATTTGACATAATAAGCAAAGAGGGAGTTCTACCAAACTCCTTTTATGACACAAACATGGTACTGATTCCAAAACCAGGCAGGCCAAAAACAGAGAAAGAAAACTATAGACCAATCTCCCTAATGAATATAGATGCAAAAATATTAAATAGGATACTAGCAAAAAGACTCCAGCAAGTGATCAGAAGGGTCGTCCACCATGATCAAGTAAGATTTATACCAGGGATGCAGGGCTGGTTCAATATGAGGAAAACCATCCACATAATTGACCACATCGACAAGCAAACCAACAAGAATCACATGATTATCTCAATAGACGCATAAAAAACCTTTGATAAAATACAACACCCATTCCTATTAAAAACACTAGAAAGCATAGGAATAGAAGGGTCGTTCCTAAAAATAATAAACAGTATATATCTAAAACCATCAGCTAATATCATCTGCAATGGGGATAAACTAGAAGCATTCCCAATAAGATCAGGAGTGAAACAAGGATGCCCATTATCACCTCTACTATTTGACATTGTACTAGAAACACTAGCTGTAGCAATTAGAAAAGAAAAAGAAATCGAAGGCATCAAAATAGGCAAGGAGGAGACCAAGTTATCACTCTTTGCATATGACATGATGATGTACTTAAAGAATCATAGAGATTCAACCAAAAAGCTAATTGAAATAATCAACAACTTTAGCAAAGTTACAGGATACAAAATAAACCCACATAAGTCATCAGCATTTCTAAAAATGACCATCCTACCCAAACTTATTTATCTATTTAGTGCCATACCCATGGAACTCCCAAAATATTTCTTTACTGATTTAGAAAAAACCATAACAAAGTTCATCTGGAATAACAAAAGATCAAGGATATCCAGGGAAATAATGAAAAAAAAAAACACAAATGATGGGGGCCTTGCAGTCCCAGACCTTAAACTATATTACAAAGCAGCAGTCATCAAAACAATTTGGTACTGGATAAGAGACAGAAAGGAGGATCAGTGGAATAGACTGGGGGCAAGAGACCTCAACAAGACAGTATACGATAAACCCAAAGATCCCAGCTTTTGGGACAAAAATCCACTATTCAATAAAAACTGCTGGGAAAATTGGAGGACAGTGTGGGAAAGATTAGGAATTGATCAACACCTCACACCCTACACCAAGATCAATTCAAAATGAGTGAATGACTTAAACATAAAGAAGGAAACCATAAGTAAATTGGGTAAACACAGAATAGTATACATGTCAGACCTTTGGGAGGGGAAAGACTTTAAAACCAAGCAAGACATAGAAAGAGTCACAAAATGTAAAATAAATAATTTCAACTACATCAAATTAAAAAGCTTTTGTACAAACAAAACCAATGTAACTAAAATCAGAAGGGAAATAACAAATTGGGAAAAAATCTTCATAAAAACCTCTGACAAAGGTTTAATTACTCAAATTTATAAAGAGCTAAATCTATTGTACAAAAATCCAAGCCATTCTCCAATTGATAAATGGGAAAGGGGCATGAAGAGGCAGTTTTCAGCCAAAGAAATCAAAACTATTAATAAGCACATGAAGAAGTGTTCTAAATCTCTAATAATCAGAGAGATGCAAATCAAAACAACTCTGAGGTATCACTTCACACCTAGCAGATTGGCTAACATGATAGCAAAGGAAAGTAATGAATGCTGGAGGGGATGTGGCAAAGTAGGGACATTAATTCATTGCTGGTGGAGTTGTGAACTGATCCAACCATTCTGGAGGGCAATTTGGAACTATGCCCAAAGGGTGATAAAAGAATGTCTACCTTTTGATCTAGCCATAGCACTGCTGGGTTTATACCCCAAAGAGATAATGGAGAAAAAGACTTGTACAAGAATATTCATAGCTGCGCTCTTTGTGGTGGCCAAAAATTGGAAAACGAGGGGATGCCCTTCAATTGGGAAATGGCTGAACAAATTGTGGTATATGTTGGTGATGGAATACTATTGTGCTAAAAGGAATAATAAAGTGGAAGAATTCCATGGAGACTGGAACGACCTCCAGGAAGTGATGCAGAGCGAGAGGAGCAGAACCAGGAGAACATTGTACACAGAGACAAACACACTGTGGTATAATCGAACGTAATGGACTTCTCCATTAGTAGCGGTGTAATGTCCCTGAACAATCTGCAGGGATCTAGGAGAAAAAACACTATTCGTAAGCAGAGGACAAACCAAGGAAAAGCAACTGCCCAACTACAGAGGTTGAGGGGACATGACAGAGGAGAGACTCTAAATGAACACTCTAATGCAAATACTAACAACATGACAATGGGTTTGAATCAAGAACACATGTGATACCCAGTGGAATCACGCGTCAGCTATGGGGGGGTGGGAGGGAGGAAAAGAAAATTATCTTTGTCTTTAATGAATAATGCTTGGAAATGATCAAATAAAAAATTATTTAAAATGCTAAAAAATAAAAAAAAATAAATGCTCTAAAAAAAAAAGATCAGGAGTGAAAGAAGGATGCCCATTATCACCTCTATTATTTGACATTGTACTAGAAACACTAGCAGTAGCAATTAGAGAAGAAAAAGAAATTGAAGGCATTAAAATAGGCAAGGAGAAGACCAAGTTATCACTCTTTGCGGATGACATGATGGTCTATTTAAAGAATCCTAGAGATTCAACCAAAAAGCTAATCAAAATAATCAACAAGTTTAGCAAAGTTACAGGATACAAAATAAACCCGCATAAGTCATCAGCATTTCTATATATCTCCAACACAGCTCAGCAGCAAGAACTAGAAAGAAAAATCCCATTCAAAATCACCTTAGACAAAATAAAATACTTAGGAATCTATCTCCCGAGACAAACACAGGAACTATATGAACACAACTACAAACGACTCTCCACACAACTAAAACTAGACTTGAACAATTGGAAAAACATTAACTGCTCATGGTTAGGATGAGCCAATATAATAAAAATGACCATCCTTCCAAACTTATTTATCTATTTAGTGCTATACCCATTTAACTTCCAAAAAATTTTTTTACTGGTTTAGAAAAATCCATAACAAAGTTCATTTGGAAGAACAAAGGATCAAGGATATCCAGGGAAATAATGAAAAAAAAAATACAAAGGAAGGGGGCCTTGCAGTACCAGATCTCTATACTATTAAGGAATGATCATCAAAACAATTTGGTACTGGCTAAGAGACAGAAAGGAGGATCAGGCATGCCCAAAGGGTGACAAAAGAATATCTACCATTTGATCCAGCCATAGCACTGCTGGGTCTGTACCCCAAAGAGATAATGGAGAAAAAGACTTGTACAAAAATATTCATAGCTGCGCTCTTTGTTTTGGCCAAAAATTGGAAAACGAGGGGATGCCCTTCAATTGGGGAATGGCTAAGCAAATTGTGGTATATGTTGGTGATGGAATACTATTGTGCTAAAAGGAATAATAAAGTGGAGAAATTCCATGGAGACTGGAACAACCTCCAGGAAGTGATGCAGAGCGAAAGGAGCAGAACCAGGAGAACATTGTACACAGAGACTAATACACTGTGGTATAATCGAATGTAATGGACTTTTCCATTAGTGGCAGTGTAATGTTCCTGAACAATCTGCAGGGATCTAGGAGAAAAAAAAACACTATTCGTAAGCAGAGGACAAACCAAGGAAAAGCAACTGCCCAACTACAGAGGTTGAGGGGACATGACAGAGGAGAGACTCTAAATGAACACTCTAATGCAAATACTAACAACATGGCAATGGGTTCAAATCAAGACATATGTGATACCCAGTGGAATCACGCATCGGCTACTGGGGGTGGAGGGGGGGAGGAAAAGAAAATGATCTTTGTCTTTAATGAATAATGCTTGGAAACGATCAAATAAAATATTATAAAATTAAAAAAAAAGAAAGAAAGAAAGAAAGGAGGATCAGTGGAATAGACTCAGCAAGACAGTATATGACAAACCCAAAGATCCCAGCTTTTGGGACAAAAATCCACTATTTCATAAAAACTTCTGGGAAAATTGGAGGACAGTGTGGGAAAGATTAGGTTTAGATCAACACCTCACACCCTACACCAAGATAAATTCAAAATGGGTGAATGACTTGAATATAAAGAAGGAAACTATAAGAAAATTAGGCAAACACACAATAGTATACATGTCAGACCTTTGGGAAGGGAAATATTTTAAAACCAAGCAAGACTTAGAAAGAATCACAAAATGCAAAATAAATAATTTGGACTATATCAAATTAAAAAGCTTTTGTACAAACAGAACCAATGTAACCAAAATCAGAAGGAAAGCAACAAATTGGGAAACAATCCTCATAAAAACCTCAGACAAAGATTTAATTACTCAAATTTACAAAGAGCTAAATCAATTGTACAAAAAATCAAGCCATTCTCCAATTGATAAATGGGAAAGGGGCATGAAGAGGCAATTTTCAGCCAAAGAAATCAAAACTATTAATAAGCACATGAGAAAGTGTTCTCAATCTCTTATAATCAGAGAGATGGAAATTAAAACAACTCTGAGATATCACCTCACACCTAGCAGATTGGCCAACATGACAGCAAAGAAAAGTAATGAATGCTGGAGGGGATGTAGCAAAGTAGGGACACTAATTCACTGCTGGTGGGGTTGTGAACTGATCCAACCATTCTGGAGGGCAATTTGGAACTATGCCCAAAGGGCAATAAAAGAATGTCTACCCTTTGATCCAGCCATAGCACTTCTGGGTTTGTACCCCAAAGAGATAATAAGGAAAAAGACATGTTCAAAAATATTTATATCTGTGCTCTTTGTGGTGGCCAAAAATTGGAAAATGAGGGGATGCCCTTCAATTGGAGAATGGCTGAACAAATTGTGGTATCTGTTGGTGATGGAATACTATTGTGCTAAAAGGAATAATAAAGTGGAAGAATTCCATGGAGACTGGAACAACCTCCAGGAAGTGATGCAAAGCGAAAGGAGCAGAACCAGGAAAACATTGTACACAGAGACTGACACACTGTGGTACAATCGAACGTAATGGACTTCTCCATTAGTGTCAATGCAGTGTCCCTGAACAATCTGCAGGGATGTAGGAGAAAAAACACTATCCACAAGCAGAGGACAAACTGTGGAAGTAAAAACACCAAGGAAAACCAACTGCTAGACTACAGGGGTTGAGGGGATATGACTGAGGAGAAACTCTAAATGAACACTCTGGTGCAAACACCAACAACGTGGAAATTGGTTCGAATCAAGAACACTTGTGATATCCAGTGGATTCGCATGTCGGCTATGGGATAGGTGGGGGGGTTGGGGGGGAGAAAATGATCTTTGTCTCCAATGAATAATGCCTGGAAATGACCAAATAAAATAATGTTTAAAATAATAAAATAAAATACACAGATGTATAACAGAAGGAAGTTCAGAGGGAAACAAGGAAATAGGAAAGCTCAGGAAGTAACATATTGAGTTTATTATATACATATATATTTGAAGCAAGCTGTGCTTAATAGATTCATGGTTTCATTATAATACTTTCTGTTCTACTTTGTATATAGAAATGTTCACTTTTTTGCTCATTAAATTCAGAATAAAAATTAAATTACATTTAAAAACTCATCGAGTTAATGGGACACATACCAGTTGGGAACTTGTGATTGACAGCACTAGAAAACCAGCTTCTTATGATTACCCCCCCTAGAATCATAAGAGAGAATAAACAACCATCATACTAGGTCCCAACCTCCTAATGCAACTGTGACTTGGGGTGTGGGAGCACAAAGTGGGTGTTATATTGCAGGGGCTTCAACTAGAATAATTTGAGAGCCTCTCACATTTCCCCTGGAGAGTCCTTGGAATTCTCTCATCCTTGGATACTCAGTGATAGCGAACCTTTTAGAGACCAAGTGCCCAAACATATGTGAACTCCTTGCCCCGGACATGGGAGGGAGGAAGCACTCCCATTGGACTGCTGGGCAGAGGGCCTGGTGATGTGAGAAATGTCCTCAGACTCATGTGGACAGGGGGAAGGGAAAAGCACCCTCTCATATGTGTACCATAGGTTTGCCAACACAGCCCTATTTCATAGGGATAGCCTGAAGAAAAATTAGTGAGGGAGGAGAAAGAAGGGGGAGTTTTCTTCTTGGTTTTAGACTGTAAGTGAACAAGCAATTTTCTGATGTTTCTCTTACAAGTTAGACCGTTTCCTCTGAGCTATCCTTTGCATATTTGAATGGTTGTGTACTAATGTCCATTTTATTATTGTGCCCATTTGTTTATGATCATGCAACTACTTTTTCACACATTACAGTTAATATGAATTGTATGGAATTTTTATCCCCAAAACACTGGGACCAGAAGCATGTCTAGAACATACTATGATAGTTCCTAAATGCTCATTTTTTTAAATGAGGTATAAATAATAAATAAATGCTTGTCTTATTGGAAAATTCTTATGAACTACAGGTCCATAGGAGAAGGTTTGCCTGGTCTAGAAATTCCCAGTTATCATCCTCAAATGCTTAATCCCTTTCAGGAGCCCCACGTATATTCAGGAATTAAACGATTCTGTGTTCTTTCTTTTTGAACTAAGATTATTTGTCCTATTGTTGGGTGAGTTGGCAACTCCATTTGGATTGCCCTGTGAATTCTTTGGGAAATATTCAGCTGCCTTATGATATGGAGACCTAGAAGAAAGTTTTGCTGGGACTTCCAGTGATTATTATGATACCAATCTCTGAAGACACTTTGTTCGCATTGTGTGGAAAGGGACACCTAGAGATGTTCTATCTAGATCTCCAGAAATACTCAATATGCTCAAGGGAATCAAAGAATAAATTTTACCCAGAGCAGTTTGGTCTTTCACCAAAGAATGAGGAGATAACTTCCAAATGACCCCAGCTTTTTAATTCCTGTGAGGACAGTCCCATCTATTTTTGGACCTCTAAAGGGAGCAGGCTTTTCTTCTAAGAAAAGAGGCTTTTTTTCCTCTTTAGTTCTCCCAGTGAGTTGGCTCTCCAGTTGAATTTCCTTTGTGTTTCAGGGATTCCTGAAGAAATTTTGTCTACCTTGTAGAGTAGAGAGCCAAAGGAATTTTCCACTATTAACTTTAGCTATGGCTGTGAGTCTAGAACAGAAGAGCCCCTTAGTGGGAAAAGGAGAACACAAGTGCCCCAATTTCTTGATGTTAGTGTTGAGTGTTAGTATTTGATACTCAACTGATCCCAAAGCATGAAGTCCCCTTGGTGGTAAAGGAAGAGGGATAGAACCCAATCTTCAGGCACCAGTGAGTAATATTACACTTGTACCAAGCCAAGTCAATTTGGTTTCTCAACTGAAGGGGATCTTTAACACCTGGAGGGGAGCCCCACATATTTTGGAACACTATTGAGATGAAAAAAGAAACTTGATTGCTTTCCCCCTTTTTCTTTACTGTTTTTGGCTTGGAGAAGGTCTTTTACAAGTACCAAAACAAGTAGTCACCTATAGAAATCCACATGGTAAAATAATGTATGTTTGTTAAGCAATTAATTAGCTAGTGTTTATTAAATGCCTACTATGTGCTAGGTACAGTGCTAAGTACTAGAGATACAAAGAAAGTCAGACAATTCCTACTTTCAAGGAGCTCATTATAATGGGGATGACAACATGCAAACAACTGTGTACAAAGAAGATATATATACAGGATAAATTGCAAATAAACAACCCAGGGGAGATCCTGGAATTAAGAGGGAATCACAAAAGGCTTCTTATATGAGGAGAGATTTTAGTTGGAACTTAGAGGAAGTCAGGAGCCAGAGATAAGGGGGAAATGCATTCCAGGGATGGGGAACAGCCAAGGGAAATGCCCAGAGTGGGGGATGGGAGTTGGGGAGGTAGGAAGAAATGTAAGGTATTAAAAAATGGAAAAGTGGGCTATAAAGGACTTTAAACACCAAATAGAGGATCTTATATTTGATCATGGAAGTGATATTGAGTTTTCTGAGTAGGGGGGTTGATGAAGTTGGACCTGCACTGTAGGAAGACCAATTTGACAACTGAGTGGAGGATGGACTAAGTGGGAGATACTGGTTGCAGAGAAACCAACAGACTGTTGAAATAGACTTGATGATGGCCTACACCAGCATGGGGGCAGTGTCAGAGGATGGAAGAGTATGTATATCAAAGATACTATGAAAGTAAAATCAACAGGACTTGGCAACAAATTGAGTAAGAGTTGGATAAGAAGAGGAGCTGAAAATGAACTTGGGTGACTAGGAGAATGGTGGTGCTCTCCACAGTATTAGGGAAGTTATAAAGAAGGAAAGGGTGGCTTATTGAGGAGTAGGAGAAAAAATGAGTTTGTTTTTGGACATGATGAGTTTAAGATTTATACAGGACCTCAAGTTTGAGGAGTCCAATAAGCATCTAGAAATTCATCTAGAAATTCAAGACTAAAGGTTCTGCAGAGAGGTTAGGTCTGGATACATAAATTTCAGAATCACTAGCATTGAGATGATAAGAAAATCCATGGAGACTGATAAAATAGGTCTACTAGGTCCTTAAGGTATAGTAGTAAAGCAGATGGTAACTCCTCTTCTTTTATATAGTTTGCACTAATAAAAGCATATCAGTTTCTAATGTTGGTCCATTTGACAAGGCCAAGGACTTTGGTGGCAAAAACTTTCTTTTCAGGGACTTTAGTAAATGTAGCTGGAGCACCTGTAGGAGCACTTCCCAAGTTGTATCTCCCCAGGGGTTGCTCCCCAGGATGGTGGCTGAGGGCACTGAGTTGGAAGCACTGTTATTCCCAAGGCTGTCTCCATCAGAATCTGAGATGAGATGATAGTCAAGGTGGTGGTAGTCATGGTCTGACTTACCTGGCAAGTCTGACTGCCCTGCCTCCTATCTCTCCCTCAGGGTTGCTGGTTTGACTGAGCTGTGTGTAGCAGTGGTGGGGATGGATGGCCCCTTCTCCACAGGGGTTGCTTCTTCAGATGGAAGCTGCAAAGACTAGGCTCAATTTAGACTGGTAGTCAGTGATGTGCTGCTACTCCCAGAGCTCTTGCCTGTTGATGGCAACAGATCAGCAGTTATTGGTGTAGCTGATGAGAAAGGTGAGATGAAGAAGGTAACAGGATTGGCCCCTGTAGTGAGGGAAAGAAAGTGGAAATTAGAACTTTAAGAAAGAGAAAAGAATCTGAAAAAGTCTCAGTGGAAAGTTAACTAGGGAACTAATAGATTAACACATTCAAAATTACATCATACAGTTTTTAATGGGCACACCAAGTCATGATAGCACAAAATGACTACTATTAGTGGTATCTAAATGATGACAATTGAGTTAATAAATATAACCTGAAGTCAAATGGCATTTGATTCAAATCTGAAAACAAAGTGGATTTATTGATCTTCCTCCACTCCTAACTCCTACGGAGTTTGCCTTTTTCTTATGGGATTCTACTGTGGTTTGTAACCCTTTCAACTACCCAGTTGGACAAGCTTGATATATGTATGGTTATTCGTTTTTGTTTTGTCTAATCTGTGAGTTTATCAATATGGAAGAACTCCCTGGTATAAGAAGCTACCTCCACTGATACAGATTGGAAACTCCTTTGCAACTTACAGTCTCAAGAGAGTCACTTGGGGCACCAAAAGGCTAAGCGGCTGTCTGTCCTATGATCATACAACTCACATACAACAGGGGCAGGTAAACACTGAAGTGGATAGAGCACATGCCTAGAGTCAGGAAGACTTGAGCTCAAATACAGTCTCAGACAATTATTCTTTTTAGCTGTGTGACCCTAGTCAAGTCACTAAACCTCTGTTTGCCTCAGTTAGCTCAACTGTTAAATGTGGGAAACAATAACATCGACCTCCTGGGCTTGTTGTGAGGATAAAATGAGACAATATTTGTAAAGGGCTTATTTAGCACAGTATCTGGCACATAATAATGGATGCCTATAATAAATGTTTATTTCCTTCCTTTCTGACTGCAAGTTTAATCCTCTAAGCAATACTGGCCCACATTGCATGAGAAAAGAATGAATAAAAGTAGTCAAGCAGTAAGCAAACAGAAAAAAATTTTATAGAAATCAAAAAGGTGATTCATTGCATGGGAACCATAGCTCTTCAGGCATACTGCCATCACTACCACAAAATTGGCACATGGGTGAAAACTTGGTGGAAATTGCTACTCAGGGACAGATATTTTGAATCTGTTTTCAAATGTATTATGAATGTTTTGAACATAGACATGTTCTAGTCTTTTTTCTTAAAGACTGCTGCCCTTGCTTTCCATAACACCAGATCTGTGTATGTAAGGGGTGGTATAGCCCCAAACAATCCAATAATTCATGTCTAATCTCATTCTCAAAAGGCATTTGTCAAGCAGTATAGATAATGGAAACACCAGCCAATAAACAAGCATTTATTAATATCCTACTATATGCAGGCAGTACACTACAAGCTGGGGATACAAAGACAAATGACTTTGACCTCAAGGAGTTTTCATTCTTTTAGAGGAAACAACTTGTATGGGATAGAGATAGGGCTAGAACTGTGATTGAATTAATATAGGAGCACCCCAGGGAAGATTTCCTCTACCAATGCCTAGGCATCTGCCTAAGACTACAAATTGCAAATAAGGTGCAGATCCAAGAGAGAATAATGTCTGAAAACCACAGAGAAGTAGTACCTGGAAGGAGAGAGGGTGGTAGGCAGTACCCAATGCTACAAAGAGATCATGGAAGATAAAGATTGAGAAAAGGTCATCAGATCTGGCAGTTAAGTTATGGTCACTTGTTAACTTGGGAAAGAGCAGTTGCCAGACTGCAAAAGATGGGGGAAGTGCATGAGAGAAGTGGAGGTAAGGAAAACAGACAACTAGGAGTTTGGCTGTGAAAGGGAAGAAAGAAGTAGGCCAATAACTTGAGAGTATAGTAGGGTCATGAGAGGGTTTCTTAAGAATGGGGAAGATCTGGCCTTGTCAGTAAGGCTCAAGGCAGGAATGAGTAAATAGGAAGGGACAGAAGATTAGAGAGGGGGCAATTTGCAGAAGAATTCTGGAGGGGAGGTGATCAAAGGTACTTAAAGGAATTCGTTGTGTTGTTAAAAATTGCCTCTTCATCAAAGACTGGAGAAAAGGGGAGGATAGGGGATGATGTCAAAGGGTTTTGAGATGTAGAAAAGGGAAGAAGAGGGAGCTCCTAATGAATGGCCTCTATTTTCTTGGTAAAGAACTGTATGAGGTGAGATCTTCAACTGGACTGGTGTTGGGAGGTCGGAGGTGAAGATGTTTTTGAATAACCACCGCAGGGAATGTGATAAAGACCCAATTAGGGGAGAGAAAAAGGATTGCTTTGTGGTAGTAAAGCCCCAGTTGAGTTTAGATAACAAGAATTTGGAGTGGACTGGGTTAACAGACTTGTTTGACTTCTTCCAGCTCCTTTAAGCAACTTATGCATTTGGAGCCAGCATTCCTGAATTCAAATCTTGACTGTACAACTTATTCCTTAAGGTGTGATTGGCCAGATCACATTAAATTTCCTAAGCCGGTGTAAAACAAAATGGTTATTCTCGATGGCCTCTGAGGCCCCCTTCCTTCTCAAACTCTGACTCTTGCCTCCCAGTTTCTTCCTTTCAAGCTCTCTGAAGGGCAAGGGCTGTTTCACTTTTGTCTTTGTGTCCCTAGCATCCCAGTGGCGGGCACACAGTAAGCCCTTGATTAATATTTGTTCATAAGCAAACCTCTGGAGTTCTTGCCAGTCCAGCTCTCGAACTGTAAACTCCTAACCCCCCTGTTCCTGTTTAATGTAATAATGCCACGGTACAGGACTTAAAGGACATGGGTCTTCTCCTCTAGTTTAGTGTTAAACATCAAACTGGAGAAGAAAGAAAATATTAAACAGATAACACAGGATGATACCAGGGCAAACCAACCCCAGTGCTACTAGGAAATCAAACCAAACCCCCAAAACCTCAAAGCCTTTTCCTTCCTGCCACCTTTAGTGATACAAGACATTGTGGGGCTTTCTCGGGCTCGAAGTCTCAACCTGTGGGGCCCTGAGGCTGATCCCTGAAGCAATGGGGCCTCTGGGGAGCCTGGGCCACCTGGGCTCTGTCCTCAGCTGCGGGATAGCCTGAAGCAAGGCGATTTCCCCAGTGGGAAGCGGCCCCCAAAAGGAGGCCCCGCAGAGATGCTGTGTGAGGAGAAGGACAAAATGGAAGGGAAAATGCTTTGAATGCTAGGGCCCGCCTCCGCCCCACACGGCTTCCAGCCCCATGCCTGGCTTTCTTACCCCCACCCCCTGCCGCCAATGAGGAAGGGCTCGCTTTCCCTCCCTTTCTCCTCTGGCTTCCCGGGCCGGACTCAAAGCAACGCCCCCAGGCCCAAGCAAGGCGCCGCGGCAGCAGCGGAGCGGCAGAGAAGGGAGGGTTCCAGCCCTGCCTCCGCCCGAGCCGCGCCTCCCGCGCATGCGTGTTCGCGCCACCGGGCCCCGGAGGAGGTGCCTCCGCGACCAATCGGAGTTCCCGGCGCTCCGGTTACGTGCCTACGCTATACGGGGTCGGTTGCGTGCAAGGGGGGGCGACTTCTAGGTGCTCGGCTGGAGCCCCGTCTCTCCTCGAATGAAAGGAAACAACCTCCGGCGACTTCGAACTGCTCCCGAGCCGCCGCCACAAGAGTTCCGCCGCCCGAACCCAGTCCCGTTCGCTTCTGCCCGTTCTGCTGGCCCTGCCTGGTCCCTGGGCCCAGTCGGTGAGTTGCCCGCGCGCGCCTGCCCCCCGGCCCGCCCGCGCGCCGGCAGTGCCTACCCCGAGGCCCCAAGTCCCGCTCCCGGGAGTTGGAGGAGGAGGAGGAAGAGGATGGCGGCCGCCGCCCCTGCCCCTGCCGCGAGGGGACTCATGGTGGGCTCCGCCGCATTGTGCAGGACCCCGAGACCGAGCTTTAGCGGCCTTTTGCAGGAGGGGCCCAGCCAGGGGGACGGGAGGCGAGAAGGGGGCGTTTCAGGGGGTGGAGAGGACGGGTGCCCAGGCACAAGGGGTCTCACCCTTTTGGGGGGAGAGCTGGGCGTCTCTGGGTGCTTGTGAAGGGGAGAATCCTGGTCTTCGGGGAGTGCAAAAGGATGGTGGGGGAGGGGACGGCCCAGGGGAAGAAGAGATGAAAAGAAACTATTGGGGGGGGCTCTAGTTTCATGGGTGCAGCTAGGAGGTCCTGGCTTTTGTAAAAGGGACAGGGATCATCCCACGTTTTAGGGGAGTTGGAGGGAAGCTGTGGGGAAGGAGGGGGCCTGGAGCAGGGAGCTTGGGGAGGGTGCGGACTCAAAGCAAGTCTTTTCGAGAGTTCCTCGAGGCCCTAATGTGGGCAGAGATGTCATTAGTGAAAGGGGCCGCTATCCAGGTAAGTAGCCTCGAGTGAAAGATGCCCGGTTTGGGAGCCTTGTGCTTTTGAGTGTTTCTTTTTGTCCCTGGGTGGACCAGTCGGGCAAAAAATAACTATTGAACGCCTGCTCTGCGTGAGACATTGTGATTGTTGTCTCCTCCCCAAAATCGCACACACTCCCCCTTTTTGGTGGTCTTTACTACCTTGAGAGTCAGTCCCAGTCCTACATTTGGGACTGCTGCCAGCTCTCTTTGTATTTCTGGGTTCATAACTGGAAAATCCCCCAACTTGTCCTCTGAGCAGCTGCATCAGAAAAATCTGCTACTTACCAGTCCTTCAAATTCAAAGGCCCTTCCGGTGCATTTTATTCATTTAGCACATTTTTTCGAACCCACAAGTTTCCTCTGAATTCCACTTCCCCGTAGTTGAAAAATCTTGCAATCACGTTTACATGTTGCTTTCACCTATCTGCCCTACAGCTTTATTTTTCATGAGACTTCTAATTCATCTGGATCCAAAAATCATATGGTAAAAGTCCAAAAAAACGTTTGGTGAATTTCACTGAAAATCAATAGCCTGAATGTGATTCTCTCTCAGGCACTGAATGAACTGATGCTGTGCTCCTGAATGCTCTGCTTGCTGTGTGGGTTACTTGCGGTACCAGGGTGCTACACAATGATCTAGGGAAATCACAAAAGCATTGATTTGCTTCACTCTGATCTAGCTCTTAATTATTTTCCAGACATTTAAATGATGTTTTGCAATAAACAGTTATAAGGCAAAACAGTTAAAAGGCCATTGAAAAACGAAACTTTTAAGGAAAAAGGCTGTCACAGGGTGAGAGCATCCAACTTTGAGCTTTGTATGCATATACACACAAAGCTTTTTAGACTAAAAATAAATTCCCATCTGGCTATGAGCCCTTTAATATAGGTTCTTGGCAAACCCCCCAAATCTTCCTAGTTTGGGATCACAAATGTAGTGCTATAAGCTCAAAAATCTATATTTTATGGTATATTACTGGGGAGTCATTGTTTCCTCAATAAACTCCTTTTTGGGTTTTACAAGGTGGCTACAAAAATTTTAATGAACATAAGCATTATTAAAGTTAAGGTGGAAAATCCCACTTATTTCATATTTCAGAAAAATGGCTTAATTGGTTTGATCCATACTTTGCTTGTTTTTATCCTTCTGGATCCAGATTAGTTTTAGCTTGTGCTCTTTTACCTATAAATATTTTTATATCAAATGAATTTATGCCATCAGTTTATTCTTTAAGACATTGTAGTCCGATACTATAATAAAGAAATTGACCCCTTCATAAATGAGGTTTTTCAAGAGTAGATAAGTTACTTTTTTTAGCATAAAAAGAATTCACTTGTTTCTAATATCAATTCCAAATCTTCTTCCTCACAACCCAAAGTAATTTTTTATTTGTCACAAGCTACTTTTATAGCTAGTGCTGGGAATTTATAGAAACTACTTTAAAAATTAAATTCAACAAAGATGTCTATGATCCAGATTAGATCTATCTATAATGTAGCATTCTTTCTTTGGGAGGGTACTGTGGAGAATACAGGATGGTGGTTTTAGAATGCTTGCTTAGGATGAAAAAAAATTAATCTGGAATTTGACCATTAGATGGAAACTCTTGGGGAAATTTCTGAATTTTGATGTTTTGCATATTTCTCTATGATAGATAATCTTAGGATTGTGGCAGCTACACCCAAACAGGGGAAAGCAGCTATACACATACTTGCAGGAGCAAATGTGCAAATACTTCTTTTGTTTCTCTTTTCTGTCTTTTTTATTTTAGGACTGATTTCCATCAGTTTCAAAGTATATAGATGGTACCATGAATAAAGCATTTTCATAAATCGTTAGGAATATCATTTTTTAAATTGTGATGGTAGTAAGTTAGATTAAACTCCTGAAACAGAAACTATTAGTTCCTTTTAAGTTTCAAATATAAAGGAGAACTAAAGGAAATCAGAAGAAAACATGTATTTCTCTGGCATACTTTAACATTTGGTATAATAGTTTAATTTTTATGATGTTGGAAAATGCTACAAAGTTTATTAAAGTAAGTTTGCTCTTCCCCCCAAAAAATAGTTCTCTTATTCTCACAGGTAGGCAAGTACTCTTCAACAAAGGATAAGATATAGTAATGGTAATTATTTTTAAAAGAAAAAATTTGAATGAAATTTTATAGAATATGCTATGTATCAGCAACCTATGGGACCTGAACCATTCAGTTGGATGTAAAAATATACATTCTTTTGGATTTGAGATTGTAGGAAATTAATGTAAGTCAAAGTCAATACTTCCCTTGAATGCTTTTTTTCATAATGAAGTTGTGCCTCTAAATGGGATACTTTCCACCCTCTTTCCTTTGTTTCTAAGTATGCCTCTTACTATCATTATTTTATTTTAATTAAAATTAAGATTCATTTAGAAAATTTTTCCATGTATTACTGTCGAGTTTTCTGCATTTAGGTCACTGTCATATTTTACCTCTAAGGTCTACCTAATTAACAACAAAGTTGTGAGTCACTGAAAGAGATTACAGTATTGATGTACAAATTAGCAAGTTCTAAAATCCTAAATTTTTTAGCCTAGTATTATTAATTTAAATTTTCCTTTGCCATAGGGGAAAAAAAATACAGTGGTGTAAAAGTAACTTATAAAGTAAATATTCAAGATATTTCTTTAGAATTGAAAATTTCAGTTATTAACAAAATAATTGCAGGAAAGTTGTTATGATTAGTAACCATGTAATAATCATAGCATAATGAAGACCCTTTTTGGGAAAAAGAGTAATGAGATGTTTACCGTTAATCTCTTTTTCACAGTGTAATCATAAGTGAAGGCTCAGCTGGTCTCTCTTCCTGTAAAATTATAGATCTCTATCCTTGTACCATTTCACCTCACACCTTTTAAAAATAGTTTCTAATTAATATCACAGTGACTTGCTTCCTTATCTCTCAAAGTATATAAAGAAAAAAATTTATTGTTTTATTGAGATGTGAAACTTAACTCCCTTCTAACTATTATAAGTATAGAATGTTACTCAATTATACTTTTTTTTTGGTTGTCATTGTATACTATGACCTGAAATTCTTTTTTTTTTTCCTCCCAGGAGCACCTAAATTTTAAAAATTTACTACTTCCATCAAAAGACATTTAATTTTTACATCATACACATATAAGTCAACTACAGATGTTGTGCATATAATTATGATGTTTTCCAATTTCCATTGGGTTAAATGAAAGATTCTCTTCTTAAATTGTAGTTTAGGAGCTTTTCCTATAAACTTTATCTGGGAAGTGTTCATTTGTAGTTCCTTTTGATTGTGGTCTCATCTTGTGCTTCAGTACAAATTTATGTATATATTAGACAGATTTCTCAAAATGAGTGGTTTTTAAAAAATTATGTGGCAAATACAAAAGAATTTAGACAAGGAGGCAATTTTAAGATGAAATGAACAGTTGTTGCCTTTTTTATTCTCTGTAGCATTTTTTGAGACTTAAAGTGGCATTCTAAAGGCAATTTAAAAATCATGTCAAGCTCAGTTGGACAGAAAAAAGGGTCTACAAGACAGCGCAAATGTGGCTTTTGTAAATCTAATAGAGACAAAGAATGTGGACAGTTATTGATATCTGAAAACCAGAAGGTGGCAGCACATCACAAATGTATGGTAAGTACAGTAACACAAAAAGAAGCCATTCATTAGACTAGGAGAATATTAATTAGTTTTTAAATCTCAACTAACTCTTTATGGAAGTCATATGACTGACAACACACTATTTTGATTAGAAATTTTTTCCATATTTGGGTTTTACTGTAATGTCTTAATTTAAGAATCTTTTAAAATGTTGTCTTTTGTATAACTTATAGCTTTTTTCGTCTGCATTGGTGACCTCACATTCTGATAATGAGAGTCTTGGTGGATTTTCTATCGAAGATGTTCAGAAGGAAATAAAAAGAGGCACTAAACTGGTAAGTCAGTATGGACTGCCAAAGATGAAATTTGCTCATTTCATATGTGGTAAATTATGTGCTAGTTCTGATATGCCCTTTAAAAATGCCACCTGTCTGTGGGCTATTGAAACTCAAGATTTAATGAATAACATAGGCCAAAAGGGCATGAAATATGTGTGTGTGTGTACACACACACACACACACACACAGCTTATTCAGATTGGTATAGTTTTCCTGTTTTCACAGAAAGAATAAGAATTTGGAAGTAGACTAAATACATTTATAAATTAGCTGATTAGTTTGGTGGAATGTGCAAAATTTTTTTATACCAAACAAGTGGTCCGTGTGTGATTTCTTTTTTCCCCATCATGAAATGCTGATGCATTTTGATCTAAAATTATTGTGATCAAATCAGATGAGAGAGATAATATAACTTTACCAAGAAGATGTTTATCGTTGAATTTAAAAAGGTATGATTTTCTGGTGATGGAGTATATTAAGTAATATTTGTGAAGTTAGCTATTTGAGATTTTAATAATATCTGGGGTACTTTGTGGAAATTTCACCGAAGCAATACTAGCATAGTAAACTAGCAGTTTTTGCTATCAGTAACATGACTAGGAAGTTGCTGTTGTACACTACTCTAGGAAAGTAGTGTTATCGCATTGAAAATTTCTGAAATGATGAAACATTTCCAAGACATTTCTTTTTTAATTTTGAAATTTTTCTTCAAAAGATCTTCTTTCTCATTTGAATATTTCTTGGGTTAGACTCTTTACTAAAATATGTTTATTGAAAGTAAAATTTTTGAATGTTCCTTTCTAGTGTCCCTTTCCAGTCCATCTTACACACTGCTGCTAAATAGGGTTCCTGAATCTCTGCTCTGCCCATGTCACTCCCCTGCTCAAGAAGCTTCAGTGGTTTCCTATTGCCTTTTGAATAAAATGCAAGATCTTCTGACATTTAACACCCTTCATGGGCTGGCTCCAGCCTTGCTTTCCAGCCTGATTTCACATTACTCCCCCACATACATACACCCTGTGTTCTAACTAGACTGGCCCGTTGCTATTTCCTGTACATGACATTCCATCTTTCCCATCCCAGTGCCTTTCCACAGGCTGGCCCTCTTGTTTAGAATGTTTCCCTTGCTTCCCCTCAGCTTTTTGGGATCCTTGGCTCCCTTCAAGGCTTAGCTCCAGTGCCACCTCCTATTCAAGGCCTTTTGAATCTGCCTAGTTGTTATCCTCCATGCTGTGAGATTGTTTTATGTTATCTGTGTACATGTTTTGTCTTTTAGTAGAATATCAGCTCCTTGAGGGCAGTTTCATCTTGTTCCTTGTTTCCCCTTTGCTCATTGAATTATTGAAGGCACTTCTCTGTCTCGATATCATTTCAATTTGAAAGGTCAAGACCACAGAAGAGTGGTCTAGGGTATCCTCTAATATCTTTTTCAGAATCTAAATAAAGAACATGAAAAGGCTTCTATTTCTCTTATGACACCTCCAAACTTTTAGAGTTTAATGGAAAGCTTCACAGTGAGTTTATTTTATAATGACTTCCACTACAAGTTAACTTAAAAAGATGATACACTGAAGTATAGCCACACTCTTTATCCTTCATTCACATTCAGCTACAATTAACACTGCTATTTACTCGAACACATATGAACCTCAAATGGCATTACTTCAGCATTTCTTTGTTACCATCGTCTATGTTTCCAGAAAATGGACATAACTACTGACTTGTGATGATTCCTCTTCCATCGCCAATACTAGGTTGCCACAACTTTATTTTAACTCCAGGAACCCTTATGCTGCTGAAGTAGGCATTGCATTCCAATCATTGTTAATAGAGGAATGATGTGTTTCACTGCGGGTAAGTTGAACAAGAATTTTAGCTTGTTGAGCCTCTCTGTGGACATCAGAGGTTCTTAAAGACAACAGAGCTACAATCTTGTATATTGTTTGAATTGATATAAGGGTCTTGACATTATACCATATGAAATAGATGCCAGGAGGAGGTTCTTAGAGGAGTGGGCCATTATTTTTTAAACCCCTTTATCTTTTCATGAGACAGAAGGAAGAATATTCTTATTGACTTTGGGGATGTGATATCACAGGCTAAATAAGTAAGCCTTTGCAAGTCCTGTGCTATTTGTCAAGAGGTGTGAGTCCTAATGTGAGCTCTGTTCCTGACTCACTTTGTAACCTTGGATAAGTCATTAAATTTCTGCCCTTTGGATGTAAATGGAGGATGTTACTAACCGTGTCACTGCCTTCTCTGTAAACTTCAATGACTCCCTCTTATCTCCAGGATAAGATATAAAATCCTCTGTTGTTTTTTAAAGCTCTTCATTAAGGGGCAGCTAGGTAGTACAATGGCTAGAACACCAGGACTGGAGTCCAGCGGTCCTGGGTTCAAATTTGACCTCAGATACGCTGGGCAAGTCACTTAACTCCAACTGCCTAGCCCTTACTGCTCTTCTGCCTTTGAATTAATTCTTAGAAAAGATACTTAGTACAGATTTTAAGTTGGAAGGTAAGGGTTTGAAAAAAAATAATGTTCTTCATTAGCAGGCTTCTTCCTACCTTACCAGTTTAAATTCTTTCCACATATACTGTGTAATCCAGAGACACTGACCTCTTTGCTAGTCTTCAAACACTCCATTTCCTGACTCCCAGCGTGTCTCCCATGCTTGCCACTCTCTCCTTCCCCATCTCTGCCTCCTGACTTCTTTCAAGCCTCAGCTAAAATCACACCGTCCTCAAGACCTCCTTTAACTCAAGTGCCTTCACTTAGAGATTTTTCTCTATTTATCACACATATACTTTTTGGTACATAATTTGCAGTCTCCCCCACTATAATGTGAGCTCCTTGGGAAAAGGGATAGTCTTGAGTCTTTCTTTGTCCCTCCAGGGCTTAGCAGAGTACCTGGCACATAGTAAGTGCTATAAAGAATGCTTGTTGATTGACTGCCTACTGCCTACTAAGCAAATATATTGTGATGATGACTATTTGGTGCTGCATAAAAGGTGGGGGTATTATTACCTTTTAAAGGCTATTCTGGTTTTCATTCAACTCTTATTGATTCTACCCCCACAAAATCTCTAGCATCCATTCACTTCTCTGCTCACACAGCTACCACCTTAGACCAAACCTTCATCGCCTCTCATCTAGACTATTACAGTCCTCTTCTGCCTCTCAGCTCTCCTCTCTCTAATCCATTCTCAACAGAAATGCTATTCCTGAGGCATAGGCCTGATTTTCCTGCTCAGAAAGGTCTACTTGCTCCCTGTTGCCTCTAGGATCACATATGAATTCCTTTGTTTGGCATTTAAAGTCCTTCCAAGTCCTGCTCTCCCCTAGATTGCCAGGCTTATACTTGCTCCCTTCACACACTCCACAGTCCAGCCAAATTGGGCTACTTACTCCTCAAACATAACACTCCATTTCCAATGCCTGCAATATATCCACATCTCACCTCTGCCTCTTACAATCTCACTAGATTCCTTCAAAGCTCAACTCAAGTAACTTCCTCCTCCTAAAGGCCTTTCTTGATTTCTAGCTCCCACCCTGCTCTTTGCTGGCATTTGCTGAGTTGTACATGTTTCCCCTGCTAGTATATAAGTTTCTTAAGGGCATGAACTGTTGGGGTTTTGTCTTTGCAGCCTCAACCCCTGACAGTGTCTGGCATGTAGTAGGTGCTTAATAAATGTTTGTTGGTTGATTTTTATATAATATCACAGGTATCTGAATATCACTAAGTCCTGTTGAGCCTATATGTGGTAAGAATAAAATATTTCTCCTGCATACCCTTCTCTTTTGTAATTCAATAGTCATTTCTCAAGCAACTGTTGTAAGTCTCTTTTTACTTCCACCGAAGTGGTAGTAAGTAGCAAAATTGACTAACTACACTTGCTTTGTTTAGTCTTCAGTATGCAGTAAAGAGGCCAAAATCAGTCAGAAAGATGGAGCATCTGTGTAATTGATCCACTGGATAAACAGCAGCTTCCTCTCCCCCAGCCCCCCCCCAAGTTGACTTTTTTGTGTGTGAGACATTTTACCATGTGAGCATGTCTATTGTCAGCACAGCAGGCTGCCTGTTCATCTCATGTCTATTGTCAGCACAGCAGGCTGCCTGTTCATCTGTGTTTCTAGGCGCATGGGTGCCAGTTGAAAGCAATTACCTCTGGAAAAGAACAAAGGCTTTTGAGCTTTAGCTGCTTTCTAAAACAGTCTGCACCACCAGGTGCAGGCTTGTTGGTTGATTTTTTGGTTGAATTGCTTAGGCACCTTTGGGAAAGGAAGAAGATAGATGGGTTCCCAGAGTAGGCAAAAGTGACTGAAGCTTAAGAGGGACAGAGCTTTATGGAAGCCCCTGACTTCTGTCTGCCAGCTTACACAAGGCCCTTATGTACCTTAAGAATGGCTGGCCCAGAGTAACTTCCCTTCCTTCTCAGGTGCTGATGTTTGGGATGCCCCCATTTTCCTTCTCTGTTATTCTAGACCATACACACCAGTCCTTTGATTCGAAATCTAGCACTCCTTCCACTACAATTTGGTATCTGGTACCCAGTGCTGGTTAGGGTCTCTAAAGCAAGCAAAGAGGAAAGAAGAAATCCTGAGGCCAGGTTTCCCTACCCTGTGTTCTCCCCATTCCTTCCTAGTATTCATTATCACTGACAAAGCCTAGTGGCAATCTCTTAAGGAGCAACCAGGGAGTGCAAAGATCTCTGGACTAGGGTTTGACAGGCCTTGCTTTTAATCCCAGCTTTGTCACTGCATGACCTCCTGTAACTTATTTCACTTTTCAAGGCCCATTTCCTGATTTATATAAAATAAGGACTAGATTGGGGGTGTGCATCATGGAGCCCTTTGGCAGTCTGGTAAAGCCTATGAACTCCTCAGAAGGTTTTTAAATGCATAAACTACATAGGAGACCGATCTTACTGAAATAAGGTTAGCAAAATATTACTAAAACAAGTACATAGACTTCAGGTTAAGAACCTCTAAACTAGGCAATTTCCTAAGGTCCCTAAGGTATCTTCTAGTTCTATGATTCTTTCTGATGACCCGTACTTAGGGAGCCCTCCAAATTTGGTAGTATCTTGAATATGTAGGTGGTCTTTTGTCTATCCAAAGACATTTATCCCCCAAGTATACCTCTGACACTGAAAAGCCAAGCAGGCAGCAGGCCAATCCAAATAAAAGGTAGTGTTAGCAAGTCAGTGTAACATAGATTTACTCCGAGAGATCCGTCTCTTATGCTCA
Source organism: Monodelphis domestica (assembly GCF_027887165.1). Lineage (NCBI taxonomy): Eukaryota > Metazoa > Chordata > Mammalia > Didelphimorphia > Didelphidae > Monodelphis > Monodelphis domestica. Next base: position 48,996,670 of record NC_077235.1, on the reverse strand, counting down.
CTTTCTCTAGTGTATTCTGTATTCTCCCCTTCCACACTGCCCCCATCTGAGGGACCTGACCCAGGCCATGAATTGTGCCAGCAAAGGTATGAAGCTGGAGTGAAGGGAAAGGGGAAATAAGAATTTATTAAGTTCCTACTATGTGCTGGGCCCTGTGCTAATTGCTTTATTCATATTATTTCATTTAATTCTCATAACAACCCTGGGAAGTAGGTGCTGTTATTCTCCCCGTTTTACAATTGAGGAAACTGAAACAGACATATTTAAGTGATTTGCCCAGAGTCACACAGTATTTTTCTGAAGTCTGGTCTTCCTGATTCCATACCCAGAACTGAGCTACTTAGTAGCTTCAGGATGATCCCTCATCCTACTGCCTAGGAGAGTAAGGAGTGAGGTAGTAAGAAGTAAGGAGGCAAGTAGAGTCACTGAATCTCTGAAAGGTAAAAACAGCAAGCAAGCTGTTATTAATTATTATCTTTCTGCAAGGGCTATCTGGGGTGGAAAATGTGTTCTTGAACCATATAACTAAGGCTAGAAGTTATGGGCATGTTGCTTATTAGTATCAATGAAAGCATTTTCCATACCAGAAGTTGCTCATACAAATGAAATCATAGGTCCAGGCTTCCTCAAAATATATTAGATGCTCTGCGTTAAATGGACTTTTGAGGGCTGGTCTAAGAACCTTACCAGAACAGTATTGCTTTGATAGGAAATTCATTCTAAATTCCAAACAATGGACTTAGAAACTTTCAGATTTCTTGGTGAGTTGTGCATTCTTCAGTATTATTCTCTAGCCGAGGTGACAGTCGCCTAGAAATGCCATTCTGACATTCTGACCCTGGCTTAGAGATGAGGGTTTCAGAGGAAGATGGTAAAACTTATTTTCTACTAATGCCTCAGCAGCATGTCGGAAGTACATTTTCCCCCTAGATGAAGCTAAGTGATAGGATCATTATTTTGTCTGCCTTATACAAATAACATTCTGGTTATCAAGATGAGAAAAAGCACAGAATCTTAGAATTCAAGAACAAAAAAGTAGCTCAAAAGGTGGTTCAATTCTGCCCCCTTGCCTCTAGGCATAAATTGAATGGATCAAATCTAGATAAAATGATTGTCTATGGTATTCTTAAATATTTCTGGGAACTGAGATTGTGGTTTTCCCATTATTGCATATTCTTCATTATATAGAAGTTTCTTATTATGTACAGCCCAAGTAATGCCCCTTTTCTGTAATTTATAGCTATTTGCTGCAATTGTGCCCTCTGGAGATGAGGAGAGTATTTCATGCTTGCTTTTGTAAAAAATCTTCCATGCACTTCTTAAGCATCTTCTGTGTGCACTGGATTGTGTTGGACACTTGGACTGCAAAGATGAAACCAGGCAAAAGCCCTTTCCTCCCAGAGCTTATGATCTAATGGAGGCGAGGAGGGGGCAGAAGATATGACAAATATACTAATTATCAATCGCAGTTAATATATAAGAAACATAAAAGGATAAACAGATTGTCATGAGTGGTACCAGAAGGGAGTGATCACTTAGAGGTAATCTGGGAAGATTTTATGGAAGAAGTGACATCCAAGCTGGGCCTTGAGAAAAAGATAAAAATATAGGAGATATGCCATTCTAGGAATGCAGACAGCATAGTACAGAGACAAGAAAGGGCAGAATGAGATCAGGGAATGGATGAGCACAGCCTTGTTTGGCTGAAACATAGATGACATGCTGAGGAGTTTGCAATTAACTCTAGAAAGGTAGGTTGGGAGTCTTATAATGAGGATCTTCGAATGCCAATGTTAGAATAACTCAAGGTTTTAAGCAAAAGTGCTATATGGTCAGACCCCATGTGTAGGAAGATTGTTTTGGCAGCTGTGTGACAGATCGTGTGGAAGATAGGAGAAGACGTGGGGCAGGAAAACCAATTAATTGGGGCCATGAGGGATGCTCCCTATTGAAAAGTTAGGATGGAAATTGACACTTAGAGAAGGAGATGATAGAGTAGTAGTACTGTGCTCTGGTTAACTGAAAGTTAAGCACAGATTGGTGTTTTAACTCTGTATTGCAAAGCTTTCTAAGAAATATTCATCTCTATTCCTATCCTAATAAGTACATTACAGTGAACTTTTGTTCTCTGGTTAAGAATCATGAAGAGCCTTGGTCTTATCATTTTTAACATCATGTCTCATTGCTATTGCTATAGCTTTAGTTATATGAGGAGTAGGAAACTGACCTGAATATCTCTGCTGTAGATCCTGAAAGTCTGTTTTTAATTGTAATGTTCTCCTTTTTAATCTCTCTGCCCTTGACAATTCCAATTAATTGAAGATTCTGATTAATTCCAATTTTACTGTAGCTTGCTTGCTTGAAAAATTTGAAAGAGAAGCAAACTTAGTAACTTGAAGGAGAAGTCAAGGGGGAAAAAAGACATTTTTTGAGGGCCAAATGTTGGGAATATTAAGGTTCGCAAGTTTCTTCAGCCTTTCCTTTTCTAGCTATCTTGTCACTTTGGAGAAATACTGCAGCAGTTTGGTGACATGTAAAGTAAGTAACTTAACTCATCCCAGGTTCATTCAGAAAACGCTCACTTCCCTTTTTTATAGAGAGAGTCATTACAAGTCCAGCTGGTCCCTGTTAACAAACTCCTTGATTATTGTTTTGGAGTATATAGGGTCTTAAAAGGTACAGGGTATAGAAGAGTGAGTTTTTAGGGTTGGAGTAACATTGAGGTCGATTGACTTAGTTTATGTTATAGAGCATCAAATATCGGTAATATGGAAATAGGTCTTGATCAGTGACACATGTAAAACCCAGTGGATTTGCACATTGACTACGGGAGTGGGGGAGAGAAAGAACATGAATCATGTAACCATGGAAAATTTTTCTTAATCAACTAAATAAAATTTAAAAAATAAAAAATTATAAATTATAGAGTGTCAAGTGGAGCTTTTCTTGTTTTGATTTTTAACACATTTTTAATGCTGGTGTTTTGCTTATCCACTCTAAAAAGATACATTCCTTTATGATTTCTGAAAATAACTTAGAATAGCTAGGAAGACAGAGAGGAGAGCTTTGAGAGGTCTAGTGAGAATAAAAACTGGGTTAATGATGAGTACCTCCTAATTTTGTTGTTTTTTTTAAATCATATATGCTTTCTTCCTTTTTTAAAATAATTAGAATTCATAGGATTATAGACTTAAGAGCTAGAAGGGACCTTATAGGCCATCTAATTTAGCCCTCTCATTTAACTGGGAAGAAACTAAGGACTAGAGAGGATAAGTGACTTACCCAAGGTAAGAACAAGTGACAAAGCTAGGATCTGAACCCAGGTTGTCTGACTTAGAATTTCACAGATAATTTTTCACATGAAATTGAAAGGCCTAGCTTCGTGTAATTCTAGTTTCTAATGAGTTCTCAGTTAGTTGTGCTTAATGGAAACTGACTCAATGGCATTTAGAATCCAAAAACATAACTAGCAAATACTTCTTTTTTTTTAAACCCTTACTTTATGTCTTAGTAACAACTCTTAAGACAGACGGACATCGGTTAAGCAAACAGGGTTAGTGACTTGCTTCGAGTCACACAGCTAGAAAGTATCTGAAGCTGTACTTGAACCCAGGTCCTTCTGACTCTGGGCCTGGTGCTCTATCCACTGATCTACCTAGCTGCCTCTGCTATATACTTTACAAATACTTTTTGAGAAGGAGAGTATACTTTGAGAGAAGGGGGGAATGTCATTTAATATGATTTCTTAGACATTCCCATTACCAAGCAGAGCAGAAGATAGATTCGAGGAACAGCAAGTAGAACAATTAATGTGGAGCACCTCAGATACTTACCTTGTACAGGTATAAGTAGTGAGTGTTAAGGTTGGAGCTAAACATGAAGGACCTAGTATCTCAGGCCAAGGAGTTGGGACTTGGTCTTGTCACAGGTGACCATTGTAGTAGCTGCAAGCTTTTGAGCAGGGTAAAATGACTTACTGGGAATACATGTATACAGATCCCAATTGCTCTTCTCGAACACATTTGCAGCTCTTTTGGCAGATGTAAATCGAAAATTTCAAATTTTTTCCCCTTTGGTTTGTTTCTTTTAAACAGCTGTGGGTAGGCTAGACAGTTTAGAAAATTGTTGGTGTGCTCTCCAGTTTCTTTGCCAATCTTGACTGTGGATACTGCATAAAACCAGTGCACACGAACACTGGTTGAATAAAATGTCTCCATAGATTTCAACAAAATCATTATCAACCTCGTCCTAGAAGATAAATTAATAGCAAATAAAGGGAGCAGATTTTTCATTCACTTGCTTCAAGTAATTTAAACCATTTAATTGTGGCAGAGTTGGATGTGTGAAATCGTTGAGCACATTTTAGGCTTTCTACTTCTCTTATTATTTTCAACAAAGAGACAAACACTCAAAGCACTTGCCATGTTTCACCCATTTTATATTACCCTCCCTGTTTTTGCAGGTCAACAAAAAAATTTATTTTCTCAAAATGATAATGGCTCAGGATGTCACAATTTCTATGAGCACCATGGTAAGGAAGTGGAAGGAGTGCTGGATTTGGCATCAGAGGACCTCAGTTTATATCCAGGCTCTGCTACTTACTACCTTTGAACAAGTCATTTACACTCAGTGGACCTCAGTTCCTCCCTCTAAAATATGGGTCCTAGAACTAGATGACCATAAAGGTCCCTGCTAGCTCTCAGTTCTATGATCCTACAAAACCTCATGACTAAACCAATTTGACTGCCACACTCACTAGCTGCCTTCTGAAGAAACCATCAGGAATCATAAGCCTCCCCCGCCATGGAATTTCTGGAGTTACCCTTTGAGGTTTCTGCATGTGTTTTAGCAAACAGAACATTTCCTGAATACTGGTGACAGGGCCTGGTATAGCATTAATGCTATGGCTCCCAAATTTCTAGGAATTTCCTATATTAAGAATTGTTTTATTATAACATATATTAACACATTAATGTGTTTTAAAATGATAGATTGGATAAGAGTTTGGGAAGACTGGAAAACAGGCTTTATTAAATACATAATCATCTCTAGTTCACAGGAATGGCTTAAGGGAGTAGTTTTTTGAAATATGTTCTGATAACTAACATTTATACAGCACCTACTATTTGCCAGGCACTGAGTTAACTACTTTATAATTATTGTCTCATTTAATCCTCATCACAACCCTACAAGGAGATGCTGTTATTATCCCAATTTTGCAGATGAGGAAACTGAGGCAAGTAGAAGTTAAGTGATTTGTCTAGGGTCATACAGCTGATTAGAGTCTGAGACTGAATTTCAATTCAGATCTTGCCTTCAGACCCAGCACTTTATTCACTGCAGCACCACCTAGCTGCCAGCATGGCAGCAACATTGATAGGCATGTTCTTATTCAAATTAAGAAGAATAGAAAGAACTTTCTGAGCTAGAAATCTTACCATCAAAGACACAAAATATGGCCTACTGAGTGCTTAGCACTGTGCCAGCACATAGTAAGTGCTTTGTAAATATTACCATTATACCACATTTCAAATGGCCTACAAACTCATCTAGTCAAAAGTATTCTCAAAATAAAACAAAGTTCTAAAGTACTTATTAATTGTAATGGATTTTTGTACTCTCAAAGAAAAAACAAATAGCATTTGTTTTAATGGGGCAGTTAGAAGTCAAGAATTCACAGATCAGAAGAATGAGATATCATTAACCATGTAAATTTATATGCTTTTGTCCTGATATGTGATGTGAGCATGAAATATTGCAGACTGTTGAAACTGAAGAAGTTTAATTATACATGGAATTAACTAAACTCCAAATATCTTTGAGGTATTAAATATTAAATCCACCCTCCTATAGCCACCCCTGAAAACTTGGATCTTACTAAGTTTCCACATCCTTTTTAATGTCTTTTTCTGAATACTCCTTCATTTTAATGGGGTTTTTTGCCCTACAATAGAATTAAGTTTGCATTCTTCTATAAGAAAAGTTATTTTTATGATAAAAGATAATTTTCCTTGCATACTATTTTGTGTGTAGTTTTGTTTATCTGGAGCAAGGGTCCTTAACCTGGGACCTTGGAACTTGTTTCATTTTATTTTTAACATTTCCATAACTATGTTTCTATGTAATTGATTTCCTTTAAATAAATTAATCTCATGTATTTTGTCTTATACATTTTTTAACTTCCATCTTAGAATTATTGATTCTAAGACAGAAAAGTGGTAAGGGCTAGGTAAGCAGTGGGTGAAATGACTTACCCAAAGTCACACAGCTAGGATCTTCTGTCTCTTAATATGGCTCTCTCTGCACTGAGCCACCTATTTGCCTCCTTGTCTTACACACTTTTAAAACATTTTTCTGGGGAGGGCTCCATGGACTTCATGAGACTGCTAACGGGGTCTATGGCACAAAAAAGACTAATTCCTAATCTAAAGGAATCCTTGCTTGTGGGATAGTTGGGGTGGGGTGGCACATAAGCCCCCTTTTATAGTCATTATCATTCTGACCCTATTGCTTTCTATATGAAGCATCATAATATCAGTGCAGACTTTGCCCCTTCTTAACTAGAAAACAGAATGACCTTACAACTGAGATGAATTGGAAATTATTTCCAGGAGGGACTCATCAAGAAAGGAAATAACATCATTAGTCTGAATATTGCATGAACTCACCTGTTTTCCTTGGTGGAAATTGCCATGCCTCTAGTTGAATCGTGTCCTGGTTGCAGTGGATCTTACACTAATAATGTTCACTGGGGGTTGTTTGTTTTTTGTGTGTTTTGGTCTAGATGTGCTCTTTATGCCATTGTCCAGGAGCAACAATTGGCTGTGATGTGAAAACGTGTCGCAGGACATATCACTACCACTGCGCATTGCATGACAAAGCTCAGATACGAGAGAAACCTTCACAAGGAATTTACATGTAATTATTTTTTCCTGTTTGCCCTCTTTGTCAAGAAATCTCCCCAAATCTGAAAGTCTCTATATAGTCACGCCTTTTGTCCTCTGGGCATACCTTAACAATACGGTGTTTACTACACAGAGGAAAACTCTAGGAAGTTTGCTACTCAGCTCTTAACCTAAGTCTCATGGCTGTGAAGAGTGAATCATGCTGCTAGTTTTATGAATTAAAAATAAGCTAAATATCATTTGCTTACTTGATAATTTTTAACCGCTTCATTTTATAGGGTTTATTGCCGAAAACACAAGAAAACTCCACATAACTCTGAAGGTAAAAATGTTCAACCATTTTCTGGTTTCAAGAAGATGCATTAATTGGGTGAATTGAATTGAACTAATACATATTGTTAAGAAATACCTGAAAATCCTAAATGAAGCTGGAAGAATTAAATAAACAGTTAGGATACATTCTTTTAACATACAGAATGAAATGATGGGAATTCTTGAATATACATCTGTCTTAAGGTTCTTATTAAAAGGGATATGCTTTTCTTTAGGAAGAAATTTCTTGGTGGGTGGTTTATGAGTGCAGGTAAGTGAATTAGGTTTTTAAAGGAGTCATTAGGATTACCATTGACTGTATACTTCAGTTAAATTGTAGAAAATGTTGAGATTGAGAAGATAAATAATTTTTTGATTATCAAACTTATTAATTTGAAACCACATTATGATATTAGAAAAACATTCAGGGCAGCTAAGTGGTTTGGTGGATAGAGTACCAGGCCTGGAGTCAAGAGGATCTAGGTTCAAATCTGACCTCATACTTTCTACCTATGTGACCCTGAACAAGTCACTTAGTCTCAATTACCTACCCTTACCACTCCTTTTTTTTTTTTTAAACCCTTACCTTCCTTCTGGGAATCAATAGTGTGTATTGGTTCCAAGGCAGAAGAGTAGTAAGGGCTATGCAGTGGAGGTTAAGTGACTTGCTCAGGGTCACACAGCTGGGAAGTATCTGAGGCTAGATTTGAACCTAGGACCTCCTGTCTCTAGGCCTGACTCTCAATCCACTGAACTACCCAGCTGCTCCCCCCTTACTGCTCTTCTACCTTGAAACTGATATTTATATCAATTCTAAGACAGAAGGTAAGGGTTAAAAACAAAAAACATGCTGACCATCAGCATGATCCAGTAGAAAATGAATGACCTTACTGAATACTGAATGTCCCTTTTAAGTTTACATAAAACTGGGTAGTTGAATTTCTATGTACTTAGACAAATTGCACATGATTTTTGGAAGGCATGGGAAACAATAGCTTTGATTTATTCTGTGTTGTCAATATAAAACACTCTTAAGTTTAACCAAGGATTTTATTTAATTTTATTCTTAACCATCTAGATTTGGGGGTTTCCAGACTTGGGATATCATTAGTTTCAGTCCAGTATTTCAATAGTTTCAGTCCAACAATTTATCTCTTAATTTTTAGTCTCAAAATGTTGCCTGGTAGCTCTGAAAAATTAGATGATTTACCCAGGGTCAGTCACATAGCAAGTCTTTGCCTAGGTGCAGGGGAACATGGCCCCAATACTTCTTGAATCCAGGGCCAGCTCCTTATCCACTATACTTCTTTGCCTCTCACCATTTCGATTACTGATATAGAAAACTGATAGTAATCTGTGCTAACACCAGTGAATGTGTCACCACAAATCAAAGTGATTGAAATATTCTTGTCTCTTTGGAATTTCTGACATAAATTGACTCAGCTGATTTTGTTCAGTTTGTTTATGACTATAATTTAATGCAAATATGCCAGTTAAATTCTAAGTCTGCTTTGATTTAGAACAACTTTAACTTTTATGGGTATAAGGAAGTATGTTGACTGTTTAGATCTGCAGAGGTTCAACGGTATTGGTTCTCAGGGCCTCCTGTATAAATTGTTCCTCACAGGGTAGACTCTGGATGAGCAATTTAAAGCTGGGATTGAAATTTAAAGCTTTTTTTGTTATGAGTACAGGGAGTACCCCCTTTTGCTGCTGCTATGAATTTTACCAGAGACATTGCCTAATAGAGTCTGGTTCTCTTTTCACCTTTTTATGGGTTTATTTCTTGGTTCGCTGATGTGGGATGTTGCCATCATGTGATGAAAAAAGAAGGAAGCATTTTTGTTTTGTTTTACTGTTTAGGGAAAATAGATTTTAGGTTTGAGGAATGATTTTGAATGCCCCTCTATGCAGCAAGAAATTTATGCAAGAGGAAAGGAAGGCATATATTCAGACTTCCCTGAACAGCCTTTTGTTTTTTAGTAAGGGAAGACCTAAGCCATCCCTATCATCCTCCCCAAAATCTATCTACTTTCCAAGAAAGCAAGAAAAACTGTTGTTAGTTAGACAGTCAAATTACTGTTTATTATGGTAAGAATATTAGGTTTCATATAATAAAGTTCTTCATTTTTTAGTTTCAAAAAGTACAGGCCTAGCCTATTTTACTTTGGAAAGAGAGACTCATCACCAGGTTGGCCATAGAGTGATGGATTTTTTTCAGTTACAGCAACTCTTACCTTCTATTTAAGAATAGATCCTAAGACAGAAGAGCGGTAAGGGCTAGGGGATTGTGACTCACCCAGGGTCACACAGCCTGGAAGTGTCTTTTAAAGCTAGATTTGAGCCGCCACCCCCCAAATACAGTAAACATAACCAAGGCTTAAGATGCAGTCAGGTTTATGAAGGTTCATCTGACTGTTTCCATGACATAACATTTGTTCCTAGGAAAACAGAATCTACTTTGTACTCTGGTTTCCAGGGATCTCTAGCATGAATGAATAAGTACTGCCTTTATCTAGGAAGGCTCTAGCCTTCTTTCCTAGCTTCATAACCACATACCCTGCTGGAGAGATCTATATTTTGCCAGTACTTCAGATGGCTCCTATGTAGGCCATTCCAGTTTACATCAGGTCAGTTCACCAGATGACGATGTTCATTCCTCCACTTAATAGAATTTGAATTTTAAAATAGTAAAGCTTTGTAATTACGTCCTGAAGAGTCAGCTATTGAAGAACTTTGTAAAAGCTATTTTCTCACACTTATGGCCTAGGACAGCAGAGATAGTTTTGAACTGCCATTCTGGGATGTTAGTCCCAGATATTTTCTGATGCCAAGCCTGGTTACCAAATCTCACTTACTTGATCTACCATCAGTTTGCTTTGTCAGTACCCATTCATAAGAATAGCCTGCTTTACAGATGGCTGCCAAGAGGACTGGGAAGGTCATTACCTCTCCTCTTCCACTTCTACCCACTGACCTGTGCATGCCAGAAAAAAAGCAAAGCCCTTGGGGCAGCTTGGTGGTTCAGTGGATAGAGAGCCAGGCCTGGAGTCAAATGTGTTCAGACACTTCCTAGAAAAGTGGCCCCAGGCAAGTCACTTAACCCCAAATGCCCATCCCTTACTGCTCTTCTGCCTTGGAACCGATACTTAGTATTGATTGGGGGAGGGGGGGAATAGCAAGGCTCTTCTGGATTGCAATAATTAGTTAAACTAATATGATGGATTGGATTGGGGTGGGGGGAGAAAGAGAGATCTAGAGAAGAGGGAAATCTAGGCCTGGATGAGCTGCCACAGTTAGGGGCCCTGGGTGGCCAGGTGTTAGGGAGATATCATGAAGAGCAAACTCATATCTATCAGTTCTATAAACCTTACTCATTTAAAAGACACTAGTAGTACAAAGACCAAAATTTGAGCCTGTTGTTACTGGTATTTCACAGTTTCCCCAAAGGCCTACCCAGCCTGTTTTTAGAAGTAATACGTACTGTTGAAAGTGAGCAGCAACATTCCAAAGTATGCAGTGTACTACTAGGATTTTTTTAGATCAAAGTGCTATTCAGAGCAATCATATCACTTACTTTTCTCATCATTTTACGCCCTTCTCTCTAGAACATGTACCATAATCATGGTGGTTTGTTTGCCAGTGTTACTCTGTTGGGGGGGACGGGAACCATTTTGGTAATAACTCAGGTTTATTATAGTCATGTTTTTTTTATTAGTGCTTTATTAAAGTGCTAAAAACCATTGAACATTTATTGAGCAGCTCCAGGGAACCTGACACTGTTAATGAGTGCATTGAACTATGCTGATTGTTTAGTTAGCCACTCTTTTCATTTTATATCACTAAGCGTAGACAGTGCAGGCTTTTGTACTAGTAAATGAAGGGAGATCACATCATGAATTTCTCATCTTTGATGGTAGGTGCTGTCATTCCTGTGTTGAGGCAAAAAAAAAAAGCAATGTCACCCAGCATAGAGATACTTGTCTTTAAACTACCCGCCCTGGGGATTTGCTATAGATCTTGATCACAAACCAAATTCTGTTTTTTTAAACCCTTAGCTTCTGTCTTAGAACCAATACTAAGTATTGGTTCCAAAGCAGAAAAGTGGTAAAGGCTGGGCATTGGGGGTCAAGGAACTTGCCCAGGATCACACAACTTGGAAGTATCTGAGTTCAGATTTAAACCGAGGACTTCTCATCTTCAGGCCTGGCTCTCTATCCACTGAGCCACCTCACTGTCCTCAAATCCTATTTTAAACTGTGTTAACTTTAATCCTTCTATTATACCATTTAAGGCCTCCATCACCTATAGTAGCTTTAGATAATTTCAGAAGTTCCATCTTTATCACTGCTGATCTGTATGATCCACATTAGGTAGTAACAGGCAGAAATTAAGCTTCATGTATGGTTATTTTGAAATGTTTTACCCAAGTTAGGATATTTTATATCATCTTTGCAATGGAAAAAACGATGAGATATTTGAGTCCACTTAACCCTTAAGTTCATCTTCAGTATCACATTAGTTTACCTAATTATTCCAATAAGCACCCGAAAATTGTCAGCCCACTCATTGGTCACTGACAAAATGTAGGACTACTGATAAAGAGTGCTAGGTGAGAATTAACAGGCCTTTTTCATTCATTTTCCTTTTAAGGTGGCTCAAGGAAATTACTAGAAAGAGATGAAAGTATTGAGTTGGTCTCAGAATTTTCCCTTCTCGCTTATGTAAAACAAGGCTCAATTTATTAGAGACTGTAGCAGTGTAAACGAACAGTAATTAGGAATTCTGAATGTAATCCTGTATAGTCAGTTGGATGAATGATTGAATTATCTCTTATTTCTAGTTATGTAAATCTTGTGGAGGTAAATACAGATTCTGTTTGTATTGGCGCTCTCTAGAGCCAGGCGGCCTAGTTCAATAGGAAAAACCACAAGGCTCTCTGGAGCATCAAAAAGAATGGTAGCTGGGACTCATGGAGGTTAGAGTACAATCTCAAGGTCTTTGGGGCCATGCTGAAGGAGGAAAAACTACATTTTCCAGCAAATTAGTGAAAAATTTCCCCCTGCTCTCTTTGTAACTGTCCATAATTGCTATGCCTGCTACAATTTTGAGTGAGATTCAAGTCCCAACTCTACTGTTTGCCAGCTGGGCAAGGCATTTTACTAACTCTTTGAGTCTCAGTTTCTTCATCTCTCAAATGCAGAGGATTTTAGTTGTATGTACACCTGGCTCATGAGAGCATTGTGAAGAAAGCATTTTGTCTACTTTCTAGCCCTGGATGAATGTGAGCTGCTGCTGTTGCTTCCATGACGTTCAGAAGTGTGGAAATCACTGCTGCCTTATGGCTTGCTTGTCCTATTATTTCTTTCTCCTTTCTGACTAGTCTCTCTACATGCTAGACTGTGAAGTATGCTATCCATGTTCAGTGGTTACTAGAGAGATCCCCTTCCCATAAAGGAGCTAGAACATTGAGAAGAGAGGAAAGGACATTGCTTCCTCTCAACTTGTGTACTGTCACTGGAATAGTGTGGCAGCAGCAAGAGAAAGAAATGCATTCAGTAAATGGCTATTTGTACTTAGGCCTGTAACAGGTGGTATAGAGAACAATTGAGATACTTGTGTAAGTACCCCTGGCCTGTGTTCTTTCCTAGTCACTAGTTAAGAATTTTTACCCTGAGCTGGTGATTAGGAATTTGGAGTTTGGCTGCTCTGGGGGTACCCCTGGGTTGTGCCAAGCCCTCAGGAATGGGTCTTCTCATAGCAGCTGTTGCTCTAGCTCCTGCTGCTTTTTCAGAAGGCCAAGGCAACCACCCTGCTGGTGTTGTTCAGGTCGTGGCTACTGCTAAGAAGGCAGTCAGAGCTACTGCTACCTTGGGGAGTATCTCTAGGGACTCTTGGAAAATCCATAGACTTTGTAGCCATGGCTACTGAGGTTTTTCCTGGTGCAACCGTTGCCGAAGTGTTTCAGGCCCGAGGAGATCTTTCTTCAGTTGATAGGAATTCAACACACAGAAAAGGTAAGTAATGGAAGAATTTGGTTCAAAATTTAAAGATGATAATCTTAATGTCTCGTGTTGCTTATAGTTAAAGAAAAGAAAAAAAACCATTATACTACATTGGTCCTTTTTGAACCACGAAACAGATGAAACAGATACTCTTAATTACTGAAAACCACCTAAGAGAAGATGAATTAGTAAAAAAAGGATCATTGAGTTACCTTTGTTTTCTAGAAGGCAAGAAGAACTCAATATGAAGGATAAGTAGTTGTTATTGCAGTAAGGTCCAGAAATATAGTCTCTTAGACAAATGCAGTTGTACATAGCATCTTAAGCTTTCTCTCACTTGACACCTGATACTTTTTCAGTATTTGGAAAGAGATTAGCATCTGCAAGAATAGAGGTCACTGCACTTCTAAGTAAGAAATTAATCAGTGAAATGGTAAGACAAGATTAGCAGTGACCTGTGGAAAAGAAAATGATTGCAGGAACCATGCTCTCAAATTTTCCTTTTTCTTCCTTTACTTTTTTAATATTTCAGTGGTCAGTAGCCTAAGCTCTTTCTAAAATGTATTCATTTTTACAAGCATTTTTGACAGGCCAAATAGTAAACAAGTGAGCATTTCAGTTAGTGTGAATTTTCTTCAAGCACAGTGTTTCGCATATAGTAAGTGGCCAATAAATGCTTTTACATCCATCTATCAGGTTTTTTCAATATAAATTAACATCTTACATATAATAGACACTCAAATATAAGAATGAATGAATTGATATGATTCTTTAATGGTATCTAAGTCCAGGAAGGAAGCTCTAAAATTATGAAATACTGAAAAACTACCTAGGAAAATATCAATTGATTTCTCACCCACACCTAACTGGATAAGAGTTACGTATCTAGTATTTTTCAGTTTTTCTAAGTAGTTTATGTTATATGTATATATAGAGAGAGAGGGAGGGAGAGAGGGAGTGGGTCATTGTCAACTGAGATTTTCTGCTGTTGTTTCCCCTTTCAAAGTGGGTCAGGAATGCATATATCATATAAATAGTTGACTTGATTTGATTGATCAAGAAAGCAACCTCGTTTGCTGAATTCAGTCAGAGTCACTTCTTTGGCAGACATAAGTTTTACACCTGTTAAAATAATATCAATACTTATTTTTCCTTCATCTCGATCATGTAGGGTTTTTTCATGTAAATTAGTATCTAGGTAAGTACGGTGTTGGGATTGAAGGCATCTAATTTCATAAATAAGTATGAAGAAGAACTCTAGGAACTAGAAATTTATAAGTTATCTTTTTTTTTTCATCTTAACTGTCAGTAGAATTTGAAAATACTATATATTTAGTTATGTTTTTAGGCCATAAAAGCATAAACACGTGTTTTCTATCTAGTATGTTTGGAAGAGGATGCGATAAGATGAGAACTTTTGCATTTGTTAAATGCCTCTGGCATGTTTGATGATTTTTGGTGATTTGAAATATTTCAAAGTTAGTTCCTCTCCTAGAAAACAAATGCATGTTAAAGAAAAATTTAAACTCTAAGGACAAATAGTCATTATTGCTAGATTGATTTATGTATGCTTTTCCTTAAATTTTAAGCCACTGACGTAGAAGAGGGTATCAATGAGCATGAACTGGAGCCTTCATCACCCATGGGAAAAAAGAAGAGTCGCAAAGGAAGGCCGAGAAAAATGATTTTAAAGGGGCAATCAGAAGATAATAGATCTACATCTTCTCATGGCACAGATGAAATAGAAAGCAGTTCATATGTAAGTAGAAGAAAAGTATATCCTTATTCATTTCATCACTTTTGGTATTATGGTTTAATGATTTTAGAAGATGTCCTAATATGAATTAGCAAAAGCTTGAGTCACTGACATGGATTTTTTTTTTAATTAATTTTTTTTGCCGGGGCGGGGTTATCTTTCAGAGAGAGAGATCTCCACATAGAAGCAGTCCCAGTGACACCAGGCCTAAATGTGGATTTTGTCATGTAGGTGAAGAAGAGAATGAAGCAAGAGGAAAGCTTCATATATTTAATGCCAAAAAGGCAGCTGCCCATTATAAGTGCATGGTAAGCATGATTTCTTGAGTGTGGTTTGTAAATATGTCCTTAAAATGTTCAAGAAATCTTTTTTTTTTTTTGGTGAAGGGAAAATGATTGGGTGCTCAACTATTCTGACTGGAATTATGACTTTCTATCAAACAAATTACATTAATTGCTATGAAATTGTATGTTTAAGGAATTTGATAGAATTTTCAAGTTATTTTTGATTAGTTGCCAAATACAAGATTTTTTCCTATTAGACTTTTTTTTTAAGCTGGCTATTCTTTAGCATTAAGTCTTGCAGAAATTAAATGGACTTTAAGCTTATGAGGATATTTCTCTTTATTTCCCTTAGTCAGAATTTGCAGTAACCATCATCTTCCAGTCCCAAAAGCACTATAGCTCAGTGTTAACAGTGACCAAGGATCATTAGCTCATAGTAATAAATCATCCATTTTTCAAGCTACTCACATCATTTATGGTGAGAGTTTTGTCATTTGGTCAAGCCTTTCAGATGTGGAGAAAAGATGAAGCCTCGTGGCTGTTCCCTTCAGAGCCTAAAAATATTTCCAAATCAAAATATTACTTTTTGCCAAAATGAGCCTTAGTGCTATGTCCTTCATCTTCCATTTGGCAGGCCTGCCTGTGAGACTGCTTAAGATGCCCCTGTTTTATCCGTAAACCAAAGAAATAGGATGTCTTTATCTATTATGCCTTTTTCTTACCCTTCATCAGAAAGAGGTTCTGGTTTTAATGTCCCTGGATTTCTTTTCCTTTAGTTATTCTCTTCTGGCACAGTTCAACTCACAACAACATCAAGAGCAGAATTTGGTGATTTTGATATTAAAACTGTCCTTCAAGAGATTAAGCGTGGAAAGCGGATGGTATGTTCTTTTCTACTCTGCTTTTGACACCAATAGTATTTGCTGTTTATATTTTTGCTGTTAATTTAGGACATATTTCAGATTCATCCTGGCATTGAAATCAAACTCGTATGTGAAGTTGCTCCATATAAAGTACATTTTTGTAGACAGATGACATTGACCTATTTGAGGAGTTAATAAGTGGATGGCATTGACTACTTCCTTTTAGCATAAATTCTGTACTGAGCAGTGCCATTAGAAGAACTGTGGTTGATTGATTTCAGGTTATTCTGTGTGCAATGACCATGAACTAACCCATTCAGTGCAATCTCAAGTGTTTCTAACTGTTATTTAAGTTGTATGGGTTTGTTTTTTTCAGATGTGTAAAACAAGCTTATTGACCCCTAGGAGGCATCCATTTTAAGTACATACATACGAATAGCCTGAATTTGTCATTATGTTCAAGAAATATGCCTTTAACACATTTAAAAATATATAATGAATTCCTAATAAGTTGGATGTGTTTACTTGCTTATTCTTATCTGTAACTTTCATATGTTTATGAGTTACTGCTTCCATTAGTGCTTCTGGTTATTCTGAATTATAGAAGACACACAGACTTTTTTTTTTAAACCCTTGCCTTCCGTCTTGGAATCAATACTGTGTATTGGTTCCAAGGCACAAGGGTAGTAAGGGCTAGGCAATGGGGGTCAAGTGACTTGCCCAGGGTCACACACCTGGGAAGTGTCTGAGGCCAGATTGGAACCTAGGAGCTCCCATCTCTAAGCCTGGCTCTCAATCCACTGAGCCACCCAGCTGCCCCCCAGACTTTGCTTTAGATTGAAACTTATCTCTAAAAATATTGTTGTATTGAATTTATGATTTAGATCAAGAGTTCTTAGCCAGAGATCTTTGAGCTCTTCTTTTTTAAAATTTTGATAACTCTTACACTATGATGGGTCTTCTTTGTAATCCTATGTATTATGTTTTATGCATTTAAAAACATGATTCTGAGAAGGGATCCATAGGGTTCATCAAACTGTTTGCCAAAGGGAGTCCATCCATAACAAACAAGACTAAAAACCCTTGCTCTAGAGTAGCTATTTTGAACATACAGAAAAAGAGAAACTAAAACATGTTAAATGGCCCAGTTAATTGGGGAGGAGAAAGGAAGGTGGTCTGGATTGATTTCATTGGTGTAGGGAATTCCTTGTAAGAAAAAAATCACTCCGCAGATGCAGATTGGCAATATATCTGTAACTTCAAATGTTCTTTGGGGCCCTGAGATGTTGTGCCTTTCCTGTGATGGCTCTGCCAGTATCTGCCATTGGCAGGACTTGTTGGCTCCAAGACTGGCATTCTATCACTTATGTTGTCCAAGATGCCTCAGACCAAGTAGTAATATTTCTTAAAAGCAAAGTGATAGGATATAGGAGAGTTTATGTGAGAATTCTTGACTTTGTCATTGATTCATCTTAGAATCAGGTCACCATAGTGATTTTTTGACTAATCTTCTAGATGTGAACCTCCTTTATGATGAAGTAGTCTTTGTCTCTACATGATACAACTTAGTATTTGGGGGAGGGGCATGTGATATAATGCCTTTTCCTGGGTATTATTAATTTTTTCCATGTGCCATTGAATGACGCATGTTTGAGGGGGCAGATCTTTTGAGTGACAGTATTTCTGTAAGAAATGAATGCAACCTGGCTTTTTAGTAAATGTTTCATTATTTGAAATGTATTTAAAGTGTTGGTGACATTTATCAAAATGAAATATGGCTTAAAATTGCAGCAATAATAGTAGGGAGGACTGGACCTATAATTTTCATTTCCAGGTGAGGACACTGTCTTCCAGTGCAGGTCAACACCTTCGCAACTTTCTAATCTTAGATAGAAAATTGCCTCAAGCACTTAGCTATGAAGGGACCTGGCCAGGCTAGCACAGCCACTAACAACCATGTTAGGGGCGGGGGGAATCTAGAGCTGCCGGCCCTCTGTCTGCTATGCCTACAAAAGAGTTTCCTCCCAACAACCTTGTAAGATAAATAGTGTAAAACGTATTATTCTCATTTTGCAGAGTGTTTAAAATGTCATTTGCACAAAAAATGCCATGCCAGAACTGTAAATTAAAATTAATGTTGAGTCTGAAAACTATGGTGCTTTCTTTAAAAAGCATATAAGCCTTTAAATTTTGACATTAATTTTTTAGTTTTATTTATTACAAAAAATATCATTATTTATTACAAACAAAATTATTACAATAATTATTACAAAGGTAGCCTTAATGAACATTAAACTACTACTGTCACTCCCAGTTCTCCTACACTCTTTACAGTTATGTTAAAAGGATGTTTATTGAATAAATGTAAATGCTTCTTTTGTGTTCCATATTGACATAATTTGCCTACCAGGTATGGGACACAACCCAAAGCTACCCTTCTCCCAAAGGAAAAAGGCATCATCAGAAAATTACGGCGGGTGGGGGGGGGGGGGGGCAGCTAGGTGGCTCAGTGGATTGAGAGCCAGGCCTAGAAACAGGAGGTCCTGAGTTCAGATTTGGCCTCAGATACTTCCTAGCTATTATGACCCTGGGCAAGTCACTTAACTTCCACTGCCTAGCCCTTACTGCTCTTCTGCCTTGAAACCAATACATACTATTGGTTCTGAGACAGAAGGTAAAGGTTAGAAAGAAAAAGGAAGGAAGGAAAGAAGGAAGGAAGGAAATGACAGTGAATTGAAACAAGACCCCTCTCTTGTTTTATAAAAACCAGTTTTCCAGTATTCCTCCCTCATAATAATTTGCTTAACCATTTGCCTGTTGTTGAGCAATTGGGTTGTTCCTCATTTTGCACACTTTTTTTGCTGTTAGGATCATCTCCATCACAGCAGTATCCTCACTTCCTTACTTGTTTCAATGTTGAAGTTTATTTATCATTTCCATTTCTTTCACTAGTTTATTTAATAAGTAGATAGTGACATCTTAGAGTTGAGTTACTTGTGACTTTTATGGCTGTGGGTAAGGCGTTATTCCTTTTTTTTCCATGCAGTGATTTCTTATTGTGTGTATTGGTTTTATGTGTAAACTGTCAAGCCTACTTATGGGTACTCCTCTCTATTCCTGGTAACAGAAGTGTACACTTTGTAGCCAGCCCGGTGCTACCATTGGATGTGAAATAAAAGCTTGTGTCAAGACTTACCATTACCACTGTGGAGTGCAAGACAAAGCTAAATATATTGAAAATATGTCACGAGGGATTTACAAGTAAGAAATTACAGTTCTTGATTTTTCTTTTAGATGTCACCAAAAAAAATAATTGTGCTTCAAAGGATCACCTCACCTGATGCTACTGGCCTCATTCTCCATAGCATCAGTAGCACAAAACCAGAGGTGGCTACACAGGCCATTTCTACTCTGGCTCCACCCACCTGGGGAAAGAGTTCCATCTGGGCATGAGATTACACTGTTTTCTCTGGGTCTAATGGCATTGCTGGGCCTGTGTTCTGATGGTGGGTTTCCATATTGTCACCTACCTATTCCATCTGATTTTTGTGTAGCTGCTTTGCCCACAGATAGGGAAAAGGGGGCATTCCTTCACTGCCCTGATTTCTGCCCTATACTATCCACAGTAGACTTAGCTGTCATCTTTTCATCAAACAACCTGATTGATGGTTTGCTTCTGAGAGATATCAAGTATGTTCTTACTTGCAAAAACTTGGCTTGTAACTGCCCCCTGTTGATTCAGTATCTGACAGCCAGGGAAGCAGGAGATTCAGGCAAGTAGGTTGTTAGGGTCACCTATCCGGGTCCAATTCTTGCTCACAAAATTGCTCTGTTTATAATGTTGACGGTTAACATGGAAACTTAGAATGTATTGGGTATTTTATTCCTCTTAGTAGAACATAATCTTTGTTTACTTGATCTACTAGAATTACTGATGAAAATAGTGCTGTGGCGCATCTGTATCGATTCCTTTGGGTCAGTTGGCCAAATTTATTCCAGTTTGATTTCAAAACGGGGCACTAGGAGCTCCAAATTGCCTGTCCCCTTTTTGATCCCACATTCGTACTGGGTTCCAAAAGCCTACTGTGTTCTTTAAATGAATTCTGAATTCTGTTTTTCACAGAAAAAGTTTAGATCCCAGAAGAAAACCAGGATACAAGAGGAGTTTTGTAGGATGGGCGGAAGGGTAGGTGTATCCCAGGTTGAAGTAGGGGAGATGACAGGAGCTTTATATCTATATCAAGGATTTTAAGAATGAAGCAGTGTCTTGAGATACCTAGGTGAAATTTCTATCCTGACTCCATTTTAGAATTTGGAGTGTTTTCTAGTTCCCAAGGTGTAGCATTTAGGGGGCATTATTTCTTTAGTGGCTACTAAAAGTTCATAAAAATATATACATATTTATAGTTTTTAAGAAAAAAAAAATATTGTAATGAGTTACACTAGGTAAATCAACTCCTTCCCCAACCTTTTATCTCTATCTTGAATTATGAGGAAATGTAACTCATCTTTGATTGAGCACATAAGTAACTAATAAGTTCTATCTCTGCAGAGCAATTTGGTAAGTGGAGTCTTTTATGTTGTTTTGCTTTTTGCTTTATCTCCTTACTAAGATTTTGTATTTATAAGCTTGTCCTTTAGGATCATCCTTTATCTCGGCGCATAACCAGCCGTAGTAGAGCATTCGATGAACTGTGTAATATTGCCACCTTGAAGGCCTCATATACTTCCTTTGTGCAATTGGCCTTAAAGACTACCCTCAGACCATCCCTTTACTTGTTTGGGGTGGGAGAATACTCATTGGAACAAAGAATCATCTTGTCAGGGTTACATGGGAAGCAGGCCAAATCAGCTTAGCAAGTATTTTAAAGAAGGAAATTATCCAAATTTGCTTCGAAACTCATTGCCATACTGATATTCAAAGAATAAAATTTGAGCTGTCACTTGATAAACTGCTGGGCATAATGGAAACAGCTCATATAGTACTATCTGAAAGGCATACAAGCATCCATGTAATTGATGTGTCCCATTTCTTTTTTTTTTTAAACCCTTACCTTCCATCTTGGAGTCAATACTGTGTATTGGCTCCAAGGCAGAAGAGCAGTAAGGGCTAGGCAATGGGGATGACTTGCCCAAATGACTTGCCCAGGGTCACACAGCTGGGAAGTGTCTGAGGCCAGATTTGAACCTAGGACTTCCTGGCTCTAGGCCTGGCTCCCAATCCACTGAGCTACCCAGCTGCCCCCGATGTGTCCCATTTCTGAGTGCCTTCACCAGTGTAAAAGGGCAAGTCATCTTCAACTACTAGGACTAACATATCATGGGTACTAAACAATAGGAAGCAAGTTCTCTCCCAATTCATCTAACTTTGTTTCCTGATGAACTTTTCCTCATTGTTTTTGTTGCTTCAGACTATACTGTAAAAACCATAGTGGAAATGATGAGCGAGATGAAGAAGATGAAGAACGAGAAAGCAAAAGCCGGGGGAAAATAGGAAGTGATCATAGTGGCTTCCCTCAGCAGCAACTCAATGGAAACTAGGTATGGAAGTTATTCCTGATACAGAGATACCCGCCATTCAGGGCATTACTGATATGACTAAATGCCAGTAGCTCCAACAGTACTAATGTGTTTAGTTGACAGCATGTCGTTAGAAAACCCTGTAGAACTGAGGAAGGTTTTGTAACCTTAGCTGATTTTGTAACGGTTTTAAAAGAGAGCAAATGAGCCATTTTATCAATAAATGTAGATGTAATGTCAAATTCTGTAAGATACACTTTTTTCCCCTATTTTCTCTATTTTAAATTTACAATTGTTTTCATCATCTTTTGAACAGGTTCAAGGGACAGAGAGTTAGAAAACTGGGAATGAATAAGACATCCATAACTACTATTCTTTTTCACTGTTTTCTAAAATCAGAAAGGGTTAGGAACTTTCTACTGCCTGACGCTATTAGATCCTTCATTGAGCTGCCTGAGATGTTCATGTGTGTGAGCCTTCAATAAGTGGCAGAGTTTTACTTGTTGATATTATGTAGTTTGTAGTCTGCAGTGTCTGGAAAAAAAAAATAGAAACACTCAATGATATGTACAGTGTCAAAAGTTAAGGCAGACATTGAAATGAACTATTTCTGGACTGAATAAACTTCTAAGATCTGGAATGTGTAAAATGTTTAGTGGATTCAGTATCAAGAAAAAGTTGAAGCCAATTGTACTTCACATTGCAGACGTGGCCAGGGGTGACAGCACAGTTAATTATGAGTTTTGTGATTTCTCCACACGCAAACAAAATCGAGGCTCCAAAGGAAGATGGCCTCCTGTTCTTCCTCTCTTTGCTTGGAAAGCACATGCATAAAAGAATTTTTCTTTACCACAAAGTGTGCTAAATAAAGATTTTTCAGTTTGTTCCAGTTGAAGTTGTTCCCACTTACCAGCATGGACTCCAAGCAACTGGTGAGCTCCAGTGCTTACGCCAAAGGGCTGTGTGTATTTTCTTTTTTTCTAACTCCCCTTGCCTCCCCTTCCAGGCCTCCCCTTCCCTACCCCCTTGCCCATATACCTTTCTTCTTTCCAAAATATACCAAGAGTTTTGGGCAAAAGTGGTTGAAATCTTTATACTAACCTATGGAAGCGGCAAATTAAACCTCCTTGAAATTTAGAGGGTCATTATTCACTGAGGAATTTAGCCACCGTGTCTGAAACCCACACCTCTCAAGTGCCCTGTTGTATGGAACACTTCACAAATTGGTCCCAAGTATGAAAGTAGGTCTTGTGTGCTATAGGAATAATAAAGACTCTTTTCATAAAGCAGCAGTATTTCTTTTGATTATGTGACCACTATTTTAGAAACCATAGTTGACATTTTTGACTTTTTTGAGTCATCACTTTGATTTTCCAGCCCTACTGTTATCTTGTGTGTGTAGGGCTGGCTCCGTGTGCTCCTGATTGGTGGTTCCTTCGGTTGGGGTTAATCAGTGGCTAACTGCTCGGTTCTTTTAACAGAGTATTTTTCCACTGACCCTTCTAATGAGCGATAAGGATAGCTTCTTGCATTTACTGATTGAAGCACATGAGTATATTTCTTTCTAATAAAACCAAAAAACCT
Organism: Monodelphis domestica; assembly: GCF_027887165.1. Taxonomy (NCBI): domain Eukaryota; kingdom Metazoa; phylum Chordata; class Mammalia; order Didelphimorphia; family Didelphidae; genus Monodelphis; species Monodelphis domestica. Next base: position 48,973,441 of record NC_077235.1, on the reverse strand, counting down.
TTGTGGTCTGCCTGATACTACCATAGCACCTCAGTAGCAAGGTAGGAATTCTGACTTTCTACATTTGAAGCAAACCGACAAGCAAGATTCATTGACAACTTGACTGTACATTGAGAAGATTATTCTGCAGCTGATATAAACAGTTCTTTTTTATGTAACAGGTGAAAACTTACACTGTGTTTAAGATTCTGTTGCTTTTTTACTGTTAGTATTTGAAAGCCACGTTTGTCGATTATATTTTCACGCATATACTTAAAACAAGGGACCCAATTATGATGAGTCAGCCGTCTGTCTTTTTCTTTTTTTTCTTCTAGAAGGATAATGTAACTTTAGTAGGTTCTAAATGTTTTTGTTCCTAAATATGCCATTGATTTTTTTTTTGTAAATATGATTTTCAAATTAAACATGACTTGAATTGCAATGACAGATCTCTAGATAATTGTTTACCAAGGTATGTGACTTTTCCCCTAAAAGATCTGGACTTCAGTTTCTTACAACAGCTTGAAAATGGATTAATCTAAATCTTGAAATCACTGTGTCTAGATCCCTTTTTTATATTGTGTGCCACAGGCATGGCTTACCCATGGAACAGAACACCTTCATTTCTGGACAACTACTGTATTGCTTTGAATTAAGGAAAATGCAAGGTGTTTGGGGTATTCTGGCCAGTCTAATATAATTATTGTATAAACAAGGACTTTCAATACTCTCGGTGTTAATTGCTGGATTTGGTCTTTAGTGAAATTGAAGTGTGTGTGTGGGTTTCTTCAACCCATTCTGTGCCACTAGCAACCAGAATAGCACTTTACCTTTGGTTGACAGAACAAGTGGCTGGCTACCTATTCTTTCACTGTGGTGTGATGATTCGGCTAAATGATTTTTCATTTGTAACGAAATGTAATTTAAGGTCACATGAAAAATCACTTTGGGTCATAAACCTACAATATTCTAATTCTCTTCATATTTTTGTCATATGCTGAGTCAAAGTGCCTTACAATGTAAAAATTGTACAGTACTTATGTTCCCAATATCATCTTCTGGGTAGTAATTACATTGTGGTGTCAATATTTAGAGAAATGTACCTCAGCAGTGTATTTACTATACATCTCCTATGTCCTTAACTGTACTTTTATTAAGCATGAAAATTATTTGATCAGTATACAGCATCGATATAATTTTAAAAGCAAACAATACTGCCATTACTGTCTTTTATGCGTATTTTAGCTTGGAATTTTAAAGTGTCTTTTTTTCCTTTTTCTTTTTTTTTAAACAGTGTAATCTTTGCAAGCATATATTGAAGATTATTCTGGAGCATTTACTGCCTTACCAGAAATGTTAGTAAAGAAAGTTCTTTATAGTAGAAAGATAGACTTGAGTTTCTGTACTTTAAATGAGATCTATTTGTTCCTGGAAAAGAAAACAATTTAATGGGTGTCTTTTACTTTCATCTCACAATTTTAAAGACCACAACTGAAAATCATTTATTTCCAAGATCTCTAATAATTTCAAGATTTCAGTCATTTCTTGCTCAGGAGTGCATTATATTACTAGGCAAATAAGAATATAGATCTTCCATTGAGTCAACCTTTGTATACATAAATAGATGCACATGAAATCATCTGCAGCGAAATATCAATCTTATCTCAAAATAAAGTAGAGAGGATCCTGGCACGGTGCTTTTTGGAAAGCACTGAAGTTTGTTTAGACCACAGCCTGTAGCTTTTGCTCTCACGTACATCTTCCATAAATACTAAGACAAGGAATGTGTTATGGGGTTTCAAACAAACAAAAACATTCCTCTCCACTATGCTATGTATATTTTGTTCTTGTTCTGTTGGAATTTATTTCTGAAATTGTAGTTTGCAGTATTAGTTTCTTTTTATTGGTATTCTTGCATATATTCAATAAATGAGTTAAAACTTTCTTATTGGCATATGTCTTTTTTATGAGAGCATATAATGAAGCTTATGGGTTAGTTCTATGAGCCATTGTGTGCCGAATTCCTCTTAGTCATGCATTATTCTATGGTGAGATGGAGTTCAATAATTGGTTGCTAACCGTGTGTGGGAGGAAGGAAAAATCAACGGTTAAGAATGTAAAGAAAGCACTATTGAAAAATTGACTGCTCTTTCTCTATCCATCAGCATTAGAATCCTATCATTTTGGACCAAATAAAGTGTTTTTATTTCTTTTGAAAACATAGGGAAGGTCCCCCTCCTACCTCACTTTGCTCTCCCCATCTCCTAACTTCCGTTACATCTTGGCCTGTCATTGCATGGATTTAGATATACTAACTGGGTGTTCTTGGGGACAGAATTTCAGATAGGGAACAAATGTTTTAGGCTCTCCCTCATGTTTCCCCTGATTCTTCCCCCACCTGTCCTTGCTGACTGACCCAAGGAGGTGTACACTCATTTGATCAAGGCTACAAATTATACAGAACTGGTCCTAATTAACATAAGAACATGACAGTGTCTTGCTGTGTGCTGGTATGCTTTAATGCTTGAAAATTTCTTGATGTTTTGTGTGAAAATCTTATTTTGATCTTATTTTAATGAGCAGTCAAAATATGGGTAGTTAAACAGCTGAGTGTTTTTTTTTCTTTTTTTTTAAAGCCAACTCTGAATGAGCCTACTGTCTAATTACTTGCCTCCTTCAATGGCCTTCTCTCTACTCACTCGTGATGTGCCTGAACTCATTCCTCAATAGTTAGCATAGTCTCACTCCATCACGTTTTCCTCATCCCAGTGATTCTGAATCCCCCAGTGGCCATTGCTCAAACCCCATTTCCTATCACCTATTCCTTCCCTTATTTCCATCTCCTTTAGTCCTAGTCCCTCAATGACCCACTACGAGTCTGCTTACCCCTACCACTCCATAGTTGACAAATCTGTTTTCATCTTAAACCCTTTCCTTTCATCTTCCTTCTCTTTTCTAGTTCTCAAAGAATTCTTACTCTCTCTTACTGACCTAGCAGCCCTGGCTGCCCTTTTCAGGACTTACTCATTCATACTTATCAACTTACTGATTGTTGGGGGAGGATCAAAATACTCCATTGCCACTTTTAGACTCTCCCTCCACCACCATCACTCAACAACCTCTCTTTCTCTGAAGCTCATTCAGTCCATATTTATCACCCAATCAAGATTCTAGTAGCCAAAATGACCAAGTCCCAGGACGTTATTTCTTCCTCAGTGAGTTCAAGCGCCTCCACCCAAACTCCTGTCCTCATATTAGGGGACTTTGACATAAATAGTGATGCTCCATCAAACATTTTATTTCACCAATTACTCATTTCCAATGACCCACTCCACCACCTCACCTCAGCTACACATAGTCATAGCCTTGATCTCTCTGTGGCCCACAAGTGTTTCACTTCTTTGTTCATGAACACTGAAATTCCTTTATCTGATCATAATTTTTATCGTTCCATATTTCTCTATATCTTACAAGCCCCTGCACTTTTTGCCCTCCAATCCCTACACCCTTCAGTTTTCCCAGGCCATTACCCTTGGCACTGGCTACAGTATTATCCTTTTCTTATCAGCCCCTTGGTGATCAGGCTCAATTCTACACTATCCTTTATATACCTTTTCTCTCTTTTTCTTCCCTGATCATGCTTTGCTAAACCTCAGCCTCCATTAGCTCCTCTAATTCCATTCATACACTACTGAAAGGAGGTAGAAAAAATCATGAAACCATGCTGAGTCCATTACAACTTTATGTGACATAATCTCTACTGGGCCCTCACTGCAGCAAGGCCATCCTTTTATACTTCCCTAGTTCACTATCCTACTCACTACAATGGCTTTTCCAAACCTTTTTACCCCTTCTTTCCGCTTCAGCTAATATTGATAACTTGATATTTCACTCTTTTTAAATTAAGACTATTCTTTGAAAACTCCCTGTTCTCCCATCTTCATCTCGCATCACCCAGATGTCATATCCCACTCCTTCATCTCTGTCTCCCAAAGAGGTGGCCTTTTTCATCTCCCTAATGAATTCATGGTTCCACTCACCACAGCAGCTTTTCCAAACTTTTCAGCCCCCCAAAACACCCCTTCTTAAACCCTTTATCCATTTCCATTTCATTTTCTCCAGCAGAACACCCTCTCTAGACTCATGAGAAAGAATGCTATCTGCATCCAGAGAAAGAACTGGGAGTAGGAACGAAGAAGAAAAACATAATTGATCATATGGTTCAATGGGGATATGACCGGGGATGTAGACTTTCAATTAACACTCTACTGCAAATATTGATGGTATGGAAATTGGTTTTGAACAATGATACATGTAAAACCGAAGGGAATTGCTCATGGGTTCTGGGAGGGGGTCGGGAAAGAACGTGAATCCTGTAACCATGGAAAAATAATTAAATTTGTGATGTAATTAATTAATTTGGAAATTAAAAAAAAAACACCATCCCTCTATTATTATCATTCATTCATATTTATGCTCTCCCTGATTACTGGCTGCTTCCCTGCTACCAACAGGCCCACCCAGTCTCTTCTATCATGCCACCGTTCCTGCTAACTATCTTCCCTTTCATTGCCAAACTCCTTAAGGAGGCCCTGTACCTTCAGTGCCTTCACTATCTCTCCTTGCTCTCCTAAACTCTTCAGTTTGGCTTCTGATATCATCAATTGACTGAAACTGCTTTCTCAAAATTATCATTGCTGTCTACGGCCGCTGGCATTGTTGATCACCCTTTTCTCTTAGATTTTCTCTGAATTTTTTTTTTACACTGCATTCCTCTTTTTCTTTCAGACTGACTGAGCACTCCTTGGTCTCTTTTGCTGGATATTCATCCAAGTTATACCCAATAACTGTGGGTGGCCTATAAGTCTTATCCTGAGCCCTCTTCTCCCTGTATACTATCTCATGGGGTGATATCAGCTCCCAGGGATTTGACTATTAGGCCTCTGGATCGAGATGATTCCCTGATCTACGCATATAAAACCCCAAGTCTCTTTCCTATGGTATGATCTTGTGTCACCAACTACCCATTAAAAATCTCTGTGTGTCAATATATATTTTTATCCATCAAGTCAATGTCCCACAGACACCTTCAACTCGTGTCTAAAACTGAGTTTGTTATCTTTTTCCTGCTAAACCCTCACCCTTTCTAAACTTCCCTCTCATTTTCCAGGGCACCACCATCCTCCTACTTCCCAGGCTCACAACCTGGATGTTGTTCCCAATTCCTCACTCTCATTTGCACCCCATATCCAGCATGTGCCAAACCCTGTCAGTTCTCTTTTCAAAACATCTCTCGGGGCAGCTAGGTAGCTCAGTGGATTGAGAGACAGGAGGTCCTGGCTTCCCAATCTAGCTTCTGATACTTTCTAGCTGTATGACCCTGGGCAAGTCCCTTAACCCCCATGGCCTAGCCCTTACCACTCCTCTCTTGGAACCAATATACAATATTTATTCTAAGCCTGAAGGTAAGAATATTTCTTAAAAAGGAAAGAGGAGGTACCTGGGTGGCTCAATGGATTGAGAGCCAGGCCTAGAGACAGGAGGTCCTGGGTTCAGATGTGGCCTCAGATACTTCCTAGCTGTGTGACCCTGGGAAAGTCCCTTAACCCCCTCTGCCTAGCACTTACCACTCTTCTACCTGGGAACCAATACCCAGTATTGATTCTAAGATGGAAGGTGAGGATTTAAAAAAAACCCTCTCAGATATGCCCCCTTCTCTCCTGACATTGACACCACCCTTCAGTCTCCAACTCTTTCCTACCTCAAATAGAGCTACTTTAAATATTTTTGTACATATGGGGTATTTTCCTCTTTCTTTGGTCTCCTTGGGTTATAACTCAAGTAATAGTATTGCTGGGTATGCACAGTTCAATAATATTTTCCAAATTTCTTTCCAGAGTGATTGGACAAATTCACAGCTCCCCCAACAATACATTGGTGTGCCCTTTTTCTCGTGTCTCCTTCAGCGTTTGTCATTTTCCATCTTAATCTGATGGGTGTGAGGTGGTACCTCGGAGTTGTCTTCATTTGCACTTCTCAAATTATTAATTAGAGCATTTTTTCAGTTAGCTGTTGATAACTTTGATTTCTTCCTCTGTAAACTGCTTGTTCATATCCTTTTGACTATCAATTAGAGAATGGTTCTTATTCTTATACATTTGACTCAGTTCTCTATATTTTAGAAATAGTGCCTTTATCAGAGAAACTGGCTGCAGATTTTTTCCAAATTTCCTGCCTTTTTTTTAACCCTCACTTTCCATCTTAGAATCAATACTGGATATTGGTTCTAAGGCAGAAGAGTGGTGAGGGCTAGGCCAAGGCAAGTGACTTGCCCAGGGTCACACAGCTGGGAAGTGTCTGAGATCAGATTTGAACCCAGGACCTCCCATCTCTGGGCCTGACTCAATCCACTGAGCCACCCAGCTGCCTCCCAAATTTCCTGCTTTTTTAACTTTAGATGCACTAGTTTTTTTAGTAGAGATTTTTTTTTATTTTACAGTCAGAATTATCCTTTTTATCTCCTATGAGCCTCTCTGTCTCTTGTCTGTTCATGAAATCTTCCCCTATCCATAGGTAACTTCTACTGAGCAGGTACAATTTTTACCTTTCTTTGTATCTCTAGCAAGGAGGTCAGGGTTTGGGGCATGTTGTAGGTGCTTAATAAATGCTCGTTGATTCGACCTACTGGAAGATCTACTTTTCTTTAAAGTCAGCGTTGGTCAATAAAGGCATATTCCAAAGCATCTTGGATTTCAAAGAGATCATAGAAGTCATCTAACTCATTTCCCCCATTTTGCAGTTGACCAAAAGTTTGATGGCTCTTCTTAGAGAAGTTGGGCCATCTCTAGGAGGGGAACAGCTTTCTCAGCCTGTCCAGTGTGCTGATTCAGCTTGCCTTTTAAAGGATCCGATTTCAGTGCCTCTTCCTGGGTTTCTTTAAGTGTACGCCTGTGGAGCACAAACTCTACCAGCTCCCTACCAAACTGGTTTGGATGAGCCTGGCCACAAGTACATTTGTTGGTACAAAGACCCAGCCTAAGGAAATTAAGCCCAGTGGCACCATGCTGGGACTGGATTCAGGAAGACCTGAGTTCAAATGTGGCCATATATACTTGTTGGGCAAGTCATTTTATCTGTTTGCCTCTGTTTTTTCATCTGTAAAATAGGGATAGTGACTCTAGCACTTCCCTCCCAGAGTTATGAGATCAAATGAGATGCTAATTGTAAAGCACTTGGCACAGTGCCTGGCACATAGGAAGCGCTTTGGAAATATTATTATTAGATAATAATCACTAGATTTTCAACCATGTGTGCAATATGTAGCCAGTGGACCAGCCAGTAACTCAATTCTGCTGTTCATCTGTTATTACGACCCTGCCTGTCTCCCTCTGGCCATGGGTTGTAATGAAAGGACACCCTCACTACTGAGGCACATAAGGGACTTACTCTGTTTTCATTTAACCAAATACCAGAGAAGATAAACCCATTTCTTCAAAGGTCTTAATTCAACAAAACTTCAGTTCCAATACTGCGATCAGGACTCTTATCAATAGTTTTCCAATAATGGGTCCGCACCCCATAAATATTCAGACTAGAGCAAGAATTCTAGGGCCCCGGGGTCTGCAAATAAATTTTACGGCGTACATGTACCTGGAAGGGCAAAATTTTACATCTTTCTTTTCATTAACCTTTAACTGAAATTTCACATTTCCTTTAATTATTGAAAAACATGATTCTGAGGAGGCCATAGGTTTCAGCAGATGGCCCCCAAAGGGGTGACTTGCCCAAGGTTACACAACTAGGAAATGTCTGAGGTCAAATTTGAACTCAGGTCCTCCTGACTCCAGATCTGGCTCTTGAATCCACTACTTCAGCAAGGGAAAATATAATGCTTTAAACCTCCAAACTAGTCAGTGCTCTAGGAACTAGAATACATTTTTAAGTCTTGAAGCCTTCGTTTCTGTCTATGAAAGGGTTAAGGTTAAAAGGTTTTCTCTCCTATTTATTATTAACAGCAATATTTTAAGGTTTGGCAGCAGGGAGCTGCTGGAGCATTTCCCTTCCCCCTCCCTCCTGAAGTGGAACAAATTACCCAGCAGCTGTTCCTTAGCCCATATAGACTCTTTGCTCCATACGTGCAAAATTAAATGTGGTCAACTGTTCAGTACATTTGAAGTGAGTGCTATGTACTGTTCCAGTCAAAGGATCAAATGACCCTCTTGTGTGGGGCGATATTTCTTATTCCTAAGGTTACCATTACCTCTAACAACTGGTCACTTTAAAAAATAATGGGATTTCTTCAAAACACGTTGGCTGGTGAAATTTTTCACTTTTCAGCAAAAGATTTTAGCAAAGCCAAATGCCCAGGAAAAAATCCATTTCCTCTAAAGAGCATTTTCATTTATTGGCCTTTTTTAAAGTTTCTTTTATTCACTTAGTTTGGGCTATGTACTTATAAAACAAGCAAAGGATAATGCTATCTTCAATCAACAAGCATTTATTAAGCACCTACTATGTGCCAGGCTCCATACTAAGCACAGTAGATACTAGTATTTTAAGGAATGAAACAATAGCTACTGGCAAAAGGCTTGCATTCTAACAAAGAAGACAACTTGTACATATAGAGAGTTAATAAATACACATCTATACAAACACTAAATAGAGACAAGGTAGTCTGGAAGAAGGGTACTAGTAATTGGGGGTATCAGGAAAGGCATCATCCAGGAGATGGTATCTGAACTGTGCCTTAAAGAAAGAAAAGGGAGAGGGCAGCTAGGTGGCTTAGTGGATAGTCAGGTCCAATTTGACCCCAGACACTTCCTAGCTGTGTGACCCTGGGCAAGTCCCTTAATCCCCATTGCCTAGCCCTTACCACTCTTTGGCCTTGGAACCAATACACAGTATCTATTTTAAGATGGATCGAAAGGAGAGACTCTGTGCACAAGTGATGCAGAACTGCATTCTGGGCACAAGAGATGACTAGGGCAAATGCATGGAGATGGGAGTTGAAGTGGCATGTGTGAGGACTAGAAGAGGAGGCCAGTTTGGCTGGATCACAGAGCCTGAGAGAGTCCATTAAGGAAGGTAAGGGTTTTTTCCCATACTTTTTTATTTGCCAATTATATGTAATAAATTTCCACATAAGTTTTCATGAGTTGTATGACCCAACTTATCTCCTTCCCTCCCTTCCCTTCTTTCCCTTCCCCTTCCTGGTACTGGCAGGTTATTTGATCTGGATTATTCGTGCATTATCTTGCAATCCATATTGTTCGTTTTTGTAAGTAAATGATCTTATATAAAACCAAAACCCCAAAACATAAACCCAAATAAACAAGTGAAAAATAGTATGCTTTGATCTGCATTTTGACATCAGTAATTCTTTCTCTGGAAGTGGAGAGCATTCTTTTTCATAAATCCCTCAGAATTGTCCTGGATCATTGTGTTGTTGTTAATAGCAAAGTCAATCACATTTGATTGGTTCACAGTCAGTTACTGTGTATAACAAGTTCTCCTGATTCTGCTTATTTCACTCTGCATCTGTTCATGGAGGTCTTTCCAGCTCTTTCTGAAATCTTCCTGTTCATCTCATTATTCCTTATATCACAATAGTATTCCATCACCAACATATACCACAATTTGTTCAGCCACTCCCCAATTGATGGACATCCCCTCATTTTCCAATTTTTTGCCACCACAAAAAAGGCAGCTATTAATATTTTTGTACAAGTAAGTCTTTTCCCATTTTTTTATCTCTTTGCGATACAGACCTAGTAGTGTTATTACTGGATAAAAGGATATGCATTGTTTTAAAGCCCTTTGGGCATAGTTACAAATTGCCTTCCATAATGGTTGGATCAATTCACAACTCCACCAGCAGTGTATTAGTGTCCCAATTTTGCCAAATCGCCTCCAACATTTATCCTTTTCCTTTACTGTCATATTGGCCAATCTGCTAGGTGTGAGGTGGTAACTCAGAGCTGTTTTAATTTGCATTTCTCTAATCAAGAGGGATTTAGAACATTTTTTCACATAACTATAGATAGCTTTGATTTCTTCATCCAAAAATTGCTTATTCGTATCCTTTGACCATTAGGGTTTTTTTTTAAGCTAGACTATTTTATCCTAGAGGCAATAAGCCACTTGAGTTAACTGAGTGAAGGAATGACATAGTCAGATCTGACCTTAAGGAAAATGACTTTGATAGCAGTGTGAGGATAATGGTGGAGTAATGAGATTTGAGTCAGAGAGAACAAATAGGAGGCTGATGCAATAATCTAAGTGAGAGGTGATGTAGACCTCAATTACAGTGAGAGATAATATGTGAATGGAGAGAAAGGGTTGAATTTGAGAGATATCATGAAGGTAGGAATACTAAAATTTGACCACTGATTAAATATATGTGGTGAGGGAGAGTGAAGGGTACAGGATAATGCCAAGATCACAAGCCCCAAGAAACTGGAAGGATGGTTGTGCCTTAGACAGAAATACAAAAGGCAGGAAGAGACAATGGTTTAGGAGCAAAGATAATGAGTTCAGCTTTAGAAACTTTGAGTTTAAGGAGATGATACTTAACCCCATGAGAGCTAATGAGGTTATTAAGAGAAAAGTATGAAGGAGGAAAAGAAGAATATGAAGAGAAAAGACAACCCAGGAGAGAACCTTGGGGGACACCCACAATGAGGGAATGTGATGTGGACAATGAGCCAGGAAACAAGACTGAAGAGTGGTCAGTCAGGTAGGAGGCAAACCAGCAAAGAAGAGTGTAACAAAAACCTAGAAAAGATAAAGTATCCAGGTAGAGAAGATGGTCAACAGCATCAAATGCAGCAGGAAGATCAATAAGGATTAGGACTGAAAAAAGATCATTCGATTTGAACATTGATTAATATCAGTAACTTTGCAGAGAACATTTTCAGTTAGATGATTAGGTTTAAAGTCAGATTAGAAAGGGTTGAGGAGTAAGAAGAGAGGAAGTACTGGCAGTGAATGTAGATAACTTTTTCAAGGAGTTTGAATGAGAAATATTGGCGAGACAGGATGATAGCTTGGAGGCTTGAAGGGCCTACTGAAGGGTTTTTTTTAAGGATGAGGGAGATGGGCATGCTCTAAGGCAAACAAGAAACCAGTTCATAAAGGCTGGAGATTCAAGGGGCCTAGAGAGGGGAGATGATTGAGGATGCAATCTTCTAGAGCAGATGAATGGGAATAGGCTCAAGAATATGTGTAAAGGAGTAAAACCACCTTTCTGTAAGCAACTGGGAGAAAAGGAGAGTATCAAGGGGTTCTGAGATAAAGAAAATGAGCAAAAAGGGAGCTCACATTGAATGACTTCAGTTTTTTTTTTTTCAATAAAGAGTCAAGGTTCTCAGTTGAGAGAAAAGGAGTAAGGAAGAGAAGTAGGGGGCTTCAGGATGGAAGAAACTGTATGAAATAGCTTCTATATAGAGTTAAATAGATAATCAAGGAATAAAAGAACTGCCTTGCTGCAGTGAGGGCCCAGTCTTGTTTAGAGAACATGAATTTGTAATATATCCAAGCAAGGAGGATTTTGTTCTTTCTTCCATCTTCATTCAGTGGCTCATGAGTAGAAGTGGCAGTGGCCAAAGACAGGCATAATCTAGGGCCAAAATTTGACAAAGAAGAGAGATAACAGAACAAAGGATTAAGGGATTCAAGAGCAAAGTAGAGGGTAGAGTTGGAACAACAAACTACTGACTTTAGTTTGGAGAGAGTCAGGGCAGGGGCAATGGCTTGAGAAAATACTGAGTGGTGGAGAGAATAGATATCTCAGTGACAGGGGAGAACAGGTGGAGGAGGAGGGAAGGATAGGGAGAGGTGGAATGATAGGAGGTTATGGTCAGATAAGGGAATGTCTGAGTTTCTAATTAGGGAAGTGGAACATTTGAAAGTAATCTCCAGATCTAGTGTATGACCATGCATGCCCATGTGTGACTGAGGTGGAATAAAGGAATAGGTCATGGGGCTTTAAAAGGTTAAGTAAATGGAAGGTTAGGAAGTTGGAAAGACCATCTACTACGTATAAAAGTCCCCTGATATAAATAAGAGTAGGAGGAAAGGAAAATGGTGAGTTAAGTAGTAAACTCCTTAGGAAAGAAGGGAATTGGTATACAACTTGGGGTCAGTGTACTACTACTATAATTTTGAATGGGTTGAAAAGTTTAATTGTGTGGACTTCAAAAGAGGAAAGGTTACTGACATAGGCAAAAGGAGAATCCAGAAGTAGTAGTGGGGAACCAATAGTATTGTGATGTTCCTCCTAGACCATGGTGTAAGACAGAGAGGAAGAGAGCAGTCCAGCCAGTGCTGGAGAAAATAGGTAGAGATGCATTGTCATCAGAGGGAAGTAGGGTCTCCGTGAAGGGTGACAGAGTATGAGTGAAAGAGGCCCAAGGTGAAGGGTAATTAATTCTCTGTGAAATGGAAATTCTATTGGTTACTGTGGATTGTGACTTGAGTGGAGTTGGAGGGGAGGGGGGTGATGAGAAAACAAAAGGAGGAGACAGGAGATAGTTTTCTACTAAATGGCCTGTGATTATTACAGTCATATGGAGAGAAATAAGAAGAACCATAGGGATAATAGTAGGTGGCAGATGGAGAGAGAATCTGCTTGCCTTATGCAAGTGGTCTTGCTCTCTTACTCAGGATGACTGGTAGAGAGGAGGGGAAGGAAGCAAATTGTTGGGAAGGTAGATGCGCCACCCCCTCCTTGGCAGAGCCTGTTAGATAATTCAAGAAATACCCATCCTATAAAAGGTCTAGAATTTCAAGGGAAAACATTAGGAAAAAAGTATGATTGAAAGGGATACAGACCTAGAGATGGAAGGTCCTGGATTCCAATCTTTCCTCAGACACTTCCTCACTGTGACTCTGGGCAAGTCACTTGACCCCCATTGCGTAGCTCTTACCACTCTTCTACCTTGAAACCAATATACAGTATTGATTCTAAGACAGATGGTAAGGGGTTAAAAAAAGGGATATAGCATTACCAGACTTCCAACTATATTATAAAGTAGTAAACATAAGCATTATTTTGTTGTTGTTTGTTTGTCCTTTGTTTTAGAAGAGAGCTAATGATACCCCTGGATGATGTCTTGTCTTCGACCTGAATTGGATTGAAGTGAGACAGAGTTGCCCAAAGTCATTAGCTTAACTCTCTCTTCCAGTCATCCAAGTCTAGTGGCAGGACAAAAGTCAAAATGGCCCTAGATGAAATGCATGACTTTGGCTTCTTCAATGGCTAGCTATGCTCTCCATAGTGTGCCTACTATGTGGCTTTTGGAACAAATTGTTCTCATCCACCCTTTCCTCCAGAGGAAGTCTTCACATGCTTAGGATAGACCCCACCCCCAACTCATTGATGGGTTTAAGGCTCATTCATTACCCTCAACCTTGTTTAGCCCATATTCCAAGACAGCTTACCATAGGGTGACCACTATGCATGTTACAGCTTCTTGGAACCACAGCAGAGAATTAAATTCCAGGTAGATTCCAAAGGTGGATGCATAGCCCTTAAAAGGGCTCAACAAGCCCTCACACTAGATGTGCCAGTCCTCCTTGAATACCCATACACAGCCAGGTGGCACAGTGGATAGAGCACTGGGCCTGGAGTCAGGAAGACCTGAGTTCATGCCTGGTCTCAGACACTTACTAACTGGGCGATCCTAGGAAAGTTGCTTAACCCTGTTTGCCTCATTTTCCTATGAAATGATCTGGAGAAGGAAATGGCAAATTACTCCAGTATCTTTTCTAAGAAAACCCCAAAAGGGGTCACAAAAAGTCAGATGTGACCGAAAAGACTGAACAACAGCAACATTAATTTGTACTGGTTAAAAAACGGAAAGGTAAAGACCAAGCAAGGGATAGAGAGAATAACAAAAGATAAAATGGACAATTTTCATTGTGCAAAATTTAAAAGGTTCTGCACAAACAAAATATAAATGAAGTAGGTAACTGGGGGGGATGCTTTGCAGTAACTTTTTCTGATAGATATTTTAGGAAATGATTCGAGTTGGTAAGACTGAAAGCCATTCTCTAATGGATAAACAGCCAAAGCATATGAATAGCCAGTTTTCTAAGGAAGAATTGCTACAGCCACATGAAAAAATGCTCTAAATCATGAATAAATAGAGAAATACAAATAAAGGCAACCCTGATGTCCCACCTTATACCCATCAGATTAGCAAAGATGAGAAAAGGAAAATGGCAAATATTGGAGGGACTGCAGGAAAATAGGCATACTAATGCACTGTTAGTGGAGCTGTGAATTGGGCCGGCCATTCTAGAAAGCAATTCGGAACTAGCCCCAATAGTCACTAAACTGCTCTATGCCCTTTGATCTGACAATGTCACCACTAAGTCCATACCTCAAAAAAATATTTAAGACAAAAAGTACCCATATACAAAATTATTTATAGTACCTCTTTTCATCGCATTAAAAAAATTGGAAATGAAGGGGATATCTACCTATTAGGGAATGATGAAACAAAATATGGTCTATGAGTGCAGTGGAATATTATGGCATAAGAAATAATGAAAAGGACATTTTCACAAAAGCCTCAGAAGATATCTGAACTGATGCAGAGTGAAATGAGCAGAAGTAGGAGAAAGATTTATATTGATGACAAAGCTTTATGAAGAAATACAACTTTGAAAGACATCAAAGTGATGTAATTACAAACCATGATTCTAGAGGGCTGAAAATGGAGCACACCTCGTACCTCCTGCCAGAGAGAAGAGGACTTAGCATGAAGAATGAGATATATATTCTTGGCCATGGCTGATGTGGAAATCAGTTCTGCTGGTTTATGCACATTCCTCATAAAGATTTCTTTTTCTTTTTTAAATTAATCAATGGAGGGAAAGTATAAAAGTGAGAGAATAAATTTTTGCAAGACAAGAATTCATCAAAACGCATATAATAAATCATTGTTATGGTATATTAATGTAATGCAGCATTACTGAGCCATAAGGAATGATGAAGAGGACTTTTCACAAGAGCCTGATAATAAGAAATAGAAGCAGGCAGTTGGGTGACTCAGTGGATTGAGAGCCAAGCCTAGAGACCGGAGGTCCTAGTTCAAATCTGGCCTCAGACACTTCCCAGCTGTGTGACCCTGGGCAAGTCACTTAACCTCTGTTGCCTAGTCCTTACCACTCTTCTGCCTTAGAACGAATACACAGTATTGACTCTAAGACAGAAGGTGAAAGTTAAAAAAAAAAAAGAAATAGAAAGATAGATCACTGGAACAAACTAGATAAGCAAAAAGTTTTAGAAACAATCGAAAATAACAGCCCAGGGGCAGCTGAGTGACTCAGTGGATAGAGAGACAGGCCTGGAGACAGGATGTGCTAAGTTCAAGTCTGGTCTCAGATACTTCTTAACTCTGTGACCCTGGGCAAGTCCCTTAACCCCCACTGTCTAGCCCTGACCACTCTTCTGCCCTGGAACCAATACACAGTATTGATTCTAAGACAGAAGGTGAGGATTTAAAATAATAGTTGCCGAGTGTTTTATAGACTCATTTGACAAGAACTGGGAAAACCGGACAGCAGTTTGGCAGAACTGAAATTTAGCTCAACTTCTTAAAACATTTGCCATAATAAGTTCAAATGAATATAAAAATTCACCTAAAAAATTAGAGGAAAAGGAACCTTTTATGGCCATAGCCAGGGATGGGGTGGGGTGGGGATTCTTAACCAAACAAGGGATAGCGGAAAGTATATAAAAGACTAAATCTGTTGATGATATAAAAATGCTTAAAGTTTTGTGTGTATGAAAATCAATAGATATAATAAGAAGAAATATTATCATGTTGGAAAATACTTGCGCTAAATATTGCTGAAAAAATCAATATATAAGATATACAGGAAATTAGCATGAACGTGGGATGTTGAAAAGTCTTAGGGCATTTTTAAGCCTTATTAGTTTATTGGCAACATGCAAAATGAAATCTCAGAATTGTTTTAATTTGCATTCCCCTTGTTACTAGTGTTTTGGAGCATGTTCTTGATATTTATTTATATTTATATATATATTATATATATATTTATATTATATATAATCAATATGTATATTGATTATTATTTATAGTTTGTATTATTTTGAAGCCTACTTTTGTCCTTTGCCCCCTCATCTATTGGGGAATGGCTCTTGGTTGTATATGCAGGGTGTCCCCAAAGTCTTAGCTAACATTAAAAATTTAGATTGCTCAAATTGGGAAACAATCTTCCTAACAAAAACCTCTGACAAAGGTTTAATTACTCAAATTTACAAAGAGCTAAATGAATTGTACAAAAAATCAAGCCATTCTCCAATTGATAAATGGGCAAGGGACATGGATAGGCAGTTCTCAGCCAAAGAAATCAAGACTATTAACAAGCACATGAAAAAGTGTTCTAAATCTCTTATAATCAGAGAGATGCAAATCAAAACAACTCTGAGGTATCACCTCACACCTAGCAGATTGGCTAACATGACAGCAAAGAAAAGTAATGAATGTTGATGGGGATGTGGCAAAGTAGGGACATTAATGCATTGCTGGTGGAGTTGTGAATTGATCCAACCATTCTGGAGGGCAATTTGGAACTATGCCCAAAGGGCGACAAAAGAATATCTACCCTTTGACCCAGCCATAGCACTGCTGGGTCTGTACCCCAAAGAGATAATGGACACAAAGACTTGTACAAAAATATTCATAGCTGCGCTCTTTGTGGTGGCCAAAAATTGGAATATGAGGGGATGCCCATCAATTGGGGAATGGCTGAGCAAACTGTGGTATATGTTGGTGATGGAATAGTATAGTGCTAAAAGGAATAATAAAGTGGAGGAATTCCATGGAGACCAGAACGACCTCCAGGAAGTGATGCAGAGTGAGAGGAGCAGAACCAGGAGAACATTGTACACAGAGACTGATACACTGTGGCACAATCGATTGTAATGGACTTCTCCATTAGTGACAATGCAGTGATCCAGGACAATTCTGAGGGACTCGGGAGAAAGAACACTGTCCACATTCAGGGGAAGAACTGTGGGGGCAGAAACACAGAAGAAAAACATATGATCAATCATGTGGTTCAATGGGGATATGATTAGGGTTTTGGCATTAAAAGATCTATTGCAAATATGAATAATATGCAAATGGATTTTGAACAATGACATGTAAAACCCAGTGGAATTGCATGTTGGCTACTGCAGGGGGTGGGGGAAGGGAAGGGAAAAAACATGGATCATGTAATCATGGGAAAATATTCTGAATTAATTAAATAAAATTTATAAAATTTTCCAAATTAAAAAAATTAATAAATAAAAGAAGAATCAGACCCTCTTTAAATTTTTTTTTTTATTTCTTAGGTTCTGAATGATGATACATGTATAACCCAGTGGGATTGCTTGTCAGTTCCTGGCAGGGAGAGGGAAAAGGGGAGGGAGAGAACATGAATCATGTTACCATGGAAAAAAATTTTTTAATAAAATAAAAATTATATTAAAAAAGGGATCAGTGAACCATGAAAAAGTTTAATTTCTAGTAAGCCATTTATATAGGCTTTATATATAATATATGACATATAAAATATATATATACATGACATATAACAAATATATAGAATATATATTAGCATTTATATTTATATATAAAGTCACTAAGACTTTGGGGACACCCAGCATGCTCTAAATCACTAATAGTAAGAGAAATGCAAATTAAAACAAACCTGAGGTTTGCCGCCTTCTTGTAGAGGCTATGGGAAGCCCAGCTATTAGCACACTGACTGTGGAGCTCTCAGTTGATCTAATTCTTTGGAATGTCTATTTAAAAATACACAACATAAGTGACTAAGCTATCTAACTTTTTGACCTAGCAATCCCATTACCCAGTTTATGCCCCCAAGAAAGTCATCAACAAAGATCTAAAAATATAAATATATATATATATATATATATATATATATAATCACCCATTCTATAGTGAACATAATTCTAATTCAAGGATAATGGGATGGGGTCAGCTAGGTGGCTCAGTGGATAGAGTGGTAAGCCTGGAGACAGGAGGTCCTCAGTTCAAATCTGGCCTCAGAAGCTTCCTAGCCATGGCCCTGGGCAAGTCACTTAATCCCAGTTGCCCAGCCTTTAACACTTTTCTGCTTTGGAATCAATCAGTATCAATTCTAAGACAGAAGGAAAGATTTTCAGAAGAAGAAAAAAAGGAGTGGCTTTGGAGATAATTTCGCACCCTCCTAATTCAGCATTTTTCCTAGTTCTCCCCCAAATGAATCTTTATTCATTTTGTGACTGTTTTCTGAATGCTTCATATCTTAAAATGATAGACCTTTCTCTTTAGTATAATGGTGAGTATCCCAGCCTGTCATGTAGGAGACCGGGGTTCACTTCCCTGACGGGAAGGGTTCCTAATTTGGGGGGCAGCTGGGTGGCTCGGTGGATTGAGAGCCAAGCCTAGAGATGGGAGGTCCTGGGTTCAAATCTGGCCTCAGACATTTCTCAGCTGTGTGACCCTGGGCAAGTCACTTGACCCCCATTGCCTAGCCCTTACCACTCTTCTGCCTTGGAACCAATACACAGTATTGATTCTAAAATGGAAAGTGAAGGTTAAAAAAAATGATAGGAAGTGATGCAGAGTGAGAGGAGCAGAACCAGGAGAACATTGTGCACAGAGACTGATACACTGTGGTATAATCTAATGTAATGGACTTCTCCATTAGTGGCGATGCAGTGATCCTGAACAACTTGGAGGGATCTACAAGAAAGAACACTACCCACATTCAGAGGAAAAACTGTGGGAGTAAGAACACAGAAGAAAAACAACTGCTTGATTACATGGGTCGAGGGGATATGACTGGGGATGGAGATTCTAAATTAACATCCTAATGCAAACATCAACATGAAAATAGGTTCTGATCAAGGACACAAGTAATACCCAATGAAATTACACATTGGCTGCAGGAAGAGTGGGTGGAGGGGAGGGAGGGAAATAATGTGATTATTGTAACCAAGGAATAATGTTCTAAATTGATTAATAAATTAATTCAATTTGAAAAAAAATGATAGGTGACAAACTCTGTATTCTACTGTATTCAAAGATATGAGTTGATGGGGATATGATGGAGGATGTAGACTCTAAGCGATCACCCCAGTGCAAATATCAATAATATGGAAATGGCTCTGGATCAATAACACATGTAACACCCAGTGGAATTGTGCATCGGATGTGGGAGGGGGTGGGAGGAGGGGAAGGAAGGAACATGAATCATGTAACCATGGAAACATTCTAAATTAACTAATTAAATTAAAATGTTCAATTAAAAAATAAAATAAAGATATCTGTATAAATGGCTCACTAGAGAAGCTGACTTCCAAATATTCCTATTCTTTACGGAGGTTTATATAGCTCATTTTTACAGAGTACTTTGGGGCTTCTGGGGTGCTTTTCTATTAGATAGTAAAAGGATTGTTTACCTGTTTTTCAGAAGTAGAAATTGTGGCACGCAAGTAATTAGTCCCAGATTCCGTAGCCTGACTCTTTCGCCACTGTTCTTTCCACTACGCCCTCAGTGAAGAGACCTATATTTAACTTTTGCATAGCAGGCATAGGTTATAAATTGAATTTTGATTTAGCATTAGCAGAAAATATTTCTTTGAGCTCTCATCTCCATGAATTCACGGTTGGGGAACTGAGGAAAAAAGAAGAATGTTTTCTTAAAATTTGCTGGGATGGGGGCGAGAGTTTCTGTAGTCCACTTAAAAATCTCCCTTACAGTCCTCCAGCAGAGTTTTTCTCAGGCATTTCATCTCCTTCTCCCTGCCCAAAAGGCAACAGAGAGGGCAGGTCAAGGAGTGAGAGGGTCTGAGGCAGCAATTGTAAGAAAGAGGAAGATTAGAAGATTTCCATTCATTTTAGATAGGGAAAATGTCAGGCAGAAGCAGGAGGCTTAAGGCAATGCCTGTAATGGCATCTGCAGGCTGGGGCACACTGGGGTGACCTCTCCCTCCTACAGAGTGTAAAAATGCAACCCCAGTTGGAGTCCTACTTCTCAAGAAAATTCTAGCTGCTCAACAAATGTTAAATTCTATACTGCTTAGTTGGTATAAAGAATGGCCATTAAATTACAAAATAATCCCTTGTTTGGAATCCTGAATCACTTTGGTAATCTGGAGAAGCCTTTAGACCTCATCTCAGAATAACTTTTTTAATGTATAAAATAAAACATGATATTATAAAGAAAGGCCATTACAATTTATTGAAATATACTTAAAACATTTAAATGAGCTCAAAATGTCAGAAAACGAATGCCCAAAACTGTTTTTACATGTAATTAGGAAAGAAATAAAACATTACTGTAGAGAAAAAAAAACCAAATTCAAGGACCCCAAGTTAAAAACTCTCGTATTAAGGGAACAACTTTATAAATTTGTCTAGTTTGTAAGAGTTGTATATAGGAAGTGTTAAAATGAGGTTTAGGATTGAAACTCTACTGCCGAAACAAGTCAGAAAGATGAGTTCAAACCTGCCTCAAATATCTACCACCTATGTAAGTAACCCTGGGCAAGTCAATAAACCCATCCGTGCCTCAGTTTCCTCATCAATAAAAATGTAGGATAAAAATAATACCTTTTTCACAGGGTTACTGGGAGGATCGCAAACTTTAAAATGCTTTATCAATGTTAGAGCTAGTACTTTTTTTTATAAGGTGATGCCCAACCCTGAAATGTTTAGGAACCATTGTGAGACATTTTGTCCTTTGCTATTAATCATTGACTTCCTGTATAAGAAAGAAAAGTATCATTGATATGAAAATTGATATTTTATACTCTTCAGTGGAAGTCAGTTCCAACCATGGATCCGGACTTAGACACATATAGATGCTTTTGATTATTCTAGCCAACAAAGTGATATCAATAGACATCATTTAGCACAAATAGCAACACAATTAATTGTTCAACAAAAAGGACAAAGTATAAGTCCTTGAAGTCTGAGTACTTAGCACATATGAAATCTGGAGACAACTTAAATTTCCGAAGTGTTTCCTCCACACGATAGACTATTGGATAGTAGTCTAAGAAAAGAAACTGAAAGCCATCTTTTTGTAAAGAATGAAAACATGACCATTAAAAGGGAAAGTGGTTGGGGGCAGCTGGGTGGCTCAGTGGATTGAAAGCCAGGCCCAGAGACCAGAGGTCCTGTGTTGAAATCTGACCTCAGGCACTTCCCAGCTGTGTGACCCTGGGCAAGTCACTTAACCCCCACTGCCTAGCCCTTACCACTCTCCTGCCTTGGAGCCAATACACAGTATTGATTCTAAGACAGAAGGTGAGGATTTTTTAAAAAAGGGAAGGTGGTGATGTAAATTTTCCTATAGGAAAATTCTAATAATTTTCTCTTTGGCCCTTCCAAAAGGTAATTTTATGCTCAAGTCTCCTGGTTAGCCCTTTGTAAATACCTTGTATCAAAAACCAGTTCGCAAAAACATTTTGGCTAGGTTCTCTTTCTCCAATTCCAGCCAAGGCTCTAAAAATTAAACTGACAACTTATATAGCCCTTGATATGAAGCAGTATACAAATCTATGCTTCTTGAATTTCCAGGCCCTTGATACTAAGGAACACTTTTGTTAAACAAAGATCTATTAAGGGCTGTTGTAGGAGCAGGTGCAGGTTGGGAGCCATGGTGGTTTCTTCATATTGCCCAACCCTTGGAAAATGCCTGGTACTTGAAACCCAGTGGGGAGAAAATACTGTGGGATTAACACTACCTGGATGGATCAGGTGGAGCTCCAGCTAAGCCTCCTTTGCATGTGATGCTTAGTATAGCATCCCTATTTAGCTGTTTACCCTTCCAAAAGGGCAAGTTCCTCAACTCTAATAAAAGGTCCACCCTTTGTGGAGCAAACTCCTGGCACCAACAGTAACATATCTGGGATTTAGAAGGGTCTCAGGGCCAGGGGAGCTCTTCAGAAGAGTTCATCCAACTTAATGTCATTTGGGGACTAACGTTTCTCTGTCCTTGTACATTTGAATAAAATCTATGCAGGGAACCAACTGTGAATATGCTCTGTCAGATCATGGGAATCCTTTTGGAACAGGACTGGCCAGTTAGCACAGTCCTTCCTCGCATGGTCTTTGGAATAGACTTTCTATAACTAATTTCATTCTGCTAATCATGTGATAACATTTAATTGGGTGTAACCGTGTAGCCAGAACTATATGCATTGACTTGAAAGTGCTGTGTAAATGTTGTTATAATAGTTAAATGATAAATTTGTTTTGTTGCTGATTTTTATAGTTTTAAATGATTCGACATTTAACTGATTTAATAGTCTAGATTATTTGTTGGCATTGTGTTATCCAAGAGATTGGGATGAGAGTTTAAAAGTGGTCATATCCAAGTGAGTTAAGAAAATTCTGCTTCAGACATGTCAGAAGATGATTTCAGTATTTAAATGCCCTGAACTAGCAGCATTCAGTATAATGTGAAAGTAAACTGAGCTTTAAATATGCTTACTAAACTTCTGAAAATTCACTTACTGACAGCCAGAATTCACTCAGCATAGGGGTAGTTGGACCTTCGCCCCAGTGCTTAAATGCTCTCCTATCTTGCTGAGAAACACATAAAGCTCTCTCTACTTAAGAAAGTGTTTTCTATTGGGTACAGGTTAAATTTAACATTGTCCAAAAGGTGTTTGGCTTCTCCTTCAAATAAAAATAAGTTGGTTTAGTCAGAAAAGGAAACCAGACGATGACAGTAGAAATTCTGGAAGGCATAAGGTGTAGAAGTTGTAGAATGTAGTTTCTCTCCAAAAAATAAAGGGATGGAAGAAGTAAAATAAATAAATGAATAAAAGAACTGTATGCGTTCAAAAGATATTTGTCAAATAGAGCCTGCCCCTTCTTTTGATCTGACTTTGTCCCCCCTGGTGAGAAAAGAAAAGCAATACTGTAAGGGAAGAAGGCCCTCCCCATCCTAAACCAACATGTGGCCAGTGAATATGGGCTGTGGTTCTTTTCCTCAGTGTTTGTTCTTTCGTGTTAGGTGGAGATTGGCGGCTTCAAGTTCCTTTGTGAGTTTTGGAAAGCCAGGAGAGGTCCAGTATTAGAGTTCATGTGTGTCTAGTTTGGAGGCCTTGAAGAGTGAGGAGCAAACTCTGGGACCCAGCCCAGTGATAGCTGAGGCAAGAGCTCATCTAGCAGCAATGCAGAATTTTGTGGTGAACATGGCGGGACCTGTGCTTTGTAGGAATAATGTTAAGTCTGAACACATTGTCCTCATGGACTGAAGTGGTACAGAGGAGAGTACACCCCCAAAGTGTTGGTGGAGACGTGTTATTGTTATATCTTTGAAGTAAATATCCCTTTGCAAAAACAAAATGATGTTAATTGGTCAAAGGAAACTGTGACACTAGTCACTGGTGATTAACAGTGAGAAGAAAACACCAGAAATGGGGCCTCAGGATGATAGCATTAGAAAAGAAACACCCTATCCCTATCCCTAACACCCTGAAGATGTAAACAAAGCCAGCCTTGCTTAGAGAGTGAAGCTAGGATATTCACTTCACTTTGAATCAAGTAGAATAGAACCTAAAAAAGCACTTACTATCTGCAAGGTACAGTGACTTTCTCTGGGAACCAAAGACAAAAATGAAAGGCAAACGGACACCAAGGTGGCCATAGTGATGGTTTTTTCAGCTATGACAGCTCCTAAACATCATCAACCCGGTTATTTATATTTATATAGCAGGGATTCATAACTAGAGGTCTGTGAAATTATCTTTTGAATATTTTGATCACTGTGCTGCGATATAATTGGCTACTTTTCTAATCCTATTTATTTTCTTTTCTGCATTTAAAAACATGATACTAAGAAAGGCTTCATAAACTTTACCAGGCAGACCGACAAACAGGTTTGTGACACAAGAAGATCAAAAACCCTTGTTATAGGTTTGCAATCTATTTTGGTGGAGAGGATCATCATCATAGATCCTGCCAGTATTTAAATGCCAAACTCAAGTATGTCCATATGATAGCAACCAAATGGAGAGGGCCCTAGAAACTGCCAGATGATGAGTAGTTGAGGGAAACGTGTAGCCTGGCAAAAAGACAACTAAAGGGAGCTCATGATTATTTCTTAGCAAAAGGCTTAATGTGAAAGAGGGGTTCAATTTATTCCGTGATGTACTAGAAAGCAGAATTCGGATTGATGGGTTATAGCCAGGCAGATATCAGCTTGATAATAGGAAGAACTAGCCAGTAATACAGTGGGCTGCCTCCCTAAGCAGCCAGTTCCTCATCACTGGATGGGTTCAAGCAAAGACTGAACGACCACTTGTAAGGGATGTTGTTGAGCGTTCAAGGTAGGGCTAGGTGACCTCTAAGATATTTTCCAGACTTTGTGACCTGGACACTTGGTACAGCTTCTACTCAGCTCCTCCATGAAGTAGCACTGCCTTCTCAAGACTGAAAGGTGGAGCAAAGTGATGGAGATCAAGGGAGCACCCGTAGCTTGAACCCGTGGGAAATTGTACACATTTCCATGGCCAAGATGTCAGATGAAGGGAAGAAACTGGTGGAGAAGTCTATGGCCCTTCGCTTTCACTCTTTCCTAATTTAACATACATCAAATGGACATAAAAAGCGGGCATCTTGTATGTCATTCTCAGAATTATGCTCTTCAAAATATAGATACTCGTTTACTTGGTCTACTTGATATATTTTGCTTAGAATTAGGACCTCAAGAGAGTCATATGAAGCTTGGCAAGTCATTTGCATGTGGCAGCTGCTAAGAGATCTAGTGACCTGACCAAGGAGCACATCTGGCAGAGCCCAGATTTGACAGAGACAGCTGACTCCCTAGGAGGGGGATGGGAATACTTAAGCCTGATCCATCATCTCTTAGAGTGAAAGTGACCTTTATATTTATTTGGTCTTAGGTGGAAAAGGTCAATAATCAGACCCATTTAAAGCCCTACGTTAGCCTCACGAAAGAAAGAGTCCAATAATTCTGACTTTGCTACTTAAAAAACAGGTAATAAAGTTTGGGCTGAATTGTTATTTCTTTATTATCTGTATTATATATAATTTGTTATGTGTATTATTTTATTTTTATTCATTATATTATTTATTACATGCAAAGCCTAACAATCTCTTTCCTCAAAAGGCCTACATTCTAGCGGGGCAACATATATGCAGATAAATAAATAAAAAATCATTTGGGAAGGGGGATGACATCAGGATCAAGAAAGTCTTCCCAAATGATGGCATCCAAAGTGCCACAGAATGAGGGTAAACTTTCTGAAAGGTGGAGATGAAGAGAGAGCAAATTCTGGACACGGGCAAGATTTGTGTGAATACACAAAAGAGAGAATGGAATGTTGTCTCTCAGAGACAGCTAATGATTCATAGAATCAGCAAAGGGGTAGTAAGAGGAAATAAGACTGGAAAAGTCAATTGGAGCAAAATTGTGGAGGCTTTTTAAAAATTTTGAACTTAAATGCCTCCTCCTAAAAAAAAGAGCATTTCCATATACACAGAAGTACAGAAAAATAGGATTGTATGTGAAACTGTGAGTCTACATTTCATATATTTGGCTTTAGAAAAGCATATATTAAGGGGCAGCTGTGTGGCTCAGTGGATAGAGAGCCAGGCCTAGAGATGGGAGGTCCTGGGTTCAAATCTGGTCTCAGATACTTCTTAGCTGTGTGACTCTGGGCAAGTCACTTATTAACTCCAAATGCCTAGCCTTTTACTGCTCTTCTGCCTCTGAACCAATACTTAGAATCGATTCTAAGATGGAAGGTAAAGGTTTAAAAAAAGAGATTTCTAAATATTATTAATATTTAATATTAATATTAAATTATCTATTAAATCCACATCCTCTTTGTGCTTTCTTTTGTTCTGTTTTATGCATTTTAATTTTTTAAATGTATTTATTTTTAAATCTGTTCCATGGTTACATGATTCACGTTCTCTCCCTCCCCTTGTCCCTCTGCCCTCCTGGAGCTGACAAGCAATTCTACTGGATTATTGTTTTGAACATTTTAAAAACTATTTCAATGGTCTTTTTTTTGGCATTACTATTGCTGAAATCCTGTCTTTCCCTTTGCCAAGCACTGCCTCCCCAATTAAGAATGAACAAATGAGCATAGTCACAGAGGCTATGTCCAAAAACATATGCATCATTCCGTACCCTGAGTTCACCACCTCTCTGCCAGGAGGTGGGTAGCATGCTTCGTCATATGTCCTCTGGAGAAGACGTGCCAAACTCTCAGCAGCCAGACCCTGAATCCCTGCAAAATTCCCCAACGCAGCCCAAACTAGATTAAAATGTAATTGGGAATTGTTTGACAAAAATAAATAAAAATATACTACAACTTGGATGTGTTCATTTGTGGCTTTCCAAGACCATAGCTGCCAGCAGGTATCTGTTTCTGTTTGCATTTGATACCACTGCTCCGGAGGGCACTGTTGGTCATTGTGTTTATCAGAACTCTTCCATCTCTCAAAATTGTTTGTCTTTATAATATGGTTGCTATTATGGAAATTGTTTTCCAGGCTCTACTCACTTGATTCTATACCAGTTTATTCTACTCAAGATTCTCTGAAATAGTCTCTTTCCTTATTTCTTATGGTATGATAATATTCCATTACTTTCTTTAAAAAAAATTTATGTAATTTTTTTAATAAAACCCTTACCTTCCATCTTGGAATCAATACTGTGTATTGGTAGAGCGGTAAGGGCTAGGCAATGGGGGTGAAGTGACTTGCCCAGGGTCACACCACTGGGAAGTGTCTGAGGTCAAATTTGAACCCAAGACCTCCCATCTCTAGGCCTGGCTCTCAATCCACTGAGCCACCCAGCTGCCCCCTTATGTAATTTTTTAGTGAACAAAAATTTATTTTCTCTCCATCCTACTTCCACTTGAAAAAAATAAAAATAATACCCTTGTAACAAATATGCATAGTTGGGGCAGCTAGTTGGCTCAGTGGATAGAGGGCCAGGCCTGGAGACAGGAGGCCCTGGGTTCAAATTTGATCTCAGATACTTTGTGACTCTGGGCAAGTCATTTACCTCCATTTTCCTAGCCTTTACCAAACCAATACTTAGTATGGATTCTAAGACAGAAGGTATAGGTGTGTGTGTGTGTTCCTGCATTGGCCTCTTCTAAAAAATCTCTCTCATTCTGTACCCTGAGTCCATCCCTTCTCTATCAGGCTGGGGAACACATTTCATTTCCTGTCCTCTGGAATTGTATTTCTTCATTGCATTGATTAAAGTTCATAAGTCTTTCAAAATTGTTTTCTTTATAATTTTGTTGTCCTTGTATAAAATGTCTCTTGGTTCTAGTGCTATTACCCAGGATGCTCTGAAATTGTCCCTTTCATCATTTCCTAGGGCTTGGTGACATTCTATTCCATTCATACACTCTAAAAATGTTAGTTATTCTTCAACTGATACTTTTCAGACATTCTCCAATCTAAGACTATCCCTTTGTATTCTAGTTGTGTTTTTTTTTTCATTTTGATTCCCCATCCCACCTGCCATCTTCAGTACCAGGAAGTTTGTTTTTCTTATGATTATCCCTTAGCACTCCCTCCCTATCCCTACTTGCTTACCTGCAGGTTTGATATATTTCTACAACAAACTGTTGGTGCTCTCCCCTTCTTTGTCCATTTCTGATCACTGAGGTTTACCTGATGATGCCTGTTCCTTCTCCCCCTTCCTCCAAATTGCTATATTCTCCTTCTCATGCACCCTGATTATGAGAAATAAGGTTCAGGGATTGAGGGAAGGGATGTGGATGGGAATAAGCATTTATTAAACACCTACAATGTGCCAGGCACTGTGCTACATGCTTTCCAAATATTCCACTCCCTTCCTTCCTCCTTTCTACCCTACAATATTCTTTTTTTGACCTTCCCTTCTCTTTCCTCTCCACCAATCTCTGGATCAGAACCAATTCCTTTCCCTTCTTCCATCCATCTCTTTTAAGGTTCTGAAAAGAGAGCTATTCTTTCTCCCCTATTATAATTTTAGTACCACATCCTCATAGAGCCCTTCTAATTAATTTTAAAAAAGCTTTTTAGGTTTCTTTAAGACTTTTGTGCTTTCCAAGTTCCTACTCAACCCTGGTTTTTTCATCCAAATATGCTTGAAAGTTTCTATTCTTCCACAATTAATTTAAAATGCATATGCAATTCTGAAGGAAGTCTTACCCCATCCCTCCCTTAATTCTAATGCCAACACTTTCCTTGGGGTGGGGAAGCTCGATGGCTCAGTGGATAAGAGAGCCTAGCCTCTGGAGACTCTAGGTCCTGGATTGCCTGGCCCTTGCTACTCTTCTGTCTTGGATTTGATACCTAGACAGAAAGTAAGGGTTTCAAAAAAGTTCTAATGCCTCCCCCTAGTAGCTTATTTCCAAGCAAAGCCTCAAACAAAAACATAGCTGGGCCACAAGACCCATTTAAATTCCTAGAGGAAATGAAGCAAGAGCTTGAAAAAATAATCCACAAAGGCAATGTGAATGTTGTGGGGCCTTTGGATGGTGCGTTATCCTATGTTTAGCATGATTGGGCATAGTTTCTATCAGTTCTTTGAGGACAGGGCCTATCTTTTGCCTTTATTTCTATTCCCCATGCGGTCTAGGATACAGTAGCTGTTTAATAAATATGCTTATTGGCTGACTGAAGGTGAATATGAAACATCCTACCATAAAATAATTAGAAGGTAGCAAATTCTATATATTCATACATGCATATATCTTTCACAGGAAGTATATTCCTGAAACAAGAGATAGAAGCAATTACAAAAAATAAATTGAGTGTAACCTCTGTTCCTTAAAGCCGGATGGTATAAGACTCTCTGGTTATTGCCCAAGGGGAGAGATGGGGCAAATTGGCATGAGGGGAGAGCTTTGGTTCTTGGTCAGTTTTCTTCGAACGCCCTTTGGAGACTCCTCAGGTTGGGAGTCCCCACTGTGGGGGACTTTTCCAAGTAAGAGTCTTTATAAGGGAAACGGGGTAAAGTGATTTTCCCGGGGTCACCTATCTAAGTGTCTGAGGCCAGGTTTGAACTCAGGAAGATGAGTCTTCCTGACTCTAGGCCAGGTACCACCTATCGACCTTAAGTAAGAGTCTTTTTCTTTTCTTTTTTTTTTTAACCCTTACCTTCCGTCTTGGAGTCAATACTGTGTATTGGCTCCAAGGCAGAAGAGTGGTAAGGGCTAGGCAATGGGGGTCAAGTGACTTGCCCAGGGTCACACAGCTGGGAAGTGGCTGAGGCCAGATTTGAACCTAGGACCTCCCATCTCTAGGCCTGGCTCTCAATCCACTGAGCCACCCAGCTGCCCCCAGTAAGAGTCTTTTTCAAGAAGGACAGGGTATCTGCACAAACAAAATCAATACATGTAGGACAAGAAGGAAAGAAGACAAGTGAGAAAAATCTTTGTACTAAGTTTCTCAAGTAACGGTTTAATATCCAAGGTATAGAGGAAAATAATAGAAATGTGAGACCAAAAGCTACTCCCCAATAAATAAGTGGCCAAATAATATCAACAGGCTCAAAAAAAAAAGATTGGAAAAGGAAGAAGACAGCAAAAGGAGGTCACTTGTCTCTTCTGGGACCTCTTCAATGTTGTTGCCATGGAAATGAAAATTTTTGAACTTCTAAACCCTTTCTGTGCAATCTAAACAGAAATTCAGTCAGCTAAAAGGAAAATCTAACTTGGAGAGAAGGTATCATGAACAGCGATAACATTGTTCCATTTTCTTAGTATGTGGTCAGCAGCCTCCCCACCCTAGAAGTTCATTCCTCCCATGGCCTTCAAATTAGAAGAACATTCTGTCCTTATCACCCCCTTCCTCTGATTAGTTCCACCCAGAACCTCCATTTTGTTTTTCTCATTCCAAATACAATGTACTTTTTTAAGCTTTTTTTTTTCAGTTACACATGGAAACAGTTTTTCACAATTGTTTTCTGACATCTTAGCATTGATATTTTCACTGTCCCGCTCTTCCTACCCCCTCCTCAAGGCAGTTTATATCAAGGTTTTCATGCAATACATATTTCCATATTGCTTACTTTGTGATAGAAGATATCACACATACAATAAAAGCTCACCTAGTAAATAAAGTGGAAGATGGTGTGCTTTGATCTGAAATCAGATTCTAACAGTTACTTCTTTGGGTGAGATTGGCATTTTTCATCGTGAGTTCCTTATGGTTTGCTATGCTTTACTAATAATTGTTTAGTCCTTCATATTTGATCACTGTATAATATTTCTGTTACTGTATACACATTGTTCTCCTGGTTCTGCTCACTTCACTCTGCATTGGTTCATATAAATCTTTCCAGATTTTTCTAAACTCATCCTGTTCCTCATTGCTTATGGACCAATAGTATTCCATTACAACCATATACAGCAACTTGTTCATCTTCAGTTTCCAGTTCTTTGCCGCTACAAAAAGAGCTGCTAACAATATTTTGGTACAGATATGTCCTTTTCCCTTATCTTTGGTCTCTTTTTACAGACCAAGTAGTGGTATTGCTAGGTCAAAAGGCATGCATAGTTTTATGGCCCTTTGAGCATGGTTACATGCTGTCTAGAATGGTTGTATCACTAATGCAGATACCAACAATATGGAAATGGGTTCGAATCAAGAACACATGTGATACCCAGTGAAATCGCACGTCGGCTATGGGATAGGTGGGGGGGGGGGAGGGAAGAAAAGAAAATGATCTTTGGTTCCAATGAATAATGTTTGGAAATGACCAAATAAAATAATGTTTAAAAAAAATAGAATGGTTGTATCAGTTCACAGTTCCACCAACACTGTATTCGTGTCCAATTTTTCCCACATCCCCTCCAACATTTCCCTTTTTGGTCATGTTTGCCAATCTCCGAGCTGTTTTCATTTGCATTTCTCTATTCAATAGTAATTTGAAGAATTTTTTCCAAATGCTTATAGTTTATACAGATAGATAATTTTAATTTCTTTTTCAGAGAACTGCCTATTCATAGCCTTTGACCATTTTCCATTTGGGAAATGCTGTGTATTCTTATAAATTTGACTCAGTTCTCTATATATTTGAGAAATGAGGCCTTTGTTAGAGATACCTGCTATAATTTTTTCCCAAATTTGTTGTTTCCCTTCTAATCTTGGTTACATTGGTTTTGTTTGTACAAAACATTTTTAATTTAATATCATCAAAATTATCCATTTAATTTTTCTTAATGTTTCCTATGTCTTGTTTGGTCATATATCCTTCCCTTATCCATAAGGCTGACAGGTAAAGTTTCCCGTTTCCCTAATTTAGAACTTCCTTTTAAAAAACTTGGAAATTGACTAAATAAACTAATTCAAATGGAAAAAAAAATAAAAACTTGGGCTCCTCTCCTGACTCTTGAAAGTATCTCCCTCTTCTCTGCTACCCTTATTTTATATTGTCTTCCCCTATTAGAACGTAAGCTCCCTTAGAGCAGAAACTATCTTCCATTTTGCTTAAATTTGTCTCCAGAACTTAGCACAGTGCCCACTTAATAAATGCTTGTTGTTTTTGCTGTTGACTATTAACAAACATATGAAAAAATACTCCAAAGCAGTGATGATAAGAGAAATCCAAATCAAAACAAACCTGAGGTTCTGGATCTTGAGAGATCCCTTTACATAATACCCAGATCAAATTTCTTACCCTTTCCAAGTGGGGAAAAGAGAAACAATTTGGATCTTATCATTTCAGAAACCATATGTTGAAAATTGTTATTACATGTAATTGGGAAAATAAAAAATATCTTTGAATATAAAGAGACCCCTCTAGCATTCTTAGAACAGAACTTCAGGGCTTTGCTGTTCTTGTGCTCTGAGTGCTAACACTCTACTCTAGTCATTGCCACTCCCTGGGGCTGCCAAGATCTGTACCCTGGCCCTCTCTGATCTCCCTGGGGCCTTCACAGAGAAAAGACATAGATCTGGTAAGCTGCCCATGTCTGTGGCCCTCTCTGATCATCCTTTGAAGCCCTGTTTTCCTTGTTCTGGTGCTAGTTTTGTTGGAGGCTACTTTCTTTTTACCCATGGGCTTCTGGCTGGCCTATGTCTTCAATTCTAGGGTGAAAGAAGTCACTTGCTTCAGTTTCCTCAAAGCTTTCTCAATCATTATTGGGTTTGGTAGTAATTTAAGGGTTTTGCTGGAGTAGTTATGTGGAAGCGGGGTGGTCTGTCTCCTATTTGGGCACCTATCTGAGTTAGAAACCCTACGGGGAATTTTAAATATCAGCCTGAGGAGGCGGTATTTTATTCTAGAGGCAACACAAGGAGCTCCTTGAAGATATTAAAGCAAACAGGGGAATGACATGTCCAGAGCTATGGCTTAGAACATTTCTTTTGGCAACTAGGGAGAAGATAGATTGGAGTGGTGAGAGGATGGAAGCAGGGAGGGCAAGTGATGAGGAAACTGATAAGTAAGGACCATATGAATGGAAGGAAGAGAATGGTTGCAAGAAATTTTGCAAGACCAGAATGACAAAACTTGGTAACTAAAAGTATATATGAGGGGATAGAGAAAGTATAAAGTCAAGGATGATTCAGGTTATAAACAAAGGAGAACAATAATGCTCTCAAAAGAAATAGAAGGGGTAGCTGGGTGGTTCAGTGGATGGAGAGCCAGACCCAGAGAGGGGAGGTCCTAGGTTCAAATCTGACCTCAGACACTGCCTAGCTGTGTGACCCTGGGCAAGTCCCTTAACCCCCATTGCCTAGCCCTTACCACTCTTCTGCCCTGGAACCAATACATGGCATTGATTCTAAGATGGAATGTGAGGGTTTAAAAAAATAGGAAAATTTAGAAGGCATTTGGAAAGATTTGAGGGCAGAAGATAGCCTGTTTGGTTTGTAACTTATTACATTTGAACTGTCAAAAGAACAATCTAGATGGAGCCATCCAATAGACACTTGGTGACATAGGAATGGAGTTCAGGAGTGACATTAAGGCTAGGTATATAGTTATGGGAATCATAAGCACAGAGATGATTACTGAACCCAAAGAAGCTGATGAGGCAACCACAGGAGAGAGACAAGAAGGCTCAACACAGAACTTTTGTAGAAAGAGAACCAGGAAAGACTGATGCCATTAAAGCCAAGAGAGGGTAAAAGGATTCAGGGAGAAAAGATGATCAATAGTGTCAAAATCCACAGAGAAATCAAAGAAATTGAGGACCAAAAAAAGAAAAGGCAGTCAGATTTAGTCATTAAGAGGCTATTGAACAATAATCCAGGACAATTCTGAGAGACTTATGAGAAAGAACGCTATCCACATCCAGAGAAAGAACTGTGGGAGCAGAAACACAGAAGAAAAACAACTGCTTGATCACATGGTTTGATGAGGATATAACTGGGGATGTAGACTCTAAACAATCACCCTAATGCAAACATCAATAATATGGAAATAGGTATTGATCAATAACACATGTAAAACTCAGTGGAACTGCTTGTTGGCTATGGGAGGGAAGGTAGGGGAAGGAAGGGAAAGAACATGAATCATGGAACCATGGAAAAATATTCTAAGTCAATTAATTAAATAAAAAATTTCAAATAACAAAAAGAGCCTATTGAGGGGCAGCTAAATGGCTCAGTAGTTAGAGAGTCAGTCCTGGAGGCAGGAGGTTACTGGGTTCAAATCTGGCTTCAGGTACTTCCTAGCTATGTGACTCTGAACAAGTCACTTAACTACAATTGCCTAACTGTGCAGATGGAAAATTTGCAACACCTGAGCTATATTCCCAGCATCCTTTTAAGTTACATCTTCATAAATTTGGCTGAGACCCACGCTGTGGGGCTCTTTTCCGGAGCTTGTGCTTTTGGTAAAGTGCTGCAGGTGTGAGTCTCTGTCTCTCTTTGCTCTGATCACTTGACTGAATGAACCTTTTTTCTTTTCCCTCTCTTTTGATTTAGTATTAAAATCATATATATTTTTAAATACTAGGAGTATTTATTCATTTTTACTCCTACACTAACCCTTACCACTCCTCTGCCTTGGAACTGATATTTAATATTGATTCCAAGATGGAAGGTAAGAGGATTTTTTTAATAATAAAAGAATGAATGACTGAATAAGAGAGACTATTGGTAACATAGTTGGAAGATGTTTCATAGTAACTGAGACAGGGAGGAGAAGAGAAAGTCAGATTTCAAGGGGTTTAGAAGAGAGTATGGGGGTGAAAAAGTGAAGGTGATAAGGATAAATAACCCTTTCTAGAAATCTGTTAGTGGAAAAAAGGAAGACAAATAGAGGATGATAGCTTATGGAGATAGCAAAGATAAGAACAGGAGAACCACCTGGGCACATGGCTAAACAAGTGGCGTGAAGGAGTAAGTAAATAAGAGGAGACCAAAAATGAGGTTGAGGGAGATGGAATAATTTCTAGTGTAAGCTTCCAAAGGATATAGGAGGGGGAAGGAATGAAGTTGTGGTTGGTTTTAGCGAGGAGAAAGCCATCCTTTCCTCATTCTCTGGAGCAAGTGAGAGATATATGTATGATTTAGATGGCCACAGAAGGCCCTTCCAAGTCTGAAATTCTTTGAGCCTGTGGCTCATGACAGATGGCCTCAGTTTTCCTGAAAGGAAGAATTGGGGCCATGGCTTCGAGGACTCGAGGAGAGGGGAGGTTTGGAACAGCTGTTGTGCTGTGGGTGAGTGTTAAAGGGAGTCAATCAGAGAGAATAAAAGGACTGTTGTGTGCCCATGAGGACCCAGTTCAGATTAGATAATATGCATTTGTAGTGAACTCATTTGGCACAATCTCATGACTTCCTCAGCAGCATTTAGCGGCTTGGGAGTGTAAGCAGCAGGGAAAACAGGTGGTGAGTGTGTACAACAGCAGGTTGAAGGGGAAATGGCATTCAAGCGTGAAGGATATTGAATGGTTGAAATGGTCAACCTTTGGGTCAAAATTAAGGGAGGAAATCGAGGCCAGAGAAAGAGTGACGGAGAACATGGATAACAGGGGTAGATGACATGATTTGAAATTTCAGTGAGTAAAAAATAAGGTTAGAGATGGTGAGAAGAGAGTTGAAAGGGCATGAAATTGTGATCATAGTCAGGTAGGCCAGACAAATGACAGATCTTAAGAAGGCTCAGTTATGGATTGCGTGAGTCTTTCTGTGCCCTACAAAGTATGACCACCTTTCTGGGAGGCTGAAGTTAAAAGAAGATATAACATAATGGAGGCCAAAAAAGTTGATGTACTAAGATGCTAAGGTATTCAAGAGGACAGCAACATGTAGACAGAAGTCTCCAAATCTGAGGGTAGGGGTGATGGTGAAGATGAAGACTGACAGATGTCCTAAATTCCTTGAGAAACGATGAAGAGTGCTCTGAAGTCCTGGAGATCTGAACTGAGAAATACAGATCTGGATGTGGTAACCCTTAGAGGGAAGTGCCAGGAAGTAGCAAGATGTGTGCTTGCTCTTCCTGTTAGTCCAGTGTGTTAAAGAAGGAGCAAACAGCATGGCAGAGGGTGACCAGGAAGTGAGGGTCATCCTGTAACAGCTAAGCTTTTGTGAAATGCAAGGAAATGGAGAGTGTAGAAGAAAAAGTTATATGATAAAGGGAATCTCATTCATATTAGAGCTTAGAAAGGAAAGTCAGAACATTTCCCTAGAAATCAACTGAATGGGAATAAGAAAGGAGGGAAAAGTGGCTGGGGAAGAGGGTTTAGCATTTGACACAGTGACCCTGAATGCCTAGATTACTGGAGCAGGAGTTTACTAGCCATTAAACAGGGATAGTACAAGTTGATTGGGGTTCCCACTCACTAGGGGCAGCCACAACTGAGTTCATGATATATTTGCCCTCCAAACACAGGGCAGTTGGGGTTAGAGCCAGTAGGGAATTCAGGCTGGTCACCTGAATTAATACACAACTATCCAGATCTAGGATCCTAAATGGCTGAATAGACTGTACTGTTTCCATTGCTCGATGTTAAGTCATTTTTCAGTTGTGTCATGACCCCATTTGAGATTTTCCTGGCAAAGATAAAGGAGTGATTTGCCATTTCCTTCTCTAGCTCATTTAACAGATGAGGAACCGAGGCAAACACCGTGAAGTGACTTGTCCAGGGTCACTCAGCTAGCCAGATTTGAAATCAGGAAGATGTGTCTTCCTGACTCCAAGGTCAGTGTCTGCTGCTCCACTGTTTCCATAGCCTCATTCCAAAGTGGGGATAAAAGAGTTCTACCCGGAATATCCAATCACACAAAATACGTGCTGGGCTCCTGCTAAGACCTAGTATCTGACTTTGTTCTGTAAAATGAGGGAGCTGGACTAGTGCCCTATACATTTTTCCTCTCCAGATTTTAACTTTGTGGGAAACAACCCATGTGGCAACTCCCTCCTCTTATGGAGGGAACCCCATGTAACTCCCAGGCTTAGAGATCTGAGAACACTCTGTGCCACGACTTGTCCATTGTCAAATGGCAACTATATGTGACCAAGAGAGGAGACTAGAATCTAGATCTTTCAGACTCCAAGATCAACCTTCCCTGTCATGGTGTCTTCTTGCCACAGTAGATGTTTGTTGTTTGGTTGGTTTTCAGTCAGTCCAGCTCTTTGTAACCCCATTTGGGAGTTTTGTTGGCAAAGTTACCGGAATGGTTTACTATTTCTTTCTACAGCTCCTTTTACGGAGGAGGGAACCGAGTCAAACAGGGTGATGTGACTTGCCTAGGGTCACACAACCAGTAAGTGTCGGAGGCCAAATTTGAATTCAGGAAGAGGAGTCTTCTGAGTCCAGTCCCAGTACTTTATGTACCTAGCTGCTCCAGTAGCTATTTAATAAATGTTGATCTCATTAAATGACTTCTAAGGTCCCTTCTATTTTGAATGTTATAAACATATTCTCTTTTTTGTTTGCTAGGAGAAAGGAGGAGAAAGATGAGGTACAGGACTCAGGATCTGTGAGATATAGAGGGAACAAGGGGAAAGGGAATAAGAATTTATGTAATGCCTATCATGTGCCAGGCACTGTGCTGTATAAATATTATATCTCATTTGGTTCTCTTATTAGCCCCATTTTACAGTTGAGGAAACTGAAGCAGACAGAAGAGGTTAAGTGACTCGTACAGGGTCACATAACTAGTAAGTGTCTTGAGACGGGATCTGACCTCAGGTCCTTCTGAGTCCAGGCCTAACGTTCTATCCACTGACCCACCTAGCTGTGTAAGGACTTTCTAGTGAAAAAATCCCCTCCACAAATGCAGGGTAGTATCTTCTCCATAACTTATAGCCTCACAGAATTGTCAGAGGAGCACTGAGAATCTGTGACTTGCTCAGGTTCACAGAGCTAAGATGCGTGTGTGTGTGCGTGCACGCGTGTGTGTAAGGATGGTGATTGCACAATTTTCTGACCAACCAAATGAATCTATAAGGTGAGTCTTTGTTAGAGACTTTGAGACTTTGAAAAAAAAAATATATATATATAATATATGTGATATAATATAGTATATGATGTAAAAACATATTACATGATTAAAATGCATTGTTATTATTATACAATTGGAAAATATGTGAATAAATTTGGGGATACTAAAGTAATGGACGTATGTAATGATTTATGATTAGACCCATATGAGTTGATGCAGAAGCCAAGTTAGAGATGGGTACACATTGATAGATTTTGTTGTTCAAGCAAGAAAGAAGGGATGGTGGGGGCAGCTGGGTGGTTCAGTGGATTGAGAACCAGGCCCAGAGATGGGAGGTCCTGGGTTCAAATCTGGCCTCAGACACTTCCCAGCTGTGTGACCCTGGGCAAGTCACTTGACCCCCATTGCCTAGCCTTTACTGCTCTTCTGCCTTGGAGCCAATACACAGTATTGACTCCAAGACGGAAGGTGAGGGGTTAAAAAAAAAGAGAAGAAGTGATGGGCTCAAAAGGCAGCCCAGACCAAAAGCATTTTCTTTGCTTCATTGCCAATTCATTTGATTCTGCCATGTTAAAAGGTAAGAATTTTCTGTCAAACTGTGTCCCTTGCTTTGCGTATATATTTGATTATTTTTTTGACAGTACATTTAATATAAGTTTTTAACTTTAAAAAAATTTCAAGGACTTGAACCCGCACCTCCCTTTGTTGGAATCTAGCTCTCTATGCACTATGCCATGCTGATTCTTTCTCACTTACAAAGTGGCAAATCTGCACCTCAGAGATATGGAGCAGCTTCCCTGGGGCTTCCTGTCAGTAGGTCAGATAATATTAACTGAGGAGCACCTAGGTGGCTCAGTGGATAAAGTGCCAGGCTTTAAGAGAAGAGGTCTTGAGTTCAAATTTGATCTCAGACCCTTCCTAGCTGTGTGACCCTAGGCAAGTAAGTCACTTAACCCCAAATAGCTAGCCCATAACCACTTTTCTGCCTTGGAACTGATACCTAGTACCAATTCTTTTTTTATTTTAATAAAGAATTTCCACCTAAGTTTTCCAAAGTTATATGATCCATGTTGTCTCCCTCCCTTCTTCCCTCCCCCCTCCCAGAACTGACAAGCAATTCAGGCTGAGTTATATATAATATATATAATATAAATAATGTTCATTTACTTTTATTTTTACATTTATTTTTATTATTTATATAATATAATTATATTATTTATATTATGTATTATTTATGCTATATATTATTTCTTTTTATATTATATTTATTTCTTTTATATTATATATACTTTATTTTATATTATATTATTTTTATTTTTATATTATATATAATAAAAGTTATATATAATATAATATTATATATAATACATAATATTATTATATACAATATTGTATTATTATACATAATATAATATAATATATTATATTGTCATGCAAAACATATTTCCATATTATTCATTTTTGTAAGAGACTCATCTCATAAAACCCAAACCCCCAAACATATGACCAAATAAACAAGCGACAAATTATATGTTTTCCTCTGCATTCCTACTTCAGCAATTCTTTCTCTGGAGGCGGAGAGCATTCTCTGTCCTAAGTCCCTCAGAATCATCACAAAGCTGAGAGTAGCAAAGTCTATCACATTTGATCATTCCACAATGTTGCAGTTACTGGGTACAAGGTTCTCCGGGTTCTGCTTATCTCACTCTGCATCAGTTCATGGAGGTCTTTCGAGCTCTTTTTTTTTACATTTTATTTATTAAGAACATTTTTCCATGGTTACATAATTCATGTTCTTTCCTTTTCAGCTCTTTCTGAAACATCCTGTTCACCCATCCTCCCTTCCATCACCATCATATACCACAATTCGTTCAGCCATTCCCCAATTAAGGGGCATCCCTTTAGTTTCCAATTCTTTGCTACACTGAGTATTAATTCTAAGACAGAAGGTAAGATTTTGGAAAAGATAATATTAACTGAGAGAATAATCTGTATAGCACTTAGCACAGTGCCCAACAACACATAGTAGGTACTTGATAATTGCTTATTCCCGGAGCAGCAGGCCCAGAATTCAAATTTAGTTGAAGGCTTCATCCTCTATATGAAATTGCCTTAGTGACAACTTAACTGAGTCTTCCATATTGACCCTGCTCTGATTTCCACACTAGCACAAAGCCCTGGGCTTTTGCCTTGGATCGTAGTTCTCAGCTTGTGGTGCTAACATGAGCCTATGGCTAATTTTTGAAGGCTGTACTTTGAATGCCAAGGACATGAATCAATGTAATAATTGTTCTTTTCAACATATGTGTTTGGAGTGGGGGAACAGGGAGGAGGTCTGTGTTTCCAGAGTACAGAGTTAGAGATTCAGTTCAAAGTCTATGATATATCTATGGGTGGCATTGACAAGAGTTCCACAGAATGAGTCCTGTGGATGGATTTCCATGTGAACCATTGGAAAGAGTCCCTACTTCTCCAAAATCGTAGCTTAAAATGTATAAGTGCAGTTATTCAAAGGCCCAGCACTGATGTTTTTTTAAATGCCTGTTAGGTGATTTCTGACAAAATACAGAATGTCAAGGAACATTCCACAAATTTTTTTTTGGACAAATAAAGTTTATGTAGGGCTTTGAAAGAGCTAGAAAGCACACCCTGCTTAGGACAGAGCAGTGTCTGTTGGTGCTACATTTAAAATAAACCACACTCATTTGGTCATGGAATGCTTTTGGCCTTAAAACATGGTGGGGCCACGGAGGGTGTGGAAGTGAGGTCTGGGAGTATGGAATATGCCTGGGATAAAAGTAGAGACTTGGGAACATTTGTGTACGATATATAAATAGAGAACGCTAAGCCTATTTGCATACTGAAAAAACTGCCAAATATAATAAATCAGTTTTAAAAAATATATTAAATGTACTGTCCACCAAAAAATCAAATAAGCACGCAAAACAAGACGCAAAAATCTTTAAAAAAAAGTCTTACCTTTTACCATGACAAAACCAAATGACTAAGTAAAGAAGAAAAAAAATACTTTGGATACGGCTCCCCTTCAGGGCCAGTCCTTCTTGAACAATAACAATATCATTGTGTGCCTGTCTCTGTGCTATCAGTTGGCTTCACTTCACATAGGCCTGATCAGCAGCAACCCTCGTAGGCTGCCATTACGCTAATTGTCGGGCAACTTATTCAACAACTTTCCAATTGTAGAGTAATGATAACTTGAATGTGTATAGCATCACCTTGTAGACTTATCCAGTTGGTCAGGAAACCCCTCAATCAGTCCCTTTACTTCTACATATATATGATAGTCCTCATATTTTCACTTAGACTCATAGCATCTGAGCTGAAAAGGAATTTAGAGATCATTGAGTTCAGCTCCTTCATTTAATAGATGAGGGGACCAAGGACCAGAGAGCTTAAGTGCTTTGCCCAAGGTCAACTAGGTAGGGAGCTCAAATTTGAATTCAGGTCCTCTAACCAGGAATAAGCTTTAGTGATTTTATACTCTCTTAAAGCTGAATCCACACTGAAAAAAATGACTAAATTCCTTTG
Organism: Monodelphis domestica; assembly: GCF_027887165.1. Classification (NCBI taxonomy): domain Eukaryota; kingdom Metazoa; phylum Chordata; class Mammalia; order Didelphimorphia; family Didelphidae; genus Monodelphis; species Monodelphis domestica. The sequence goes on along the minus strand of NC_077235.1, from coordinate 48,932,480 downwards.
CTTGTGTGCAAAACAAACAAAAAAAAGAGAGGAAGGAAGGGAGGAAGGAAGGGACATAAATTGGGTGACCCCAGGCAAATGGTTTAAGTACCTGTCTCTCTTTTGAAAAGATGAAAGAAGGATGGAGGGGAGGGAGGGAAGGAAATAATGTGATTATTGTAACCAAAGAATAATGTTCTAAATTGACTAAATAAATTAATTCAAATGGGGAAAAAAGGAAAAAAAAGAAAATATGAAAGAAACAGAAAGTCCCAAAAGATGCTAACAAATTTCAAAGTCTCACCTCTGAACCAGCCCAAATTAACTGGTTTAAATGATTTACTTTAGAAAAACCGGCTTTATGAAAAACCAGTTACTAAAAATAAATGTCATGCAGAAAGCAGGGAGTAGCAAAATGTGCTGATTTTATTTGTTACTTGTTTATTATGGCTTCTGAGGTCCCTGATAGCTTTAAGACTATGAATCGCATAGAGATGGGAGGTCCTAGGTTCAAATCTGCCCTCAGACACTTCCCAACTGTGTGACCCTGGGCAAGTCCCTTAACCCCCATTGCCTAGCCCTTACCACTCTTCTGCCTTGGAGCCAATACACAGTATTGACTCCAAGACAGAAGGTAAGGGTTTAAACAAAAAAGACTATGAATCTATGAATATATATGGAACAATTTTTTAAAATATTGAAAAACTGCTAAATCTTTGTTAGTTCTTTAAAAGGACCTGAAAAAAATTCAGGCTTAAGAATTTTGGTCTATTGGGGTCTGTGAGAAATAGTGTAACCATTTTAGGTAGTGTTCACATAAAAACAGAACCGAGAGTGGCTAAGAAATAAACTAAAGGGGGCAGCTGGGTAGCTCAGTGGATTGAGAGCCAGGCCTAGAGACGGGAGGTCCTGGGTTCAAATTTGGCCTCAGCTACTTCCCAGCTGTGTGACCCTGGGCAAGTCACTTGACCCCCTTTGCCTAGCCCTTACCACTCTTCTGCCTTGGAGCCAATACACAGTATTGACTCCAAGACGGAAGGTAAGGGTTAAAAAAAAAAGAAAGAAACTAAAAATTTTCAAAAATCTTCTTCCTGTTTGGTTGGGAGTTAGATGGAGGGAATGAAAGTGCTGCCTCTCCTTTCCCAAAAAATGAAGAAGAGTATCAGGAAAATTTTAAGAAATATATAAAAATTTCAGAAAGAAACAAGTAATAAGGCGGTGTTAGCAGTATTGTGATAATATATGAAGTTATGGACTGGACTTGTGATTTCAACAGTGTAGGGACAAGGAAATTCCCCCTACCAATGCAGTTTGGCACCTTTTCTGCTATTCGTTATCTCAGAAAGTTATCTAGAGCATTGAGATGGTTAAGTGACTTGACTAGGGTTACCCAGCCAAGATGTAGCTGAGATAAACACAAATTTTATATATTCTTTTAGAAAATCAAGTTTCAAGTAAAAGAAATTCACAGTTTTACAGGCAATTCTTTATGTTCAGAAATGTTCATGTTTGCTAATGCGTGTCAGATGCATAATAAACACCATTTAAAAAATTTAAGTATCTAACCTATTCCTGACTTTTTAAAAAATTAAACCCTTACCTTTGAGTAAAAACCCTTTGAGTCAATACTGTGTTTTGGCTCCAAGGCAGAAGAGTGGTAAGGGCTAGGCAATGGGGGTCAAGTGACTTGCCCAGGGTCACACAGCTGGGAAGTATCTGAGGCCAGATTTGAACCTAGGACCTCCCATCTCTAGGCTTGACTCTCAATCCACTGAGCCACCCAGCTGCTCCCCTATTCCTGACTTTTAAAAGTAAAAACAACCAAAGTAAGAGAAGATGCAAATTTCCCATTTTTTGCGCACTTGGGTTTAACTGCAAGTGAGCCAAAGAATAGTTAAGATCTGTAGAAACTATTCCAAAAAGTCAGTTTCTGCTACTCAAACATTTTCAGTGGCTGTAATGACGATTGCCAGCATAATCAAGTCTAAAATACTTGGCTTGCAATTCATATACCTGTCATCTATTCCCAGTCTACCTTTCTCACCTTATCTCTTAATCCTCAACTACATAAAAGCATTGCTTACCTTGGACCAGTCCACCCCGTCTATTGAACGGATCCCTACACTCAGATGAGAACTTTCTGTAATGTTCTGTGGGAGATCGGATCACTTTGTAAGACTGGATGGTCATTGATTCAGGATAAAGACTTTTTTAAAAATAGGTTTTTTTTTGCAAAAAGTGTGTGTTCCAAATTCTCTCCCTTCTTCCCTGAGATGGTAAGCAAAATTACATAGATTTTACATGTGCAATCATGTAAAATATTTTCTCAACTTAAGTCATTTCGTGGAAGACATCACAAACCAAAAAAGGGGGGGAAAAGAAGAAAGTAAAATAGAGTATGTTTTTGGTCTGCCTTCAGACTCCATCAGTTCTTTCTCTGAAGGCAGATGGTATTTTTTAACCCCTCACCTTCTGTCTTAGAATCAATATTGGTTCTATTGGTTCCAAGGCAGAAGAGTGGTAAGGCTAGGCAATGGGGGTCAAGTGACTTGCCCAGGGTCACACAGCTGACAAGTGTCTGAGGCCAGATTTGAACCCAGGACCTCCCATCTCTAGGCCTGGCTCTCAATCCACCCAGGTGCCCCTCAGATGGCATTTTTTATCATGAGTCTCTAGGGTTGTTTTGTATTACTGTGTTGCTCAGAATAATTAGATTATTCACAGTTATTAATCAACAAATATTGCTGTCACTGTGTACAATGGTCTTCTGGTTCTGCTCACTTCACTTTGCCTCAGTTCATGCAAGTCTTTCCAGGTTTTTCCAAAAGGTGATAACTTGTTGACTCACTACCAGGAACTCTAGAAAAATGGATATATACAGGCTTCCCTTTTCATCAACTCACTCTGGGGCTCCCAAGACCAGAGAAGGATCACCTCTGTGTTACCAACCATCCTACTGCGTATTCTGCCATTTCATAGAACACTGCTACCTGCCTCATTTTCCAAAAATGTCACTAAGCCACAATCAGCCTCAGTACTAGAGAATTCTAGAGGGCAGAGGCAATTATGGAATAAAGTATACATTTCATGGAATTGGAAGTGGAAGACCTCCGAGACCAGCTACTCCAACCTCCTCGTTTTACAGAAGAGGAAAATAAAGCTGAGAAATGGGAAGTGACTTACCCAACATCATACAAGAAAACAAGTATCATGGTCTCATAGATCTAGATCTGGAAAGGACTTCAGAGGCCATCTAATAAAATCTCTTTATTTTATAGATGAGAGAACTGAAGCCTAGGGAGGCTAAGTCACTTACCCAAGGTCACCTTCATTTCTCACCTGGCTGAACTACTCTAGTACTTCTCTATCATGCCTCAGGAAGGTCATTTTTGGGAAAACCTCATAATTCTGCAAGATCTCTTCAGCCTTCGTACTCTACCTCATCACCAGCCTCTGTTCCTCTGATTAGAGGATGAAGTCATGAACTCTGAAGCTTCCTTTTCAGGAGGGAGCTGTCTCAGAATGTGGCTCAGTGGAGTCAAGAAGATGTGAGTTCAAATCTAGCCTCAGCCATTTACTCTAGTGTGTGACCCTGGGCAAGTCACTTAACCTGTGTGCCACTGGAGAAGGAATTAGCAAGTCATTCCAAATTAGCAAATCATGCCAAGAAAACTCCAGGGCTGGCTATGGTCCACAAGGTCACAAAGAAATGAATGTGGCTGAACAAGAAACATGTTAAATCTTTCTTTTCTTATGTTGGGGGCACTACTCTGAGATTTCTCTGACCCCTCTTCTCTACCTTGATCTCACACTGGGTGCCTTCCAAATCCATCCCTCCATTTTTCAGCTTCCTTTTGAGTTTTGGTTTCCTCCATTAGATGATAAGGTGCCTTGAGGGTGGAAACTGTCTATTTTTTCATATTTGTATCCCCAGCACTTAGCAATTGCCTGGCACATAGTAGGCACTTAATAAATGTTTACTGATATAGGTAGTAAGTGATAGGGCCAGGATATTGATCAGAGCCTCTGCTTCCAAAGGCAGCACTCTATCTACTGGACCATGCTGAGCATCCTTAACGCAGTGGTGATGGTGGACTCCTTTCCTTTGCTCCAACTCAACAGGGATAGGGGTTGGGCCTTTGATTTCATTCCTGTAGGGCCCTCCCAGAGGAGGAAACTCCCTTCACCAATACAGGCAGACACTTTCTTGGCAGCTAATTGTCTTGTGAGAGGTTAAGTGAGTTCCTCAGAGACACAGAGCAAAGATTGGTTGTAGGGGGGATAAAAGCTGACTTAGCACTCTGCCAGGTCATTGAGGCTGACCTCCAAATCAACAAGACACCAGGTACAGCCAAGAAAGGGATTGGGCACAAACCAGACCACATCTTCTATAGCCCTGGCCATCTCCACATGTGGCCTACCCATGTTCAGGTGTGGGAGGAAAGATACAGCAATTGGCACTAAAGAAAGATGCTGAAGGGGATCTAGACCATCTGAGAAGCCGCAGCCTACTCTTGGGCCTAGAAAACCTAGAAAACCGGAGGCAGAATAGAAGGGAGGTCTGTAAAACCAGAAATGGGAATAAGGCGGGCTACTAAGCTCAAACCACAAGAAATCACCTTGGGGTCTGGTAGTACACCCTATGGGGAAACGGATTCCAATCAACTCTCAGTCACAGCATGTATGTCTAGGGTAAGTAATCAACATACATTTCTAAAAGTATCTGCATGGGTCCAGCACCAGCGGATCTAAAAGAGAACTATGAAGCACTGATGCCTTTAAAAAGCTTATAGTTTAAGGCAACTACACTTATACAAAATAAATAATTGGAGAACAAGGTGCAAGTAGATAGTGTTACAGCACTAAGCCTGGAGTCAAGAAGTCCTGGGTTCGGATGTGGCCTCAGATACTTTCTAGCTATGTGACCCTAGACAAGTCACTTAACCCCAATAGCCTAGCCCTTACTACTCTCCTACCTTAGAACCAATACTTAGAATTGATTCTCAAACAGAAGGTAAGGGTTAAAAAAAAAAAAAGAATTGATACTCTACTAAGGTAAGGGTTTAGAAATTTGAAAATAAAGAATTGATGCCCTGCTAAAGTAAGGGTTTAGAAATTCAAAAAAAAGAATTGATTCCCCTACTAAGGTAAGGGTTTAGAAACTAAAAAAAAAAAAGAATTGATGCCCTACTAAGGTAAGGGTTTAGAAATTAAAAAAAAAAAGAATTGATGCCCTACTAAGGTAAGGGTTTAGAAACTAAAAAAAAAAAAGAATTGATACCCTACTAAGGTAAGGGTTTAGAAATTTAAAAAGAAAAAATTAATTCCCTACTAAGGTAAGGGTTTAGAAATTTAAAAATAAAGAATTGATGCTCTGCTAAAGTAAGAGTTTAGAAATTAAAAAAAAAAGAATTGGTGCCCTACTAAGGTAAGGGTTTAGAAATTTAAAAAAAAAAGAATTGATTACCCTACTAAGTTAAGGGTTTAGAAATTTAAAAAGAATTGATGCCCTACTAAAGTAAGAGTTTAGAAATTAAAAAAAAAAAGAATTGGTGCCCTACTAAGGTAAGGGTTTAGAAATTTAAAAAAAAAAGAATTGATTACCCTACTAAGTTAAGGGTTTAGAAATTTAAAAAGAATTGATGCCCTACTAAAGTAAGAGTTTAGAAATTTAAAAAAAAATTGATGCCCTGCTAAAGTAAGGGTTTAGAAATTAAAAAAAAAAAAGAATTGATTCCCCTACTAAGGTAAGGGTTTAGAAATTTAAAAAGAATTGATGCCCTACTAAAGTAAGAGTTTAGAAATTAAAAAAAAAAAAGAATTGATGCCCTACTAAGGTAAGGGTTTAGAAATTTAAAAAGAAAAAATTAATTCCCTACTAAGGTAAGGGTTTAGAAATTTAAAAATAAAGAATTGATGCCCTACTAAAGTAAGAGTTTAGAAATTTAAAAAAAAAGAATTGATGCCCTACTAAGGTAAGGGTTTAGAAATTTAAAAAGAAAGATTTGATCTCCTACTAAGGTAAGGGTTTAGAAACTAAAAAAAAAGAATTGATGCCCTACCAAGGTAAGGGTTTAGAAATTAAAAAAAAAAAAAAGAATTGATGCCCTACTAAGGTAAGGAAGGGTTTAGGGAAAAAAAAGAAAAAAAGAAAGAATTTGAGAACAGTGTCCAATTTAGGGCCTCAAGGTATGGTGAAGACAATAATTATGATAAGAATTTAGAGAAGAGAGAAACAACAGGCCAGAGGAGACTTTAGAATGTAAATTCCTTGAGGGCAGGGACTATTTCACTTTTGTTTCTTTATCCCTCTCTTTAGTATAATGGCTGGTACATAGTAGGTAATTAATAAAATGCTCGCCTAAGTGATTATAGTTGTGAAAGGGGGCCTCTTAGAGGACATGACACGTGGCGGGTGCCTTGAATGATGGATAAGATTGGTAAGGATAGGCAGATGGGAAGGAGATGAGGACTGCAAACAGACAGGGGTGCATGTGCAAAGATATAGTGGCAAGAGCAAACACAGTGACTCCGGAGTCTAGTGTGAAGGGTCGCTGTTAGGGGATTATGGAAAAAGGGTCAGAAGAGTACATAAAGTGAACTGAGACTGTAAAGAATCTTCAAATGTGGGCAGAAGAAGCTTTTGGACTTAATATATATATATATATATTAATATATTAATATTATATATATAATATATATTAATATATATATATATATATATTCCTTTAAGAGTTGCAAAGTGGAGGGCAGCTGGGTGACTCAGTGGATTGAGAGCCAGGCCCAGAGTCATGGGTTCAAATGTGGCCTCAGACACTTCCCAGCTGGGTGACCCTGGACAAGTCACTTGACCCCCATTGCCTAGCCCTTACTGCTCTTCTGCCTTAGAACCAATACACGGCATTGATTCCAAGACGGAAGGTAAAGGTTTAAAAAAAAGGAGTTGCAAAGTGATATTTATACATCATCTCATTTGAGCCTAAGCCTAATAGCAGCCCTTAGTGGATACTTCAAATTTTATTAACTCCATATTACCAGGGAAGACATTGAAGTTTAGAGAAATCAAGTGATTTGCCCTGGGATTCAAAAAGTCAGAATCTGAACCCAGGTCTCTCTTTAATTCCAATTCCAGCTCACTGTGCAATATCACCCCACCTTGAAGGAGCCATTTTAGTTGAACAAACAACAGAACAGTTAGGTGGTAAAGTGAATAGAATCAGGAAGACTCAAAGTTCCAATCAGGCCTCAGATATTTACTAGCTGTGTGATCCTGGGCAAGTCATTATACCCTGTTTGCCTCAGTTTCCTCATCTGTCAATGAGCTGGAAAAGGACATGGCAAACCCCTCTAAGATCTTTGCCAAAAAAAAAAAAAACCCAACCCTAAATAGGATCATTAAGAGTCAAACACAAGGGAAACCACTGAACAATAACAAACAAACAAACAAACAAACAAGTATACTCTGTACAAAGCACTGTGTTATGTATTGCTGACACAGAGAGGAGGAAGTACTAGGAGAAGCTATGGTGGAGAAGGGGGTTGAGAGAATTGGGCCTCAAGTCAGAAAACTTGAGATCAAATCCAGTCTCATAAAATTGACTAGCTGGGTGACCCTAGGCAAACCATTTAACGGTCTTCCTCAGGTTTCACATCTGTAAAATGGGGCTAATAATAGGATCTATCCCTCAGGATGAATGTGAGGATCAAATGAGCTAATAACTGTAAAGCACTGTGGCCTATAATAAGTGCTGTATAACTGCTAGCTGGCTGTTATTATGCAGTTTTACAGAGAGGGTAATAAACTTGGGGAACTTGGCCTCCAAAGCTTCTTTGGGAAGCCTTGGGGATCTGGCCCAGTGGGCAGAGTGCTACCCTTGAAATTTAGAAAGCCTTTCTTCCCTCTTGGACTAGCAGCAGGAATCTAGGCAAGGCATTTATAAATTCTTTTAGCCTTGGGTTGGTTTCTCATTTGTAAAAAGAGAGATAATAATAGCAGCTGCCTCCCAGAGTTGTAGTGAGGACTGAAGCAGGCTATATAAATGCAAAGTAATAGAATTATAATTCTCTCCTATTCCAAAACACTCCTCTAGGCCACTTGCTTGCTGGACAACCTTGAATGAGTCATTTCCCATTTTGAGGCCCCAGTTTCCTCATCTTTAAAGTAAAAGGCTTCAATCAGATGGTCCTTAAGGGACCCTATTCAATAGTTTACAATCTATTGAGTAGAATACTGACTCTGGAAGGGCAGGGATTGTTTTTCTGGGTTGGTTTTCTTTTTGTAATGGCTTTTAAACAAACAAACAAATAAAAAATCCTATCCTTCAGTAGTAGCAACAGCCTAATTAAAAAAGGCAAGGGCTGGGGGGAGGGGGGACAGCTGGGTTGCTCAGTACATTGAGAGCCAGGCCTAGAGACGGGAGGTCCCAGGTTCAAATCTGGCCTCAGACACTTCCCAGCTGTGTGACCCTGGACAAGTCACTTGACCCCCATTGCCTAGCCCTTACCACTCTTCTGCCTTGGAGCCAATACACAGTATTGATTCTAAAATGGAAGGTGAGGGTTTAAAAAAAGAGGCAACTGCTAGGCAATTGGGGTTAAGTAACTTCCTTAGGGTTACATAGCTAGGAAGTGTCTGAGGTCAAATTTGAACCCAGCTCCTCCTGATTACAGATGTGTGCTCTATCCACTGAGCTGCCTCTCCTAGTGAGTTTCACAACAAAAATATTTGTGCATTAAAAAAAAAAAAAGAATGCTGAGACTTTCCCCTCCACCTCCACTTTTGCCCTAGCCTCTGTCTTGCTGATGCATTCTATGTATGTGGATGGGGAATTTCTGGGGCTGCTTGAACTGCATCTTCCTCCATCAGCTTTGCTTTTATGCCCACTGACCACTTCTTATTTGGGCAACCTCTACTGGGGCTGCCCCAGTAATGCCTCAACGAATATGAGGGCATCTTCATTCTAATCTATTGGGAATGAATTGCTTGACTGAACTGCCGCACATTGCACATCACATCACACACAGTAGGACGGGTCCCTTTTTGTTTTTTCTGGAGGACGGAAGGAGAAGTGGAGACAGTCTATGAATATTTATATATGGATGCATGTTGGTTCCCCTCCAGAAGGTATCTTCCTTCAATAAAGGGATTGATTTGGCTTTTGGGGGGGTCCCCAGGGAATGGTACAATACCTGGCACAATTTTTTCCCCTAAGGGGACCCGTGATTTCGTGTCTATATTTCACAAAACGATCACATATATATTTCACATGTATATTGGTGAAGAGGTTGAATCAGGAAGACTCATTTCCCTGAGTTCAAATCTAGCCTCATACATTTACTAGCTGTGTAATCCTGGGCAAATCACTTAAGCCTGTATGCCTCACAGTAAAAAGAGCTGGAGCAGGAAATGGCAAACCAGACCAGTGCCTTTGTTAAGAAAACCCTCAAAAAAAAAAAGAAAAGAAAAGAAAACCCTCAGTGGGATCCCGGAGAGTTGGTCACTGACTGAACAACAAATCACCTTCCAGGGACCTCAGGTCTAAGCCTGACTTTCCATTAAAAAAGAACGTGCTGATGGATTAGGGGCTGTATTCAACCTCTGCTACCCTGGGAGCCATTAATAGCTGCTGCCTTGTGTGGCTTTCAGGTGCTCTCATCTTAAGAGGATGTCTCCAGACTTGAACCTGGTCTCTATTTCCCCAGCCTCTAGAAGTGCAGGTTACCCAGAATCATTTGTTTCTGTCTTAGCCCCCAGTTGGCCCCCTGGGGTAGCAGGAGCTGGGTCTTAGCTAACCTTTTTCTCCCTCCTCCTGTTAGGGCCTAGCAGGAAACGCTGGGCACATCCTTAGCAAATCTTTGTTGAACGAGAAAAGGAACCAGTTCTAAAAATTCAAGAATCCCAAGAATTAGAAAGCGTCTTAGAAGCTACCAGTCCATCTCCCTCATCTGGATAGAGACGGGGAGGCCCAGAAAGACAAAGGCAAGGATCTCATAATTATAGCATATACCACATGGCCCCCATATCATATTTCTTATATCACATATACTATCTCACATATGATATATATCCTACCTAATATAGACTACAAGTGACTGAATTGGGGCTTGAATCTGGCTCATCAGTGTCCCCAACAGGGTCTATGGTGTGATCAGGGCTAAGAAGAGAAAGTAGGGCCATTAGTAATTCAAATGCACATGTGCCTACTATACACTGGCCCTCTGCTAGGTACTGGAGATTCTAGGACAGGGAGCCCGCCGGCTCTTGGCTCACATAGCTTACATTTAACGTGTAAACAGAGAAGCAGAAACACGGGATGGTTTGAGGAAAAGGGATTAAATATTGACAACTGAAATGATCGGCAAACCATTCTCATGGCTGTGTTCTGAAGCAAAGTAAGGATTCTAATAAGTGGAGGTGAGGAAGGAATGTATACCGGGCTGGGGTGGGGGTGGGGGCAGCCAGTGCAAAAGCACTGAAGCGCCAACATAGAGCTGCCATTTGGATACTTTTTGCAATTCTTGGCGCCAATATTTATTGCCCTGTATGCAATGCTCTAATCAGCCCTTTGCAAGGGATACTCTCTGCAAAGAGTCACAGGAGTATGCTGCAAGGAATGCATCCTGGGTCTAAAGGACCCTAGAGGCCTGCCAGTCTAGTGGCTTCCTCAAGGTCGCAAAAGTCGTCATCTGCAAGGACAAGATTGGAACCTGGGTCTGGGGAGGCCAGCTTTGGGGCCCTTAGCACTGCACTGACTGCATCACGAGGCCTCCAAGAGCCAGCTCATTCCAAGATCAGAAAGAGGCCCTGCTTGGCAGAATCCTTGGGGGGAGGAGTGGGCACAGAAGATGTGCGAGGGAAAAACTGGCGCGCGGGCTGAGTGTGTGTGTGTGTGTGTGTGTGTGTGTGTGTGTGTGTGTGCGCGCGCGCGGGGCCGATCTGGGGAGAAAAGGGGTTGCTGCAGGAATTGAGGTCTCCTGGAGGGCAAGGCCTGGCATTCCGTCTTGATGTCACCAGCACCTAGTGGGCCCTTAATACGTGCTTTAATGGACTGGGTTGCAACCTGCAATAAAATAAAGGCGGGAGTCGGTACCTGTGTGAGTGCGACTGAGAGTGTGTGGTGCTGCGAGTGCCTGTCGCGGGGCGGGCTGGCGGGCGGGGGCGGGCAGAACGGAGAGTCGGAGGGAAGGGAGGGGGACGCGGAAAAGGCGCCGGAGGAGGAGGGGGAAGGGAAAAGGGGAGGGGCCACAGAGGAGGTGGCTTGTAGGGTTGGCGGGCGGAGTCTGCGCCATTTCAGCTCTGAGCTGGGGCTGGCACGGTCGCATCTCGATCGCTCTCTTGCTCCCTCGCTGCCTGGGCGCCGCCTCCTCTTCCTTCTCCTCCTTCTCCACCACTCTCTCTCCTCCTCCTTTCCGTTTTTCCCCGCTGCTGCCCGGCCGCTGCCGTCGAGTCTCCCGGACCGCCATGGCGAACCTCAGCCCCAGCATCGTGGTGAGCGACCCCGCCACCCCTAGCCCTCCCCCCCCCGTTACTTCCCTCTCCGCTCCCCCGTGCCTGTCCCTGTCTTCTCTTCTTCTCGCCCCCCCCAATTCCCGTCCCTTTCCTTGGTTCCCTATCTGGACTGCCCCGAGGGCTGGGGGAACGATCCCCGGCGGCGGTGGGGAGGGGGGTTGTATGGGGGCGCGCTGGAACAGGCTGGGCTAGACCAGATCAGACTAGACCAGACGTGTGGGGGGGGGGGGTGGCGCGGCGCTGCCCAGCTCGGCTTCACGACGTGGGCGGCTGAGGGAAAGGCAGGGGGGGCGGTCGAAGGAGCTAGAAAGGAGGGAGGGGGGCTGCGCTCCAAAATGCGGGTTATGAGAGACATGGTCACCAGCCATGTTGGGGGGGGGATGCAGCCATCAAGCTAGCGGGGAATGGAGGTTTTTAGGGGTGAACCAGAACCCCAGGTTTGCTTTGGGGTTGATGGGCAGGGGGGTGCGGTGTGGCTGAGTGGATGGCCCCCCAAATAAATCAAGGGCGGAGCCAAATAAGCAGGGGAGGAGGAAAGCGCCTTTTCTTTTGCTTCATTCATTAAATACGATCCAGCAAAAGCGCCCATCAAGTGCAAGCTAGGCACCCGGGCAGAGGAACCTATATGAAAACTGCGCTGACTGTAATTAGCTTCTAAGAGCCACGGTCGAATAAATACCCAGGGCAATATACTGTTTGACCAGAACCTCCCCCCCTTCCCCCCCAAATTTCCCCCCGCGCGTCCCTGAAAAGAGAGATTCAGCTTCTAGTAGCTTTAAGTGAATTCTTCTGGGATTTGGGAAAGCTTTAACCCTCCCGAATAATGCAGTGAACCAAGTGAATTTATATAAAAAGAACATTATTGCACGAGGGGGGCAATTATTAGAATTAATTCAACTATTTCGTCGATTTAATTCAACACAATATTTAAATATTAAGGTATGCTTCATGTCAAGGCAGTGTACTGGGCACGGGGTCTGGGGGGGCTATAACAAAAAAGCTTTTGCCCCCCCCCAGCTGAAATTCCTTCTGTTGAGCTCCTACTCTGCACATAGCACCAGGTGGGATAAGGAGTTTTTCCAAAGTTGGCCCCTCCTCACAAAAGGCTATATTCACCTTTTAAAAGCTTGAAATGTGCGTGTGAGTGTGTATATTTGGATTTGAGACCAGGAAAACAATCAATTTAAACCTAGGATTAGACGTTTCCTTATGTATTATTTTGGAAGGCTTGCACGTTGAAGAAATTCAGTTTCTGTGTATTTTATTGATTCTCGTATATTTCTAAGTTCTGGTTTATAGAGGATGTCTGCGATTGAATAAAATTTAGTGCTGCTTATAGAGGATGTCTGCGATTGAATAAAATTTAGTGCTGCTTATAGAGGATGTCTGCGATTGAATAAAATTTAGTGCTGCTTATAGAGGATGTCTGCGATTGAATAAAATTTAGTGCTGCTTATTTGTTGTATTCGATGATTTAAAATGGATGATAGTCAAAATTTTTGCCCATCATGAGATATTTTCATATGGGTAATCCCATCATGCTTTGTCTGCCATGTCTGTTTCCTTGGCTACCTAAGAATGATGTGTACCTTAAAAAATAAAATGGTAGATTCTAACTAAAGGGGGGGGGAGATGATTCATGCAAGGACGAGAAGATAGTTCTTTATTTGTATATAATAAATAAATGTTTTTGGTATTCCATGGGCAGAGATAATGTTATACGTGCAGTTGTTCCCTTAATTTGAAATCTGTTATTACTGGTATGCTAATTAATAATCCCTGTGCTAGAATTGAATTTCACCCTGGAATATGGTTTGTTGAGCTATTAAATATGTCTTTTCTCACCTAGAGTCCAGCAGCTATGCTGGCAAGGATTAGAAATCAAGCTGTACGTGTTCAAAAATATTCTTTAATGTGTTCATCTAAGAGCTTGTGTGTGCGTTTTTATTTATTTTGAGAAATGAGGATGGTGTGCCACTCCCACCAGATATATATTTTATATATGTATATATTTATATTTATATATATATACACACACACACCATTCTTCAGTCTGTGTTATGTGACGAATCATACAGTATTTATCTGGATAATGCAGGTGGGAACCATAGGCAGAATGGAAGGCAAAGAAGATGGAGTCTACCATAATCCAAAAGGGGGGGGGAGAATCTGTTGCTTTGCTTTTCGGTACCTGGGGTTTGCAAGGCAGACTGGACTGCGGATTTTTTTCCCCATGATGCAGACATGATGGCAGTCATCTGCTTATTAATTTTATCTCCTCTTCCTACCTACATGCTTTATTTTATGGACATTTAAAAATCGTAGGAGTTGAATGTCTCTTTGTTTCATTAAAATACTAATAAAAGCTGCAGCTGCCATTTTAGAAAAATATTAATATCAAAATGATGACTAGCCTGGCAGATCGAGGATAAAAATCCGAAATAAAGAAAATAGTCCTGCTCTTGGCTACCTAATTAGTCTGGGAAAATAATGCCACTATTGCAATTTTGGCAATATCTTAGGATCATAGACTTCAAGCTGAAAGAGACCTTAAATTGATCGTCTAGTCCAATCACCCTCTCAACAACCCCCCTCTCCATTTTACAGATGTGGAAACTGAGGCTCAGAACGTTTAAATGATTTCTCCCAAAATCAGATTAATAGCAAGTGGCAGAACTGGGATTTAAATTCAGCCCCCCTCCTTCAGTTTGCATCTGGCTGCCTCCTTTTTTATTTTTTATTCATATTGTAAATTATTGAATGATTTTTAATGGGGGGAGCCGCATAAAAGCCTTTGAATGAGGTAAATTCTTATTTACCCCTTTTCCTCGACCTCCATCCTAGTCCTTCCAAGCCTCATCCAAGTGTGGAGGGCACCCTGTGTGGTCTCCAAGGCAACGCCAGCCCAAGCTTCCATCAGGTTTTACATTGCTGAAAAGATTTTCAGTTTTGCCTGGAGATAGGCGTATGGATCTGACACCTGAAGACCAGTTTACGTAGGCTCCATTTGGTCACATGTTAAGGACAGAAAAAAATGGAGCCCCCCTTAACAGTCAAAATTCAGAGGGGCTGCAAGGCAAATAAAATAAATGGGGGGGGGGGCAGAGAAATGAATGAGATATATCGGTGGTGCACTTTACTGGGATTGAGGGAGCATTCACCTGTTAAAAATAATGGTTTGAATTCTTTGACCTGCTTTATTAACTGACCACATTTCCTCCCTAGATCTAATTTTTCAGAGCAGCTCTTAAAAGACTCATACACATTAGAGGAAAGGATAGCCCCCAGATGAGGTACTGGGAACTATTTTAGCATTTTATTTATTTTTATATTTATGTGTGTGTGTGTCACACACACACAGTTTCTTTGGAGTAAATGAAAGCAGAATAAGGACATTTAAAAAGTCAACCTTTATTAAGCACCCAGTGTGTGCCAGGCACCATGCTAGGTACTGGGTGTAGACAAAAGGGCCCACAAATAAGCATCAGGTCCATAAAATAAATTTCAAAAGGCAATGTGGGATCTTAGATGGAATTCTGGGCTTGGAATCAGAAAGATCTGGGTTTGAATCTCACTTCAGCTACTAGCTTACCTGTATGATCTGGGCAAATTACAACTTTTCTGGGACCCAGTAAATCTGTAAAATGAGATGGAGGAGCCTAGGAAGAGGGGGAAATTACTAACAACTTTGGGAATAAATGAAAAGGCATTTATTAAGTGCCTACTATTTACTATGTTTGAAAGAGAAAAACAGAAGGAGGACAGGGGAGGCTTCATGAGTTGGTAGAAAAAAATACAAACAAATAGTATTTGCAAGATTTATTACAAAATAAAGTTATATGGATTTAACTAACATTTAAGATTATGTAGCGCAGTGGTTATTAACAGCTTTAATGAAATTCTGGGCTGTTTCCAGATGACCTCAGATAGTTATCAAAATTAATTTCATGAGAATGTTTTGTGCATTTTAATTCCTTCTAATGTAAAAGAGAAATCTAACACAGAATGCCTTTTTCTTCAACGAGGATCTTTTGAAATCAAAGAAATATGGGTGTGTCGGTTGTGAAAGATTGAAAATCATCAGTAGGTATTGGTAATATAGACAAGCTGATTTGTATCAAAGACTGTCTCTTCTTCATTCTGGGGCTACCCTTTGCTGCCATTTTTGTCTTTCTTGTTCTGAGACTTCTGCGTTAATCCTATTGCTATCTTTTGACCACAGCATTTAGATAACATGGTTATACACAGTGGATTGGTGGGTAAGTCCAAACTGCTTAATTTCCTTGTTTCTGGTCAAGTTTGCTCAGAAGATTATTTCACATTAGGCATGAGTTGAATGCATACATGTCTCCTTTGAATCATTAATTGAGTGGGTGAATCACAAATTTATTGAAATTGTATTATGAGGGGAGGGAAAAAAACATGAATCATGTAACCGTGGAGAAATATTCTAAATAAATTAATTGAATAAATAAAATTTTAAAAATAATTTAAAACAATTTGAATAGTATTATGCCATTTTGTTGAAAAATAAGAGGTATTTTCTTATCTTCCACAACAAGCTAAAGTACATAACCCTGAATTTTAGGGTGAATTTCAATGCATTATTCAGGTTTATTAGCTTTGGCTGTGTTGTGAATATATAAAGTATTAATATTTTGCTTTTTATTGATAAATCTCCCTTTTATCTGAATTTGTTTAAGTGGCTGAAGATTTGTTGACTATTTGCCCAGGTAGGTTAGAATTTGAAATTTTTAAGTTTTTGTTGGCAAAAAGGGAATGGAAATAATTTCTCAAGTACCTGGGTGAGCAGTTGAAGGTAATGGGGAATTGTGTTGTCCTGATTTCCAAATAAGCGACTTGGGATGGGAGGGTGGAGTCTGGACAAAAACTTCACTCGTTTTTGAAAAATCTCCATGATTTTTCACTCAAACAATATTTTGAAAGGATGAGCCATGACTGATCATTGAGTTTTTCATTTTTGTTTGGGGGATTTTTTAAATTCTGAAACGCTCCCCAAAACAGCATTTGCGTGCACATATAACATATATCCTACTGTTTGCTGCATTTTAAAAGTATATAATTAATTCTATACATTCAAAAATATCCTACTCACCTGAGCTTCCTTATGTTCCCTTTTGTCATTAAAGAAAAAAATTTAAATGCCTTATATATTTGTTGTGGCAGCCTTTTCCCATAATTTCTCCCTACTTGCCTGGAAAAAAATGGGGAGAAAAGCCTAGAAACAAGCTTCTTGATAATTCCTTTGAAGATATGGTTAGTTGGTTATTGAATTGATCAGCTCTTCTTTTCAGTGTTGCTGTCCTGGCTTAAATTGTTCTGGTTCTATATCAGTATTCCTGTGAAATCATTTTTGTCATTTCTTATGGTGTAAATAATATTCTGCTATATTCATATACTACAGGTTGTTTAGCTACTGGGCTAGAGTCAGGAAGACCTGAAATCATATATTGTCCCTGCCAGACTTCTTTGGGTCCCGGAGACCCTTTCATGGTCTCTGAGAGGTTAAATTATTTTCATAATACTAATATGTTATTACTCTACTAAAATATATATATGTGAAACAGTAATACTATAAATACTATGTAAAATACTGCCTATTTAAATATCCATCTCTTTTTCATTGACATCTGTAAAGCTGGAATTTTTCTTACACTAAATCCAAAACTATATTTCATAATAGACTGAATAGCAGAAGTAGATAGGAGAATCTGGCTCTTTTCTCTTAAGCCAGACATAAAAGATTTGAAGAAATACACAAAATAATACTGTTCTTTTCACTAAACTTTTTGTTTTGGAAAATAGTTATTTTTATTAGGAAGTGTTAATTAGTTAACATATAATAGATTTATTATTTTTCTCAAATTAGTACATATTTTTTTAATTTATCTGTTTTAATTTGTAATATATACATATAACCTATAGAAACAAGAGTTCTTTGGAGTCCTTAATAATTGAGACCTTGTGACTAAAAAATTTGAGAACTATTGAGCTAAGGCAAGCTCAGCACCTCCCTTTAATTTATCATTTGGCAAGAATTTTTATAAATCTGTCTCTCCTTGCCCTCCCCTCATTGTACAGTTTTTTTTTAAAAGAAATGGGAAAAATAAAGCTCTTTAGAGTTTAGCAAAACACATTTGCTGCATAATCTAACATCTATTTGAAATGTCTATTTTAAGTTCAAGACCTCTTGTCTTCATTTTTGATTTCCATAGAAGTCCTTCAAAATATTATTATTGTATAGATTGTTCTAGTTCTATTCACTTTGCTCAGTATTTGTTTAGTTAGCCAGCCTACCAGTTAACTCTGAATTGTACATTTCATGTCTTAAAGCAAAATAGTATTTTGGTTACCACAATTTATTTAGCCTTTCCCCGAAGAGCGGCTACTTCTCTCCCTAATCTTTTCTTTTTGCTCACCCCAGTTATTAGATTAGAAATAGCAAATTTTAAAAAATAAAAAATAAATAAAAAAAGAAATAGCAAATTCTACCCTCCCATCGTCTTCCTTTATACACTGATGTATCCCTCTGTGTTTTTTCCCTGTATTAAAAACTGACAATAAATCCAATACACCCTGCCTCCTCTGTTTTTCCTTATTTGACTCCTTTAATATTCTTTGAAGATACCAAACGTGTGAAGGAACACTCATCTGTCCTCTCCCCCCTATTCAATTATTAGCACTTTTCCATAATACAGCTTTAAATTCAAATATTTACTGAGTTTCACTGAATTCTTACATTTCAAAGATCCTACTCAGCTTTGGTCTTATTAGGAATGTTTGTAAGTTTTGTATCCCTTCAAAGGTCAGTTTTTGAGATTATACTAACTTTGGAAGACAAGTTATTCTTGGCTGTAAGCCTATCTCATTTTGGGTTTTGTAATAGTGTATTGTAAGGTTTTCTAGAAGAATCTGCCAGGTCATCAACTGCAGTTCTTGGTTCTTGAACTGCTTTCTGGATTTTGCAATCTTTTGTGGGAACTCTGGGTTTTGACCCATATTCCTCCCTTTTGGAGTTCTTATCAGGAGCTGATTATTGGGTTCTTTTCTTCCCTCTGGCTCCAATAGAACTGAGGAGTTTTCACTTAAAATTTCTTGGAAAATATAATTCATTTATTCATTTTAACTTGACAGTTGGTATAACTGGCATATAATTATTAATATAAAATTTTTAAATTTTTAATAACAAATTTCCACATGAGTTTTCCAAAGTTATGATCCATATTATCTCCCTCCCTTCTTTCTTCCCCCCTCCTAGAGCTTACAAGCAATTCAATCTGGGTTAGACATATATTATCACACAAAACATTTCCATATTTTTCATTTTTGTAAGCAAATAATCTTCTATAAAACCCAAAACATACCCAAATAAACAAGTGAAAAATCATATGCTTTCATCTGCATTCTTTCTCTGGAGGTGGACAGCATTCTTTTTTCTTAAGTCCCTCAGAATCGTCCTGGAACCTTTCTATTGCTGTTAGTATTAGTAGCAAAGTCTATCACATTTGATCATTCCACAATATTTCAGTTTCTGTGTATAGTGAGTGCCTGGTTCCAAGTATATCGCTCTGCATCATTTCACATAGGTCTTTCCAGCTCGTTCTGAAATCCTCCTGCTCATCATTCCTTACAGCACAATAGTATTCCCTCACCACCATTTCCCACAGTTTGTTCAGCCATGACCCAATGGAGGAACACCCCCTTTAGTTTCCAATTCTTTGCTACCACAAAAAGAGAAGCTATAAATATTTTTGTACAAGCAGACCCGTTTCCCATTTTTAAAAAATGTCTTTGGGCTACAGATCTAGTAGTGGTATTACTGGATCAAAAGCTATGTATACTAAAATTCATTTCTGTCATATATTGTCCAATTACATTTTTATTGCTTTGAAAAGCTTCCAATTCCACATGCTTCTAAAATAAGCCATAATTTCTTTTTTATTTAAAAAGAATGGGGGAGGTTGTGCCTTTTTTCTTTAATCACAGGTAGGGGGAGCAAAAGATTCTTAAATTACCTCCTCTTGATCCAAGTTTTCCAAGTCAGTTTGTTTTTGTCTTTTTTAAATATCAGATTCTTTATATTTTCTTGAGAGTTTTTTCTATCTTGGTTTCTTTCTTTTCTGAGCTACATGGTATATTTCTTTGCTCTAAAGTTTATTTCATTTTTAAAAAAATCTCTTCCTTTGTTTCTTCTAGGTATTCATGTAATCCTTGGTGACCATCCTTTTTTGGTTTCTTAATTGGGCTTTTTTATTAGGAAAAGGCCTCCTTCTGCACTTAGCATTTGGGTGGGATGAGCTTGATCTGGTGACCTTCAGCTCCCAGGGTTTAAACTCAACCCCCTGGATCTTTGAGGCTCAGAGCACTGGATCTGAAGTGACTACTTAACTGTCTCCTAAGGATGGAAAAATAGAGATTGCTGTAGTTGCCTACTCACTGTCCTTTTCCTTGGAACCTCCTAATGGCTCTCTGATGATTTCTCTGGTTGGGCTGATAAGTGATTGCACTGACTGGGGCGGGCGGGGGGGGGGGGGGTTGAGGTGGGGAATGGCTTGCTTTCTTACTCTGAAGACTGCTTAGCTTTTTTGTGTAGTTCTAGGGTAGAAGATAGCAGGATTTAATGTGATTTTTTTTTTATCATTATTCAGTATTTTGCTGGAGTAAATCAGAGCTTAGTGGTTTGGCTCCCATTCAGGCAACCATCTTTGTCAGTTTGGATGAACCCCCTTAATCATTTGCTGAAGATTGCTGCAGTAGACACTGATTGAACTGTCTGAGAAGCCACATGTAATGACCTGTGTCCATAGGGAAAGTGGGATGTTGCCATTGCTTAATAGACCTTCAAAACTGGATGCCATCCCTGTGGTTTCCCTAACCAAAATATCCTTCTTTGGGCGGTACCTTTCCCAAACATGTTCTCTTCTTCCATTAATTAGAATGGAAGCTCCTTGATGGCAGGGCCTAGCGTGTTTTTTATGTCCTGAATACATACACCTGTGTCTGCCCCCCTTTCACAGGAAATACAGTCCTTACTGCCCGCCCGAGTTTTCAGTGTATTATACAGGTGGTCGCAGTGCCTGCTTCCTGTTAAGTAAGAACTCAGGAGTTTAAACAAGCTGGGCTGTGACCTCTGCTGGCCTTCAGGCTAAAGTCAGTGCATAGGGCTGCTCTGAGAGTGTCTGTGCAGCCTCATCCATTCCAGAGAGAAGTCAAACCAGGAGAGGTACAGGCTGAACACATTGCTGGCTAATTGTTTTAGAATCAAGTGTTATTTACACATCTGATGGGGTCTTTTGATGCTGGCAACTTATTATTGGTAAATGCTAATTATTGATCATAATAAAGATTAATAAGTTAATAACAATGCTATTTTATTTCATATAGCACCTTGCACTTAATGAAATATAATCATATTCTCTCATTTGCTCTTTTCATAAACAAAATAAAGAGCACAATCCCAAATAATATTTTTAGATTTATAGAATTATAAGATAATTGGTAAAAATGCTAGTATTTTATCTTGTACCTTATAGTTAATGAAATGCCTTTAAGACTTATCTCATTTCATCTACACATACTGGTAGTTAACAAAATTGTAAAGATAAAAAATCCATTAACAAAAATTTAATAGAAATAACTTTAATAACAATGCTCTTATTTTGTATAGCACTTTACAGTTAATGAAATGCATTCCTATTGTATACTCTTCACATGAACAAAAAGTGTAAAGATCACAATCCTAAATACTAGCAGTTAACATCTTTCTGATTACAGGGATAATTTTATAATAATGCTATAGTTTTTTATGATTAAGAAATGAATTCATGGTCATCATCTCATTTCCTCCTAACCACAACCCTAGAATCTCATTGTTAATGTTAAGTTATAAAGGTAAAACTATATTAACAAAATTTAGATAGAAATAAAATTAATAAATAACAATCCTGTTCTGTATAGCACTTTGCAGTTAAGGAAGTGCATTCATACTGGCATTTCATGCTCTTAACATGAACAGAAAGGTAACGCTCACAATCCTAAATACTAATTATTAACATTAACACAATTACAAAGATCATTTTAATAATAGTACTAATATTTTGTTTAGCACTTTGCAGTTAATGAAATTCATTGCTGGCTATTATCTCATTTGCGCCTTACAATAATACTTTAAACCAATTGTTAATTTTAATAACATTGTAAGGCTCCATCCTAAATGCTAATTATTAACAAAATTCTAATGATAAGAAATGCTGACTATTTACTTAACAAATTAGTTGCAACCCATTTTATTTTGTAGAGCACTTTGAAGTGAATGAAATGAATTCCTAGCTGCCATCTCATTTGCTCCTCATAACATTAACCAAATGGTAAAGATCACAGTCCTAAATCCTAATCACTAACATTTACAAAATTATAAAAGATAATATAAATATGAATTATTAGTAACAGCTCTATTTTATTTTGCAGCGAACAAAATTGACTTGTGCCATTCTCTGGTGTGCTCTTTAATTGTAAAGATTGTAATCCTAAATACTAATTTATTAATAGCAACAAAAATCACAAAGATATTAAGATTTTCCTGGTAATGAAATTCGTTTGTAACCATTATCTCATTTGCTCTTCACTGCAATCCTGTAAACTAATTGTTAATGTTAACATTATAAAGTTCAACCTTAAATGCTAATTATTAACATTGAGAAAATTATGAAGACAACATTAATGAATTGATAATGTGTTTTTATTTTGTTATAGCATCTTGCCAGTTAATCATTACCTCATTACTCTTTTCCTAAATAAAAACAAAGATCAAAATCCTAAATGCGGTTATTAATGTTAGCAAAATTTTAAAGATATTAATTGGCAACAATGCTATTTTATTTTGCATGGCACCTTGTAGTTAAGGAAATTCATTCATGGCCCTTATCTCAATAACTGCTCACAATAATCCTATAAACTTAATTGTTATTGTGAACATTGTAAAGATTAAGATCCTAAAATGCCAGTTATTAACATTAATACAATCATAAGGATAATAGTAGTAAGTTCATAGCAATGTTATTTTGTCTTGCATTTTGTAGTCAGTGAAATGAATTCACAGCATTCTCATGTGCTCTTCATATTAACAAAACTGAAGATCACAATCCTAATAAACAAAGATTCTGTGTATTTTAATAATTGCCATTTATGTCATGTTTTTTCTTACATATATTTTATATATTATAAATTATTATTAATAGCCACTCTCTCTCATTTGTTCCCTCATAACATTAACTAAATGGTCAAGATCAGGAATTCATATCATTATTTCATGTGCTCTTTGTGTGAACAAAACTGGAAAGACCACAATCCTAAACACTAATTAACATGAATAAAATTCAAAGTATATTAGTAGATTAAGAACTGCTATTTCATGTGAGATATTACTTCACAGTTAATAAAACAAATTCATAGCCACTATGGTAACTAATCAAATGGTAAAGATTACAATCCTAAATGTCAATGACTAACATTTATAGTCACCCAGATAATCCTAATAATTAATAACAGTACTATTATTTTGTCTATCACTTTGCTATAAGTGAATGAATATTCTCGTGTTTATTAATAAAACTGCAAAGACCACAGTTCTGAAAACTGATTATTAACATTTCCACAAAATCACAAATATATTAATAATGATGCACTTTTATTTTGTTCAGTACTTTGAAGTTAATGTAATGCATTCATAGCCATTTTGTCCCTTGTTCCTCAAAGCAGTCCTTTAAGCTACTTGTCGTTATCACTGTAAAGCTCCCAATCTTAAATACTAATTACCAATAAAATTATGCATATAATATTAATAAGCTGATAACAATGTTCTTTTGTTTTGTGGGCACTTTGCTACTGTAGTTAATGAAATGCATTCATATCTCATTAGTTCTCTCTCGATGGAATATATTAGCTCCTTGAGAGCAGTTTTTAGTTGTGGCTTTGGCTTTGGCTTTTTTATCTTCAGTAATTTCCACAGTTCCTGCCTTCAAAGAGCTCATAGTCTAATACAGAAAACAATATCCAGAAAAATATGTACAGACAAGCTATAGACATGATAAGTTAGAGAAAATCAACTTGGCATTCATGGGGATTGGGAAATGCTTATTGTAGAAGGTGACATTTTATCAGGAACTTGAAGGGAGCCGGGAGGGAGAGCATTCCAGCCAGTAAAAATGGATGGAGTCAGAGATGGCATTGATATAATATGGGAGGACCAGCAAAAAGAGATCAGCGCCACTTGCTTTCAGAGTAAGAGAGAAGACTGTAGTAGGGGGAGGGGCCAGGTTATAGTAAGGGTTTCAAATGCCCCTGGAAGGGTTAGGGAGTTACTAAGAATTTCTTGAAGGGTGAGGGTGGTGTAACAGGTAGACCAATGCTTTAGGAAGATTAATTTGACAGTTGAGTGGAGGAGGGAGAGACTTTAGGCAGAGAGAGAGCAACCAGCAGTGCAATAATCCAGATGAGGTGATAAGTGCCTACATCTGGCAAAAAGAGGCAGATTTAGGGTTGAATTGGGGGGAAATTGCTAGAGCTTTCCAAAAGTGGAGGGGGCTATAATGGTTTTCCCCTTCAATAAAGGTCTTCCAACAAAGGCTAGATGATCATTACTTATTGTGAGCGTGTAGAGTGGATTCTTTGAGCTTGAACAGGATGGTCTAGAAGATCTCTTTGGAGACAGAGTCTGATTTTGTTAGCTTGAGATATGATTTCCTAATTTCCTGATACTGCCTCAGAACTCTGCAGCCAGTCACTCATGATTCCTTACTTCCCCAACCTTGTGCCTTCCAAGAAAAGCTCTGCCCTTCCTGTTTCACAGAGTGAAGGGGAGCGGGAGCCTTTGGACCTGATTGCTAATATTGGCAGAAGCAGTAAGGGGCTGAGGAGCCTCAGATCTGGGATGTGGGGGAAGCCAGGGGTTTTTAAAAGGGGAAGAAAATTTTTTTAGCAAAACTGATGAATATGTTATGGGGGCTAATGTTGTAAGTAATGTCATTTCTGGGTGAAATGAATGTTTAGCAGATGCTTTAGTTTTGCATTTCAGATGATTGGGCAAAGATAGGCTCAGGCCCCCACTTGGCTTTGTGTAGACATTTACCCAGAGATCGAAAAGTTAGGACTTTGGGAGACAGCAAGCAGCTCCTCATTACTTGTACAGCTTGATGTTTAACTGTTAGCCTAGGACCTGATGTTCCTGGATGAGATCAAGGGTCAATAGCTACCAAGGTCCTCATATTTTTATGAAACTTCTTTTTCAGATTGATGATGATGAACCAGGCTATGACCTGGACTTATTTTGCATCCCTAAGCACTACGCTCAAGATTTGGAGAAAGTATTCATTCCTCATGGACTTATCATGGACAGGTCAGTGGAACTTTGGATTGATCAGAATGTCAAATCTTGAAAATTGTAACTTATTTTAATAGCAAAATTAAAGGTGACTTTTCAAAATGTTGGCTACTAATGTATGTAAATGCTTTGGGAACTTTATTTTTGCAGCTAAAGGCATGTTGCATTTAGATAGGACTTAGGTTTTAAAGCTAGACCATCAGATCCAGTCTCTTATCAGGAAACTGGCATGATGAAAATAGTCTTGAGTTTTGAATATAGAGTATGGAAGACCTGGGTTCAAAATCTAATACCTCTTCTTAGCTCTGTGATAATAGCCAAAATGTTTGAGGTTTCTAGTCTTCAGTCTTGTAAGTTTTAAAATAAGAGGATCTGACTGGATAGCTCCCAAAGTCCATTCCAGCTTTAACTCTATGATAGTCTGGGGCCCAAAGAAGTTAAATGTCTGAAATTTGAACCCGGGTTATCTAACTTTGGGTCTGGTTCTCTTGCCGTTATGATACCTTTTTTTTTAAAACCTTTAACCTTTCATCTTGAAGTCAATACTGTGTGTTGTTTCCAAGGCAGAAGAGCAGTAAGGGCTAGGCAATGGGGGTCAAGTGACTTGCCCAGGGTCACACAGCTGGGAAGTGTCTGAGGCCACATTTGAACCCAAGACCTCCCATCTCTGGGCCTGGCTCTCAATCCACTAAGCTACCCAGCTGTCCCCTATGCTACCTTTCTTAAAGTTCTTCATACTTCAAAATCCTCTTCACTTAAAAAAAAAACCCAGAAACACTACAAAACCCAAAAGACTGATGACACCATGCACCCCTCCCCTCAGAAGATTTAGGTGATGGACTACAAGCACAGTGTCCATATATTGTTAGATGAGATCCCTGGGATGATGAGTTCCTTTGCTTAATTAGCATGAGAAATGACTGAAAAACAAACTCAGGAAAACAATTTTTAAGATTAAAAAGGTGATTGGATAGTGATAATTTCTAGTGATGAATACTCGTGTCTGATGTACAAACAAGTGGCACAGAAGAAAATGATATCTGGGTGCTGTGACTGCCTCCTTGTTGTGTCCTTGGCTTTCAAGTCAATTGTTTTTTGCCCTCATAAAATGAGAATTCTACTGGGGGGTTTTAGGGTAGTTCAAGACTTAAGGGTCAGGAAGTTCTGGAGAAGAATATTCTATGTTAGACGCATTCTGTTGAGTTCATGGGGGTTTTTTTCTCCATTAGGACTGAACGTTTGGCCCGAGATGTGATGAAGGAGATGGGAGGCCACCATATCGTTGCCCTCTGTGTCCTCAAGGGTGGCTATAAATTCTTTGCTGATTTACTGGATTATATCAAAGCACTGAACAGGAATAGTGATAAATCAATTCCTATGACAGTAGATTTTATCAGATTGAAGAGCTACTGTGTAAGTATATTCCAGGTTGTTGAAGGTGATTGAAGAGCCTACTGTTAGGAATGTGTTTTTGATGTGAGAATGGAGGTTTTCTGTCCATTTTCTGTAAAGCTCAAGCCATTGGTTCTCTTAACATACTGTAAAGCCCAAGCCATTGGTTCTCTTAATGTACTATAAAGCCCAAGCCATTGGTTCTCTTAATATACTATGAAGCCCAAGCAATTGGTTCTCTAACATACTAAATTCTATGGACTTTAACTTCATTTAGTTTGCTTTCAAGACAAAAGTAAATCTGTGAATTTAAATAAGTTGTGGCCTTAGCAATTCCTTTTCTAAACTGCCCTTGGCACATGAAAGGAGCCTGCACTTGAGGTAAGTTTTTGTCCTCAGAGGATAAGTTTGATTTTGAGTAAAAGCCAAGTCTGAATCAGGTAGGTCACATCATATAATTTTTGGTCAAAACCTGTTTCCCCAACAGCAAATGTTACGAATCTGAAGTTGCTACACTGAAGTCAGGGTTTTTGCTTCCCAAAGATTGCTCGATTTGCTTCTGATTTTCTACAGAAGTAGTTGATTATTTAATTGGGATGAATTCTCCATAACAGTGAGAGAGCACTATGTCCATTTGCTATTTAAATATCTACACATGGGGTGGAGGGGGGGGGGGGGAGTCTTGAGAAGAGACTCTTGACATTTTCCACTGTAGAACCAACCCCTTTTTCCCCCCCAAGTCATGCTGGGAACACTTTTTTTTCTTTTTTGAAAAATTTATTTAATTAATCAATGTAGAATATTTTTTCTTGGTTTACAAGAGTCATGTTCTTTCCCTCCCCTCCTCCCACCCCTTGATTTCATCCTGATTACTTTCTTCCTCCAAAAGTCTTTTATTTTGTCTCACTTCACTCAAAAGATCAGAGCAAATGTCATATTCACTATTTCTGTTCATTCCTCAGAATGGGTGGCACAGTCTTCACAGAAACTCCTCACTTGTGAGTTTTCTTTGACACTGGGGTGTCGGAGTCGGCCTCATTCACACAATGGTTTGCTTGTTTGAAGGATCTAATCCTTGGGTTCTTATCTCTGTTGGCCATAGGCCAAACCATTTAATGTGGATGTTGTCTTCCCCGCCACCATCTTAAAAGTTTATCTTTGAGCTCAATCTCTGGCCAGACATTACTCCATCCCTAAAGCTTCTTGGTACATGCCAGATGTCTCACTTGGACATTTGTTTAACTGCACACAAAATTTGAGAATCTTTGTACTAAATAAGGGTCATTCATTTTTGTGTGTGTGAGCACAAGGAAAATGGCACTCACCCCCATTCATTGGCCACAGCTGTTGATGGCAGGCCAACTGACCTAGAGACTGCAGCTGTTGTAAGTTAAAACTTGTTGCAATACATCTCCATTATGAACTGGTCCCTTCTTCCCCTGGTCACCTGAGAACATTGGCATTGGTTTTTTATGACCAAAACCCATGTGCCTAGGAAATTGGACAGAGAACTTTGCCTTCAATAGAGCAAAGATTAGGAAATGTCAGAAATGATTGTAATGAGTGAAATCCATTCATTTTGGATGAGGAAATGTTAAAAATTAAAGACTCTTCTCTAATGCTCTTAATAGCTGCATTTCAAGAAAGGGCATGGGCATACCTTAAGATTTAATTTTGTTTTTACGATTTTTATTCGCATTAAAAGTTATCCAGGTTGCTTTTAGATTCTAAAGAATCATTAAGGTGAACTTAATTGATGAAAAGCTTACAATTTTAAAATGTCTAGCTTTTTGTTATTTAAAAAGGAGCATATTTTTTCTATTCTGGTTTCCCTGTAGAATTTTATTTAAGAATTTGGCGCAATTCCTTGCCTAAAATGCTCTTGGGAATTAAAAACAAGGGGAAAACCAAATTCTTAGAAATGTTCCTATACCAGTCAAAAGTTTTGAAGACTTTAAGGATCTGTAATTTCATTAGAATGGATATCCTCCTCTCCATTGATACAGCTCTCAACCCCTCTGTAACTTGGTTGGCAGAGAGTTGCTATTGCTAAAAATGTCATCCATTCTCCTTTTGCCCTCTCCAAATTTGGGTTGGCCTTCAGACAACAGACATCACAGGGCCTGTATTTGAAGCCTTTCCAGCTTGGTAGGACCTGTTGGAACATGTGCCTTAGAAAATCCAGGGTGCCCTCCACATCACATTGAGGCATTAGAGAAGGACTTCAGTGGAGGTCAAAGTCATTTTTTAAAATGCTAATTAACTAATTTCTGTCTTGTGGCTATCCATGTGAATCCTCTAATTCACAATTTTAAAAAACCTGTTGAGAAACATTTGTGTTTCACAAATTAATTTGAAAAAATTGGGAGGAGGGCAGTGAATCATGGAAGAGTATATTTTAAGTTTATACATGGAAAGTTAGTGGAAAGTTTTAAAAATTGGAAGCTTAACTTCATAATGCCATGAAATGGAGATTAAAATTGTTTATGGGATCAGTTAACATTAATGGGGGGAGGAGGATGAAGTGAATTCACATGCTGGTCTCTGGCCACTTGTTTTAAAGTGATTTTAAAACAGTGAATTGTAAGCTAGCTAATCCGTACTAATCATGAAACTTTCTATAAGCTATTGCATTTTCTAGGCATGCAAAGAAATAAAGAATACTGCTGGTGCATTGTGCAAATGGAATTTCCCCTTAATTTGACTTCATTTCACCTCTATAGCAAATTTTCTCTTAAAGTGTTTCATAAAGGCAGTAAAGTCTGAACAGTATAAAAGCTTGTCCCAGCCCCTCAGCTCTTAAGTCATGACAGGTAAGGGTGACAGGAATTTGCTGTTTTTGTGCCATCATTAATAAGCAAAGGGAAAATTAAAATAATTTGTTAATGTGCCTAAAATAGGATTAGTCTGACCATGAGTGAAATTTAAGAAAGTATTTTCTTAAGTCCCCTCCTTGAAAAACAAAATGTTAGTCCTTTTTCTGATACTGCTGTTTTCTCCTGTCTCTCCCTCCCTTCTGCCCCAATTTCTTCTTTCCCATTAAAAAAAATCTGTGAAGAGTTCGAAACCTCACACCACATGTGAAACTTAAAGTTATGATCTGTTGACAAATGTTCATATCTCCCTTGGGGCTCACTCCCTATTTCTTTCTTCATTCCAAATCGGTAGAGACTTCTGCTTGAAAACCAGCTATTCATTTTTGCCTCTTACAGCAGCATTCCTCATTCATTACAGCCAAGTCACAACCGTCAGTCTTCAGTGACACTCACTTAATATGGGTCATGAATAAGCACTTGGATAGATTTGTGATCTCCTTGATACTGGCATTCCTTCCTTCCAGCGATGCAGATCCACAACTCCAATCACGCCTTCTTATCCTATGCGACTCTTGTCCATGTCCTCCTGTAGATCCTCCACAGGGAGTACACCCAACGTCCCAGGAGCCTTCCTCTAGATCTCTTGACAACGCACGGATTACCATTGGAGCATCTGTTGTCCCTTGCTCTCACTCCATGGCTGACCCACCTTCTTTTCTGCATCTCTCTGGTGACACCCTTTATAAACCACTTCTCCACAGTTCTTTGCTGGTAATATATCACAGCTTCCTCTTTTCTTCTGGGTTCGAGATCAGCAGGATTCCATTCCTCTAGTCCCCTCATTCCCTGGACAAAGATCACACATTTTACAGCACCAAAGGCTGGTTTAGCTTTTAAAAAATGAAGAAGTAAATAAATTTATGAACTTGATGGACATTGGCAAAAATCGACATTTCCATAGACAAAGGAGTATAGGGGAAACAAAGGATTGGATTTGAACCTGACCCTGTGTTTCGCCTTAATCTTTAGCATAGCGCCCTCTGCCTCCTTCTCTACCACTTAGTCCTCATCTGCTGTCCACTAGCAGGAGGAGAAACACTGACCATTTTGTAGTTTTCTTTGTTCTGGGTTGCCATGGCCAAAGAATTCATCACCAAGTGGCTAACTTGCTGGTGATGAGCTTCTTCCTAATTAGTTAGGCTGATCCTTGGAAAGCAGATTTGGTCTGTTGCCAAGACCTATTCAGAGCCTTTACAGCATGGTAGAGCCTGCCCAGAGCATGGGCTGCTACCACCTCTGTGCTACAGTGAAGCATTAGACAAGAACTATGCAGATGTTTATGTTTCTAAGTTTATTTTATACACACAAACACCAAGATTGAAAAGTTGCCCAAATTTGATGGTTAATAAATATAGTTTTGGAAGGGACCTTGGAGGTCATCTATTCCAATTCCTGTCTGAATAAGTGGTCATCCAGCTTCCACTTGAAGAATTCCAATGATGGATGGGTTGGTGACTCAACTACCTCCTAAGGCAGCCCATTCCATTTAGGAAGTTTTTTCTTACTCGAGGCCAAATCTGCCTCTTGGAAACCTTTACCTGTTGCTACTAGTTCTGCCTTCTGGGGTCTACTAGTTCCAAGTTCTCTTCCCCAAAATAGGCTTTCAAACACTTCAAATCACCCCCACCTCCTCCCCCCTCCCCTCAAGTCTTCTCTTCCCAGGCTAAACATCCCTAGATCTTCCAGCTGATCTTTGTATCATATGACCTTCAGTTTCCTCAGCCTCCTTTTGTGGAGATGCTCGTGCTTGGCAGTGTCCTTCCTAAAAGGGGCCACCCAGACCTGAACACAGTGCTCCAGAAAGCAATCTGACTAGAGAGAGAAAAGAGTTGTAGCGTACATGTGTTTTCTTCTAGTCCTTTTTGTTGTAGTTTTCAGCCTGACCTTTGTATGCATGTGTATGTAGTCAGTGACTCTGAGGTCAAAAATGGGTATACATCTTGACATTAGAGTGCTTAAAGCTTGTCTTCAGCAAACATATAAAAATCAGATATGATCATTTATGACTACACTAAAGGTCAGAGAGAAAAAATTACTTAATTTAAAGAATTAGGAATGGGTATCACTGTAATAGTAATCAGGAAAACTTTACCAAAAGCAGCTCTCAAGGACCAATGCCCACAAACATGGGGCGTGGCCTTTTCCCAATGACTTGAGTAGGTAGTCAAACTTTTAGGCAGGCCCATTCATTCCTTTGGAGCCATAGGTGGTAGTTTTTTAGTTTGTGGTCCACGAGATTCCCATTTCCTCAGGAATTCAGAAAAGATGCCACTAAGAAAGTCTGGTCATGGTGAATGTGTTTTTAAGTTGTGCCTTCACCATTAAGCCCTGCCCCCAACACAGGATTCTGGCATTTTCTCAAAAAGAAAAGAATCAAAGGTATCACAGACTAAAAAATTCTGAAGAACTATGTGCCCCAGAGTAGCAGTTCATGACTTTTCTCCTTCAGACCATGAGGGTACTATGGTACTAAATGCCAGCATAGAGCCTGGCACATTGTAACTGCTTGCTAAATATTTGTGGACTAACTGATTAAATAACGACAACTTGTTATCCCGTAAAACTACTAAGCTCCTTCTAGTTTTGAAACTCTTTGATTTGCCTTCTTAACATCCTTTCCTAGGACTCAAATGGAGAAAGAGGAGCATGGTTAGGCTGTGTGTATGTCCATGTGCATGCATATACATATACACACGTCTCTACATGCACGTAATGTATATGCATGTGCACCTGTGTTGTACATATGTATGTGTTATACATGTATATGTGTATGCATGAATAGGAAAAACTCTAGGTACCCGCTCCAGTCAAGTCTTGTTCTTATGCCTCATTCTAGCATGAAGTTGCTGGGGTCCTCCAAACCCTAGCAGGGTTTCTGCCAAGCTGGAAAGGCTTCAAGTATAGGTCTGGTTGGTTATAGAGTATATGTCTGTTTTAAAACCAGACTAAGTGTGGAAAGGCTTCCGCTACCAGGATGATCACATGGTGATGAATTTTTTTGGTCACAGCAACTCCAACGGACCTTCTGTGAAGTCGTATAAGGGTGGTCATGGTCTATGTCAGTGGAAAGAGGTACCTGCACTGAAAGATGTTCTCACGGATCCTTAAGGTGTATGGTCTTTAGACGTGTGTGTGTGTGTGTGTGTGCGTGTGTGCGTGCACGTGTGTATGTGTGTATGTATGTAATATACACATGCATAGAAGGAAGTCATGGGGTATGAAAGGTAGAGAGCAGATGTTTGGATCTCTAACTAGCTAGATGCAGGGGAAATGAATGTGTCCCAGCAAGGGTAGACTGAAAATAGTTGGAAAGCACTGTCCTAATGGCCTGAAAGAATGTACTTTCCTGCTTTTTTTCTTCTGTGTGATTCCGTCCTGAGCAGAATCCCACGGAAGACAGAGCCCAGCAGCTCCCTGTTGCGCACCCATCCCCGATTGCCCGCTGTCTTTCGTACAACTGCCCCACCCAGAACACGGATATGGATGTGAACCACATCCGGGCACAGAGCTTCCTCTTCGGGTGTGAGCTCAAGGCAGATAAAGATTTCCACTTCAAGGTGATAAACGAGCAGATCGAGCACCAGCTTTCACTGAGAACAGTGAGCTTGGGAGCCAGTGCCAAGGATGAATTGCATGTTGTTGAAGCGGAAGCCCTGAATTTCGAAGGCAGCCCGACTACGGTCACCCTGGCATCGCTGAAATTGTCTGTGCAGCCCACAGTTTCGCTTGGTGGCTTTGAGATTACTCCACCAGTAGTTCTGCGTCTGAAATGTGGTTCCGGGCCTGTGTACATTAGTGGCCAGCACCTAGTCGCGCTAGAGGAAGATGTAGAAGAAAATAACGTGAAAGCTGTCAATCTGCCTGCCAAGCGAGCTGCTTCTGAAATTGATAACAAGATTCCCCAAAAAAAGGTAAAGCTATCTGAGGAAGAGGAGGAAGAGGAAGAGGAAGAAGAGGACGAGGAAGAAGAGGAAGAAGATGATGATGAGGCAGAGGATGAGGAGGAGATTGAAGAGGTGGATGAAGAGGAGGAGGAGGTAGAGGTGGAAGAAGAGGAAGAGGAGGAGGTAGAGGAGATAGAGGAAGAGGAGGAGGAAGAAGAGGAAGAAGGAGAAGAAGAAGAGGAGGAGGAAGAAGGAGAAGAAGAAGAGGAGGAGGGGGAGGAGGAAGAAGAAGAGGAGGAGGAGGGGGAGGAGGAAGAAGAAGAGGAGGAAATTGAAAATAACGATCCCATAGAGATCAAGTCTGATCCTGATAGTCCAGCACAGAATGGGCAAACACCCAACATGGAGGAGGAAACAGATTCAGAACCAGTTACACCCAAATCAAAAAGCCAGGAGTCCTTCGAAACTGAGGAAAAGATTACCCCAAGTCCCCAAGAATCTAGCTCTCCTGAGGATATTAAAGAAAACATTCAGGCAAGCATAGAAAAGGGTATTTCATTCTTTCCCCAGAAGTGGAAGGCAAATTTCACGGCTCTGAAAGGAATTGCTTCAGGATGTTCAGTCCAGAGGCTTGTCACCATCTCGGTCTGTTAAAATCTTTTTAAGAAAATAATTTTAATTTTGTTAAAATTTTCCATCATTTGTAATAGTTGATATTTTCTAATGCAGAGTGAGAACTTTCCCTACTGAGTCTGCTAGACTCATCCAGTACATTGCCAAGAATGTGTTGTCCATTAGTTTTTAACAATGCAGTTCCCCCTTGGATTTGTTTATTGGGTGCATATATTTGGAATGATCTTATAGAGTAGTGATGGCCATCAGTAAGAGGGAAATGGTTCAGAGACAAAATAAATTGAGTATCTTAATAAAATCTTGAAGGGCGGAGTCCACCCACCCTGGGATTTCCTCCATTGATGCAGCAGCACATCAGCAACTCAGCTGTAACTAATAGATTTTGAGTTGCCTGACACTCCTTAAAAGGTGAAGTAAATACTTGTCATCAGCTAGTATATCTCGGAGGTAGAACTTAAAGCTAAATTTTTATTTTAATTCCAAGGCTAACTTTCTATTCACTGAGCCATACCACCACTTGCAGGGGGGGGGGGGGAGGTTAGACTTTCCCAAAAGCCTGTTGACCTAACGCTGGTTGCAAAAAGCAGCTGTTTACAAATTTCCTTTTTTATTTCATCTCTACTTGTTATTTCCGAATCCTACTTATCCCTAGACTTCCACTAACAGTTGGGGGTGGTCGCACGGGAGGAAAAAGCCTCCCCCAAATACTGAGTTAAAATCCTTTTGGCTAACTAGAAAGAGTTAAAGGTGTCTAGCAGCTTAGCAGAGGGCTGGCCACTTCCCTGAAGTATGCTCCTCATATCAGAGCAAGCCGAGCATTGCCATAAGCTGCTCTAACTCCATTAGCCTAGGCCAGGCTTCCCCTATAGCATTTTCCTATACCTGTGTTCTTATTCCCACCTTCACTCCAACCCTCTGGGAAATAAGGAATTTCCCCCATGATTCCCCAGTTGTAACTTCTAGAATTTTGTTCCCTTCATCCTTCTGTCTATATGTTGTAATGTCGCAGTGTCATGGACAGCTGACTTGGGAAATCTCATTAGTTCTTGTTTGATAATTGGAATGTTGTGAATCCTTTTTCTTTTCATCAGAATGACCAGTCAACAGGAGACATCAAAGTGATTGGTGGAGATGATCTCTCAACTTTAACTGGAAAGGTCTGTATATTGAATTCTAAGGAAAGGGCATGTCGGTGTTAAAAGATTCTGTATAGTTAGTTGTACTGTGACTAGCTAGTCAGTCCTCTTCCCGCTGGTTATAAAACATACAGTTCTTTAATCTTGGGCACGTATGCATGTACACAGATGAATTGATTTTAAAGCGCAAAGCCACACTAGACATTTGGGATACTCTATATCGTCAGGGCCTGTAAACATGTTTTAGATGTTTGCCATCTGTATAGAGCCTCTCCAACCTGGTATGCAAACAAAAGTTGCTGTATTTACCCCTAAACCTACCCCATCCTGACCTCCCTATTTCTGCTAATACGGTTATCATTCCAGCCACCCTGATTCACAACCTGGGGGTATTCCTGGTACTCTTGCCTCTCCCTCGGTCTCCATTATTACATCCTCTCTTATTTCCATCTCAGCTTCTCTCCACTCATGATCATATTCACCTTTGGCTGAAACTCTAACAACAGGTTTCTAATTTGATCTTCTTTCTTGTAGCCTCTCCCCTTTTCCAGTTCACCCTCCACATAGATGCTACAGTATAGTTGTCTGAAAGTACACGGTTATATTAGCAGGAACCAAACCTAGTATATAATCTGGCCCAGAACGCAACTCTGATTTTCTATGTATGGCCTGGACTCGGGAGATCAGATAGAGAGAGATGGAAGAGACCTCTAAGAACTAGTCCAATCCCCTCCTTTTATTAAGGAGGAAACTGAGACCCAGGAGATGAAGGGACTTAAAGCATAAATGTAAAGCTGGAAGGGACCTATTCAAACTTCATTATGTTGAATTTTCTATCTTAACCGACCACTTTAATTTATTTTTCTTTTTTAAAATTCAAAGCTTTAAAAAGTTTTTTTTACCAATCATGAATTAAACTTCCATACAAGTTGTTTGAGTTAGATGACTGAACTTCTCTCCCTCTTTCCCCTTCCCTTCCCCCTCCTGTGCTGGCAGGTGATTTGGTCTGGGTTATACGTGTATTATCATGCAAAACATAAACCCAAATTAAACTAAGGTGAAAAATTTGTTTGCTTTCTACTTCCAACAGTTCTTTCTGTGGAGGTGGAGAGCATTCTTTGTCCCAAGACCCACAGTATTGCTGTTATTGGGTACAGTGTTCTCCTGGTTCTGTTTCTTTCACTCTGCATCAGTCTTTCCAGCTCTTTGTAAAATTATCCTGTCATCATTCCTTACAGCACAATAGCATTCCATCATTGTCATGTGCCTCAATTTCTTCAGCTATTCCCCAGGACCCACTCATTTTAAACAGTGTTCATAGCCCAGTTCCAAAGAGCTTTTCAAACTTGAGGACCATCAAGAAATTTCAGAGCTCTGTGTTAGAGGAGTATGCTGTCAGGATAAGGGAAATATATGCTTGGAGCTTGAGGAGATTTTAGTGATGGTTCTTATTTATCCTTTGTTTCCCTGATATATATAGCTATTATCACAGTGATATCTATATACATCAGGGAAACAAATACATGGGGGGGGCAGTCTTTCCACCTGAAGGGATGTTGGTTTATTTGCTTATGGATTTAGAGCCCCCTTGCATGGTCACTATGCCCCCTCCCCACCACCATCCACTGTGTGTCGCAGCTCAAGGTTTGGGAAGCACTGGCTGCCCTAGTGCTGGTGTGGAGTTGGGAATTGAAAACATTCATTTCTTGGTGTGGACTTGAATAATTTCTCCTTTCTCCTTCCTTTTTTCTAGAATGTCCTGATTGTTGAAGTAAGTACTATGATTGCGTGTAAACTTTTTCTTGTGATAGATTTCAATGAACATATAGTTACAACATTAAGTGCTTAGGCACTATGCTAAGCCCTAGAGATACAAACACAAGCAAGCAAAATAGTCCCTCCCCTCAAGAAGCTTACAGTCTAATAGAAAGAGGAGGGAGGAAGCAGCTAATCTCCATGGGGGCAATGAGAATGGATTCACCAGGGTGCAAAATGCAACAGATGAGGTAGGAGGCAGAAGAGGAAAGAGCATCCCTCCCTGTGCAGAGCCTGCTAGTTCGTTCTTGTCAGCCTCATTAGATTGCTTTGTTTTGGCAGAACTGTGGCTGTCCTGGCACCAGCAGGCCTTTTTTGTTAAAAACCCTTACTTCCTTTTCTAGC
Source organism: Monodelphis domestica (assembly GCF_027887165.1). Taxonomy (NCBI): domain Eukaryota; kingdom Metazoa; phylum Chordata; class Mammalia; order Didelphimorphia; family Didelphidae; genus Monodelphis; species Monodelphis domestica. Next base: position 48,895,512 of record NC_077235.1, on the reverse strand, counting down.
AACAACTATTAAAAGACAGAAGGTAAAGAGCTAGGTTAAACAGGGTTAAGTGACTTGCCCAGTGAGTCACACAGCTAATTCTGAGGCCAGACTTGAACCCAGGACCTTGCAACTCCAAACTCAATCTACTGTGCCACCTATCTGCCTCAACCAGCAGGCCTTCAAAGAATAGATGCTTGTTGAACAGGATGGCAACCATCGTGATCCATATACTTTTAGTACAGTTCCTGAACTTCTTTGAAGTAGTTCTTCTTTGGCAGCCTATTCTCATAGTAGATTACATTTTGAGAGAAACATACTAATAATCCTTGTATTTTTATTTATTTCTTACCAGGAGGTGTTAGTAAAATGGAAGAATGTAGAGTTGAACAAGGGATTTCAGGCTTGTGTCCTTGTTTATTTTTAAATAGGGCTTACTTGTATTCTAAATGTGTCATGGTACCCATCTACCACATGAAGCTGGGTTTAAAACAAGATTAAAGTTGAGAAGAACTGGAATCATTTATAGATAGTTTTTTAACATGAAAATTAGTCTAGTCTACTTTGAAGAGTTTCCTGATGGTTTGAAGTAAAATGGTGGGCACATCTGCTTTGCCAACCAATCAGATGCAAACTAGCTTATCTTTAAACTTATATTTGAAAAAAATATTCTAGACATATCATAAGGTCAGAGACTTAGAGCTCCAAGGAATCTGTATAGGCCATCAGCCCAACCTTCTTTTACAAAAGGGAGAAACTGACACCTATAGAGGCCTACTGACTAGTGTGCTAAGGGACACAGACCGCACTTGAGCTGAGCTGCTCCACCTTCTTTCCATTGTCTTCCTTTGCTTTCACCAAAATGAAAATTCTTTTCTGATTGTCAGAAAGAGGAAAAGGCTATGTTTGATAAGGATAGATAAGAAGTGACAGAGCTGGGACTTAGCTGTGCCATATACTGCCTGTGTAGCTTTGAACAATGAAAAAATAAAAGAACAGGCATTTATTAAGCACTTACTAAGGCTTCTGATGGAAAAGCCCCATGGAGTTCCTGCCTGCCTGCCATACTTATACAGGATTGGCATTGGTGTGTAACTTGGGGAATTGGTCTCATTACTTAATTATCCTTATCTCACAATATGATCTTAAATATTCCACATTCTCGAGAGGCTGAACTATGAGGTTCTTTTTGTCACTTTTGATATTCTTAAGTATTGAAACACTTGATAGTGATAGGCATCACTGTAATCCGGAATTTGAAGTATCCCTGAGCTCTAGACTTCCCCAAAACCCCAACAGGGGTCTGAGGGCCACTGCCCTTGCCTCTGTCCCAAAAACGTAAAAGAAATCTGATGAGACATCATGAAAACAATTGCCTAGTGTTATGATTCGTGTTAGTAACAGATTTGTTGACAGTCCGGTCGGCTTCCATTGTTCTGGAGCAAGAAGTGTGCTGGTTTCCTTTGCCATTTTAACGTGTTCTCTTTTTTTATGATCAGGATATAATTGACACGGGGAAAACGATGCAGACATTGCTTTCCCTGGTCAAGCAGTATAATCCAAAGATGGTGAAAGTAGCCAGGTATGTCATCCTAATGGTAAATAGGTTTTGAATTTGAAATGCATGAAAAAGGGCCTTTTTTGAGTTTTGGTTCAAAAACACCACTATGTTGTGGTGGTTTTTATTATTAGCCTTTGAGCTTTCAAGAAGTAGCTTTCCATTCTTTGATTCCAGGACTTAAGAGATAAGTTCATGTTTATCTTCTCTGATCATTTCATCACTACACAGCTATGGCTCATCCTTTTTATTTATTTATCTTTCCAGACTAAAGGTGCCTTATCTTTTTAGATTGTCTTTGTGGTAGCCTCTCTTTCCCCAGGTTTCCAATTCCATTACTTTTTAACATCTCCATTTTTCATCTACGTATATTTATTTTTAATAGCTTGCTGGTGAAGAGGACCCCTCGCAGCGTAGGATACAGACCTGACTGTAAGTAAATTGCTTTTATGTTTTAGGAATTTGAAACAAAAATAAAACAGTTCTTTATATTAAATGACATAAAGCTGTTTAAAACTGTGTAGGAAAGGCATATTGGCAAGCACTTGGTTTCTTCACATTATGTTTTCTGTATCTTAGTGATGATAAATTCTGATTCTTTTCAGTTGTTGGATTCGAAATTCCAGACAAATTTGTCGTTGGATATGCCCTTGACTACAACGAATACTTCAGGGACTTAAACGTAAGTAATGCTCTCATTTTTCATAACATTTCAGAAAGAGAATTGTTTTGCTTCTCTATGCCTCGTAATTTAAACAGTCTGGGAATTCCCATTAGGCACATTAAGCTCCTGTCCAGAACAGACATTCTGGGAGCTGGCGCCTGACCAGGCTGGGGAACACTCCTGCTGATTGGGAGCCCTTGAACAACTTTCTCTTGTTATTTGTCCATGAGAAACTGAACTTAAAGAGAGGTTTCATTCATTCCCCCTTGAAAATGGCAGGCTCCCACCCTCTAATGGCTAGAGTTACACAGATACCTTTGTGAAAAGAGTAGTCGAACACAAAACACAAATCTTGTCTTACTTCTTAGAATGTGCAATTGACTCTTGCCTCCAAGATCAATCATTCCATTTTCCTAACGCCTCCTTCCGGCTTTTCTTTCCCCAGCATGTCTGTGTCATTAGCGAGACTGGCAAAGACAAGTACAAAGCATGAGATGCAACTTGGTGTGCAGAGAAGCTTTGAAACACTGTGGGGAAACCCATCAACTTCACCTCTGGACCACCAGCTAAATTGTCCAATGTTTCAGCCCTGTGACCATCTGCTTATTAGAGCTTTTGCATGTACTGTATCTTGTCTGTTTTATATTTTAGGAATGTCAGACAGTTGCTGCAGTTCTGATTGCTGTTTCATTTGCACTACAAAACTGAAAGAGACTATCACTACCCCCTGGGTGGGTTGTTTTGCTTGAATTGCTGTTTGACTTATGAATGGGAAATTACTTAAACCACACCGACACTGAATTGAAATAGCTAAAGTATTGTGAATGTAAGAGATGTTTAAAGAGGATATATTGATTTTTTAAATTGGTAATTTAATTTTATATGTTAACGAAAATGCAGAGAAGTGATTGAATATTGTTAGTTAACACCTTTTTGGTGTCAAAGAGGGAGCAGTCAATTTCAATATCTGTTCCAGTTCTGTTACAGAATCCAAGAGGTTTGATTATTTTATGATAACCCTATCTTATCTCCTCCTGGAATTACATTATTATTTCAAGAATTTTGGTTGTTGCTAAGAATTAAAATGAAAGCAAATAGTTAATTTTATGGAGATGGGCAATAGAAAGAAAAGCAAAAAAAAAAAAGTTCATTGAGCTGTCTGTCCCACTCTTACAGATCATTTCCTTTCTGTGCTCGCCAGTCAAAAGTAGTTTTCTTTTAAAATAAATTGACATTCTGGACATTTTACTTTTGAAATCTATAATGCAAAATGCTTAAAATAAAGGCTGTCTCTTTAAAAAGAAAAAAGAATGCATTTTGACTTTTGTCTTTCACCTCAATCGTTCTCCTTCCTTGAGTCTGTATCTTCTCTTGTGAAAAACAGTTAAGCAAAACCCCCACTATAGTGTTGGCACTTGACTGTAGGTAGAGCGTAGTCCCTATGTCTCCAAGACAATTTCATTATTTTTTTAAAAATTAAGTCAACAAAAATCTATGTCCTCTTATTTACCCCTTCTCTCTTCTCCCCACGTAAAAAGAAAATGATAACAAATAAGGGATTTTCAAATGGAATTTGAAGCATGCTTAAATTCATCACCTCTTGGACTGGGATGAGGGTGGGGGGTAGCGATTCTGGAATTGTGCTTGAACTCTTGAGATGCTTATATATGGTGTATAACAAGCTGATCAAACTTAATTTCTGCCAAAATGCTTTCCCATTTTCTTGTTAAAATGACATTTTTCTTCCATGAATCTGTTCTTATGTTTATCAAACAATAGGATGTGATTTTTTAATTGCTTATGTTTTTAACCAGTAGCAAATCATTTTGGATGAAAAGTGCTTTCTGAAGTTCTCTGCTGTTAATTGGTTGGTGTGGTGGGTGACTCCAGCTTTGCATGCAAACCAACTCAAGAAACTCTTAAGGTCTTTTCAATATCTTTCCAAGACTTCTGTTAGTCTTGTGTTTTGTTTCTGTATTTTACCCAACTTGCCATGGAATTGGCCGAGTCTGACCCAGAAGAACTGGCAGACATTGCCAGGTCTGAAACATAATGACCTCATTAAAGGTTGGGCTGTCAGAGAAGAGTCTCTGCCCAGCTCCTAAACTGGAGTCTTGGCAATCCACTATTCCAGAAGATAAATGAGAATGCCCTCCCCTGCAAGATCATTATCTTCCTGCAAGGGGGGGGAAATGGATCTGAACAGAAAGCATCCCAAAAGACCAAAGCTGTTGCAGCCCAAAGAAATCTGGGAAAGCAAAGTCTTCCAAACAGATAAATAAAATCCAGGACCTGGGGGGAGACAGTTCTGATGGGAGGATTTGAGGAGGGGAAAGAAGACGCTCGTAGAAGGAAGGAAGAAAAGGGGATTGGAATTGGTAATTTCTCATAATTGGAGTATAAGAGAAGAGTGGTTACAATTATGGGGGAAGAGGTGGAGGGGAAAGGACAATAATAGCTCAGCTACAGTGGACAGAAAGAAGAGGGTCAAACAATTTGGTGCAAAAAGACATCACACTCCATGGGGAAATAAGCAAAGATAAGAGAATGGTTCTCTCTTTGAGATGCTGAGATTGTGGTGCCCCTTTGCAAAGACAATTGGGACATGGAACTAGTGAGTGCTCTGGAAAGAGACTGGCTGCCTATACAGATGCTGAGACATACCCAGGCCTGGATCCATGGGAGCTGAGCAGAGCACCAGGACACCCCCAGTTTGAGTGGTGCTGATCTAGCTAAGAAGATAGAGAAGGAGCTGTGGAGTTGGTGTACAATCAAGAAAGACCTAAGGTGGAGGGGAGAGGACAGGAGAAGCTGATCACCCTGTGTCCAATGATGCTTCCAGGGGCTTTAAGGCTGGCTTATTTATTTTCTGGTTTACTTAAAACCCTCACCTTCCATCTTCGAATCAATAGTCTGTATCAGTTTCAATGCAGCAGCAGTGTGGTCAGGGCTAGGCAATGGGGGTGAAGTGACTTGCCCAGGGTCACACAGCTAGAAAGTGAGTTCAGATTGGAACCCAGGACCTTCCCTGTCTAGGCTGCTAGGCAATAAATTTTTACTGAGCATAGTTAGGTTAAACAGACATGCACCATTTACCAAAATCCCAGGCAGCAAATTAATAAGCAAGTCGAAGGCACAGGGTTAAGTTACTCCTAATGGAATGTAAAGAAGTACCTTACACATTGTGGGTGTAAGGAAAATTCAGAATGGGAGGCCACAAAATTAGCTTGATTGCTGCAGGAAATTGAAAATCTTTGTGGAAAAAGTGATTGGAAAAAATGTGGCCAAGGTCGGCGGGGCTGGGGAGAGGCCCTTCTTCCCCCACCTTTGGGGGCTGTGGGGGGGAACCATGGAGATGCAGAGCTGCCCAGTGTCCAGGCTAGGACAGGAGGTGTTTTCAGTTTATCCCTAGGACAGCCTGCTCCCAATCCTTGAGAGCCAGGGCAATGCAGATGAAGGGGAGGCTTGCCCCAAGGGCCGTTGGCGCGCTGAAAGGAGCCTGCGCACCTGCTGTCTTTTCTTCCTGCGTGTATTGATTGCCAGGGTGTCCAGAGGGGCCGCCTGCTTTCGCTCAAGGCGCAGGGCGGCTTATTTGTAGTCGAGGAGCGCCACCTGATGCTCGGGGCGCATCATTGCAATGGGTTCGGGTGGCTTATTTGTAGTCGAGGAGCGCCACCTGGTGCTCCGGTTAAGGTGAGCAGGGGGAGACGGGTTTTTGGCGGGGCTATGCCGGATTCGATTTCTCTGTTTTACAGTAGAGATTCCCCGTTTCACAGTAAAGAGGAAGCCGCTGAGGCGCAAAGAGGAGAAGAGAAAGCGGGAGGGGGGCCTCAATGTCACCATCTTAGAGAAGGGGCCGAAGCGAGGTCTGGGCCGCCTCTGCTCTTCCCGGCTAATTTGAGCCTGAACGCGCCCCCTCGCCGACCCCCGCCGGGACATCGGCCGCTTCTTCCAAACCCTGTTACCATCCTAGGCCTCTTTCGGCCCCCAAGCCGTGCCGCGCGCTCACGGCTCGGCTCGGCTCGGCTCGGCTCCGGCTTGCCTCCCGGCGAACGATAGCTGGAACGCCCCCTGGTGTCCAGTGTCGTCTGCCAAAAACACGATTCGCACCCCTTCATTTCTAGTCAAAGCCTGCCATCTGGTGTCCGAAGCGGAGAAGTGCGCTTGCGTTTGGCTCCTCCGGAGCTCGCGTTTCCGAGACTTTGGGGGCGCCCACTCCGCTGTCCTACATTTCACAGATGAGTACACTGAGGCACCGGGTCAGGGAAGTGCTCCCCAAGGTCCCGCAGCTATGAGATGGCGGACGTAGGCCTAAAATCCAGATCCCCGGGCTCCAAAGCCCTAGCACTTTATGTAGGACAGAGGGGCGTTCTATCGAGGACTGAGAACCCCAGGAGAGAAGCAACCTCTCCAGAGACACTGCAGAATAGGGCAACAGCATGGAGGGGAGCTGCTAGGTAGGGCCCCCCACCCCCATCATTCATTTTGTCAGCTTCTTGAGCGTCCTCGGGCTGACCCCATTCCATGAGTACCAAGAAATTTAACCAAATTCTCTGCCATTTATTAAGCACCTGCTGTATGCCCCCCCCCCCACTCCAAGCTGAGCCCTCCTGGAGCCTCTATGGAGGGAGGAGGAGGAATATGGGAGGGTGGTGTCCTCAGCCTTTCTTTTTTAGTAGAGGGATACTTGAATGCCCCTGGGAGCTTCAAGCACCGCCTTTGGACATGGAGGTGCAGTGATCGAATGATCCAAAGGAACACTGAAGACACTCGGGACGACAGTCCAGTCAAGATCACACACCACATGGGCTGGGGTATAAAGAAAAACAAAAAGAATCTCTGCACTTGTGGAGTTCGTAATTTAACAACAAGCAAAAGATATGTGGAGCTGTGTGACCCTGGGCAGGTCACTTGACCCCCATTGCCTAACCTTTACCCCTCTTCTACCTTGGAACCAATAACAGTTTGGAGTCTAAGACATAGCATTGTTGGCGAACCTTTTCTGAGTTGAGTGCCCAGAGGGCAAATTCAAGCTGAGCCCCCACATTACTGGAGAGAGCTGAGGGAGGAAGAGCTTGCTTTGGATACCTGGACAGAGGGGTGGGGCCTGCAAAAAAAAATGTCCTCTAGCTGTGGGTAGAGGGGGAATGCAGTAGCTCCCTGAGGGCCAGCCCTGCCTGTGTGCCCTGCCTTAGCCAATGCTGGAGAGTCAGTTAGGGAGACACTCCATAACTATGTGCCCCTGGGACAGTCACTTAACCCCCACTGTCTAGCTCTTCTCAATCTTCTGCCTTGGAACCCATACACAGTCTGTACTGGAAGACTGGGGGAAAGGAAGGGGTGTAAAATAAAAAGGTAAATTGGGGAGTATCTGAGAGAGAAGGGACTCCTGCTAAGAAGGTGGGAAGAGGAGAAGCAGGAGATATGGCAAGAGGGAGGAATGGCAAAGGGGCCAGGGTCACGAAGAACTGGAAGAGAGTCATGTAAGAAAAACAGAAAAGTAGGGAGGGCTCAGGTTGGGAAGGGCTTGAAAAGCCAGCAGATTTTCTATTGGATCCTGGAGGCAAATCCCAGAGTTGATTCAGGGGGGGTTGGGGGGGTAGCTGGCACCTGGCTCTAAGGAAGGTCAGTTTGGCACCAGCTAGGAGGAGAACTTGAAGCAGCCAGAACAACCATTGGGCACCTGGAGTGCAGAGGGGAGTGGATGAGGGTCACAAATGGGATTGCTAAGGAGTGGCCACAGATTGGATTGGGAGGCTGCAATTGGAGAGAAGAGGACATCTGGCCTGTGGGCCTGGGCTGCCAGAAGGATGCTGGTGCCCTCAGACAGAAATAAGGGAATTAGGAGGGACAGATGCCCTACAATGGTATGTGCTGCTCAGAGCCCCCTCTTTCTGGTATTAAAGTACCAAGGACATTCGATGGAACAGTGGCAACCAGTGGCTGGGGGAGCCTAGAATCAAAGCAAAGAGAGCAGGAGGGTCCTCCCAGGGAGTATCTCCAGTCTACTAGGACTCCTCAGTGCAGCCTGGGGGAAGCCTATGGACTTGGGAGGTTCTTAAAAGAATCTATCAGATTCTAAAAGAATGCAATTACACGATAAATTACCAAAATATGAGGGAAAAAATACCATACTAAGAATCCCTCCTTAAAGAGTAGAGGTGGGCGGGTGGGGGGTGGGACTGGGTAGCTCAGTGGATTGAGAGCCAGGCCTAGAGACAGGAGGTCCTGGGTTCCAATATGACCTCAGACACTTCCCAGCTGTGTGACCCTGGGCAAGTCACTTCACCCCCCATTACCCAGCCGTTACCATACTCAGTCTTGGAGCCAGTATTGATTCTAAGATGGAAGGTGAGAATTTAAAAAGAAAGAGGGGAAAAAAGTGGTTTTGGTGACCAACAAGATGCTTCTCATGTTCTGTACCAGACACCATCTTCTCCAGCCCCATTTGTGACCTAATCCTCCCTAAGCAATGACTAAAATTTTCCCATTTCTGTTTTATATCAGTAATGAAGTAGAAGGGCAGCAGAGGATGGGCAAGCAGGGTTACAAGCTTTGCCTGGGGCCACAAAGCCTAGAGAGTGCCTGAGGCAACATTTGAATCCAGACCTTCCCAACTCCAGGCCTGTTTCTATTTTTTAACGCTGGCAGCTTGTCCAGTGGCGTTCCAAAGCGTTTGGGTCCAGGTCCAGGGGCTTCCGTACCTCAGAAAGAGGTGTACTAAAGCGGTGGCCCATCCTGGGAGGGGCTGTTGGAGTCTGAATGCAGAGGGAAGCGGTCCTTCTTCGCTTGAGCTTCTTTCGGGTTTTCGCGGAGCCTTTTGGCTTCATAAGATCACTCCCGAATAAAAATGAATAAGCCGGAAGTGGGTTTGTGGTGATAAGACGAGTGTGATCCAGCCCAAATGGCCTGCTGGCACCCGGAGGGGAGAGGGAAGGCGCGAGGGAGAGGTACTTAGGGAAGCTCCTGTGGAAGTTCGTTATTCCATGGAATTGGTAAAAATTTAAATGGGAAAAAAGGGACTGTTTGGCTCGCTGGGAGTGTGGCGGAACTGCTTGAATTCGGATCCAAGCTTGGAGAGCTTGGGCTGCCCAGGAATTGCCCAGAAGGAGTGGGGCCAAAGAAGTGACTGCTGGGTGTCTCTAGGTTTGGTCACGTCCTAGGACCCACTCATCCCTACTTTGGGTTCCGAGATATGTATGCGTCCTCCAGGAGGCCCTCAGAAGAAATAGTCCCCTGCCCTCCGCGGCCCCGCTTTTCCCAGACCAGCTGATATTCCCAGGTCCTGTCATGCAGTCATTCTTCTTCCTGAGCTCCTCCGAATGGCAATTGGTGGGCTGTGGAGGGAATGCTCGCTCCCTGTGTCTGAAAATCCTCACTGAGTGATGGTTTTTCTCTTTTCAAACCCTCCCCCTTGGGCTCAATACTGTATACAGGCGGTAGGGGACTTGCCCAGGGTCACCCAGACCTCCCGTCTCTAGGTTTGGTGCTCTACCCACAGAGCCACCCAGCTGACCATCAAGTGTTTTTAACAAAGAAATGAAATGGCCAAATCCGCTGAAGAGGTGGAAAGTTCCAAGCCCAGGGACTAGTGAGTGACAGATGAAAGAACCTAAGAGGGCGGGGTTGGGGGTGGGCTTTGCCCACACCTTAGCCCCTGGCCTGAGCAGTTAGCCGCGGCTCCACCTCCAACCACCAGGGCGCAGTCTCTGGGGTCTGAGATGGGACTCAACTTCTCCCTTGAGCACTTTCTTTTCCTGCTAGCTGTCTACCATGGAGCTCAGGTCAGAGGTAGGTGGAGGAATGGGGGGGGGGGGCGCAGGGGAGGGAAGCACCTCTCTTCCTTTCCATTCACCAGCTGGTTGCCGCCCCACAGTCCATCTGGAGTATTTGGGGGAAAGAACCAATGGATTGTTATGGAATGCTGGGGTCCAAGCGGGGCCCTCTCCTAGCTTCCCCAGGTCTCCCACTACTGATCTCCAGAAAGGCCCCGGGGCTGGGTCCACGCCAGGGGCCCTTCTCTGGGCACAGTTGGTAGTCTGCCGGGAACCCAAGGGCAAGGTGGGGAATCTCACAGTGGGCTCTGCTGGCACCAGATGCCCAATTCCCCTCCAAGGGAGTGTGGCCCCTTAGGAAAGAAATTTTACTTGGAGACTCTTATGGCCCAGATGCCCTCGACTAAAGAGCCTGTAATATACTGCAGGAATGTTCTTGGCTTAGATTCTCCATTGCTCTAGAGCAGGATTTCGGAACTTTCTGTATTGGGTTTGAGCCCCCTTTTTGGAATCCCCTTAAATGGCTGAGAGGATGGCAGACTTCAGTGAGAAGCCAATGAAAAGATGGAATTTTTCTCCCCCCAGGCCGCTTTTCTCAAAGTTGGTCCCACTCTTGGGAAGAATAAGGGAAGGGAGATTCCAGCTTCTTTCACACAAGAGAAGTCCTACTTTGTGTTTTAGCCAAGACAGGATTTGCCTGTGGAGCAAGATCCTCCTTCCTGACCCCTACAAAGTAAAGCCAATAGTGTTTACCATATAAATATGCCTATGAAAGGCAGAATCGATGAATTATGGATATACTCAGGAGGATTCTGGGAGGGAGGGCCCTGAGAGGATAAGGGTCCTGGTGGGAGGGAGTGAACTGGCAGAAAAGAGGAGAAAATGTCAGTTCAGGTGCGTAGATGCTAAACCAATCTGAGTAAACTATTGTAAGCAGAGGATATTCCTAAAACTAAGGAATGTAGCTCAAAACCAGGTTCCACCCGAGTGGAATCATCTGTCAGGCTAAGGAGTTTTTGCTCTGGTGGCCTGAAGTTTCTACCCTTGGATCGGGAGAGGATACAGGCTCAAAATGGAACAAAGGAACATGCTTAATGAAAGCTCTGAGCAACAGTTGGGATCCAGTCCATCCTGCTCTTTTCAGAGAAGAGAGTTGAGCTGGTCAGCCCATAGCCACAAATGTCTTATGGAAAGGACCAAAGACTCCAGAGCTTACAATTCCAACCCTAGAACTCTTTCTACTGGCCTACCATAATGCTTAGAATGGGTTTGACTAAATTACAAGAAAATGTTGTGGTCACCCTTTATAGAAATTAGCCCTTAAGTCACAAGACTGTTAATAACAAATAGCTTTTTTGTAAGTTAAAGATAAAGAGGAAAATACAGAAAGGAGGTGAAGAATTAACCTTAAAGCCTAACAACCCAGTCCAAATCTCAGCTTCAGAACTCCTCCCTTCCCATTCCTGCTAGGTCTCATCTTATATACCATTCCTTCTTTTCACCCACTAGCTCTCTTACATTACTCCCCAGGAACCAATCAGAATCCCTCAATTAGCCTGGCACCACCCAGTGGGCCAGTGCCTGTGGGATCAATTCCCTGGTTGCTGATTGATCCAAATTTAAAACAAATGGAAGGGAAGCCTAAATCTGATTGATCAAATCAAAATACAAATTCCCTTCTCACACTACTGACTAACCAGTTGCTTTACTAAGAGTAAGAGTTTTAATAATTTCTCAGGGCCAGGCCAGGTCCCAGTGTTCACCCCACAACTCACAAGCACACATTTATCTCCCATGAGCCTAGGAGAGGAAACTCCAGCCTAAGATGATTCAGGATTAAAAACAAATTCGGATTCTAGATATGTTATACCTCTGGAAATCATTTTCAATATCAAGAAATTTCTTTTAAAAACAAAGTTTATTTAGGGTACATGATCTTAGGGAAAAGGGCATCAAAAGTGGCTGGGGTGAAGGGACAAGGGAGTACATAAGTAGGGGTGACAAAACAAATTGGTCAAAACTCCAAGGGAAAATAGAAGTTAACAGTCTAGGGAACTTTAACAAAGGATTGGGGCGGGGAGGGGGGGTGGGGGGGTGTTGGTTTCTCTTCTTGGCATCCAGCGCAGGCCCCGGGGGGATCTCTGGTAGGCAGGTATGTCTCCTCAGCAATGGATCTGGGTAGTGGCCTGGTATGTGGCTGAATGGGGAAAAAAAACAAGAAGACACTTGTAAGCCCTTCCCCTCTCGAGACCTCAGTTGCCTGGTCTATAAAATGAAGTGAATGGCTTCAGGGATCTCCAAGATCCCTTCTAATTCTAAATTTCAGGACTCTGCTACAGAGCAAGGATCCTGTGTTGATCTAACATTATAAGAGGTTGTGATGTAGCCAACTGTATCATCAATCCCTGATTTTAGATTCTTTGCACCATCACACTCCAATCAGAAGCAAGGAGTGCACAAATGGTAGTCCTTTAAGTGTTTCAGACTCCATCAGAACCCAGTCTTATACTCTGAGCTAGGCCACCTTCTATTATACTATACTGCTAGGCACCAGGCTGTCAGTTTACAATTCAAATATCACCTATTTCCCGTTAAAAAAAGGGGGGTGGAATATGTCACAGCACATCTAGGCAGTATCCATCATCCACTGGTGCCATTTCTAAAGGATTTCAAGGGCTAACTCATGGAAGCAGAGGCTGGAAGTAAATAGGTGAAAAGAGACCATCAGGTTCTCTAATGGGGTACTCTCACTAGAACGGTAGCCATGAGAATGGGCGAAATCTTTTGAGGGCAATCACACGAACTACAGATACATCCCATTAACTTGACTACCTTTCAAATAGTAATACCACTCCTGGGAATATACTTCTAGGAAGTCATTTGGGCAAAGACTGAACACTTGCATCTTATCAGAGAATAAGTAAGGAACACACAGAATAAAAAGAATTTGCACGCTGCACTCCTCTCAAACACCCAGGAAGTCTTGGATACAGACTGACTGCAAACATTCTTCAAAGGATCCCAGATCCCATCTACACAAGGCACTCCCTTAAAGATACAAAAGCCCTATACCTTCCAAGTATATGATTCTGGTCCAGAAATCCACAATGAGAAGATCCAACGGATGACCAGGAGGGCTCCTTGAATGCAGGGCTTGCACAACACCTGGAAAACAAAATTCTACATGTGACTTCATAGTCATCGTGAAAGCTGGGAAAGGCTATTTGAACATGCTGAATGCTTATTAATTTTCATAAAATTTTGAAGTATCAGAGATAAGGGACCTCAAAGATCACCTGAATCTCAACTCCTCATGTTAAAAAGTAGTAAATAGAGGCCCAGAGAGAAAAGGACCAAACCAAGGACATCTTAATTCCACCTAATAATAAGTCATGTACTAGAAATATAATTTCTCCCCTCTTACTTTGCAATACAGTTCCTCTTAAGTGGATGCTAGCTGTCATGTAGACATAGCATTCCTTTCATGTGACAGGCTATATAGGGCCTCAATTCCAAATCCAGTAATGTTATGTTCAGCTTAATTTAAGAGGATGGGGAGTCATGCCCCTTATGCAGAATTTCCCAGAGTTGCCCCTAAGCAGAGAATTGTAGTATTGCTTTTAGAATATTTATATATTTCAAATATATTTGGGAAATGAGAAAAATTGGTACCTACCTAAGTGGAATGTTTCCACTTACCAACACCAATACCACTTACAACATTTGTAAGTGGTATTACAATACCACTTACAATACCAATCATAAAAAAAAATTGTATTCCACAGACCAAAGATGTTTAGATCTTCCAGGAAAAACCAAACACAAAACAAAAAAAAAAACAAAAAACAAACAAAAAAAGCCCACAACTTGTATTCCACAAATGGAGAATGACAAATTTTGTATTCCAAATGAAAGGGGATGAGATCTTCTAAGCACCAAAAAATAAAAGCCCAAAAATTTGTATTCCACAAATGAACAAATTTTGTATTCCAAAACAAGTAGCAGATATTCAAAGCCAAAAAAAAAAAGGCCCTTATATTCCATAAATGAGCAAAGACAAATTTTGTATTCCAAACCACTGAGGATGATCTTCCATCTTCCATGCACTAGGGAAGGAAAAAAAAACCAAAAAGAAAAAAACCATACTTTGTATTCCACAAATGAAAATTTTGTATTCCACAAACCAAGGAGAATGGATGATGAAATCTTCCAAACACACACCAAAGAAACCAAAAATAAAAACCAAAAAAAACTTGTATTCCAGAATTTGTATTCCAAACCAAAGATGGATGATATCTTCCAAGCCCCCAAAAAAATTTGTATTCCACAAAAAAATGGTAAATTTTGTATTCCAAACCAAGGATGAGATCTTCCAAGCAGCAAACAAACCCCCCAAAGACCTTTTATTCCAAAGGAATAATAATTTTGTATTCCACAAACCAAGGATGATGATGATATCTTCTAGGATGAAGCAAACCCTCCAAAGACCTTGTATTCCACAAATGAAAAGGAGCAATATTTTGTATTCCAAACCAAGGATGAGATCTTCCAGGCACTCCAGGAAAAAACAAAAAATAGAAAACAAAAGCAATGAAAAAAACAAAAAACCAGCCACCAAGTAAACCAAGGGGAGTCAATATCTTCCAGCTACCAAAAAAAATTAATTCCACAAGGAGAACTTGTATTCCATAAAGCAAGGAAGATGATTGGATCTCCTGGGTGCCAAAGAAAAATTTGTATTCCACAAGGATAAGAATTTGTATTCCATTAAGTGAGTTGATGATTATCTCCCAGCTGTCAAAGAAAATAACATATTCCACAAACCATTAACATTCCACAATGGGCGATTATCTCAAACACCACTAAGATGGATCTTCCAAACAAATTTAAACAAACTCATATTCCATATACCAAAGGGGAAAATTGGATTTCCCAACCAAATATTCTAAAGAATATTTCTATCACACAAACCAAGGGGAACGAATGAATGAACCTACTGACTGCCAAAAGAAAAAGAAAACACTTTTTATTGCACGAAGTAAGGATCATCCAGTTGCAAATGAAACTTGTATAACAGAATCCTTTGATTAGATGTCCCAATGGCCAATTAAAGGAGCAACAAGTTGCATTGCACAAACCACAGGAGAAAACCTCAGGACAACCAATTAAAATAACTTGTATCACAAGTATTGCATAAACCAAGGGGATTGATTAGATATTCCGGCTACCAGTAAAAGGCTATGTATATAAGCCTAGGCCAAGGGAATCGACTCCAAGCTGCCAATTTAAACAACTTGTGTGTACTGCCTAAAGCAAGAGAATCAACTGGATCTCCCAGGTGCCAACTAAAACAACCATTTGTACTGCATAGGTGAATAGTGTTCAATTGGACCTCAACTGCCAATTAAAACTTTTATTACATAATCCAAGAATACTGATTAGACCTGCTGCCAATTAAAGCAACCTCATTGCATAAATGAAGGAGGTTAATTAGGTCTCACAGCTGCCAATTAAAATAATTGGTATGCTACAATCCAAGGTGATCAAATAGATCTCCTAATAAAGAGATAAAAAGATCCAATAAAGCAACAATTACTTATATATTATTTACATAAACCAAGGGAAATCAACTGGCTCTCCCAACAATAATATTGCATTATAATAATCCAAGAGGGTCATTTGGCCAATGCTTTGCCCAAAAAAAAAAAACAGCCTAAACAGCATAAAGACCATTGGATCTCCCAAGCAGCTAAATTGTAAACGTTAGGATAACAAACAAAGATGGGAGGATCAGCCACTGAGCTTTTAAAACTTTGTATTTCATAAACCAAGAATATTCTCCCAGCTGCCAATGTAAAAACTTATTCTAAAAGCCTAACAACCAAGTAGAAAAACACTAGCTGCCAAACCAACAAAACCAACCAAAAGACAACACAAACCAGCAACATCCAGAAAACAGGAGCAAATTCTAAAAACCTTATATTGCACATTAATAAGGAAGGTGTTTAGATCTCCCAGATGCAGAATTAAAATTAAAACCACCTTGTATTCCTCAAAACAATTAGATTCTTAGATCTTGCAGATGCCAATGAAAAAAACCTTGTATTCCACAAAACACCAGATGACTAGATGTCTCAGATGAAAAATGAATTTAAAAAATAACACTTTATTCCACAAACCAAGATGATTATATCAACCAGATGCAAAATATTTTAAATTATATTTCAAAAATAAATGGGGAAGAAACAAATCTCCCAGCTGCCAAATATAAAACAACCAAAACTTGTATTCCACAAAATAAAGGGAGATGATTAGGTCTTCCAGTTGACAAATTTTAAAATTTTGTATTCCACAAATCAAGTAAGATGATTGGATCGCCCAAGTGCCAATTAAGAAAATAAACATTTGTATTCCACACATGAAGGGGAATCGTTTCCCAGCTGCCCAAGTGGGAAAAAAACCCAAAAACTTGTATTCCACATATGAAGGGGGATGAGATCTCCCAGCTGCCAAATTTTACTTTTTCTTCCTTAAATGAAGAATGGTTATATCTCCTAGGTGCCAATAAAAAAAAAAAAACTCAACACTTGTATTCCACAAAAAGGGGAACGATGAGATCTCCAACTTGACAGATTTAAAAAAATTTTATTCCACAAAATTGGGGAGTATGGCTAGATCTCCTGGCCACCAATTTCATTTTTAACCCAACACTTGTATTTCACAAAAAGGGAACGATGATATCTTCCAGGTGTCAAAATTTTTAATTCTATATTCAACAAATCAGAGGATGATTGGATCTCCTATCTGCCATTTACCAAAAAATAACAAAAAAAAACCCACCATCATCAACAATAACAAAAAACCCAACCCCTTAATTCCACAAAAGGAGATCTCCCAGCTGCCAAATGTTAAAATTTTGTATTTACAGACGAATGAGGATGACTGGATTTCCTAGCTGCCAAGTGACAAAAAAACAAAACAAACTAAGGGAGCTCTTGCAGGTGCCAAATAGGAAAAAACAAAACAAAAAAAAAAACACAAGGCAATTAGTTGATCTCAGAGGGGCTGCCAATTTTTAAATTTTTTATATTCTGCAAATCAGGAGAATCACTGGATCTCTCAGCTGCCAATTTTTATGAATAAAAAAGCCACTTGTATCCCGCAAATGCAAGAAGATGCTTTGATCTCTCAGGTGCTGAATCAAAAACCAAAAACTTTTATTGCACAAAGGGGTATGATTAAATTTACTGGCAAGTTTTAAAAATTGTATTCCACGGATCAAAGAGATGATTGACTCCCAGATGCCAAATGTAAAACATTTGTTTTACCCAGATCAAGAGGTATGACTGGATTCCCCTGATGTGAAACAGAAAAAATTTGTATTCCATAGAAAAAGGGGAACTGATTTGAATCTCTTGTTCAATTGTTTTGTTTTTAATTGCATTATACAGATAAAGGCAATTATATCTTCCAGTTGTTGAACTTTCAAAAATTTGCATTCCATTGAATAAGGGGATAGGTTCTCTCAGGCAATTTAAAAAAACCCATATATATTCCAGAAACCATGGGGGAAGGAATAGAAGTTCCAGTTACCACGTTTTTAGGAAAGCTTGTATTCCACAGAAAACAAGGGAATGTTTTGAATCTCTGAGCTGAGTTTACAAATGAAGAGGGTATCTAGTTGCCAAATTTTTTTTGGGGAAAAAAAGAAACTGTATTCCACAAAACCAAGGAGGATGGGTTGGGTATCTCAGCAGCGAAATGATCTGTATTCCACAAAACTTGCATGTCCCAGAAGGCACATAAAAACGTTGTGAGCAATACCTAGAGAAAAAGTGGCACTTACCATAGCCACAAAAAGAATACTTACCAATTAATACTCACCAAAACAAAATGGAGAATCTATACTTAATGCCACCATGTAGCATATAAAAAACAAATGGGGGGAGGGGAGGTCCAAATTCCATAATCCAAGTGTAGAAGTTAAAAATTCAAGAAAGCAAATGGTAAAAATATTCAAGAAACCAAGCAAAGGAAAAATACTGCAAAAACGAAGCACAGGTGGGGAAAATGTAGATTCCAGAAATTGAGTAGGAAAAATATTCTAGGGACTGAATATGAGAAAAACATGAAATTAAATATGGAGATGGAGGTACAATTATATTTCCAAATTCAAAGAATAAAATTATGTAGAATCCATGTGAGAAGCATAGTACAAGGTACTTTGTAGCTATCAAAAACCCGGCAAGGAAAAAATTAATATTCCAGAAACCAAGCAAAGGGGGGAAATTGTAGATTCCCAAAACCACACTTGGAAAAAATTCTAGAAAAAAAATATTTTTTTCCCAGAAACGAAGGACAAAATTTTAGGTTCTGGAAGGCCAAAACAAAAAACCATATCTTCCAGAAACCAAATAGAAAATAGTAGACTTCGTAAAATAGGCAGGAAAAATTCAATACTTAATTCTTCAGAAACCAAGCTGAGTGAAGAGAGGGAAAATCCAGAAACTAATTCCAGAAAAAAAAAATTCCAGAAAGTGAGTAGGGGAGGAAAATTGTGACCCATGAACAAAGCAGAGGAAAAATCAGGCAAAATATTTTCTTCTCTGGATGTGAAATTGTCTGGATGTGAATTAGCTTTCCATTCCTTGACGTGATGCCTTTCAAGAAGTTATGGAGAAGTTATTGAGTTTTGCTTCAGACAATAGTGAAGCCCTTAAAATAAGTAGAATACTTCATTCTCCAAAAGATAGAACTCCAGAAAGTGATTGGAATATTGAAATTTCCTAGAGAACAGGTTGAATACTTCTCTGGAATGCCTGTGCCTCCCATAAAATAAGTAGACTATTTTGATTCTCCATTAAATGAATACTTGTACTTGGGAAATACTGGGATTTCCTAGATGATTTTATTTCCAGCTTCTCTAAAAGTCAGGAGACTTTGCTTTTCCAGATGCCTAAATTCCTATAAAAGAAGTCCTCCATTTTGTCCTCCAGAAAATCATTGGATTACTTGCATCAAGAGAAATACTAGGACCTCCTACTAGAGTATTTACATTTCTGGATACCAAGTGGATTCCTTGTCTTCCCCCCTAAAAGACTTTTTGCCTCTCCAAAATACCTGTGACTACCATAAAGCAAGTAGAATATTTCATTCTCCAGAAAATGCTTGGGATACTTGCACCTAGAGGAATACTGGGGTTTGATAAAATAGTTGTATTTCCAGACACCAAGTGGAATGTTTGCTTCTCTAAAAGTCAGGAAACTTTTTGCCTCTGTGGAAAATTTCATTATCCAGAAAATCATTGGATTATTTGCATCAAGAGAAACATTGGAATGTCCTTTGTATTTCTGGACTCCAAGTAGAATGATTACCTCTCCAAAAGGCAAGGGGAGTTTTTACCTCTCAAACTGAATGGAATGTTTGTTCTCCAGAAATTTCCTTGCATCAAGGGAAATAATGTAATTTCATAGTGTGTTTGTTTTTTTTATTGTACATGAAGTGAAATGCTCACCCTTTGAGGTCAGACCTGTGACTGCATGATCAGATCTTCCATCTGATTTCTCTACAAAATCATTGAAGTACTTGCATCGAGAATAAATGCCTAGAATATTTGCATTTCTGGACACTAAGTGGAATGCTTGCCTCTCCAAAAGATAGATTTTTTTGCCTCTCCAGACCTGTGACAAGGTCACAGCAGAATCTGATTATTCAGAGTAAATACTTAAAATACTTCCATTGAAAGAAATACTGGAATTTCCTAGAATACTTGTATTTCTGTACATCAAGCAGAATGCTTGTCTCTCCAGACATCTGTGCCTCCCATATTGATTCTTCAAAAAATGCTTGCATCAAGAGAAATGCCGAAATTTCCTAGAATGTTTCCATTTCTGGAACACCAAGTAGAATGCGTACAAGGGAAATTTCAGAAAGCAAGAAAGCTTTTTGCCTCTACTAAAGTAGAATATTTGATTCTCCAGAAAATCATTGGCATATCTTCTTCACCAAGAGAAATACTTGACTGATTATTATTGAAATTATCTCAAAGCATCAAAGGCATCTCTTGGCATCAAGGGAGGTTTTGTTGCATCAAGAGGAAATATAGGCATCATGTGGCATCAAGAGGAATAGTTGAATGATTCCATCTCCAAGGACCAAGAGACTCTGCTCATTTCAGCAGAAGGCAAGATTTGGATCTTTTGACATCAAGAGGAATTAATGTTTCCAGGCACAGAATAATCTCTTCCTTTGGAGAAAACAGAATACTTTTTACTTCATATTTACATCTCCATGGCAGTTAAAGAGTCTCCAGAAACTAAGGGTAATTCTGTAGACACAAAGGGATCTGCACACATGGAGCACCAAGAAAAATTTTCCCCCTTGAGGCACCAAAAAAGAATATATTTTTTTCCTTCCACCAGGCACCAAGAGGAAGCCAAGAAGAATTTCTTTTCCTTCCTCCAGTGACCAAGAGAAATCCTTTTTTTCCTTCCAAGCACCCAGAGGAATCATTTCTTTAATTTTCCAAACAACAACAAGAGGAATCCTTTTTCTCCTAGACACAGGATAACATAAGATTTATAAGACTTCACTAGGTCACAATACTGACATATCCATGGACTACTGAAAATCCTTGAGACTCCAGGAACTAAAAATAATGTGTTTCTGTAGACATACAGAGGATCTCCAGAGATAGGGCAATACTTGTCTCTCCATGTACCAAGAGAAATCCTTTTTTCCTCCAGGATTCAAGAGAAATCTGTATTTTTCTTTCTTTCCAAAAGAAATCCTTTCTTTTTTGGACACCAAGAGGAATAATTTTTCTCTAGGCACCAAGAGAAATGGAGAAATTTTTCTCCAGGCACCAGAAGGAATCCTTTTTTCCCCCTACAAAAATGTTTTTCCTTCCAGGTGCCAAAGGAAATCCACCCCCCCCCTAGACATCAAGAAGAATACTTTTCTTCCTGCAGGAAACCAGAAGAATCCTTGTTTTTCCTCTAGGCACCAAAAGGAGTCTTTTTGTTTCCCTTTTCTCACTCAGGTATCAAGAGGAATCCTTAGAATCAAGAGGAGTCTTTAGACATAGGGTAATATCTCCCTCTGGATGACTACTTACTTCACTAGGTATAGGACAATTTTTACATCTCCTTGGACTGCTGAGAATTCTTGAGTCTCCTGGAACTTGGAATGCAGTCTTCTGTAGACACAGAGGGATCTCCAGGCACCAAGAAGAATTTGTCCCACCTACATCCCTTTGATGCCCTAAGAGGAATCTTTTTTTTTTCTTTAGGTACCAAGGTGAATTTTTTTTAAGCCAGGCAACCAAGTTCTTTTTACTACAGGTACCAAAAGGAATGCTTTCAAATTTCAGAAACCAAAAGAATCTTCTTCCCTCCTCTAGAAACCAAAAGGAATCCTTTTTCCTCCAGGCATCAAGAGGACTTTTTATTTTCTACAGGCACCATGAAGAATCATTTTTCCTCAAGACACCAAGAATCTTTTTTCATTCTAGGCACCAAAAGGAACACTTTTTATTCTCTGGGTATCAAAAGGAATGCTTTTTAATTTTTTCCAGGTGCCAAGAGGAATCTTTTTTTTTTTAATCCAGGAATGAAAAGGAGTCTTTCTTCTCATATCCAGGAACAGAAGGATCCTCCCAAGTACCAAAAGGAATCATTTTGTTCTCCAGCAACAAATTGGGAGCAATCATTTTTTTTTCCTCAAGGCACCAAGAAGTATGTTTTCCTTTTGGCACAAAAAAATTTTATCCAGGTGCCAAGAGGAATCCTTTTTTTTCCTTCCAGGGACCAGGAGAGGAATCTTCCAGGAACAAGGAATCTTTTTTTCACTCCAGGCACCAAAAGGAATCTCCAGGCATCAGGAATTGTTTTTAATTCTACAGGAACCTGGAGGAATAAGATGAATATTTTCCCCCCTCTAGGCACCAAAAGGAATACTTTTTATTCTCCAGGTATCAAAAGGAATACTTTTTAATTTTCTCCAGATGCCAAGAGAAATCCTTTGTTCCTTCCAAGGACCAGGAGGGATCTTATTTTTTTTAATCCAGGAATGAAAAGGAGTCTTTCTTCTCATATCCAGGAACAGAAGGATCCTCCAAGTACCAAAAGGAATCATTTTGTTCTCCAGCAACAAATTGGGAGCAATCATTTTTTTTTTCCTCAAGGCACCAAGAAGTATCTTTTTCCTCTTGGCACAAAAAAATTTTATCCAGGTGCCAAGAGGAATCCTTTTTTTTTTCTTCCAGGGACCAGGAGAGGAATCTTCCAGGAACATGGAATCTTTTTTTCACTCCAGGCACCAAAAGGAATCTCCAGGTATCAGGATTTTTTTTTTTAATAAATTCTACAGGAACCTGGAGGGATAAAGATGAATCTTTTTCCCCTCTAGGCACCAAGAGGAATACTTTTTATTCTCCAGGTACCAAAAGGAATGCTTTTTCATTTTCTCCAGGTGCGAAGAGAATCCTTTGTTCCTTCCAAGGACCAGGAGGAATCTTTTTATTAATCCAGGAATGAAGAGTCTTTTTTTCATATCCAGGAACAGAATGATCCTCCAGGTACAAAAAGGAACCATTTTGTTCTCCAGGCATTGGGAGGAATCTTTTTTTCCTTTTCCAGGGACCAGGAGAATCTTATCCAGGAACAAGGAGTGATCTTTTTTTCCCTCACTTCAAGCACCAAAAGGAATACTTTTTATTCTCCAGGTATCAAAAGGAATGCTTTTTAATTTTTCCAGGTGCCAAGAGGAATCCTTTTTTTCCCTTCCATGGACCAGGAGGAATCTTTTTTTTTTAATCCAGGAATGAAAAGGAGTCTTTCTTCTCATATCCAGGAACAGAAGGATCCTCCAAGTACCAAAAGGAATCATTTTGTTCTCCAGCAACAAATTGGGAGCAATCATTTTTTTTCCCTCAAGGCACCAAGATGTATCTTTTTTCCTCTTGGCACAAAAAAATTTTATCCAGGTGCCAAGAGGAATCCTTTTTTCCTTCCAGGGACCAGGAGAGGAATCTTCCAGGAACAAGGAATCTTTTTCACTCCAGGCACCAGGTATCAAAAGGAATGCTTTTTTATTCTCCAGGTATCAAAAGGAATGCTTCCTAATTTTCTCCAGATGCCAAGAGAAATCCTTTGTTCCTTCCAAGGACCAGGAATGAAGAGTCTTTTTTTCATATCCAGGAACATAAGGACCATCCAGGTACCAAAAGAAACCATTTTGTTCTCCAGGCACTGGGAGGAATCTTTCTTTTCCCCTTTCCAGGGACCAGGAGAATCTTATCCAGGAACAAGGAGGGATCTTTTTTTTTCCCACTCCAAGCACAAAAAGGAATCATTTTGTTCTCTAGGCATCAGGAATTTTTAAAAATTCTACAGAATTAAATTGGGAGGAATATTTTTTTCCTTAAGGTACCAAAGAATATTTATTCACCAGACATCAAAAGGCAAGAGGAATCCTTTGTTCCTTCCAGAGACCAGGAGTTCTTATCCAGGGACAAGGAGGGATCTCTTTTTTTCCCGCTCCAGGCACCAAACACCAAAAGGAATCATTTTGTTCTCCAGGCATTGAAAAAAATCTTTAAAAAAAATCTTTAAAAAATGACACGCAATAGGGGAAAATCTCCCCCCCCCCAATATTCCAGGCACTAAAAAGGAATTTTTTTTTCCTTCCTGTCATCTAGAGGAATTTTATTTTCTACAGGCACTAGGAGGTCTCAAGAATCTTCTTCCTCTACACAAGAATAATCTTTTTTCCTTCCAGGAACCAGGAGAATCTTTTTTCCCCTCTTCCAAGTCACTAAGGAGTCTTCTTCCTCCCAAGGGACAATGAAGAATCTTCATTTTTTTCTCCAGGTACCAAGAGAAATCATTTTTCCCCCTATGTACCAAGGAATCATGATTATCATTTATTTAAAAAAAAAACCTATCCTTATGGAGCTAAAACAGTGTTTGATCCAAAAACCTTACTGATCAGGCTGGCTTCAGAGAGGCCACAGGGAAGATTTGTGTAAAGATTGCATAGATCTCACCCAGTGCTTCCTTTGGGCCCCCTCAGGTTTGTTTTGGGTCTGCTTGTGTTTGAAGTTTCCCATCATAGATGACCTTACCTATTGTTAAGGATGTTCAAGT
Source organism: Monodelphis domestica (assembly GCF_027887165.1). Taxonomy (NCBI): domain Eukaryota; kingdom Metazoa; phylum Chordata; class Mammalia; order Didelphimorphia; family Didelphidae; genus Monodelphis; species Monodelphis domestica. Next base: position 48,871,389 of record NC_077235.1, on the reverse strand, counting down.
TGTCTTCAGTCATGCCTGACTCCTTGTGACCCCACTGGGTGTTTTCTTGGCAAAGACTCGTTTGACAGATGAGGAAACTGAAGAAAATAGGGTTAAAAGACTTGTCCAGGTCACACAGACATCTATATCTATGGCTAGATTTGAACCCTACTAAATCCATTCATGGATCATCTAGCAACCCAACAACCTGCTGGCAGATATCTCAAACTACTCCTCTCTAGGACACTACCTACTGCCTACTGGGGGCTAATCAGTTAAAAACATCTCTAATAAGCAGAAGCATCAAAAAGTGCCTTAGTGTCTAAAAGATTTACTAACCCAGAAAGTTTACTCCTAGGTCAAGCTAACCTCAGGTAAGTAAGGAATGCTTAGATTCCACTAGGTGCTAGTTTTGAGTCCCCTCAGGTCTTGTTTTGGGTTCCCCAAAATAGATCGACCTAACTGCTAATATACATACATTTCAAACCACCCTTCTCTTGCCTAAGTTAGGCCATTTAGGCAAATGGTCTTTCAGCCATCTCTGAACTCTATAATGTAACCTCACCAAAACTCACCAAAAACAGCAATCCCTTCTGTCTGCCTCTCTTTCTCCCCTCATTCCCTCTCACCCAAATGACTTAATAAACTTCTTTCTAAAACTATTTCAATTTGGGGGGGGGGGTTCATTTCCTGAAAGACAACCATTTTCTCAACAAGCAGAGGATAATAGTTGGATCTCTAGTGACACAGGATTCCCTGAATGCATGCTTTTACTAAAGAGAAATACTTGCTTGCTAAGAACAGGTGAACAGACCCATGTCTCCTGAGTATTGAAGGCTTATGTTTCTGGAATCCAACTGGATTATTAACTACTCCTGACTTCAGATAGGTGTGTCTTTTGACTTGGAGACCAGCGTTCAGACCCCTAGGGAATACTTGCTGATCCTAACTGCCTGGAACTCTAGGTAGAGACACACTAGCTGACTCTATATCCAGGTGTTGTTTCCGGTTTCTCATTCCCAGTGGAAGATTTTTGTCTTGACTTCACAAAGATTTCTATCTCCTTCAACTTGACTGTTTTCTTCCTCTTGGTGGCAAGTAGAAGTTGTGAGTGTCTTTTGACTTTTGACTCCAAGATGAAGGTAATTGCTTGCTGATCTTGAGTGGAATGTTTCCTGTTCCTGACTGACTTCAGTGAAGTCTCTTGACTCTAAAGAGTAAGGTTTCCTACTCCAGAATGCCAGTGGAAGGCTAGGTCTTGACCCTGAAAGGAAGGTCTGTCTTCCAAGAGGAAGTATTGGTGATCTTGAATCCAAGTGGAATATCTCCTCTTCCTGACTGACTCCCAATGGAAGGCCTCTCGATTCTATCAAGATGAAGGTTTTGAGCTCCAGACTCCCAGCTGATGACTTCCCTCAAAGTGCACTGTTTCCTGCTCGGCTCCTATAATTATGTCTCACAGTGCAAGGCCTCTATCTCCTGATTCACTCCCAGGGTTTCCTGCTTGAGACTCCCAGTGGAATGGTTGATGATACCTCCTTACTTCAGTGGAAGGTTTGTTTCTCTTGACTCCATACCTGGGAATACTTGTTGCTGAGCTCCAAGGGAAAGTGCTTGTTTCAACAGAAACATCTTCAGGCAACAAGGTTCTTCGGAAATAAAGTGAAATGCTTTCCACTGCAGCTAAAAGATGTAGTATTTCATTTCTCAGGCACTTACTTTTTTCTGTTTAGAAATTGAGCATCCAGGGCCAAGAAGAGCCAATTACTCATGGCTCCCAGTAGAAGTTTCATCTCAAATTCCAGAGGCAATGCTTGTGATCTTGACATTTCCTGATTCTGAATGCCAGTAGAAGCCTGGTTTCCTGACTTCAAGTAGAACATGTGTCTCTTGTCTCCAGTGAGAATGCTTGCTGATTCGAACTCCAACTGGAATATTTGATAATCCTAGGCCTGCTCTTCCAAAACTCCTAGAAAAGGTTTGCCTCTTGACTCAGTGGAAGGTGTGTTTTACCAAGGAATGCTCGTCTATTGATTCCAAGTTGAGTTTTTGCTGAACCTTACTCACAGAGGAAGGCTTGGAGATTCCTGCTTCTGATTCTCAGACAGTTACTTTCAGCTCCTGACTGGACTCCTAGAAGGACATTCCTTCTTCCTGTCTCTAGGTGGAAGGCCTGCATCCTCAGGTCACTTCTTCCTGGCTGATGGGAGGCCAGGGTTCCTTCTTCCTGGCTGATGGGAGGCCAGAGTTCCTTCTTCCTGGCTGATGGGAGGCCAGGGTTCCTTCTTCCTGGCTGATGGGAGGCCAGGGTTCCTTCTTCCTGGCTGATGGGAGGCCAGGGTTCCTTCTTCCTGGCCCTTGGTGGGACGCCTGGGTCCCTTCTTCCTGGCTCCGACAGGCCTGGGTCCCTTCTTCCTGGCTCCGACAGGCCTGGGTCCCTTCTTCCTGGCTCCGACAGGCCTGGGTCCCTTCTTCCTGGCTCCGACAGGCCTGGGTCCCTTCTTCCTGGCTCCGACAGGCCTGGGTCCCTTCTTCCTGGCTCCGACAGGCCTGGGTCCCTTCTTCCTGGCTCCGACAGGCCTGGGTCCCTTCTTCCTGGCTCCGACAGGCCTGGGTCCCTTCTTCCTGGCTCCGACAGGCCTGGGTCCCTTCTTCCTGGCTCCGACAGGCCTGGGTCCCTTCTTCCTGGCTCCGACAGGCCTGGGTCCCTTCTTCCTGGCTCCGACAGGCCTGGGTCCCTTCTTCCTGGCTCCGACAGGCCTGGGTCCCTTCTTCCTGGCTCCGACAGGCCTGGGTCCCTTCTTCCTGGCTCCGACAGGCCTGGGTCCCTTCTTCCTGGCTCCGACAGGCCTGGGTCCCTTCTTCCTGGCTCCGACAGGCCTGGGTCCCTTCTTCCTGGCTCCGACAGGCCTGAGTCCCTTCTTCCTGCCATCAGGTGGGAGGGCTGAGTCTCTTCTTCCTGCCATCAGGTGAGAGGCCTGGGTCCCTTCTTCCTGCCATCAGGTGAGAGGCCTGGGTCCCTTCTTCCTGCCATCAGGTGGGAGGGCTGAGTCTCTTCTTCCTGCCATCAGGTGAGAGGCCTGGGTCCCTTCTTCCTGCCATCAGGTGAGAGGCCTGGGTCCCTTCTTCCTGCCATCAGGTGAGAGGCCTGGGTCCCTTCTTCCTGCCATCAGGTGAGAGGCCTGGGTCCCTTCTTCCTGCCATCAGGTGGGAGGCCTGAGTCCCTTCTTCCTGCCATCAGGTGAGAGGCCTGAGTCCCTTCTTCCTGCCATCAGGTGAGAGGCCTGAGTCCCTTCTTCCTGCCATCAGGTGAGAGGCCTGGGTCTCTTCTTCCTGCCATCAGGTGAGAGGCCTGGGTCCCTTCTTCCTGCCATCAGGTGAGAGGCCTGGGTCCCTTCTTCCTGCCATCAGGTGAGAGGCCTGGGTCCCTTCTTCCTGCCATCAGGTGGGAGGCCTGAGTCCCTTCTTCCTGCCATCAGGTGGGAGGCCTGAGTCCCTTCTTCCTGCCATCAGGTGGGAGGCCTGAGTCCCTTCTTCCTGCCATCAGGTGGGAGGCCTGAGTCCCTTCTTCCTGCCATCAGGTGGGAGGCCTGAGTCCCTTCTTCCTGGCTCCGACACGCCGGGGTCCCTTCTTCCTGGCTCCGACACGCCGGGGTCCCTTCTTCCTGGCTCCGACACGCCGGGGTCCCTTCTTCCTGGCTCTGACAGGCCTGGGTCCCTTCTTCCTGGCTCCAGGTGTGAGTCTTGGGTCTTTGGGTCCCTTCCTCCTGGCTCCAGGTGTGAATCTTGGGTCTTTGGGTCCCTTCCTCCTGGCTCCAGTTGTGAGTCTTGGGTCTTTGGGTCCCTTCCTCCTGGCTCCAGGTGTGAGACTTGGGTCACTTCTTCCTGGCTCCAGGGGGGAGAGCTGGCTCCTTGGATCCTTTGCTCCTGGCTCCTCAGGTCCTTTGCTCCTGGCTCCTCAGGTCCTTTGCTCCTGGGAGACCTGGGTCACTTCTTCCTGTCCTCAGGTGGGAGTCTTGGGTCTTCTGGTCACGTTTTCCTGGCTTCTCTGGTTCTTTGCTCCTGGCTCCAGGTGAGAGACCTGGGTCCCTTCCTGGCATCAGCTGGGAGGCCTGGGTCCCTTCTTCCTGGCATCAGCTGGGAGGCCTGGGTCCCTTCTTCCTGGCATCAGCTGGGAGGCCTGGGTCCCTTCTTCCTGGCATCAGCTGGGAGGCCTGGGTCCCTTCTTCCTGGCATCAGCTGGGAGGCCTGGGTCCCTTCTTCCTGGCATCAGCTGGGAGGCCTGGGTCCCTTCTTCCTGGCATCAGCTGGGAGGCCTGGGTCCCTTCTTCCTGGCATCAGCTGGGAGGCCTGGGTCCCTTCTTCCTGGCATCAGCTGGGAGGCCTGGGTCCCTTCTTCCTGGCTCCGACACGCCTGGGTCCCTTCTTCCTGGCTCCGACACGCCTGGGTCCCTTCTTCCTGGCTCCGACACGCCTGGGTCCCTTCTTCCTGGCTCCGACACGCCTGCGTCCCTTCTTCCTGGCTCCGACACGCCTGGGTCCCTTCTTCCTGGCTCCGACACGCCTGCGTCCCTTCTTCCTGGCTCCGACACGCCTGCGTCCCTTCTTCCTGGCTCCGACACGCCTGCGTCCCTTCTTCCTGGCTCCGACACGCCTGGGTCCCTTCTTCCTGGCATCAGGTGAGAGGCCTGAGTCCCTTTTTCCTGCCATCAGGTGGGAGGCCTGAGTCCCTTCTTCCTGCCATCAGGTGGGAGGCCTGAGTCCCTTCTTCCTGCCATCAGGTGGGAGGCCTGAGTCCCTTCTTCCTGCCATCAGGTGGGAGGCCTGAGTCCCTTCTTCCTGCCATCAGGTGGGAGGCCTGAGTCCCTTCTTCCTGCCATCAGGTGGGAGGCCTGAGTCCCTTCTTCCTGCCATCAGGTGGGAGGCCTGAGTCCCTTCTTCCTGCCATCAGGTGGGAGGCCTGAGTCCCTTCTTCCTGCCATCAGGTGGGAGGCCTGGGTCCCTTCTTCCTGGCATCAGCTGGGAGGCCTGGGTCCCTTCTTCCTGGCTCCGACACGCCTGGGTCCCTTCTTCCTGGCTCCGACACGCCTGGGTCCCTTCTTCCTGGCTCCGACACGCCTGGGTCCCTTCTTCCTGGCTCCGACACGCCTGCGTCCCTTCTTCCTGGCTCCGACATGCCTGGGTCCCTTCTTCCTGGCATCAGGTGAGAGGCCCGAGTCCCTTCTTCCTGCCATCAGGTGGGAGGCCTGAGTCCCTTCTTCCTGCCATCAGGTGGGAGGCCTGAGTCCCTTCTTCCTGCCATCAGGTGGGAGGCCTGAGTCCCTTCTTCCTGCCATCAGGTGGGAGGCCTGAGTCCCTTCTTCCTGCCATCAGGTGGGAGGCCTGAGTCCCTTCTTCCTGCCATCAGGTGGGAGGCCTGAGTCCCTTCTTCCTGCCATCAGGTGGGAGGCCTGAGTCCCTTCTTCCTGCCATCAGGTGGGAGGCCTGAGTCCCTTCTTCCTGGCTCCGACACGCCGGGGTCCCTTCTTCCTGGCTCCGACACGCCGGGGTCCCTTCTTCCTGGCTCCGACACGCCGGGGTCCCTTCTTCCTGGCTCCGACACGCCGGGGTCCCTTCTTCCTGGCTCCGACACGCCTGGGTCCCTTCTTCCTGGCTCCGACACGCCTGCGTCCCTTCTTCCTGGCTCCGACACGCCTGCGTCCCTTCCTCCTGGCTCCAGGTGTGAGTCTTGGGTCTTTGGGTCCCTTCCTCCGGGCTCCAGGTGTGAGTCTTGGGTCTTTGGGTCCCTTCCTCCTGGCTCCAGTTGTGAGTCTTGGGTCTTTGGGTCCCTTCCTCCTGGCTCCAGTTGTGAGTCTTGGGTCTTTGGGTCCCTTCCTCCTGGCTCCAGGTGTGAGACTTGGGTCACTTCTTCCTGGCTCCAGGGAGGAGAGCTGGCTCCTTGGATCCTTTGCTCCTGGCTCCTCAGGTCCTTTGCTCCTGGCTCCTCAGGTCCTTTGCTCCTGGGAGACCTGGGTCACTTCTTCCTGTCCTCAGGTGGGAGTCTTGGGTCTTCTGGTCACGTTTTCCTGGCTTCTCTGGTTCTTTGCTCCTGGCTCCAGGTGAGAGACCTGGGTCCCTTCTTCCTGGCATCAGCTGGGAGGCCTGGGTCCCTTCTTCCTGGCATCAGCTGGGAGGCCTGGGTCCCTTCTTCCTGGCATCAGCTGGGAGGCCTGGGTCCCTTCTTCCTGGCATCAGCTGGGAGGCCTGGGTCCCTTCTTCCTGGCATCAGCTGGGAGGCCTGGGTCCCTTCTTCCTGGCATCAGCTGGGAGGCCTGGGTCCCTTCTTCCTGGCATCAGCTGGGAGGCCTGGGTCCCTTCTTCCTGGCTCCGACACGCCTGGGTCCCTTCTTCCTGGCTCCGACACGCCTGGGTCCCTTCTTCCTGGCTCCGACACGCCTGCGTCCCTTCTTCCTGGCTCCGACACGCCGGGGTCCCTTCTTCCTGGCTCCGACACGCCGGGGTCCCTTCTTCCTGGCTCCGACACGCCGGGGTCCCTTCTTCCTGGCTCCGACACGCCGGGGTCCCTTCTTCCTGGCTCCGACACGCCGGGGTCCCTTCTTCCTGGCTCCGACACGCCGGGGTCCCTTCTTCCTGGCTCCGACACGCCGGGGTCCCTTCTTCCTGGCTCCGACACGCCGGGGTCCCTTCTTCCTGGCTCTGACAGGCCTGGGTCCCTTCTTCCTGGCTCCAGGTGTGAGTCTTGGGTCTTTGGGTCCCTTCCTCCTGGCTCCAGGTGTGAATCTTGGGTCTTTGGGTCCCTTCCTCCTGGCTCCAGTTGTGAGTCTTGGGTCTTTGGGTCCCTTCCTCCTGGCTCCAGGTGTGAGACTTGGGTCACTTCTTCCTGGCTCCAGGGGGGAGAGCTGGCTCCTTGGATCCTTTGCTCCTGGCTCCTCAGGTCCTTTGCTCCTGGCTCCTCAGGTCCTTTGCTCCTGGGAGACCTGGGTCACTTCTTCCTGTCCTCAGGTGGGAGTCTTGGGTCTTCTGGTCACGTTTTCCTGGCTTCTCCGGTTCTTTGCTCCTGGCTCCAGGTGAGAGGCCTGGGTCCCTTCTTCCTGGCATCAGCTGGGAGGCCTGGGTCCCTTCTTCCTGGCATCAGCTGGGAGGCCTGGGTCCCTTCTTCCTGGCATCAGCTGGGAGGCCTGGGTCCCTTCTTCCTGGCATCAGCTGGGAGGCCTGGGTCCCTTCTTCCTGGCATCAGCTGGGAGGCCTGGGTCCCTTCTTCCTGGCATCAGCTGGGAGGCCTGGGTCCCTTCTTCCTGGCATCAGCTGGGAGGCCTGGGTCCCTTCTTCCTGGCATCAGCTGGGAGGCCTGGGTCCCTTCTTCCTGGCATCAGCTGGGAGGCCTGGGTCCCTTCTTCCTGGCATCAGCTGGGAGGCCTGGGTCCCTTCTTCCTGGCATCAGCTGGGAGGCCTGGGTCCCTTCTTCCTGGCATCAGCTGGGAGGCCTGGGTCCCTTCTTCCTGGCATCAGCTGGGAGGCCTGGGTCCCTTCTTCCTGGCTCTGACACGCCTGGGTCCCTTCTTCCTGGCTCCGACACGCCTGGGTCCCTTCTTCCTGGCTCCGACACGCCTGGGTCCCTTCTTCCTGGCTCCGACAGGCCTGCGTCCCTTCTTCCTGGCTCCGACACGCCTGGGTCCCTTCCTCCTGGCTCCAGGTGTGAGTCTTGGGTCTTTGGGTCCCTTCCTCCGGGCTCCAGGTGTGAGTCTTGGGTCTTTGGGTCCCTTCCTCCTGGCTCCAGTTGTGAGTCTTGGGTCTTTGGGTCCCTTCCTCCTGGCTCCAGGTGTGAGACTTGGGTCACTTCTTCCTGGCTCCAGGGGGGAGAGCTGGCTCCTTGGATCCTTTGCTCCTGGCTCCTCAGGTCCTTTGCTCCTGGGAGACCTGGGTCACTTCTTCCTGTCCTCAGGTGGGAGTCTTGGGTCTTCTGGTCACGTTTTCCTGGCTCCTCGGATCCTTTACTCCTGGCTTCTCCGGTTCTTTGCTCCTGGCTCCAGGTGAGAGGCCTGGGTCCCTTCTTCCTGGCATCAGCTGGGAGGCCTGGGTCCCTTCTTCCTGGCATCAGCTGAGAGGCCTGGGTCCCTTCTTCCTGGCATCAGCTGAGAGGCCTGGGTCCCTTCTTCCTGGCATCAGCTGAGAGGCCTGGGTCCCTTCTTCCTGGCATCAGCTGAGAGGCCTGGGTCCCTTCTTCCTGGCATCAGCTGAGAGGCCTGGGTCCCTTCTTCCTGGCATCAGCTGAGAGGCCTGGGTCCCTTCTTCCTGGCATCAGCTGAGAGGCCTGGGTCCCTTCTTCCTGGCATCAGCTGAGAGGCCTGGGTCCCTTCTTCCTGGCATCAGCTGAGAGGCCTGGGTCCCTTCTTCCTGGCTCCAGGTAGGAGAACTGGGTCACTTCTTCCTAGCCCCAAGAGTCTTGGGTCTTCTGGTCACTTTTTCCTGGCTCCTCGGATCCTTTGCTCCTGGCTTCTCTGGTTCTTTGCTCCTAGCTCCAGGTGGGAGACCTGGGTCACTTCTTCCTGGCCTCAGGTGGGAGTCTTGGGTCTTCTGGTCACTTTTTCCTGGCTCTTCAGATCCTTTCCTGCTGGCATCAGCTGGGGGGCCCGGGTCCCTTCTTCCTGGCTCCGACAGGCCCGGGTCCCTTCTTCCTGGCTCCGACAGGCCCGGGTCCCTTCTTCCTGGCTCCGACACGCCGGGGTCCCTTCTTCCTGGCTCCGACACGCCGGGGTCCCTTCTTCCTGGCTCCGACACGCCGGGGTCCCTTCTTCCTGGCTCCGACACGCCGGGGTCCCTTCTTCCTGGCTCCGACACGCCGGGGTCCCTTCTTCCTGGCTCCGACACGCCGGGGTCCCTTCTTCCTGGCTCCGACACGCCGGGGTCCCTTCTTCCTGGCTCCGACACGCCTGGGTCCCTTCTTCCTGGCTCTAGGTGGGAGTCTTGGGTCTTTGGGTCCCTTCCTCCTGGCTCCAGTTGGGAGTCTTGAGTCTTTGGGGTCCCTTCCTCCTGGCATCAGGTGAGAGGCCTGGGTCACTTCTTCCTGGCTCCAGGTGGGAGAACTGTCTCCTCGGGTCCTTTGCTCCTGGCTCCTGGTGGGAGGCCTGGGTCACTTCTTCCTAGCCTTAAGTAAGAGTCTTCGGTCTTCTGGTCACTTTTTCCTGGCTCCTCGGGTCCTTTGCTTCAGGCTCCTCCAGTTCTTTGCTCCGGGCTCCAGGTGGGAGACTTCTTCTGGGTCACTTCTTCCTCGCATCAGCTGGGAGTCTTGGGTCTTCCGGTCACTTTTTCCTAGCTGCTGGCTCCTCGGGTCCTTTCCTGCTGGCATCTGCTGGGAGGCCTGGGTCCCTTCTTCCTGGCTCCAGGTGGAAGAACTAGGTCCTTGAGTCCTTTCCTCTTGGCTCCTCCAGTCCTTTCCTCTTGGCTCCAGGTGGGAGGCTTCTTCCTGGGTCTAGGTGGGAGTCTTGGGTCTTTGGGTCCCTTCCTCCTGGCTCCAGGTGGGAGAACTGTCTCCTCGGGTCCTTTGCTCCTGGCTCCTGGTGGGAGGCCTGGGTCACTTCTTCCTGACCTCAGGTGGGAGTCTTGGGTCTTCCGGTCACTTTTTCCTGGCTCCTTGGGTCCCTTCTTTCCTGGCATCAGCTGGGAGGCCTGGGTCCCTTCTTTCCTGGCATCTGCTGGGAGGCCTGGGTCCCTTCTTTCCTGGCATCTGCTGGGAGGCCTGGGTCCCTTCTTTCCTGGCATCTGCTGGGAGGCCTAGGTCCCTTCTTCCTGGCTCCAGGTGGAAGTCTTGGGTCTTTGCGTACTTTCTACCTGGCTGAGAGGCCTGGGTCACTTCTTCCGGACTCCAGGTGGGAGTCTTGGGTCTTTGGGTCCCTTTGTCCTGGCATCAGGCGAGAGGCCTGGGTCACTTCCTGGCATCAGGCGAGAGGCCTGGGTCACTTATTCCTGGCCCCAAGTGGGAGTCTTGGGTCTTCTGGTCACTTTTTCCTGGCTCCTTGGGTCCCTTCTTCCTGGCATCAGCTGGGAGGCCTGGGTCTCTTCTTCCTGCCATCTGCTGGGAGGCCTGGGTCCCTTCTTCCTGCCATCTGCTGGGAGGCCTGGGTCCCTTCTTCCTGCCATCTGCTGGGAGGCCTGGGTCCCTTCTTCCTGCCATCTGCTGGGAGGCCCGGGTCCATTCTTCCTGGCATCTGCTGGGAAGCCCGGGTCCCTTCTTCCTGGCATCTGCTGGGAGACCCGGGTCCCTTCTTCCTGGCATCTGCTGGGAGGCCCGGGTCCCTTCTTCCTGGCATCTGCTGGGAGGCCTGGGTCCCTTCTTCCTGGCTCCAGGTGGAAGTCTTGGGTCTTTGCGTACTTTCTTCCTGGCTGAGAGGCCTGGGTCACTTCTTCCGTATTCCAGGTGGGAGTCTTTGGTCTTTGAGTCCTTTCTTCCTGGCTCCAAGTGGGAGTCTTGGGTCTTTGGGTCACTTTCTCCTGGCATCAGGTGAGAGGCCTGGGTCACTTCTTCCTGTCCCCAAGTGGGAGTCTTGAGTCTTCTGGTCACCTTTTCCTGGCTCCTCAGGTCCTTTCTTCCTGGCATCTTCTGGGAGGCCTGGGTCCCTTCTTCCTGGCATCAGCTGGGAGGCCTGGGTCCCTTCTTCCTGGCATCTGCTGGGAGGCCTGGGTCCCTTCTTCCTGGCATCTGCTGGGAGGCCTGGGTCCCTTCTTCCTGGCATCTGCTGGGAGGCCTGGGTCCCTTCTTCCTGGCATCTGCTGGGAGGCCTGGGTCCCTTCTTCCTGGCATCTGCTGGGAGGCCTGGGTCCCTTCTTCCTGGCTCCAGGTAGAAGTCTTGGGTCTTTGCGTACTTTCTTCCTGGCTGAGAGGCCTGGGTCACTTCTTCCGTATTCCAGGTGGGAGTCTTGGGTCTTTGGGTCCCTTTCTCCCGGCATCAGGTGAGAGGCCCAGGTCATTTTCTGGCATCAGGCGAGAGGCCTGGGTCACTTCTTCCTGGCTCCAAGTGGGTGTCTTGGGTCTTTGGGTCCTTTCTTCCTGGCTCCAAGTGGGAGTCTTGGGTCTTTGGGTCCCTTTCTCCTGGCATCAGGTGAGAGGCCTGGGTTACTTCTTCCTGTCCCCAAGTGGGAGTCTTGCGTCTTCTGGTCACTTTTTCCTGGCTCCTCAGGTCCTTTCTTCCTGGCATAAGCTGGGAAGGCCTGGGTCCCCTCTTCCTGGCAACAGCTGGGATGGCCTGGGTCCCCTCTTCCTGGCAACAGCTGGGATGGCCTGGGTCCCCTCTTCCTGCCATCAGCTGGGATGGCCTGGGTCCCCTCTTCCTGCCATCAGCTGGGATGGCCTGGGTCCCCTCTTCCTGCCATCAGCTGGGATGGCCTGGGTCCCCTCTTCCTGCCATCAGCTGGGATGGCCTGGGTCCCCTCTTCCTGCCATCAGCTGGGATGGCCTGGGTCCCCTCTTCCTGCCATCAGCTGGGATGGCCTGGGTCCCCTCTTCCTGCCATCAGCTGGGATGGCCTGGGTCCCCTCTTCCTGCCATCAGCGGGGAAGGCCTGGGTCGCCTCTTCCTGGCATCAGCGGGGAAGGCCTGGGTCGCCTCTTCCTGGCATCAGCGGGGAAGGCCTGGGTCGCTTCTTCCTGGCTCCGAGATGCCTGGGTTGCTTCTTCCTGGCTCCGAGATGCCTGGGTCGCTTCTTCCTGGCTCCGAGATGCCTGGGTCGCTTCTTCCTGGCTCCAGGTGTGAGTCTTGGGCCTTTGGGTCCCTTCCTCCTGGCATCAGGTGAGAGGCCTGGGTCACTTCTTGGCTCCAGGTGAGAGGCCTGGGTCACTTCTTGGCTCCAGGTGAGAGGCCTGGGTCACTTCTTGGCTCCAGGTGAGAGGCCTGGGTCACTTCTTGGCGCCAGGTGAGAGGCCTGGGTCACTTCTTGGCGCCAGGTGAGAGGCCTGGGTCACTTCCTGGCTCCAGGTGGGAGAACTGGCTCCTCGGGTCCTTTGCTCCTGACTCCTCGGGTCCTTTGCTCCTGACTCCTCGGGTCCTTTGCTCCTGACTCCTCGGGTCCTTTGCTCCTGACTCCTCGGGTCCTTTGCTCCTGACTCCTCGGGTCCTTTGCTCCTGACTCCTCGGGTCCTTTGCTCCTGACTCCTCGGGTCCTTTGCTCCTGGCATCAGCTGGGAGGCCTGGGTCCCTTCTTCCTGGCATCAGCTGGGAGGCCTGGGTCCCTTCTTCCTGGCATCAGCTGGGAGGCCTGGGTCCCTTCTTCCTGGCATCAGCTGGGAGGCCTGGGTCCCTTCTTCCTGGCATCAGCTGGGAGGCCTGGGTCCCTTCTTCCTGGCATCAGCTGGGAGGCCTGGGTCCCTTCTTCCTGGCATCAGCTGGGAGGCCTGGGTCCCTTCTTCCTGGCATCAGCTGGGAGGCCTGGGTCCCTTCTTCCTGGCATCAGCTGGGAGGCCTGGGTCCCTTCTTCCTGGCATCAGCTGGGAGGCCTGGGTCCCTTCTTCCTGGCATCAGCTGGGAGGCCTGGGTCCCTTCTTCCTGGCATCAGCTGGGAGAACTAGGTCCTTGGGTCCTTTCCTCCTGGCTCCAGGTAGGCGGCCTGGGTCACTCTTCCTCTCTCCAGTTGGGAGTCTTGGATCTTCTGGTCCCTTCCTCCTGGCTCCAATTGGGAGTCTTGGATTTTTTGGTCCCTTCCTCCTGGCTCCCGGGGGGAGTCTTAGATCTTCCGGTCCCTTCTTCCCGCCTCCAGTTGGGAGTCTTGGGTCTTCTGGTCCCTTTTTCCTGGCTCCAGGTGGGAGGCCTGTGTTCCTTCTTCATGGCTCCAGGTGGGAGGCCTGTGTTCCTTCTTCATGGCTCCAGGTGGGAGGCCTGGGTCACTTTTTCCTCGCTCCATGTGGGAGGCCTGGGTCACTTTTTCCTGGCTTCAAAGTGGGAGGCTTGGGTCACTTCTTCCTAGTTCCAGATGGGAGGCCTGGGTCACTTTTTCCTGGCTCCCGGTGGGAGGCCTGGGTCACTTCCACTTCCTCCTGGCTCCAGGTGGGAGTCTTTGGTCCCTTCTTCCTGGTTCCAGGTGGGAGTCTTGCGTCCCTTCTTCCTGGTTCCAGGTAGGTGGCTTGCATCCCTTCTTCCTGGTTCCAGGTAGGTGTCTTGCATCCCTTCTTCCTGGTTCTAGGTGGGTGTCTTGGGGTCCCTTCTTCCTGGCTTCAGGTGGGAGTCTTAAGTCCCAGGTTCCTTGGGTCCCCGGCTTCTTGGTTCCTTTGTTTCTGACTCTAGACTTCAGTCCTTGGATCCTGGTCTCCAAAAGTGGGAGGACTGTGTTCTTTGTTCATGGGTCCAGGTTCTAGATGGGAGGCTTGATTCTTGGCTCCTTTCTTCCTGGCTCCAGGTAGGAGGCTTGAGTCCTTCGGTCAAGGCTCTAAGGTAGGAGAGGCTTCAGTCCTTGGTTCCTTGGGTCCTCAGTTCCAGGTGGGAGGCCTGGGTCCTGTGTTCCTGGTTCCAGGTGGGAGGCATGGATGGGGGTCCTTGGGTCCTGGGTTTCAGGGGCGAGGCTTCAGTCCTTCAGTCCTGGGCTCCATGTGGGCTTAGCTTCTCAAGTCCTTTCTTCCCGTCTCCTGGTGGAATGCTTTGGTCCTTCATCCTTGGCTAATGTGGGAGGCTTGAGTCCTTGGGTCCTGAGTTTCAGATAGGAGGCTTGGGTGGGAGGCTTTGGTGCTTATTTCCTTGGGTCCTAGATCCAAGTGGGAGGCTTGGCTCCTTGGGAACTTTGGTTCTAGCTCTAAGTGGGAGGCTTAAGTCCTTGAGTCCTGATTCCAAATGGGAGGCTTAGGGCCTTGCCTCTTGGCTCCATGTAAGAGTTTTAGGTCCTTGGGTGTTGATTGCCAATAGTTGGGTTAGGTCCTGGCTTAAGTAGTATAAGAGTTGAAACCTAGGACTTAATGGGAGTTTGGGTCCCCTGGATCCCTGTGGAAGGCTTGGGTTTCATCCCTGAAGTGAAAGGATTGAGGCTTTGGGTTCCTTAACTCATTATGAGAGTTGGGTTGGGTTCTGAATCCCAGGAGGAGGCTTCAGTCCTTGGATGGAGGATTGGTTCTCCTGGCTTCTGATGGGAGACTTGAGGCTTGGGTCCTGGCTCCCAGATCTCTTTGTGAGGATTGGATCATTGGGTCCTAGCTCCATGCTCCAGATGGGAAGCTTGAGGCTACAGGCCTGGATCCCAGGGGAAGGCTTAGATTTTTGGGTCCTGGTTAATCCTGGTAGAAGGATTTAGGCTTGGGTCCTTAGCTGCTGATGAAAGAACTGAGATGTGGGTTCCTTGACTACTGGTGGCAGGATTAAGTCCATTAGCATCTGGTGGTAGATTCCAGTAGGAAGATTGAGGCTTAGGTCCTCACTCCCAGTAGGAAGTTATATATAGACTTTCGCTCCTGGCCAAAGGGTCTCTTAGCTCCAGGTAAAAATCCTGAGGATTGGGTTCCTTAGCTCCCAGTGGAAGGTTTGAGGCTTGGTTCCTGCCTCCAAGGAAGGTTGAGGGCTTAGTCTTCGGGTCCTTTTGGCTCATAATCAGAAGCCTGAGACTTCAATACTGGCACTAGGTGGGAGGCTTAAGGCACATGTACCTTGGGTTTCCAGTGGAGGGCTTGGGTCCTGGCTCTTGGTGGGAGGCCTGAGGTTTGGGTCCCAGAGCTCCGGGTGGGAGGCTTGGGTCCCATCTCCTGGTGGGAGGCTTGGGTCCCTTGGCAACCAGTGGGAGGCATGGGTCCTTTAGCTCTCAGTGGGATACTTGGAACCCCTGCACCCTGGTGGGAGACGTGGTTCCCTTTGCCCCCGAAATGGAAGGCATATGGGTCCCTTGGCTCCCGGTGGGAGGCATGGGTCACTTAGCTCCCAGTTGAAGCTTGGGTCCCTTTGCTCCCGGTGGAAGCTTGGGTCTCTTGCCCCCCAGTGGGAGTTTGGGTCCTATGCTTCCCGGTGGGAGGCTTGGGTCCTTTGGCTCAAGGTAGCAGGATGGAATTTTTAAAAAAGGGTTACTCATTGGCTTCCAGTGGGTACTGACTTTTGATGGCTCCCAGTGGAAAGTTCTGTAGCAAGTGGCAAGGAAGTACAAGAAGGACTGCTTGCCTTTCCTGGCAGTGGCACTACTTGAGTCTCCAGGTTCAGGTCTTCCAACCTCTAGACATGTAGGAGATAGCTCCTCTCTCCAGGCTTCTTGTGCAGTGTTTAACCTAGCCAAGAACCACATGAAACATTTTTTTACTTCTCCTGAAACCCAGAGGAAGAACATCCAGATACCTGGATAACAATAATCTCCTAACACAACTCAAATGGGAAATTCCATCACCCTGATACCAGTTGGAACACTTGTAGGCCCCAAGTAGGAACATTTACTTTTGTAGATACCAAATTATTTTTTCCCATTCTTCAACAAAGTGGAATGCATAGCCCAACACTAATTAGAATATTCTCATGATCACTTACCCAACAAAGTGCAGTA
This sequence comes from Monodelphis domestica, assembly GCF_027887165.1. Lineage (NCBI taxonomy): Eukaryota > Metazoa > Chordata > Mammalia > Didelphimorphia > Didelphidae > Monodelphis > Monodelphis domestica. The sequence goes on along the minus strand of NC_077235.1, from coordinate 48,855,922 downwards.
TTCATATTTCTGCCTACAAAAGTTCCCAAGAACCAGTGGAGTATATCTATTTACATATGAAGGTAACTTTATATCAAATCCCAAAATACTGAGTTTTGCCAACTCAAATAATGGTTTGAGCTCTAAGTAGCTGTTTAGAAAAGTGTCATTCTGTGATACCAAGCAAAGAAATGTAAGAAATTTATTTAAGCATCCCCCAAAACATTTGTGATTAGGCAAATTTAGGATTCCAACGGCCAGGTAAAAGAGTGGAAGGTCAGAGACATTTCATTCAGAACACTTATTATCACCATATGGGGATTAGAAGAAAACAGGATTCCAGAAACCATGGGGCCATGGTAAAAATTCCAAGGAAATATTATTTCCACTTGAAGGGGAAAAGGGGAGGAAAAAGGAAGAGGTTTACTACTTAAAAATAATAGCTACTTTGTTTTTGCTAACCTGTTAAATTTCCCTGAAATGGTATGGATGACATGGTCATCTCACCCATCCAAGTCTTGTTTTCTGAAACTCAAGGCCATATTTAACTGCAAGTGCCAATATGGCAGCCCTTAGGCAGAGCCTTAGAACTAAGCAATAATACTTTGTGATATTTTTCGGTCCTCTACCTGGATTTTAGGTTTACCTTCAACCTACCTTTCAGGATGGCAGTTCCTCTAGGATGTCATCCATCTTTCTCTCAAAGAGCCAGGTTTCCCTCTCATCTTACATGACTAGACATGGCCTCCTCAAAGCCTCCAATAGAGGTTCATTTAGAATGCTAAGAGTTTTCCTGTAGGCAAAGAGAAATTTAATATAATTAAATTAGAATCTTTGTGAAGGTCTTATCTAAGCCTTTCTGATATACAATCTATAATCAGGAAAAACAAGCAAGGAGCTAAAAAAAATTTTTTGGGAGATTTTAGTTACTGCCTTCCTTCTCCTCCAGCCTGTCCCACCCCAACCTACCCTACCCTACTGTACCGTACCTTACCGTACGGTACAGTAGCCTCCCACAAGTCTAGGGCTTAAACCAGAGATTTTACTGTGACTAATTTTCTTCTATGTTAACAGCTGTACTTTCTGGAAATTTCAGGAAGGCTGATTTGAATGGGAGCTATATTTCTGGAATGCCTTTGGTCACATTAACAGGTAAGAGTAACTCTGTTCTAAATGTTTCCTAGATTGACAAAATATTGCCTTGGGTTACCAGCCCCCTTCCTTCAACCTCCCCCTTAACAGTTAGAGAGGAAGAGCAAATGTACAAGGTATAAACAGCAATTCTACTCAAAATCAGAGACTTTTGGAAATGGGGGTGTGTGTGGAAAAGATAGGAAGGTAAAACTGGAATGAGTTCTTCAGGTCAAATACGTAGAAATTGTCCAGTCAATAGAAGTTCAAAGGATTTGAAAGTCCTTTTGAAAGTCCTTGAAAGGAGTTCAAGTCCAGTCTTAGAAGTTCAAAGGATTTGAAAGGATGGATAGGAGACCTTCAAAATCAGTGATTATTTATAAATGTTAGGGGCATGCAGACAGAAATGGGAGACCTTATTGGAGAGGAAGAAAGGACACTAGACTAAGTTCTAATCAGAGACATTTTTAAATGCAAGGCTTTGGGGGAGGGGATGTCAGGGTATGGAGTACATTCCATTTGGATCAAGTAAAGACAATTAGAGGGTTTGGAAGTTAAAGGGGAATGCTTCTGACCAGAGATGTGTAGAATGGATGGGATGATAAGGTGAGGCTATAATCAGAGATATCTAGAAATGGAGGGAATTTAGGGCAACTGGAAGGGGGACTACAACCTACTCTGCAAGTAGTAAGTGAAGATGCCTGGATATGAATGATGTTTAGGGGGACAGGTAGTAAGGGCAGAATCACACCTTTTGATCTAGAGATATTGAGAATTGGGGGGAGTGCAAGTAGAGGCTAGATCCTCCTTTTTAGTCAGATATTTATTGAGTGAGTTTGGTGGGATAGATAGGAAGGGGTACTATAATTAGGCCTTCCCATAAGAATCATAAACACTAAAATAGTACAGTGTTTGGGGAAAATACATGGAGGGGGTTGGAATCAGTTCTGTGGGAATGTAAAGAAGGAACAAAAGTAGCTCTTCTACTATAGATCACAGAAATAGGGAAGATTTAAGGGAGACTGGAAAGAAAGCTACAATCAGTTTATCAAATCAGGATCAAAGCAACTAAGCAATGTAACAAGAAAGCAAGGGGATGAGGGAGCCATACAGAAATAGCTCTGCTGGTCAACGGTACTGAGAAATAAGGAGAGACTAGCATCAGATAGTCTAGTCATAAAATACTAGAAAGATACTGTGTTTGTAGGAAAAGGAGGATAGTTAAAACCAACAGATCTAGGAAGAATCAAAGATTCTTAAATCACACAAAAATCCTAATCAGAATGGAAAGGGTGGGGTGGCTGGCTCAGTGGATTGAGAGCCAGTCCTAGAGAGTTCACATCTGGCCTAAGATATTTCTTGGCTGTGATTCTGCCCCTTACAATTCTGCCTTGGGATCAAGGCAGAAGGGAAGAGCTTTAAAAAAAAATTTAACGGATGGAGTGTAGGGGCCTGACAAGTAGAGCAGAACTAGCTCTACTGTTCAGAAACATTTAGAAATGACAAGGGTTTTAAGGGATAAGAAGGGGTGCTGGAACCAGCTATGCTGGTCACAGATACTTATATTGAGGTGGCTCAAAAGGATTACAAAGGGTTCATAACTAGATCTGCTAGGCTCAGATGCTTAGAAATGGAGGAGCCTTAGGCAGTATAAAGGGGTATCTGATGTTGAAATACTTCAAAATGGAACCAGTTTAAGGGAAACAGGATAGAACCAGCTGTGTTAATCAGAGATATAATTTGGGGAACATAGAAGAATGGCAAAGACAATCCTGTTTCTCAGAAATACTTAAAAATTAAGGAGGTCAAGTCAGGGGAAGGACAGACCTGAGATACTTGAGGGATAGACAGGAGGAACAAGTGGAAACAAGTAGTTAAAATGAAGATGAATTAAGAGTAAAGGTGGGGAACTACCTATGCTAGTACAGAGTTGGAGTGTTTTGGGGGTTAGTGAAAAGGGAGGAGGATGGACCCATTTCTCATGGTCCAAGACATTTTAAAAAGAGGGGGGGACTTGGGTGCAGCTAGGTAGCTCAGTGGACTGAGAGCCAGGTCGAGAGACAGGAGGTCTTAGGTTCATGTCTGGTCTCATACTTCCTAACTGTGTGACCCTGGGCAAGTCACTTAATATCCATTGCCTAGGCCTGGGAACCAATGCAGAGTATTAGTTCTAAGACAGGAGGTAAGAATTTTATTTTAAAAGGAGAGGGCTGGAAAGGGATGGGGGAAGAACCAGTTGTGTTGTCTTAGAAAACAGAAAAGGATTTGTGAGAATATGAAGTAGTGATAGAGTATTTTCCTGGTCAGATGCTAAGAAATGGAAGACTCTGGAGGGGCATCGGACTGGATATGGTAGATGACTAGTTCTGCTACTCAAAGTAAATCAAAATTGCAGAGGGCCTTGGGGAAATAGGAAGAGGGAGCCAGAACCTGTTAACCAGGTCAAAGATATTCATCAGTGAAGTGGGTTTGAGAGGAGAGGAAGTGGGGGGGGACAATTATACTGATAAGAGATACTGGAAGGGGTTTATGGGGACATGAAGGGAGAGGAGAGAAATCTCTGCTTTTCAAATGTATTTAGAAATGAAAAGTATTTGAGGGGGTAGATAGGAAGGGAAGAGAGAGGGTACTGTTGAGATACTCAAAAAAATGAGAGAATTGGGGGGGGAGGGGGAGATAAGAAATGAGGCCCAAAAGAAGAGATGGGTGGTCAGAGTGGTCAGAGATACTTTAGAAATGGAGGAGCTTGTGGGGAGAAAAAAAAAGGAAGAACCTGAAGACAATCTGAAGGTCATTGAAACATATAAATTAAGGGTATTCTAGGGTATAGAAAAGGGGAGGGTCAGAATCTGCTGTTCTGCTCAGATACTTGGAAATGGAGGAAAAGGGAGTGGGAACAGATAATTCTGGTGCTCAGATACTCTTAAATGGAGAGAACATAAGACAAAGAGGAAGGGCCGCTGGTACTGGTCCATATTAGAAAAAGAAAATTTAGGGGGATATGAAGTGGGGATAGAGACAATTTGTGGTCAGAGGTGCTTAGAAATTGGAAGAGTGGGGTACCAGAACCAACTGTGCTGGTTATAGATACTTGGAGGCTTTCAGGTTTGGAATGTGGGATGCAGACATTTCTGATCAGAGATATAGAAACAGAATGGGCTTGGGGTAATGAGAATATGTATATGTGTATATGTGTGTGTGTGAGAGACCAGCAGTAACATTTCTTCTACTCAGTTTCTTAGAAATAAATGGAATAAGAGCTGTTGAGTGAATTTTAGAAACTGAGAGCTTAGTGAGGCAATAGACAGCTATTTAGAAATGACTGGGGAAGAGACAGAGGACTAGATGTGCTGACCAGGTAAGAGATAAGAGGTTGTTGAAGATGGAGAAGTGGAAGGAGTGGATTGGGGTGACAATTATGCTTGTCAGAAATATTTAGAAATGGGGAAGGGTTGGGAGATTATAAAAGGGTATTAAAGAAAGCTCAACTGTATAAAGACATTTCAAAATAGAAAGGAATAGGGTTATAGGATAGAAACATATACAGCTTTGATGTTGAGAGACATTTAGAAAATAAAAAGAGTTTGTGGGGGGCAGCTGGGTAGTTCAGTGGATTGAGAGTCAGGCCTAGAGACGGGAGGTCCTAGGTTCAAATCTGGCCTCAGACACTTCCCAGCTCTGTGACCCTGGGCAAGTCACTTGACCCCCATTGCCTAGCCCTTACCACTCTTCTGCCTTGGAGTCAATATACTGTATTGACTCCAAGACAGAAGGTAAGGGTTTAAAAAAAAATTTTTTTTTAGTAAAAAGAGTTTCTGGAGGGATTTACAAGAAAGTTTATACACAGAGGAAAAACTGGGAGTAGAAACACAACTGCTTGATCACATGGGTCTATGGGGATATGACTGGGGATGTAGACTCTAAATGATCATCCTATTATAAACAATAATATGGAAATAGGTTCTGATGAAGGACACATGTAAAACCCAGTGGAATTGCGTGTTGGCTATGGGAAGGATGGGGAGAGGGGAGGGAAAGATTATGATTCCTGTAACCAAGGAATGTTCTAAAATGACTAAAATTTCCTCCCCCTGCAAAAAAATAAAATAAAAAATAAGAGTCTGGGGGGCCAAGAAGCAGGGGCAGAACAAAGACAATTCTGGTGGCCAGAGATGCTTAAAGGGTTTTTTTAGAGATTATAAAGGAATAAAGTTATAAGGACCAATTGTGCTGGTCAGTGATGCTTAGAAATTGATGTTTGGGGAGATATGAAGCTTCTGGATATAGATACTTAGAAATCGAGAGGATATGGGGTCAAGTAGTACCAGTAGTACCACTGCTAGTCAGTCACATAAAATAAGAGGGAATTTGGAGAGATATAAAAGGGAGGGTAGAGAAATCTCTGCTAAGTACCACAGAGGTACTTAGAAATGGAAAGGATTTGAAGGGACAGAAAGGGAGAGAAGAGACCGTTCTGCTATTGAGAAATACTTAGAAAATAAGATTTTGCTGGGATAAGAAGGACATAGAACCAGATGTGACTGGTCAGAAATACTTAGAAATAGAAGGGGTTTAAGAGATTGGGAGCAAAGGGTTGGAACCAAAAGGTGCTCATAAGGGATATCTAGAAATTGAAACAGTTGGAGGAATATGAAGTTGAGTACAAAAGACAGTTCTTCTGGTAAGAGATACTTGGAAATGGAGGAAGCTTAGGAGATATAGAGGCATGGTGGAGAAAGCTCTGCTGGTCAAAAATACCTAGAAATAAAAAGGATTTGAGGGATAGGGAGGGAAGAGAGCCCGGATGTTAAGATGCTTAGAAATTGAGAAGTTTGGTTGGATAATAAGAGGAGGCCAGAACCATATATGCTTGTCAAAGCTACTTAGAAATAGTTGGGTTTGGGGGCAGGGGACAAGAAACAATTCTGGCAGAGATATTTAGAAATTCAGGGGGTTTGAGGGACTGCGGAGGTCAGAAGCACCAATGCTGGTAAACAATACTTTAGAAATTCAAAAGGTTATAGGGAAGTTGGGGTACAGAGACAATTCTGGTCAGAGATATATAGAAATGGAGATGGCTTGGGAGTCATGAAAATGGGGTGGGGTGGAGCAGCAGCACCACTTTCTGCCAGTCAAAATAATTTAAATATGAGAAGGGTTTGAGCAAATAGGATGGGAAGGTAGACACAGCTCTACTAGTGAGATTTTTACAAATTGAGAACTTGGTGGGGGAAAGTATTATAACAGGGGCAGACATTTTGCTAGACAGAGTTACTTAGAAATAAAGCAAGTGTGGGAAGATAAGGGGAGTTTGCTGGGATAAGAAGGAGGGGTCCAGAACCAGATATGGGTGGTCAGAAGAAGTACTTGGAAATAGAAGGGGTTTGAGAGATTGGAATGGGAATGGGGGGGGGGGGGCTGGATCCCAACTGTACTGGTTGATGCTTAATTGAAAAGGTTGGGACAATATGAAGCTGAGGTACAGAGACAATTCTCCTTGATGAGATACTTAGAAATCGAGGGGGGTTTGGAGATATAGAAGGATGATGGAGAAAGTTCTGTTGGCCAAAAATACCTAAAAATAAAAAAATAAATTAATCAAATAAATAAAAAAAGATTTGAAGGGATAGAAAGGGAGGGGAGAGATAGCCCTTACATGAAGAGATGCTTAGAAAATAAGAGGGAGGATTGGGAGGATAAGAAGAGTGGACCAGAACCAGATTTGGGGGAGGAGAAGGGGGAGGGGGCAGAGAATTCTGTCAAAGATATTTAGAAATGGAGGGGATTTGAGGGATTAGGGGGGAGAGTCAGAAGCACCAGTGCTGGTAAATACTTAGAAATTTAGATGATTTGGGGAAACATGCAGTGGGTAGTACTTCAGGTAAGAGATACTAGAACTGGAGAGTTGGGAGATATTGGTTGGGGGGACAGCAGTACAAGTTCTGCTAGTCAGATCCACTTAGAAATGGGAGGAAATTTGAGAATAGGAGACCTCTGCGGTTGAGTGAGATGCTTAAAAATTGAGAGCTTTGGGAATAAAAAAGGCAGAGACAATTTAACAGAGACAGGTTTAGAGGGCAGGGGGGATAGATGAGCTCAGGTATTTAATAATGAAGGTTTTTTTTTTTAAATCCTTATCCTTGGAATTAATACAATGCATTGGTTCCAAGGCAGAAGAGTGGCAAGGGTTAAGCAATGGGGGTGAAGTGACTTGCCCAGGGTCACACAGCTGAGAAGTATCTGAGGTCAGATTTGAACCTAGGACCTCCCATCTCTAGGCCTGGCTCTCAATCCACTGAGCAACCCAGCTTCCCCCAACAAATTGGAGAAGAAAGAGGACAGAAGCAATTCTGGTGGACAGAGATCCTTAAGATTGTGGATTTGTTAACAAACTGAGGATGCAGAGAAAATTCTGGTTATAGATATAGAGAAATTGAAACGGCACAGTAGCACCACTTCTGCTTGTCAGAGTCTCTTAGAAATGGAGGGGAAGAAAGGAGTGTGTGCGGGTGTGTGTGTGTGTGTGTGTGTGTGTGTGTGTGTGTGTGTGTAGAAAAGATTTGAGGGGATAGGAAGGGAAGGGACAGCTCTGTTAAGGAATACCTAGAATATGAGAGTTTAGGGGATTGGACTGGAAGTAGAGTTCAGAACCAGATGTGCTGGTCAGAGATGGAGGGGGTTAGAGGAATTGAAAGGAAGAGCCAGAAACAATGGTACTGGTAAACTGTATAGAAATTCAGATAGTTTGGGGGAATATGAAGTGAGCATAAGAGACAATTCTTCTGTCATAGATACTTAGAAATGAAGAGAGTTGAGGAACATGAGAATTGGTGAGAAGGGGATGGGGGAACCAGTGGTCCCAATTCTGTTATTCAAAGTCACTTAAAAATGGGGGAGGTTTGAGAAGACAGAAGGGTAGAGAAATGTCTACTGTAGAGATACTTAGACATTGAAAGCTTGGGGGAAAAGATAGGGAAGCCAAAACAATTTTACAATCAGAAATGTTTAAAAATGAAGAGCGTTTAGGGGTAGGAATGGGGGACCAGCAATAGATAAGGAGGTCAGAGATATTTATCAATGAAGAGGGTTTGGACAGACAGTTCTAGTGGTCCAAGATTCTTAGGCATGGAAAGAGTTTGAGGAGATTGGATGGGTGGGGAAACCCAGTACCAACCTTGCTGGTCAGAGATAGTTAGAAATTGAGAGGATCTGGGTAACAGGAAGTAGGAATACAGAGTCAACACTGGTCAGGCACACACACACACAAATAGAAGTCTTGGAGGACATGAGAATTGGGGAGGGGGCTAGTCAGTGTCACCTAGAAATGGAGGAGGTTTGATGGGATACAATGGGAGGGTAGAGGCAACAATGCTGTTGAGATTTTTAGAAGTTGAGAGTTTGGGGAGATATAAGGGGTGGGGAGAGAATTTTTCTGGACAGAGCTACTTAGAAATTGAATGTTTGGGTAAGATAGAAAGGGGGGCCCAAAACCAGTTGACCAAGTAGCAGATGTTTCAAGGAATAGATAATTCTTCAGGTAAGAATATGTAGAAATGGAGATAGCTTGGGGGGACATGCGAATGGGGGGGGGGGCAGCAGCACCACTGTTAGAGAAATGGAAGGGGCTTGGAGCAATAGAATGGGAGAACAGCGTAAGCTCTACTATTGAAGGAGACTTCTAGATTGGGAGTTTGGGGAGGGGGTGTACAAGAAAGGGACAGAGACAATTTCACTGCTGAGATAATTAGAAATGAAGGAGGGTTGGGGTTCTGAAGGCAGGGTCAGAATCATATTATGTGGCTCTGACATGCTTAGAAATGGTGGGGCATAGGGGAAGAAGGGATTCAGAAACATTCTGGTGCTTAGAGATCCTTAGGCATGGAGTGATTGAGGAGAAGTTTGGAAGGCAGAGCCAAGACCAAAAGTACTGTTAAGCAATAGCAGTATTTCGAAATCCAGGTTTGAAAAAATATCGAGTGGGAATATAGAGACAATTCTGGTCAGAGATATAAAAATGGAGAAGACTTTGAGCCCATGAGAATGAGGAGGCACAGCAGCACCACTTTTGCTTGTCAGAGTCACTTAGAAACAGGAGATTTGAGGGAATATAAAGAGTAGGTAGAGACAGCTCTGCTGTTGAGAGAACTTTTAAGAATCTGAGAGCTGGGGGTGGGGGGATTAAGAGGGAAGACAGAGACAATCATATTGATCTGAGCTGCTTAGAAATTCAGGAGTTTTAGGGGGATAGAAAGAGGGGCCATAATCAGCTGATCACATCTGAGATCTCTTTCATGACTAGGGAGAAGGGTAAGGATGACAGCAATTATGCTGGTCAGAGATACTTCAAAATCAAGGGAGGTTGGGGGGAATATGAAGGATTGAGAAAGCTCTGCTATTCAGAGATACTTACAAAATGGGAGCTTAAGTGATGAGAAGGGGAGGCAGAAACAATTTTGCTGGTCAAAAGTACTTAGAAATGAAGGAGGACCCAAAAGTAGCTTACTGACATTTGTCAATGAATAGAAGTGAGAAAGTGGGAGTGTATGACAAACAATACTGCTGGCCAGGGATACTTAAAAATGGAGGGAGCTTGAGAGGATACAAATGGAGGGTAGTTCAAAGGTGCTTAGAAATAGAAAGGATTTGAGGGGATAGGAAGGGAGGGCTGAGACAGCTCTGTTAAGAGATACTTGAGAAAATGAGGTTTGTTTTTAAACCTTTACCTTCCCTCAAGGTCAATACTGTATATTGGTGCCAAGGCAGAAAAGTGGCAAGGGTTAGGCAATGAGGGTCAAGTGACTTGCCCAGGGTCACACAGCTGGGAAGTGTCTGAGACCAGATTTGAACCTAGGACCTATCTCTAGACCTGACTCTCAATCCACTGAGCCACCCAGCTGCCTCAGAAAATGAGAGTTTTGAAGAACAAGAGACATCCAGAACCAGATGGTAAGAGATAGTTAGAAATAGAATGGGTAGGTGCAGCTAGGTGACTCAATGGATAGAGATTGGCCTAGAGACAAGAGGTCCTTGGTTCAAATCTGGGCTCAGATTCTTTCTAGCTGTAGGACTTTGGGTCACTCAACTCTTAATTGCCTAGCCCTTTACTTAGCACTTTTCTGTCTTGGAACCAATACACAGGATATATTTTTAAGACAGAAGGTAAAGGTTTAAAAAAAAAAGAAAAGAAAGGAACAGAATTTGAGAGGGGGAGGGGAGATGTGGCAAGGCTAGAACCAATTGTGCTAGTCAGTGATATGAAATTAAAAGTTAGGGGGAATGAGGTTGGGGTACAGAGATAATCCTTCTGGTCAGAGACATAGAAATGGAGAAAGCTTGGAAGACAGGAGACTGGGGGTACCACTTCTGCTTGTCAGAATCACTTAGAAATAGAATGGGATGAGAGGGCAGACACAGATTTTCAAAAATCATGAGCCTGGGGGTGTCATAAGGGGGAAGTAACAATTTTGCTGGACAGCTATGTAGAAATGAAGGCGGTATGGGGAGATGGGGAGGGAGGGCAGAACCAGCTGACCAAAACAAGAGGTATTTGTCAAAGAACAAGAAGGAGATTGAGGGGGGAGCAGAGTAACAGAGATAATTTTGGTATTCAGATACTTAGACTTGGAGGGGATGTGGGGAGGATAGGAAAATAGTTGACCAGAATCAACTGCTGATCAGTAATATTTAAAATTGAGAACTTAAGTGGAATACAAAGTGGGGGTACAGAGACAATTCTTCTGGTCAGGTCAGAGATAGACTTGGAGGACAGGAGAATGCTTATAAGAGCCACACAGAAATGTTAAAGTTTGAGGGATAGGATGGGAGGGTAGAGATAGCAATGCTGTTAAGAGATTTCTTTTTTGAGAAATTAAGAATTTAGGGCAGGAGGTATAAGTGTGGCAGAGATAATTTTGCTGAATAGAGCTACTTAAAAATAAAGCAGGTTTGGGGGCAGCTGGGTGCTTCAGTGGATTTAGAGCCAAACCTAGAGATGGGAGGTCCTGGGTTCCAATCAGACTTCAGATACTTCCTAGCTGTGTGACCCTGGGCAAGTCACTTCACCCCATTGCCTAGCCCTTACCACTCTTCTGTCTTGGAACCAATACACAGTATTGATTCTAAGATGGAAGGTGAAGGTTAAAAAAAAATACACAGAAATAAAAAGAATGAGGGGATAGGGAGAGAGAGGGAAGAGACAGTTCTGCTGTTAAAAGAGATACTTAGAAAGAGTTTGGGGGCATTACGAGGGAGCCAGAACTAGATATACTAATCAGAGGTACTTATAAATGGTTGGATTTGGGAGGTGGGGAACATAGATAATTCCAGTGGCCAGGGATATTTAGAAATGGGGGGGGGGGGGGAGTGTTGAGAGGTTGGGGGCAAGGATCAGAACCATCAGTGCTGGCAAACAATTCTTAGAAATTCAGAAGGTTTGGAGAAATGTGCAGTGGGGGTACAGAGAGGATTCTTCTGGCCATCGATACTTCAAAATGGAATTATTTAGGAGGCACAAAAATTAGTGGGAAGAGGGAGTAGTAGTACCAGTTCCACTAGTCAGTCACTTAGAAATGGAGGTGTAAGGGAATTGAAAAACCTACTTAGAAATGCTTAGAAAATTTGGGGAATAAGAAGGGGAAGCAGAGACAATTTTACTAGTCAAGAGATATGTAAAAATGAAGGGGGTTTAGAGGATAGGAATGGAGGGGCAGAAATAAAGAGGAACTCAAAAGATATTTATCCATGAACAAGGTTTGGGGAAAGAGGAAAGTGGAGACAGACAATCCTTGTTGGCAAAGATCCTTAAACATGGAGTGGGTTTGAGGAAATTGGAAGGGGGAGACCAAAATTGGCTGTGCTGCTCAGAATTCAAGATTCAGAAGGTATCACTCTTGCTAGTCAGAAATGGAAAAGCTTTGAGGGAATAATATGGGAGGATAAGATATAGCTCTACTATCGAGAGAGTTTTTAGAAACAGACTTTGGTAAAGGGAATTATTAAGTGGGACATAAATATAAATAACTTTTCTGGATAGAACTACTTAGAAAGGAGGTTTGGGGGGCAGGGGGATAAGAAGGGTGAACCAGAACCAGCTAACCAGGTCAGAGTTATTTATTAGTGAATTGAGAAAGGGTAGGGAGGGTGGTGGCAGAGACAATTCAGAGAGATGCTTAGAAATAGAGGGGGTGTCAGAAGATATAAAGGGAGGGGGTACAGAAAGTTCTCCTGTGCAAGGATACTTGGGAAGGATATGAAAGGACAGGAAGGAAGGGAAGAGACAGCTGCTTTTGAGAGATTTAGAAAATGAGTTTGAGCCATATAGGTGACCAGAAATACTTAGAAATGGTGGGTGGCTGAGATTAGAGTGAGGGGGCCAGAACCAACTGTGCTGGTTGATGATACTTAGAAATTGGGAAAATTGTTGGGAATATGAAGTTAAGGGACACATTTTTTCTGGTCAGAGATACTTGGAAATGAAGAGGGACTTGGGGAGCCATAAGAAGGGTGGAGCAGCACTACTTCTGCTAGTCAGTCTCTATGGAGAAGGGAAAATAGGGTGGTGGAGAAACCTGTGCTGTTGAAATACTTAGAAACAGCCTGGGTTATAAGAAGAGGAGGCAGAAACAATCTTGCTGGTCTAAGATACTGAAAAATTAAGGGGACTAGAGGAAGATTGGAAGGGTGGGGGTCTGGCAGAATCAATGTTCTGGTCAGAGATATTTAGAAATGTAGTAGCTGGTGGAGAGAAAAGACAATTTTTGTGATCAGAGAAACTTAGAAATGGAGGGGGGGGGGGCAGCTGGGTAGCTCAGTGGATTGAGAGTCAGGCCCAGAGATGGGAGGTCCTAGGTTCAAATCAAATTCTGATAAGTCCTGGGTTCTAATTTGGCCTCAGATACTTCCCAGCTGTGTGACCCTGGGCAAGTCACTTGACCCCCATTGCCTCGCCCTTACCACTCTTCTGCCTTGGAGCCAATACAAAGTATTGACTCCAAGATGGAAGGTGAGGGTTATTTAAAAAAAAAAAGAAATGGGGGGGGTTGGAGGTTTAGAAGAAGTGGAGGGACAGAGACAATTCTAGTAGTTGGGGATATTTGTAAATGGAGAGGGATTAAAGGATTGGAAGGTGAGTTTAGAACCAACTGTGCTGGTCAGTCACTTAGAAATTGAGTTTTGGGGGATATGAAGTTTGGTTATAGAGGGGCTTGAGGGACATGAGAATGGGAGGGGCAGCAGAGCCACTTCTAGAGTCACTTAGAAATAGAGGGGGGAAAAAAAAGAAAAAAGAAAAAAAAGGGGTGCAGCTGGGTGGCTCAGTGGATTGAGAGCCAGGCCTAGAGACGGGAGGTCCTAGGTTCAAATCTGGCCTCAGACACTTCCCAGTTGTGTGACCCTGGGCAAGTCACTTGACCCCCATTGCCTAGCCCTTACCACTCTTTCTGCCTTGGAGCCAATACACAGTATTGACTCCAAGACAGAAGGTAAGGGTTTAAAAAAAAAAAAGAAATAGAGGGGGTTAGGGGGTAGCTGGGTAGCTTAGTGGATGGAGAGCCAGACCTAGAGATGGGAGATCCTAGGTTCAAATCTGGCCTCAGACTCTTACCATCTGTGTGACCCTGGGCAAGTCACTTTGACCCCCATTGCCTAGCCCTTACCACTCTTCTGCCTTGGAGCCAATATACAGTATTGACTCCAAGACAGAAGGTAAGGGTTTAAAAAAAATTTTTTTTAAAGAAATAAGAGGGGGTTCAAGGGAAAAGAAGAAGGAAACTTCTGCTGTTTGAGATACTTCAAAATTGAAAGTCTGCAGGATAAGAAACAGAAGCAGATAATTTTACTGGTCAGTTACTTAGAAATGGAGGGCATTTGGGGGAAGTTGGAAGAGGCCAGAATCATATGTGCTGGTCCTGGAAATAGAGGCATTTGTGTGGAAGAAAAGGAAGGACAGATAACTCTGGTGGTCAGAGATTCTTAAATGTGGAGAACTGGGGGTGGGAGTGGAGGTGGAGGTAGAGAACAAATTGTTGGTCAGAGACACTTAAAAATTAATTTAGAAGGTTTGAGGAGTTCAGAGACAATCTATCTTTGTCAGAAATACATAGAAATGGAGTTTGAGATGCTGAGAATGAGAAGGGGGCAGCACCACTTTTACTATTCAGTCACTCATTTTATTTTATTGTTATTCACTTAATTTTTAATTTAGTTTATTTTTTACCAATTACCTGTAATATAAAATTCTGTCTGGGTTATACATGTATTATCATGCAAAACATATTTCCATATTGTCCATCTGTGTAATTTCATAAAACCCAAACCCTAAGGCATATATCCAAAATAAACTAGAAAAATTGTACCATTTCATTTGCATTCTAGTCACTTTTAAATGGTTTCAGATGGAATGGCCTGCCAGCACTGGGAGGGGGAAGGGAATGGAGGGAGGGAGATAAGTTCTATCATATAACTTAGGAAGACATGTGACAATGTTATTACACATAATTGGTAAAACATAAAAATTTAAATAAAAATAAATAATAATACACAATAAATGGAGAGAGTATATGAGGCATAAGCCAGAACCAGCTAACCAGGTCATTGATTTATCAATTAAAAGAGTTTGTGGGGAATGGAGAAAGGGGGGGGGGGCAGAAATTGTTGTTAGAGATATTTAGAAATTGAGGGACTTTGAAGAGAAGGGGAGACAATGATGCTGGTCAGAGATCCTCAGGGATAGAGAGTATGGGAAGGGGGCAGACAATTCTGATGGGCAGAGATCTTAGAAATTGAAAGTTTCAGGATAGTAGATGGGCAGAAACAGCTGTGCTGGTCAGTTTGTGAGAAGAGGAAGAGAAAAGACAATTCTGAAGGTCAGAGATACTTAGAGATGGAGGGGATTGTAGGGAGAGGAAGGAGAGTCCAGACAGAACCAGCTATGCTGGTCCAAAATACGTAGAAATCCAATTTTGGGGGAATATAAAGGGGGAGCAGAAACAATTCTGCTGGTCAGAAATGCTGAGGGGGCTTAGCAGGACTGGGTAGGGGACTACACAAGTACCTCTAGTTACAATCCCAAAATATTGGGATTGTGAGGTATCTGTGGGGATTCTTAAAGTCAGTGACTGGCACTTATCAAATGCTTTATCTAATTTTATGCAATTTAAATAGAAAGAGAAATATTGAAAGCTTTGAAGGGGAGGTGGGGGAGCATGAAAGAACCAGTCCTATTGATCAGAGATCCTTAGAAATGAAGAGGGGTGGAGGGATAAAAGGCAGGTGTGATTAGTAAGTAGCCAGATAATATCAGTTCTGCTTTAACACTAGCTTTGAAAACAAAATCTGTTCAAACATGATTGTCATATTCGGCAAGATTTGAGCATAACACAACTTTCCTGAAACAGTGAGAACACAGAATACTGAACCACTTCACAACAACTCACAGCCTCCAGCCTCCAGGCACCTATTTCCACAAGTCAGATATTTTTCCAAAGTAAAAAGCCACATCTTTTCACTTAAAAAGTCTGTCTTCTGGTGCAAGGGGAGCTGTGGGCTTCAAAAGGCCCTTTCTCTGCCTTTCCCCCTTTCTCCACCTGCCAGCAAGTTGGAGGCCCAGGCCCCCACACCCAGGTTCATCCAGCCAAGACTCCGCACCTTCTTAAAAGCCTCCACCTTCTCGTCCAGAGACCTCACTTTTCCATCCTCTGTGGGGACACAGTGGAGGCCATGAACACCACAGTATGTATTGTAGCATTTGGGGTGGGGGGTAGGGTGTTTTTAATCATTTATCATATATAAAACTGTGCCACTGATTTATAACCCCATCTTCCTGATAAGCCCTGCTGGTTTCTGATTTTTAGGGATAGATGTCAAATTATAGGTGAAGAAACTATTTAGAATTGGTGAGGGGGCTGGGGGGGGGGGTAAGAAAAGGGGACTGAGCCAGCTGTCCTGGTCAGAGATGCTTTAAATTGAAGGGGGTTTAGGGGACACAATAATAGGGAGGCCACACCAGTTTTGCTAATCAGAGTCACTTAGAAAGGGAGGGAGTGTGAGGAGAAAGGAAGGGGGATGCAGAATCAGCCCTGCTAGTTAGAGATACTTAGAAATGAAGGGGGCTAGAGGGGATGGGCAAATCTGGACCCATTGTGTGGGTCAGGGATCTTTGCAAATGTTGGAATTCCCAGGTTAGAAAAGTATTAATACTCAGAATCATCTACAAGTGGAGAGGATTAGAACAAGCTCTTCAGAGCAAAGGTATTTAGAAATACAGGACATTTTACTTAGCCAGTAAGAGTTAATGAGGTTGATAGACAAGGTAGATACAGAGCTAGTCAATCAGAGATACTTAGAATTGGAGGGGGCGTGGGGGGGCATTAGAACCTTATTATGGGGTCAGTGAGATTTAGAAATGGAGGGCTTTGGCAGGTGTTTTGTGGGAAGCCCTAATTAATTCTTCATGTCATTATCAAGAAATATATAGAAATACAATTTATCTGGGGAGCTAGAATGAGCTTTTCTGTTCAAAATCAAATCCATTTCAAAAGGGAGACAGTTTGGGGAAAGGGCTGGAATCTCCTCTCTTCTCCTGAACCAAAGATCCTTAGACCTGGCAGCAGTTAGGGATAAAGATCAGCTCTCCTATTCAGAATCAGAGGGATTGGTAAATGCAAGGAGAGGCCAGGAAGAGTTAGAATAATCACTTCTTCAGGTTAGAAAGATACTTAGAAATGGGAGGGGTGGTGGGAACAAGAATGGGGGCTAGAATCCTCTTTTCTCTGAGATATCTAGTAATGGAAGGCGTTTAGTCAATAGCAAGGGGGGCTCGAATCAGTTTTCCTGTTTAGAATTAGAGATATTTAGAAATGGAAGATGTTTGAGAGCCTAGCAACTGTTCCTCATCAGATACTGGGAGGAGGGGGGCATATTTAGGAGGAACAGGCTGAAGTGAGAGCGGGTTGGAATTGCCTCTGCAGAAGAGATTTAAATCATCTGTAGAGGCGGAGAAGGTGGGTGGAGCTCTCTTAGCTTGGCCACTGCCTTATCCTCATGGCACCAATGGGTGGCAAGCAAGGGTGTGCCAGAGACTGGCCTGCCCCGACCAGGTGACATCACCAGCATTCCAAAGGGGAGGGGGGCTTGGATTTCATTTCAGTGGTCTGCCTCTCTCCCCCAGCCCCCACTAGGGGCATCACGGAGGCTTTTTCCAGAAGGATCTGGAAAAAGGCTACGAGCGCCATTTTGAAGGTGCGGTCCTTCCTCAGCCTAAGCTGGGACCCCTCCAGGATGGCAAAAAAGAATTCAAAAGCTCAATTTTTCTTGCCATCAAGAGTTAGGCAGCTTCTGCCATCCCGTTTGGGCAGGCGGGAGTCAGGGGGACCAGTCTGGGGGCTTGGGAGGGGAGGAACAGGGTACTTCCTCCTATCTTCCCTTCCCAGGTAACTAGCCAAATCCTTAGGGCTTGACTAAAGTCGAAAATTACCCCTCCGCCTTCCCAGCCCCCCTCCGCCTTCCCAGCCCCCTTCCCTCTCAGTCCTCACTGCCCCAGTTCCCCGCTACATCCTCCTTAGCCCCCTTCCAGGGAACACGTACTCACAACCCTGCTAGGGCACCTCTGCCACCTCGGCGCCACCTACTCTCCACAGCCCCCCCCCCCAAATCCTCCTAGCCCCTTTCCTAGGAGCCCATCTTCACAATCTCGCCGCCACAGTCACCACTTCCCCCTCACCATAATCCCCCCAATCTTCGAACTGCTCCCCAGTCGGAGCAGCTTGATCCTCCAGCGGCTCTCCTCAAGCCGCTCCTCCCAGCTCCCACCTACACCTTCCTCCCCTCCCCTTCCGTCCCCAGCGTCTGCACAGAAGACAACCCCATGGGGGAACTGCTGGCGATTTTGACTGCCTCTGCCCCCCTCCCAACAACCCCCATTTGGGGCAACTTTTCAATTCCTTCTCAGCTCTGCTGACCTTCCCACTGCTTCATAGCCGTTAGCCCTGATCCTGGTCCTTCCCGCCAACCAAACCTTCCCTGCCAGGATTATGGCCCCCCCCTCTCCCCACTAACCTCTCTGTATTCAGGTGCCTCTCGGATGGTCCCTGTCATTTTCTGATGCAGAGCGGCTCCTACAGTCACTGTCAGCAGACCGGATGGCTTCTACTGCTGGCAGGAGCGGGAGAACCCCCGATAGCCGCCGCCGCTACTGCGGGGTAGCCATAGGTTCATCGGAAGGTTCGCCGCCGCCGCCACTATAGAGGCTGCAGCCGTTGCCCCTGCAACCACCGCGTGAGGCTTCTACGGTTCGTGCCACATCTTCGGGCCTTTGGGCCATCAGAGCGCCATCCGCTGCCATCCGCCACCATCCGCGACCATCCGCCGCCATCCGCCAGGCACGGCCTTTGGGATCATCCAGAGATCTTCTGGGCATCCAGAGGTAGCGTTATGAGGGCATCTTGTCTGTGTATTTTCTTCGGAGGTCTGCGGCCCGCAGGCCCAGGAATGGCGCCAGAAACGGAGCAAAAACGAGAAGCGTCTTGTCCAGTTTAGCTTCAGCACTGCACTGCGGACGAGACCCACCTGATGTGTCTCTGCCTAGAAATCCAAATGATCATGCGCAAGTCCGCCTGCCTCCTAGTAAAGACATGAAACCCCGCCCACTTTGTCGCATTGGGGCGGGGCATGCCTACCTCTGCTCCCTCAATTCCCGCCTCTCCAGTGTCCCCCTCCCATCGAATTGCCACTGCGGCACCCCCTCCTCCAGCCTCTGAAAAGTCCCCCTCCCATCGACTGGCTACTGCGGCAAAAACCACACTGAAATCCCATTAATTTGACATTGTATTCGGAATGCCACTTTCCTGACTGGGTGTTTCCCCAGGATTAGTGACTTTCTCTTTCTCTTTCCTTTCTAAAAGTAATAGTTGGAGAAATGTATGCTTTTGGAAAGTGGCTGAGAGGAGGTAATGGGAATAAAATGGGCCCCTTTCTCTTCCCGCAAGCTGCACCCAGGGCTGTTTTACCTGTTTCTGTTATCTCACGCCTAAAGGTCCATCTCTCTGAGGTT
Source organism: Monodelphis domestica (assembly GCF_027887165.1). Classification (NCBI taxonomy): domain Eukaryota; kingdom Metazoa; phylum Chordata; class Mammalia; order Didelphimorphia; family Didelphidae; genus Monodelphis; species Monodelphis domestica. Next base: position 48,836,766 of record NC_077235.1, on the reverse strand, counting down.
CTCAGAGGCGGCAGCGGCAGCAGCGTGGCAACTACAGCGGTAGATCCGCGAACCGTCCAAGGACCAGGGACATTTAGAATTCATTTCTTTCCTTATAGTAAAACTGACATTTGGCAGCCATCTATAAGCTTCCTTCCTTACTTCTCCCCCCAATTATCCAAGAAAATCTTGGGAGATCAGCGTCCCCTTTCCCCCCGCACCCCTTTTATAACCCTTTTCTCTCTCTGGTCTCTCCACAGCAGGTTTTGAAAATGGCGACCAAGGTGCCCTTGGCCCCTTAGGAAGGGGGTGGGGGCTCCGCCCTCCCCACCGCTGCTTTCCACCCAATGCTCACTCAGTTGTCCATTAATGGCAAAGTTGCACCCCCCCAACTCCAACCACTCCACTGTCTATCTTCTTCCTCCAGCACCTGTTTCCAACCGCCAGTCTGCCCTAGCTTCCAGACAAGCCTTGCTAGGATGTTCCTTGGCGTCCCCCTCCCTTTCTAAATTATCTAAGGCGGTCTGAAGCAGCTCAAACCGGCTACTACCTGGGCGGGGGGGGGGGGGGCGCTAACTCTCTACCCCTGCCTGTCCCCAGTAACTGAGGAAAGGTGCCCCTAGTGGTTAGGGACTGCAGTGCTAGAAGGGACTTAATTTCTCAGCATGGCTGCCCTCAGGGACCCTCTGAAGAGTCATGGGCTGATGGAGCTGGGAGAGACCTTCAAGTCCTCAGATTTGTAAGCATTAGACTCTAAGCTGCCTCTTCTGACGCTAATGGCAGCGTGCTCTTTCCTTGTTTATATGTGTGGGAAATACTCCCTATTCTCCTAATTAAGTTCAATTCAGTTTAAAAAATGCTTTGTAAATCCCTACTATGTGCCAGGTATTGTAGTGAGGCTACAAAGACAAAAGAAAGAAAGGAAGAAAGAATTCCTGTCCTCAAGGAAGTTCCCTTCCAGTAGGAGAGCTATAACATATACATATGGTTAAATAGACATAGAATAATACAATCAGGCAAGAGAAAAGAAACACTTAACTGGCTAATTAGGAAGTCTCCAGGGAGACACCACACCGGAAGAGGGCACCTGAGCACCTTGAAGGAACCTAGGATCTCAGTGGCAAAGGGCAGGAAGCAGCATATGGAGGTTGGGGGTGGAGAGAATAGTTTCTGTGAAAGCATGGAAAGTAAGAAATAGAGTATTGATTTAGGGAAAGAGCAAGTAGGTCAGTTGGCAGGAACTTGGTGTGCAAGAAAGGCAGGAATATAGCATCATCCTGGAACAGTGATGGGAACCAGGTTGTTGTAGGATTTAGATCCCTCATTGATGAATTTCTAGTTTATCTTTCTGGCAGTATAGAGTTATTGGAAGTTTCTGAGTATGGTAGTGACATCAATAGACCTTCTATGAAGATTTATGGGAAAATGTGGCTAAGAATCATGCAGGAAATGACAAGAAATCTCTGGATAAAGTCACAGATCCATCAAAGTAACAAGCAGACTCAAAGATGAGACAGCACTTCACAGGAGCTGTATTTTAAGTTAATAAGCTTGAGTGATTTTTTTCAGCTCTTTGTATTTTCTCTTTTGCTAATTGCCCATTTTATAGCCCTTTTAAAAGTTGTCCATTTAAGATTAGAAATTAAAATTTGCAAACTTGTATTAGTTTGTAATTTAGGTGACACCCCCATAATGGTATTATGATCTGAGGGGCTGGGACTAATCCTGCCTCAACCTCCACCTTGAAAGGATCCCTTTGGAAATCAATGGTTCTGTTTGTCCTCAATCTTTTCTACTCAGAAACCATCAGAACCTCTACTACTTTCTGTAATGTTACTGTGGGGTATGGAGTTCACCCTGGGCCCTATGTGCTATGCCAGGATAGCCCAAGCTTTGGCAGGCCCTGCCAGGCTGAGGAAGTATGAGTACTATAAGGAACCAGCTTAGGTCACTTCAAAAGCTCATCACCAAAATATAGGCCAAGAGATGTATTTTGGCTACCACAGTTCAAGAAACTGCTAAGGCATTGGAGGGTTGTCATGAGCTTCCTCTTTTCCACAATTCTAGATCTCACATGCCCTCAATACCATCTTCCTTTGCTGCAGTTTCTGAGGAAATGGTGACCCTTTTCACCAAGATCAACCCCTTTACTTCTCTCTCTGATCTCATCCCCTACAGTCTATTTTGAAGGTATTGTCCTTCAATGACTCCCCCAGTCCTAATTCACAAACTCTCCTTATCCTCCTCCTCCTTCCCTTGCTGCCTATCTTTCCTTGCTTCCCTATCAGCCAATTATCAAACATTTAAATAAAGGCCTATTATTTACAACTCATCATACTAAACAAAAGTGGAAACATTCTCAGTCACCAAGGAATTACATTCTATTGAAGGAAGCAAAAGAGAAAACAGTTACAAACAAAATAGAGACAAAGTAATGGCAGCATAGGCAAAGAGATACACGTAAGACACATGGATAGATACCATGTAGCTCAAATGCACACTTGTAGCCAATTGGCTACTGAGAAGCATGAAGCATAGGGACAAAATCAAGAAAGACTTCAGAGTTGTAAATCCTGGTGAGGAGAAGAATGGTTGTGCCCTCAACAAAAATAGAGAACAAAAGACTGCATGGAGAAAATGGCCTTTGAGTTGAAACTAGAAAAAACTCAGGATTCTGGGGCATAAGTGTGGCCCGAGTCCATTACAGGTAGGTAAGCCCAGCACTGCCAAGGTTCAGGAGTGAGAGACAGATGGCCCCATGTAAGGAACAGAGGGAAGACCAGTTTGATTGGCCTGTAGAACCTGTGAAAGGTAGTGACATATAATAAGGCAGGAAATGTAAGTGGAGGCCAAAGTGCAAAGAACAATAAATACCAAATAGGAGTTTCTTTTCTTCTTTTGTCTTTGCAGGTTTTACTTTCCACAAATGCAAATGTGCAAAGTGGTTTAGTCCTCCTTTTCTCACTCCTCAAGTGTTTCTTTCAATGGGTGATCTAGATGGCTTTCTAATTCTTAAAGGAAATACTGTGACTAATATCTACATGGTAAGAACCCATCATTGCTATGGAGCACTTTCAGCTCTTTGATACTGGGCACCAAGGATGCTATGAATCTACAGCGGGGCATGGGTTTTGTCTTCTCATTGCTTCCGACTTCCAGGTAAACATGGTAGCAGACTAGACGCAGGTCTCTTCCTCTCCTCAGCACCCACCAATATAGACTACCTCAAAAGACCAAAAAACCAAATTCATATGAATGAAAGGACTCTACAGTAGGGTGCAGCATTGAAGGTATGTGGGATTTGGGCATTTCCACACTATAAGGGGGTAAAAAAGCTTCCATCAAAATGCGAGTTGATCTACCCTCCCTCACCCCACCTAGGGAGCCAGAGTCAGAGCCAGCACACGCTAGAATCAGTGAGTGAGTGAGGGGCACCTCTAGAGTGAGAGAAGGGCACCTCTAGGTCCTAGACAGCTGACTAAGACCACCAAAGACCTACCCCTGAGAGTAGCTAGACCTAAAACCCCAGCAGACTGAAGAGCGCAGACCTTGGGCACCCATGGGGAGAGAGCACAGAGAAGGACAGCAAACAGTAAAAGCTGCAGAGATTCAAGAGCTGGCCTCAGGCAAAATCCTTGCACCTTAGCTCCATACACAGAGAGCCTGCCCTTCTCACTCAAATTTCTGACTGGAAAGAGAAGGAAAAACCACCATAGTGATGGCAAACAGTGCCCAGGAACAACTTCCAAACACCTAGAAAAACAAGAAGAAGGGTTTGACCCTGGATAATTTTTACAGAGGAAAACCCAGGCCACAGAAGAAATAGAAGAGGAAATACAAATAAATGCGCCAAAACCTTAAAAAAAAAAAACGAAATGAATTGAACACAAGCTCTTGAAGAATTTAAATTTGAGCTTATCAAAAAGATGGAAGCCTTCTGGCAAGAAAAGTGGGAAATAGTTCAAAAAGAAAATAACAGTTTAAAGGACAAGAACTCCCAATTGGAGAAACAGCTAGAAGCCACAAAAAGCAGGGTAGACCAAACCAAAAAGGAAAACCAGTCTTTAAAGCCCAGAATTAGGCAATTGGAAGTCAATGATCTTGGAAAACAGCAAGAGTTAATAAAGCAAAGTTAAAAGACTGACAAAATAGAAGAAAACTTTGCTTCCATAACCAATGTCATTCAGTCATTTCAGTCATGTCCAACTCGTTATGACCCCCATTTGGAGTTTTCTTGGCAAAGACACTGGAGTGGTTTGCCATTTCCTTCTCTCTAGTTCATTTCACAGATGAGGAAACTGAGGCAAACAGGGTGAAGTGACTTGCCCAGGGTCACACAGCTAAGAAGTATCTGAAGCCAAATTTGAACTCAGGTGTTTCTGACTCTTGGCCCAGCACTCTATCCATTGCACCACCTAGCTGTTCATGACTAATAGTGAGGATCCAAATGTGACCCTCAAACCATCTTGGCATCCAACTGACAGTGTCTCTTGTATTCATGCTGTTTTTGCTTGATTTTGTCATGTCAGTCCCCAGACATTTCCTAAGGGCTTACTCTATGCCAGGCCCTGTACTGAAGTGTTGGGAACATAAAGACACCTCTCCCTAAGAAACTTCCGGTAAAGGCCTTCTCCCAAAGCAAATCCACACCTTTTCTGCAAGTTCTAGGCTTAGATTCTTGCTTGGGACCCACAGAGCTTATGACTTGCCCTGAGCCAGTCAAAAAACAATTACTAAGCACCAGGCTAAGCACTGGAGGTAAAAAAAGAAAGAATAGAGTGCCAGAACTGGAGAGAAGAGGTTCTGGGTTCAAATAAGGTCCCAAATTAAAATTTTATCTCAGATTCCTCCTAGCTGTGTGACCTTGGGCAAGTCATTTCACTTCAATTGCCCTGCCCTTATCATTCTTCTGACTTGGAATGGATACTTAGTATCCTTTCTAAGACAGAAGGGAAGTGTTTAAAAATAAATGTGCCCCTCTCAGTATATGCCACATACACACTGAGCAAAAAATCAGAAAAATACATTTCCAAATAACCCAGCAAAACAAATTCCCATATTAGTCATACATGAAAATGGCTCTTTCTGCATTTTATGTATAGATGTTTTTAAGAATGACTTCTTGGGGAGAGGGGGGAGCATCAAAGTGGCTCAATGGATCAAGAGCCAGATCTGGGGTCTAAAGGACCTTGGTTCCGATCTGACCCTGGGCAAGTCACTTAACCTCCACTGCCTAGCCCTTACCGCTCTTCTGCCTTGGAATCAATACTATGTATTGATTCTAATATGGAAGATCAGGGTTTAAAAAAAAAGTTCTATGGGGGCAGCTAGGTGGCTCAGTGGATTGAGAGCCAGGCCTGGGAACTGGAGGACCTGAGTTCAAATGTGATCCTAGGCAAGTAACTTCCATTGCTTAACCCTTACTGCTCTTCTGAATATACAGTATTCTAGATGACAGGTAAGGGTTTAAAAAAAATGCTATGAGGAGAAAGGAGTCATATTGCTGCATGACCTTGGGCAAGTCACTTAATTTGTACTTTGGAGATCATGCCAGAGCTAACTACCACTGTCTCCCCTGGTTCTTGGCAGTCAGTAGAATAAAGAGAGGTCAGGACCAGCCTGCTGGCCCCACTCTGCAAGTTGTCCCTTTGTAGGGTGACTGCCCTCCCTGGCTTCAGGCTGGCATTGTTGCTGCCCTCCTCTTTCTTCCTTGTCTTCTTCAATTTCTTGGTTATTAAGCCTCAGTCTTGCTGTAGAACACATATCCTTCTTGGCGTCACAGTGGTCCTGGTTCCTTCTTTAATAAATTGAAGAAGAGAGAAAAATAAAAAAGGAAAAAGGGCTTGGTAATGGGAGTTAGATGACTTGCCCAGGGTCACACAACTAGGACTTATTTGAGGACAGATTTGAACTCAAGACTTCTCATCTCTAAGCCTGGCTCTCAATCCACAGAGCCACTTAGCTTCTCCCAACAATCCCATAACTCTGTGAAGCATTTAGTAGTGTCACCTACTCTCTCTTCCTGGACACTCTTTCCATATCTTTCCCCCTGAAATCCAACCATCTCCCTAACTTCCCTAGGCCTTTCTAGGACATTGCCATCCTTAGATTGACCCAATTCTTGACTCTTCTAGCCTCTTCACCTCCATCTCCAACAAGAATTGGCAAGTGTTCCTCCATAATATCTCTTTCATCCATCCCTTTCTCTCCATTCACATAGCCACTCCCTTCTTTCAGGCACTTCTTGCCTGACTGCTGCAGTACTCTGCTGATTGGGTGCTCTGCTGCCCGGCTCTTCCCAATCGAATCCATCTTCTATGTAGCTGCCAAAGTAACATTCCTAAAGCAAGTCTGACCAATCCATTGCTCTATTCAGGAAGCTTCAGTGGTACCTAGTCATTCCAAGAATAAAATACAAATTCCACTTATGTCATTGATTGATTTGAAAACCCTTACCTTCTTTTTTAGAATTGATGCTAAGTATCAGTTCTAAGGCAGAAGAGTGGAAAGGACCAGGCAACGGGGGTACAGTGACTTGCCTATTAAATATCTGATGCCACTTTTGAACCCAGATCCTCCCAACTCCAAGGCCTGGCTCAATCCACTGAGCCACCTAACTGCCCCTCTTTGTGTCATTTATAAAACCTCTAACCTATATCATCTAGTGAGACTGTTACTCTGCCAGACCCAGTCCACACACACACACGCATGTCTTGGTGAGGTTTTAGACTTTAATAATTCAGAAGTAGAAATACTACACACTTACAAAAAGGGAACATTCGGAAGGTTAATTATTCAAAGATTTAAAAATACTGATAGGTTTCTCATTAAAATTCAACATAACCACCCTCTTGTGCTGTACATCTCTTTAGCTATTTTCAAACTTGAAAAACTTTTGTCAGCTGTTGCTCAGTGGCTGAAAGGATTGCATTTGGAATCCTAGTCTTAAGGTCATCCAAAGAACAAGGTTTTGGTGCTTCTCTAACAGTTTTTACGTGATCCCACAAGAAAAGGTCTAATGGAGCTAGAGCAAACGAATGGAATGCACTCATCCATCACTTCCATCTCTTAAAATCCTTAGTTCCTTTCAAGGCTCATTCAAGAGACCTTTCTTGACCCTCTTTCCTCTTCAGCTTCCCTCCACAATTGTTTGCATGGGCTGCCCACTGCCATTACTTTAGATTTACCATGTATACGTTTTGTATGAGAAGCAACAATGTGTGGAAGGCTGAACGCAGAGTCAGGAAGGCTAAGCCTCAAGTCCCACCTCTGACAACAATGCTTGCCTTCGAGAGCTTGGGCAAATCATTTCACTGCTCATGGCCCAGGCAAGTCTCTAAGTCTAGAAATTACTCATGTGCATTGGGAGAGGGAATTTTCTTACTGGAAGGTCTCTACTCCAAAGAATTTACATATATATATATATATATATATATATATATATAGAGAGAGAGAGAGAGAGAGAGAGAGAGAGAGAGAGAGAGAGTAGTGAAGTAGCTAGGAAATACAGTGCATAGATGAAAGACCTAGAGTAAGGAAGACCTGACTCAAATCTGGACTCAGATACTATCTGTGTGACCTTTTGCATCAGTTAATTCATCTGTAAAATAGGAATCATAATAGCCTGTATCTCAAGGTGGTTGTAAGGATCAAATGAAATAATATTGGGGGCAGCTGGGTAGCTCAGTGGATTGAGAGCCAGGCCTAGAGATGGGAGGTCCTAGGTTCAAAGCTGGCCTCAAACACTTCCCAGATGTGTGACCCTGGGCAAGGCACTTGACCCCCATTGCCTAGCCCTTATCACTCTTCTGCCTTGGAGTATATGCTATTAAGATATTAAGAGTCAATACACAGTATTGACTCCAAGACATACACAGTATTGACTCCAAGACAGAAGGTAAGGGTTTAAAAAAAAAAGAAATAATATTAAGTATTTAGCACAAAATATCAATAATATGGAAATAGGCCTTGATCAATGACACATGTAAAACCCAGTAGAATTTTTTGTTGGCTATGGGAGGGGGGTGAGAGGAGGGGAGGGAAAGAATATGAATCATGCAAAAATATTCTAAATTATTTAAATAATTTTTTTCAAATAAAAAATATTTAGCTTGGCATAGAGTAAGCACTATAGAAATGATATCTATCTCTGTCTATCCTTGCTATTTTTATCCATCTATATACATACACATATGTATATGTTGTTCATTCATTTCTGGGTCTTTGTGACTCCATTTGAAGTTTTCTTGGCAGAGATACTGGAGGGGTTTGCCATTTCCTTCTCCAGCTCATTTTACAGATGAGGAAACTGAAGCAAACAAGGTGAAGTGATTTGTCCAGGGTCACATAGCTAGTAAGTGTCTGAAACCGGATTTAAACTCAGGTCTTTCTAACTTGAGGTTGGGAACTCTATCCACTGCACCACCTAGCTGCCCACGTGTATATATATATGTATGAATAGATATTATATCTATATGGTGGAGTGGCATCTCCACCTATTTGTGTTTACTCCTGGTCATAGATGCTGTTGTATCTCCAGCAGAATGTAAGCTCCTTGAGGTCAAGGATTGCCTGGCTTTTTGTCTTTGAATCTTTAGCTCCTAGCACAGTGCCAAATTTAAATATCTATGAGGGTGAAAGGAGTGTAAACACTGATGAAATCACCCACCACTTTGTAGGGTACTCTAGGAATTTTCTTTCTTGTCTCTTGATTCTCTTTTCTCTTTCAGTCTCATTGCTCTTGTGACTGGCAAAAGTTGCTGCTGCTGTTATTTTGTCATTTTAATATGGAATCCATCAATTTCATTATTTATTTTCTTGTTTTGATAGTCAAGAACTTATCCCCTCTCCACGTTTTAGGTGAGAATACTATCTCCTAAACTTCTAGTTTTTATTTGTTCATGGTTTTTATATTTAAGATTTCGTATACTGTGCGTGATCCTCAGCAATTCACTTCACCCTGTTTGCCTTGATTTCCCCATATGTAAAGTGAGCTGGACAAGAAAATAGGAAACCTTCCAGTATTTCGCCAAGAAGACTCCACATGGGCTCACAAAGAGTCAGACATGACTGAAAAGACTGAACAACAAAAATAGAATTGATTTCGGGATATGATATATGGTATGGATCTAAATGTATCTTAATAGCATATACTAAATGATGATTTTGTCTGTTCACTATTTAATTTCATAACATTCTGTTTGTATGTAATTGGACTTATTTCTAGGGTTGAGAGACTTTTACATGGGTGATTTAAAAAAAAAATCCCAAACCCAGTACCAAGCATTTTTAAACAACTGTCATTTCATTGTTCTTTAGGTAGAGCCATGTTCTCATGGGGATGGGCACTCTTTCCACGGGCCTTTCAATTGGTTCTGTGTGCTTGACACTAATCTGTAACTTGAGTAAGTCTCCCACAAAGGGTCCACTCAGAATACTAGAAGCCTTTTAGTTGTTACAATATGATGCTCTATTTTGGGAAGGGTATGGAGAAATGGTAGAGGGTCCAGGTGACTCAAATTGCATAGGTGAATGGTCTCAAGATCATGTCATCACATGGGTCAATGGAGATATGATTGGTGATGTAGACTCTAAATGATCACTCTAGTGCAAATATCAACAATATGGAAATAGGTCTGGAGCAATGACACACATAAAACCCAGTGGAATTGCGTGTCGGCTATGGGAGGGGATTGGAAGGAGGAGGGAAAGAACATGATTCATATAACAATGGAAAAATATTCTAAATTAATTAATTAGATAACATTTTTCAATTCAAGATCATGTTGTATGAGAAATTGTTGAAATAACTTGGAAAATAGAAGACTTTTGGTAGAGGGGAGAACAGGGAATGAACAGAGGAGGAGAACATGCTCTTCATCTACAAGTATTCAAAGGACCATCTTGGGGAGAAGGACAGAACTAGAAACAAACAAACATTGCCAGCATGAATGAGCTAGCTTGGGAAATAGTAAACTCCCCTCCATGAAAGTTTTCAAGTAGAAGTTGGATGCCCACTTGGAAGGTAGAGGGGATTTGTGTTCAAGTATGGATTGGATGAAATCATCTCCGATATACTTGTGGCCCTACAATTTCATGATTCTATCACATGTGGTTCCTCTCCATCCCATCACCATATTCAGGGCTGGACAGAGATCCTTCATTGAAAACCAACAGTTTCATGGTGCTTGGAGACGATCCAAGAACTTAGATTCTGACTACTCTTTGCCCCATTCCACAATAGTAACTCGAAGCCAAAGAAGTGGCAGAGAGGGCTATTTTGTCTCTCCGAGGGCTGACTGGACACTTGAAACTGGCATTTTTATAAGGATGGGAAAGCCATAAGCATATTTGTAGTCAGCAGAGAAACCTGTAGATAGATGCTGCAAATGAAAGAATGGGGCCGATTGGAGGGGCAGTCCACTGGAGGAGAAGAGCTCAAACATTCAAGGAAATCTTTTCATCAGAGACTGGAGCAAAGTAGAGACAGGGCCAGATGCAGAGGCAATGTCATGGAATACCCCACGCTTTCTATATAGTGAAGGGGACATTCTTGTCAAATGTGTGCTGAATTGAAGAGAAACTATGCAAAAGCAAATCTTTAATGGCAAATTTATTCATTGTTTTACAGTTCAAGGAAATGACATCATATTTGTATGAAGCAAGACTTACTCTTATTGGGGGTCCTGTGTCTAGCAAAAATGACTTCCTAGAGACATCTGAGAATGTCCTATGGCTGGCAAGGCTGAAGTCCTTTTGAAGTGGAAGAACTTGCCAATGAGCCTTATAAAAGGTTAAATACCACCAGGGGAATTTGTGAGGCCCTGCCCTCCCTTCTAACCACTAAGTACCCAGGTAATTGAATTATTTTCTGCCTTATTTATCCTCTAGAACCAGCTCTACTCCATTTGCCAAGGATCTGCCTCAGTGACTTTAAAATGAAAGAATCAATAGAAAGAGGTAACAGAAATACAGTTCTTTGTGAAACATGTCTGTCTTCTGTCCCCCTCAGCAGTGGACCTCACCTCCTACCTTCCTGAGACAATAGAGGGCATCCATTAAAAAATATATTTTATTTTTTAATTGAAAATTTTTATCTAATCAATTTGGAATATTTTTCCATGGTTACATGATTCATGTTCTTTCCCTTCCTTCACCCCGCTCCCGTAGCTGACACGCAATTCCACTGGGTTTTACATGTGTCGTTGATCAAGACCTATTTCCATATTATTGATAATTGCAGTAGGATGATTGATCGTTTACAGTCTGCATCTCCAATCCTATGTTTTTCTCCTGTTTCTACTCCCACAGTTCTTCCTCTAGATGTGGAGAGCATTCTTTCTCATAAGAAGAGGCCATCCATTTTGAGCTCCCCATGTCATGATGCCCTACTCTCTCCATCTTTAATTTTTTAAACCCTTACCTTCTGTTTTGGTATCAATTTGTTATCAATTCTAAGACAAGAGCAGCAAAGACTAGGTTAAGTGACTTGCCTAGGGTCACACAGCCAGGAAACATCTTGAGGTCAAATTTGAACCCAAGACTTCCCCTCTCTAGGCTTGGTTCTCTATCTACTGTGCTAACTAGCTACACCTTTAATTTCTGATTATAAAGGACAAATCATCTGCTTGAACCCTCTATCTTATCTCCACAATTATGCCTTTTCTTTAGTTTTCAGTCTCTTCTGATTCCTGCTGCATATAAACACTTCTCTTTGAAAAGGAAACTCTTTTTTTGGACATCTCCTCAAAGTACCTTATAATAGCCAAATGGCTACCTTGTCTCTGTAACTCTGTGATCACTTGCCAAGTATTATTATCTCCCCCTTGACAACATCTTTCCACTTCTGTCATTCACATGACCATCACCTTTGTTTAGGCCTTCATCACCTCATGCCCTGACTACTGTAACTGCCTCCTAATTTTTTTTCCTTTTCTCAGGTCTCTCCCCACTCCAGTCAATCCCCCACGAAGAGGCCAAGGTGATCTTCCTTAAGCACAATTCTGCCTTTGTCCCCTTACACACTAAATTCCTGTGTCTCCTTATGGCCTCTAGAATCCAATACCACAGCCTCTGTTTAGTATTCCAGCTCCAGCTTCTCAGGATCTTGCCCAGGATAAGCATGGCAACCCTTGCTTCTTCCTGCCATGGCATATAAAATGTAACATTACCACCTGCAAAGAGTCTGAACCTCAAAGAAGGACCCAAACAGTCTGATCTTGTCCCTCTCCAACCACTGATATCTTTCTGGACTCCCTCCTCATACTCTTATCCCCTTAGATGCACTTCATCCCAGTGTTTCTAAAGCCCTGGCTGCCAAAATACAAACCTCATTTCCTCATCCTCAACCCAACAGTCCCTTTGCTCATCTGTTTCAAACTAACTCCCATAATGCCCCCTCCAAGTCTGCCTTCTGGCTTGCCCAGTCTAAAATGAACTTTCTTTTCTCCGAAACCTTTCTCATTCCTTCCATATTCCGGGCCTCCCTGAGATATGGCTTCCTTGCTGCCCTTCCTTTTCAAGTCCTGCCTAAACTTTGTCTCATACCCCCTGATTTAATGATCCTAGTTATGGAGTGGGAATGATGTTCTCTCTGGTTCTGTCTCTACTTCCAGACCCTCCCTTGACTACCTTCACTAAACATTCTCTCTTCCTTTGAGGTTCCGGCGATCAAAATTCATTACCCAGGAGCAGCTGGGTGGCTCAGTGGATGGAGAACCAGGTCTAGAGATGAGAGATCCTGGGTTCGCATCTGGCCTCAGACACTTCCTAGCTGTGCAATCCTGGACAAGTCACTGAACCCCCACTGCCTAGCACTTACCGCTCTTCTGCCTTGGAACTAATACACAGTATGGATTCCAAGACAGAAGGTGAGGGTTTAAAAAAAAGAAAGAAATTCATTACCTAGTCTAGATCCTGGTAACTATTATCTTTTGATCACTAGGACTGTCTCCTTCCTTCCTCAGTGAATTCAGTGCCTGGCTCACAGTCTTTCTCTCCTGCCCATCTCCTGTCTTCTCACTGAGGAACTTCAACATATATGTTGATCGATACTTGCCCAAATGGCCTAACATCTGGGCTAATTCCTTGATTTCCTCCATTCCCATAACCTACCACTCCATGCTGTTTGAGGGGTGCACAGAGATGGTCATACCATTGACCTTGCCATCACCCATAAGGGTTCTACCTCCATGTTGATAAATTCTAATTCTTTTATACAATCATGATCTTTTATCATTCTATCTTTCCCACTGCCTGATGACCCTGTCATTCAGTGGGACTTCAATTCTTTCCCTTCATCAATTCTTTTCCAGGCCATCATCCCTGCACTGTCTATACTCTCCTTCCTTGAGATAGGGATCTCAACTCAGTTGAGAATCAACTCAGTATGAACCTCTACTCTCAGATCCCTTACCCCCTTGTCTTACCACCCATCATGCCTGCTTAAATCCCAGCTCCAAATTACTTGCTGCTTCCTAAACGCTAATTCCTATGCTCTTGCACAGCATATGGGCATGGAAGAAATTATGAAACCATGCTCACTGGGCTCACTACAAGTTTCTGTTGTTCAGTCTCAACTGGGCCCTCCATGGAGCAAAGCAAATATTCTCTTCCTTCCCTACTCACTTTGCTATTCCACTCTCCATGAATGCTGTTCCAAACATTTTGATCTCTCCAACAGCCCTCTCTCTCCATACTTTATTAATTGGGAATCTAGCCTTAGAATTCACTGGGGAAAAAAATGGAAACCATTCAAGGAAAGACTATCATGTCACATCACTTAGACATCATCTATTATCTTCCTATTCTCCAGTCGCCAATACGGAGGTGACTCCTTTCCTTGGTCTGCATTATGAGTTCCTCACCAGAGCTGTCTACACCAAAGAAACCAGGGATCCTACCAAAAACAAAGAATAAATAACAATGTTATTCTATAACAGCTACTGTTGGTTGGATGGTGGCAAAGAGGTGAGTTCTAGAGAGAAGCAAGGATGATGAGACAATACATTCCAGATAGGTTCAGCAGGACTTCAAAATCTGACAACTAAAGTGGAACCATGTTGTGAGAACTTTATAACCAAATGGGGGTGGGGCAGCTAACTAGGTAGCACATTGGATAGAGTGAAGGGCCTGGAGTGGAGACAACCTGGGTTCAAATTTAGCCTCAGATACTTCTTAGCTATGTGACCTTGGGCAAGTCATTTCATCTCATTTGCATTGACCTTGCCCTTCTGCCTTAGAATTGTTACCAAGACAGAAAGTAGGAATCTTTGGGGATTTTTTAATGGAAAAGTTGTACCCTGGGGGTAACATAGCTTCTCCCATTCTTTCTCTGGTATCTCCCTTGACTCTTTCCCTTTCTCTCCTCTCACACTGCTGCCACCTTGGTTCAGGCTCTCACCATCTCGTGGCACTACTGTAACGGCCTTTAGATTGGCCTTCTTGCCTCTAGTCTACATCTAGTCACTTCAATCCATCCTCTACTCAGCTGCCAGTGATTTTTCTAACCCACAGGATTGACCTTGTCTTTCAGCTCCTCCTAAAACTCTAGGGTCTCCCTATTTCCTCTTAAATCAAGTACAAGGGCTGAGCTAAAGGGATGTGGGACACAATGAAGATTAAGGAAGAAAAGAGACTCCTTTTGTCTCCTCAGATTTGCCCAGAGATCAGGGGTTAGGGAGGCTGGGAAGTGGGCAGACTGCCAAGTGCCAAGAGGAAGGAAGTCATAACCTCCATTTCCTTTCCTCTGATGGGAACAAAATGGCCTCTGCCCTTCACATCCAGGACTTGGAAAAATGCCTGACACACAATAGATACTCAATAAATCCTTAATGACTTCTACCATCTTACCCAACACCCAACCCACTTCCAACCTATCAAAAATCACAGACTATCAGATCTGGAGTCAGGCAGGGTCCAGGAGTCCTCCAGGCCTACTAATGGGCTCCAGCTAGCAAAGACCTTTTTCACATCCTTTAAAAAAAAAAAGTGATATTTAATATAAAACTTTAAGGTTCATAGATCATTTTACATATACCACAAGAACATCTTATGAGATGAAAGTTCATTACTTCCATTTTACAGATGAGGATTCAGGGTCAGAAAAGTTGACTTGCACAGAATCCCAAAGCTAGTTTTATTTATTTAATAGAATGTATTCCCAGATATCTTAGCCCCTTTCTCCCCACCCCAACCATAGAAATTATCACCCAACAAAAAGGCACACACACATACACATAGAGCTTCCCCCATCCTTTTGAGTCTACAGGGAAGGAGGTTCCAGGAGATGGGAGGCTATGGTACCCAAGATGACCCCTTTGAATTCTTTCCATCAATACTTCTAGGAGAGGAGGGGAAATGGAGGGTCAAGCCAGCATCTCCAATACCTTAACTATCTATAGCCCTCCATAGTAGACTAGGGTCATCAGAACCATCCTGGGGATTTAGGCACCTTCATTCAACAAACATTTATTAAGGACTCTCCCCTAGATATTAGGGGTACAAAGAAACATCAGTGTAGAGGAACTCCAGATCAAGGCCTTCTCCCAGTGCAGATGGATCAGCACCTTCTCTGTAAGTTAAAGGCTTAGAAAGTTGCCTTGGATCCAAAGAGGTTGTGACTTGCTCAGAGTAATACACACAAATAGTCAAGAAAACATTTCTTGTGATGTGAAGTGCTTGTGATGATGTGCCAGACATTGGGCTATACTAAGGCAAAAGAAAGGTCCCTGTGGATATTCTAATCAGAGAGACTGGGTAAATATGGGATTTAGTCAGATTATATGAAGGAAATTCATGAAAGGAAAGAACTTGGAGGAGATGGTACAGGGAAGACTAAAAGATGGAGGTAAGAGGAGAACATGCCTGGTGTAGAGGACAGCCAGTGCAGGGCCATTGTTGAATGAAAGAGGACAAGGAAGGTGCACAAAAGTTAGAAAAGAAACTAAGGCCTAAAGCAGTGGTGTGAACCTATGGCACGGGTGCCAAAGATGGCATGAAGAACACTCTCTGTGGGCACATGGCCACCCTTTCCCACCCAGAATTGATTACTAGAAAGGCAGAGAGACTTGGGCAGAGCTGCTTCCCTCCCCTCTCCACCATGCCTGTTGACATTTTTTCACATCATTCACCCCTCTACCCAGCAGCCCAATGAGAGCGATTTCTCCCTCCATATGTGGGGTAAGTTGGGTGTACCAGGCACTCAGTGGGGAGGAGGGGCGTGACACACAGTCTCTGGGGGTTGGGCACAACACTCGGTATGGGTGAGTGGTAGGGGCAGGGCCCAGCACTCTGTCTCTAAAAGGTTCACCACCACTGACCTAAAGAGATTCAGAGTCACACAGAGAATAAGTATCACTGAGTAGAATGAGTTTGAATCCAGGTCCTCAAACTCCAAAGTCAGTGTTTATTCACCTGGAACACACTGCTTCCCTTGCAGCTCTCAGGCTAGAACTTTATATTTAGAGAGAGAGGCCTTGGCTTTTACTGGTGCTGTGGCTTCTACAGACAGTGTAGGTCCCTGAAGAAAGAGATTGAAACCTCTCATTCCTAGTGCTTCTGCCTTAAGGGGATGGTGGTAAAGGTAAACCTTATGGCCTTTCAGTAGGTCCCTGGAAGAGGTAGGCCTCTTTGTAGTGTTTATAGCCTGGGGTGTGTCTGTGGTGCCTTGTATTTTACTGGTAGGTTTTATCTATTTATTTATTTTTAGGTTACTACATAATATATTATCTTCCCCCCCTTAATTACATGTAGACACCATTCTGACTTTTTGTAACCATAGTCTCTCCCTTCCATATTGATAGGGTTTATTTTATTTTATTTAAATTTAATTTTTTATTTTAAAATTTAAATCTTTAAACCCTTACCTTTTGTTTTAGAATTCATACTAAGTATCAGTTCTAAGGCAGGAAAGTGGCAAGGGTAAGGCAGTTGGGTTAAGTGACTTGCCCAGGGTCTGAATCCAGGACCTCCCATCTTCAGGCCTATCTCTCCATCCACTGAACTACCCAGCTACCTCAATGAAAAGCTTTTAATAGGAAACAGAGGACTTTATATTTGATCCAGGGGGTTATAGGGAGCCACAGGTAATAAAGTGGGTAGAAGTGGGGTAACACTGAAGATAAGGAGATGGCTGGGAGGCTATTCCAATAGTGCAGGTCAGCAGGATTGGAGTGAACCAGGATGGTGGCTCTGTGAGAGAAATAAAGGGGCCTGAGGTGAGAGGTCAGAGAAGCATGAGGGCCCCAACAGGAGTAATGGAAAGAAAGGAAGAGGTTCCTTTCCTTTGGTGGCCTTGGTTGCCGGAGGGAGGAGGCTATCTCTTCAACCTTTCTTGGAATCTCTTCTATGAGGAATCAGTTATTTCCCCATGCTCCTTCCATCTTCTTGCCAAACAAGGCCTGACCCCACTCAACCAAACCGAGGTAGAAAGAGGGCTTCATGTGTCACAGGCACAGCTGTCCACTGGAGTGAAGGTGGGTAAGAGAAAGGGCCTTATTAATTTCTCCTCTGGATGGATGGGGGGTGGGGGTGGGGGGCGGGGGGTCAGAGATAGAGGTAGACTAGAGGTAGACGGCTCAGCTCCTCCTATGATATGGATAAATGGACTCTACCCATCATCACAGTCACTACTCAGCACAGTGACTGGACCAGCACAGAGTAGGCTAGGCGCTCCCTGACTTCCACTATCAATCCCAAATACCTACAGTTTACCTGGAACCCTGCTGACCAGCCACAATAACCAGGCTGGAATTAGGGAGGCTCCAGAGAAAACCCTGGCCCTTCTGGGGTGTAGCACCTAGAACCCTTTCCAGGTACCCTCTGGGCTGTGGAGAGAGGGCTTAGGAAGTTGCCTGGAACACAAGGACAGGCTGTGACTTGCCCCATATTGCACAAGGTCACTTAGTCAAAAAAGCATTTATTAGGAGATTTCTACGTGACAGGCAGCGGCCTTCAGTGGAGAGATAAAAAAGAAAGGCACAGAACAGTCCCTGACCTTCGAAAACTCACATTCTAGTGGGAGACGGCTAGGCTGGCATCTGGGAGGCCCAGGCTTTAGGGCTTGGGGTGGGGGAAGTGGAAAAGGCCTGCTGAATGTGGGATCCAAGCTGAGTTTTCAAGGCAACCGAGATAGGAGATAAGGGCAGGCTGTAGAATATACCCAGGGCAGCTCAATCTCAGAATCAGGCCTACAGTAGAGAGGACTTGGGATCAAATGTGGCCTCAGATACTTCCTAACTGTGTGACCACTTAACCTCAGCTGCCTAACCTTTACTGCTCTTCTGTCTTAGGCAGAAGGTAAGGGTTCAAGGAAGCAGGGAAGCCAGGAAGATCTATGGAGCCTAAAAAAATGAAGGGGAGCACTTTCAGGGACAAACTGAGGCCTTGATATTTGATCTTGGAGTGCTTGGAAACCTCTGGTAGAGACTGGATTAAAGTAAGAAGAGATTTGTGGCAGGCAAACCAGTTAGTTTGAGGCAGGCAGGAAGCACAGGGAATGGAATACTGAGCCTGAGGCCTTTACTGAGTGACCCTGGGCATGTCATTTCCCTGGCGTGCCTCAGTTTCCAAAGAAAACTGGATAAAAGCAGGTACCTCCCAGTGTTATGAAGAAGAGAAAGTGAGGCAGCCCTTTTAAGGCTCCCATAAACTGGTTAGGGTCTGTTGGAGGCTACTTGCCCTAGGCTAAGCCTGAGAGAGAGGAGGGGGAGGGAATGTCGAAGGCCCCTCAGGGCGCAATGACTCAGCAGCGAAGGGAAAAGCTAGGAGGGGCTGAAAGCCTTTGTCTGGCTCCTCCAGTTGCCATGGAGACAGGCCAGTGTGGGGGTTGAGCTGAGGTTGCTGAGGCGGACAGACCCATGAGTGCCTGCAGGAGGGCGGGGCCAAAGCAGCTCTCCAGCCAGGCACCAATGGCTTGCTTTCTTACTTCCTCCCTTGCTAAGGTCAACCTCCTCCCCCTTCCCCAGCAGAGTTAGCTAGAGCGTGTCAGCCCCCCCTCTGCCTGCACCCCAATTGCGCACAATGAATGTGGCCAAGGAAAGGGGTACCTTTCCGCCTCCCTACCCCCACTCCGGACATGGATGGAAGGCGGTCATTTCCGCAGTCCCCATGTCCCCCTATTTCTCCGAGTCAAGGACTCGTTGTCCCCTGCTGGTCCTCCACCCTCTGAGGAAGCCAGAGCCCTCCCCACAAGCCCATGCCATCCTCCCCTCCAGAAAAGGTGTCCCTTCATATCCCTTAAAGGCTTCCGGGGAGGACTATGATACCCACTGGGGCCCCTGAATCCCTCCTGTCTGCCCTCAAAAGAAAGTCAAGAGTGAAGCAATCCATATCAGACCAACTAACCCTCTGGGAAAGGCCTGGGGTCCAGGACATCCCTGGGGCTGGACTTGGCCACAAGGGACCACCAGCATGTCCTAAGGCCCTACTCTTGCCCAGCAAGAACAGATCAAGGTAGGAACCAGAGCTGAGGACTTTCTCCCACAGCTGACTCCACCTTCCAGAAAATGAAAGGCTTACTGATCTTTGGGGGCCAGCCCCATAGGGAAAGGTGATAGATCCATACAAGGGATCCCCCAGGGTCCCATCTTGACCTCCTTTTCTCTTTTTGTTTTTTGTTAAATATTTACCACATAAATATTTTAATCTGATTCAGGCCACAGGCCTGAGTGTTGCAGTGAGGTTGATGGCTCTCATTTAGAGCATTGCCTGGGGCTTGGAAAGACTGGCTTTGCCCAGATCACACCTGGCGGCTCAATGGATAGAGCCAGGCCTGGAGATGGGAAGTCCTGGGTTCAAATATGATCTCAGATACTTCCTAGCTGTGTGATCCTGGGCAAGTCACTTAACCACCCCATTACCTAGCTCTTACTGTTCTTCTGCCTTGGAGCTGATGCTTAGTATTGATTCTAAGAGGAAGGATAAGATTGTTTGGAGGTTTTTTTGAGCCATTTATTTATTGTTTACCATGTGCCAGGCCTGAGAGAATAAAAAGAAAGGCACAATTCAGCCTTTTCCCTCCAGAAACTGACATTCTTTTTTAAATTCAAGGATATTTCCTTTTCCTAAACACATGTAATAACAATTTTCAATATTCTATAATTCCAAACGTTTAAGATACAGATTGTCTCCCTCCCTCTGTTCCTGGAGATGGTAAGCAATTCCATGTAAGTTATATATGTATTGTACAAGACATAGTTCCATATAGTCTGTTGCAAGAAAATGCTCATATAAAACCATAAATAACTCATATGAAAGATAGCAGGCTCTGATCCGTATCTGCCCCCAACAGTCCTTCTCTGGAGGTGGACAGCATTCTTTGTCCCAAGTCCCTCAGAACTGTCCTGGATCATTATATTGCTGACAGTAGCTAAGCCTTTCACAGTTGATCACTGGACAATATTGCTATTGCTGTGTACAGTGTTCTCCTGGAAGAGACAACAGGAAAAGAACTAGGCACGGTTTTGTGGTTTTGTTGTTTAGTTGTTTCAGTCATACTCAACTCTTTGTGACCCTATTTTAAGTTTTCTTGACAAAGTTGGTTTTCCATTTTTTTCTTCAGCTTATTTTACAGGTGATGAAATGAAGCAAATGAGGTAAAGTGACTTGCCCAAGGTCATATAGCTAGTACCCATCTGGGATCAGACTTGAACTCAGATCTTCCTGACTCCAGGTTTAGCACTCTATCTACTGTACCACCTAACTGACCGTAACTAGTTACATAAGGGATATATTTAGAACAAGTGATGACAATCTGGAAAGGGAAGGAACAGAAAGGCCTGCTGCAGAAATGGGTTTGATTTGAGTTGGTTCTTCAAGGAAGCCAGGGGAACTAAGAGATGGAGGTGACGGGGGACAGAACATGCCAAGCATCAAGGACTGCAGGGCAGTTCAGTTATAGACTGTATGGAGATGAGGAAGGTGTAAAAAGGAAACTGAGGCCCAAGGAACTCCACATGGGTTATGACTTTGTAGATAGCAGTGGTGGGAAAATGGGATTTGAACTCAGGTCCTCAATTCCCAAAGCTAGCATTCGTCCTCCTGAAACATACTGCTTCCCCTATCTCATATTCAATGACTTGACAGTGTGGAGAGTCAAACCTGGGCCTTGGTCTTCCCTGATCCTATGACTTCTAAAGACTGTGCAGGTCCCTGGGCATAAAGAATAAACTCTCTCCTCACCAGTCCTTTTGCCTTAAGGGGAGGTAAGGAGGCCTAAACCATCTAAAGTGTTTATGGACCAGGCTATGAGTCTGTTGTGCTTTGTATTTTGTTGGCAAGTTAAATGAAGTGGACCCTGTGCTGTATTTTTTTTCAAAGACTAGAAAGGTAGAAGGTGGCCAGACTAGAGAGAATTTTAAATGGCAAATATAGGACTTCATATAGAGGATTCTGGAGGTACTGGAAAGCACTTTTTAGTGATAAGGTAGGCAAGGAACCAAGCTAGAAAGTCTCTACGGGAGGTCAGCCTCCCCACCTCCCTTCCCTCCTATGGGGAAGCAGGGACTCCTTCTTGCTGCCTCCATCTGCCCATCCAAGAATGCCCTTTCTCTGCTGGGGCATCCGCCCCTCACCTAACCAGAACTGGCAATGGGGTACTCTCTGGCACAAAACACAGAAGGGTGAATTGGAATAGAAAAAAGGGGCTCCTTTTCTCCTCAGCGTGCAGAGGAGAGTGGCCGTTTAAGTACTGTGGGCCATAGCTTCCATTTTCCTGGATCCCCAGACAGGATCAAAATGGCCTCTGTCCATCCAATTCAGCACTTAGCACTGTGCCTGGCACCTAGTAGGCAATCAAATGCTTGTTGACCTAAAAAATTGTTGACTTCTTTTCATGTTCATATTTCGTGTGTGTACACACGCACACCCTCCTCCAACTCATCCAAAACCACCACTATGCTGCCCTACCAGATGACATCCCAGATTTACCTGGAAGCTGTGGAATACTGGGGAGAATGGGAAAGACCTCTTGGAGAAGATTGGACTTGAAATGAGGCTTGAAGGAAGCCGGGTAGACTGAGAGATGGAGGTGAGGAGGCCCAATGTGCCAGGCAAAGAGGGCATCCAATGTGGCCCAGTGGTAAGAGTGCATGGAGATAGGAAGGTCCAAGAAGGCTAGAAAGGTTGCTTTCAGTGGCAAACAGGCTTTTTTTTTCTCTTTGCTGGGGGACAGACTGAGGTGGAGAAAGGCTTGAGGCAAGGCAACTAGTCATTTTGAGTCAGAATGCTGGAACTGGGACCAGAAAGCCTTGAGCTTCCATCAGGACTTAGACATTTACTGGCTGGATTTCCCTAGAAGAGTGACTTAATCTCTATCTGCCTCAGTTTCCTTATTCATAAAATGGTGATAATCCTAGCACTTACTGCCTTGGGTGGTAGTGAGTTAAAGGGCTCACAAGTAATAAAGGACAATGAAAAAAAGCCTTTGCTAGCTATGACTATTATTGAGGCTGCTGTGATAGTTCAGGCTCCAGGGAATGAACACTAAATGAAAAGAGGAAATGGAAGCTGGCCGAGTAGCTGGAATAGAGGGGGAAGTGTGCCTTGCCACCCCCTCTACTCCACAGGGTGCAGTGACTCACACCATCTGAGTCACAAGGATGAGAATATCATTCTTCAGATTTACCTGGAAGCTGGGGAGTATCAAAGGTGACAGAGATGAACAGACCACATTTTGCCAGGAGGAAGGGGCCATCTAACCCTGCCAGTCCCCCCCCCCCCCACCTCTCCCTAGGACGGGGAATCAGTACCTTCCTCTTGCTCCCTCTATCTTTCCCTCAAACAGGGCCCTTCCCCTGCCAGGGACACTCTCACCCAAGCAGAGCTGGCAGTGAAGCATCTGGCCCCTCAGCTGCAAGGGCACAAAGGAGTGAATGTCCTTAGAGGAAAAGGGCTCCAACGTTTCTCCTCTGGGCAGATAGGAGAAGAAGGGAGAAGAAGGTGGGCCAGAGACAAAAGGGCTCAGCCGCCATTTCTGCCCTTCCCAGGAAGGGGACAAAAGGATCCCTGTACATCATTTCTAGTGCTTATTAACACACCACTTGGCACATAGTAGGCATTCATTACATGTCTGTTGACTTCCATGGCACATACAACCCACCTCCAAAACTGGGTCCATGCTGATTCCAAATGGCAGGCTGGGAGCCAGGCAGGCTCCAGGGGGACCCGGTCTACCAGATGGTATCAGCAAGAAAGGAATCTCTTCATGTCCCTACCATGCTGCTGGAAGAGGGAGTCCTCAGGATGCCCGCTATGGTACTCTCAGGGGCCTTTCCAAATTCTGCCCTCCTCCCAGCATGAGAGGAGGGGATTGAAGTCAACAACCAAACCTATAGTTTTCATACCTATAAAATGGGGATTATAAGAGTTGGGTTTTATTAGTAATGGATTATATGAGTAGCCCCTCTGAAGATAAAAATGAAAAACTATACGTAAAGTACTATTTAAACCTTGAGGGAACAGAAATGGTTTTATTTATATTTAAATGTATATTTATATAGTAATGTATTTGTACATAAAATAAATATGTGAATGCGGTTTATTAGTAGTAGAATGATTAGATATACTCCAAGCAAGAATTATGAAAGAAGTGGAGGATGAAGGTGGGGGGATCCTGGGCCTCTGAGGGCACAATGGCTTAAAAAACAGGATGTGAGTGATAATGATGGAAATGGAAGGAAATAGGCTCCTTTTGTCTCTTCTGGTTGCATCTGAGATCACTGAATGGGGATGAAGCTGGAGGTTTGCTGACCACCAGGTGGTAGAGGGAGGGGGCTTCCCCCAACCTCTGAATTGGAATGGAGTGGCTTCTGCATGCAAAGTCCACCTTCGGGTGGTACCCAACTGGACCCAAAACACAGAGGTTTGCACTCTGAAAAAAAGGAGCAAAACAAGTGCTTGTGGACTCTCTCCCTCTTGGTAAAGGAAAAGCATAGGTGCTAGGGAGGCTCTTCTGAGGTCTCTTCTCCCCATTTGACTGCTTTGGAATGGTTCTTCTCCCTTTACTTGGTTGTCATCATGGTGGAAACTGTCTTCTGAACAAGGCTTTAATAAAGGCTGCTCTGTTCCAGGCACTGTGCTAAATGCTGGGGGATGCAAAGAAACATCTGTTTAGGGAAGGTTCCGATGAGGTAGCACCTCTTTTCCATGTTCTAGGCTTGGAGAGTTCTCCTTGATCACCCACAGTAAATCAAAAAGCTTTAGTCAGTGTCAGGCACTGACCTAGGTGCTGAGGAGTTTGGGGTTTTTATTAAAGTAAAAAAACAGGTCTGGACCTCAAGGAACTGACATTCTAATGGAAGAGAACAGATAATCACTTCCTCACTGATGCTGGGCAGTCCTTTGAACGTCTTTCTGCCTCAGCTCCCATATCTGTAAAATATAGATTGTAAGAGAAGCTACCTCCAAAGGCCTTTCTGAGGATGAAATAAAATAAGATAGGTAAAGTGCTCTGCAAACTTTGAAGTAACATAAATGGCTTTATTTCTAGAAAACAAATATGTTCCTGTTATTTACTAGTAGTCATATTATTGATATACACCAGGCAAAAATTAATGAAAGGATAGGTAGGGAATGGGGGTGGGGAAGAGAAATAATTTAGGGCCTCCAAAGGCACAATGGCTCAAAAAACAGGATGTGGACCATCATGATGGAAATAGAAGGAAATGGGCTCCTTTTGTCTCTTCTGATTGCATTTGAGAACACTGAATGGGGCTGGGGCTGGAGCTGGGGCTGGAGCTGGGGCTGGGGCTGGGGCTGGGGCTTGAGATGTGCAGACCACTTAGTGATAGGAAGGGAGGGAGGGTCCTGGCCCATTCCTGGTTCCCTCAACCCTAGTATTGGTACTGAGTGGCTTCTGCATGCCAATTTCACCTTCCTATGGTGCCCAAAAGGACCCTTCCCTTGGCAGGGACACCCCTTACCCAAGCAGAGAGGACACTACAAATTCCTCATGTTAAAAAGCACCACTGGGTACCACAACATTAGAATGTTCTTATTTTATTTTTTTCTTATTTTTTTTAAACCCTCACCTTCCATCTTGGAGTTCAGAAGAGTGGTAAGGATTAGGTAACAGAGATAAAATGACTTGCCCAGGGTCATACAGCTAGGAAGTGTCTGAGGTCCCATTTGAATGCAGGACCTCCTGTCTCTATGCCTGGCTCTCAATCTACTGAGCCACCCAGCTGCCCCCAGAATGTTCTTATTTTATTTTTTTTCTTTTTCAGTTTCTAATTCCTAAAGCCAAGCACTTTGCTATAGATCATACATGTGCAGTCATGCAAAACATGTTTCCATATTAGCCATGTTGCAAATAGAACACAGACCCAAACAAACAAGTCAGAAAAATAAATAAAGAGGCAGCTAGGTTTCATGGTGGATAGAACTCCAGGCCTGGAGTTGGGAGGACCTGGGTTCAAATGTGGCCTCAGATATGTCCTAGCTGTGTGTCTCTGGGCAAGTCACTTAGCCTAGATTTCCTAGCTCTTGCTGCTCTTCCCTTAGAATTGATACTAAGACAAGGGAAGGGTTTAAAAAAAGAAAGTGGAAAAAGTATACTTCGATCTGCTTTCAGACTATCAGTTCTTTCTCTAGAGGTGGATAGCATTTTTCATCATGGGTCCTTCAGAATTGTGGCGGATCACAGTATTACTGAGAATAGCCAAATCATTCCCAGTCGATCATCATGGTACAATCTGGCTGTCACCGTGGACAACATCCTCTTGGTTCTGCTTACTTCACCTTGTATCAACATGCATTTTTTTTGCAAAAGAAGTTTCTTTGGATGTCTTCGAGGTCTTTTTCTATCACCATAATTTCCTCCAGGATCTCTCTCCTAAAGTGCCAACCTAAATAACAAAGATTATCTTTTTTAGTTTTCTGTATTTATTTAGAATATTTTTCCATGGATATATGATTCATGATCCCCGCTGCCTCGGCCCCATTCTTTCTTCCCCTCTCGGGAAGCTGACAAGTGTCCACTAGGATTATCTTTTGCAAGATGAAAAATAAAAGAGCAAAATCAGTGTCATTTAAACAAGCCCCACCAATAGAAAGAAAATACAGCACTTGTGGCCCTCCCCCTCTGCAAAGACAGGATTTTAGGGGCTTCTGATGTCTCTTCTTTCCAGCCATGGAGATTAATAATTTGATCCCTTGTGCCACATACCCATTTGATTTTTTTTTATGCTTGTGAACATGGTGGTAATCATTCTGTAAAGTGTTTTCTGAACAAGTCTTTATTAAGGGCAACCTTTGTGCCAGGCACTGTGTTAAATGCTGGACAGCCAAAGAAACATCTGTCTAGGGGAGTTCAGGTTGGGGCAGGCTCCCAAGACAGACCAGTACTTTGTCTGCCAGTTCTAGGCTTAGAGAGATAGCTGGCACCCAGAGAGCTTGTGCCTCACCCATAATCAAAGTACATTGTTTAGAGCTTCATAGGGGACAGGTAGGTAGTATAGAGGACAGAGAGCCAGGCCTAGAGACAGGATGACCAAGGAAATGTGAGATTCATTCCAGACCAGGGTAGTTATTGACTGAGTGACCCTGGATAAGTCATTCAACTTCTGCCTGCCTCAGTGTTCATATTTGTAAAATGGGGATGTTAAAAGTAGGTGCCTGCAGGGGCTTTTGTGAGGATTAAATAAAATGCTATTTGTAAAGAACTAAGTACTTTATATATA
Source organism: Monodelphis domestica (assembly GCF_027887165.1). Classification (NCBI taxonomy): domain Eukaryota; kingdom Metazoa; phylum Chordata; class Mammalia; order Didelphimorphia; family Didelphidae; genus Monodelphis; species Monodelphis domestica. The sequence goes on along the minus strand of NC_077235.1, from coordinate 48,810,109 downwards.
AATGTTTATATTTATAGAAAGTAAAAATGGGAATGCTATTTATTATTGTTATTGTTATTGTTATTATTATTAGGTTTCTTCAATAGTCCAAGTTAATCTTAATGTGAAGAGAAAAAGGGAGAAGAGATAATCCAGGGCTCCTGAGGGAGCAATGACTCAGCAAAGTAGGCCATAAGGATGGTGAATGAAGGAAACTGATTCCTTTTATCACTTTCCTTTGACCTGGAATCTAGAGTAGGGTTTGCATGCCACTTAGCTATACTGGGAGGGAGCCATAGCCTGCCCTTGCTTCCCTCCATCACTTGGATTGGAATTCATTGCTTTCTACATGCCAGCTCTATCTTTCCAACAGGGTCTATCCCCTGCCAGGGACACCCCTCACCCATGAAAATTCAATTCTTGCCCTCCCCCTCTGGAGCAGAGGAAAATGAGATCTAGGTCTCCTAGAGAGATTTGTCAGCAAGCAAATCTCAGTGTCTTGGCCCTCAAGACAGCGCCTAAGGGACCTGAGTCACTGACTGGATCAATCCCTAGGATTTGATGATTGTCTTCAAGAAACAGGTGTTTAAAAAAATAAAGCTTGGGGGAAGTCTTTTGAATAATTTCATTACCATGATTTCTCCCAGTATCCCCTGCTCCACCCAGATGGCCATCTTAGATTGCAAGTATTATCTAATTCCAGATCAAAAAAAGAAGAGAAAAAGCCCCAATGATACTGATCAATACATTGGAAAAGTCTGAAAATATTTGCCAAGTACAACCCCTGTGAACCTCCCACCTCTGCAAAGGGGTAATTTCCTCATGTCTCTTTACATCTCTTCTTTCCTATCAGGTTTATGCTCCCCCTCCCCTTCTTTTCAAGCTTATTCATTACAATTTTGGAGTATTGTCTACATGATTGTAATCATTGTGTATATTTTTTACTCAGCAAGGCTTTCCTAGAGGCTTAGTATGTGCCCAGCACTGTGCTTAGTGTTGAGAATACAAATAAACAGATTCAGATGAGGATTTTTTCTTGAAACAGATCAAGACCAAAACTGCAGGTTATAGACTTAGAGGGTTGCCTAGCAACCAGAGAGCTTGTGACTGCCTTGAATTACAATCAGTCAATAAAAAAACCCCAGCATTTGTTATATACTTGTTATTTGCCAGGCATTTGTTAAATTCTGCGGGTTTAACAACAACAACAAAAAAAGTAAAAAAATGGTCCCTGACCTCCAGGAACTGACATTTTACTGGGACAGCCAGCCAGCAGGAATCTGGGGAGCCCAAGCTCTTTTGGGTGGGGCAGCTGAAAAGGACTCTCTGCAGAATCAAGAGTTTGAGCTGAATGTGAAGGAAGCCAAGCAAATGAAGGGGCTTCAGGGGAAGGTATGGAGGGTCCAGAACACGCCATGCCTAGGGGGCAGCCAGTTTAGCTTATTACTAGAGGCCATGGAGATCATGAAGATATAATGAGATTGAAAAGGTAGCAAGGGAAAGCTTGGTGATTCAGTGGATATAGAGCCAGGCCAGAAGGTATACTTCCTAGCTGTGTGACCCTGGGCAAGTCACTTAATCCTAACTGTCTAACCCTTACCACTCCTCTGCCTTGGAATTGCTACTTAGTATTGATTCAAAGACAAAAGATAGGGTTTAAAAAAAGAAAGAAGGAAGGAAGGAAAGAAAAGGTAGCAAGGATCCAGGTTCTGAAGAGCTGTCAGTGGCAAATAGGCCTTTTTCTTTGAACCTCCAGGTACCAGGGATCCATGGGTAGAGCGAGGGGTTGATGTGAGGAAAGACTTCAGGCAGACAAACCAATATTTTCAGTCAGCTAAGTGGTACACGGGACCTGAGACCTGCAATCCATGAGCTCCAATTTGAACTCAGACAGAGTGACCCTTGGCAAGTCATTTTCCTCAGTTAACATTTCTGTAAAATGGAGATTACAAAGGCCAGGCCTTTGTGGGAATAAAATGAAATAATATTAATAAAGTGCTTTCCAAAGCTTAAAGGTTATATAAATGCTTTTATGAAAACAAACTAACTATGGAGTAGCACAGTAGATAGCACGCTTGTAGTTGAGAGGACCCAGATTAAAATCTGGACTATCTGTGTGACCTTGGGCAAGTCTCTTAACCTGGATTGCTTAGCCCTCACCACTCTTCTGTCTTAGAACTGATATTAAAAAAAAGAAAGGCTTTTTAAAAGGAAGAAAATAAGCTAAACATATGAATGTTAGTTATTATTATTAGAAGTCTATTGCGATAGTCCAAGCCAGAGTTGGTGAGAAGCAAGATGGTACACAGAGGTTGGCTCCTCAGGACCCAAGGACTCTGGAGGGAGGATATAGATCACAATGAGGGTAAAGGAAGTAGTTGGGGTCCCTTTGCTCTTCTGGTTAACCTGAGGACCACAGATCGGGTGTTGGCCATATAGTATCAGAGATAAGGTGCCATCCCATTTCCTGCAATGGGCAATCACTGACTCCCACATGCCACCTCCAGCTCTCTGCCCAGGTTCCCTTCCTCAACATAGAACACTGTAGCGAATGTTAGTGTAAGGAATCTGGCTTCTGAGGCCATCCACCACACAGAAGGAGCAATATGGGGGGAGTAAAAGGGCCCCTTCTTTTCCCCTCCAAGTGGATAGGGAGAGCCAGGGAGGAGGACAAAATGCTGGTTTGGGACAATAGGGCATCTGGTATACCATTTCCAACCATAGTAAAGTGCCTGGCTCTAGGCACCATCTAGGGGAGTCCCCAGCCCTAATGACAGGCACCAGCCCCAAAAACCCCTTCCCACCCACAGAGGAGGGCCATCCCTGGAATCTGGGTCATGGTACCCCAGGACCCCTTCAAGTTCTTCCTAAGAAGAGGGGCTTGAGGTCAGCCCACCCCAAAGCTGCCTGCCTTTTTTTTTTTCATCTAAGAAGGGCAGACAAGCGCTGTTTATTTAATAATTGCAAAGGGTCTTTCTGTGCTACTCTTGGCAGGAAGGTACCAGGCACTGCAGGCAGCATCACTGCTGGTGTACCAAACCCCGATGTCCCTCTGTCCTTGTTGTGGGAGAACACCTTCTCCATCTTTTTATTTTTTTATTTTAATTTTTAAGTATTTTTCCATGCTTACATGATTCATTTTCTTATCCTCCCCCCTCCCGGAGCTGACAAGCAAATCCACTGGGTTGTACAAATGTTGTCACTTGATAACTATTTCCATATTATTCATTTTTGCTATAGAGCAAAGGCCTAAACTCCATATAGACATATGATAAGTGACATCATATGTTTTGCTTGTGCATTACATTTCTACTCCCACAGTTCTTTCTTCCAATGTAAGCCCCCCCATGTGGGGCTGGGCCCTACAGATGACAAATCCAGCCCTCTGGCAAGGGGAGCAAGTACAATGACCATGTCCCACCGGCATGCTCCACTCCCCAAAGGGAGGGCAGTCTGGCACACTTTAAGGCCTCAGGCATTGGGCAGCAGCTGAGCTCCAGCACAGGTGAGCCAAAGGGCCACTGCTGTGGGGCAGGTAGCACATGGGCCCCAGCAGCTCCTGGCCTGGGTGACCCAGCTGGGGGTAGAGCGTGTAGGCTTTGTGCCCAGTGCTCCCACAGTTCCCTTGGTAGCATGGGCAGTTTGTGGCCTACCAGCTGAGGAAGCTCAGCCAGGGCTGGAGGGAAGGGAGCCTGCTGTCTGGCTTTTAGCCATTCAGATAGTACAGGGCTCACCAGAGTTGTTCCTGGGACTGGGCAATTGGCCATTGATTTGTACTTGTCTGGGCATTCTGTTAGACCAGGCACTGTGCTAAGGGCTGGAGATTTAAAAATAAAAGACTCAGACCCAGAGCCAGGCCAAGACTCTTCTGGGTGGGGCAGCTGAAAGGCCTGCGGCAGGCCCTTTGAAAGGAAGATGCAGGGGACTGGATGTAGGGCCCAGGACTACGTGTGCCTCTGCCAGGCCTAGGGGGACAGTAGGTGCCACTGGATTCTGGCATCCACCACAGGCAGGAAGGTGGCAAGGCTCCAGGTTCTAAAGAGCTGTCAATGGCAACTGAGGCCTTTTTATTTATCCTGGGAGTCTCTGGTGGAGAATGGATTGAGGCAGAAAGACTCGAGGCAGGCAAGCCAGTCATTTCAAATGAGTGAGGTGGCACAAGGGATAGGGTGCTGGACCTGGCACCAAGAGACCATGAGCTCCCATTCAGACTCATGTATTAATGTCTGTCCCCACCTAGTTTGTAAAGTTGGGATTATAAGGGCATCTACCTGCATGGCCACTATGAGGATAAAATGAAATCCTGTTGGTAAAGAAAGGCCTCTGCAAACTAGAATGCTATAGCAATGCTACAAGGTTGAAAAAGTTAATTTATGAATGCTAGTTGTGCTTTTTAGCAGGGTGTCCAAGTCAGAGTTGATGAGTGGAGAAATGGAGGGATGTGAGCAAAGGAGATGGCTAAGGGCCCCCCAGGGAACAACAATTAAGTAATGAGGAGAAAGGAATGAAGTGGGCTCCCTTTGCCTCTTCAAGATGGCCTGCAGACTGCAGAGTGAGGGTTGGGCAGGGTGGCAGGCAGGTGGGCAGACCATGTAGCAAAAGCACCCTGGAACCTCATTCTTCTCACCTCTTGGATGCGATAGCAATAACTTCCTCTTTTTAAAAAAAATTAAATCTGGAAATTTTAATTAAATTAATTAATTAATTAAGAATATTTTACCATGGTTACATGATTCATGTTCTTTCCCTGCCTCATAGCCAATGAACAGTTCCACTAGGTTTTACACGTGGCATTGATCAAGACCTATTTCCATATTATTGATATTTGCATTAGGGTGATCATTTAGAGTTTACATCCCCAGTCATATCCCTCTTGACCCATGTGATCAAGCAGCTGTGTTTCTTCTGTGTTTCTGCTCCCACAGTTCTTTCTCTGGATGTGGAGAGCTTTGCATTGTTGCTAGTAGAGAAGTCTATTAGGTTCGATTGTGCCACAGTGTATCAGTCTCTGTGTACAATGTTCTCCTGGTTAGCAGTAACTTCCTCTTGCCCTCTCTATCTTCCCTCCAAACAGGGCTTGGATCTGATCTCAGAGGCACATCAACCAATTGGGGTGAATGTGGCTTCCTTTTCTTTTCAAAGTGGATGGTGAAGGGGGTGGGGGGTCATCCTGCCACAGATATCCCAGTGCCCAAGGAAAGGGGACATGAGTACCATTTCTCCCCTTTCTAGGTCACGAACAAAATGGCCTCTGTAAGTTAATTAAACCATTCAATAAATACTTGCTGACATTGACTGCCACTGAATTACCCACCCCACTCACCACACACACCACATACACTCCACATCAGCTGTCCATCCAAAACCATCTTTGAACTGACTCCTAAAAAGGCTACTTAGGAGCCAAGCAGTGCTCAAAATGGCAGGTTAGGAGCCAGGCAAACTCCAGAGAGAGCCTGGAAAGAGCTTTAGATGGCAAAAAGAGACCTTTATAATTCAGCCTAGAATTTTAATGGTGAGGGAGGAGAGTGTTTTGAACTGGGGAAAGATCTGAGACTCATAAACTAGGTATTTTGTGAATCCACAAACCAGGAAAACCTGAACTTTATTCCAGATTGATAATATTTATTATTAATAATATCCAGATTATTATTGTCATTGGGCTATTGTAATAGTCTGAAGCAGTGATGGTGTACCTATGGCACGGGTGCCAAAAATGGCATGCAGAACACTCTCCGTGGGCACTTGGCCACCCTCCCTTCCCCCCCTTCCCCCCCAGAGTTCATTACAAGAAAGGTAGAGGGACTCAGCTGGACCTACTCTACTCTCCCTCTCCACCATGCCTGATGACATTTTTCACACCCTCCACCCCTCTGCCTAGCAGCACCCTGGGAGTGAACAAGGAGGGCTCACAGGCAGCCCAGCTGTTGGGAGCAGAGTGTTCAGGCCACTCCACTCCCCCTCTTTATACTCCCTGAGGACATTCCTTACTTTACCCACCCCTCTTCCAAGCAGCCCAGTAGAAGAGCTTCCTCCCTCTCCTGTATGGGGTAAGGTGTGTGTGTGTGGGGGGGCACAGCACTAGGTTTGGGGGTGGGGAGTTGGGGTGGATCCCAGCACTCCATCTCTAAAAGGTTCACCATCACTGGTCCAAGCTTATATTGGAGAAATGATTGAGGGCCCTTAGGGCACAATGACTCAGCAAAATAGACATGGGCCATCCTATAAAGGAAGGAGGCTGACCCCTTTTGTCTTTTCTGGTGGGTGGACCACTACAGAGTAGGGATTTTGGGCAGGAGGTTTGCAAGCCACTTAACTGGACTGGGAGGAGGCCATGATCCACCCCTGCTTCTTCCCTCCACTTGAATTGGAATTGAAAGGTTTCTACATGCCACCTCTACCTTTCTATTGTGCCCAGGTGGGCCCATCCCCTCACCCAAGCAAAGGTGCTCCTCTCAGTTATTCCCCTCTTCCTCTAACGTTGGGGAAAAGGGAATCTGGTCTATTAGGAAAGTTTGTCAGCAAGCAAATCTCAGTATCTTGTGTCCTTAAGATAGCACCCAAGGGACTTGGCTTGCTAGTCTAATCCCTAGGATTTTGCAATTGTTCTCAGTCAAAACACATTATATAAAAACAAGTTTTGGGGGATGTTTTGAATTTTTCATCCCCATCATTTTCCCCAATTATCTTTTCCTTTCCTAACCCTTCCCAGAGGAGCATCCCTTCTAGTAAATGACATGGGCACTAAAACCCATAACAGTAAACATTACTTATTTCAAGATAAAAAGGGGAAAAAAAATAAAAGTGATCAACATGGAAAAATTCGGAACCTTTCTGGACCTTCTAACCCTGTAAGGAGGTGAAGTCCTCCAGTCTTCTCATATCATAAAGCCTTACTTTCTGTGCATAGAAAGTCATCCAAGGCTAGGCAAACTAGGTTAAAGGACTTGCCTAGGGTCATACTGCTAGGAAGAGTCTGAGGCCAGAATGGAACCCAGGTCTCAGAGCTCTATTCACTGCCTCCCTCTATCACATCTTTTCAGTCATTCCTTATAATTTTGCAGAATTCACTTTGTTTTCTTTCTTTGGGGGGGGGGGGAGTGGCGGCAGCGGCATGATTATTCTTCTGTTTAAATGATTGTGATCACTGGGAATATTTTTTCATCAACAAACATTTCCTAAAGGCTTAGTATGTTCCAGACAGTGTACTAATTGCTGGTGATACAAATAAACAGATACAGGTGAAGGCTTTCTCTCAAAGCACATCTGAGACTGCAGGCTTAGAGAGTTGCCTGGCAACCAGAGAGCCTGTGGCTAGCCAGCTTGTAATCAAATATAATCAGTCAAAAAGCATTGAAAAACATTCTATTGTATTTTCCCCTAATTCTGTGGAAAAACAATTTTTAACATTCATCTTCTTAAATTTCGGATTCGAAATTCTCTCCTCCCTTCCATCCTTCCCTCCCTCTTTGTGAAATGATAAGCATTCAAAATGCACTTGGGGAGTGGTACCACAGATAGCCCAGCACTCTGGGAGAGTCTCAAGGATTTTTTAAAATGGCGGAAAACCCAATGCAGAACAGACTCTGACTTCAGGGAAGTGACATGTTTTTATTTTTTTTAATTCAATTTTTATTTTATTTTTTCCCCCCAATTACATATAAAAATAGTTTCCAACATTTTTCAAAGAATAGTGAGTCATCCTCCCTCACCCCCTCGCCGGACCCACCTCCCCACCCACACGGAGCTGCTGAGCAATTTCATACTGATCAGACATGTTCAATCATGTAAAACACTTTGAGGACCTGCCGGTCGGTCCAATGGCCCAGATGCCAGTGATTTGGGAGGCCAAGGGCCTCCTGAAGAATGGAGGCTTGAAGAAATGAGGAGATTGTGGGGAGAGCATGGAGAACCCAGAATGTGCCACACCTAGGGGATAGCTAGTGCAATCATTTCTCCAGTGGGTAGAGATCCTGAAGCTTGAAAAGGTGGCAAAGGTCCTGGTTCTGAAGAAATGGCAATGGCAACAGAGGCCTTTTTTTTAAGCCCTCACCTTCCTTCTTAGATTCAATACTGTGTATTGGCTCCAAGGCAGAAGAGTGGTAAGGGCTAGGCAATGGGGGTTAAGGGACTTGCCCAGGGTCACACAGTTAGGAAGTATTTGAGGCCAGATTGGAACCCAGGACCTCCCATCTCTAGGCCTGGCTCTCAATCCATTGAGCTACCCAGGTGCCCCCTGACATGATTTAAAAGGGACTGTTGGGAACCAGTCATTTTCCAGTAGGATCTTGGCCTTCCCAAAGGCCCTACCTAGAAAAGACCAGTTCAGATCCCTTTCAGGTAGGGGATGGGATCCAAAGGATTGAGGGCTGTGTTACCCAATGGACCTCAGAATTCCTCCCTGACCCAGGGTAATAGGAGATTGGAGTCAGCAAAGAAGCTTGGTCCAAAAAGTACACCTCAACACCTCCCTGACCTTTGGCCCTCCCTAAAAGGCCACCAGATGGGTTCAACCATCATTCATAGAGCAGAGCTTTCCCAAAGGGTTTATTCTGTGCTTCACCAGGTGTAAAGTGTTGGGCATACTCTCTGTGCAGGCATGATGCAAGCGAGGGCCTTCTTCTTCATACAGACCATGTCCATTGTAATAATAGGGGCTTAGACTTAGAATAAAAACTGAAATATTTCCTGGCCTCAAGGAACTTATTTTCCTATGGGAGGGACAGTCAATGATATGGGAGGCAGGGTGAACTGGAGCCAGGGGAAGCAAGGAGCAGAGTGGGGAGAGGGAGCAGGAAATGCAAGCACAGAGGACAGTCCTTGGGTGTGGCGGGTGAATTTTAAACCAGCCAACCAGCCAGCCTTGTAAATAGAAGCTTAGGGAGTCTCTCAAGGGTCTGACACCCACCAGCAATCAAGAATGACCATGTAGGCTTCCTGGTTCCACATTTGTTACCTATATAGTCTCTCCTCTTGACCTCTATGACCCAGAGGCTCACATAGGCAGGCTTGCCAAGCAGTTTGGGTTAACAGGCAAAGGCACATTTTTAGCAGAAGGAAAAGGCTGCTCTAAGTGTGACAAAGGCCTGCAGCGTGCCTATTGACATCGGACCCCAGAATCTTCATTTTCTTCAGTTATGTTGGACTCTTCAGCACCCTATTTGGGGTTTTCTTGAAGAGATACTGGAGTGGTTTGTCATTTCCTTCTCCAGCTCAGTTTTTCTAGCTCCCAGAAGTGGAGGCTACCAGGGTTGAGGAACTTGTCCAGAAGGCACCCAGCTGCCTGAGACTGAATTTGAACTCAGGACCTCCATCCCCTGTACCACCTACCTAACCCATCCTCCCCTTTTTAATTAGGTCATTAGGGTCTTTCCTGTCTAGCCTTCACATACCTTCCTTTCATTAGTTGAGAGTGACTTTTGGGAGAGCATAACCCATTCCTTTGCTGGGTTGAATTCCCTGTTATTAATATTTCTTTTTTTCTGGGGGACATGGAAGGTACTGGCCTTCTCCTCAAGTCCCCCTCCTTCCCCTAATCACTTTCCTGTGGTTACAAAAAGAAACCCTGCCCAGAAAGATTGTCCTGGACCTCCCCCACTTCCCTTTGTCCTTGGAAGGGGGCATGCAGGTGGAGCTTAACAAATGCTAATTGACTGAGAGGATTAGCATTTGTTAAGCTCCTGCTGCATGCCTCCACCTATAGAACAAAGAGAAGTAAGAGGGAAATGAAGAAGATTAGCATTTGTTAAGCTCCTGCTGCATGCCTCCACCTATAGAACAAAGAGAAGTAAGAGGGAAATGAAGAAGATTAGCATTTGTTAAGCTCCAACTGCATGCCTGCATAGATAGAACAAAGAGAAGTAAGTGGAACTTTAGCATTTGGTAAACTCCAACTGCATGCCTCCCTAGATTGAACAAAGAAGTGGTCCAGGGCCTGGCCCATCTGTACATTCCTAGGAGTTTTTCTTTTGTCAACCCAGTAAAGTGATTAGGCCAAGGGAAGTCCTGGAGACAGTCAATCCACTCTGGGTCTCCCTGAAAAGAAAATGCTAATAAAATCCAATTGCAGCCAAAATGGAGTCAGTCTGGTTCTCCCCCAAATCCACTTTCATCCAGTGGAAGGAAGGTGCCTGCAGGGTCCAGCTTATGAGGAGTTTGAAATGGCAATCAGAGGCCTTTCCATGTCTTTCCTGACTGAGTGACCCTGGGCAAGTCTTTTATCCTGTTTCCTTCCATTTCTGTCTTTGTACAATGAACAATAAAAGAGTACCCCCCCCCCTTTCTGGAAGGAGCAATGTGATAACATGTGTAAAGTGCTGGGCACTTTCTAGAAATGGCCCTTATTGTTCTTAGAAACCCAAAAGGAGAATTAAGGCAGAGGGGCTGTGGTCCAGGGCTCCTCCGAATACAGTGACCCAGGAAGAAGGATTTGGGCTACCATGAGGTCAAAGGAAGTCCAGGGGCACCTTTTGTCTCTTCTGGTTGGTGTAGACACTGCAGGGGGCCAGCAGGGAGGGAGCAGAGTGCCTGAGGTAAGGGGCCATCCTATTCCCTTGGATGGGGAATCTGTGACTCCCATATGCTGCCTGCAGCTCCCCCACCCACCCTCCCCATACCTGGGACAACCCCTTCAGTGAAGCTGAGTCAGGAGGGGGGCATTTGGCCCCTAAGTGAGGTCCTTTTGCCCTCTAGGTGGGTGCCGAAGAGCAGGGAGGAGTGGGACATCCAAGCAGCCAAGGCCAAGGGCCCAGGCCTCCTTTCCTCCTTTCTAGAGCCACCTCTGTAAGCCCCTTCTTTATTTTTAATTTATTATTATTTTTTAATAACCCTTATCTTCCCTCTTGGAGCCAATTGGCTCCAAGGCAGAAGAGTGGTAAGGGCTAGGCAATGGGGGTCAAGTGACTTGCCCAGGGTCACACAGCTGGGAAGTGTCTGTATTTTTAATTTCTTAAACTAATAAATGCTCACCTTCAGCCTTAATATCAGTACCAAGTATCTCTTTCAAGGCAAAAGAGTGGCAAGGGCTGGGCAGTTGGGGTTAAATGACTTGCCCAGGGACACACAGTTAGAAAGTATCTGAGGCTTAATTTGAACCCAGATCCTCCTGACACCAGGCCTGATGCTCTTCATTGAACTCCCTAGCTGCCCCCTCTTTTGCCATTTAATAAAAGCTTCTGGACTTAATTTGCGAAAAGGACTTCCAAGCTGATTCCTTTTCCAAAGGCAGGCTGAATCTTCCTCAGTGGTCCCAACTAGAAATAACCCCTTCCCATCCCTTTTAGGCTAGAGAGGGTGGGGTTCCTGGAACCTTAGGGGGCCTCCACATTCTTCTCCAGCTGGGGGAAGAGGAGCATGAGATCAGTGCTGAGACTTTGGGGAAGGCGTCCTGTGTGTCAGGCACTGTGAGTATGCAAAGAAACATCTCTTAAGTGAGGTGAGGGGCTTCCCCCAAAGCAGAGTAGCCCCTGATCTGTCCACTACAGGCTTCCAGAGTTGCCTGCAATACTGAGAGGTAGTGATTTGCCTGGACCATGGACAGTCTGTTGAAATTTGGTCAAAAAACACTGAAGAAGGGGGCAGCTGGGTAGCTCAGTGGATTGAGAGCCAGGCCCAGAGATGGGAGGTCCTGGGTTCCAATTTGACCTCTGACACTTCCCAGCTGTGTGACCCTAGGCAAGTCACTTGACCCCCATTGCCTAGCCTTTACAGCTCTTCTGTCTTGGAACCCATATACAGTATTGATTCCAAGAGGGAAGGTGAGGGTTTAAAACAACAACAAAAACACTGAAGAACTTGCTGTATGCCAGGAATTGTGCTAAAGTCTAGGGATAAAAAAATCGAGGTAAGGGCAACTAGGTAATACAATGGATAGGAGCTATCCCAGGCCTGGAGTTGGTAGGACCCGAGTTCCACTTTGACCTCATGCTTCCTAGCTGTGTGGCCCTGGGCAAGTCACTTAACCCTGATTGCCTAGCCCTTACTGTTCTTCTGCCTAATAATTGATACTAAGGTAGAAGGTGCCAATTTGAAAAAAGAAGAATTAAGGCAAAAGATCTGCTGAGCTCTAGAAACTGCCCTTTGAGTGGAAGAGACCACCTGGAAGGTCTAGGAACTGAAGGATTTGGCATGGGAGAGGAAGCCGTGAAACTAAGAAATGGAGGTGACAAGGGGAGGCAGTATGAGACCAAGCTAGGGTAGTTGGATCTTAGAGTAATGGAGGGGAAGGAAAAGGAATAAGGTTTTATAGCTCCAACTGGAATCTCTTTACAAATATCATTTCACTCGAGTCATATAGCAACTGTGGGAGGGAAGAGCAGTTAATATCTCCATTTTTACATTGGAAGGAAATTGAGGCAAACAAACAGAAGTTAAATGACTCACCCAGGGTCACAGAGCTAGCTAGTACAAGTCTGATGCTGAAATTGAACTCAGATCTTCTTTTTTTTAAATTTTATTTATTTACTTTTAAAAAATCTTTATGAGTGGTATCTATTGTTATCATCAGGTTATTGCAGTAGTCTGAGCTTAGGTTGATGTGAAGGGGGAAAAAGGATTCAGGCCACCATAGGGCACTTGATTCAACATAGCTCATTTGGGCCTTAAGGATAGTAAAGGAAGGAAATGGACTCCTTTAGTGTTTTTAGGTTGATCTGGAGACTGCAGAGTAGGAGTGTGGCAGGAGGTTTGGGTACCACTTACCTGTACTGGGAGGTGGCCATGGCCTACCTCTTAGCAGTGCCCTCTCCACATCCCTTCCATTAGTATTCAGTGGTTATTTTATGGGGTGCAGATGTGTACCCCTGGGTATCGGGAAGGATACCTTTTACAAGAATGCAAGACTCCAAAACTTTGCTTAAAAACAAAAAGAGAACTTTATTAATTTAGGAGGTAATGTTGAGAATGGCCAGGAGGATAGCAAGGTGGAATGGCAAGATGGGGAGCAGTTCCTTGGGAGGACAGCATGAATGGAAAGGCTGTTCCCCCAGAAGACATCAGTTCTGGGGCTTTTATACTCTTTATCATACTCTATCATGGTGTGGAGTGACCTAGAGTGCTAGTCACTCTGGCATTTCCTGGGGTGGGGTGGTCATCTGACTGGGGTCTGCCTGGAGGCATAAAGATTCCTTAACAAACAGATATCTTGGGATGTAGCCTGATAGGATGGAGGTGTAGCCTGGAGGTGCATCTCTCTGTCCATAATAGTTTGCCTGAGTTTCTGGGGGTACAGTGCCCATGTCAGTTTCTGCTTGCCATTTCTGCATTTTTTCCTGTCTAACCCCTGCCAGGGATGCCCATCATACAAGCAAAGGTGCCCCTCTCAGTTTTTCTCCTTCACCCAATCTAGTAAAAAGGGGGCCAGGTCTATTAAAAAGATTCCTCAGCAAGCAAATCTCCACACTTCCTGACTCCAAATAGCTGTCTCATAAGGAACCTGGATAAGGAGATCTTCCTCTAGGATTTGGAAATTGTCCTTAATCAACAAGCTTTTTCAAAAAAGAAGATTTAGGGGGTATCTTCTTAATTGTGTCAGTTCCGTACTGCCCTTGACTCCATCCCCACCTTCCCAGAAGTCCCCTCCAGCTGGTAAATAATACTTATTTTAAGACCCCAAAAAGAAGAGAAAAAACCAACAGTACTAACAGATACATTGGGAAAAGTCTGAAAAGATTTGCCAAGTGCAGCCCCTGTGGACCTCCCACCTCTGCGAAGGGGTAATTTCCTCAGGTCTCCTTACATCTCTTTTTTTCTAGCCCTGCTTATTCTTTCTCATTTTGCAATATTTGCTTTATTTTGTTTTCTTTTTTCCTTTGGTGATTGTAATGGCTGCCAGCATGATTGTAGCTGTATATATGTATGTATATAGATTTCCTAGAGGCTTAGAATGTGCCAGGCCCTGTGCTAAATGCTGGGGTTATGTGTAAACAGATTTAGGGGAGGGCTTCCTCTCAAAGCAGATCTGCACAGATTCTGCAGGCTCTGGGCTTAAAGTGTTGCCTGGCAACCAGAGAGCTTATGATTTTACCCTGATTAGAGGTGCACAGTCTGTGACTGGCACCTTGTTCTTAGGATTTTTTTTTTTAATGTAGGGGACAGCTGGGTAGCTCAGGGGATTGAGATCAAGGCCTAGAGATGGGAGGTCCTAGAAACTTCCCAGCTGCGTGACCCTGGGCAAGTCACTTTATCCCACTCTCTCTCTTGGGTGGGGCAGCTATCTACAAAAGCTCAGTTCTGGAGTGCTAGGAGATCCTGAAGGTCAGAAAGGTGGCTGCTGAAGGGTCAATGGCAAACAGATCCAGGAGAGAATAGGGATCTTCTGGTGGGGAATGGGGTGGAGTGAGCAGAGACTTGGCCCAAACAAACCAATTTCTTCAACTGAGGCAGTTAGGCTGGACCTGAGGCTAGGAAGACCTGAGCTCCCATCAGTCTCAGGCACTTAGTGAGTGAGAGGCTGTTGCCAAGTCATTTCATTTCTGTAAAATTGAGATTATACCTGCAAGGCCTCTATGAGAATTAAATGAAGTCCTATTGGTCAGGGGCTTCGCAAACCTTAGAATGCTATCTAAATGTGAGCCACATAGTACATATATTACCTTCCCTCTTGGAGTCAATACTGTGTATTGGCTCCAAGGCAGAAGAGTGGTAAGGGCTAGGCAATGGGGGTCAAGTGACTTGCCTAGGGTCACACAGCTGGGAAGTATCTGAGGTCAAATTGGAACCCAGGACCTCCCATCTCTAGGCCTGGATCTCAATCCACTGAGCTACCCAGCTGCCCCCTAGAAGGAGGATTATAAAGACCTGTAAGGCCATCAGTTGAGAGAATAAAATGAAATCATATTGGTAAAGTGCTTGGAGAACCTTAAAGTGCTATCTGAATCCTTTTCTGTATAGAAAATAAGTTTAGGAATGTTATCATTATTATTCTTTTCAGCAGGGCATTCCTAGCCAGATCACATGTTAGAGCTGATGAGTGGAGAAATGGAAGAGCTAAAGGAGAAGGAGGCAATGAGGAGCCACTGGGGGGGAGGGGGGGCAAGGATTAAGCAGGAAGTACACAGGCCTTCAGGAGGGTCAAGGAATGAGATAGATGGTTTTGTCTTTTCAGAATGGACTAGAAACTGAAGAGTGAGGGTGCTGGGGATGTGGGGAGACCTGCTCTCCTGCTTCTCCTCCCTTGGATGCTCAGGTCAGTAACTTCTCTTTGCCTCCCCCACCCATCTTCTCTTCTGACAGGGCCCTTCCTGAGCCTGGCAGCCACCTTATTGGAGGAGAGGGCGGCGCTGAGCTGTATCCAACCTCTGAGGCACGTGGGCACAGCAGAATGAATGTGAGTAGAGGAAAAGGCCTTTCCTTCCTCCTCAGGGTGCATGTCAGGGGTGGGCAGGAAGGAGTGGCTGAGGTGAGGGGGCACAGGCACTATCACCCCCCTTGCCAGGCAGGACAAGGACAATATGGCTTCTGTCCACCAGTCCCAGCACCTTAGTAAAGTGGTGGATGCTCAGTACTTCCACCATCCTTCCCAACACAAATGCAATCTAGGTCTGCAGCCCATCCAAAACCATTTTGGAGCTCATTTCTAAGCCAACAGACCAGTTGGGGGGTCAGGCACTGGCCTAGAATGTGGCCCTCCTTATGAAGGAGTCCCTTTCCGGGCAAACTCTGTGATACTTCCAGGAGCCCTCCAGTTTCTTCTCTGACCCAGGGAAAGAGCTGATTGAGATCCAGTCAAGAAGCTTGGTCAGAAAAACTCTGCCCTCTGGCTCTCCCTAAATGAGATCTATTCCATAGATTTGTCATGAATCAATCAGTCACAAAGCTTTTATTAAATTCTAGCCCTGTGCTAAATGCTAGAGATGCCCCTGTAGAGGGGAGGGAGTCTTAGAGAGTCCAGAGAAGTAAAAGTCTGAAGTCCCAAAACATTTCCTGACCCCAAGGAACCTCAGATCTTCTGGAAAAGCCATCTGGTGACCTGGAGGCTGAGGATCTGGGCACAGGGGAGGGAGAGAAGCCTCCTGCAGGCCGGAGAAAAAGAGATGACTTGAAGGAAGGGGACCCAACCTGTCCTGGACTGGGCAAGGCCAGTTTGGTTCAACCCACAGATGAGATGTAGTTTGGGTATGATCAGGTCACCCAGGAAGAGGCAAATTTTAAGCAGATACAAAAGGCTGCTTAAACTATTACAAAGGCCTCTTGCAAGGCCATTTACATTGGACTGCAGAAGACTGGATCTTTTTTATCTGGCAGTTGAGTAATTAACATTTGTTAAGCTCCAACTGCATACCTCCCTAGATTGAACAAAGAAGTGGTCCAGGGCCTGGCCCATCTGTACATTCCTAGGAGTTTTTCTTTTGTCAACCCAGTAAAGTGATTAGGCCAAGGGAAGTCCTGGAGACAGTCAATCCACTCTGGGTCTCCCTGAAAAGAAAATGCTAATAAAATCCAATAGCAGCCAAAATGGAGTCAGTCTGGTTCTCCCCCAAATCCACTTTCATCCAGTGGAAGGAAGGTGCCTGCAGGGTCCAGCTTATGAGGAGTTTGAAATGGCAATCAGAGGCCTTTCCATGTCTTTCCTGACTGAGTGACCCTGGGCAAGTCTTTTATCCTGGTTCCTTCCATTTCTGTCTTTGTACAATGAACAATAAAAGAGTATCCCCCCCCCCTTTCTGGAAGGAGCAATGTGATAACATGTGTAAAGTGTAAAGTGCTGGGCACTTTCTAGAAATGCTTTTATTTATATAAGGACATGAATATTCTTTAGCATGATTTGGAAAATAAGGACTTTTATTTAGTTATTTTTTTATTTGAATAGCTTATATTTAATGAATTTTTGGTATTTTTCCATGATTACATTTATCATTGTTATTATTAGACTATATTCAAAAGCTATACCAATAGCCTAGGCAGCCAGATGGCTCAGTGATAGGGTTTGTCACCTGGAGTCAGAAGAATTGAGTTGAGATCTAGTGTCAGACACTTACTGGCTCTGTGACCCTGGAGAGGTCACTTTACTTCTGTTTGTCTTACTGCATTGGAGAACAAAAGGCAAACCCCTCCAGTATGTTTGCCAGGAAAAGTCTATGGCCAGTATGGTCCACAGTCCCATAGGGTCTAAGGCAGAACTAATGAAAAAAGGATTGTGGGGAGGCTTTTTTTTTTTCTGACTTGTGCCACCATGAGGCTGAAGAAAGGAGATGCGCTCCCTTTTGTCTCTAGGGAGCCTAGAGCTGGCAGAGATGGGGGGGGGGGGGTGGGATTGGGCAGAGAGCTGCAGAGCAGATCATGTCATGCTAGAGGGAAGGGAGGGTACGTCCTAGTCTCCTCCCTCTCCTGGGATGTCCTTCACTGGGTGGATCATCTGGCCTCTGGGGCACAGAAGAGGGAATAAGGGTGGAGGGTGGGGGTAGGTAGGGGCAGACAGTCAGCCCAGTGTCTCTGGCACCATTTCTTCTTTTCTGGGCCTGGGACAAAATGGCGTAGGTAAGCCCCTTCTGCTGCCATTTAATAGAGGTTAAGGGACTGAGTTTGTTGACTTCACCTTCAGTGCCAGCACACCCAATCCACATCACCAGCCCATCCAAAAGGACTTCCAAGCTGCTTCCTGAAAAGGCTCATTGGGAGGCAGGCTGGCTGACTGAGTTAGAAAGGCCCCCTTTTTGTCCCTTCCAGACTGGTGAGTCATGGAGTCCATAGCATGGGGGTCATGGTGTTGTGGGAGAGCCAGCAACAGGTTAAATGACTTGCCCAGGCTCACACACCTGCTACATGTCTGAAGTTAGATTTGAATTCAGATCTTCCTGACATCAGACCTAGCCCTTTCCTCTACAGAACTTCCTATGTGCCAGGACAGGGTATGAAGGCTGAAAATGGAGGTAGCTTCCACTTAGGAAGGGCTTTAGTCTGCCTTTATTGTTAATCCTGGAATGAAGGGTAAGGGAATAGAAGAGAATCTGGAGGCTCACAGACCAACCAGGCAGAGGGAAAGGATAGAGGGCCGGACCTGGGACCACGAGCTCTGGAGCTCAGCTTCCTCCCAGACTGGGACCCTGACTCAGTGACCAGGTCATTTAACCTTTGCTTCAGTTTGCATGTCTGTAAAACCAGGGGTTTAAGAGCGGGTAACTGCAGGGCCACATAGGAGGATCAAAGCAAGTGATCCTTGTAATGAGCCGGGCCCTCTGTAGAAATGTTTTCATTTGAGGGGAATATATATGTGAGGGCTATTAGTTATCATGAGACTATTGCAATAGTCCAGGCTTCTGCTGATTAGAGGAGAAATACGGAGAGGGAAGGAATGCTCCAGGGCTGCTGAGGGCACTGGGACTGAGCCAAGGATCCGAAGGATGGCGAATGGAGGAAAGGACACCTTAGCTAGCTTCTAGTTGACCTGAAGTCTGCAGAGTAGGAGTGAAGCAAGAGGTTTGCATGCCACTTAACTTGACCGGGAGAAGGCCGTGGTCCACCCCTGCTTCTTCCCTCCATTCACTTGAATTGGAATTGAAAGGTGCTATGCTACCTCTACCTTTCTGTTGTGCCCAGGTGGGCCCATCCCCTGCCAGAGACATCCTTCTCAATATTCTTCCACCCCTCCTTAGTTGGGAAAAAGGGGATCTATGTCTACTGGGAAGGTCTCTCAGTAAGCAAATCTCAGTGCCTTGTATCTCCAAGATAGCTGTCTCATAAGAGATGCCAGGCACCAGATCTATCCCTAGGATTTGGCAATTATCCTCAGGCAAAATAAAAATTAGCTCTTTAGGATATCTCTTGAATTTTTTCATGACCATAATTTCATCTAGTGTTTTCCCTTCCTTTTCTCAGAGATCCCTCCCATCTAGTAAATAGTATGTATTTCAAGATCTTTTATTAAAACCCTCACCTTTCATCTTAGAATCGATACTGTGTATTGGTTCCAAGGCAGAAGAGGGTTAGGCAATGGGGGTGAAGGGACTTGCCCAGGGTCACACAGCTGGGAAAGTGTCTGAGGCCAGATTGGAACCCAGGACCTCCCATCTCTAGGCTTGAAAGATTTTTTTCTTTTAAGGAGAGCACCCCCCCACTCCCCACCCCCAGAAAAGATTTACAAAATATGAATCCCAAACGGGGAAATCCCCTTGTCTTTCTTCTTCATGGCAATGATTATTCCTTAGTAGTTTGGAGTATTTGCTTTTTGTTGTCCTTTTTAGTTGTTCTGTTTATATGACTGTGATCATTGTGAATATTTTTTCCAGAATGTGCCAGACCTAGAGGATAGCCAATGCAGTCAGTCTAGAGTAGGTAGAGGTCATGAAGGTGTAAGAATCATGGAAAGGTGTTGAGGGTGTTGTTCCCTGTTCCCATGACGATCCACCCTGAAGGGAACAAATATAAATTTTGGGGTCTCCAACTTACAATCTAGTCCCAAAACTTGGGGTTCATCAGATCTTACTAGGCTACAAGTTTGGGGTTTCTAGATTCCGTGTTGACAGAAGGGATGGAGGAGGAAGACCGTCAAGGGTCTCTCACAGAACAATGATAAGAATTGACCACATATTCTCTAGTGAGGGGAAGGGAATGAGTTGGGCTCTCTTTGTCTGTGCAGGAATAGCTAGAGACTATATATAGAGTGAGGTTTGGGTAAGGTAGAGGGGAAGTAGGTAGACCTTGTAGTGCCAGCAGGACCATCCCATAGAAGCCCATTCCTCCCATCCTTTGGACAGAGAATCAATGCCTCCCTCTTGCCCCCTCTATCTTCCTTCTAAACTAGGAAGCTATTTACTGTTATAATTTAAACGATTTCTGGAGACTGTTTTTGGGGCGGTTTATTCACTATCTATATCTGTATCTATATCCATTTACTGGTTAAACCAGCATCGTAACTGATGAAGAGATCTAGGTCCCATGGTTATCTCTAAATGACCAGGAACAGCCTAGAAGCAGAAGCTGGGCTCGACAGCTTTATAAAATAGTTTAGGAGCTCGTTATTTATTCCCTCCCTTGAACACCCCAAGACATCTTTAATTTAATAGCTAATTAAGAGGTGGTCTGCCAAACCACCCTTCTCCTACTGACATCATGAGGAACATGTACACAGGAAAAGAACTCTCTGCCCCCTTTATTTATTAACCCAATTCTTTTAAAGGGGAACACACTCCTTGAGGACAAAGAAAATGCCAAAAGCAGTAGAATGGATGCAATCTCTGCCCCAGACTGGACACAGACACACACAGAAATTCTCTTTAATATACAGGAATTGATTTTTAGGGCCTTTCCACTCTAGAACCTTTTCTGATCTGAGAATTGTATGTGAAAAAGAAATTCTCCCATTATCAAGCAGAGGCTGCCCCAGTGTATTTGACTTCTCAGGCACATCAATACAGTGGAGTCAATGTGGACTGAGAAAAACTGCTTTCTTTTCTCCTCAAGGTAGGTGATGAAGGTGGAGAGGGAAACAGTCCTCAATGCCCAAGGGAAGGCCCCGTAGGCACACTTCTTCTCTTTTTAGCAAAGGGAAAACATGGCTTCTGTGTGCCAGTCCCAGCACCTACTAAATTACTGTACAATAACTCAAATATTATGTTTATAAAATTGATTAAAATGAAAACTAGAGTTAAAGGAGCTAACTCAAGCCGCAATCTCCAGAAAAAAAGAAAAAGAGGGAGGAGTCCCAGAAAGTTATAAACAATAACGTAACAATGCAAGCATAAATGAAGGGAAAGGGATGCTGGGACAAGAAAAGAATTCTGGGAGACGGAGTCCAAATTTTTCTAATTATACATTAGTAAATCACATAGTTAATGCTCAATATTCATTTGTTAATTTGTTTACTTCCACTATCCTTTCCAACATACACAACCCCATCCAGAACGACCTCCTAGCTGATTTATTTTATCTTAAACCCTTACCTTCTGTCTTAGAATCAAAACTGTGTATTGGTTCCAAGGCACAAGAGCAGTAAGGGCTAGGCAATGGTGGGGTTAAGTGACTTGCCTAGAATCACACAGCTAAGAGATGTCACATTTGAACCCAGAACTTCCCATCTCTAGGCCTGGCTCTCAATTCCCTGAGCCACATAGCTGCCCCCTGAATTGACTCTTAAAAAGCCTGGCAGGTGGGATCCTGATCTGCCCCATGGCCCTAATTATAAAGGAATCTGTGGATGATTATTTCTCATTTAATATTACTCAAACCTAACTTTATGTGAGTCATGATATCTTGAACCCAGAATGTCATTGTCATTATCCTCAGTAGCTCTCCTGGAAAGCCAGAGAGGGCCACCAGGAACTGTGTCTTCCTCCAAGGTATGTTTTCAGCCTCCCCACCCAAATCTGAGTGCTCTGGCTTGCCCTTGGGACTTGGCTTTGTCCAAATTTGATTCGGTGTTTATGTTCGCTAATATCCATCTTGACCTGCCTTGCTTTCAAAGGACCCTCTGGGCCCAACTGCTTAACTGGGCTGGTGTGGTTCCTGTGTGGGTTTCCTAAATCCCATAGAAATTCTTAGGAATCTGGAAGAGAGGGAGCAGCACCTTCTTCTTCCCCTACTAACAACTTGCTGAGACTATTGCAGATATTGGGTTTTGCTGTCACGAATAACAAACCCCTTCCCTGGGATCCTCCAGATGGGCACCATGATGCCGCCATTCAGCACCTCACCAGCTACTCCAGCTGCAGTGAAGCGGCTTAAAGAAGGGTTCACTGATCCACTCAAAGCTCTTTAGGGTAAGATGAGGCCCAGCTCTGAGGGATGCTTACAAAGCAGTTTTGCTACTGCTCTTAGACAGGAAGTTGTGTTTCTGGCCATAGAAAAAGGTTATTTCAATTGTTATAAAGGCCTTTAGCTTAGCCATTTACTATGGACTAAATCAGATGGTCTCTTCTTTATCAGTCACCTGGTTAATTAGTATTTATTGAGCTCCTAGCTGGAGCCTTCTATGGTAGAATAAAGAGAAGTGAGTGAGTTCCTGCTTTTGTAACTGTAGTAAAGTGATGGGGGAAGGGGGGCACTTGAGGAGACATTCAGCACATTCAATGTCACTTAGAAAAAGAACTACAGTATAATAGCAGCTAGGACAGCAGCAAATGGACTTAGTTATGCTGGCCCCCAAACCCACTTTCTCTAAGTGCCTGGAAATATAGGAAGGCTGAATGACATGGGCAAGTCTTTTATCCTCTGGCTGCTTCAGTTTCCATAACTATTAAATGGGAAATGAAAGAGCAGATACCTGCTGGGGCCTTTGTTTGGAATGTTTGGAAAATAAATGGCCTTCATTATAGGAAATATGCAGTTGCTCTCTCTTCTGATTATTAGAAGGTTATTCCAATTGTCCAAAGCCCAGTGATGAGAAGAGAAAAGGGTTTGCATAGGGAGAAGGTCTCGGGTCCCTCGGAGTACTATTGATTGGGCCATAATGAGATGAAAAGGATGAGAAGGGCTTCTTTTGTGCCTTCTGTTTAGCCAGGACACTGCAGAGTGAGTGTGGGTCAGTTGGGGTGCCACGGAGGTAGGCAGTCCATATGATGCCAGATGCAGGGGCCCCTTCTCTTGGATGGGGATTCATTTATTCCTTCATGTGACCTTCATCCTCCCGCCCAAGTTCCCTTCCTCCACCTCCACTCTCTTACTAATGAAAAGGTAATATAGGACACCTGGCCTCTTGAGGCAGACAAAGAAGAGTGGATGTGTGTAGGAAAAAAGGGAGATGGATGGTGAGGTGGGGGGTGGTGGAGTGTGTGTGAGCCTGAGCTCGCTCACCCACCCACAGTTCTCCAAGTGTAGAGGCAAGGGACCAGAAGCATCATTTCCCTATATTCTTGCTCAGGGACAATATGGCCCCAGCATTCCACTTCTAGCACATTGTAGGTGCTCATTATAGGCCTTGGGACTTAGCTTGCTGACTCCCACCATCATACCCAACATACACACATATACGCCCTTCTCTATAGTATTCAGATCTGCTACTGTACTTAGATTGAGAGCCAGGCCTATAGTTGGGAGTTTCTCAGTTCAAATGTGACCTCAGACACTTCCTAGCTGTGTGGTCCTGAGCAAGTAACTTGACCCCCATGGCCTAGCCTTTTCTGCTCTTCTGCCTTGGAACCAACACCAAGTGTCAATTCTTTCTTTTTGTTAATAATTTATTTTAACCCTCACCTTCCATCTTAGAATCAATACTGTGCATTGGCTCCAAGGCAGAAGAGCGGTAAGGGCTAGGCAATGGGGGTAAAGGGACTTGCCCAGGGTCACATAGCTAAGAAGTGTCTGAGGCCAGATTTGCACCCAGGACCTCCTGGCTCTGGGCCTGGCTTTCCATCCACTGAGCCACCCAGCTGTCCCCTGCCCTTCTGTCTTAAGAGGACTTACTAGGACAGAAAGTAAGGGTTTAAAGAAGGAGAGAGAGTGCATGGAAACCATGAAGTTGAATGAACCAGAAATGTAGTGGTCTAGGTTGTAAAGTGGTGTCAATGACAGAGGCCTTTTTCTTTGATCCTGTAGCGAGCCTCTGATAGAAAATGGGCTGACATGCAGAAAGACTTGAGGCAAGCAAACCTAACCCTAGGAAACCCGGAGATCCTTCCTGTTCAGGCTCAAACACTTAGCAAATGCCTGATCCTTGGCAAGTCATTTGCCATGGTCAGGGTCCAGCCCTACTCGTGACTCCAGGGTTCCCAATAGGTGGTGAATGATCAGTCAAAATAAATAAAATAAAATAAATAACAAATGGAAGACTAATTATGACGGCCATGGGATTGCTTTGCATCTCAGCTGCTCTACTATCCCAATGTCTGATCTTTATTTTTATACCCATTTTCTTGGCATGCAGATACACAAAATCAAAGAGAGATAATTGGAAAAGTGATACGTTAACTTTTAACAAATCACTTGATAACATTCTATATTTTTTTTATTGTGATTACAGACAGACTACAAGATAAATGATTTCACCTCAGGTGGCTTACTAGGGAGTGTGAGTTACTGATTTGTGTAATTGAGTCACTGAGGCATATTGAAGCTTAGCGTACCTGTACTGTACCTGTACGTATTGTATGGGCCTCTATGATTGATTTGTGTGCTGGTTCATGAGAAAGTTTTGGGCTTGGCCTGAAGCTGTGATTTTGCTGGGAATTATGTACCTAAGTAAAAGTTAACCCATGATAGTCTTTTTGGGATTGGGTTTAAGGGTCTAATCTTTTGGTGATGTTTTAGGGAATTAGGGTACAGGTGTTATGCTCTTGCATTATTTCTTTTGAGACTAGGGGGAATAATAATCATGTTAATTCATAGGTAAGGGGCATTGATGAAAGAAGTCATGCAAGGGGGATAGAGTGGGCAGTCACATCTCGTCAAGGACCACTCTGTGGTCTCCCCAGCTACCATGCATGACTCTGTCAAGGCATTATGGACTGATGGCCCCCAGCAGTCATTCAATAGCTATATTTCCTTCATGATGATTAAAAATTCAGAGAGAATGGATTCCAAGTTTAAAAAAATCAAGTTGTTGATCTTGAGTCATTAAATACTGTTTTGGAAACTCATCATTCAGCCTTCCCAAGACATCTCTAATTGGTGGATACCTAATGAGGAAGTGGCCCAATCCTTTCCAGTTCTTGCCCCCTCCTAGGATTCCAATATCCTCACTGAGATCAGGTTACACTTGTTTAGGACTGACTTTCCATGTCCATCCCAATGGACTCAAGGACATTGCCATGCCACCCCTCAGATATGTTTTGCTTAAACTAGTTTTTGCTTACTAGACAAACTGAAGCTTATTTTCTCAATCTTAATGATCCCAATTTTAGAAGTTGCTTTGGCAAAGGGATGCTGGGAGCATTCCTAGGATTATCAGAACAAAGAAATGAGGAAAGAGGCTTGAAACATACTATAGGGGCAGCTGGGTAGCTCAGTGAATTGAAAGCCAGGCCTGGAGATGGGAGGTTCAAATCTAGCCTCAGACACTTCCTAACTGTGACCCTGGACAAGTCATTTAACCCCCATTGCCTAGCCCTCATTGCTCTTCTGCTTTGGAACCAATACACAGTTTCGATTCTAAGACAGAGGGTAAGGGTTTTTTAAAAAATTTAAGAACTATCAGAAATCAGCTGGCTGGCTCAGTGGATTGAGAACCAGGCCCAGAGATGGGAGGTCCTGGGTTCCAATCTGGCCTCACACTTCCTAGATGTGTGACCCTGGGCAAGTCCCTTCACCCCCATTGCCTAGCCCATACCACTCTTCTGCCTTAGAACCAACACACAGTATTGATTCTAAGATGGAAAGTGAGGGTTTAAAAAGAGAGAGAGAGAAATCAAATGATACAGTCAGAGCATTATTTTAAAATAAAAATGATCCAGCATTAGGAATGAATCTTCTGTTTCCCCGGCTGATTTGTTGAAAGACAACATTTCAGCGAATGCTTTTCTGTTAAATAAGGCCATATATACCTGCAAGATCATTGTAAGAATAAGATGAAGTCATTGCCAAAGTGCTTTGCCAGCCCTAAAGTGCCGGATAAATGCTTTAATGTGGAGGAAATTTATGAATATTGCTTATTTTTAGCAAGCTATTGTTATAATCAAAGGCAGATTTGATGAGTGAAAAAGTGGAGGTGATGGGGGAGTCCTAAGGGAACAATAATTCATCAATGGAGACAAAGGGGAGTAATAAGGGTAAAGGAGTAATTTGAGTGTCCTTTATCTCTTCAGAATGTCTAGAAACTACAGGGCAATGTATACACTGAAGAGTGCCATAGGAAGGGGACCATACATCTCCATTCCTCCCATCCGTTGCCTTTTCCTTGCCCCTTCCTCATCCCTCCATCTTACTCAAGCAGAGGTTACAGTGCTGTTTCTGACCCCTGTGAAGGTAGGTAGAGGAACAGGGCTCCTTCCTTTCCCTTTTAGGTGGACAGTGCAAGGCAAGTGGGAGCTAGTTCTAGGAGTGCTCAAGGCAAGGGGCCACGACTATCGTTGCCCCTTAGCACAGTGCCTGGCACAAAGGAGACAATCGGTAAATGCTTGTCGAGTTAACTTGTTCACTTCCACCACCATGTGTAACACACAATCCAGATCTTCAACCCTGCCTTAATTACCTCGGAGTTGATGCCTATAAAGGCTGGTTGGGAGCTAGGAAGGTTCCAGAAGGACACTATCTTGCTGACCTACTGCTAAAAAGGTCCCTTTCAGGCTGGGTTGTTTTGAGCTCCTTTAGATGGAGGTTAGGGTTTTCAAGAATCCCTCCAAATTCTTCCCCAGTTCAAGGAAAGAGGGAATCTCCATTTACTAATGATGTACGTTGGGCAAGAGAGTGCATGTCAATACCTCCAGGATCTGTGGCCCCCCCTCAAGGGTTTGGAATCACCAGCTTCGTCCTCTGAATGGGCAGCTGTCAAATCATCAAGGTTTTTGTAAGCATTGACTAAGTGCCAGGCACTGCCCTAAAATCTGGAGAGGCAAAGAAATATCTGTGTAAGTGAGGTTGGAGGGAGGGCCTTCTCCCTAAGCAGATCAGCCCCTGGGCTCTAAGTTCTAGGCTTAGAGAGTTTCCTGGGACTCAGAGAGTTAGTAATTTGCTCTGAAACCACATGCAGTCAGTGATTCAGTCAAAAAACATTGGTTGTGTTTACTGTGTGCTGGGCACTGCGCTAAACTCTGGGGATAAAGAATTAAGGCAAGGGCAGGTAGGGAGCCTAGTGAATAGAGCTCTAGGTCTGGAGTCTGGAAGATCTGGATTCCAATATGGCCTCTGACATTTGCTAGCTGTGTGACCCTGGGCAAGTCACTTGACCCCAATTCCCTAGCCCTTGCTGATCTTCTGTGTTGGAACTGATACTAAGACAGAAGGTGAGGGTTAAAAAAAAAAAGAATTAAGGCAAAAGGCAAAAGACCCTGACTTCAAGAATGGAAGAGATCCTCAGTAATCTTGGCTGTCTGGGAATGGTAGGGCTTGGCAGGAGGGAAGATGTGATGCCAGGGAAAGTAAGAACTAGGGGTGCAGAGAGGAGGCAGTATGGAGAGGACAGCCAGTGTGGGTCAGTCCTGGAGGTCCTGGAGGACATGGGGGCAAACATAGACACCAAAGTTGGAGGGAAATCGGGACACCTTCATCATGTGGCTCAACAAATAGCAGCTCTCAGAATATTTGTGCACATGGACAGTTGGCATGACACTGATTCTGGGTGGGCAAGACGCACAGTTTGGTTAAAGAAGAGCGGTGGCTCCAGACTGTCTAATGGTTATCAGGAAGGCACACAATTAAAGCATTCCACAGTTGGGGGAGAAGTTGCAACATCTGTTAGTAGGAGCTTTGGCTGTTGCAACACTCTTGGGGGTCATCAAAGTGGGTGGGACCCTGAGGTAGATAAGGAACAGAGAACAAGGAAGATGGGAGGGAGAGGCCTTCCAAAATGGAGTCCCTTTGGTTACTTTGCTCCCAACGAGGGTCAGGGAAAGAAAGAAAGATTTACTAGGCTTGTACAATGTGCCAGGCACTGTGCTCAGCACTTCACAGATAGGTCATTTGATCCTTGGAGCAACCCTGGGAGGGAGGTACTATTATTATTATCTCCACTTTGCATTTGGGGAAAGTGAGGCAAACAGACATTAGGTGGCTTTGTACTAGGTCACACACCTAATACGTATCTGAAGTTGAATATAAACTTGGGTCTTCCTGTCCCCGGGCCCAATATCCTCTCTGCAAGCTGGACGTAGCATCCAACTAAAGAAGAGCTTTCAGTGGCCAAAAGGGGCCTTTTTATTTCATTGTAGAGTTGATGGAAAGAGCTAGTGGAAGAGAGTAGTTTGAATTGAGGAGACAGTTGAGCCTCACTGTCCAGTTATTTTGAGTCAGGGCTAGATCTAGGACCAGAAGTTGACTGACTGAGTGACCAAGTCATTTAAGCTCTTCCTTAGTTTCCATGTCTATAAAGTGAAGATAACAAGGGGATATAACACCAGGGGCATAAAACAAAATGTGATTCAAAGGTGCTAAGCACATTATAGACTTTGAAAATAGAAAATTAGGATGTAAATGTTATTTAATTGTATTATTATGAAAAGGTTATTGCAATTACTTCAAACCAAAGTTGAAAAGAGAATAATACAGGTGTTAAATGGGAGGGAGTTGCAGAGGAGACTCGGGATCATTGAGGGGCACAATGGCTCAGCAAACAAGGGGGCCATAATGATGGTCAAGAAAGGAAATGGTCTCCTTTAGCTTCTCTTGCTTGCCTCTAAGACCATTGACCTGAGGTTGATCTGGAGGTTTGCAGAATATCTAGTGGGACAGGGATGGGGTCATGTTTCAACAACCTTCTTCCTTTTATCTCTGGAATTGGAATTCAGTGATTCCTGTTGTGGCCAACAAGAGCCTCCCCTGCCAGGGACACTCCTCACCCAAACAAGGTGCCCTATAATTCCTAGCTGGGGATAAGGAGACACAGGTCTCTTAGGAACATTGGTCATTCCTGTCTGCCAGATAACCCTCTCCTGAGGCCCTTGGGTCACCAGCACCAACATTAGCATCTGGCAAGGGTAAGTCAAAGAGCATTTTTTTCTAAATAAGTCTTTTTGGTTTCTATGTCCCCAGAACTTCCCAGTATCTGGCCCTCCTCCTTCCATCAGAGCTATCCCATTTAACAAATGTTTATTTCTTTAACTTTAAAAAGAAAAGAAAAAATCAGCAAAACTGACTAATATTTTGAAAAAGTCTGAAAATATTTGCAATGTACGACACGTGTATACTTCTTCCTTTTGCAGAGGGGTGAGTTTCTAGGTTCCAGCGTCGTCGTGTATCTCTAGGTTCCAGCCATGCTTATTCTTTATAATTTTATGGCGTTTGCTTTTTCGATGATTGCTTTTCTGTTGACGTGATTGTAATTATTGTATATATTGTTTTCCAAGCAAGCATTTCTTAATGGTTTGCTATGTGCTAGACACTGTACTCAGTCCTGGGGATGCTTAAGGAATGTTAAGGTGATGGAAGGCCTTCTCAGATGCTTATCAGGCCTTTGTCTGCCAGTTATAAACTTAGAGTTACCTGGGACATACCCAATCAGTGCATCAAAAAGCATTGACTAAAAGCTTTGTGTGAGGGGGAAGCTGGGTGGCTCAGTGGATAGAGAGCCAGGCCTAAAGACAGGAGGTCCAAATGTGGCCTCAGACACTTCCAAGCTGGGAGACCCTGGGCAAGTCCCTTCACCCCCATTGCCCAGCCCTTACTGCTCTTCTGCCTTGGGACCAAGAGGTAATACTGTGTTGTCTAAGACAGAAGGTGAGGGTTTTTACAAAAACAACAAAACTTTGTGTGTCCCGGGCATTGTGCTAAATTCTGGGGGGTTTTCTTAAAAAAAAAAAAGATAAAAAATAGTCCCTGCCCTTAAAAGGAGCTAACATTCCCTTGGAAGGGATCATCCACAGTCTGGGAAGCCAAGACCTCTTCCTGATGGAGCAGCTGAAAAGACTTCTCAAAGAATTTGATGGAGACTAGAGGAAGCCAGGGAAATTAAGAGATGGAGGGCCCAGAATGCACCATGCATAGAGGTCAGCTAATGCTGCCAAGTGCATATAGACCAGGAAGGTGTTGAAGGTTAAAAAGTTAGTAAGAGGATAGTGAAGGGAGCACAGTGGATAAAGCACCAGGCCTGGAGATAGGAGTTCCTGCATTCAAATGTGGCCTCAGATACGTCTGAGCTGTATGACCCTGGGCAAGTCACTTAATCCCAGTTGCCTAGCCCTGACTGTTCTACCTTAAAATATATACTTAGTCTTAATTCTGAAACAGAAGCTAAGAGTTTTGGGGGAAAGGGGAAAGGTTCTAAAGAGTTTTCAGTGGCAAACAAAGACCAAAATCATTTGTTCCTGAAGGTGATAGGGATGTTCCAATGGAGGATGGGTTGAAGTAAGGCAGGCAAACCAGTTAACAAGGGTCCATGAAAGGACAGTGTTGGACCATTGATGGACCATTCTGGGCTCAGGTACTTTACTAACCAAGTTCTCCTGGGCAAGTCTTATCCTCTGCCGGCTTTAGTTTCCCTGACTATAAAACAGGAAGTTATGAGGGCAGATGCCTGTTGAGGCCTTTGTGAGGATAACGCGTAAGAAGACTGGAATGTGGTAAGTGCTTTATATAAATGCTTTTAATGAGCCCAAACTACAAATGCTCTTCATTGACTACTATTAGAAGGCTATTCCAATAGTCTATACTAGAGTTGAAGAGAGGAGGAAAGAATCTGGAGGTGGCAGTACAGGATGAGAAGATCCAGGATCCCTCAGAGGGCTTTGGACCACAGTGACATTAAAAAGAGGTCAGGGGCTTCTTTTGTCTCTTCAGGTTGCCCTGGGGACTTGGGTAGGCTGGCGGAGAGGTGGGCAGACCATGGAGAGCTTGCGGTAAGGGCCTGTCCCGTTTCCTGAATCACTGACTCTCTCAATCAATCTCCATCCTCTCACCCAAGTGCCCTGTCCCACATGGGACACTTCTCAGAGAAGCAAAGGTGAGTGTGGGGTGCCTGGCCTCTGAGGCCTAATGAGGAAGACAGAAGGTTGACTGGGTGGGAGAAAAGGGCTGCTGGAGAAGGGCAGAGGAGAGGGGCAGATATCCAAGTGCCAGAGGCAAGGATTTCCTACCCTTTCCTGCTAGGGACAATATGGCCTCTGCACACCTCTGGCTCCTTCATCATGCCCATCAGGTCACATACCCGAACACAAACATAAACACAAACACACCCACATCCTCTCCAGTGAATCCCAATCTACTACTGTTCTGACCGCCACCATCCAGGTTCCTGCCAAGGAAGTCCCTAATCCTCGGGCAGGTGCTACTTTTTAAAAAGGCCCTTCACATTTGGAGGGAAGGGGCCTCCATGCAATTTGGACTGTGGTACCTGAAGGGCCTCTTCAAAGTCCTCCTTCCCCATCCAATATGGGAAATAAGTTGGTGTCGAGATGAGGCAGGAATATGAGCCTAACTGATCCTAGACCCAGTCCTCTATCCACTGGGCTGCCCCCTCCTGACCTTTAGCCCTCTCCAAAGGGAAGCATCTATGTGGTACAATGCACAGAGTGCAGGGCCTGGAGTCAGGCAGGCCCGAATTCAAATTTAACTTCAGGTACTTGTTAGCTGTGTGGCTTTGGACAAGTGGTGTTTGCCTTAGTTTCCTCATTTGTAAAATGAGCTGGAGAAGGAAATAGCAAACTACTCCAGACTGAGAAAGACTGATCAACAACAAAGGGACTGGAGTCACCAGACTTCTTTCTGTGATTTGGCAACTGTTTCTCAAAAAGCATTTATTATAGTTTTAATCATAACGTGCCAAGTCCTGGCGAGGCACTGAAGTATCTGTCTGGAAGACCCTTCTTCCCAAAAGAGATCAGCATCTTATCTGCAAGTTCTAGGTCTGCAGGCTTGCCTGGGATCCAGAGAAGTTGTGGATCTCAGCCAGTCAGTCAGAAGCAGTGCTTATGTGCTTGCTCTGTGCTGAGCACTCCTGAATTCTGGGCATTAAAAAAATAAAGTACAAAATAGTCCTTGACCTCGAGGATGTGGCATTCTAATAGGAGAGATGATGAATAATCTGTGAGATTTTGGAGGGGCAGGAAAAGCTGCATTTTGGATTTGAAGATTCTTCAAGATAGCCAGGGAGGGCGCAGCTGACTGGCTCTGTGAATAGAGCACCAGGCCCAGAGATGGGAGGTCCTGGGTTCAAATCTGGCCTCAGACACTTTCCAGCTGTGTGACCCTGGGCAAGTCACTTGACCCCCATTGCCTAGCCCTTACCAGTCTTCTACCTTGAAACCAATACATAGTATTGATTCTAATGTGGAAGGTAAGGAGTCCCAAAAAAATTGTCCTGGATCATTGCAATGCTGAGAGCAGCTAAGTCTAGTGCAGTTGATTGTTCCACAATACTGTACAACCATATCTACTGCAGGACTATACAAGGAAGTTCTTGTGAATGTTAGTATTAGAAAGCTACCGCAGTAGTCCCAAGCCAAAGTTGTTGGGACACAAGATGGTGTGTGGAGGTAGTGCTAGGTAACACATTCAAGGCTCTGCAGGGCACCAATACTCTGCTAGATAGGAGACCCAACAGGAATACAGGAGGGAGATGGCCTTCCTTTACCTCTTCAGGTTGGTCTGGAGGCAGCAGAGTGAGGACTGGGCAGGGTGCTAGGGAGGAGCAAGGTGGGCAGATAACATAGTACCAAAGGAGGGGGCAGTCAGGCCTGATTCCTTCCATTCTTTGGATGAGGAATCAGTGACTTCTTGCTAGCTCTATCTTCTGGACAAACAAAGCCCTTCCTCAGCCAGGGAACCTCTTCACCCAGATAGATCTGGCCATGGTATGTCTGGCCTCTGAGATATAACACATTGGAATGAATGTGAGTAGAGAAAAAAAGTTCTTTTCTCCTCAAGGGTAATGGTGATGGGCACAGAGGTGTGGACATATATATGCCCAAAGCCCCAATTCCATACTTTCTAGGATATGGACAAAATGGCCTCTGTAAGCTGCTTCCATAGCACAGAATAGGCCAGTGATGGTGAACCTTTTATAGATGGAGTGCCAGTCTCTCCCCCCCCCCCCATATGCCATGCCCATCCCTCACACATGCTCGGTACAACCTGCCCCCTTACCCCACACAGGGGAGGGAGAAAGTGCTCCCATTGGGTTGCTGGGTAGAGGGGTGGATGAAGTGAGGAAGAGAGGGGGATGAGAGTGGTTCGAGTTCTCTGCTCTCCTCCAGCTCTGCAGCCTGTGAGCAGCACACCTTACCCCCTGTGCACTCCCATTGGCTGCTGGGCAGAGGGGTGGGGAATGTGAAAAAAATGTCATGAGGTGCGGTGAAGAGAGGAAGGGAGCAGGTTTGGTCTAGTCCCTCTGCCTTTCTAGTAATGAATTCTGGGGATGGAGGTGGCAGGTGGGGGAGGGAGGGTAGCTGAGTATTCACAAAGAGTGCTCTGCGTGCCATATTTGGCATCCATGTCATAGGTTCACCATCACTGGAATAGGCAATCAATAAGTGTTTATTGACTACACCATTCCCCTCCCCCCCCCCCCCACACTATTCATTTCATCCAAAACTAAATCTTTCACATGACTGGGTAGTGGGAACATCCACAGAATGGGGGCCTTGATAGCCTAAAGTACTCTCAGAACTCCCTATCTCCAGGAGGGAGAACACACCCCTATCTCTCCTTGCCCTTTGGTCTTTCCTAAAGGGACCAAGATCTCCAGCTCTATACATCTGTTCTGGGCTTACTTATTCCTTACTATGCTAAGTGCTGTGGATGCAAAGAAACATTTGTAGGAGGTGCAAGTGAGGGCCTTCTCTCAGTACACATCTGTGTATGTACATATGCTTGTTGCGTTGGGATAAAAATTTTAGCCTGAAAACATTCTCTGACCACAAAGAACTTGCAGTCTTATGGCAGAGACAACTAGTAATCTGGGAGGCTAAGGTTCTGGGGATTTGGGAGAGGAGGAGCACCCCCAGAGAAAGGTCTCCTGCTGATTGTAGGGTTTGACCTTTACCTTCCATCTTAGAATCAATACAATGTAATGGTTCTAAAGCAGAGGAGAGGTAAGGGCTAAGCGATGGGGGTCAAGTGACTTGCCCAGGGTCACACAGTTGGGTAGTGTCTTGAGGTCAAATTTGAACCTCAGACCTGGCCCCAGGTTTGGCTCTCTATCCACTGAGCCACCCAGCCTCTTATTTGAGCTGAGTGTTAATGACATGCAGGGAAACCAAGAAATAGAGTAGGGGAAAGAGGGCCCAACATGCCAGGCATTGAGTACAGCCAGTGCAGCTCAGTCCTTCAGTGCTAGAAAGGTGTATGAAGACTAAAAAGAGGAAAAGTCCAAGTTATGATGAGTTTTAAGTGGAAAATAAAGGCTTTTCTATTCAATCTTGGTGATAATAGGAAACCTGATGGAGGATTGGTTGATGAGGTTAAACTTCAAGCAAGAAGACCAGTTATCATAAGTTTGAGATAGGATAGAGTGCTGGACCTGGAACCAAAAAAACCTGAATGGAGTTCCAAGCTTAGGCACTTCCTGACTGAGTGAGCCTCTGTTTGCCTCAGTTTCTATATGTGTAAAATGGGAATTACAAGAGCATATAGAAAGTTTTTATTTTTAGAAAATATGTGTTATTGGTCATTATTATTAGTAGGCTGTTTCAATACTCTTAAGGCAGAGTAGAAAACCAGGGCACAACAGGAAGTGGAGATGGTATGCAGACACTGGAGGATGCCAGTCCAAGGGACGGAGAAAACGCTGGGGGCCCAGACCCCTCCCTGTACCTCCAAGTGACCTACCAAACCTCCAGAACTATGTTCTCAGATGCTAACTTGAAGAGACAAAAGGAGTCTATCCCCTTCCTTTGCCATTATTATAGACTTCCTGTTTACTATGTCCCCTTAAGGCCCAAAGGTTCTCAGTCAACCAGATTGGAATTCTCTGGTTCCTTCTTGCCACCTCCACCTTCCTGTTGGGCCCTCCTGGGCCCTTTCCGTGCCTGGGTCATGGCTTCCCCAAGCAGAGGCTTTGTTAAGAGGACTGGTCCTAGATCTGACTCACACACCCTTTCCTGACCGCTAGCAATGGGCTTTGGGGATTGTCAGTTAACAACAGTTTTGGGTTTTTTTAATAAGTTCTCAGATAACAAAAAGATTTTCAAAACCAAAAGAGAAAAAATTGAATAACTTTAAAAAGATGAACAAAGTACAATACGTGTGGGCATCCTTTTGAAATTATGCTGCCTCAGTGACCCATCGTCCAGACCTGCTTGTCAGTCCATGCTGGGGGAGGGCGTCAACCGTTATTGTCACACAGTCAAAGGATGGAATGCTAGACCTGTGACCAGGAAAACTTGAGCTTCATTTCACATTCAGACATTTACCAAGCCACCTTAGGTAAGTCACTTAACCTTTGCTTCAGTTTCCATAGCTTTAGAATTGGGATTATAAGAGCAGGGACGTCCAGGACCCTTTGTGAGGAAAGAATGAAGTACTATTTCTAAAGTTCTGAGTGCTTTATATAAATGTGTGTATTGGTATAACCCAAATATGTAAATTCTATTTTCACTATTCTTAGCAAAATTCTCATAATCTAATTCTTATTAACAATAATCTAAGCCAGAGTTGATCAGAAAAGGAACTGGGTGTGGGGAAAGGATGCTTCAGGGCCTCTAAAGGCAGAGACTCAGCAAAAAAGATTGTTATAAAGACAACCTGTGAAGGAGGTGGGCTGCTTTTGTCTCCTCTGGATGTACCCGAAACCACTGGGGGCACATACCACTTAGCATCACTACCACAGAGGGGGTGGGCCCTTGCTTCTCTCTGTGTCTTGAATTGTGATTTAGTGGTTTCTGCAGGCCCCTTCTCTCTTTCTGTTGTGCCCAACTGGGGCCTTTCCCCTGCTCAGAACACCCTTCCCCACTAGCTGTGCACAAGGGGCTCTAGGTGTGCTAGGAGAATTGGTCAGAAAGCATATCTCACTCACTACCTCCCATCCATCTACCAGATAGTCCTCCCTCTCTCCCCTCTCTCTCTCTCCCTCTCTCTCTCTCTCTCTCTCTCTCTCTCTCTCTCTCAAAACAAATAAACTTCCTGTCTTAGAATCAATACTGTGTACTGGTTCCAAGGCAGAAGAGCAGAAAGGGCTAGGCAATGGGGGTGAAGTGACTTGCCCAGGGTCACACAGCTAGGAAGTGTCTGAGGTCAAATTTGAACCCAGGACATTTCATCTCTGGGCCTGGCTCTCAATCCACTGAGCTACCCAGCTGTTCCCCTCATAATCCTCTCTTGAGGGATGTCAGTCATGAGAACCATCCCTAGGATCTGCAGATGGTCCAAGTCAATAAGCATTTTTATTTGTTTATTTATTCATCTATTTATCTGTTTTGTTTGTCTAATTAATTATTTATTTAGGCCCTTACCTTCCATCTTAGAATTAATACTGTGTATTGGTTCCAAGGCAGAAGAGTGGTAAGGGCTAGGCAATGAAGGTTAAGTGACTTGCCCAGGGTCACACAGCTGGGAAGTGTCTGAGGCCAGATTTGAAATGAGTATTTTTTAAAGACAAGTTTTTTGGATGTTCTTTGTATTTTCAAATCACCATAATTCCCCTGTATATATATCTACCTGTTCACCCTCTCAAAGAGCCCTTCCTTAAAAAAAAATTACATTTTTTAAAACCAAAAATTGAAAAGAAAGAAATCAGCCTACCGGATGAGTACCTGGAAAGCCTAAGTGCTAAAAGCTAGTCACTTTGTCTAACTAAGGCTTTTACTTATCTGAGAAATACATGGATCTTCTTTGTTAATTATTATTAGAAGGTGATTCGAAGCCAGAGCTGATGAGGAGAGAAGAATTGGTGATAGATGGAGGAGGAGATGGTCCAGAGCTCCTCAGATCACCCTGCCCCTGAAATAGGCATATGGGCCACCGTGAGGGATAAAGAGAGGAGAAGAACCTCCCTCGTTTCTTCAGGTTGGCTTAGAGACTGCAGGGTAGGGCTTGTGCAGAGTTCTGGGAAGCTGGGCAAACCTTATGGTGCTGGGCTTGTGTTCCCTTGGATAGGGAATCGAATGGCATGCTCCTGCCAGCTTCTCACCGAATAGTTCCCTTCTCCTTCCTGGGAAACCCCTCCCTGAAGCAAAGATGGAAATGGGGCATCTGGCTTCTGTGGTCCAACTACACAGAAGGGTGAATGAGGGTGCAGGAGAAGGGTGGCTTTTTTTTCCTCCTGTATGTAGATAGTGAAGGGCAGAGGGGGCAGCATTCAGGCCAAGGCTAGAAACTAGGGACCGCAGTCACCATTTGCCCCTTTTTCAGGTCAGGAACAATATGGACTCCGAACACTACTTCCCATATTTAATAAAGTAGCTAGCACATAGTAGGTAGGTTTGAAATTTTTACTTCCATCATGCCCAACACACACACACATACACTCGCCCTCTCTAACCAATCCCAAACTACGACTGTATAAACTCCCAAAACCTGATTGGCTGCCATGCCGCCTCCTAGGGATTTTCTGGCCCTGCTGGGAAGTGTTAGACTCCAAAATAACCTCTAGACATTCCTTTGTGGGGAGAGGGCGTCTGTGGGATGCAGGCTCTCTCTAGTACCCTACGGGTCCCATCAAATTCTGTCCCCTGAGGAATGGATGGATGGAGGTCAGCAAGTAAGCTAGGATAGGAGAGCGGGTTTGGCCGAGGAAGTGAGGAGCCTAAGATGAGATGGTACAGGGAGGAAGCCAGAGAAAGCTGCATGTCCTGTGTCTGTGCCTGTATTTGGGGCCTCTCACTGGTTCTGAGAGGATGCAGAGTATCATCTATAAGGCCTGGAAAGGTGGCAAGGAATCCGGTCATGAAAGGCTTTTAACAGCCAGAGAGGATTTTCTATTTGTTCTTTGTGGGGAGTGGGAGTCATTGGGGGTTTCTGACATTGGAATAAAGTAGTTAGAAATGAGATAAGAAGGGCCTGGACCAGTGAAGTAGCAATGCCCGGGCAGAAATGGAGCCTTGTAGGAGGGTAGGGAAGACAGGACTTGACAAGTGGTTGGATTTGGAGGAGGACATGCATTGAGGAGTTGAGTCCGACTGTTGAGAAGGATGAAGTGGGGAGAGATCCAAGGCAAGGGAACCAGTCACTTCCAGTAAGTGACTCCAATACTGCAAACCTGAAAGGGCTTTTCTAAGAAGGCTAGAGCAGTATTCTAAGCCAGAGGCAATGAGGGCCTGAACTGGAGTGGTGGCTCTATGAGAAGAGCGCCAGGGACAGAGGTGAGAGACTAGAGAAGGCAGGGGAGACAGCAGTGGGACCATCAGGGCCCAAGCACTCAGCAAAGGGGATGTGGGCCCTAGTCAGGGTAATGGACAGAGAGAGGCTATCTTGGGTTGGTTTGGAAACTGCAGGGTGGAGAGGAGGCAGACTACCAAGGACGAGAAGGAGGGGCTGTGGGCCCTTACCCCCACCCCTATGGATGGGAAGTCATTGACTTCACATTACCTCCATCATTCTGCTCTTGGGTGACTACCTCTCACCCAACCAGAGCTGGTAAGGGGGCATCTGGCATCCTAGCTACAAGAACACAGTAGAGTGGGCAGGGAAAAGAGGCTCCTTTTCTCAGGTTAGATGGAAGAAGGGGAGGAAGATGATACCCCCTTTTCCCCCAGTAGGGACTCAATGGCTTCTACTACTTCCAGAGCTTAGCACAGTGCCTAGCACATTGTAGGTCCCAAATAAATGCCCATTTACTTCTTTTTTTTTTTAAACCTTCACCTTCCATCTTGGAATCAGTACTATGTATTGGTTCCAAGGCTGTGTGTTAAGGGCTAGGCAATGGGGGTGAAGTGACTTGCCTAGGGTCACACAGCTGGGAAGTGTCTGAGGCCAGATTTGAACCCAGGACCTTCTGTGTCTAGGCCTGGCTCTCAATCCACTGAGCCAACCAGATGCTCCACCCCCATTTATTTCTTGACTTTCAATATCTGTCCCAAACCTCCAACCCATCCAAAATCGCCACCATACTGATGTTCAAGCTGGTGCTACTGATGGCAGCCAGCAAGAAAAGAACTCCTATCCAGAGCCTTCAGGGAGGAGAGCTATGGAATGGGAGTGATGGTAAACCAAGATCTCCCACAATTCCTCTCCACTCTTGGAAAGGAGGAAAAGCTTGAGGTCTTGGAAGCATTGTCAGGACCATCCCTCTAGCCTTAGAGGAGCCTTAGGTTGGAAGAGCAATGATGGTCCATATCTACGGGGCCACCACTGGGGGGCAACAGCCAGACAGCCCATACCTTTCTTTTTGGTGCAGATGTGGAAGAAATCCCAGGGAGCTGGTCATATGGAGGCCATACAACTCCACATCTGGGAGCCGGGCTTGGTCACTCAGGCCACAAAACTTTGGCTCCTCCTCTCTCCATCTCTCCCTCAGCACAAAGTGAGCTTGGTGAGCACAGTACCTCAACACCAGATGGCCTTTCCAGAAGGGACTGGGGTCATCAGTTCCTTTGTGGGGTTTTGGCAAGCATCAATCAACAAGCATTTATTTTACCATATACTAGTCACTGCACTAATTGTTGGGAATGGAAAAAACATCTGTCTTTGGCAGGTTCAGGTGAGGGGTTGTTCCCAATGCAAAGCAGGACTTTCTCTGCAAGTTAGAGCTTTCGAGTTAGAGTTGTCTGGGACCTTGAGAGGCTGGGACATTGCCCTGAGTCACACACAATTAGTCTGTCAAGAAGCATTTATTATAAGTGCTTGCTATGTACCAGGCTCTTTGCTAAGTGCCTTGGAGTTCCAAATGAAGGTTAAAACAACAACAAAAAGAGCCAGTTCCTGCCTTCAAGAAACTGACATTCTAATGGTAGAGACAAGAAATCAGTACATAAGAAAGAAATATATCCAGATTAGATAAAGGTGATGGGGGCTGGGGGAGGCAGACAGAGAGAAAATGTAACAGGGAGTAAGAGCAAACAGAAGAGGGCTCCTGTGGAAGGAGGAAACTATGAGATGGAGGGGAGGGGCTAAGAGGGCAGCCGGTGCAATTAATGACAAGAGTATATGGAGATGGCAAGGTACCAGAAGGCTAAAAATGTAGTAAGGGACCAGGTGATGGCCAGCTAAATGGCAAACAGCCATTTACATTTGATCCTAGAATTAATAAGGAACCTCTAGTGGAAGATAGGTTGAATGGGGAGAGACTTGAAGTGGGGATGCCAGTTAGAAGACTGTTGCAATAGGCCAAGTTCAGCAATCAGAGCTTGAACTAGAATGGTGGTCATATGAGAGGAAAGAAGGAAACAGGTTGGAGGGCCTTAGGCCCCACAGGGTATAAGGAACAGTGAAGTGGACATTAGGCTTTTTTTTTTTTAACTCTTGCCTTTCTGTATTAGAATCAATACTCAGTATTTTTTTCCAAGGTAGAAAAGTGGCAAGGGCTAGGTAATTGGGGTTAAGTGACTTGCTCAGGGTCTCAATACTAGTGTCTTCATGCCAGATTTGAACCCAAGACCTCCTGTTTCCAGGTCTGGGTCCCTATCCTAGCTGTCCTTCCAAATTAGTCTTGAGAGGAGAGAATCTCATTTTTTGGGGGTCTCCAAGTGAGTCCAGAAATGGAATGGGTATAGGCAGGAGAGGTGGAGAGGGGAGTTGGACTGACCATTTAGTAGTGGAGGAAGTGAACCAATTCCCTCATTTCCTCTTCCATCAATGTGTCATCAATGTCTTCTCTCTTCCTCCACCTCCAGCTGCAATAGGACCCTTCCTCTAGTTGTGTTCATCACCTAAGAAGAATAAGCAATTAAGGATGGTTCATCTTGATGGACAGAACAATATAGGGGAGGTGAATATGGGCAAGACTGAGGGAAGAAAGGGATTCTTTTTCTCCTCCAGATGGATGAAGGTCAGGGAGGGAAGTCTTGGGTTCAGATGTGACATCAAGACACTTCCTCGTATTGAGACCCTGAGCAAGTCACTTAACCTCCAGCTGAGTGTCAAGAGGTAGAGAATGACTTCTCCTTTTCCTCAACCTCTTCTAACAAGGCATTCAGTGACCTCTGAGGCACTTTCAATCCCTAGCACAGGCTTCAAGGGGAGGTGTCTATGGAATATGCCACTCCAAAAGGGCCACCAGGGAGAAGGAGGTCAAAGTCTTCTAGAGCTGAGGAAATAACACTGTTAGATCTTAAACTATATTATAAAGCACTAGATAGATAAACTATTTGGTATTAGTTATAAAACAGAGAAGATACTGGAACAGAATTTTAATTTTCCTAACCCATTGTTCAATAAATCAGTAAACAAAATAGAACTTCCTATCTGGAAAAAAATGCTGGAAAAACTAGAAAGCAGGCTGGTAGAAATTAGGCTTAGACCAGTACCTTACACTATTCTAAGTGGAGTCATGATATTAAAGTTCACACCATAAAAAAAATAGAAGACAGACATCACATAGTACCTTTCAGAGCTATGGGTAGGAGATATATTCTTACTAACAAGAGATAGAGGCAATTACAAAAAACAAAGTAGATAAATTTGATTACAAAATTGAAATGCTTCCATGCAAATAACATTCCTGCAACTAGGATCAGAAGGGAAGTGGTTAGTCATATAAGAAAAAAATCTTTGTAGCAAATTTCTCTGATAAGCATTTTGTGTCCAAGTTATATAAAGAAATAACATAGATGAAGTGGTCAAAGCTTATGAAAACAGTTCTCAAAAGAAATCCCCAACTATCAACAACCAAGTGAAAGAATACTCCAAAGCAGCAATAGCAAGTGGAAAAGAAAAAAGAGAACAGTCATTGTTGGAGGGGTTGTGGGAAGATAGGAATTTGAGTGCTTTGTTGGTGGGGCTGTGGATCTATAGGACCACTGGAAAGCAATTTGGAGTGATGCACATATAGTGATTAAAATGTTCATACTCTTTAACAGAGATTCCAGTATTAGGCTTTATACCTCTAGGAGGCTTTGATAAAGAGAAAGTACAGGACAAAGTTACTTACATTCTCCAAAATACTTGATGCAACATTGTGAATGATAGTAAAGACCTAGAAACAAAGTAGATTCCCACTGATTAGGGGATGGTTATGGAACAGAATCTTGCTGGGATTCAGCAAGAAAATACAAAGTGATATATGCAGAGTGAAGAGAGCCAAGAGAAGAAAACACACAGTGACTGCAATAATGTAAACAATGATCACCCACTCTCTCCACCCCCCAATCAAAAATGAGGGCAGAAAATTAAAAAAAAAAACAAGCATAGCTGCTGGGCTAAAAAGAAAAGAAATGTGAAGATAACACCCCACTTTTCTGAGGTCAGAGGGTCTAGTTTTTGATGATGTATTGATTGGTGGTGGTACTTTTTCCCCTTTTTTTGCTGTCTTTAAATAAAAAAAATATATATATTAGGGAGCAGCTAGGTGGCTCAGTGATTGAAAACCAGACCCATAGATGGGAAGTTCTGGGTTTAAATGTGACCTCAGCCACTTCCCAGCGGTGTGATCCTGGGCAAGTCAGTTAAACCTCATTGCCTAACCCTTACCATTCTTCTGCCTTGGAACTAGTACAATATTGATTCTAACATGGAAGGTGAGGGTTTAAAAATTATATATATATATATATATGATAATTATATTATCATATATATATATATATATATAATTTGTTAAGTGAGATGGCTCTCTGGGAGGGGTAATGGCAAATGATACTACAGAAAACTTATGAATGATTATTAAAGAAAAGACTTCAAAAGAAAGAAAAAACAAGCATGGCTCCAAAGAAGAGATTAGAAAATACCTCCACCTCATCCTCTTGCAGAGGGGAAGGTTGACAAATCTGGTGCATTCAGGGGTGTGTTGGAGCCAGATCTAATTGAATAGGGAGAGTCAATTGTTAAACTTTTATGAGCATTTATACCTCAAAAATCAGCAAATACAAATTAGATTTGATTTATAGTTCTGTTGGCTTTCTAGATTTAAGAAAGTGTTAATACAGATTTGACTTAGAAGTGTGTTGTAGACACATTATATCCTCCAGAGT
Organism: Monodelphis domestica; assembly: GCF_027887165.1. Lineage (NCBI taxonomy): Eukaryota > Metazoa > Chordata > Mammalia > Didelphimorphia > Didelphidae > Monodelphis > Monodelphis domestica. The sequence goes on along the minus strand of NC_077235.1, from coordinate 48,767,618 downwards.
TAGTTGTTAAACATTTACCAAAACCCTCTATTGCACACGTCAGAATTTTTCAATGTCTTAATCAGTTTTGCTATTTTTTCCTCTTTTCATTTTCTTTTTGTCTTTAAAAAATCGTATTTTTTTTTTATAGAGGGTGGTTCATTGGGATGGAAATACTGGGGAAATGTGGGTAATTGAAAAAATGAAAGACATTCATAAAAACCTGTTTAAAGAAGTAACAAAGTGTGTATGGGGGAGAATGTTGCAAAATTACCAAGAACAAGCATGGTTCCAAAGAATAAACATGAGAAAATATCTCCATCCCCCTCCTTTGCATAGGTAGAGGGTCTATGAGGGAGGTACATAGCACTTACACTCAGACTTTTTTTCATACATTAATCAGCTTTTGATTTTTTGTCATTAAAATATCATTTATGTTGTGGGAGGGTTCTCTAGAAGAGGGAAGGGGAGGAATATTGGGGGACTTTCTTTTTTATTTGAAAAATTTTATTTAATTAACTAATTTAGAATATTTTTCTGTGGTTACAAGATCCATGTTCTTTCCTGCTTCCCCCCAGCCAAACCCCCCCTCCCAGCTAACGAGCAATTCCACTGGCTTTTTTTCACGTGTCATTGATCCAGACCTATTTCCATATTATTAATATTTGCATTAGGGTGATCATTTAAAATCTGCATCCCAGTCATATTATTGGGGGACATTTTGGCTCTATAAAAAAATCTGTACAAAATTAAGAGAGTAAAAGAACTCCCCCACCCCTACCCGAGCCTTTTAGTAGTAGGCCCCTTTGTAGTTTCTAGACTTTTCATAGGTTACTGGACTTTGTACACTACACAGCTGAGCTACATTGGCTATTCTCTGCTCTCTAGAGAAGGCCTTTCCTGCCCCCACCCCCACCCCCTGCCCCGGCTTTGCCCATTCATGTTCTTTTCATCTGTCAGATGCATTTGTATGTACGTAGTTATTCTGATCTTTCTTGCCCCCACTGGAATATCCTTTGCCCTTTTTTGCCCTCTGTATCCCTAGCACTTAGTGCTGTACCTGGCACAGAGTAGGCCCTTAGCAAATGCTTGCTGGCTGACACTTGCCAGATCCCTCAGTGGCTCCTAGGAGAACCCTCTGGCAGCAAGGTACTACATGGGTTCACCCAAGCAAGCTCTCATTCCAGTCTGGAAGGGTGGGGAGGAAGTTGCTACAGTAGCTGCCTCAGGCGATTGAAGATCTGGCCTTGCTCCCAGGATCCCCTACCACCATCTTCTTTGGCTACCTGCCTTGGCCAGGCTTGCTCTGCTAGTCTTCAGCTCCCTGTCCCATAGAGGTTCCTAGGCACGGTGGAGTGGGACCCAGAGATGTCTCTTCCTAATCAAGATTATAGTCTTAAATCCTTGCTGGGTCAGCCTCTGTCCCCTTGGTGCAGCTTTGCCCCTGGCTGGGGTTTGGTGGTCTTGATGGTGCCTCAGTGTGTCCTGGCTAGGGGAGGGGACGTATGCCCATGACCCCGGTTGGCTTCTCTCCAGCCTGCTGAAGAAGGGGGCTCAAAAGTCTGCCTTTCCATTCTCCTCCATCCATGGTGGACCTGTGGGTTGTGTTGCTCCTAGGCATCATCCCCAGGCCCACCTAGTCCCCTTTGGTCTCCCCCCAAAGGGGGCTTAATCAAAGCTGAGTCGACTTTTTGATAATTCACTGAACTGTCCAACACACACAACCAACGGCCAGCCTGTCCGCTTCCACCACAACTTTGAAGGCCAAGGAAGTGGGCACAAGAGGGACTCCCAACTCTGCCACTGAGCTCCAGAATAAAAGGGCCTCAAGGCTTCTCAGTGGGCTTCAGTGTTGAGAGAGTCTACAGGACCCTTGAACATCTTGAGAATTCCCTTTCCTTCCTACTGTCCCCAGTGGGAGGTAAGGTCAAGACCAGCTAGACAAGGCTGGCAACTGAGGACCTGTCAGGAGGAAGGGTATTTGCAGCATCCCTGCAGACGGTATGGGGGAAGGCACTTTCAGGCAGCGCGACCCCACAGTTCCTCCACGAGGGGGCAGAACTGCACCATTTACACCCCTTTTGGGGGGGTGGGAGGGGATGGCGGGGTGGGGTGCCTACTGTAGGAAAGCCTGGAAAGCGAAGGCTGTGAAGGCTTCAGGTCCAGAGACCCCATCACCTTCAAAGGGAGACTAGACAGAGAACACCTCCATTGGGGAGGGGCTTCTTGGGCTCATCATTCCAGCATGTAGAGGAACCTCAGAAGGAGATGGGCTCCTGCCAAGCACCCCAAGTCCAGCCTGGCCACTAGAGGCATCCCAGGGGATGAGTGCCAGGGGTGAGCCTGACATCAGAAGGATTCCACTTGGTTCACTCTTGCCCTAGGAGGACAGGGCCTGGTCACTAGGCTGAGACGGGGACCATCATGCCCCACGGCAGGAAGTATATTAAAGTACTATCATGGCCCTCCCCTGAGGGACCTGAGTCATTAGGTCCAGTCCAGGGATTTGGCTAGGGATAGTCAATGAGTTTATTATGTACCAGGCAATCTTCTAGGCATGGTGGATCCTGCCAGGTAGTTCAGGTGAAGGCTTTCTCCCCAAGTCAGGGCCTTGTTTGCTGGTTTTAGGCTTAGAACACTGCCCTAGACTTCGGGAGGTTGGGACTTGCTCTGGATAACACACAGTCAGTCAAAAAGCATTTATTAAATGTCTACTTCATTCCTGGCACTGAGCTCAACTCTTGAGGTTACAAAGAAAGGGAGAAACAGTCCCTGCCCTCAAGGCACTGACCCTCTAACTGGGGAGACTAGGTGCTGGGTGGGTGGAGAGACTGTCTGTTGAATGATGGGGAAAGGCCTTCTGTAGAAGTGGATTGAACTAACTCTTCAATGAAGTCAGGACTGAAGGGCAGAAAAGACAGCCATTATGGTTCATAGTGTGTGGAGTCAACTATAGCACAACCAGGCTAGAAAGGTAGGAAGAGACCAATTTTTTCTCTTTTTTTAATAAAATTTTCTTTTTTCCCCAATTACATGTCAAAACAATTAAGGCACCAGTTTTAAATGGCCAACAGATGGCTTTATAGTTGATCCTGGAGGTGATATGGAGACGCTGATGTCAGATGAGTGGAAGCAGGGAGAGATTTGAGGCTGAGAGAATAGCTAGTTGCCTACTGAGGGCTTGGCCCAGGTTGCTCACTGTATTCTTGAAAGGAAGCATTCATATCTGAGAAATGTTGGGAAGGTAGAAACAAGATTTACCAACACATTGGAAGTGAGGACTAGTGAGAATGATGAGTCCACCATGGCCCATGTTGGGAGCCCAGATGACCTGAGAAGAGTGGAATTGGGAAATCCACAGGGGGTGAGAAGAGATAACAAATTCCCTTTTGGACATGGGGTGTTTTAGATAACTAACTAACCTCTCTTCGGAGGAGGCCTGACTTCCAGGAGCTTCAGAACAGTTGCCTGCCTTGTTCTCTTTAGACTGAATACTTGGAGCTCATTTGCTCCCATGACCCTCTTCCCTCAGCCCACCTCTCAGTTGATATGATGGGAGTTTTCTGGAAAGGGCTAGTTGAGAGCACAGTTATTGTCTCTGGCTCTAGGGGCTTCTGCCTTTCCCCTAGGGGTGGTGGTGGGGACGGTCCAAAGGCAAGAAGTTATGCCCCAGGTTCAATGTTAGTTGGAGAAAGCAGCAGCTGGTTCCCTGGATAGGGCAGGGGTAAGATGGGGTGTCCCTAGTGCATATTCCCCCTCTTCATAAAGGCATGTTTACTTGTGCGGGGCGAAAATGGAAGGATACATCTTGGGAATGGAATAGATTGTGGAATACATTTTAGGTCATTGGAGGGACGCTAACCATTGAGTGAGTCCTGGTGAGTATCTCCTAGTGTGGGAGACCTGAGATGAGATCATTTGAGGACCTCTCTTAAGGTGCAACTTTTTGGCAGGTGGTGATGTCACATGCTGTGTATCACAGCAGTTAGGTGCAGGTGGAGGAATGAGAAGCTGGTCAGGAGCTGAGAGTGCCATGTTTATCCTGAAGGAGGTCTTGATGGGCAGAAGATGAAAGAACCCAAGAAGAATCCAAGAAGGCAGTCTGGCCCTAGTGATGGTTCTGGGGCAGGCAAGGACCCTGGAGTTGGAGACATTTGAGATGAACCTGGGGCAGAAAGTTCTACCACTATTCATTGTCCTCTCTTGAGGTTCTTTCTGCAGCTTCATGATGCCCGAGCACCCCATCTCCTCATCACCACCCAGTAGGGAGAAGGCCAAGGAGCTCAATTGCAAGTGTTGGACTTTATTAGAGAAGTCCCAGGAAGGGCAGGAGGTGGAAAAGGGGTCTGTAGGGCAGCCTAGTGCTAGAGAAGATCTCAGGGTAGAGCTCTGTGGGGCTGAAGGGCTGGAGAAAGTTGGGGAAGCTGGAGCCATCTCCTCTGATGTTAAAGTGGGAAGTTCTACCCTAGAAGTAGCCTTGCTTCAGGGCCTCATAGGAAGGAACTAGCAGGACAGGGCTGGGAATGGGTGGGGATGGGAAGCCATCTTGCCTCCCAGCATGTACATGTGGCTTGGGACTGGAAGTGACCCTGAGCCAGTGTTCACAATACCACCTTCCTAACGCGTGTGTGACAGGCCGGATCTGACCACAGCCATTCAGACTCTGAGGCTGAGTATATAGTTACATATTATCCACGTCTCCCCGGGGAAGATGGTAAACTCTTTGAGGGTTGGGATTGTTTCATATTTGTCTTTGGATTCTTAGCACCTAGGGCAATCTTATTACTACTTGTTGGTAAACTGACTGATCGATCTCTTTCCATTTCCCCAGGCAGATTGTCCTTACAATTAGTCCACACCTCTATCCCCATCATATTCAATCCCTCTTTATCCAATTGCCTTCTCTGGAGCTTATAAACAAAGCCTTTCCTCCCCCATCCTTAAAGAGCCTTCATTTGCCCCCGCCATTCCCATAAGCTACCTTCCTATATCTCTCCTCTCTCAAAGCAAAACTCCTGGAAAAAGCTGCCACTGACTCCAACTTTTTTTCTTCTTGCTCACTTCTTTTCTTTTTCTAGCTCGTAGGTAGGTAGAGTATCATTAGCCTCATTCTACAGAGAAGACAGCTGAGACTTGGAACAGTGAATTGACTTTCTCAGGACCACACTTAATGGTAGTAATGGGCAACTGAGTGCCTTGGTGGATAGAGCACTAGGCCTGGAATTAAGAGATTCAGCCTCAGACACTAGTTGTGTGACTCTGGGCAAGTAAGTCACTTCACCTCTGTTTGCCTCAGTTTCCCCATCTACAAAATGAATACAATAACTACCTCCTTCCCAGGGCTGTTGTAGGGATCCAGTGAGATAATGATTATCAGATATTTAGCACTCTGCCTGGCACATAGTAAGTGCTCAGTAAATGTCAGCTGTCATTATTTGTAGCAGATGAGGAGGATCATCACGTAGGTCTCCTGCCCCAGAGTGTAGTGTTCTTCCGATGAGGCAATAAGAACCAGTCGAAAGTACCACTCGAGTCAGAGGATCCTCAGTTTAGAGCTGGAAGTTTCTTCAGAGGCCATTGAATTCCCCACCTTCCTTTTTTTTTTAATTTATTTTTTTAAACATTATTTTATTTGGTCGTTTTCATACATTATTCACTGGAAACAAAGATCGTTTTCTTTTCCTCCCCTCCCCTTCCCCCCCACCTTCCTTTTACAGAGGATGAAACTGAAGGAAGGGGTCTTGCCCAAAGTCACAAAGCTCTGAATCCTGTTTGCTGTAGTTGAGGATCCTTTTCTCCAAGATATTGTGATCTCTGGGTGTTCTTTATTCTGTAGGACATTCTAGAGCCATTTCACAGTTGTCCCCCATACCTGGAAGGTGATGTCCTCTTTACTTCTGTGCCTCAGCCTCTTCACTTTCTTTCACAGATCATCACTTTTTAAAAAAACTTTATTTAACTGATTAAGTAAGAAAAAATTTCCATGGTTCCATGATTCATATTCTTTCCCTCCTCTCCCCCTCCTCCCATATGTCACTCACAATTCCATTGGGTTTTACATGTGTCATTGTTCTAGACCTATTTCCATATTATTAATATTTGCACTAGGGTGATCCTTTAGAGTCTACATCTCCATTCATATCCCCCTCGACCCATGTGATCAAGCAATTGTTTTTCTTCTGTGTTTCCCCTCCCACGGTTCTTTCTCTGGATGTGGCTAATGTTTGTTCTCATAAGTCCCTCAACAGATCATCTTTAATACCACATCTTACCTTTCCTGTCCCCTTACTTGCTACTACCAAACCCTCAAATTACTTTGCATTTATTTTTACATACTTTAACATTTTGAATTTTTTTTCACTATTTGCATTTATTTTCTCTCTCACCTACCCCCCTCCCACAACCGAATAACAAAAAGAAAGGAAAAGAAAAACTTCCCAACAGATCTTATTCAGTACACATTTCAGTGAAGCAAGTTTCTTCACTGGCCAAATCCAAGAATGTATTTCTGTTTTTGTACTTTTGAGTCCATCATCCTTTTGATAGGAAATGAGCAGGATGTTTGGTCTTGGGTCCTCTGGAATCATGGGTGATCATTGTATGAATCTCCAAGTTGTGTTTCTTTTTTAAATTCTTTGTTTATAATGTTGCTGTCATTGTAGAAACTGTTCTCATTCTGCCCTCCACTCTAAATCAGTTCTTAGAAGTTTTCCCAGTTTCCTCTGAAATTGTCTGTCTAGTTTCTTAGGACCCCAAATATTCCATTATATTGATTATATACTGATAAACATTGTTGTGTACATGCTATCTTCCTCTGTTGAATGTAAACAAACTACTAGAAGGCAGTTCATTTATAGCTTTGTATCCCCAGGTGCTTAATTAATGCTTGTTGATTGATTCATAACTGCTTTTCAAATTGAGGGAATTAATTAAGCATTATGAAATATCAGTTATTATACAGAAAGAGAGCATTATACTGGGAAGTCAGTTGACTTACTTTTGAGTCTTGGCTCCCTCATTTACACCTATGTGACCTTGACCAAGTCATTTCTCTTCTTTGGACCTTGGTTTTTTTCTCTAGAGGGAATATCCCTGGTCCATAATACTTGAATTACCAACTACACAGATTTGTTATTTGAATCAGAGATAATGGACGTGGCTAGCTAAACTGCCCTGCAAATGTAATTTTATAATGTTACTTATTATCCTTTTTTGCTAGTTCCCAGGAATCTAATCCTGTTAAAATCAGTTTTTGATATACTAGCCATTCTTTGAGAAAGCTTTCTTGAAAATATTATGAGAGAATGTTTTCTGTTTCTCTTCCATGGATTGACGTGTTCTCTGCCTAGAGTCAAATGAAAACTTGGTTCCCTGATTCGTTGTATTTATGGATATTGGTATGTCCATACACGCACATATATCTCTGGCTTTCTATCTGAGTCTCTATCCACAGATAGATATACATTAAGTGTTCTGGGCCTGGGAGCTTCTCTGGTCATAATGGTGAAATTTTCCCTTCTCTTGGCTTCTGAGCTAAAGGAAATCTTTTTAGATTGCTTACTTTCCCTGAATTCTTTTAGAGAGCACTTAATGGAGACTCCTTTTCAATGGTCAGTCAACAAACGTGTCGGAGGGAGGCAACTCAGCCTAACAGAAAAAAGGTGCTGTATGTAGATTCAGAAGATCTGGGTTCAAATACCAGTGACCCTAGGCCAGCAGCAGCTTGATTCCTCTGGGCCTCCATTCCTGATTTGTAAAATGAGGGGGTGGACTAGAGGACCTGACCTCTTGAATCTCTTCTATTATGTTTATATGATCCTATTTTTTAAAATTAAGTTTATTTATTTAATTAATTAATTTAGGCTATTTTCCCACAGTTACAGGATTCTTGTTCTTTCCCTCCCCTCCTCCCATCCCCTTCCCAGAGCCAACACACAATTCCACTGGGTTTTACATGTGTCACTGATCAAGACCCATTTCCATATTATTACTATTTTGCACTAGGATGATCATTGTTAAATTTATGGTTAGACTGAATATATTTAATTGGTCGCCAGGGATTTAATTACTAAATCCCAAAAATGAATTACTAAAGTCAGAATGGGATTTATGGTAGTTTATTTTACAATAGAGGGAAGATATTAAGGAAGAGAGAAAGAGAAGAAAAGGGGAGGAAGAGAGAGAGAGAGAGAGAGAGAGAGAGAGAGAGAGAGAGAGAGAGAGAGAGTAGCTAGGTAGGAATTCCAAGGCCCCAGCCAGGGGAAAGAAGTCTCAAGACCATGGGCTGACACCTCCAGAAAGGCCAAGGAAAAGAAGTCAGCCTTTACACTCACCACATATCAGTTCAATCAACAGATTCTTTATCAGCCTCAACTCCAGTAGAACTGCTTCTTAGAGGAGGTTCCACTCCAAGCGTGAGTCTCCACTCCAAGTGTGTCTCCTCATTCCAAGTGTGTCTGTGTATGTTCTGTTTCCACTTTTAAAGACCTTTTTCTCTTGTGTCACTTCCTCTAAATTTTTACATCTACCAATCACAGCCAACACTCCACTCCAGGACTGCCCACTCTTTCCCACGTGGGTCACAGACCTCCAGCTCAGTGTATGAAATGGGTGTTCATACCTTTTTGTGGTTAAAATCCAAAATGGGTAGATCTGCATATTAAACTTTAAGTACTGTGCTTACATTTTTGGGGATTAAAAATCTAAAAATAGACAAGGGATTACAATTTAATCTTCACAATCAAGGAAGAGCTAAGACCCTTCATTTTACAATCTGGGGAGAGCCAAATTCAATCTTCACATTGTTTAGAGTCTATGTCCCCAATCATATCCCCATTAACCCATGTGATCAAGCAGTTGTTTTTCTTCATTTCTGCTCCCACAGTTCTTTCTCTGGATGTTGATAGCATCTTTCTCTTAAGTCCCTCAGAATTGTCCTGGATCATTACATTGCTCTAGTAGAGATGTCCATTACCTTCTATTGTACCACAGTGTATCTGTCTCTGTGTATGAGGTTCTGGTTCTGCTCCTTTCGCTCTGCATCACTTCCTGGAGGTTGTTCCAGTCTCCATGGAATTCCTCCACTTTATTATCCCTTTTAGCACAATAGTATTCCATCACCAACATATACCACAATTTGTTCAGACATTCCCAAATTGAAGGGCAGCCCCTCATTTTCCAATTTTTGGCCACCACAAAGAGCGTAGCTATGAATATTCTTGTACAAGTCTTTTTCCTTATTATCTCTTTGGGGTACAAACCCAGCAGTGCTATGGCTGATGATCCTATTTTTTATTTTATTTGTTTGTTTTTGAAGCCCTTACCTTCTGTCTTAGAATCAAGTTCAGTGTATTGGTTCCAAGGCAGAAAAGCAGTAAGAACTAGGCAATTGCTCAGGGTCACATAGCCAGGAAGTGCCTGAGGCCACATTTGAACCCAGAACCTTCTGTCTCCAGGCCTGGCACTGCTGAGCCACTTAGGTGCCCCTGTTTGTTTTTTGTTTTTTGTTTTTTTACAGTCTCCTGAAGAGGTTCATATGAGCATCTTAGAGCAGCTCCTCTTGAAACTCATTTAGATGGAAGGAAGAAGTCCTCTGCCTCTACTCAGAGAGGGCAAGTGTGGGAAGCCCTCGGCCTAGACCCTTAGGGAAGAGCTTCCTAGGTCATCTGAGTATCTCAGCAGCAGAATTTGTCCAGGAAATACAAGTAGAGGAGGTGAATGCTTACACATCACATTTGTTTGCTCCTTTTGGGGGCATGTGGACTGCATCTAGGGCTGTGCTGGAGCCAGTTCAGAGCAGTAAACTTGATTGTCAAATTTTCATTGTGAGCATTTACACTTTGGAGATTAGCACAAAGAATAAATTAGAGCTTGTTTAGATTTAAGTAAATGCTGGAGAAAATGCTAATAAGGCAGATTAAATTTAAAAATGTGTCTTGTGGAGGCAGTTAGGTAGCATAATGGATAGAGCACCAGGCCTGGAGTTGGGAGGACTTGGGTTCAAATATGACCTCAGATACTTCCTTGATGTGTGACCCTGGGCAAGTCACTTAACCCTATTTGCCTAACTCTTGCCCTTCTGTCTTAGAGCTGATACCAGGGCAGAAGGCCAGGGTTCTTTTTCAATTGGAGAACCAGTTGTGTAACATTTACCAGCACACCACTGTCTAGATCTAATGTGGATCGAAGGTCTTGCTAGCAGGTCCTGGAGGCTGGAAAAGGGGAGTGTGTGTGTGTGTGGGGGGGGCAGGAAATAGAAAAGCCTCAGTAAGTGAATAGATCCAGATCCAGTTGCCCAGGCTGGGAAACTGACACTCCCCAGCCCCATACACTTAAAACACAGTGGGGCTAAAAGTGTCCCCACTTTCTCTGTGAAGCAGCCCTGTGAGGACACTCCCACCCAAGACAAAGCCACTGGCTGAAGGACTCCCAGCTTGGCTGGATTGGGGGTGGGGGTGATGGGGATGGAGAATAAAGATCCAGGAACAGCTATTCTTAGGATGGGTGAAGGTGATGGGAAAGAGGGTGGAAGATTGACTACTCTGAGCAGGGATGGAAGACAGGCTGAGGGTGCCACAGCTGGGTGGGGCCTGGGGCTCTTCTAAGCTTGAACAGACTAAGTGGGAGCCTCCTGAGTCTGTTATGTTAAGTGTTGCACAACTGGTGCTCCAATTTAAAAAGACCTTCTGTCCTGGTATCAGCTCTAAGAAGGGCAAGAGTTAGGCAAACAGGGTTAAGTGACTTGTCCAGGGTCACACATCAAGGAAGTATCTGAGGTCATGGTGTGGTGTGGAGGTCGGCTTTGCTGAAGTGGGACCAAAGCAAGGCCAGGCCTGGCCAGGTGGAGAGAGCTGACCCCCACTGAATGACACAAGAGAGCAGGGACCTGGCTAGACATGGACAAAGGAGTGGAGGGCAGACCAGGCCTGGTTGATAACTGTATGATTGCAGTAGGAGAGTGAGCCCAATTCCTAGAAACCTTCAGAGACCTGGGGGTGGGAGGGTGGGGAGGAGAAAGGGAAGCCCTAAACTGGAAGAGACAGTGTGGAATAGGGCATAGGATACTGGATTTGGCCTAAGGAAGAACCAAAGTCAAATCCCACCTCCACCATATTGTGTAATGCTGGACAAGTCATCTAACCACTCTGCTTTCTCAACTGTAAAACAAAATGAAAGAACCAATAACTCAAACCTGTGACCTTAAAAGCTTAGAGGGGCTTCCTGGGCAAAACAGTCCATTTCTCAGCTTAACAAACAAGCATACAACAAGCGTACACAGACAAGAAGTTTTATCTTCTTGGATAGAAGAGACCTTCTCTTGAAAGGGCAGGAAACTGCTGGTTCGGGCAAAGCCTGGCACCCTTGGCCTCCAGTGGCTAATTTCAAGTTCCCTTTGCCCCAGGCAAAGTCACTTGAGCAAATTATTCCCTGGCTGTTTAGGGATAAGAAGGGCCCCTTTCCCTGACTTCACAAAAGCAAGCATTTCCAGCCATGGCAGACAGAAGGCCATCTTTTCTGACAATATCAAAAGGAAAGACCAAGTGGGAGAGAGAGCGCTTGATTTTGTCTTTAACTAGAGTAGCCATTTCTACCAGGAATAAGTAGACGTCAGGCCTGAGTTTCCCCCTGCCCCTTTCCAGGTCTGTGCCAAGGTCCTAGTCGGTCCTGGAGGCTGCCTGACTGGACACATAGAGCCTCAGGGAACTTGAAGGGAGTGTTCTGGGCCAGCTTTTGCTTTCTGGGGACTCTGGGTGGGTACCAGGCCTGATAAGATTTCCCAGGTGCTCCCAACCCAAGACTTGGGTGTTGGGTAGGAAACGTGGATTGTGTCTAGGCTCTAAGATGTGGTGCAAGCAGATCATTAGGTGCAGCTCCCCTATCAGAGTAAATGACCCTCCCACTCCCCTTGGGTGCTAGTAATGACCTAACTGTGGCAGAGGGGGGATCTCTGCCCTGTGCTCCTGCTTCAGACTCCAAGGCTTGGAGGCCACCTTGCCCATAACCCAATCATCCTCTAAGCATTTCTGGAGTGATTTGCACCCAGTTTGTGGGCACTTCTTGTCAACTCTCTTTGGGCCTTGGCATCCGACTGTGGATAGCAGCCACCAGTTTGACCCTCTGGCCCAGGCAGCTGGTTTATTTTGCCCTGTTACTAGCTACACTCTCTTCCTCAGGCTCCTAGGGGTCCTCTGGAGAAATGTGGCACTTCACTGGGTGAGGGCTTAACTTGGAAATCACCTTTGTTGCCTCTTGAACATCTCCTTACACATCCCTGTAACCCACAACGGCCTTGGGCTCCCTGAAGGAGGCCTGGGGCTTGGAGGGGGTGCCAGAGACTAGGACCTGGAACCCCATCTCGCTTTTGTAGGTTTCTCGGGCCCATGGCCCCTGGTCCACCCCCCCCCCCTTGGTCTCTTGGGAGTGTACACCTCCCCCCCCTTAACCTGTTTCAGAGGGAGCCAATCAGGATCCTCCCCTCCCCCAACCCTGGCCCCTGTAAGTCTGTGAATATAGGGCAGCAAAGTCCTTTCTTTGGCCAGACCTTTTTTTTTTTTTTTTTGCTGGTGGGCCGCTAGTGGGGGGAGGTTTATTTGCTTTCCTCTTATGGAAGGTGGCCCCTCCCAAACCCGCTTTTCTGAATGTGGGAGGGGGGCTGCTCCTTTTATTTTCATATTAGCTGGGGGGGGGTGAAATGAATACACACGCACACACTGAATGTCAAAAAAGAGGAGAACATTTATTGGGGGGGCACAGCATATACAGAGAGAGGGCGTGGATCCCTTGGGCCCCCGGGGGGCCCGGGCTTCCTCGAAGTCCTCGAAGTCGGCGGCGGCGCGGAGTCTTGGGTGGGGCAATTGAACAAGGCTCCTGCCTCACTCAAGCAGCAAGGCAATACTGGAGGATTGAACTTTGTGACTCCAGTTTTGACGTGCTGCTAGGGCACAGCCGAGCTGGGCGCCTCAAGACGAGTTCAGAAAGCCGCCTGGCCTGGACCCTGAAGCCTCGAGGTCCAACTTTAGGCGGCGTGCCCTTTAGGAAAATGTAACAGCCCACGATGGTTTGTATCACCGTATCTCTACAAACCATGGCGTGCTGCTATTTCTCCTAAAGGAGTCCGGCGAAGGGGGGGGGGGGGAGGGGGAGGGGGGGGGCTCCAGGGCACGGACTGAGAAGACAGAGAACTACTGCATGGCTGTTAAGGAGGAAAGGAGCCGGCCTTTCAGCAGGAGGGGTGAAAAGTAGAGGTTTGGCCCCGATCCCCGGGGGAGGAGGGGATCAGGGTGCTGTGGATACTCCCTTCCTAGGAGGGAGTCTGAGGGATCGAGGGGCGGGGCAGCTCAGCGAGCAACCCCACCCAAAGGGGGGAGGAATGGAGAAACTCCACTCCCCCCACTTTAGGAGGACTAAAGGTGGGGGCAGGGGAGGGAGAGGAGAGAGTCGGGCAGAAGGAAGAAGGTCCTTTCTCTTTAAGTAACTTAAATGGTAACTCCTGGCTACCGGTTAATTTTCAACCCAGATTCTCTAAAGGCTAAGTGCAGCGAGCCCTCTGGGAAAGCCCGCCGGCCCCTTCGTGTGGGAGACCAGGAGCAATACTCACCTATCGGGAAACTCGGTCCTGGCCGCGCTGAGCTAGAGAAAAGCAAAGTTGAGTTTGGGCAGTTGCAAAGAGCTTGGGCAAATGGGATGGGTGCAGGACCGGGAGGAGCAATCTAAGAGCTAGAAGGAACGCCAAGTGCGCTCTTTGCCCGATTTGCAGCGATCTCGGGAAAAGCCGCCCTGGCAGGTAGGCACTCACCAGATCCACGTCCCTGGCGACTCCGCAGGACGCATCTGACACCGCGCACATTAGCCTAGGAAGCAGCTACCCAGAAACACATCCCCAAGTCACCTGCAAGACTTACCAACCTCAGACAAGTTCCAAAGCCTTGCCTCGCACTCTGCGTGTCCAGCAAGTGCTCCTACCGAGTCCTGGCCATCGCACTTGGCTGAAAAAGAGCTTAAGTGGGCATTTTAAAGGCCATCAAGCTGCCATTTCCCAGGAAACACCGCCAAACGAACTCTTACCAAGTTCTCCCCCTGCTTTGTGGGAGGAAATGTTGTTAGCAAAGAGGAAAAGTCACTTTTCAAACGCAGAAAGTTCTTTTACCTTTTCTCTTGCTCCCTGGAAGGCCAAGTGCGCTGAAAGGCAGAAAGAAAAAGGTATGGGTTAGTTAAAACGGCGCGGAAATGCCCCGTTTGAGCGTTCGAGTTCCCGAGGCTAGAGCATTGCCTTACGTGTCGGAGTCCAAGTCCGGAGCAGGAGTCTTTGGTCTGGTCGGCAGGCGGTGGGCGGTGGGCAGAGAGGCTGCTTGCAGGCTCGGAGGTGGCAGAGGTGTTCGAGTTGCTCCCTTCCACTCCTCTGCAACTCAGCCTCTAGCCTGCTCAGCTTTTATATCTTTGAGGTAACCCCTTCACTCCCAGAATCCTGGCGAACCTTTTAAGGGTTTGAACAGCTTCCAAAGGCACCTCCCCTTGGCTCACTTGGCTTCCTCCCCCCCCCACTCAAGTTTCCAGGGGCTTCTTGGCATCTGCGTCATTGGCTGATACCAGAGACAAGGGATCAATACCCAAGTGTCACTAGTTCCTTTCCACCCCCACATTTTTTTCTCCCAGTCAAGCCCCCCCAAACCAGATATGTTTGTGCTTAAAAAAAAAAGGCAACTTACTCTGTTACAGATTTTTCTAGAGTGGATATTTAATTTTCATATGAACAGCCCCCCCCAATTTCCATACCATAGTTTTCTTTTCCCCTTTATGCCATGACCCCCCATTCTTGAAAAACTTCGATCCCCGAGGTTTTTCTTGTCTCTTTAGTGTCCCCCAATACTGAAATCTTTCATTCGGGTGCAAAGACTTTTACCGGGTGGGCTCGGAGAATGGCAGCCCCCCCCCCCCAATTCATGGTGGTTGTGGTTGTTTTACAAACGTATTCCTTTTCTTTTTCTTTCTCCCTTTTTCCCTTTCTTTCTTTCTCTCTCTCTCTCTCCCTCTCTTTCTTTCTCTCTCTCTCTCTTTCTCCCTTTTTTCTCTCTCTCTCTTTCTTTCTTTCTTTCTTTCTTTCTTTCTTTCTTTCTTTCTTTCTTTCTTTCTTTCTTTCTTTCTTTCTTTCTTTCTTTCTTTCTTTCTTTCTTTCTTTCTTTCTTTCTTTCTTTCTTTCTTTCTTTCTTTCTCCCTTCCTTTCTCTCTCTCTTTCTTTCTTTCTCCCTTCCTTTCTCCCTTTCTTTCTTTCTTTCTCCCTTCCTTTCTCTCTCTCTCTCTTTCTCCCTTCCTTTCTTTCTCCCTTCCTTTCTCTCTTTCTTTCTTTCTCTCTCTCCCTTTTTCTTTCTTTCTTTCTTTCTTTCTTTCTTTCTTTCTTTCTTTCTTTCTTTCTTTCTTTCTTTCTTTCTTTCTTCTTCTTTCTTTCTTTCTTTCTTTCTTTCTCTCTCTCCCTCTCTCCCTCTTTCTTTCTTTCTCTCTCTCCCTCTCTCCCTCTTTCTTTCTTTCTTTCTTTCTTTCTTTCTTTCTTTCTTTCTTTCTTTCTTTCTCTCTTTCCCTCTCTTTCTTTCTTTCTCCCTTTCTCTCTCTCTCTCTCTCTCTCTCTCTCTCTCTCTCTCTCTCTTCCTTCCTTCCTTCCTTCCTTCCTTCCTTCCTTCCTTCCTTCCTTCCTTCCTTCCTTCCTTCCTTCCTTCCTTCCTTCCTTCCTTCCTTCCTTCCCTCCTTCCCTCCTTCCTTCCTTCCTTCCTTCCTTCCTTCCTTCCTTCCTTCCTTCCTTCCTTCCTTCCTTCCTTCCTTCCTTCCTTCCTTCCTTCCTTCCTTCCTTCCTTCCTTCCTTCCTTCCTTCCTTCCTTCCTTCCTTCCTTCCTTCCTTCCTTCTTTATTCCGATTGTATGTTCTCTTTCCTGTCCTATCCCTAGTATTTTCTCAGTAGCCCCTATTTCGTGAACACTTGAAAAGGGGCTTCTTGGCTCACCACGGACCGCTTTTGCGAGCTTGTTGGGGCAGTGGAGAAATTTGTTTCAAGATTTTTTTTTTTAAATTTTCCCAAGCTGGGGGCTCGGGAGTGAAGCGCGAACGATCCTTGCAAATAATTATTTAAAAATAACAACAATAATAAAAACACCCTACTCGTCTTCCGATCCAATCGCAAATGGCGCCGAAACCTAAAAAACTTCTTAAATTTCATTGTAGCCTTTTTTTTGTGTGTGTGTGAGTGTGTGTGCAAAGGTTTCTGGGACTTTACTAGAGTTTGCACCGCCCGGAAAGCAGGGGAGAGTGCGTGCCGGGGAGAGCGCCAGCCCGCCCGCCCGCGGAGAGCGCCCGTGTGTCCCCCCCAAGTGACAGAGCTTGTGGGGAGGCCATGGCCCGGACTGGGCGCAGGGGATGGGGCAGTGGTTCGCCGGCCGGCCCTGGGGCCAGGAAAGAGCAGGAGGGTTAGGTCAGGCGGCGGGTTGCTGAGCGAGCCGCTCTGCGGACTCGGACGGATAGACTGGTGAGCGCGCCAATGCCTCCAGCATCTCAGCCCGACGCCTGCAGAGCGGGCAAGCGGGACTGCTATATTGCGGGGGCATCTTGGCTCGCGAGCAAGGACAGTGGCAGAGGAAAGCTGCCCCCCAAATAAACGGCAAGCGCTAGCCAAAGCCCGGTGCAGACTGCTCCCAGTCCGGGAGCGCACGCAGTCCCGGGTTGGGGCCCCGGCGCGCTTCCTGAAGAGAGGAGGCCCCGCTCAGGGAAGGTCGCCATGTTGTTGCCCACTGCCCCCGAGAAAAGGAGAGCCTTCTGGGACGCCGGTCCAGCCAGGCTGAACCGGTCGACCCTTGAGACTCCAGGTGGCCCGCTTCTAGAGGGATCCTGGAGAGAGGGAGAGACGGGTCAGGGAGGGAATCCCGCGCCCCCAGAAGCTGGGGAAAAGGGCGCAATAACGGTGCGGAAAAACTGCGGGGTTCGGTCCCCTCTGCCCATAGCCGCAGCTGGCCGGCGGGCTTTGCCCTGCGCGAAGTGTTGAGCGAAAGGGGCCCGGGGTCTGGGCTGAGCGGAGCGGAGCAGAGCGGCATGGAGCCCAGTACTACTTAGCTTTGCAGCAGGACCCTTGTGTGCACAACGCGGGCCAAGGGGCTGCGAAGCGAATGCTCCCACAATGCGGGGTTCGTGGGTGCGCTCTGGCACGGAGAGAATATTTACTTTGTTCCCTAACTCTCCGAAGCGGCGGGGTCCCCTCTCCCCCCATTGACCATCCCCTCTTTTGCGGCAGCGGAGCATAGGGGGCTCAGGACAAAGCCGGGCTGGGTGGGCGCTTGTCAGCTTCCCCGCAGCACCCGGAGCATCGGTGGAAGCTGAGCTCCAAATCCGTCTCTGACCCCCGGCTCTTTAGAAGAGCCTGGGGTCGGTAACGCAGCAAACGGGCTTGGCGCCCGGAGCGATGCGAGGGGCTTCGCTTCAATCCTGCGTCTGTGCGGTCCTGGGCAGGTGACCCTGCCCGAACCTGGCATTACCCCCACCCACATCTCTTTCCTCCCTGTAGGGGAAGGCTCCCCAGAAATGAGCCTGAGAGACCTCATCCCCTTCCCGGGCTTTTCCAGGAGAAGTCCTGGAAGTGGAGAGCTAGTTATTGGGGGGCGACCGGGACTTGCTACAGGGCTTGAGATTTGGTGCGGCGGGCCCCTGCCCGCAAGGACCGCAGAACTTTGGCTGCAAGAAAAACCACAGGTGTCGAGCCGAAGTACCAACTTTTGGGGTTTTGTCGTTTGAATTAACGCAAGAAGAAAGTCGGTCTCCAAAACCATTTTGTTTCTTAGGCTACACCAAAAGGCATCTAAGTGTGCGCGCGTGCCCGCACGCGTGTGTTGGTGTGTAAAATCTACGTGCCCGGGGGTGGGAAAACACTAGTTTAGACGGCGAGGAGCGGTTTCCAAGCTTTATTTCGAGCGCGGGGAATCGCCCCCCGACTGTTCCTCTCCTCTCAGAGTCCGCGCCCTCTCCGAGAGCTACTTTTTCAGAGTCTGGGAAAAAGAAAGGCAGCCGGAGAGGAGAAGCGATCTTTTCCCAAAAAAGTGCTTCATCCTATCTCCAACTTCTTTCCCAACTGCAATAACTCTGGGACTTCCTTGATTTCTTTCAATCGGGTCCTGAAATTGCCCACTTTCAGCTGAAATCTTGCTGGCCGGCAGCCCTGCCAAGAGTGAGCCCACGACGGCGCCCCGTCGTTGGGAGAATCCGCGAGGCTCGCTGGTGGGCACCTGAGGGGCGGAAGACTTCCCCAAATGTAATATTAGTGCTTTCGGAAGGCACCCGATTGTGTTAATTCACCTGTATTCATGCGCTCGCATCCCAGAGAGGAGGAGATGGAGCGGGAATTGTGAATTTGCATCTCGAGACAAATGAAAGTCTTCTTTATTAAACCCCTTTGGCTCCATCAGCAAATTGGAGAGCCAGTTAGATACTGCTAAGCTCTTGCAACCCAGGGAGGTGAAGGAAAGCAAGGTGAAATCTTTACTCAACCTTCAAATATTTTCCCAATAGAACGGCTCAAGGATTTGCCTCGATTTATGGTGCTAGAGGGAAAGGGAAGGGGGGAGGTTATCGGTAGACTTTTGAGTTGATCTCTGCTCCTGCAGCGGAGTGGGGCCCCTGCTAAAACTGACAAGGAGGCAAAATGTACTTTGCTTCAGCTTTTCGGGGGGGGGGGCGGATATTGGGGCTCAGAAAAGACCAGTTTCTGTGCATAGATAGAAGTTCTGAGTGTGACTGACTTCTCTCTGAACTCCAAATGGGCTACCAAAAAGGGCATCTGGAACTAGACAATCCTTTGTTCATGCTGTCACTCCCATGCTGATGATCATCCCCAAAACATTGTTTTTCGGCTATTTCCAGAGGCAAAACAGATCTTACTGGTTCCCCCTCACCCCTGTTTTCTTTCGTGGCAAATGCAAAGAAGCAAAGGATTCTGAGCCTAACAAGCATAAGCAACAGAGTCAGAAGTAGGGAGAGAGGTCAAAGAGATCTGAGATGCTAGCTATAGGGAAGGGGCAGAAAGGGCACTTGGGAAAGCACCGAATCCGGACCAGGATGAGGTTAGCTGCTATTCAGTTACTTGGTATTTGTGGGGTAGGGACGGGCCAGAGAAGGAAGAGTTTTGTGGGAAACAAGTGGGGTTGGATCCCTGGAAAGGTTCACAAGAGCCACAGGGAGATTAGGTTGCTCTGAACCTGGCCTTTTAAATCCACACTCAAGTTGCAGAAGTTACACTTTCTTGATTTTTCACTTTCTTTGCAATGGAATCCCTTTTCTGACGATTTTCTGGGCAGAGTCTGAGTAAAGGGGGCAAGATTGAAGTTGTAAATATTCTGAAGCCTTTGCAAAGATAAGATGGGGTAGAGTTACATGATGTGACACAAAGAAAACAACTAGAATCATGTTATAAAGATACAGCTTTGAGTTATTTCAAGGGCTTTCAGAAAAAAAAAAGGTTGAAGCAGTAGTTAATAAATTGTACAATAATACAATAATGCTTTATGTGCTGCTTTTCTAAGACTAAACTAAAGGAAGCTCACTTGTACGGATGTCTCATATAGGCTTGATTTTATTTCATGAAATAAATTAAGCTAATGTTGGCTATTTGCGAAACTTGAAGCTTTCATGAAAATCATTTAAAATCTTGGCATCTCCCCCCCCACAACCAAAAAAAAAAAATAACCTCACCCAGAAAAGGCAGTATGAATTATTAGTTTTTTCCTTTGCTGAAGAAGAGTTTAGTAAGTCATTGATGACTGCTGCTTTTGATTTAGAGGTTTCTTTTTCCTCCTGAAAGAAACAAAGTCACTACCACAAATTCTGGTGGGATTTCTTCTTTAAACAAGACATGTTTTCCTTATTGAATATGCACTATTATTTTCTTAATTATTCCTGGATTTCTGCCTGTTAAGCCAAGGACTTTCTCAAATGACAAAAACAATTGGTTCTTTTTGCTCTGCTAATAATAAGGTGTCCATAATAAAGAATGTGTATGTCCCTGAATCTTTAAAGACTCATGAGCCAACAACCATTTCTTTTTTACTTCAGGGAGTTGGTGTGCCATAAATCCTTCTCCACTTTACAAAAATTATTAAGTAATCTTCATCCTTGGCTGGTGACTTGATTTGATAGCTAAGCCAGCCTGGGGTAGGGACTTAAGCTGAGCCCTATATTTGGAGACGGACAATCTGAGTTCAGTTTCTGGCTCTTCAGCTTCCTGGCCTCTTTCTCTTGACAGCACTGGGACTTTGGGCAAATCGCCTCATGTCACTGAGCCTCATTTTCCTCATTTCTAAAATAAAAACTATATCTGTACTAGCTACATCACAGGTTTATTGTGAAGAAAGAGCTAACCCTAACCTTGACTTAGATAGATAAATGAAAATTAGTATTTGAAGGACAGCAGATATTAGTTGCATTCTGACCAGATCTTTTGATGCATGTATCTGAGGTTGATTTACTTGCTACTTTTTGCACAATGTGAAGAGAAAAACTAACATTTAATTAAATGGTCATAAAGGAAAAGAAAACATTCTTACTGGTAGACTAACAAAGGATAGAGTTAAGGTTTATTAGTAAGTCTAACTCATGTGACTTTGACATTTAGTGGTTAATTAAGAATAATGAACATGAATTTCTAGTATCTTTCAATGGATCTATGTTCTCACTGATTTGGGTTTTCCTTCTACGGATGGAGACTAAATCCCATCTGTGCCACCTCATCTTATTTCATTTTTCCTCCTATTCTCTCATAGATCTTCCACAGAGGATCTGGCAAACCCCACTCAAGGTTGAAGGCCTTTACATTTTTGGGGTCCCAGTGGAGCATTTGTACTATTCATCTGTAATCCTTTTCACTTGCCATCTTCTTTGGCAGCCATGCATTTGTTCAGGGATATCCATCATACCACTTCTTGCCCATAGATCATCATTGGAAATACGTAGTCATTTCATTCACCATGTGTTTTGCCACTGCCCCATAGGTTTGATTCCTTGTAACATATGTTGCTCCAATATTCAGCACAGAATATTTTGATTACACCATAGGACTTCGCACTGGAGGGAATTTTGGGGTGATTAAAATCATCTCCCTTTCACAAAAGCAATCCAACCTCCTCTCTTCTCAGTCTCTATTTGCTGTAACTGTAGCAGATTTTTCTATGTACTTTTTAACTTAATTGACTGGCCATCTAAGAGCAGCAGCATCTGGAAAGAAATATTTTGTATCCATTTAGTTTTTCATGTATAGATTGTTAAGGCCTATTTCTTTTAAATAATCATAAATGTCATTGAGGAAATCCTCTCGGAAAATAAAAGAGAATTTTTGCAGAACTTCATCATCCTTCTTCTTTTTGGACCTTCCACTGGACATCCTCCCTGATAAAGGCATGTGTTGAGCATACATTCCTCTGTTTTTGCTTAGAGGGCCACCAGATGCACAGAGTTATATCTCCGGGGTTGTATTTTTCAAGAACCTCAGGATAGCCTTAATATGTGCATAACAGTTTCCTTGTTGGAGAAGAGGCTTCACAGCTATGTTTAACCTAACTAGTCAAATGCTTAAAAAAAAAATCAATGACCATTAAACACAGTAGTATCTTTCAGTTGCATTTCTATAAATTTTCTGTAAATCTGCTATGGAGAATCATTTCTGAAAGCCTGTTTGTTCCCTTGATATGCATTATGCATGCAGATTATCCTCACAAAGATGTTATAAAGATAGGAAACTAAGTCTATGCTTTGGTAGTTACAGATGCTCTCTCAATTGCCCTTTGGGTGTGTTAATATTTTCTGGGACTTACAAAACATTTCTTTTGGTTTCTTATACCTCTCTGAGATATTTTGTACAATGACTCAACCCCTTCAGGTGGTGTCACTTTCAGCACCGATTTTCCTTGGCATATACCTGGTCTGGTCTAGCTACTTTTCTCAGCCTTGTCTTCTCCAGTAATCATTCCTCTTCCCATCAGGATGAAGGTTTTACAGTCCAAACATAGTGTCTCAAACCAAGTAGACTGTTCTAGAAATGTGGACAAAACTGCTCTTTTTTTTCTGTTTCCTTTTTGTCCTCCTGCCAGGTTCATCTGAAGGCCTTTGTGAGTTATAATTAAAAAAAGAGAGAGAGATTGGCATGTCAAATGTCAATGTCAACATTTGAAATGTAATTATACCATGGGAGGCTTTTGCACATATGGTCAGTTAGTTGCACCATTTATATTAAAATTAAAGAACAACAGTGAGAACCACTAAAGAGGTTCTGGAAAAGCCAAAGTGTCTGCCAAGGTTATATTACGTCAGTTTTAGGATCTTGCTTTGTAAAGGGAAAATACTCTTGGCAAGGATGAGTTTGCTGAGGGGTGCAGAGCTGGGGGTAAATGGAAAAGAGAGGGAAGGGGAAGTTTGTGGAGAGAGAGATGGTAGGGAAGGGGAGATTTCATGGTGGGGAAGGAAAGAAAGGGGGGATTTCATCTGGGAGGAGATGGGGAAGATTTCATATTGGGAGAAAAAAAGTAGAGCAGATTGGTGGGGGAGAGGAAGAGAAGGAAGAGAAAAGAAAAATGGGGATAGGAAAGGAGGAAATTTTAGACTGAGGGAAAAGGAAAGACAGAAGGGAAAGGGAAATTTCAAGTAGGAGGAATAAGGAAAGTCATTTCAGGGATTTTTGAACCTCTGATTGTTATGTGATTGATATTTACTTTAAGACAAAGATGAAGTTAAGTATTTTCCTAATATGAGAATACTTTGTTGAACATAGAGAAAGAAGGGGGCAGCTGGGTAGCTTAGAGATGGGAGGTCCTAGGTTCAAATGTGACTTTGGACACTTCCTAGCTGTGTGACCCTGGGCAAGTCACTTAACCCCCATTGCCTAATCCTTCTGCCTTGAAACTGATACATAGTATTGATTTTAAGGCAGAAGGTGAGGGTTAAAAAGAAAGAAAGAAAAAAATAGAGAAAGGAAAAAAGGCAAGTTATAAAACAAAAATATCTTGAGAACCTGCTTCCTCCTGTCCTTGCATCTTAGTAATTCCTCTGAGACATAATGCTTGGAATTTCTATGGGTGCTGAAAACTGTTTTTCCTTTCATCTCCTTTCTTTCTAGAAGAGGGTTAGGTGAGAGCAGGGCCTAAAGTCAGTTGTAAAACCAAGTGGAATTTTGCAGGATCTCACAGAAGGGGTTCCCTCTGCTTTTCATCTAGTGACTGGTTACTGCACACAAAGAGTTAGAAAAGGGCTTGGTTTGGTTAGAAGCACTAGGAAAGATGGAGGAAGCTCAAAGGAGACCTGGAGATGATAGAAGAAGAGAAGGAAGGAGGAGAGCAGAGAAGCTGCTGCTTGTTGCAGGTAGTGAATAGAGAGCTAGTATTTCCAAAGACTTTCTCCACTTTCACCTCAAACAGAAGACCTGAAGTTAGACTCCAGTGCACCTGGGGAAGAGTGCGAGATCAGCATTTTATGAAATGCTGTCAAAGTTGGAGTTATTCGCTGGAATGGAATGGAGAGGCCACACACTCAGTGTTCCAGGCCCTTTTCTGAAAGCAAGCTGCCATCTTCTCATACCCTAGTGGGTGGCTATCCAGTATTGGAAATAACTAGATTCATTGCCCATATAATTCTATCCCCATGTGTTCTAAAGAAAAGCAATGTGCAAAATAATAATAATGGTGGTGGAGGGGAAGTAGGGGGAATAATCTTTCAATTATTATTTGTTAATTTTCTCCCCATTATTCCTAGTATGGTTTCTAGGCCTCCCTTCCATGAGGGCATGGATCTGGGGGAGAACTGAGTTGCTAGCTTCTAAGTTAACTCTTAATAAGGTAACTTAATGTTCCGGGGTGATCCTGAACCTCACGTACTGTGATAGAACTAAAATCTGAATAACTTATGTGACGATTACTGTAGATAGAAAACTGTTCTGGGAGAATGCAATGAAAAGACGAGAAAGATGGGAAGTGTCTGAGTCCAGATTTGAACCTAGAACCTCCCATCTCTAGGCCTGGCTCTCAATCCACTGAGCTACCCAGCTGCCCCCTACAGATCAATTTTGGGGAGTCTAGGAACAAGGATGGGGGGACAAATTTACATCTTGATTTTCCCTAATGTCTAATTGAACCTTCCCATTTCTCAAATGGATCCTATCCAACATAATTCTGAGGAAGGATCCAGACTTCATCAGACTGCCAGGGGGGTTCCATGACACCAAATAGGCTAAGAAGCTCTAGTCTAGTTAGTTATTAATTTTCCTCTCTCCCAGTTGGACTTGGGGTGAGACTAGACTAAGCTGCAAGTGTGGCTCCTCTATGCTTGGAAGGGCATACAGTAAAACAGTGGCATCCCAGGCACAACTGGGGCCAGTCCAATCCCAGCACCCCTAGCATTTGTGAAGAAGACAGAACCAAATAAAACAGAAGCTTTATGTTTGGGAATAAAGTTGGCCACAAACTTAATTGTTGGCTTCTCAGATGATAAAAGGGCCTTGAATGGAAGATTAAGGAGTTTGGATTTTGCTTATCTCAAGGGCAATGAGGAACAATTGTAAGATTTTGACCAAGGGGTGGTATAATGAAAGCAACCCTTGAGAAAGATGAATCAAGCATTGCTGGCAACCTTGTTGCCTAGAATATTTGCTTACTCATAACACTAGTTCAACAAGAGCTGGTTCTCTTCATTTTTGCCTGGTGATCTCCCTAGTAAGAGTGTTATGAGGTGGGGGGGAGGAGAACAGAAAAGCCTTTCTAAACTTATAACTTACGGAGTTGCTGTGTAGGTTCCTGAAGGGTTAAGCAACTTGTTTATGGCATAATTTAATATATTATACTATATAGTAGTATGATCAGTTGGCATCCGAGATAGTACTTGAATCCAGATCATTCCACATTCCAAAGCCAGCCCCCTCTCCACCGAGCAAGCTAAAGAAATTGCTATTCAGTATCTTCAAGAAGTATAACTGGAATCTGGCCTCAGACACTGCCCAGCTGTGTGACCCTGGGCAAGTCACTTGACCCCCATTGCCTAGCCCTTACCACTCTTCTGCCTTGGAACCAGTACACAGTATTGACTCCAAGATGGAAGGTGAGGGTTTAAAAAAAAAGTATAACTGGAGATAGTGAGGTAGAACAGTGGATCTCTGGAGCTCCAGCCCTAGAGTTAGGAGGACCTGTGTTCAAATGTGGTCTTAGATACTTCTTTTGTTGTGTGACCCTGGGCAAGTCACTTAACCTAATTGACTAGCCCTTGGCACTCTTCTGTTTTAGAGTTGATCCTAAAACAGAGGTAAAGGTTAAAAAAAAAAGTTATAACAACATTATACTTAGCTTAGGGAATGCAAATTTCATTGCCCCACCGAACGGGATATTCCTTCTCCTTGCCCTCCTCCTGTTTCTACCCCAGCTCTCAGAACCCAAAAAGCGCCATTGCAAATCAAGCAATGGATTCTCTCTCTAAGTGGAGCCCAAAGTACGTCTAAGAGCTGTGAAAAATGTGGAAAGGGTGTTGGGTTTGGGATCCAAAAGACCAGGGTTCACATCTACCTTGCCACTTACTTCTCCTGAGATGCTGGGAAAGCCTCTTGAACTAGCTGACCTCTGGGGTCCCTTCCAGCTCTAGAGTGAAAATCCTTAGTCACTTAATCTCTCCAGGCCTCAGGTTCAAATCAAGCTTGGGCAAGATGACCTCTAGGGTCCCTTCCAGCCTTAAATCTTTGCTTTCTTTGATGGGAAGTAGACTAGGTCTTCAATTTTACTAATGTGAGTCAAACAGATCAAGACTTGAGAAGATGGCATTTTTTTTATCTTGCTGGCTGGCCGGAATGGTTTCAGAAGAAAACTTCTCTCTAGAAAGGTGAGATTTTTAATCTTCTCACCTTCTTCCCTGCCTCAAGTAGGAACTTCTCCAACACAAAAGCCCAATCAAGACTTTACTACAAGGACAGACCCAAGCTCATTTTAGAAAGCCTTTTTAAATTATTAGTGGGAGGGGGCAGCTGGGTGGCTCAGTGGATTGAGAGCCAGGCCTAAAACCTGGCCACAGACACTTCCTAGCTGTGCGACCCTGGGCAAGTCACTTCACCCCCATTGTCTAGTCCTTACCGCTCTTCTGTCTTGGAACCAATATATGATATTGATTCTAAGATGGAAGATGAGAATATTTTTTTTTAAAAGGAAAGAGGGGGCAGCTGGGTAGCTCACAGGCCTAGAGATGGGAGGTCCCGGGTTCCAATCTTACCTCAGATACTTCCCAGCTATGTGACCCTGGACAAGTCACTTGACCCCCATTGCCTAGCCCTTACCACTCTTCTGCCTTGGAACCAAGACACAGTATTGATTCTAAGATGGAAGGGAAAGTTTTAAAAAATAAAAATAAAAAAATAAATTAGTAACGGGCAATAGAAGGTCCTGTTTTGGTCGCTTTGAATTCAAGATGTCAGCAGGCACTGAAAGGAGTCTTGGATGAGAACAAGGAAAGAAGCATTTGGTCAAAACCAGAAATTTTTTAAAATGACTCTCCCAGTCAATTCAAGCCACACTCAACATATAGCTCTGTGGAGTGAGGCAGTGAATGCGCTGTGGTGGAAAGGACATTGGACAGATGGGCAGTCAGGAGACCTGGGTTTCATCTTAACTCTGCCATGAACTCAACTGGGTGAGCTTGGATAATAAGTCCTTTTCCCTTCCAGAGCCTCATTTTCCCCATCTGTACAATGAAGGGGTTGGACCTGATGGTCTCTGAAGGGCCCTTCCAACTTTCACATTCTATGGTTCTCTGATTCTATGGAATGCTGACTATCCTGCTGACAAAAGCAAGTAGCAAAGGTTAAGTCTGGCCCTCCAAATCATGGAGCATGTTTATGGGCCCTCACGCTGTCACACAACTTGCCCGTATCAAGTTAGAACTGTCAGAGCCTGCTAATTCTGACAGTTAATTAATAAGAATTTTGAGTTGGATTAATTACCTTTCCTGTAAGGAGTTTCCCCACAGGAGACTAAGGAGAGGAACTCTAGGAGTGAGCCATAAGCAGAAGCCTAGAGTTCTGGGAGCAGAGAGTGGAAGCCAAGGGGGTGGTTCATTAATAATGGTTCCGGCATCCCTAGGAAAAGCCCCTGCCCCCCTGGAGGTGGCACATAGCCCCAACTCTGCTCCTTCTCTCCCTCCCTACCATTTAGCCTGATGGGAAATCATTACTCAGAGGAGTCCCGGAGGTGAGAATGTTCTCATTATTATTGTCAGGGCTCCTGCCATAACAGTTGGACTTTACCTTTACCTATTCCTCCCAAATTGCTGCTTGGTTCCAAGTATCTTGAACAGTATGCTCTCAATGGAGACAAACGCAATGCTGGCTTTTACAAAAACTCTCTCTGATAGATCATTTGGAAAGACTTATTAGTCAGTCAACGTAAATTGGCCCTTGTATGCTTTGCTGTCCCTTGAGAATGAAACCGTAAATGATTCCAGTGAGGATGAAGTGTTAAACTAAATGACACTCCAAGCATTTTCCATATGGTGCTTATTCTCCGGTCATATTTATAGAAATAGATTGAGTCGAATGCCTGTGGATTTGCCAGACTGATCAGATTGAAGATCTTCTGACTCCATAGTTAAAGTAAGTTTATATGCTGAAATCTGACCTGACTTATTTTTCTCTGGGAAAAAAAAAAGTTCCCAAAAATCACAAGACTGAAAGTCTCTGTTTTGGGGTGCTGGCAAGACTATAATTGTGGCTTAAGCAGGAAATTGTACAGATCACTCAGAGGGATTAACGCTAATTAGACTTAAAGAATGTTAACTGTAAAATTTGGCCTTTTCTTTTATAACAAACACTTATCCTTTGATTACACGTATATGTAAAGGATAACATTTCCAGTGACACATATATAAATGATATAAATTTGTAAAATGAAAAAAGTTGGACTAGGTAATCTCTAAAGGCCCTTTGAACTCTTATGCACACATATTTTCTATATATGCTTACACATATATTTGTGCTGGATTCTTAACATGAAGCTTGACCCGGCTTTCTTTTTGGAGGGTTACTTACAAGAATCCCCTACAAAAGGTCTCGGTTAACAATCTGGCATGAAAGGTTCTCTGTCTCCTAAGCCGAACATTTACTTTACACAATGTTGCAGAACATCTGGTTGGCTATTTTCAGGTTACTGGTATTTTTTTAAAGATGGAAAGTTTTCTGTCTTTTTTTCTAGGTAAAAAATCTCATCATACCTCTAATTCTGAAATGGTTGGCAAGGAAAGTCCCCAAACTATGATTTCAATCATGCTCGGTATCTTTGATGCTGAAAGAAACTTAGAAATGCTCATTTCTTTACAGGGTAATGATTTCTGATTTCTTGTTACCCGGACAAATACGGAGGAAACTGGGTGACAGCTCTTTATAAACTTATACCTTGAAAAAATTAAATTAACATGACTTTTACAGGAGTAAGGCTCTTTGAGAGTTGCATTTCGCAAGGCAAATAAATCAG
Source organism: Monodelphis domestica (assembly GCF_027887165.1). Classification (NCBI taxonomy): domain Eukaryota; kingdom Metazoa; phylum Chordata; class Mammalia; order Didelphimorphia; family Didelphidae; genus Monodelphis; species Monodelphis domestica. The sequence goes on along the minus strand of NC_077235.1, from coordinate 48,739,140 downwards.
TCTCTTCAGGACAAAACATTTCCTTTCATTAGGGCAGTTTTTGATCTGCCCCTCTTGGAAACAGAGCCATGGTTACTGACTCCCAAGGCTGTTTCAGTCCTCCAGAGTCAGCCAGTCAGTCTTGTCAGCAGTCCTGATAGAATCTCTACTATGTACCCAGAATTTTACTAAGAGCTGGGACGAATGTGAAAGAAGAAGACAGTGTCCATAACCCCTCTCTTCTCCCACCTTCTGCCTGCCCAGTAGATCCTGCTCCATGACTGTGCCCCCTGGTGCCATTGGCTCCTTTCTCTCTTTTTTAGTCCTTCATTGTGGGTGTTCCCTCAAGATTTGCCTGCATTTCCTGCTCTTTTCTGGGTTCCATTTCACCTCTAAGGTCCCTTCCCCCTCCCACAGATTGGAATCTCCAGTGCTGACCTCTTCCCAGAGTGCCAGTCTTACTCCTGTCTATTTGGGCATTTCTACTTGGATATTATGCCAATTTGCCCTAAACTGAACTCATCACCTTCTCTTCAAAATGGTTCTCCCTCATCATGTCAGTTCCTCGTCCACCATTTCCTCATTGTCTTTGAACCAGTCCCTATCCTGACCTAGGCCTCAGGGTTCTCTGACAAATCAGGGCATTGGTCTAGCTGGTGTGCTCATGGGTCTAGGAGGGACCATTTGAGTCTGACCTCCCTCATTTTACAGAATCCCAGAGAGGTTATGAGACTTGTCCAACATGGGTGGCAAGTGGCAGAGCTAGGATTTGAGCTCCGGTCCCATGCCTCCAAATTCTGATTTTTCCATCCCATCATGTCTCCCAGTCACTAGGCTCACCCTGGCTAAATCCTTCCTGTCTACCGACTGCTCCCAGAGGAATCTTCTACAAATCCCATTTTCATTAGGGCAATCCCCTGGCTGGGAAAGCTTTTAGTGAGCCTCCCCTGATCTCCCCTCCCCCAGCCTAATAGACCAAAGTCCCAGCTCCTTGACCCATCATTCAAGGCCATCCATAGGCTGGCCCCAGTCGCCTATCTAAACAGATCTCCCAGTACTCCTGACCATCAGCTTTCCCCTCAACCCCCTGTTGCCTAAATGCGCCCTACGTGCTGCCTCATGTCCCCTCTCCACACCAATGTCCGACCTCCTTTACCTGGAGGGGCCAAACATCCTGACTCCTTCCACCTCCGCTAGGCCACATTCCTCTTGCTCTCTCTCTTGGAATTCCTGCTGAAGTTAGAGAGTTTGCCCACTTCATTCGGGGCTTGTCTGTTTTACTTGCTAATCTTTTCCCGTCTCCCAGCCAGCCCGGAGATAGGCCGGGAGTTGCCTTTTCCTGGCTCCCTGGCTGGGGTACCTATGCAGTGTAGAGTAGAGGCATTAAAAGCTCTGGCCCGGCGCTTGCTTGGGCTCGGGAGCTGATTCGTATGTAAATCATTTAAGTGGCGTGCAAGTACAGAATGTTCGGCTTTCCAGATGCCTGCGTGCCTACATGGGGCCCCGGGCTTTTGCCAGTGGGTGTCTGACTGATCGGCCGACGTTGCACTCCTGGGGTGTTGCCTAGAGCTGGGAGCAGGGACCTTCCATTGGGAAAGCTCTGATGTGTCCCGACTGGCATCTGGCCTGCTAGGCTTTGGCCTTCCGAACGAAGCAAAGGGCCACCACCAATTCTCAGTCTTTTTGGCCCGTGTGCCTTTGCTCGCCCTCCTCGGCCTTTCTCTCCCTCCCCCCATCCCAGGTGAGGCCAGGCCCCTTTCATTGACGGTCTCCATCTGCCCCCAGCCCGGAGCTAGGCGTGGCGCCCACAGTAGGCACTTGGGGAATCCCCCCCGGCCGGCGCACGTTTGAAGGGAGGCAAACCCAGGAGAGCGGGAGGGGATTCTCTGTCAGGGAACCGCTAGCTAGCTAGGCTGGCCAGGCAGTGCTCGTTCGGAGTTCCCAGAGAGCAAAGCAGTCCATCTACTTGAGCCGACTGAGGAGCAGCCCGGGGTGGTGGCGAGTCATCGAGGACCGGGCTCAGAAGCCCGCCTTGGCGGCTCACCAGTGTCGTGAGCGGCTCTGGCAAAGTCACTTCAGCCTGCATTTATTTCCTCCTGCCCGTAGGACTTCATTCCTAGCTTTGCTCGGAGGATCAATTGCGAGGCCGCCTCTCTCCCCCAGCGCCACGAGGAGGGGAGGAGGAGGGCAGGCTATACCTGTCGGGCAGTTTTGGACGAGCTGAGCGTAGCCAAGAACAACTACTAACCGCGTTCCCTCAGGACGTGGGGACGCAGGCGTGCAGGACGTTTTAGTAGAGCACGCACCTTCTCAATCAGATCTTAGAGTAAATTAAGCAAAGGAGGGCAGGTTACCAAAGCATTGCCCGCGCCTGCGCCTCCTACCCCCGACCCCCCACCCCTCCAACTGGAGGCAGGGGCAGGGGCAGGGGCAGCGGAGGGGGGCGGGGAGAGGGTCGTCCGGGAATGTGCTCTATGTGCCTTAAGCCGACCGGGTTAGAAAACCTGACTGAAACGACTCCACATGAATAATCAAAAGCTCCCTCCCTGTATTTACATTGTACAAACTCAGCCTTATCTGGAGCGCTATCTCTCTCAGCGAGCAGAACTGAGTAGAAGGCTAAGCAATTAGCCCGGGAATTAAACACACACACAGGCGTGCCGGGATTACATATGTCTCTATATCCAGGCTCGAGAATTGGGGCCCACCCCCCTCGCCCCCCAACACGATCCATGTTCTTTAGATCCATGATCTTTAGAAGGGCTTTATTTTTTAAAATAACTATTAAAAGGCATCGTGGGGGGCGGAAAAAGCCAGGGCCACACAGGCTAAAACGAGATAACCAAAGTCACCAAACAGCTGAGCCGGACCTTTTCAAGGAAAAACTTTGAATGAAGGAATCGCGGGAGGCTGCGTTTTTACTTTTCGATAATCCTCTCTGCTCGTTTTAACGCCGAAGTGGCCAATTTCCATTCCATGAAGTTTTCATTCCCCCCCCCCCCCTTTTTTTCCCCCGGGCTATTCTATACGTAGCTGAATAGCATGCTGTCTTTCTCTCTCAATGAAAAGTCATAGAATGGAAGGGACCTCAGAGATCATCTTTGCCAGGGACCTGGAACCTTGTCTTTGGGCCGGACCCCTGTGGATGCCTGCTCAGACCCCCTTAGAAAAATCTATCATTTTTAGGAAATTTTTATTTAATTAATTACTTTAGAATAGTTTTCCATGTTTACAAGATTCATGTTCTTTCCCTCCCCTTCCCCCACCCCACTCCCATAGCTGATGGGCAATTCCACTGAGTTTTACATTCTGCTTCATTTTAGATCAGAAGTAGGAGGTGTTTTTTGTTGCCATTTAAAATTACTGATTCATTTTAGAAGATCATCCATCCATTCATTCATTCATTCATTCAACAAGTATTTCTAGAGGGTCCACTAAGCTTAAGATTTTGTTATGTGAGAGTTTTACATAAACAAAAAGCAACTTCTACTTGAGGAAGGGGTGGTCAAAAGAAAGAAAGAAAGAAAGAAAGAAAGAAAGAAAGAAAGAAAGAAAGAAAGAAAGAAAGAAAATCTATCCACGGATTCTAGTCAAAACCCCTGAGCTAGTCCAACTCCCCTCATCTGAAAGATGAGGCAATCTGGACTCAGAGCTGGGAAGGGCTTGCCCAAGGTCACAGAATGAGTTAATGGAATTTAATTTATGGGTGTTTTTTCCCTTTGGGCTTTGGAGAAAAATAATCGAAAGTCAAAGTTTAAGGAGGCTTTTATTTGTCACCTAAGGGTGGGGGGGGGGGCTTTAGAAATTGTTTTTAGTTATCTACCCATGATTCTTTCTTTCTTTGAAAAAATGAAGGATTGAATTAGATGATCACTGAGGTTCCAAATCTCTATGAACTGAATACTATGGCTCACATGGAAGGGGATATAGAAGAAGACATAATCCTTGCCCTTATAGAATTTACAGCCTAGGTGAGGAGATAAACCTAATATAGATACTGTACTGATGAATGCCCCCCCCTTCCTTCGAGCTTTGGGATCCCCACCTTCCCTTTTGGGAATCTCAGGGAAACATCCCTGAGAAATATGCAGAATGTAGTAAAATGCTGCTGCCATGTAGCAAAATGAAGGAAAGATAAATGAAAAGATATCAAGAGGGAAAGCTAGGTGGTTCAGTGGATAGGGTAACAGACCTGGATATGGGAGGTCCTAGGTTCAGATGCAATTTCAGACACTTCCTAGCTGTGTGACCTTGGATAAGTCACTCAAACCCAAAAGAATTTAGCCTACATGCCATGACAGAAGGCATACCAAGGCATTTACTGGCCCAAGCTGTCCCTGAAGGGAAAACAGACCCTCTTTTAGGAGCCGAAGAAAGAGATGTTCTCTGGGTAGAGCCTGGGGCTTTGGGAAGTAGGTATAAAACAGGAGAAAGTTTAAATAGGTTGGAGGCACTACCCAGGAGGCAGGAAAGAGCTGAGCCTCCAAGGAATCTGACAGAGACATAGCAAGGGGAGACCCCTAACAAACTTAAAACATTTTAACAATTATCTAGTCCAACCCCCTCATCTTATGAGGAAGAATGGAAACCCGAGAGAATGATTCAAGACAGTAGTGTGTGAAACAGCTAATAAATGCATTAGAAGTTTAGAGAAATGAGAAGTTTGAATATCTGGGAGCTTGCTATGGGCAAAGCCTCCTAGAGAAGGTGAGACTTGACTTGGGCCTTGAGGAATGGGAAGATCTTATAAAAGCCTGGTAATGCACAGGGAAGTTCTTTCAAGTTTTCTTTCATTTCATTTGGTTTTCATTTAACAAGTATTTATTTTCTTTTCCACCTACCCCCAATTTAAAAGAAAAAAAAAAAGAATCCTTGTAGTGAAAGTGCATAGTTAAGCAAAACACATTCATGTCCCAAACTGTATGCTTCACTCTGCATCTTGAATCCATCACCTCCCTGTCAGGAGGCAACATGCTTCATCACTGGTCCACTGGAATCATGGCTGGACATTACCCTGAACAGAGTTAAGTCTTTGGAAGTTCTTTATCTTTATGATGTTGTTATTGAATACATTGTTCTGGTTCTGCTCACTTCCCTCTGCATCAGTTCATACAAGTCTTCCTAGGTTTTTCATCTACCATCTCTTTTATCGTTTCTTCTGAGCCAATGGTTTCTGTTATGTTCATACTTCATAATTTCTTGTTGTTGCCCTAGTTGATGGTCACCCTCTTAGTTTCCAGGGCTTCCTCATTCCCCAAAAGAGCCGATAGAAATATTTTTGTATAGATAGTTCCTTTTCTTTGATCTCTTTGGTGTGTAGGTATATTAGTGATATGGATGAGTCAGAGGGGATGTACACTTTGGTGAATCTTGGGACATAATTCCAAATTGCTTTTCAAAATGACTGAGTCCCTTCCATTTCAGTGGGACGGAGGCTTACTGCTGTGGCCACAAACCAATATTCAAATGAACTTCCAGTAAAATAACTCAATATTTTTCATTGGCAGCTTACCTAAAGAGCACTTTTGGAGAAAAGACTGTGAAAAAACATTATGAGGAAAAAGAAGGAGTCTTTGCTTTGATAGATTTTGTTGACTTGTCACGACTTCGTCCTTCGGGATCAATAATCTCTTCATCTATTACATACCTGTTTTCATTACATAGAGTTCACATATGGGATATAAATGTACATAAACCAAAATGAACCTTGCAATAGAAACCCCTCCCAATACCAAAGGAAATACCTGAGACTGACAGGTTAAGGCTTTAAGACTTTAGTTAGGGCTGGCCTAATTCTTTTTGCCATAATGACCCAAAGGCATTACCTAGAAAAGGAACACTCCCTCCCCAAATAGTAGGAGAGGAAGAGAAAAGACCCAACAAATTAGAGGCTAAAAGGAAAAGAAGGTGGATGCAGAAGGAAGTAACAGGAGGGTCACTAAAGATTGTCCTCCTCAAAATCTGTCTTTAGTCTAGAAGAGATGATATCTGAAGTTCAGCTTTAAAATGTCTACTGAGTTAAAAGTACTTGAAGGGTACAGAAAGACAGACTGCCAGCTTGAAAACCAGAGCTGAAAGCTGGCCTCTAATATGTTCCTTTAGGAGCCCAGGAGCAGGAGCCAGGGGCTCAAGTTGAGTGGCTTGGCCTGGCCGGGCTGTGCCTGGCATTGAGCCTGCAACTATTGAACACCAGGTCCGACTTGGCCTAGGCTCCTGGATCCTCTGGGAACAAAATTGGCACTATTACTCCCAGACTCTGGGACTTTGTCTCAGGGTGTAACTCCTGCCATCATCACTGTATTTTTGGTTCTAAGAGACCCTTTCCTGGCATTGGTATTGGCCCTGCAGAAGTAGAAGTTAGAGGAGAAGCACCAGACACAGGGTGCCTACAGGTCCAACAGGCAAGGGAAGGTGGGTGCCTGGTCTCCACCATGCCCAACCCAAAGTTTCTCTCTGTCAAGTGGCTCAGCTGCACACTTTGCCCCAACTCCTATACCCCTATTTTGGGCATCAGATCTGCTTGGCATAGGGCACCCAGCCACTTCAATTACCCCCTTCAGTAGGAATCTGGACTGAAATTGAGGTCCCAGATGCTAGGGAACTGCCAGGGAGTGGACAGGGCACTGTCTAAGCTGATGGCTATGTCTACCTTAACTTTACTGCCAAGTCTGCTGGGAACTTCCAGCATTTACCTGTGGACCTTCACCCAGACTGGCAGCTACTGCTTCTTCTGCTTGTCATATCTCATGCCCTCTCTCTCCCCCAACCCCTATGTCCTTCTTCTTCCATTCAATCTCCTTTCCATAGAGCTGTCATGCTCAGCTGAGGCAGTGATCCCTGTTGGGGATAGAGTAGGTACAAAAACTTCAATCCCCCTTCCCTTTGTGATGGGGGTATTGGGGGCAGAAATCTGTGTTTCCCTTTCTAGAGACATGGGGTGCTGAAACTCTGAACTCCCAGGATTCTCTCTTAATATTACTCCTGCCTCCTGGTGAATAAGAATAAGTATCTGACCTCTTGAAAAGAAAGTATGAAGGACAATCTCCAGTCTTTCTGGAAAACTTCTTCTCCCTCCCTTCTCTGAAACTTCCCCCTTTTGCAGGGGCTCTATCTTTTCTCTTACCCCCAACTCCCACTGCCTCCAGTTCCTTCTAACTCTCCCAGGGAGGGGCTGCTTGAATCTGTATTTTCACATAAAGATGCCCTGATGGTTTAAACAAACAAACAAAAAGGACTTTTCTTACTTTGAAATACCAGTTATATTCACATATCTTTGGTTATTCTGTCCATCAGGACAACTCACACACTGTGAGCTCCTCCTCCACCATGTCTCATCCTCTGTGATTCTTTTCCCATGCCTTTCCATAAATTCTCCAGAGAGAATCCACCCAACCCTCAGGAGACTTTCCTGGAATTCTTTTAATATCACAAGGGTACCAATATAGTACTCCATCTGTTGTCTCTCATTCTTCCTACATGACTAGTTTACCTCCTTTTCTGGTCATACCTGGTCCTAGTGATTTCTTTTCAGGGAGTAATTATGGGTCATATGCCTGCTTGTCCCCATCATACCCTTTGGTCATCTCCAATTTGGAATCTTCTGAGATCATAGTGTTACATGATTCATAGCCATATAAATTCACGAGGAAGGTACTTCAGTACCTAAAGGATCTGTCATTGTGCCAATTTGGGCACTCCTTCCACTTGATGCAGATCACAACCCCTTTGTAACTTGGTAAATATCTTTGAAGGTTGCTGTTGCTGAAAAAATTTTGGTTGATTTCTCTAATATCAGTCCATCTCTGGACCCATTCTTGGATCTTTTCAGCCTAGTAGGACCTACCAGACCTTGTACTTCCCTGGTATGGCTTCTGAGAACCCTTGGTTGCTTCTCTGCAATGATGGCCATCACAGTAGGGCTTTAGTGGCACAAGATATACCTCAATAGGTCACAGATTTGTGATTTTATCAGTCAGCAAACTCTCCTCTCCAGATCACCACCTCATCATTTACTTAGCATATGCCTTAGAGACTCAGAGTTTAAATGACTTGTCCAGAGCTGTAAAGCTAGGCAATTCAGAAGCAAGATTTGAACCTAGGGCTTCTTGGCTCCAAGTCCAAGACCCTTCATTTTGCCGTGCTGCCTCTCTAAGAGCACTGGGATCATGAAAAGGGCTTTGCAGTTTAATGTAACCCGACCTGATCTCCTCCTATGCATTTCCTGGCCCAGATCCTTGAACATCTACTGTGGATGGATTTATTCAGTGGGCAGTGAACTGCATCTGATAACCTGGGCCATCTCCATCTAATTTGTTTTCCTGTGTGGACAGTTAGTCCTGTACATTTCTGAAGTTCACTGAGTCAGCTTTGTCATGTTAGGGTGGAAGTGGGAGTCTCAACATAATTTTACAATAGTATGTTTGAATAAGAGTATTTGGAGATCCTTGCTATCTGATTGGCAAGCTTCTCCAATTTATTATTCAACCAATATTTACTGAGTGCCAACTCAATAACATGAGTCTGAATGGAGCATCCCAGGGCATTTCTCCTGAACTCTTTGGCACAGCTTCAAAAATGTAGCTCTTTATCTTCTCCCCTCCTCTCCCAATATTAATGACTCAGCTGCATTCTCTTCAGTGAAAATAATGTCGACACACCAGTATTGCAAAATGCAGTCAACAGTTTGGTTGGTATAGGCATGGTCTGGTGATCTTTAACTTGTGGTTAATGGCTTTTCCAGTGCATCCTGGGTAATCAATATAAAGAGAAATTTAGGAACTGCCTTGATCCTTCTTTTTTCTCCTTCCTGGGACTTTTTTTTTTTTTATAAAAAACAGAAGCAGCAAAACCCAAAATGAATTCTAGATCCAGTTGGTCTTGAATAATAATCCAACAATTAACTAAACAATTCACCCCCAGAAAGATGTATGCTTGATAGTTGCTGAGGTTCATTTTTGCAGCTGGAATAGACACTGTATACAGTCACTTCAGTCCAGAGAGGATCATCATGGTCTATGGCCAAAACACCTTTAGTCTGGCTGTTTATTGACCCAAAAGAGAGAACTCTATTGGATGCCAACTGGTTTAGCAGTTGATCAGGCTGGTCCAAGGTAACTGTTTTCATGCAAATGTCTTTCTCATAGCCATATTCTTTTTTTTTTAATTTTTAAAATTTTATTTAATTGATTAATTTAGAGCATGTTTCCAGGATTACAAAAATCATGTTCTTTCCCTCCCACCCCTCCCCCAGCTGACACACAATTCCTCTGGGTTTTACATGTGTCTTTGGTCAAGACCTATTTCCCTATTATTGATATTTGCACTAGGGTGATCGTTTAGAGTCTACTCCATTGACCCATGTGATCAAGCAGGTGTTTTTCTTCTGTGTTTCCGTTCCCACAGTTCTTCCTTTGGATGTGGATAGTGTTCTTTCTCATAAGTCCTTCAGAAATGTCCTGGATCATCTCATAGCCATATTCTTAAACTGCAATCATACAAAATTATTATTCAGGTAGAGCAGTGGGGATATCCTTAAACTCTCCATTTCTTGAAATTCCTTCTTTTACCACCCCCCATTGCCCAGGTCTGATAAGATTCTAGAGAGAATGAGATTCCCATTACAAATGGATTGTGGTTGAATGATAGGCAACCCTGGTCATTGTCTGAAGGACAGCATCTTATGCTTCCTCATAGTCCTCACAGCTTCTGGAACAGAGCTGAGGATCAAGGCTCAGATTATGTCTGTTACTTAGGAAATGTCCATGGACAAATGATCTCATCGATGAGGGCATTCTCTCTCCCCTTGCCCCCCACCCATTGCTTTGTATCTGGTACAGCTCTTTTCTCTTTTCTTCTAAAAATCTCTACAGGGAGTCCACTCTGTACACTGAAGGGCTACCAGCAGGGCACAGAACCTCCCTATCATGTTATTCCTCTTTTATTGACCATTCACTTCTGCTAATACTTTGTCTATCCCTTAGAAACAGGGAGAGGGGCTGAACCTGTGATTTCATTGGTAGAGGGAACTTCTTTCACCAACTGCAGGTCAGCACCTCACCTTCTTGTGATTTGTAGTCTTACAAAGCTGCTTAGGGAACAGAGATGTTAAGTGGCTTACCCAAAGTCACACATCCAGTATGGATGCGCCCGAGGCCTGACTTTGCACCCAGATTTTCTTGATTTTGAGACCAACTGTCCACTGCGCCATGTTTCAAATCCCTTCTCATATGTGATTCTTCTTTGGTAAGCTGCCCCAGCCAAATAAAACCCACCTTGCCCATGCCCTTGCCCTTTGAGCAAGAGAGCGAGCCAAACTTTTGACTCTTCAGAGCTTGTGGGAATCCATGATTCCCAGCCACAAACCACAGAGAGCCACTGGGAGGTTTATTGTTGAACTGGATGGTTAGTACCCCAAACACCTGACATTGGTGTGGGCCTTTGGAATTGCTAGGATGCTCTCATTCCCGATAACCTTGTTTGTGAGGCAGTCCCTTAACAGACGAGTGAGTCTCCAAGGAGGTAAGGTAACTGGTGGCCGCACCAGAACCAGAGCCAAGCTCTCCTGACTTCTAGGCTGGTGTTCTGCGCTGAACAGAGCCCTTCCTGGCCTGGATGCCAAGATGCGGGAGTGAGTCACGTTAGGGAAACACCACAATCTGCTGGTTCGTCTTCCAGATGTATCTGAACGTGAGTAGGATGTAGTCTATGTTCCTTCTCATTTTTGAAAGCTATGAATGGATGACCATATTAGGCTAGCAGCAAATTCTGAAGGCTGATCACATATGAATAGAGTTTAGTGTTCTCATCAGATACAACTTCCACCACTGTTAATAATCCCCTTAGTGGGAGTTGCTGGATTTTGGTGGGGCCTCAGGCTCCAGATAGGAAGCTTATGAGAAAAAGGGAAACAAAACAATGGCTGTCTCTTCTTTCCAGCAGGGAAAGGAACCTGGGTGGGGGCAGCCACAAACTCCTCTTTCCTCTTCTAAGTCTGGGTGCATGAGGGGGATAAGCCAAGTGGTATGCTTTAAGGGAAGGTCTCTTGCCCAAAATATCTCCCTCACAGCTGTGCCAAGGGAAAGATGAGGGAAGGAGGTTGAGGAATGAGAGATAATAATAGAGCAAGGGGCACCATAGGGGTGGACATAGCTGGGTGGGGGTCATAGCCAGGATGGGGGAAGTTGAGATTCTAGCAAGAAAAATGTTCTAGGTATCTGAAGATCAGAAGAAAGAGGACTTCAGGAAATGGGAGAGGACACCCCCCCAAAAAATGGGGAGAGGGGAAATGGGAAGCACGCCTAGGAAGGGATAGGAGGTGGTACATAGAAGGGGGATAGGCTGAATTCCAATGACCCAGGAACAGGCTCTGCATTTTTTGTGACCAACAATTGGCATACGTAGGGGGTATTTTATGATGTGCACAGCCATGGAAGACTGGACTAGAACACAATTTATTCAAAACTCTGAACAGAGTCTACTCCAGAGTCCCTTTATTTCCATGGACCATGGAGAGCTAAGATCACAGTGAGATGGAAGAAAGAGCCTAGCAGCTTGAGCCTGGTTTCCCAAGCTTCTCCTTAGAAAAAGAGTAGCACCCAAATTTATCATAAAGCAGCTTTAAGGGTTTGCTTTCCTCAAGCCCATTTTGGTGCCTTTGCAACAAAGTTAGCCCTTTAAGACATTCCAGAAGCAATGAGCTGAGATACATTTTATCGCCAAGCCAGACTCTCCATGATGTGTACATACTGTGTTAGACTGTGCTATATAGGGACTCGTAGCAAACAGAGAACCGTTAATGACACCTGGACGCTAAATGTTTGCTCTCCTTTCACTTAGAGAACACAGTAGCTTTCTGTTTTTCAATATGTGGATTGTGTGATATACATTTCCCCGTAGTTGGTGGAACAGTTTTTTCCTTCTTCTTTTTTTTTTCCATAAGCACTACTCCCCAATAAACCATTTTTAATGAAAAAAAAATCATGAAACTTTCTTTCTGGGAAGAAGAGCTTCATTTCTTAACTGCTTGCAGGAAAGAGGTTCAATTTTGCACAAAGCCCAGAACATTTTTAATCTCAAAGGGAAATGTCCTTTTTCTAAGGAGACCAGAGCAGAAGTCCAAATGAGGTTTCTGATGGCAGTAAGTGATTGAGAAGTGCTGCAAAAGCCTCCTTGGAACCAGACAGAAATTTTTGGCCTCCCCCTACCCCTCCTCTGATGTAGTTTGAGACACATCTGAACCCTTTGCATGGGGAATGGGGAGGGGAGTTAGCTAAACATTTCCACATCTGGTTTTGGAATGGTTTGGAGAAAGAAAATCATGGCATAGGTTCCAGGAAGGGGTTTTGCTTCTATGGCCATTGAGTTTTCAAGTTGGGGGGACCCTTGACAATGTAGTTCTAATTTGTATATTGTTTTCCCGGAATCCTGTTGTCAAAGCAAAAGGCAAAATGGAAAAAAACAAGGTAACTCCAAAAACATATGTAATTATCTAAGGGATCAATGGCTGTCAGATTTTTGAGTTACAGCAAAGATTTTGACTTTGGCCGTTAATCTCTAGAGAAATGGATTTGGGTTGGAATGAGGGCTCTTTTCGAAAACAAACCCAAAAAAGCATTTTTTACAATTTTTATTGCAACACATTGCGAATTCCTTATGTAGAAGATCTGATAGCCCCACCCTGGCTTCATCTCCTTAGTTATCTTGGGCTTAGAGGAACTTTGAGAGTCCTATTTGAAATAAATAAATTAGCTGGTGTCACTGCTCTCCACAAAAATGACCGCTCGAGTTACCCCGAGGAAGCTGGTGAGAGATTACGGTTAGTTCGAAGAAAATTAATTGCCTGCCTTTGTCGACTTTTTATGAACTCCAGAGACAATGGGACAGTTTTGCTTTTCCCATACAGCGAAGCCAGAAAGAGCATAGCTTAACCTATACATTCTTAATAGTTTGATGTACCATAAGAATTATGAGTACATAAAACATTGGAGGGAAGAATTATAAACGTCGGGTACATTTGCTCCATGAAGGAAAACACACGAATGGAGTTCTACAGAGGACGTTATGAAAAAATAAATTTTAAAACGTGCATTCATTTCTGAAAGAAAGAGGGAAAAAAGCCAATGATTTTTCAAAGCTGTTTTTTATTTTATTTTAATATTGAATTCTAAAGGAACCAAAGAGTACTTTTTGTTTGGGGGCATCTGGTTTTTGTTTTTGTAATCTATTAACCTAGCATGCATAGTTTGCACTGCATGGTTCATCTCACATACAAATAATTGTCCCGAACTAGGTAGCTGGGCCGAAAGGAAGGGAGTCTTCGGGGCGTCCCAAGTTTGGTCGCTAAAAGATGGGTAGCCAGATATGCCATTAAACTCTTAACAAGACTAAACAACAAGACTCATCGAGAACAAGTCCTCCAGACCTGGCCAAAAGAAATACTTCTAAATGAAGCCACAGAAATCTCGAAATACAAAGAATGCTCTTTTCCTAGCAATTGCAAAAGCCGTTATAATAAACTGAGCTCCCTAGTCTGTCCCCAGCACTCCTGTCCTGCTCAGCTAAGAAGCCAGGCAGTTTAGATGGGTTGTGTCACAGAAGGCAAGACAAACAAAGGGGCACATTTCATAATTTCCATAGAACGTAAGGAAAGTACAAATCCCCAATGCATTTACTTAATTCAGTTTACATTTTAATTTAATAATTTATTTAATTTGGCTTCTTTTTTTTTAAAATATAAACTGCACCCTTTGCTACAGAGCCTCAGGGTTCATTCACAATTTAAAACTCTGTGTGTGTGTGCACGTGTGCGTATGTGGCCACTTTAGGATTTTTTAACCCATTATAGATCTCTCTCTCTCTCTCTCTCTCTCTCTCTCTCTCTCTCTCTCTCTCTCTCTCTCTCTCTCTCTCTTTCTCTCTCTCTCTCTCTCTTTCTTTCTCTCTCTCTCTCTCTCTCTCTCTCTCTCTCTCTCTCTCTTCCCATTATAGATCTCTGAAAAAAAAAAACAAAACCAAACACACACACACACACACATATATTGGCTTCTGCCAGAGATGGTGTATTTCCATCCAAAGGCAGGAACATGCATGGGCAATGCCCCCTGCCCACCTTAGCATTTTTTTTACTGAAAGAATCTGGGATTAGGAAATGGCTAAGAAACCTTTTCCAACAGCCCATAAGCTCAGGCTCACTTGGGACCCCCTAAACCGTCCCAGGAAAAGCCCCCAGTCTGCTTTGTCTCTCAGTGGCTTTGGAACATAAATCTTCCATATGTAACTGAGAGCCCTTGACGATCCCAGCTGTTGTAAGGAAGGCTAAGACCCCCTCTAGTATTGCTTCCAGACTGGTGGGTGACTAATTTCTGAGCTCTCCATGTCCTGCTGGGGCCTCCGGTTCGAGTGGCTTAGATGAACAGGGGCATTCTTTCTCTGGCACAGGTGTACCTAGCTTTACACGGCTGGCCGAGCCCCAACTGGTGTTGACAGTCAATCATATTTTTGAGTCTCTGGGGAAGAAAACCCTGAGGTGGATCCCCTTTTCCCCAAAGAAATAGCCCTCTCTTTACTTTTCCTGGTTTAGATCCTTTGGTTTCTTTGTATGGTGTTTTCTTACAGTGAGGCACACATGTATAGCCCCAGCCTGAGGATGGCCTAAGTCCAAACCAAACCACAGTGAGCTTTAGACGGTGTCTGGCTGATTTTTTAACAGACTTGACCATCAAAACAGCCTTTTTAGAACTAAAGGCTACCCTGTGTACTACATACCTCAAGCCTGGTCACTTCCCTCACTTCCCTGCACACCCATTCTGGCCATGTTTGATATCCTTTGCTATAGCATCTACTATTGTCGGGGCCAAACTGCCCATGGAATATTGTTGGGTGCTTCGGTGCTGTATACACGGCAGGCTGGCAAGCACTCAGCCCATGCCGTTTCCCACGTGTCCCTTTGTAGGGTGACATGATGGGAATATTTTTCCCCCCTAAGGAGAGCTACTGATCCCCGGACAAAAATCAGTCTTCAACCACAGACAAGTCAAAATGTACCTCTCGTGTGAAATTTCTCTTTTAAAAAGGAATTTTTGCGGGGTTGGAATCCTGTTCTTGTCTTTAAGCAACTCTGTATGTTAAGTGGGATGAATGGAAAATTAATTAGGGCCCACAACCACAAAATCTTGTTTGATGAATAGAACCGAGAATGTAAACTATACCTCAGGGCCAGATTCTGGTGGGGGCAAGAAGAGAGAGAAGTACAGAGATAAAGAAGGGCTGAAGGAGAAAGGGAAAGAGAGAGAAAAGGACAGGTTTAAATTCCATGCCGTGCTGTATTCCTGATTCCCACATCTCCTCCTCTTTAAACTACCCCAGGTCTCTACTTGTTCATGCCCTCCCTGTCCTTGTTCAAGGCACTTTAAGTTGATCTCTACCACTTCAAGCCAATCCCCAGAAACTCACAATGAAACTGCCCACTATAAAAATCTTAGCATTCTAGACTTTGAACTGGAAGGGACCTCATAGGCCATTTGGTCCATATTTTAGAAGAAAATAGAGGCCTGGAGAAGGGAAGGGACTTGACAAAGGCCACAAGGGTAGCAAAATGGCAGTCAACATTCAAACTCAGGTTGTCTGACACCAAACCCATTGGCCATGAAGGTACACCATGTTGTGTGTTGACCTCCTCCCTTTGAGGCCTGAGAGGTCTGATATTTTGATTGATCTTTTCTGTGTAGACTTTTAAGAAAGCTGGCACTTTCCTAACCACAAAGAACAGAAGCATCTCCTCTCCTCCTTCCCTCCTGTCTCCCTCTCTCTCTCTCTCTCTCTCTCTCTCTCTCTCTCTCTCTCTTTTTCTTGCTCACTCTCTCTCTCTCTTTCTCTGTCTCTGTCTCTCTTTTCTCTCTCTCACTTTCCCTTCTGTCCTAGTATCCTAAGGCAGAAGAGCAGTAAGGGCTAGGCAATTAGGGGTAAGTGACTTGCCCAAGGTCATGCAGCTAGAAAGGATCTGAGAGCAGATTTGAACTTCATTTCATATCTCTTGACATAATCTTCCATCTAGTAATCTACCCATAGTCAGTTATGCCAGGATTCTTTGAGAACAGCCTAATGAATCCAGTTCATTGCCCATCATTAAGCACCTACTCTGTTCCGTGTTTCTTGCTAGGTACTCCACTCAAACCCCCAACTGCTCTTGTTTCTGAAGTCTGAATTCTGAAGCAGGAGAATGTTAAAGGGGCAATCAAACCTTGCCTCTGATCTTCGCATAGACACAAAGCAGAAAGTGTCAGAAGTTCTGGGAAATGACAGGGATTTGACGCAGTTTGATTTGAAATGTGAGAAGGTAGATGGAGTTGGTTCTGCACAGGACTAGGGGCTACAGGAAGGCACTTGTTAAGGCAGTCAATCAGCTTTAGAAAGGCAGACTGGAAATGGAAATCTCAGTTTGCCCTTGGCTTTCTTAGCTGCCAAAAGAAAAGTAGGTTTGAAAGGGAATCCATTTACCTCCTCAGATCAAATTTGTAGCATCTTGAAGTTCAAAGCCTAAAGACACCAACCAGAAACCTTCAGAAGTCCTTCGCAGTGACAGATCAATGAGTACTTGGAAATGGATCATCTCTGATTTCTTTTCCCCATGTCTGTGCCTCTGTCCCAGGTCAGGCTCTACTCTCTCTGCACCTACCAGTTCAGTTCTGTCATCCTCTACTACCTCAGATGATGTCTCAGACTTCCACAGGAGGCTTCAAGAGTCTAGTGTCTATCCCTAATATCTGTTTGACTAGTTACTCTAAAAACACCTTTCCAATGACCCCTGTATCCATATTCAGTATGCTATTCCACTGGTAATCTGCCTTCTAAGTGACTTGGGTAGGAGGGGCAGGGTAGTACGACCTTCTGTGGCAAGGACCCTAGCTTGGGAGTCAGAGGACCTGGGTTCCAATTCTAACTCTTACACGTGATCCGCATAACTTTGGACACACAAATTAACCTCCCTGTGCCTCAGTTTCTGCATTTGTATGAGTGGATTGGAATGACTGATCTCTGAGGCCTCTGAACGAATCCACACTTTCTAGATCCACCCCGCTCCCCCATGAATGCTTGGGAAAGAGTCTGAGTTTTCTACTTTCTTCTTATGGTTCCAAAATTGTAAAAGCAGATTTAGGGTTCTAATTTCTTTATTACTGAATAGACTTGTCCACAGATTCAGGTTCCTTTGAAGCAGCTCCTGTGCTGCAGGACCTCCCCCCCCCCCCCCCCAGGAAAAAAAAGGATGCTCCTCTCCCCTAGGATATTCTTTATCTTTCAGTTAACAAAGGATAAAGGAATCCTTTCAGAAATATTTGCTTCAGGGCCCAGCATTCAGACACACAGGGCTGCATGTATATAAAGGGGAGATGTACAAACAGAATTTCGCCCCCATAAATTGACAGTCATACATACCACATACCTCCTCCTCCAAGTGTGAACCTGGGGCACTGAGTGTTCTGATTCTATGCCTTGCTACTTCAGCAAGTGTATCTATCCATTTGGAGAGAAGAAAAAGAATCAAAGAGGCAAGAGAAGGAGGTAGGAAGGGTTGGGGGAGTTGGGGGTGGGTGAGGAGGACAAACAGAGAAAGTCAAAGATAGGGATCATCTCTTGGGGTTCCAAGCTCCCCTCCTAAATGATAGACAGCATAACCATCCTCTTAGAGGATCTCATAGGTCATCCAACTTAGAACCAGAAAGGACCAGATAGTTTAGCTCACTTTAATTTTAAAGTGGAAGAACCCAAAGTCCCCAGAGAGAAAGGGAACTTACCCAAAGTCACACAGGTAAATAGAGCCCTTCCACTACATCCAACTGTATAGGCTAAATCCATTCTCTAGTATCCCTGGTAAGAGGTCAGGTGGTTTCCTGTTTGAAGCCCTCTAGAGCCCTCTGCTTCCTAACCCCCAGAGGCAGGGGCATTCTAGCCCCATGTGGCCCTCATGAAAATATTGTAATGCTAGGGTAGGTGGGTGGCGCTGATGGGGGTAGAGGTGGGAGTAGAGGGAGGGACAAGCTTGGCAGTAGGGTTGGGAGATTGTATGGGGAAAGAGAGGGTGTGGCAAAAGGAAGAATTCTTTGGAAGGGCAGGGTAGGGAAGCTCTATTAGGAATAGGAATGCTCTATTTAAGTATATTAAATAATAATTAATAAACATCTATTAAGTATATCATCATAATAATGTTAATAAATATCTATTAGTCCTCTTTGACTTTATTAATGTAGATTTGGCAATTAAGTGCAGACACCTTGGTGTTTGGAGAATGTAAGGACGCCCATCTCTGAACACAAGCACTGTCGCCTTTGCAATTCAGAATGAAAAAGATATATTTGATATTTGGGGTCAAAGCTAGTAGTGGTGGCTTACTCATGAGGCAGACTTCTCAGGAGTGCCAAATTCTGCTTTTTGTCCATGCTGGATCCCAGATCATAGAATGATCAGGCTGAAATGGACCATAGCAACCGTCTAGTCCAATCTCTTCATTTCTGCAGAGCAGACCCAGAGAGAGGGTCTCACAAGTCAATGGCTGGACAATGACAACAAATCAGGGCACTCTTTCTACAACGATGTGCAATTATTTTTCTCTTGTGTGAAAGTTTATAGATCAATTGGGTTTTTACTTCTTCAGTCTCATTTGATCATTCCTGGAAGTCAATGAAAGGCAGGTTTGATGCTCTCATTTTACAAATGGAGAAACTAGGGATGGAAGAGAGCAAGTCACTTTCCCAAGTTGGTTAAGATTGTGGCTCTCAACCACCCAGTGCCTCTCTCTCTCTCTTCTCTCCTCCTCAATCCCCACCAACTTGCCAGATTATTATTATTGTGTGAGGGAAGACAGTGTTCATACTCTCCATAGTCTGACTTATGTATTGTTGTCTCAAGACCTAAAGATCATTCTGCTCTGGTGGCTGATGGAAAAGTTAGTTATTATTCAATAGACTCCAGAGAGAGGGGCGAAGCTTCATGGGAACACCAAGGGAGCTGAGCAAGCCAAGGCTGAGAGGGGCTTTGAGAATGAAAAGTCCAGATGAGTAAGGCTGGAGAAAGTCATAAGACCAGGAAGGTCTGGCCCTTGGCACAACTGTGGAACAGTCCAAGTTGATCTTCTCTGTTTGGGACTCTCCTTTCTCCCTTCTTTAGTCATCTTCACCCCCCCATCCCCCCATCCTCTTGGTTTTACTCCCACATCCCCCCTTTGCCTGCTATCCAAGGTTGTTGTCAGTAAGGAATCTCAAATCCATTTGCTAAGGCCTCCATACACCCTGACAACTTAAAGAATTAGTCCTACCAAGAGCTGCCTTTTGACCAGGAGCTAAGCATTTAGCTATTAGAGGGAACTTTCTAGGAGTTGAGTCAGGAAAGTCTTTTACATGAGACAAAAGCATTCGTACAATACTGGGACAGTCTTGGGGGTAACTGAAGCATGGTAGTGATCCCATTGGGCGGTGAGGGGCCTTTTTTTTTTTTTTGAAAATCAAGTAAAGATTTCAGTGAATATGATCCCCAGTTTGGGCATGTGTTTGGGTGCAGAGAACTTAGGCCTAGATGAATAGACCTATAAGGCTAGTGAAAGACCTCTTCCACACTCTGTTCCCTGGGGAAAGGAAAAGGTAAAGAAAGTAAAACAACATGCAGTCTCCTTTTCTAGGCTGTCTGTGCTAGGGAAAGGGACGGATTCAGGCAGTGAGTCCAGTATTCCATCACCTCTCTCACAAGCATGTTTTGAAGGACATTCTTTGTAAGCCTTAAAGGGGCCAGGGGAGAGACAGGAGTAGTTCAAGTGATTTACCAAATACCATGGCATTTCATAAACTGACTGAGCTCCGATGTGCTAATTTGACAGAGAATGAAACTGAGGGCTAGAGAGGGGAAGGAATTTGTCCAAGGTCACACAGTTAATAGGAGACAGAGCCTGGATTCAATGGGCTACCCCAGGAGAAGGACCTTTATTTTTTTAGGGGTTCTATTTGGTGTCCTGGTTGTGGCTCTTGGGTTATGTCTTTCACTGCATTTCCTATTTATAGAGTCTCTGAGTTGGAAAGGACCTCAAAGGTCATCTACACCAGTTCATACCTAAATAAGAGTCTCCACTATCACACACCCAACAAGTGGTCAACTGATGAGCAGTCATTCACAATTATTTATTTATTTATTTATTCATTCATTCATCCATTTATTTATTTTTTTATAAAACCCTCACCTTCTGTCTTGGAGTCAATACTGTGTATTGGCTCCAAGGCAGAAGACTGGTAAGGGCTAGGCAATGGGGGTCAAGTGACTTGCCCAGGGTCACACAGCTGGCAAGTGCCTGAGGCCACATTTGAACCTAGGACCTCCCATCTCTAGGCCTGACTCTCAATTCACTGAGCCACCCAGCTGCCCCCTGTCATTCAAAATTATAAGGAGCACAGAACCATTGGAAATTGGTGGGGGTCACATTCTTTGTGGACTTCTAAAGGACCTGGGAAAATAGTCTTTTGCAGGTTAGAAGAAGGGATCTAGAAGGAGGCAATGACCTATTACATCTTATACAAAAGAAATGCTGTATTTCTAGGTTAAAAAAAAAAGAAAGAAAACAGGATGAGAACTGGGGAAAACTGACTGAGGTCATCTGCAGCTGGAGCAGACCCCTTGGAATGGGTCAGGGCAGACTGCCAGGCTACATTGATCTCCCCCTGGGCCAGTCCCACCTAGACACACATCAATCTGTCACTCCCCTTCGGGGCTGTCGGAAATTCCTGGCACAGATGTCTCCTTGAAGGGATGCTTTTTGGATGCTCCCTGATCCAACCCCTCCTCACTGCTGCTGAATTATGGAGAGTGAGGGAGACAAGAAAAATGGTTCTTTCTCACTTTTTTCTTTTTCTTCTTTTGCATCTGTCCCACTCAGCGATTAGCACAGACATACACAGAGTAGGCATTGAATAAAGACTGGTTTGATGAATGGGAAAAACCAAGGAGCCAGCAAAAGGAGTAAGAGGAATGTGAAGAGAACTGGTACTTTTCTCTTTATTTTTATGGAATATCTTTGAGCAATATCTATCTCCTACTGGCATACTTCTTTTGACCTCTAAGGGATGCTTTGGGATGCTCCCACATCCATTCCAAATGATTGAGTGAAGCTAACTTGGTTTCTTTCTATAACAATTAAAACACCTGCTGGGTGCAGAATAATGGGGGAGATCCTGAGGCATAGAAAACCTTTAGATGAGATTTGGGAATCTCTCCTCATAGAACTTACATTCTAGGGGAGGAAGTGGGATAAGACACTTGCACAGATAAAGAAAATAGGCCACAATGAGGCAAAGTCATTTACCCACAGGACCTATCAGAGAATTTAGAGTGAGAAAGGTCCTTAGAGATCATGAGTTGTAAAAAGAGACAAAGAAATGGGAGAGAAATAGGACTGGCATGATGGGAAGAATGCTTAGCTGTGGGACTAGAAGATCCCTGATACTTACTGCCTGTATGGCCTTGGGCAAGTCACTTCAGTTTCTTCATCTGTATATGAGGGCCAACTGTAGGGACTTTCACCTCTGAAGTTCCTTCCAGTTTTCTATCTAGGATCCTTTGAGTGATACTGGGCAAGTCACTTAACTTCTCTAGGCCTCTGTTTCTTCATCTATAAAATGGAGGCATCTCTGAGACTCATTCTAGATCTATGACACTATGATCCTCTATTCTTATGTTCAGGGGCTCAAGAGTAGTCCTGTTTGTTCTGAGTGCATGGAGGTGAATAATAGGAGATAATACTTGAAGGGTAGAGGGATTTCATATTGTAGAAGGCCTTGAATACTAGAGGGAACACCTTGAGGTTTTCTTAGTCGGCCATGGGAGCCAGTGAAAGCTTTAGAGCCCACAAGAAGTGTGACTGAATCCAAATAATGAGGCAGATCCTCTTATCTCTTCTTCATCACTGGAAAATCCTTCACTCTTCTCATTGGAGGACAGCTGTGTTGCTCCACCCTTATAGAAACTCAGGGAGAGCTTTTCTTTATAGATTTATGGCATCCTGATTACAGGTTTGTGAGTCAGAAGATCTAGGGTGTGATTGTTACTATCTGTACTCCGGCTCTTGTCTCAGAAGAGTAACTATATTTCTTTAAAGGCAGAGAAAAATGCATGTTGGTTGGCACTTTGAAAAAATAATTCTCCCCCCTCTAGATCTGTGATTTCATCCTGATAGGACCTTCCCATGTGGAAACCCCCTCCATCGATATAGATCAGCAACTTCTCTGTAAGTCTTTGATTGATGATTGAGACTTGTCTTAAGCTAATTAAAATATCTGGGTATAGCATTTTCTCACTTACTTTAAATGGGGTGAGGTGACTGGATTGATTTACTCAATGATTCCCCACCCTTACACTATAATTTTAGAGTTGTTTGGGGACATTGAGAGGCTAAGTGACTTGGCCATGATTAGACAACTAATATGGGCCAGAGGCTGGATTTGAACCCAGGTGAATGCTGGCCTTTAACCACTACCCTATGTTAACTATAGGAAGAATATGTAATTTTTGATACTTTGAAAATGATGATTTTTATGGAAAAGAAACCTGTTTTCCTTGACTTTTAGGTGCCATCCGCAGAGTGGTGTAGAAGGAAGAGTGCTGGATTTGGAGTGAGAGTACTTAGGTTCAAATCGCTGCTTTTCTACCTACAAGATTTTTGGTAAGTTACTTGGTCTCTGGGATTCAGGGTCCTCAACTATAAAATGAGGGGGTCGAGCTGCATGAGCCACAAGATTCCTTCTACCTCTGAATTAATCTATGATCCCAGGTTCTGATAATTATTTAAAATTACAATTTCTAATCTAAAATATGATGCAAGAAGACTCATATAGAGCATTGTTGGCATTAAATATTTTATCTGGCTCAGATTTTCCAATGAGGGTTAGAGCTACCGAGCGAGGTACTGGATGGAGCAAAATCATCCTTTATCTCTCAACTGATGAGTTATTTTCTTTGATTTACCTACCCAATCTCCTGTCATACACATATTTTATAATGCAAGGAAAACCAGCCAACTCACCCCCCTCCCCGCAAACCCCCCCGAAAAGGGAGGGGGAAAAGGATTGGGAAGGAAAGGTAAGAATTTACTCAAAGTGTTTGGTCAGTGCTTTCAAATACTTGTAACTTTGGGATTTTGGACGCCATTTCTGGCACATTGGTTGAGTTGCTGAAAGCCTACCTTTGTTATTTGGACCTGGCTCTACATTCTTTGGGTTTCTCTACCTCTACACATCCTGTACATTGATACATTTAAGTTTACCTTTTAAGAGGGAAAACATTTGGGCAAAAATTGGAATTGATTTAGACTTTAGAAAGGCTAATGGCTTACTGTGCTTCAGGGTGTGTGTGTGTGTGTGTGTGTGTGTGTGTGTGTGTGTGTGTGTGTGTGTGTTGTTCTGGGGCTGGGGTAATCTCTGCCTGTTGTTAACCACTGGTTAAGGAGGACCATTCATGTAATGAGGGGGAAACATAACAGATGGATGTGCCCAAGTGTTGTATTGACATCCCCCAAATAGTCAAATACCCAGCGAAAGGCTTCCAGCTTCCCAGATCTCCTACAGAAGGTTTAGGGAAAGACATGAACCAAAAGGGCCCAATATAAGAAAGTGTGGATGGGCTTTGGTCCTTATTGGTGCAAGGGGTATCCATGCTGATGAGATTTAGGAACCACTGAAGCATGAGAGTAAGTGTCTTCTATTGGGTTCGTTAATACCACTCTAGGAGATGGGCAGAATACATCTTCTTATGTTTCATTTTCCATCAGGAGAAATTGAAGCTTTGAGATTTAGGCCCCTAGAGTGAGTGTAGATCAAAACTGGAATCTTTGGATACAGAAAAAATCCAGGTCTTTTTCTGTCCTGGACTGGTGGTGCTTTGATTGCAGATATTCTTGGGGTGATCAAATGGCTTAGAGGGGGATTTGAGAGGTCTCTTTCCCCAATATGAGCCCCTATTTGGGGGAATGATGGCTAGATGGCAACTTTCCCATGAGATGGTCCACTGGAGCTCAGAGCTGCAGGGATGCAGCCATGAGTGCTCTTATTGAAACTTTACAATTTCCTTTCATGGCTGCAGTAGATGTTTGTATCCATAAAGAGTATCCTGGCTTTTACCCACTGATGGAAAGAGGGCCTTTTTGGCGGTAAAGCTTGTGCTCTGTAAATAATTCTGAGGTCCAACAACAGCAGTGCCTTCTTGTTTATTCTTGCCCCTTTACACACTTTGCATTGTGAGCTGCTGCCGCCAGCAAAGCCAAAGCAGGCAGGGCATCCACTAACAGCCCCTGGCTGCCAGGCAGGAGATGACAAATGGAAGCAACTGGGCCTCTTCATTCATTACGCCAAGTTATCATCTGGCAAATGTGCGGATGTGCTTTTGGCCAATGAAAGCACACATTTCACCCTTAATGTACAGCATTCATCCTAAAGCAACTCAGTGATTACAGGAAGGCCTGCCCCAAATTCCATACCCGGTGCCACTGTACACAGTCTGATGGGGCTTTGAGAGGAAAAAAGAGGCTTAAAGACGTTGAAAATGAGGTGATTCTGGGAAATGGGGGTGGATGTGGGCTGTTGTCTCATCTCTCTTCAGGAGAGTCCCAAACTACCTTTTTGTTAAGTTTTATCCTTTCACACGGGTCATCTTTACACCAAGGCAGGAGCCTCTGAACCCACTTGGGGGGATTTAAGGGGTCCTAGGAAGATTTCCACCTTCAAAAGCCCTCCTTCTGATGATTTGTCATTGATGCCTAGATGTTCCATGATTAGCAACTTATTCCTTTAGGTCCAACATAGCTCTGAAAGCTTCTGAGTATTTGAAAATGTAAATGCTTTTTAGAGGAGTAATCCACTGAGGTTCCCCAGTCTTCATGTGAATGAACTAGAAGCCTTCTCAAGGCTGGAGAGAGTCCAGCGACCATTTAGGTTAGCCTGGAGCAGAAGGAATAGGAGTCTTTCTACAACACCCCTCACAAGTAGTCTTTCAGCCTCTACTCAAAGAACTACAGTGAGAAGAATCCACTTTCACCTAAAGTGGACCATTCCACTTTGGGACAGCTCTAAGAGTTAGCAAATTTGGCCTGAAGTTGGCCGGCATTGGCCTCTCTGCAACTTCCACAAGTTCCACATCAGTCCAAGTTTTGCCCTTGGGGCCAAGCAGATCAAGGGTGATCAGATGCTTGAAGACAGCTATTATATCACTAACCCCCCACCCCCCACCCCAGCCTTCTCTTCTCTAGCTCTTTCAAATGATCTTCATATGGCCTGAGACCTTTCATCTTCTAGGTTGGCCTTTTCTGGATGCTTTCCAGCCTATTCTTGTCCTTCCTAAAATATAATATAATACCCAGAACTGAATCTAGTTCTTCAGGTGTGACCTGATCAGGGCAGAGTACAGTGGAACACTCACTTCCTGATTCTTGGAGCTGTGCCTCTCTTAATGCCATCTAAGATCGATTAGTTTCTATGTTACTCTGTCAATTCATATTGAGATTCTAGTCTACTAGAACCACCAGATCTTTTTCCTATGAACTACTGCCTACTCATGCCCCAGCTGGCAGAGACCTCAAAGTCTTGAACAGGTATCTCTTCTACAACAAGCTCCCCCAGTGGTCATCCATCTTTTTCCTGAAGATCTCTGGGGAGGATTGATACCTCCTGATGCTGCCCCTTCTACTTTGAGATAACTGTAATTATTAGAAAGTTTTTCCTGATATCAAATCCAAATCTTTTTCCCCTTTGTATTTCCCTAGTTCTGCCTGCTAGGGCCAATCAGAACAAGTCTCATTCCTTTCCCCCTTGACAGTCCTTCAAATACTTGAAGATATCACCTGTGTCCCATCCTTCACCTCCAAGACTTCTCTACTCCAAGCTAAATAACCTCTTCTTCCTTCAATTGATTCTCCTGTGGTCTGTTTTTTAGTTCTTTTCCCATCCTGGTCATCCTTTTCTGGATGTTCTCTAGCTTTTTCATGCCAGATTCATGTTCTGGGGGCAAAATACTTTCTTTGGGCTTAGAGCACAGCAGAGTATACTGGGACTCTCATCTCCTACTCCGAGACACTAGAGTTCTTCTAAGGCAAGGATATGCTTTGCTTCTTTTATGCTAGATCATCCTCAACATCTTCCCAGAGAGCCTGTTGCCTAGCCTTACCTCCCTTTATCTTGTCCTTATGCAGTTGACTTTCTGGAATATAAGAAGACAGCCTAAAAGGCCTAGGACAGGGTGTTGGAGCATGAATCAAAGACAAATTTGATTGCCATCCTTTTGCCTGGAGTTGGTCCTGGGTAAGCCATCACTCCTCAATTTAAATAAAACCCAGAAACCATCCTATTTCCTTTGGCTTGCTCTATTGAAGCACTGCTTCTGTTAAGCTGGATCTTGTCCACCTTGCGATTATGGTGCCTGGACCTGCTGGCCTTTCTTTCTGTTTGGTTGGAATATGTGTGGGACGTGGGAGGTGAGAGAAAGAGAGGAATTCTGCCTCCCATCACCATGCCTTAAATTCCCTCCCTCCTCAGCCCTTTCCTTTTAGAAGCTCTAATTTCTTTCCAAGCTTATTTCATGAACTACCTTCTACAGGAATCCTTCCAGTCGTGCTTCCCAGTCAAAATTATTTTGTGTCTCTTTCTTACCCAGTTATCTGGGTACATATTGTTTTCCCCAAAAGGAAACCAATGAACATTCTTCTAGGAGAGGGATTGGCTGGCTCCCTTCCATCTTTGTGTTCCCAGAACCTTAGCATAGTGCCTGGCACACAGGAGCTGCATAATAAATGCTCATGAAGTGAATGAAATAGCAAATCACCTTTGCTAAAGAGAGCCATTTCCCCCCCCCCCCCCCATCTTCTCTCTCTCTCTCCTCAACTCCCAAGTAAGATTCATGGAGGCTGAAATGATTATTGACAGGTTTCTTGTTTTTCTGAACCTTCAGACTTCTCTTGGGTAGGTGGGTGGGTGGGGTCCCTTTTAAAGCATGGCTGGTACTGAAGAAAGACTCCATTTCCATGCCAGTGACATACTTCCTGAACATGAGGAATGAGAAAATGGCCTCTTGGAGACTGATACATACAGTCAAATGTAATGGAGTTCTCTACTAGCAGCAATACAATGACCCAGGACAATCCTGAGGGACTTATGAGAAAGATGCTGTCCACATCCAGAGGAAGAACTGTGGGAGTAGAAACACAGAAGATAAACAACTGCTTGATCACATGGGTTGATGGGGATATGACTGGGGCTGTAGACTCTAAATGAAAACCCTAGTGCAAACATCATAATATGGAAATAGGTCTTGATCAATGACACATGTAAAACCCAGTGAAACTGCTCATTGGCTACAGGAGGGGGTGGGAGGAGGGGAGGGAAAGAACATAAATCATGTAACCATGGGAAAATATTCTAAATTGACTAATTAATTAAAAAAAAAGAAAATGGCCTCATGGGTTAGATTCACACATTTTCCAATGAATATAGGAGAGCCTTGTAGAGTCGCCTTCAATAGGCCTATTTTGAGGATGAGTGATTAACCTGTCCCCACCTATAGCTAGCTACCTGGCTGAAAATAGCTCTTCAGTCTTCGGGTCCTAAAATAGGTTTGATTTATCCACCTTGCTTCAATAACCCCTTATTAAGGGGTTAGGGTGTGGTAACCAACACCACTCGCCCCCCCCAACACATATATACATGTGGGATACTTATACTCCTTTTTGACCATACACAGAATCAATCTGTGTTCTATAAATGCAGCTCCTGTGTAGCTGATTGGTGGAAGGAGAATCACCCCAGTTATGGGTGGGAGACAGATGGGACAATAGTGACACAGAAGGATTGGGTCCAGGATAGGTTTTGGGGTTGGGGGAGGGATCCGACTAGAACAGAGTCAGAAAAGGGACAAGGGACGCTAGAGAGGAATTAAGGTTACTAAAGGCACAGATTGGAGGAAGTAAAAAGAAACTGGGGAGAAAAGAGCTTGTTTCAGTCAAGAGAAGGAGGCAGAGCTTGTGAAGACCTTCACCTAGGCTCAGGGGGCCAGGGACAGCAGCCAACTCAAGAAAGTTGGGAGCATGGGAACTGCGGAAGGGAGGCTGGAACAATCAGGGTGGCTCTGAGATAAACTTTGGGATGGATTCCAGAAAAGAACAAGCTTTTTTCCCTTAAGGCCCTGAGGGCTGGGAGAGCCGAGCTCTTCTTTGGGGATGAAATTAGAAGAGAAGTCAGATTTATGTGCGGATTGGATTAGGTTCCCAGCTTTTTTTTTTTTTCAGTCCCCCATACTTTGTGGCTTTTCTCCCCCCCTCCTTATTTATTTATTTATTTACTTATTTACTTATTTATTTATTTATTTATTTATTTATTTATTTACTTACTTACTTACTTACTTACTTACTTGTTTATTCATTCATTCATTCATTCATTTATTTATTTATTTATTCATTCATTCATTCATTTATTTATTCATTCATTCATTTATTTATTTATTTACTTATTTATTCATTCATTCATTTATTTATTTATTTATTTATTTATTCATTCATTTATTTATTCATTCATTCATTCATTTATTTGTTTGTTTGTTTGTTTATTTATTTATTTATTTATTTTAAACCCTTACCTTCCATCTTGGAGTCAATACTTTATATTGGCACCAAGGCAGAGGAATGGTAAGGGCTAGGCAATGGGGGTCAAGGGACTTGCCCAGGGTCACACAGCTGGGAAGTGGTTGAGGCCACATTTGAACCTAGGACCTCCCATCTCTAGGCCTGGCGTGCTATCCACTGGGCTACCCAGCTGCCCTCTTACTTTGTGGCTTTTTACTAAACCTCCTCATGTTCTTTATTCAAAAGGGAAAGAAATAAATTCTGGAGTTTACCATGCATATGCAACAAAGAAGTAAAGAGCTTCAGTTTTCTTCTCTAAAGGTACCACCAGGAATTGGGTAACTTCATTCAGTGGAAAATCACCTTGGGATTTCTGGAATATTTCAATAGGACAATGTAGTTAGTTATCAAATATTTAGCCTTCTCATTGCTCCCTGGGGGTATGGATGCCCTGAGTTGGGAACCCCTGATGATCCCCAAAGGACCTTCTTGCTCTGATTTGTACCATACCGTGTGTGAGAAACTGGACCAGTGTGCCATCTCTCTAATGTTGCCTTTCCTCCATCTGGCTCATATTGTAGCAAAATGCCCTCTAAATGAACGTGGAGGATCGTGATTTGAACGAGCCACCCTCACTCCTTGGAGTGAGGGGCAAAGGCCCCGAGGTGGAAACCTAAAGAGGAGCTACTTGAATGTGGGTGAGCCATTCAAGGGGCCAGCTTCAAAGGCAGGGGGCCCCAGCTCAGGGGGGGACTTGGCACTGTCATCACGTGGCCACAATCTCTCATTGCCACTGATTCTGAGGAACATGCTTTGCCACGTTTGAAGTGCTGCTGAATTCCAATCCCACAACATATTTTGTTACTTTATTTCTTATGCTGTTTGAACATCCCATCCGAGCAGACCATGTGAGAAATGCAGCTAGTGGTGTTTAACCACAATGTGATTGCAGCTGTGCATATGTGTTCTCAAAATCATCTACCCGCTCCCCAACCCGCCCCTCCCCACCTCAGACACACACAAAGCCCAGTTTATGACACAGGCAGTAAAAGAAATGAAATCAATATTCTTTACAACTTGCTGCCCATTAAAAAGAACCACTCAATTTGGGCAGGCATCAGCCCCTCTCAGATCCTCAGCTCCGGATTGCACGTATTGTCTTTAGGGGATCCCTGGGAGGAGGAAGCGGGAAGGACAGGCATACAGCCATGTATGTACTTTTCCACCCTCCCAGGCACTGCCCCAATACCAGGCCAGGCCTGGGATTCCATAGCATCAATGCTATGCACAGAGTTCCATGGTCTCAGAGTTGGGGAAAGCAGGGCTCTGTTTGTTCATTCTTCTTCTTCTTCTTCTTCTTGGTTTGTGGTTGGTAAAAAGCTCTTTAAAGCAAGTGCAGAGCTATGAGATCATTTTCTCCTATGAGGTAGGTGTGACAGGTAACATTATCCCATTTAGGAGACAGAGAAATAAATAAAAATCAAAGTGCTTCCTTCGTGTGCCTTTGGCCTAAATGGAGTCAGTCTGTTTTTATTGGTGCAGGGGCCTGCCACCCTTGACACTGGCTTTCTAAAACAGCTTGGGACTCTGGCTGGAGACAATGGAAGAGCCCCAGGAATGAGCTTATTGAAAACAGGGAGCACAACTTCTCTCCCAAGCTGGGTCCATGAGAGCTTCAACCTCCATCTGTTCTCTTGGCCCTGACTGGTCATGAGGCTATCTCGGCTCCTCTACCTTGCTCAGCCAGGCTGAACTTAGCTGAAGAGGTGATCAACCACCTCTGAAAAGGGAGCATAAAAGGCAGGGAGGGAGGGATCAGACCTGAGAGTCAAGGGACCTCCATTCCCACCCTGGCTTTAAGCCACTTGCTAGCTGTGGAATGTGAGGGAAGCCATTTCTCAGCTTCTGGGTCTCAGTTTCTCCATCTGCTAAAGGAAGAAGTTGCATTCTGGGATCCCTAGCACCCTTTCCAAGCCTGTGGTTTTATTTTATTTTATTTCTTTGTTAGTTATGAGGTTTATGAGTCAATTTTAAAAAAAATTTTATTTAGTCAATTTAGAACATTATTCCTTGGTTACAAGAATCATATTCTATTCCTCCCTCCCCTCCACCCACCCTTCTCATAGCCAACACACAATTTCACTGGGTTTTACATGTGTCCTTGATCAGAACCTATTTCCATGTTGTTGATGTCTGCACTAGGATGTTCCTTTAGAGTCTACATCCCTGATCATATCCCCTCGACCCATGTCATCAAGCAGTTGTTTTTCTTCAGTGTTTCTGCTCCCACAGTTTTTCCTTTGAATGTGGATAGTGGTTTTTCTCATAAATCCCTCCGAGTTGTTCAGGGTCACTGCATTGCCACTAATGGAGAAGTCCATTACATTTGATTGTACCACAGTGTATCAGTCTCTGTGTACAATGTTCTCCTGGTTTTGCTCCTCTCACTCTGCATCACTTCCTGGAGGTTGTTCCAATCTCCATGGAATTCCTCCACTTTATTATTCCTTTGAGCACAGTAGTATTCCATCACCAACATATACCACAACTTGTTCAGCCATTCCCCAATTGAAGGGCAGCCCCTCATTTTCCAATTTTTTGCCACCACAAAGAGCGCAGCTATGAATATTTTTGCACATGTCTTTTTCCTTATTATCTTTTTGGGGTGCAAACCCAGCAGTGCTATGGCTGGATCAAAGGGCAGACAGTCTTTTAGTGCCCTTTGGACATAGTTCCAACTTGCCCTCCAGAATGGTTGGATCAATTCACAACTCCACCAGCAATGAATTAATGTCCGGACTTTGCCACATCCCCTCCAGCATTCATTACTTTGCATAGCTGTCATGTTAGCCAATCTGCTAGGTGTGAGGTGATACCTCAGAGTTGTTTTGATTTGCATCTGTCTGATTATAAGAGATTTAGAACACTTTTTCATGTGCTTATTAATAGTTTTGATTTCTTTAACTGAAAATTGCCTATTCATGTCCCTTGCCCATTTATCAATTGGAGAATGGCTTGATTTTTTGTACAATTGATTTAACTCTTTATCAAGCCTATGGTTTTATGATGGTACCACTCTTCTTCTATCCATTGCATGGGAATACTGCTGTGAATTCCATTATATGATATAATATTCTTAAAGAATAGCCCCTGGAAGATATGGGCATCGAACTGCCTTCAAGTATAGAATGAGTAGGATTTGACCAGGCCATGGAGGGAAGGGAGGGCATTCTAAGCAGGTGGAGCAATGGAAGCCAAGACCTGGAGGTGGGGATGAACAATAGTATCTTATAGGAAAAGTGAGAACAACAGAAATTGTGTGGTTGTTAGGTACTGGGGCAAACTGGGAAAGAAGATTGGCTAAAATAATCTAGAATCACAGAATTTCAAAGTTGGGAACTCAGAGATTATTTAGTATGACCCACATTCTCCCCTTCTCCCCAATAGCCTCAACTGGTCATCCTGTTTCTTTCTAAATGGAAACAGAGTCCATATGTTTACATGGGTAAGGTCCTGTTGATCTCAGAGCCATGTTTCTCAAACAGGCATCAGGATTCCATATTGGGTAGGAGGTGGATGGAGAGGCACACCAATGGGCTTGTAGAAAACAGAGGAGCCCTCCTTTTTAGGATGGAGCCACATTGTGGAGGGTCCCCAGAGCCCAGCAGAGTTTAGCCTAGCTGCAGGAGATCATAGGAGGTTTGTGAACAGGCAAAATAGTGTTTTAAGGCAGATCAGTCTTGGGGGGAGGTGTAGGATGGATTAGGGGGAGGGGGAGAGCCTGGAGGCAGAAGGGCTAGCTCTGAGGCTGTTAATAATCCAGGTGTGCAGTGATGAGGGTGGGCCTCAATGGAGATTAAGGGGAAGAGAGGAGAAATGCTTCAAAGAACAAATCAACAGGACTTGGTGATTGAGGGATGAGAGGGGAGGAGGAGGGAAAGGGAGGAGTCCAAGATAATGGCAAAGGTTTGTATCTGGGTGATGAGAATGATGGCTTGGTACTGACAGCCAGGAAGGCCAGACAGTTGGAACTAGTTTGGGGGTGGGTGGCTGATGATGTTGGCTCTAGGCATACTGAGTTTGAGGAGGTGATAGCAGCACTTCCAGGTGTAAATGACCAGGAGGTAGCTGGAGATCTGGGACCAGGGCTGAGGGGAAAATCCCAGGCTCAACTTGAAGACTTGGGAATCCTTCAGAGAAGTGGTATTTGAAGTCATGGGAATGGATGAACCTTATTGGCATGGGCACTGAGGATCTGAGAGGCACAAGAAACCCAGAGTGGCCAAGAGGTAGAAAAGGAGAGGAGAATTGAGTTGCAAGAGGAGGTAACCAGCAGTTTCAAAGGCAGCACAAGGATCAAGGAGAACAAAGACAGAGAAAGGATGTCAAGGTTAGTTTATTCATGCTTGTTCCCAAGTCAAGATAAGCTCTGAGAGTGGCCTAGGAGCCAATCCTCATCATATCCTGCCAATCATCGACACCTCCATTGGACTCAAGGCTAGGAGGGTCCACAGAGATCATCTTGAGCAGAGGTATCAGACACAGGTCACTTGTGTGTGGCCCAACCAGATTAAAATGGCATTGGGAAATAGTTGACAAAATAAATAAAAATACAAAATCCTTAGATAACATGACCTTTGAAAACCAAGCCAATATCCATCCTGCAAGCATCCTTATGTACAGACCAGTGACCCCCAGTTCCATCTGAGTTTGACACCACCACTCTAGTGGAACCCCTTAATTTCACAGGTGAGAATACTAAGACTCACAGAGGAGAAGCAACTTGTCAAGGTCATATAGGTTGTAAGTGATAGAGCTGGAGTTTGAATCCAGGATGCCTTTTCACATATCCATCCACTCTCGGCTCTAATGTATTATGACCGCCTCTATATCTATTCTAGCAAGAATAAATGCCCTTATCTTTTTTCTGTCTCCCATGGATGCTTTCCTACTAATGTTCTCACAAGTTAATCCACCTAAAAGACATCTGACACATACATATCTACACGGGTTCTTAAAAACAAGCAAACAAGCAAGCATGTCCTTGATTCATTTATTGTATCTGGAATACTAGGTATATAACCATCAGTATAAACACTAATCAGCAGCTGATGGCTCTTCTAGGGTCAGGAAATGGTTGGCATCCAGGGCATGGGAAGAAGAATTAGATTTAGAGAGGATGGATATAGGGTACCTCTTTCTCTCAGTCAAGAAGGATGATGAAATGAGATGGAGGATGTAGAGACAGAAGTGTGTTCATGTGGGAATGAGAGTAAATAGGGATGCTCTTATTTCATGACCTTGATCTTTTCACTTGGGTAGAATTGGGAACCTGAGGAGGAATCAGTATGAACAGTGTGATATGGAAGATTTAAAAAGTCAGTACAATCTCAGGGTGCACAGAGAGGCTCAGTTCCCTGGATTAAGGAAGTGACATTCCCATTGTATTCTGCCCTGGTTGCAACACATCTGGAATATTGTGTTCTATTCTTGGTGCCATATTTTTGGAAGGAACCTTTGTAGATCATTCAATTATCAGAGGATAATAGAATTTAAAACCTAAAGGGGCCTTAAAAATTGTCTAGTCTGGAGTTGGTGAAGTTTTGGCACCCATGCCCAGCTGGCACTTGGGGAGCTGCTGTTCCCCCTCTTCCCAGCGCCATTTTGTTCATGCCTCACCCCTCTGTCCAGCCACTCTAAACAAGCATTTCCTCCTTTTGATCTCTCCCATAAGGGATGGGGGACTCACAGGCAGCTTGAATTTGCCCTCTGGGCACTTGAACTCCACCTTCACCAATGCTGATCTAGTCCAACTTCTCTCATTTTATAGAAGAAAATACTGAAATCTTAAGAGTCAGAACTTAACCAGAGTCACATCAACTGGCCAGAATCTAGGTCTTCTGACTCCAGATTCCATTTTTTTCCTTATTATACAGTCCATAAAAAATTGTGGGTAAATCAAAAATTGGCAAATAACACGACACTTCCAAACTACTAGGAGTACTCAGTAATCTCAGTAAAGGAGATTAATGGAAAATCACTTCCTAAAGGAGTAGTCATAGGATAAGCACTGGATTGAGTTAGAGAGCTACGGTGGACTCTTGGCTCTACCACTAAGTAGATTTGTGAGTTTTGTCAATCTCCTTCCTTTCTATGGGCCTCAGTTTCTTTTTGTGAAAAATGAATGCATTGGGCTAAATGTCCTCTCTGGTCTCTTTCACTCATGACTTCTTTGATTCCATACATTCTTAACTCATGGGAGTTACAGGACCCTCTGAGTTAGCCATTCTCTAAGTGCAAATTTACACATAGTGGGGTTTCTCCCCAGCAGGGTCTACCTGCACATATTGTTGCCAGTTAACAATTGGGGGGCTGTTCAATTTCTGTCTTAAGCCTTTCAGAAGTTTTGGGTTTGTCTCTTTTGAGCATCTGCAGCTTCCACGCTTGAATCAGAAAGGGCTCTCTTTTGGCTGACTCCAGCCCTCCACTCTGGGGAGAGCAGTGGGCAGGTAGCCATTATTCGACAGGAAGAGGAGGCTTTGTTGTATCATAAAGTCATTGGATTCAGTTATTTATTTCCATAGTGCTCAACATTTGTTTCACAGATATGTTCTGTACAATTAAAAAAAGGTGGAGAGAGGGAAGGCTGAGTGGTTCTGAAGGAGAAGATGACTGCATTTGTCTTTCCATGCTGAACTGCTAGTTAGAAGCCAGAGTCAGCAGACCTGCCCTGCCTTTGCCATTTTGTTCCTTCCATCCCATGCTGCTTTGATTTGTGGCGTAGTTTTTGGTGAAGTTCTCTGGAACCTTGGGTTTGGAATTGGGTCGAGGTCTCCGTGTGGGCTCGGCTGTTGAATTTCTTTGTGGCACTGGATAAGTCCCTTCCCTAGACTAGGTCTTGATGGCCTCCTCTTCAAAATGAGGGAGTCGTACTGGCTAGTCTCTAAGATCCCTTCCAGATCAGACATTCGGGTTTCCGGGTTAGCATGAATCTTCCCATGACATTTTCTTAAGTTTCCACTGTAATAAGGCTTTTATAAAAAGGGATCGAGGAAGTATTTCTTAAGAAACTTTGTGTACATGGCACTACAGGGAGTCTGTGTTGAGGGAAATTCGACATAGTCCTTGCTTGTTTCTTGTGCGCTAACTTCCAGGTGAAGAATAACCACAGAAAGGGTTGAAAGTTCAACCAAAACAGAATTCGAGAAGCTCATAGAATGTCAGAGCCAGACGGTACCTTTGCAATTATCCCTCATCTTACACATGGGGAAATAGAGGTCCAGAAAGGTGAAGGACTTAGCCAGGACACACAGAGTGGAAAAAGTGGAACTGAGACTAGAAATCATGTATGTTCCAAGTCTCCAACTTTACTGAAGCCTTGGGACACAAGTTATATCAAGCAAATGTTTAGCTCTTATGTGTCCTGTCTGGGCATCTGCTCTAGTAATGACCTCCCAGACTAAATCTCTTCTCCAGAGACTGATTTTAGCATGCCAAGAAGATAACAGATTCTGACCTGCTCTAGCTTTTGGGTTTACTTGTAGATCTCAATTTGGATCCAATAGAAGAAGTTTGTTTTCCCCACATAGGATAGCTTTGCAATCACACACTGATCACTTGTTTCTGTATGAACAGTTCAGGTATAGTGTAGCTTTAGGGAGAGCAGTGCCATCTCATTCTGTGATTCAAAATATCAGGACCATAACTTGGCATGTAGAGCAGTGTGGCGCACATTCTTTATTTTTTTAATTGATAAAATTTATTTAATTAATTAATTTAGAATATTTTCCATGGTTACATGATTCATGTTCTTTCCCTCCCTTCGCCCCTCTCCCATAGCTGATATTCAATTCCCCTGGGTTTTACATGTGTTGTTGATCAAGAACTATTTCCATATTATTGATAATTGCAGTAGGATGATCATTTACAGTCTGCATCTCCAATCCTATCCCCATCGAACCATGTGATCAAGCAGTTGTTTTTTTTTTGCATTTCTGCTCCCACAGTTCTTTCTTTGGATGTGGAGAGCATCTTTCTCATAAGTCCCTCAGAATTGTCCTGAGTCTTTGCATTGCTACTAGTAGAGAAGTCCATTATGTTTAATTGTGCTACAGTGCATCAGTCTCTGTGTACAATGTTCTCCTGGTTTTGCTCCTTTCACTCTGCATCAATTCCTGGAGGTTGTTCCAGTCCCCATGGAATTCCTCCACTTTATTATTCCTTTTAGCACTATACTATTCCATCACCAACAGATACCACAATTTGTTCAGCCATTCCCCAGTTGAAGGGCATCCCCTCATTTTCCAATTTTTGGCCACCACAAAGAGCGCAGCTCTGAATATTCTTGTACAAGTCTTTTTCCTTATTATCTCTTTGGGGTACAAACCCAGCAGTGCTATGGCTGGATCAAAGGGCAGACAGTCTTTTAGAGCCCTTTGGGCATAGTTCCAAATTGCCCTCCAGAATGGTTGGATCAATTCACAACTCCACCAGCAATGCATTAGTGTCCCCACTTTGCCACATCCCCTCCAGCATTCATTACTTTCCTTTGCTGTCATGTTAGCCAATCTGCTAGGTGTGAGGTGGTACCTCAGAGTTGTTTTGATTTGCATTTCTCTGATTATCAGAGATTTAGAGCACTTTTTCATGTGCTTATTAATAGTTTTGATTTCTTTGGCTGAAAACTGCCTGTTCATGTCCCTTGCCCATTTATCAATTGGAGAATGGCTTGATTTTTTGTACAATTGATTTAGCTCTTTATAAATTTGAGTAATTAGACCTTTGTCAGAGGTTTTTGTTATGAAGATTGTTTCCGAATTGGTTGCTTCCCTTCTCATTTTGGTTACATTGGTTTTGTTTGTACAGAAACTTTTTAACTTGATATAATCAAAATTGTTTATTTTACATTTTGTGACTCTTTCTATGTCTTGCTTACTTTACTTTCTTAAAACAAGTAGTCTTAGTGGAATTGCTTGTTGGCTCTGGGAGGGGGTGAGAGGAGGGGAGGGAAAGAACATGATTCATGTAACCATGGAAAAATACTCTTAAATTGATTAATTAAATAAATAAACTTAAAAAAAAAACAAAGACAAGTGGTTTTGTGAACTTACATTACATATGAATTAGTATATAAAACCCAGCATGGTTTTGAATTTGTACAAATGCTAAAGCCATGTGCTATAAGGTTTTAAGATGGTGGATGGAACCTTTGTCTCTCTGTAAAAATATTTAATTCTTTAATCTCCAAACATATATCAGTTTTCACTTGGAGCCGATAGAAATTATAGTTAACTATGCCCATTCAAAAACTTTTTTGGGCTGCCATTTTGTTTGAAGATAGTAGGCTAAACCACAAAATAAAATTAAAGGATAAATATTAAGTTGAACTTCTATTGACTGGTTTTAATTACACTATTGCAATAGTCAACTCTCTTTAAAGTTAGCATGGAAGGAACAGATGGAAGCGAAGGGAGAGTTCTGATTTCAGTTTGGGCATCTCCTCGCCCATATTTTCTCCAGCTAGAGCATGTTGGCTTTTACCATTTGGGAAGACATTTGTCTTGTAACCTTTGTGCTCCTATTGTGCTCAAACCTGGCTTCTTGCCCAGTTCTGAACCCTGTCCTACCTTCTGCCTGTTGTTTAGTTCTCAACAGCTGTCCCAAGGATCCCAAGCACTTGGTCCAGCTGCCAGCTTGGGAAATGATAGGCCCCTCTCAGTGAGCCCTTGACAAAGGGACATTTGTTCCCCAAGCCCATGTTCTTACTGTCAGCAACAGTGAGATGATCCAAAGGGATTTTTTCCTAGTCATTCCATGACTGGTGACCAGACCACCTGCCCACAAATACTTAAATGCTTATATGGTGCTTTAGTTTCTATTCTGTTCTCACCATGCCCTGGGGAGATATCAAGGAACAGGTACTATGGTTCTCATTTTGCACATGGATTACTGTAGGGACCCCGAGGCTAGGATTGGCCTGAGGTCACATAAGTCAGAATCAGAGCTGTCTTCTCTTCTGGGACCATGAAGCTGACCCAAAGCAATGCAATGTTTACTTGTTTTCATCTGATTCCTAACAGGTATAATACCCAGCCTCTGATGAACCAAGGCTTATAATATGTCTGCAGGGGTCCAGGACAGACTAAATATGCTGACCCCAAAGAGATCTAGCAGTCAGAATGTTTTTGTTACCATGGACCTATGAGTATTGAGTCCACTCAAACCCTTAGACCCTTTGCAGAAGGACTTCAGCCTAACCATACCTGTCCCCTATCTTCCATTTGTGAAGTAGCCATTTTGAACCTATAAATTTGGTACTATGGAATTTTATTAGGTCAGCCTCTAAGACTAGACTACAATTAGCCCAACACTTTAGACCCAAGGAGTTTCTACTCTAAGAGTACCTGAGAGCTAGGGGATCCCAAGCCCAGGCTGAAGAGAAAATAGAACAACAAAGAAGATCTCAGTAAACACCACAGAGAATGTCCTTTTTTTTTTTTGAAAAATTTTATTTAATTAGCTAATTTAGAATATTTTTCCATGGTTACATGATTCATGCTCTTTCCCTCCCTTCCCCCCCTCCTGTAGCCGACACACAATTCCACTGGGTTTTACATGTGTCCTTGATCAAGACCTATTTCGATATTATTGATATTTGCACTAGGGTGATCGTTTAGGGTTTATAACCCCAATCATATCCCCATTGACCCACATGATCAAGCAGTTGTTTTTCTTCTGTGTTTCTGCTTCCACAGTTCTTTCACAGAGAATGAATCTTAAAGGCTACGCACATTGTTCATTGATCAGACTTCTTAAGTCTTTCAAAGTTGGCTGTCTTTGCTGTGTTGTCTTTGTATATACACTGTTTTCCTGGCTCTGCTCAAGTGACCTAAAGAGGTTTTCCATTTTCTTCATTTATATATTCATGTATTTATTGTTTTAGGTATTTATTCTCTCTCCCTTCTACTCTACTCCTCCATTGGGCAATTAACAAAATAATAAAACCCTTATGAGAAATATGTGTAGGTACCAACAAAGGCGAATGACCACATTGGCCACGTCTCATTCCGTATATTAATCCTGTCTCCTTTTCATGGGTGCTGGCCTTCATTTTGTTTCTTAGATATTCACAGTATCAGGATAAAAATTTAATCTATGATTCTCAAATATATTTTTAAAAAAATCACATGGACACTTTCCTGTCTGACACTAGGGAAACAAAGGAAAGGCCAACAACAACCTCCCCAGTACCCTGGATAAGGACAATATGTTCAAAATACATTCCGGTCAGATAAGGATGGTCTCTCAGGGAGACTGGCCAATGTTCTGTCCATGATGAATGTGCAATATGCTTCTGCCTACTGATAACAATCAATGTGGAGGTCTGGTGAATCTGCTCCACAGTCTGCCCTTGTACATATATCTAATGGCTGGTCTTGTAACATAAACTCATGATGCTGCTTCTCTTGCTTGTGTGTCTTCTTTCCTGATCCGGAGGAAATCTGAGATGAAAGACCAGTTTTGACCTCATTTTCAAACCTCTGGAATTAGGGTTTATCATTGCATTGGTCAGAGTTCCAGTCTTTCAATTTTGTTTCTCTTTACAATGTTGCTGTCCTTGTATAAATTGTTCTCACTTCATATTACTCAGGATTCTTGGCAATAGTCTTTTCTCATTTCTTTGGGACCAATGGTATTCCATTCTTTTCTTATACTACATTTTCCCCTATTCCACAATTATCTAAGAGGCTATCCAAGACAACCCCTTGGATTCCAGTTCTGTTCTTTTTTCCTCCTTTCCCTACATGATCAATAAAATTATTTTACTTGCTGTTATCCCCTCCCCAGGCTTATCCTTCTTAACTTGCCCAATACCCACTTTTCTCCCTGTTGATTTTGCTCTATGTGTACTCTAAACTGTGTGTGTGTGTGTGTTCAACCCTCCTTTGCCCATTTCAGAGTTCACTTGACACCCATACTCCTCACTCCTTCCACCATGTTTGTATGTGCTCACACACCCAATTTATGAGAAATAACAACTTCTATCTCCTTTCTTCCTCCTTTCTATAATGATCCCTTCTTCCCTTTACTCTTTTTTCTTTTTCCCCTCCTTAGATCCTCAGAACAGAACCAATCCACCCCCCTAACTTTCATTTTTCATATTGATCTTCCACAATAACCTTGGAAAACCATAAGGTTCTGAAGGAACCCTTGTTTCTTCTTCTCCAAATAGAATGTTAGCAGTCTACTTTCATATAGCTTCCAGTTGCTCAAAGAAATTTACCTTTCTAGGTTTCTCCTGGTCATTATATTTGCATTTCAGAGTTTCTACCTAGATCTGTTATTTTTAATCAGAAAGTCCTCTATCATGTTAAAGGTTCATATTCCCCCTCACCACCGCCAATAGTATATTCAGCTTTGCATGGTAAATGTTTCTTGGTTTTTAACCTCTCTTTTGCCTTTGCGAGGATCATATTCCAAGATCTTTGGCTTTTGTAAAAGTTCCTAGCTCTTCTCCAATTGTCATTGTAGTTTATTGGTCCTTGAATCACTTATTCAGGGATGCTTGCACAATTTGTCCTGGATTTTGGCTCTGATATTCCTGGGACTTTTCATTTTGGATTATTTTCAGGTCCTAGGTGGAGTCTTTTTTTTTTTTGTATATTGCTTTCAACTTTAATCTATAAGATATATGCAAAGACATGGCAAACCTTTTAGGAAAAGAAAGCACGTTGTTCACATGGGACTTTAACACTAAACATTTTGGTTGCTTTAACCCTGTGTGCACAGACACATATAGTACTTCATCTATCTCTGCCTATTCCAGTGGATCAGTCTTTCGATGATACTTTGAGAGTAGTTTATCCAATTTTTGTAGAAGATTTTCTAAACTCTATAAAATCACAGTCCAGTGACTTCATTCATCTAGTTTCCAAAGCAGTGTACACCGACACAATATTAACCTTAAAATCCATAATTAATATTAAGCCTTCTCTTAAGCCACACTACTAAAACTCACATTTCTTCCTTTACATATGCTTATGGAGACTGCTTCTGCACTTTCCTGCAGATGCTCATGACCACCTAGGTGGATTCTTGCTATCTCTTCTTTGTCCTTGGATTCCAGTGGATCTGGGCAGTTACATTTCTGATTTTCTGAAATATTGTTGCCCAACATTTTTTTTTCATTTTTAGGAGTTCAGTGATTCTTAAATTCTCTCTCTTTGTCCTGTTTTCTAGGTCAGTTGTTTTTAATATCAGATGTGTTACATTGTATATTTAAAATTTTTGTTTTCTTATTTCTTGTTATCTTCCATTAGTCTGTTTCATTTTTCAAGGACTCTGTTTCTTGAATAAGATTTCATACTTTCTCTTCTAAGCTACTTATTTTCTTTATAATTTTCCCCTCCAGGGCTTATATTTAATTTTTTTTCTCTTGCTTCCTGCTATCCTTATAGGAAAATCATCTTTTTTTCTTTTGAGTCTTTGCTTACAGTTGTCAAAGAGTTCTGTTTGCAGTCATTTTTAATACTGGTTTATTTTTCTTTTTCCTTTAAACACTTAACTTCCATCTTAGAATCAATACTATGTATTAGTTCCAAGGCAGCAGAGTGGTAAGGGCTAGGCAATGGGGGTGAAGGGACTTGCCCAGGGTCACACAGCTAAGAAGTGTCTGAGGCCAGATTTGAACCCAGGACCTCTCATCTCTAGGCCTGACTCTTAATCCACTGGGCCACCCAGGTGCCACCCCCCCCACCCAGTTTATTTTTCCTTGATTTACTCAGCTTTTCAGCTCCAGTTCCTGAATTTGGGCTTTGTGCCTAGGTTTGACTTTACCCCTGCCCCCTTTTTGAGTGGAGTGGTTGGCTCTGCTTTGTCTAGTCTTGGGTTCCTATGCAGACCTTCACTTACCATGCTCCCCCATTTCCAGTTCCATGTGCTGAATCTTCAGGTCACTCTGAGCTTCTCAGGCCAGAGTATTAGGAACTTCAGACCCACCAGATCTGAGCTATCCCAGCAGTGCTATGGCTGGATCAAAGGGCAGACAGTCTTTTAGCACCCTTTGGGCATAGTTCCAAATTGCTCTCCAGAATGGCTGGATCAATTCACAACTCCACCAGCAATGAATTAATGTCCTATTTTTGCCACATCCCCTCCAGCATTCATTACTTTCCTTTGCTGTCATGTTAGTCAATTTGTTAGGTGTGAGGTGGTACCTCAGAGTTGTTTTGATTTGCATTTCTCTGATTATAAGAGATTTAGAATACTTTTTCATGTGTTTATTAATAGTTTTGATGTCTTTATCTGAAAATTGTCTGTTCATGTCCCTTGCCCACCTATCAAATGGGGAATGGCTTGATTTTTTTGTACAATTGATTTAGCTTTTTATAAATTTGAGTAATTAGACCTTTGTCAGAGGTTTTTGTTATAAAGATTGTTTCCAAATTGGTTGCTTCCCTTCTAATTTTGGTTGCATTGGTTTTGTTTGTACAAACCCTTTTAAATTTAATGTAATCAAAATTATTCATTTTATATTTTGTAATATTCTCTATCACTTGCTTGGTTTGAAAATCTTTCCTTTCCCAAAGATCTGACATGTATACTATTCCATATTCACCTAATTTACTTATAGTTTCCTTCTTTATATTTAAGTCATTCACCCATTCTGAGTTTATCTTGGTGTAGGTTGTGAAATATTGATCTAAAACTAATCTCTACCACACTGTTTTCCAATTTTCCCAGCAGTTTTTGTCAAATAGTGGATTTTTGTCCCAAAAAACTGGGATCTTTGGGTTTATCATGGATTGTCTTGCTGAGGTCACTTACCCCAAGTCTATTCCACTGATCCTCCCCTTCTTCTCTTAGCCAGTACCATATTGTTTTGATGACCACTGCTTTTTTTGTACAGTTTAAGATCTGGTACTGCAAGGCCCCCTTCCTTCACATTTTTCCCCCATCATTTCCATGGATATTCTTGATCTTTTGTTCTTCCAAATGAACTTTGTTATAATTTAACAAACAAGTTTTTTGGTAGTTCAATGGGTATGGCACTAAATAAGTAAATTAATTTGGGTAGGATTGCCATTCTTATTATGTTAGCTTGTCCTACCTATGAGCAATCAATGTTTTTACAATTATTTAGATCTAGTTTTAATCGTGTGGAGAGTGTTTTGTAGTTGTGTTCATATAGTTTCTGTGTTTGTCTTGTGTCATTGGATTTCTTGATCTGATGTGAACTTCAGCATTTTGCTGGAGGATGTGTCAGGGAACAGGGCAGCCTGCCTTGAATTCATATAGCCATCTTGGCTAGAAGTGTCTTTCAGCCAGGTCTTTGTGACAGGATACTCCCTGACATCTTCAAAACTGAGTGGACACAAATTTGGCCTCATACACTTCCTAGCCATGTGACCTTGGGCAAGTCACTTTGTAGCCCCTTCCCAGTTGCTGTCCTTCTGCCTTGGAACTGATACTCAGTATCAATTCCAGGACAGAAGATAAGGGCTTAAAAATAACCGAGTGGACAAAGGACAGACATGAAAATGCCTGATACTTTAAAATTAGTTTCTTTTTTCAAAATCTGAATTTCATCAACAAGATGCTTGATTCCTAACAGTTCTCAGAGCTCCCTAGATGCTAGTTAGCCACCCCCTCTGTTTTTTGGGTGGACAGTTAATTGAATGAACCATATCCAAAGAGGTCCTCTTCTCTAACCTCCTATCTATTGTCCTATTTGCTGGTACATGGGGCGGCATGTCTGATATGTCCAAGAAGCTGTTTTCCCATTAGAAAACCCTCCCCAATAGAACCCATAAATGGGCAGTACTGAGACTTGGCTACTTACTGAAAGGTCTTTGCAAAGGGTACTGGGAGAGAGAGTGGGCTACCAGCCTTGTCCCAAGATGGGGTGGTCCTGTTCGTTGTCCTCTTACAAGGGCCCTGGTAACCACAGCTGGAGAAGGGTGGGGACGCCCAAGGTCGAAATCTCTCTCCTCTTTCTTGAGCCCTAACATCTGTTGCAGTTCACTTCAGTATAGGGAGAACACTGATTTCAGCAGCAGCTGCACCAACACAGGAAAAAGGTGCCCCCTCCCCCTGTAAGCCGGCTCCTCCAGGCTAATCTGCCTGGCTCCCTGTGGGCTGCTTTG
The DNA here is from genome assembly GCF_027887165.1 of Monodelphis domestica. Lineage (NCBI taxonomy): Eukaryota > Metazoa > Chordata > Mammalia > Didelphimorphia > Didelphidae > Monodelphis > Monodelphis domestica. The sequence goes on along the minus strand of NC_077235.1, from coordinate 48,694,389 downwards.
AAGGCTGCCATCTTTTTCATGCCTTACTTCCAGCAATTCTGCCTGGGCCTTTTAAGTAGGCTCTTCTGAAAGCTGGGAGAGATTTCCTAAGGCCCGGTACCCAGAGAGCTCAAAGAACGAGTTCTCCTGAAAAGAAGCGATGGGGCCATTTCATCGTCCTCAGCCCCCTTCCTAACACACACACACACACACACACACACACACACACACACACACACACACACACAGCCTGGGACCCCTTTGTCAAGCAGCCACCTCCTGGCTACACTGTGAATGATCCTTGCCCATCTTTAGCTTTCATCCTGGCCCCCCCGCCAAAAATGGCGGTGGAAGTATCTCACCAAGGCCCCAATGGGTTGTGTGCCCATGTTGGTAGGATACAGAAATGGCTGGCCAGAAATCTTCAGCCTGGGAGGCTTTGGAGGCTCAAGAGTGACTGAGTGACTGACTGGATGACAGCAGTGAGTACTTCTGAATGCTGGAAGGAATGTTCAAGGAATAGCTATCAGAGCTGCTAATATTTGCAATTCTAAGACAGAAGAGTGACAAGGACTAGGCTGTGAGGGTTTAGTGACTTGCCCAGGGTCACACATCTAGGAAGTGTCTAGGAAGTTCTAATGCAAGGCTAGACAAAGTCCACACTCCTCACTTGTTTGACCTTTCATTCCAAATAAGCAGAATGCAGTAGTGAAGCAGATAGGAGATAGGTCTTGGAGTTGCGAAGACCTCAGTTCCAATCCTACCTCAGACAGTCAGTAGCTATAGGACCCTAGACAAGTCATTTAGCCACTCTGTATTGTAGTTTTCTCTTCTGGAAAATAAGGATGATTATTGTACCTCTCTTCCAGAGTTGTTGTATGGATCAGTATGGAAATTAACATGTCTAAAGAGCTTTGCAGGGGGCAGCTGGGTAGCTCAGTGGATTGAGAGCCAGGCCCAGAGATAGGAGGTCCTGGGTTCAAATGTGGCCTCAGACACTTCCTAGCTGTGTGACCCTGGGCAAGTCCCTTCACCCCCATTGCTTAGCCCTTACCACTCTTCTTCCTTGGAACCAATACACAGTATTGACTCCAAGACGGAAGGTAAGGGTTTAAAAAAAAAGTAAAATAAAGAACCTTGCAAACCTTTGTAAAGATTAAAATTAATATCCAATAACTAAGTGTTATATTTATAAGATTTATTAAAATTAAAAACTAGAGTAAAACCTGCCTAACAGCACGGGTTGTGAGAGAAGAGAGAAAGAGGGAGGAGCTATAGAACTTATAAAACAGTAATGTGATCATGCAAATGTGGAGGCGCAGGAGAGATTAAGGGAATTTTGGGAAATACTAAGGGACTTCTGGGGGATGGAGTCCAAAGGTTCAAAATCTCCATTTATACACCTTAAAGCTTCATACAGAAATACTAGTCATCATCATCATCATCGTCATCATGATCATCATGATCATCACTGCCACATTTCACAACAGACCGAAAATCTTTGTTCTGTGAAAACCCTTTGTGGATGGACTTCTACCTAGCTATGCATCCCTTTGTCCTGTATACTCGGTGTTGCTATTTTGAACCCATGCCCATTTCCATTTGACACTAGGGAATTTTATCAGGCATCTCTGACTTGTCCGCCTGCCCTTTCATACCCTGGGGTCCCCATCCCCATAAAATCACAGGTCTAGGTTAAAACAACAATGGCAGCAATCAGGCAATATAGTTACAACAAGAAAACAAAACCCCAAATTCAGGCTTTGGCCCCTAATTCTAGGCTGGCTAGAAGGGGCTAGTCAGGCTTTGGATCTAGAATGCTCCCTGAAATCTCTGAAGCTGAGTAGCCATGATATAAACAGTGAGATTCTATAGTCTTTTTGTCTTTTTTTTAAAAACTCTTACCTTCTTTCTTAGTATCAACTCTAAGACAGAAGAATGGTAAGGGCTAGGCAGTGAGGGTTAAGTGACTTGCCCAGGGTTGCATAGCTAGGAAGTGTCTGAGGCCACATTTGAACCCAGGACCTCCTGTCTGTAGAACTGGATCTCAATTCATTGAGCCACCCAACTGCCCCCTCTTTCCTTTTTAAAAAAATATTCTTACCTTCAGTCTTAGAATAAATATTGTAACTTGGTTCCAAGGCAGAAGAGGGGTAAGGGCTAGGCCATGGGGATTAAGTAACTTGTCCAGGGTCATACAATTGGGAATTGTCTGAGGTCAGATTTGAACCCAGGACCTCCCATCTCTGGGCCTGACTCTCAATCCACTGAGCCACCCAGTTGTCCCCAAGACTGACTAAATTGCCCTAAAGAGAGAGTGATAACTCCCATGTAACCACAACTAAGGCAGGGTTCCTTCTTTCTTCTTTCTAGTCTTTGAATACTCAAATCTAGTTTAAGTTGCCTTCATGAAAAGACATTGGAGATGAGGGGAATAGTTGTGCCAGCAGAGGGGAAACCGGGCAACCTTTCCCTTCTGTTATGTACATTTAAAAAAGGTAGACCCCATGCATTAACTCTAAACAAGGCAATCCAATTCCATCCAGCAGATATTTGTTCTGTGCTTGGTGCCAAGGGGCCCAAGAGCTTCCGCTCTCCTGAGATGATGTAGTGAGGACACAGAGGAGTGAACACAAAGCACTCCAGAGTCATCTTAAGGAGAGAATTCTCCATGACTGTTGGCCTGATGTTATTTTCCCTTACACAGCTGGGGTGGGGGGTGTGTGTCTGTGTGCGTGCATGTTTGGATTTGGCCTTTCTTTTCACCCTCTCATCTGTCTTCCACCCTTTGGATTTTTAACCCTTACTTTCTGTCTTTCTCTAAGACTGAAGGGCAAGGACTAGGCAGAAGGGGTTAGGTGACTTGATTCATACTCTGCTTTGTTTATAATTAGTTGGGGATAAACCCTATCACCTGTTTCCATCCTCAAATAGATTTTGAGATCCTTGAGGGCAAGGATTAGTCTGCATTCAGTCACTTCTGCTGCCCCATTGGTAGTCACTGTACAAGGCCTTGGGCATAGTAGATTCTAGATAAATGTTTAATTGAATTGAATTTGAACTGCTTTCTTAGTAGTGGTGATGGGTGTGCGTTGAGCCATCCATACTTGGTTTGCACTTTATACCCTTTCTGTACAAGAGCACACATTTGTGATGTGACTGGTTGAGGTTAGTGGGGCAAGTCATATTTGAGTAAGTGATTATCATAGATTGTTAAGATTGGAAGAGACCTTATGGGTCAACTAGTCCAAGAGCTCTTGTCGCAGATGATGAAACTGAGGCCTAGAGAGGGAAAGTGACTTGCTCAAGGTCATATGGATAGTAAGCAGCAGAGTTGACGTTCAAACCCATGGTCCAGTCTGAAAATCCAGTATTCTTATTTTCCTCTTCCATGGAAGACTCAGATCCCAATCTGAACCTTTTGTTTTGGTAAGACCTACCACATTCTCCAAATTTCAACAAACGATTTTCTTGAATTACTTGTGTTTGGTTGCAAAATGGTACACCATCTTGAGTATTATTTTCAATTGATACTCTGGGAGGGCCAGCAGAGGGAGCACCAAACGTTCGCCTCAAATTTGGTAGGTCCTAGAAAGACTTAAAACACTCACACACACACATACACACACACCACCACCAATGACAACCAGCAACCCATCTTTCAAAATGTCTAAACAATTGGGTAATGACTTTCTAGGAAATAGATATCATTCATTAACTGGAAGAGCACTATTTGGGGAAAGAGTATTAAGTTCAGTAATAGGTCCAGTGATTCTCAACTCCAGAGTGCACCCGGGCTTTCTTCTCATCCCTATGATTGTCTCTCCTCAGGCCTTCCTGAATCATCATAGCATTTTGCTTTTTATTGCATCATAGAAGAGTAGTCTGCTCTAATCCTCTCATCCTACAGAAGAGAAAAATGGGACCCTTATCAGAATTGACTTGTCCAAGATCAGAGAGGCAGAGCCAGCCTTCGAACCCAAATCCTCTAAACCTAAAACTAAAACCACTCAAATCTCAGAGGCTCAGCTCCCTCTGCCATGTTCAGTTTCTCAAACTCAGGCTATCAACCACAAATACTTAGTAAGTGCCTACTCTATGTAAAATGGACAAATTGGAAGACATGACCTCCAGGAGACTCTTTCTACCTCCCCTATATGCTACACAATAGAAAGAAGGGAGATAAGTTGGCTGACAAAGTAAGGCTAATGGTAAATCAGGAGAATACTAGACTTTAAGGGAGGTTGGCTTTAACATGGTGAGTAAAATGGCACCTAGAGATGGTCTTTGTAGGGAGCCACCATGCCCAGATTAGTCTATAAGGAGAGTGTCTGCTTTCTTGATGGAATGAGTTGTTTAGATATTGGAGAGAAGCAGGGAGCTCATTTGAAATGGTCCCATTGTAGACTGATAAACAATGGTAGCTTTGGTATAGACATCTTATTTTCACTGACTGGCTACCAACTTATTTCAAATGAACAAAGATAAGAGCATTTCTTTTACCAGGAAGCATTCTTCCCAGGTGGAAAGCAGAACAGAAACCACTCTATCATTATTGACCATGGGGATGGAAATGTGGTCCAGCTTGTCAACTCCCAAATTGAATATCCTTCCTTCCTTCCTTCTTTCCTTCCTTCCTTCTTTCCTTCCTTCCTTCCTTCCTTCCTTCCTTCCTTCCTTCCTTCCTTCCTTCCTTCCTTCCTTCCTTCCTTCCTTCCTTCCTTCCTTCCTTCCTTCCTTCCTTCCTTCCTTCCTTCCTTCCTTCCTTCCTTCCTTCCTTCCTTTCTTTCTCTCTTTCTCTCTCTCTCTCTCTCTCTCTCTCTCTCTTTCTTTCTTTCTTTCCTTTTCTTTCTCTCTCTCTCTTTCTTTCTCTCTCTCTCTCTCTCTCTCTCTCTCTCTTTCTTTCTTTCTTTCTTTCCTTTTCTTTCTCTCTCTCTCTTTCTTTCTCTCTCTCTCTCTTTCTTTCTTTCTTTCTCTCTCTCTCTCTTTCTTTCTCTCTCTCTCTTTCTTTCTCTCTCTTTCTTTCTTTCTCTCTCTCTTTCTTTCCTTCTCTTTCTTTCCCTCTCTCTCTCTCTCTCTCTCTCTCTCTCTTTCTTTCTTTCTTTCTTTCTTTCTTTCTTTCTTTCTTTCTTTCTTTCTTTCTCTCTGTCTCCTCTATCTCCTCTTTCTATCGCCTCTCTCTCCCCATCTCTCTGTGTCTCTGTGTCTCTCTCTTTTTCTTTCTTTCTCCCATTCAGCAATTATTATTCTTTAAAATTTGGACCATTTCATTTAATTAATTAATTTAGAATATTTTTTCCATGGTTACAAGATTCATGTTCTTTCCCTCCCCTCCCCCCATTCCCCTCCGGGTAGCTGACATGCAATTCCACTGGGTTTTACATGTGTCATTGATCAAGATCTGCTTCTATATTATTGATATTTGCACTAGGGTGATTTCTTAGAGTCTATGTCCCCAATCCTATCCCCATCAACCCATGTGATCAAGCAGTTGTTTTTCTTCTGTTTCTACTCCCACAGTTCTTTCTCTGGATGTGGATACATTCTTTCTCATGAGTCCCTCAGAATTGTCCTGGATCATTGTATTGCTTCAGCAATTATTTATTAAGCATGCCTGATGTGTTAAAAGGCACTATGCTAGGTATGAAGGTGAATAAGACAGGCTCTCTGTCCTCATGGGTCTCCATCAGGAGGATAAAACAAAAAACATGATAAGTTCAGTCTAGAGGGCTGAAGATGACACATGCCATCCACTTCTTGCCAGAGATATGATGAACAGAGAATGCAGAATGACATACATTTTTGGACATTGCTAAGGTGAGAGTTTGGTTTTGTTGGATTATGCTCGTTATGAGAGCATATTTATATTTTATTTTAATTGTTCAATGGAGAAAGATGGAAGAAGTGGGAGGGGAGAGATAGAGAATACTTGAAAAAAATAAATTAATGAATGAACAAATAAATAGATCCCTGAGTACTACAAAGAATTATGAGGGGCATTAGGAGGGAGAGATTAAAAAAAAATTTCTTATGCCCCAACTCAATTGAAGCTCTGGCCCTGCCTAGGTCCTTCTGTCCAATTGAAAGTAAATGGTTGGAGGGGGCAGTTGGGTAGCTCAGTGGATTGAGAGCCAGGCTAGAGAGGGAGGTCCTAGGTTCAAATCTGACCTCAGACACTTCTAGCTGTTTGACCCTGGGCAAGTCACTTAATCCCCATTGCCTAGACCTTAGGGTTCTTCTGCATTGAAACCAATATACAGTATTGATTCTAAGATGGAAGATAAGTTTTTTTTTAAAAAGAAAACAAATAAGGACAACTGTATTCAATGTTTATTAATATCTTTTGCTTTTATATCACCTTTATTTCTAAGTATAGCCCTTATCTGTTGTAAAAAAAAAAGAATGAAAAAGAAACTGATTAAAAATGCAGTTAAAAAAAAATAGGGTCACTAGGTTGCTCAGTGGATAGAGAGCCAGTCCTGGAATTGGAAGGACCTGGGTTCAAATGTGTCCTCAGGAACTTCCTAGCTGTGTGACCCTGGGCAAGTCACTCAATCCCCAATTGCCTAGCCCTTACTGCTCTTCTGCCTTAGAAAAGACACAGCAGCAATTCTTAGACAGAAGATAAGGGTTTAAAAAAAATTTTTTTTAACAAGAAAGTAATTCTTTTTTCTTTCTTATTTACTTTCTTACTAAGTAAATCTTAGAGCTGCTAGGTAGCACAGCCCTGGAGTTGGGAGGTCCTGGGTTCAAATGTGGTCTTAGATGCTTCCTAGTTATGTGACTCTGGGCAAGCCATTTGATCCAGATTGCCTAGCGTTTGCTGCTTTTCTCTCTTAAAGTTGTTACTAAGACAGAAGGTTATTTTTTTTTAAGTAACTAAATATAGGATCATAGGCTACAAGCTATGATTGTAGATGTAGAACATGAAGGAAAAGCTACAAGTCACTGCTAAAGTCATCTGTCACAGAATGCAAAATCATAGATCTGGAAAAGCTTGGAGGTCAAGTCGAGCCTTTTCATTTTAGAGAAGTCTCTGAGGCAGGGGCATTCTAAAGCCAGCTTTTTAAAATTTCAGTGTGAGCTCTATCTCAGAAACTGGCAGAGAAGACAAATCAGGGCCTGAATTATAGTTTCATTCATCATCTAGACTTAAGAAAGTGATGGAGAAAATATTAATACAGATTAAATTTACAAGTGTCTGGGAAATATCTTTTTGGAAAGCTGGTTGTTAAACATTAATTTACCAAAATACCCAGCAATGCAGCCCAGTATGACTTGCTAAAGGCCATAAAACTAGTAAATGGGATTTGTACCATGACTTCATACTCCAAATCTTATCCCCCCCACACACACACTTTCCCACACAACTGCTTTACTTTTGCTTTCTTTTTAAAAACAATTATTGAAACATTTTGGTTGATACAAAAGATACTTCTGAACAACAGAAACAGTTACTGATTATCAACAGAGAGGAGAAATGTATCTTTCAGCTTTTCCATTGGAAAACTTCTAACTTCTTTTTACATTTTATTTTAGCACAATAATTACTTTCCAGGCAACTCCTTAGAAAATATATGTACAAAAGTCAGATTTGTGTCTGCATCCTTTAACTTTGACAGTATGATACCAAATGCACAGTTGCATCTGACCAGAGTTTTGCTGCTTCTCCGTAAAGAATTTATTTATATTGTGGCAATCATTGTGTATATTGTTCTATGGGCTCTGCTCTTTTCCTTCTGCATCGTTCATAGAAGAGTTCCCATGTCTTTCTGAACTCTTCATATCCGTCATTCCTTCTGGAGCAGTAATATTCCATTACATTCATATACCATCATTTGTTTAGCTGTTCCCTGGTCTCTGGGTGCATATTTTGTTTCCAGCTTTTTGTTATTGAAAATAATGCTGCTATAAACATTTTTGTGCGTATGGGTCTTTTCTTGCTGTCAATAACCCCCTAGTGATATAGTATAGTCCCAGTCCTGGGATCTCTGGGTCAAAGGGTAGGAACAATTTAGTAACTCTTCTCATTTTGTTTTCCAGGACTGCAGAGCCAATTCTCCAGTCCCTTAGCAGTGAATTAGTATGCTTGTTTTTCTGCTTCTCTTCCAATAATGAGTTTTCCCAACTTTTTACTTCTTTGTTAGGTGATACCTTAGGGCTTGTTTTAATTCAGTTAATTAATTTTTTATTATTAGTGGTTTTGATTTTTTTTAGATGGTTATTGATAGTTTGTATTTTATCTTTTGAAAATTGTCTGGTCACACCTTTAAATGCAGTCTATGGGGGGAATGGTCCTTACTATTACATATTCATGTCAGTTCCTTATAGATTTTAGACTTTTAATAGAGATATGTAGTACAAAAAATTTCCCCCCACAATTGCTATATATTTTCTTCTGATTCCAGGTGCACTGATTTTATTTAGGCAAAAGGTTTTACGTTTTGTATAATTGAGGTTGTCTATTTTGTTTTATGATTTCTAATATCTTGTATCCTGTTACAAATTATGCCCCATTCATAACTGCAGGACAATCTTCCTTTCCTTTTTTTGTTTTTAGTCTATGACTCTTAGTATTTATATTAATTACCCATTTTTAATTTTTGTAGTATGATGATGATCTAAACATTTTTTCCCTGATTAAATACCAGTTTTTGAGGAGTTCTTGTTGAATCTTCTCTGTAGTATTTTGTGCTCTTGGGGTCCAACACTGTAAGATCAGGTGCATTTATTTCCAGGTCTTGGTTATTTACTATTATCTTGATTTACTTTTCTCTTTTTTATTTAGTACCAGATTAGTATATTAGTTACCCAGTAGGTCAATTTGAATAATATCACCCTTTTTTTTACCATATTGGTACAGCCTACTGATTACTTAGATCTTTTATTTCTGCAAAAAAAAAAAATCATTTTGTAGTCATACCCATGTAAGTCCTGCCTATGCCTTCTAAATTACTAGGTGTTTAATGAACCTGTTATCTGATAAGGTATTTAGCTATCTCCCTCCTGGGTTTTGTTAGTATGCAAAAGGCCAATGATTTGGTAGATTTTTTTGCATACTACTATTTTATTGAAGCTACTAATTCATTGTCAGGAATGATATTTAGATTGATTCTCTAGGGTTCTAACCATTGTATGTATCATCTGTAAATAGAGCCCCTCTTCTTTCAGTTTATTTTTCTCATTTTATTGCTATAACTATCATTGCTAGCATTATGCCAGATAATAATGACCTTACCAAGAAGGCTTCCAGTCTTTCTCTGTTGTAAATAATGGTATGAGATCAATATTTTTGGTGATATTAAGGAAAGATCTTTTTATTTCTCTTTTTTACCATTAAAAAAATGAAAGAATACTTCATTTCATCAAAATAATTTTTGCATTTTAATATAATCAGGCTATTTTCTTATTTTTGTTATGAATGTGATTTATTAGCTTTGTATTTTGGGCTATGGTGCTATGAAAAATAATAGAAATGAAACATACAAAGGGATATGGAAAGAACTGTATACGCAGTGACTCATTCAAATACTCAAATGGATTTGTGATCTCATCTCGAGAGATGAGATCACAAATTTTTCCAACGATGCAGATCTCAACTCATCCATGTCTGCCCATCCCTTTGTCCATGTTCTTCCCTAAATTGGCCACAAGCAGATCAACTTGATATGCTTTGAACTTAACCTGTTTATAGCTCACTCTTATCATGTGACTTATTCATCTTCTTTTTGGATCATACTACCCTGATGAGACCTTTTACTCCTGCTTTCTGAATTCCTTTCTTTCTTCAGCACAATGTGCTGACATACATACAAATTTACATATATATATATATATATATATTTAAAGAAGAAAATAGAGAAGGAAGAAAAAACATGACTGAAACTGGAAGAATAAAAATAGCTAACGTGTTGTGCTTTAAGATTTGCAAAGCATTTTATAATATGCTCTCATCCTATCCTTACAATAATTGTGGGATAGAAGGGCCATTATCTATATCTATATAGAGATTATATTATATATAAATTATATATACTTACATATAATTTTTTTACTTCTATATAATCCCTTTTTTTTAGCTATAATTAATATTTCCATTTTATAGATGCAGAAACTGAGACACAGAGAGGGTTACCCAGAATCACACAGCTAAGTTAAGTTTCCAGTTGAGATTTGAACTTGTTTTCCCAATTCCAGGTTTTACACTCTAGCCACTGGGCCACCTAGAGGCCCCACTGACAACCCTGAATGGAGGGACAGGATGAAGGCATTTTGCTTGATTATTTGTTCTTAGTTCTTTGGGTTATGTCTTGTTAAAAGCTCAAGGATCTGGGGAAGATTTGGCCTCTCATTTGTGATTTATTGGATTGCTTTTGTTGATGTTTATAATACATTTATAATATAATTTATGGTCAGGATCTTCCAAAGATACCAAGAGAAGGTCATTTTCTCTTTTTTGCTTCTTGGCCATACTTGGAATTACTCCAGGAAAATCTAATACACTCAGATTAGAGATCATGGGTCAGTTTACTCTGAGTCTAAGGTCAGCTTATATAAATACTCCCTGCCCCCCACCTCCTTTATACACATCAGCAAGACACCAGTAGACATGTCCACATTCCATGGGATGTGCCCTCCTAGATACCTCCAAAGAAAGACTCTGTGCTCTGTCATCTTATCAGATCAGGGACTCTCCTAAACAATCCATCCCCTCCTTTACAAATATATATATATTTTTTGAAAGTTGAGAGAGTTCAAAAAGTATGAGGAATTTTAAAAATAATATTTAAACTAAATTAAAGAAATTAAAATACACATGTATGCAGATTGGACTCCTCTGGCATTTTATTTTAGTTTAATTGAAGATTTTATTTAAATTAATTTATAATATTTTTCCATGGTTACATGCTTCATGTTCTTTCCCTTCCCTCCTCCTCCCTCCCCCCCCCCCAGCTGATACACAATTCCACTGGGTTTTACTGGGTATCACTGATCAAGACCTATTTCCCTATTATTGATAATTGCACCAGGGTGATCTTTTAGAGTCTACATCCCCAATCTGATCCCCATCAACCCATGTGATCAAGCAGTTGTTCTTTTGTGTTTCTGTTCTCACAGTTCTTCCTCTGGATGTGCAGAGTGTTCTTTCTCATAACTCCCTCAGAATTGTCTTGGATTGTTACTAGTAGAGAAGTCCGTTACATTCGATTGTACCACAGTGTATCAATCTCTGTGTACAATGTTCTCCTGGTTCAGTTCCTTTCCCTCTGCATCACTTCCTGGAGGTCATTCCAGTTCACATGGAATTCCTCCAGTTCATTATTCCTTTGAGCACAATAGTATTCCATCACCAACACATGCCACAATTTGTTCAGCCATTCCCCAATGGAAGGGCATCCCCTCATTTTCCAATTTTTTGCCACCACAAAGAGCGCAGCTATGAATATTCTTGTACATGTCTTTTTCCTTATTAAAGAGATAGGAGTTTTGACCAGTTTCTGGTTTGTCTCTGGTGTAATGGCACAACCTGCCATTATACTGAGCCACTCTCTGAGATGAGACCTGTGGCCAAATCAACGTCCTTGTTCCCTGATTTTTCCAGCTGCACCTCAGGGAGTAGTATTGCCCTGGTCATGGATTTAGCAGTTGGGATCATTGGCAGACTTTGAGAGATCAGTTTCAGTAAAGGGACAAGGGCCATAAATCAGATTGCAGGCTGCTGAGACATGATGGGTGATGAAGATTTATCAAGTGCCCATTATGTGCCAGGAAGTATAATGCATACAAAGAAAGTCTAAAGACAGTCCCTACTTTCAAGGAGCTCACAGTCTAATGGGAGAGTCAACCTGCAAGCAACTATGTACCAACAAAACGATGTACAGATCATTGGAAATAAAAAGCAGCATTAAGGGGGATGGGGAAGGAAGTCTCCAGAAGGTGTATTTTAGCTGGGACATGAAGGAAGCCTAGGAAGTCAGGAGGTAGAGGTGAAGAGGGTGAGCATTCCAGGCATGGGGAAAGCCAGAGAAGATGCCCAGAGACTGGAGATAAAGTGTCTTGTTCAAGAAACGGCAAGGAGACCCATGTCACCTGGTAGTAGAGTATGGAGAACACTGGAAAGGTGGGAGAGCGGGCTATGGAGGGCTTTGAAAAGCAGAGAATTTTCTACTTAATCTGGAGATGGTTGGGAGTCCCTGGATTTCATCAAGCAAGGAGAATGACATGATCAGACCTTAACTTCAGGAAGATGACTTTGCCAGTAGCATGTAGTGTGGACTGGAGTGGGAGGGACTTGTGAAAAGGGGATCAACCATTCTGCATTTGTTAAGAGTCCAGGATTGAGGTGATGAGGGCCTGCCAGATGGGGGTCAGCTGAGAAGTTAGGTCTAGATAAGTCGATCTGGGAATCATCTATCTTTACAGAGAGGGTAACTGATCCTGGAGAGCTGGTGAGGTCATTCTGTGAAATATTAGAGAGAGAGAAGAGAAGAGAAGAGAAGAGAAGAGAAGAGAAGAGAAGAGAAGAGAAGAGAAGAGAAGAGAAGAGAAGAGAAGAGAAGAGAAGAGAAGAGAAGAGAAGAGAAGAGAAGAGAAGAGAAGAGAAGAGAAGAGAAGAGAAGAAGGCCCTGAACATACCCATAACCCCGTGGACCAGTTATGGTTAGCGGGAATGACCTAGATGAAGAATGGGGAGGATGAGGCAGCAGCAAATATAGATGACTCCTAGGAGCCTGGCAATGAAATGGGAGTGAGATGTGAGATGATGGCTTGAGGAGGTGGCAAGATTAGGAGAACATTTTTTTGAGGATGGGGCAAACTTGAGAAATGTGGATGCCAGGGCAGGAACAAGTGGATGGAAGATGTGAGAGAGAGAATGCTAGGTGGGACAAACCACTGGAGGATACTGGAGGGTAAGAGAGGGGTTAGATTTAGTAAGGAAGAAAGGGCTCCTTTTCTCAGTGATTGGAGCAAAAGAGGAATCCAGGAACTTCATACAGAGTTTTTGAGATGTAGAATAGTCGAGATGAGGGAATTCATAGTAGATGGCTTCTATTGTTAGTAAAGTAGGAGGTGTGGTCATCTATGGAGAAGGGGAGGTGTTGAGAGCTTTGAGAGAAGAAAAGAATTGGAACCTTGTGGTGGGGCTCCTGATTAAGCTTCCACCGGGAAAGAATAAAAAGGGGGGATTTCCGGTTAAGAGGCCCACTTGAAAAGGACTTCCTGTAAAGAGGACGAAAGAGTTTAGGGCCTGGTTGACCCAGGTTCTCTGAGGATCGCCCATAAAGAAGAGACCCAAATGAAATTCCTAAACCAAAGAAAACTCTGCTGTGCTTGTTCAGCACATAAAGGATGGCACCAGGAGATGGGACTTAAAGCAGCACCCTTATGAACGCTGGGCCTCCAGGTGGGTGCACTCAGAAAAAGAGAGCCTAGGCTAATGTGGCCTAGAGCCCAGGCCTGCTGAGGAGGGAACCAACCTAAGCCAGGAGAGTAGCCTAAGATCAGCTCTCTGGGGGGTGGGGCCACTCTGAGGGTCCAGGTCGGGGAGGGACTGTAAAATTGAGGGTGGGGTGAGGTGGGGACCAAGCTCATTCTGGGTACATTTATGGATGCTCCAGGAAAGCAGCTTTAAACCAGTGCCTGCCCCTCTAGGGCTAGGATCTGGGTCTGAGTTGGGGTTAGGGAATAGGGGAGGGCTCTGTAATCAGTAAAGTAGCCTAAAGTCCCACCAACTCCCATAGGGCTATTCTCAGGGGTTAACACCTGGGAACAGAGGAAGGCTAGCACAGGGATGCCTTAGGAAAGACCCTCTAGGGGCCAGTAGGGGTGGTAGGGAATTAGGGAAGACCACCCCAGACGTGGAAACAGGGGAAGGCCAGTGCAGGACATTTAAGGATGCCCCAGGAGACTGACCGAAAGCCAGTTTCACTCTGTTGGCTTATTCTGGACACTAAAGTCTGAAGTTGCTGCCAGAAGCTGAGCAGGGAAATGGGTGGTATGGCCCAGGGGTTTGGGAATGCCCCAGGAGACCAGGTTGAAGATGATTTGAACATGTTGCACCTGAGGCTAAGGCCTAAAAGCCTTTGACCTCTGGGTGGTAGGTGATTGCACAGGGAAACTGGGAGAAGACCAATGTACCTAGGTTTGGGGGACATCCCAGGAAGTAAGCCTAAGGCCAGCTACAAATCTGGTCCGGTTTTCTAGGAGCTGAGGCTTAGGGCCTCCAACCTCTTATAATTATACTAGAAGGTGCCAAGGTTTCACTACCATCTAGGGCAGCTTTAGGAGTTAGCTAGAATTTGCATCCTGGGACAGTGAATGGGGCTTGGTTCCAAAGCCTCACTTCTAGCCATAGCTAGGTTGAAATCCAAAATCAGGGTTGTGGGAAAAGGCAGGACCTGGCTCAAGGTAAGCCCCAACACAGAGACTACAGGGCACTTGTAGACTATAATACTTATAGATTACCCTGGGGCAGGACCTTGACTTAGCCATCTTATCTAAGGCCACCAGGACTCTAAGGATGGATGGAAGAAATGAATGAAATGCTGAAACTAGAGAGAAAAAAATGACATTAGAACAACCATGAAAGGAAATGAATGAAATAAATGAAAGGAAACCTTGGAATATGACAGTACAAAATGGCAAAAGAGGAAACTTTAGAGCTAAAAACAATTTATCTTTTAAAATGGGGTATCATTCCACTGGAGAAAAATGGATTTTTAATATAATAGAGCCCTTTCAGATATTACTTTTGAGAAATTGAGAGTTGAATATAATCTTTGAAACATGAACACAAGACAAGAGAAACCTAGAAGGGTAACGATATTTGAGTCATTTGAAGTGGTTAAATGATGATCATGTGCCTGTTTTATTAGAGGGAAAACCCTTGCTGCTTTCAAGAGCCAAGAAAGACAAACCCAGACCCTGGGTGGAGGTTTGTTCTATTTTCTTTGATTTTGTCCAGAAAGGACAGGAAAAAGGGATATGGTTGGGAAGAGGGGAGAAAGAAGAAAGAGCTTACTATTTCTCAGTATTGAGGTGTCTGAAAAGAAGAGTGCATAAACATGGAGTTAGAGGTGATGACAGACAGTGAGTGGACTTCACTCTCTTTGGAACCAGGAGGAGAAATGTTGAACACCTACACACCTCTAGAGCATAGTGTGGAAATACACTAAAGTCCACCAGGAGATAGGCAGGGGTGGGGGTGGGGGGAAGAGTAGTCTTGAGGAAGGAAGAAATCATAAGCAAAATCAATTTCAATTATGGAGAAGAAATTATGAAGGGAGAATTCAAAGGAGAGAAAGAAATGGTAAGATCCTGCAGTTTAGATCCAGTTTGTGTGAAGATAAGAAGGGCAAAAAAGAAGGACCAGGCCACTCCAGTTAGAGAGAACTATTCCTGGGTGACCATCTTCTTTTTCTTTGTAATAGTAGTAGGATAGGACCTAAGAGAAGAAACATCAGATATGGTGGAAGAAAAACTCAACTCACAATAATAACGGCTTAAAGTTGTCCAGTTAGGGGAACTCTGGTACCTTGAGAGGCAGCCCAATCCTCTAACTCTGTGTTGGTGAACCTATGGCACGTGTGCTGGAGAGGGCTGCTCCCCTCCTCATCTTTACCACGCCTGAGAACATTTCTCATATGACCCACCCCTTTGCCCAGTAGCCTAATGGGAGCATTTCCTCCCTCCCCTGTCTGGGGTAAGGCTGGGATGTGTGGGTGTGGTGGTGGGGGTCACATTCAGTGTGAGGGTCACAGTTTGGGAACTCTATCTCTAAAATGTTTGCCATTACTGCTCTGTTAGGAAGTTTTTCTTACATTAAGTTTAGATCTGTCTCAATAACTTGCACCCATTACTCCTAGCTCCACATTCTGGGACCAAGCAGAACAAGTTTAATCTGTTCTACACAACCATCCTTGAGATTATTGCTGTTGCTATTCAGTCATTTCCATCATAGCTGACTCTTTGTGACCCCATTCAGGTGTTTTCTTGGCAAAGATACTGGAGTGGTTTGCCATTTTCTTCTCCAGCTCATTTTACTGATGAGGAAATGTAGGCAAACAGGGTAAAGTGACTTGCCCAGGTTCACACAGACAGTAAGTGTCTGAGGGTCAGATTTGAAGTCAGGAACACGAATCTTCCTGATTTTAGACCTGGAACTCTATCCATTGTACCACCTAGCTGCCTGGTCTGTCAGATACTGGAAGACAATTATCATGTCCACCTTTAAGTCCAGGTTAACATCTCTAGTTCCTTCAGGAGATCTTAATATGTCACAATATCAAGGTCTTTTACCACCCTGGTTCCCTTCTTCTGGATATTCTCTAGATTATCTATCTACATCCTTCCCATTTGGCACTCCAACCTGAATACAGCATTCCAGAGGCCTGATTAGGGTAGAATGCCGCCCTAAGTGGGACTGACCTCTCCCTCATTCTGGACACTGGACCTCTCCTAATCCAGTTTCTTAGATTTTTTGGCTGATATATCACCCTGGTGAATATTCAGCTTGCATTTTTCTAAACCCCTCAAATCCTTTTCAGATGTACTATGATCTAGGCACGCCTCCCCTATCTTGGACTTGCACAGAATGTTAGAGCAGGATGGGTTCATTTCGTTGGAACCTTTTCTTTTTGCAGAGGAGAAAATTGATGCCCAGAGAGGGGGAAGGGGCCCCATTTACCCACCTAATCAATAGCAGAGTCAGGACTGGAGCTCAGATCACTTGACCTCCAGTCTCCTTCTATTGCTATGATATCCGACTGCTTAGTGTGGATGAGTTGCAGGCCCTTTGTGAGCAGGTTTTGAAAAAGAGACATTGGGACGTAGGGACGTTGAGGGGAGATGGAAGAAGGTGCTGTCCTGAAATGCAAAGCACCCTAGATTGGGGGTCAGAGGATGTGAGTTTGGATCCCTGTTCTACTTGCTGTTTGCTACTTGGTTGGCCTTGGGTAAAGTATTTTGCCTCTGAGCCTCTGTTTTCCCATCTGTAAAATGTGAATAATGGTATTGTACTTCTCTCAGTTTTGTTATGAGGAAAATGCTTTATAAATCAATCTTAAAACCATATAGAAATAAGAGCTATTAATATTATACAGAAAGGGGTATTATCCAGTATATTCCTAGAGAGAAGTCTTGCTCCTTTCTCCTTGCCTACTGGCCAGCCCATCACAATCTGTCACCAGCCAGCCTATCTTTTAAAAAAGTGTTATTTTTTGAATTAATGAGCTTTAATTTTCTCTCCCTTCTACCTCCTCCCCAACAAGAACAAGAACAACAACAATAAGAAAAAACTTGTAACAAATATGCTTAGTCAAACAAAATAAATTCTCCTACTGGTCATGTTAAAAAATATATGTCTCATTTTGGTACTTGGAGTCTGTAACCACTCTAGACAGGGAGGAGAGTGGGTGGCTTGCTTCATAATTGGTTCTCTGGAATCCTGGTTGATTACTCTATTGAGCTGGGTTCTTTCAAAGTGTATGTCTTGGTAGTGTTATTGTGTAACTTGTTCTCCTGGTTCTGCTCACTTCACTCTGCATCAGTTCATGGAGGTCTTTCCAGGATTCTCTGAAAATACCCTTTTGGGGTTATTTCTTATGTACAATATTATTCCATTCCACTTACAGATCACAATTTATTCATAGCCAATCATCAATTGATGGGCATCCCTTTATTTCTAGTTCTTTAGTATGACAAAAAGAGCTGCTGTACATATTTTTATATAGAAGGGTCTTTTCCCTATTTCTTTTATCTCTTTGAAGGATAGGCCTTGTGGTGGCATCACTGGGTCAAAGGGTATGTGCAACTTCATAACTTTTTGAGCCTAGTTCCAAATTGTTTTTTTTTTTAAACCCTCACCTTCTGTCTTGGAGTCAATACTGTGTATTGGCTCCAAGGCAGAAGAGTGGTAAGGGCCAGGCAATGGGGGTCAAGTGACTTGCCCAGGGTCACACAGCTGGGCAGTGTCTGAGGCCAGATTTGAACCTAGGACCTCCCGTTTCTAGGCCTGGTTCTCAATCCACTGAGCTACCCAGCTGCCCCCTCCAAATTGTTTTCTAGAATGACTACCAATTCACAACTGCACCAACATTGCATTAATGTTTTTGTTTTCTCTCAGCCCCTACAACATTTGTCATTTTACTTTTTTTGTCAACTTTGCCAATCTGATGGATATAAAGTGGAAATGTCGGTGTTGCTTTAATTGTCTTTTTTTCTAATTATCAGAGATTTGGAGTATTTTTTCCTATGGTTATAGATAGTCTGCATTTCATCCCTTGAAAATCATCTATTCATATCCTTTGACCCTCAGTTGGGGAATGGCTCTGATTGTGAATACATTTGAATCAGTTCTTTGTATCTCAGAAATTAGTGCTTTAGCAGAGAAACTTGCTGTAAAGACTTTTTCCAGTGTAGTGTTCCTCTTCTAATCTTAGCTATATTGACTTATTTATGCAAAACCTTTTAAATTTCATGTACTCAAAGTTGTCCTTTTAGCTTTTGTAATCCTCTCTGTTATTTATTTGACCATGTACTCTAACCCTAGCCATAGGTCTCAAAGGTAATTTCTTCCTCCCTCCTTTATATGTTTATGACATGACCTTTTAAACTTCAATCATGTACCCACATTTGGAGCATATTTTAGTATATGGTATAAGGTGTTAACTTAAACCTAATTTCTGCCAAACTCTGCAAGTCCTTACCGTCAGTGCTGAGGTCTCTGGGTTTATTGAGCCTAAGCTCCTAGTTTCATTTGGTGTAGGTCAGTGATGGCGAACCTATGCCTTGGGTGCCAAAGATAGCATACAGAGCGCTCTCTGTTGGCACTCAGCCACCCTTCCTTCCCCTCCTACCCCAGAGTTCATTACTAGAAAGGCAGAGGGACTCAGGTGGATCTGCTCCCTTCCCCCTCTCCACCATATCTGATGACCTTTTTTCACATCATCCACCCCCTCTGCCCAGCTGTCCAATGGGAGTGCTTTCTCCCTCCCTGTGTGCTGGGAAGGGGAAGGGAAGTGCCCTGCACTTGGTGGGGGTGGGTGGGCACAGCACTCAGTCTAGGGGTGGGGGGTGTAAGTTGTGTATTTATTCTGTTCAATTGATTGAACCTAGCTTTGTATCCAGTATCAAATTTCTTGATGCTTACTGCTTAATTGTATAGTTTTGAGATCTGGCAATGCTAATACGCCTCTTCCCTGCTTTAAAAAAAAATTCCTTGAGATTCTTCCTCTAGATGGATTTTATTATTTTTTAATGCTCTACAATATTAATATTTTTCATGAAATTTCTCTTTGGTTCTCTAAATGTTGGCTTTTGTTATTATTACTGTATATGGAAATGCATCAGCTTACCATTTCAGGATTATTGCACTTTACCACCTTTTATACTCTTTCTTTTTTCAGCCAGTCTGTCCTGCTTGTTGTTCAGCCTCTGTTCTTTTGTATACTTTTTGGTTACCATGTTGAATCCTCTGTTTTGTTTTTCTTCACAGAAACTGTTGTTTGGCCATGCTGTCTTCTACAGTCTGGTACTTGTAAAGTTGACTTGTTTTTATTTTTATTTTTTGTCAAGGAAACTTTTTAAAAAATTTAAATTGAATTTATTTAGTCAATTTATAACATTATTTTTTGGTTACAAGAATCATATAATTTCCCTCCCCCCCCCCCCTCTTCCTGTAGCTGATGCGTGATTTCATTGGGTTTTACATGTGCCATTGATCAAAACCTATTTCCATATTATTGATAATTGCACTAGGGTGATCGTTTAGAGTCTGCATCCGCAATCATGTCCCATTGACCCATGTATTCAATCATATGTTTTTTTCTGTGTTTCTACTCCCACAGTTCTTTCTCTGGATGTGGATAGTGTTCTTTCTCACGAGTCCCTCAGATTCTCCTGGGTCATGGCATTGCTGCTGGTAGGGAAGTCCATTACATTCGATTATGCCAGAGTATATCCATCTCTGTGTATAATTCTCCTGCTTTTGCTCCTTTCACTCTGCATCAAGAATCATGTTTTTTAATAATTGAAGGAACTGTTTACATCTTAGTTAGAGGTTAAAGAAAATAAAGATGTGATTTTTTCCCCCCAACCAAGTTCATGGACCTCCTGTCCACAGATTTCTTTAGGGTCCAAAGACCCTATGGTAAGGACTCCTGTGTTAGGATGTTATACTTTCTGAAGTGCTGTCAAATCTATTATTTCATCTGATCTTCTCAAAACCCAGAGTCCTGGAAGGGCTAAATACTTTATCCTAGGTCCTGCTGGTAGTAGCTAAGAGGGGACTAAAACGCAGCCTTCTACCTCTTAGAATCCCGGATTATTTAGAGCTGGACAGGACTGTAGGGAATCTCTAGGCTAACTTCTCTATTTTTTCAGGGAGGGAACCAAGGTCATGAGAGAGAGATAAACTAGCTTGCTCAAAGTCACAAAGCTTGTCAGAGCCAGGGCCAAAACCAAGAGGTCAGATTGGTGTCAATCACTTCCTGCCTTGGGACTTTGACCAGTCAAGTTGTTTAATCTCCCTGGGGCTCATGTCCTCATGTGGAAAGCCAGGGGTCTTGACTAGATAACCTCTAAGTCTCTTTCAGCTCCAAATCCAAATCCTATGTTTTCTGCTGCCCAGCTCTTTTTATGCTGCCTTTTCATGAAGCATTCTTACCCTCACTCATGAAAAAGAAAGCTTTGACAACTCCTTGAGACATTAAGACAGTGACACTATTTACTCCTTGGGTAAAGGGTAGGCAGGGAAGAAGGGAGAGAACACTTGACTGTGAATAGTTCAGGATCTCAGATTTGTTTTTAAAAGATCCTCTGATTATTAATATTCAAGTGATTGCCTTCCCCCTCTCCCCCATCCCTGCTCACTTTGTAAGCTCTGGAAGAAAACTCATTTCCCTTCAAAGTACACCTGGTACCTCCACCTTCCTCACTGAGCAAGTCGGGTTCTTGCCCAGCAAGACACTGTGGAACATTCTCTGGCTCCTGTGTCTCTTGCATGTTTTCTTTCTTTCTTTCTTTCTTTCTTTCTTCTTTCTTTCTTCTTCTTTCTTTCTTTCTTTCTTTCTTTCTTTCTTTCTTTCTTTCTTTCTTTCTTTCTTTCTTTCTTTCTTTCTTTCTTTCTTTCTTTCTTTCTTTCTTTCTTTCTTTCTTTCTTTCTTCTTTCTTTTCTTTCTTTCTTTCTTCTTTCTTTCTTTCTTTCTTTCTTTCTTTCTTTCTTTCTTTCTTTCTTCTAAAAAATGGTGGTCAAGCAAACTCAGAGCATTTGTCAATATCTGGGTGGTATTCTGACACTGAAATGAGGATTTGTCTCTGGATTGCAAACTCCCTGGAGTTTACTTTGAGATAGAAGGCAGCCCATGCTGGGTTTTGATCAGTTAGCAAAATGATCTCCCTACTCCCAAGTTCAAGGTGGGCTCTGGAATCAACCTGCTTTGAGATAAAACAGATGAGGTCAGATTAATTGTTGGGCAGGGTGAGGCTGTAGTAAAAGGAATGTTAGGCTGTGTGGTTGGGCAGCTTCTCCGAGTGGTGGGTTCTGAAAGGCCCCTATGGAGTGAGGGGTGGGGGTAGACATCCGCTCCTTCTTTGCCCTTTGCCCTTTGCCCTAGCCTCTGTGGGTTGGCAAGACAGCCCCAGCAGCACCAAGGCCAGACCAAAATGGTGCTGAGCTGGTCCCAAGGCTTTTGAGAACAATGGGAGAGGAAACATCTGCAAATACTGCCTTGAAGCTGAACAGGGAGCCTGCTGCTTTGCCTCATGGGCCCATGGTGGGCTGACTCCCCACTGGTTGAATTGTTCAGGGAAACAAATGTATGTTAAAGCAATTTTCCATCCCCCTCCCCACAGGAAATTCTTAGGTTTAGTCATCCTTATGAGGAGGGCTGAGTCAGCTCATTGGGTTTTGACCACAGCCACTTGCAAATGGTGAATTTCCAAGAGGGCTAGTTGAGAGAAGAAGCTTAGCCAAGGCAGGGAGAACTGTGGCTCGAGATCTGGAGGGTAAAGGCAAGGAAGGCTTGCCAATTGGGCCCAGATACACACTCTAGTCTTGGCTAGGCCAACTCCCTCAGTTGTTGTTTTTTTTTAATGTGGTGTTGACAGAATCTCAGAGATTTCAAGAAGAGGTCATGCCAGACCAATCTCATTTCCTTATTCCACAGGAATAGTAGACTGGTAGATCAGGGGAATGTTCAAGAGAAGTTTTACCTAGATGTCCTTTTTTTTTTTTAACTTAAATTTAACAATGTATTTCTTTTTTTTTTTTGAACATTATTCTATTTGGTCATTTCCAAACATTATTCATTGGAGACAAAGATCATTTTCTTTTCCTCCCCCTTAACAATATATTTCATAAAAACCTCTTGTGCCAATCTTCTGGACATGATGGAAAGGTGTGGGCTAGATGGTGAGGCAATTTGATGGATTTAGAATTAGTTGAATGGACAGATCTAGAGACACTCATTAATGTGAACCGGGAAGGAAATCTTCAGCAGGGGAACCCCAGGGATCTGTGCTTGGCTCTTTATCATTTTCATTCATGACCTGCATAAAGGCAGAGATGCCATATTTACTATATTTGCAGATGTCTCAAAACTGGAGATGATAGCTAATGTATCGGATGGCAGAGAGGACTTTAGATGAGATTTCTTCTAAGGCTCCTTCCAACTTTACACTGATGTAAAGAGAGAGGCTTGAACCTCAGGCTGAATTGAAGAAGATAAAATTGAATGTAAAATCTTACACTTGATTTCAAAAAATCAACCTTGGGGGAAGGCATGATTATAAGACAGTTCATCTGAAAAAGATCAGAGGTTTGTTGTGGTCTATGGGCATCAGAGGACTCCGGTGTGCTATGGCAGAGCCAAGACAGCAAATGTGATGTCAGGCCTCATTCAAGATCAGGGAGTGAGAGTCTTGCCTTGTTTGGATGACACAGGGAGCTTTGGGTTTGGCTCGAGTGCCACCATTGGCAAGACTTTTTATGTGTCTCTGTTTTATGTTGTACTTGATATTAATAATTAGAGGGTTTTGGAATAAAGTTATTTCTTTTGTCTTTTGGAGAATCATATATGATGTTTACATATGTATACATGTATGTATATGTGTCTGTTTATCTACCCTGCTATCTCTCAATCTATCTATGAGACACTTTGACTAAAAGGTGACGTGAATACAGTTTCCCCGTTTTCTTTTTGATGACCACAGAAAATGGATTTTATAGCAAACAACATTTTTTTCTTTTTGATAGCTGCCATTATAAGGGATTATTCCCTGGGGTGGAGGGGTGGGGAAGAGGGAGAATGTATACATTAGAAATTGAAGGTGATATAAAAACAGAAGATATTAATAATAAAGTTTATTTCTTAAGACTATTTGATTTAGTGGAATAAAATGCTGCTTTAAAAATAATTTAGCAACAATAAACACAGTGGGGTTTTTTGACTCTCTGTACTTTTCAGGCAATTGTGTGATTGTAATGATTTCAGGCAATTGTAATTGTAATGTAATCTATCAAAGGATGTGGTGCCGACTTCCTCCCAATATTTTATTAAGTATTACGGGTGGGCAACAGTTCACTTTCATAACGAGTTTGCTGAGGTGAGGCATCTGGGTTGTCTGGCTCCTCTGGCCTGCCTTTCTTTAATAGTACTAGCATCTGCAGTTTTTCTCCGAGTTTGCTGTCTGCTTTTTCAGATAGCTTGAGATATGAGTCTCTCCATGTCCTCAAAACTATGTAGCCTCCAACCCAGCCCTCCTCTGTGTGTCCTTGGTCTGGTCCAACAGCTCATTTCATCCTTAGAGCTTTTTCTAATGTCATTTGTACTTCCTCAAGCAGCAGATTGAGGTCTGAGATGTTAAAAGTCTAAATATGGCAATTTCACCATCACCGAGAGACCTTTTTCATTTTCCTCTGAACGTGGTCATCAGTCATTGCTCAGTTAAGTTGCACAAGTTTTTAGCAAACTCATTTTTCCCTTCATGGCTTCTTAGTATTTTCTAAGGTGAGGTTTCTTGTAAGATTCCACCATCCTCATCGGTTTTATTCTAAACTGGTTTTCCCCGTGGTTGCCACATCTCTCCACTTGAAGAGGAGACAAGTGTTGTTGGCAAAGGTAGCTTCTAAGACTTTTGGGCTTCTTGTCACTTTGTAATCAGTTTGCTTTCCATTAGAAAAATGGTGATAGTCCATTGATGGACATTCCTTTTATCTAGTTCCCATGTTTGGTGTCAGTAACTCATTAGAATATGTCAGCTTGGAGCTTCTTTCTAGTCCGGCCTTATTCTATATACGAGGAAGGAAGGCCAATGGAAAGTAAGAGAATTGCCTCTGTGGGGACGGATTAGATATGGAGAATGAGGCAGAAGGAAGGAGAAGGAGGTTTTGAGTCTGATTGACCGAGAAGGCACTTGTACAATCAAGAGAGAAAGGGGAGCTGGAAGGAGGGCCATGTTTTGGGAGGAATATGAGAAGTTCAATTTTGGACATGTTGAGTTGGAAGTGCCGAAACAGCTGCCTGTCCAATAGGTAGTTGGAAATGTGGGTCTGGGGTTCAGGGGAGAGATTTGGGATGTCATTGAACTTTTGGGATGTCATTGAACTTTGGGGAGCTGGCGTTATCCATAAAGGAGAGTTCAGCGAGGGAGCAGAGCCTTGAGAGATCCCCATAAATTGTGGGGGGAGCAAAGAAAGATAAAGATAATTACTTGAAAACTTTGCCTTGTCCCAGTACTGTCAGAGACCCTGAACTGAGTTATTTTATTGGATCTGACCTGGGTTGATGGATGCCTTCTGCACAAGACAAGGCCCTCAGAGCCATGTTTGTTTGCTTTTTTTAAATGTGTGTATGTGTGTGGGGTCCCCCCCCCATTTTAAAAAGGCCATGGTGATGCCAACAAGTGACAGGTACAAATGATCAAGCCTTGTGTGTGGTCAGCTAGCTTGAAGGCAAAGTTCAGAGGAAGGTTTCCTGTATATAGAAACAGCTCTGCAGATTGGCCTCATCTTAGGCTCCTCAGCTGGCTTGGTGAAAACCGCTTCCCAGGAGGAGAGCCTATCAGAAATGTGCACTAGCCAAGCAAGGGCCAAGTTTCTCCCCCAAACTGTGTTCTAATGTGAGCTGAGCCAGACACGCTTCATAATTCTGAACGTACCGATATCGATGAAACTATGGCAAGCCGAGAGGCCTGCAGAGCAGTGCTTTAAAACACATTTTATAAAAGGAGAAATGTTTTTGGTTCCCAATCCTGGGGAGGGGTGAGTCAATATGGAAGAACTTGAAGAGGGCCCTTTTGCAGAAGTAGAGAGGAGCCTTTATAACTAGTGGAAGCTTATTTGGGTTGTCCCTGAGGAATAAGATTATAATGGACATTTTAAAAAAAAATTAATTTATTTTTTATAAACCCTTGCCTTCTGTCTTGGAGTCAATACTGTGTATTGGCTCCAAGGCAGAAGAGTGGTAAGGGCTAGGCAATGGGTATAATGGACATTTTAAAAGAAATCATACTGGGGTTTGGGGGCAGGGGAGGGGGGGAAGCTAGATGGCTCAGGGGATTGAGAGCCAGGCCCAGAGATGGGAGGTCCTGGGTTCAAATATAGCCTCAGACATTTCCTAGTTGTGTGACCCTGGGCAAGTCACTAAACCCCCATTGTCTAGCCATTACCACTCTTTGGCCTTGGAACCAATACACAGTATTGATTCTAAGACAGAGGTAAGGTTTTTTTTTTTAAACAAAAATGAACTTTTAAAAATTAAATTTGATTTTTAAAATTACATTTCATTCAATTTCAAATTCAAATACAGATATGTCAATTACAATTTTTTTTCCATCACATATAGTAATAGTTTTTGATAATTGTTTTCTGACATTTTCTGATTCAGATTCTCTCTCTTCCTCTTCCCCCCCCCCCCCCCCCCCCCCAGTAACTGGTGTGCTATAAGTGATACCAGTGCTTTCCTGCAGTACATATTTCCATATTCTCCATGTTGTGACTGGAGACACATATGCAATAAAACACTCATGAAGGAAATAAAGTGAAGGATGATTTGCTTTGATCTGCAATCAGACTCCAGTGGTTCCTTCTCTGGCTGTGGATGGCATTTTTCTTTTTTTTTTTTATCATGAGTCCCTTGGGATTCTCTTAGGATCTTGTTTTGCTGATAATAATTTTGTCTTCACAGTTGATCATTGTGCAGTGTTTCTGTTATGGGATCCAATATTCTCCTGGTTCTGCTCAGGAAGGTAAGGGTTGTTTTTTTTTAAAGAAAGGAAGAAATCATAGATCCCTTTCTTTTCTCCTATTTGGCAGCACCTCACTGTGTTCCTTCCTAAACTAAGCAAAACCAAGGGCCAGGGTTGAAAAGAAAAGGCCGTGGCTTGGCAAGCCTGGGAGAACCTGCTCCTGAACAGCTCCAAATTGGAAAGTCCCAGAAGGCATCATGTATCTTAGGTGTGGCTGCCACCAGACATGGGCAGACAGGTGCTTAAATAGTTTGCATTCATGCTTTTGGCTATAGAATGTCAGCTGTCCATCCTTTGTGTGTGTGTGTGTGTGTGAATACTGGCCACATGCTATCTCACAAATAAGCAGATGAGGATCTTTTGGGGCCATTCAGTTTCCTAACTGATCTTGGTTGTCAGCTGAGCTTGAGGAAGGAACTGCAGGATAGTTCTCAAGGGAGGCAGAATAATGTAAAAAAGTCCTAGTCCTGCTATTACTATGTAGTTTATATATATATATATATATATATATATATATATGTATGTATGTATGTATAATAGTTGAATTACCATGGATAAGTCATTTGACTTGGGCCTCAGTATCCTCTTCTGTAAAATGAATGAGTTGGGCCAGGTGATCTCTAAGATATCTTCTGGCTCCACATTCCGTGATCTCATGAGTAGGGTAGGAGAGGCAGCTGTTTGTATGCCTTTTAATTCACCAAGCATTGATTTGGTGCCCACTCTGGGCCAAACCCTGTGCTAGATGCTGGTGGTAACAATGATGAAAATAACATGGTCCCTCAAGGAGCCAATATTATGGTTTGAAGACTTTTATAGGGAAGCCAATCCTTTGAATAAATGAATGAAGTCTCCTTAGGTCAATTGGAATCAATGCTATTATCATAAGTTCATTGATTTAGAAAAGTTCTGGAAAAGAAAGGGTCATAGGTCATCTAGTCCATCCCACTTGTTTTCCATATGATGAACCGGAGGCCCAGAAAGCTTAGTTCTCACAGCTAGTAGCAGTCAGAGCTGGAGTTCCAACCCCAATTCTCTGCTCTAGATCTACCACTTTCTATGATGCTGTCTTGCTTCTAGGGTTTCCCACTTGATCTATTAAGGGGTGAAGGTGGGCACTATTTCTTCCTGGAGCTAGCCTAAGAAACATAACAGAACCTATAGGGCAAGCTAGTTCCCTCTCTGTATACCACACTTTTCTCCAACACAATGGAGGAAGTAACCCTGGCACTACCCGGCTCCCCATGGCTCTTGTACAGAATGCGCTTTGTAGGCTAGAAAGGGCTAGAGAAATGGGTGTTGAGAGTATTATTTCTAGCTTCAGCTTGAGAAGAACACACTGTAATAGTCATGTTCCAGGATGACATTTCACTGCAGAAATAAATGATTTGGCCACTGCCTTTGCTCGGTGGCTGGCAACTGTTCCCCTCTGCTTTCTAACAATTTCCATTTTGGTCCCGGACGTCCCTTTGGAATGATCTTGCCAGACCTTAGTCTTTGGCAATTTGGGAGCTAGAGACTTGGGGTTTTGGAGCCAAAAGGTCAGAAGCTAACAAGGCCCTACTACTACCACCCCCTCTCCAAAGCTGGGGCCACTTGGGCGGCATACAAGCCTCCAAAGAGGAAGGAGAACGGAGGCATCTGGCAGAGCATGCCTCCTGGGCTCTGGCTCTGATTCTTCCTGGCCTTCCCTTGCCTTCGGCCTTTAGCCCAAAAGCTAGAGACGCTTGCGTAATTAACCTTCAACCAGATGAGTTTTGCAAGTGGGCTATCCCAGGCAAACTGATAGGGCTTAGTTAAAATGGAGAATACCAAGGTGCCTTTCCAGATCCTAGTCTAAAAACAATGCCTGATGTTTTAAAATATATAAATAAAACCAAGTTAGACAAGCATAGAATGAGCAGAAAAGGCACCAGGCAACTTCAGACTAAAAGTGGATTCAAATCCATTAGTTCCATCACCATCATTTGAAGCCAATTTCCAAAGTACCATGATACCTCCTATCTTTTTTTTGTCAGATATCATCGTAATTGGATAAAATCAGTGTTTAGGGCCAGTTTTATGAATGTTCTTGTAAAGGCCCTGGACTTTTCAAAGATTTTTTAGAATGATATCAAAATGGAAGATTCTCTTCTGTTTTTATGGTTTCCTGTGGTAGTATCATGGAAGAGGATTGTTGGGATCCCTATAGACTGCCAATTCATTCCCTAAGTCAGAGTAGCTCCTTCCTTCTTTTCTTTTTGGATCTTTTCCCTCAAACAGCCCTAGGTAACAGAGTTATAACCAGAGGAGGGCAGCTGGAGCCTTGGCTTCCAACTTTGGAAGAGGAGGGGAGAGGAATCCATTGGAGATTCTTTGGCCTGTTGTCATCTCCGGACCTCTACTAGCCTGCAACCTACTACCACAAGGTTCTTATCCCTCTACTGGGACCTGCCTTCCACTTTGAGGTCTCTATCCCATTACCACCTTCCTTCAGCCCCACTCTTTCTTGGGTGTTGCTTGGATCTTCTGTGTGATGTTCCCTTGCTGCTGCAGCCACCAGCCACCCCCAATAATTAAATTTGGTTTAGGCACCAGAATTTCTAGTTACAAGTCTCCTGGGTACTAGAGAACCATAGGCCCCATGAGTCTTTTTTTTAAACCCATACCTTCCATCTTAGAATCAATAATGAATATTGATTCTGAGGCAGAAGAGCAGGAAGGGCTAAGCAGTGGGGTTAAGGGACTTTACTCAGGGTCACACAGCTAGGTAGTGTCTGAGGCCAGATTTGAACCCAGGACCTCCCGTCTCTAGGCCTGGCTCTCTATTCATTGGACCATCTAGCTGCCCCTTCCATGAATCATAAAGATGGAATCCCCTTTCCTGTAGTTGAATATCTGCAGGGCCTGCATAGCAAATTTGGGAACTCCAAAAAGATGGTAGCTCAAATATTCTGGAAGAAAAAATTCTTCCTATATGGCTTCCCTGCCAGGGTTTGTCCTGATATTTTGGGTGTGGTTACTTAAGGAGGTTCTCAATCTGGTAGTTGTTAAGTTTAGAACTATGCCATTGCATTCTTGAGGAGACCAACATCCAGAGCATTTTGATTATACATTCTAAGGATGATTTGGATCCTGAGGTCTGAGCAGAAGTTGCAGCAGAGTCAGCATGTGGCATTTTTAGTAGATGCCTATCATTCCACCAGGAAAGATGCTATAGGAATTAACCTGTACATGTTGAGATTTGTGTATAGCCATGGCTGCCCGTTGACTTGCACTTCATCCTTTCAGAAGGTTGGGAAAATCAGAGAACATTCTGTTTACCAGTCTTAAACAGGAGTCATCACCTGGCTTGGCCTCAGTCCAGAAGACCATGGAGAATAAGCAAAAGTATGAGGCTAAGGGCTGCTGTCAAGAACCACATTCAGGGTGTGAAATCTTGGGGTCTCCATAAAATACAAGATTGGGGACTAATGGGGAGCCACTCCACATGTGGTAGTCGAGAAATAAGAGAGTATGCCAATATGCCAAATGGCCTCAGAGAAGAGTGCCTCTGTGCCTAGAGATAATCTCTTGCTGCCCATGGAGGACAAGGATTTTTGGACCTAGCTTTAGGGCTAGAAGGTTCCTTAGAAGTGACCCACTCATTTTATAGATGGAGAAACTGAGACCTAGAGAGATGAGGTGGTATGCCTGTTACATAGGTACAGTAGTGGGTAATTCTATTACAGAGGGAGCAGTGCCTGGATTCCAACTCAGGTCTTCAGACTTTTAAATCCAGTGTTGTTGCCACCGCACTCTAATTGTTTCTCAATTAGTTGGACTTCCCCCTTCAGAAGAACAATGCAGGAGAGTGTAGGCAAATCGTTTGACGGGGGAGACTAGATTATCTTCCCTCCAGAGGCAGGCATGGGACTTGGAGAAGGTCACTCCTCTCCTATTCTTTTGGAGATCCTTGGTAAAGCAGCCATGGGGTAATTCTGGTCCAGCTGCCCCAGAGAACTACCTCAGAGGAACTTCAAATCTTCTGGATTGATTCTGATGTCCAAAATTCTCTGATTAGCCTCTCTTCTGTTCTGTGGATACAGAGCACCCCATCCACCTCCTCTGAATGAAGTCTCCTGGCTCAATCAGCCTATTCCTGATTTCTCCCAGGATATCCAGTGATGTCGTAAACTAGCCCCGGATTTGGTGTCAGGAGAGATCTGGGCTCAAATCCCAGCTCAGGGACTTCCATACTATGTACCTCGAGCAAATGATTCTGGGTCTTCACCTTTGAGATGAGGACAATAAAACTCATGCTACCTTACCTCTCAGGACCACTGCAACAAGAGCAGTTTCTAAGGCTGAAAATGATGTGTGCTTCTCCCTGCCCCTCTCTTTCCCAGCACCCCTGCATCTGGAAACAAGGCCAATAGCTATAGCATTTTGGAGAGCGAGCCTTGCCAAGGCCAAACAGATGAGAACCCCAGTTCTTGAGTTAAACAGGCCTCAAATTGATTGCAGAGCTGATTCAGCAGTCTACAGGGCATGGGGACCAGATGCCCTGGATGGGAGGGACAAGAGAGCATTCTGTCACCAACAGAGGCAGAGGTTTTCCTTCTTGGCTAGAAACAAACAGAAAAAAGAAAAGGATGCTGCTATTTAAAGCGGGAGATAGCTCTTTTTTTCAAAGGCACTTAGATATACTGGGCATCCAGTCCTTTGCTTGGAATTCATAATACCATCACACTGACTCAGGGCCTCATCACCTTATGCCAAGATTATTGGAGTGACCTAATTTGTTTCTGCAGTGTCTGCTAAGAGAATCTTCCTAGAAGGGATCTTAGAAGTCTGATTCTTTCATTTTACAGAGGGTGACACCAAAGCCCAGAGAAGGGAAGGCACTTGCTCAAGGTCACACAGCTAATAAATAGTAAAGTTAAGAGCGGAGCTAAGGTCTTCTGATACTGGGTCTAGTGCTCTTTTCCCCAGACTAGAGGTACCAAACACATGGCCTGAGGACTGCATGTGTGTGACCCACAGCACTCCTGAGGGCAGCCTGAGCCAGATTCAAATGGAATTGGGGAAATAAATAAAACATAGCTAATATCACATTTTAAAACTTCACGTGTATTCCCAAGGATCCTTGTGGACAGCTTCGTGTCCTCCATCTCTGTTTGAGTTTGATGTGGCTGCTCCAACATAGGCTGCTTTTCAATTGTATCATATCACCACTCTTGGTCTGTGCCTCCTTGATCCAGATCTTTAATGGGTTCCTTCTTTGTCTAGAATCAAACTCCTTTCCCTGAGCTTTCAATGTCTTTTCAGAATAGGATCCCCCTCACTTAATCTATCTAGTATTATCTGCCACTGTTCCTCAAGCACATTCTTTGCTTTATTCTTCTCACTGTCCCGATGTCTCACCTGCCGAACCTTGTCTTCCTTTATATTCCCGTAGCATGGGATACCTTGCCTTCTTTTTTTGGTCACATCTTTCATTGCCTGCCTCATTTCCCACTCTTTCCATTCTGGGCTAAAGAGGAGAGAGAGGTGCCATGGGTCTGGGAGGCAGAATTGCTCCTATGGGATCAGTGATTGGCATTGGCATTTCTGAAAGGGGCACCAGGAAGTAAGGAAGCTACTGGCGAATGAATGTTTTGATGAATGCAGAGACCAGTAATGAACAAGAAGAAGCATCAGCCTAGAGCAGTAGAAGAATATTAGGACATTTGCTAGTTGAATGACTCTAGGCAGATCTTCATCTCATTCTGGTGAAGTCAAAGGCTTCTTCTGAGAATACTCTTTTTAAATGAAGAAAATAAAATACACGGGATTATAGAGGGAACCAATTATATTAAAATACGTTGATTAAATATATATATATATATATATATATATATATTTTAAGCCCTTACCTTCCATTTGGAGTCAGTACTGTGTATTGACTCCAAGGCAGAAGAGAGGTAAGGTCTAGGCAATGGGGGTCAAGTGACTTGCCCAGGGTCACATAACTAGAAAGTGTCTGAGGTCAGATTTGAACCCAGGACCTCCCATCTCTAGGCCTGGCTGTCAATACACTGAGGTACCCAGCTGCCCCTGATTAAATATTTAAAAAAAATAACCAACTTACAACCCAAGATTAAGAAACCCTGTCTTAGATGGGAACCTAAATTTCTTTCTGAGCCCCCAAAAGCTTGAGTAGGATGTGCTAACCAAATGGAAAATATAAATCTAAGATAGATGGAAGACAAATGGGATATATATATACTATTTCAGTAGTGGCAAATGGAGGCAAGGGGAATAAAGGTTTTCCCTTTAGCATCTGAAGGATATCTTTGTAGGCTGAGGGATTTGTGACCTGAAGTAAAAGACCAGAAGGAATAAATAACTTGTAGCCATTGTGCTCTCGTAATCTTTAAAGAGCTATAATATTCTGTGACTTATTTCTAGGTATTCTCATTGTAGTTCAACTGTTTAAGAACCTATGCTATTTGGGGAAGAAGAACCAAGTTCTAGAAAGATTCTGAAGAATGTAAATCAAACAGAGGGAAGTAGCAAAATCAAACTAAGGAGAGGGAGGGATAGTGACAAAAAGGACCATGATGTTGTTTGGGAGTGCAACTACTCACTGAGTTGCAGGAGGTAGAGCTAGATGCTTTGAGTTATAGGGAAGATCTCTGGGATGGGAGAAAAGAGGGGGAACCTCCTGGCTTTCTCTGGATTCAGGTTTGAGTTCTTTCTGTACCCTTGACTGTGTAACTGGAACCTGAGCTATGTCTGATGTCTTATAAACCTGAGTGCTTGTGAGAGGAACTGGTGCTGCCCTTGAGGGGGTGCCAAATCCCGATGTCCCCAGGTTTTCCCTGGGTGGGGACAAATGAACTAGAGAAATTTAGAAGTCCTCAAATGGTACATGGACCCTGTATATCAGGAGCCATCTTGTGACACAGGGATAAAAGTGATATAGAGTAGATCATCTGGTGTGAAAAGAATGTTTGCTGAGAATTAGAGTAATTTGAGGAAACAATTAGGAAGTCTAGAGTTAGTAGTGCCTGGGGAGGTTGGTTTGGGGTCTCTTTCCTTTGTCTCATTATTGTGCATGGGGATTTTTAAAAATTTTATTTTAAAATATTTTTCCATGTTTCCATGATTCATGTTCTTTCCCGCCCCGCTCCTGGAGCCAACAAGCAATTCCACTGGGTTGTACAAATGTTATCACGTGATACCTATTCCCATAATATTCATTTTTGCTATAGAGCGATTTTGTTTAAGGTCTAAAGCCCAAATCCCATCCCCATATAGACACGTGATAAGTGATGTCACATGTTTTGCTTTTGCATTTCTGCTCCCGTAGTTCTTTCTCTCAATGTGGATAATATTCTTTCCCATCAGTCCTTCTGGAGTGTCCTGGCTTGTTGCATAGCTACTAGTAGCAAAGCCTGTTACATTGGATTTGATTGTCCCTCAATGTTTCACTTTCTGTGTACAATGTTCTCCTGGTTCTGCTTATTTCACTCTGCCTCAGTTCATGGAGGTTCTCCCAGTTCATATAGAAATCCTCCAGATCATCATTCCTTATAGCATAATAGTATTCCATCACTATCATGTGTGGGGGATTTGTTAATGGTTGTTTCTGTGTAAGTTTCTGTCAGTTGGGGTTCATGGCTTGTACATGTACAAAGAATTGGAATAACAGACTCTGGGAAAGCTTCAAAGTCAGCTTCAGTT
Organism: Monodelphis domestica; assembly: GCF_027887165.1. Lineage (NCBI taxonomy): Eukaryota > Metazoa > Chordata > Mammalia > Didelphimorphia > Didelphidae > Monodelphis > Monodelphis domestica. Next base: position 48,660,474 of record NC_077235.1, on the reverse strand, counting down.
GAATATGGTCTTTTTAAATGATATTTGCTGAACTTGGTCCTAGCTTTCTGTCCCTAGAGCCAGGGTACTAAAGGGACCTTGGACTGCCATAAAACTGACATTCCTGTTTATTCCTTACACTGTAAGCTTTCTGGATGGCAGCTACCATGTCTTTTGGAGGTGGTTGGCTAGAGTGATCCTCTAGACCAGTGTTACTCGATTAAAAGCTCTGAATGACAGAATCTCAAGTCTCATGGGATCTCAGAGATGATCTAGTAGTTCAATCCAAAAAGAATCCCAACTAGACCACACCTTATTCATGGTCGATCATTCATCCTCTGCTTGAAAACTTCTAATAAAAGAGAAGCAATGACCTCCTGAGTTGGCTCATTCCAGTTTTGGAAAACTCATTGTTCAGATGACTTTTCTGACATCAAGTCTAAATTGGCCTCTGCAGTTTCCACCTGGCCCTTCTAGTCATTAAAGTCCTTGAGAATGGGGACTATTTTTTGCCTTTCTCTCTGTGTGCCCAGTGCTTGGTACATGTTAAGTGTTTGTTGACTGATTGACTGACTGACTAACTGACTGAACAGGTTTAATCCCTCTTTCAAAATAAAGTGTCTTCAAATCTGGAAGACAGAAATCCTGCCTCTCCCTAAGTCATCTCTTCTCTAAGCTAAATAGTTAAAATTGCCACAACTGAATCTTCTTCAGCAGGCTGGGATGTTCATTCTGTTATCAGAAGGAAGACAAAGCCATACTGGCATGATAGCCCTTCTTCTCCCCAACCAGAAAAACTCACATAGCATTTTATTACTCCCCTTCAGGCTGGTGATCATATAATACACTGCCTAGCTTTGTATGGCCTGTGAACTAAGAAGGGACCTTCCATTTTAAAATAAAGGTGGTGGTGGGGCAGCTGGGTAGCTCAGTGGATTGAGAGCCATGTCTAGAGATGGGAGGTCCTAGGTTCAAATCTGGTCTCAGCCACTTCCTAGCTGGGTGACCCTGGGCAAAGCACTTAACCCCCATTGCTTAGCCCTTACCTCTCTTCTCTCTTAGTTCTTTACCTTCTAATTTTGGTTGCATTGATTTTGTTTGTACAAAACCTTTTTAATTTGATATAATCAAAGTCATTCATTTTACATTTTGCAATGTTTTCTATCTCTTGTTTGGTCTTAAATTCCTTCCTTTCCCACAGATCTGACAGGTATACTATTTTATGTTCACCTAATTGATTTTTGATTTCATTCTTTATATTTAAGTCATTTGTCCATTCTGAATTTATCTTGGTTTAGGGTGTGAGATGTTGATCTAAACTTAACCTCTCCCATACTGTTTTCCAATTTTCCAAACAGTTTTTGTCAAATAGTGGATTTTTAGCCTCAAAGCTGGGATCTTTGGGTTTATCATAAACAGTCTTGCTGAGGTCACTTACCCCAAGTCTATTCCACTGATTCTCCCTTCTGTCTCTTAGCCAGTATGATATATATATATATATATTTTTTTTGATGACCACTGCTTTATATTACAGTTTAAAATCTGGTACTACTGGGCCCCCATCCTTCACTTTTTTTCCATCATTTCCCTTGATATTCTTGATCTCTTGTTATAATTTTTTAAAATTCTTTAAAAAAAACTTTTTTGGTAGTTTTATAGGTATGGCTCTGAATAAGTAAATTAGTTTGGGTAGGATGGTCATTTTTATTATGTTAGCTCATTCTATCCATGAGCAATTAACATTTTTCCAATTGTTTAGATCTAGTTTTAATTATGCAAAAAGTGTTTCGTAGTTATGTTCATATAATTCCTGTGTCTGTCTTGGTAGATAAATTCCTAAGTATTTTACATTGTCTAGAGTGATTGTAAATGGAGTTTCTCCTTTAATGCCTGCTGCTGAAATTTGTTGGAAATCTATAGAAATGCTGATGACTTATGTGGGTTTATTTTGTACTCTGCAACTTTGCTAAAGTTGTTGATTATTTCCACTCATCTTTTAGTTGATTTTCTTGGATTCTCTAAGTAGACCATCATGTCATCTGCAAAGAGTGATAGTTTAGTCTCCTCATTACCTACTTTAATCCCTTCAATTTCTTTTCCCCCCCTCTAATTGCTATTGATACTGTTTCTAGTCCAATATTAAATAATAGAGGTGATAATGGGCATCCTTGCTTCACTCCTGATCTCTCTCTTCTGCCTTGGAACCAATACATGATATTGATTCTAAGGCAGAAGGTAAGGGTTTAAAAAATAAATGAAAATTAAAATAAATTAAGCTGGTGGGCCTGTTGGCTGGGCTGTCATGGCTACAGTTTTTTGACCCCTGATCTTTATGGAAGCTCCATAGAGGCAGCAGGGCAGCCTGGGTCTTACTGCAAACTCCTGCCCCTCTCTTCCCTTCACCCCCACCCAAGGATAGCAGTTTATACTCGGTGAGTGAGTGCTACATAAAATCGTGTTGATTTTGAATTCCTTCGGCATCACCAACCCTGGCATCCTGTTCTTTGAGGAGCAAACCCGGACATGGGAAAAGGCTAGCCTTGGACCTTATCCAATGTTGAAAACCACTTTCTCTTCCTTGGCACTTCTATCCCCAGCCCGCCATCACCATGCTGAAATTCAGAGGTCCCTTCATGTTTTAAGGGCAAATGTGGAAATAGAGATAGATCACAGATTATTTCAGAATGCCCTTGTTTAAGTTTCACCTCTTGAGTCTTTTTTTATTGCAAGTTTTTTATATTAAACATATACCAAATCCCATGCTAACTTTTAACAGATACCACATGATGGAATGATTTTTAACTTGTAACACATGACAAACATCTGTTCTGCTTATTTGAAACGGGGCTGTGCTCTTCTCCTTATTATTATAGAAGTTGATTGTTGAGTATCAATACTTGTCTCTTTCATGAGGGCCGCTCACATTTGTGAATCTTTTAAACCCCAAAGTATGGAATCCATAAAGCTTTGGGCCCACTCTCATTTTTCATTTCCATTTTCCCAGAGTTGAGCAGCCAAGCTTTAGTCTAGGTCATACTCTTGCTTATGCAGGGGTAGTGGGGGAGCTGTTTCTACGAGTCTGGGATGGAGGCTGGTTTTGGGGTTCTTCTCAGTGAGCAAACAGACCTCGCTGTTACCAAGTTTCAAACTCCCTTGTGACGGAATAAAAATCCGTATCTCTTCCCCTTTCTGTCCCTACTGCTGCCTTTGAACTGACTTGGGAGCTTGCTTGCCTTCAGATTGAAAACCAGTTCCAGCTAAGCCGGACCCTTCCATGTGAATCTAGGGTGTGGGAGTGAAGATTGGGTCCCTAAGCCTACTAGGCAGAATCAGGGCCTGTTGTTGGGTGCTCCTCTTTATTCACATCTAATCCCCCTTTCCTGTCTATGCATACGACAACCAAAACCCCAGAAAAACGAAGATGCAGTTCTGCTTTTTGGATTTGGGTTGTGTCTACGTGACATCTGAAAATCCACCAAAGAGATTTGTCTGATTTTGTCACTAGATTGGGGGATTCAAGTTGGAAGAGCTGCAACTGGATCTTGGTTCTGTTCCCTACCATCCACGTGACCCTGGGTAGGTCATGTCCTCTTCTCTGAATCTTCATCTCCTCCTCTATAAAATGTTGTCTGAGGTTTCATTCAGTTCCAAATCCTATGACCCTAAGACTAATTTTTTAAACAAATTGAAGTAGTCATATACTTTGGCTTATTTTGGACATAGCCTTGGGGAGGAGGAATTGCTTCTTGATTTTTCTTTTTAACCCGTTCATCTCAGAGCCACACCACCATGAGCATTTCCTGGGAAGCCTAGACTCTTTGCATCGAATGATGAACTTTGTCCATCAGAATTGTTACAAAACTAATGATCCAGGGCAAAGGATAGATGCAAAAGATGGTTTTAAAGAGCTCTCAGTGTTCCAGGCAGAGTGATACTGGCCAGTTTCATCCATTGCCTGATGTGAAAAGGCTGCAGTAATTTAATAATGGTTCTGTGACTTTCGGGTTTACAAAAGATTCATTTCGTACAACAACTCTGTGAAGTGGCTAGTTCCAGTATCATTGTGTCCATTTTACAGTTAAAGAAACTGAGCTTCATAGAGATATCCAGGGTTACACAGCTAATAAGTGTCAGAACCAAGACTGGAACTTAGGGCTGTTCCCCTGACTCCAAGTTCACTCTCTTTCCATTCTGGGCTGAAGAGGAGAGAGGTGGAAGGAACAGAAGATCATTGGAACAGAGCTTTAGAGTTGGTGAGGGTCCTGCAAGTTTATTATTCAGTTGTTTCAGTTATGTCTGACTCTTGCTGACTTAATTTTGGGTTTTCTTGGGAGAGATAATGGAGTGCTTCGCCATTTCCTTCTCCAGTTCATTTTCCAGATGAGGAAACTGAGGCAAACAGGATTAAGCAGTGACTTGCCCAAGGTCACAGAGCTGGTAAATGTTTGAATTTACAAAGAGGAGTCTTCCTGAATCCAGGCACTCTATCCCCTTTGCCACCTTGCTGCCCCCTCTAGTCTTTTTTTTTAAAATATATTTTATTTGATCATTTCCAAGCATTATTCGTTAAAGACATAGATCATTTTCTTTTCCTCCTCCCCACCCCCCCATAGCCGACGCGTAAGTCCACTGGGCATTAGATGTTTTCTTGATTTGAACCCATTGCTTTGTTGATAGTATTTGCATTAGAGTGTTCATTTAGAGTCTCTCCTCTGTCATGTCCCCTCAACCGCTGTAGTCAGGCAGTTGCTTTTTCTCGGTGTTTCCACTCCCATAGTTTATCCTTTGCTTATGAATGGTGTTTTTTTCTCCTGGATCCCTGCAAGTTGTTCAGGGACATTACACCGCCACTAATGGAGAAGTCCATTACGTTCGATTATACCACAGTGTATTAGTCTCTGTGTACAATGTTCTCCTGGTTCTGCTCCTCTCGCTCTGCATCCATTCCTGGTGGTCATTCCAGTTCACATGGAATCCCTCCACTTTATTATTCCTTTTAGCACAATAGTATTCCATCACCAACAGATACCACAATTTGCTCAGCCACTCCCCAATTGATGGGCATCCCCTCGTTTTCCAGTTTTGCCCCCTCTAGTCTTACAAATCCAGACCCTCTTATTCTACAGATGAAGAAACTATTTTTTCAAAAGAGATTTTATTTTCCCAGTCACACATACATACATTTTCAGCATTGTTTTCTGAAATTACAAGATCCAAATTGCCTCCTTCCCTCCTCTTGGATGGTAAACAATTTGATCTGTGTCTGCCATACATGTATTAGAGGAAGAAACTATTAACTATAAAGCATATTGAGAAGTAACTTGCCCCAGGTCACTGATTTCGTATTCAGTTCTCATCACTGCACCATGGATAGCTGACATCACGCCATTTGATGTTCCCAAGAACCCCAGGAATTAGTTAGTGAGCACAGGCCTTACCCAGGGGAGGAAGTTGAGGCCCAGAGAGGGAAACCTCTTTGCTCAGTCACATACTTTTGATCATAGGTGAATACTTTTAGAGCTGGAAAGGAGCTCAGTGGCCATCTAGTCCAACTCCCTTATTTTACAAATGAGGAAACTGAGGCTCCGGGAGGGTAAGTCACTTGCCCACCGTCATGTGTACGGTGCCAGAGACTAGTAGGTAACAGAGTCAGCATTGGCCTCTAAATCCAGCTCTGAGGCTCTTTTTCAGGCTATCTCAGCTGCCTCTCATCACACCACGTAGGCAGCTGCTTATAACCAAGGTCGGCCTTGGGTAGTGCTAACTAAATGCTAAGTGATTATAATTATAACCATCCCTTGGACTGAACACTCCCTTCTCCCATTTATGACCCTGCCTAGCTCTCAGTGAGTGCATTTGGATAGTTCCTGAGACCAGGAATCCATTTCCCCAAGAATGACTGTATTATTGTGGGGGAAGTAACGTTCTCAGGCCTTGGGCAGAATAACTGAGGAGACTGTCTGAAGCTCGTCCTTCATCTGGCTACATCTGGTCTCGTGTTGCCTGTCCAAGCCTTGACCCTGACACGGCTCTGTGTACGTGAGTTGTGTGAGTAATAACAGAATAAATGGAAAGGTGGCAGGGAGCTCAAGAACGAGAATGCCAAAGGCCAACAGGAATAGTCGGTTTCCAGGGCCAAGCCAACTGTTGGTGGTGGATCGGATCATTCATTGCTGACCAGCCTTGGCATATAACTAACTGATTTGCAGGCAAATGCCACAGCTAAGAGGTGAACCTGAGAAGGCATGTATTGTGAAAATCCCCTTCGAGCTGTCTCCTCACTGCCCTAACCCAGGCATGCCTCAGCTCCCATTTAGTCATTCAGTCCCTGGAGTGAATTTGTTTAGGGGGGATTGCGGGGTGGACTCCGACCGAGGTCACGGGTGGTGGTAGAGGGCTGGACTCAAATCCGGGGTCTGTGCAGGTGTCGTTGAAGGGTGGGCTCCTCTCCGGGGTCTGTTGGGGGAACTGAAGCATTGAAGATTTGTTACCCAATAAAAAAAATCTCCCCTAATGCCCAAGACCGAAATAACTCAGCTGGGCTCTGAGCTCAGCTGGGCCCATTCATTAGCTAACACTTCTCATCTGTGACAGTTACAGACAGGTTTTGTCATGCCCCCTGAAATGGGCTTCAACAATGCAGCTGGCAGACAGCTGTAGCCTAGCAGTGTTTATGTTACCCAGACTAATGTACTTGGTGCAGGAGACACAGAACATATCTGGTTTAGCCTTTGGAAAATGGGATTTGAAAAGTTCCATAGTTTCCCCTCCACCCTGCCCCTCCTTAGCCTAGAGAAAGACTGAAGGTGGAATGGAATGGCAGGCGGGTTTTTTTGGTGCCGATCTTATGTGACACCCCCAGGTGCTTGGGAGCCACATTTGGGCTCAGGATTAAGGCAGCAGACATGGAATGCATCTGAGGATTTAGCTCTGGAAGGGGCCTTAGAGATCATTTAGTCTGCTCCCCTCCCCAGTTTTACTGAGGATACTGAAGCCCAGGGAAAGGAATGGACTAGCCCAAAGCTAGGAAGTGGCAAAGCTGAGGTTCAAACATGGTGCCCTTCTTTACTTCCTGGTGGCCAGGACCAAACCCTGCCAATTCCTTCCTTCTGAGATGAGAGGTGTCTGTTTACTGTGGTATGCCTTCCAAAGAGCAGGGCAGCCAAACTTCCCTGATGGGGGGATATCCAAGTCTCTTCACCTCCTGAGCCATTTGCCTTTCTCCCAGCCTTTCCCCTGGCAGAGTAAAAAAAAAGTATTCTTTGGCCATTTTCTGATCGGTTATTGGCAGGTAAGGAAAGAAGAGATCCCACCTCCCCTGCTAATTTCCCATCTTGGGACTCAGAACCATGGAATACACAACCAGACTGCAACAGACTCCATTCTTGCACTGCTTCTATTTCCTTTGCTGACAGATATTGGTGGGGTCACCAATTGCTGCCGACTGAATTTAGGTCCTCCTTGTGGAAAGAGTACTCCCTGCCTGGAGTCGGGGGATGGACAAGGGGCCAAGTCCTAAACATATGATTTGGGGAAACCCACTTCCCCTCCTTGCTCATCAGAGACTTGGGCTAGTAGATCTAAGATCCTATGCACGTGAGCCTACGATCAAACATACATGATCCCATGGATTTCTTAACTGAAGGGGAGGGAAAAGTCAAGAATGACTCCAAGGTCATGAACCTGGGGTCCTGGGAGAATAAATCAGCAAGCAAAGGATAGAGAGCTAAGCCAAGAGATGGGAGGTCCTGGGTTCAAATCTAGCCTCAGATACTTCTAAGTTATGTGACCTGGGGCAAATCACTTAACCCCATTTGTCTAGCCCTTACCACTCTTGTGCCTTGGAACCAATAATTAGTATTTATTCTAAGGCTGAAGGTAAGGTTTGTTTGTTTGTTTTGATAGTAACCAATCAATGAATTATGTTAAATACCTACTTTGTGCCAGGGGGAGGTAATAAAGGTTTATAAAGCACTTGCTATGTGCAGGCACTGTGTGAAGCATGTTTTATGCTTCCAAATATTCCAGATATGTGCTGGATTCTGAGACTCTAAAGGCAAGAATGAAGGAGCTTCATCTATTAGGGTGCCAGCATGGACCTTTGGTGAGAAGGTATCCAGTAGTGCTTACTATTTGCAAAGAACTGGCTAAGCACTCAGGATGCAAAGAGAAGAGTAGGGGAGGCTCTCCTCTCCAGGGGCTTGTCTAGCAGGACTTGTTGCAGTTGAGGTGGAGTGCCCCATGGTATTTGGTGAATTCCAAAGGATCAAAGGCTAGATAAACAGATTGAGAGTCATTTGTGGAGAGCTGATCATTCAACTTTTGGGAACTAATGAGATGGAGCCTTAAGAGCAACAAAGAGGCCCTTAGGATTTAGCCTTAGGTTACTTCTACCATCCACCAAGTAGGAGGAAACTTTTTTATTTATTTTTTTAACCCCTTACCTTCCATCTTAGAATCACTACTTACTGTGTTTTGGTTCCAAGGCAGAAGAGTGGTAAGGACTAGGCAATGGGGGTGAAGGGACTTACCCACAGTCACACAGCGAGGAAGCCTCTGAGGCCAGATTGGAACCCAGGCCTGGCTCTCAATTCACTGAGCCACCCAACCACCCCCTTAGAAGAAACTCTTGAAATAACACTGTCATGGAAGCTAAGGCAGAAGGCTGTACTCAGGAGGACAGGATGGGCAACAGTAGCAGAAGCTTCAGGAGAAGTCTAGGAGGGCAAAGACAGGGAAAAGGCCATCAGATCTAGTAGTTAGGTCATTGGTGACTTGGTTTCACTAACAGGGCAAGAGACAGAGAAAGGAATAGATGATGAGGAGTTTGTCAGTGAAGCCAGGAAAGAGAGAGGGGGATTGTGAGGGTCAGCTAAAGAGTTTAAGGTTGGGAGAGGGGTGAAGCAGAGACTCAAGCGTGTCATGACATGAAAAGAGCCAGTAGAGAAGGGGAAATCCTGGGATGAAACAAGCTCCCAGAATGGAGAGGAGGGGGTATGGGTAGAGAGGCAGAGGCAAGGACCACCTCTTCCTCAGAGCCTAAAAGCAAAGGTAGTAGTCATGTTGAGGGAACTGAGTTATGGACTAGAGGGGGTGAGGGAGTCTAGTAGAGTCCTCAATTTTCCCTGGAAAATAATAGGCAGAATAAAATAATAGGAGAAGGGAGGCTTGGACTGGTGTTGAAAAGAAAGGAAAAGGCTTGTCAACTAGTGAGTTCTTGTCCCCAAACTGGGATCTTTGGGCTTATCATAGATTGTCTTGCTGAGGTCATTTACCCCGAGTCCATTCCACTGATCCTCCTTTCTGTCTCTTAGCCAGTACCAAGTTGTTTTGATGATAGCTGCTTTATAGTATAGTTTGAGATCTGGGACTGCAAGGCCTCCTTCCTTTGCATTTTTTCCATTATTTCTCTGGATATTCTTGATCTTTTGTTCTTCCAGATGAATTTTGTTAGTATTTTTTCTAGCTCTATAAAATAGTTTTTTGGTAGTTCCATTGGTACGGCACTGAATAAGAAAGAAAGGAGAAGGTTTGGAACAGTGGCTTGCCAGGAACATGCCAGTCAGTCCATGAGGGATAAATGACTTGCCATCAGCAACTTATATGGGAGTATAGATGGCATGATTCACACATTTGTAAAGAGATCAAACTGGAGAGACAGAGACAGAAAGACCAACAAGAGAGAGACTGAGAGGCAGGGAGTCAGAGAAACAAAGTCAAACAGACAGTCAGTCAGTGCAGATGGGGTCAGGATTTTGCCACAATGATCTTGCTGAACTTGAATGCTGAGGCAATTTTTCTCTGATGAATTTTAATTGGGATAAATGTAGAACCCTACCCTGGGGTTTAAAGTACAGGATGGGAAAGCATAATTAGTTGGCAGTTTGTATGCAAAAGATCTGGGGGTTTGACTGGACCAGAAATCTTAGGATGAGGCCACATTGTAATAAGACCACCAAGAAAACTGTAGTCTTGGGTTGTGTTAGAAGCAAAGGAGGGGACAGCTGGATAGCTCAGTGCAGTGAGATCCAGGTCTAGAGATGGGAGATTCTAGGTTCAAATCTGGCCTCAGATACCTCCCAGCTGTGTGACCCTGGGCAAGTCACTTTAACTCCCATTGCTTAGCCCTTACCACTCTTCTGCCTTGGAACCAATACACAGTATTGATTCCAAGACAGAAGGTGAGGGTTTAAAAAAAAGAAGAAGAAGCAAAGGAGGGGGCAGCTAGGTGGCTCAGTGTGGACAGAGAGATCCAGGTCTAGAGATGGGAGATCTTGGATTCAAATGTGACCTCAGACACTTCCTAGCTCTGTGACCTTGGGTAAGTCACTTAACCCCCATTGCCTAGCCTTCTCTGCTCTTTTGCCTTGGAACCAATACACAGTGTTGATTCTAAGATGTAAGGTAAGGTTTAAAAAAGAGAGAGAGAGAGAAGCAAGGGACAGCATAGTGGATAGAGTCCCAGGCTTGGAGTCAGGAGGACCTGGGTTCAAATGTGGCATCAGACACTTCCTGTATGACTCTGGACAAGTCACTTAACCCTACTTGTCCAGCCTTTACCACTCTTCTGCCTTACAGCTGAGACTTAGTATTGATTTTAAGACAGAAGGTAAGAATTTTTAAAAAACAGAAACACTAGTATTCCCAGCATTGGAGGAGATAACCCTACTCTCCTTTTCCCTTTTCCAACTCTGCCTGACCTATTACAATGAGTTCTGGGCACCCCATTTTATCAAGGACAATGATAAGATGGAGAGAATCCAAAGGAATACAGCCAGGATGGTGAGAGGACTGGACACTGTTCTATGAGGATGAATGGAAGGAACTAGGGATATTTAATCTGAGGACAAGATGACTGACTCAAGGGGAACACGATCGTCATCTTCATGTATATGGAAGAGACTTGCACTGCTTGGTCCCAGAGGGAAGAACTAGGAACTGTGGGTAGAATTAAAGGTAGGCAGCTTTGATTCCAATGGTAAAGAAAAGTCTTTTTAAAAAATTTTATTTAATTAGATGATTTAGAATAATTTTCCATGGTTACAAGACTCATGCTCCTTCCCTCCCTTTCCTCCTGTATCTGTCACGCAATTCCACTGGGTTTAACATGTGCCATCGATCAAGACCCATTTCCTTATTATTGATTTTTGCACCAGGGTGATCCTTTAGAATCTACATCCCCAGTCATAGTCCTACCAACCCATGTGATCAAGCAGTTGTTCTTCTTCTGTGTTTGGAAGAGAAACATCTTAACAATTAGAACTGTCCTAAAGTGGAATGAGCTGCTTTGAGAAATAGTGGAAAGGGAGACAATTTGGATCTCATAACTTTGGAAAACTTATTTGGAAATTTGTTATTACATGTAATTGGTAAAATAAAATGGATTCATAATATTTTTTTTTTCACTAGAGAATCCCTCCTCCTGGGAAATCTTTAAGGCAAAGGCCAGATGACTACTTTGGGAATTTGTTACTTAGTTGTGGGTTAGATTGCATGGTCTCCGAGGTCTCCTCCATCTCTGCAAAAAAAAGATAACCCTAACTTTTCCCTTGGGGAGCTCACAACCTAATTGTTGGTGCTGGATTAGACAGTATTCTTGTTTACGTGTGGACCGGACTAGGTACCCAATGATGTCCTTGCCAGCTCTGAGATTCTCAACCTATTCAATTATCACCAGCTCCGTCCAAGCTTCCCGTGGAGATGGTGCTTGGGAGATGCAAGTGAGGATTAGTTGTTTAAAGAAAATCAGTAGGAAAGCTATGTTGGCTATATTTTCAATTCCAATTTAAATTTTTTGCCTGATTCTTTTTGGCTTGCTTTTTCTCTCATTCTGGGCTTGTGGGTTAGACCCGATTTGTTCAGCTGCTCTTTCATTTGGTTTCTTCCAAGAAAACCAAAGGAAAAAGTGTCCAGTGAGTTGGAAACTAGCAAGCTTTTCCTAAGATGAATGGCATATTTTTTCTTCCACTGGGGCCAACTATAGTTAAAAAAAAAAACCCAAATCCAGCAGCCCAGACCAAAACCATTCCATAGATCAGGCCACATTAGGGATCAAATCCAGTGCTCAGAGCACACCATCCCAGACTAACCCCTCTTAGAAGAAATCAAGCTCTCTCGATGGCCTTTTTTGGAGGGAAAATTCACCTTGATTTTTATCTTGTCTTCTTAGATTGTTGTTATTATTATCTCTTGGGCTGGAGGCACATAGATGATATTTAATAAATAGTAGAGGTGGTGGGGGTAGTATCTCAGAGAGGTATAAAACAAAGTGTTATTGCAGGGAAGGATCTAAGAAGACTTGCTAAAGATCATATTTGAGCTGTTCCTTAAAGGATGAGTGATAGAGATCCAATAAGCAGAGTGATAGAGGACTTGTCATTCAGAGGAAACAGCACGGAAGCAAGGATGTAGAGTTGGGACACTTCTGTTCTGGGGATAAACAATGGTTTTGGTGGCAATAACAAGGCTTCTTTTCGTTGGGTTCCCATTGGGTTCTTCCTCCTCATCTCTACCTTCCTTTGAGTGTCAGCTAGTCACATCTTATACAAGATTCCTTTCCCAATCCTGTTGAATTTTCATGAGTCTCTCCTTGATTTATCCTGTTATTTGTGTGTTGTATCCTCTGTTAGACTGGGAGCTCCTTGAGGGTAGAAGCTGTTTTTTTGCCTTTCTTTGCATCCCCACCACTTAGCACAAGGCCTAGAATAGAGTAGGTCCTTAATAAATGGTAGCTGATTATGACGCTGGGTGCTTGGGCTTAGGTTTTGTTGTCATTGCCTACTAGTTTCTGAGGAATGCCATTAGTGCTTCCATAGAAAAGGGTAGTGTATTCATCCAGTGGATTGTGTGTCCTCTTTCTAGAAAGATTCTAGGTCACCCCTAGGGTGGCCTCCAAATTTGGGGATGTCTCCCAGGTTAATATTGTCTCTCTGGAAGTAGTTTAACAGTATCATATAAATCCTGAGATTTTGGTGTAGAGTGTGTCAAGTTCCCAAGAGAAGCTTTTGGGTGAATTGGGCTGTCCCATTGGACAAGGAAAGGGTGGGCATAGCCTCTGCTTGGTCCAAAGGCAGCAGGAAGGAGGCAGCACTTAGAAGGAATTGGGGCACGGTAGCCACAGGGTTTGCACATGAAGGACACCAAGGAAGGAGCAGGGCTAGTCTTGATCTGAGACTAACCCATCTGAGAAACAAAGACCCCTTAAATCTGCCCTGGCTTGGGAGAGGAAAATTTTCCACCAAGCAAAATCATTTCTTTCTTCAACAAAGATTCTGTGCTTGCTGTGTGCCTGGTGTTAAAGGTAGATACTGTAAGGGATCCGTAGAAAGAGTGTGATTCAACCTCTGCCCTTCACGAGCATGAGGAACAGTCTGAGAATAACCCTCAGGTCACTTCTTTATGAGTGTGAGAAGGCACAGTGTGCACTGGAAACAATCGCCGAGGGGCTATATGGGAAAGATCATTGCAGGAGCGAAACTAGTCAATAGAGATTTCACAGATGAGGTGAAGCTTAAAGTGGGCCTTAAAGGAAACCTAGGAGTGGGGAACTCATTCCCCCTCCTCCCCCATTTCCCATGGGCCAGGGTCTTGAGCACCCTCCCTCCCTCCTTGTTCTGATTAAAAGGTACCATGCTCTCCGCCCTGAGGCAGACCATTCACATGACCTCCCAGCTCATTTGGCAGCACTAGGGAGAAATCTGGCCCCGCAATCAGACTAAATGATGTGTTACCCTACACTTAATCTCCACCATCCGTCAAAATCCAGGGCCCTTGGCCTCAGCCCCTTGACAAGAGGCCTATAGTACCTGGGTAGGATTTCATCCAAGGAATGAATGCTAGTCTCCTAATTCTCCATCAATCTCAGCCCTCTGCAAACAGTTAAAGACTCGAGCCAACACAGAATTCACTGCCAACCCAAATGAAAGCAGTGAGTCAGCAAAATAAAGACAGATGGCAGTGGATTAACTAAACTATAGAGCAGGCAGTAAGGAGGCAGGCCTGCCTTAGCCCCCTTGACCAGAGCCTTTCCCAGCAGTCAGGAGGGCTATTGACTATGTGGAATCACACCATCTGTAGGGCTAGAAGGGGCCTTTGTGGCCATCTTATCCAATGCCTTCTTATTTCATTGGTGCTAGAATCAACCCTGCATTTGGAGTTCAGGGACTATTGGGTTTGGGCTTGGATTCCAACTCTGCTACTTCCTAGCTGTGTGACCTTGGGCAGATCCTTTTCCCTCTCTAGACTTCTGTTTCTTCATCTGTAAGGACTCGGTGATCACTAAAGTCACTTTCAGCTCTAGCCCCCATAAGTTAGGACTGCTCGATGGCTTATCATCCCACTTGTGGATTATGTGAATTTTTTTGCTTGTCCTCATCCTGCTGTTTGCCTTGTGGATGTTACCCTACTCTCACCTCTTGTTGGGAAGAAAAGTATCAAAGAGCTGAGACTCTAGTTCAGAGGTAAGGCAACCTTTTCTAAGGGGGAGATGGAATCCAAGGTACTCATGAGCCAGCACTGAAAGGCCGGAGTTGCTGGTGGTGAGGGCATATAGGGAGCAGGACCCACTGATCCCTTTTGGCAGACTTCAGGTAAGAGTAATGGGGGAACATATCTCATGAGTCTCAGGCTGTTTGAGGTTCAAGTGCTCTAGGGAATGTAGGGTGGGAGTAGGTGAAAGAAGAATGGAAGAGTCAAATAAGAGTTAAAATCTTTATCTAGAATACAATGTTTGATTCTTCTAGAATGTTTAAACATACATGCTGGCCTTCTCTCCCATAAGCATGGATACACTTTTTTCCAAAGATGCTTTTCTCCATTACTCTATTGGCTATAACCGGGGTCAAGCCCCAAGTGATCCCAAGCTAGAGTTTTAATTACACAATTGGGATTTGGACCAGAGTCATCAGATCTGCATTCAAATCTGAGTTTGGCCCTTTACTACCTGGGTGATTGTGGGTAAATCATTTTCACTCTCTGGACCTCAGTTCCGTCACCTATAAAATGATAGGATTCGGATTTGATTCTTACATTCTATCCTAGCCCTAGGATTTTATGGATCTTTACTGCAAATGGGTTGGTTTATTCTAGAAACTATTTGATCAACTACTAGAGGAAGGCAGAATGGTGTTGCAGAATGAACACTATTCGGGGAGATGGGAGTTGTTCATTTATTTTTCAGTCTGATTCAATTCATCATGACCCCATTTGGGAACTTTTCTTGGCATGGTTTGCCATTCCCTTCTAGAGCTAATTTTATAGATGAAGAAACTGAAGCAAAGTTAAATGACTTACCCAGAGTCACACAATTAATAAGTGTCTGATTTGAACTCAGGAAGATGAACCTTTCTCACTCCTAGCCCAACACTCTATTTGCCTGCCAGGAGACCCAGGTCCAAGACTCAGTTATGCCACTTTGCTTATATCCTTGGGCAAGCTACTTTACCTCATAGGGCCTCAGTTTCCTTCTCTGTGAATCATTGATCATAGAATTATGTCTTTGAATTATGAGAGACCTTACAAGAGGTTTCCTGCATTCTAGAATTCTGAGTATTATTGAATGACTGCTACATGCCCAAGACTGATGGGGTTTAGCTCATCCCCATCTCCATTTCCTCAGAGCTCTCTTTATGTAGCATCCCTTTTGCTGTCCCTCTTGTGACTGACTTTTTTTAAAATGAGATATGGTCCTAACAAATAACATTCCTTTTTTTATGCTGGGCAATGCTTGGAGAAATAGAGGCTTCCTAAGATAATTTCAAGTAATTCTTTGATTCAGGCTGGGGTGAAACTGGAAGTAAATAATTGGTTCAGTTCTGGAGGATGAGAGGATACACTTTGTGCCTGTGTGCCCGCACGTGCGTGTTTCTGTGTTTGTGTAGGTTACATGCTGTCTGAGTACATTGCTTCTATTGAGTCATCAAATTGACCTAGACTTTGCCCACAATATTTCTCTGCTCTGTTTGTCATTTCCCAAGGTAGTTCTGGTGCCCTTCAAGGCTGAGCACACAGACATCAATTCAAGTTACCAACTCAAAATCAATCAAAGTAAGCAAAGCAGCCTTGAATGTTTATTGGCTTCTTCCCCCACAACTGCAGAATCCTTCAGGCTTTCCCTTAGGGAGGCCCTTTTTGGGGGGGGGGAAGGCAGGAGGGCCCCTCTTCCCAGTTGAAAGTTTTCTTCCACCACTGTCTTTAGTAATTTCAGGAGTTGAGCAGTGGGAATGCACAAAGACACAGAATCATCCCTCATTTGTAAGGGAAGCTCAGAGGCCAACTGGTCTACTCTTCCCTGTTCCTGCACAGCAAGTCCATCAAGAATTTATCCAGTAGACTCTAAGCGATCACCCTAGTGCAAATATTAATAATATGGAAATAGATCTAGATCAATGACACATGTAAAACCCAGTGGAATTGCTTGTTGGCTATGGGAGGGGGGAAGAGAGGAGGGGAAGGAAAGAATATGAATCATGGAACTATGGGAAAATATTCTAAATTAATTAATTAAATAAAAATTTCAATTAAAAACTAAATTTAAAAAAAAGTTTAACTAGCCTCAGACTGTAGGCCTCAGTGCCCAGCACACAGTACCCTAAACTGGATGCAGGTGATCTGGAAGGTGCCTTCGGGCACTGCACTCTATGAGCCAAATTGTCCAGTAGACCAGGTTATGCTATTTGCTTTTGAATGGCTATCGGGTGCGGTGATGATTTTCATAAGGGTGCTTTGTGCCTAACTAGAGCTTGATTGGTGAGTCATAGAATCACCAAGTCGGGGCTGGAAGACACCTTTGAGATCATCTAGTCCAGCTCTCTCCTTTTACCAAAGTCCAGAGAAAGGAAGGGACTTTCCTTCCGGACCATCAGAAGAGATCTTCACAATGTATCCAGTCCAATGCCCTCATTTTGTAGAGGAGAAAATAAGCGTAGAGAGTGGAAATCCCTGGCCCAAGGTTACAGGAAGAGGAGGTTCAAGTGCTCTAGGGGAGCCAAGGGGAGGAAGGTTGGGAGGAGAATGAATGATCGGGTCAGAATCTGAAATCTGTCTAAAAGAAAATTATGGGATTTGATCAGCCACTAGAATGGGTTTCTCCATAGTAGACGCACAAGAAAGAGATGATGATTTTGATCTTTGTGTTTGATCCCCAATACCTAGCCAGCATATAGTCAGTGCTTAGATAATTGTTGAATCAAATTGATTAAATGGAGTTTTCTTGGGGTTTGCAAGTCTCCTGGCCATCTGTCCAGTTCCCCTTTCTATTTTTCTGCCCTACCTCCCCCTTTGTAAATGAATAGCACTCCAGACAAGTCCAGACATGAAGAGAAGACTTGCAGAGGGGGGAGGGGACTTCCTTCAAGTATGGAAAATTGGGGCAAATCCCCTTTTGTGCTCAGCTTTCAGAGGGGCCCCTTGCAGCTGTGGGGATCAGGCAGCTGGGAGCTCTCTGGGAATGGAAAAAGCAGGCCATCAAGGAGAAGGCTGGACTGCCACCAGCTGGTGTGATAGGGGACCCAGAGTTCCTCCACTGCATCACCTCTACCCCCACACCCACCCAGGGCCAAGGACTAGGCCCTTTTGTCTGCTGCCCTCCCAGAGTACAAGGCTCTTTTTTGTGGTCTTGCCTTCTCCTTTCCTCTTCTATGTCTAATCTGGGTGTACACTTTAACCACATTTGCCCAAAAGAAACCAATCCAGGGGTAGATGACCATAGCTACAAACCTTTCAATTTGAGGTTCTTTCCAAGTGATTTCCCATTGTGGGGTCCTTTTTAATCCTTAAACCAGCCCTGGGAGGGCCAAAGGTCTAGCAGTTTAGATGCAAGGGACATTGGATTTGGAGTCAGATGACCGATCCGGCCTTGACTCTTGTCTTTACTTCTTACTCTTTGTGGGTCCTTGAGTAATTCCCTCGACTTCCCTGGGTCTAGAAAATGAGAAAGTTGAACTAGAGGATCCCTGGGAGCCTTTCCAGATCCTGTATCTAAGATCCTATGCCTGGAAGGCACCTTTCAGACTACCTAGCTCAATCCCCTCCATTTGAAAATGGTCAACCAAGACTTCAAGAAGGAAGGGACTTGCCTAAAGTTGTTCAGTTACTAAGTGCTGAGAAGGGCAGCAAGGACTCAATGGCAGCTCCATCCCAATGTCCCCAGTGACAGTAGATTCAATTTGCCCCGCCCCCCACCCCCAACTGGCCCGGGTGCTTCTTGGGTTTTTGGTGTGCTTCTACTTTATCCCAGTTCCTTGCTCTGCTTTCCTTGGACTTGCCTACTAACCACAGAAGTTTCCAGAAGAAAACCCTGAGGAGCAATGTGTAGGTATTGCCAAATTCATAAAATACGATGTCAGTTCACATTTTCAAAACACCTCCTGGACAGAAGTAATGAAAGCACAGGGTCAGGAAAGAGTAAGAAGGGGAGGCCCAACTGGGGAGTCTAGGAAAGGAAGGGGAGGGTGTTGCAGTCTGGGTTAGAGACAGTTAGCTCCCAGCTGGGGGAGGGGCTTCTTTTCGGTCCCCCAACAAGGGAATGGTGTGAAACAAGAGGCTCTGAAGCAGTTTGATTGCCTTTCTAGGGCCTAGGCAATCGCTTCTGGATCCATTATGGCCAACACTTGCCCTGTGTTTGTTTGTTGGGTTAACACTCTAGCTCCATATTGGAGCTCAGTGAACAAAGGAAAGGAATGGCTTTTGAGATGGGACATTGGAAGGAAATGGTTGTTTCCCAAAGTAAAAATGCCCAATGAAGAAAAGTAGCCTTTTGGGTTCCCTGAGAGTTACGAGAGGCAAGAAGGGATGGATTAATGAGAGGCTGGGTGGTATATGGAGGAGGAGGCTGGGCATTGTGAGGAGAAGAAAGATGATGTAGTGAGGGGCATTGTGGTGTCATGGGAGAATGGGTAGGAAGTCAAGGTATAGTGTGGGGAGGAGGCTAGGTGATGGCATAGGAAGGGTTATAGATTGTATAGTGAGGGTGTGTGTAGTGTGGGGAGGGGACAAGATGGGGATGTTGTGAAGGGGAAGGCGATATAGCAAGGGGACACTGCTGGGTAGTGGGAGTTATCTTGCCCTCCACTAAACTGTCATCATAATGAATGAGTTATTAGTATTATTTAACTAGAAATGACTGTGAGAAATGGGCTTTCTGCAGACCCTACACAACTTAGGGTGTACTAAAGAAACCTGGAGGCAAGGTAGTTTGATAATTATCATCCATTACTATGCCCAAAGGGTGCTAAAAGACTGTCTGCCCTTTGATCCAGAGAGAGAGAGAGATAAAGAGAGAGTGAGAGTGAGAGAGTTGCGCATGAGCATGCACTCTTTTTTTCCATTTGAGAATAGGGCTCATGGGCTTCAGAGCTGGAAGAGTCCTGAGCCATTGTTTAAGTGAGCTCCCAGACACAGTTTTAGGGTTCTGTCACCAAATTCCCACTCCAGAACTTTCTTTAGAGGAGTCATACCTTTGTGTTTGAATTTGAGGCTGAAAAGAAAGTGGAATTATTTAGTATCCATTTATTTGGGCAAAATAAATGGGATGGCTGCTCCCTACTGAGGGGTTCTGTGTCTTCAAAGAACATCAGATGAAACCATTTGATATTCAAAAGAATTCTTACATAGTGTAGAAACCTAATGCAGTGAAAAGAATGTTGAATTTAGAGTTGACGGCCCTGGATACTAATCTTGGCTCTGCCATTTACTTAGTTGTGTGGCATTGGACATGTCTCTTTGGAACTCACTTTCCCTATCTGCAAAATGGATTAGATTGGACAGCTAGGTGGTACGGTGGATAGATCTCTGAGCTTGGGATCAGAAAGACTAATCTATTTTTTTCTTACAGATATCTTATTTTCCACTTGTTTTTTTTTTTTTAAGTTATAAGGTCCAAATTCTCTCCCTCTGTCCCCTCCGCTCCCAGAGATGGAAAGCAATTTGATCTGGGTTATACATATATAATCATGCAAAACACACTTCCATATTATTCATTGTTATAAGCGAATACTCATCTAAAACCAACCCCCCCAGAATAAAAACACAAATAAAGTGGAAAATCACATGCTTTGATCTGCATCCTGACTCCAACGGATCTTTCTCTGGAGGTGGACAGCATTCTTTCTCATAAGTCCTTCAGAATTGTCCTGGATCTTGTATTGCTAAGAATAGCTACGTCTTTCACAGTTAATCATCGTACAATATTGTTGTTACTGTGTACAATGTTCCCCCAGTTCTGCTTATTTTATTCTGCATCAGTTCATGGAAGTCTTAGAAAGACTAATCTTCATGAATTCAACTTCAGACTCAAACACTTATTAACTATGTGACCCTGGGCAAGTCACTTAGCCTTGTTTGCCACAGTTTCCTCATCTGGGAAATGAGCTGAAGAAGAAAGTGGAAAACCCTGCCAGTATCTTTACAAAGAAAACCCCAAATGAGGTTCACAAAGAGTCAGATACATTTGAAAAACAGTTGAATGAAAACAACCCAGTGGATGAGGTACCTTCTAAGGTCTCGTCCCTATATGTAGGAAGAGTGAGTTTCATGGCCTTTCAGCAGTGACAAAAAGTGCATGGACGACTAATAGACACCAAAGATGCCTGCCTTTGGTATGGCTTGGAAGGCCTCCATACTACCCATTTCATTTCACCTCACAGAATCTCAGAGCTATCAGGGAGCTCAGGAGCTATTGAGGCCAACCCATATCTGGCCAAGAATACCCTCTACAACATTTCCAACATGTGGCCTTCCTGTCTGTGCTTGAAGACATCCGGTGTGGCAGAACCTACCATCTCATAAGACAAATCTATCCATTTTGAGATAGATCTCATTGTTACAATTGTTTCCGTCTTATACCAAGGCCGAACATCTATTATCTTTAGAGAGATATTTTCTCTTTCGAGTCCTAAAATCTTCCAATTTACCCTTTGTTCTTAGTTCAACCTACTCAGGCCAAGCACTCTTCTGCTATAGCTCAAAAGCTGTCTTCTTTAGTCAGGCTATTTTCCTTGACGCTCCCAAATATTCCATTTCCAATTCTGAAGTCAGCACTCTCATCTCCCCATCTTAGAATGCTCTCCTCTCCCTCCCCCACCCCCCCATCCAAATCCTGTCCATTCTTCAAGACACAGCTCAGATACCATCTCTTCCAGGAAGCTCTCTCTGACTATTTCAGTCCTCACTGTTCTCCCTGTCCTCTGAATATTTTAGAGCACATACTGTCTAGACCGCATAAATTAGTTTTGAATCCTATATTGTCGTGTCTTCACAGAATCACAGTCTTCTAGTGGGACGAGACTTAAAAGGCCATTTAGTGTACTCCATGCCTGGCCAGGAATCTTCTCTACAGTGTCTCTGGTAAGTCGCCATCCAGGCTCCTTTGTACTGTTTCCACTGAGTGGGGATTGTACCAGATGATCGCTAATAAGGCCGGGTGAGCCTTGAGGAATTTTTGCAAAATTTCTTTTATTGAAGCTCACAAATCTGAAAGATAAAAGCATTTGCTTTCATGTCCATTCCTGAAAACAATAACAACAACAAAACCCTAAATAACCCTTCTCATCCTACCACTGTGATAGCCTGTTAATGTTCTCCCATCTCTCATCTTCCCTTTTGCAGTTGTGATTCAATTGCATTTATGCTTCTGAGAGTCTTAATCATTTTAACAGTTCCCTCTTTTCTCTTTATAGGAAAGGAATCTGCCAAGGGCTTCGGTTCAAACTGTGGGTGTCTCCGTAAGGTCAAGGAGAGTCAGTGAGAAGGAGCCTCCTGATTTTTACTGCCAGTGAGCTCTGCTGCCTTTGTAGACCCGGGGAGTGTGAATGGCCTTCTTCTGGGGAGCACACTCCTGTCGGTGAGTCAGTGATTTTCAGTCTCTGGATTTTGTAGTTAAATTGATGTCCTTTGTATATACACGGTCAACAATAGACCAGTTAATGGTTAGTTGATAAACGAGAGAAGTCTCTTCCAAGAGAGACTAAATTCATACCTATAGTCCTTTATTAATTTGTCAATATTTATTGAGGCTTGGCATGCTGAAAATGTTTTAGTTATTAGGGAGATAAAAAAGTTTAGTGAAGACACAGCCTCTGCCCTCAGGCAGCTCCCAGTCTAAAAGGGGGATAAGACAGTGGCATAGATCACATAGATCATACACAATGCAGGTGAATGTATTAGAGAGGGACAAAGAAATAGGAGGTTGTTACCAACCAGGAGGATTAGGGCAGGTTAAATAAAGGAAATGGAATTTGTGCTGGGTTTTAAAGGGTGGACAGGAATTCAAACTAGTGTCTGGCATGGAAGCTAGTTCAAGGTTAGGATACAAGAAACAAAATTCTCTCCTCTTGAGGAGCCAAAGGTGGATGAGCTCAGCTTGGCGGGAGACAATGCAAACTTTGGAGGGATCCTGGCCAAAGGGCTCTGGACTAGGAACAAACTGGATTTAGAGTTAGCCAGAGGTATCCAGCCCAGGGAGTGAGGGGAAGATTTATCTCTTCACTAGGCCAATGCTGAACTTAGCATCTACTCCATGGATTCATACATGCCTCTCTAGATAGATGTATTGTACCCTAATAGATGCGTGGAATAAAGGTGCCCACAAAAAGAATGATCTGAGAACATATTGCTGTGGATGACAAGAGGAGCATGGGTCTTTATGAAATTCTAAATACACAGAGAAACATATCCTAGGAGGAGAAGGAGGGAGAGCTGCCAAAGAGACCAAAGTCAATGCACAGGAAAACCCATTGGCTTAGAGTTTTAAAAGATGTGCAGAAAATGGAAGCCAGAGCAGGTAGAAGGGCCGTAACATCATGCTATATGAGGTTTCATTGAAGGGCTTAAGGATATGTGTCTGGAAAAAAGAAAAATTAGGGGATGGCATGTACACTCTCCTTCCATGGCCCCCTTGTCTGATTGACTGGTTCCTCCCAGAACCTCGATTTTTAGGAGCATCTTCCACCCTCTCCTTGCTCCACTGCTGACCCTAGAATTTCAAATTTCTTAAAATTTATTTGTTTGTTTATCAAATGTTTTTCCATGTTTCCATGATTCATTTTCTTTTCCTCCCCTCTTCTCTCCCCCCTTCCAGAGCCAACAAGCAATTCCACTGGGTTGTACAAATGTTTATTTTATTTTTAAATTTTATTTATTGATTTAATTAAGTTCAAATACTTTTCCATGGTTACACGATTCATATTCTTTCCCTCCCTTCCTCCCTTCCTGCTCCCATAGCCAATGGGCAATTCAACTGGGTTTTACATGTATCATTGATCAAGACCTTTTTCCATATTTTTATTTGCAGTAGAGTGATCATTTGGAGTCTACATCCCCAATCATATCCCCATCAAACCATGTGATCAAGCAGTTGTTTTTCTTCTGTATTTCTATTCCCACAGTTTTTTCTCTGGATGTGGATAGCATTCTTTCTCAGAATTGTCCTGGATCATTGCATTGCTGCCAGTAGAGAAGTCCATTACATTCTATTGTGCCACAGTGTATCCATCTCTGTGTACAATGTTCTCCTGGTTCTGCTTCTTTCACTCTGCATCCATTCCTGGAGGTCTTTCCAGTTCACATGGAATTCCTCCAGTTCATTATTCCTTTGAGCACAATAGTATTCCATCACCAACAGATACCACAATTTGTTCAGCCATTCCTTAATCAAGGGACACCCCCCCCCCCATTTTCCAAGTTTTTGCCACCACAAAGAGCACAGCTAGAAATATTTTTGTACAAGTCTTTTTCCTTATTATCTCTTTGGGTGGGTTGTACAAATGTTATCCCTTGCTACCTATTTTCACATTATTCATTTTTGCTATAGAGTGATCTTCCTAGATTTTTTTTAGCCAGGTCTTGCCCTTCCTCTCCTTCTCAGCTCCTTTTTAGTGATTGTCTTCCTGGTTAGAATGTATAATCCCCTTGAGGGCAGAGACTGTCTTTCTTCCTGCTTGTAATTTTATTCCTGACTCAGTATAGAGTCCAGAGCAGAATAAGCAGTTCATAAATGTTTGTTAACTTGACTCCTGATAGCTGAACTTAGGTATTTGCAGGGTTGTCACTTGAGAGTGATTATTATATTCTTTCAGCTTGGCCAAAGAGGGTGGAACTAATCAGAGTGGAAATTCAGAGAAGTAGGTTTCAGCTACACGTAAGGGAAATCTTCCTAATAATCTGAGCTATCCTAAAGTAGAATGGGCTGCCTCAGGAGATAGTAGGTCTTCCAATAAACAGTAACTGGAAGTTGCTGATTGGGAACATGGAGGTGGAGAGGGGAAGGGAATAAGCATTGAAAAGCACCTACTATGTGCCTGGCATTATCCTTAGTACTTTTACAAATATCTCATTTGATCCTCACAGCAACCCTATGAAGTAGGTGCTATGATTATATCCATTTTATAGCTGAAGAAACTGAGGCAAGCAGGCTAAATAATTTACCCAGGTCACATAGCTAGTCTGATTTGGACTCAAAGCAGGTCTTCCTGATTCCAGGCTCTGCACTCTGTCCCCTGTGCCATCAGCTCCTCCTTATAGGAGGCATTCTTTTTTTTTTTTTAACCCTTTCCTTTTATCTTAGAATAAATACTCTGTGTTGGTTCTAAGGCAGAAGAGTAGGAAAGGCTAGTCAGTGGGGATTAAGTGACCTGTCTAGGGTCACACAAAAAGTATATATTGAACCAGGTGGCTCTGAGGGTCCTTTCAACTCTGAAATTCTGTGATTCTGTGAAGAGAATATAGAGTCCTGAGATGGCTGTGTAGGTAAATAGTCAAGGACACATGCCAGTAGGCAAGAGAGCAGTGCCTACAAGGGCATGAAGGAAGTGGACCTCATAGGTTTGTATAGGACTCACCCTTGAGGCTGATGTCTTTTGGAACTTAGTGACTCGAGCACTAGAAAGGGGAACCCAAGCAAGGTACATTTGTAACCATCATGCTTAAGAAAAATGTCATTTCCACAAACCAAATGAGTCTGGAAAGCTGAGCCCAGTTTGCCTGAAGTGATGGCACTGTGTAATGAGCTTACCGTCATCTGCAAACAGGAACATCTGGAGAACTGTACCATGTAGAGGCAGTCCCACTTCCATGTGGACTCTACTCTCTGTATTATTCATGAGTGTGATGAACATCTTTGTGTCTTATTTTATGCCTTGCTTTGTTGCCCAGACTATGACTTGCAGTCCAATGGGCAACCAGTTGGGTTGTCCCTTGAGTATCCTTATCATGGTTAGGTTCTGCAGGTGAGCATTAAACTGGGTCCAGCTTCAAGAGGAGGAAGAGAGTAAGCAGGTCTGGCATTTGGAATTGCAGTTTCAGTGGTCATAGGTTTTTCCCTGATGCTAAAACACGCATCAGTGATCTCCCAAGGATGCTCTAGCTAGATTGGATGGGATAGAAGAGCACGACCCCAGACGAATCAGAATTTCTGAGCAAAAGGAGATGTGTAAGCAGGCTGTGGCATGGTAACAGCAGTGACTTGTATGTAGGGTGTGGTGCAAATCCTCATCATGGGCATGGGCACCCAGAAGAGGAGGTGGACCAATCATGCAGGCCACCTCCAGCACATTGCATCGATGAAAAAGCATTTACTACGTGGCAGGCACTGTCCTAAACACAGGAGAAAGAAGCCCAACTGAGACAATCTGTGTTCTTAGGAAGCTCCCATTCCAGCACGGAAAGAGAACCCATGCCAAGAGTGCCGGCCAGGCAAGGGAATTTTGGTCTAGGGAGTCAGCAAGATGGTGAGTTGATAAATAAGGCAGTAGATTGACGGGCTTTCCCCTAAAGGATTATTGATTTGATCATTATACTCAATGCAAGTTATGTAGAAAGGAGTACATATGTAATGACAGGCAGATGGCAGAAGGCCTGGGTGAATTGGACAGACAGCTAGATGGGCAGTTCAAGTAAGGAATGGTCTCTTCATGCAGTAGACTAAGTGGGCTAGTTTACCCTCACTTCGTCATCAGTCTACCAGCCTGGGCCCTAATGCAGGAGCTCCAAGACAAATCGATTTATGGAAAGACATGAACAAGAACCTCACAGAACGAGAAGGTATGGAAGGGTTGTGATTTTGACCAATGGAAGAAAGATCCATATTTATGAAATTACTGATCTATTGACCCTTCAAAATACATTTCTTATATTGTGTCTACTTTTCAGATGCAGGGGCCATCTTTTCTTGTTCGTAAACATTGAGTTATCTTACTTGTTGGCCCTGAGTGGAACCTGGAAACTTCAGGGTCCAGAACTGTTTTGGGGTAGATCCTCTGATGTACTCTTATAAGCCCCCTTCACAAAGCACTTGGGCTTGTAGAGCTTTGGAAAAAAGACTCACCTCTGAGCTGCCCCCCCTCTCCTCCACCGCGGCGGGGGGGGGCATCTGATTCTTTGTCCTCCCCCAACAAGGGCCCTGGGTGGTCCCCTTGATTTGCAGTGTTACTGTGGGCGTGGCCTCAGGAAGAGGGACCTCTAGGGTTTGTTCCTCCACATTGGAGCTTTTATGCCAGAAGTTCTCCCATCATTGCTCTGTTCCCCCAAATCTAGTGAATCCTTTCTGGGTCCTGTTGCTGCCCATTTTCCCTAGGAATTATTGTGTCCTTTTTCTCTCTGCCATCCTTGACCTCATCACTGCTTCCCTGCTCCCCAGTGTTCATTTCACTTCCAGCAGATGGTACCAGCTCTCAGTAGCTGGACCATGGAAGTATTATACTTAGAACCTCAACTGAGAGTGTTAAGGGGGTGTTTCAGGGCATCCAGTGCTTTAAACCCATTTCAAAGGAATGCTGTTTCACACTAAGGTCTCACAGCCCCACCCTTTCCCCAGAGAATCTCTTTAGGTGGCTTTCATCCTCTTCTCAAAGGAGTCTGGGTTATGAATTCTAGGTACCTCATGGCTAAAATTGTTTTTCTCTTACTGACCCTAGCCCCTGGGCAGTCTTCCTTCTGCTAGCGTCAGCACCCCCTAGAGTCTTTCAGGGTCCAGAGAGTCACCTCTGCTCTTTCTTTCTCTCATCTTTCCCTAGGGGAGCTGGTCGAGTTATACAAATTACTCCAGTCTTTTTCCCTGGAAACTTCCTGTTGTCTGACTCTTCTATCTGTATGTCACAACAATATCCCAAGCTCAACATCCTCAAAATGACTCACTCAATTCCCTTCCTCCTCGTCCCATCTAGATACTTCCATCTTTGTGTTGAGGATACTACCATCTCCCCAGTCGCTCTGCCATTTCCCAAGCCTTGTTGATTTTTCTTCTAGCCTGTCTTTCTCCTCCATTCCCCTCTTTCTCTCATAACTACAACCTTAATTCGGGTCCTTATTAGCTCTCTCGGCTTCTTTTATCTCTACTCCCCAATCCATCTTCCACACATGTCTCCTTCTGGAGCACAGGCCTTGCTCTGGTGCCTCCTCACTCAAAAGCCCCTTTGGTCTTTAGGATAAGGTACTGACTCCTCAAACTCCTCAGCTCAGCTTTCTACGACCTCCATGATCTGGC
This sequence comes from Monodelphis domestica, assembly GCF_027887165.1. Taxonomy (NCBI): domain Eukaryota; kingdom Metazoa; phylum Chordata; class Mammalia; order Didelphimorphia; family Didelphidae; genus Monodelphis; species Monodelphis domestica. The sequence goes on along the minus strand of NC_077235.1, from coordinate 48,633,020 downwards.
TCCAATCTTGCTTTTTCGATTTATTTCCAAGTACTCCCCTTTGTGCACATTACATTCCAGCCAAACTAGGCTATTAGCTGTTTTCAGACCTTGACATTCCATCTGTCTCTCGAGTATATTTGCACGGGCACATCCCCATGGCTGGAATGTACTCCCTCTGTGTCCCAGAATCCTTATCTTCCCTCAAGGCTAGGCTCAGGTGCCATTTCCTCTGTGGAACTTTTCCTTACCCTGACTTGTTCATATTCTTTACCTCCTCAAATTGCTTTGCCTTTCCTCCTCTGTGGACACAGTGTATCCTCCCAGTAGAGAGGGAGTTCTGAGAGCACAGCCGAGATTCCCAGCACCAAGCACAATGCCTTACATGTAGTAGGCACTTGATAAATTGAGCTGGAAATTAGACTGGGAAATTACTTGGGGAGGTGGGGTCGGAGGCCAAGCAAAGAAAGTAGAATCAAGAGAACAGTATACATTGACTGGACAGCTATGTAAAGGGACAGGACACTAGAAATGAAAAGACATCAGAATTCAGATGAATGTGTAGACAGAACAGTCATTTTATTAAATGGCAGGTATACATAATCAATGTAGGAAAATGGAATGAAGGTAATGCTGATATTCCTGCCAGCTTCACCTGGCCCTTTCGTTCTTGTCCCTAGATTCATTTGCATGCCAGGCAGGGAGCATCTTGGGAACTGAGAGGAGCTTTGTCATCCAGTCCTCAAATAGCTCCTGTGTGGTTTTGTTGAGTCATTTCCTGGGGGATACAAACTGATCAGTAGAGATTTCAGGAACACAGAAGGGAATTTCCTAGAGACCCTTCAGTTGTTTGTTGGAGCCATGGTCAGCTCCCATTGTAAGGAAAAAGATAGTGAGCAAAGGACAAAAAAGAAGCCAGAGCCCAAGTACCCTGCCTTGCTGGAGCCCAAGCCCCAAACCAAAAAGCCCCTCCTGGCCTGGGATCAGGATCAGTCCATTTATAGACCAACCCATGCCTGGAATTAACATAGGGATGCAAGAAAAGGGAACCCTGGGAAGAGCAAAGCACACTGGGAAATGAAATCCCTGGAGCATAAATCCCCAAAACATACACCATCAGAGTGGGTTGCCAAAAGAATAGATTTAATTTTAGTCTTGGCCTTCTGTTGGATTTTCCTCATTATCTCGCAAATATGGTGGCTCATAGTCATGGGCCATGCAAGAACGTTAGAGCTCCCTTGCCAAGAAAACCTTACTAGACCCAGACCTGGAAGTGGGAGATCCTGGGTTCAAATGTAACCTCAGACACTTTCTAGCTGTGTGACCCTGGGAGAGTCACTGAATTTCCATTGCCCAGCCCTTACCCACTCTTCTACATTGGAACCAATACTTAGTGTCTTTTCTAAGGCAGAAGGTGAGGGTTTAAAAGAAAAAGAAAGAAAAGCTTACTATAAGCTCCTTTTACTATGGTAGTAAAGAATAAAGAGCTCTGAAGAGATTATTTAACTGAAGACTAGTGAATGTTAGCAGTGAGCAACTCAGTGACTATGAAATCACTGAAAACCTTCGCAGAGAAGAGACATGACACCATAGAGAGACATCACAGAAGTAGAGATATCATGCTGAGACCATATGATGATGGCCAGAGGAGAACTGAGACATCCTGCAGAGAGCAGTGTGATGATATAGCTAGAAGACAGCAGCCGTGTATGCGTTGCCCTCAAAACTATATATATCCTGGCCACATGTTTATACTTTCTATGTGTATCCCTTGACCACATGTGTCTAGAACATGTGCTTCTTCATATGTGTTCCCTGGCTTCGTGTATTTCTTCTGTATGTCTTCCTTGTTGGTTCCTTGGCCATGCATGCTCTTTGTGTCTTCTCTCACAAGTGGTGTGGCAAGCAGTGGGACAATCTGTCCTCTGCATGCATGGTTTGGGGGTAGGGGGAGAATTCTTTTCTCGTCAACAAGTTTGCTATGTGTTTTAAATATGTTTTGCCTTGAGCTAATGTGCCCTGATCTATTCAAAGTAAAAATATCAGTGAGGGCCTGAGTTCTGGCTATGAATGGGTCATAGCTTACAAAGCTCGTTGAGCCAGAAGTTGCTTTATGGGGGTTCCCATGTGATGGCAGCTGTAGATGGGAAAATGAAATTGCCCACTGTGATTGCAGAGGACTGATAACAAAACAATGGAGAGGTGGCAGACTACCAAAATGGACTGCTGCAAATGCTGCTAGACATGACTGGTGTGTTGGGAGAGGGAGAAGGGTTATTGGAAAATAACAGTAATGCAAAAAAACCCAAAGAACTTCACAGGTTTGAGGAATTCGATGTGGATATTTAAGAACATCTCTGGGGGCAGCTGGGTAGCTCAGTGGATGGAGAGCCAGGCCTAGAGATGGGAGGTCCTAGGGTCCAATCTGGCCTCAGACACTTCCCAGCTGTGTGATCCTGGGCAAGTCACTTGACCCCCATTGCCTAGCCCTTACCACTCTTCTGCCTTGGAACCAAGACACAGTATTGCTTCTAAGATGGAAGGGAAGGGTTTAACAACAACAACAAAGAAAGAAAAGAACATCTCTTCTATTTTGAGACACTTTTGACCCTGCACCCAGATGAAGAACAGGTCCAGCTTCCTTTGTAGTGACTTTGTAACCCCACTGTGTACTGACCAGCTGGAGGACAGTAATTGCAGGGCCAGATCTTAGCCTATCTCTAAAATAACAAGGTCTTCCTGAAGGCATCACCCACCTGTGCTGGCTGCCAGAGTGTAAGATGACCTATGAGAAGTATTCACAGAGGCCAACCACCCTTGCCCCCTTGTGACAAGCCCCCTGGGAAGGAGGCAGCGAAGTTATAAAACAGGGGTGGCAGCCGGATATCCAGAGGGAAGAAGAAACCTGCCTGGACTTTGTGTTTGCCGCCCGCCCCCCATTGGCAAAATCTATTTCAGTCACAGGAATCAAGGGAGAATGGGAGGAGGAGAATCTACTTTCAGGAGAGAGTTACTGTTTATGCAAGGACTGCCTATGGCAACTTTTGATACATATGTATATAATATATTTATATGGATGGATGGATGGATAATTATTTAGCCAAACTGAGCCACAAACCTGTTCGGCATTTTATTGCCTCTTTTAAAAATTTGTTTTAAATGGCAATCAGAATGATTTGTGGCTTTTGAAGTCATTTCTTATTCTGATCATTTTCTTTGAGAGTGAAAAGCTTATAAACCTTTGTAACTGGAAGGGAACTTAGAGACCACCTTCTCCATTCCCTTTCTTTTCCAGGAGGTTGCTAAGGCCCAGAAAGGGTAAGGGTAAGGTGCCTTCTCACCTCTACTTTCATAGTTCTGGGGTTCCGAGGCAGGGTGATGTAGTGAGAAGCAAGGTTCTCCTGGAAATCAGGCCACTTCAGCATACTCTTGCCTCTGGTACATACCAGTCATGTGGCCTTGGGCAAGTCACTTAACATCTCTGTGCCTAGTTTTCCTCACTTGTCAAATGGACTCAAAAAAGATCCTCTTGAAGACCCCTTCCACCTCTACGTCACCTCTTCTCTAAAGTCCTTGTTATGTAATATTGTGTATGGCAATTACTCTCTTGCTAGACAGTAAGCCCCGAGAGGGCAGGAACTGCATCTAATATCAATTTTTTCCCCTCACCCGGGGCCCTGCATGGTGCTCTGTAGACCTAATAGCTGTGGTGTGAATGAATGATTTCATCAATGAAAGTGGTAGATTTTTTTCCCCAATGAAAAGCAGTGGTCAGTTCCTTTCCCTTGTTTTCAGAAGTAAAAGGCAAGGAGCCCACTACTAGAGAGGCAGGCTGGGTGTCCTTTACCCCTCTTCAGGAGATGGGATTTTAGATTTGCCAGCAGACTTTGCTGTTGAAAGGATCCCTGCTGAATATGGGGTTTGGAAGGAGCCCTGAGCCAGGAACGAGTAGAGGACAATTCTCTGCCCTTTTCTGGCTTCCTCTTCTCTCCTTCCCTGTAAAGGAAGTGGTTAGACTAGCTGATCTCTGGGTCCCTTCTGCCTTTAACAAATGATGATCCAAAGTCTCTTCCCATTTCTAGACCTGTTTCTTTTGCTGGTCCATGCCCACGCCCATGCCACATCACACCACTGCACAGCACAACTGCCCCAGGATTCCATTTCCATAGTGCCTGGCCTCATTTTTCTCTAATCCCATAGGTCACAGACTCGGGTCTGTATTCTCCTAATGTCATTGCATTTGCTGTCATACCCCTCCCCGCCCACATCAGACTTCCTCCTCTGCATTGCCCCCAATTGTTTTTGTCCAAGTGGGAAAGGACTAGCTATAGCTCTGCCTCAGAGGCAGGGGACTTCCAATGTAGGCCGATTAACGTGCCACCTCATAGAACGTTATCTGAACACTCGAGTTCTTCTTTCGATCCCTAGCATATCCATATTTTGGGGGGAGCTGTGGATGGTGCCTCCTAACTTTCCCTGGCCTGGGAGTGGAATGTTGAAACATCTGTAAGCAGGCTCTTGATTGCTGCTCCTGCTCCAGCTGCCTGGTTTAGATTAAGATCTGCCTGGAGTCGATGTTCCCCACAGGGCCACCTCGATGCTCTGTGGTCTTATGAGCACACTGGAAAATGGACACCTCTTTCAGTCTCAAGTCATTCGCACAATAAACAGGCGCAAACACTTGGCTGCCCTGAGAGAGGGCCATTCCAACAGAGAGGAGAGCCAGGCTCTGTTTCCCCTTTGGTTACTGTCAGAAGGCCTTTGGGGGCCCTCAGATAGCGATTCCCACTCTTTCAGGGCAAGAGGCCGAGGGAGTCTGGGGCCTTGGTCTGTTCTGTCCAACTCGTTAGGCCCACTGCAGGCCAGCTGTTTAATGGCTTTGCTGTATGTGTGGGTGTTGGAACTGAGCTTTCAGAGTCTCATTTGGATTCCAGTTTGGGAGCTGCTTTATGAGGGAGCATCAAACCTCCTAGGGCTTAATGCAAATGAGATACACCTGATCCGGAGTTTAGTCAAACATCTTGAAATCGAGTCTGTCAGGCCTCCATGTTTCACAGAGCCAAGGGCTCTGTCTTTATGTTTCCACTTCCTTTCTTGTCCCCACGCACCACGTTTCAAATTCATAGATTCATAGATTCATGAACTCATAAATATAAAATGCCCAAACAGACTGGGATTTTGTATATCATTATATTTTATACTCTTATTTTGTAGATGGGGAAACTGAGGTGTGTTGGGGGGCGGAGTGTCTTGCTAGATGTCTTCAAGTATTATATCCTATAGAAGAGGGATTAGATTTGGTCTACTTGGTCCCAGTGAGGAGAATTAGGAACCCAGAATGGAGATTGTAAAGGAGCAGATTCCGAGAGAGTCTCTAAGGGAAGATTTCCCAAAACTTACCTGGGCTGCTTGAGAGGGCACTGACTGCTTGGTCACTGGAGATCTTTAAGCAGAGGCGGTATGATTACTTCTTGGGATCTAGATAAGAGGGCAGCATTGTTCTGGTACAGACTGGACAAACAACTTCCTGAAGTTCCCTTCCACTGGAGATTCTGGGATTTCATGATTTGTCCAAGTGGCAAGAGCCTGGGACTTGAACCCAGACTCCTGATTTAGTTGTGGAATTGGACAGGATCTCAGAGGCCAGCTGGGCCAGTTTGTGTCTGATAACATAGCTCTCAGTCAGGTGGCCGGCAAAGGTGTGTTTCTTGTTCCATTACCCACCTCATTCTGTGGCAGATCTGAAGGACCTGTGGCATTGGAGGTTGGCCGCTTAGTGTAAACAGCTCTCGTGGAAAGAGCTTTGGAGTTGGAATCAGAGGATGTGGGTTCCCAGTGCAGTTTATGTGACCGACCTGCCTGGGCAGTCACCTCCCCTCACTGGACCTCTTTTCTCCTCTGGAAATTGATGGTTTAGGCATGGACCAGATGGCGTCTAAGCACCCTTCTAGATTTAAATCCTATTGCATTCACAAGGCTGGGCCCTGTTATTTAAAGTCTGCCATCATCTTCTGCCACTGATGAGGAGGTGAAATCCAAAGGGACCATTGGAGCTAGGGATGAAGTAAGCATGGATTGGAATGATGAAGATGAGCACTTAGAAGGTGGGGACTGTGTCTTTAATGAATTCTGTATCTCCTTCAGCACCCAGCAGGGCACTTGGGAGTCTTGACTGTGGCCTAGCCAGTACCAGCTCCTTCCAGATTTGGCTTTATATTTGTCGGGGGATGTTTTTTGGCAAGTGAGCCTCTACCCCAAGGTAAAATGAAGAACCTCAAAAGTCAATTGGGGTCTAAGTTATCTGCTGTGCTAATGGAGTCCCAGGTAAACAGCAGCCAGTAATTCGCAAAAGACATTGAATTGGAACTGAAAAGGAAATGGAAAAAAATTGGAATCCTTTTCAGTAACCATACCTTAAAGGTGTGTATTTCTCAATTTCTTCCCACCATAGTCCAGAGTGTGTCCAGGTTCCTGCCTGCACGCTTGAGAAAACAGGGCAACCTTTCAATTGCCTTGAATTAGAATTGCCTGGGCCTCCCACAGATGGAACCCTTCAAAGTCTCTCCATGGCCCTCATAGACCTTGGCAGTTTGCTTCCTTATTGGTCAGCCGGCAGCCCCATGGTCTAACTGAGTCCATTACTGCTTGGCTTCATGATGCAGTAACTAGCCATCTCTTCCTCGTGCTTAGACTTCTCCTTTGTCCTCTTGGCCATTTCTGCCTGACTCTTGGAGCCTAGGCCTTATGGGAAGTGCTGTTACTACTCCTTCTCAAGTGTGTTTGTTATCTAGTACCCTGGGAAACATCAGCATCGGCCTCATCTGACCCTTGTTACAGTGGCTCTCATTGCTCCACCACTTAAAGATTTAAAAATGGCTCTCCTCAAAGAAACAAATACTGTCCCTATGTTTCAGATGAGGCAATTGAGTCTTAGGGGGTGAGGGAGCAAGAACTTTCCCGGTGCTACACAGTTAGTGAGTCGACAGGTCCAGAACTCCAGTTCAATTCATGTTACACTATTATCTGTGCTTAATAGTGGAACCAAATTATTCAAGAGCACAGAAGACCACCTTCATAGATCGCACAGTATCCTCAAGGACTGGTACTTGGTTTCATAGAAAGGATCAAAGGGGAAATCCAGGCCCATAGCTCTGCTCTCCCAAGAAGCAGAGAACCCTGAGAGGCACACAGGGTAGGGGGATGTCCTGGTGACGCCATGGAAGGTTAGGTATGGATGCAAAAGGGATTAAGCTGAGCACGTCCTCAAATGTCTGCTTACTATCTGGATGAGAGGCAATCGTGAACAATCCACCTAGGATTAAAGAAATGAAACAGCTGCAGGAATCTGGCCTGCAGAGCAATTAAGCTATACCCAAGGCCTGCTCTTTATCTCTTCTTAGGAATACAGGAACTGTTTCAAGTAAGAGTGTTGCTGGGGAAATGTTGGGTCAGACCCAGTTTGGGAACTGCTCCCTAAGAGGAGCAAAGAGTCCTTTCCTTAAAAAAAAATTCTGAATGCTAGCACCAAAAAAAGAACATTTCCATCTAGAGAGCTGAATGCTAAAAGAGGACTGATTCTCTATGAAACTGTGACACTGCTTTTAGAAAGCATAGAATAAGTTCTACGTGAAGTTTTCAGAAATGGCCCACTTGTCCGTTTCCTTCTGAATTTCCTTCTGTTCTCTTTTGTACATTTTAAAGCAATTTTCAGTGGCTCTCTTTTGCCCCCAAGTCACTATTCCCAATCCTCCCTTTCCCTGACCTGGTTTCCAAAGTAATTGAGAGGAGAAAAAAACAGAAAAAACCTTTGTAAGCCAAGACAAGTAAAATGGATCTACACGTTGTCCATGTCCAAAAATATCTGTCTCTTTTGGTCCTCTTTGTCATCATTGGTCCTCTGGAGATATGGTCAGTCATTGCATTCCCCAGCTATCTCTACATTATTGCTTTCCAGCCACTTCTTTGACCTCATTTCTTCCTGCTCAAAATTCTCCCAAATTGCCTCATCGATCATTTCTTATGGCATAGTTCTATTGCATTCTGTTCGCATGCCTCACTTTGACCAGCAATTCTCCAGTGTATCAGAGGCAATCAAAGATGTTCCCTTAGATTCTAGGTCCTTTCTTTTTCCCTTTTAGTTCCCCTTTCAGGATTTAGAAGTTTGTTCTGCTAACAGCTACTTTCTCCCTAGTATTAATTAGGCTGCCTCGTTACCCCCTTCCTAGCCTTGCTTTTTTTTTTCCTTTTGAATTTGATATATTTGTGTGTGTGTGTGTCCGTCTCTCTGTCCAATCCTCGTTTGTCTATTCACATAAGTGAGGTTCATCCGATTTAATGTCTCCTGTCCCAGTTCCTTCTTCCATGTTTATACTCCTCTCATATACCCCATTTGTGAGAAGTAGCAAGTTCTATCCCCCACCTTCTTTCTCCTTTTCTCTCTTCATGCCCCCTTATCTTTCTCCTTCTCGGATCCTCAGCATAGAACCAATCCACCATCCCCAGGGCTTCTCTTTTTGACATTGAGATTTGGAAGTGACGCTTGGTTCTTCTCCTTAGGATGCTAGTAATACAGCTTCTGCCATGGCTGATTCCATTGCTCTGATCTGTAGCCACAGGCTACCCTTAAAAAAATATTTTTATTGTCATGTAAAACATCCTTCCATATTGGTCATTGTTATAAGAGCAAAGTCATACATAACCCAAACCCCAAGAGATAAAAGCATAAATATACCCATGTGAAAGACAACTCAACAGTTCCTTCTGTGTCTTTCAGGATTGTCCCAGTCATTGCATTGCTGAGAGTAGCCAAGTTTTCACAGGTAATCATCGTTCAATATTGCTGTTATTGTGTACAGTGTTTTCCCAGTTCTGCTTCTTTCCCTTTGCATCAGTTCCTCCAAATCTTTCAAGCTTTTTTTCTGAAATCATCCTGCTTATCATTCCTTACAGCACAATAATATTCCATCACCCACACGTACCACAATTTGTTCAGCCATTCCCCAATTGATGGACATCCCCTCAATTTCCAATTCCTTGCCATTCCAAAAAGAGCTTCTATAGATATTTTTTATAAGTAGGTCATTTCCCTTTTTTAAATTATCTCTTTGGGATACAGACTCAGTGGTGGTATTACTGGATCAAAGATTATGCACAGTCTTATAGCCCTTTGGGCATAGTTCCAAATTACCCTCCAGAAAGGTTGGATCAGTTCACAACTCCACCAACAATGCATTAGTGTCTCAATTTTGACACATCACCTCCAAAATTTGCCACTTTCCATTACTGTCATATGGGCCAATCTGATAGGTGTGAGGTAGTACCTCAGCATTGTTTTAATTTATTTTTATTTAATATTGTTTTAATCAACAGTGATTTAGAATATTTTTTCATATGATTACTGATAACTGATTTCTTCATCCAAAAATTGCTCATTCATATCCTTTGACCATTTCTCAATTGGGGAATGGTTTGTATTCTTATAAATTTGACAATGTTCTCTATAAATTTAAGAAATTAAACTTTTATCAGAGACATTTGTTATCAAAAAAATTTCCCCAGTTTGTTGTTTCCCTTCTAATCTTGGTTGTATGAATTTTGTTTGTATAAAAGCTTTTACATTTAGTACAATCAAAATTATTCATTTTACATCTTATAATGTTCTCTATCTCTTGTATGGTCATAAACTCTCTCCTTCTTCAAAGATTTGCCAGGTAAACTTATTCTGTGTTTCCTTAATTTAGTTATGGTATCACTCTTAATATCTAAGTCGTATGTCCATTTTGATCTTATCTTGGTATAGGGAGTGAAATATTGGTCTATACCTAGCCTCTGCCATACTGTTTTCCATTTTTTCTAGCAGTTTTTGTTAAATAGTGAGTTCTTATTCCAAAAGCTGGGATCTTTGGGTTCATCAAACACTAGGTTGCTGAGGTCATTTATCCCTGTATGGTTTGTATGTAATCTACTCCATTCATCTGCCATTTGTAAAAATAATTTTAGGGTTGTGACTTAAAATCTAAATAATTGGTCGCCAGGGAAAAATCCCAAATAAAATACCCAAGTCAATCTGGACATTTATGGTAATTTTAATTAATATAGAGGGAAGGCTTTTAGAGAGAAAGAGGGAAGAGGGTATAAGATTTCTCCCACCTGGCCTGTGCCAGGGGTTGTTCAAGATCTCTGCCACTAGGTCTCTGAAGGAGATTAGAGGCTTCCAAGAGGATAAAGTTTGGAAAGTACAGAAGGAAAAACTCAGCCAGAAACTCACCACCGAACCAGAAAATAGCTATAGCCACGCCAAGATGCTGAAAGGCCCAGCATGCTGCCACCAGTCACCTCTCCACTGCCAAAAGGTACCAGAGAGAGCAAGTGACTCGAAATATATAGACCTTTTACTCTTGTGTCCCCTTCTTTAAATTTCCATGTCTACCAATCACATTAGAGGTTTTTCTCCAGGATGGCTGATTCTTTAGTTCTCATCTTCTTTGATTAGATTATATCTTTTGAGTTACTTAACACTTCTTTAAGGTGTTAAGTTCACCTTTTGTTAGTTACTTAACCTTTTTGTGATTAATTTACCCTTTATAGTTACTTAACACCTTTTTGTAGTAAGAACTAAAAATAGACTTAGCTTAAAGTTCTAGCTTCACTATAAAGTAAGAACTAAGTACCTTCATTGTTCAATCAGGAGATTACAATTTTATCTTCACCATAAAGTAAGATCTAAGTAGGGTGGAGTAATCTAAATTTCACACATTCTAATCCTTAGCCAGTACTACTAGATTGTTTTGATGATTGCTGCTTTATAGTACACCTTGAGATCTGGTATTGCCAGACCACCATCCATCACTTTTTTTTTCATTAGTTCCCTTGATATTCTTGACCTCTTATCCTTCCAGATGAATTTTGTTGTTGTCTTTTTTAGTTCTATGAAATACTTATTTGGTAGTTTGATTGGTATGGCTCTGAATAAATAAATTCATTCAGGTAGAGTTATCCTTTTTTTTTTAAATATTAACTCAGCTTACCCATGAGCAATTAAATATTTTTCAATTACTTAGATATGACTTTATTTGTGTGGGCTACACTTCTAGTCAGCCCTTACAGAGTCACATTCTCCATGACAGAATTGAGGATAGCGGTGGAGAAAGGAGGATCCAGAAATTATTAGAGATCATATTGTATAAATGGAGATTTCCCAAAATTCCCCATAATCCCTCCTGTGTCTCCACGTTGTCCAGATCATGTTATTGGTATTTAACTGGCTGTAACTCTTCCCATGCCCTCTTGGGCATGATGCAGCAATCATGGTGACGTGGTAAGGTAGGAATTTTGAAACTGGCTAACCAGCCATGGGCACGTGGTTTTAATTTTGCATCCTCTTTATTCCTTGATATCTAATGATCATTTTAATAAACCTCCAAAAATATAATATTTTTATGATTAAGATATAATTTTAATTTTGACAATATGCAGTGGTGAGGTCCCTGAATTTGGAGTCCATGGATATGCTATGCTATTAACTCCTTGGGTGTGCTCAGACATGCCCCTTCCCCTCTCTAGCTCTGTGTCCTTATCTATAAAATGAGTAAGTTGGACTGAATCACCTTTGCGTTTCATTCCAGCTTTTAATCCTATTGCTAGGTCATGTTACTGGCTAGTCCATAATTTTGCTGATTTGCCCCAAACCCTGTGATTGGGTATCTCCAGTGGAGCTTACTGAGAGGGGAAGGGAATTGTTTAAGATCCCACAGCAAATAAGAGACAGATCCGCAAATCAAACCCAGGTTCTCGGGCCCCAAATCCAGGACTCTTGCTGTGCTGTCATGTTGCTCCTTATGGGAAACACCCTTGAGCCTACATCCTGTGGACTGTGGGTCAGTAGTTTCCCTTTGCCTATAAAGGCTGCCATGTTTGTTGTTTTCAGCTGTGTTTGCTGTCCTGGCCCCTTGCTTGTCGCATAGGGCTTGGAGGAAATCTGTCATAATTGTTGTTTTTTAAAGGATTGCTCTTGAATCAGTCTTTTAGCTATCTAAACAGTGAGGGCCCCCCCCCCGCCCCCATAGACAAGGAGATCTGATTCTCTTTATTCTTTTTACCCGTTATCTCGGAGAGGGAATGCAAAATGGAGTTCTTCCCACTAAGGATAACGCTTTAACAAGAGAGATAAACTGGAAGACAAGGCCAGCACCATGGAGTGTTAGCCCTAGAAAGGACTTTTGAGACCTTCCAGGCCACATATTCCTCTTTTTCATCTTACAGAGTGGGAAATGGAAGCTCAGCGAGGAGAGACTTTTAAAGCTCTCTGTATATCTAATAAAGAGCAGGCTGGAACTTGTAACCATATTTGCTGATTCCCACCACAGTGCGCTTTCCTCTATCCCCTCTAGAATGCCACAGCTGGAAAGAACCGCAGCTCTCAGCTAGTCTAACCTCCTCATTTGACAGATGACGATTCTGAGGTCCAGAGAATAACTTCCCCAAGTGGCAGAGGCAGCAGTCGAAGCCAGGCTTTTGGAGTTATAATTAATTCCTTCTTTTCCTTCCCTCATTCTGCTATTCCCAGTTCTTAGATTAAAAGGCCATTAGAGCTTGAAGGGTCCTCAGGGGATATCGAGGACACACACCCATCCTTTCCTGAGGAGGATGCTAGAGCCCAGAGAAGGCATGTGATTTGGCCTTGGTCACACAGCAAGTTGGTAGCAAAGCCAGGAATAGAAACGAGGTCTCTTAGTCTGGTCTTCCTTTCTCTGTGCCACCTCGGAGGCTGTTTGAATGGGCAAAGACATGGCACATTGACTTCATCACTGACTAATGTAATGCACATTGTGCTAGCAATTCATCTCAGCTCCATTTATGTTAGTTAGGTGGGTCTATGAATTTGGATAGGAAAAATTGTAGTATTTCCTTTAGTTATGAATGTAGGCAACAAACCATGGTAGTATTTGGTACAGTCTATTGAAGGGGTCCATTTAAAGGATGGTAGCTCTGGACACACAGCGATGACCCAGTGAAATGACCCTGATTGATGCCGGGTTCCTGAAAGACATCTGCCCATTGTTCTGCTGTTTGATCCTTAAAGCCAACAAAGAGCATTGGCTCTGGAATCAGAGGACCTGGATTCAAATCCATTACTATGGGATTTGGGGCAAGTTGCGGGGCCCCCCTTCTCAATTTTCCCAGATATAAGCTGAATGTGCTAGACAAGAAGGCCTCTGGGATCCCTTCTAGCTCTAAATCTGTGGTCTTGTGATCAGAAAAGGGCCCCACAGTGGAAACTTTTGCAGTTGTGATACATCCTCAAGGGTATTACTGAAGGCCTGTGAACTGCAGGCCCACAATTCAAGGGCTGGCCAATCTCTAAAGGTTAACCTTTGATCAGGCACCAAACTAAGCAAAAGGAGAGGTGACCTCCAACTGAGGCCATTTCCTGAGCTCAGTTGCTGTAGTCCCCCTTGGAACAGGGGAATAGAATATTACCATGGCTAACTTTCCAGGGAAAGAGTGGTTGGTTCTGAAACAAAAAACAAAAAAACAAAAAAAACTTTTACCCTTGATTTATTTGCTGTAATATTTGTTTAAACCTAATTTCTGTGACCACTGTTTCCCCAGGCTTGTGGCTCTTAGTCAATGGGGTGGAGTGGGATTGGGAAGGCCTATGTGTGTGTGAACCACTAACTTGGGTACTATTTTCAGCACTCTTCCTTTGACCATTCTTTTTCTCTTTGCCAATCAAAAAATGCAATGGTTCCCAAACCACTTGGCTCTCCCACCTCTGGTTTCCTCTGGCGCCTCCCTGGATGGGTGGTCATTTGTATTCAATTCAGAATTCCTAGGTTTGAGAAGAGCCAGGAATTGGTTGGTTTTGTGTTTTCGTTGAAATATAATCTTTCCAAGTGGTGTAGCACAATCCACCTTTTCTTCTACACACCCCAAACCTCAGGGAGGCTACTCGGGAGACGAGGGGCTTTTAAGCTTTGGGAAGACAGCATGGTACAGTGGAAAGCACCATCAATTTGGAGGTGAAGGACCTGCTACTTCTTACCTGAGGGACCTTCGGCGAAACCTTTAATCTCTCTAGGCAGTTGTTTCCTCATCAGTAAAATGAGGGTCTTAAATTAGATCCCTGCCATTTCCAAAATGGTGGTTCTCCAAAGCAGGGGTTCTTCACCTTGGTTGTATGCACTGGACCTCTTTGACAGGCTGATAAAACTAATGGATAGACCTGTTCTAAGAAGGATATTTATAAGGGCAATTAGTAGCACAGCAAATAGAGCACCAGGCCTGGAGTCAGGAGGTCCTGGGTTCAGATCTGGCCTCAGACACTTCCTAGCTGTGTGACCCTGGGCAAGTCACTTAACCCAATTGCCTAGCCCTTATTACTCTTCTGCCTTGGAACCAATACTTTGTATCAATTCCAAGATAGAAGGTGAAGGTTAAAAAAAAAGATAATCATCTTTGTAAATGCATTAAATAAAATGCATAGGATTACAAAAGAAAGCGATGATATGGAAATGTAGTTATCCAAATATTTTAACAGTTCATGGACTCCAGCTTAAGAACTCCCACTCTGAAGGGTCAGTGCTCATATGAGTTAGTACTTCTGGTCCTAGTCTAGACATAGTATAGGTCAGAGATAATTAATTATTCCCAGTAGATTTTCCAGCCAGTGAACTTGCTCCTCTTTATTTGTCTACCATTTTCCCCGCCCCCTTTTTTTGACATTCCCTATTTCTGTTGAGGGTACTTCCAATCTCTTTAAATCCTTAACTCCTGGCAAGACTTAGTAGTACCACCCTTATCTATGCTCATTCCAATCCCTTTCCCTTTCCAGCTGCTGATATTCCCACCCCAAGAAATTGTTTGGTGTATAGTTTGTATTTGTTATTTCTGTCCAATAGAATGTGAGCTCTTTGAGGCTAGAAATGGTTTCATTTTTGTCTCTGTATCTCCATTGCTCGATGAAAGTTCATTTGGAACCCATTCTGGGTCTCTCAGTTGACTGTAGGCTCACTGTGAGTCGACAGTGTGATCCGGTGGTCCAGAAAGCTAAAGCGGGAGCCGGCACTCTCTTAAGAGAGAGACCTAGAGAGCAGCGTGGCTTAGGGAAGTAATAGTCTTGCTTGCTCCCCTGTGTGCTAATCACAGCCCACTTGGGTTCCTTTGCTCATTTGGACACCACATTTTAGGAAAGACACCAAGAAATTGAAGGGTGCTTTGGAGACGCTAACAAACATGGGGAAGGGCCTCCAGATGATGCCGTATCACAATCAGTTGAAGAAACAGGACATGCTTTGTTTGGAGATGAGTTACACTGTAGTTTTCAAGCACTTGAAGGGTTACCATATGCCAAAGGGATTTGATTTGTTCTGCCTCGCAAGTGAAGTTTACAAGGAGTCAGATGTAGTTTCAATGTAAGTAAACTCTTTATAATAATAATAATAATGAACATTTATCTAGCACTTACTGTGTGTTCTAGGCACTGTGCTAAAGGCTTTAGGGTTGGCTATTATTATCTCCATTTTACAGATGAGGAAACGGACAGACAGAGGTTAAGTGGCTGGCTAAGGCCACACAGCTACTGAATGTATGAGGGTGGATTCAAATCCCTCTTCCTGACTTTAGGTCCCGTTTTCTATGCACTATGCCAACTCAAATCCTAATAATTAGAGCTGCACCAAAGTGAAATCAGTTGCTGGGGAGGTAGTAAGTTGCCCCTTTTCAGAGGTGTTCAAACGAAAGCTAGATGACCATTTTATGGAAGGATTCTTATTCATGAACATATTGGACTGATGGGCCCCTGAGAACCATTTCAACTTAGAGATTCTGATTTCTCCTCCCCCAAGGGGCAAGAATTGAATTTTGGAAGAGGAGACAGAAAAGAGATTGCTTAATCCAAAGTAGTGTGTTATTTGCGGTGGAATTTTAGGAGTGTGATCTTTTTGAGCTAGGAGAAAGCTTTCGAGGTGCTCTAGTCTTATTCCCTACCTCATTCAGTTTTCTCGTGAGGATGCCGAAGCCCAAACAAGGGCTGTGAGCCATGCCATAGGTAGTAAGTGGCAGAGCAGGGATGGAAACCCAGATCTTCTGCTGCGCTTTCTATTCGGCCATGTTGACATAATCTAGGCAAAGGTTTGCTTTACTGTACCCTTTAAATCATGCTGCATACATGTGGAATTGGGCATATCTCATGCCAGTAGCTGATCTGGAGAAGGTTGTAACAATCTTTAAGAAAGTTGGACATCTCAGCAGCAAGAATTAGAAAGAGTCTATTAGAAAGAGAAATTCCATTCAAAAGCACCCTAGACAGTATAAAATACTTAGGAATCTATCTGCCAAGACAAACACAGGAACTATATGAACACAACTACAAAACACTCTCCACACAACTAAAACTAGATCTAAACAATTAGAAAAACATCGATTGCTCATGGGTAGGACGAGTTAACATAATAAAAGTGGCCATCCTGCCCAAACTTATCTATTTATTTAGTGCCATACCCATTGAACTACCAAAAAACTTTTTTTACTGAATTAGAAAAAAAAATAACAAAGTTCATCTGAAAGAACAAAAGATCAAGGATATCAAGGGAAATAATGAAAAAAAATGTGAAGGAAGGTGGCTTAGCATTACCAGATCTTAAACTATACTATAAAGCAGTGGTTATCAAAACAATATGGTACTGGCTAAGAGGCAGAAGGGAGGATCAGTGGAATAGACTTGGGGTAAGTGACCTCAGCAAGACAATCCATGATAAACCCAAATATCCCAGCTTTGGGGATAAAAATCCACTATTTGATAAAAACTGCTGGGAAAATTGGAATACAGTATGAGAGAGATTAAGTTTAGATCAACATCTCACACCCTACACCAAGATAAACTCAGAATGGGTAAATGACTTGAATATAATGAAGGAAACAATAAGTAAATTAGGTGAACATAGAATGGTGTACATGTCAGATCCTTAGGAAAGGAAAGATTTTAAGACCAAGTGAGAGTTAGAAAAAATTACAAAATGTAAAATAAATAATTTTGATTACATTAAATTGAAAAGGTTTTGTACAAACAAAACCAATGCAACCAAAATTAGAAGGGAAGCAACAAACTGGGAAAAATCTTTATGACAAAAACCTCTAACAAAGGTCTAATTACTCAAATTTATAAAGAGCTAAATCAATTGTACAAAATAATCAAACCATTCCCCAATTGATAAATGGGCAAAGGACATGACTAGGCAATTTTCAGTCAAAGATATCAAAACCATTAATAAGCACATGAAAAAGTGTTCTAAATCTCTTATAATCAGAGAAATGCAAATAAAAAAACTCTGAGGTTATCACTTCACACCTAGCAGATTGACTGACATGCTAACAAAGGAAAGTAATGAATGTTAGAGGGGATGTGGCAAAGTTGGGACATTGATGCATTGCTGGTGGAGTTGTGAATTGATTCAACCATTCTGAAGGACAATTTGGAACTATGCCTAAAGGGCGCTAAAAGACTGTCTGCCCTTTGATCCAGCCATACCACTGCTGGGTTTAGTCCCCAAAGAGATAATAAGGGAAAAGACTTATACAAAAATATTTTTAGCCATGTTCTTTGTGGTGACAAAAAATTGGAAAATGAGGGGATGCCCTTCATTTGGGGAATGGCTGAACAAACTGTGGTATCTGTTGGTGATGGAATACTATTGTGCTCAAAGGAATGATGAACTGGAGGGACTCCATGTGAACTGGAATGACCTCCAGCAATTGATGCAGAGTAAAATGAGCAGAACCAGGAGAACATTGTACACAGAGACCAATACACTGTGGTGCAATCAAATGTAATGGACTTCTCCATTAGTGGCAATTCAGTGATCCTGAACAACTTGGAGGGATCTATGAGAAAGAACACTATCCACATTCAGAGGAAAATAACTGCTTGATCACATGGTTTGATGGGGATATGACTGGGGATTTAGACTCTAAAGGATTACCCTAGTACAAACATCAACAACATAGGAAAAGGTTTTGATCAAGAACACATGTAAAACCAAGTGGAATTTTGGGTTGGCTATGGGAAGAGGTGGGGGAGGGGAGGAAAAGAATATGACTCTTGTAAGCAAGGAAAAATGTTCTAAATTGACTAATTAAATAATTTTTTTTAAAATCACACATGTAAAATCCAATGGAATTACACATGGCTTACGGGGGGGGGGGAGAGAAAAAGAACATGAATCATGTAACCATGGAAAAATATTCAGAATTAATTAAATAAAATGTTAAAAAATAAAATAAAGAAATTTTGAAGTTGGGACAGCTAGGTGGATCAATGGGTAGAGAGCCAGTCCTGGAGACAGGAGGTTCAGATCTGGCCTCAGACACTTCCTGGGCAAATCACTTAATGCCCATTGCCTAGTCCTTACCTTTAGCTTTAGGGCAGGACAGAAAGAACAGGAGATGATTTCATGTACTATGAGAGTAACTGTGGACTCCCTTGGTATTCCCTTCTGCCTTGGAAATCATACTTAATATTAATTCTAAGACTTAAGGTAAGGGTTGAAAGAAAGAGAAAGAAAGAAAAAAGGAAGGAAGGAAGGAAGGAAAGAAGAGAGAAGAAAGAAAAAAGAAAGGAAGGAAGGAATGGAGAGAGAAAAAGAAAGGAAGGAAGGAAGGAAGAAAGAAAGACATTTTGAAGTCAGGAAGGTAGGCCTGCAAAGTTAGAATTATTCCATTTGTTACTTGGGTCTCCCCCAAGAAACACAATTTTTTTTTTCTGGGACAAACATGGCAACTTTGAGTGGCAACAGTAGAGAAGAGATATTTATTAACTCTTGGCAGTTCACACTTTCTATTTCCTCCCATTACACTGTTCTTCCCATTTCACCTTTGGAAATAGCCCTGACTCATGCTTCAGTGGATCTGGAATTGAAAGATACTTTAGAACCATTAGTCTCATTTTACAGTTTAGAAACCTGGGGGCCAGTAAAGGTAAGGGCAGTGACTTGGCCAAAGTCTTCTAGTTAGTTGGTGGGAACTTTGACTTGTAGACTTTTAATAATAGGAAGGACCTTAGAGATCATGTAGGCCAACCCACTTATTTTATTTTATTTTGAGAAAATGTTATCTAATTAGTTAATGTAGAATATTTTTCCATGGTTACAAGATTCATGTTCCTTCCCTCCCCTCCCCTCAACCCCTTCCGGTAGCTGATGTGCAATTCCGCTGCAACCCACTTATTTTACAGAGAAGGAAATTGGGGTTTGATGGGTACGAAGGACCTCCTAAGGTTACTTAGTTACACCCGCTTCTCTGATAGGGGAGAACTCTAGCATATACAGAGGGACCAGCTACATCATGGCTCAGGCACGTCCTTGCCGCTTCAAGGCCTGGGCTTCTGAACCAGATACTTGGCAAGAATTGGGGCAGCATTTGCAGAAAATGTTTGCAGACTCCATAGCATGCAACTTTCAGCACTAATTAACAGTCAGGAAGTCAGCTTCTCTCTCATGCTTGGTGAACTAAACCCTCAAGAATGTTGAGCTGCAGTGATTGGGAAGGAAGGAAAGGGAAGTTGGGGCTAGGACTGGGGGAGCCGGGCAGGTTTGCCTGAGGTTGTGCTTCCTGGCCCTTGCAGTCCTATTAAATTTGCTGGTCTTTGCATCCCATAGAGAAGAGTATATCTAGCCATACACTCCTGGCTGGGGCATCCCCAGGGAGTCCACAGTTACTTCCAGAGGACATGAAGTCATTCCTTGTAATTTCTATCCTGCCATAAAGTCAAACATCACAGTATAATCAAAAGATTTGCTAGATCAGCTAAACAAGAAATAGTCCTCTTCATCCCTATGGCCCATACCAGAGGCAACGTGGTCCAGAAAAAATTCTTATTTCCTTGAAGACTTTGACCTGCCATCTTCCAGGTGACCTCCTTTACCCCTGTTGATTTATTTTAAATTTATTTTTCATTTTTTTAAACCTTTATCTTCTGCCTTAAAATCAATATTGTGTACTGGTTCCAAGGCAGAAGAGTGGTAAGGGCTAAGCAATAGTGGTTAAGTGACTTGCCCAAGGTCACACAGCTGGGAAGTGTCTGAGGCCAGATTTGAACCCAGGACCTCCCATCTCTAGGCCTGACTCTCAATCCACTGAGCTACCCAGCTGCCCTCCCTCATCCCTAAATTGCCAAAGAGGGAAGATAAGTTGTGCTTTCAGAATAGAAAGGCAGCCATAAATGCCAATAATCATGATGAGACTCTCCTGGCCTCTGAGGTTACCTCTAAGCAGTATACAAAAGCAGGGGAGTTTTTCCTAAACTGGCCCTTAGATTGTAGCTGCAGCCTTGAGTGTGTTGATAGGTGGAAGAGGAAGACAGATGTGACTCTGGGGAGCTGGGTTAGCTGGATGACTTTCTTTTTGTATCCATGTTTCCTTGTGCTGTGGGTTGGTTGGCAAGTCTTGTGCATTGAGCTGTGGTTTAATGCATTGGAGGTCTTGAGCACAGAATCTTCCAAAGGGTGGGGCAGTCACGGCCATCACAACATTAGTGATGGCTGCATCTTTGAGACCACTGAAGCCCTTTGCTATTCTCTTGGCTGTGGCTCTGTTGGAGGTCACTGGATCCTGGCATCATATAGTCAAGTCACATGACTAAAAGTTAACAGTCACCCTTGGGTGGCCTACCCCAGGGAAGGTTTAGTAGGTTTGGATCTTCTTCTTGTCCTGCTTGGCCTCAGTAATACTCTGTCTGACCTTACTGCCTTACTTGGGAATTGGTGGAAGGGGCAGCAGTGTTATCTAGGAGTGATTATCGCCTCTTTGGGCTTCCTGTTTGGAGGTATCTGCAAGTCTCATCACTTAATTGTCAACTCAAACTCATCCTTGCCCATATGGTGAGAACTTTTATTGCTCACTTATCCTCATTAATGATTGTAAATAGAGATTCGTTTTCTTTCTAGCAGAATAAGTCACAAAATAGAAATGTGTTAATACCTAAACTAGTGAAATTTGGGAATTCCAATGAAGGACAAGAGAAAAAATTTTCTGAATTCCCAATCAGTTTGTTATGTAAGGATTTCTTCCTTTAAGAAAAAACCTACTAACAGGCAAAACCTCTGACCTTTGAGGAAAGACCATTTAGGAGGTTTTACAAAAGGCTCCATCACTTTACTGTTTCCTTTGGTGAGTTGGTTGCCAACCGAAGAGGGATGAAAGGCAATATTCTTCACAAGGGTGTGGTGGTAGAGAGCTCCGCCATGATTGATCATCATTTCTCTAAAGGACTGCTGGAGCCCTACAAGTTCCTCTTTCTTTTTTTGAGGTGATCTTGGTGACCTACAGTAGGAGACAAGGAGGCTCCATTATTTCTATGAGTCAAAAGAAGATGAATTTTCTCCTCCTGGGTCTCCTTTAGTCAAAATTGCCCTTTTGGAGAGCCCCAGTTGGTGCTGACAGCATGAAAGGTGAGAGAGAGAAGAAATCCAGACTTGGAAACTTGCTGAAATGAAAATGGTTGAGATTTTGCAGTCCTGTTAGTTTAGAAAAAGAATGAGAGTGACAAGAAAGGAGAAAGAGAGAGGGACAAGGAAAAGAAAGAGGATAAAGAAGGAGAAGAACGATAATGAAGAAGAGAGGGATGATAAGAAAAAGAGGCATGAGCTGGAGGTGAAGAAAGAGAAGACTGAAGAATAAGAGGAGGCAAAGTAAAAGGGGAAGAAGAAAGAATAAGAAAAGAGAAGAGGACAAGTAGGATGAGAAAAAGGAGGAAAAGAAAGAAGAAAAGAATAACTAGTCAAGGAGAGGAAAGAGGACTAGGAGAAAGGGAAATTAGAGAGGGGGTGGAGGAGAAAAAAGAGGACAGAGGGGATCAGAAATTGAAGGAGGGCCAGGAGGAAAGAATTAAAAAGGAGAAAGGGGAGAAAGAATAAAGGAAGAAGGAGAGGAAAAAATGAAGAGGAGTAGGGATAGGAAGAGAAGGATGAAGAGGAGAAGGACAGAAGGGATGAGAAAAAATGAAGAAGCAGAAGGGGAAGGAGGAGAAGAAAGAGAAGGATGAAAAGAAGACAAGGGGGGGCAGCTGGGTAGCTCAGTGGATTGAGAACCAGGCCTAGAGATGGGAGGTCCTAGGTTCAAATCTGACCTCAGCCACTTCCTAGCTGTGTGACCCTGGGCAAGTCACTTGACCCCCATTGCCTAGCCCTTACCACTCTTCTGCCTTGGAGCCAATACACAGTGTTGACTCCAAGACAGAAGGTAAGGGTTTAAAAAAAAA
Source organism: Monodelphis domestica (assembly GCF_027887165.1). Taxonomy (NCBI): domain Eukaryota; kingdom Metazoa; phylum Chordata; class Mammalia; order Didelphimorphia; family Didelphidae; genus Monodelphis; species Monodelphis domestica. Next base: position 48,610,789 of record NC_077235.1, on the reverse strand, counting down.
AGAAGACAAGGAGGAGAAAAGAAAGAAGGAGAAGAAAAAGGATGAGGAAAAGAAGAAGGACTGGGTAGAGAAAGAGGATAAAGAGGAAGAGAAGTGGAGAGGGAAAGGATGAAAAGAAAGAGGAGGAAGAGAAGGAGGAAAAGAAGAGAGAAAGATGAATGAAGGCAAGGACAAGGAGGAGAAAAGAAAGAAGGAAAATGGAAGGAAGGGATGTGAAAGAGAAGTAGTAGAAGAAGGCAGAGAAGGGAGAGGAAGAAGAAAAGAAATATGAGAATGAATAGAAGGAGAACAAGAGAAAAGAAAGGAGAAACATGGACAAAGATGAGAAGTAGAAGGAGAGGGAGGAAAAGAAGACAATGGGGAAGACAAATAGAAGGGGAAAGAAGACAAAGAAGGAAGGAAGGAAGAAAAAAAGAGAGCAAGAGAGAGAGAGAGCTAAAGGACAAGGAAGAAAAGGATGAGGAGAAAGAGGAAGAGAAAGAAGGGGAAAGAAGAAGAAGCAGATAAGAAAAATGAGGAGGAAGAAAAAACTGAAGGGGAGGGAGAAGAAAGAGAAGGATGTGAGGAAGAAGACAACAGGAATGAGAATGAGAAGAAGAAAAGAAATAACAGAGAAAGTAGAAGAAAGTTAAGGATGAGGAGGAAGAGAAGGAGAAAGGGAAGGAGAAGAAAGAGGAGGAAGAGGACAAAGAAAAGGAGGAGAAAAAGAAGTAGTTGGGGAAGAAGGAGAAGAAAGCAGACAAAGACATCAGGAAAGAGAGGAAGCAAAAGAGAAGGAGAGGAGGAAAGAGAAGAAGAATTAAGGAGAAGGAAAAGAGAATTTCCAGGAGGATGGGGTGAAAGAAGTGAAAGAGGAAATTTCCAAGAGAGTATGTGAAAAGAGAACAAGAGCAGTGGCAGCCAAGGTAAGATAATGTGATAGGTACAAAGAGCCCTAGATTTGGAGTCATAACTCCTAGATTGGAGCCATTCTGCTATTCACTTTTTGGGGAAGTCCCTTCTCTTCTTTAGGCCTCAGTTTCTTCCTCTGAAAAATGAGAGTTGGTCCCCTAGGTCTCTTGCAGCTGTCAGACTCTTTAAGTCCATTTTCCTTCCAAATCACTCAAAAAGTTTCTTCATGGCCTTTAAAAAAAGTACATTTTACAAATGGAAATGCTTATAGAACCCAAGTATCCCAAGGGAGAAATAAGGGGAGAGGAAAATTGGCTATCCCTGGTTCCTTCAGGAGCTGCCCTACAAAGGAAGGCTGTTTCCTAGTTTCCTGCTCTCTAAGAGACAGTGTTTATTGATAGACAGTGCCAGCCTTTTGGGTGATTTGTGGAAAGTTTGGACAGCAACGCCCTTTGAGCCCCATCTCTGGCGGGAAGACCCAGAACTTTCCTAATGTCCTGGTGCTGCTTGGTTCAGAATAAGATGCCATGCAGCTGAATTCACACTTCATGGCCTGAGGAGACTGTCTTTAATTCCAGTTCCTCTTTCCCCCTCCCTCTTCTAGAAACCTAATGAGGACAAATGTGCCTCTAATCCCAGCTGCACTGGGTAACATTGTTCTCACAGCCCCTATCTTTCCTGGAGATAAAAGGGACGTTTTCCAACAGCTGGATGATTCCAAAGGCTTCTACCCCCTTGCTTGTTTGAAACTGCACATCTGTTCGGGATGAGTCCAATAATACTCTGTGGAGATGGAGCACAAGTTCCTATCACTGGACGTTGAAATCTTGGGCCAACAGGCTGTTTGGGAACCATGCAAGACACGACTCCCTTGTTACATTTCCTAAGGTTAATGAATGTGGGAAGACATCAGGATTGTCCACAGGGACATGACTTGATGGATCCTTTCAAGAAATTTGACCATGAAGCTTCATGTTGGAGAAAAATGTTCTAGGCATTAAATGGTCAACCTCATTATTTTTGCTTTTCAGCTCATACCTCAAACCCCTTAGGAAAGCTTGATCTGGGACCTTGGAATGTGAAAGGAAACAATCTAGCCGAGTCAGTCCCCAAATCACCAGCCCAGAGTCACCACCCAAGTGGCCATTCCACAGAAGAGCTGTAAAAAAAGAGGGAGAACAGCTCTCATTCTTTCAGTGGTTGGAAACAAGAATAGCTCTTCCAGACTACTAAAAGAAAGAAAATCCAAAGTGGGGAAGGAAGGGCCTGAGTCAAAATAAATTTAGTGGCCTACAATGTTGATCCTACAACCAAGATCCCATGGGCTGTGACCTACAAATTTTTGTGGTCTCTGCACATTGGGTTATTTGGCATTAGAGAAAACTAACAGAGAAAATAGCACTAGGTTGACGGATGTCAGGGTTGGGAGAGAAACTATTCATGGGAGTCAGAAAAAAATGATTTCTTTCAGGAGTTTCATCCCCACTAGTGTCCAAAATAGAGCCCTATCTCTCCGGCGTACCTTTCAAGGATGGATGGAAGGTGGCACAGAGGAAATGAGAGAAATACCAGTGGACTTGGAGCAAAAACTAGTTTGGAATCATGGCTCCTTGCCCAATCTGATCTCATACAGCAAGCATTATCAAGCACCTAATTTTTGTTGGGCACTGTGAAGGATGTAGGGGACACGAGTTTATATTCTCCTGGGGGTGCACTACTGTAACAGTTCAGCACAGAAACAGATAAATATCCGCTACATGATAATTTGGGAATGAATGATGGATGACAACCGGGAAAATGACTGAAGGCAGACAGAGTGACTGTATGATCTAGTAAAGTTTCCCCCCTTTCTACCTCTGATGTACTTGGGTTCTGAAGATAACCACCATTGAACTGACATCCATTGTCTATCAGCAGCACCTTGAAAAGATCACTTCCCCTTTCTAGGCCTCAGTTTGCCTAATTGTAAAAACAAAGTGACTGAGATAGATGATCTGCAAGGTCTCTTCCAATTCTAACTAGATGATTATATACACTTGTGGAAACTCCTATCTCTTCCCACATACACCAAAAAAAGCTCAAAAGTTGCCTATCTAGGAATTGATCCATATAGTTAGTCAATAAGTATTTACTTCATTTGCTTGTTTTTAAACCCTTACCTTCTGTCTTAATATCAATTGTAAAACAGAATGATAAAGTTAGGCAAACAGGGTTAAATGACTTGCCCAGGGTCACACACTTAGGAAGTGTCTGAGGTCGGATTTGAACCTGGTCCTTCAGGCCTAGCGCTGTGCTACCTAACTACCCCCAGGCATTTACTTTGTGTTAGGCATTATGTGTCATCTCTCCTTGTTCAGAACCCCCTAGTAAGTTAATCTCAAGGAAAAGTTTGGGTATCGAGTATTGTAAAGGGTGAATATTTTGGTTGAAACTGAAAAAATCTAAATTTAAATGGTCACCAAGGGAAATCCCAAATAATAAAATACCCAAGTCAGCTGCCAAATTTTATGGTGATTTAATTACAACAGGAGGAAGAAAATATTAGAGGGAGAGAAGGAAAGAGTAGGGTGGAGAATGTGGGTTTCCAAGATCTGATTCTGTTATTCCAAGTATCTCCATTGTTATTGATCAGGAAATAGCTAAATCAGATCTTCTAAAGAATGGTCTGATTAGGGTGGAATAGTTTTGAAATCCACAGTATTAGGAATTAACTGGGAGTCAGATTTTTCTAATCAGTCAACAAAAATTTATTAAGCATTCACTAAGAACTGGAGATACAGAAAAGGGCAAAACCAGTTCCTGCTCTTAGAGTTCCAAATCTAGTGGGAAAGACAATATGTCCATAAATAGGTATATGTTATATAAGATACAGAGTAGATGGAAAGCAATTTTGGAGGAGACAGGTTAGGAGGGCCAGGATAGAGCTCCTACAGAAGGTCAAATCTGAACTGAGTCTTGAAGGATGACAGTGAAGCCAGGAGGTGGAGATGAGGAGCGAGTGCAAAGATGTGTGAGAGAAAGGGGAAATAGCCCTGGAAGGCTGGATTGGAGAGGCAATGGCCCACACTGTGCTGTTAGTACTGGGAATGCAAAGAAAGGCCTTGCCCTCAAAGAGCTCTCTAATGGGAGCAAAAATGTTTATAATACAAGATACACCCACGATAAATTGGAAAACATCTCAGAGAGAAGGCCACCAGCATTAAGTGACCAGAAAAGGCTTCTTGTAGAAAGTTGCATTTTAGAAGGAAGCCAGTGAAGGCAAGGAAAGAAATATGAGGAAGGAGATAATTCCAGGATCTGGTGACAGCCAAAAGGAAAATGGAAGGAGCTGAGAAGAAGAGCAAGGAGACCAGTAGCACTGAATCACCGAGTATGTGGAGGTGGAAGGAAACTGAATAGGTAAGAAGGATTTTGGTTATTAAGGACTTCTACTGCGAAACAGTAGTAGTTTTATTTTTGCTACTAGAGACAATAGGGAGCCCCTGGAGCTTATTGAGTAGAAGAGTGATGTGGTCAGATTTGTGATTTTTTAAAAATAATTGAACTGAATTGAATTGTTTCCCTAATTACATGTAAAAATGATTTCTAGCATTTCTTTTTTTTTAATATTACATTTTTATTTTTTTAATTTATTTTTTAAATTTTATTGAATTGATTAATTTAGAGCATTTTTCCAGGATTACAAAAATTACAAAAATCATGTTCTTTCCCTCCCCTCCTCCCAACTCCCTCCCATATCCAGTTTTTGGTCTTTGGTCAAGACCTATTTCCATATTATTGATTTTTGCACTAGGGTGATCATTTAAAGTCAAGCTCCCCAATCATATCTCCATTGAACCATGTGATCAAGCAGTTGTTTTTCTTCTGTGTTTCTACTTCCACAGTTCTTCCTTTGAATGTGGATACATACTTTCTCATAAGTTCCTTTCAATTGTCTGGGATCATTGCATTGCTGCTAGTAGAGAAGTCCATTATGTTTGATTGTGCCACAGTGTATCCCTCTCTGTGTACAATGTTCTCCTGATTCTGCTCCTCTCACTCTGCATCCATTCCTGGAGGTTGTTCCAGTTCACATGGAATTTCTCTAGTTCAGTATTCCTTTGAGCACAATAGTATTCCATCACCAACATATACCACAATTTGCTCAGCCATTCCCCAATTGATGGGCATCCCCTCATTTTCCAATTTTTGCCACCACAAAGAGCGCAGCTATAAATATTCTTGTATAGGTCTTTTTCCTTATTAACTCTTTGGGTTACAAACCCAGCAGTGCTATGGCTGGATCAAAGGGCAGACAGTTTTTTATAGCCTTTTGGGCATAGTTCCAAATTGCCTTCCAGAATGGTTGGATCAATTCACAACTCCACCAGCAATGCATTAGTGTCCCTAGTTTGCCACATCCCCTCCAACATTCATTACTTTCCTTTGCTGTCATATTGGCTAATCTGCTAGGTGTGAGGAGGTACCTTAGACACAGTATTGATTACTTTGTTGTGCTATGATTCAATCTTAAATTCACAGCACTTTTATATTGTTTCATTTTTATATTCAACTTTGAAAATAAATGTTAAAAACAACCCACTAAAGGGAATTCACAATGATCCATCACCTGCATTATCAGTAATACTGCTTTTCAAATGTTAATTGGCATCATCTATTCTACTAGACATTCTATTTTTGACATAAATAGGTTGGTCAGAGTTCAGAAGCATCTTGAAGGCTGCAGATTCAAAGGATTAGCTATGGAGTTCTTAACCTGCAGTCTATGAACTTTTTCAAAAAATATTTTTATCTCTTTATTTTAATATTATTGGTTTCCTTGGTAATTCTCTCAATTTGATTTCATGCATTTACAGAATGATTCTGAGAAGGGGCCTATCCATTGGCATCACCAGACCGATGGTTTCCAAAAGGTGATGTACCCCTTGTTCAGAGCTTCAGAGCAAAGCTAAGCAAAAGCCCTTGTGGTACACAGGGTATAAAGAATAGAAAGAAGACAGGATTTCTGTGGAATATGGCATAGTCCAGTCTATTCATAAAAATCTCTTCTAGAACACTTGAAACAAATGGGCCCTATTGAGTGAGCAAATGGGTCATATTGAGCCTCTCCTTGAAAATCTTCAGTGATGTGGCATTCACCTGATGAAGCCTTATCCGAATTAGGTTTTTCGATTCACAAAATATATAAAAAGTTAGAAAGGAAAACAATTATATTGAAATCAAATCATAAAAATAAAATTTTTAGCACTTCACAGACCTAATGTTAAAGGACTCTTATAAGACAATAGGGACAGAACCATAATTTCACTGATCTAAGGAACTCCTTTTTGAAGAAAATTATTACCAATATAGGTCCATTATTCCTGAGAGCAGCAAAGAGCAGGCCTTGAAGCCAAATGACTCAATCCATGTCCCTCAGGTTACATGTACCGGCTGTGCCATCCCAGGCAAGGCACCTAAACTAACCTCAGATCTGCTGGAATAATTCCACCAGGCACCAAACAGAAATTTCAAGACAAAGCAAATATCAAGATCATAAACCATCAAAATGGTCAATTTGAATGTGTGATATTCACATGCATATACATAGTAAGTATATACATATGCATACGTGTGTGTAGATGTAGCTCTGTAAACGCACGTCTACCTGCTGGCATACATGTCTATACATACACTCAGCACAGTAAGGGGCGATGGTCTAAAATCTATTCTTCTGCAAATTGATTAAGTTCAAAAAGGCAAACTTAGCCCATCTATAGTGGTCATTTCCAAGATTCACAGCCAGAGTAATCGGAAGGTGGCAGCTTTGGCTCTGGAAACTCAACCCGGGCCACTGGACAGGCATTAGCCTTTTTAGGCCAGGACATCATTTTCATCTACCAGCAAGATTACCTGGAGGAAGACTGCTGTGGACTAATAATGTGGACTAATAACTTCACCAGGCTTACGAAGCCATAGAGGATTCATAGGACCTTTTTTACATACCCTAGCAATGACAGCTCAAATCAGTAACACTGGACATAACTCAAGGTCAAATGACAGGGGCTAAGACAACCGTGATCTTACTGGATTTCATGGGCATCGTACGCCCCCAAAACATGCCCCTGGACCCAGGTCACTGATTTTTCCCCTTCATGTTACGGAGTGTCAACTCTCTGCCCAGATAAACAAGAAAGTGTGTAGGAAGAAAAGTGAATATCCAGCCTACCTCACTGGACTGTTGTGAGAAAAGGGCTTTAGTATGCCTGAAAGGTGCCCCACAAGTGAGTTATTGATGGGGTCTTGTTTTTTTTTTAAAGCTTCAACAAGTAAAATCCCCTCTGAAAAGGACAAGACAATGTCCTTGGATGCAAGGCCTTCGGAGGGGAGATCATCCTGAAGCGTACTGTGAAAACTTTGGTTCTTCACCCTAAAACCCACTTATCTTGAAACCACGAAATGTACGATTCCAAGCCTACAGACAGTTCTTTCTCTACAGGCCCCCCTGCTCTTTATTAAGCCCCAAGGGATGGAAGAGGAAAGTGGGGAGACTGAGATCATGAGACCCTGACCCATAGCTCAATGGCACTAGGTGAGCCCGAACACCTTTCTTTCCTTCACAAAAACATCAGGAGTATAGTGGTCCACATTTTTTTCATTATTTCCTTTGATATTCTTGATCTTTTGTTCTTCCAAATGAACTTTGTTATAGTTTTTTCTAATTTAGTAAAAAATTCTTGGTAGATTGATGGGTATGGCACTAAACAAGTAAATTAGTTTGGGTAGGACTGTCGTTTTTATTATGTTAGCTCTTCCTACCCATGTGAAGGAAGGTGGACTAGCAGTACTAGGTCTTAAACTGTACTATAAATCAGTGGATTGGTTAAGAGACAGAAGCAAGGATCAGTGGAATAGACCAGGGGAAAATGATCTCAAGGAGACAGTCTATGATAAACCCAAAGATCCCAGCTTTGGGGACAAAAATCCACTATTTGACAAAAACTGCTGGGAGAGATTAGGTTTATATCAGTATCTCACACCCTACACCAAGATAAACTCAGAATGGGTGAATGACTTGAATATAAAAAGAAGGAAACTATAAGTAAATTAGGTGAACACAGATTAGTATACTTGTCAAATCTTCAGGAAAGAAAAAATTTTAAGACCAAGCAAGAGTTAGAAAAAATTACAAAATGTAAAAACAAATAATTTTGATTACATTAAATTAAAAAGATTTTGTACAAACAAAACCAATGCATCCTAAATTAGAATGGAAGCAATAAATTGGAGGGAAACAATCTTCATAACAAAACCCTCTGACAACGGTCTAATTACTCAAATTTATGAAGAGCTAAATCAGTTGTACAAAAAAGTCAAGTCATTTTCCAATTGATAAATGGGCAAGGGACATGAATAGGCAATTTTCAGTCAAAGATATCAAAACCATTAATAAGCACATGAAAAAGTGCTCTAAATCTCTGATAATCAGAGAGATGCAAATCAAAACAACTCTGAGGTATCACCTCACACCTAGCAGATTGACTAACATGACAGCAATGGAAAGTAATGAATGCTGGAGGGGATGTGGCAAAATAGGGACATTAATGCATTGCTGGTGGAGTTGTGAATTGATCCAACCATTCTGGAGGGCAATTTGGAACTATGCCCAAAGGGCACTAAAAGACTGTCTGCCCTTTGATCCAGCCATAGAACTGCTGGGTTTGCACCCCAAAGAGATAATAAGGAAAAAGACTTGTACAAGAATATTCATAGCTGTGCTCTTTGTGGTGGCAAAAAAAAAATTGGAAAATGAGGGGATGCCTTCCAATTGGGGAATGTCTGAACAAATTGTGGTATATGTTGGTGATGGAATACTATTGTGCTCAAAGGAATAATAAAGTGGAGGGATTTCATGTGAACTGGAATGACCTCCAGGAGTTGATGCAGAGGGAGAGGAGCAGAACCAGGAGAACATTGTACACAGAGACTAATACACTGAGGTACAATCGAATGTAATGGACTTCTCCATTAGTGGCAACGCAGTGTCCCTGAACAACTTGGAGGGGCTTATGAGAAAGAGCACTATCCACATTCAGAGGAAAAACTGTGGGAGTAGAAACACAGAAGAAAAACAACTGCTTCATTACATGGGTTGAGGAGATGTGGTTGGGGATGTAGACTCTAAATGAACATCCTAATGCAAACACCAACAACATGGAGATAGGTTTTGATCAAGGACACATATAAAACCCAGTGAAATTGTGTATCAACTACGGAAAGGGTGAGGGTAGGGAAGGGAGGGAAAAAATATGATTCTTGTGACCAATAAATAATGTTATAAATTGACTACATGAATAAATTTAAATTTAAAAAGTCTTTAGCTTCTGACCACCACATTTGCCCTCTTTTTTTTTATCAGCATCTTTCTTCTCTTATCACCTTCTCCTTCTTTCCTGTAGCATAAGATAGATTTCTTCTTTTTTTTTTTAAACCCTTACCTTTCATCTTAAAATCAATACTATGTATTGGTTCCAAGGTAGAAGAGTGGAATGGACTAGGCAATGCATGTTAATCGATTTGCCCAGGGTCATATAGGTAGGTACTATCTGAGGGCAGATTTGAACCCAGGCCTTTATCTCTGGACCTGGCTCTCAATCCACGGAGGCACCTAGCTGCCCCCTAAGATAGATTTCTATGCCCACTTGATTATGTATATTCTTCCTTCTTTGAGCCAATTTATATGAGAGGAAGGTTTAAGTATGCCCGGCCTCACCTCCTCCATCTTTCCTCCATTGTAAAAGTTCTTTCATGCTTCTTTTATGTGAAATAATTTACCTCATTCTGTTTCTCCCAACCCCTTTATCCCATTGGATTCTTCTTTCTCACTCCTTAATTTTATTTTATTTTTCAGATGTCATACCATCATATTCAACTCAAACTATTGCCCTATATACTACTTCTAACTACCCTAATAATGATAAAATTCTTAGGAGTTCCAAGAATCTTCTTCCCTTGTAAAGAGTTTAACCTTGTTTAATGTCTTTTTGATTTATCTTTCCTCTTTAGCTTTCTATGTTTCTCTTGAGTCTTGTATTTGAGTCAGATTTTCTATTCAGCTCTGTTGTTTACATCAGAATTGTTTAAAAGTTCTCTCTTTCCTTGAATTCCCATTTTTCCCCCCTCTGAAGGCTTGTTCTAGGTTTTGCTGAATAAGTGATTCTTGGTTGAAGTCCTAGCTTCTTTGCCCTCTGGAGTATTATATTCCACACCTGCCAATCCTTTAACATTGAAGCTGCTAAATCTTGTGTTATTCTGACTGTGGCTCTGCAATATTTGAATTGGTTCTTTTTGATTGTTTGTAACATTTACTCCTTGACCTGGAAGTCCTATAATTTGGCTATAATAATATTTCTGGGAATTATCCTTTTGGGATCTCTATCAGAAGATGATAGGGCAATGGTAGCAAACCTTTTAGAGATGTAGTGCTGGGCCATGCCCCCGCCCCTTCCCCCCAGACTGAGTGCTATGCCCACTCCTACCCACCCTCGAGTGCCAGGTACACCCTTCCCCTCCTTACCCCGCTGAGGGGAGGGAGAAAGCTCTCCCATTGGGCTGCTGGGCAGAGGGGTGGGTGAAGTGAGGGATATCTTCAGTGAGTGTAGAGAGGGGGAGGGGAGTGGCCCAAGCTCTCCACTCCCCTCCAGGTCTGCCTCCTGTGAACTGCCCTCCTTACCCCCTGTGCATTCCTATTGAGCTGCTGAGCAAAGGGGAGGGGGATGTGAAAAAATGTCATTAGACTCATTGGAGAGGGAGAAGGAAGCAGCTCTATTCAAATCCCTCTGCCTTTCTAGTAATGAACTTGGTCGGGGAGGGCATCCACGTGCCCATAGAGAGTGCTCTGCATGCCATAAGTTCGCCATCACTGGGATATGTTTTTCTTTCAATTTCAATTTTACCTTCTGGTTCTGGAATATTTGGTCAGTTTTCCTTGATAGTTTCTTGAAATATGATGTCTGTCTTTCTATTCATGACTTTCAGTAATTCTTAGATTATCTCTTCAGGATTTTTTTTTTCTAGGTCACTTCTTTTTCTAGTGAGATGTTTGACATTTTCTTCTGTTTTTTTCCCCATTCTTTTGACTTTGTTTTTTGCTGTCTCATAGAGTCATTAACTTCCTTGATTGCAATTTTTAAGGCATGATTTTCTTCATTGAGCTTTTGTACTTCCTTTTCAATTTGCCAGTTCTACTTTCTAAAGAGTTTTTTCCTCAGTGAATTTTTGTATATCCTTTTCCATTTGATCAGTTCTGCTTTTTAAGAAGTTCTCTTCAGTGGACCTTTGTGCCTTTTAGCAGTTGGCTTTTTCTGTTTTATAAGATGTTAATTTCTTCAATGTTTTTTGTGCCTTCTTTAAGACCAAGCTGTTGACTGTTTTCATGATTTTCCTGTATCACTTTCATTTCTTTTCCTAATTTTTCATCTACCTCTCTTATTTGATTTTTAAAATATTTTTCAATTTCCTCCATTAATTCTTTTTGGTTTGTAACCAGTTAATATTTTCCTTCGAGGCTTTGAATGAAGAAATATTGTCTTTGTTGTCTTCTTTTGAGTTTGTGTTTTCACCAATATAACTTTCTCTAAGCTGAGTTTCTTTTTTGTTGTTTGCTCATTTTCCAGCCTTTTTCTTTTCTTTTAACTTAAAATACTATTAATGTTGGGTTCTGTTCCAATGGTATGAAGAGCAGTATTCTAAGCTTCAGATTCTTTGTGTAGCTGCCTTCAGAGTTAGCTCTGGGGATATTTAATTTTTTAAATTCTTCCAAGGTGGTATGATCTAAGGAGAGGTATGTTTAATACTCTCCCAGCCTATGTTATGATCTGTGAGCAACCATAAGTACTCTTCTCTGTTTTGAAACTGAGCAGGATCCCTTGTTCCTCTACAGTGTGTCTGTAAGCACTGATTATGGTAGTGTTCCTCCTCATCTTAAGACTGCATAGTTTATCTACTTATGGACAATGAGACATGAGTCTTGCACGCAGAGTCAGCAAGGCGACCCCTATAATCTTCTGAGCAGTTGTCTTACCCTCTTTACCTACTGTGGCTGAGATCTTGGGAAGCCTTTACTGCTGATTTAGCTACTTCCAAGTGCCATTGCCACAATGGACCTGCCTTAGAGTGCTGCTTTGTACTCCACTTTCCCCTGGTCCGATAGATGTCTTGTTCTAACCTCAGTTGCTTTGGGCTGAATAATTATATTACCCCATCTTTTTGTGGGTTATGCTATTCCAGCAATCATTTTGAGGCATTATATCATAGGCATTTGCAGGATAGTGTGGTATCTTCTCCCCCAACATGGCTCTTAAAATTGATAATTTTGATTACATTAAATTAAAAAGGTTTTGTATGAACAAAACCAATGCAACCAAGATTAGAAAGGAAATACCAAATTAGGGCGAATATTCTATAGCAAATATCTGACAGAGTTCTCATTTCTCAGGTATTATATAGAGAACCGAGTCAAATTTATAAGAATATAGAACATTTTCCAATTGATAAATAGTTCTTTAAAGGATATGAACAGGCAGTTCTTAGGAGAAGAAATTAATACTGTCTATAGTCATATGAAAAAAATAAACACATGTTGATAGATTGATAAAGAGGCAGCTTGGTACTTTGTAAAGGAGACTCACTGCTTCTGGCATCTGAGAACCTGTGTTCAAATTTTGTCTCTAAACTCTTCTGTGTGTGTTACCTTGGATAAGCCATGTCATCTTCTTGGGCCTCAGTTTCCTTATGTGTAGAATGAAGGGATTGCTCTAGTTGGCCTTTGAAGGCTCTTCTAAATGGATATTTTGTCACTTCTCTGGGTTATTGTTTTTTCATCTATAAAATGTGGAGTGGAACTAGATGGCCTCCATTTCCAGTGATCCTGTGACCTACTTTGCTGAGTGAAAACCTGTAATACCTGACCCATATGATTGATCAACAGCCTCACTTCTACTCTTTGTGGCTGGTTGAATTGGTGTCTTATCAGCAAGAATGCTCGCTGAGAACGGCTGACATGAGAGGGTGAAGATCATTTGCTTGTCCCCTTGTGGACCAAAAGATAACTCCATATATCGTGGCCCAGATAGGAAAGGACATGATATCTTTCTGCTGGTCTCCAATTGTGTTTATGCCGCCGGCAGAGATGAAGCAGAGGGTTCAGCAGCAGTATGAATTCACTCCGGGTAGATGGCCAGCATTGATAAGGAGAACCAGGCCCATCCATTTTGGGGGTCTGGACACTCCAGATGGGCTCAGCTCTCAGCTCCAGCTGGCCCTCCAAGTGTGTCCTGAGGTTCTTTTATCATCCATTGCCATTAAGCATCAGGCCCCCAAGGAGGTCTATGTTCTAGCAGATGAGGCAGGGACAGAGAGTTCTTTCTCCAGCAAGCATCCGTCAATGGATTGGTTCACCTCCTCAGGCCCTTTCTGCAACGTGAGGAACATCCATGTTTTATTGTTGGAATGTTTTTCAGCTCCCCAGCAAAAAGTGGCATTGAAACTGTACAGTGATTGTGATTCAGACACACACACACACACAGAGAACGGTGTCCGTTCAGAGCCAGGTTACGATGTGGCCTTTTATTGTAATTAAAAAAGCATCTGGAAATTAAAAAGCCTGTTTGGCCCGAGGTCCCTTTGGAAAGTAATTGAAGCATGTCATCTGGCCAGGCTGTCCCATTGTTCCTGGAGGGGGATTGAGAGATTGTGGGGTTCAGGGGAGGTCTGGTGTACTTTCCTGACTTGAGTAGACATGGACCACTGGCCCCGTGCCACCAGGCCCCTGATCTGTCCTGCTTCCTTCTCTGTCATCCATGTCTCTGATTCCACATCGGTCTGTCTCCAATCATTTGCCCCTTTTTTGGGTAAATAATAAATCAACCTACAAGAGAAATGAACGTCAACTTTGGTCAGTTCCCCAAGAGGCACTCCCAGAACCCGTAATCGGGATGTATGTGGTGTGCCTGTGCAAGAGTAGGTTTGCCAACCAATACAATATATGCCACTAAACAAAACATATAGGAATTCCAGATAACCTCTGGCTTTATTCTCCCAGCCCTAACTCTCCATACGTCATAAAATGTGTGGTCTAATGGGAAGAACACTCAGCTGAAAGTTAGGAGGCCCTGGTTTCGTATCCTAGCCCCTAGACAGCCAGTAGTTGCTGGCACCAGTGACCTTGGGTAAGTTTAATTCCTTCCCCTTCTTTGGCCTCATTGGATCATAGTTTTAAAGCTAGAAGAAACTTCTAGAGGTAATTTTGTCCGATCCTTCTCATTTTACATATGGTAAAACTGAGGCCTGGAAAAGAAGGTAGGTGCTTAGGACTTAGAGAGCTGGAAGGGACTTTGGAGGTCATCTAGTCCAATATTGTTATTTTTCAGATGGAGGAACTGAGGTGCAATAAAAGAAAATGCATCATATAGGACCATAGATTGGAGCTGGAAGAGAATTTTGAAGGCATCTAGTCCAACCTCCCCATTTTACAGGTAAGAAAAGTGACTCAAAGGAAGGCTAAATACCGTGCCCAAGGTCACACAGGCAATAAGTGGCAGAGCTGCGATTCAAATCTAGGTTCTCTCTTGAAAACCAGAACTCTTGAGGTTTGAGATCTACGGGTAGCAAAGCTTCAGTTCTTTCTACCATGGCGCCTCTGGTTTCCCCAGCTATAAAATCGAAATCAGTTTTTCCACTGCTCAGTAGCAGATCTGTGATTGGAATCTGGGTCATCTGACTGCAGATTTTATACTCTTTACATACTATTATGCTACTCCAGGTTCCCCACTCCAAAAATGAGGGAGCGGATTGTCTCCTGTTAAATCCTTCTGGCCACTTCCTTTAAAATCCTTCTCTTCAAGAAACTGGTGCAGTCTGAATGCAGATGGAAGCACCCCCCCCTTTTATTTTTACTTAATTTCTTTTTCTTGTTGTTCTTTTGGTGGCTGATCTGTGTTTTCTTTTGTAACATGGCTAATATGGACATTTTTGCATGACTTCACATGTATAATCTCTGTCAAGCAGAGGGGAGGGCGGGAGAGAATTGGGGATTCAAAAATTTAAAAAAAAAATGATGTTAAAAAGTGTTTTTGCATGTAATTGAGAAAAAAATAAATTTAAAATAGTAAAGGATGGGGAGCGGCTAGGTGGCTCCGTGGACAGAGATCCAGGCCTGGAGTGAGGAGGTCCTGTGTTCATATCTGTACTCAAACATTTCCTAGCTGTGTGACCCCCTATTGCTCAGCCTTTATAGTTCTTCTCCCTTGGAACTGATACTCTGTATTGACTCTAAGATGAGTATGTTATAATGTACCATTGATAGGCTAGAAATCTCACACCACATGAGAAAGTGTCTAGAAGAACTTACATTTTTACCAATATTTAAGCTTTAATTGGCAAGATTGTACATCAATGTAGCTGAAAAGGGAACAGAAAAGTGTTTTTTTGGTTTTCGTATTTGCTTAGGCTGTCCTTATTTATAAGTGGGGCAGTTAGATCAATAAATTGCATTATCAAAAAATCAAATCAAGGGGGCAGCTGGGTGGCTCAGTGGATTGAGAGCCAAGCCTAGAGATGGTAGGTCCTGGGTTCCAATCTATCCTTGGACACTTCCTAGCTCTGTGACCCTTGGCAAGTCCCTTAACCCCCATTGCCTAGGCCTTACTGCTCTTCTGCCTTGGAAGCAATATATAATATTGATTCTAAGACAGAAGATGAGAATATTTTTAAAAAGGAAAGAGGGCGCTGCTGGGGGGCTTAGTGGATTGAGAGCCAAGCCTAGAGATGGTAGGTCCTGGGTTCCAATCTATCCTTGGACACTTCCTAGCTCTGTGACCCTGGGCAAGTCCCTTAACCCCCATTGCCTAGCCTTTACTGCTCTTCTGCCTTGGAAGCACTATACAATATTGATTCTAAGACAGAAGATGAGAATATTTTTAAAAAGGAAAGAGGGGGCAGCTGGGGGGCTCAGTGGATTGAGAGCCAAGCCTAGAGATGGTAGGTCCTCGGTTCCAATCTATCCTTGCACACTTCCTAGCTCTGTGACCCTGGACAAGTCACTTATCCCCCATTGCCTAGCCCTTACTGCTCTTCTGCCTTGGAAGCAATATACAATATTGATTCTAAGACAGAAGATGAGAATATTTTTAAAAAGGAAAGAGGGGGCTGCTGGGGGGCTCAGTGGATTGAGAGCCAGGCCTAGAGAAGTGAGGTCCTGGGTTCAAATCTAGCCTTAGACACTTCCTAGCTGTGTGACCCTGGGCAAGTCCCTTAACCCCCATTGCCTAGCCCTTACCGGTTTTCTGTCTCGGAACCAATATACAGTATTGATTCCAAGATGAAAGGTAAGGGTTTAAATTAAAAAAAAAAATCAAATAAAATTCTCCTGTTCCTTCAATGGCTTGGCTAAAAGCTCACAGAGCCTTCTCTGGAGATCTGGGTCATTGAATCTCTTTCTCCCCTTCTAATTGTATTTCTCCAGGATGTCCAGGTTGGAAGTTTACAGGTTACAGAGATTTCCCCCTACAGTAATCCTCAGAGGAAGAGGGTACCAGAATTATTTTTCCCATTCTGAGGTTCAAAGTGGGCCCTTGCTTAGGGTTACAGGGCAAGTAAGTTGATGCCACCTATTTTGCTCCTCAGTCTCTTGGTGCCTTGAAAAGTGTCCTAGCTTTGGCTTCAGAAGCCTTAGGTTTGAATCCTGGCTCTACCACTTACTAGTTGTATAACCTTGAGCAAGAAACAGAGTTGCTCTGTGCCTCAGTTTCCTCATGTATAAAATGGAGAAGATGATATTTTTTTAAACCCTTACTTTGTGTCTTAGAATCAGTACTGTGTATTGGTTTCAAACCAGAAGAGTGGTCAGGGCTGGGCAATGGGAGTTAAGTGACTTGCCCAGGGTCACACAGCTGGGAAGTGTCTGAGGGCAGATTTGAATTCAGGTTCTCCTGACTCCAGGCCTGGCACTCTCTCCATTGCTCTACCTAGCTGCCCCACATTTATATAATTCTTTTTTTTTTTAACCTAGAAAAGTACATTTATTTGAGCAATTGGAAATGAAAAAGCATTTATTTAACACTTACTTTGTGCTAGGCACTCTGCTAAGACCTGGACATTATGCTAATTGGGAGGTGCTGATATAATGATATAGTACTAACATTCTTTTTTTGTTTTGTTTTGTTTTTAATTTTAAACATTATTTTATTTGGTCATTTCCAAACATTATTCACTGGAAACAAAGATCATTTTCTTTTCCTCCCCTCCCCACCACCACCACCTTTCCCTCTCCCATAGCCGACGCATGATTCCACTGGGTATCACATGTGTTCTTGATTCGAACCCATTTCCATGTTGTTGGTATCTGCATTAGAGTGTTCATTTAGAGTCTCTCCTCAGTCATATCCCCTCCACCCCTGTAGTCAAGCAGTTGCTTTTCATCGGTGTTTTTACTCCCACAGTTTGTCCTCTGCTTGTGGATAGTATTTTTTAGATCCCTGCAGATTGTTCAGGGCATTTATATAATTCTTAAACATTTGAAAAGTGCTTTCCCCACAACCACTATGTTAATGGGAAAATGATCATCCCCATTTGAGCATAAGGAAAATAGGGTGAATTTATGTGGCCATGCTCTTCTTTCTTTTTTAAACCCCTGCCTTCCATCTTGGAATCAAAAGGGGAATAAGGGCTAAGCCTTAGAGGTTAAGTGACTTGCCCAAGGTAACACAGTTAGGAGCTGTTGGAGCCAAATTTGAACTCAAGACCTCCCATCTCTAGACCTGGTTCTTAATACACTGAGCCACCCAGCTGTCCCCTGGCAGGTAAGTGTCAGAGCCAAAATTTGAACTCCAGGCTCACTAACTCCATGTCCAGTGTCCTTTTTGACATCACCTTCCTTACTGCCTCTTTTTCCTTCTCAGAGGAAGTGTAGCAGTTAACATACTTTCAAGGGTTTTGTCCATGATTCCATTTCATCTGTGATTGTTGGTAATCAGTAGAAAAGAAGGGTCTATCTTTTTATTTTTCACCCTTCACTTTCCATCTTGGAGTCAATACTGTGTATTGGTACTAAGGCAGAAGAGCGGTAAGGGTTAGGCAATGGGGTCAAGTGACTTGCCCAGGGTCACACATCTAGGAAGTGTCTGAGGTCAGATTTGAACGCAGGACCTCCCATCTCTAGGCCTGGATCTTACTGCACTGAGCTACCCAGCTGCCCCCTTGGGTCTGTCTTTTGATTGAGATTGCTGTGAACTTAGCACAATGCTTTGCTAGAATAGCATTAATGCTTTGGGACCAAATCCCACCATGAAGTAGCAGCTCCCATCAGAATGTCCTTGCATCCCCCTGCCCACTGAAAACATTGTCCCCGTTTCAGGTGCTCCTCCTTGTAATGTTGTTTCCCTTCCAAATCCGGGTTTTTTCCCCAAACCAGTAAGCAGTCTGGAAAGAGGAGCCATCTCCCAGTTTTCCCTCCAGGTGCTTCGGTCGGTCCTAGAGATTTCGGCTCTCCCCAATCCCCACCCATCTGGAGCCACAGGACATGGGAGAGTGCTTCGAACAACCTAGAGCCTGCACTTCCTCTGCTGGGAAGAGATCTGGGCTGGCCCTTGCTCCACAATAGCATGAAAAACTCGGGGTCACAAATCTTTTCCAGCAAGGACTGCCAGAGGTTTGCAAGCTGTGGCCTTCTGTCATTTATCTTGCTCTGCTTCCCATCACTGGCTAATTCACTGCAGATCCAAACCAGATGGTGGGGCCGCCTTTCGGTAGAGTCAAGGATGGGGAGGGGAGGGGGGTTCTCCGAGTCGCATCCATAACGGTGAGCACAAACTCGGAGTGTCCAGACAGCCCACAGAGCAATTGTTTGCAACCTTTGACGTTGAGTGCCGAGGCAAGAATCATGGGGGGACACTCACTGCCTTATTGTCTTTAGAAAAGCCGGAGGTACCACAGCCTTCAGGCCCACTTCTCTCAGCTCCTCAGTTATTTTGTATGGGTGCTGCTTAGGAGGACCACCTGAGCATCTGCATATTTTTTGGGTTTACACTTAGGAAAAAGACATATTTTGCAGGGTGCAAGAAGCTCAGGCAGCTAGAGAGAACCAATTGGCAAGAAGGAACAAGAAATGTCATGGCCCACTATGTTGTGGTGTGGTGGCAAGAACATTGTATGTGGAGTCAGAAGATCTGAGTGCAAATTCTGGCTCTGTTATTACTTGCTTGTATGGCCCTTGGCAAGGTGCTACCTCTTTGTGGACCTCAGCTTCTCCTCTGTAAAAGGAAGAGAAAGATATTATTCCCATGTGTCTGATTCCTTTCAGGTCCCAGGGTAGCGAATGGCTCCTTGAAGTTGCTAAGGAGCTACAGGTTTCAGTCCCTAAGTTCTGGTCCAGAGTCCAGTACATACCAAGTATATGTAGACTAGAAAGGCCAAGTAGGGGCAGAGTAGAGCGAGCTGCTCTCTGAGTCAGAAGAACATCCCACTGACCGTGGGATGGTGGGAAGGCATTGAACTTCTCCGTGGTCTTGGCATTTCTCTCAGTTGAGGGGCACGTGCCATTCTGCACCTTCCTGGCAGCTCAGTGTACCAATGAAATCACAGGTTTGGTCCCAAACAAGTTGAATGTTGTGTCCATTAATTACGGCTCAAGGAATATTGATTGGAAAGCTTTGTGCAGGAGGTAGCATCCAGACAGAGCCTTGAAGGTTAGACAAGGGAGCAGGAGATCACAAAAGTGTATGAGGCATGAGTGCATCATAGTTGAGGCTCCATTTTGGCTGATATTAGACAGGATATATTGTTGCACAAAGCTGGAAAGGTCAACCGGAGCAAGAGGGGCTTCGATGGAATCTTCACTTGATCATTTTTTGATTCCTCAAACGTTAAACATTCATCAAATCTTTGCAAGGCACTTGGCTAGATTCTTCGTGAGATATAAAGCTAGATCCAGAATGATCCATACACAAACAAATACAAAGATGAAAATGGACCGTCTTCAATGACAGGACAGGAACCGATTCTGCTTTTTTCTTCATGTTCTCCAGATGTAGAATATGGGAAGGGAAGAGGGATGCACTTACCACTATGCCACCACTTGGCACTGGTGACCTAGTCTGATTGCTTTGCTTCTGCTTCCACAACAACAGGTTTTTATTTAATTAAACATGGTGGATTCCACAGACCAGATCCTCATTGGATCATTTTAGCCGGGGAGCTTTTCTCCCACAACGTTAGGATAACCACTGCCCCCTATGTGTTGAGGGTGGCATGTCTGCCTTGGAGCTTACCAGTTCATTTTAGGTCTAGAGAGCTGACATGCATTCAGGTGTCTCTGGGAAAATGGATATGCCTCTGCAAAGACTAATTAGTCAGTGCTTATCTGTGGACAGTTGAAGGGGAATTGGAACACTGGCCAGAACTAGTCCATTCTTGAGGAGTAGCTGCCACCCATTGGACCTGCCTCATCAGAATCGGGTAAGCTTGCTTCTGTCTGAGAGGGGGGGTTCTCAGGTGCTCCCTGGTTCTTACTCTTTATGCATGATACCCAGGGCAGGGGGAAGGACTACACCAGCCTGGAATTGGATCCTGAAGACAAGTGAAGGCCTCAGAGACAGCAAACCAGCCTTCAAAACCTTTTGTCTGTTTAATTCAATTCCAGAATAAATATTAGACACTTTTTACACACTGTTCTCGGCCTTAAGAATGCAATGAGGAAAAATGGCAAGTCCTTGCCTTGTCTTGCCTTCATGGAGCTTCCATTCTACTGTGGTACAAAGTAGAATATCCCCAGTGCACAGGAGATCAGTGAAAAGCTCTAGGAAAAGCTTTGAACTGAGAAATGAAGGAGGATTCTCCAGGCAGCTCCAACTGGGAATCATCTCACCTGGGTCAAGAACTGTTTAGGTGATGCAGAAAATGGCTGAATCAGGGGTACGGCCTTATGGAGGAGGAGATCCAGTGGAGCAGGCAGGCAGGATGAGTGGTGCTATAGGAGGGAAGCCTGGGAGTGGCTGCTAGGTGTAATGATCACAAAAGGTAGTGCACACAAGGTAATATGCATGGACGGGCAGTCGCCACAGAAAGGAGGTATGCCGTCCTACGGAGAAAGGCCTGCTTCCATGGATGTCAGTGGTCTGGGGCCAAGCTCTTGTTGCCTTATGCTAGTAATAGCTTTGAACGAGAAGAAGGATTGCAGCAAGTAGAGATGAGGAGAGAGCACATTCCAGGATCCGGGAGATGGACAGGATGGGGACCAGCTTTGGCTGAATGGCTAAATGATTGTTCAATCTGCGAACCTAATGAGCTATTTCATGTCAGGGGACTAGGTGTTCACCTTGTGTGAAAATGGAAAATCACCTTTTCACACGCAGTTTGTCACATGTTTGGCAGCTTTTCCATATTTAGAAAATGTTGTTTTGGCCCGGTAGAGTTTTATAGCTGTAACGAGAGAGCTGTCACTGTCCAGCACCTAAGGAGACATTCTTATTAGGACATCTGTTCAGCAATCAACGAGCCCCAGACGAAAGGAGGAGACATTCATTTTTCTTGACTCACACGGTGGAGGCAAGACAAGACGGATTTGGTGGCAGCAATCCATCTTGGCCTGGAGAGCAGATAATCCAGAGGGACCAATTTGGAATGACACTGGAGGTGGAAGGAATTTGCATCTCTAAGCTGTTTACTGAGTTTTTGACCCAGTCACCTCAAACCACCAAGTGACTCTCAGAGGCAGGATACATGGAGACTTCAGGTCAGAAAACAGGAACCAGAATGGGGTTTGCCGATGAGGCTCAAGCTGTGAGTTCAGTCTCCATATGAACTGGTTAGTTTTGCCCAGAGAAAAGCTCTGATCCCCTGTCATGGATTGAATGCTTAGCCGCAAGCAGTTTGTCTTATATTATGGTGCAGTGTAGAGTCAAGAAAACTGAGTTGAAATCACACCTCTGATACATATATGCCAGGCGATCATGGGTTCACTCAGCCTTAGGTTTCTCATATGGAAAATGGGGGGAAATACAAGTGATTCATTTCATCCTTAGATTGAGAGCAAAAAGAGATCTCAGGCATCTAGTCCTTGCTCTCACGATAAAGAAAACTCATCAGAAACTAGAAAACATCCAAGTTCTTATTAATGTGGCACCCCTAACCCCTTTAATGTGGGCCCACGGGCCTCTTCAGCTATACCCAGGTCAGCGGTACTGTTGTGCTAACTAGATGACCAGGAATTCCAAGCCAAGATATTAATGAAACAGACAATACTGAGGTCAAAACAGATGACTCAATCAGGCACTAAATAGGCTACACACTGTGGCTTTGCCATCGTTCTGGAAAGAATACAAGGATGGCCCCAGCACTGTACTGCACTTACAGAGAGGATCGTGCTCAGGAGGCTGCCTTCTTGCTTGTGGATTCTTTAGCCATGGTGGCTTACGAACAGAGACAGA
The DNA here is from genome assembly GCF_027887165.1 of Monodelphis domestica. Lineage (NCBI taxonomy): Eukaryota > Metazoa > Chordata > Mammalia > Didelphimorphia > Didelphidae > Monodelphis > Monodelphis domestica. Next base: position 48,588,437 of record NC_077235.1, on the reverse strand, counting down.
ATACAGACTTGCCCTTCGTCCTATCACCCCAATAGCACCAAGGGTGGAATAGTTTAAAAGGAGACAGGCGGTGCTCAAAATCACTCAGTATTTACACCATTCACAAATATTAACTTTGCTCTGAGTGCTATAAATGTGAGATCTCTGTCTGGCAACCAGTGAATGGGTATAATTACTGGAATGGCTGAATCATAGGATTCTTGACTTTCTCACTATAAATAGAACCAGAAGACAAAGAAGTTGCAGTCCAATGGGTGAATAGCTCACCAATTCTTCTGGTAGAGGCAAATAAAAGAATTGGTCCAATGGTTTGATCACATATGTAAATAAACATCATTTTTGGGGCCATCTCATGTTGCAGTGCTCATGGTAAATATTTGAAAAAAGTTTTTTTTTAAGCCATTACATTCTGTCTCAGTAGCAATTCTAAGAGAAGAATAGCAAGGGGTAGGCAATTGGACTTAATTGACTTGCCCAGGATCACATAGTTAAAAGTGTCTGTGGTGAGATTTGAACTCAGGTCTTCCTGATATGAGATCTGGTGCTCTATCAAGCGTGCTACCTCACTGTCCCCAAAAAAGACCTTGGTGCAGCTATCTTTTGTAGAGAATGAAGCTTTAGAGAAATTAGTTGATTAGACCCTCCAAATTAAATCAATATTTACTCTGAAAGTGAGCGACTTCAATTCAAAGTTGGGAATAGGTTAGAATGGTAGAAAATACGTTGAAATATATGTTTCAGAAGTGGAATACGTGAGACTAAAGTCTTTTGGACTCCACAAAACATCATACCTATACATTATGAATTCTTTGTTCAAGAAAAAAATCAGGAGATGCTAGAGATGGTGAGCACCAACAGCACATGTAAAAAATGAAATTGATTATATTTTAACAGACAGGCAGTGACTTGTTACTAATGTGAGAATCATTCCCACATTAGCTCTCTGTGTAATTGGAATTCTGACTTGTTAGAACAAAGATAAAAATTTATTGAATGCTAGAATAATGAACTTAAAGGGAAAAAAATGTATACATTTAAAATATCTCCGCCTTGATTTGATTATTTACATTCTTGATGTAAAAAAATAGAATTTTCATGCAGAAGTTTAATATACTCATTAGCATAGTAAGGATTCCAAAGAGAGATTCCCTTTTCTTGGTGAAGTCCTTGTGAATAATTTCAGGTTTGAGAATTCATGTACCTGGCATGGTTGTAGAAAGAACAGGCAGCATACCTGAGGGGACACTGAGGTGAAAGATCAGGAACTTAAACCCATTTGCTATTACCATGAGTTATTGAGAAAATGCAGGTTTGATTGGAAGGAAGTTGCCATATAGAGTTGTTAGTTATCATCCTATCCATCCTTGAGCAGTGGACTTTGTGAGGTCATACACTAAACTAAAACTTCACATTATATACATATATATTATATAATATAATATAATTCATATTTTATACATATAATGAAGTATGAGTGACTTATCAGAGCCTCCTTCAGACAGATAAGACTTAAACAGTATAAAATTTGGGGTTTGTTAGGAATGTGGGGAAAAGATGGTATCCTTGTAAATAAAAGCAATGAGTTCTGAACCCAGGTCCTCTGGGTACAAATCCAGTGCCAGGGCTGAAAAGTATTTTTCCATTTCATTTTCCTCAAAAGGAAAGTGGAAGAACCAAAGCCAACAAAAGAAGACATGAACATGATTACTTTTACCAGTCTTTCCAGTATCTTGAATCTATCATTCCATGTGTAAACTTTTCTTTCTTCCTAGTATACTGCCAAATCATAGAATATTTAGTGCATTTTGGGGTTGAGTGAGTTGAATTCCAAAAAGATATCCACAGCTGAACCCCTTCTCCCTTTGTCTTCTACAACTAACTTTGTAACAGCCTTGTTGATAAACCTGATATTCTCCATAGTTCCATCATGAGCCGGTAGTTGAATCTTAGAAATTAGACATTACATGTGACTTGTAGCTTAGAAGGTCCAAGAGTTTTCTCAGCCAAGCTTAAGGGGATATAACCTTTCATTCACTGAACAAATATGTCCTAGTAATGTTCAAAATAGGAAATATTGTCAACCATCCTGTTCTCACCTCATTAATTTACGTGGTGTGAAGTGATGCCCTAGTATGAATCATTTATGCAGCTGCTGTCCTGTATGAAGCGTAGAGCAATTAGATTCAGAGCAAGTCATAGTTCCCAAAAGGTCATTTCTGAAAGTGTTACACTAGTTATTTGGAAAGGTGCAGGTGGATGAGAGATGCTAATGGATCAGTAGGCCCTTATATGTTGGTGTTCAAATGAAATAATGGATGTCAAATGCTTGGGAAACCTTATAGTACTGGAGAACTATCATTTTTATGCTCATAATTATTCCTAGAAAAGGGCAACTTTAAATTATGGCCCAGTTTGTCTTTATTTTTACCTTCTGGATATGAAGATGTCCAATTGCCCCTTGGGCAACTCTAGGCCTATTCTGGTCATTTCCAGACTTTGCTGGAGCTCATCTGCCTATTCCTTTGCATATGCATTCTTACTCTATGGTTTCTTTCCATTACAAAAATGTGTCTTTTGTATTGGTGGGTAGTTTCCTGGAAGGTTAAACTATCCAGAGTTCAGATGACATTTTGACAGACTTGGTCATCAATCTAAAAGTAATCCATAGAATGTCCTTGTCATGTTTAACAACATCGCCAGTCCCTTATTTCTAGCTTTCTACAGGACACCTCCCATGTTTCCCTGTCATCTCAAATTCAATATGTGCAATACAGAACTCGTCACGTTCCTCCAAAGGCAAAGCCCCTTCTCCCTTCACATTTTTGTTTGTGATACTGCTCTTCTCTAGGTTCCATTTTGGGAGGCCATCTTTATGTAACTGCCCCATCTCCAATCAGCCACTGCTTTTTGAGCTCCTCCTCTTAAACCTCTTCTTCTCAAAGTGAATTCTCTGCCTCAATCAGGTAGGCCTCTTTACTATCCCCTGAATATAGCAAGCTATTGCCCACACTCTTCCCCGTGCTTGGATTGTCCTTCCCATTCCACCTCATCTCTCTGAACTTTACATCCCTTCCACAATCCAGCTTCAGACCCATTCTTGCTTTGAAGCCTTCCCTTTCCCCTTGGGTATGCATCAGTCTTCTGTAGCAGTTGTCTGTGTCACAGAGTTTAGTACTTTATGGAAGATACTATCCCTCTTCTATATAGAGGAGAAGAATAATAATGATAACGATAATAATAATAATATAAACATTTCATTGAGTCTGTGATCTCATCACTGAGAGTACTCTTTCCACTGGCACAGATTATACAGTCCATTTTTGCCTAGCCATCCTATGTAATTCTTGTTCCTATTCTCCTATAAATATGCCTGAGAAGTCAATAGCATATACCGGTGACCCGCCTTGAGTTCTCCTGACATTTCATGGATATCATCAGAACGTTTGGACTATTGCTTCTCCCTCCTTCTACGTCACTAGTCTGTCTGCAATTCTGCGCTCTTAAGATTTACAAATGTTTGTTCTGCTTGGTCTTGCCCCATGGCTGTTGTTTCTTTCTGCTGTAAAGAGTTTCCTAGCTAACAGTTTCTAGCCTCTTTTTGATCTCTTCCTTTTGGCAATTGATTTATATCAATTAAGCTTCCTTAGGAAATAGTGACAGTCTGTTTCCTTGTATTCTTACTCTCTGAACTCCTTGAAGTTCCATAGTTCATTTCCTTCTCTTCTCTGGAATGAATTATTCTAAAATGGAGAGGTCATTTCTTAATAAGGTGACTCGATGGCACAGTCCTCACAGTATTACAGCTTGCCTTTTCTAGCTCACTCTAGCTTCTTTCTGAGGACTCCAGGATTTAGAGGTAGTCCCACTTCTTTACCACATGGATGGGAAAACTGAGGCCCGGAAAGAGGAACTGACTTGGCCAACATTGCATGAGGAATAAATAGCAAAACCGGGATTAAAACCTTGTGGGAGTTTTTTGACTTCTGATCTACAACTTTTTCCATTCATTACACCAGGTTTTTTCCTTTAGAGTTAATTAATCTCCAGTTTGTGTTGCATATCTGCTACTTGGCAGTCCTTTTGGAGAGACAGGAATAGTATTAGATAAGGTCCCTGCCCAGAAGGAGTTCATGGTCTAGTTGAGAAGACAGGCCACACACACAAAACAGTTGAAGAACATAAAATAGACTAATGAGTTAATGGCTAAATTTTGCCAATTATCCTAGGAGAGCTGGAAGGATTCAGAAAAGAGAGAAATCAATTAAGGTTGGAATGGTCAGAGAAGGCTTCATGTAAGAGCTCAGAAAGAGAAATTATTGGAAAGGAGAATGAGAGGTTGTTGGGCAGAGGTCAGAGGTCAGAGCTGAGAATCGTTCCGGTCTAGGAAAACAGCCTGATTCTTTCCATGAGTAGAAAGGCTTCTGGCTTTGGAGTTAGAATGGCTAGATTTGAATCTTGGCTCTACTATTTATTACTAGCATTGGGACCTGGGGAACGTCACGTTCCTTTGCTGGGACTATGTGTAATGAGAGAGTTGACTAGATGGGATTTCAAGTCACTTCCAGCTTGAAGTCCCATGCTCTCACAGAGGAGATCTGGCGTGCCCTCTTGAATAGAGAAAGTAGACCATTAGTGAGGGAGTGATAAGCACCTCTATTAAAATATTTTTTCTTTAGTCAACAAACACTTATTAAGCATGTACTATGTGCCAAGCACTGTGTTAACAGTTGTAGATCCAAAGAAAGGCAAAAGACAGTCCCTGCTCTCAAAAAGCTCACTGTCCAATTGTGGATATCAAATGAAAACAACAAGGCACATACAAGGTAAATCAGAGATGGCCAACAGCATTAAAGGGAACTAGAAAATCTTGTGGGAAATAAATTAAAAACTAATGAGATGTCGGGGCAGCTAGGTGGCTCCTCTTTTAAAATATTAAAATAAAACATGTGGTCATGTCATTCTCATTTTAGTGTTGAATGTCTGAAATCAGATTTCATTTCTCGTAACAATCCGATGAGCCCATGGCTTTGATGGAACGGGCAGTTTTTTGGGTAGAGGCAAGTGGAGCAGAGGACACTGCCTGGGGTGACCAGATCTTTCCCAGCAGGATATGGCACGGGAGTAGAGATGGTGGGGTGGCGGGCATATGAAAAGCCAGAGAAAAAAGGATGAAGTAAGAATTTCCTTTATGTCATAATTTGGTGTAATCAATGAGGCCAACCCTGAACATGAGGGGAAGGTGAATCATGGTGTGTTTGAATCTGTTTTAAATGACCTCCCCTGCTGTAAGACTTTTGTAAGTTTTTATTTATTTATTTTTAAGTGATTCATCATAAATTTAATATGAAACATCAATAGACTTAATTAAAGTCGCTTTGTAACTATTTACATTTAAATAAATGAAATTTCAAGGCATAAAATGTCCTAACAACTTTCCAGTCACTCCTCCTAAGTCTCCGTCGGAACCCTTTGAACGTTCGTTCTCATTCATGTTTCCTCTTATATGGTCAGAGTTAGCATGTGTATTCTGTTCTTCTGGTTTGCCTTTTTTTCCCCCACTTTGCATTATTTCACAAAGGTATTTCCAGATTTCTTTCTATTCCTTATAGTTGTTGGTCTTAATTGCATTATGGTGTTCCATTACGTTAATGTGTCCAAATTTATTTAACCATTCCCTTATTGTCGGACATTTACGTTGCTTCTAGTTTGGGGTAATTACACATAATGCTGTTAGGAAAATCTTTGATCATATGGCTCCCCTTTTCCAGATGACTTTTCCCCTTTTTTGTTTCTTTTTGTTCTTCTTTTTTTAAATGAGCCCGAAACAATGGCTTCCTTGTCAGGAAGGGGATTTGAGCAGAATCACTTCCCTCTTTCCCTTTGATTTCTCTGCTGTCTGTGAAGCTTTTGCTAGGCAGAAGTATACCTTGCTTTGTCCTCCAGGAAAGTCTCCAGCTAATGTCTCATAATGACATAGAGGTGAGCTGGGCCATCAGAACACAAACTCTGGGGGGTTCTACCAAAGCAGAAAGGCTTCACGTACGGAGGGACTGATGACTTCCTGTTTGTCTGCTGTTTGAGGATCAGCTCCTGCTATTACTACAGAGAAGCTCCATACATGGCAGGTCAAATGAGCTGATCCATATTGACTCATAAAGTCTACTTAGGTGAAGGTGGGCTAGAATCTTCATTGGCCGAGGAAGCCATCACAATGAAACGAGGGCTATGGGTAGTCTTGAAGTGTAGTGTTAGCAGATCTTCGGATGACTTCTTCCTGTGTGACACTGGGCATGAGGTCCCCTCTCTGGGCCTCCTTAGCTATAAAATGAGTTTGTTGTCACTTTTGAATTTAAATCTATATTCCTAAAGTCCCACCTTCTGCAAAAAGTCTTTCTTTAAAATAAAAAAAAGCCCTTACCTTCTATCCTAGTCACAACTCTAAGACAGAAAGGCAAGGATGAGGCAAATGGGCTTAAGTGACTTGCCCAGGGTCATACAGCTAGGAAGTGTCTGAAGCCATATTGAACCCAGTTCCTCCCAACTCCATGCCCATTGTGCCATCCACTGGGCTACCTCCTAGCTGCCTGTCCATTGTTTCTTAATCTTAGTGCCTTCCCTTTGAGACTCAGTTAATCCTGTCTGCACATGGTTGTTTACATGTCATCTCCCCTATTAGACTGGAAGCTCCTGGAGAACACAGATTATCTTTTGACTTCTTTGTATCCCCAGCACTTAGCTCAGTGCCTGGCACATAGTAGATACTTACTAAATGCTAGTCAATTAATTTGATCCTATGTTTCTGTTTTTTAAACCCTCACCTTCCATCTTCCAGTCAATACTGTGATTGGTTCCAAGGCAGAAGAGTGGTAAGGGCTAGGCAATGGGGGTTAAGTGACTTGCTTAGGGTCACAAAGCTAGGAAGTGTCTGAGGCCAGATTTGAACCCAGGACTTCCCATCTCTAGGCCTGGATCTCAATCCATTGAGCCACCCAGATGCCCCCTCTTTCCTTTTTAAAAAATATTCTCACCTTCCATCTTAGAACCAATATTGTATATTGGTTCCAAGGCAGAAGAGTGGTCAGGGCTGGGCAATGGGGGTTAATGATTTGCCCAGAGTCACACAGCTAGGAAGTGTCTTGAATTCAGATTTGAATCCAAGACCTCCTGTTGCTGGGCTCTCAATCCACCAAGTCATCCAGCTTCTCCCCCCCCCCATGTTTTTTATGTATATTACATGACAAATATCTTATGTTTCATAATTATCTATATTGATTATTTTTGTTTTTATAGTAAAACAATTTTCTCATCTTTTTCTTCTTATTGATAAGTATTTATAAGTCATTTACCATGTGCCAATCATTATACTAAGCTAGATACAAACACAAAAATGTTCTGCCCTCAAAGAGCTTATATTTTATTGGAGGAACGAGATAAATACTCATTGGTTTGGGGTATCAACAAATGTGGGAGAGTCAGGAAAGACTCTGTATGGAGGGTGGCACTTGAACTGAGACTTGAAGGGAGGCAGAGTTTTTTGGAGAAGAAAGTGAAGAAGGCAAGGGGCCCTGTTCAAAGGCATGGAGGTGGGAGATAGAGTGTCATGTGTAGAGAACCTAATATATGCCAGTTTTTCTAGAATGTAGGTGAGTGGGGAGGAGTGATATGTAATCAGTCTGGAAAGTGAATTTGGAGCCTGCTTTTGAGGGCTGTGGTCTGATTTCCAGGAATTTCCAGGATTTCCAGGAATAGAGACGGATTCTCACTCATTTGCTGTAACCATGTTGTTTATTGAACTTAACAGGCCAATCTGGGACAAACAGATCCATTCCATCTCCCTGTCCATTTATGGTTGAGATGAAGAAGCACACAATTGTCGCAGAAAACCTGCCCTGCCCAGAACCAAGGACTGATTCTGATTGGTGCCACAGTTGATGCACACATCTTGGGTGAGTAGCCCCTTGGCATTTTTGAATGTACCAATCATGCTTCCCCCAAACGAAGATAAATACAGGGGCTCAGAGGATGCCTTTGGTGTCAGAAGCTGCACTTAGAGACTCCTGAGTCATCAGAGCGGCCTCTTTTTGTGGGTTCCTGTCTCCAACTTGAGGGGTGACTGTGGCACTAGCCAACAACACCGACTATCTTATTTCCATCTGAGGCTGCCTTTGGAAATATGGCACCTTTGCTCAGGCCTAGTGTCCAGCTCCATACATAATGGGCTCTTAATGCATCATGGGATTGTAGATTCAGAGCCAGAATTTTTTTTTTGCTCTAATGATGATGACTAGCATTTATATAGTGCTTCCAGGCTTGCAGAACATTCTTCCTGTTATCTATCTCTTTTGCCATCATCTAGTCCAAGCTCTGCCTCATTTTATTTACTCAGTGGCAGTTCATTTTGCTTTTACTCTTATCACTCATCTAAGTAGATGAATATCTTATAGCAGTGACCAATATGGAAGTGTGTTTTGCATGTTAATACAGGTAAAACCCAGATCAGAATTGATTATCATCTCTGAGAGCAGGGAGGGAAGGAGACAATTTGCATCTTACAATTGCAGAAAATGTGTGTTGAGGGGTGCAGGTGGGTGGCTCAATGGATTGAGAGCCAGGTCTAGAGAGAAAGGTCCTAGGTTCAAATCTGACCTCAGACACTTCCTAGCTGTGTGACCCTGGGCAAGTCCCTTAACCCCCATTGCCTAGCCCTTACCTCTCTTCTGCCTTAGAAGCAGTACAGTATGGATTCCAAGATGGGAGGTGAGGAGTTAAAAAAAAAAGTATGTTGAAAATTGTTATTAAGTGTGATTGGGAAAATAAAATGTGTATCAAAACATTATTGTAAATGATTGTTCTTATGCATATACTTCTGTTATTTACTGAATATTAATGGATCCATATTTTCACCCATTAACATTAATAAGGCAGTAACAGCTATCGTATGTTTTGGAAATGAGTTTGGTTGCTATTTAATGTTGTCCTCATATAGTGACAGTGTGGAGTTAACTCTTTGGTTTTTGCTTAGATTTGCATCACTTCATATATTTTTCTCTACTTTAAAAAAATTCTAAATACAGTACAACATTCTCCTAGTCTTTTCCTATGTTATAATTGATTTAACCATTCTCCCCTCTTTGGGCACAGAATCTGTTTCCACTTTTTTGTTATGGAGATAGTGTTGCTAAGCATCCAGATTAGCCTTTTCCCTTTGGATGTAAAAGCCTGAGTCAAAGGGCATAAGCAGTTTTGTAATCCTCAATGGATAATTCCTTATTGCTTTTTTAAAAATGCTGAACCGCTTCATAGCTTCTCCAGTAGTATGTTAATGTGCCAGGGTTTCCACAGTCACACCAGCATTGAATTTTATCTTTTTTGCCAATCTGATACATCTTGCTGATGAGGAAAGCAAGACCCACAGAGATTTTGCCAACATCATATGGAAAGTAAACAGCAGAGCTTGGCTTCCAAACCAGTTCCTCTGACTCCATCTACCCCCAGGGTTCTTTTCACTATTGTTGTTTCCTTTGGAAAAAAGTCAACATTCAGTTTTCTTGAGACTGATTTCTCAATGGGCAAAGTTTCTCAGTTCATATGAGATGTGTTTGGGAAAAGAGAGTTAGGTTTTGATAGTGTTTGGTGGGTAGTTCTTTTAACCCAGGTGGGAAAGCTAGCTCCTCCTTTTCTTTCTCCCTTTTCCCACTTTCAAGTAATCCCACCTACATTTGGCTTCCCCCATCATCGCCCTCCACCAGTTTAATTTAGTTTGGGTACAGAGTTTCCTTTTCAATAACTGACTCTTTTCCATAGCTGTGGCTCTCAGCAGGCCACATTCTTGAAAGACCTATGAACATAGAAGGTCAGTTACTCCCCGTCCCCCATCCTGATCATTTCGGAAGCCGCACTGGCCCACAGAACTGCATGCTGAGGCCTCATACACCTGCACAGGGTTCCATTTCATGCATCTGTTATCCCAGTGAGCCTTGCCAGCCAGACTTGTGTTTGACTTGGCAAGCTCACTATTCACGCCAATGAGAACAGTTGGGACCTGTTTTACAAACTTAACTTTGGGGCTTCACTAAGTGTCCCTTGACACGGGGAGCCCAGAGCCCAGTTTGTCTTCCTCTTCTCATAATAGCTCCCTTTGGCATTCAGCCCTCGCTCATCCTGCCTCATGCACATTTTCTTTCAATTCCAGTTAAGGCCAATAGTGATCAATCAAATTAGAAAGTATGGGTGAAGACTCACAGTCTGTCTAGGGCTGGGGGAAACCAAAACAGGTAAGTCACAGTCCCTGACATGGTGTAGCTCTTGGATTTGTTGGGGAGACAAGAAAGTTCAACAGGGCGGAAAGAGCAGGAGATTTGAAATCCAAGGCCCTGGGTTTGAATTCCAAGCTCTGTGGGTTATCACCCATGTGACCTTGGGCAAGTCCCTTTCATTGTCTGGGTCTCAGTTTCTTCACTTATAAAATGCAGAGGTTGGACTGGATAATTTCTAAGGTCTCTTCCTACTCTCAATCTATGATCCTGTGATCAGGATTAAGCAGCAACTAGAGAACAATAGAAAGTAGTAAAGAAAATCCCCTCCCTAAACTGTCTGCTATGGCCAGTTCATTCAGAGAAGGGCATCCAAAATAAAAATGATTAGTTCTATCTATGATCAGAAAAGAAGATAGATTGGCCATGTGGCAGCTCATGTAGTAAGTAGAATTATGGGGGTAGAGCATTTTGCCAACAATCGCATGTGTACAATAAGTGCTATAAAAGATATCATCTAGGACAATGATGGCAAACCTTTTAGAGATGGAATGCCAGGCCCTGTCCCCCCCAGAGAGAGTGCCATGTCTGTCCCCAGAGACCACATGCTGTGCCCCCTCCCCCCAGCACCTGCCTCTCACTGAGTGCCAGGTGTGCCCCCCCAGTTACCCCACACAGGGGAGGGAGGAAGAACTCCCATTGGGCAGAGGGGTGGGTGGTGAAGTGAGGAATGTTCTCAGTGAGTGTAGAGAGGGGGAGGGGAGTGGCCTGAGGACTCTGCTCCTCTCCAGCTCTGCCACCTGTGAGCCACCCACCTGACCCCCTGTGTGCTCCCATTGGGCTGCTGGGCAGCAGAGTGGATGTGAAAAAAATGTCATCAGGCAAGGTGAAGAGGGAGAAGGGAGCAGCTCTGCCTTAGTCCCTTTGCCTTTCTATTAATGAACTCTGGCAGGTGATGGGGAGGACAACCATGTGCCCACAGAGAGCATTCTGAGTGCTGTCTTGGCACTCGTACCATAGGTTCACTATCACTGACCTAGGGCATATAACAATGGTAAAGGAGGTGGGCCATTCATGGAATGTTAGTAAAAGATGAGCAGTGTGAGTGATTCATCTACTTCTATGAGGCAACTCGGTGTCTTAGTGATAGAGCTTGGAGTCAGACCTGGATTCAAGTCTGCCCTCAGATACTTCCTAGCTGTGTAAATCTGGGCTTAACTGCTTTCTGCCCCAGTTTCCTCATCCATAAAATTGAAGATCATAATAGCACCTGTCTCTCAGGGTTGTTATGAGGAACAAATGAGCTGATATATTTCTAATGAGTTTAATACAGTGTCTGGCAGTGTCTGGTAGAAGCTTGATAAATGTTTATTTCCTTTCTTCCTTCCTTGTATACTTGAAATACTAAAAGAACTAGAGGAAGATTCCCATTGCTTTGGTTGGATCCACACTGGAGGACTGACAGAAAGACATAGAGAAGAATCACAAGGACAGGAGTGCCTTAAAGGTGCTGCAACCTGTACCATTGGAGGGAGCTCCCACACCAATGACATCTTAAAGCATGTGTAGCCATCAAATCTCTCCAAACAGTTCTTGCTCCTCACAGAGGGGCTGCATCTTGTTCTCCTTTATAAATCCTGTGTCTTTTAGAATCCTAGCGTGACCTGTGCTAGGTGCTCAGTATATACATGTGGCCCGATACATAAGTTAAACTCCCTAGTATCCCCCCCTTTCTGGGAAACACGTGTTGAATGGCCATGGACCTGAGTCTTGCTAGTTCTCTGGAAGGGGGAAGGGAAGACTTCATACTCTGGTGAACATCCCTGACACATCTAGACATTCAGTCCCCAGACTCGGTATCTCAGATGCATACCCAAGCACCTCAGTTGGCCTGCTGCCTCCCCCATTGGATCAGTTGAGCACCTCCAGGTGGTTTCCTCCAAATGCTTTTTCAGTGGTGACAGCTAAAATATCAACATTTTAGTCCTGTTCACTGGACATCACATGGAATATTTCCATCCCCCAGGCATTTTGTATAAAAAAAGCTTTGAGACTTTTTCTGCTGTGTCTAGTGTGAATCTAGAAGGGATCGAAACAAATACTGGAGGACGCATATTTTGGCGACTCTGTAGCACTTAATGTTGAATAACAGAAATCAAGGTATTAGAAAATACTTTTTTAGATTACAAAGGTATATTGTGTAGTAGGCTTGTATAGTAGGCTTGGATGCTTCTATGGTGTCTAGAAAATAAAAACAGGATGTTAGAGCTGAGAGAGACCTTAGAACAGATGAAAGAGAATGGCAGAAATGGAAGAGATCTCAGAATATGGAACATCCCATGGGAGAGTCTATAGAACTATAGTCTATAGAGAGCCAGGCCTAGAGATGGGGGGTCCTGGGTTCAAATTTGGCCTCAGACACTTCCTGACTGTGTGACCCTGGGCAAGTCCCTTCACCCCCATTGCCTAGCCCTGACCACTCTCCTGCCTTAGAACCAATACTCAGTATTGATTCTAAGATGGAAGGGAAGGGCTTAAAAATAAATAAACAAATAAAGGTATTTAGCTTAACCATGTGATGTCCTGATTTGCTCCTGAATCTGACCAGACACGAGTGAGGTCTGAACTTTAACTCTGTGAGCTACAGGTACCAAATGCTGGGCCGGGGATAGGAGTGGGATGGGAAAATCTGTGCTCTGATTTGGGATCGGCCCTTTTGGGAAGACCCAAGGCACCGACGTGGGATCACATGCCAGAGACTACTTGGTCAGACAAATCTTAGTCAGGGCAAGTGGCTCAATAGGTTAAGTCTACATCAGAGTTGTCACCAGACGGTTTCTTGGAGAGGAAAGCATCAGATTTCTCTTCATTCTTCACTTTATCCTGCACTGTGCAATGACATGGGAAATGGGCTAGCTGAGTGCCGTAACACTAGTAAGGAGCTTTCGGTGGGGCCTGCCTGGCTACTAGGTCCTTTCCCTGTCAAGCACCCTTGAAAGGCCTAGCCTGGATCATGGCAGTTACTCTGTCACTGAGAATTTCCCTGGAGATTTCACTCTGGAGTTTTCCTGCTTGGTCCTATAGAAAAGTTGCTGGAGTGGCCCCAACTGTTCTTTTTTTCCTCTGTCTGCTCCGTACCATAAAAAACCTCATTCTCTCCATCTGCAACTTGAGGCTCTTCAAAGCCCTTTTGGAATGTCAAAGCATGTCGGTAGTGATGCTTTATTGTTTCATCTCACCCATTCTTCATTTATTCTTGGCGACAGGGAGTGAGCCTTGGCCTCCTCCTCCAAATCTTTTCCAATCGCTCTTTGCATGCTATCATTCTAAACTGGGCCTCCCTCCAATCCTGCAGCATATCTGGCCATGCTCGAATTCTACCTTCTATTTGGCCATGACCCCAGTGATCCCTGCTTACTAATAGGTGCTCATGCTAGACCAGATGGCTAATACACTCAATTCTGCCAGTGGCCCCTTAAGCTCCCCTGACCTTTCTCTCCATCCATCTAATGTCTTCCTCCTTCCATCTCCCATCCTCCCAGGGCATTTGCAGGTCAGTGTGGCCCTGATGTCCGACTGGTTTCCTTCCTCACTTTCCTTTTTTCCCTTTTTTCCACAGCGGATCTCCCCACTGGTGTTTGAGCTGGCACGCCTACCTAGGGCAGCCTGTTTGCAGGCACTTGATCCTTATTCCTATACCACACTGGGCCTCACAGTCCAAGAGAGAGAGAACCAACTGAGTCTGTAATGACACTGCCTGTGACAGTCTCAGTCATTATCATCTCCACATTGGCTTTTGGTCCATTTTTCAGTCACTATACTAGAGCCTGGGCCAGTCTCCACTTTTGTGTTGACTGGGAAAAAACAGAACTATTAAATAGTCAGAAAAGCCACTCTTTAAGGAAAGAGGTACAGACAGGGCTGAGTTAGGCCTACACAGAGTAGGAGGATGGGACTCTGGTTGCTCTCCTCCCTGACCCCTGGCAAAGCCAACCTAGGCTAGATTGGACCACTCCAAGGAGCTATTAAATTGGGGGAGCTTAAATGCCTTTCTAGGGGAACCTGGGGACTAAGGATGGGAGGGATAGTTGATTGGCTTTACAATGGTAACATAGGAAATGAGGAGTTCCAGACAGGAATAACAGTGAGGGGCTGATGCTTTACAATGGACACAAAAGGGAAAACCACTGGGACGGAAGAGACACTTAATATCTGATGGGACTAACTACTCCCACCCAAACTCCTTTTAGTTCTATTGTCAGTCTGAGACCAGTGAAGGAGGACTTTCCCTCAGGGAGGAACTCTCCTGTGACCAGGTCAAACCTAGGGCTTTTCACCTTTAAACTAAGTAAACTGGAGGTCATTAACTCTTTCTAGGCTACCACTTTGGGGGCTTCTAGATTCCCCGATGATATTTAACTGCAATAACAAGACTACATCGTGGTCCCTTTTGAGCTCTCGTTCCATTTTCTCTAGGCTGAGAAGTTGAGAGGATGAGAAATGCAGGTCCAAGTTCTGTCTTCACTTCAGCTGTGGAATAGTAACCTGTATATTTCAGGTCTAACTTGCTTCACTCCTGGGCTATATATGTCTCTCTCCTATCCATCATCCCGGACATAGTAGGTCATTTCTGGCTGGGCAGGAGCCACTCCTGGAGTTCAAAGAAAAACTGAATTCCCTCAAACCCATCTGATACTCTCTTTTCTTCCCTGTGAGTTCCACATACAGAACTTCCTGGGACTCCTAGTCCATATCAGTGGTATAATGGGCGATAAGAATTATTCTTTTTAAACCCTCACCTTCCATCTTAGTCTCAGTACTGTGTATTGGTTCCAAGGCAGAAGAGTGGTAAGGGCTGGGCAATGGGGGTCAAGTGACTTACCCAGGGTCTCACGGCTGGGAAGTGTCTGAGGCCAGATTTCAACCTAGGACCTCCCATCTCTAGGCCTGGCTCTCAATCCACTGAGCCACCCAGCTGCCCCCTCTTTTTTTTTTTAATTCTTACCTTCCATCTTAGAATCAATATTATATATTGGTTCCAAGCAGAAGAGTGGTATGGACTAGGCCATGGGGGTCAAGTGACTTGCCCAGGGTCACACATCTGGGAAGTGTCTGAGGCTAGATTGGAACCCAGGACCCCCCATCTCTAGGCTTGGCTTTCAATCCACTGAGTTACCCAGCTGCCCCCAATAAGAATTTTCTTTAGGAGATATTCTCTCATCCTCTTATGCCCTCCGTTCCAACTCTGAATGTTCCTACTTCATATACTTATAGAATTTTAGAATAGGAAAGAGTTCTAAAGGTTGTTCATCTAGTCTCAACTCATTGTTTTACAAAAAGAGGAAACTAGAAGCTCTGCTTTGGGCCTTTTAACCTTTTAAACATCCTTTTAACCAGACCAGCACTCAGTTCATCCAGCTCTTGCTAAATGAGCTGCCCACCTGCCTGTCCAGCCCTCTCCTTTAATGCTACTTGGTCTTGTCAACACGGAAATCTAGAAATCCCCAGTTTATTTAGTTTGAGGGTAGAAACCCCAGGTTTTGACCTTGTCACAGGAGAGGTTCAGGTCGGAGACAGATCCCATCCGAAGTCAAGTAGCTCTTTTGTCTCCAGAAGCTTCTCCCAGTATATCACACCCTCCTTACCCAGGATTGAACTCTCAAACTCGGGACCTTCAGCTTGGGAGACTGATGTGCTACCTACTGCACCAGCCAAAGCTGGAGTGGATGTCTATTGTCTGGTGAAGTGGGACCTTCCCTCAGGGGGAAACCTCTCCTGTGACAAGGTCAAAACCTGGGGTTTCTACCCTCAGACTAAATAAACTGGGGATCTCTAGATTTCCATGTTGACAGTCTACATACCATCACTAGTAATATGTTAGAGCTCTACTTTTGCTCATCATTGCCCTTTGGGTCATATGGAGTTTTGATTCTTCAGAAATTCTTTGCTACATGATTTGTGGCCATAGAGTACCCCTGAGGGAGTTTGGTCTTCAAAGAATTTGTTTTTATTTCAGTTAGTTTTAGTCATTTAAAGCATGATAACATTTTCCAAATGTAATCTAGTCTGCTTTCTTCTTCCTGTTCCATTCTGGACCCAACTCCTTGTCTACTTGTAGAATCTCTCCAAGATACACTGAGTTAGTTCATGGATTCCACAGTAAAACCACATGCAATAGTGTAGTGCCCAGGGATGTCAAACTCAAATAGAAATGGATCCCGGTGGGTAGGATATTGAGTTAGAAACCAGAGATCATCATTACCTATGACATATTGTTATTTAATTTGTTTTGTTAAAACATTTCCAATTGCCTTTTAATCTGTTTTATGGGACCCCTGTGCCCTATTACAGGCCATGAGCTTGATACCACTGCTATAGATAATGGGCATTTTTCATTCATTTACTTTTTCCTATAGGGATTACTAGGAAAATGTCTTTTCTTTTTTCTTTTAAACCCTTACCGCCTGTTCTTCCATTGTATCAGGCCGGCTCAATGATTTCAAAATTGGATGCCTCTGGCATAAATTTTGTCCATTTGTACCTGACAACTTGCTAAACAGAGAGCAAATGTGAGCTAAAAGCTTAGGGGACTGTATGATACTATACATCCATACAATCTGTATAATGTTCTTTTTAAATGTGTCCCAAAACTTACTTATGTTCTGATATACTGAGTGATCACTGATACAGTTAACTAGGAATTCTTTTCCCTATGGCAGAAAACTGTTGGCAGGTTTTGACGGCACCAGCATCTCAGTCTGACCTCAGGTGTGGTCCCACCTAGCCAGAGGATGGCTCATCCACTGCCTATAATTGGTAGGCCAAAGTTGGCCAAGAGAGTGGCCTTTTTCCTTCCACGTGATGCAAGTAAGCAGAGAATTATGAGGCTGGAAGTACAGGGATAGTGTAATTGAGTGTGTTGTATCTTCCTCCCAAGAGAAAGCATGCCTCCCCGGAGGAGGGAATATTGTTTAGAATATTGATGACCTGAGTCAGCCTCAATAGCCCTACCATAGTTAGAGTGAAGTCTTTAAAAGGGGAAATTAAAGAGGTTGTCAGATGCAGGAAAATACATTTTTTCTGACTAGGGAAATGATAATCACAATGTTTCATTGGCATCGTGCTGTTCTCAAACTTTTCCTTTTTTTTTCTTTCCCCCCTGTATTTGCAACTTGAGATTAAGCAGTAACTGTGAAAGAGGAACTGAGAGCAGAGAAGAGTAAATGAACCAGAGCTAGAGATAAGAGGTCCTAGGTTCAAATCTGGCCTCAGACACCTCCCAGCTGTGTGACCCTGGGCAAGTCACTTGACCCCCATTGCCCAGCCCTTACCACTCTTCTGCCTTGGAGCCAATACACAGTATTGACTCCAAGATGAAGGTATGGGTTTAAAAAAAAAAAGTAAATGATTGTCTTTTTTGGTAGTAAGTAGCTCACTATCAGTATGTCAAGTGAGTTTTTTTTTAAAATAGAATTTATTTACAAGTATCTCAGCCCCTCTTTCTCTTCCATGTATCATAGAAGGCATCATGTAGCAAACAGACATGTAAATATAGATCATGTCTTTCATGTTTCCATTTTCTAGTACATTTTCTAGAAGTGACATTCCCAAGTTTTTCTTCAAGTATTAAATCTGTAACTATATAGACTTCTCTTGGTCCTACTCATTTTGCTGTTCCTTGTCTTATATAGTTCTTTTCAAGTTTTTTTTTTAATTGGCGTGTTTATTGTTTCTTATGGTGCAGTAGTATTCTATCACAGTCATATGCCATAATTTGTTTATCCATTCCCTAATTGATGGACATCCCCTCAATTTCTAGTTCTTCGCAGCACAAATAAAGCTGTTTTCAATATTTTTGAACATGTAGGTTCTTTTCTTTATTATTAAATCTCCTTGGGAAATGGATCCAGCAATAATTTTCCTGGGTCTAAGGGTATATACACAGTTTTACAACTCTGTGGGAATAATTCCAAATTGCTTTCCAAAATCGTTGGATCAATTCAGCTCCACCAACAGTGTATTAGTGTCCCCATTTTTCCACATACTCTCCAGCAGTTGTCATTTTAGCCAATCTGATAGGTGTGAGATGATATCTCAGAATTGTTTTGGCTTGCAGTTTCTCTAATCAGTAATGATTTACAGCATTTTTTCGCATAACTATATATGGCTTTGATTTCTTCATCCAAAAATTGACTATTCATATGTTTTGCTCATTTATCAATTGGGGGCTGACTCTCATTCTTATAAATTTGACAGAGTTCTCTATTTTAGTTATGAGATATCTGTCCAAGAAGCAGTCTAAATTTTCTCCTTAATTTTCTGCTTTCCTTTTAATCTCAGCAATATTTGTATTTGTATAAAAACCTTTTAATTTAATGTAATCAACATTATCCATTTTACATCTCTCAGTGCTTTCCATTTCTTGTTTACTTTTACATTCTTCTTTTATCCATGAATCTAATAGAAATGTTCCCTGGTATTCGCATTTAATTATATCTCCTTTTATTCTAGATCACATATCTATTTTGATCTTATGTTAGTAAATGGTTTAAGATATTGGTCTATACCCTATTTCTGCCAAACTACTTTCCAGTTGTCCCAGCAATTTTTACCAAAGAGTGATTTCTAATCGCCCAAACCTGAATCTATTCTTTTGCCAAATACAAGGTTACTATAAATATTTTACTACTATTTGTTTTATATCTGTCCTGTTTCAATGATTTAACTTACTATTTTGTAGCCAGTACCAGATAGTTTTGATAATTACTGCCTTATAATGTAATTTAAAATCTAGTACTGCTAGATGTTTTTCATTACTTCCCTTGATATTTTTGATCTATTGTTTTTCCAAATGACTTTTGTTATTATTCTTTTTAGTTCAATAAAATAATTTTTTGGAGCGACTTCTAGGGCTAAATGGCCACAGAGTAGATGAAAGGGACTTCGTCTCCTCACCATTTACCGATATAAAGCACCTCAAAAGGACAAAAACCAAAAATCAGACAAGTGAAGGGGCTCATCCGTAGGGTGCAGCCTTGAAGGTAGGCAGAGTTTGGGCATTTCCATGCTATAAGGGGGTAAAATTACTGACCATATCAATAATGAAACCAACAGAAATCACATGATTATCTCAATAGATGCAGAAAAAGCCTTTGACAAAATGCAACACTCATTCCTTTTGAAAACACTAGAAAGGGGGCATCTGGTTAGCTCAATGGATTGAGAGCCAGGCCTAGAGATGGGAGGTCCTAGATTCAAATCTGCTCTCAGACACTGAATTAGAAAAAAAGCAATATCGAAGAAGAAAAGATCAAGAATATCAAGGGAAATAATGAAAAAAAAAGTAAAGGATGGAGGCCTAGCAGTACTAGATGTTTACTATACTATAAAGCAGTGGTCATCAAAACAATATGGTACTGGCTAAGAGACAGAAGAGAGGATCAGTGGAATAGACTTGGGGGTAAATGACCTCAGCAAGCTAGTGTTAGCTAAACCCAAAGATCCCAGCTCCTGGAACAGAAATCCAGTATTTGAAAAAAACTTCTGGGAAAACTGGAAAGCAGTATGGTAGAGATTAGATTTAGATCAACATCTCACACCCTACACCAAGATAAACTCAGAATGGATGAATGACTGAGATGTAAAGAAGGAAACTATAAGTAAATTAGGTGAACATAGAATAGTTTACCTGTCAGATCTATGGAAGAGGAAAGATTTTAAAACCAAGTAAGAGAATATGACAAAATGTAAAATAAATAATTTTGATTCCATTAAATCAAAAAGGTTTTGTACAAACAAAACCAATGCAATCAAAATTAGAAAGGAAGCAACAAATTGGGAGGAAAGTATCTTCATAACAAAAACCTCTGACAAAGGTCTAATTACTGAAATTTGTAAACTTTGTAATAATTTTTTCTAATTCTATAAAAAAAGTGTTTTGGTAGCTTGATAGGTATAGCACTGAAGTAAGTAAATTAATTTAGGTAGGATTGTCATTTTTGTCGCCCCTTTCTTCTTATTTTTCTTGGTATTTTGGGGCTTCTGTGTTTCTGTGGAGTTTGTCATCTCTGAACGTGGAGGATTGGCTTTTCTTGTCTTTGTCTGGTGATCAGTGGCTTTAGTCCTGGGCAGATGGTTCTATGAGCGTTCCCTGGGTTAAACTGAATATGCCTCACTGGAACTGGAATGGAAGGGTCGGACCACGAGGCCACACTCTCCCCCTGGCTCGATTTCCGGAAGTTGCCTTCAGAATCCCTGGCCGTGAGGCTGTTTCGTTGGCCTGCGGGGGGATGGGCTGCCGCTTCCCCAAGCTCCGAGAGCACAGACTTTCACTGAGACTTGGATAGCAGGATCCAGCCCGTGAGGCTGTCTTGCCCGCCCTGAGGGTTGCTGTTGTTTTGACCAGCTCTCTGCAGCGGAGGCCCCAGGCAGTAACTTTCACCCGGACCGACCAGCTCTTTGCAGCGGAGGCCCCAGGCAGTAACTTTCACCCGGACTGACCGGCTCTCTGCAGCGGAAGCCCCAGGCAGTAACTTTCACCCGGACTGGGACTTGGGTAGAAGACCCTGAGGGTTGTTGTTCCTCAGACCCTGCTCTCTGAGCCCGGCGCGGCTGCCGCTTCCGGGAGCCTTGGACTCTGCGCTCCTACCCCTGAGGTCCGAGGGATCTCGGGTTCTGGCTTTTAAGGGGAGCCGTACCTTTTGAACCGGGTCCAGGTCCAGGAGGAGGGTTCCCAGGGTCTGTGCTGTTGATCGTTTTGAATTTCGGCGCCTTAGGAGCTTCTAGTTTGAGATCGGTTGGGAAGGTTTTTCCGGAGATCTGAACTTCAGCTTTCTCTAAGCCGCCATCTTAACCGGAAGTCGCTGGACAGGATTGTCATTTTTATTATATTAGCTCATCATTCCCATGAGCAATTGATCATTTTCCAATTGTTTAGATTTATTTTTATTTGTGTGATGAGTATTTTGTAGTTATGTTTATATAATTCCTGAATTTGTCTTGGCAAGTAGATTCCTAGGCATTTTATCTTGTCTAAAATAATTTTAAATGAAGTTTCTTTTTCTAACTCTTGCTGCTGAGTTTTGTTGGAAACATATGGGAATACTGATGTTATGTGGGTTTATTTTATATCCTGCTCCTTTGCTAAAATTATTGATAGTTTCAACTAACTTTTTAGTTGAATCTCTAGGATTTTCTACTTTTACCATCATGTCATCTGCAAATAGAGACAGTTTTATGTATTGCCTCTTTGCCCATTCTGATTCCTTCAATTTCTTTTCATTCTCTTATTGCTATTGCTACCATTTCTAATGCTGTGTTAAATAATATTGTTAATAATGAGTATCCTTGTTTCATTCCTGATCTTATTGGGAAGGCTTCTAGCTTATCCCCATTACAAATAATAAAATACAAATAAAGCAAATTGTTTTAGGTCGATGCTTTGTATCATTTTAAGAAAAAAATCCACTTATACCTTTGCTTTCCAAGATAAAATAAAAATAAAATAAAATAAAAATAAAATAAAATAATTATTTTTAATAGGAATTACTGTTATAGTTTTTCTTTTTTTTCTTTTTGGTATTTATTGACATAATCATATAGTTTTAATTCTTTTGTTATTAATATAATTAATTATATTGATAGTTTTCCTTATATTAAGCCACCTCTGCATTCCTGGCATAAATCTTGTTTGGCAACAATATCTTTTTGATATGTTGTCGTCGTCTCCAATTAGTATTTCATTTTATTTAAAACCTTTACCTTCTGTCTTAGAAGCAATACTATTTATTGGTTCCAAGGCAGAATACCAACTAGTATTTTATTTAGGATTTTTGCATCCATATTCATTAATGGAATTGGCTTATAATTTTCTTTCAACATTTTTGCTCTTCCTGGTTTTAGTGATAGCACCATATTTGCTTCATAAAAGGAATTTGGTAAAACTTATTTTTATCTGTTATTTCAAATACTTTATTTAATATTGAATTGAAATTAGATGATCTTTGAATGTTTAGTAGAATTCACTTGTAAGTCCATCTGGTCCTGATAATTTTTTCTTAGAAAGTTCATTTATGGCCTGTTCAATTTTTAAAAGATTTATTTAGATATTCTGTTTTCTCCTCTGATAGTCTAGGCTAGTGATTAGTCAACCTTTGGAATGGGTACCAAAGATGGCACACTCTCTGTGGGCACGGGGGCTCCCTCTCCAGACACTACCCCCACCCCCAGTTTGTTATTAGAAAGACAGATAATAGACGCGATGGAGCTGCTCTCCTTCCCATAGCCACAGTGCCTGAGAACATTTTTCATATTTCCTCTATGCAGCAGCCCAATGGGAGCACATTGGGGTAAGGTGGGCAGCTCACAGGCAGCAGAGTTGGAGGGGAGCAAAGTGCTCAGGCCACTCCCCTCCCCTTCTCCATTCAGCCTCTCATCACCTGCGCCTCTGCCCCGCAGCCCAATGGGAGCACTTTCTCCCTCCCCCATCTGGGGTAAGGGGTTGGGAGGAGGTTTAGAGGAGGGGGCATAGCATGCAGTCTGGGATGGAACAGGTACAGCAGGTAGTCTGGGGATGGGGTCTTGCACTTGGACTTGGTCTCTAAAAGGTCTGCCATCACTGGTCTAGGCAGTTTTTGTTTTTGTAAGTATTCTTCAATTTAATTTACAATGTTAATTTTGTTTGCATATAACTGAGCAGAGTAACTCATTATAATTACTTTAATTCCATCCTCATTGATAGTACATTCATTCTTTTCATCTTTAATGCTAGTGATTTGGTTTTCTAATTTAAAAATCATTAACCAATGGTTTAATTATTTTGTTGATTTTTTTCCATAAAAACTAATCCTAGATTTATTTATTAATTTGGTGGCTTTCTTAAATTCAACTTTATTAAATCTCACCTTTAGTTTTTTTATTTCTAACTTGGTTTTTAGTTGGGGATTTTAAATTTGTTTTTTCCTAGTTTTTAAAATTACATTCCCAATTCTTTGATCTGTCCTTTCTCTATTAATATAAGCATTCAGAAATGTAAATTTCCCTCTAATTACTGCTTTTGCTGTATCCCTAGGTTTTGGTATGTTGTCTCATTATTATCATTCTCTTTAATGAAGTTATTTTTTCTATAATTTGTTCTTTAACCCACTCCTTCTTTAAGATTGTTAGTTTTACTTTGTATTTCCGTGGACTCTTATTTTATACAGTTTTTATTGTATTATGATCTGAAAGGTTGCATTAATATTTCCAATTTTCTACTCTTAACTATAAAGATTTTGTGCTCTAATATCTGGTCAATTTTTGTAAAAGTACCATGTCTCACTGAGTAAAAGGTATACTCCTTTCTCTTTCCATTCAGTTCTGTCCCCATATCTATATATATTTAACTTAGATCTAAGTTTCTAGTCATGTCATTGACTTCTTTCTTATTTACTTTTTGGTTAGTTTTATCTAGTTCTGAGAGGTAAAAATCAAAGACCCTATTATTATTGTTTTGTTATCTATTTCCATGTGTAACTCATTTAGCTTTTCCTTTAAAATTTTGAATGCTGTAACATTTGGTGCTTATAGGTTTAATATTGATAATATTTCTTTACAGTATCTTTTAACACAATATGGTTTCTCTTTTTATATCATTTGATCATATTTATTTTAGCTTCAACTTAGGTAAAAACAGAAGGTCAGTAAGGGCTAGGCAATGGGGGTTAAGTGATTTGCCCAGAGTCACACAGCTAGGAGATGTCTGAGTTAATATTTCTGCTTAACCTTTAGTGTTATAAGCTCTTAAAAAAAACCAAACCAATCTTTACCTTTGACTTGGGTAAAAACAGAAGAGTTGTAAGGGCTAGGCAATGAGGGTTAAGTGACTTGCTTTGAATCACACAGCTAGGACATGTCTGAAGACACATTTCAACCCAAGACCTCCCATCTATAAGTCTGGCTCTCCATCCAATGAGCCACTGAGCTGCCCCTGTTTAATAAGCTCTTTTAAAAAAGTAGAAAAGCATAATTGAATGGAAAAACATATTACTCTTTCTTAGTCATAGGCTCTTGACTATTATCATTCACTTAGTATACCTTGGTTCTTACCAGACTTGAAGAGCTTGAGCTCATTCTCAATCTTTGATGGTTTCTCTGTTGTTGATCATGGCTTATCCATAACCCTAAAGCTCTTACTCAATCCTGCCAGTTGTTATGCTCCTAATCTTCTTGTTGGTACTTCTTCCCTTTCATTATTTTACTAAAGAATTCTTTTCTGTCTTTGGATAAGGATAGAACTCTATTTGTGTTACATGGGGCTTAAAAAAAACTCAGAGGAAGAGACAGGGATTACACCCAAATATGTGGTGGTGTTAGGATAATTTTAGGGTTGTGAACTAATCTAAATTAATTTTGGTCACCAGAGGAAATCCCAAAAAATACCCAAGTCAGCTGGAAATTTATGGTGATTTTAATTAATATAGAGGAAGGAATTAAGGAGAAGAGAGAGAAGGAGGGTATAGGATTTCTCCCACCTGGCCTGTGCCAGGGGAAGTTCAAAGACCTCTGTCACAAGGTCTCTGAAGATTAGAGGCTTTCTTAGAGGATAATGTTTGGAAGGTAAAGGAGAAGGAAATCAGCCTAAACTCCAAGAGAGCTCAGTTAAGATGCCTCACCTGAACTAGGCTATTCAGCTTCTCTTAGTATAGTATCAAGGAAAACTCACTGCCAAACCAGATAATAGCTGCTACCACGCCAAGATGCTGGAACACTTAGCACACTGCCAGGCAGAGCCAGCTCTCCACGGAAAGAGCCTGGAGAGAGGAAGTGACACGAAATATATAGATGTTTTTTACATCACTTTTCTGTGTCTCACCTGTACCAATGGTAGCTTACGCTTGACTTGGGACAGCCCAGGGATTTGTCAGTTGTTTCTGATTTGTCATTTGCTAGCACATGTCTGTCATAGGCCATCCTCCTAAATACTTAATCCTTAAGTATGCGTGTAGACATTCCTGTTTTTGTTAGACTAAGTAGGGTGGAGTAATCTAAAGTTCACAGTGGGATGTCAGCAACAAGAACATTTGTGATATTCCCTTTCCATTCGGAACACTGGAGCTATATTCTTCTTCCAAAAGAAAGGGTCTTCCCTCTCCATCATCCTTTGTATTCTAATTTTTTTTTACCTTTACCTTCTGACTTAAAATCAATATTAAGTATTGGTTCCAAGGAAAACAAGCAGTAAGGGCTAGACAATGGGGGGGGGGAGGGGGTTAAGCAACTTGCCCAAAGTCACATAACTAGGAAATGTCTAAGGCCAAATTTGAACCCATGTCCTCCCAACTCCAGGTGCTACTGTATCTACTGTGCTACTAGCTACCCCAGTTGCTAAATGTTTAATGAGTAATACTTCTATGGTTGTATCCACATCGAATTGTCCACTTTACCAACAGTTTTAGTGGGCCTCCAGCCCAGCGCCAACCTACTTTTGAACTCTCTCCAGAATATACATTGAGTGATATCTTCAACCAGAACATAACACTTAAGAAGACATATAAGGAGATTATTGCATAATTGCTAATGGCCGAATTTTAGGGATCATCAAGGCAGGCCCGTCTACCACAACATATGGATGACTTACTTACACCAACCCCCTTCATAAGAAAAAATGAAATTACTGTGGCTGCCTTGCCAGGGACAGATATGCTCTTGAATATCTCCTTTCCACCATTGCCCATAATGATCATATGAGTCCCTCGGCCCCTTCGTAGCCTGCACCCCTCCTGCACAGAATGCAGTTTTGTTTTCTAGGCCCTGCATTTCCAGATGTTCTTATGGGATGCAGAAATTCTTGGAACTTCAGATAAACTTCCCATTTTGTCCCTGTGGCTTGTCCCCGAAACAAGCTGTGCTCAGAAGAGTACAGAAAGGAAAACAGAATTCTATTATGAAAATTAAAATAAACTGTGGTTACAGGCAGTTTTCGTAATATGAAAACATTACGTATTAAAATAGTTTGCAGCTATACTTTTGATTAATGTATGCTTTATGAACAGACATTAAAATGGTGGGGAAGAAATACAAGATGGATGCAAATTACTATTCGAAAAGAACATAATGTGTCCTAAGTTTGATTTAAAATTTGTTCCAAATATGGCAAGTGCCCGTAGACACCATTTTGGCAGGTGTCAGGGCCTGGCCACAATCCTTAATGTTACTTCATTTGTACAAAATGAACTAATTCAATAAGAAAGGGCTACTGTGCCTAGTCGTTCTTAGCCAAAAAATCAGTGAGGAAACATGACCTCATGGTATGACGATAAATCACAGCTCAAGTCATTTGGGTTGGCAGAGTTTGAAAGACAAATAAATATGACTTCAAGAGCCTAGAAGACGAACACGCTTAATTACCCCTAAGCCCAAGCTGAGATTCCTGCAGGGTGTGTCATCTCCTGGGCTCAGGTGTGTCAACGTGGACATGGGCTTTCTCCTATCATGCCTGATTTCTGCAGCTGACAGATTTTAGTGAGGGCTGCAGACGTCTCCTGCCTCTCAGATGTCAGGAGGTACTCAGATAGGAAGGAGCTCCTGCATGGGCTGATTCTGCCCCTTCTCTTTCTTTGATCACGAGTATTTGCCAAGTAATGGAGGAGGAGGAAAGAAGGGAGAGAAGAGAAAGAAATGGAAAGGAAAGGACTGGTTAGTGAACTAATGGTGCAGACCAGGGCACTAGTGGGACTGGTGAATGAATTAGAACCCGGGACATAGTCACTCAACAAAATGGGCAGACAGAGGGGTGAGAGCCTAGCAAAAGGACTAGTACCTGCAGCAACTAGCAGCAAAGCAGGGAGCCATAGATCCATAGAGTGGAGAGCACCATGAAAAGGCAGTAAAGTGGTCCTGGAGCACCAACATGGCGGATTGAACCCCACGTCGTCATTCTCTCCTTTTTCAGCCCTGACCTAGTGTAGGCCTGTGACTGCTCTACTCCCTCTCTAGGAGGAAAAGTCAAGGAGGTCCATGACAGTTTTCTGCAATTCCTTCCATTTGAACATTTGCTAATTAGTAGCCAGGACCTCTGCCCTTAAAGATCTTATGGCAAACTAAACTTGGGAAAACTGGGCCGAAATAACAATAACTGATACCGATCAGTGCTTTCTGGTCACCAGGTACTTTACTAGTACTAAGATCTTGGAGGATCTTACTTGATCCTCCAAGAACCCCTGTGAAGCAGGCAGTACAAGTATTACTACCCACTGTCTACAGATGGGAAAACTGAGGCTACACAAAGGAAAATGACTTGGCCCTGGGGTCACCCACATGTGTAAGAGGAAAGGCATCACTGAAACCCAGATCTTCAGATTCCAATTGCAGTGTTCTTTCCATTCTACCAATCAAGACCAAACCTGAGCCCTAGATTTGGAGTTGGGGGAGCTGGGTTTGAATCTCAGCTCTGCCCCTTACTCCCCATGTTACCTTGGTAGCTAGGTGGAACAGTAGATATAGCACTTGCCTTGTAATCAGTAAGATAGCCTCAGAACCTTACTAGCTGCATGACCCTAGGTAAGTCACTTAACCTGTCTGCTTTAGTTTCCTCCAGTGTAAATAGCATCTACCTTCTAGAATTATTGAGTGGATCAGATGAGATTATATTTGTAAAGCATTGTTGGGCAGTATCTGTCACACAGTAGGTCCAGTTTCGAGTTTCATAGCAAGGCACTGAAATGAGCAGATTTGGGGTTTTACTAAGTATTTATCGGGGACTGAATCTTTCCTGCCACTCCTGCAACTTGATTGAAAAACTAAATTCCAGCTGTCTTGGGCCAGTGGGGTTGATCAGTTGCTTCATTTGTGTCTGACTCTTCACTGCCCCATTTAAGACTTTTGTGACAAAGATACTAGAGTGGTTTGTTGTTTCTTTCTCCAGCTCATTTTCCAGAGACCAACAGGGTTAAGTGACTTGCCCAAGGTCATGCAGCTAATAAGTATCTGAGGTCAAATTTGAACTCAGGAAGGACTTTTCCTGACTCTTTCTATATATACAGACCAGTTTTTTGGGCAGCTGGCAAGGATGTGGCAAGAATAGAGAAATAAAATGTTGGGGGAACCAGGCTTCTATGATGTGGGCAACTGAGGACCTTCCCAGTCAGTACCGGGCAGTAGTTATAAGCATGAAGGACCTGGTATTTGGTTAGGACAGCATAGGTAGTGAGATGGAGAAGAGGTAACTGTCAGGAGCCAAGCCAAGATATTGTAGGCAACTGTCATACCTCCAAGTCAGGATGGAGTGCAGATGGGAGAGGTCTAGCACCACATTTCTAGGCATAGAAGCACAAAGTCCTGCGAGCCATGAGTTCTAGTCCACCGGGTGTGTTGATTGGTAAAGATTAGAACCGGAGCCATGCCAAATGCAGTGGACAACTGAGACAACCAGCATTCCAGACAGGGGGCTTCCAGGGCTTGATTTCTGGTCCAGGAGGCATAGCAGAAGTGTATGTGGTGGCGTGGATGTTGATCATTGTCATAAAGACTTCGAGAGATGGAAGAGTCAGCACCTGATCTGTTTTGAAGTGGTTTAACTACCAGATCAAAAGAGTAATATTGTCAGCATGGAGGCAGGTGGACCCCGGGATCTGTTTTGGTCCTGCGTCGTCGTTGTTCAGTGTTTTATCAGTGATTTGGAAGGAGGAATAGAAGAAGGTGTGCTGGTAAAATCTGCAGATGTCTTGAAGCCGAGGTGGATAACTGACATGTTGAAAGACAGGATTGGAAGCCAAAAAGAACTTGCAACAGACTATAACAAAAGGTTAAAATCAGTCAGAAGAAATTTAATAGGAAGCAATGTAACATTATATGTACAGATTCAAAACCACAATTTTATAAATACAGGATGGGGCAGGATATTATCTCAAACCGTTTTAGCCACATAAACTTGCGCCCACAAAAAGCTAATACAATCCTAGTTTGCAATAAGAATTGCTTATTATACAAAAGAGAGGTAGATGATACATAGACTTGCTTGCTGCACAAAGCCCCGGTCAGATCTCATTTGGAATAGTGGGTGTAATTCTGAGCATCCCTTTTTAGCAAGGACATGTAAAGGCTGAGGCATGGCCAGAGAAAAGTGGCCCAGGACAGTGACAGGATAGGAAATCAGGTAGCAGAAGTAACAGGTAAACAGTGCTGGATATGGCCTAATATGACCTGGGTTCGAATTTGATCTTGGGCAAGTCACTTAATTGGACTTCAGTTTCCAAAAGTGTCGAATGAGAGTGTTGGGACTAGATGACTCTAAGGTCCCATCCAGCTTTAAATCTATAATATTTGATCTATGCTAAATGAGGTTGGAACTGGGGATGTTTCTTCAAACTGAGTTCTGACCAAGAACCTCTTCTCTTTCTCTCTTTTACAAAAGAATATTGACTTTAAAGATATAACAAGAACAGACATATCTTCCCCACAACATCTCGAGGGCACAATCCCCTCTGTATCAACTGGGTCTTGGGGAACAGGAAGGGGAAGTTCACAGTTTAACTCAAATTCAAAACCACCCTGTCAGGGTTGCCTTTCCAAGAGCCTGGCTACTCGGGGCTTCTCTGATGGTTTAGTTGTTCACTGGCTTGGAATCTTTGGCTTAAGGGTTTCCATTGCTTGACTTCTCCACCTGGAGATTCCATTCCATGCCACTAGAATTGAAAAGAAGAAAGGAAAGAAGACCAAACACCAAGCCCAATTTTCAAGAGCAGAAGACTTAGGAAAAGGGGAAGATTTTCCTGAGGCCCTTCCTTCCTTCTCCAGCGTAGTGAACGTGTCCCTGTGTTGAGTGAATAAGTCACTCCTGGACCCTCAGCACCTCTTCTCCCTGTACTCTGTCTCCCTCAGGGATCTTGTCAGATTCCATAAGTTCTGGGATAATTTCTAAGCAGATGACTCACACCTCTATGGCCATCCTTAATCTATCTCCTGAATTCTAGTCCCACATCACCAACTGCTTCCTGCACACCTCTACCTGGATCTTCTGGTGGCACATCAAATTCAACGTGCCCCAAACATAACTCACCATTCTCTCCACTAGAGTCCTCTCTGACACTTCCCTATTTGTGGAGAGGGCAATACCAGCCTGGGTCAGACTCAGTACAGGGCCTATTTTATCTTTCTCTTTGTATCCCCAGTGGCTGGTGTGTTCCCTGGCCTCGCCCTCAAGATGTAGCTCACCCACCTTTCATCAGGTTCACACTCTTCTGGGATAGTCTCGATTATGTGCCGTTTGCTGAACATGCGCTGGTGAGTCATCAGTGGCATCTTGGCCATGCCAATCGTGGGCTTGCCTATTGTCCATTTGTATCCAAAGCTGGGAGGAGAAAGACCAATTTCGGAACATCATTAGTCACTTTGGTAATAGAAGAACTCATTAGTCAATAGATGCCAGTCCCAAAATGCTGGCTTGGACCCTGAGGCTAGATGTCTACTCTCTTGTTAGCATGCACCTCCTCACCCCACTTAACACCAGTTATTATTAGTCAAAATGACATTAATGAAGAGGCCTTCCCATCGGCTTTGCCTGTGTACTCCAAGGACCATGGGACCTTTCCATCTGACTTGCAGCCCAAACCTTTCCCTCTATATTATCTCCCTCATTAAAGTGTCAACTTCTTGAGAGGAGGGATTGACTTTTTGATTTGTATTCTCACTGCTTAACACTGGGATTTGTGTGTAATACAGGCTTAATGCATCATGCTTCATTCATTCATTGTGTTCTTTAGCAAAGGCTAGATTTGCCATAGCCTTTGTCAAGTCCTCCTGGATGCATCC
The DNA here is from genome assembly GCF_027887165.1 of Monodelphis domestica. Classification (NCBI taxonomy): domain Eukaryota; kingdom Metazoa; phylum Chordata; class Mammalia; order Didelphimorphia; family Didelphidae; genus Monodelphis; species Monodelphis domestica. Next base: position 48,557,397 of record NC_077235.1, on the reverse strand, counting down.
ACCAGGATAAATCTTTCCGTTTCCCCAACATCCCTTCAGAGGCTTCACATTTGACAAGAGCTGATCAGAGGAGGATAGGATCCTAGCCCAAGACCTAGAAGAGACCTCAGAGACCGTCTAAACCAGTCCTCTCATTCTGCAGAGGAAGAAACTGAGTCTCCTGGATGGAAAGTAATTTACATAAGGTCATACATGAAATCATAGCCTGGAAGAGATATTATTGTAAGTCATCTACCTCTTCATATTACAGATGGCGAAACAGGGTTCAAGAAATGTAAATGAAAAATGGAAAGAAAAAGGAAAGGCAATTGCAATTCTCTCAGCCCGTTTGGGGCCAGGGAAGCATGGAAAGATAGCTAAACCAGAATAGAAGAGTATATATCAGAAGTATGAAGATATATCGGAGTGAATTGGAGGAGGAAGAGTTGATTTTAGCTGTTATATGCAGAGTAAGCCTGGAGAATGTGAACTGAGCATCAGTTAGTGAGTTGTGGATTCAAGTCTTGAGTGTCAGGGTAAGTAGAGCTAGAACTTGGGCCCTGCATTGAGAGCTGTGTGAGAGAGGGCATGGGATTGGGAATGGAGTGGAAAGATGGCAGTGCCTTGATCTGGATCCTAAGACCTCCATCCCCCTTAGTCTTAGCCATGCAGGTCTTTGAACAGTTAGGAGGCTGCAAGGTCAGCCTCTTCAGCTCTATAGGAATTGTGTGTTTTTGAACTCTTCCAAGTTCTTAATGGGAAGAGATGTGCTTGGGGGACTAACAATAGCAGGACACGTACATTTTCTCACTGAGCCACAGGCCCCAGCAGCAGGACCCAACATCTCAGTGTCAGATTTTGGAAAACGTGTTTGACTCAGTTCCGACATGCTCCAATTTGGCATGTGGTAGTTGCCTTTTTTGTCCTTTAAACAAGAAATTGCTCTATTAACTGCATGAATCCTCCTAGCCCTCACCTGGCTACTACATGGATCTGTGCCTCCTTGGACTTTGTTCTTGAAACCCACTGAAGTCATGCTTGAGTATTCGGATCCCCCAACTAGACTGAAAAGCTTGCCAGGGCCAGGTTTTATACTTCTTTGTAACCCAACACATAGAATCACAGAATTTCAGGGTTAGAAGGGATCTCGGCAGCCATCTGGAACAAGTGAAACCCAGAAAGGGAGAAGGATCTTCCATGAGGGGGAATGGAATCCACCACCTTACAATGCAGCTTATTCCGCTTTGGGACAGTTCTCATTCTTAGCAATTTTGTCCTGATATCAACCCTAAATCTGCCTCTTGGAAATGTCCTCTATTGTTCCTATTTCCACCCTCTGGGCCAAACAGAGGAAGTCTAATCCCCCTTTCCGTATGACAACCTTTCAGATATTTGAGGACAACTATCATATACCACCACCACCAGGTAAGGTTTTCTGTCCTTCATTCTAGATATCCCCAGTCTCTTCGATACTTCGATGGCATAGACTCAGGGCTTCTCAACATCATGGTTGCCCTCCTCTGGTTATTCAATATTATATCAATGTCTGTCCTGAATTGTAATACTTGGAGCACAGTGCTGTGATCACAAGTGTCAAACACATGGGACTGTGGCTGCACCTTATGGGATAGGAATAGGTGGGAGGGGGAATCAGATTAAAATGAACAAAATAAATAGAAATACATTACAACATAGATAATGTTAATTTGGGGTTTTCTAAGTTACTCTGAAGCCTGTAGTATATGGTTTAGTGGCCCATTTCTATTCAATTTTGATACCACCATTCTAAATTCAGTCTGATCAGTCAGTCAGTCTATCACCAAACCTTTTTTAAGCATCTGCTATATGCTAGGTGCTGAGCATACAAAGGCAAAAATGGAAATAGTCCCTGACCTCAAGGTGATTACATTTTACCTGGAGAGACAACATGTACACGGAAAGAATGTACAAAATATAAGGGAAAGGGACTAACCCAGAGATTTTGTTAGTAGAGTGAACTCTCAGGTGATGAAAATCCCTTTACCAATGTATGTTGGCACCTTCTTTGGCTTTGAGCTGGGTTCGAATCTCCCCCTACCCCCTTTGCCACTTGCTGTGTGACCCTGAGCAAGGTTCTTATCCTCTCTTAGCCTCCTGTTCAGCATCGGTTAAATGGAGCTCCCATTTGACATCAGTTCATGCTGTTGCTCAGACTGTTCCTTCTGTGTGGAATGCTCTTCCATCTGTCCAGATCCTGCTCATCCTTTGTGGCAATCTCAGCTTTCATTGTTTTTTCTCTTCCTTCCCTGGAACTCCAGCAGCACGTCCTGTCTTCATTTCTCATTGGGTCACTTAGCATTAGCTGCCTGTCTTCTTACTCAACTGCTTCCAGCAGACACTTCCCTTTCCTGAAGGTACCCAAGCCCCTGAGGCCTCCGCAGCGGAAGCAATGAAGTAGAGGGTCTAGTGCTTCATCCGTAGTGGGGGGCAGCAGAGAGCAGTAGTTGGAAATAAAGGGGGCTCAGTTTGGATTGCCAGGTGGGGGGTTTCCAGAAGCAGAGACAGGAGAAGCCATGACACTGATTTCTCTTTGGTGCGAAAAAGGTGTTTACAGACATCAGAAAGAATGAAACCAATGTCTTCCTCATTTGATTTGAAGCTTCTTGAGGGCAGGGACTGTCCCTTGACTTTCTTTTTCTCCCTAGTGCTTGGCATAGTACCTTTCATATAATAGGAGCTTCAAAAATGCTGTTTGTTGGTCATCTGGACGAAGGCAAGATGATGGTGATGCCAGTGAAATAAACAATGGGCTATGTATGCACAATCATGAAGCCGGTTGGTTAATTCTTGGGAGGTTCCTTTTAACATCAAACTTTCAGGTATAGCAGCGTCCATTGGCCTTACCCCTATCGTTCTGCCTTCCAGCATGTGCCTAGACCTATAATGGCTGCCAGAGTCCTCCCATCCAGCCACAAACTAGCTCCTGGCACTTCTGGGCAGCTCTAGTCTTTTGTCCCCTTAGCGGTTAAGCCTAGTGTGAATTAGAGGTATGTTTTGGGAAGAAATCTTGGAAGGTCTCCATTAGAATGCATCTGTTTAGAGCAAGAGATTCTTAATTCATTCAGAAAAAACATCTAAGTGCCTCAGTTGTAGATAAATCATTTAGATCAGCCATAGGACCTGCTCTCATGGAGCTTGGCATGTGGGAAGGGGATGAGTCACCGAGGTAGACAGCTATCATCTACTGTGACATATAATGAATACTTTTGAGAGGTATGAAACCAAGTGCTTTGTGAGCCACCAGGGGGAATAATAATAGGAAGTGCTGATCTTATGATCTTTCGGGACTGCACTGGCTACATGGATCTATTCCTCCTTGGACTTTGTTCTTTCCTGGTGTCTCTCGAAAGTATTCATTATATGTCATGGTATATACAACATCTCAGTTAAGCATGAAAACCGCTCCATGAGATAGGTTCCAGAGATATTCTCTCCATTTTACAGATGAAGAAACTGAGGCTCAGAGAGCCCACATCATTTACTCCAGGTCACAATGGAGCACATGGGCCACAACTACTAAGTGTTGGAGCTGGTTTCTGAAGCCAGGTTTCTCCTGCCTCCAACACTTCATGCCACACCGCCTCTCATGGGAAAAGCTGTTCCTGTCCAGAGCATCCCAAAAGGCTTTTGCAAGGAAGTGACTTTTCAGTTGGGATGGATGGAATTAAAAGAAGAAAAAGCCCTAGGCCTGGAGTCAACAGATTTAAATTCAAATTCCATCTCTGCCATTTATTAACTTTGCCAGGCAAAGGCATGAATACTGTTGCCACCCAGTGACACTTTGTTGTGAATTAGTTTGTTAGATTATTGCAGTCATTTAGTAAGGCACTGAGGGAAGGGAACACAGGGTAGGTGGGGTTTGATAGGAAGGGGGTGGGGGGGTGGGGGGGGAGTAAAATACAGAACCTGGGCTATTGCCTCAAGTTCAGAGGATAACCCACTGAGAGGTCCAGACAGTAAGAAGTCAGTGGGCACAAACCAAGATGGGGACTAAATGGAGTCCAGCTACATGAAGGGATGTAAGGGCACGCAAGACAAACCTTGCCGGTTCATTGAGTAGAAGGCATTTTCATTTCAGCCAACCATATTGGATAAGTTTGTCAAGGACCAATGTTGGCCCTTATTCTTTATGGAAGCCTCCATGGCATGACAGAAAGAGAACTAGATTGTAATTAGAAGGCCTGGGTTCTAATTCTGGCCTGCCATTACCTGTCAGAAGCCTGAAGCCCCAGTTGTAGTTACTATTCTGGTGGGGGATGGGGAGGACATACCCCACCAGGATATGTCAGGCACCAAGCCCATCCTTGATGCAACTCCTCTTCTCCTTGGCATTTTATTTATTTGTTTGTTTATTTATTTTAAGATTTGTAAAGTGATTTACATATTTATCTCACTTGTATCTCACCAAAACCCTTCCTGCTTGCTTATCTTTTCCATTTTACAGACTTGCCCCAGATCATACAACTAGGAAGTGTCTGAGTTGGGATTTGAACCCAGATCTTCCTGACTCCAATCCAAGTGCTCTTTCCATGACACCTAGAATGATCCTGGCTCAGTACAGGTTTTCAGTGAGGATCCATTCATTCCAGGTCATGGCCCAGATTTCCCTTTATGGGGAATTTCATCCCCAAATTTCTCTCCATTACTTTTCATTTTACACAGAGAGGTGTTTTCTTGAGTTTCTAAAAATAACCAAGAAGAGTGATTCGATGTTGTGATTTACTGTCACAATCGTTATGGTGGTGAATGAAGCTTCACAGGGCTTTCTGAATAATATATTTACACTCTTAAGGTTCCTGGTATATTTACAAGATGGATTCTCAAAAAGAAATCTCTAATGATGATCTATTGCCACTATGTCAGAGTCCTCAATCTTTATCAGCTCCAATTCAAAGGGAATTATAAAAGACTGCTGAGCAGTAATAGTGTGAGGTTTTTAGTTTATGGCCCTCTATATTTTTACCCTTTTTTTTTTTTGAAAATTTTATTTAATTAGTCAATTTAGAATATTTTTCCTTGGTTACAAGAGTCATGTTCTTTTCCTCTCCCCCCAACCCCTTTCCATATCTGAGAAGCAATTCCACTGGGTTTTATATGTGTCCTTGATCAAAACCCATTTCCTTATTATTGATGTTTGCACCAGGGTGATCTCTTAGAGTCTACATCCCCAAGCATTTCCCCTCAACCCGTGTGATCAAGCAGTTGTTTTTCCTCTGCATTTTTACTCCCACAGTTCTTCCTCTGCATGTGGATAGTATCTTTCTCATGGATCCCTCAGAATTGTCCTGGATCATTGTATTGCTGCTAGTAATGAAGTCCATATCATTCGATTGTACCACAGTGTATCTCCTCTCACTCTGCATCCATTCCTGGAGGTCTTTCCAGTTCACATGGAATCCCTCCAGTTCATTATTCCTTTCAAGCCCAATAGTATTCTTGTTCAGCCATTCCCCAGTTGGAGGGCTTCTTGGCATTTTAACCTGTGATCAGATTGCCTCAGCCTCTTCTTTGACTACTTCCATAATCCAGGACAGACACAACTAATATAACTCTCACAGATCATTCTGCCAAGGGAACACAGACCCCCCCCAACTTTCAGCCAGCCATAACACTTGCATACGAGAGGGGAAACTCAGTACTCCTGCCACCATCTTGGCATACTATGCCAGGGTTACTCAGTCTCTTCACACCTAGACTACTTCACTCCATATGCAGGATGGTAGGGGGACAAATCCCTAGTGACCTCCTCTTACTGATTCTTGCATGAAATTTTCTGTGGTTAATTACCTCCTTTTGTGGGGCAGAAAGAATCCCAAGCAGTTGTTTTTACTAGGTAATAATGCCTTCTTCCTGTTATTCCCTCCTCCTCCTGTCCTGACTAGATATATGATTATCCCCCATCCCTGTATGCTGCTGACATTAGCTGCACAACACTGGGCAGATCATGGCGTCTCTCTGGGCCTCCTTCAGTTTCCTTATCTTCGAAGTGAGGTAGGTAGACTAGACTATCTCAAAGATATCTATCTTCTGGCTCCTAAATTCTTTGGTTCATTCTGAGGTCCCTTTTCTGTCAGATCAGGAAAGGCCAAGTGGAGACGAAGCCTGAAGACCTTAGAGATGAATGCCTTTTCTTTGAACCTACCCACAAGGTCACTTCACTAATGTCCAAGAACGTCAAATAAGCACTGTGCCCATCCCACACTCTACCGAACAAAGGAGACATTTTGCCAATTTGTAACTGAAATTTTGTAGTGGTTGCTATGTCATTAAATTAACATTGGCCTGGAAAACAGTAGTTGAAGCAGGTTCACAGAAAAGATAATGAGTTTTTTTCCCCTCTTGCTTTCTATTTGAACTTCAGTCAGAATTTGGCGCGATAATCTCATTGCTAGAGTTTATGGGGTGTAACTCCCCCTACTGTTTGCTTTGGCTGCCCGAAGCTTCTTTTGATGAAACTTGAGGTCAGTGGTTGGGAGAAACATGTCATAAATACTAGGCCTGTCTTGAAGTTTCTTAGATCTCAGCTGAGCAACATCTTTCCAAGGAACTCATAAATCACTCGGCAAACCAACATTCATTGTCTGCATTCGTGTCAGGGAGAAGAAAAAGAAATAATGAGAACCATCATGTGGAGATTTATATGGCATGCGCCCAGATCCCTTTCTACTCCTCTAAGGGGCCTGAAAGGGGCCCCGATAAAGAGAGTAACCCATAAAGAGAATTGGAGTACAAATCACCAAGGAGAGATTCCTTTTGATGCCTAGGATCCTGAATGACAACTTGACTTCTACCTTTGTGTGGGAGCCACAAGGGGAGAACAGAAGGACCAATGACTTCTCCAGGTTAGAAAGTTTGTTATGTGACCAATCTCTCATTACCCTCAGAATGACCCTGTGAAGTAGACAGGGTCTACAGATGTCCACATTTTATTATTCCCATTGTGCAAAGGAGGAAACTGAGGCTTGGAGAAAGGGAGCGATTTTCCTAAGGTCTAGGAAGGGATATGTTTGAACCCTAAGTCCAGGACTCTTTCTATTAATCCATGCTGCCTTCTCAGAAAGACTGGAAGGGCAGTTTCAAATATGAAATATTAGGAGCTTGGGAAGATCCTTGGGCAGTGTGTCTAAACCACTGCACAAGGTACAGTGGCTGGACTAATAGAGTTCCTGTTGTTTGTGGAAAATGTTAGTTTGCCTTCCTCTGATTATATACACTTCCCAAGAAGCCTTTGGGACCTTTGGATGAGTTTCCTGAGACCACACCCATGAGAACAGGGAAATAACAGTAGAGACCTTGCCTAATTATCAATCAATTGGATTTGACAAATCTTTGCTAAATGGAAATTCTGGCTAAAAAACATACAGTATAATCTTATAAACTAAGTTAAACCAGCTTTGGTAACCCTGTTTATGTTAGAAAGAAGGGAAATAAGCATTTAGTGAATACCAACTAAGTGCCAGGCACTTCGTTAAGGGCTTTATAAATATGATCTCATTTTATTCTCACAACAACCCTAAATTGCTATTATTATCCTCATTATACAGGGAACAGAGGAAACTGAGGCAAGAGAGATTAACTGATGTGCCCAAGGTCACAAGGCCTAGTACTCTATCTCCATACCACCTACTTGTCTTTATATTACTGGGTAACCACTCAATCTTTCCAAATAGATAGAAAACTGCTTGAAAATAAGGACATCCCCTATACTACTTCCCACTGTTCTAGGCACCTAGCAGGAACTGAGTTTTTCTCCTTCCCTATAAGGACAGGGCTCAAAATGGGAAGAAAACTCGGGATGAGACAGAGGAAGGTCATTGTACTTCCTTTCTTTAATAATTTAATTTAAATCACATTTTTTTGAATGAATGAAAATCAACTTTTTTCTCCCTCCTACACTGCCCCATCACCTATGGAAAGAAAGAAAAAGAGGAAAAAGAAAACCCTAATAACAAATAGATACAGTCAAACAAAACATTTCCATATTTGCCATGTCCAAAAAATATAACAAATCCCAAAAGTCTTAGTGTGTTTGTAAGCTCTAATAGTGAAGGTTTAAGCTCTTATATCTTTAAATTGTGGTAAGACTTTTGGAACATCTTGGATATGTTTCTTCTGCAGCCCCAACTAATCACCTCTGCCAGAAGGTGGGAAGCATGTTTTATCAGCAATCCTCTGGAATCATTTGTTGGTCATTGAGTTCATCAGAGTTCTTATGGTTTTTAAAATTGCATTGTAGTTAGAATTGTATTTTTATTGCATAACTGTTGGTTCTGCTCAGTTCTCTCTGCATCAGTTCATATAAGTCTTTCCAGTTTTCTCTGAAAAGGTCTCTTTCATCCACCACAACCCATATAGCATACTTTATTAAGCTATTCCTCAACTAATGGGCATCCCTTTAGTTTTCAGATCTTTGTTTCCACAAAAATAATTGTCATAATTTATACATATGGGCCCTTTTTTCTCTTTGATCTTTGGGATCTAGACCTAGTTCATCCCATTTCTTTTCAAGAGCATATGAACTTTCTTATTATCATTTAGTAACCACAAAGGCAAGCCATAGTACTTCTGTTTTGTTTTGTTTTTTAAACCCTTACCTTTCATCTTGGAATCCATACTGTGTATTGGTTGAAAGGCAGAAGAGTGGTAAGGGCTAGGCAGTGGGGGTTAAGGGACTTGCCCAGGGTCACACAGCTAGGATGTGTCTGAGGCTGGATTTGAACCCAGGACCTCCTGTCTCTAAGCCTGACTCTTAATCCACTTAGCTATCCAGCTGCCCTCTCCTGGTATTTCTATTGATCTCATTTCAATCACTGTTTCCAAGTACCCAATCCTACCTTTGTATACTAGCAACTTAAACCAGATCTAACCCAGCAGGGACATGGTGCTAACAGAACATTGTTTCCTGGTAGGTGAGCTTCTGGGTTGCATTTCTTCTGAGCCACCTTTTGCCTCTTCTGTTTGTTAGGTCAGTGACTAGAAAGCTTCCCACTGATGGGGGCAAGACAGTTGCTGTGTTGTCATAGCCATAGCTATGAACTACCATATCCGGCCTAAGGGCAGCTCGGCAAAAATCAGATAATGAGATTGTCTATTCCTTAGATTTTTTCAATGTCCGGCTTATTCGGGCTACATCCTACCAGACATCTATCTGACTTTGGTTTAGTAATTACTTGAAAAAGAATATTTTTAATGGAAATTATCCCCTAACCCCATTTATTTGTGAAAGAAACTCCAAGAGCTTTGTAGAAGCTGAGGCTACAAAGACCACTTCTTTTACTAAATTTCTTCCAGATTGACATGCAAATAAATCCAGGCTTGAACACAGCTAAAGGAAGAATGCAATGTTGTCCAACACCCTTGTTGTCCACAATCTGCCTTTATTATATGTATTTGCTGCAAGGGAAAAATGTCTTGGCTTTTTTCTGGTGCTGTACACAGTCCTAAAAGTTAATATTTCCTTTCCTATCATTCCCGAAAGAGTTAAAAGACTTTGGTTGGAATGCCACCTTTGATAGATACTGGCTTTGGTATATTTAACCCTTTGCCTCTTGGGCAGGTCATTGGAACTCAGTTCTTTCATCTATAAAATGAGGGAGTTGGAAGAGAGACAATCTAGAAGAGTGGAAAGCACACGGGATTTAGCATCAGAGGACTTTGGTTCTAATCTCATCTCTTCTGCTTACTAGTAACATGACTTCGGACAAGTTATGTAACTCACCTCTCTGAGCTTTATCCATAAAATGATGGGGCTTGACCCAGTGGCCTCTTAGGCCCTTCCTCTTCCAGTTTATAATCTGTGATCCCATGATGCTCTGAAGGCTCTTTATTTTAGCTCTGGATTCATGATCCTCCAAATTGTGCCTTCAAAGGCGGTGCAAAGGTACTAGTAGTGACTGATCCTAAGTAGTGATCATACTTTATCTTTCTGTCCCTTGCACAAGCTTTGGACATGGAAGGTACTTCGTCAATGTCTGTAGACTAGAAGCTGAACTAAATTGAAAGGAAAAGCCCCCCAGTCCCCTAGTAGATGCCGATTTAGTGGTGTCCCAGTGAAGGAGGTTTGATTGTATCTAGGCCAGTCTGAAGCAGTGCAGTGGTGGACAAGAAACAATCGCCTTTGCTGGTGTACAATATACTTTCCTTTGAATGCTTGAAGATAGATAATACAAAGATTATTAATCCCATTTTACAGATGAAGAAACTGGTTTTTGTATAGATACTTCCTTAAGTATCCTTACCCTGTGATAAAAATTGCAGTGCGAATATGGTAGGAAAAGAGGCAGGAAAAGTAAGTTGTTGGCTCTGTCATTTACTTGACCAATCATCAAATGTTTCTCATGTGCTCAGTAAAAAATTGAGGTCTTCCCCAAGTGCTCCCCTTTCTTCCTGGTCACTTCATATCCCTCTTTCTGCCTCCTCCTTAACCTTTGCCAAGGTTTCAAGATAGCTAGGTGGCTGGGTGGATTGAGAGCCAGGCCTAAAGATGGACAGGCCTCGGTTTAAATAATCTGGCCTCAAACAGTTTCTAGCTGTGTGTCCCTGGGCAAGTCACTTGACCCCCATTGTCTATCCTGGACCATAGAGTATTTGGAGGGGAGGAAAGTAGAAGACTAGAAAGGTAGGACCAGGTTGTAAAAGACTTTAAAGGACAAACAGAGTACAAACAAAGCCAGGCAACCAAGATTAGAAGGGAAACAACAAATTGGGGGAAAAAATGTATAGCAATTATCTCTGTTAAAGATCTCACTCCTCAAATATATAGAGAACAGAGTCAAATTCATAAAAATACACAGCATTCCCCAATTGATAAATGTAGAAGGCAAAGCCTGAAAGCCCCATGGAGCAAAGCTCTGGGTGACATGGAAAGCGCAGACGCCCAGATAAACTGAGGCTATAGACCAGTTGAAAGTTAGTCACTTATCTCAACTTTTCACCCCAAGATCTGTAGCCACAAACATCCCCTTCCATCTCACCCTGAAAAATCACTGACATATGTATTTCCTTGGGAATCTAAAGTAGGCCATTACATATTGATTAATTATCTTATAGAAACCATTGTGTTGACTTGATGATATTGTATCCCTTTACCAATCATTTACTTTTACTACATATGTGAAAATCTTGTGCTGGAACCCCAGCTTGCTTTCTCCCCCTATAAAAATAGATGTAACTTTCAATACATTTGCCTTGGCGGTATTCAACTGCCTCCGTCCTCCTGACCCCCACATTGTTCTCTCTTATTTTCCTCCATTTTCCTTGCCTCTCCCTGGGGACCCTCAAATGATTTGTAAGAAAAGTCTTGGCAGATAAATGGTCAAAGGATATGAATAGGTAGTTTTCAGATGCAGAAATCAAAGCTATCTATGGCCATGTGAAAAAATGCTACAAATCACTATTGATTAGAGAAATGCAAATTGAAACAACTCTGAGATTCCACCTCATCTCTATCAGATTGGCTAATCTGATTATAAAGGAAAATGATAAATGTTGGTGGGGATGTGAGAAATTTGGGACACTAATACATTGTTGGTGGAACTGTGAACCAATACAACCATTCTGGAGAGCAATATAGAACCTTGCTCAAAAGGCCATAAAACTATGAATACTCTTCCCTTTGGCCCAGAAATTCCACTACTGTATCCCAAAGAGATCAGAGGGGGGGGAAGGACCTATTTGTACAAAAATTTTGGAACACTTTTCTTTGTAGTGGCAAAGAATTGGAAACCATGGAGCTCTCCATATCTTGGGGAATGGCTAAACAAGTTGCTGTATATGGTTGTAATGAAATACTATTGTCCCATAAGAAATGATAAACAGAATGAGTTCAGGAAAACCTGGAAAGACTTATATGAACTAATGCAAAGGGAAGTGAGCAGAACCAGGACAACACTGTATACAATAACAAACATTGTATAGTGATCAACTGTAAAGGACTAAACTATTTTCAGCAAAACAAGGTTCCAAAATAACCCCAATGGATTTGTGATATCAGATGCCATGAACAGTCAGAGAAGGAATTGTTAGGATCTGATTGCAGATCAAAACACACCATCTTCCATTTATTTCCTTCATGACACCACTAGTCTAACCTATGTCAGACTATTTCCTGCTATGGGGAGGGCGGGAGAGAATCCAATTCTCAAAAAGTCAGAAAACAATTGTCAATATTTGTTTCTACATTTAACTGAAAAAAAAAAGTTTTTTTTTTAATGGTGAACAAAGAAGTTTCTATTTAACCCTAGAGGTAATAGATAGCTATTGGATTTTAGTAAGTGAGGCAGTGATCTAGTCCTATCTGCCCCTTGGGAAAATCACCTTAGCAGCTGTGTGGAGGACAGATTACCATGGGGAGAGATGTGAAGCTAGGACATTAATGAGAAGGTGGTTCAGTGGCTACTTCACCAGGCCAGGAGTCAGGAGATCCTGGGTTCAAATGTGGCCTCAGACACTTCCTAGCTTTGTGACCCTGGTCAAGTCACTTAACCCAGATTGCCTAGACCTTACTGCTCTTCTGTCTTGGAACCAATACTCAGTATGGATTCTAAGACATCAGATACAAGTTTTGTTAAAAAAAAAAGAAAGAAAGAAAATAATTAGGAGACATTTTGAAGGTCTGGCCTCCAGTGTTGGAAGGTGATAGATGTAGCACATGCAATCAGTTCAACAATAATTTATTAAATGCCTACTGAATGTCAGGCACTGAGGGCCAAAAGAATCTATCATGACTAGATGCTCAAATTGTTTTTTTTTTAAACCCTTTACCTTCTGTCTTATAATCAATACTGGGTATTGTTTCTGAGGCAGAAGAGCAGTAAGAACTGTAACAGTTAAAATTTAGGGGAGACGGGGAGACTGAGGCATCTGAGGCAGGTAGAAATTAGTTTCTCTCTGCAAGAAGTATTATATTTTTTAGAGGTTTATTAAAGGTTAAAGATTAAAGAATATACAAGTAAGAAACATGTGCCTAGGCCAGAGGCCTAGACAAAATAACCTCACATCACGCAAGAGACACGCCTGCTCCAAAAAGGAAGTCCAAAAAGAGCCAAGAGAGAGCCAAGAAAGCCTTTGAATCAGCTTAAATACCTTCTCGATCTCGACCCAGGTGAGATTACAAGGCATCCTGGGGAAGTGGAGCAAAGGCTCATGGGGATTGTAGTCCTGTATTCGAGTCTATTTTTTACATTACTGGGCAATGGGGGTTAAGTGACTTGCCCAGGGTCACACAGCTTGGAAGTGTCCATGGGCAGATTTGAACCCAGGATCTCCCATTTCTAGGCCTGACTCAATCCACTGAGCCGCCCAGCTGCCCTCTAGAAGCTCAAGTTTTAATGGAGATGACATGTGCCAAATGGATACATGCAAGATGCATGCACAGAGGAGCTGGAAGGGCAGGCAGAAACAGTCTGGTGTATAGGAATTGCCACCTGTAGAAGGTGGGATTTGAGTTGAAATTTTTAAAGGCAATCGTGGAAATGAAGAGACCAAAGTGGAGGAAGAGGACATTGCAGGGATCAATGACAATCAATGAAATGCAAGGAAGCCTGAATTGTGGAGGATGTGGAAAGGGGAATACTGTTCTAAGAAGGCTAACCAAGGAGCTTTGCTGTCCAGAGTTTTTCTCTACAGAGGGGCTAAGAGAAATGTTTTGTTCGGTTGTTCATAATGTCCAATTCTTTGTGTCTACATTTGTGGTTTTCCTGGCAAAGATACTGGACTAGTTTGCCATCCTTCTGCAGCTCATTTTACAGATGAGAAAAACTGAGGCAAAGATGACTTGCCCAGAGTTAGTGTCTGAGGCCAGATTTGAACCAGTTCTTCCTACTCTAAGCTCACTGCTGTACTCACTGTGCCACCCAGCTACCCAGAGAGAAATATAAAGACATGATCACTTGAGGAGGGAGAGATACCTTGCAACTAGGGAGACTGAGAAAGATTCCTGAAGGAAATAGCCCAGGAGTTACATTTTGTAGAAATCTCTAGATTCTAAGGCAGAGTTGTGGAGAGACTGTTTTCCGGGGGTGGCAGGCATCCATCTTTTTTTTCCCCCTCAAAAAACAATGCCGATACACAGGACTCAAAATCTTTATTGTGACATCAGACATACATAAAGATATCACCCATAATACACTACCCACAAAACACATACACATTCACAGCATATACACAAAACACATACGAGTGAGTTTCCAATCCCTTGTGCTCATGGGCACACGTGTGCGCACATACACACACACGACACAAAGATTGAGCTCAGAGGCTTGAAATTTGAAGTATGAGGAGAGGAGTGTGAGATCCATTTTATTTCAGGGGGCTCCTCACCGGCCCATTAAAAGTGCCAGACCTAAGTGATATAGACCAGAGCTCCTCTCCCAGGATCTTATTTCTTCTCCTGGACATAAAGCAGAGAACTCTCAGGACTCAAGGCAGGAGATGTTTGCCTGATGGAGTAAACCACTCCAAGCTGATTCCTGAGCTCTCAACATAACCCTGGGTTGGGTTTTGTCCTGTGTTAAGCTTTCTTTCTTTTTTAATTTAAATTGAGGCAGCGTGGTGTAATGGAAAGAGGATTGGATTTGGAGTCTGGGGACTTGGGTTCAAATTGAAGTTCTGCTATGCGTGTACTCTGCCCCTTTCTGGGCCTCTGGAAAATGAGGACGTTGCAATAGCTGATCACTAACATCCCTTCCAGTCCTAATCTCATCTGTGATACCATGATTAAGGCAGATTAGGTGAACTTCCACTATAGTCCTTGGTTTTCAAAGAGAATCCAGGTTCTTCAGCACCCTGCAGGCCTTAACATACTGGCGAGTAGGGCCATGTCGGCCATTCAAAGGTCAGCCTAGTTAAATGCAGGGAGGCTCATTCTTGGACACTTGGCCACTAGGTAATGAGTTGTTTTGTCCTTGGCAGTTCATGAAGGCTATGGAGAGGTATGGAAGGTACGGAAGGCTATGGAGAGGTATCGAAGGCTATGGAGAGGTATGGAAGGGTTAAGTTATTCATTTTGGGGAGGGGCCAATCGTACCAAGGAAATCGGGAATCCCTGGAATATCAAGGTGAAATGGGCAAAGAAACTAGTTAGGATTCTGTGTAAAAATAAAAGCAGAACTAATTAAGCTACTTGGGCAGCAATGCAGAATCTGATGGAGCCTGGGTTAGCCATGAAGAATGCTTATGTCTGTAAGTTCCTCTCATCCAATTTCCCTGCTGGCTGTACTGTCGTCATTCAGTGGAGAAATTGTGAATTTATACAGTGAGTCGGGATTGTGTTCCCAACCATGGAGCATTAGCACTGGCAGCAGTTGTTATAGAAACCATTTTCTTCAGCTCCTTCATTTTTACAGAGGAGTATGAGGTCCAGGGAAGAGAATGAATGTCTGGAAGTATTTCTAGAATAAATTCTAGAGAATTCTAGAATTTCTAGGCAGGGGGAGGTAGCAGTGGGAATGGACTCTAGATTCTGTTCAAATGAATAAAATAATTTTGAAGTTTTATGACCTTGAGCAGAATACCTCCAAGGCACTTGATTTGGAGTCCAGGAATCTGGGTTCCAGTCCTAGCTCTGGTACTTACTACTAGTATATTCTTGGGCAAATCCCTTAAGCTCCCTGGGCCTCAGTTTCCTCATCTATAAAATGAGGAGGGTTAGGTCTCTTCCAGCTTTGAATCTATGTTCTGTCTTCCCTCTCTGGACCTTAAAATGGTATCCTCCACTCTAAAATGAATGGGTTATGAGCGATCTGCAACATTAGCAATCTCTGCTTTGATGAATGTATCCTCTCACCTGAGCATCTCTATACATGCTTTAAGGATTCACCATTTTGTTGACGAGAGTATTCCGTTCGCCAGTTCTGAGTGTGATGCCTCTATGATATGACACAGTAAACTATCTTTTTGAGGAGGAACAAAAGCATACCTTGTGTCTTATCTGAAATGAAGAGACTGGCTCTTGGACACTAAGTTATCCAACCTGTCACCTGTCCCATATTCAAAGCCTCTCCAACCTGATTGGCCCTACTAGAGCTCATATTCCCGGGTCTTACATAACCTTCTGGAACATAGGAATGTTTCCACACCAAAATGAAGCAGGATGTTAGTGAAGGCTTGACTCACTCGCATGCAGAATTCTTCCTTCAAGCTGCATGACAACAATATGAGCTCACATTTCTATAACATTTTTCTATTTCCAACGTGCTTTCCTCACTTCAGCTTTAGGGGATAGGAAGTAGAGAACATCACGCCCATTTCACAGATGCAAACATTGGGGCCTGGTCTATAACATCACTATTGGGTTTGAAGTCCTAGAGGTAGATTACAAAGGAGGCTGGAATTATTTGGGCTAACACTCACAAATGCCAGTGCTATCACCTCGTCCCCATCCGTTGGTCTCAGCAAAGGAATCTAATGGCTCATGACCATTGTTTCATTGGGTACCAGTTGGGGAAATGAATGGATTGGATTAGCTATATTCTTTGAGCTATCAGGCTCTTCTGATGGAGCCACGGAGCACACAAGCAGGGAATAGTCCTCTTAATGATTCGGACTGGCTGTCGTCTTGGGCAAATAGATCTAAGAACAACATGCCATTTCTGCTTAGTCACATACCAGGTCCCAGAGTCTAGGAGAGACGGCAAAATGGATACATCCACAAACTGGGTTGCCTGGGCCCCTCAGTCCCCACACACTGAGGCTACAGCGATCCAACAATGTTTGGAAAAGGGAACTTTTTTAAGACAACAAAAGTGTGACTCAACCCAAACACATCGATCTGTCATTGTATCAGGGAATAGCTTAGGGGGAGAATTCCTACATTAATGCCAAGGCTTGGCCAGTGGCAAAAAGAGAATCAAGTACCGCCACATCTTGGTTATGCAAGCCATGTCAGAGAGAAGAGGTGAGACAGTGCATGCATGCAAGAATTCAGTCTTCATAAAACCTCAGGCCAGTGTCGAGGTGTGTCAGTCCCTCGTTATGGGGTTGGAACTTGATTAAAGTGTAATTAGAAACTATTACGTAAAAATACAATAGAACATAAGTAATGTTCACATGTGGTTTTCTAAGTCAATATGCCACTTGGAGGGATTCCTCTGTATGATTTAATGACTTTCCACTTGAGTTTGACACCATTGGTCAACTGCTTGGCCCTGTACTATTATGGTCCCTCAGATTGGCACGGCCCTCTTCTAGCCACCTATGAGCCGTGAACTCCACTTACTCACATTTTTCAGATACCAGTGGGAGTAGTTACTAAATCAAGTGAGAAAGCCATTTGGCCATTTGTCTCTTGTCTCAGAGAACCCCGTCAATGAGAGGATGTGGCTCTCACATTGATTAAGCAGAAATTGGCCTGTCCAGCAAGCACGTATTTTTTCCCCTAGTTTTTTTTTTTTCAGTTATATGTAGAAGTCATTTTTGACAATTGTTTTCTGACATTTTAGGATCCAGATTTTCTCCCTGCCCTCCCAAAGGCAGGGAGTAATCCGATGTAGGCCCCACCTCTTCTTTCATGTAATACATATTTCCACATCGCTCATTTTGCCACAGGCGTGCTTCAAACTCCAATTCTATGGAAAACGACCCTCTCCCAGGTGCTCTGCTCCCCTCATGCAGCTTGCATTCTCCTGGTTCTGCCCCTGACTCCTCCCTAAATGGATGACTAGAGGGAATAATACTAAACAATTACTTAGTTTCACAGAGGCATTCTGCTTTCTTTCCTTAGAAACTCCTCTACCAGGGTGGGAAGTTACACTATGGCCAGGGATAACTCACAGTGGAAGGAAGAGGCACCTGTGAACTGAATGTCGGAGGGATGCTCATTTTTGGAGACCCAATCAAACTTTTGGTCTCCCAAGAAAAGCACAGGGCAAAAGCTAAGGGAACTAGAACTCCCCGACCCCTGTTATCTTTGTCTTGTCTTGTCCATGGCGCATAGCGTGGGACTTTACACTGATGGAAAACCAAACTGCTTGTTGGGTTACACTGAAAGGAGAGGGAAGAAAGTGTTTTCCCTGTGCTTGGTGCTCCAGGTAGTCTCAGTAGGTTTTGTTGCTCTTCTCTCCACAAATATGCTTTCTTTCAGCCCAATCAGATTTTCTTTCTTGCCCTCTTGGCCACGTTTTCTGTTCCATGGCCTTACAGTTGAAGAATTAATCACTTTGCCCTCTTTGCCCATTGCTTTCTTAGCAAAAAAACATAGTTGTGGGTTCTCTCCTGGATGAAACCCTGATTAAGCTAGTACTTTAGTACTTAAGTAGTTCCTGACATTTCACGAGGAAAGCAAGACCAGCTGTGCCTGGCTTGGTCTGGGCTGGGGTGGGGTCAGGTTGAATTCTTGAGCGCCCCTTCCCTCCTCAGCCCAACCTAGTAGCCTGGCCTTGACACTGAGCCCCCCATCCCTAGAGTTTGAGATATGCGGAAATGCTTTCCATGGAGAGCTCAGCCCAAATCCATCCTTGCCACGTTTCCCCAAGCCCCATTACAGGGTGGGCCCTCCCACATTTAGCCTACTGGCTGAGCAGCCACGTTGTCCATGACCTCAGCACAACCCTGCAGTCAAGCCAGTCCAGTTCCTGGAGAACCATCATCAGCACATAGGGAAGCGAGGAGCAGGGCCTCCCTGGGGCTCAGCAATCAACACTGCAATCACAGTGTCCATTACCCTGGTCCTTGGGGTCTCCAGACTTGCCATATGTGGGATTGCTCTATCTGCTTCCCACCTGCAGATACTGACAGCATTTCAAGTCATCTGCTGGCGTACAACATACAGACTTTGACAGTGCCTCATTCTAATGGGGTCATCCAGATAATCTTGAGATTGGCCAAGTTTTGCAGATCGGTAACTCACTTCTCCCAGCACATTCGACGAAGATGCCTTCTTCTTCTCTTTCTGCCTTTGGGGTCTCTACCCGGGACCCCCTCATCCACCCTAGAGTGATGCAGCTCTACCATCTAGTCTTGGAGAGGACCTTTCCTGAGGACTACGAAAGATGAAGCCACTTGCCTATGGCCACACAGCTAGGATGCGTCCATGAGAAAATTTCAACCTTCCATTGGGGTCTTCCATTGACCTCAGGGAGAGAGTCCGATCTATATCTACTATCCCAGGTTGCCTCTATTCTTTTTACATGTCAACATCAAAATACTTGGACAAAATAACCCCATTCTATTGTATTTCTGTAAAACCTCTTCTGAGGGATCTCATTGTGAACTCTGCACTCCTTAATTCAATTAAATTAAATCTAACAAGTTGGTTTTTTTTTTTTAGTTTTTTATTCTTTTTAAACCCTCACCTTCCATCTTGGAATCAATACTGTGTATTGGTTCCAAGGCAGAAGAGTGGTAAGGGCTAGGCAATTGGGGTCAAGGGACTTGCCCAGGGTCACACAGCTGGGAAATATCTGAGGCCAAATTTGAACCCAGGACCTCCCATCACTAGGCCTGGCTCTCAATCCACTGAGCTACCCAGCTGCCCCTCTAATACGTTTTTATTAAATACCTGCTATGTGCTAGGCCTTGTGCTGCCAAGCACAAAGGAGATACAAAGGCAAAAAGAAAACAGTTCCTTCATGGAGCTTACCTTCTTCTGTTGGAAAACAATGTGCACAAACAAAATATATGCCAAGAAAGCCTGAGTAATTTTGGTAGGGGGAGTGCTAATTCCAGGGGTATCAAGAAAGGCCCTATGTAGGCAGAGGCCCTTTAGTCTCTCAGTATGCGGAGCCCTTTGGGGACTCCACAAGCAGAGATGAGAAGGAAGGACATTCCACATTGGGGCAGAGGCAGGAGACGCTGTGCCGTGTACAGGGAACAACAGTAAATAGGCCATTTTGGCTGGATTTGTAGAGTGGGTGAAGGAGAGGAATAAGAAATCAGGCCAGAAAGGGGAGCTGTAGACAAACTACAAAAGTTGAAGAATAAGAGAACAGGCAGCCTCTAATGTGCCCTGGGGGCATCAGAGTGTCTCAGTGGATAGAGCACCAGGTCTAAAGTCAAGAAGACTGGGCTCAGACACTTACTAGCTGTATGACCCTGGATAAGTCATGTAAACCTGTTTGTCTCCATTCCTCATCTCTACTAGAGAAGGAAATGGCAAACCACTCCAGGATCTCTGGCAAGAACACTCCAAATAACTTCCCTACTAGCAGCAATGCAATGATCCAGGACAATTCTGAGGAACTTATGAGAAAGAATGTTAGCCACATCCAGAGAAAGAACTGTGGGAGTAGAAAAACAGAAGAAAGACATTTCCTTGATCACGTGGGTTGATGGGGATATTATTGGGGATGTAGACTCCAAGTGATCACTCTAGTGCAAATATTAATAATATGGAACTAGGTTTTGAACAATAATACATGTATAACCCGGTGGAATTATTCATTGGCTCCAGGAGGGCGGAGGGGGGAAAGAACATGAATCACGTAACCATGGAAAAATACTCTAAACCAATTAATTAAATAATTTAATTTAAAAAAAAAGAAAATTCCAAATAGGGTCACAAAGAGTTGGACAGGCCTGGAAAATGATATCCCCCAATAATATACTGATAACTAAACAGCACTCTGTGCTTGTTTAGGTGGGCCGCCCATTTATGAGATTGCTTCTATTATGGTAACTGCCCCCTGGAATATTGTTTTATCTGAAACTCCAACTCCTCCCCCATTCGATGCCCACATTGGCCATATCCAAAAACGATATGTTCCATTCTATACCCTGAGACCATCACGAGTGTAGAGATCGACTGGACTTCTTCTCCTCAGTCCTCATAATGGTGGTTGGTCATTGCATTCCTCAACGTCCTAAGGCTTTCTTTGTTCTGTGTTCTCCTGGCTACTTCATTGTTTCCCTTCACACAAGTTCTTCCTGGTTCTTCTGAAACTGTTTCATCATTTCTTGTCACACAATAGTGTTTTGTGACCTTCATTCTTTGGATGGATGTGCATCCCCTTATTTTTCAATTTTTCATTCCCACTAAAAGAACTGCTAAAAAAAATTATTGTACCGTCCTTTGATCTCCTTGGAGTATAGGCAGGCCTAGAAGCAACACTTGCCCTTTCATTAAATTCTCTATTTCTGTTTATTGTAGCATCATTCCCCCAGTCACACAGGCTTATAAGCTTAGAGTCACCTTTAACTCTTATCCCCCTTTCATCTTCCAACTATACCAAGTCCTTTTGATTTTTTCCATATCTCTTGTTCAGTCATTCTTTACTGCTTCTCTAGGCCTCAGTTTCCCCATCTAGTCTTTAGTCTATTCTCTCACTGATTCATCTGTACCATTGCCTGAATAATCTTCCTAACTAATCATTCAGATCATAGTATTTCATTAATCATGAGCCTCTTATCTCTCTCCATTGCTTAAGAAATCAAGTCAAAACTAATTTTGGTAGTCAAGTCCCTCCAAAATCTGACTTTAATCATCTGCCTTATCTCACACTCTTCAAAGAGGTGCTACGAGAAGAATACTGAATTGGGAGCTGAGTGGAATCAGCTCAACTCAAAGGCTTCGTGCCTTTTCCTGCAAACTACTTCACCTCCCAGGACTCAGTTTCCCCTTATACAAAGTGAGAAGGTTAGACTACATGACCTGTGAGGTCCCTTCCAAGTAGTCCATGTTCCAGCCCCATTGGATGGCTTCTTTGCCTTTGTTCTCATCCTTCCCACTTTCATTTGCATGAATTAGTCCTTGCTATCTGGAATGAGTGTCTCTCCTCCATATCTATCCTACTTTACTTTCCCCCTCGACCTTCTGCTCCTTCCCTTCAAGGCCCAATTCCATTGCCTCCTCCTTGAAGACCTGGCCTGACTCCTCCAAGTGAAAGTGCTCTCTCCTTTCTCACGTTTCTGCGAATACTTTGCCAGTGCTTTTGCCTTGTACTGAACATACTCCGCTCTTTTCTTGGGTGCATTTATCCACGTGTCTTTTTCTCCCATCAGACTACCAGGTCCTTGAGCTCTACCCCAGTACTTTATATATGGTTGGTACTTAATATGTGTTGATTCAATTTAAGCTACTTGTTAAGCTTAGGCCATCATTTCTGCACAACCATGATTGGGGTAGTGTGGTTCATTGGAAAGAGTGCTAGATTTGGAGTCGGAGGACCTGGGTTCAAATCTTGCCTATGCTATTTACTAGCTGTGTGACTTAGGGTCTCATGTCCTCACAGCAAACTTATGAAATCATAGGGTTGGACAAGGCCTCTGAAGACCATTCCAGTTCTAAAGCTATGAGCCTTTGGTTCTGAGTTCATCTAATTAAAGTCAAATAGGTTAGAGAGAACAAGGATCACTCTGAAGTTCTAGCCCAACTCCTCACCAGAGCAAGAGCTCCAAACAGTGCTGATCTTAGTACTACAGATACTCTCTCTGTGTCACTTTCTTTCCCAGTGCCTTAATTTCTCCCTTTCTCTACTGCTTTGTGTCTCACTCTATCATCTTTCCTCTCTCTGGTCTGTCCCTGTTTCTCTTACTAATCAACATTTCATTTGATTAAGGCCTTCAAAAAGAATTTACTTTCATTTCCCCCTTCCAGGTATAGTAGCTAGAGGAGTCAGGGATCCCTGTCTCCTAGGTGGGCCTTTGACAATACTAGCTGTGTGATCCTGGGCAAGTAACTTCACATTTCAGTGCCCCCAGGATTCCAACATTGTGAGGGCAGATTGAAAATTCCTCCAGGCTGATGAAATTGCTGATCTGGACCAAATCATCGTGTGGTACTGGGAATCAGTGTAATCCCCTCTGAAGTTCTTTCAGGTAGACAACTGGCAGATTGCCGCAATGGACAATGCCGTAGCAGAGAGCTTGCTGGAAGCTTCCAGAGGAGTTAGCTTTGAAAAGGACCATATGGCTCCAGCCAAAGATGGCACAGGGCTTCAGAAATTAGGCTAGTTACAATAACAAAGGCTGACTTGTCTTATGGCTGACTTGCGGCACATCATCGCCTTTGATCGTCACGACAATCCTAAGAAGGGAGCTATTGTAAGCATTATTTTCCTCTTTTTTGCAGATAAGAATCTTAGTGATGATGGGATCTTAGATCTAGAGCTAGAAAGGACCTCAGAGACCATCTAATCCAAACCCTTCGGTCCAGGAAGGGGAGGTGATTTGCTCAGTGTGACCTATAGGAGCATAGGTCTGACCTGGAAAACACCTCAGAGGCCCCTCATTTTACAGAGGGCAAGCAAGACTGAGGCCCAGGGATGGAAAGGGACTTGATTTAGGTTCCCAGCTGAAGTCAGGCTTTGACTTCAGATTCATTAAAAATCGTGTCACGTAGGCTAAATCCTAGAATTAGCTGAAGCTTTTAAGAAAGAGTGCTAAGAACAACAGTAGAAGCTTTTGGAATGATATGTGGAGCAAGAAGAGAAAGGCAAGCCCAGGCTCCTGGCTTGGGACAGATGACATTTTGTCTTATTAGCTAATGTCAGTGAAAGCAGAGTCCCTAAACTTCCTTTTTTTTTTTTGGCCTCCATGTCTTCTGTCATGCAGAATGATCTTTAGTCTAAAAAGGGTAGTTCCCAGAAGTGAGGCCCAAGGTAGGTGAGGAGATAGTTAAGTGCACACCTCCAAGGCTCCAGATGAGTACAAGTCCTGGCCTGGATGAATTGCACCCCAGGGTACTACTGAAAGAACTTGCAGCTGTGAGTGCTGAACTGCTGTGGGTGATCTTGAAGGAATCATGAAGAACAGGAGACGTGCCAGAAGACTGGAGACAGGCCAATGTCCTGATTTTCATAAACTGGATTCATTAAAAACAAGTCATGCCAGACTAACCTAATTTTCTTTTTTGACAGGGTTACTTAACTAGGAGATCAGGGGAATGTTAGAAACATTGTATATCTGGTTTTCAGCAAGGAATCTGACAGCATTTCATAGGACATCTGTGCAGTTAAGGCTACATATCTTCTAGGCAAAATATCCCAGTTCCTTGTGTTGTTGCTTAGTGATATTGATTTGAGTCCTTCTTACCATTCTAGTCCCCCTGCCCTGGATGTGTCCCTTCAAAAATGTAGGACCTAGGAGAACTAAACACAGTCCCCCATAGTTAAGTGGGTCAGCAAGTGACCAAACAATCTCACTCCTAAGGAGGGAATTAATAGAGATTTCCTATCAACCTTGAAGGGAGAATCTTAAGTGGAATGCTATAGGACCATGTTGGCAAGCCTATGGTATGAGGGTACTCCCTTCCCTCTCTCCACACAAGCCTAAGGACATTTCTCACATCACCCAGCCCTCTTTCCATTAGCTCAATGGGAGTGCTTCCTCCCTTCCCTGTCTGGAGTAAGGCAGAGAGCTCACATATGGCATGAGGGTTGCAGTTTAGTCACAAAGTCTATAAAAGGTTCGCCATCACTGCTAGAGGATGTTTTCTTTAGACCTGTTCCATTCACAATTTTCATGAAGATCTAAGTAGCATGCTGATTGAATCTGTGGATGCCACAAAGCTAGGGGAGTACCTAACACTTTGGGTGATAGGATCCTTTTCCCAAAAACTCTAGAGAGTCTGGAAGGATGGACTGAATTTGCCACTTTTGCAGTTGCCTTTACTCTTTCAAAGTTAGTAATATAAAAAGGTATTGCTTACTTGAAATTTCCTCTTCCCTCCCCTAAAACTTCCTGTGAACACTTCTTGCCCTGATACATAAATTGCAACTACTTTCCAGTCCTTCAAAGTAAACTTTCAGGAGTAGCTAGGTAGCAGAGTGGATCGAGGACTAGGCCTGGATCCTGGAGCACTTGGATTCAAATCTGTTCCCAGACACTTCCTAGCTGTGTAATTCTGGGCAAGCCACTTAACCCCTATTGCCTAGCCCTTGCCACTCTTCTGTTTTAGTGTTGTTATTAGGATAGAAGGTAAGGCTAAAAAAAAAAAGTAGACTTTCTGGCACTCTCTTGTTATTTAATCCATCTGCCATGACCCACAACAGCATAAACATCTACATAGACACGTTGCCTCCTAATTGATCAGTTTGCTCAACTTTTGACCCTATATTCCAATACTGGCCCTAACAGAGACTCTAGAATAACTGCTAGCATCTAGAAGTCTTTTCTAGGGAGGTGGGGTGACTTAGGGCACATGGCTAGTGAATGGCTGGGCTGGGACCAAACCCAGGGCACTGCCTCCCCCACCAGACCACACTGCTTCTTATGTCCCATAACTCCTTGCACCACCTCGATCAGATGTTTGATGCTTTGATACCTACAGGGTAGGGGAAAGTTTGTTTCATTGAACTGATTCTTATTCATGCTAGAATTTAGTTGTGATATGATTGTGTTGTTATTATTGTTGTTATTATTCAGTCATTCAGTCTTGTTCCTCTCTTGTGATCCCAGGAGGGGTTTTCTTGGCAAAGGTACTGGAATGGTTTGCCATTCCCTTCTCCAGCTCATTTTTACAGATGAGTAAACTGAGGTAAACAGGGTTAAGTGATTTGTCCAAGTTATTAAATATCTGATATCAAATTTGAACTCAGATCTTCCTTATCCAGGTCCAACACTCTATCCATTGGGCCACCTCGCTGCCCCATGGGGATGTGTTAGTTCATAGAAATAACATAATACCCGTTTTCTAGGAGATCTCAGTGGATCAAGGTAAAGAGTTTCTTTAAGGAAACTGTGCCTGATTCCTTAGAGGCAAACTCACTGGGCTCAGAAAAATCATTCCTTTGTTTTAAGAACCTGCTTGTGTCTTTCACCATGTGGTGCACCCCAGAGACCAATAAATCATGGGAGTTTGATTCTGCCCAGACAGGACAACGTAAACGCTGCAAAAATATAGGAAAGTAAATCAAACTAACAGCGCATCTAGCAGCATGGTGACCTATTTCCTGAATTGGACTTTGGAAAAACCTTCCCACAGAACAGCCAATTGTAATGTGTGAATAGATTCATGCACTGCAGTGCTCTGGCATGGAGGCTGCTGCCCTATTGCTTCCCAAGGAAATTCCACTGCAGGCAATGTTATGATTAGTGGACTAATAACACTTGTCGTTGGAACACTCCAAACAAAGCAGTAGTGTGGACTGGCCTCCAAGTGCCTTAATCACCTATTTCATCATCTCAACACCAGAGTTCTGGCAATGGCCGATGGGCCTGTGGATCACATTGGTAATTAACCAGAGGGACAGCTGCTTGCATGGGATCTCCTTTCCTTCCATTCATAAGGCTTAGTCTACATGGAGGTGTTAAATGGATTGGCTACTTCGTCCCATACTCAGTGGCGTTAAGAGAACGAGCAGGTGTTGGAGACTAGTTCTGGAACTCATTAAGCTTTTCCCCCAAACCCACATCTCTTCAAAACTTCCATATTCCTGTCACAGGCATGCCCATCCTTCCAGACACCCACACTCACTTACAACCTCTGTCTCATCCTTGACTCCTCTCACTCATTCTTCATATTCCATCGGTTGCCAAACCTTCCTATTTCTCTCTTCACCATATCTTCTCTCCACATACATGGTCACTACCTTGGTTCAGGCCTTCATCACCTTTTGTCTGGCCTGTTGCCTTCCAAGCGTTCTCTTTGCCTTAATTCTCTCCCCTACTCAGGTGCCAAAATGATTTTCCTGATTAATAAATTCCAGTGATTCCCTATTACTTCCATCAAAAGTTTTTTCAATTTGACTCCTTCCTACATTTCCAATTTGGTCATACTTTAATTGATCCCCCAGCCCCCACTCCAGTCCTACTACCTTGGCATACTCAAGGCTCCTCAAACCCAATACTCCATCTCCCATCTCCTTGCCTCTGTACTGGATCTCTCTCTCCCTGTCTGTGTCTCTCCCCCCCACCTCCTCCTTCCCCACCATGCCTGGAATGGTCTCCTTCCTCATCTTGGCCTTCAGAATTCAGTTCAAAACCCACCTTTTGCAGGAGGCCTTTCCTGGTGTCCTCGTTACACTTCCACTACACTATCACCATGACCCCCCTCACCCCCCATGCCTTTCCCTCTGGGATTACTCTATGTGTTGTCTTGTATATCCCTATTTATGCATATATTGTCTCGCCCGTTAGAACATGAGCTTCTTGAGGTCAGGGACTGCTTTTGCTTTTTTTAGTATTCTCGGAGCTTAGCACAGTGCCTAGGCCCCAAGGTAAGAACTTAATGTTTGTTGACTGATTGGTACAAGCTGACTACCAGTCGTTTCTTAACACTCTCTGTATGGACACATTTTTCTTTGCTAGGTGGCTCAGTGGATAGAGCACTGGACTTGGTTTCAGAAAGACTTGGATTCATATCTGGCCTCATACACTTACTATCCATGTAACTATGAGCAAAGAAAGCACTTTAGCCTCTCTTTGCCTCTTTCCTCATTTGTTAAATGGAGAAAATAATATCACCTATCTCGCAGAATTGTTGTGAGACTTAAATGAGATTTTTTTTAAATCACTTATCTTCCATCATAGAATCAGTACCATGTTCTAAGGCAGAAGAGTGGTAAGGGCTAGGCAATGGGGGTCAAGTGACTTGCCCAGGGTCACACAGCTAGGAAGTGTCTGAGGCCAGATTGGAACCCAGGACCTCCCATCTCTATGCCTGGCTTTCAATCCACTGAGCCACCCAGCTGCCCCCTCAAATGAGATATATCTAAAGGGCTTAGCATTGTACCTAGCATATAGTAAGTGCTATATTATTATTATTATTATTATTATTGTGACCTGGCATCCTGAAGGGTTAAATATCTTTTCTAGGGTCACACAGACCATTTGTATTATGGGACTGGGACTATAACCAAAGTCCCCTGACTCTAAGGCCAGGTCTCTGTCCAGTTTATCTCATTTCCTTAGGATGCAGTGGCAAAGGGCATTAAGTGGGAATGGAGATAACAACAAAAAGGATTCATGGGATTTATAACCAAAGGAATCTTCCAGATAATCTGGTCCACTCCTCTGAATTTTATCTTTGAAGAAAACTGAGATCTAAAGAGATTATGAGTTGTGTAAAATCAAAGGTCAAATGGTGAGTGATTAGTACTTCTGGGAAGCCAAACCACTCCAGGAGCATCTGCTCTGGGTAGTTGGCCTTAGTGAACTGATTCTGGTTAGACTGAGAGTTGTGGTTGGCCTTTTCTGATTAGAATCCAGAGCCCAGAGAGTTCTTAACTTCAATGAAAATTGCCTTTAAATGAAAACTTCTGGTCAAATAGTTCTTTATCAGGCTCCCCCCACCGTTCGGCTCATGATAGCCAGCATGTACAGATATCTCCATTTCATAGATGTGGAAACTGAGGCCTAGTGATATATTACGGAATGACTCCACTACAGTCTTATGTAAAGCCAGCCACTCTTCCCCTAAGGTCTCACAACTAAGCCATTGCCAGAAGCCAAAAGCTGAACACAGGACACAGTGATGCTTGAACATAGAATCAAGGAGATGTTAATGTTCTTTGGGGAACTCTTAGCCATTAATAATAGTAACTAACTTTTCTATAGTAACATAAAGGTTTGCAAAGCATTTTATGTACATTCTCTTATTTTGATCCTCAAAACAATGCTATGAGGTAGGTACTATGGGTGTTGATATCCCCATTTTACATGTAAGGAAACTGAGGCTCAGGGGGGAGAAATTACTTGTCCCTAATCCCAGGACCCACAGCTACCAAGGATCAGAGAAATGATTTGGACCCAGATCTTATCTGATCCCAAGTCAGGAGCTCTTTCCCATATTGAAATTTGGACCACGCTCAGTCCCCACTCCTGTTGGGTGATATGCTTTACCCACCGGTAGGTCTAATCAAGCTCGTTCCTACCAACCTCTTCTCCCAAGGTGCTTTGGGCATTGAGTTTAATCAGTTTTGTTTATCATGGTTGCTTTCACTTGCATTTCCTTAGTTATTAATGAAGCAAACTCATTTCCAGTGTTCTTTCCTAGGCCAATAGAGATTTGAAGAAACAGCAGGGTAGAAATGGTGGTTAAAGAGTCAGCCTCTGAGCCAGCAAGCTCTGCATTCAAGGCCCACATCTGTCACATATTGGCTGGCTGAGTGGCAAGTCTTTTAGCCTATTGCTGCTCCAGGCAACTCAGAAGGACTGGAAGTTATAGAGATGCTATTGAGGTGCTGTGGTAAAGGGATTGGCTGTTCCCTATAGCAATGGAATCACAAGGCTTCTCTATCTGCCTAGGAATCATAGAACTGGAGGTAGATGAGGAAACAGTGACCAGGAACAGGAAGTGACTTGCCCAAAGCCACATAGTAAGAAACATGTGAATTTTCTCTCCACATCTTGTGACCACTCATGGCCAGTGGGATGCTGGTTGTTCCTGTCCGCCAATGGTATCAGTTCCAAGTCAGGAATTTTACTGCCACCTTCAGCGAGCACACATTCCCCCAATCTGTTCCATTTCTTTTTACCTTGGTCTTATTGCTTCCCATTGTGCTTTATCCTTTAATTTTTTAGGTAATCAAATTCATCAGGCTCTTCCCCAATCATTTCTTCATTAGCAAAAGTCAATCTTGGAGAACTAAATCTGGCTAGTTCAAATTGCCTGGGGCTAGGAGAAGGATGGAATTTTAATTAACCAGACTTTTCAGTTGCATATTTTTATTTATTTTTCAAGAAGGAGGCATCTGGGGCTTGTACCCCAAAGAGATAATGGACAAAAAGACTTGTACAAAAATATTCATAGCTGCGCTCTTTGTGGTGGCCAAAAATTGGAAAATGAGGGGATGCCCCTCAATTGGGGAATGGCTAAACAAATTGTGGTATATGTTGGTGATGGAATATTATTGTGCTAAAAGGAATAATAAAGTGGAGGAATTCCATGTGAACTGGAACAACCTCCAGGAAGTGATGCAGAGCGAAAGGAGCAGAACCAGGAAAACATTATACACAGAGACTGATACATTGTGGTACAATCGAAGGTGATGGACTTCTCCATAAGTATCAATGCAATTTCCCTGAACAATCTGCAGGGATCTAAAAAAAAAAAATACTACCCACAAGCAGAGGATAAACTGTGGGAGTAAAAACACCGCTGAAAAGCAACTGCTCGACCACAGGGTTGGAGGAGATAAGACTGAGGAGAGACTCTAAATGAACACTATAATGCAAACTCCAACAACAGGGAAAAGGGTTCGAGTCAAGAACACATGTGATAACCAGTGGAATCATGCGTCGGCTATGGGAGAGGGAAAGGCGGGGGGGGGGGGGGGGGGGGGGAGGGGAGGAAAAGAAAACGATCTTTGTTTCCAGTGAATAATGTATGAAAACGACCAAATTAAAAAAAAAAAAAAAAAGAAGGAGGCATCTGAACCAACCCAAAGGATCTGCCCAATGACAAAGCTGACACTTGGTCCTTAGCTAAATGAGAGTGTACCTTTGTCCCAATGTGGTTAGAGAGAAATAATTCCTATTTTCTTTGTCGTCTTGTTGGAGGTGGGTAGGAACTAAATGCAGTAGACTTGTCTAAACAGCTAGGACAGAAATGCCAGGTCACTGCTACAATTTATTGCATCATTTGATTGTGATTTCAAAGCACCGTTCTGTGACCTAGATTCTTTTTTTGTTCTCAGTGCAACTAGAGGCTGGGAACCTTTTGTGACCAAAGAAACACCCCCAAACAAAACAAAACAAAACAAAACAAAAAATTAGAAAACACTCCACACAATCAACAAAAGAACAAAACCACTGCCACCAGCAAGAACTAACCCCAAGCAAAAAACCCAACCCAAACCCCCTCAACCCCAAGCCCCACTTTATCTGACAATTTTATGATGTGTGGTAAAACCACTGGGTTCAGTTCCTATGTTATTAAGGATGCATTCCAAAGACAATTTCCCCGTCTTGGAAAACAAGACAAACTTGGCAATTCATAGACAATAAACCAGTGGAGGTTTCAGGTTTTTCCCAAAGAATGTGATGCCTCCAAAATATAGCATGTTTTCCATTTTCCACTCTCTAACCCCAGTTGTTCTTTGCCAGCACTATGGAACAGAGAGATGGGAGCCAAGGGCTGAGGAGAACAGCCCCAAAATCCCTCAGCAGTGATTACATAGGAACAAACTTGGCACAGTGTAGATTTAAAACAGCCACAGGTGCAGGGGAAAGGGGAGAGGGGAGAAAGGAATATGCTCTTTTCTCCCCTTCAAAACACCCATTGCATACTGGTTCATTGCAATGAGAATCCACCTTCCCAGCTTGTAAATGGCAGGTTTATTGCAACCATGGCCATGGACACGAGTAACATTGGAAGAGTTACCAGCTGCACTGTTGGAAAGAGTGAGCACCATGATGAGATTACAGATTCATTGGAATGTTGGGGTACCCGAGTACTTCTGCCATGATGATGGCCTTTTGGGTTCCTACTTTGGTTTTTTTCGACCTTTACTCTGTCTTAATATCAACTCTGAGATAGAAGGGCAAGGACTAGGCAAGCAGGGTTAGGTGATTTGCCCAGGGTCACATAGTCAGGAAGTGTCTGAGGCCAGACTTGAATCCAGGTCTTCCTGACTCCAGGCATGGCACTCTATCATCTGCTGTGCCACCTAGCTGCCCTGGAATACTACTTTGTGACGTCAACAACTGACTAGCCCTTACATAGCACTGAAGGAATGGAGCTGGGACTCTGTTGTAGAAATTGAAATGGGGGGATGTTTAAACATTTTCACAAGACACATGGACATACAAGCTCTTTGAGGGTAGGGTCTGTTTTTCATGTTGCTAGTACCATGTCTAGCACGTTTTGGGGAAAAGAGACCCGAGATTCGATGGTATAGGAAACTTGCGCTGGTTCTCAACCTTTCTAATGCCGTGACCCCGCAATACAGTCCCTCATGTGGCGGTGACCCCAAACCAAAAAATTATTCTGGTGGCGACTTCCAAATTGTAATTTTGCTACAGTTCTGATTTGGAATGTAAATGCCTGGCATGCTGCATTATGTATTCTCATTGCTACAAATTGAGAGGTTGAGAACCGCTGCTCTAGAGCAATGCAGCTTCAAGGTTTAGTGAGTTTGGGGCACTGATTGATTAAGTGACTTGCTCAAGGTCATCTATGCAGCAGGTACCATTCCTACTCCCTCAGCTAGCTTCCTCTCTTCCCTCTCACAAAATAGATCCTCAATAAATTGCTCATTGGATTGGATTAAATATTGATTTCGGTGAGGGTTGAGATGAATTACTTTTTAAAGGGTGTTTTATTGATGCCCTCCTAAAAATGGCTGTCAATCCCAATGGCAAAGCCCCACCCCATACCCTAGCAGAACTCTCCCTTTAACAAAGAAGTTGCTAACCAAATCTAATCTATACATTGGCCACATGTGACAGTTCAAGTCTCATCTGTACCTATAATCTATCACTTCTCTGCCAAGGGACAGAACCCGTGCTTCTTGATTTGACTTGTCTTTACCAAAATGTATGATTTCTTGAAATTCACTTCTGTGGTCCAGTAAGTCATGACCAGATCATCCTTATGTCAGAATGGAAAGGAACCTCTAAGCCCCTTTGCCTTTTGGGTGTGTGTGTGTGCCACGTAGGAGGATAGCCTGTGACCTTCCCTCCTTTAGTAGTAAACTCCTTGGGGCAGAGATCATGTTCCCTCTCTTTCAGAATCCACTCCTTTAAGTATTGATTATATAAGAAGATAAGGGATAGGACGACTAAGCATTCAGAAAGATAAGACAGTGTAGAGGCCATATCGGCTTTTCAGGAAGAAGAAACTGCCAAGGAAACCTGTGAGAGGAATGAATCTGACATGGAGGCTGAAAATCAAAACAGAGAAAAATCTTCCCCCCAAAGAAATAAGATGGAATTCATTTGGGGGCCCAGAATTTTGAGTGCAATATCTGAAGGACAAGAGGGTAATGGATCGAAGTGAAATGAAATCCAAAAATTAGGTAATATGAAATCATGAGAAGAGAACTCTGACATATATTACATACTTTTTTCAGAATTCATTTTTATCTGTATTTAATCCTAGCCAAATGTTCTAATAGAAAACCTTTGAGGATACTCTACATCTGAGACAACAGCTTATAAATCAATTCAGCAAATACTTATTGCATTGCTTACTATGTACTCAGCACTGTGGGGGACACAAAGGAAGTATGAGATATAGTCCCTCCCCTCATGGGGTTTATCCTCCCTGCTGGGGGACAGGAAAAAAGTCAGAAAACATCCCCCTCTGAAATGGAGCATGGTCGGTGAGCGAGTGGACAATACTTCTGCTGTGCCCTGCCTGAGAAAGTGTGGCAAAGACAAACTTTAGGAGACTGTTGAGGAACACTGAAAAAGGAGAGTTAGATGGCGTGAATGTGCAGCCCATTACCTGGACCAAAGGATTCTAGTCCTCAGAAAGGTATATGGCAGTGCAGGGATAGTTTTTAAACTCTGCCAACTATCTAGTTCCCTTGTCCCCAATTCCAGGTTCTCAATGGTTAATTCATTCTCCCAGGGACCCCACTTGATTCCAGAGAATGGGGTGCTCTGGATAGTACCTCCAAGTATGACAAAGTCTAGACAAGTGTGCCTTCCCTACTCTCCTAAAGTGATTTTGACTCAGAGACCAGTCTCCTGTGAGTTGGTTTAGCATCAATTAATATTGCCCCCCAAAGCCTTGTCGTCATCAGGCTGCAAAACAGGATGCTTCTAGGTTTAAAGATAAATAACACTGCTACGGAGTGAGAAATGCCACCCCAACCCGCCAACCCCAAGGCCTGGCTTGAGTAGCCAGTCAGTCAGTCTCTCTCTGTCTCTGTCTCTGTCTCTGACTGTCTCTGATCTGGGCCACAATAAACACAGTGTTTGCACACTGTTATGTACCATGAATACTAATGATCTTTTTAAGAAACAGCCAGTTGTGGCTGGCCTGCTGCTTTACTGATCCCTCGGGAACTTCAGTTCCTATCCAGAGGGGCCTGAACTTCACGGCCCAGATAAATAGTCTTGACTCCTTAGTCAAATGCTGATTGATAGGCTCTTGGGGAGAGGTTGCCTTGACCTTTTTAGGGCTCTGACCTCCTCAGGGTCCTGTTCATGAAGCAGAAAGCCAGCCCTTTCCAGCTCTGATTAATATCTATGGAGGGAGCACTCACCACCAAGATCCAATCAAGGCTCCTCCTTTTTTCTTTTTCGACTTCTCTGCCCAACTGAGGAAACTCTCTCCCCAATACCACATCCTCTACACTGACATATACTGGACAGGTTCTACACTTAGCTCTTCCCAGACACGAGTTCTTCCCTTTACCACAAAGAAACTCTTTTGCCCTTCCGGAG
Source organism: Monodelphis domestica (assembly GCF_027887165.1). NCBI lineage: Eukaryota > Metazoa > Chordata > Mammalia > Didelphimorphia > Didelphidae > Monodelphis > Monodelphis domestica. The sequence continues at coordinate 48,523,170 of NC_077235.1, read as the reverse complement.
ATAACCTGTCATCCATCCTTTGGATCCGACACACTGGGCTGAAAAACCTCAGGCTAGTTTGGCTGGTGGAAGGAGGGGACACATCAGACCCTGATGCTCTCCTCCTATGCCCCCACCTTCCTCTACCTTGGTATTGCAAATGTGTGTCTGGCTTCACTTGACTTGCTGGGTACTTTGGCTCAGAGAGTATGTATGCAGCCCCAAGGGCTTGGTGTTAAAGAGGCTCCTCTTCCTGCTTTCTTCCTTACCTTGTGGTCTAGCCCTCCTTACTGGCCAATGTTCCTTCTTTTCAGGTGCTCTTGAAGGAGCTCCCTCCAGACTGCTCCCTGCTCCCTGTCATCTGTCTCCCAGCTGGGCAGCTCAGGTGCCTTCCTCTTTTTCCCTTTCTGGTACTACATCTGATAAGCTCTCTAGCTCACATCTACTTCTGCTAGAAGGATCGAATCCAACAGCCCTGATGAAAGTTCTACCCCATGTGAGGCATTGGAGACCCAAAGAGAAGAACTGTATGCTTTATTGGACCTGGGCTGGTAGTGAACAGCTATGGGTAGCTCAGTGGATTGGGCGGCTGGGTAGCTCAGTGGATTGAGAGCCAAGCCTAGAGGTGGGAGGTCCTAGGTTCGAATCCGGCCTCAGCCACTTCCCAGCTGTGTGAACCTGGGCAAGTCACTTGACCCCCATTGCCTAGCCCTTACCACTCTTCTGCCTTGGAGCCAATACACAGTATATATATATATATATATATATATATATATATATATATATACATACATATACATATACATATACATACATATACATATACATATATATAATATACAGTATATATATAAGGGTTTAAAAAAAAAGAAATAACTTGACTGGCATCGTGATTATCTGAGGAAGGGATACAAGAGATCAAAAGAACCCCAGGATTTTCAAATTGGCAGGTACTTCCGAGAGGTCATCTAGTCAACCCCTACCAAGCAAAGCAGAGGCAAGAAAGGGCACCTTTTACCTCGCCTCATTTTCCATCCTCCTAACCCTCCCTTCTCCCCCCACCGTCCCCCCCCCTCCCTTTTTTGGAGAATACTGACAAGGGCTCTCTTTTTGAAAAGACTTCTTGGAAAATGCAGATGCAGAGGCCAGGATGGGATTGTGGTCACCTTGGCCCTCGTTTGCCTCGCTGCTTAAAAGTAGGAAAATTCAGTGCTGTGTTTGGACTTGGCCCAACACCTTTTCTATCCAGAGGGCCAATAATTCACTCCTAGAGTCACTTGTTTGGCTCTGTGGGCCATATCATGTATCACATATTATATATGATATATCAAAGTCATTGGCAAGTACAACTAATACCCAAACACCACCCCTAGATCCTAGTGTCTAGACTGCCAAAGTGGATTGTTCATTTACATTGGAGAGAAATTATCTGGTGGGCTGTTCAGCCAATCTACATTGTTTGGTGCGAGAGGGTAGAAATGAGCAGACTCCTGAACTCCCTGGATTAGAATTAGATCACTATTAACATTTCCTTTAGATCGTAAATATTTTTGAGGAGAAATTGTATCTTTTCCACTTCTTGCAATTTTCTTTTTCCCGAACCAAACTGCTACCGTGTGCAGAACATTGTAGATACAAAGGGGTATATAATCTTTCTTTCCCAAGACATACAGATTCCCAAGGGACTTGCAATCTAGTTGAGGAGACAAGATAATACAAGTTAACATACAAAGTGTCAAACTGTTGATGTTGACAAGCAGTTCTTCAGGACTTCTGAAGGGCAAACAGCAGACAGAAGGATAGAACCCTATCTGAGGTGAAAGAACTCAAATAAAGTTTTTTGAAGTCCTTCCCTTCTGCCTTAGCATAGTATCGGTTCTAATTCAGAAGAGCGGTAAGGGCTAGGCAATGGGGGTTAAGTGACTTGCCCAGCGTCACACAGCTAATCAGATGTTAAGTGTCTGAGGCCATATTTGAACCTAGGACCTCCTGAGCTACCTAGCTACCTCCACTCAGACTCATTTATAAGAATCACCCATATCTCTTTCAGTTTAGGACAAGGATATATTCAGAGAGAGGTATAGTAGAACATTTCTGCTAACCTAGAATTAAATTGAACTTCTTACTAATCCAAAGTCACAGAATTTCAGAAGTGGAAGAGACTCCTGAGGTCATCTGGTCCAACAGGTACCTGAACAACTCGATGGTATGTGAATAGGGAGGCAGTGAGATCCGGCGAAATGAACATACTGGCTCTGGAGTCAGCAGACCTTAGTTCAAATCCCAGCTCTGACAAAACTTCTGTGACCTTGTACAAATAGGCCTCAGTTTGCTCTTCTGCAAAATGGAAGGTTTTATCACCTTCCAGCTCTAAAACTAGGATCCTGTGATGGATCCAGTCTTTTCTTGAAGACACCCTGCAAAGAGTAACCCACCATATCTCAAGGCAGCCTGTCCTACTACAGAGTAGTGCTAGGAGAGGACATTTTCCCATCCATCAAGCCTAAACCTGCTTCTTCGCAGCAACTCCCACCCTTCGCTCTGAGTTCTGCCCTCTGGGGCCAAACAGAAACAAGTCTAATCTCTCTTCCACATGACAGCTCTTTAGATACTGAAGACAAGAGATCAGGCTCCTCTCCCCTCCCCCCCAAGTTGAAGTCTTCTCTTCTTTAGGCTAAAGATCAGTTTCTTCTACTGATCTAAGCTGGGATGTGAGCCCAGAACCGAAGGAACCCTGTATTCCAGAGGTGATCTGACCAGGGCAAAGGCCAGTGGCGTTCAACCTCACTCTCTCATTTCTCTACCTCCATGTCTTTCCAAACTTGCACTATTATGTTGATTCACATCAAGCTCTCAATCCCCTAAAAACTTTAGATCTTTGTGAGGCCAACTGCTGTCAGCCTGGGGAAAGTGATTTGTGTCAATTCAAGTGCTAACATTTGACATTTTACCCGCTTAAATTTGTTTTTACAGTCTAGTACATTGAGATCTTTGGGGATGCTATTATGTATAGAGGCAGTAAATCTTACCCTTTGTTGTATATCTTGGCTCCCTTTTGGAGCCCTTATTAGAATAATGCTTTTAAATAACTGAAGGAAATGCTCCATGTTAGTTAGAGGTTAGTGAAGATGAAGATGTATTTTTTTCCCCGTACAAGTTCATGAACCTCCTGAAATCTATCTAAGAACCTCAAGGTAAGAATCCCTAACTGTAGCTGGGTGACCCTGGGCAAGTCATTTAACTCCAACTAGTAAAGCCTAGCCTTTACTTAGTATTGATTCTATGACCAAAGGTAAGGGTCTTAAAAAACAACAACAACTCCTTAATTAATTAGGTGGCAGTTATGTCACGGACACATTTAATAAACATGCTTTTCTCCAATGCACTAATAAAATTGTTGGAGTCAAGGACCAAACACAGACTCCTGGGGTACTCCACTGTAGACTTCCTTCCAAGGTAATGTCAACCCACTCGTTTAGTCTTTGAGCCAGTACTGAACGCACTGGATGGTACTAAGCTACTCTTTGAGCCCTTATCTTTCAGATGTCTACAGGAGAATAGTATGAGACTTTGTCAGATGCCTTGCTAAAACCTAGTTCAATTCCATCTATCGCATTCCCCTGATTTGCTAGAGCAACCTTGTTTTTTAAAAGGGTTCATTTCCATGGGTGTGTTATATGGAGTGTCCCAAGTGCTTGGAAGCTTAAAACTGCAGAGACTTTCGGGACCCAATGTAGAGTCAAAATCAGTCAACAGGTATTTGTTTAACACCTACTATGTGCCAGGCACTGGGCCTAACACTGAGTATAAAAAAAGAGGCTAAAGACAATCCCTGCCCTCAAGGAGCTCACAAGCTAATAAAGCTAATGGAGGAGGCGACAAGCTAACAAGGTAGGTACAGGATAATAGGAAATAGAAATGGAGCCAAGGCAGTAGACTTAAGAGGTATTGGAAAAGGCTTCCAGGAGAAAATGGGGTTTTAGTTGGGACTTAAAGGAAGCCAACAGATAGAGAAGAGGGAGAGTGTTCCTGGCTTTGGGGCAGCTAGAGAAAATGTCTGCAGCCAAGAAATTGAGGGTTTTGTTCCTGGCACAGAGATAAGGCCAGAGTCACTGTATCAAAGAGTACTTGTTGGGAAGTAAGGGCTAGAAAAGCTGTGACCTTGTACAAATAGGCCTCAGTTTGCTCTTCTGCAAAATGGAAGGTTTTATCACCTTCCAGCTCTAAAACTAGGATCCTGTGATGGATCCAGTCTTTTCTTGAAGACACCCAGCAAAGAGGGGGTTAGGTTATAGAGAAAATAAGGAAAAGACCACTAGCCTGGGAGACAGAGGACCTGAGTTCAAATACTCCACAGCTTAACCCAAGTGAATTCTGGAGCAAGTCCACTTAAAAACTCTGGATTGTGGCTTCCTCTTTTTCAAAATGAAGGTGTTCAACTACATGATCTCTAAGCTCCCTTTCAGTTCTCAGAAACTTGCTGCTTCTAGCTAAAAGTGTACTACCGTGGCACCCTGCGGGGTAAGCTGCACCATTTGTCCTTTTCCAAGGCAGAAAAGAGAGTTGAGGCAGAGAATATTGATGACCTGGCAGCCTGGAAAACTCACAGCTGTGTTTTAGGGTTACCTAGCGACTTGCCATCACAGCAGCTCACCAGACCTGCTCTGGGCAGGCCATCCCACCCTTCTTGTGCCTTGCCCCAATCAGTCACTAAGCTTCCACAGTAAACTTGCAAAAGAGATTTCCATTCCGAGGCAAACATACACTGCTTACTTAGCATGTCTGGATACCAGCCTCAGGCCTTTTGGATATTTCAGGGCTGGATTGGGCTTCTTTGAGTTTGAGTTTTAACCTTAAGCAAAAGGTAAGTCAATTCCTAAAGTAGTGTGACTTTTACCAGAGACCAAAAAGAGGTTTGAACAGTTCAGAAAGGGAAAATGAGAAAGAGGAAATTCAGAAGATCACCAATCAATTAGTAAACATATATTAGGCGCCTTCTGTGTGCCAGGGACCCTGCTAAGCTCTGGGGATGCAAAAAGAGGTAAGCTCCACTCTGTGCCCTCTTAGCATAATAAATATTTAGAAGTGCCACATGTGCTGAGAACTGAGGAAGATACAAAGATTAGATAAGATACAGTCCCTGTCCTCAGGGCGCAGCTAGTCTTCCTGGAGGAAAAGAGACAGATAGACAGATACACATACACACACCCTTTCTGCTTTTTAAAGTGCTGTTATATCTTCTATTATTCCCATCTAATGCACAGGGTTTGCATTTTATAGCATCCATTTCATTAGATCTGACAGTAGCCTTCTAAGGTTCCCCAAAGAGGGAACAATTACAAGCTTTGGGGTCCCCAACTTACCAGCTAATTCTAAAACTTGGGGTTCATCAGATCTTACTAGGCTATAAGTTTGGGGGTTTCTAGATTCCATGTTGATACCACAAGTTCACTCTTCCCTGTTAAAAGTGTCAGGAAGGCTGCTATTGACCTCCTTCCTGCTGTATTCCCTGGCCTTTTCCTCAGTCGCCCATCATCCAGCTTCTTGCTCCACTTGACTGATTACCTCCTCCTTGAAAAATCTCTCTTCCCTGGGTTTCCTGGCCACCACACTTTGCTTATTCATTTTATACTCCTTTAATGCTCATTTTTGTTAGTTCCCATTTTCCCTCCCATCCCTTAACTACTGTTCTTGGTCACTTGTTCTTCTTTGTCTCAAAATGTATCTAGTCTCATATTTGCCATTTGTCTCCCCTGCAGTTCTGCTTGGCGTCATGTGTCACCTTAAATCCCAACACTTCCCTAGGGAAAATCATCTTCCTCCAGAAAGACGTTCCCCTTCCCAACAACTCCCATTTCTCTCAGTGATATTGCCATGTCGTATTTGACTGCTCCTTTTGCTTTCTCCCCAAGATCCAGTCTGTCACCCAATTCTCTTTCCTTCCTTCTCTTGATTTTGCCTTATTCTTCATTTCTACCACCCCTCTCTAGTCTGCAGACCTAATCCCTCATTCCTGGAATTCCATAATATCCAGCTTATTGTCAAAGAAAAATATTATGCTGTATCATTTGATAATTCATATTAAACCATAATCCATTCTTTGCCTCATTTTGTCCAAACCCCATCTTATCCTAATTCAGAAGACCTCTCCCAGTCTGAACTAGTACTTTGGGAATGTGATCACTCCTAGCCCCCTGGGGCATCTGCTAGTTAATCAGTCTAAAGTGGGACTCTGGCTTTGTTTATAGATCTACTAAGAACCAGCTTGGGCTAGGCCCTTCCCTAGGGGAGACTCTCTCATTCTCTCTCCCTCTCTGTCTCTGTCTCCCTCCTCCCCTTCCCCCTCCCCTCTCCCTTTTCATCTCTCTCCGGTTCTCCCCCCCCCCCCCCCCAGCTGTTCATTGTCAAAGTTAGGGGTTGTTTGGTTTCCAAAGTTGACACTCCTAATTGGAATGGTTATATTTTCTAGCCAAGATTAGTAGAGGTAGTTGAGGCTGTCAACTTGGAATCAATCTAGAAATCCCAAGTTTGTAGCAACTTGAGATCTGGAGACCCCCAAGTTTGACATTGTCACATGAGAGTTTCACCCAGACGGAAGTCTCAGATTCAACAGATCTTCCAGTACTAGGTGGTCCCAGTTAGGTGGGGCTAGCCAACTTAATCAGATGTTAAGTACCCTTTTGTCCTAGTAGTTTCTCCCATTGTATCAGAGTCCTCTCCCAGGTAGCTCAGCCCTTAGCTGGACCCTTCCCTTTGGACCCTTTACATAATGATAATCCTGTCCTGGACTTCTATTTCCTTGTAGCCATGGTAAAGCCAATCAATCCTACTTCCCTGTCCCCAGTTCCCCAAGAGGTATACAAGTTCCCCAAGTTCTATTGTTCCTCAGAGCTATCATCTAGCATGGTGATTTTTCCCAGGGATACTGTGGCCAGAGTGCCAGAGCCTTTGACTCTATGTGATTTTGGGGTGCTTGACTTTGTGGAGCTATAAATATTGAACACTACCCCTCTCCTGATTAAAGCCTTGGTTTTTCTAACTATTTAATAGTTCTCTTTATTTTGAAGGTTAACAAAACCTTTCAAGTAATTAACATCTGCAGGACAACCCCACTACCAGTCAGGACTGTCTTACCTTTGTTATACTTCCTAGCTGGGTGGCCCTGGTCTAGTCACTTAACCCAGATTGCCCATTGCCTAGCCCTTGCCTCTCTTCTATCTTAGACTTGATACTAATGTAAAAGTTGTTGTTTTAAAGACCTAACTCCCTAGTGTCTATGGCATCAAGTCCAACTTTCTGGCCCCTTAAGTAGGCCTCACTCTACCTATTAACCTTTTCCATTGTTTCCCTACCACGCTAATCTGCTCAAGGTCCCAAGGACAAATGATGCTCATCCCCACCTTCTCTGTAAGAGATATGTTCTGGCTCTACTTTCTAGGATTAAAGTCTTATCTTTGGAGCCTTCTGGAATCTAAATTTGGTTGAGATAAGCAGTTAGGGGTTGCCTAAGGCAGCCTCAATTACTCACTTTGGTAATTCATTGAGGTTTTAAATGATAGCCTTGCTATCTTAAGATTGAGACCCATTTTTGTTGGGCTGCCATTGGACTTCAAGAGATCCAATATCTCTTACTTATTCTTTAAGGTCTAGTAATTCTATGAAATGGGTAGTATCTATCTATCCCTGCCCATTAGTTTGCACAGAATAGTACACATACACTCTGGAAAAGTGGTTTCACCAAGTTACTTATCAGCTTCTAATAGTAAACAATTGAATTCCAAGAGTTATTAAGAAGTAAAAGGCTTTTAAATAAGCTTCTATAGGATTGCCTGATTAGCCAAAATATTTCCTTTTTTCCCTTGAAGTTCAATTCTGCAGCTTAGCATAACTTTTTTTTTTTAAACCCTTACCTTCTGTGGGTTCCAAGGCAGAAGAGCGGAAAAGTCTAGGCAATGGGGGTTAAGTGACTCACCCAGAGTCACATAGCTAGGAAGTATCTGAGGCCAAATTTGAACCCAGGACCTCCTGTCTCTAGGCCTGGCTCTCAATCCACTGAGCCACCTAGCTGTCCCCTAGCATAACCTTTTAATGGGGAAATCAGCCTCTTTAAATATTGTTGTAATAGGGACCACTATTAATTGAGTCTTCCATCAGAATAGAAGTTCTCATGAGTGAGGATTGTTTCATTTGCAGTTTTGGCCTCTTAATCACCTAACAGACTAGCAAGGCCCATGCTTGTGGACTGACTAATTGATACCTGTCCTGCAATCATCAGTTCATAAACAATCTGCTCATGTTTGTTCCTTTCAAAAACAAACAAAAAACAAATAACTTTTGCCAAGTAAGGTCCACCCTATCCACTAATGTCAATTTATTTTTCTCTTTTCCCATCAACAGGCTCTGGATTTCCATAATCATTCCTCCTCTCAAATCTGGACATCTGGAAAGGACGGTACTTAAATCCATTGGGGTTGCAGAATGATGTAAGGAAAAACCACCTGCATGGGATGAGCTGGTGAACAGGCAGCCTCAGGGCTTGCGCTAGGGGAGTGGGGGTGGAATCTGGCTGATCTTCCCAGCCAAACAGCACATAAGTAACAGAGCCCCAACCTGTCCGGTCAGATTCTTTGAAAGGTAAGTCGTCGCAATCTCGCTAGAACAGTTCCTTAGGAGGTGGTTAATGTGTGCCAACAGAGCTGCAAAAAGATGCTGAAAAACAGTTTTCTTAGAGCAAGTTGCAAGTCCATCTTTTCCAGATACATTTTCTTGCTTATGCTGAACAAAACCTTAGATAGAATTGCAGGTTTGGCCAACTCCACATTTGGCCCCTGTAGAATCTTCCAGAGTTGGCCCGATGCAAATCCATGCTGTCAGACTTCAACTTGGCCCTCACCACTGCTCAGCAATCCATGATTGTCTCTTGTGTCCTCCCCACAGTACTGTTCCAGACCCTCTTCCCAAGCCCCTTAGGCCCCCTCCTTCCTGCCCCCTCCCTTTCGGCACATGATCTTGCCTCCTACTCCACAGACTGAGACCATCTCGTGATGGGGTGTGGGGCTATGTCTGTACATCTCTAGTCTCAGAGGAAATGATTCCTCTTTCCTAACGCTATCCCTTTCTCCACCTGTGATCAAGATTCCCTCCCTTCCCAGTTCCTGAGGGACCCAACTCTCAGACATTCTGCTGAGCTCTATTCAGCCTTAACCTTATACCTGCCTCTGTTACCATCTTCTCCTCTCCTTCCTTTCACAGCTAGCTTTCTAGAGCAAATAGGACATGTTGCCCCACATCCACTTCTTTACTCCTTCTCTGCTCGTAGCAGGCTTCTAGTCTGCCATTTCATTGAGAGTCCTTGAAGGTCACTACCAGTCTCCAACTAATCAACCCCCACACCTTCACCGAATAAGGATGTTCGGCTATCATTTCTTTTGGCCCTTCTCTGCTGTGCCTGATTAGGCTAGCCTTCCTTACCTCTCCTAACGCTGCACTATGGCACTTCCTGTAGAATCAATTCTAAGTTCTTTGAGGGCAGAGACTATTTTCATTTGTGTTGTTGTGTTGCCTCTGGTACATAGCAGACACTTAATGAATGCTTTAGGAACTGAAAGTCTCCTCCTACCTCTCTGACAGTTCCTTCTATGGTGGTTCCTCTACCTGCTCCCTACCTTCCCCCCTCCATCCAGGAGAAAGCTTAGTCTTCAGTTCTTTCTATACCTACTTCCCTGAGCGCTTCTCTTCTCTCCTAGGCTTTAAACTATCACCCTTATGTGATATCACCACAGCTCCAAATTTCTAACTCCAGCACCAACCTGTCACTTGCATGGAATCATCAGAGAAATACCAGAAGCACCCTTGCACAAAAAATATCTTTCCCACCCCAAGTGATATATTCCCTTATCAAGTATCTATGATATGATCCTTGGGGGGAACAAAGACCTCTGCAAGGAATGATGGGTTGCATTTGTGACACCATCAGGTGAATGGAATTGATTAGATATAGTCTTTCCTCCACTGATAAGAGGAAGGCCTTGTAGTTGCAATAGAAGTGTAGAGAAGGCCCTAGAGTTGAAGGCTCCAGGTACCAAAGTCAGCCATTTTCTGCTTCATAGTTTTACCTGGGAACCACCCTGCCCTCCCCTTCCCTGACACCTTCCACTGGTTTCCAAGTGGTGTCTCAAATACAAGGGTCCTGTGTCATTCCTTGTAGCCTTTAAAGTTTGTAGCATATCGCTATGGAAACAGTAAGCTCATCCGAGTTGTAGATAAATCTGAAGAACAACTTTTACAACTATGTCAACAGGTCTGAATGAAGGCTAGAAGGAAGCCAAGAGAACTCTTGGTTCTTGATTCCTTTATCCCATCTTTGAACGAACGCCCAAAATAGACCAGAACTTCAAAGGGGCAGAACATGAAGACTCATTGATTTGGAACCGATTCCCTTGACAGATGAGGAAAAAGAGATCCAAATGAAAGACAGCAGGAGGAAGGAGCAGTAGCTCTAGAACTGAGGGACTTGGGTTCAAATTCTACCTTTAATACTATCTGGGTGGTCTTGGGGAAAATTACTTTAACTCAGTGGGCCTTGGTTTTTTCAAATTAGGTGGCCTCTGAGGTCTCTTCCACCTCTCCATATGTGCTCATATGGTCTTAAGTCATCTTACCTACTTGTACCTTAGTTTTCTCATCTGTAAAATGAGGGAGTTGGGTCATTTGGCTTCCCAGCTATCTTCTAGTTCTACAGCTGTGATCATATAAACAACTTGCCCGAAAGGCACAAGGGAAATAAGGACCAGGGTTGGATTTAGAATCCTAGTCCTCTGACTATCCCATAGCTAGTTAGGACTTCTCATTGTATTTAGTTCTTTCAACATGTTCTGCTCCATTGATTAAAAGGTGGGCAGGGAGCCTGAAATGCTCTTCAGGCAATAAAGGCAAACTACTCCATGGTGGTAAAGTTTAAGTTTATGACCAAGGAGGACCAGATATAAATATCGTCCCAACACTGGGAGTACTTTCAGACTTGAATGGATCTGGGCTAACAAACATCAGAGGTCTTCATTGCTATGGCCCTCCCCAAAACTTTTCAACCCACCAGGCATATAGACCATACCAATGAAGTAAAGACATTTCAAATGAGTGCGGCACTGCTAGGACAGGAAATTGATCCTGAGCAAACGGTCTTTTCACAGACAACTAAGACAGTTTCTCCTTGATTTTTACCAAATTGTCAAGCTTTTCCAGAAAACTGGCATTCTGTTCTGTATGGAAGGTGATTTAAGCAGGCAAGTCTCAAAGTATGCATTTACTCTGCAGATTGGGTTAAACCGATATAAAAGGCAGATTGTTGGCCTTAAGACCTTGGGTTTTCTTGCATTCAGGAAGAATTTGGAGATGAAGAAACTGCTTTATACAAAACAGCCTCCTTCTGAACATCTCCCTTCCCACAGTCTCCTGCCAAACAGATTTTGTTGCTAGGTAAACATAAGCTACCAACAACTTATGTACCAATATATGGAGCAAATTGCAGCTGCACCAAAAAACCCACCCCCAAACCCTTAATTGACTCGGGAGACAGATGGGAGATTTGTGTCCTGCCTGAAGAAAGAATGATGTTTTGCTATCTTGAGCATATTTCAAAGCTCTCAAGACATTTGCCTGCCTAATGAATGTTGTTCTTTCCAGCCTTACCTTGCACAGTTGGACGGGAGGGTAAGAGAGCCAAGGATTGACACTGACAAGGCTCAAGGGGAGAAATGACTAGTTTTAAATTTTGTTTAAATATGTGACAAGAACAGAAAGAAAAACAGAGCAGCTCATAAATGTATACCTGTGAATCAGCATCTGGGTTTGACTTACTCGCTCTTTAATTGGGAAAAGCCACATCCACTCTGCCTTGGAAAAAGCTGGTCATGGTCCTGGCTATGATCTTATCTGAGCTCTAGCATTCAAGAAAGCATCTCTGGTTATCAAGATATCATACAGAAAATTCAAGATGGGAGGCTCTCGAATGCTAATATTTGTGCTGATTTTTTCATAAGCAACTGCTTCACTCCCCTGCTCTAGTAGCCATAGTATATCCTGGCAGGCTGGTCAACTTTACTCACATCTACACTACAGTCTAGCCCTTATTCTCAAAAGGGCTCTCTGTTCATTGGCTTCTAGATCCAGAATTCCCAGCTGACTAATTCATACCTACTAGGAGTCCTATGTCCTTTTTTGAAAACTGTGCCCCCCAAAGTTGGAGGCCTTCCATGAGTTAGATGGTCTCGATCCAATTTGCATTTAGTTGTTCCTAAGGCTCCGTTTTATTCCACTGAATTGCTGTTAATGCTGGTAGCCTAATGTATTAACGGGTTCAAAAGCATTGGTTTCATTTTATAAATGAGGAGAGAGATAGGGCCAGAAAAGGGGGAAAGGACTCACCTTGGCTTATACAGACAGTAAATGGAGCTAAGTCTTTGGATTCCAAAACCAAAGTGTCTGAAGAGCCCTTTCCCTTCCCACCCCGCATACAGTGGTTTCATTTACTAATTCACATTCACATACTTCTTTTTTTTTTTTTAAACCCTTACCTTCTGTCTTGGAGTCAATACTGTGTATTCGCTCCAAGGCAGAAGAGTGGTAAGGGCGAGGCAATGGGGGTCAAGTGACTTGCCCAGGGTCACACAGCTGGGAAGTGTCTGAGGACAGATTTGAACCTAGGACCTCCCGTCTCTAGGCCTGGCTCTCAATCCACTGAGGCACCCAGCTGCCCCCTAATTCACATACTTCTTGAAATGGGCCCAATATAATAAGTCCCCAGAGTGATTTTGTACATACACAAACATGTTTATATGCATGTATATGTATGTATATCTCTTGTCTGAACTTCAGTGAAGAAGGGCCATCTGTGTTTAAATGATGTTCAGCAAGATCAGATCAATAGGGCCTTTCAAGGCCCATCTCATATTCACAACAATCACCATTTCTATAGAGGGCTAGTCTTGGGGTCAGGGGCCATGGCAGTTCTCTAACCATAAGAGGTCTTTGCTAGTAGCATTGGTGAAGGGTGCTTCCACATCAAGAAATCACAAACCTTCCTCGATGTGGGGAGGGCCGGAGAGACTGGGACACTTGTGCATACATTTTGTTAACAAACTGGAAAAAAAAATGAAATAAAATCACAAGTCTGAACAAAAAGCAAAGGAATGTAGTAACAGCAGAATCAAACTCAGCACAGATCCTCTACCTGATTTTGGAAAACACACTTTCAAATGCACGAGACATTTCAAAGTCTTTTCTAGACAAATCTATGAGCTCTCACGGCAGAGGGGAAATAGAATATGCTTCCAATAGTCTCTTAAGCGACCACCTGGGAAAACGTGGTTTTGTGTGTGTACAAAAATTAAGGAACATGTTCAGATTCTGAGATAAAACAATAAATCTGGGTGTGAAATGCTGAAAAAAAAAAATAGGTGTGATTGAACAGCACCTTGGGGAACTCTGCAAGAGGGGGAAAAGATGCATGCAGCCCTCAACTTAACCGAAGAGGCATTCTGAGCATTGACTTGTTTGAAACTCATAATATCCACTTTCCCCAGGGACTCTGTTATGAATGATGGCCCGCTTCCCAAGCCAGTGTGCACAAAATCTGTTTAATTCAGTGTAATCTTGAACAACTGCAAGGAAATGGTTTGGTTTTGTTGGGTTTTTTTAAATCCTGCATTCTGGCCCTACACAAAATAAGCCCCAAAATAGAATGATGATAGTGGGCTTTGTCCCTCTTCAATGGTGGGGCTTCGATTCAGCCAGGACTTCTTAAGCATGTTCTAGGCACTGAGGATACAGACAAAAACCCCCAACACTCCCTGCTTTCAAGAACTTCATTCTGTTTGGGGAAATAGGTGCAGAGTAAGTAAATACAAAATATATTCCAAGTAATTGAGGCAGGGGCAGTCTTCCCAACTAAAGGAAGCTTAACAGGAAAGACCAGGTGGTGCCACTGGATTTGGACCTTGAATGGAGCTGGGGATTCTAAGAGATAGAGCTGAGAAGGAAGAGCATTCAAGGAATGGAGGGCCAGCTAGTGGAAGAGTCCAGAGGTAAGAAGGCCAGTCTGCTCAGAATGCAGAGTTCTTGGAAGAATACTACTACTACTACCACCACCACCACCATCACCACCACTACTACTACTTCTACTGCTACTGTCACTACTGCTGTTACTACTACTGTTACTGCTACTACTACCACTGCTACTACTTCTACAGCTACTGTCACTACCGCTGTTAGTACTGTTACTGCTACTACTTCTACTACTGCTATTACTACTATTACTGCTACTACTACTGTTACTACTACTACTATGCTACTGTTCCTACCACTGTTTATATAATACCTTAAGATTTACTAAGTACAATATACTTATTATCTCATCTGATCCTCACAACTCTGTGAAGTATTATTATTAACCCCATTTTCCCACTGAAGAAACTGAGGCTGAGAGAAGTTAAGTGTCTTCTCCAGCAACACAAAGCTCATATAGCAGAAAGTAAACAAGCACTTAGTGTGTACTATGTATCAGGTACTGTGCTATATGCTTTACAAATATCTCACTTGATCCTCACAACAAAACTAGGAAATAGGTGATATTGTGACCCTCATCTTACAGATGAGGCAAACAAAGTTGAAGTGACTTATGCATGGTCACACAGCTAATAAGAATAAGGCAGGATTTAAACCCAGATCTTTCTGACTCCAGGCCCAACACTGTATCTACTGTACAACCTAACTGCCTCTTATTCTCCTCATTTACAGAAGAATCTGAGGTAGGTTACAAGGTCACTTACATAGCTAGTGTCTGAGCTGGGATTTGAACTTCTTGTCTTACTCATACCCACCGCACCACCTGGCTTTGTGACATCTGCAAATCTGATGAGCCAGTCGTTTATGCCTTTATCCAAGTCACTGAGAAAAACTTTAAATGGTACAGAGGAAAGTACAATTCCTTGAGTACTCAAATTCATTCTGACAGCCAAGTTGATTTCGAACCATTAGTGGCTACTTTTTAAATCCACTCAACTAATTCCAAATCTATTTAATTGTTTTCTTGTCTAGCCCACATTTCTCCATGATACCACTGGATTTGGAGTCAGAGGACCTGGGTTCAAATTCTGATTCTACTGTTTTGGACAGTAGGACAGGTTATTTCACTTCCTTGGGCCTCAGTTTCTATATCTGTAAAAAGAGGTTGAACTAGATTCCCAAGTTCCCTTCTATTTTCAAATCTATGATACTGTGAAATGATTTGCTACAATTTAGGTGAACAAGATATAGACCCACAGTTTCTTAACTCTACCCAAAAAGAAAATAGGTCAAATGGTCATGATCTATTCTTGATGAAACCATGCTGGCTCCTGTATTCACTGCTTCTTTTTCTACATAATCACTAGCTATCTGTTTCATGACCCATTCTAGGTTTCCCAGGAATCACCAGGAATCACCATTGGGCTCACAGGCATTTAAGTTTGCATTCCATTCCTTTCCCTTTACTGGTCTCTCCCATTGCCATGATCACATAAGTAGTTCAGCCATCACAGCAGCAGGTTCTTTTGATATCCAAGCATGTAGTTCATCTGGACCAAGAGACTTGAATCTATCAAAGGCAGAACTAGATGTTTCCTCAACATCTCTATTTAGTTTGAATATCAATTGTCTCTTAGCCATTTCATTTTGTTATTTCCAGTTCAAAGAGCTTTTTTTTTTTAAACCCTTACCTTCTGTCTTGGAGTCAATACTTGGTTCCCAGGCAGAAGTGTGGTAAGGGCTAGGCAATGGGGGTTAAGTGACTTGCCCAGCATCACCCAGCTGGGAAGTGTCTGAGGCCAGATTTGAACCTAGGACCTCCCGTCTCTAGGCCTGACTCTCAATCCACTGGGCCACCCAGCTGCCCCCCAAAGAGCTTTTTCTTTGATAGAGAAAACAAGCAAAAGGAGACTTGAGAGCACTGTCTCCTCTACTGTCAGTTGTCCCAGACACCTCTAGGGTTGGTTTGTTATCCTCTTTTTGACACTTCTCTTTCATCCAATTAAGAGATAAGGGATAGGGCCTGGACTACTGATTTCATCAACAAAATTTCATCCTCACTCCCAGGTGAGGAAATTCCCTCTCTCAATGCAGGTTGGCACCTTCTCTGTCCTTTATAGGTAAAGAGTTGCCAGAACACTGACAAGTTTTGGCTAGTGCTTAGCTCAGTGTCTGGCACATAATGTTTATTGCCAGCTCTCTGACCTCTATTCTGTGCCCCATTGTTGTCATCCTTTGGCACTTCATACTAGCCCATTCTGAGCTTTAACACTCTTAACACCATTTTAGAGAATATTCTTAAATTCATACTTCTTTCTTCCAGCCTCCCATTTAAAGGAGGCCAAACCTTTTACTTGTGCTGTTGAGCCTATCTCCTGAATTTTCCCCTGGAATTTTGTCCCACACTTATCTCTACTCTATCAAAGGTGAGGGAGAGGGGATCATGGAAGGGGCTACCCTTGACAGGGAGGGAAGTTTCAAGAAGTATTCCATTAATTCAACAGTAACAGATATTCAATGGTGACTTATCTTTATGTGCCGAAGCTAAAGCTTTCAGCCTAGCAAGAGTGAGAATACACATACAAATTAAAAGGGAAAAACATGAGTAGCATACGTAATAATAATATCCATAGCTTACATGCCAGGCACTGTGCCCAGTGCTTTACAATCATCTCATTTGATCCTGCAACCTACAACCTGCAAGGGAGGTGCTATTATTTATTATCATCCCTACTTCACAAATGAGGAAAGGCCTGAAGCTAGATTTGAACTCTTCTCCTGACACCAGGCCCCAGTGCTCTCCCCATCTGCCTGCCTGGGACAACTTTGAAAGGCTTTTCAATTCAGAAGAGGGAGGAATCACTACTGACTTGTTGGGTGAAGATAAGTAAAAAATGGAAGGTAAGGGTTTCAAAAATGTAAAAAAATATACATTTGTATTGAGTACATGACATAATGGTTGTTAGAGGTGGAATTGCTATTAGCAGTTAGCATTGGAGAGAAATGGAGGTGGGGGTAGCAGGGTGCACACAGAATCTGTGCTGAATCCCTAGGAGGTATGTGATAGGGAGGGTCAGTGATCCAATTTCCTTCAGCCAGCAGCTGGTGCTTGGTTGTCCAGAGCTGCCATGGGGCAGGGAAGTGAAGGCAGTGTGCAATAATCCAAATGGGCATAAAGAACAGTTCACAAACTTAAGTTGAGGAGTGTCTGAAATGTTTGATAATGTGATTTCTCAGGTATAAATCCCATAGGTAATATGGTCAAAGCTCACATTGTGAATTAGATAAAAGAATTATCAGGAATGCAAAGGGAGTGAATGAAAGCTCTGCCTAAGGTACAGGACATAAAATACGGCGGCAGAGTCAGTCACCAGTGAGAAAAGAGACAACCAGGTTTTGTTTTTGTTTTTGTTTTTTGAAGAAAATACAAAGTTTTATGTATGTGTTCACATTTTATGAGATTTTCATTCTAAGGTTTACAAAGGCCAACATTTCACAGAAAACTTTTGAACGCTCCTGAAACAGTAATCATGAAATACATCACTTCTATAAGTCAGGCAGACGAAACCATCTGATGGCCACGAGAGAGACTGGTCCTCCCGTCCCTTGTACACGTTGCCAAATGAGACACTGAGAACAGGGCGGGCGAGTAGGATGTAGATAAATAATGACCTCAAAATCACATCATAACCGACATGATTTCTCAAACGGCAGAGTGAACTTTATATGGAAATAAAGGGACACTGTCAACAATGTTCATTTGCTAATTGACCTTTATTTAGAATCTTTGTCAGACAGATCACATGTGATCATTTTTTGGTCCAGACCCATGACTTCATTGGTATAGGGCCTTCCATATGCTGAATGCAGATCAACAAGTCATCTGGAACAGAATCCCAGAGTTGTCCAGGGCCCTGAGAGGTTAAGTGACTTCTCTGTGGTCACATAGCTAATGTATGTTAGAGATAAGGCTTGAACTTGGGTTTTCTTAACTCCAAGATATAGCCTCTAACCAGTAATCCCAAGCTGCCTCTCAACTTTCATTGTATTAGTTTAAACAATGAAAGATGACTTCATGGGTCTTACGTCCTGGCTCTTATATCCTAGTAGTGAACACTGCAGGAATATGTGGATATATAAGTTTTCTTCTCCAGCTCCCTCCCCCCTAATTTCATGGTTGAAGTTTTAAAATTGGAATTAATCATCTATAAGAATCAAATAGTTCCAGCTTATCAATCAATTCAGAGCCCCAAAATTATGGCTGACAGTGTCCCTTTAAAGCAAAAAAGACAGCAAAGTGTAAGTAGATAAATATTCTGTAAGATAAAACACTCTAATCATTACTGTACAGGCAAAAAACATCTTAAATAATATGGTTCATATACAAATAAAATGAATACATTGAATACTGTAGAACTAATTTTACATGTTCTTTTTTAAATGGCACACTATGGATTAATATTTTACAATATCCACATCTATTTGAGATGGGGAAAACTAGTGATGCTCCACGGATAAAAAGAATACAAGTAATAAATTCATTATTGGCTACCATAATTATTACACTTTAAAATAAAGAACACGAGATATTGTAATCAGACTCCAGTAAGCCATACCATGTCCTTGTTAGAGCTGAAAAGAAAGTCTAGTTCTCCCCTCCATTCAAGCTACCCAATATTGCCAATCTTTGCTTACCTTCAAACACATAATTTCACTTTCAAATTCAGTGTTATTTTCATTAGAAACAAAACAAAACAAAACACAAATGCTGTATTTTAGACAAAAGCATTTTGAACCATCACTCAAAAATGAAAGCTGATGGCAGGCAATTTTGTATGTTAAATAGACAGGCCAGCAGTTAATACCAAACATTTAAACAATTGTAATCATAAAAAAATACTATAATTCACACTGACTTTTTACAGTTATAAATAATAAATAGTATGAGAGTAGATTATCAATGGATTATCTAGCTTTTCCTGTTATAAAGTTCTTGATTTTGCTGCCTCAGACTGACTAAAATGCTGCAAGTATACTCCTTATACTTCAAATTGAACTCTAAAACATCAAAAGCAGTTAAAGAGCTAATATTCAATTATTAGGCTGCAAAACCTTTTTTCTCCCTAGAAATGAAACTTTTGAGATTTTCCTTGCTTCAAGGCAGCATGAAAACCACTCAAATCCATCTAACTTCTCTAGTTTACCACACAAAAACTGATGCAGAGGCACTGAATCATTGGTACCCATCACTAAAGGTGAAAGCAAACAAATCTAAAAGTATTGCTGAAAAGCAATAAGAAAAAGGTACACAAGAGCCCAAATCAGATCATTACACATGGTGCGCTCCTTTTGCCTTTCCCTTCCCCAGGGGTTTATATTCTTTAATAAGAGAACAATGTCCCGAGGAACAAAAATACCTAAGACCTCAAAGCCACAGGGGACACTGATGGCCCCAAGTGCACTTCCTGCACAGTATTTTTTTTAGGTAAGTAACACTGGCTAGTCACTTCTGAATACACTAGACATCTTTCATCAAGGCTCAAATTTCTTCTCTGTGACATCAAATAACTAGAAATATGAATAATATATGTTCTTCAGGGCCACAAGTTTGGGGAAAAAATGTTAGGTACTCTACAACTACTCTTGGGTTATAGGGATCTGGAACAGTCTTATTAATTATTCCAGCCACACTACCAAATCTATTAACATTTCAAACATTAAAAACCAATCCTCCTCTTTCTATACAATCTTAACTACAAAAGAGCAACTCATTGGCAACTACTATTGTTTGTGGTCTGGCCATAAACAAGCAGCTCGAAGAGAAGTCATATTTCAATCTGATGTGAAAAATCACTTAAATATAACCAATGCACATCTTTTACTTTTGTGAAATTAAGAGCAATATAGTTATTTATTTAATGGGAGGAATAGGAAACAGAGGTCTCTCTCAAACAAGAGACTATCTGATCAGTTTCATAATTGTCATATACTTTCATTAGGGAAAGGAGCCATACTAGAAACTATATAGCAGTACTTAAACTTATAGGACATGAAAGAGGTAGCCATTTAGGCACCAAAAATAAAATATATCAACAGCAACCTGCAGTTAATTTTAATCATCTAAACATCATTTATAGAAAATCTGCAAAAACTAGCAGTAAGGTTAATATATCTATGAATGAAACCTTTGAGAATAAGGATGTTACATTAATTTTTTCTTATAATTCATATCTTAATCTTCATTAATTAGGATCAACCATGATTTTTCCCTGCCTGCCCAAGTCTTTTGTCTAGAAAACAGCACAGTCAGAACACTGAATGAGAAAAGGTTAAGTCACTTGGGTGAAAGGTCATCCATCAAGAGGAACGAAGAACATGAATTGGAACATGTTACTGGAGAGTCTGTGGCATTGCTGACTTTAGCCAGTGAGTCTGAGGATGAGCCAATGCTGCTACTACTGCCATCCAGAATATCTGAAGACAGACTGAGAACAAAGCAGAGAGTGTCATGAGCGAGTGCATCTCTCAGGTGAGTAAAACACGCAATAGGTGCAGGGTTTCAAGAAATCACAAATCAGGAGAACATGGGCAAATTGTGCAGAGTTCAGAAAAGAACAAGAAAGTATTCCACTTAAAAAGATCTGAGGACCCCGCAAAGGTCTTGCAAAGCCAGAGACAGACTCTGATTCTTCTATTCCATTTCTGGTTTCCATGGAGTCCAAGAATTTCTACACGTGCCATTGATGCTTTGGATAGTGACCAGCTTGTGTGTGACTTCACCTCCAATGTCACTGAGACCTGAGGCCAATTGGGGAAATTCCACCTCACCTAATTTAGTTCAAGATATTTCTGTCTCTATGTCTTTTCCTATCTGTCCCATCAGTCTTTAGGAAAAGAAATGTCCTTTATTTAGTAAAGGACAAAGGGGACCTCAGCTTCTTCTTTTCCCATGATTCCTTTTCTGCCTTTCAACACACACACACACACACAGAGTTCTCATCTCTCTCTCCCCCTTCCACCCCTCTCTCCTCCTCTTTTCTCATACACAAACATGCATACCAAATCTTTGAGAAGTTTGGCAGTTAAAGGTAAAAGAGGAAAGGAATGATATAGCTGGAAGGGCAGTAGGCTAGAAGTAGTCTGTACTCACTACCATTTCCCCTCTCCTTAATTAGCTGTAGTCTAGTGAAACTGCCCTAGTGAAGGTCATCAGGGTGCTTATTTGGCTAAAGCTGTCTCTTCAACTTCTAGGTAGGCAGGATCCTGTTGACCACTCCCTTTCCTTCTTTGATATTTTCTTCCTTGGCTTCTGTGTCATTCTATCCTAATGCTCCTCCCAACCTCTTTAGTATTCTCTCTCTTTTGTTCCTTTGATCATCCTGACCTCTGTCCTCAAAGCTTTACCTTTGAGATCAACCCTATGAGGAGGACTCTGAATTCTGTAGTTGTTTATGTCAAAACTCACCATAGCTAAAACACTGTCCCCCCTTTTCTTCTCAATCTTCCAATTATGCCAGTGGTATCCCAGGCCAAAACCTTGGAATCAGTTTGGACTCCTTATGTTATTTTACCTTCTATATAAAAGCCATCCATATGAACCACTGATCCTTCTAATTTCACATTTCTCCTTCCCAAAAGTTCCTGCTGTAACTTCACCTTAGGCCTAGGTTATTGCACTTGACTAACTGACCTCCACCTTGCCAATCCATCCTGCACAATCCCAGATTCTTTTATTAATAATTGCTTAATACTCCATTTTCATTGTGTCACTACCCTTCTTCAGAATTGCCAGTAACTCTTTATAGAATAAAATCTAACTATCTCATTCTGGTATCATGGTCCTCTGCCAAATTTGCCAAACTGTCTTCTGCTGTCTATGGCATAAACTATCCAATTTAGTCAAGAAGGTCTCCATCTCTCTTTTCTCCTCAGAATATAAAACCCTTCTACAATCCAGCCCCAACATACTTCTCTAGCTTTATCTAATCTGATCCCCTACATAAAGACTATTCTGTAGTCAAATTGAACTCCCCAGTGTTCCCTGCCCACATCTGTGTCCCTGCCTCAATAACTGCTTGTGCCATTCATGCCCTCTGCCTCACCAAGTTCTGTCTCTCAAGGGCCTCTCCTCCATCAAGCCTTTGCTCCTCCCTCCAGCCCAGAGTAATTTCACCCTCTCCTACCCACCAATGGCATGTTTTCTACCAGTTAATACAGCCTGTCTCATTGTATTCATTTGTGTGTGGCTTATTTTCATCATTATGCCACAAAATCTCATTCAAAAATTCACTAGCTTGGAATGTGTGATAATTTAGACACTGGGGAGAGGGTGATATGGATTTTTGTCCTAAATATAAAAAAAGTATTTCTTATCTAAGAACAAGCTATTTTCACACTTTTTAGAAGCATATGCTGGCCTCTCAAATATATAGAGAGAGACTTCCAGTACTTGGTTGTTTTGGGTATGCCAATTATCCATCATTCCCATGAACTGAGTAGCAGCATACATTTATATGATACTTGAAGGCACACAAAGCATTTCACAAAAATCTCCTTTGATATTTTAAAAATTCTAGTAAGGGATAGCATAGTGATGGTGAACCTTTTAGAGACCGAGTGTCCAAACTACAACCCTCACACAACATGTGAGCCCCCAGGGCTTACCCCAGACAAGGGAGGGAGGAAGCACTCCCTGGCTGCTGGGCAGAGGGGCAAGTGACCTAAGAAATGTCATTAGGCATGGTGGAGAGGGGGAGGGGAGCAGCCCCCTCTGGCACTCATGCCATAGCTTAAGCAATATCATCTTCATTTTAAAAATGAGAAAATTAAGGCTTAGAGACACTTTAAAGTCAGTTTTCCAAGACCATCCATTAAATAAGGAGACCAGGCAATCTCTTACCCATGGCTTCTTCCAACTCTCTACTGCTACCTACCCAGATCTAGCTATTATTAAGTAATAAAATGGCATCTTAAAAAGAGTCAATGATTCAGTCTATTTGGAACAAATTAGCATGTTTAGAATTGCAGGGAACTTTACCCCTTGTTGATCAAACTGAAGACTAAAGGTTTATTCATATTACCACAGCAGTTTAGATTAGATTTGAAGGATACAACAGACTTGAGACTAGAATGCAGATCACCAGATTGCTGCTCTAATGCTCTTCCCCCTCTTCCAAATCCAAATTAGACTTGGGTTTTACTCAATGTGATTTAAAAGCTATACATATACAGCAACTTGTATTTCTCCATTATTTGCTTAAAGGGTCACACTAGCCCTATTAGGCCATTCTGCACAGAAGCAAACTCAAGGTGAATGAGGTTCTCTGACTTGGCTATGGTTATACTGGTAGAGTGGAAAAGCTCAGGGTCTCCCCAAATGCTAGTGATAGTTCTCCTACCTGCTTCCACCCTATATACCTTTTTGGGAATTTAAAAAATTCTACAAAATGTTGAAATCCAATGTATTTCTATAGTACTTATGGGAATTTCTATGTCTTTTTAAAAATTTTCCTTGAAACATTTCTTCTCCTTCCTATCTTTTCTTTTTCTTCAGTCCACTAATTTCACACCCCCATCATATGATGGACACAAGCAACAATTGCTTCATTGACCCTCCTAGTGGCTCTCCAAATCTTTCACATAAAGCCACTCCTTTTTATTTGGAAACCTGATTTTCAATCTTTTAAGAGGCAGCATGGTAACATGGATTAGATAAATGACCTCTGAGTCAGAAAAACCATAAAGTTCAGGTCCTATCTGTGCCGCATACTCGCTGACACATACACTTGGCAAAAGTCACTTAGCCTCAGTGCTCTTGGCAGCTCTAAGACTGCCTTGGTAGAGGGAGTTTCTTCACCCTGGACTGGCCTATACCAATGTAATCATAGGTCTGTCCATCAACAAGCATTTATTAAGCACCTATTATGTGCAGGGTGCAAGTGCTGGAGGGACAAAGAAAAGCTTTTAAAGACATTCCCTGCCCTCAGGGAGTTCACAGTATAATAGGAAAGACAACATGAAAAAAATTGTGTACAAACTAGATATATACAAGATAAATTAAGAGATAGCAAGGGGGAAGAAAGGTCCAAGAATTAAAGATGATCAGGAAAGGCTTTTTGTAGAAGGTGAGGCTTTCAGCTGGGAAGGAAGCCAGGGAATTCAGGATGTAGAGATGAGGAGGGAAAGCATTCCAGCTATGGGGGCAGCCCATGAAAATGCCTGAATCCAGGAGATAAAAAAGAGCAATGAGTCCAGAGTCACTGGATTGCAGAGTATGTGGAGGAGAGGAGGGTCTAACAAGAGGGAAAATGGGGGGCTAAAGGCAAAGCCAGGTAATGAAGGACTTTAAAAGCCAAACAGAAGATATGATAAGGGTGCCACTGGAGTTTTCTGAAATTAGGGTAGCACTGACATGATTTTAGCAAATCAGTTTTATTTTGGCAGCTGAGTAAAAGAAAGATCGGAGTAGGTAGAGATTTGAGGCAGGGAGGCCAAGCAGTAGGCTATTATAATAGTCTAAGTAAGGCAATGAAGGTCTGCACCAAGGTAGTGGCAGTTTCGGAGCAGAGAAGGGGAAGTATGCAAGAGATGTTACAAAGGTGGAATTTGCAAATGATTGAATATGATGGGTAAGAAGGTGGAGCACTGAGAATGACACCTAGATTATGCCCATGGGTAACTAGGTGGCTTTGACAATAATAGTAAGGTTAGGGAGAGGGGTGTGCTTGAGGGGGTACCTATATTTAACCTTCATTTTATTATTTAAAAGTAAGCTAACCGAAAAATATGTACTCATCTCTTAACATGAAATGTTTTAAAACTGCAATATGAAATGTACATATTCAAAGGAAGGTGATTGGATTCCTTTTTACCCACAACTAAGAACAAATCTTAATTACAGGAGATTTACATGGCACAAAAGGAATATCTAGATGTTCAAAATCATAACAATATAAGCTAACTTAAGTGA
This sequence comes from Monodelphis domestica, assembly GCF_027887165.1. Lineage (NCBI taxonomy): Eukaryota > Metazoa > Chordata > Mammalia > Didelphimorphia > Didelphidae > Monodelphis > Monodelphis domestica. The sequence goes on along the minus strand of NC_077235.1, from coordinate 48,498,161 downwards.
AATTATAAAATACTCTTCATATAGGATCTCTTATTGTATCTTTTACTATGTGTTGTGTGTGTGTTGTGTGTATATATATACACACATGTAAAAGTATAAAAAGCAGGGGTCCAAGAGGCTCTGAACCTGGAAAAAAACTTAACTTAGTCTTTCCTTAGGGAAGAAGCCAAAGCAAACTAAGGGAAGCTAACAGACTCTACAAAAAATTTTACCCCCCCCCCCCCCCAAAAAAAAACAACACAGAAAACCACTTTTGCAATCCAGTACTTACACAGTACTGCCACTGTATATATTCAGGTTTCTAAAGTCCACTGCCTTCAAATCCATCATTATTAAAAGTGCTTTTAAGTGGAGGAAATAGAGAAAATTGAGCTGGTTCAAAGACTTTTTTAAACCTTTAAGATAATAACTGTTGAGCTGAATTGACTGGAATAAGAATATAGTCAACATAATTATTTACACTACCAGAGAAAAGCAGATGTACAAATAGAAACCACCCTCTTCTCCCCATGGAAATCCAAAAATGGCTTTTATTTGATTTTAGGATGTATGTGATTTTTCTCTCCTGCAGCATTTTTGGCCTGGGATAAAAATCAGTTTGCATTCCTAGAGCACATATTAGCTGAGCAGCATGAAAAAGCAGATCCTGCTACGTGGCAAGGGGAAAATAGGCTCATGTTAAAAACTAGCTACCCTGTGGATAATCTGAATATAAATAGGAAAAAGTTAACTGTAGATTTGCACCAGGTTAAAAGATTTGTGACATTCTTATTTGCTCAAACCCAACACTCATTCAAAATATTAACTCATTTCAGAAGGGAAATCTTTCTTCTAGAATGGTTGATTGCTAACATGAAAGAAGCCAACTAATAGAGAAACTTCCTACAAAGTTACAGGCTACAAACTCAATGAGTCTTTTTCATATAGTTTCCTATAGTTTCTTCCCTAATATTGAATCAAATAAGTCAAATCTCTGTTCACCAGTTGCAGAAGAATTGTTGCAGATGGCATATCAATTGCCACTTATTTCATTTACTCTTGGGATTACTATTCTTTTGCAATGTGCAAATGTAGAATTTGAGAAATCCTTCATCAGATTTTTCACTAAGCTAAAAACATGTTTCTGCCATAGAATCTAGATTTCTAATCAGAAGGAAGCTTAGAGGTCATCTAATCCAACCCACTCAGAATTTCAGAGTGAGAAACTGAGGCTAAGAGAGGACAGGAGCTGACACCCAAGATGACACAGATAGCCACTGTTAGAACTGGATCTCAGAGCCAAATTCTCTGATCTAAATACAGAATTCTTTCCTCCTCTACCATGCTACTAGTCTACCTACAACATGTAAAAGAAGAGGGAACAGAGACATATAGGTAGTAAGCTGCAGAAGTCAGCTCAGAACACAAGCCCTCTGACTAAATCCAGACTGATCACTGCACCTCTCCCTACCTGTCAGGCACCACACCAGATCCTCTGTGATTTTTGATAGAAAACATCCTCAGTGCCCAGCACAGTGCTTTTTACACTGATGGCTTCAACAATCACATTACCCATTGTGGAAATCCTAAAAAGGCAGTTCCACCAACATGATTTTCAATTCCTAATTTTGTTTTAATGTCACTCAAGCTGCCGAAGGAGAGAAAAAGCTAAGTATAGTTCTTTTAATTATAAAAAGGGAACATGGATAACATGTTAGATTATGGTAAGAAAAAAGTCATTATATCAAATAATTGTAACCAAATTATCTGATTTGAATTTCTCTTTCTCTTCCTGTCCTGGCCCCTCTCTGATAGAGATACTAATGAATCACAGCCACATGAATGACCTGGGCCAAGTGGCACAGAGTGGAGAGAGGAAAGGTAAAGGGGCTTGGGGATTCATGATTCAGTAGACTTCATGTAAAAGTTGATTAATTTGGGGGCAGCTGGGTAGCTCAGTGGATTGAGAGTCAGTCCTAGAGACGGGAGGTTCAAATCTGGCCTCAGACACTTCCCAGCTGTGTGACCCTGGGCAAGTCACTTCACCCCCATTGCCTACCCTTACCACTCTTCTGCCTTGGAGCCAATACATGGTATTGACTCCAAGATGGAAGGTAAGGGTTTAAAAAAAAAAAAGTTGATTAATTTATTCCAGCTACCAGATGATGAATACATATAACCAGGCAATCATAGAGCCTCAAAATAGCAAGAAGTTACCCCCCCCCCCATTATGCTCTATGCCTAAAAAACCCCAAGGGTGAAAAATAAATGAAGTTAAAATACCTGAGCCAGATAGCAACAAAATTTAGGCTTCCAAGATGACTCATGCTGCCACTCTAGCTGGCTGAGCTAGTTTTGCACCATATTCTAGAAGGCAGTAAGTTGTGCCTCTATCAGAAAAACACATGGAACTGTGCTATTGTCTTTCTAGCAGATTTCGGCTGCCCATATCCATTTGCAGCCACCAAAGTGCCCAGAAGACTTTGTATTAAGGTGGTTCTTACAGACACACTGAGGCCACTTCTCTAAGGGGGGAGGGGGGAAATAGGGATCTTTTTCCCCTCTAAAGGTGAAATCCCCGCTTTTCCTCACTTTCCAGTCTTCTTTAATGGAATCTGTCTACCACATAGCATTCACTAACAGTTTAAGTTACACCCTCTCTTCTTTGATATCTCATAATAGTGTTTAAGGGTGGGGATAAGGTACAATACATTCAGATTCAGTGGGGTCCTCTGAGCTCCATCCCTAGGAATCCTTGTGTACGTCTAGTCCCATAGCTCAGCTTAGCCTGGGTCATGTTCCCCTTTCTTTTCCTTGACTGATCTTAAGGCCAGCCAATCTCCTTACTATCTCCCCAATGAATTGATTCATTCTTTTCTAAATCCACCATTTCACTAAAACTGTATTGGCTCTTTTCAGCTCTTCTAATATCTTCACCATGTGTGCCCTCTGATATCTCTTATAATATTGCCAGTCTCCCCCTCAGGCTGGTGCATACCCCTACTCCCTCAGGTATACAAATAGATATTAAGAAAAGCCACTGGCTCGCTCTTGGAAGTTTCAGAGCTTAGAATGATAAAGGTGTTCCCATTTACAACTGACTATCTCCAGAAATATTTTCTGGGGAAGGGGATATTTTTGCCCAAAGCAAAAAGCATCAGCAGGGATGGCTCAACATAGCTCATGAATCTCTTAGTAATAGACCATTTAGTTCTTGCTCTGAATTTGTTAAATAACATACAGAGTATGCCCAAAGTACTACTCCATAAACTCTTTAGGCAGGCACACACACAGACACAGACACACACAAACTTATTCTGGAAATGGAAAAAAAAAACCTAATACACACAGAAGTTATGTTATTGCTGATGTGATGGATAGGAAAACCTAGGGACTATTCTTTTATTGTAGAAGAATCTATAGCATTATGTTGCCGGCCCTGAAAACTCATTCTCTACCCTGACTCAGGCATATTTCCACGCTCCTTGGGACATTTAATGAGGTAGGAAAAGACTTGAGCCAGACCTGGAGATGGGAGGTTCTGGGTTCAGATCTGACCTCAGACACTTCCTAGCTGGGTCACCATAGGCAAGTCACTTAACCCCCACTGCCTAGCCCTTAATCCTCTTCAGCCTTGGAACTAATACATGATATTGATTCTAAGACAGAAGGTAAAGGTTTTTTGTTGTTGTTTTTGGAGATGAGAAAAACACATGTAACAGGTAGGTATAATAACTGTCTTATTCTGAGAGATAGAAATTTGAGATTTAAGAATTTTCAACAAGTAGAAAAAAGCTAAGAGGCAATTAATTTTAAATCACAAAGCAGAGACGTGTCCATTGTATTGACAAGAGCACATGGCCCCTTAAACATGTATAACAAGACAAATGTAACCATACCAAAACCTTGATTTTTTTATATTTATCATAAAGATGTGAGGAGCTGAGTATAACCCTTAATCTTGAAGAAAATAGGCCACAGACACTGAACAAAAAACACATCTAAATATTCACTCTGTATGGCATGTAAAGAAAATTTAAATTTTGGTTCTCCATTTAACTGCTTTACAAACTTATTTCTTCCTCTTCGTTTGACTTATGAAAAAAACCAGAAACATTAAAATCATGAGAGAAGCTGGGTTGTTTTTTTTCCATCCTTTACCTTCTTGAATCCGTTCTAAGGCAGAAGAGCAGCAAGAGCTAGGCATCTGGGATTAAGTGACTTTCCCAGAGTCACAAAGCTAGAAAGTGTCTGAGGTCACATTTGATCCCTGGACCTCCTGTCTCTAGGCCTGGCTCTCTATCCAATGAACTATTAGCTACCCTGAAAATGTTAGTTCTTAAAGCTGTTCTACCCTGTTCTCTCCCCAAAGCTAATCCCAAATAACCCCTTGCCTTAATTTCATCTAGTAGTATGGATTTCCTTGCCCAGAAGACCCAAAAGCCAGCTGGACACTATTTTTGGTCCTATTTCCAAAAAGATAAATGTTTGATCAATGAAACTTCACCACAAAAATTCAAAAAGTCCCCTGGAGTGCCAGATAGAGAACAAACAGAAAGATGATTCTAAGATTTACAATCACTTGCTCTCAGCTAGAAATGCCTAAGCAACAGCATGAATTTATAATCAAATAGACCCTGTAAGAACCTCAAGGCCATGACAATCTTTAAGCTTATAAATACAGCTGAGAAGGGTGCTCAGCCCTTCCACAAAAGGAATCCCACAGCTGAATAGCAAATATTTAAAGAGAGTTAAAGATAAACCATATCCAAAAGATTTTCAGGTCTTATGCAGTACCATTTTATTTTTATTTGACTGTAATGAAGCTCTCCTTTGTCCCATGTCAGATTTGAACCCAGGACCTCCTGTCTCCAGGTGTGGGCCTATCCACTGAGTCATGTAGCTGTCCCCCAACCATTTTTTAAAATGTCTTGACATAGTATTTGTAAAGTGTTTTTCACCTTGCAAAATTATTTCCTAACTAAAGCTTCATTACTTTGAGCCCAGGCAGGATGACTTCTTTTCAGCCATGTTGCTACCTTAAGCACTCTCCTCCCCTTTCTAAAATGAACACTATTAACAGAGTAGAAAGTTTCAACAACCCGTTTTCTTCATGATATTTGGAAGCACCTCTTCCTATGCCTGGAAAGTCATTCAGTACCAAAATTAGCACACAGTTATCAAGGACAGTCAAGATAGATGAGAAGGAAAAAAGAATACTGAGGCCAAAATGGCCAGAGCAGTCCAGGAGAGGCATATGCGCAAATGAGGCCAGGATTAATCACTGGAGATAAGTTAACCCATAAGGGGAACTTGGGACTTGTTTACCAACCATAAGCACAGGATACCTTATGTGAAAAGTAAGTGAGTCACAAATTATAAATGGTCTGGAAATGCCATTTAAAGGGGTTTGTGACTACATTTCCAAAATAAAATGCTTTCATATACTTTTTGAAAAAGACTTGTTGTAAAATGGAGTTTTATCCCAATAGTTTTATGGGGGCATAACACAATTCTGTGTAGAACAGGAAAACCCATAACAGATCTCCAAATTGGGCAACACACACACACACACACACACACACACACACACACACACACACACACACACACACAGAGTAGTAAAGAAAAGTGTTATTGGCAGTAATCTCTGCCTTGCTGGGCTTCTGGGAAATTAAAAAGTAACACCTTGTCATTAATAGGTTGCCAATTCCTGGCCAGAAGGAGAAAAATATATATAATTACATATCATTATTAATATATATTTAACATCCAAACAAAGAAAATTTGCTTTAAAATTTTATGATAAGGGGCGGAGCCAAGATGGTGGCTTAGTGGCTGAAACTGCTCTGACAATCCTTCTAAAATATTTATGATAATTTTCTCTATGGAGCTATAGAGGTTACTTTAAAAAACCTTTTTACTACTGTTGGAATGGCCTAAAGATTTTATATAAATATTTGAGTGACAGTATTTAGAGAAACCATCTCGGAAAATTTTGGTTTTCCCTGTCATGTCAAATATTTGCAGAAACCATTTTGTAAAATAAAACATGTAGAATACAATCATTGGACACAGCAATCCAGGAAGACTCACTATCTTTTCTTCCCATCCCCCAAAGTCCCCCCATCTTATCGGTATGTAGGACCAACTCCCTCCCACAGAGGCAACTTGGAGGGGGGTTGATCCAACCAGAGTTCAGAGTTGGGCATGAAAGTGAATGTAATAAAATGAGAAACACGCATACCAGAGGGAACTACACAAGACTTTTGAATTATCTTTTATGTCACCCTTGCATGCAGGGAAAATCCACTCCCCCCATCAGCATTAATAGCTTAATATATTTTCAATGGGTCCGGGATGATTAAATATTATTTTCAACATGACCTATTTTTAGTAGGTCATGTCTCAACATATATATATATATATATGTATATGCGTATATATATATATATATATATATATATATATATATATATATATATATATATATATATATTCCCCCCACACACTATACCCCACTTTCCCACTTTTTTCTCTTTTTTTTTTTACCATGAACTGAGTTCTGTCAAATTCGTAATATCAGGAGAAAGCATAGTTGTAATGCCTTGAAAGAGTCTCTTTGGCTGACTTTCAGTTTCCATTTCACCTAAAACCAGAAAAAATAAATGGTAAAATATATAGATAGACACACACACACACACACATACACACACACACGCGTGAATATATATATATATATATATATATATATATATATACACACACACATACACGCATGCTTATTGCTTAATTTTTTGTTTGTTTTTAAACTAAAGCATGCAGTACTTTTCAGTGTATAGTAATATTGGAGCTGGTTTGAGCATAGACTCAGATGGATAAGAAATATCCTATTGTCAAAGGCTGACAGCCCTGGAAATTTCACACTGACTTTCTTAACATATTATAGGTATGATCAGGGTCTTTAAGGGAAGAGCAGCACACTGATTCCATCATGAAGACTGGATCGAGACTAGCCACAGCAACAAGAAATATTTACAAAGATATTGAAGCCCACAGTGAGTAACAATTTATGCCAGAGCACTGGCAAAGAACACTCATTATCTCCATGTCACTCTCTGAATTTTCAGATATTAGTATACTAGTAAAAGGCAGACAGGTCAAAAATGGTATAGTTGGTTCAATTTTTTAATTTGTTTCAAATTTTTTTTGCATATTACTGAAAATTATCAAAATTATAATTCAAAAGCAGTCAAGCTCAGTGGTGGAGATGATGATTTTTGTTATAAAATTAAGGACACGGGTATATGTATTTTTAAAAAATATATATGTAGTCATCCAGCTGTAACCGTGTCTAAACTTTCTTAAAGTCAGTCACAAAAAGCCACTACTACACATTAATTATATTTAACACTTTGCCACAAAATATCAAAATTGAAAACAGTTCAGTAATATATTTAGACTTCTCCAAATAATCACAACCACCCACAAGAAAATCTTGAGACTAAATAAAAAAAAAAATCTCTTCACCGTGAATCACTATCAACCACGGGTGGATCTATAGTTCAGCAAGAAACGGGGAGCTCAAAACTCAAATTTTTTTTAATGTTCCCAGAGTGTAAAAAAACAACAAAATCCTAACAAACTTCACTTTTTCTAATAAATTCCAATTCCTGTTCTATTTCTCTGTAAAGAGAATGTCTCTGTAGAATTTCTAAGTCATGAGAACTCATGAAAGTCTGTATTTTCCTTGTCCTTGACTGATCATTTTTCATTTTAAAATCTCCTTATTTTGCAAATGATCTCTAGACCTCTTTTTTTAGTGGGAAAGGCTAGCTTGTCTGACGCGCTCCCCCTACTGTCTTAATTTGGAATCGTTCTGAAATGAAACAAATATGGAGCCCAGATTAAACCTACTCAGTCCTGCAGAGCATAATTTTCGTACTCAAATGAAAAGTCTCCTTTAACATCTTTCAAAAATAACCCTTCAGTATTCTAAAAAAGTCCCTGGGCGATATTAGATACTCAGAACTTAACTAGAAGTCTCTGAATAACTTAAAACATAGTTCATTCTGGGCTGCTTTTCTCTATTTCTACTTTCTAAGACTTGCTTCTATCATTTATAAGCTTCCATCTCTTTCCTACATAATGATTATAATAGAGATAAATTACTCAGCAATCAAGTATGAATGCATATTGATAAGGAAATATCACATAACTGACAGAATTAAAATTGGTAATTCTGCTTATCAGAAAAATGAACATTTCTTTGAGCAGAAAGATTCCATTTTTAAAAGCTTTAAGAGACAGGAAACCTAATTTCTTGTTCAAAATAAACTAAGTTTTACAATATCAGAAACATCCTGCATACCTTTCCTTTTAATAGGACCAAGAACACTGGGCCTAATGCAGTTGATTGGACTTTGACTCCTTCTGCTAAAATATAAAGTTAAAATATTGGCATTAGAAAGACTTGAAGTACTTCCAAGGTACAAGATAAATAGTCTAAAAGCCCACAAAAAAGGTTCCAATTCTGAAGCTCAATGCAATCCCAATTTTGGTATCCTAGAATAACAGTCCTGTGCAATGCAAATACCACCTGCACTACTGGCAGGCCATTTTTCCTGAAAAGACAGTACATAATGGGGAAAAGAGGGGGAAAGCCAGGTTTGAAGTTTGATCTAAAGGCTGGCAGCAAGACAAGACAATCTAAAAGAGAAGTTGTTAACTCAGCTCCATCTTTCTTAAATTATTTAACTTAATTTTTTTAGGGTGGCTACCACAGTCTCTGAACTTTTAAGTTTTCCTCCAGGTTCCAGAATGGTGGTTAAATGTCTATTTCCACAATGAGGCTTTGGGACTGTCCAGGATTACTCTTATAAATATGTTGTTTTTAAAGAGAGCATGCTACTTTCCAGGCTTTCAGATCCAAAGATCATGGAAACCATTCAATTAATCACACAAAAGGAAAAACACTACATAGGATAAAAAAAGTAATTTGAAAAGTGATTAGGTTACTCTTTTACTAACCAGAAAAATCAGCAATAGAACTTTTGAGCTGGAAGGGACCTTTGAAATAACCTCGTCTAATTCTCTTATTATACAGATGAGAAAAGAGAAAGAAAAAAAAGTTCAGGGCACACAGCTAGTTTCCAACAGCATAGGAAATCAAGAATGGGTCTTTGGAGCTTGGGTTCATTATTCTTTCACACTATACCAGGATTTTGGCTACTAGAGTGAATTCGGATTTTACTAAACTTTTAAAACCTATAGAAGAATCCTACTGGTGTTGGTATTGGTGTTGGGTGGGGGTACCTGAACTTTTTACCAAAAAAATAATGTATTTTGATAACTCTACTTCAGTATAACTGGTTATGCTTAGAATTCTCTGCATTTTATTTTATGCATTTAAAAACATGATTCTGAGAAGGAATCTAGGCTTTACCAGATTAGATTGCCCATAGAGCCGAAGACCCCCCAAAAAGTGAAGAAGCTTTTGGATGGGAGAAAAAGCAAATTCCTCTGTTCTGGCTTTCCAAGAGTTTGAAATATACACAAGGAATATGATTTGACCCATAGTAGTAATAGTTTTGAGGCAATCAGAAAATGTAAACAAGAAAAGGAACAGTTCGTTTAAAAAAAAATAGCCTACAAAAAAATTTTTTTTGTGTAATAAGCTATATTATTTAATCAAAACTCCTAAAATTAGGAAAATCCTTATCTATATTTTATTTATATATCTAGCAGTCCTGCCTAACAGTATCAAATTTAAAAATTACTTGTGAGGCTAAGGTAATGAATTAAGTGACATTTATAAGGCAAGTTTACTTACTTTGAAAATCGTCTTGTTGGACTGGGGATAGGACTTGGAGGCAGCCCATTGCTACTCACAAACATTTGTAAGGATGGTGAAAAACATTGCTAAAGAAAAAAGTTGCTGTTAATACAGTTCCAGAACCCCATTTCAAAAAACATTCTTTTTTAAGCATCTGCAATGAAGTGCTGAGGATCATATAAATGTTAACCTAGTTTTTGAGTATATTTCAAATTAATATTAATTTCCTCTCAAACCGTTAGCTAAAAGCGGGGGGGGGGGGGTGTTCACTCCCTTTCCTTTAAAAAAAAAATAATTAGTGGCTTTGGGTATGTGATACAGGCATTTGCAGCAGTTTGAAGTCTCTCCCATGATCCTACCTTTCCTATTCCTCTAGTGGGTGATGGCGCTGGAGAAACTGGGATAAAATCAATTCTCTTAGGGGAAGATGATTTCTCCGATTTGTCAAAGTCATTATCACTCTGGAAACAAAAAATGTCATCCACTTGTAACAGCAAAGCACATAACTATTCTAGAAATAAGTCACAGAATACTCTATTTGCTCTCATAACTATCACACAGATTTTTAAAACATACAAGCGTGCAGACCCACAAAAAGCTGAAAATTGGATGGACAAATGAATGAATAGAACCAGCAAATCATTTCAGAGGTTTTTTTCAACCATCTTTAGAATCAGACTTGCAAAAATATTACCAAGCTCAAGCTTTCTTCCCAGGATTGGCTTATCTGCATTGCTGTCTGCACTTCCCTGAAACACAAAAAGAGACAATTAGTACCTAAGGACAGTACACTTTAGGCTAGGTCCCCATTCTCAGGAACCACTCACCTTTCGTGGGCAGCTTCTCTGTTCATCAAGTCCACTCCTTCTTCCTAAAAAGATAATATGCACCAGACCTCGATGACCATACATAAAATTCTCCATTAGCGGGGGGTTTTCCTACCTTGATTTTTAAGCAACTGAGCTTCGAAATTAAAAGTATATATAGCAAAACTAGTGTTGTAAATGGCCACTTAAACATTTTATTTACAAACACTGAGGGACACCTGAATCTGATTTAGCTATATAACCCTGGCTGCCTCTTACTTATGACCCATATAATTATTCAAAAGAATTTCATACATTCTTATGGAATTCTGGCTCCAACTACAAGAGGATAAGCATCCTTATGATAAGCAGAGAAGGCATCAATAAGTTGTTTAAAAAGAGAGGTAACCTTTCAATGGTGAAAACTTCAAAATGAAAACAAAACAAAAATGTATCATTTACAAAACATTTAGATCTATGAAAGTAAAATTTACCCTTTTGATTTGATGAAGTCTGCTACTAGGAATACGAATAGGAGAAGATGACAGCAACTGGGAAAATAAGCAAAAGAAAACATTTGCTATTTTCAGAATTACAAGTGTCTGCTTTCAATATTAATGTACAATGTATTCTTGTATTTGGGTATATGTTGTTGTTGTTTTTAAACCCAGACATCTCTGAAATTTAGCTCTCTAAATCACTGAACATTAATGTACATACAGTCAGTCTCTGGAAAGTACACCAGGTGCTGGATCTCAAAGCACCATCTGTCAATAGACAAGTTTTGACTTTACCACTTTTCCCAAATGTATTCAGAGCAATGTAAATGATGTAAAAAAAGTTCCAGTCTTGGAAATAGCCACTTCCTAACTGGCCCAGAAATAAGTAACTATTTAAACAGGGTAAACAGAAAAGACTGATCTTATTCATTTTTGTACCAATATACATTAAAGGTAGGGGAACAGGCTAATAAGTCAGTCTAGTGGTTTCTGAATGTAAAAAAATCCATGCAATCCTAACAGTCCTTAAATAAATGTTTAAATGCTGCCTCAAGCAGACTCTGCTTATACAGTCTGCATAAAGCCTAGAATGTGACCATTAATGTGGTCCCAACTTTATGAGTGTAAGTTGTGTATAAATTACCAATCTGTATTGATCAAGGGAGTTTCCTCATGGGGAGTAGCCTACCCCGATTAAACAATACGACAATTAAACAAAATTTAAACTAGTAAGAAAAGTCAAAATGTAGATGCTCCCCTCAAACGTTTCTCACATATCTCTCATGTGAAACATCATACAAGATCATACAGGGAATACAAAGGTACTTCTCCTGAAGTTTACAGTCTAAAGTTTACTGGAGGAAGGCAACTCTTTAGTAAAGCAAATGTTGCTGTCTTTTTTACAACACATTTCTCTTCTTTTTTTTTTAAAGTACAATGGAAAGAGGACTAATTTTGTAATCAAATGACCTGGGTTAAAATTCTAGCATTGTCAGTTACTACTTGTATGACCTTGAACAAGTCACTTTTCCTTTTTGCACTTTAAAATATGGGACTGGGGCAGCTAGGTCGCTCAGTGGATGTAGAGCCAGGTCTGGAGACAGGAGGTCCTAGGTTCAAATGTGGCCTCAGACACTTTCCAGCTGTGTGACCTGGGCAAATCACTTGACCCCCACTCCCCAGCTCTTACTGCTCTTCTGCCCTGGAAGCAATACACAGCATTGATTTTAAGACTGAAGGTGAGAAGTTTTTGTTTGCTTGGTTTTTAAAGAACAATAAACAGTCCCTGAGCTGAATGAGCTTACGTTTAATGGAAAGGTGATACATGTAGAGATACACATATGACAGGAAAAACATCAAAATGTAGAGAAGAGGCTTCTTCTAGGAAACAAGAGCTGAACTTTGACAGAAGCCAAATATTCCAGGAGGTGGAGGGAAGGAGGGAAAGAATTCTAGGCATAGGAATTACTCTCTGCAAAGGTAAAAAGGTAGAGATAGAAAGTTCAGAGCCAGCACTTTGGTTGGAATATAGAGTGCACAAAGGGAGATAATATGCAATAGCCCCAGAGAGGTAGACTGAAACATGAGCCAGAAGGCTTTTTTAGATGCCAAGCTGAGGAATCTATATTTCGAGGTTTTTGAGCAGAAGCAGCATAATCTTAAGATTCACCAAGATTATTTTGGCAACTATGAGCAATGGAGAGGCAGAGAGACCAATTCAATCCATCAACACATATTTATAAAGCTACTAATATATATATGCCAGGCATTGCTAGAGATACAAAAGAAACAAGTCAAACAGTTCATGCCCTCAAGGAGCTACCATTCTATCACAGAAACATATGTACATCCATAAGTCTCGATAAATACCTCAATTCAAGGAAGTTGTCTGAGGGAAGGTACTAGCAGTTAGTGCAGCCAGTAAAGGTGGACCTTTGAATGAAATGAAAAATTCTTAGAGGAAAAATCCAGGAGGACTACTTTCTGGGTATGGATGACAGCCAGCAAAGAAGCAGATAACTCATATCTTGTGTGAAGAACAATAAGAAGGTAAATCTGGCTGGACCAAAGAATGTGTGAAGGAGGGTCTAGTGGAGCCAAGTGGGAAGGCCCTAGAGGTCATAGGGAGTCGCTGGAATTAACTGAGTATAGGAATGGGATGATCAGACCTGGGTTTAAGAAATTACTTGCAGTTCTATAGATGATGCATTGAGGCCCTGCCTTTTTAAGAAAGTTACATTTAAATGGAGGAAAAAAATATTTACATAAATAGGTACAGAGATGTATACAGAGTGGGTAGAAAGTCTTAAAGGAGAAATTATCAGTACTAGAAGGGACCAGAAAAGGCCCCAAGGTAGGATTTGAGCCAGTCTTGAAGGAAGCCAGGGAGACTAAGTATTAGAAGGAAGAAGGGAGAGCATTCCAGTTATGGGGGATAGTCAATGCAAAGGTATAGAAATGGGAGATAATATTAATAATAATAATAATAATAAAATAACATTTATATCACACTTTAAGGCTTACAAAGTGCTTTAGAAATATCCTTTCATTTCATTCTCATATCTCTGGGAAGCAGGTGTTATTATTCTGCATTTGACATGAGGAAATTGAGACTGACAGGTTAAATGGTCTACCATGAGACACACAGCTAGTAAGTGTCAGGGGTCAGATATGAACTTAGATCTTCCTGACACCTACCTGTTAATGGAGTGTCAGGTGTGAGCGATAGCAAATAGGCAAGTGAAGAGGAATAAAGTATAAGCAGACTCAAACATCAGCAGGGACTAGGATGTGGAGAACTTCAATGCCAGAGGACTTTTTATTTGATTTTTATTAAGCGGCAGGGGGTTGAGAGGAAGGGAGGGATTTTGTGTAATATAGCCAGACTAAAGCCCAAGAAAAATCACCTTGGCAGCTGAATGGTGAACGGATTGGACTGGGGAGACTTGATAGGGGTGGGCCTATTAGGAAGCCATTGTAACAGTCCAAGTCAGAGGTGCTGATTAATTAGAGAGAAGAGGAGATATGAGATGTCATGGAGATATAAAGGTCTGGATTTAGCAAGTGATTACCTTTATAGAGTGGGGGGAATTTTAAGGATGCCACTGAGATTATGATCCTTGATGACTGGTAGGATCATAGTGCCCTGATCATTGATGGGAAAGCTCAAAGGGGAAGGGATTGGGTGGTAATGGGAGTAGGCATTAGAAGATAATGAGTTCTGTTCTGGACATGCTGAGTTTGACATGCCTGCCTGTAGGATACCCAGTTTCAAACGTCCAATAGAAAGGTTGTGATGTGGTTTTGGTGCTCAAGAGAGAAACTAGGATAGATATACAGACCTAGGAATCAGTGATGATGATTGAATCCATGGGAGTAGATAAAGTCACTAATACAGAGGAGAAAAAAGAGGAACCTGAAGAAGGCCTTAGAGGATGATGATTAAGACATGGATAAAGATCTAGCACAGGCAATAGAGAAGAAGACAGGTGGAGAACTTGAATGGAAAAAGCAGTGCAATGAAATTAGGAGGTATGAGCATGGGGGAGGAGGTGATCAGCAATGTTGCTTTTTTTAATACTTAATTTAGACTATTTTTCCATGGTTCCATGATTCATGTTCTTTCTCTCCCCTCTCATAGCCAATGAGCAATTCCACTGGGTTTTACATGTGTCAATCAACAATGTTAAATGCTTTAGAGGTCAGGAAAAATGAGGACCTAGAAAAGGCCATCTGATTTGGCAATTGAGAGATCACTGGCCATTTTGGAATGATTCCACAGGCCATAATGTAGAAAGTTTCCAGAAGAGTAAGAAGACAGCAAGGAGAAGTACTGAACATAGCTGGCATTTTGAAGGAGTATAGCTAAGAAGAGGAAGAGATGCCGGATTCTATCTGGAGACCAGGTTTTAGCTTCAGTGAGAGATTTTTTAGGATGGGTAAAATATGGACATATGTTTATAGGCAGCAAGGATGAAGGCAATCGACAGGGAGTAAAGGTAAGAGAGACAATGAGGAGTAGAATGAGGGCAATCTTGTGGAGAAGTTGTGACAGTATGGGATCAAGGGTACATGTAGAGGCATTGTTATTAACTAAGAAAAGGGTCACCTCTTTATCCAAGTCCAGAATGAAGGAGAAAGTAGTGTGGGACTAAACAATCTGAGAAAAGGAGAAGAGGAAGAACTCTTAGTGAATGTTCTCCATTCTTACTTCATTCATACTTCCTAGCTGTGTGACCTTGGGCAAGTCACTTAATCCACATTGCTTAGCCCTTACTGCTCTTCTGCCTTAGAACCAATGTAAAGTACAGTGATCCCTCACCTATTGCAGGAGTTATATTCCAGAGACCCCCACGATAGATGAAAATCCATGAATTAGCAGTGTTATGTTTATTTTATTATATATATATTTATAAACCTTTATAAACCCTTCCCACTCTCCTATAAACCTTTACCACACTCTTATTAACCTATAGTCACTGAGCCAATTAGCACCCAAGATAAAGAACACAGCGCTGTGGTTGGTCACCTTTCATTCTATCAGCCAATAGTATGCCACAATAAGTGTAACTCCATGATATAGAATTAGATATATATTTTCTTACCAGGATACAGTGAAGCCATGATACAGCACGGGACTACTGTATTAATTCTAAAATGGAAGGTAAGAGTTACCCAAAAAACCAAGTCCTCAGCTTGGAGAAGGAAGAAGGGGGGGGGGGGGTCAGAGTAGGGAGTGGAGGTAGTGGTATGGCAGAAAAAGGGGTTTGATATAGCCAATGTGGAGAGTAGGATGGGAATCTTTTAGGGAGGAGAATTGCTTCTGCTATAGTGATGGGCCAGTTGAGATTAGTTAGCATCAATTTGAGTAGACTAGCATAGTTTCACGATTTCCTTCAAGTCCACTTTGTAACATTCGAGAAAAAGTGAAGAAGATAGATGGTAGGAATAAACCAAGACACTATCGTGATAGTGCATGGGGAAAAGGGTCTGAGAGTAGAAAGAGCAGAACTGAATTGGTCCACCAAGGGGGGTAAGCCTGGGAAGAGACTGAGACATAGTGAGGACAAAGAATAGTTTTGGAGAGTAAGGCAAGAGGAGATAGAAAAAGGGATTTCTGGGATTTACTGAATATGGAACTGGGTATAAGCATTACTCTGTGAAACCGATATGGAGGTCAACACAAACTTATGCCAGCAGCTCCCCCTACTGGTCTCCTTAACCAGAGACGCAGATAGTAGTAGTACACTAAAGCCATACTCCTAGTGAGGCTAATCTCTCTCCTGAACTCATTAGGCAATGATTAATGAATTCCCACTGGACCATACCTTTCCCATCCCATTGATCCTGAATGCCAGTTATCATGAAAAACCCTGTTTTCAGTCTCATTGGCCATTCCTTTATTCTCATTCCCTCTACTTGGACTGTTGCAGTGGCCTGCTGGTTGACCTCCCTGAGAAAAGTCTCTGCCCACTGCAGTCCATCCTCCATTAAGCTAACAAAGTGATCTACCTAAACCACATGGCTGACCATGGCATTCCCCTATTCCATAAATTCCAGTGGCTGCCTATCACCTCCAGGATTAAATAGAAAATTGCCCTTTTTGGTGTTCACAGTCCTTTATAAATAATCTAGTCCCTTTCTATCTTTCTAATCTTCTTTAAACCCTTAGAATCAATATTAAGTATTGGTTCCAAGGCATAAGGGAAGTAAGGGCTAGGTATTTGGGATTAAGTGACTTGTCCAAGGTCACACAACTAGGAAGTGTCTGAGGACACATTTGAACCCAGGACCTCCTATCTCTAGGCCTGGCTCTCTAGCCACTGAATCACAGGGCTGTCCCTCTTTCTACATCTTCTTTGACCTTACTTTCCCATCCACCCCAGACACACATACTCTGTGCTCCAATGACAAAAGGCTCCTTAGTGTTCCTTGAACAAGAAACTCCAAGTCCCAGAATTTTCATTGGCTAGCCTCCATATTTGCAATCCTTTCTCTCTTCATCATCACTTCCTGGCTTGGATCAAGTATGCTAAAATCCCACTTTCTACAGGAAGCCTTTCCTTCCCAATTTCCCTTAATTCTTGTGCCTTCCCTTTGTTGCTTATACAGTCTATGTGATTGTACTTAGTTGTCTGCATATTGTCTCCCCTATTAGACTAGGAGCTCCTTGAAAGCAGGGACTGTCTTTGCCTTTCTCTGTATCCCCAGATTTTAGCACAGTTTAGTAAATGACTACTGAATGACTGAGCAGCTAGAGGAAATGAGAAGTTGAAAGTAATTGTGGAAATCTCAATATATGTGTAAAGTATGAAGGTAAAAAGCTGGCTCGGAGGTGGTGCTGATGGGGCAGGCCCTGAACTCCTCAAGAAAAAGAGAATGTTGTGAGAGTCTGGAGAAATTGGATTAGCTGATAAACTTGGATGGTGGAAACCTGAGTGACAGGTGAAAAGGGAAGTCTGCAAAATATTCTGACTCCTTAGTTAGTGCTGGAAAGGATGGCCAGGACACAGAGTCATCTGGAGGGAGCCAGATATTAGTGGGTGCTAGAAGATGAAAAAAGCAAGAGAGGAAAGTTTACTAATTCTGGATCAGGTTGTTTCAGCAGGCATAGTTGCATGAGGACAGAGCTAAGGCATATGGAAACAAGAGTGTAGACGGTTAGGGCTAGGAAAGGTAGCCTAGTTTTCAGTGTCACAAGTATGGAAAAATAAGAGAAGATGGGGAAATGAGTCTAGACAGAGTATCCGTGAGGTCTGCTGATAACAACCATGTGATCAGTGGAAACTGGTTAAGTTTGGAAGAGGAGTATGCTATAGAAGGGAACAGCATAGGTAAGAAGTTTTGGACATGTTGAATTTGAGACACTTCCAGGGCATCCGGTTCAAAACCTCTAATCAGGTCAAAAAGGAAAATCAAGAGTTAGTAATCCAGGACTAGAGCTTGAGAGAAACTAAAGCAGAGATACAAACCCAAGAAAACTGATGACCCCAAAAAGAGACTATGGAAAGAAAACAAAGGGGGCACAGGACAAAGCCTTGGGGTACACTGACAGGTGGAGGACAGGCTATGAAGGCTGATCCAGTAAAGGAATTGAGAAGTAACAATCAGACAAGAACCAAGGGGACAGTCAGCCATGATGGATAAGTGAACAAGGAGGAGGAAGAACAGGAGAGAGTAGTATAGGAAAGAGAAGGTTATCTAGTAGAAAAGGCTGGACAAAAGAGCTAGCTTCTACAGAGAATTCAAGAAGAAAGGCTGAGAGAAGGCCATCAGATCAAGTTGATTATCAGAAGTCTTTGACAGGATAATTTCAGTTGAGTAATAAGACCAGAAACCAGATTTCAAGCAAATAAGCAACGAATGGGAGGAAATAAAAGTAAGTAAAAGGTGGAGAAAGCTTTTTTCTAGATGTTTTACTAGGAAACAGGGAAAAAAATAGAATGCTAGGGGCAGGTGGATAGAGAGCCAGGTCTGAAATCTGGAGGGCCTTGGTTCTAATCTGACCTCAAGATACTTCCTAGCTGTGTAACCCTGGGTAAGTCATTTGACCACAATTGCCCTTATACCTCTCTTCTGCCTTAGAACTGATATTTAGTATTGATCTTAAGACAAGGTAAAGATTTTCTTTAAAAAAGGAAGAAATGTAAGTTGTTAGGCTGAAAGAGTTGTAAGATCAAGTGAAGGCTTTTTAAGGAGGAATCAGGAAAGGAGCCAGTAGATAAAGACAAACTGCTGATTGGGGAAAGGAGATTGCTGAAAGGGTAAGTTACCCAAAGAAATAAGAGGGCAAGGGATCCAGGTACAACTAGAGGAGAGTCCACCTCTTTCATCAGACCAGAACAGAGGAGAAAACTGAAGCAGTGAGCTGAGAGGGATTTCTGAGTTAGAAAATAAGGGGAAGGGGCAGCTAAGTGGTTTAGTGGATAGAGGGCTAGGCCTGGTAACAGGAAGTCCTGGGTTTAAATATGACCTCAGACACTTCCTAGTTGTGTGATCCTAGACAAGTCACTTAACCCTCATAGCCCTTATTTTTCTTCTGCCTTGGAACTGATACTTAGTGTAGATTTTAACACAGATGGTTAGGAAGAAAGGAGGGAAGGAAGGAAGGAAGGAAGGAAGGGAGGAAGGGATGAAGAAGAAGGGGAAGGCAGCCTCCATTTTCTCTGTAAAGTAGGAAGGAAAGTCCTCAGGGTGGTATTAGGAGGCTTAGAACAATGGGCATCTGACAGCCCAGCTGATATCAGACAACAAATTTGTAGGGATGTGTTGAGGAACAAAAATCTATGCTCCCTGCCTCTTGGAAGCTTACTTTCTATTTAGGAGATATAAAATAACAACAAATGCAAATAAAGATGGTACAAACTGAAAATGGCAATCAGGAAGGCAAGAATAACATAGTAGGACAGATTATTAGATGCTAATAAAAGGATTGCCCAGAATCAATGAGCAGCAAGTTGAGGTTAGGTAAAAAATCTGTAGTGTACCCAGTCTGCATAGTTGTGACTTTCATTGGCATGCAGCAGCCAATGTGGGATTAGGGAAGGCCAGTAACAATCACTCAGGGTTGGGGTTAGGCCAAAGAGGAGCAACAATAGGACAAGAAGGTAAGGGATTTGAAGGAAGAGGAGCAGTGTCTGGGTGAACTAGCCCTATTCATTAAGCAAATCAAATATACAGAGTTTGGTATTTAAAGATTCATTTTATGCAACCATAAGATGTCACTTCTGTGATATGAATGCACCCTATGCCTGTAACTAGTATACAAGCATAGGAAAAACTGTCACTAGAAACATATTCAAGTCTTCAAATATAGAATTTTTTAAAAAACCCATTAATTTAGTGACATTTTAGATATATGGAGAAAGTTACTCACTAAATATGAGGCATGATTTGGAAGTTAGGAACTTTATTAAGTAGGAAACATAATCAAATGGATATTTAGGGATTATTCGCACGAGTCAAGAATAGGTTTTGGAGAAGCAAGACACAGGCAAAGATGGAAGGATAGGTTGTAGTCAGGCAGAGAAATTAAAGGCTGTGAATTACTGAAGCAAAATATTTATAAGCAATAGCAAGACCATAAGGATATGACCATTTTTGCGTTTGTACTGGAGCTATAAATTACAAGTTGAAAAAGTTAATGAACTGACTGAAGGAAGTGTTTGAGGAAAGGTCAATATGAATGCATAAAAAAGAAAAGGAGGGAGAAAAACTTGGGGTTATGTAAATAACTAACCAAGATCAGTGGTCACCTGGAGAGATCAAGGCATGAGAGACTTAGAGCTACCCAGGACCTTAGGGGTCATCCAGTCTAGTTCTCTCATTTAACACAAGATAAAAATGAGTGAATTGCCCCAAATAATAAATCAAGTGGCTGAGAGATCTAGTATTTGAACCCAGTTCCTCAGACTCCAAATCTAACACCACTTCCAAGGCACCAAAAACAAGTGAGCATCAAAAGAGGGGCAGATAGGTAGCACAGTGGATAGAGCACAGGCCTGGATTTGTAAGGCCTTGGTTCAAATGCAGCCTGACTCTTCCTTGATGTGTGACCCTGGGCAAGTCACTTAATCAAGTTTGTCTAGCCCATGACTTTCTTAGAATTGATATTATGATAGAAGGTAAGGATTAAAAAACAAAAACAAACAAACCAAAAAACTCAAAACAAGCATTATGAGTTACTTAGCTCTCTAATGACAAATGTCTGTTATTAAGTCCTAACTTGGATTCATCTCAAACTGTCCTAACAGGTGAGATATACACAGCTGTCATTTACTGAACAAAGCAGTCAGTTTAACTGTACAGACGAATTCTGGGCAAACCTGTATGTCATGAGTTGGGATAAGTGGTATCAAACACTTAGAAAGCATCAAGGCTTTGGAGCAGTAGCTAAATAAGACAATTCAGAAAAGGTCTTTGCTGGAAGGTAGTTTTTACTTTCTTCAAAAAAGGAAAACTCGCAGGGCCAAACTCTGAAGGAGTTTTCTCAAGCATTAGACAAATTAGGTAAGTGTCAGGCTGACAAATATGGGACACTGCTTCAAGATAAGAAGATAGTAGAGAAGAAAGGAAGCAATGATGAAATAAGGAATAAAAGAATAAAGCTTTTCTGATCCTATGCTCATTACAGGGCAGAAGAAGAAGAGCAAGAGAACAGAGAGGCAGCTAGGCCTGGAGTTGGGGGGACCTGGGTTCAAATCTGGCCTCAAATACTTCCTAGCTTTGTGACCCTGGGTTAATCACTTAACTCCATTTGCCTAGCCCTTGCCCTTCTTGTTTTAGGGTTGCTACTAAGCCAGACAGTAAGAGTTTTTTTAAAAGGGGATACACCCAGGTGGCTCAGTGGATAGATACAGGCTTGGAAATAGGAGGTCCTGGGTTCAAATCTGTCTTCAAATGCTGAGGCTAAGTAAGGAGAGTTTCTGGGGGAACATAACTATGTCTATTTAATCATCAAACATAAGAGCAGGGGTTTGAGTAGCTAAGAAGACTGTAAGACAGACGATGAAGTTCCAAGAAGAAGGAGAATGATCTTGACAGGTAGAGAGCTGGATAAGGTAGTAGAGACAGAATATGGGCTCATGGTTAGAGACTTAGGGAATCATTTTGTCCAACTTCCTCATTTTAGAGATGAGAAAAGTTGAGGCCCAGGGTAGAAAAGTGACTCAAATAAGGTCAAAAAGGTCATTAAGATAACAAATGCCATTGCCCAGTGGATAAGCAGTCAAAGAGTTAGGTAGTTCAAAGAAAAACTTCCAACAACTGATAGTCATATAGAAAAATGCCTCAAATTACTATAGCAAAACGTAGTCGAAGACACAAAGGAAGTTTTACCTCATACCAGCTGTCAGTAAATGTGACAAAATAACAACAGTTAATAATGGCTATCGTTTAGATAGCATCTTAAGGTCTGCAGAGCCCTTAAGTAATAACAACAATAATACAACTGATAACACTATACAACTTTTATATAGCACATACCAAAAGTTTTATAAATATTCTCATTTGATCCTCACAACCCTGGGAAGTGTTATTTTTTTATAAAATCCCCATTTTACAGATGAAGAAATTGAGGCAAGCAGAGGTTAAATGATTTGCCCAGGGAACACAGCTAGTAAGTGTTTATGGCATGATTTGAACTCATCTCCCTGACTCCAATGCTATCCACTATACCACCCAGTTGCTCCAAAACAGAGAAGTAGTTAAAGCAAGGAGTATCAAAATGTTGTTGAGGATAAAGTCTGAAAAGAAATTAGATATAATAATTGAACAATGAGGGACAATTTGTAATTAAGAACTTTTAAAAGCAGACAAGGGTATAAAGGAGAAAGTAAACAGGCAATAGAAGTCTGAAACAAGCACACTAGCACTGAGGAAAACTCTAAGACATAAAACATGATCAAATAGTTCGTCAATTAAAAGGAATCTTAGAAAAATTGCACAGAAGTTACTAGAATAATCTAAAGGAAGTTGAAGACTTCATTAAACAGAAAATCTAAGATATCAGGTGTGCATTACTCCTAAATAGCCACAAGGTGTCGCTCTCGCTTTTTTTTTCCCCTCGCCCCTAGGCCGGAAGTACACAAGGCCCAATTCCACTACCAATCTGCATGGGAGCTTGGAACTGCTGTTTCCATCCTGGGCAGGTTTACCCCTCCTGTGGCAGTCTGGTGGCCCCACTGTTCCAAAGGCCACACTGTACTGAAACTGGACATAGTACAGGCACCTCTGACTGCCGTAGAGACCACTGAAGTTCAGAAATCCCCAGGCTCAGTCTCACCAGTAGCACATATTACAAGCAGGTGCTACTGCAGCTGGCCAAATACTGCCCTTTTGAAAGACTTAATATTTCGCAGGTGAACTGGCCCAATGGTACATGTCCATTAGCCCTGTTTAACTAACTGTAGGATTAAGAGTAGGAAGGGAGGACAGTGAGGCTTGAGTAGAAGTACTGGAAGAAGGAGGAGGGCTAGAATTGTTGGATGTTGAGGGAAGAGGGACAGAGAGGGATGGAAGAATAGATTGTGGTCCAATGGAGGGCTTGCAAGTGGGCAGAACATTTATAGGCAATAGTGAGAGCCCATCTTGTATGTGGCTGAGAAGGTCCCAGGGGTTCCTGAGTGACCAGAATGATTGAAAGAATATCAGTATGTGTACTGAAGTCCCTAAGTATCAGAAGAGGGTAGCTGTATACAGAATTAAAGGGAATAAATACAAAGAGCTAGAAGGCAGTCAGGGAGGAGGGACATTTGTGGTTGGGGGCACAGGAAAGACTTCCTGTCCAATTTGGTGCTTGATCTCTCTCTCTTGATAGACAGTAAGGCAAAGGTGAGGAGCGAGCACATTCCAGGCATGGGGACTAGCCAGGGCTGAGGCAGGGAGAACTGAGATGGACATCTATGTGTGCTGAACAGAGAGAGCAATTCAGCTAAAACCTATCCAGTACAGGAAGGGGAACTATGGACAACAAGGCTGGGGAGACAGGCTGCAGTTAGGTTGGGAAGAGTTTGAAAAGCCAGAGTTGGTACAGCAAGGTAGGCAGAAATGTTTGTTAACTGAGAAAAAAATTATAAAAAATGCAATTTCTGAAAAAGAGAAGGGCAAATAGAGTTTCTGTTGTAGCCTAAAGGAAGTGGCTACAGATTACAATTTAGAGGAGAACCATGGTCAGATCTACACTTCAGGAAAAACATTTAAACACCTAGGTGGCACAGTGGGCAGAGAGCTAGGCTTGAGTGAGGAAGTCTCATGTTCAATTCCAGCCTCAGAGGCTTACTAGCTGGGTGACCCTAGTCTGCCTCATCTTTAAATGGGGAAAATAATAGCACCTACCTCCCAGTGTGGTAAAAATCAAATGAAATAATATTTGTAAAATATTTCACACAGTGCCTGGCACCTAGGAGGTGCTACAGAAATGCTTATTCCCTTCCCTGTGGAGAGAGAAGGCTACTGTGGTAGTCTAGACCAGGGGCTTCTTAACCTGAAGTCTGTGAACTTATTCTTTTAATATTTTCTTAAATGTATGTCAATAGAATCTGTATCCTTTATGAACATATGCATTTTATTTTAAGCATTAAAAATATTATTGACAAGTGCCAAATTTGCCAAACTGCCAAAGGGATCAACAACACAAAAGAAGCTAAGAACTTTGGATCTAGGTGAAAAACAAGGAGAATCTGAACTGAGCTTGTAGCTGTGTGTAAAGAAAAGGGATTAGATAATGCAAGAGATGCTCTGGCTGTAGGAATGGCAACATTTGGCAATTGACTGGCTATGAAGAGGGAGAAAGTTTTAAGAGTCACCAGAGTTAAGAACTTTGGGTCCTACAAGAATGGGGGTGCTAAACTAAAGGTAGAGAAGTTTGAAAGAGGGGTAAGTTGGGAAAAAAGGTAGATAACGAGTTCAGTTCAGTTTGGGACACGTTGAATCTCTAGGACATCCATTCTGACATATTCAACAGGTAACTGGTAAGATGGGATGGAAGAGAATGAGAGAGACTGAAGCTAGATACCTAGATCTCTGAGTCACACGTATAGACATTATAATTAAATTATTAAAGCCATATGAGCTTATGGGGTCACCAAGACAAAAAGTGTTCAAAGAGAATGGGGCCCTGGACAGAGTCTCATCAATATGAAGTCTTAGCCCAAGAACATGGGAAAGAATATGCCAGGCAGGAAGAACTAAGAAAGAGTATGTTTACAAAAACCTAAAAAGCATAATGTATCCAAGAGGAAAAGAGGGTGATCAATAGCAGAAAAGTCAAGGATGGAGACTGACCAAAAAAAAAAAAAATCAAATTAGACAGCGGGGCAACCACTGGTAACTTCAGGTAAGGGAGTTTTAGTGGACTGATGAGGTTGGAAGCCATACTGCAAAGCACTGAGAAGTGTGTGAAAGATGAGAAAGAAGAGGTGATGAATGAATGCACACAGATTCTAGGACCTTGGTTGAGCAAAGAAGTAGAAAAATAAGATGAGAGCTGCAGGCAGTAGGGCCTAGTAAAGTTCTTTTTAAGGATAGGGGGAAACTTGAGCATGTTTGTAGACAGTAAGGTAGTGAAGGAGCAATAGACAGGAAGAGGTTAAGGATCAGAGAGAGATGATATAATCAATGTGTGGGGGAAGATAGGATGAAATGGGATGTAGTTTATAAGGAGAGGTGATGGACTTGGCAAGGATAAGGGCAACCTCATTAACAGAGAGAATGAGTGAAGGGAGGAAATAGTGGAAAATGATATCAAAGGGCTTTGAGATGAAGGAAAGAAGCTAAGAGGAGAGCTTACTGGCCTCAGTTCTCTTCATCAAGCAAGGGGCAAGGCCCTCAGAGAATGCTCAGGAAGAGAGGAAGGTTTGGGAAGTATGAGAAGAAAAGAGGTTTAGAATAGCTCTTTGTAAGATACAAAACCCATTAGGGAGAACAAAAGGGTTACCTTCCTGTTAGCCCAGCTGAATCATGTATACCAGGAGTCCCCAAACATTTTATACAGGGGGCCAGTTCACTATCCCTCAGACTGCTGGAGGGCAGACTATAAAAAAAACTATGAACAAATCTGTATACGCTGTCTGGGATAGCGGAGGCTGCAGCGCTGGCTGATGGGCCTGTCACACCTTGCACAGGCCCATCACCACCACCACTATGCCAGGCAGCAGTATATACAGTGCGGAATCCCCTCTCCCAGATCGCAGCTCACCATGCTGGTCTTCCATTGTGCAGCCACATAATCCTTTACTCTCAGAACAAGGTACCATGCAAAGGATTATGTCACTGGAAGTAGTACTGTACATGAGCACCGCCACATACAGTGCTCCTCTCACTGACCACCAATGAAAGGGGTGCTCCTTCCAGAAGTGCAGTGGGGGCCAGATAAATGGCCTTGGGGGGCTGCATGTGGCCCATGGGCCATAGTTTGAGGACCTGTGATTTATACTATACCAAGCTACACTATTGTTTCTTTGACTTCCTACATTGTACTCAAGTTACGCAGAGGAAGGAACAGGTAAGGGTAATGTAGGACTAGGGTTCTGCAGAGGGTGAATAATAGGACAGTCAAGGGAATAAGGGATCCAAGAGTAGACAGTCTAGAGTTGAACTGGTTAACTATTACAGCATTGAGACTGGGAAAGAAGGAAAGAAAAGTTAAAATAAGGGCAATAAACTGAGAAAGGACTGAGGAGGGGGGGTGAACAGATTGAAGGTCAAGATAAGGGTAAAGAGTTTGAGGAGAGATGAGGCATGGGATGAAATGGAATTACGGATGGTTATAGTCAGCTGGAGGAATGCCAGAAATTCTGATTAAGGAAGTGAAAGGTAATGGTTTAACCAATCCTTGTATGTGACTAAAGTAAGTATCTGAGGAAGGTCAGGAAATGAAACAATTGAGGAATTACTCACGTACTGAAAAAATGACAAGCTGGAAGCCCAAGTGCTTTATTGGTATCATTGGGATGGTTAGGAGAAAGTGCAAAATTGAACGGACCCTCCCTCCATGGCAACTTCAGGGGAGGAAGTAGACAAGCAAAGTGAGCAGGCTGAATGAATGAACTTTAATCTACATTGTTAGAAACGAACACCCAAATCAACAACATCACATTTCTATCTGAATATCTGAGAATACTTACTCTTTCTATTCGTATTTTCTTTTCTTACTCCTGAAAAAGGGAAAACTTTTACTGACAGATTCTGAATGGATGACTTGGCAAAGGATATAAACATCAGGCTGATAATATAAAGCACTGCTTCAAGATATGTAGATAATGGAAAAGAAAGCATGCAATGATGGTGTAAGGAATGAAAGAGTAAAAATTCTATGATCCATGTATTAATAACTGCATTATTGGACAGAAAAAAGGGTTAAGAGAACAGAAGTTATAAATGCAAAGGATCTCAGAAGTCTTAGGGTAGTTTAAAGCTACTAAAGCTTACAGACTTTACTTAAGACTTCAGAGATCCTGTTTAAACAAACTAAGTCAAGAAAACAATGGGAATAATTGGAAAGAGACTGAGGAAAAAGTCTCAAAAGAATTTAAGTACAAAAGCTGATGATGACAGACAATTTATCATTTTGGAGGGGTTTTTTGGTGTTGTTTTTAGGACAAGAACATAGGCCAGAAATACAATCTAAATAATTGCGTTATTTTGATATGACAAGTATGCAAGTATTGAGAAAGATAGCAGAAACTTAGCATTCTTCTAAGACATTAAATATACAGTCAAGTAACTGAACGAAAAAATTGAAAAGTGGACTAAGTTCTTAAAAGAATTTGGAGCATATTTTGGAATTCAGGGGTTTATAAGGAAGGAGGGGGGGGAAATGAGTTTGTTATTTCTAGATTATTCCTAAATGACCACTGGGTGCCGCTCTTTTAAAAATTCTAATCTGCCCTTTACCAGAATGCTTTGTGATTTATAATCATGTCGCTTAAATCTTGTTGCCTCAGAGATTATAAGCTTCTGCATTTGGACCTAACTTAAAATCCTAGTTCTCCTTACTGGTTTACTAGATTGGCCTAGAAAAGGGACTTGGCCTTTCCCACTCAGTTTCCAAATTATAAGAAATTAGAAATTAGACTAGATTGGGGTTCTTAGTCTTTTTGTGGCATGGACTACTCTGGCAGTCAGTAAAGGTGAAGGATTTATAATGCTATTAAATGCATAAAACACAGCAATAGAAAGGAAACCAATCCTATTAAAATAAGTTATCAAAAAAAATTTTAGACCATAAACTTCAGGTGAAGAACCCTTGGAACAGATATCTTTCAGCTCTAAATTCCATGCTCAGCACAGTGCTGAGCACATAACACTCACTCATGAAATATCTGGTGAATTTGCCTAGGCAGTATATCATTTAACCTATGCATCACCACTTCTACTATTGTCAACTTTTCATGGCAAGGCTTCTCCCCTGTTCTCTGGGGCTTCTCTCATGGGCAGCATAATGTGTTCTACCTAGTTCAGGGGACCCACCCTTTTCCTGGTAAGGCATCAACACTTGAATAGAGGTAGACCAGATAAAAGTTGAAAGGTCAACAGATCACAGTCTTTTGAAGACTGAAGTCAATGGTCCCTCATGGAAGCGAATAAGTGTAAGACCCTCAAGATCATGTAGTCGGACCCCATCATTTTACAGAGGGTGAAAGAAAGGACCAGAAAAGCAGTGTCTTATCCATTCATTTAGTTTGGGACAGAGCTAAGATAGACTAGTTCTTTCCTGCTTCCTGGGCCAGCTTTCTAAACAAAATTTCCAAATCTGATGAATCTGAAAGAGCAAAATTGTTTTGCTCTTTTTTGCACATTTTGCAAATCACACATACTTTGAAAGCTTTCTGATCTTTATCACTTCAAGGTTGTTATTTTTTTACTTTGGCCTAGTCCTATGATTTCAATGGTGTTTGGATATAGGTTGATATAGGTTGGCAACTATTCTCCATATCAATTTCCTGAAGCATTGAAGAGTAAAGTGACTTGCCCAAGATCACAAAGTCACTTTGTGTCTAAGGTAGGATTTGAACTCAGGTCTTCCTGACTGAGGGCAGCTCTCTGTCCAGCATGCCATGCTGTCTTTCATGTTACTATTACTAAGAATACTGACAATTGTACCTCTCCTTCAGTTCTGTAGCCATGAAGATGTAGTCTTGCTCCAAAACATTGGCTAGATCCTCTATGGAGGAATTTTTAGAATACATGCTTAGGGGGAAGCTTATTGGATAGAGATCCAGGCCCGGAGACAGGAGACCCCTGAGTTCAAATATGGCCTTAGATACACTTCCTAGCTGGGTGACCTTGGGCAAGTCACTTAAGCCACACTGCCTAGCCCTTACTGTTCTTCTGCCTTGGAACCAATACTTAGTATCAATTCTAAGACAGAAGATATGGGTTAAAAAAAATATGTTTAAAGACAGCATGGTAAGGAGCGATGGCAATTTGCACTGCTGAGGGGAGGACTCATACTGAACCATTCTGAAGTACATATACCACCACCACCACCTTAGGTTTTTAAAACATATTACAACTAATAACGTGTTTTTTACTTTAATGATTTCATTTGACTGCTACTTTAATACCTGTCTACCACACAAGGTTATTATTTCCATTTTACTGAAGGAAAAACAGGGTCAAATAGGTTGAGAGATTTGGTCCAAGGTTACATAGTTATCATAGTTATTTAGGCAGGAACACTACATCCAAATGAGCCAAGGTGAGCAAGGAAAGCTGAATCTAACAAAACAGCCTCCTTTAGCAAGATAGTTAAAAGAGGAGCCTCCATGAAAGGATAGGACAAATGACCAAGAGGCACTGGGTGACAATTAACAAGCAAAAGAAAGCAGAGCAGCCCAATTCTTAATTGCTTCCATTTACTCTGCCAAGGAAAATGACTTTAGGACTGGAAAGAACAGAACAAAAGTAGAGCTGATGATACCCAAGATTAAATACTTTGATGAATTGGATTCATGTGGCCCTAAAGAACTATAGTCCTCAACTATCCAAAGAAATGGCAGATAGGATTATTGGAGCCTTTTTGACAGGGCTGTTACCAAGTCCTCCTGGTATGTAGATTTGCAGTAATTTCAATTGAATCAAAACTACTTTGTTTAAAAATAAAGTCAGTACTCACAAAGAAATACTAAAATTTTAGAGTCCCTTCTCTTTTGAGACTTTGACAGGCCTGTGACTTACACACACCATCACAGCTTATCCCTGCCTTCTCACCCTGATGGTTTCGGTCCCTATCCTTCCAAAAGTCCTCTGTAGAATATCTCCCCAACATGCTAGAGGCTCTCCTGAGTCATTTCATAGTCTTGGATCCCAGGGAAGTACTTAAGACTATCCAAGCTGCCTTTCTCACTGTTGCTTTGAGTAGCCCACATTATCTTCTGGTTCTTCTCATTTTATAAAAAATAAATGAAATTGATAATGGTGATAACAATTTCCAAGGATACTTCTATCTCTGAATCCTATGATTCTAGGTTCCTTGTTTTTACATTGGGTCCTCCCTAAGAATTCCAGAAGCCTCTGTAGTTCAGCTGAGCTGGTGTAATCCTAGTGGCTATCCCTGTGGAAGGCAGAGTTGGCTAAAGGTACTTACTTAATGCTTCTTGCTATCTCCTCCCTCCCGGATAGGAACAGAGCTGAATCCTTCCCATTCCTTTCCTATCTGCTACCTGGGGGATAGCTTAGATTATGATCTTTTATCTGAGCAAGGCTCTTTCCTTATATTTTCTCTTTAGAGATTTCATCAACTACATTCAACATCGAATAGCTTACTTTTTTTAGTCTTAGGGAAATATAGTGTTCTTCAGGTCTACTTGTTCTCTCCCTCTAATTTATGGAGTTTATATTAGACCATCTGAGCTAGGAAGACCTGGGTTAAAATCCTGCTTTTGTCATATATTGTCTGTGTGACCCTAGGCAGGTCCCTTTAACTTCTAGACAGTTCTCCAGGACTCTAGAGGCAGCTAGGTAGCAAAACAGATAGAATGCTGGAGCTGGAGTCAGAAGACCAAAGTACAAATTCATTCTTAAGACATTTACTAGCTGTGAGATCTTAGGTAAGTCACTTACCCATCTCTGTCTGACTCAGTTTCCTCAACTATAAAATAAGGATAGGAACAGCACTTGTATCCCAAGGATTGTTGTGAGGATAAAATGAGAATATTTGTAAAGCTTGTAATAGGCACTTGTAAATATAAATAGACACTATATAAATCTACTGTTACTATCAAGTTGCAAAGAATATTTTCACCTACCTGCACTGGTGGCAGCGGACAGAGCACTAGACCTAGGGTCAGGAAGACTTCTTTCTGAGTATAAATTTGGCCTCAGGTACTTAATAGCTGTGTGACCTTAGGCAAGTCACTGAATTCTGTTTGCCTCAGCTTCCTGATCTGTTAAATGAGCTGGACAAGGAAATGGCAAACCACTCCACTATTTTTGCCAAGAAAACCCCAAAGGGGATCACGAAGAATCTGAAACAACTGAACAATAATGTGCATTGGCATAGGGAGTTTTCTCCTCAGGCATTCCCCTCATCTACTGTTCTAGTAAGGATTACTAAAACAGTAGATGAGGGTAATGCTACAGATTTAATTCACTTAGATCTCAGCAAATTGCTTGATAAATGAAAAAGATGGAGAGATGTGGGTTAGGTTAGGCAATGCAATTAAATGGATTCTGAGCTGACCTGATGCAAGAAATAGCCATTAATGACTTGAATGAGCTTGAAAGGCAGCCTCCCATGGAGTGCTCCAGGGATCTGTGTTTGGCCTTGTACTGTTTCACATTTTTATCAATAACTCAGATAAAGGCATAAAAGGCATCCTTATTAAGTTTGCAGATGGCACAAAGTTAAGAGGGATAGCTTTTACACTGAGCAATATGCTTAGCATCCTAAAAGAACTTGATAGATCTGAAAATTGGGTAAACTATGATGAAAATACCATTCAATAGGAATAGATGTAAATGAAGTCTTACACTTGAGTTTGGGAAATCAATTTCATGAATTCAAGACTAAGAGACATGGTTAGATAGTAGTTTATCTGAAAAGGACCTAGGGATTATAGTAGACTAAAGGCTCAGTACCACTCACCAAGGTGATATGGCAGCTAAAAAAAAACAAATGTAATATTGGGCTAAATTGAAGGACCTTTTTTCCATGAACAAGGTGATGATCTCGCTATCTTCTGCCCTGGTCAGAATACTTTTAGAATACCGAGTTCCAGTGGGGGTATCAAATTGTAAGAATGCCTCAGAGAATATTTAGCTAGAATATAAACTAGAGAATATTTAGAGTGTAACCAGAATGGTGAAGGACCTTAAGTCTGTGCCATATGAGGATTAGTTAAAGGAACTTAGCATGCTTAGAATGGCAAAGAGAAGGCTCAGTGGAGAAATAAAACTGTCTTCAAGTGCTTTATTTTTTAAAAATTAATTATTTAAAAAATCCTTTCCTTCTGTTTTAGTATCAATGCATTCAGAGTTAAATGAGGCCAAATTTGAACCCATGTCCTCCCAACTCTAGGTCTGGCACTCGACCTGGAGTACCAGACTTTTAAAAACATGTTACATATGTACTTCCATCTTAAACAGTTTATACTGAACTAAGTGAATCTTTTTTTCAATAGGTTAGGAGGGTCATTGGCAACCATTAGTATACTATACAGTATTATGTCTTCAGGGGCTACCGGGGTGCACCAGGCTGTTTTTCCTTAAGCTAAATGGCACCAAATTGCTCTGCATGTTGAGTTCCATCTGCTTTCCATTAAGTTTATGCCCTCTGCTGTCAGACTACGATCTATCACGTCTTTCTACAATCAGTGTGCTTGTTTCTAACCCTAATCATCCTCAGCCTCATTGAATCTGATACTTCAGCTGCTGTGGGCTGGGAAACCAGGTTGTTTTACACTTTTTATTATTATGATTTGATGACTCCATGGTCTCATCAGTGTATTCCCTCCAACTGTGCTAACTGAAGCCCCTTTCCCTATGCCCTTTCATCTCACTAGAGGAGAACTATCTAATCAAAGAAGTTCATGTACTGAATTCATGTTCAGTAGGTAAAGACTGCTCTTTCTAGTCATTCCATCTTGTGCTTAAATAGAATAGTCTAGATGAAGTAAATTCCTCCAAGGCCTGCCTCACAAACCAACTATCTACTACTTAAATCAAACTGTCAAGGAACACAACTCCTGAAATAGATGTAACAAAGGTACAATTCCCAGCAGCACAATGATGAAGTGAAACAAGCACTAGACTTGGAGCCAAGAGACCTGCCTGAGGGTTTAAATCCCAACTCTAACACTTAGCAGCTGACAAGTCACAACCTCTTAGACTCAGGTTCTTCATTGTTAGCATAGGCAAACTCCTACTTATATTACCTATTCACAATACCTGCAAAATGTGCTATGAAAACAAAAGAAACTATTCAGTTCTATAAATTTCTCTCAGCTTCCAGGATCTCCCCAATAAACTGGAAGTAGACACCTTCTAACTGACTGGGGTGTGCTTTAGAGCAAAGGTGTCAAAAGTGTGGCTCATGGGCTGCTTGTGGCCCACTACACTCCTGAGTGTGGTCCAAACCAGATTAAAAACTAATTGAAAAATAGATGGCAAAACAAATAAAAATTCAACAAAACACAAATAATATTATGTTTACTTCTAGGTCAATACGTAGCCCTCGGCCATCCTTCTATGTGGTTCAGGGCCCCCTTGTTTCTATGTGACTTTGACACCAGTGCTCCAGAGGATTAATTATTTTCATTATCAATATGGTTATGTGGAACATAATTGAATCTTTTCTTCCTGGCTCAGGGTCAGTATTACAAACAAACCCCATTACTGTACTGGGCTGAATTACAACAATGTCTCCAGGGGCCACTTCAATGCTAGGCATCCTTTAACCCTCACTCAAGAGCCTGAAAATGCAATTCTTTTTGAACATTCTGCTTTTCATGAGTTTGCTACTTTTTGATGCTGGTCATCTACCCATCTCTAATCCAAAGTACATTTCACCTGCTGCTTTTACTCTGAGATGAGCTAGAAAACCCAATTCCTTTACATGGCCTAGGACGATGATGGCAGCAAACTTTATAGAGACCAAGTGCCCAAATTTCAACACTGAAAGTCGCATGTGAGCCCCTTGCCTGACCCCAGATAGGGGAGGGAGGAAGTGCTCCCATTGGGCTGCTAGACAGAGGGGTGGGTCATGAGAGAAATGTCCTTAGGTGCGTGCAGTGGAGAGGTAGAAGGGAGTAGCCCCTCTGGCAAGCATATCATAGGTTTGCCAACAAGGGCCTAGGAGCTTATCTAATAAATGGCCATTTCAACAATTTTAGGTGGAAACCTAGAAAATATCACCTCACATAGAGAATAAGTACATCAATAAAACTATTCTAACAAATATCTGTTCTTAATGTGTTATAGCTAAGACAGGTTCTCCATCTATAGGTTTTCAACTTAAAGTCAATTAGGTTATTAAATATTACAAGAGAAGTTAAGGCTTTTACTGCATTACTTGGTTGCTTCTAGAACATAAGGAGGAAAACCCGTGGTTTTTAAACTTAAACACCTGCTACATGTTCAAAGTTACAGGTCCACAATTAAATGAGAATTCTGATGCTTAGTCTAAGGCTTCAGGAGGCAATTGTCCTTTTCTGTGACCACAGTGTACTAGGATTCTGTATTTTTCCAGTACTTGGTTCCTCTGGGAAGATGGATTATATCCTCCTTAGCCATGGACAAGAAATCCCTCCCCACCCCATCTCCCTAAATATCCAAACTCATCTGAGTTGTTCAAGATCAACATAGAGATGACAGGAGTGTAGCAAAGAATGCCCAAAATAAAAAGTAGGGGGTTTTATCGGTCTTCAAGTGTAGCACTGCATTTTTTGTTTTTTTGTTTGAAGAACAAGGGACTCTTCTATTTGTAGCCATTTCTCTACATGACTACAAATCTAAAGGGTCTCTCCCTCAAATTGATATATTATGTCTTAATACCTTGGGAGATGGAGGGCAATCTATATAGGGTACCTAAGCAGCCTAGCTCCACTCAATTCTCAAATTTCTAACGACTTGATTTTAAACTTTTATAGTCTGAATTCTGGCTACTTTGGAATACATTTTCTCTTTTTAATGTCATTGCTATGGCCTTGACTCCTCCCTGAACTCCCCTCCCCCCAACCCCCCAACAATTTAATAGTGTTACCTTACCTTGTCAAGATTGGGGAAACCAACTGAATGGGGAACTCTAACATACTGAGTACGATTTCAACTTGTCTTGACACAGTCTCATTATTATGCTTGTTGACTTGTTGATTAGGATTCCTATTATGAAGTTCTCAGTTATTAACATAGGTTACTCGCTCCTATACTAAATGGCTTCAAGCTGCTATGCTTTTGGTTCTCCTGTTTTTCATTATATTTATTTCCTCTTTTGATCTCAACAATACTATCACTTGTTGTTGCTGCTGTTGACTGTACCTGCTGAGCTATCCTTTTAAGACTCAGCAAGTTCCAATGCTATCTTCTCACCATCCTTGATTCCTTCCATACCCCTTCCACAAATTTGTATAATTTTCCCCTCCTTAGACTTCTCAGGATAACTGTGTGTGTGTGTGTGTGTGTGTGTGTGTGTGTGTGTGTGTGTGTGTGTGTGTTTCCATTTTAAAATAGTTTTGTCTTTTCTCCCTACTAAGCTCCATGCGAGCAAGGGTACATTGTTATATGTTTATATATTTTTTAAACCATTACTTTCTGTCTTAGAATTAATACTGTGTATTGGTTCCAAGGCAGAAGAATAAAAAGGGCTGGGCAATGGGGGTTAAGTGATTTGCCCAAGGTCACCCAGATAGAAAGTGTCTGAGTA
Source organism: Monodelphis domestica (assembly GCF_027887165.1). Lineage (NCBI taxonomy): Eukaryota > Metazoa > Chordata > Mammalia > Didelphimorphia > Didelphidae > Monodelphis > Monodelphis domestica. The sequence continues at coordinate 48,462,680 of NC_077235.1, read as the reverse complement.
CAGATTTGAACCCAGGACCTCCCATCTCTAGGCCTAGCTCAATCCATTGAGCCACCTAGCTGCCTCCTATACATTTGAATCTTAAATGGTACTTGATGCATAGGAAATGTTTAATATTTAGGGATAGGGAGAGAAATTAGGCACTAAACTTGTGATTTCATTGCCAAATGAACCCTCAGGGAAACAAACTTTTTTCTTCCCAGTGTTTAGGGGAAATGATTGAAAATAGATGAATAAAACCACATTCTAACTTTCTTCAATTCTTAACAGTCAGTAAGAGAATAATATATTCCTCAAGAACCTTAGTAGTTAAAAAAAATTAAGTGGTAAATCTTCAGAGAATATCAAAACATAATTGGCCAACATTTTTAAAGGGTCTATATTTTGAAAAAGTAGGGTAATCCAATATTAGAGTCATCAAATAAAACCTACCATGTGTTTTTTTATCCTGTACCAATTAAAATCATGAAGTATAATTTAAAATTAATACCGACTTATTTCAGAACCATGGATGAACAAATGATCATTCTTTTTAAAAAACAAATTCCTGTGGCAGGTAAATTTTATAAGGCCTCCAAAATTGAAATTTGCTACTTAGCAAGTAAAAACATTAAACAAAAACCTCACAGGTTGATTAGATTTTTCACCATTGGCTGAATGTTAAAAGTTTTGTAACTGTGACATCTATTGCTTGATTTTAAGGAAAAGCTGTATCTCAAGGGTAAATCTTTTTTTTCCTGTCTTAAACAGTTCAGATAGGGATAGGACTAGATTTATGATTGCATATGTATAGGAAACTCCTTCTACCAAACCAGTGCAGGTTGGCAAAATCTCCAAATTTCAGATATTTACTGATAAACTTACCATACTGTGACGGTTCATCACGGTTGTACTATTCCTCCGGGTTCGGATTGCATAAGGCTGAAAAATCTGTGAATTATCACTGGAAAATAAGATGAACTGTTACTGCATCTCCATATCAAAGACATTTTTCACTTGTTTTCTTCTCAAATTTTCAGCTATTATCATAGCCTCAAGGATTCAACCCTCTTGTTTTATAATCAGATTAAGTGACTTACCAAAGTCTGCAGATTCCTATTCTGTTGTTCTGACAGAATATGCTCTCTCTCAAATGAATACTCCATCACATAAAAACTATATATTTCATGATTCAGGAAGCAACAGTAACTTTCTAGAAAAGTCTAAACTTTGGTCAAAATTGTTATTTACTATTTTCTCCTCAAATATAAAGTCATAGGCCAGTGTCTATGTGAAACAGAGGGTCTTCTTGAATTTTAGATTTTAGCCATGTGAAAGCAACCTCAATAACCATCCCATCCTTCCCTCAAGTTAAAAAGTTAATAAAGAAAAGACACTGGTTAAAATAGTTCATATTGTACTCAATTTGACTCAAATAAATGTTCAACAGGTGGTTCCATATTTCATTTTGTGCTTAACTAGGATATTCTTGATGAAGTCCACAACTAGAAGGTCTTAAAAATTGGCCATCTAGTCAAATGTGATTTTTTTTTTAAATGCTACTTATAAAATGGAAAAGATCTGGAGAATTTGTTCAAAATCCCATTAATGTTTTATTCAGTGTAAAAATACATGCCTTGTCCAGTTAATGAGACATTAAAGTTTAAGGTGACATAATTTTCTAAATCTTCTAATCTCACAATTTCCTCAATCTAAACTACATTTCAAAGGGATTTTTTTTTTTTGTGGGGTGGCATTAAATGAAAGGGTTGTGATTACTAGACATCTACATCCTTGGATGGAGTGCCCTCACTGACTCACATAGGCAATTACAGTTCCTTCAGAGCATCAAAGAGTTCCTGGAAACTAAGTTTAGGGACTGTAAATGAGACATTATTTCCTATTAGGAATCACTTCCAGTCACCTCAAGAAAAATGGCTTCAGCATTAAACTGTCAGTTAAAATATACTTTAGTGTAAATTCTTTCTTTGTAATATTACAGGGAGGCAAATCCCCCAATGCCTCTCAAAACAGGTGTTAAATTGAAGGCAGCCAGCCCCGGAAGTTTCAGATTGACATTCCCTGCTAAGAATCAGGGAGGCCACACAACCTGTCAAATGGGGCAGCCAACTCTGCAGGTCACTTTACATCAGGCCAAGTACTCAGATTTCCCCCTTCAAGTCCTCTTCCTCCAAACTGTCATCCCACCCTCCGACCGGACCTGCTTAACTCTTTTGTAAGCATGCCGGCCTTCCCCCTCGGTACCCTCCCCCTGCCCCGCCCCCCCCCCCCAACGTCTAGACTTCAGATGCCCTCAAGAGCCCCCAGAACCCAGAGTCTTTCACTCGCATAGGAGAGGGTAGGTGAGTTGCCGGGGGCTCGGGACCTAACTTCTATATTATCCTTCTCCACACATACACACACGCACACGCCTCCTACCCACCTGAGCCCATGGATTAAGGGAGCACTGTTGGATCTCCTTAGGCTGCCCCCATCAGGGGGGGCAGGGGCGGTCGGCAGCTCCAGGTCCAATTCCATTTTCTCCTGAGCCATGCCTGGAGGCTGGGTATCGAGATGTGGGGATGGCCTGAGGCTAGGGTCGGCTCTCTACTCTGGGCTCTCGGCTTTCACTCACTGCAGGACAGGGAAGGTTGAAGGGGGATAGTGGGGAGAGACAAGGAAGCGGCAGGAGGTGGTGGCTCTAGAAGGGGAGGCTCATAATGCCGCCTTCCCCAGGGCCTACAAGCATCGCGGCCACCCTGGCAGTCGATCACACGATGCGGGGCAGAGGCCCAGCACTGGTAGGGCCTGGGCCTGGGTCTGGGCCTGGGCCTGCGCCCAGCCCCCCATACTCCGTCACGGGACTTTGCCCTGATAATCCTAAATTTTCCCCCCCACCCACCCCCGCCACCCGACCAGATAGGGGCTACAGACGCAGCCAATCCTCCTCCTCTTCCTCAGGCCGGCAGGAACAGCCCAGGACAACCAGCTGGCAAGTTGAGGCGAAAACAAAAACTACAACCTGCTGCCTGAACTGTTTCCGCCGCCGTCTCCACAGCTTCCGAAGCCTCAGCAACAGCAGGGCCGGCCCTCTTTCCGCCACTCGTGCGCAGGCGCTCTGCGACCACCCGAGCAAGTCAGTTCTCAAGGAGCATGCGCAAGAAAACAACTCCGCGAAAAGGAGGAGCCTGTGCTGGAGGCGGGGCACTAAGGTAGTAACTATTGGCAGATGGGCTCTGGCGCTAGAATTTGAAAGGGACCAATAGACTAGTGGAATCAGAGTAGCTCCTTCCCGGAAGGGGACCGGGCTAGTGATGGGAGGAGAAAGAGTAAGGACCCCAGTACCCCTCTATTCCTCCCCAGTGAGACCTTCCGGAGACTCCGCGGTCAATCAGGAAAATTACCTAAATCCGGCAGTTCTGGTGGTCTCTCTTTCGAGTGGTGGGTGGGGAGGCTGACTTTTGTTTTGTTTTGTTTTTTTTAATAGAATTGGAATGAACATCTGTGGAGCTTTTTAAGCTGCTCAGGTGGTAAAAAGCCCTATTTCAAAAGGGAGATAAAGTAAACGGGAAAATCTCAGAAATCTTATGGCTCTATCTCCACGGCATTTTTAGAAATTCTTTCAATTTAACCCATTTCTCATTTTCGGACCGTTCTATTTATTGGCCTAATTCGCTTTAAAAGATGCACAGGTGGAAATACTCAGCCTTATTTTTACCAGTACAGTTCATTTAAGTAAGAGCAGCACCAGTGTAGTAGATCGAGCACTGGCACGGAAATTGGAAGGACTTAAGTCTCAGTCACTCTCGCTTCGCACAAATTATCAGCTGTGTGATCCGAGGCAGTTTATTTTACCTCTCAGAGCCTCGGTTTCTACATCTGTAAAATGGGGATAATCACAGGTTTGTAAGGGAAAGGTTCAATCACAAGCTAAAGAAATGCGACTTATAAAGTCGGTAAAAAAAATAGCAGGGATTCAGTTCCAACAAGTACTTAATAAGCATGTCCAGGAAGAAGCCAAGACAGCTGATCTTGATAATTATGATTCAGTGGTATGACTTCAGCCTGAGGAGATGGGTTTGAATTCCTGGCTCTGTTGCTGACTTTCTAGCTCTAAATCAGGTAATGTTTTGTGAGATCTGTAATACCTTGAGCCTCCTGTATAGGTATCAGGGAAAATGCTGTTGGTACTTGACAACTGGCTACACTCCTTTCAGAAATACTGTTCATTACCCATATCGATTTGCATTTTACCTGCTTTGTTTCCAAGAAGCTGTTTGCCCTTCATTATTCTCACCCCACTTTAATAACTTTTAACCCCTCCACACTGTTTTCAATTTGTAGCACTCATATCATTTGCCTGAAAGACGGTGTGACTTTGAGGTAAGAGGTCAGTCAGCCTTGGAATCAGCAATCCTATTTATGATACATACTAGCTGTGCCACCGTGGACACACGCAAGCCATTAGGTTTGATGTGCCTCAGATTTCTCTTTAGACCAAGTTATGGATGAATTTCTGATCTGTGTTTGTGGAGTAAGCCCTATCAGAAGAGTTCTCTACTTTGATAAAATTTGGGATCCATACAGCCACCCTTTATTTTGCTCGTGTTAATTCATTGTTTGTAATTCTTGTCATATTCTTTCTGTGTTTTAGATCCCATGGAGAAGAAAGAATATGTTTCTTTTATATTCCCTCCATACACATCCCCTCCCTGGGTGGTCCAATCTTTGGAAAGATTGGATGGAAAATAAATATTTGCTAAATGATTAGTGGATTTGGGCCCTATCAGTGAAGAGTTTAAAATAGATTAGGATCCCCAATAGGGGAAACAAAGTTGTTTCTGTGGATAAGGTTGTCCAATATTTGTTCAAGTTCCCACTCTGTTTCTTTGAGGATTTTCTTGATGTGGAAGGTTAGAATAGAGATGGAGCTTTGGTCTTAATTTGCGGCACCTTTAATTATAATAGCCGGAAAGCAAAAGGGGCTTAATCCTCATAATAGGGGACGGTGAGGTTGTTATATATATCCTTTGGGGAGTCCTGTTCCTAGGTAACAGGAAATGGATGACATCATAGAACACACTGGATTAGGAGAATTCCATATAGTTACAGAATGTGCCTTTGCTCTTTATTTGCAATCGCACGTTGAAGGTGGTAAGCAAAGAAGATTGCTCTGCAGATGATTGAAGGTAAAAAAGTCTCTGTAAGAATTTTATCTTCAGAATTCATTGTTGTGTTTTTGGTCCCTGAGGGTGAGTGGGCAGGTGGGGATTATTTTCATCACAGCAAATCATAGCTTGGAGAAAGGGAAACTGCCTCGAATCAGGCAGAATTTAAGAGGTTACCACAGTTTCTGTGTCAAGAGGGAGGACGTGAACTTATTTGTTCTTGACTCATAGAATTGTTGATTTGGAATAGTAAGGGACCTTGGAAGTCATCTACTTCCATCCTGATTTTAAAGATGAAACGGGGCTACAGAGATGTAAAGTGATTTGTCCCAGGTCCCTCTGGAGGTGAATTCGGGTCCTTCTCCAAATCCTTAGCTCTTTCCTCTATACCTCCGTGCCTCCAAGCCTAATCCTCTATTCTTTTAGAATGATGAAGGAAATTAAAATCCCTTCTTGAGGGCTGGCTAGGTTTGGGGGTTGTCTATTGTTTTCGCGGTGTTCAGTGTTTACCCTTGACTTTCAGTTCTGTCTCTGACGCTGTGGCTATATAGGTTTTTACATTCTGTCGGGTTAGTTTGCTGGCTTAGACTGCTAGTATCTTGAGTTTGATTAGGCCCCTAAAACCCCAATTCGTAGTTGCCGAGTTGGACGAGCCTTTCCCGGCTTCTCTCCCCCTCACCCACCGGAGAATCACTCCGGGACGCTCAAATATGGGGGGGGGGGCGAGGAAGAGAAGGGAGCTTGTTTTCCAAGCGTCCCCCGGAAACAGAGCTAGTGGGGAAGGAGAAGGAAACCAGGACGCCCGGCGCTTGCGCCGTAAGGCCGTGCTGTCGGGGCGGACGTGGGGGCGTAAGCGTGCGGGGCGTACCCTGCCTGTCTGCTCTCGGGAGGCGGCAGGTTGCAGTTTTTGTTTGGCCCGCGGTCCTTCTGTTGCTGGCTTCTGGGGGTCCGGAAGGAGGAGCGGCCGTAGCAGCGGCCCTTGAGCGGCTGAGTCCTAACTTGTCCCTGGGGTCAAAAGGAAGGGGCTGCCGTAACTGGGCGCGGGGCCGGGGCCAGAGCATGGGGGAACGAGTCGCCGGGCCGGGCCCAGCCCCCTGCTGTGCTCTCTACTGCTGGGCGGACCTCGAAGCTTTGAACCGGGCCCCCGCCCACGGGCGACCCGGGTTGGCAGCAGCATGAGCCTCCCTGCCGTCTAGAATTGCCTCCGCCTCCTCCAGCCCCATCACTCCCCACTTCTGGTCCCCGCCCCCCCCCTCCACCCCCCTGCGTCCTGAGGTGAATGGGAGCTCAGAGCTGAGGCCCGGCACCCGCCCCCCGCCATGGCTCAGGAGAAGATGGAGCTGGACCTGGAGTTGCCAACAGGCACTGACGGGGTTGGCCTGCGGAGGTCCAACAGCGCACCACTCATCCACGGGCTCAGGTGAGTGAGGGCCAGCTGGGCGGCCAGGCAGCCGAGGATGGTGGGGGGGCCTCTGCGCATGCGTCCCGCATCCACTTCAGCAGGTGTTTCTTCAACCACCTCCCCTCCTCCATCATCTTTTCATCTCTTCCAAATGAACCCCCCAAACCCCCTCCATTATCTTCCTTTCACCTTCACCTCTGCTGGGGAACAGAACCGGCTGGCCCAAGCTTAACCCAGGCGAGCTCTGTCTTGCCCTGAGATTGACATAGACACGGTACTGGCGGGGTGCCTGGCACTGTGCCACTGGCTAATTGCTGTAAAGTGGAGCAGGTGCCTTTCCTAATTTTGGCTAACTTATCCATCACCTCTAACCCCTTTCTAGCCCAACCATTGTGCTTGGGTTCCTTTTTTTTATCATGATCGGATAATACCGATTTCTCCACACCATCCAGTACATGTGTACTCCCAACTCCCAAGGCACGGTGGAAAGGCACTTTTCCCCCATTGGAAAAGGCGTTGCAGAAACCGTAAACCCTTCCCATATCAGATGACAGCAGACATTTCTGACATTGGCAGCTAAAATATATACTTACAATTGCCCAGGAATTGAATGCTGGGATATAGTCTTTTAATTTAGCTCTTACATCCTGCTCATGTAGGATGCACAGTAACCTAAATAGTCAATTTAAAGATTGAGAAGGGACTTTCGAGACTATTTGGGCCAACTTCCCCTTATTTTTCATATAAGGAAACTGAAATGCAGAGAAATTAAATTACTTATAAGTCCCAAGGGCATACAGCTAATGAAACCTTAAGATTTAAATTCAAGTTATTTGTCTATTGATTTCAGCACTATATCCACTCCAAACTTCTTGAGGTAAGAAAGCATGACCTTTATTTAGTAAAAAACAAGAGAATTAAGTGAAAAAGTAATGCAGGAAGGTGGAGCAGTTCAGCAAAAAAAGATAGTGAATTTAGAGTCATAGGACCTGAGTAAGAATCTCAGCTCTGCCACTTCTGCCTCCATGATCTTGAACAAATCACTTAATCTCTGGGCCTTGGTTTCTTCATCTGTAGTGTGAAGGAGTTGGACTAGTTGACTTTTAAGACAAGATTTTAAAACTTCTTTATGTTAAGGTCATAGACCTCTTTGGTAACCAGGTAAAATCTGTAATGCTCATAGAGTAATGTTTTTAGATAATTGAAGGAAATGCTAAGTTTGAGTTAGATGTTAGTGAAAATAAAGATGTAATTTTTTTCCCATCCAGGTTTATGGACCCCCTGAAATCTATCCACAGACCCCATGGACCCCAGGTTAGGCCCCTAACTCTAAGGTCACTTTCCTCTCTGAAATCCATAGAGTATTTTATCTAAATAGGCTGATGGGATGGGCAGCCATGCCAACATGAGGGCTTTGTGGTGTGTGTTTATATTTGAGAAGCTAACGTATTGTGAAAATACAGGATTCTGATATAATTTTAAGCTTTTATTTGGGGTCAGTAATGAATGTAAGAGAGCTTTGAGGGCTGATGACAGGGTTGGTTTTGGTTTCATGAAGGAAGAAAAGAAATAGACCCTAGGAGGATGAGAAATGCTTTTTTCAAGCATGAAAAAAATCGTAAATGATGGTCAAAGCATTAAAAATGGCATGGGAAGAGAGTGAGGACAAGCAGAGAAACTGGGAGACAAGGTAGATATTGGAGTAAAATTGATCAACTGTTACATCTGTCAGATTTTTTGCTTTTTGCAAGATATTTATAGTCTGAAGTTGAAGATAGCTGGTTTATAAATGGGCGTGTAAAACATTCTGCTCAAGAGAAACTGAGGGCTTTGAAGCTGAAGGGACCAAGTTACCTCAAAAAAAAAAAATGGAGCTCTAGCTACCTCCCTCCGTGATTTAGAGGACTCTGCTCACAAAGCATTATGCAAATAGAAGCTTATTATAATGTACTATTATCTGCCCAAATACAAGGAGGGCTGGACCTCCATTAGAGGTCCTGTCCAGGGTTCATGAAGTAACACTAACAGTGCTATTTTAATAGACACAGGATTTGGTCAGAGGTTAATCCACAAAGTTCCGGAAGGTATTGTAAGCTTTGACTTCCAACTGGGAAATTTGGATTTTTACCTAGGCTCCTTTCAGTTCCACTATGTATGCCGTTCACTTTTCCCCCTTTTCATTGCCATTCCTTCCTCAATACCATTCCAGCCCAAGACAGCTTTTTATTCAGTACTTGTAAAACATCCTTTCACTTCTTTCAAATAACTTCCTGAACTCATTTAATGATGCCTCTTTAAGAAATCCCACTGTCTTCTTTGCACCAGCATTTGATAGTTTGTGCTTCTTAAGTTCTTTAGGACAAGTATTAATCTGGTTATAGAGTTTCCAGGCTTCTGTATATGTGATTATATGCCTAAAAGTCAGTGACAGATGTTTTTAATGTTCTCTGTTCTTTATAATTCCTTTTTTTTTCCACTTGGCTAGTTTTATTATTGGAATCTAGCAAAATAAAATTATTGGTAGCAATTTCTCTTCTCCCTGACCCCTGAGCTCTTGGGAAGGAGGATATAGAAATTAACATACTTAACTACTTTTGTAGGCCTGTCACTAAACTAAAGATTTCTTTTGAGTTATCATTTTCTATATTTGAATTCTTTGGTAGGCTACAAATTGACCTCAAACTTAAGTGAGGGAAAACTCAATTTTATGATGGCTCAGAAATTTGGAAGATTTTATTTTCATCCTTGTCACCTATTTCCTGACTTGAGTCCAGGAAGTTAGAAAATGATTCCTTTCAAATAACCCTTTTATGGGAATGGATGGAATAGAATGGGAAGTCAAAAATAGAGGACATTTCTGGAGTCCACTGTGCTCAGCTCCTTTTCTTTCAAGTGAAAAGTGCTTAAAGGTGACTTGGGGCTTACATTTTGGAGTCCTGCTTTTTCACTTTGGATGAAAAGGAGAAAGTCATACTCTGGCCTTCATCTCAAAATGATGGAAATTTAATGCTAAATTTTCAACAATGTGAAGTTATTCATATCAGGAATGGAACTAATGGGGGTCTCTAAATATTCTTAGGTTCAGATCTAAACTTACTTGGTTAATTGTGATGCTAAATGTGCTTTGAATTTTTGTATTTACTTCTGTCTCTAAATAGCTGTTCACTTTAGGGACATAATTCTCAAATGTTTGATCAGCAATTACTTTTTTTTTTTTAAATTATCTATGATGGCCTTTAAAACATATTTGATAAATATGTTTTTGTTTTGTTTTCAGTGATAATTCACAAATATTCCAGGCTGATATGTTAAGAACCAGAAGGAACAGCACTACATTTTTAAACCGGCACAACCTGGTAAGAAAATACCCAGAGCCTATTTGTCATTATCCATACATCTGCCACTTTAACAGTACTTAGGGAAAGATCAACATATATATTGCTATTTCTCTGCAATTGTGATGGAATTTCTTTCTATCAGTGTAGCATTTATTATTTTAAATCAGTAAGCCAAAATAAATAAAGTCATTATTGCTGAATGTATTTTCTTAATATGATACCATCTCTAAAGCAAATTTTGTTGAATATGTAGCTTAGTAGCAATTTTAAAATATTTCTCTATTAAGCTTAAGCCTAATGGAATCTTTATTTCGTTCATACACACACGTACACATTAATGGCATATCAATAAATGTTGAAAATAATTCCTGTATATAACATGCATTAGTGATTCTAGACTGAATTTGTACAGTGTAGAATTTAGAGCTAAAAGGGACATTAAGAAATCAAGTCCAATTCCCCTCAATTTACAGATGAGGAAACTAAAGCACAAAGAGGTCAGTTGATTTACCCAGAGTCATACTGCTACTAAATGTTTGAGGCAGAATTCAAACCCAAGTTTTCCTGCCTCAGAGTCTGGTGCTCTGTCCATAATAGCAATTTGCCTCTCAATGATCTACTTTGATGTAACATGGTGTCATTAGTGTAGCAAGCCCAAGAGTTTGTTTTTTTTTAATACATTGGTAATATTCCTAGGCTTAGTTTTATGTTGCACATACATACTCCAAGAATTCTTGGTTTCATCAGTTTGAGTATTCCTTCTACAGTTGCAAATCCTCTACAGCAGAAGTGTCAAAAGTCACAAAACTTTCTAGTGCTACAAAACAAATTAAAATGTGATTAGGAAATGTTTAACAAAGTAAATAAAGATACAGTCCAACATAGATAATAGTAATTTGTAGTCTTTGAAGTCATTCTGTAGCTCAGAGGGATCCTTTTGTATTTGACACCGTTGCTGTGCAGCTTAGTTAGAACATCTTCATGAGTTGCCATGGCTAAAAAGAATTTGTCACCTGGTGAAGATCTCTGGTAATTAAGGCTTCTTGAAGTTAGCTTGATCAATCCTGAGAAGACAGACATAGAGAATCCTTTGCTGCCCTTACCTGAGGCTTTTCCAGCTTAGAGCCCCTTGCTTTGATAGCTTGTAAAAATCACAGTTGTGATGAAATATTGTTCTTATACACACACACACACACACACACACACACACACACACACACAGATATACAATATTCATTGTATAATTAGAGTGGTGAGCCTGATAAGATAGCTCCCAAGAAGAAAAGACCTCACACAGAGATATCCACATTCTTTTTGACAGCCCCCAAAAGAACACAATTCAAATGTCATACTCGGGAATGGATAGGCAAAAAAAAAAATTATATATATTAGCAGAGTGAAATTTGAAAATATTTAAGGTCCTTTTTTTGCTCAAAAATTCTATAATCTATGAATTTTATGTAGTAAAAATTACAGGGAGTGGGGACAGCTGGGTTGTTCAGTAGGTTAAGAGCCAGGCCTAAAGACAGGAGGTCCTCGGTTCAAATCTGGACTCAAGACACTTCCTAGCTGTGTTTGTCCCTGGGCAAGTCACAACCCCCATGGCCTAGCCCTTACCACTCTTCTGCCTTGGAACCAATAAACAGTATTGATTTTAAGACAGAAGGTAAGGGTTTTAAAAAATTCCACACGTGGAGTATATTAATAAAATCCAGGTCATAGAAAGGGTGCCCCTCTATATTAGCAGAGGCAAATTCTACTATATTAATGAATCAATATAAGAATCTTGGAGTTCTCTATATCAAGTTAAATCATAGGCCCAGTCTTTATCCCAATATGGATGTGGATTGTGTTCATTTTAACAAAGTACATATTTGAATTAATATTTAGTGACTAAAGAAAACCACATACCCAAACACTTATCTCTAAAGGTAGAGAAAATGTGAAATGATACAACTTTGAGTCTCAGCAATTTTGGAGAAGAAGAAGAAATCTCCAAAAGACATGTTTAATAAGCAGAAATCTTTTCTTCTCACTATCACTATCAGGCTTACAGATTTAGTTTATATAAACCTACTCCCTTTTTTAAATGGGAGGTTCAGGTTCAGGGACATTGTTCCTGTTCCAGGCCAGAGAAGTAAGTAAGAGATTGTGTTTGAACCCAGCTCTTCTGATTCCAAGCTTAGCATTCTTTTCAGTGGCCCACATAACTTCTCAAAAGCATATTTACCATCAGGCTCCTCATCCAGACCTCTTAGTCTAATCCATACCCAGCCCTAATCAGGCCACATCTCTCTTCAACCTATCAAATAGGTCTAAACTTAGTTTTGCATGCAAGGCTTTCTGTGACCTAAACTTAGTCATCATCAATGAGTATTTATTAAACCCTTACTACATTCCATTCTGCTTTTTGAGCCTGTTATGGGGTATCCCAAAAGTCTTCATGCAATTTAAATTTTTTGATTGACTTTATTTTTTTTCTTTTTCCATTTGACTTTAGAGACAGCCTATATGATACTATTTATAGTACTTTATATTTTATTATTTAATATATTTATTTCATTATCCCTTCCAACAAACTGTATTACATGTCATCCCTAATTCTGTCCACCTATTTTCCTACTTCAATCCATATTGTGCTTAGAATTCCAACCTCCCAGTCCCCCCTCCCTCTTCCTTGCCCCCCCTACCCATCTTCCCCTCTGTTGAATTCCTAGTACTTTATTAAAATCTTTTCTCTGGCATATCCTGTTCTCCCTCCTATCTTGGTTATTTGTCCTTCCTCCTATTAGATTGTAGCTTCTTAAAGAGTTTGGCCAGTTTCATATCCTCAGAACCTAGCACAGTGCCTTCTTTGTACTAGTTGATTCTGAATAAATGTTTGTTGAACTAGATCAAATCCTTTAATGCCCAAACTCCTCCATGAAGCCTTCTGTGATTTTTCCCTCATGCATTCCTTATTTCCCCCTCTGATCTCACATATCTTGCCTTGTACCTTTCCCATTTTGTATTAGTTTGTATTTTCATCCTTTGTGTATACCCTCTCTTTCAATGACCCCGAGCTCTGCAGTGATAAGGAGAACCATTTTTTCTTCTAAACTTAATTATATCATTGCCTAACAGTGCTCTGCACTACAATGGGAATATTTATTTTTTGAATTATCTTGTTGGTGACTAGAAAGCAGTGTAATACAGTGGGGAAGGAGTTCTAAATTTGGAGTTTAGAGGACCTGTATTTAAATTCTGCCTTCTACTAGATAGATTTCTTGAGGGTACAGACTTAAGTCCTAATGACGTTGGTGCATCCCTCAGCATCTAGCATATTGCTTTGCAGTCTGTATTCAAACATGTTTTGTATTTTTAATTCAGTCGTGCAGTTCATCTTTAGCTATCGATTCGTGTTCACAACAGTCTGGAGCTTGTTCTTGTTTCTTCCTGCTCCTTTCCCAGCTTCTGGGCCATAGACTTGCCAAGTAGGCCAGGCAAGCCCAAGCCCTGTCTCTACTCGTGAGAGCAACCCAGTGCTCCAGCCTCACTTGTTATCTAGTTGGAATCTTGACCTTCTTTGTTATGCTGGTCTTGTTCAGCTAATTTGGCCATAATAAAATACCAAAATTACTGTGTATTTTGGAAGCAATGTAGTTTTGTTTTTTTCAGATATATTAATACTAACTTGGTTAAGTGTTGGCCTGGTAGAAAATCCTTCAGTTAATGAATAGTAGATGGGAATGCTTTTTAATCAATCACTTATATATAAATAATATTCCTCCTGCAGTGCTTAAGGACACTTAAACAATTTTGCCTCTTAAGAGGTTGAAATATATCTCATGAAATTTTGTTTCAATGTTATTTGCATTATCAAGAAAGAATTTGTTTAGCAAGGATAAACTTAAGTTTTGCACAAATGTACACACACACACACACTCCCACTTGGATTGTCACAAAATCTGAAATAGTTGAGCCTCGTTTGAATAACTATGGTACATATTTGACCAACTTTCTAAAGTAACCCTAAATGGATCAGAGACACTGTGCTAATATAGCATGAATTACCTCATCTTGGATTTTTCTTCATACTCTCATTTATTTCTTTAAAACTATTGAATCATAATTCCCATAAGAGACATTCTGGATGAGAAGTCCTAAGTTGTGATTTGTACCTTGCAAGGAGTGCCCACACTGAGATCACAAATCCATCAAAGTCTGAATTCAGATTCAGGTTCTGCGACTTCCAAGACAGCATCCATTTCATTTCATCACTCTTTTCTATGAATATTATAGCATTCTTTTCTGCCCCATATTTCCCAGGTGAACAGTTCCTTTGAGCTGTATTGGAAACTCCAAACTTCTCATCAGTATAACTTTTTGTTTTTAATGTGAATTAAGCAGAAATATTAAAAACAAATTTGATTTCTTTATTGTTTTACAGTTGCCACCATCCTCTCCTCTTCGAATCCCTAGTAGCCGGATTCATCAGATAAAACAGGTAAGACAAAAAAAATTTGGGGGGTGTGCTTTGAAAGTATTGTCTAATCTAACACTAAAAAGTAAAGTGGGTCTAATTTCATTCCTATTATGTGGTGATGCTATTATAAAAGATCATTGATAATTTAGATTTTCAGTTTAGATGTGATGTTTGTTTAAAAAATTTTTTCTTTAAAAGTTTTTAGAAATTTTTGAAATTATTAGTTTCAAAAAATAATGTAACTATTTTATATATTACCCCATTCTCTCCCAAGAACTCAGAGGACTGTTAGTTAGAAAGGCTTCATTTTTATTTACAAAATAGGTATAATCATACTCACACCATGATTATGCCATTTTTAAATCTTTTTTAAATTCACAAATCATGATTTGACTGTTCACAGGACTTCCTTTGTGTTATGTTTGTTTCTTTGTCACCCTAAATTCAGGAATTTACTATAAGGTATGATTCCACATTTTATGGCATATTGTTTGGAAAGAATTACTCAAGACCTCATTGTGAGAAATGATTTAGTTTTGGGGGCTGACTGCCAAACTGTATCACTTCATTCACTTCCACTCTAGCACACCCCTGATAGCATACCAAATCTCCCCCCCTACCCTACCCCCCCAGCATTTCTCTTATACTATCCTCTCCCAAAAGGACATGATGATGGTGTGCCCTCTCTGTGTGGATAGATGTGTACACTATATCCTTAGCATATCTTAAGTTACAAAGATAGCTTACAACCGCAGTCTAAGTGAACCTTTTTTTTTATTCTCTGGAATTTGTCTATGCCCTACCCTCAAAATAGTATAAACGTGCATTTTTCAGTTATTAGTTATTATATATGTGTGTATTATGTATAATAACATGATAATGTGTAATAAATAATATATCTATTATATGTTATATAATGTTATTAGTTATGTGTTCTTAGTTATCAAAGCTCTGAGAAAAGAGTATTTTATCTATAGCTAGGGATATAAATATTAAAGCAAATTATTATCTATATTCAATGTTTGTTACTTTTTAGAAGTACAAAAAAAAGATAAGTTGAGGAAGGAAAGCAGAAATATATTAGCTCTCAGTCTAGCTACTGATTTAATGGGAAAATTCGGATTTATTTTCAGCAACTTAATTTTCTGATCTTTTTTCCCCTACTTGCCCATTTCTTATTTCTTTATGTCTGTTCTTTAATTGTGACTTCTTTTTGTCCATAGAAGCTAACATTTTTAATTCAGGATAGCATTCCATATTGTGCTTGTTGAGTAATTTTGCCCCTTTATATTCTGAAAATGAAACCCAGAAGGCATTATGTTAACCTTCTAGTCTTGTTACTTGGATGTCTTAAGTGTCTTTGGAGAAACATATCACTTTATTTTTAGAAGAAAGAAAACAATTTTCTTGTGTAAATTATTCCTCCAAAAGGAAATTTTTGTTCATATGTACATTTATTCACATGTATGGAGGAAGCGGTATCCCCTAATACCTATTCTTTCCTAGAAGTTGCTTATAGCAACATTACAAGGATGAAGAATATCTCTTTTCATTAGGTAGGCCATCTCAAGTGGAAATGAAACACAATACTTTCCTTCCATATTATGTACCACATAATACCCCCTCTATGTCTTCCACATACCTTTTATTTATGATACTGAAATTATAAAATACACATTTTTTCCATTTGAATTAGTTTATTTAGTCAATTTAGAACATTCTTCCTTGGTTACAATAATCACATTATTTCCCTCCCTCCCCTCCACCCACCCTTCCGCAGCCGACACGCAATTTCATTGGTTATTACTTGTTTCCTTGATCGGTATAAAATACACATTTACAAATTGTCTCCTTAAAAAAAAAAAAGAATCCTAGAAGGATTTAGAAGGAACCTCAGAAGGTATCTAATTCAACAGTCCCCATAGGTGGTCATTTAGCCTCTGTTTGAGCACCTCATCTCATTATCTCATGAGGCAGTAATAACTATCGGAGAAATTTTCTTTAAACTTAGCTGAAAATAATAAACTGTGAGGCCAGAAAGATGAAGATGAAATACAGTACTCACTTCCTGATGGAGAGATGTGGTGAACTTCAAATGCAGAAAGCAACATTTTTGGGGCATGACTAATGTTGAAATTTGTTTTCCCAGTCTTTGCAGCTATAAGGGCTTAATTTCGTTTTGGTTTTTCCTTTTAATTTCATATGTGGAGGGAATGGGAGGGACAGATTAATAGAAAAAAGTACTTGTTACCTGAAAAAAAAAGAAACTAAAAAAATATAAATTTTTAATAAACAGCTGAAGTTTGCCTATAACCTACACCCTACTTTTAACCTTTGAAGCCAGGCAGACTAAATTTAAGCCCTCTAATGCATTTGAGCCCTTCACATGTGTGAAGATCGCTATTCACATTCTCCCTTAAGTCTTCCCTTTTCCAGGTTAAAGATCCGCTAGTCCTTCAGTCGTAGAACATGACTCCAAATTCCTTTATTCTCAG
This sequence comes from Monodelphis domestica, assembly GCF_027887165.1. NCBI lineage: Eukaryota > Metazoa > Chordata > Mammalia > Didelphimorphia > Didelphidae > Monodelphis > Monodelphis domestica. The sequence goes on along the minus strand of NC_077235.1, from coordinate 48,445,833 downwards.
TTACCCTTTTAGGGTATGCTTTGGTTTGTCTATGTCCCTCCTTAAAATATGCTGCTTTGTATTATAAACAATTTTTCAGGTAACAAGTATTTTTCTATTAATCTGCCCCTCCCATTCCACCCACATCTCCTCCATTGCAAATTAGTGATGATGCTGAAGAGAATGGGATCAAGGATAGAGAATTCTGCTGATCCCAGGGTCTTATGGCTTTCCCACCTTACCTAGATAACACAGTAATTTAACTTTTGAAGGGAATGAATCGAGCACAGACATGATCATACTCTTGAGGCTATTTGGATTTATTCTACTGGGTCCCAGCAGATAGAAGTAGAACTAGTGAGTCAAAGCTACCAAAAAAACAGATTTAAATTTCCTTTAGGAAAAACCGAACTAACAATGAAAAGTGCCTCAAAGTGGGAGAGGCTGCTTCAGGAGTTCCTTCCTTAGATGGCCACTTATTAGGCATGTTCTTGGGCATGAGGATGCTTAATTCAAGTACCATGTAGACTAAATGCCCTCCAAGGGCCCTTCTCATTTTTCAATTCTGGTTCCTCAACTCAGTGATATAAAGTGACTCTATGAACTCAGTCTCTTGGAGAGCACTTGTGCTAATTAGCAGACAGACGCTCCAGAAATTCAGTGGTAAGGAGCATGCTATATAGCCTTAGATTTTATGGCTATTTCTTTCCCTTTACAATTGCATCCGAAATGGGACCTTTTACTCTTTTCTTTGGATTTTGCCTTTGCTGTGTACTTTTTTTAAACAGCCCAGAAAATTGTGACAGTGTGACAGAGTGGTAAAAGCTCTGAACTTAAAGTCAAAAGACCTGGGTTCTAGTCTATACTTTGCCATATATATATGGTACCTTTGGCAAGTCACCTAATCTTTCTGAGCCTCAATTGTCTAATCTGTATAATGGAGATAACAGCTGTCCTGTTTACCTCAGACTCCTGTGAGGATCAGCTGGTATATACAACTAGGAAATTTGTAAGGTAAGGTGGTATACATATTATACCACCAAGTATATTAAGCATTAATCATAAAGGATTTTAAATCTTGTACTCTGAAAGGAATATCTTTTTTTTTTTTAACCCTTACCTTCTGTCTTGGAGTCAATACTGTGTATTGGCTCCAAGGCAGAAGAGTGGTAAGGATAGGCAATGGGGGTCAAGTGACTTGCCCAGGGTCACACAGCTAGGAAGTGGCTGAGGCCGGATTTGAACCTAGGACCTCCCGTCTCTAGGCCTGGCTCTCAATCCACTGAGCTACCCAGCTGCCCCCTGAAAGGAATATCTTAAGGAATTGTTCTGGTGTGCTTCCCTTATTGATTTTAAGTTCTCAGGATCAGGCATTGCATGGTATTCACCTTTGTGCCAAACCTCCTTAGGACCTAGCAAAGTGCTCTTTCCACATAACTGAATCTGTAAAAAATCAGTTGTTGAATGAACGAAATATAAAAATTGGGCCTCTCATCAGAGGAAAGATGTTCTAAAATAGTAAATCAAAGCAGATAATAGTAGTTACAATCAATGTGAAAGGATTTTTTTTTAACTTCATTGTTTTCAGATACCAATTAACTTCCTCCTCCTCTCAAATTTTCCATTAGTAATGGAATTAACTCTCTCCCAGTCACACATTGAGAATCTTGGTATCATCGTGATTCTTTCTCTGCTTTCATCCAGTTCATTATCCAACCAATCACAAAATCTCCTCTATTATTTCTTGGCAACCTCTGATTTATTCTTTTGTCCTGACTGCCATGTCCCTTATGATTACTCTATCAGTTTTTAGTTATTCTTTCTGCTTCTAGTTCTTTCCTTTCCCTGTCTCTCTGGCCAAGCCATCTTGCATACCAACACTACATCATTGCTAATATTTTCAGTTTTGTCTAACTCTTCACAACCCCATTAAGGGTATTCTTTTATTTATTTCATTTTTATTATTATGCAGAACACATTTCCACATTGGTTATTGTCAGAGCACACTCATACAAAACTAAAACCTTTGGAGGTATTCTTGGCAAAGATTCTGGAGTGGTTTCCCATTTTCTTCTCCAGTTCATTTTACAAATGAGGAAACTGAGATAAATAGGGTTAAGTGACTTGCCCACATTCACCTAGCTAGTAAGTATCTAAGGCCAAATTTGAACTTGGGAAGATGAGTTTTCTGACTCCACACCTGGCACTCTATCCACTGTGACACCTAGCTGCCCTGCTACTATAATTATTTTGATCAAAGCTGCCATTGTCTACCTATTACCTACTGAATGAGATCCCAAACTCCTCATCTGACATTCAGAGCCCTTCGTGATTTGGCTCCACCTTGTCTATTTGACCTTATTTCTTTCCACTTGGCAGTACAAACCTTAAAATCCAGACGGGCCAGTGCTGTACCTCTCAGAGCTTTTGTTCATATTGTTCCCAGTGTCTTGCTTCCTTTAAGAAGCCCTCCGTGATACTTTTTAGTGGGGATTTTCTTGCAAGTCTCAGTGTTAAATGAAAACATGAATACTTGTTTAAAGATTTTTTTGTCTGTACCACAGTAAAGAAAAAGATGATGTATTAAATATTAAATAAAGCCTGGTAAAGATTTATTGCATTTAGGTTAGTTATTTTTTCTATCCTTCAGGAAGAAGGGATGGATATGCTGAACAGGGAAACTGTGCATGAACGGTGAGTACATTACTTTTTAATTAAAATGTTTTAGGATGGTGTTTACTTCCTGGTACGCTTGTATACAATCTTATTTTTATCTTAAAAAAATTTTTAAGTCTCAACTGGCATGGCCAAGTATGATTTTTTTTCTTTTTTTTTGTCTTAGAGAAATTCAAACTGCAATGCAGATAAGCCAAACATGGGAAGAAATTCTTACCTTGGTAAAGTATACTTCAACTTTGCAGAAATTTTTAAAAGTTTGTACTTACCAAGATGTCATTGTTCCCTATTTCTGCTTCCTTATTTTAAAACCTTAAATTCTCATTGGTAAAAATTAGAATGAGATGTGCTTCCTATTTGCTGTAATTTAAAATGCTTTTAAGAAGAAATATTGGGTGGTTTAGCCATAAGATTACTCTCTGCTCTCTGAGAGTCGGGTTAAAATAAATAACTGCCTGGAACAAAACCACCACTTTGTTTTTGGAGCACTCTTTGCTTTCAATGCTGGGATTCAAAAAAATCTATTCAAAATTCTTAGATGATAAAACCATCCAAGTTCTCCCTTTCTCTCCTTAATTAGTTAACTATTGGACTTTAAAACCACTGATGGTAGATTTCCTGGAAAAAAAAATTTTTTTAATCCATAATGCATACATGTCCCTCATTATTTTAGCATATACCCTTCAATTGAAAGAGATTTAGAACTTAGTTGAAATATTTTTTTAGTGAACTGATTGAACTCCTACGTACAGATTATGGTAGTTGAACGATCAGCCGTTTTCCAGAGTAGTCTTGATTGATCAACCGAGTAAGGATAGAGCTGACTTTTCAGATTCTTGCTTGACCTCTCTTTCAGAGTCTTAAATAAACCCACTGACTAGAAACATGTTTCTCGGGAAGATGGTACTTCTTTTCCTAGATGTACTGAATACTAGAGTTCTGAGGTTATCTCTGACAATTCTAGTAGTTCAGCTATTTAGACACAAATAGACTTTGAGGACCCCTTTGCAGCCTGGCATTTCCATGCTTTGGTGCTCTTGGAACTTAGAGCTGTTAGCTTAGAGCCAAATTTAAACAATTAGGTGAATCTAGTCATTTTAGGCATCATTTAAGAGAAAAGAACACTTAGAATACATGTCCAATTTTGCTTGATTCTCCAAAGTTAATAGTATGGTTACAAATTCCGAATTCTTCAGGGCTTATCTTTTTTGGGTGTGTTTAGCTGCCATTGTTCCTGCTTCCCCACTGGTACCCAGTTACAGCCATTTCCTCATTGGCCATTTTCTAATTGATATTACTTTCTTTCTTTTTTCTTTCTTTTTTTTAACCCTTACCTTCCGTCTTGGAGTCAATACTGTGTATTGGCTCCAAGGCAGAAGAGCAGTAAGGGCTAGGCAATGGGGGTCAAGTGATTTGCCCAGGGTCACACAGCTGGGAAGTGTCTGAGGTTAGATTTGAACGTAGGACCTCCCATCTCTAGTCCTGGCTCTCAATCCACTGAGCTACCCAGCTGCCCCCCTTGATATTACTTTCAATATCATCTCTACTCAGATTTAGGGAAGAATGATGATATTCCCTTTTTCTAACCTTGATACTGAACAGTGCCAGCTCTGCTGGAGCTGCAGTATAGCTACTGGAAACTTTTGGAAGTCCATAAAACTAGTTCTTCCACAGCATAAGGGATATCATCTATGTCAGTGGAAATAATTTTGGTGTTCCTTGCCATGGCATAGAAGTGGTGGAAATTCTGGGCTCTTTCAACCAGAAAAACAGCAGTAAGTGCTGCTTCAGCCCAACAGCAACAGCCACAATCCAATATTTCCTCACTTCTGTCATCTCAATTCAACTCTCAGTGATTTAATTGCATACTGTTCCATTTACCTAGAATGATGATGGAGAGAAGACATCTTCTCCAAGGCGTGTTGATTTTATTCCAGTTTCTCCTTCCCCTTCACCCACCAGAGGAATTGGAAAGGTAAGAGAGTGAAGCTTGACCATGTGCCCCCTAATACTCATCCAGTGAGTCAGGAAAACACATACCTTTTAAGCATGTGTTCTGTCCAGCTCACCCACCAGGGGGGACAGCAGATAAGCTGAAGCTTAGGAAACCTTCTGTTTGGTGCCCCTAGTTTCAGTCATATTCGGTTACTGTAGGGAATGTGTTCTGGAAGGTGGCATGTCATGTCTTCTTTTCTAAAAATCTCTGCTGCATTTTGGTTATTTTAGCAGTGCTATTCGCCTTCACTACAGACCTTTGTTGCCAGCAATGGGATGCCTCCTAGCCCGATTCCTAGCCCAACTAGACGATTTGCTACGTAAGTTCACATTATATGTGAGAGTATTAAATTGATTCTGAATGAAATAATGAGTTTCTTTTTTCTGGACCTAGGAAATGTGAGTAATGTAGTCTCATAGCTAAATTAAAATGTTCCTTTTTTAGTGGTCATTTCACATATTGTGGAATATCTAGCTGAATAGATACATATTTGTACACATGAGATTCTGCCTTGGTATATATTGACTCCAGAATAGAATTTTCTCAATACTTTTTGCAAGTATACCCTCCTGTCCACCTATAAATGTGCCTATGTGCAAAGAGTCTATGATTTCATGAGCATCTGATTTCTGATGTGGGAATTCTACTAACTTCTACTAACCCTAACTGAAAATTCAAGTCCCAAGATTTTGTAAACTACAGAAGCTCATCCTGTAGCTGCTTTTGGATATGTGAAAATCATATTTAATACAAATCTGAGTGAGCCAGTACATAGCCAAGATCTAGATTGTTGGTTGCCTGTTTAGTAGAGAAGTCCTGGTGAGTTGCCTGAAGTCACTTGGCTCCCCTAGCAAATAACTGTTAGAAGTAGAATTTGAACCCTCAAGTCTTCCTGATTCCGAGCCATTACTCATGCTTCCTCTATTTACATCTGGGTCTGTAGTAGCCCTGTGGATTAAGATGGAATCGCAAATTGAACTGCCTAGCTCTCCATTTGTTTGTCCAAATTTAGGAAGATTTTCCTGGCTGGAGAGAAGTTGGAAGTACATCTCCTACTAGGTTATTCCTATTCTCATCCAGAATTAGGACAGAACAATTAGAATCTTCTGCTGCTGTGCACTTAGGATTGGAAAGAGGTTGGGCATGGCTTCTGAGACCTACATTTTGTGACCACATTTTCTGGTCTAATGAGTTGTACCAACTGGACCTGGTCATTCAAATCCTTTCTGGGAGTAGTTATAGTCTCTCTCTGGGAATCTTGTAGACTTCTGATTACAACTGTTGACCTATGCATAGAGAGGCATGGTAATGACAAATATGATTCATATTATATCAGCAGGAGGAGTCAGAGTCCCATCAACTGTATCAGGCCAAGTGTGCTGGGACCCATAAAGAGAAAAGGTACTGTGTCTCTATGGGAGTTGTGGAAATGGGATTTTTAAAGTTGTATTTTTTTAACATGTAGTCTAAGTAACAGCTTACGTTTACATAGTACTTTACAATTACAAATGATTTCATGTATATTGTCATTAAATTATTATCAAGTAGCGATTTTGTTAGGATTAATTTTTTTCACTGACCATGTGACATTTGATAGCTATTGGAATATTTTACAATTTAGATTACCTAGTTCAGTAAGTATATTATTGCTTTTTCTTTCAGTAATTAACTTGGATAATATTAAGATGTGGCATAAAGTTTGAAATGGTCAGGGTTGTAGTATTGGTTTTTACCCCTAGTTTTTAAAAGGTGGGATGAAAAGAAGGAGGGCATTAACTTTGGGATGATGACCTAAGTGAGAAGATGCTTTTTGAACCAGTTCTGGCTCATCTCATTCCATCTCCATTTGACCTTGTTCTTTTCTCTACTTGCTTAGCGAACTAAGAAAATGAAACAAACTGCATATTTAGTAAGAAATTTAATTTGCTAGAGTGAGATTGTAAAAATGGGAGAATTGAAGGGGTCAGGACGGAGAGAACAGAACCACAGCATGCTTTCTTCTCTCAAACATAATACATCTTGGATTAATTAACGTGACAGCCTTCCAGCATAGCATATTTAATTAAACCAAGACATATGCATTTCTTTGTAATTGCCCTCAAATTATCCAAGACTGAGCTATGGAGCTGGGCCTTTTGTTCTGAAACTGCCCATAACTTAGATATTTGGGTCAACGTTATGCAGAAGTAGCAAGCCTAGGGGTGGTAGAGCACTTGGAGGCTTTTTTAACATATTATAGAAAAAGAGGGTACCAAGAACAAATTGGGCTGTGGTAGGCAAGGCTAAAGGGAAGAACTTAGTGGTCTTTCAAGCTAGAGAAGAGACCCTTGTATGGTTAAGAGAAACTCTTAGGAAGAGTATCCAAGCATAAAAAAGCTGTACAGGTGGAACTAAACAACAATTGGCCATTTTCACTGATGATAAGTGAGGATAACGAACAGTTTGGCTGGTTGGTTCATTTATTTATTTATTTGTTTGGAATCCTGATTTTCCATCTTAGAATCAATACTGTGTATTGGTTCCAAGGCAGAAGAGCGGTAAAGGCCGAGCAGTAGGGGGTGGAGGCCAAATTTAATCCCAGGACTTCTCATTTCTAGGCCTGGCTCTCAATCCACTGAGCCACCTGGCTGCCCCTGCTAGTTGGTTTAGAAGGGTTGCCTCACTAAAGAAAACTGTGAGACCTTCTCTGAACATGGGTTTTTTTTCTAGGCTCTTTTAATGTATAGAAGACTGACTTTCCATAAATTGTGAAAACATGGTCATATCTGAGGGTGTGGGTAGAGAGGTAGCTTCTGACCCTCTAAGATGCATAGTAATCATCCCAAGGAAGAGCTGTAGAATCTTTCTCCAATAGATATTTGAAGAAACAAAAAAGAGGTGGCCTTTGGTTCTGGATGACTGTATAATCCTGCCTATATACAAAGGCTCTTTGCCTCACATATGATCAGAAAGCACTGGTTTTCTTAACATTTCTTGACCATAAAGTTGCATTCACACACACTTTTGGTTGAAAATAGGACCCCTCCCCCAGCCCCAAGGTGTTTTTAGCTGACTTTGCCACTGTCATTCTTTCACAGGTGACATGGAAAATGAAGATCAGCCAAAGAGATTCTTTCAAGGCACCAGTAGCAGTCTGCTCTCTCCTGAAGCTCCATCAATTCCTGACATGTGGTAAGTGATTTAACTTTTATTAACGTTATTTAACGTTTATTAAGTTGTGTATTGCATGGTTTTATTAAGGCTTCATTTGACTTTTGTAAATCCTCTTAGCAGTGCCAGCTTTGGCCCATTTTTTAGATGTTAGCAAGCTCATTGGAAATTGATTCATTGATTAGTTTGTATACTTAGCCGGTGTGAGTTCTTAGGCATGTGCATATGTGATATTGATTTACAATGGGTATGGTTTTGGAAGTGGGGCCATAAGAATAGATTGATATATGGAACACAGGAGAAGGATGATTATGTACCCCGGGGGGGGGAGGGGGGACCAGGCTTCTCTCTACTTAAACCATAACAAACAGTAAACCTAGTTTAATGAAAAAGAGAATTTTTCTTTGTTACTCTTGACTTGACTATCCTACATGGTGTTCTGAAACAGTAATTATCATCACTTCTTTGCTGTAGATGGTCTGGTCATTTGCAGACTTTTCTCCTACAAAATGCACATTCAAAATCTCTTGACTTCTGTTTAAAGTGGGTGGCCTTTTCTTCTCTCAGTCTGCCTTCAGATGCTCTTGATGGAAACGGCAGCAGTGCTGGATCTTCTTGTAACTCGCCAGCTAAAGTCAGCACTACCACCGACTCTCCTGTGTCACCCTCTGATTCGGTCTCTCCATTTGTCCCCGTAGATGAGCTTTCATCTAAGTGATTCACCACTCCAAGAGTTGTTTTTGTGAAGGAGAGAAAAATCCAGTTGGGGCAATATGGTAGAATTGTATGGTGTAATTTGGGCTATTTCCTCTTTTATATTTTTCCTCTTAGCATTATCAAAAAATGTTGTTGTTTTAGAGAACTTCCATATTCAGTTCCTGAGGATAAGTTCAATATAATCATCTTTTCAAAAATGTCTTTGAAATGAGGAGTATGTTGATGCTATAAACATACATCTTTTAAGCTGCTAATATATCTCTATACCTATGTCATCCCTTGATTTTTTTTTTAATGAGAGTGCTATTTATTTATGGGGATAGTAAGTTCTGATGGAGTATAATTGTTGAATCAGTATCACAAACTGATGTTTGAAAATGACACTTTGTGCCCACACTAGTTCTTAATGATGATATTTTCAGTAATTGCTAGCCTTCACTTAAAAAAGAAACATAGCCAACCTATCAAAAGCTATTTTTTTAAGTAAGCTAATTATAACATACTAATCTTATTATTGTCTATTTTACACAGGAATCCGAAGATATTTACTTTGTTTGGGGGAGGGAAAGGAGTAATATACGGAGGAAAAAAATCCTAAATGAATAACAAAAGCAAAATGTTTAATTGGGGCTTTGGGCCAGTATTCAACTTGTGTTTTACCTTGATCAATTTTGTATTTATGTGTGAAGGAAGAACCAATGTTGATTAGTTATAGCCTTATTCATTTTTGGTAATTCCTTTTATTTCTAATGACTGCTGTTTTGACTAAATACAGTTCCTACATGTAATGGATTTTCTGTGAGAATTACTTACTTTTTCCCCTAAATGATTGTAAATATTTTTTAACCCCAAATGTTTTGCCATCTAAAAATCTTAAGATTTTTTTAATAGAAAAAGAATAGCCCTAGCAAAGTGTTAAATTTTAAAAATAAGTGCTTTGAATCATTGCTGACAGTTAACATTCGATTTAAAAATAGAAAGGAAATTTCCTGAATTAAGTTAAGAATAGATTGAAATGGACTTAGTTAATCAATTATGAACAGTTCTTACAAAACACATTTCCTTTACAAAGGAAATACTAGAACAATGATTTAGTTTTTCTCTCAAATGGGAAAAGACACAGGTGCAGAAGACTGTGTTGCAAAAGCCTTAAAGGCATTCACCATAAGAGTCTAAGTGAGAAAGGATTCTCTCAGTCTATGGATAGATGTAACCACATACTCCTAAGTATGCACCATTAATCATGATGGACTTCTGAGATGGGAATAGTATTCTACTAATGAACAACTACAAGTAAATGGGACTGGTAGCATAGTGTTAGTGATGCTTTAGCTTCTTTATTTCCCAGGTCTTCGATTTATTTTACATAAAGAGAAGGGAATTAGAGGGGCTTTTGCTACAACTAGATCTGATAGCACTTCTGTACCTTGTGAAATAATAAAAGTAAAGTATCCATCGAATCAAGACAGAAAAGGTTCTTCTACGGCAATGATGCACTTTCACAGACTCGGGGAGATGAAACCATGTTCCAGAACAAAAACCACTGAAGACAGATGGAGTGAATTTTGAGGGTGAAAACACCGCTATAAGAAATCTTGTATAAATTCATATGCTAAGTAATCCATTATTACATGCTTATATATGTAGGGGGTACTCATAATTTGACCCCTCTAGGAAAGAGTTTGCTTCCGTAATCGTAACTATATTTCACTCAATTTTTCACTCGCTTCAAGTTAGTTTAGACTTCTATATTATGTGCTAGAATAACATAACTCACTACAGTATGCTTGATGTGGCATTTGTGAATACTCCTGTTGTCGACTTTTCATTCTTGATTAAACATTGCAATTGTTGCCTTTTGAGCTTGTGTAATGGAAGGAGCCTGTTTTTCTCTCTTATAAAGACTTTCCCTCTCTTGATAGTCAACCCAAAAGAATTGCTTACCTTTGACCTACTGTTTTTGTGGTTGGTTCCTTTGAGTACAGTAAGGCTGTAGTTTATCTTAAACATGCCAAAGACCTGTCGTGTCACTCTTCTTTAGGGAAGACTGATTCGAGGGGGTTCGACTTTGCTTGGCTCATTTTTTCTGAAGGAGTCTCTTACTATCTAATCTCTAACTCATCTTACAGACTCAAGAACATTGAGAGCTAGTTGTGCTGTGTATATGTGTCGGCGTGTCCTCTTTCTGTTATATTTATGCTAGTTTTCAAAATGCTAATAAAAATTCAAATGAAAGAGAAACATGGTTTCCAAAAGTGCTTTTTTGGTGCAGTGATTTTTGACTTTCAAAGTATGTTCGTGTTTGCTACAGGACCTCCATCTTCATCATCAGCACAGCTTGAGAAACTCACCTTTGCCATTTATTCTAATTGAGCTTTGTTTTAATTTTTTCTTTAGTATAAAAATAGAGTGGTAGTTGGTTGCTGAATTACTTGTATTAAATATACCTACACTTGTAATCCACCAAAGAACTTCAATTTCCAAAGCTTCCTTATCTGAATTTGCACTTAAATTTGTCCCATTTCATGAAAGGCTTCGTATGGGGGGGGGGGGGGCTCTGTGACCCTAAAGTTGCCATATCAGTCCAAAAATGTTTTTCTTTCACTCTGGACCTGTAATTTCACTAGCATAAGGAACTTCTAGTGAGGAAATGCCTTCTGTTATTGCAGATCAGCTACTGTTTGACTACCACTTATAATCTTGAAAGAATTATTGAGGATATTGAGAGGTTAAATGACTTGCTGACAGTGACATCATCAATATTAGAGGTGGCACTCTAACCTGGTCTTCTGAATCCAAGACTTTGAACTCTCTCCCACGTATGATGTGCCCAAAATGACATCAGAATTCCAGCACTGAGATTTTGAATGTTAGATTTCATTTGGGAGACTTGTTTTTGAAGCAGTACATCTCTTCAGGAAGCCATGCCTAGAGCTTAGTCATTGTGAGCCAAAAATTCCAAATTTTCATTATTGACTTTGATTTCTGACAGAATGATGATAATAGACCTTTTTGAAATGTGTACTTACCAGATTCAGAGCTGACAAGTTACAAAACTATACTAAGAATGACATTGGGGTTTTTTGGTTGGGTAGCTATTTTTTTTCCCTAAGAAAAGGTGTTTTCAGAATGTCATTGTCTTGGTTTTTTAAAAGATTTTTTTTAAACCCTTACCTTCTATCTTAGAATCAATACTGTGTATTGGTTCTAAGGCAGAAGAGCAATAAAGGATAGGCTATGGGGGTTAGCTGACTTACACACAGTCACACAGCTAGGAAGTGTCTGAGGCCAGATTTGAACTGTAATAACTAAATTAAACTCTGGTCCTTAATTTCCATAGAGTTTATTAATATTTACTTAGAGAAGTCAGAGAGAAAAAGCCTATTCTAACTTGACATGTGAGTGCTTTCCACATGGCTCCCTCAGCTACCTTCCTTTTGCCATGCACCCAGGAGAATAGACACAGCCCACTTCCTGGAACCCCTCTTTTATTCCTTCTCTTTTACCCTGGATCAATATCCCAATCCTTTCCAGTTCCAGTGCCTAGATCACTGCCCTATGACCCATTCTCCATGGTGTGATGTAGGCAGGACTCCAATGTGTGATCTTGGGAGAGGGCTCCCCTCACACAGAACCTAGGACCTCTGGTCTCTAAACCTGACTCTCAATCCACTGAGCCACCTACCTGCTCCTGTCTTCTTTTTTTGAAAAACTTTACATCAGTTAAAAAAAAAAAGATTTTTAACAACAGTGTTTTCATTAGTGTGACAGGCAGTAGGGCAATACCCACCCTCCCCACCCTTCCCTTATTCCAGGATTGATATTTGAAAGACTTTACCAGATCATAAATTCTAGAATTTAGGTGTAGTGATATAAATGTAGATGATGGAAAACTTAGTCATTTAGTCCAGCTTCACCACCTCATTACAGGATTTCCTCCTTTCATCTCCCTTTCAAATGTTCCTGTAGAGGGTCTGGTATTTGCAGTGGTGGAGAACTCAATTCCCTCAGAAGGCAACCCACTCCATTGTGTGATAGCTCTAGTTATTAGACAGTTCTTTCTCGAATAAGAGAAAGGCAGGGGAAACCAGGTGGTTCAATGGATAGAGAGCCAGTCCTGGAGATGGGAGGTCTAGGGTTCAAATCTGTTCTCAGACACTATTTCCTAGCTCCGTGACCCAGGGCAACCCTTTTCCCTAGCCCTTACTGTTATGCTTTGAAATTGATATTTAGTGTGGATTCTAAGATAGAAGGTATAGGGTTAAACAAGTAAATTAGAGAAAGGCAGTTGGGAGGGGAAGGATCTATGTGTATATAAGGAACTATATACTACCAGATAATTTGGCCTGGGATGGATATAACAAAATCTTTCAGAACTCATTCAAATCTGGTACTAACCTTGGACCTATGTCCTTGAATTATTAGATTCTTTGGACTCCTACTAACATTCTAATCTCTTAAATGAATAAAAAAAAGTCTTATCCTACAGGCACATCTGTATGTCTTTTACATAATGGACTCTTCATAACAGTATATTATATGGAGAAAATCTAATTGCCATTTTCCCTGGCCTTGCATTTCAATATTTTAGCTCTTAGGACCTGAGCCTAAAGAGATTTCATCCATGTAGAATTCAGTGCCAAATAATTAAAGCTTTTCATTTTGAAAAGGGCAGACTGTGCTAAATGAGGCTAAGATAATTCTGGGGAAAATTCAGTCCAGTCTTACCTCCTCCAATCCCATACCATATCTTCTTGTATCACAGATAACTTTCCAATGATTTTTCAGCCATAGTTAAAAATAGAATTGGTTTTCACTGTTGTCTATAAGTTCTAGGTAGAGGGAGCCAAAGGAAAATCACATATGCAGCTTGGAAATTTGTTTTTACTATCCTAGTGGCAGAATAATTAATGGCCATATGTTCTCCAAAGCACTAAATAAATGTATCCATACGATTAGCTGGATCCTATAAATTGCCCAAGAGCTGTATACGTGAAATTGGAGATCTTTGTGGCCTAACTGACAGCAACACAAATTGGTAAAATAATTGCCCAGGGTCAGCCTTTCAGTATGTGATCAGACTGCAATTTGGTCCCCTAAAGTACTGCCTCTGTCTCTGCAAGTACAGAGAAAGTCATGCTGGCCATAAACCTCTGAACCCTTTAAGAAGATGCTTGAAGCAGTTCAGGAGGGTCATGCCCAGAGAAGTCAACGCTCTGATCCTTTCTCGCAATATGGAACTCATTTGGTTCTTTCTCAGCCATAGTGTCCTCTGTCTTTTGAATTATGCATGATTTATTTGGAAAGAGAATGCTAATTTCCCTCTGCTTTCTTGTTTTGTGTGAATAAATTATTTTCTTGGGATTTGCATGTTAATCACCTGCTCTCATTGCAGCAAAGCACATGCCACTAAAAATTTTTTTAAACCACCTCGTTATCAGTTTATAAATGACTAAAGATCTATTTGACATGGGCATTGTTTCAAAGGACATGGCCCAGGGAGGACTGTCCCAACTCTTCAAATTTATCCTGTGCTCTTAATGGCAGATCTTATCGAACACTCAAAAGCCCACTACCAACAAGACAACTTTTTGGAAATAATTATCACATGGCTATAAGCAAGAAGCATAGGGAGTGGATCCCTCTGCTACCATTTAATCCGTTTCTTGGCTCAGAGTGTTCTCCCTTAGTATCTCTTCAGGGAACACAAGCTTAAAACTAAAGGTTATGACTTGAAGCAGTCAAAGAGATAGTCTGTGGTTTTGTGCTTTGTAGGGGGTCTGAAATTAAATTATTTAGCAAAGAACCCTAATTATACCTTTCATTTTTATTCCTACTCTTCTAAGGAGAGCCCTCACTAAAGTGTTCGTCCTGTGCTACCTTATGGCATGGAAGTGAGCCCTGCGTTCTTGAAGGCTTTGCCAATGGCGTGTAATCTCTTGAAGTTACAACCAAGTTAGAAGAGTTTTGTGTATGTGGCTGGTGATAAGCCTATTCGTTTAGCATCCTAGGACTAGCTCTTCAGAAAAAGAACCAGAAGAATGGCTTCCAGATACTGATATCTTGAGAGTGCCATAGACATCAATGAAGGCTTCCTAGCAAGTGTGGAAGGAGTTACAATTAGCATTAGGAGAGGGAAAAACTAACAAAATTACAGATTGTTACATTATGAAAGTAGTGTGGCAATACCTCCTTGACTGGCATTTTGTTAAATTACCAAGCTGGTGATTTGTAGACTTATCTTGAGTCAATTCAAAAGCAAACATTAAGTGCCTACTCTATGAGAGGCAGTGTTCTAGGTACTGTGGATGCAAAGCAAAAGCTTTTGCTGGCTGTCCTCAAGGGCAAGAACTTCTTGAGGGAGAATGAAATATTATTGAGTTACCAAAAACCACTCAATTCCTCAGTCTACTCACTTACCATGAAATACTACTCCACCCCACCTTAGTCATATACACAAATGGTCATACCCTCGACCTTCCCATTATCCACAAATGTACCAATTCTGTGTTCAAGAATTCTGAAATCCCTTCCCTTTATCTGACCATAAGTCAACTTTCATGTCTTCGCCTTCCCTTGCAAAACCTGACTTTCTGCCCCGTGACCACCAATCCCTTCAGCCCTCAATTCTCTTCTAGGCCGTATCCCATCTAGGCACTCTCTCTTCTCTCCCTCTTGATCCTTTGGTGAACTAATTCTACTCTACACTATCTTCCTCTCTTGAATCTCTACCCTTCTTACCATATCACCAGTTCCACTCAGCCAAGCCTCAGCTTTGAATCATTCCCACCAGTCACCACCTTCACATCGCAATGTATGCTGCTAAACAAAGATGGAAAAAAATCACTCACTAGTTACCACCGAGCCCACTACAAATTGAACTAGTCCAGTGATGGTAAACCTTTTAGAGGTGTGGGTGATGTGAGAAATGTCCCCGTGGAGAGGGAGAGGGGAAAAGTCCAACCCCGCATCCCTCTGGCTTTCTAGTAATGAACTCTGGAAAACTCTGTCCTGAGGCAGTGGTGTGTGTGCCCACAAAGAGGGCTCTGAATGCCCCCTCGGGCACATATGCCTTAGGTTCACCACCACAGAACTAGGCCCTCACTGCTACTATTCCCCTCTTATCAACTTACTATCCCACTCTTCATAGTGACTCTTCAAATTTTTTTCGTCTTTCCTCAAACTTCTTATGGCTCGCTCTCTCTCACGCGTGCGCGCACACACACATATTCTCCATCAGCTGGGAACCTTTCATATTGTAAATCTTGAAATCTCTCAGACTTGTGAATGTTAAAAATTTCCCCATCAGGGAATTCTTAATTGGAACAAATTCCCTACTGAGAAACATTTTCCATTTTGATGTGAGAACTTGCCAGGATCAGAAATGGGAGGACCTCTACTCCACCCGTACTTAAGACTGCTTTAGGGGAGAAAACTCCTTGCTAAACAAAGAAAGTACTTGGATCCATGCTTATGGTGGGGCAAGGAGTTCTTTGAGCCAGGCCTGTTTTTAGAATTGATACAATGAGATGCTAGGTACCTAAAAGGGTCAGGCAAGTTTTCTCTTGATTAGATTAGTTCACTCAGCTGTGTTTTCTCTAGTTCAGACTTACTGAGGATCTTGGTCGACACAGCAGCATTTTTTCTGATTCAGACTTACTGAGGAGATTTGTCGACTTAGCAGGAATTCAGATGGGCAATCCTTTGGAAAGCGTCTACAGTGATTGGTAGATGTAGGGACTTAGGGGAGGTAACATGAGAGAAAAACCCCTATATAAGAAAAAGCAGAATCTCTTGAGATAGAGATATATCCTTTTGGAGAAGCCTTTTGGAGGATCTCTGATGAGGACCGCTTGGGAAGAATCTCTTGAGAGAGGCTCTGGAGAAGGGAAACTCTTGGAGGACAATCTCTAAGGAGGTCTCCCTGGAGCTCCTCTAAGGGGACTCTGTCCCTTTGGAGGCTCTGGAGAGAGGCCCTTTGGAACAGTCTCTGGCTGGAAAGCTCTCTGGTAAAGTCAGCTGAGATGGAGCTGGCCTGGTGTCACTAAAATCCTTGTTTAGTCAGACCTTGTGGTGAGTGTTAAAAAACTGATTTCTCTTTTAAGACTCAGGTCTAGGCCATATTGGCTTGAGGCCCTTCATACTTATTCCTTTCTTACTCTCTCTCTCTTTCTTTGATTACTCATTGTATTGTTAATTAAAATCTCTATAAAACCCAATTGACTTGGGTATTTGAATAATTGGGAATATTTCCCTGGCAACCACCTTATATTTGATTTTAAAACCCAAGACACTGTAGTGAAACATATTTCTGCAGTCAAATTTACTCACCCTCTCTTATATCTATCACAATTTATATCTTCCACTATTTTAATCACTACAGTTTAAGACCTCAACCATTTTAAATCTCACAATATTTTATACAAAAAATTGATGCCAGTTGCATTGAGCTCCTTCTTCCCTCTCCCTTATCTCCTGTCACTCATATGCCTTGTGCCACTACTCCTTAATAAGGCTAACCCATCTATAAGCAATCTCATTCTATCCTGTCCTTCCAACTGTGTGAAGGGAACCCCCGCCCAGAATCACATACTAGGGTCCTACCTGTGTCCTGTGCTAGCTTTACGTCACATGAGTGTTCTCCAGCATGGGTCACAGGACAATGACCTAGGCATTTGAGCCTGAAAGGAGTGGGCTATTGATCCAGGGTAATAGGGGAAGAATAAAAGAGGGGGTTCAAGGAAGTGGTCTCTCTATTCCCTTGGACATGGTGATGAAAGAATGTGGGCTGAGAGAGAGCCATGAGAGGAATGCCCACATGGCTAGTTTGAGAATAGGCTTCATTCTTCTCTTATTGGAGTTAATATTAATAAACTATGGAAATTAAGGACTGGAGTTTTAATTAAATTTTAACACAAACAATTGTCCCCTCTGTCATCTTCACTTCTTTTTACTCTTACCTTCTGTCTAAGTATCAGTTCTAAGACAAAAGAGCGGCAAAGGCTAGGCAATTGGGGTTAAGTGACTTGCCCAGGGTCACATAGCTAAGAAATGTCTGAATCCAGATTTGAACCCAGGTCTTCCTGATTCTAGGCCTGGTATTGTATCCACTGTGCTACCCTCCTTCCCCTCTTTCACTTATTTCCAATCTCTCTGTTTACTGGCTTATTCTCTTCTGCCTGCACACCTGCCATTGTCTCTCATCCTGAAAAACCCTCCTTTGATTCTTCCATTCCCACTAACTAGTTTCCATTATCTCTTCTGCTGTTAGTATAGCTAAACTTGAAATGGCTGACTACAGTAATTGCCTCAACTTTCTCTTGTCTCACTCTCTTCTTAGCCCCTTGAAATCTAGTTTCTGACCTCATTCCACTGAATTCCTCATTCCACTCTCTCCAAAGTTTCTTATCATCCTTTAGTTGTCAATCCCAGTGACCTTATCTCATTCCTCATTTTCCTTGACTTCTCTTCAGTCTTTGACAGTGTGAATCACTCTTCTCCTTGATATTCTCATCTTTCTAGGTTTTCAGAATTTCTGGTTCTCCTCCTGCCTCTCTGACCACTTCTCAGTCTCCTTTGCTGGATCCTTTTCCAGATCATACCCCCTAATTGTGTCTCTTGGTGTTCTTTCCTGGACCTTCTTTTATTCCCCCTATATTATACTTGGTAATCTCATCAGATCCCATGGATTTTTTTTTTCCTTTTAAACACTTTAGATTTTAGGATGTTCATTTAGAGTCTACATCCCCAGTCATATCCCCTCGAACCATGTGATCAAGCAGTTGTTTTTCTTCTGTGTTTCTGCTCCCACAGTTCTTTCTCTGGATATGAATAGCATCTTTCTCATAAGTCCCTCAGAAATGTCCTGGATCATTGCATTGCTGCTAGTAGAGAAGTCCATTACATTTGATTGCACCACAGTGGATCAGTCTCTGTGTACAATGTTCTCCTGGTTCTGCTCCTCTCACTCTGCATCACTTCCTGGAGGTTGTTCCAGTCTCCATGGAATTCCTCCACTTTATTATTCCTTTGAGCACAATAATATTCCATCACCAACAGATACCCCAATTTGTTCAGCCATTCCCCAATCAAAGGGCATCCCCTCATTTTCCAATTTTTGAGGGCAACCATTCTTGCAGTCCCTCAGGCATATAACCTAGGAGTAATCCTGAACTTCTCAGTCTCTCTCAGCCTCCTAGCCTTGCCAAGGCCTAATGATTTTACCTTTGCAACATTTTTTGAATATCCCTTTCTCTCCTCTGACACTCGTACAACCCTGGAGCAGGCCCTCCTCACCTCATGCCTAGATTATTTCAATAGTCTGCTGATTGGGCTGCCTGCCTCAAGTCTCTCCCCACTCCAATCCATCCTCCATTCGCCCACTAAAATGATTTTCCTAAAGCATCAGTCCACTATGTCACCCCCTCTACTCAATAAACTCCAGTGGCTCACTTTGTTTCCAGGATCAAATATAAAATGTTCTTTTTGGCATGCAAGGCCCTTCATAACCTAGCCCTTTCCTACATTTCCAGTCTCTTACATGATACTCCCTGCCATGTACTCCTGGATTGAGTGACACCGGCCTACTGGCTATTCCACAAACAAGACAACTCCATCTCTTGGCTCCAGGCATTTTCTCTTGGTATCTCCCATTCCCGGGACACTTACTGTCCTCTCTTCCAACTACTAACCTCCCTAGCTTCCTTTAAATCCCAATTAAAATCTCATTTTTTCCTAGGAAGCCTTCCTTAATCCCTCTTAATTGTAGTCCCTTCAGTTTGTTAATGATCTCCTCTATTCTGTATATAGCTTTCTTTGTATATATCTATTTGCATGTTTTCTCCCCCATTAGATCATGAGCTTCTTGAAGCCAGGGACTATCTTTTAACACTTTGTATTCCCAGTGCTTAACACAGTGCCAGGCACGCTATAGATGCTTATTGATTGATCATTGATGGCCTTCTGCTTGAAGGAATCAAGTACAAGAGAGCACACTACCTCTCTCTTAGCCTATTTTGTTTTGGAACAATTCCTCTAGAAAGTTCATTCAACGATGAATACTCTCTGGTCATAGATCATAGCTTCAGAGCTAAAAGGGACCTTGAATATCATCTGATCCATTTTACAGAAGAGAAGGTTCTTGCCCAGAGTTCTGGTGACTTGTCCAAGGTCATTAGTAAGTCACTAGTAAGTGGCGGAGTCTGTTCTTGAAATTAGGTCCACTGACATCAAATTCAGTACTCTCTCCACTGCACCATTGTTTATTTTTTTTTTAAGTTTCAACCCTCACCTTCCATCTTGGAGTCAATACAGTGTATTGGCTCCAACACAGAAGAGTAAGGGCTAGGCAATGGGGGTCAAATGACTTGCCCAGGGTCACACAGCTACCATGTCACCTCTTCCAGTCTTTTCCATTTCCTTTATTCCTTGCTGGGCTTTCATAACCTTCAACCTGGTTGCCCTTCTCTGGATGTCAAATGTTCTCTACTTTGTCAAAGTTTAAAGTCTTAAAGTTTGATACCCCAGATTGTACACAATACTCTGGATGTGATTAGCAGCACTCACTCCAGAGGGATTATTTTCTCCATTGTTCCGGATGATGCTTCTATTAATGCATTAATGCTAATTGCATTAGCTTTCTTAGCATCCGCCTCACACTGTTGCCTCACATTAAGCTGGGAATATAATTAGGCTCCTTTACTGGTTAATTTAATTTCAGAATATTTCCTGGTGCAGTGTGACTATACTCAAAATATTACCCCACAATCCTAAGAAGTCATTCAATTAGCTAGTTTCCCCCATGTCTTTGTAATTTCTACAAAGGCTCAAAGTATTCTCAGCCAGTTGTCCCATGTCTCTTACTAGCACATTGTGGGGATCTTTGCCAAAATCCAATTGACCATGAAAAGTCTTTTTTGCTGATGGAAAAATGCTTTCCTTTAGCCTGGGATGAGAACTGGAGCCTTTCTCGTCCAGTGTCATCTCCTATCATGAGTTTGACCCAACAATTAGGACCAATCACTGGAATGGCTAACTTTGCATTAGCAAAAGTGTCAAAAGGCTGGGTCTCTTGGCATGCAAACTGGCCTACCCACCTAAATGGTAGACTCCAGTTCCTGACCCCTAGCTTATTTGCAGTTTCAGTCAATCAATATTTAAGTGTCTCTCAAGTGCCAAGCACTGCGTTAGAGTTGGGGATGCAAATATGAAAAAGAAAGACAGTTCTTTCCTTCAAGTAGCTTACAATCCATTGGTGAGAAGAGAGTGGCCTGCTTGGGGCCTGTGGAGGTATAGAATGCTATGTCCTTTTACTTCCTATCTTTGCCTGCCCTTAGCTCTCGTGCCTGGCTCTGTTCTGGACCTGTCTCCACTTTCTCTGGCTAAAGGTCCCACGCCTTTCTTTTCCCCTCAGTTCCAGGTTTGTAAGAGTGAGTGTATCAGATCAGGTCTCCCCCCCTCCATCCCCCCCCCCCAACCACCAACAGATTTTAACCCAGTGTCTCAGAGGCCATTAGCCAATCCATACTGGTAGAGAAATCCTTTCTGCAAGGTCTCTAGGTTTTACTCGAAGGCCTCCACAGATTTTTTACTCCAATTGTTAGGAAGTTTTTGAGCTTAAATCTCTCTGTAGTTCTTGTTGAGTGAAAATAACACTTTATTTAGAGGAAGAGGACCCAGCTATGGATCTTGGACTTGTTCCTTACTCCTGATGTCACTTGACCTCTAAATAAGGTTTTGTCCTAGGTTCTTTTCTCTTCTCCCCCTATGCCCTCTCTCTTAGTAAGCACATCATTTCCATGCAAACAAGTTAGAGATCTCTCCCCAGAGCTTCAGTCCCACATTACAAATTTCCCATTAAAAATTTCAAGATGGCAGTCCCAGGGACATCTTAAACTCAACATGTCTCAAATTGAACTCTAATCTTCCCCTAAACTGTCCACTCTTCCAAAATCATTTTCCCTAAGCTCAGATCTGACCACATGATTCCTTTACTCAACCAACACCAGGGACTCCTTATTAATATGGCCTCCTGGCTATTCCATGAAGAAGATAATCCCATCTCTCGACCCAGGGTGTTTTCTCTGGCTGCCCCCTGTGTCCTAAATGCTCCCCCTCCTCAACTTCACCTACTGACTTCTCCAGCTTCCTTTACAGCACAACTCAAGTCCCATCTTTTATAGGAAACTTCCCCACTCCTCTAGATTCTAGTACCTTTTCCCTGTGTTCATTATTTCTTATTTATCTTGTAGGTATCTTGCTTTGTATATATTTGTTTGCATGTTGTCTTCCCCCAATAGATTGTAAGATGGGCAGCTGCTCTGTTTCACTTCTTGGCCAGCTTTTTCTGGGATCTGAAGGCCAGATCACCTGACCTTAATGCCAAGTCTCCTTGCTTCCCAGACTTTTTCCCTCTTCCTTGCCTGGATAAAGATTAGGGCTCTTCCCCATCTCTCCTAACCTGTATCTGTTCCCTCCCTTGCCCTCCTGCAATTGCAAAAACTCCAGGTCTGTATTTAATGTTTCATTGGGCTGTAGCTTTAGGTGTGAAGGGACTTTAGAAGTCATCAAGTCCTACCGTAGAGTCCAGTCCCCTCCTGTTATAGATGGGAAAACTGAGGTCTAGGGAGGTTAAATGACTTGCCCAAGGCTATACAGCTAACTCTTCTGACTTCACATTTCTATACTGCAGATTTGGCACTTTTTTCAATATTGATTATAATCGCTCTTATTTCTATAGGGTTTTTCTCACAACCAGTCTGGGAGGTAGATGCTATACTATTTCCATTTTATAGATAAGGAAACTGAGTCAGGTAGCAGTTAAGTGACTTGCTCAAGGTCAGGGAACCAGTGTCTGTGGTTGAATTTAGACTCAGGACTTCCAGCCACTAGGCCTTCTCTCTATCTGCTGTGCTACTAGCCAACCTCCAATAATGATGGTATCATAACCTTTTTTGTTCTTAAACTCATCCCTTTTTCTCCTATGTTATTTCTGTCTCTGACAAGGTTCTTTGGGAATGGGGCCATCCTCTTTAATGGGAGTTTTACTATAGCTACTATAATGGGAGTTTTACTATAGCTAAGGAAAGGGTGAAGCTGTTAACTTTCCTGGATACACAGTAAAGTTATATATTGTGCTTAATTTGCTGCTCCTCTCTGCATCCTGAGAAATATGAAAAGGAGATGGGGGGAGGGGGGCGAGGGGGTTTCCAGGGATTTTTTATTGGGAGGGAAGGGAGGAGAGGAAGAGGAATATTATCACAATGGAAGATTTGAACTCCAAAAATCAGTAATACAGATTGTCCAAGTGGACCTATATAGCATTTACTGATGGGAAAATTAATGTACTAAGAGCAGCTAGGTGGCACAGTAGATACGAGCAAAAGGTCCTGGGTTCAAAATTGGACTCAGACACTTCCCAGCTGTGTGAACCTGGGAAAGTCCCTTAACCCCCATTGCCTAGCCCTTACCACTCTTCCACCTTGAAATCAATATACAATATTGATTCTAAGACAGAAGGTGAGGGTTTTTTTTTTTTAAGTATATATTTATACTATGTTCTGTTGCACTTTGTTTTGTGAAGTATTGCCCAGTTACATTTTAGTCTGCTTCTGAGAACACTCAGGAGTGTTATGGTTTCCATGACTGCTGGCTGTGTGTTTGAAACCTGATCCAACCTATAGTAAAGTGAGTTTTCCTCAACCTTTACCAAATAGCTTACTTCTTTACTAAATCACGCTACAGAGATAAGCTGATTTAACAGAGAGGCTCTAGTTTGAGAACCAAGACATGTGGGTTTAGTCCAGGTTATACCACTCTTCCTGTGTGGCCTTGCTCAAGTCACTCCCCCACCTAGGCCTCCATTTTAAATGGTACTTCTCTTTCCAATTCTTGCTGCTGAGCTGTGTTGGAGATATAGAAAAGCTGATGACTTATGTGGGTTTATTTTGTATCCTGCGACTCTGCTAAAGTTGTTGATTATTTCAATTAGCTTTTTGGTTGAATCTCTAGGATTCTTTAAGTAGACCATCATGTCATCCACAAAGAGTGATAACTTGGTCTCCTCCTTGCCTATTTTAATCCCTTCAATTTTTTTTTCTTTTCTAATAGCTACAGCTAGTGTTTCTAGTACAATGTTCAATAATAGAGGTGATAATGGGCATCCTTGTTTCACTCCTGATCTTATTGGGAAGGCTTCGAGTTTATTCCCATTGCAGATGATGTTTGCTGATGGCTTTAGATATAGGCCTCCATTTTAAGGTCCCTTCCAGCTCTGACCGTCTTTGGTTCTATCCAGAGTGGCCCGCCCGCCCATTCTCTCTGATTCCATGTCCAGAACTGTCTAGAGCCAGGAGAAGCTTTACAGATCTCCATTCTAAACTGACATCCTCTTTTTATTAGATGGGGAAACTCCAACCCAGAAGGAAAGAAGTGACTGCAGGATTTGGATCTCAGCATTGTTTTCACTTCAAATATCCCATTTCAAATACCTCTCTGCCTTAGGGACATTTAATATGCCATGCCAGGGTTTGCACCAAGCCTTTTCAGCCCACCACCAATAGAATGGCTTAGTCATAAACTGCCAGTCCTTGAGCAGACCCCTTTTTCTCCTTTTGTATCCATATGAGATCTGCTCCTCTTTTTATTTTTTTAAACCCTTACCTTCCATCTGGTTCCAAGGCAGAAGAATTTAAAGTGAGGGTTAGGCAATGGGGGTTAAGTGACTTACCCAGGGTCCCATGGCTCTGAGACCAAATTTGTACCCAGGACTTCTCATCTCCAGGCCTGGTTAGGGCTACCCCTAAGGTCTTCTGGAACCAGCTGGCAAGCACAACCCTCCCTTGGTTTCCTTTGGCTCTGCCCTGTCACTAGTTCCCCAAACTGCTTCTATGGTGTGTCTGTAGGATGACAAAGCTACCTGTTACCCCCGCCCCCACCCCTCAGCGTTGAGGGCCTCTTTGAATACCAGCTTTGGCAGAACATGACTGAACACTGGCTCTGAGGGTTTGGGTTATGTTTTTTCCTTTGTTCCAAGGAAAGGCTCATTTTGTTGAGAAAAAATGTGGTGAGGGGCAGGGAGCTGGTCAAGGGGGGCAATACCCAGAATTCACTGAATTGTTTAAATGGCACCAATAAAATGGACTGAAACATCCCAAAGAAATTCAGCCTTTGCCCCAAGAACTGGCAGAGTGGAGGGCAGAGTCCTATCGATAAGTAAGCTACATTGGGGAGTTCACATAATCACTTCCGCTGTTTCTCTTCTGTCTCCCTAGCAACACGACTTCAGAAACACCAATGCTTTGTAGCTTTTCTGAGCCGCCTCCTAGCGGACCACCAGATCCTGATTATTTGGTACGCCTCCTCCCACCTCCAACTTACTAGTTTCAATCAGACTTGCTGGCAGCTGGGGGTGGAGTGGGGGGGGGGGAACAATCTGGCCTTTCATCAGGCCTTGCTTGTGAAACATGAGATGGCCCCGCATCTCCTCCAGGGGCTCTGCTGCTATTCTTCCACCTCCGGTTCTCAGGGCCTTCATGTACAGAAAAGGAGAACTCCCCAAACCACCATGGGGGAGGCACGGGTGGGCGGATTGTAGCCTTTAGGTCTGCTTTTCAAAACTCAGCCTCATAGAGAATTCAGAGCAGAATGTTTATCCACAGAATGGCCTAAGAAGCTGTGAAATGTAATCCTGAGGAGTAGGATATGATGTGCTGTGAATTCTAGGGGGAAAATCCCTCAACCTTTCCCTGCATCAGATTCCGCCTCCAGAAAGAGACTTGAATAATTGGTGCAAGCTCTCTTTATAGTAATGTTACAAAGATGAATATGATCATTCCCATCAAATTCGGTTGAATTCAACACTCAGTAAATGCCAGCTAGGTGCAGGGCCCCATGTTGTGCATCGGGGATACAAAGATGAATACAAACATGGTCTCCAACACTAAAGGAACTTCCAGGCCTTGTGTGCATTCTTTGACGCAAGCTTTCTAAAAATCAGTCTGTTCAGAGTCATAGGATTTTCGAATGGAAAGGAAGGGGCCTTAAGAATCGTCTTATTCCGATGCCTCCTTGTACATAGGAAGAAATAGAGGGCCATCGTGGAGAAGAGGCTTGCTATAGTCATAGAGCGGGATCATGAGATCACTGATCTAGGGCTGAAAGGAGAGACCATCCAGTCTAACTAACTAACTCTCTCGTTTTACAGAGGAGGAAACTGAGCTTCTGGGAGAGGAAGAGATGCATCTAAGATCACACATAGGATCCTAGATCTAGGGCTGGAAGGGATCTCAGAATTTATCAAGTCTAACCCTCTTATTTTCCAGAGAATGAATCTGAAGTCCAAAGAGCAGAAATAACTTGTTTAAAATCAAATAGGTAATATGTTCCAGACTAGGACATGAACCCCAATCTCCTGCCACCCCAGTCTAATGTTCATTCCATTCTACTGTCTTTCATATGATTCATCCTAATTAGAAGAATAGTATAGGCAGTGCTAACTGGCATTTAGACCTCACTAGCAAAATGCTATACGTTTAACTGGTGTAAATATGTATTTACTGCAAGTATTTGGTATCCCCATTTTACAAACAGGAAATGGAGGCCCAACGAGACCAATGACTTGGCATGCAAGATGAGTTTCAAACCTAATCCTTCCTGACTTCCAGTGCTGACTTCATAAGAACATCATGCTTGTCTCCCTTCTAAGAGGCATGAATCTGAAAAGCTCACGATAAAGGGAACAGATATGATGGGGTTAGATTTCTAGTTCTCTTGCTATATTTTCCAAACATCAGATTGCCATTGTAGTAAAAGTGACAACCGCAATTGCTTCTTGTTTTCCATAAATGAATGCTGCATCTATCAGGTGAACATTTTATTGGGCCACTTGATAACCCAATGAACCGTCAATTCTGTTGCTGATTCACCGACTTACACGTTGCTCATCTGAAATGATTGATTTTTCCCCCCTTCTTGTTCCATGGTAACATTTCAAGATAATTGAGTTTGCCATAGCAATTTGCCTGTCAAGGAAGGGAATTCAATACATTACTTTAAAGTCACTTTGAAGGTACTTGGAGATCCTCTAGTACCCATTTTCAAGCCTTCTCAGTCTGACATTCCATCCAGTCAGGCCAGTGAGGGCTAAAAGGATCTATTACCTCCATCTATTGTGCTCCCATGCCTGTCCTGGAGAGGCTCTAAGAAAAGGCACACACTTCCTACCCTCAGTGTCTAGTGGAAGGAGACAAAAAGAAAAAAGCAGTAGTGGTCATCAATCAATCGATAAACATTTAGTAAGTGCCTTCTCTGTGCCAGGCATTATGCTAGGCATTGAGGACTTTGGGATAAACCTAGTGGTGGGGGTGGGCAATAACAGGGAAACAAATAAGTAAATAGAGAAAGACAATAAACATTTATTAAGCACTTACCAGGAGGCTTTGATCCTCACAATAACCCTGGGAGGCAGGCGCTAGGATGGGGAAACTAAGGCAGTCAATGGTTAAGTGACTTGCTCAGGATCATACAGCTAGTAGGTATGTGAGTATATTTGGACTCATTTTTCAACTATAAAATAGGAACAATAATAGTACCCACCTTCCAGGGTTGATGTGATACTCATATTATTAATGCTTCTGAAGTGCCTAGTATGGTGTCTGGAAGATACTTATTTAATAAATGCTTCCTGCCTTCTGTAGACAAGTCACTTAACCTCTCTGGGCCTCAGTTTTCTCCTCTAGAAAGTAGGGGATTGGACTAGATGGCCTCTGAGAGATCCCCTCCATCTCTAGATCTAGGATCCTATGTTTGAGCTTGGGCAAGTGACTTCTTAGGCCTCAGTTTCCTCTTCTGTCATACAAAGGGATTAGACTCCAGTGGAGACCTCAGAGAACCCTTCTAGCTCTAGCATACTATAAGAAGAAAGGAGAGCCTTGTCTTGCTCTTGGATTAAACTCAAACTTCCCTCATATTTGAAGTTTGTTTAGTATTATCTATTTTCAGTTTAGGCAACAAATGAGCATCTGGCATCCCATGCTCCCTCTAAAGCATACAAAAGGTTGGTTAGGGAGAACATATCTGATCTGAGCTAAAACTAGAAGCATTGGGTTTCTCATTACAGAACAACGAGGCTCCCCATCAAGACTTCTCAATGGATAGTTAGTGTTGAAAAGTTGAAAGAAACTTAAACTGTCCTCATCATCATACATGCTTGTCCTGGCTGGTATAGGGTTTACAGAGGTGTTTCTGAAGCTGTCCTCTTTCCTTAAAGAGCAATTTCCCTACAATCAAGTCATTTAATAGTCAGATTAAAAGCTCTAGAGAGGCAGGCTGCCTTTTAAGTAAAATGGCAACAAACATAGGCCCAGAGAGAGCCTCTATTTCTCTTCAATTGCTCTTTAGGGTATTGAAAAATTTGGGGGGGAATAGCCTGTTTGTCCCTGAGTTTGGAACCATCTATATACAAGGTTGAGGGAGAAGGGAGAGATTTATCTAGGGTCACTCAACAGAGGTATGCTAGATGAAAGGTTTAGTATGACAGTTGCTGAAAATACCAGCCCAGGACTTCGGTTTATATCCAGTTCCATTGAGCTGGGGCTCAATGGTAGCCCTAGTTCATCAGCAAGGTGATGACTTCTGTTTTTTGATAACCTCATGTTACAGAATGTTGCTTAGCAGTTTATGGTTTTAATAGAGCTATTTAAATCAAAGTCTTTGGGCAGCCTAATAGAGTGGGACACATAGTCTAGTGGGAGTTCAGAGATCTGGGTTCAAGTTCTAGCTTAGGCAAAGACTTAGGTCACTACCAAAGTGACTTTGGGCATATCATTACTACACTCTGAATGCCTCATGTGTACAATCAGGATACTAATACTTTGAGCCCTTATTTTATCTCAGAATTTATTCTTAGGATCCATAAATATTTGCATTTTAGATTCACTATTTTCAATTCTCTTCTTGCAGTTCAGATTTTTTACCAGCTTGTAGAGACAAGCTGCAAATGCTTAACTGGCCTCTTTTCCCAGTGACATACCTAGACCAGAAAGTTTCTATCACTGTATTGTCAACATGGAAATCTAGAGATCCCCAGTTTATTTAGTCTGAGGGTAGAAACCCCAGGTTTTGACCTTGTCACAGGAGAGGTTTCCCCCTGAGGGAAGGTCCCTCTTCACCAGACAATAGACTTCCACTTCAGCTTTGGCGTAGTAGGTAGCGCATCAGTCTCCCAAGCTGAAGGTCCTGAGTTCGATCCTCCTTAAAGAGGGTGCGATATACTGGGAAAGGCTTCTGGAGACAAAAGAGCTACTTGACTTCCCATGGGGTCTACCTCCCACCTGAAGTGGATGTCTATTGTCTGGTGAAGTGGGACCTTCCCTCAGGGGGAAACCTCTCCTGTGACAAGGTCAAAACCTGGGGTTTCTACCCTCAGACTAAATAAACTGGGGATCTCTAGATTTCCATGTTGACATACCTCTACCTGAAAGAGTAACACCACCAGAACCCTAAGTGGCAGTGTCTTCTTTTTTTTTTTTTAAGGACCTCAGTCTCCATAAGGACCCTTTTAATTAGGTATCTTACATAGGTCTTCATAAACAGAACAGTAATTGAGGCTTTGTTTCCCTTTCTATTGGCAGAATATACTAGGGATCACAGATACATATTTTATGTATGTATTTGCTCTACTCAGCTTTCCACATACACACACACACACACCCCCCACAAAAAACAATCTACTGCTAAGTAATTATTTATTTGCCCATTTTACAGAAAGGAAAACTGAAGGCCCAGAAGATTACAATGTTTTACCCAAAGCCTTGGTGGTTCATTGGCAGAATCTCAGGGTTCTTGACTTCTTGTTTAAAGTGTTTAGCTCACACCTTCTTTCCCTTTAAATCTTCAAAAGAAAAGTCCTATCTTTTCTTTCTAGGAACTCCATCCTGAACCAGAGTAGGGAGAGAGAAAGGAAGAGAAACACTCTGCATGATGTAATCTTCATTGCCCTGGTGGTAGCATTTTAACTTTCTTTAAGTCATGTGGTCCTACTCTTTGTAACCAGACGGACCTATTGCTCATGGGGTTTTCTTGACCAGGTCCTAAAGTGGTGTGTCATTTTCTTCTCCAGTGGACTAAGGCAATAGAGGTTAAGTGACTTGCTTAGGGTGATATATTTAGTAAGTGTCTGAGGCCAGAATTTTAATTCATCTTTTTCTGACTCTAGGCCTAGTGTTCCATCCATCATGGTACCTGTCACCAAAGCCTACCTTCTCTGGGATAACAAGCACACTTTTAAGAAAAGGCTTCCTATCCTTTGTTGATTAACAAGAAAGATTGTCATCAGTGAGGCGCCATTCCATTACAAGAGGGTTCCTGATATTTATTTATTTATTTGTCAGAACAACAATAGGTGAATATTGCTATAACCTAAATGCAGCTCATCCCAAAATATATTTTTTTAATTTTTAGGTATTTTCCCATGGTTACATGATTCATTTTCTCTCCATCCCTTCTTCCCTCCCCCCTCCCAGAGCCAACAAGCAATTCTACTGGGTTATACACATGTTATCACTTGATACCTATTTCCATGTTATTCATTTTTATAACAGAACAGTCTATTAAAATCAAAACCCCAAATCATATATCCATTTATACAGACAAGTGATAAATCATTTCTTCTGCATTTCTACTCCCACAGTTCTTTCTCTGGATGTGGATAGCATCTTTCTCATAAGTCCCTCAGAATTGTCCTGGATCATTTCATTGCTGCTAGTACAGAAGTCCATTACATTTGATTGTGCCATAATGTATCTGTCTCTGTGTACAATGTTCTCCTGGTTCTGCTCCTCCCACTCTGCATCAATTGATGGAGATTTTTCCATTTCATATAGAAATCAAGAAGTTCCAATGGGGATATGATTGGGGATGTAGTCTGGGATGTAGACTCTAAATGATCACTGTAGTGCAAATACCAATAATATGGAAATAGGTCTGGATCAGTGATAAATATTAAACCCAATGGAATTGTTCGTTGGCTACGGGAGGTGGGGTGGAAGGAGGGGAGAGAAAGAACATGATTCTTGTTACTGTGGAAAAATATTCTAAATTAATTAAATAAACAAACTTAAAAAAAAAAGAAATTAAGCAGTTCATCATTCCTTATAGCACAATAGTATTCCATCACCATCATATACCACAATTTGCTCAGCCATGACTCAATTGAGGGACATACCCTCATTTTCCAGTTTTTTGCCACCACAATATGTGGCAATGAATATTTTTGTACAACACTTTTTTGTTATCTCTTTGGGGTATAAACCTAGTAGTGGTATTGCTGGATAAAAGGGTATGCATTATTTTATAGGCCTTTTGGGGTAATTCCAAATTACCTTCCAGAATGGTTGGATCAATTCACAACTTCACCAACAATGCATTAGTGTCCTGATTTTGCCACATCCCCTCCAACATTTATTATTTTCCTTTACTGTCATATTGGCCAATCTGCTAGGTGTCAGGTGGTACCTCAGTGTTGTTTTAATTTGCATTTCTCTAATCAGGAGGGATCATGTGATTACTGATAATTTTGATTTCTTCATCTGAAACTGCCTATTCATGTCCCTTGACCATTTTAATGGGGAATGGCTTGATTTCCAAGATAATAGTTTAGAGCTGGGAGGGACTTTAAAGAAGATGCCAGATCAAACCTTCTTATTTTATTGATATGGAAAGTGAGAAAGGGAAGTACTTGCCCAAGGCCATCCAGATAGCAAATAGCAAGGCCTAGATTTGAAACAATGTCCTCTGATTCCAACTCCAACCCTCTTTCCACTGTGTAGTGTTCAAGAAATCAATATGATAAATATAAGATGGAAAAAGCATGAGACTTGACAATGAGTTGTATGAAAAAGATCGGAGGGTTTCAGTGGACTGGAATGAGTTAATCATGGCAGCCAAAAAAAAAACAATTTTAAGAAATCTTAAGAAAGACATTGCTTCTATGAATCAGGAGGCACATACTAAGCACTTAATAAATACTTTATCTCTCTATTTGTGCTTAGTACTCTGCACTGTTCAGACTATGGCTGGAGTACTGTGTTGAGTTCTGGGTGCCATGGCTCAGAAAGCTGGAGAATGTCTAGAGGAGAGCAACCAGGATGGAGAGAAGTCTCTAGTCCGTACCCTACAAGGATATGTTAAAGGACCCAAAGATGTTGTAACCCTGGATTAAGAGATGATTGGGACTGGGAGGAGATTAGACTGGGAGAGCTATGTATCCTTAGGTATTTGAAAGACTTTCATGTGTGGGGGAGAAAGATAAAAGCATTTTTTCTTGATCCCAAAAGAAAAAATAAAAGTAAGAAATAGATACTGCAGAGAAATAGGCTTATGGATATCTAAGGATTTATGGAAATACTTGTTTCCATTGAATTCTCTCACAGTGGATTGCCAAGCCTCATAAGATAGCTGATTTCCTCTCAGTAGATGTCTTCAGGCAAAGTCCAGATAACATATTGGGAAATGGAGTTGAAGGGATTCTCAGATAGAATTTGAGTTGGATAATCTCTTAGACTTTCTCCATATTTGAATTTCTTTGATTCTCTGAGCAGAAACAATTATCCAGGTCTCCAGCTAGGGGACCTAGAGGCAGAAAGACCTGAGTTCAAATTTTACTAACTGTGTGACCCTGGGCAAGTCACTTAACCTCTGTTTGCCTCAATTTCTTCCACTGTGAAATGGTACCTACCCCCTAGGATTATTATAAGAATCAAGTGAAATAATATTTGTAAAGCATTTAGTAGTGTCTGGCAAATAGGCGCTCAATAGATGTTTGCTTCCTACCTTCTTTCCATCCTTAGATGAGGCCATGTGCTTTGTGGCAGAGAGATCACGGCCTGGTTATCAACTTCCACTAAGTTGTGCTGTGGTCATGGACACATTTAAGTTCCTTCCCCTCTCTAGGACTCAGTTTCCCTCTTAGTAAAATGTGATAGTTATACTAAATGGCCTTTAGGTTCCTTTTAGCTCTAGTATTTGAAGAGAAAACAGTACAGTACAGTGAGAAAGAATGCTATACTTGTCAGGGAATTGCAGTTCAGACCTCAATTCTGCCACTAAGTAGCTGTGACCTTGGAAGAGCTATTTCCTCTCTCTGTGACTCAGTTTCTTTGTCTACCAAATGGGAATAATAATACTTCCATTACCTAACCAACTTACAAAACCATGAGGAAACATGGGTTCAAATTCCACCCCTAACTCGGACTATGTGATTGAGCTTACGTTCACTCTGCCCTGGGAAACTATAAGATGATAAGTTGCTGAGAAGTTTCTGTTCTGCTTTGAGAGGCCATTTCCTGTTTTCCTCATCTGCAAGTTCCCTACATCAGTACATTCCCAGATCCCCTGCTTGTCCCTCTTATGATGACTCTAAAGTGGTCAAGTATGTAGAGGGAATCTCATTACAGTAACAAGACCTGCCAGCAGACGTGTAGATTGCCAAAACAATACTCTTCAACATCAGGTCATGTCAGATCCAGAAGGGTTTGGACCTGTGAGCTTAAAGGGTTAAGATCATAGACCTTAGAGACCCAAGGGACTTTAAGGGTCCAAGGGACCTTAGAGACCCAAACCCTCATTTATATGTATATTTTAAAACCCAACAACAAAGAAGCCTTTGATTGTTCTAACAGCCATTCCTAAAAATTTAACTTGTCAGAAGGAAGACAGGTATTGAGCAAAAACACTCAATATATGTATCGATTGGGTCTGACAATAGATGCAGCATTCTGCCCGAGTAGTCAGTCCCCTGCTTTGTTGCCAAAGAGGGAAGTGTGATTCATTATTATTAGTGGTTTTTCAGTTCAGAGTTTGACTTCTTTTTAGCAAATCTGATTCTAATTGTAATCATTGTAGACATTGTTCTTTTCTCTTTATTTTTCTTGATATCAGTGATTACAAATCCATGTTTCTCTTCAATTCATCACTTCATTGCACTTAATAATGTTCTTTTGCATTCCTATCCTATAGTTTAACCAGCCGATAGCCACAGGAGGTATCCTCCTTATTTTTAGGTCTTTGCCACCACAGAAAGTGCCACTCTGAATATCTGACGACATTCACTCATGCATGTAGCTAGTGCACACAGAGCCTCCTATTGCAGTATTTTTTCCATCACCTCACACTGCTTTCCTCATATCACCTTTCCCCCAATTTAAAATTCAGGCATAGCACTTGATCGAGCCCCTTTCTCAACTCCTACATCCATTCAGTCACTATGTCCTGCCAACTCTAGCTCCATAACATCTCCTGAGTCTACGCCACCCTCTCCACAGCCATAGTTCAGGCCCAAATCATCCTCAGCTGGACTAATTCTAACAGGTCTCAGTTATTCCAGCCTCTCCTTTCTTTGATCCATTTCTACCACACAATTGTCAAAATAATTATAGGTCTGACCAAGACATCCTCCCTGCTAAAAACCCAACCCAACCAAGTCTCACTCACTGGTTTTTCCTTTATTCCTAGACACAGCTTAGAAGCTTTCCTCACCACAGTCTTGCTATTATAATAGGGCAGGACCAACTAACGATTGTATGGGGGGGCAGGGGGGGGGCAAGTTCAACATTAGAATAAAACTCAGCACTTATAGATCATTCAGCATTAAATGTTTACTTAGTCACAGCCTAGAAAGAGTATTCAATAAGGGGAGAGCATTTAACTCAGAAAGACCTGGTCCCTCTCATATCTCCATATAGAAATGCATCTGATCAACAAGGCAGATGTGATGACTCCTAGAGCCTTGGGACATCCTCCAAGTCAAAAGTTCTCCCATTCAACTTGGGCAGGCCTTTTCTTTTTTTTTGCCTTCCATCTTAGAATCAATACTATGTTACAAAAAAAAAATCAGGCCATTCCCCAGTTGACAAATGGGTAAGGGACATGAATAGGCAGTTTTCAGATAAAGAAATCAAAACTAGTAATAAACACATGAAAAAAGTGTTCTAAATCTCTTATAATCAGAGAGATGCAAATCAAAACAACTCTGAGGTACCACCTCACACCTAGCAGATTGGCTAACATGACAGCTATGGAAAGAATGAAGGATGTGGCAAAGTTGGGACATTAATGCATTGCTGGTGGAGTTGTGAATTGATCCAACCATTCTGGAGGGCAATTTGGAACTATGCCCAAAGGGCGCTAAAAGACTGTCTGCCCTTTGATCCAGCCATAGCACTGCTGGGTTTGTACCCCAAAGAGACAATATGGAAAAAGACTTGTACAAGAATATTCATAGCTACGCTTTTTGTGGTGGCCAAAAAATTGGAAAATGAGGGGCTGCCCTTCAATTGGGGAATGGCTGAACAAATTGTGGTATATGTTGGTGATGGAATACTATTGTACAAAAAGGAATAATAAAGTGGAGAAGTTCCATGGAGACTGGAACAACCTCCAGGAAGTGATGCAGAGTGAGAGGAGCAGAACCAGGAGAACATTGTACACAGAGACTGATCCACTGTGGTGCAATCAAATGTAATGGACTTTGCTACTAGTAGTAATACTAATCCAAGACATTACTGAAGGACTTATAAGAAAGAATGCTATCCACAGAAAGAAGTAAGGGAGCAGGAATACAAAAGAAAAACTTGTCACTTATCACTTGTTCATATGAATATATGATTTGGAGTTTCGGTTCTATGATAAAAATGAATAATATGGAAATAGGAATCAAGTGATAACATTTGTACAACCCAGTGGAATTGCTTGTCGGCTCTGGGAGAGGGGAGGGAAGAGGAGAGGGAAAGAAAATGAATCATGGAAACACGGGAAGATATTTTTTAAATTAAATTAAAATTAAAAAAAGAAAAAAACAAGTATCAATACTGTGTATTGGTTCCAAGGCAGAAGAGTGGTAAAGGCTAGGCAATGGGGGTTAAGTGACTTGTCCAGGGTTACACAGCTATGAAGGCAAGCCTTTTTTAATGCCTTTAGATGATCAGGAAGTCTCATCAACAGCCTGAGTACCCTGTGCCAAGCAAATATTGAGGATAGTTTCAATACTTTTAAAGAAAAACTAAAGCCTAACCTAACCTTCATGGGGTGAGGTCTTAGGAAATGCTAGCCTACCCATCATAGCAGGGGATTCTAGGGGAAAATACACTTCACCCCCTGCTAGCAAAGTTCTAAAGGCCTTCTATTGAACCTTCCACTAGTGAAATTTCTTCAGGTTATTACTGGGCAACCCTGACCTTGGGTCCAAATGACCTGACATAAGCAGCATAAAAGGGGGAAAACATAAAACACAGACAGAAAGGACAGCAAGAACTGCACGGGCCAGAGACCAGTCTGTGTGCAATGCCATGTTCCCCTAAAGGAGTAATCAAAGGAAGAAGAAGAAAAATCCAAAATCCTGGGCCTCTTTCCTTCTAAATGATCTAGCCCATGCAGTAGCTGCAGTACATACGAGGTTTCCCAGTAGAAAGAGACAACAATAAACAGGAATCATAAACAGGGTCATCAGTTGTGAAGCACAGCTGATGACTCCTCCTGTACCGCCATAGGACCTCACCATCTGTAATGAGATAGCTTTTCTGTTGATGTTCAGTCACATCAGGGTTTTCTTGGAAAAGATCCTGGAATGGTTTGCCAGTTCCTTCTCCAGCTCATTTAACATATGAGGAAACTGAGGCAAACAGAGTGAAGTGACTTGCTCTGGGTCATACAACTTGCAAGTGTCTGAGATTGGATTCAAAGTCAGAGCTTTGGCACTCTATCCACCACACATCTAGATGTGCAGAGAAGGACTAGCACCTCGGATATGAGGGCTTACCAAACCCCCTTGGTTGCTCATTCACCCTTGGTGTCCACCTCTCACCCAGCTCTTACTTGTGGCTCCAAAGAGCTGTAGAATATGCAGTGGACACAACCTGATAAAACCATCTCAGCAGATGAACTGAACCAGGTTTAGGGGAATCACTAAGTCTCAAACCCATCAGTGAGTTAAAGGGATGTGAAGACTTCTCCCTGTGGAATGGGTAGATAAGAACAATTCCTTCCAACAGCCAGCCATTAAGGCAACTGAAGCAAGTGCTGTGGAGCCACCTAGAGCTTGTTCATACATTGAAGACTGCATCTTCGACTATCCCCAGTCATCCTGACTTTTGCTCCGCTATTGGACTTCATCCAGATGACTCTGGAAGAGAGTGAGGCTGCTGACTTTGTGTAACTCTGCCTTACTTCAATCCAATTTACACGAGTCCAAACGTCACTCGTGGATGTCACTGGTCCTCTTTGAAAACAGGGTGAACAACAACAGTAAGGTAGCATTCAGCCTGTCCCAGTGCCAGTGTGGACTCCTCTCATTGCTTCCCAGTCCACCACTCAGGCTCTCTCCCTCCCTGGGAACCCCATTGTGGGGGTAAAACCAAATAGCTACTGCAGAGGCTTTTGCTAAAGACTTTCCTTCTTTGGCAGGGACTGAATAAGGACTCTGTCTTGCCTTTATCCAGGAATTCATGGTTGCCCAAGTCTGCCAAAATTTCCCTTCCAGATAAATAGACATTCACTTTAGTAATGCTGAACCTATTTCACCTTCCCCATATTGTTAGAAAGGAAAGTATCTGCCAGCAATGCTACCTTGTGATTCCCTAAACCCTTTCCAGGAAGGCTTTGGCTGAACTATCTTGATCAAAAGGAAGAGCCTTTAGTTATTTCTCCACAACCTTTTGTGGAGCATTCTGAGAAGACAAGAACCTTGACAACTAGGCGACTCTGTGTCAAGAATTGAATAAAGAATGGTCAGAGAATTTCACCTGGAATTATATCCAAAAGTGGCTCATCTTTATCAGGTAAGTGTTCCTGGCCTCTAGGTCTCAAAAACCATCACACTAGAGAGCCTTCTCTTTTCCTAGGGTGGCATTGATCTGTTTCAAACATGATCTGTGGAAGGTAGAACACCTAACACTAGTGGTTAAAGGCACATTGCCAAAGCTGATGATTAACAAAGAAACCCTCTTGCTCTTAGATGTGATAAGAGGACCAATTTGCCAGTTGGGAATAGGCAGAGGTCCAAATAGGCTAGATGGACATTAGAGGCCCATTGGGCAGAAGTAGCCAGCTGGTCCTTGTGTTGAGGGATCATATGGTCCTATGCTCACCATAACATGGCATCATGATCCCCATGTCCAGATTGTCAATGGATTGCTGCCATCCTTCCCAACTGCTGCCATTTGCATAATATCAATCAAATTATTTGGTTTAGCAGAAGGCATATGATACATCTGATGGGTGCTGACATGTCCCCAAAACAACCATATGCTATGGGAGACATTGGCAAAATTCATCCATTGGGCCTGACCTTAAAGGGGAAAGAGCCTTTGATTGTCCAACCCTATTCTCTCAGAGCATGATTTTATTTTTTTCAGCAAAAAAAAAATTATTTTATTTCAAAGCTGTTACTATGACAAGGCAGATTTATATAGGTATGTAAGCATATATAACCAGAAGACCAGTGAGACACACCCTGGGATCACAGAAAGGGTTTTAGCAGATCAGAGGTCAAAAACAACACTAGGAGAACAACATAAAAATATTCAACAGATATACCTCCAGACACATTTGGTGTGTTGGTTGGTTTTACTGAATTTCCCCCCCCCCACCACCACCTTTTTTTTCAGAGCATGATTTTAAACGTAATGTTTCCATTGAATGATCGAGGTGTCCAGGGACAGCCAGGTGGCTCAGTGGCTTGAGAACTAGGTCTAGAGATGAGGTCCTGGGTTCTCATTTGGCCTCAGACACTTCCTTGCTGTGGGACCCTAAATAAGTCACTTAACCCCTATTGTCTAGCCCTTATCACTCTCCTGCCTTGGAACTATTACACAGTATTAATTGAGACAAAAAGTAAGGGTTTAAGTTTAAAAAAAAAAACATGATAGAGGCACTGAGCCATCCTCTGTTCTTCCTAGCTTATTAGAAGGGCCATCTTGCATTGTTGAACACCTCATAGGTTACTGAGCAAAGGATGATGATCTGATTGTGTATCATCCATTCAGGAGCAAATTAGGCCCAAGGCAGACAAGTAGCTGGTTTTCAGAAGTGGTGTTAAGAGGCCACTTTGAGAAGCTTGAAGCTCTAAAATGTAAGGGAAATTTGGTGTGGTTGCTCCTAGGTGCTTGGGAAAGGCTTGAGAAAGACCTTTATGGACAGAAACTTTCCAAAGCATAGACCCCCCAAAAGTCATAAGGTGCCAGGCAACTAACTAGGTGGCCTGCTTTAAATCTTCTGGGTCTAGGCTCTGGGAGGGGGAAGGGAAGAGGGGAGGGAAAGAAAATAAATCATGTAAACATGGGCAAATATTTTAAAGATAAATGATAAATATTCTGGGTCTATAGCCTGTTCTGGGCTCCCTTGGCAAGAAACAAACTTGTAGGTTCCTTAGTAAATGGATAAATGAGGGCCATCAGGATTTCCAGCGAGAGAATGAGTTCCCTAAAACCCAGAGTCAAGTAAACTTCTGGGCTTCATTTTTGGATTGTGGAATAGTACCATTAGCTTATCCTAAACCAAGCCTGGAAACAACTAGGTTCTCCTACTGTATTCTTGAAAAATTTGACTGAGTAGGGACATTAATTCATTGCTGGTGGAGTTGTGAATTGATCCAACCATTCTGGAGGGCAATTTGGAACTATGCCCAAAGGGCGCTGAAAGACTGTCTGCCCTTTGATCCAGCCATAGCACTGCTGGATTTGTACCCCAAAGAGACAATAAGGAAAAAGACTTGTACAAGAATATTCATAGCTGCGCTCTTTGTGGTGGCAAAAATTGGAAAATGAAGGGATGCCCTTCAATTGGGGAATGGCTGAACAAATTGTGGTATCTGTTGGTGATGGAATACTATTGTGCTCAAAGGAATAATGAATGGGAGGAATTCCATGGAGACTGGAACAACCTCCAGGAAGTGATGCAGAGTGAGAGGAGCAGAACCAGGAAAACATTGTACACAGAGACTGATAAACTGTGGCACAATCAAATGTAATGGACTTCTCCATTAAAGGCAATGCAATGACCCTGAACATTCTGCAGGGATCTAGGAGAAAAACACTATCCTCAAGCAGAGGACAAACTGTGGGAGTAAAAACACCAAGGAAAAGCAACTGCTTGACTACAGTGGTTGAGGGGACATGTCTGAGGAGAGACTCTAAATGAACACTCTAATGCAAATACCAACAACATGGAAATGGGTTCGAATCAAGAACACATGTGATACCCAGTGGAATTGCGTGTCGGCTGTGGGAGAGGTGGGGGGAGGAAAAGAAAATGATCTTGTCTCTAATGAATAATGCTTGGAAATGATCAAATAAAATATTGTTTTAAAAAAAATTTGGCTCAGCAAACTGAGGAACACTGGGTTTCCTTAGGGTTGATTTCATACACCATCAGGTCTAAGATCTCTGCCAAGGTAGCTTCTTCAAAGCAGCTTAGTCAATGTTATGCTATCAGTGTTAGAGCAAATGTCAGTGCCCTCAGGTTTCTACCCACTAGCCTGGCAATATGAGGGAGAGTTCAGGTAGCCCTGTGGAAGGACAGTGAAAGCATACTGGGCTCTTTTCCGGGTGAAGGTAAATGGCTTCTAACTGGTCACAGCACAGGAACAGAGAAAAAAGTATTGACAAGAGGTAACTAACTCCAAAGCATTCACCAGGGTCCCCATTGATGAGATCAGGAATGGCTGCAAAATTAATATGATGATGTATGATATAGCAGCCGTGGGTATGATAACTTCCATGTTCTTCACAGGTGCACAGGATTGTAGTTAGGGGAGTGGTTATAGCAGAGGCCTTCATCGCCATCACCAGACAGGAAATGCCTCACCCTTAGGGGAGCCATGATTGTTTCATATTAACTACATGGGATGGCTTGGGAAACTGAAGGTTTCTATTTGGCCCTACCCACAAGAATGAACAAATGAAAAAGCGTTCATTAATCTTTTACTGTGTGCCAAGCACTGTGCTAAGAGCTGAGGACACAGGTAGAAGAAAGTAAGACAGTCCTTGATCTCAAGAAACTTATAATCTAATGAGGGAAGATAACACATAAAGGAAAAGCAGGAAGTGGAGGAAGCAGGAAATGCACATGGCAGCATTGTTTAGAAATGACTGGAGAGTGATATGGAGATCCAATTCTGGACAGCATGAGGTGAAACCTCCCCTATCAGAGCCTGGGGTTCTAAGATCACAGATACAGGTGACATGAAATGGAGCTAACTGGCAATTGGCATGAGGATCCAAGGTCCTGAAGGAATAAGGATGAGGACATCAACTAGGATGAGAGCACAGGCTTAACTGATATGGAATTGGCCAGGAAGTGACTTGGAGGCCTTGTTTAGGCAATAGAAAGCCTAAGAGATACCAGGGTATTTCTAGATGTAGAGTTCAAGGTTCTAATGGGGAGGAAGAAAAGAAAAGGAAGAAGATGACCTGGACACAGATACCATAGTTTAGAAATGTCCAGAAAGTGGGTTGAGGCACATGGACAAATTAAGGCAAAAGCAAACATGTTAAAGCCCAAAGTAGTTTCAGGGTCAAAGTCAGGGTCTTGGTTGGAGAGGGGGAAAAGTAGAGGAGAACATTGGCTAGAGTTTAGGTGGCATGGTTTGGAACTGGCTAGAAAATAACATGGAGGACAGAGTCATTCTAGGGGCAGAATTCAAGTTTTTGGTGGAGGGACATAAGGACAATGAAGTCTATGGTTGGGGGCTGCATTGTTTGGAAATGTCCAGGAACTGAAGAGACAGCTTAGTTCAGGGAGAAATAAGAGGAAAGTTCTCTTATCAGACCTGAAGGTAATTCCATGAGCAGACATAAAAGGTGCTAGTGAAAGGAAGAAGACTAAAGTGCCCAGGTGGCATGGTTTAAAACTGGCTGTGAAGTAATGTGGAGACCAAGATGATTCCCAAGACAATGAGTCCAAAAATTCTAAGGGAAAGGGAGCGCAGAGTAAATAAGGAATCCAATGGCTGCTTTGGAAAATGGGCAGGAAAGTGAAGAGGAGGGCCAGGCTCCCTTTGCCCAGTGGTAGCAGTGGTAGCAGAGGCAGAGTTCAAGGTTTCATGGGAAGGCGATGAGCAGAATGGTTGGAGTATAAACGTAATGAGATGGAAAAGGCCAGGACCTACTCTGATTCTAGACAACATAAAGCCCATAAAAAAGCCTGTGTTGGTTCCAAGGGGAGAATGGAAGGTGGTAATGGAAGACATCTGAGGATGAGTGCAGCTGGCATAAAACTGGTTGGGAAGTAGTGAGACCAGTTGTTCCAGAGGCAGAATCCAAGATTCTGGTGGGAATAGGAGGAGGATAAAGACCAGAAAAGAAGGATCAAGGTCTAGAAATAGCTGGAAAGTGAAGGAGAGTTTTGGTTTAGGGCCAAATAAGGTAGAACTTCACTTATG
Organism: Monodelphis domestica; assembly: GCF_027887165.1. Taxonomy (NCBI): domain Eukaryota; kingdom Metazoa; phylum Chordata; class Mammalia; order Didelphimorphia; family Didelphidae; genus Monodelphis; species Monodelphis domestica. Next base: position 48,403,885 of record NC_077235.1, on the reverse strand, counting down.
GCCCACTGTGATCAAGGCTACAAAGACCACAGTTCTAGTGAGGTGGGGGCAAGGAGCCAAGGGTAAGAGCCAAGGGAGGTGGAAGCAAGAAAAAGAAATACTTCCCAATTAGAGAAAAACAAACCAGTCCTTTAGTGTGCCTGTTTCCCCACAACCACTTAATATGAATTATTCCCATCTTTTGTCATGTTTGTCAGTTTGCTGGGCATGAGGAGAAACTTCAAACTTATTTGGAGTGGGACTCCTTTTATGGTTAGTACATTCTCTGTTGGGGACAAGGTTGGCATGCAGGAAGCATGATATGGCTACGGCTGGAAGTGGGGGCCTGATTCTGAGCAACATAAAACAAAACCTCCCCTCTCAGCAGCTAGGGTGGTTTCAGGGGCAAAGTCCCAGGTTTTGGTGGAAGGGTGATGAATAATATGAACAGAGGAGCAGTGGCCAGAGTGCAGGCAGCATGGTTCAGAGATGTCCGGGAAGCAAAGGGGAAGCCTGCTTCTGAGAAAATCAGGCAAAGGTGCTGCTGTTAGAGCCCAGGATAGTTCCAAGGCTAGAGTCTAAGGTTTTGGTTGGAGAGAAAATAGAAAGATGAGTATGGTAGCCCGAGTACAAGAAGTATGGTTCGGAAATGGCATCAGAGACAACAGCAAAAGGGTCTATACAAGAATTCAGGGATTTTCTGTCTCCTGAAGAGATTACCGTAGCTGGCCATTTTGTTTTGAAACAGGGATGTGGGAGGGAATTAAAAGAGGAGCAAGTGCCTACTGTGTGCCAAGTACTGTGCTAATGAAACACTTTGCAAACATTCTTTTATTTGATTCTCACAACATTCCTGGGAGGAAGAGGCCATTTTCATCATCATTTTTACCTCAGTTTTTTTTTTTTGAGATATGGAATGGATCAAAATCATTCTGATTTTTTTCTTGAATCACTCTTAATCACTTCTCTGTTTCTTCATCTTTAAAATGAGGGATTTGAACTAGATGGCCTCTAAGATTCCTTATCTCAATCTACAATCTTATGTTCTTATAATTCCATTTTAAAAACAATTAACTTGCTTTTTAACCTCAAAAATAAATACCCCCAAGTGACAGTTTTAAATATACAAAAACACCCACAGAAATCCAGAATAAATGAAAAACAGTGGCAGAGACAAGCCAGGACATAAACCACTTTAAGATGAACCGAGAAGAATTTCCAAGAAGTGATTTTAATGATCACCCTGGCAACCTGATGGTTTCCATGGAAACCACTGCGCAAGGAGCCTGAAGGTGAGCCAGGAATCAATAATGAAGGGTTCTATATGACTGCAGTGGGATGTTCCACTATGTTTGACATTAGGGGAAGCTGTGCTGCCTTCCAGAACATTCCTCTAACTTTCCCTGCCTTTTCTTTTTCTCCTCTCCCTCTCCCCAAATGGTAGATTGCACAGAAGGTTGCTGCAGAGGTGTTAGTCTGGTTATTCTCTTCTACCTCCTGTGGATACAATTTCTTTTCACAATTTTTTTCCCCACAAAGCTGCCCCTAGATTGTGTAATTGCTACTAGCCGCTGCAATATTTTCACCTTTCTCAGAAACTCTGAGGGCTTACATGTCTAGTCTAAGTTCATTAACTAACTGTGACCTTGGCTGAGCTCCCTTTCTTTACTGGGGCTCAGTCTCTGTTATAAAATGAAAGAGACTGGATTTTACATCATATATCACAATAAGCTAAAAATGGATACCTGACCTGAATAATTAAGGGCATGCTGTTAAAAAAGAAATTAAACGAACCAGATTAGAATCCTCTAACAGTTACAGCTAGGGTAGAGGGGATCAGAAAAGATAAAATAGATCATTTCTGTTTCAGGAAATTGAAAAAATTTCTCGCAAAAATAAAATGAATGCAAGTAGAATGAGAAGGGACGGGACTGGTCAAGGAAAAGTCTTTATATCAGGATCTGATATATTGTCTAATAATGGTCTGATATCAGAAAGATATAGGCAGCTACCAAATATATAAAAAGAAAAGCCATTCTCCAAGTGTCAAAGGATATGAACAAACTATTCTTAACAGAATTACAAACTAACAACCCGATGAAAGAAGACTCCTACAATAAAGAATGTTTCTAACAAAAAAAAAATACAAATACAAAACATTTCTAAAGTTCCTCCTCACACCCAGCAAACTGACAAAGATGGCAAAAGCTGGGAATAATTAATGTTAAGGGGGTTGTGGGAAAACAGGTACACTGAGGCACTGGCTTGTTTTTTCTTTAATTGTTGAGTATTTCTTTTTTTTTCTTCCCATCTCCCACAGAAGAAAAAAAAAGAAAGGAAGGAAGGAAAGAAAGAAGGATAGATCCTTGTTACAAATGAAAATAATGAAACAAAATTAATTCCCATATTGCCCAGGTCTAAAAATATGTATCTCATTCTGTATATATCTCAGTCTTTCACCTCTCTTTTAGGAGGTGGGTTCAAATTCTTTATTATTGAGTCTCCAGAATCATTGATGATCATTGCATTGATTAAAGTTCTTAAATCCTTCAAAATTTTGGTTTTACAATATTGAATTTATAATATAAATCGTTCTGCTCACTTCATTTGGCATTAGTTCATGCAAAATTTCTCCCCCACATTCTCTGAAACCAACCCTTTCATCATTTCACATAGCACAAAGGTATTCCCTTATATTCACATGCCATAATTTGCTCAGACATTCCCCAATCAACAATCACTCCTCAGTTTCCACCTTAGGAGCTGCTTTAAATATTTTTGTGCTAATCCAATGTGATGGACTTCTCTACTAGCAGCAATGCAATTACCCAGGACAGTCCCAAGGAACCCATGAGAAAGAACGCTATCCTAATCCACAAAAATAACTACAGGAACAGAAATGCCGAAGAAAAATGTGATCAATCATGTAATGTGATAAAGATATGACTGGGGTTTTGATGTTAAAAGATGACTCTACTGCAGATATGAATAACATGGAAATAGGTTTTGAACAACGATACACAGATAACGCAGTGGAACTGTTTGTCAACTTTGGGAGAGGGGAGGAAAGAGCGGAGTGGAGGGGTGGGGGGGTGGAAGAGGGATCATGAATCAGGTCACCATGGAAAAATATTCTAAATTTTAAAAGGGAGAAAAAAAAATAAATATTTTTGTGCATACAGGTCCTCTTTCTTTGATTTTTGTTTTTATTTTTTTTTTTTGGTGCATAGATCTAGGATTAGAATGAGGGTCAAAAGATATGCGCAGTTTAGTCTCTTTGGCAGCATATTTCCAAATTGCCTTCCGGAAAGGCTGGACCAATTCACAATTCCACCAAGAGTTCATCCATGTGTTTTTCCCCAACAAGCCCTCCAACATTTGGCATTTTCCTTTTTTTGTCAACTTTGTCAAATTCATGTGAGTGAAAACAAGTTATTGTACATTTTTCCATTAGCGATTTGGAACATTTTTTTCGATATTGGCTAGCTTGAATTTCTTTCCTGGAGAACAATTACATCCTTCCACCTTTTGTCAACTGAGAAATGGATCTTATTCTTATAAATTTGAATTCGTTTCTTATATAGCTTAGAAATTAGCCCTTTTTCAGAGAAACTGCAAAGATTTTTCTTCCTGTCAGTTAACCCTTGTAATCATAGCTGCCTTGGATTTGTTTATAGAACTTTTAAAATTCTAAGTAATCAAAAATGTCCACTTATCTTCTATAATCCTCTCCTTCCCTTGTTTCAGCATGATCTTTTCTCCTATTCATAGTTTTGAAAGGTAATTTCTCCCTTAGTCTTCTAATTGGCTCATGCTGTCATCTTTTCTATCTGGGACATCATCCATTATCATGGTCTATGGTGTGAGGTCTAAATTGAATTTCAGTTAGACTGCTGCCTGGTTTTCCCAGCAGTTTTTGTTATATAGCAAATTCGTATCCCAGTAGCTGGGCTATTTAGATTTATCAAACCTTCGGCTGCCAGGTTTGGTTGCTTAAGTATTTAGTATACCTAGTCTTTTTCACTAATGGACTTCTCTCTCTCTCTCTCTCTTTTTTTTTTTGAAAATGTTATTTAATTAGATGATTTAGAATATTTTTCCATGGTTACAAGAATCATGTTCTTTCCCTCCTCTGCCCCCACCCCTCTCCTGTATCTGACGCACAATTCCTGGACTTCTCTTTTTTAACCAATATTATGTGGTTTTGACAATTGCTGCTTTGTAGATCTTTGGAGATCTGACATTACTAGGCTCTTTTCCTTCCCATTTTTTTCATTATTTCCTTTTATATTCTTGTCCCTTTGTCCCTCCAAAATTAATTTAGGTAGAATTGTCATTTTTATTATATTATCTGGGCTTCCCCCCTTAGCAATGGCTATTCCCCCAATTATTTAGAACTCTTTTGTTTGTGTAAAATAGTAATTTTGTAGTTATATTCAAATAGGTTCTGTGTATGTCATAGCAGATAGAAACCCAAGTATTTTTTTCCCTTTTTTTTTTAATTTAGAAAATTTTTCGATGGTTACCTGATTCATCAGCCCCACTTTCCTCCCCACTCCTGAAGCTGACAAGCAGTTCCACTGGAAACCCAAGTATTTTATCTGTTGTGTAGTTATTTTAAATGGAATTTCTCTTTGTTTCCTTTCCTACTGGGTTTTGCTGGTAGTGATGCTAATTTACATGGATTTGTTTTCTATCCTGCCATTTTGCTGAAGTTACTGTTTTGGTTAATTTTTTTAATTGGAAAGTTGTATTTAATTAATTAATTTAGAATATTTTTCCATGGTTACATGATTCATGTTCTTTCTCTCCCCTCTCCCCCCCTCCCCACATAGCCGACACACAATTCCACTGGGTTTTACATGCATCATTGATCAAGATTTGGTTCATTTTTAAATCAACTCTCTAAGGTTCTCTAAGTACCCCATCATATCTTATGTAAACAGAATGACTAAAATGCCCATACCCTTTGACACAGAGACTCTGTCACTAGGTATAAACCCCAAGAAGACAATAAATAAAAATAAAGTCTCTGTATACACTAAAATATTTCTAGCAGGACACCATCATATCTCTGTGAGACTGGTTCCTTGATATCTGAATTCTTTCTTTCAGGCTATTTGTAGTGGGAGTTTTTTTTTTCTTTGACTTGAAAGTTCTGTTGGATTTTCCTGGAAATTTTCATTTGGGGCTTTCAGGTTTCAGGAGGAGATCTGTGGATTCTTTCAATTTTCACTTTGCCCTCTCATTCTAATATATCTGGGCAGATTTCATTCACAATTTTTTGAAATATAATTTACAGGTTCTTTTTTTTTTTTAATCATGGCTTTCAGGTTGTGTGATGATTCTCATATTATCTCCCCTGGATATATTTTCTCGGTCTTTTGTTTTTTATGTATAATAGACCTTTAATTTTCAGGAGGTTTTCAACTTTTTGACTTTGTTTTAATATTTCTCTTTTTCTCATGGAGTGATTACTAGGGCAAGGTTTTTTTCCCCTCTTGTGCTAAGCTATTAAATCTCTCTTTTTTTTTAACCCCTTATCTTACATCTTGGAATCAATACTATGTATGTATTTATCTGGAAAGTGTCTGAGTCCAGATTTCAACCCAGGATCTCCCATTTCTAGGCCTGACTCTCAATCCACTGAGCCACCCAGCTGCCCCCTGTTAATTCTCTTCCTAAGTTTTTTCTTCATAATTCCCATTTCTTTCAGAATTCTTTCCTCCAGCTTTCTCATTTCATTTATATCATTTTCAAACATATTTTTAAACCTCTGCATCATTTCTCTTAGGAATTCTATTTGATCTTGTGGCCAACCTATGTTTTTCTTTGAGGCTTTGCTTATAGTTTTAGAGTTCTTCTCCTCATCTGGTTTGTTGTCTTGGGAATGTCAGGCATCATAATAGTCCTTTTTCATTTTTCTAATTTTATTTTCTGGATAGGGATTTTGTGTTTGGACTAGACTATAAATAATTCTGGCTGGACTTTAGGGACCCTTATCCCACATCCTGCTTCTGGGGTTAGACAGAGAGCACAATATTCCTCTTCCATCCACTCCCAGGGGATTGACTCTGATATCCCTTCTCCTAGAGGCTCAGCACTGCTACCCCCTTCCACTTTACTGTCTTTACAGTGCCCACAAGGTAGCTAGCTGCTTGAGACGTTCCCATCTCAAGGCTGCCACTGAGGCATCTCTCAACACTTGGATTACTGGTATTGACTCAGAGTACTGGTACTCCTACCCACTCCACTTGTTGTTAGGCTATCATTTACAGCCTGCTCTCTGTGTCTCCAGAACTCATAGGGGATACCTGGACATTCCTACCTCAGAATATTCAGTCCCCTAACACCAGGCAAGAATAAACACAAAAGAAAGAAAAGTACTAGGTGGCATGCAGACTTTTCTGCTGGGTATTGAATGCATAAAGGTCCCTTCCAAGCCTGAAGTTGATGAACTCTATGGAACTGTAACAGTGAGAATATTGGAAAATCCTTTAGTTAGTAGCTGCCCTACAGTCTTGTTTCAGCCATAATTCTAATCTCATTGTAAAAACAAGGAATCTTGTACAATTCTTAGTTTAAAAATTAAGATGGAAAACTTATGTGGAAATTTGTTATTAAAATAAAAAAAAACATTTTAAATAATTGAGAAAGAATCAATGTTAACTGTATTGATTTTTTCCAAGTATTCTGGACACCCTACAGTGAATTCCCTGGCTCTCAGAGCTGAACAACAATTCTGTCCAGTTCCTGCTAAAGGCTTAACTAATCCTCAAGACACCCCAAATCACCTGAAGCTTAATGAGATGGCCAGGAGCTTATCAGAGAGAAAAGGATGTCTAATAAGCTCAGCCCAGGATTAGAAATTAGAAGTTCCTGAGACCTAATGAGTTGTTGATAAACTGGGGACTCTAGCATTAATGCCTTAGATTGCTTTTCTTGTGTTTTTCCTTTAAATAATGATCGGAAAACCAAAGAAAAGCCCTAATTAACTTGGATAGCTGTGGAGGTGATTAGGGATCTTAAGTGCACTTTCTATTGAGACTGGAGACATTCTGGTCTCATCTCTTGTTGTACAGCTACATCCAGTCTAGACCTACACAATGCTAAATTAACTAGCCCTTAAAGTTAACAAATCCCTTTGTGGCCTCCCTAGAATATTATGGAGTGAATGTAGCATCCTCACTCTACAGACAAGGATGCTGCCTCCATTGTTCTGACTTATGCCATCAGTACAACTGGTTGCACTAGTTTGGTTTGTTTTAGGTTGTTGTTGTTTTTTTAAAAGCCTTACCTCCTGTCTTAGAATTAATACTAAGTATTGGTTCCAAGGGAGTAGAGAGGTAAGGACTAGGCAATGGGGGTTAAGTATTTTCCCAGGGGCATACAGCTAGGAAATGTCTGAGGCCAGTTTGAACCCAGTCTCTAGTCCTAGCTGTCTATCTGCTGAGCCACCTTGCTGCCCCAGTTGCACTGGGTTTTAATGGAAATGACATCTTAAGAACAGTGGAAAGATAGTTATTAAACTCCAACAAAAGATCTACTAGCCCCAGTTCCTTTGTTATTGTTTTTCAGTTCTTTTAAGTTGAGTCTGATTCTGTATGACCCCATTTAAGGTTTTCTTGGCAAAAATGGCCTGCTATTTCCTTCTCCAGCTCATTTTACAGATGAGGAAACTGAGGTAAACAGGGTAAAGTGACTTTCCCAGGGTCATGCAGCTAGTAAGTGTCTGAGGTTATATTTGAACTCAGGAAAATGAGTCTTCCTGACTCTAAACTCAAAAGGAATCGGTATAACTGGCACAGTTGTGCATTTTTCCTGCCATCATCCATCCCAGGCCAGTTTCCACCACCCCAACTCCACTACAGGATTCAGCCAATACTTCTTTTTGAACACATATGCAATTAAATATATACGCATATAAAATAAATACTTTGTCCATCTGAGAGACTTTTTGCCTTCCCTGAATACTTAGAGTCATTTTGTGTCTGCTGTATTAGTCATTGATGTTGGAGCCAAAAAAGGCCTTAGGACAGTGATGGCGAACCTTTTAGAGACTGAATGCCCAAACTGCAACCTTCATGCTGCATGTGAGCCTCCCCCCCCTTACCCCAGACAGGGGAAGAAGTACTCCTATTGGGCATATGGGTGGGGAATGTGATAAATGCCCTCAGGCACGTGTGGAGAAGGAGCAGCCACCTATGGCTCATGCCATAGGTTCAAGGCCTTAGGACACAGAATATCAGAGCTAGAATAAACTCTCCACCATAGAACATTGTAAATTACTGGGATTTTAGAGATGATCTAGCTTAATTCCTCATTTTACAAATGAGAAAATTCAGACCCAGAGAGTTTTGGAACTAGGTCTGGCACCCAGACCTTGGGCCTCCCACTAATACTTCGATCACATGTACTATCCTTTTTATTTCTTTGTTTATTTTTTTTTTTAGTTATGTAGCAACACTTTTTGACAATTGTTTTCTGGCATTTTAGCATTTACATTTTCTCCCTCCTTCCTTTCCCCTCTCTGAGGTGATAAATAGTCTGATATAGATTATAGCACTACTCTCATGGTTTCATAGTGCTCATGTTGTGATAGAAGACACCTATCACACATATAATAAAAATCCCATGAAAGAAATAAAGTGGAAGATGGCATGCTTTGATCTACATGAAGATTCTAACAGTTCCTTCTTTGGCTGTGGATGGCATTTTTCATCATGAGTCCCTTGTGATTGTCTTGAAAACTTGCTTTGCTGATAATAGTTTAGTCCTTCACAATTGATCATTGTATAACATTTCTGTACTGGGTTCTGCACACTTTACTTTGTATCAGTTCATAGAAGTCTTTCCAGGTTTTTCTGAACTCATCCTGTTCATCATTTCTTAGGGATGGTATTCCATTACAACCATATAGCATAACTTGTTCATCCATTCCCCAAGGGTTGGCCAGCCCCTCAGTTTCCAATTCCTTGCCACTACAGGAAAAAGCTGCTAAAAATGTTTTGGTACAGGTAGATCCTTTCCCCTTATCTCTGATCTCTTTGGCATACAGACCCAGTAGTGGGATACATGAATCAAGCCTTCCCCCTGTCATATTTTGGTCATCTCCCTCGCTCCCACTCCACTGAATTGAGCCTGGAGCTCTCCTCCTCCTTTCCTATTGGTATCTTCTTCAAGTCAGTGTTTCACAAAATGTTCTCCCGGTCATTCAAAAAGTAGCAACTTGAGTAATGAGTTGGATGAAGTCATCATGGCCTTACCCAGAAATGACTTAAGAGGAAAGGTCTGGCCAAAGTTTACAAAACAAGACAGTGGAGTAAAGAAGGCATAGGGTTAAGAACCCAGACTTGTACACAGTTAAAGCTGTCCAAGTCCTCAGACGTGTATTCCAGCCCATCTCTCTCTCCCATTTTACAGATGAATCATAGAATCACAGAATTTCAGAACTCGTTCCTCAGCTGCCTCATGGCCACCTCACTCTGAAAGGAATTCCTACTGTAACGTATCTAACAAGTGCTTATCCAGCCCAGATGTGGAAGGAGAGGGAATCTGCCACCTCTGTAGGCTGCCCATTCATTCTGCTTTGAGACACCTCTTTTGCCATTCCTTTTTCTCTGTAGTCAGTCCCACAAGTCCTGCCTGGCTTCTGGACAGTGAACTTGGACCAGTGCTTTCCTTTCCCTGGGCCTCGGTTTCTGCTACAAAATGAAATGAGGTCTGATGATCTCAGAGGTCCCTTTCATCTCCAGCATCCTATTTGGGTTCCTAGCTGGCTGGTCTTGGGCAATCACTCTTTGAGCTTCAGTCTCCTCCACTGTAAAACAGGCCTGATGATCCCAGAGCTTCATTTGAGCCCTACAGCCCTCAACTGATTTGTCTCCCAGTGACAGAGGCCAAATGAAATTAGATGCAATCTAAAGAGACAGGTCAACTTAATTGTATTTTATTTTCCTTTCTCTGTTCTCTATAGTCCCATAAATCTGACTCAAAATGCATTTGATAAGCTCCTTCAGGGCAGAGGCTATTTCATTTCTGTCTGGCACATTTGGGGAGGGGGTGGGTTGGCAAGTCAAGAACTAGGATTTCATCTGTGTGGAGAACTTCTGGTGTGGAAATTCCTTTCACCTATGCACCGAGACAATTCCTATACCTTATAGGCTTAGAGAGTTCCCCAGGGGCACTGAGAAGTTGTGACTTGCTGGGCCTTGCACACAGTAGGCACAAAATCAACACTTACTGAATCAAATTCGCCATTTTGTTCCTGGCTCACTATAGGGTCTCTTCTGGGCTTCTTTGATCAAATGAGATATTGGTAAAAAGTGCCCAGCACGCAGTAGGTATTAGTAGCAATGTTTTTTCCCTCCTCTCTCCCCCCCTCCCCTTTCTTCTACATACTTCTACCCTTGCTGGATCAGCTCCTTCTTCTCTTTGGTACTTCCTCCTGGAAAGCCATGGCCTACTGTGGCATGCTGTTTATTGCTTCCAGCTTATAGGTGTTACAAATATTTTCCTAATGAAATCATCTCCCGCTGTGGTCTGTTCCTGGCCTAATATATCCTGATCACTCATTTGATCCTCTCAGAGCAAAGCTTCCATGGCTTTCCTTTCATAGCAACTGGAAATGGATGTTTTCCCAGATTTTTTCCTCCCTTGAAATATCAGAGCTTAATTTGAGTGGCCATTTAAATACACATTGTGTTGCAAATGCCCACTCTCACAAATTTACAGTACTTCCAAAGACTAAGTAACAAAGTATAAAGAAAAAACTAAGCAAGCATTTAGAGCAATACTCTGAAATCTCCAGTGATTGCTTTGCCTGTTGCCTTTTTCTTTTTCTTTTGGGCAGCTTTTCGGCAATGTAATTATTGTATTGCTTTATATTTCGTGCTTTTTACACTCATAACTTCAGAGGTAAAATATTCTACACCAAGTATTGCAATCCCTTTTCTCTTCTTGTACATGCAATGTAACAATATTCTTTTATTCTTTAATAAAGGATATTTATTTGAATTTTAAAAAGGATCAGAGCTTAATGAAATCTTTACCTTCTTTTTGGAAACGGCACAGGAAGTGAACAAAGAAATAATATGTGCCACTCACTCTTGGTGACACTTGGACCTGGAATGGGCCGCTGAGTCTCTCTGATCCTCAATTCCCTCATCTGTACAAGGAGGGCTTTGGGGTCTGGATGACTCTGAAGGCCTCCCTCCCCTCTGGCTCTGATTCTGGGTGGGAGGTTTGCATTTGCACAGGGTGGCCTCCCTCCTTGCCTGAAGCACCCTCCCTCCACCTGTTCAGATCCTTCTTTTCCTTCCAGGGCAGCTCAGGCACCAGCTGCCCTTCCTTTTCGGAGACCCCAGCCCCGCCAGCGGAAAACCACCTCTCCCTCCTCCAATTTTCTTAGAACATTTTGTCTGGCTACACTGGACCTTCTCTAATACTTCTTTCTGTACACGTTCTCAGCTGTCAGCTTCTTGGGTGCAGAAAGCCTGCTGTTTGTTCTGCTTTTCATCCTCAGAGCCCAGCAGAGCACCCTGCCGAGGCAGCCCAGTATAATGAGACAGGCCTCCAATTTGTAGGCAGAGGATTCAGGATGGAGACAGGCAGGAGCTCTGTAGCCATTTGCTCCATTCATGCCTCTTCCCTGGGTCTCAGTTTCCTCATCTGTCAAATGAAGGCCTTGGACTAGATGACCTTGAGGTCTCTTCCAGCTCTAAAGAATCCCCACAAGGGGAGTTTCTACATGTAAGAAATCACAGGGCCAAGAAGGATCTTGTGTGGAAGAAACTGCAATTGTGGAAATGCTTGCCATCCATTCAAATCAGCCACTGTGCAGTGCCAAAGAGCTGCCTGGGGCAAGGAGAAGCCATGCCATCTGCCCCCTCACATGGCTAGTATATGTGGGAAATAGAACTTGAATCCAGATCTGGCCTCCGAGGCCAGTCCCCATTCACTCACTCATCATGCCATCCTGCCTCTCTGGGGTCCTACATAGTATTTGTTGAATAAATGTTTGTGGAATGAATTGGACATTACTCTGCTCATGTTCTCCATTCCTTCCAAACTGGCTTCCTTGAGCACATGTTTCCAGGCATGACATTCCATCTCCCACCTCCATACCTTTGCACAGGCTTTTCCCCAGGCCTAGAATGGACTCCCTCCTCAGCTCCGGCTTTTAGAATTCCAGCCTTCCTTCATAGTTCAATTCAAGGGCTCAAGTGACACTTCTGCCTCATCTTCCCATCCCCAAAATTCCTTTGTTTACTTACATCTGATTTCCTTCTCTGGGTTTGCATTCACTCCCCTTCCCAACAATATCTCTCCTTGTCAGAATGTAATTTGTTGGAAGGTAAGAACTTTGAGGGGGTTTATTTAATAATGATAAGAATGATAACAGGAATGACAACAGCCATTTATATAGTGTTTTCTCATTAGATCGTCACAACAACCCTGAGAGGCAGGTTCTGTTATCACCCCCTTTTGAAAGACAAGCAAACTGAGGCAAACAGAAATGAAGTGACTTGCCCAGGGTACCTGCAACTAGATTTGAACCCAGGTCTCTGGGACTACGTGAGGCCCAAACCCTCCACAATCTGTGCTTCTAAAGCCTAGCACAATGCTTGGCACAGAGTAGACACTGGTTGAATGAATGAATGTTGACATGTGAATGGGCATCTCTTGGCACCTGCGGTACACTTTGCATTTCGCCTTTCATAAATAAAGCTCATTGTCACAGAGCCCACCATTCTCAGAATCTTTCTGAGAAATCCCAAGTCATGAAATGCTTCGCCCTTTTGAAACTGGGACAGACGCAAGCATAACCACTTGGAAATGTCAGATCCACCTGCAGGGACAGCTAATTACAAGTATTAGCAGACCTGACTTCTTGCTGTGGGCTTCCTGTTTGCCAGCTGCTTTCAGAATGAATCATTTCTCCCTGGTGACAAGTGCTTCTCTCCCTCTTTCCTGATTAGATTTTCGATTACCTGCTGCCTTTAAGATGGCTTTGTTCTTTCCCCACTGACAATGTGTTTTTGCGGTATTATTGCTGTACTGCTTGAAAGGAAAATTGTCTATATTGGGGATAAAAAGCACAAAGTATCTCAGCTCTAAACAACCTCATAGCTCAGTGGAAAATGGCCTCAATAATAATATATCTTAAAGAATATGAATAATAATAATAAATATTATAGAAATGTTAGAAATAATAATAATAAACATTTATTAAGTGCCTACTATGTGCCAGGAACTGTGCAAAGAAAAGCCAAAGACAGCCACCAATCCCAAAGAGCTCCCCATCTTAGGGGAGGACAACATGTTTGCTTAAACAAAACAGAGACAGGAGAAGGAGGAAATACTCAACAGAGGGAAGATCCTAGGGTTAAAGGGGACCAGGGACACATTTCTGTAGAAGGGGGGATTTTATCTGGGACCTCAAGGAGGCCAAGGAAGCCAGGAGGTAGAGGTGAGGAAAGAGAGCAGTCTAGGAATGGGAGACAGCCAGAGAAAATGGGTGCCATTGCAAGGTGGAGTACCTTTTCAGGGAAAAGCAAGTACCTCAGTTTCACTGGATTCAAGGTAGGTCTTAGTCCCTCACACTGGAAAATGAGGGGCTTCAATTAGATAAATGCTAAGAACTCTCCACTTCTAAATCTGAGAAATACCAATATCTGTCCCTTGTTTGCTAGATATAGCCACTTGTAATCTAAGAGGTAGGTAGTGTGTTAGAGTTTATAGAGTCAGAGCTAGAACTTGAACTGAAATCTCTCTCTCCTCTCTCTCTCTCTCTCTCTCTCTCTCTCTCTCTCTCTCTCTCTCTCTCTCTCTCTCTCTCTCTCTCTCTTTCTCTCTGTCTCTGTTTCTTTCTCTGTCTCTCTGTCTCTGTCTCTGTCTCTGTCTCTGTCTCTGTCTCTCTCTCTAACCCTTACCTTCTGTCTTAGAAAAACTACTGTGTATTGGTTCCAAGACAGAAGAGTGGTAAGGGCTAGGCATTGGAGGTTAAGTGACTTGTCCAGGGTCACACAGCTAGGAAGTGTCTGAGGCCAGATTTGAGCTGAGAAAGGTGAGCCTTCTTTTTTTTTTTAAACTCTCACCTTCCAGTCAATACTGTGCATTGGTTCCAAGGCAGAAGAACAGTAAGGGTTGGGCAATGGGGGTTAAGGGATTTGTCCAGGGTCACATAGCTAGGAAGTGTCTGAGGACAGATTTGAACCCAGGCCCTCCTGTCTCTAGACCTGGCTCTCCATTCAATGAGCCACCTATCTGTCCCCTTGAGATCTCTCTTGATTTCGAGTCAAGTAACTTTTCTTTTTTTTAAATTAAAATCTGAGTTTTACAAATTTCAGCATTATATTAGATGGCTTATTTTCCAGGACTCTGACAACCCCTTCCTCCTGCCTCAATCCAGACTGTATTTTCCTTGGCTGCTCAAAGATTCCCTATTCACCTCTGCTTCCACTCAGAACCTAGAATTCCCTTTGAAAATGTTTTTTACTGATTCCTTTTGTTATGAGAGTGGTCATTTCCACATCTCCCTACACTCTCCCAATCTCCCCTTCCCCAGTAAGCCTTCCTGGGTTATAAACAAAACACTTAAGCCGAGCCAATGAGCACATCCACCCTATCTGACAGCACACCCAGCATTCCATGCCTATTTGTGGTTCTGTGTGTCTGACTCTTGTAACCCCATTTTGGAGTTTTCATGACAAAAGAGACTGGAGTGATTTCCCATTTCCTTCTCCAGTTCATTTTATAAATGAGGAAACTGAGGCAAACAGGGTTAAATGACTTGGCCAGGGTCTATATCTGAGGCCAGATTGGAACTCAGGAAGAGAAGTCTCTATTCACTGCTCCATGTAGCTGCCCCTCCATATCTGTGGTTCCCCATCTTTACAACAAAAGCAGGGTAGAAATAGGGGCATGTTATAGGACACTCCTGAAGGACCTGTGGGAGAGAATGCTAACCACGAGCTAACCATGAGCGAAAGAAGCAGCACATATGACATCACTTATCACGTGTCTATATGGGGATGGGATTGGGGGTTTAGGCTTTAAAAATCACTCAGTAGCAAAAATGAATAACATGGAAATAGGGATCAAGTGATAACATTTGTACAACCCAGTGGAATTGCTTGTCGGCTCTGGGAGGGGGAAGAGAAAAGGGGAGGGAAAGAAAATGAATCATGGAAACATATTTTTAAAAAACAAGTTAATTTTAAAAAAGAAAAGAAAAGAAATAGGGGCATGTTAGAGCCAGCATATACAGGCTTAGAGCAGATAGGTCTGTTTTCAGTGTGCATTTATTTTATTTTTTTTAATTTATAATTCTTAAAAATTTTTATTTGCTTATATTTAACATTCATTTCTTTAAAATACAAGTTCCAAGTTATCTCCCTCCTCAACAACAACAGCAATCCAGCCTTTCCCCACCCACTGAGAAGGCAAGCAATAGGATATCAATTATGTGAGTGAAATCATGTAAAACCTTTCCATACTGCCAAAAAAAGGCAAGAAAAAATAAAGTTAGAAAATTATACCTGTTTGTGCTCAGAATTCTTCAGTGTTCTCTCTCTCTTTCTCCTTCTGTTTCTCCCTCCCCCTCTCTCTTCCTCTCTTTCTCCTCTTTCTCCCTCCCTCCCTCTCTTTTTCTCTCTCCCTGTCTCTCCCTCCCTCTCTCTACCTCTCTTTCTCCTTCTCTCTCTTTCTTCTGTTTCTCTCCCCTCTCTCCCCTCTCTCTCTTCCTCTCTTTCTCTTTTCTCCCTCCCTCCCTCTCTCCCTTTCTCTCTCTCTTTCCCCCTCTTTTTATCTCTCTCACTCTCTCTTTCTCCTCTCTCTCACTCTCTCTCTCTTACTCTCATTCTGGAGAGCATTTTTCTTCATGAGTCTTTCAGAATTATCTTTGGTCATTGAATTTTTTTTAAACCTTTAGCTTCCATCTTAGAATCACTACTTTTTTTGGGGCTCTAAGGCAGAAGAGCAGAAAGGGCTAGGCAATGGGGGTGACTTGCCCAGGGTCACACAGCTGGGAAGTGTCTGAGGTCAGATTTGAACCCAAGACCTCCCATCTCTTGGCCTGGCTCCCAATTCCCTGAGCCATGTAGCTGTCCCATGTTCTCCTAGTTCTGCTAAGTTTCAGCATTTATACTTTAGAAATAGCCAACCTAGAAAGCACCACTTGATTTCTTGTTTTGTTGATGTCTAGACTTAAGATGGTGATGGAGAAAATGTTAGGTAGATGAGACTTAGAAGTATGTCATGTGAGGTGCAGCTGGGTAGCTCAGTGGATTGAGAGCCAGGCCTACAGATGGGAAGTCCTGGGTTCAAATATGGACTCTAGACATTTCCTAGCTGGGTGACCCTGGGCAAGTCACTTCATCCCTGCTGCCTAGTGTAAAAATATTTTGTCAATAATAAAAATGTTATATTTTTGGAGATTTATTAATGATCATTAGAAATCAAGGAATAAAGAGGATACAAAATAAAAGACCATGTGCCCACAGCTGATTAGCCCATTTAAAATCCCTGGGCTTAGTTTACCACCACTACCATGCTGGCTGCAAGCCCAAGAAAGAGACCCAAGAGGACTGCCCACTCACTAATATCCTCTGTCTACAGGAAGTAGGTAATGACAGGAAGTCAGTGGGCTCTTGGGAAATGTATTTTTTTTTTTTAGGGTAAGAGATTTTCAATTACATACTAGCCCTTACCACTCTTCTGATATGGAACTGATACATAGTACTGATTCTAAGAAGAAAGATAAGGGTTTTAAAAAAGAGAGTATGTCATGTATACATTTGTCCTCCAAAGAGCCCCATTATTGTATCCTCTGAGCATTCTCTTCTCTAGGGCCAGAATTAACCATTATGTATACAAAACATTTAGCTAGAAGGCTCTTTTGAATCCCAAAGATTTATTAAGCACCTACTATGTGCTAGCTCTCCCTATGTAAAAACTACCTCTTTTTAATGTTAATTTTTAAATATTTTTCCATGTTTCCGTGATTCATTTTCTTTCCCCCTCCTCTTCTCTCCCCCTCCCAGAGCCAACAGTCAATTCTACTGGGTTGTACAATTGTTGTCACTTGATCCCTATTTCCATATTATTCATTTTTGCTATAGAGCTATCTTTTAAAGCCTAAACTCCAAATCACATCCCTCTATAGACATGTGACAAGTGAAGTCATACGTCACAAACTACTTCTTCAGTGACATGTCAGAGTAGTGCCCCCCATCCCTAGTGATTAGGGTCCTAGGAGTCAGAGCTGGAAGAAACCTTAGAGATGGTCTAAGCCAGCGCTGGGCAAAGGTCTGTCCTTTTTTAGAAGTCCTAGAGTGTTCAGTCTACAGCATGATTAGGAACTAAATGACATTGTTCTCCTGAAATACTCCTCTCTCTGGCCTTTCCTACTGCTGCTTTCTCCTGATTCTCCCATCTGCTTTGCTGTTCTATTTGGCTTTTAAGGCCTTCCCAAGCTGCCCCATCCTGCCTTTCCACAGCCCTGTCTCTGATTGGTCAGTTCCACATGCAGCCTTCATTTTAAGGAAGGGCCCCTGGCCAGCCATATTCACTCCTTCCTTACTTTCCAGCCCATTTTTGACCTTGATTATGAATTGAGTTTTCACCACCACCCTCCATCCCACTTCCTTTTATATGTTATCTTCCCCATTAGAATGGAAGGTCCTCTGGGGCAAAGGACTATCTTTTTCTTTGTAAACTTAATAAATACCTTGACTCTCCAGTCTCCCTTCCACTGGCTATTATTCTTCATGCCTGGAAAGCTCCCCAACCTCACCCCTACCTAATGGCTTCCCTCTCCCCTTTCAAGACTCAGTTCATAGCCATCCTACCTTCTTCATGAGGACTTTCTTGGTTCCTCACAGTGCTAGTGCCTTCCCTCTAAAATCCCACCTTCTAGAGCAGGGATGGGGAACCTTTTAGAGACCAGATGCCACCCCAGACAGGGGAAGGAAAAAGGGAGGGGAGTGGCCTGGCTGTTCTGCTCAGAGGAGGGAGTAAGCCCTTCCATTGGACTGTTGGGCAGACGGGTGAGTGATGAAAAGAGGTGCATGTGGAGAGGGGGAGGGGAGCAGCTCTGTGGAGTCTCTCTACCTTTCAAGTAACTAACTGTGGCTGATGATGGTGCATATGCCCACAGAAGTGTCTGTGTGCCATCTATGGCATGAGTGCCATAGGTTCTCCATCATGGTTTTAGGGAAATCTTCTCTAAACTCTCTTCATTCCAGTACTTTCTCTCTTGTAATTATCTGCTCTTTATCCCATGTATAGTTGCTTTGTATATATTTATTTGAATTTTGTCTCCCCCATGGGATTATGAATTCCTTGAGGGCAGGGGCTATCTTTTGCCTCTTCTTGTATCCCCAGAGCTTAGCACACAGCATCTGGCACACAGTAAGTGCTTAATCAATGCTGATTGATTGATTTATACTGCTCACATTTTATATGTACCTAGTCTTTTACATGTTGGTCCACCACCACCCCCCTTTTTTTCTTTAAGCACATGCTATTGTTTGTGCTTTTTTGCTTTTTGTGTGGTTGTTCAGGCCTATCTAAGCTTTTATGACCCCATCTTGGCAATGATAGTGGACTCATTCACAATTTCCTTTTCCAACTCATTTTACAGATAAGGAAACTGAGACAAATAGGGTGAAGTGACTTGCCCAGGGTCATATGGCTAGTATCTGAGGCAGAATTTGAACTCAGGTTTTTCTGATTCAAGGCCCTGCATTCTTTCCACTGCACCTTCTAGCTGCCCTTTGGGGTGTATGGGTGTTCAGGGAAGACTGGTACTTCTTGTGTGAGAGCTTGAAGAGCCCTTTACCAGGCTGCTTTCCTCCTTTGGTGTCCACATGTCACCCAGCTCTCACCTGTGAAGCTGTGGCATGGGCAGTAGCCACACCTCCATAGACCATCTCATCAGGCAGGCTAAACCAGATTGAAGGTAACTGACAGGCTTCAAACCCAGGGTGAGTAAGTGGGTTACCTATCCTAGGCATGTGAAGACTTCCCCCAGCAAAAGGAGTGAATGAGAACAGTTTGTTCCAGCAGCCTTGAAAACAGCTGAAGCAGGGGCCATGGCATTCTTAGAGCTTGACATTGAAGATGCCAAGGTCATCTGCCACCACCTGGGCCCTCACCAGTCATTCTGACTTTTGTCTTGAACTTTGACAACTTTGTGCAACTCTACCTCACTTGAATCAAATTTATGTGTGAGTCAAAAGACCTCACCAATGATGCCATTTTTGGTCCTCTGACAACAACCAACCAACCCCCTTTCAAATGTGAGCCTCTTGAAGGCAGGGGCCATGTGTTTGCCTTGCCTTGTATCCCTAGCATTTACGCAGTGCCTGGCACTTGCCTTGGCATTCCCCTGCTCAAAAACCTTCCTTGGATCCATTACCTCAGCTTGGCTTTTAAAGCCCTTCCAATTTGGCTGCAGTCTGCCTTCCTTTCCAAGCTTATTTTACATGACTCTCCTTCACACATTCTACATTTCGGCCCAAGTGGCCTACTTGATGTTCCGTTGACCTTGGTGTGCCATCTTCTTCCTCCAGTTGTTCCCCCCTACCTGGATTCCACTTCCCCTTCACCTCTCAGAATCCTTCAAGACAGCTCCTGAGGAAAGCTTTTCCTAATTCTCCAGGTACCAGTGTTTTATCAAATTCTCTTGTATTTCCTTATCTATTGACATTAGCAGTAGTGGAACAAATCTGACTTGGTATCAATAAACGTTTGTTGGCTCTTTGCCTTGCGTTTCCACAAAGATGATGACGGCAGGAACCACCTCTTTGACTTTGGTTTAGCACGTAGGGCCTGCTTCCCACTAGATTTAAAGAAGATGTGGCTTCAGATCTGGGCCCTGCTACTTGTTAATGTCCAGAACGCTGGTCAGATTACTTTTCCTCTTCCAGGCCTGTTTCTTCTTCTGGAAAGTGACTGATTTCCAAGGTCCCTCTCAACTAGAAATTCTATGTGCTTATGAACTCATTGTTCTAAGTGAAGATATTCAAGGTGGTTCTAACTTATCTCCATACTTTACTGTTCCCATTTCCCACATTTAATTCAGCAATAGCTGTTTCACACATGGTACCTAAAACTCAGAGCCGCTCAGAATGAAAAGGGCCACAAAAACCAAATGGTTTAATTAATTGTAAAACTCCGATATGGTTTATTTTCGTCTTTAAATCATTTCTCTCCTCCATATGCCTTTTCACCCACATTTGAGTGATGACTTGAGATGGGCAGAGAAATCAAGAATCATTTTCAGATTCAATACAAAGGTCAGAGCAGAAAATCATAACTGACAGTTACAGAGCGCTTTGCGAATGCTTTACATCCATTTTCGCATTTGATCCTCACAACAACCCTGTGAGGTAGGTGTGATTATTATCCCCACTTTACAGATGAGGAAATTGAGGCTCAGAGAGGTTAAGTGACTTGCCCAGGGACACACAGCTAGGATGTGGAAGAGGCTACATTCGAATTCTGATCTCCCTGACTAAAGGGCAAGCCCTTCAGCCACAACACCATTACATTCATGTGCTTTTTTTCCCCCCTGGACATGACACAATCGGTGCTGTGGACACAAACAATATATCCTAGAAACTGGACCCCCAAGTGGGCCTATGAAAGATTATACACAAAAGCTTTTTAGAAGTCAAGTTCCATTTCTTACAAAAATCACCATCAGGTATGTATTTAAGTTTATGCCCACACAGTCAATGAACATATTACTGTGGCAAGGCATGCTCATGGTCTGTAAAAAGACAGCTTTTTCAAGAATAGAAGACCGCCACCAAATGTACGTGCGTGTGTGCTTCAAATCCAGCCTCGGCTGGTGAAAGAAATACCTGACCAAAATGGAACAGTTCCCACGTCTGTGCTGAGGGCAAGTAATGAATCCCCAAACCAAAACAAGCAGCAGAGCCTCTGCTAAGCCTTCAGGTTTGCCACTTCAGGACAAGGGGCTAGCAAAACAATTCAATATTCTGCTTATGAACACAAAGCATTGGAGAGGGACAGAGACAGAGAGAGAAGCCAGTGGGTCTAGAGGCTGAGCTCATACCTGGCCTCCAATTATTGTACCCATTAGGCCAAAGAGAGAAACCTCTGTGACAGCCCATGATGGCTGACTGCTTTTTCAGCCTTGGTGGCTTTCAAGTGTGCCATCCAGGGGGTTAGCTACAGCCAGCTCACTGGGAGAAACCCATGGTTTGGGTAGTCAATAAGTCCCTAGGGCATCTGGGATTGCCCGGGACTCTTATATTTTACACATCATCTTAACTTCAGCTCCACCTTGAGAAATGCTAAGAGGGCAGAGGTATGAACAAGTGCTGTTTCCACAACCATCAGCTTAGCCTGGTAGGCCTCTAGCCCTGAGGGCAAACAGGGCCATAACAATCCGAGTGGATTAGAGAAAGAGAACCAAATAACCAAGATGGCTTTACTAAAAGTCTTCTGTATAACAAGGTATTGATAGAAAAAGCCAGTTTCTTCAAAACATCTCACTACAGTCATTCAACAAAACCATCATAGGTCTCAGTAACATGTGTGGTTTCCTTCTAAAACGGGTTAGGGGCCAGCTGGGTGGCTCAGCCAGGCCTAGAGGAGGAAGGTCCTGGGTTCAGATATGGCCTCAGGCACTTCCTAGCTGGGTGACCCTAACCTAGTCACTTAACCTCTGTTGCCCAGCCCTTACTGTTCTTCTGCCTAGGAACTAATACACAGTACTGATTCTAAGACAGAAAGTAAGGGCTTAAAAAAATAAAAAATAAATAAATAAAACAAGTTAGACATCAATTTATACAGATATATATATGTATGTATGCATGTATATGTATAGTTTTTTTACACTTTTGCAAGTATGTTGAATCACCGATAGTTTTTCTGTCACACATTATGAGTCAGATGAAAATGAAAGGCAGTCCACAGTCACAATGAGGGGAGGTCAAGTTGTTCCAAAGCCATTTTTCATCCTTGCTCATATTCTAAGTATAACCATTGTGATAAGGCCTGAAAGACAAAATTGAAGAAACCATCTTAGGGAAATGGCATTTCACTCAAACGCCCCATTCAAAGAGAGAATGATTCACACAGGAAGAGGCACTCAACTAAGAAGTCAAAGTCCATTGAATTTAGCTGAAATCACATTTGTGTTACACAAAGAAATTCAATTGGAAACAAAGGGCAGCCACAGGGTGGGCTTAATTGCATCATGAAATGTTCCTCTAAGGCCCTGCTCCAGAGTCTCCTTCCTCGGGGCTCTGGACACACTGTGGCCCTGTGCCAAGGTGGCCAAGGAGCTTCGGGCACAGGTACCATTGCCAGAGAGAGGACCCAGCCAGTCAAGCTCATTACCAGAATGGAGGCCAGCCACCAGATGAGGACTGGCTTGAACCACAGCAGTGTGTGATACCATCAAGAGAATGAATTAACCAAACCAAGGAATGTCTGGACACAGTAATCTCACTGACAAACCCATTTCCTCCTCTATACTGGCACACCTGCTCTAACAGTGGACAGGCCTTACGAAAGTGGTGCCAGCCAATGATAATACATGTATAACCCAAATTGAATTGCTTGCCAGCTCTGAGACGGGGGAGGGAGACAATTGGGATCATGTAACTTCAGAAAACTTATGTGGCAATTTGCTGTTGCACATAATTGGTAAAGAAAATATAGCGGGCAGCTGGGTGGCACAGTGGATTGAGAGCCAGGCTTGGGTTCCAATCTGTCCTCAGACACTTCCCAGCTGTGAGACCCTGGGCAAGTCCCTTAACCCCCAAGGCCTAGCCCTTACCACTCTTCTGCCTTGGAACCAAACACAGTACTGATTCTAAGATGGAAGGTGAGGGTTTAAAAAGGATAATAAGGGAAAAAAAGAAAGCAGTAACAGACAGAAACCCATTATCAGTGTCAGTTCTAGCAGTATGGAATGCTAAGACTTGGGCTATTCAGAGACTCTAGGGTAGTCCTTGGCCTCAAGAAGCTTACAATCTATTTGGGATCCTGGGGTGTGTATGGAAACAATGCATGTGAGTATTGGCTGAGTATTCATGGTGAGCATTCCTAGAAGGCACAGTCTGGGAAAGTGTTAAAGCAGAAATAAGACCTCTGCAGGCCCTTTGCTATGCAGGAAGCAGAACATTCTAGACAAGTGGCCCCATGTGGACACCAATGTGACCATCCTTGGGGGGGGGGGGTGGGGGGGAAGGAGCGGAAGGAGCCTAGTTTGGCTATAGCAACAGATCTGGGTAAGGGAGTGTTGGGACTTGAAAGGTGAAGGGGTAGATGAACCAGACTGGAGAAAGCCAGCTTGAGAAACTTGTACTTTATGGGCAATAGGGAGTTTCTGAAGGTTTCTACCTGGGAAATGATAACATGCAAAATAGTACAGTAAGCCAATTAATCTCAAAATACCATATGAGCTGGCAGAAAGGAGGCAGGCTGGGAGCCTAGTGAAGAGAGTATGGCAATTTTCCAGCCATAGGGTCATCATGAAAGTAACTCCAGAAGGCCATGTGGTAGAACTTTCTTATTTTCCAAATGAGGAAACTGAGGTCCATGGAGGTAAAGTGACTTATTCAAGGTCATGGGTAGACTTAGAGGTGTGATTTGAACTCAGATCTTCTGACTCCAAAGCAAATTCTCTTTCCATTGTACTATGAAGTGATAAAGGTCTGAATTGGTATGGGGGAGGCATTAATGGAAAAGAAGAGACTAAAAAGACAGTGTGAAGGAAGAAATCAGTAGGACTTGATGACTAAAAGGGTACAGGGGGAAAGAAAGGAAGAGTCAAAGATAGATGGTTCAAGGGCTCAGAGTGAGGAAATAAATAGTACTGCAAAAAGGTGAGGAAGGGGGTTAATAATAAAAGAGCAAACATTTATATAGCACTTTCAGGTTTGCAAAGAGCTTTACATATGTTAACTCATTTAATCCTTACAATAGCTCTGTGAGATGCTATTATTATCCCCAGGTTACAGATGGGAAAACTGAGACAGAAAGGTTAAATGATTTGCACAGGATCACACAGCTAGAAGTATCTGAGGATTCAAACTTGGGTCTTTTTGAAGATGAGAAGTCCCACATTGTCCATTCCGCCAATTAGCTAGAAGGGAAGCTGATTTGGTACCAAGGAGTCTGGTTTTAAATACGTCTTGAATTTGGGGTGATGGCAGGATGTCTAGTTGGAATGCAGATATAAATTTGGGAGCCACAGTCAGAGGTGACAACTTCAGTCAGGATTGGAAGAGCATGTATACAGTCACATAGTGTTGGGAAGTAGGAACAGAAAGTAAGGTCATTGAGACTAAGAAGGCACCACCAGAGAAGGAGAAGGGCAGTCCAATTCTCAGTGTCACAAATGCCAAAGTGGGAGGAGTGGGGGAGATTCTGCTAAAAATTCTAGAACTGTGCAGAGAGGTCAAAGTGAAAGACATCAGAAAGGCCATTCTGGATGGTAAATGGGACCTCAGGAGCAGGCCCAGAGAGCTCCTTTAGCCAGGGAAAGGGGGGCTCGGAATGTGACTTCTTTCCTGAAGATTAACAGACAAAAGGAAGGAGAAAAGGGGCAGGATGAGGGAAAACCAAACTGAAGCTTCTGCTTTGTTTGTTTTTTAAAAGAAGAATGTTTTGAAAATGGGCTGTACCAAGAGAATGACTGAAAGCCAGTGTCCCAGAAGGGGCCCTAGGGAAGAAACCAAAAGGCCAAAGAGAATATTTACTCTCTGAAAGGGAGAAAACTGTCCTATAATCAAGAAGGAACCAAGGTAGGTCAAGACAAAGCTATTCTGAGACACTGAGGAAGGTAGGGGTACAGAGGCATTTTGGAGCAGAAAGGCTCGATGATGAATGAAGTGAGTTTACATCAAATGGTCTCAAACACCTCCTCATAACAACTCTGTGAGGTAGGTGCTATTATTATCATTTCCTGTTTGACAAATGAGGAAACCAAGGCCCAGAGTCTTGCAGCCAGGCAATGTCTCAGGCAGGATTTGAATTCCCCAGTCCCAAGCTCACAACTCTTGGCCACCAAGACAACTGAGCTGGCCAGCTTGACCTTGGAAAGGGCTGTTTCAGAAAAATAGTGGGGAAGAATGTCACCCAAATGCCAGGGGTGGAGGAGTAAGCAAGCAAGCCAGCCAGTGAGGATGAAGGAGGGGGTGAGCATGGATTGCTTTCAAGCACAATGACATGAAGAGACAGGACAGACAAAGGGCTTGAGGAAGGGGCCCAGTAAAAAGAGGTTGCACCACAGTGGCCTGCTAACTGGTCTTCCTCTTCCAAGACTTTACCCATTGAATCTGGTGATTTTCCCAATGCACAGATCTGACTGTGTTGCCCTCTCCTACAGTAAGCCTGGGGTCTTCTTGCTGTCTTCCAGAATTAGCCTCTGGTTGGCATTTCTGCCCACTTGTATTGAGTCCTGCAGGAAGCTGGGGGCTCTAAGACTTGAAGGGTGGTCTATAATGAGCAGAGCCAGTGCAGCTGAATCACAGACCACATTGGAGACAGTAAAATGTAAGATGGGAAAGGAAGGACAGAAATGCCAAACCAGATTCAATGGGAAAATGCCATTACAATGTGAGGCCAGGGACTCTTTTCCCTTTCTGTCTTCTTAGAGCTGAACATGGTGCCTGGCACATAATAAGGGCCTGTTAAGCGCTTACTGATACTGGGGAGAACTGAGCAGTTTTGAGGGCCGTCTGAGAAGGAGTCAGCAGTAAAATGGGAGAGATTCAAAATGCCTTCACGACTGAAGCAAGGTCACAGAGGACCCTCATCCATGCACCCTTACTCAGGGTGCTCCTGGAATATCTTCTTCAGGCTCTTCTCATCCAGGTAGAAAGACTTCAGACATGCATGGGCCTTTTTTTTTCTTTAAACCCTCACCTTCCATCTTAGACTCAATACAACTTATTGGTTCTAAGGCAGAAGAGTGGTAAGGGCTAGGCAATGGGGGTAAGTGACTTGCCCAGGGTCACCCAGCTAGGAAGTGGCTGAGGCCAGATGTGAACTCAGGACCTCCTGTCTGGGCCTGGCTTTCAAGCCACTGAGCCACACCCCAGCTTCCCCCACATGGGCCTTCTTGATGCTGTTATCTGCAAATATTTGGGTCCTGGTAACCTACACAGAATGGCTGTCTGATTACAGCCTGTGCTGGTAAACTTGATGACTAAGCATCTTAGATATCATTCGGTAAAAAAGGTTGTTTGTTTTTTTTAATGAACTTTTGGGTTCATAGAGACCCAGGAATGGAAGTGAAGCCAAGGGCCCTGGCTCTAGGACCAGAGCATTTGGATTCACCAACTTGCTCTGCTGCTTCCTACCTGTGGGACCTGGGGCAAGTCTTTTCCTGGACTTCCTGGGTGGGAGTTTGCCCATTTGTAAGAGGAGGACCCTATATGACTTTTGAAGTCTCTTTGCAGCTCTGGAGTTAGGATTCTAGGAGTCTCTTCCAAACATGCCTCTACTATTCTTAACAGCTCTAGAGGCTGAGGGAAAGCTTTCTAGTTAGTGTGGGAAGGCCCTGAAGTCTCAAACCCAATAAAGGGATTAGGTTCACCTTCAGTTTTTCTTTGTTCATAGAACAAAAGATCCAAAGGAAAATCTATTCTAGAGATTAGAGATTTTTAGATAAGGTTAGAATTTTTCTGTTTCTTATTGTTATAACCAATCAACAGACATTTATTAAATGCCTACTATATACAAAGCACGGTGCCAGACCTTGGAAGAAATATAATGTTTGATAAAACCAAGTCTGTGCCCTCTAGGACTCTGTGATCTAGTAACTGCACTGGAAGGGAGGGGAGGGCAGTGCATCCAACCCCAGGGATTTCATTGGTATGGAGAAATCTGGGGATGGAAATTTCCTCTGCCAATACAGGACAGCAACTACTCTGTAAACTAGTCTCATAGAGTTGCCTATGATTAGGAGACTTGCCCACAGCCACCCAGCTAGTATGTGTGTTAGAGACATAACTAGACTCCAAAGCCAGCTCTCTACCCACAACACCAAAATGAATTAGCAAATTGAAAAAGAAGTACTGCAGGAGAAGACACCCATCAGAGGAGGCTTCTTAGAAGACATGGTATTTGAATTGGGCTTTAGTAAGTGAAGTTGGAAAGGGGCATCCCAAACACAGGGATATATATCAATTGGCATCAACATAGTGAAAATGGTGAGAAGGGCAGGTTTCGAGGGAAGATGATGAGTAGTTCCATTTTAGAAAGGTAGAAATATCTGGGAGGTATTTGAAACTGGAACCCTAGGCATAGGGCAAAGAGTAGAGATATCCATTTAGGAATGACTGGCAGATTGGCAATAACAAGCCAATGAGATGATCAAAGGAGCAAATGTAAAGACAGAAGAGGGGAGAACCTTAGGAGACCCCCATGTTTGACGGAACAAAGGACAAGAAGGAACTTGCAAGGGAAACAATGTGGTGGTCTAAGAACTGTATTCAAGTACATGGTTAGAGGAGGTCAGGAATCAAAGGGTCAGAATGCACACTATAACATTCCCAGCAGACAAGCATAATGTAAAGCTTCTGCTTGAAGAAGACCTCCGAAAAGGGAGAAGCCACCTCTGGAAGTTGGTAGCCCATCCTACTCATGTAGGAAGTTTTCCCTCAAGTGAAGCCTAGATTTGCCTCTCTCTACCTGTTGTTCTTAGTTCTGCCTTCTGGAGCCAAGCAGAACAAGGCTAATTCCCTCTTCCATTTGATAGCTCTTCAGATACCTTAAGCCAGGTATTATGTCTGTTCCTCGTACCCCACTCCCCCCTTGAGTTTTCTCTTGAGGCTAAACCTGCCCAGTTCCTTCAACCATTCTTCCTATGATAGGGCTTCCCATGCCCCTTCAAGCATCCTGGTTGCTTCTCTGTACCAGCAACTCTCAAAGCCCATTTACTAAGTCATAGCAGGGTGTGATGGGTGTCAGTGGAGGGAGGAGCTGGCAAAAATCACAAAACTTTGAAGTACTTAAGCCTATTGCTGATGCTAAAGATTCTTTTACCAACTCTCAACTGCCTTCCAATTAAACTCTTTATTAGAAGTGGGAAGGAGGGGCTAGTGATGAGTCAGCCTAAGAATGGAGTCATCATGTGCATTTACCATTTATTTACCTAATGATGATGGTATCTTAGTGGAAAGGGTTCTGAGTTGGGAATCAGGAAGTGCCACTCAATGTCTCTAAGCCTCTGTTTCTCAAGTGTCAACTTGAATTTTCCATCCTTGTAGACTGTCTACATGAGAAAATGTATATAAAAGCACTTTTAAGCTATTCTACAAATTTTGCATGAAATCAGACCAAAATATAACCTCCCTTCTTGTAGTCTGTGAGACCAAAAGGTTAGGTCTACACAGCTGAAAACCAAGTAGAGAGCTCGAATTATCTCATGAATCTGGGAAAGTACTTAGCTTTACCATCATTATCTTCATTATTTAAGGTCCAGGCTGGATGGCAGCAGTTAGGAGAATTATTCTTCATCAGCCAGACAACTCAACCCAGAGTATTAAATTAGGACTCACTGTGAACTTCAAGCAGGGCTTCTTCACCTTTTCTTGGTCATAGGCTTCTCTGGCCCACTTCTCACAAAACCTATGAACTCTTCCCTTCTCAGACTACATTCATAATTGGAGGAAATGCTAAATTTCAGTGAAAAGTTAGTGAAAATAACAATTTTTTCCCATCCAAGTTCTCAGACCCCTTGGAATCTATCCCCGGACTAAGAACTCCTGCTCTAGAGGAAAACCTGCAATGGATGCTGCTGGGGGGGGGGGGGGGGGCGGGGTCTATCTTTTAATGCTTGACTTTTTTTAGCTAAAACATTTTATCTAAAAGGTGAACGATAAAGTAGAAGGCAAACTCATCAAACCTGGTGGTGACAAAACCAGAAGGGACGCAGATGATGGACCCAAATTATGAAAAGATACTGTTTACTAGATATAAATAAAAAGTCCCGTACTTTAGATTAAAAAGTAAAATCATAAAATCAGTTGCTTAAGTACAGAATAAAGAGCTGGCTTGCCAACAATTCACATGAAAAAGACTTTGGGTTTTTACCTGATTCCTTTTTCAAGGTAAAGGGATCATCCCAAGTGATCACTGTTGGCCCAACTCTTCCCAATATATGTGTTGTGTTCGAGGTAAGAGACTTGACTTTTTGCCAGAACTGTCTAAACTGGGCATCGAGAGTATCCTGTGCCAACTAACTGCACAATCTTTCTCCATTAACAGTACAGACCTGGCCACACAGTACTAGAATGAGTGGGAATCAAGCCTTCATGGCACAGGGCATAGGTTCACACTCTTATCAATCACCACAGAATACAGCAAGTAAAAGGGTAGCACCATTTTGGTTTGGCATTTTCTCAAGTTGGGATAGTTCAGATTAGCTGACTTTTAGGAAATGAGATACATGCTAAAAATATCACCAGAAAAAATTATCTAAGTTTTAATTAATTGGTTAATTAAAGCTAATTTAACTTGTTTTAAACCCTTACCCTTCCATCTTAGAATCAATACTGTATGTTGGTTTGAAACAGAAGAGTGGCAAGGTCTAGGCAATGGGGAACAATAGTGACTTGCCCATGGTGACCAAGCTAGGAAGTGTCTAAAGCCAGATCTGAACCCAGAACCTCCCATCTCTAGGCATGGATCTCAATCCACTGAGCCACCCAGCTGCCTCCAAACCAATTTAATTCTAGAAATCATAAAAATGAATTGGTTAACAAATCGATAGGAAACTGCAAGAAGGCATGTAGTTTTCATCTCATTTGATGAAAACGGAAGAAATAAAGTGAAGGGGAGAGTCCAGTACAATGTGCAAGCCTTCAGGCATATTTTGTACAGGTCTACTAAGAGAATGATTATAAAGAAAAGCAGTGAATTGTACAAATACATAAGATTTATAATGGCACCTTAGCTATCTAATAAGGCTAAATAAAAGCAGAAAGCACTCATAGAAGCTAAAAGAAAGTTAAACCTTTCAGGACACACTTTATCTGGAAGTTCCAAGGCTTTAAAAAATAAAATAAAATAAGTCCAGACCACAAAAGTGATCTGTGTAAGCTTATCTCCAAATTTAACTTAGGAAAAGATACTTACCTAAAACATAAGCAGCTACTAATTTCTGATTCACACTTAAATGGAAGTAGAGAGGCACTAGAGATTCCACTTCTCCCAAGGTGGGTAGCATCAGAGCTGCAATGCACACTATTCCCAGGAAAACAGTTAATAAACTAGGTCCTGATGAGACATTCCTGTTTTCTGTAAAAAGGAAAACATGTTTCTTGAAGCTTAAATTTTTTAAAATATAATTTAAGACAGAGTTGACCTGTGGTCTTTTAAAGAATACTTGTCAGCCATGAGGTTATGCACCCACTAATGTCTTTGCCTTATCTTTCACTAGACTTCCCTATCTGCCCCATGCCATAAGGCAGGCACCCTATGTGCCTTATCTGGGCCACTATCCCTCAGAGAGTCCAAGGAAACACTCTTCATTCTACTACTTTCTGAGTCTTGTGACATCCACGGGATTAGTCACCAGCTCCACTTGGTTCCTAGCCCCAACAGCCCATTCCCCACCACTATCCTTTGGAGCTATCCTTTTGGAATCCACCCTTTCATTATGTCCAACTCTGTAGAGCTTTTGCCATTCTACCCACTCAGAGGGTGGCAACGGGCAAGCAAGAAAATGCCAAAAGAAAAGTTTTCAATTATTTCCTTGATGGCTTCAGGTAGAAAGGGAGAACATAAGCCTGCATAGACCATGGGAGAGACAAGGTTAAAGTTGTTTAAGAGGGAAAAAATATTTAAAACCCAAATCATCCTACCGATTATTTTGTTCTATTATAGCCTACTTTGTAATTTAAAACAAAATTATCCCCTAACCTATAACTGGCAAATGAGATCTTCCTGAAATGAATTATCAGGCATTTACCCTACTGCATTACATATACACTCTCATACATTTTACAAAATGTGACAGTAACATCCTCCACTATATAGATTTTCCACTCTCGTCTCTTTCATTAAAGCAAATGACCTTTGTCTTCTTTTACAAAATAAGGCTGTTCATTCCTGGAGGCATCATGCTCACTTTAAATCAACCTCACCAAAGCCAGATCATAGAAAACAAATCTAAACTTTAGTGATAACCAATTTAGCTAAAGCAATAAAACACAAATGTTATCAAGAGAAGCTGAGCTCAACTGTCAACGACAATAACTGAAGAACAGGACTTCCGGTTAAGATGGCGGCTTAGAGAAAGCTGAAGTTCAGATCTCCGGAAAACCCTTCCGACCGATCTCAAACTAGAAGCTCCTAAGGCGCCGAAATTCAAAACGATCAACAGCACAGACCCTGGGAACCCTCCTCCTGGACCTGGACCCGGTTCAAAAGGTACGGCTCCCCTTAAAAGCCAGAACCCGAGATCACTCGGACCTCAGGGGTAGGAGCGCAGAGTCCAAGGCTCCCGGAAGCGGCAGCCGCGCGGGGCTCAGAGAGCAGGGTCTGAGGAACAACAACCCTCAGGGTCTTCTACCCAAGTCCCAGTCCGGGTGAAAGTTACTGCCTGGGGCTTCCGCTGCAGAGAGCCCGTTGGTCCGGGTGAAAGTTACTGCCTGGGGCCTCCGCTGCAGAGAGCTGGTCAAAACAACAGCAACCCTCAGGGCGGGCAAGACAGCCTCACGGGCTGGATCCTGCTATCCAAGTCTCAGTGAAAGTCTGTGCTCTCGGAGCTTGGGGAAGCGGCAGCCCATCCCCCCGCAGGCCGACGAAACAGCCTCACGGCCAGCGATTCTGAAGGCAACTTCCGGAAATCGAGCCAGGGGGAGAGTGTGGCCTCGTGGTCCGACCCTTCCATTCCAGTTCCAGTGAGGCATACTCAGTTTAACCCAGGGAAAGCTCATAGAACTATCTGCCCAGGACTAAAGCCCCTGAACACCAGAAAGAGACAAGAAAAACTAATCCTCCACATTCAGAAATGGCAAACTCCACAGAACCACAGAAGCCCCAAAATACCAAGAAAAATAAGAAGAAAGGGGCGACTTTGGACACATTCTATGGAGCCAAAATACAAAATACAGAGCAGACAGAAGATAATATAAAAGAAAATGCTCCAAAACCTTCCAAAGGAAATGGAAACTCTCCACAAACCTATGAAGAATTTGAATCAGAAATGACCAAAAAGATGGAAGCCTTCTGGGAGGAAAAGTTGGAAATAATGCAAAAGAAATTCACGCATCTACAAAACCAGTTTGACCAAACTGTAAAAGAAAACCAGGCTTTAAAGGCCAGAATCAGGCAGCTGGAAGACAATGATCGTGTAAAAGAGCAAGAATCAATAAAGCAAAGCCAAAATACCAAGAAATTAGAAGAGAACATAAAATATCTCACCGACAAGGTGATAGATCTGGAAAATAGGGGGAGAAGGGATAATTTAAGAATAATTGGACTCCCAGATAAGCCAGAAATAAACACCAAACTGGACATGGTGATACAAGATATAATCAAAGAAAATTGCCCAGAGATTCTAGAACAAGGGGGCAATACAGCCACTGACAGAGCTCACAGAACACCTTCTACACTAAACCCCCAAAAGACAACTCCCAGGAATGTAATTGCCAAATTCCAAAGCTATCAAACAAAAGAAAAAATCCTACAGGAAGCCAGAAAAAGACAATTTAGATATAAAGGAATGCCAATCAGGGTCACCCAAGACCTTGCAAGTTCTACTCTGAATGATCGTAAGGCATGGAACATGATCTTCAGAAAGGCCAGAGAGCTGGGTCTCCAACCAAGAATCAGCTACCCAGCAAAACTGACTATATACTTCCAAGGGAAAGTATGGGCATTCAACAAAATAGAAGACTTCCAACTTTTTGCAAAGAAAAGACCAGAGCTCTGTGGAAAGTTTGATACCGAAAATCAAAGAGCAAGGAATACCTGAAAAGGTAAATATTAAGGAAAGGGGAAAAATGTTATCTTCTTTTACTCAAATTCTCTTCTATAAGGACTACATTTATATCAACCTATGTATACTAATATGTGGGGAAAATGTAATGTATAAATAGGGGGTAAAGAAAGACCAAATAGAATAATGGTTCTCACACAAAGATTCACAGGGGAAGGGGAGGGGAAGAAAACTCCTATAAGAAGGAGAGGAAGAGAGGGGGGGGGTTTACTTAAACCTCAATCTCAGGGAAATCAACTCTGAGAGGGAAAAACATCCAGATCCATTGGGATCTTGAATTCTATCTTACCCAACAAGGGTAAGGAGAAGGGAAAACCAAGGGGGGGAGGGGGAGAGGGAGAACAAAAAGGGAGGGAAAGAGAGGGGGGAGGGGGAGGGAACAAAAAGGGAGGGACTAAAAAGGGAAACATCAAGGGAGGGGACAAGGGGGACTGATTCAAAGTAAATCACTGGACTAAAAGGTAGAGCCGAAGAAGAAAAGGTTAGAATTAGGGAAGGCAATCAAAATGCCAGGGAGTCCACAAATGACAATCATAACTTTGAACGTGAATGGGATGAACTCACCCATAAAACGTAGGCGAATAGCAGAATGGATTAGAATCCAAAACCCTACCATATGTTGTCTTCAAGAAACACACATGAGGCGGGTTGACACCCACAAGGTCAGAATTAAAGGATGGAGTAAGACCTTCTGGGCCTCAACTGATAGAAAGAAGGCAGGAGTGGTAATCATGATATCTGATAAAGCCAATGCAAAAATAGACCTGATCAAAAGGGATAGGGAAGGTAATTATATTTTGTTAAAAGGGACTCTAGACAATGAGGAAATATCATTAATCAACATGTATGCACCAAATAATATAGCACCCAAATTTCTAATGGAGAAACTAGGAGAATTGAAGGAAGAAATAGACAATAAAACCATACTAGTGGGAGACTTAAACCAACCATTATCAAATTTAGATAAATCAAATCAAAAAATAAATAAGAAAGAGGTAAAAGAAGTGAATGAAATCTTAGAAAAATTAGAATTAATAGACATATGGAGAAAAATAAATAGGGATAAAAAGGAATACACCTTCTTCTCAGCACCACATGGCACATTCACAAAAATTGACCATACATTAGGTCACAGAAACATAGCACACAAATGCAAAAAAGCAGAAATAATGAATGCAGCCTTCTCAGATCACAAGGCAATAAAAATAATGATTAGTAATGGTACATGGAAAACCAAATCTAAAACCAATTGGAAATTAAACAATATGATACTCCAAAACCGTTTAGCTAAAGAAGAAATCATAGAAACAATTAATAATTTCATCAAGGAAAATGACAATGGCGAAACATCCTTTCAAACCTTTTGGGATGCAGCCAAAGCGGTAATCAGAGGCAAATTCATATCCCTGAAAGCTCATATTAACAAACAAGGGAGAGCAGAGATCAATCAATTGGAAATGCAATTGAAAAAACTCGAAAGCGATCAAATTAAAAACCCCCAGCAGAAAACCAAATTAGAAATCCTAAAAATTAAGGGAGAAATTAATAAAATCGAAAGTGATAGAACTATTGATTTAATAAATAAGACAAGAAGCTGGTACTTTGAAAAAACAAACAAAATAGACAAAGTACTGGTCAATCTAATTAAAAAAAGGAAGGAAGAAAAGCAAATTCACAGCATTAAAGATGAAAAGGGGGACAGCACCTCCAATGAGGAGGAAATTAAGGCAATCATTAGAAATTACTTTGCCCAATTATATGGCAATAAATACACCAATTTAGGAGAAATGGATGAATATATACAAAAATACAAACTGCCTAGACTAACAGAAGAGGAAATAGAATTCTTAAATAATCCCATATCAGAAATTGAAATCCATCAAGCCATCAAAGAACTTCCTAAGAAAAAATCCCCAGGGCCTGATGGATTCACCTGTGAATTCTATCAAACATTCAGAGAACAGTTGACCCCAATACTATACAAACTATTTGACATAATAAGCAAAGAGGGAGTTCTACCAAACTCCTTTTACGACACAAACATGGTACTGATTCCAAAACCAGGCAGGTCAAAAACAGAGAAAGAAAACTATAGACCAATCTCCCTAATGAATATAGATGCAAAAATTTTAAATAGGATACTAGCAAAAAGACTCCAGCAAGTGATCAGAAGGATCATTCACCATGATCAAGTAGGATTCATACCAGGGATGCAGGGCTGGTTCAACATTAGGAAAACCATCCACATAATTGACCACATCAACAAGCAAACTAGCAAGAACCACATGATTATCTCAATAGATGCAGAAAAAGCCTTTGATAAAATACAACACCCTTTCCTATTAAAAACACTAGAAAGCATAGGAATAGAAGGGTCATTCCTAAAAATAATAAACAGTATATATCTAAAACCAACAGCTAATATCATCTGCAATGGGGATAAACTAGATGCATTCCCAATAAGATCAGGAGTGAAACAAGGATGCCCATTATCACCTCTACTATTTGACATTGTACTAGAAACACTAGCAGTAGCAATTAGAGAAGATAAAGAAATTGAAGGTATCAGAATAGGCAAGGAGGAGACCAAGTTATCACTCTTTGCGGATGACATGATGGTCTACTTAAAGAATCCTAGAGATTCAACCAAAAAGCTAATTGAAATAATCAACAACTTTAGCAAAGTTGCAGGATACAAAATAAACCCACATAAATCATCAGCTTTTCTATATATCTCCAACACAGCTCAGCAGCAAGAACTAGAAAGAGAAATCCCATTCAAAATCACCTTAGACAAAATAAAATACCTAGGAATCTATCTCCCAAGACAAACACAGGAACTATATGAACACAACTACAAAACACTCGCCACACAACTAAAACTAGACTTGAACAATTGGAAAAACATTAACTGCTCATGGATAGGACGAGCCAATATAATAAAAATGACCATCCTACCCAAACTTATTTATCTATTTAGTGCCATACCCATTGAACTACCAAAATACTTCTTCACTGATTTAGAAAAAACCATAACAAAGTTCATTTGGAAGAACAAAAGATCAAGGATATCCAGGGAATTAATGAAAAAAAACACATATGATGGGGGCCTTGCAGTCCCTGACCTAAAACTATATTACAAAGCAGCAGTCATCAAAACAATTTGGTACTGGCTAAGAAACAGAAAGGAAGATCAGTGGAATAGACTGGGGGAAAACGACCTCAGCAAGACAGTATACGATAAACCCAAAGATCCCAGCTTTTGGGACAAAAATCCACTATTCGATAAAAACTGCTGGGAAAATTGGAAGACAGTGTGGGAGAGACTAGGAATAGATCAACACCTCACACCCTACACCAAGATAAATTCAAAATGGGTGAGTGACTTAAACACAAAGAAGGAAACCATAAGTAAATTGGGTAAACACAGAATAGTATACATGTCAGACCTTTGGGAGGGGAAAGGCTTTAAAACCAAGCAAGATATAGAAAGAATCACAAAATGTAAAATAAATAATTTTGACTACATCAAACTAAAAAGCTTTTGTACAAACAAAACCAATATAACTAAAATCAGAAGGGAAACAACAAATTGGGAAAAAATCTTCATAGAAACCTCTGACAAAGGTTTAATTACTCATATTTATAATGAGCTAAATCAATTGTACAAAAAATCAAGCCATTCTCCAATTGATAAATGGGCAAGGGAAATGGATAGGCAGTTCTCAGATAAAGAAATCAAAACTATTAACAAGCACATGAAGAAGTGTTCTACATCTCTTATAATCAGAGAGATGCAAATCAAAACAACTCTGAGGTATCACCTCACACCTAGCAGATTGGCTAACATAACAGCAAAGGAAAGTAATGAATGCTGGAGGGGATGTGGCAAAGTAGGGACATTAATTCATTGCTGGTGGAGTTGTGAACTGATCCAACCATTTTGGAGGGCAATTTGGAACTATGCCCAAAGGGCGACAAAAGAATATCTACCCTTTGACCCAGCCATAGCACTGCTGGGTCTGTACCCCAAAGAGATAATGGACACAAAGACTTGTACAAAAATATTCATAGCTGCGCTCTTTGTGGTGGCCCAAAACTGGAAAACGAGGGGATGCCCATCAATTGGGGAATGGCTGAACAAACTGTGGTATATGTTGGTGATGGAATACTATTGTTCTCAAAGGAATAATAAAGTGGAGAAGTTCCATGGAGACTGGAACAACCTCCAGGAAGTGATGCAGAGCGAGAGGAGCAGAACCAGGAGAACATTGTACACAGAGACTAATACACTGTGGTATAATCGAACGTAATGGACTTCTCCATTAGGGGCGGTGTAATGTCCCTGAACAACTTTCAGGGATCCAGGAGAAAAAAAACACCATTCATAAGCAAAGGATAAACTATGGGAGTGGAAACACCGAGAAAAAGCAACTGCCTGAATACAGAGGTTGAGGGGACATGACAGAGGATAGACTTTAAATGAACACTCTAATGCAAATACTATCAACAAAGCAATGGGTTCAAATCAAGAAAACATCTAATGCCCAGTGGACTTACGCGTCGGCTATGGGGGGTGGGGGGGAGGAAAAGAAAATGATCTATGTCTTTAACGAATAATGCTTGGAAATGATCAAATAAAATATATTTAAAAAAAAAAAATAACTGAAGAACATTTAGTGACTCACATTCTTAATAAGAATAGATTTTCTTTAAGAAAAAAAATTAATTATTAAGCCATCACTTCAACAAGGATTACTAAAAACCCCATCAACTTCCCCAAACCTACATGAGAAAAAAATTAAATAAGGTTGTTATTTTTTTAATTGCAGCAACTAAAAAAAAAAACCAACCTAAAAACTTCCTTTGTAAATTCACAAGGCACAGACTCACTCAGTAAAACATGAGCAAAAAACCTCCAAGTGATTCAGAGAAGCAGAGAAGTAGGACTGGAAGGGGACCTCAGAGGCCATCTAGTCCCAACACCTTCATTTTCTATAGGGGAAAACTTAGTCTCAGGGAGGTGAGGAGACTTGTCCAAGGTCACACATAAAAGGAAGACTAAGAACGGCAACCCATCAGGTCCTGAAACTCCAGACCCAGTGCTCTTTCTACTGGGCCACAAAGCCTCTCTGTTAGTTCATCCCTTAATATGACTGAAGTCATGCTAGTTGACTACTTTTCAGATATACAGATATACAGCATCCTCCATTATTACAAGTGACATTTTAAAACCACAATTTTAAGCACAATCATTTTCCCTTAAAACATACCTTCAGGATGGCTCCAAGAGTAGGAGAAAGATGTAATCAGAAGTTAATGTGATATAAAGCCAAAAGGGCATCAAAAAACTTAAATTATAGACATGGAAAAAGAAAGGAGATGTACTTTTGGTAGCTTTTAAATATAATTTGGTTTATAGTTCCAGCTTAAATGCTTTCTGAATTGCTACCCTTTAACCCCTACTGCCTGCAAAAACAATTTTCATCTTTTTGACATTTTCCTTAATAGTCGACTCTTCATGTTCCAACCTTTAATGATTTCTAAGATGTGCCGGAAGGCAGCAATTCTCCCTAGGCTACCGTATTTGTTAATACTTTTACCTAAAAGCTCCAAGCTGTGGGTTGAAACAATACATAAATGGGCATCTTGAAAGTCTTGCAGAAACTAAATTCATCTAGTCTGTCTCAGTATTAATTCAAATAAAAATTTCGCTTCCAACCATGGAATTCTAGACACCAAACACAAGCTGTTTACTCAAAAGATAATAGAAGATGGCCAGAATTTCACTCTCTTTCATTACCCATTCTAAGGAATTAGAAGGCTAGCTATCTTGTATAGTGGTTAGGGAAACAGACTGGAATCAAGAACTGGGTCCAAGTCCCACCTCATCCATGTACATTAGAATAGAAGCTCCTGGAGATTGTTTCATTCATTCTACCCTATCCCTAGTGCCTGGCAAGGAGTAGGCACTTTAAAAATACATTTGTTGATTGACTTGGCACAAGTCACTTGACCTCTCTGTGTCTCAGTTTCCTCATGGGTTAAATGGAGGGATTGAACTAGATGGCCTCTAATGTCTCCTCAGCTCTAAATCTCAAATCATAAATGAGATTTTGGGCAAATCATTCTGCATCCACTGGTCTCAGTTTCCTTCACTATAAAACAAGGGGTTTGAATTAAATGGCCTTTAAGACCCTCTGAAAACTTGATTTTCTGCATAATACCTAGGGAAAGAAAACGGACTAACTTGCCAAAAAAGAACAGGATTTGCCACACAGGGCTGAAGGCATTTGGCTGTGGCACCTCTTCTCTTCAGCAGGGTGCTGATGGCCACAACTGAGAAAAGGAACCCAACTGTCCCCAACCTTTCCCCTCCCACAAAGAACCTTCTCATTTACAAATGGCTTATAGTCAGATGGAGGAATGGGGGCAGGGATGTAACCTCACTGACAAAAGCCTAATACCACATGTCTCTATGCCTTTTTCTTTTTTGTTTTGTTTTGTTTGTTTGTTTGTTTTGCAAAGAGGCAGAATTCTTAAAGCACAAAAATGTGCCCCCACTCCCCTCCTCAAAATAAAAAACCAATAGAAACCAAAAAGAAAAGAACAAAAGGTTTCCATAAGAACTCTCCAAATTATAGTTTTTGTTACTCAGTCATATTCTCAATCCTGATATACTTACTCGGGTCTGAGAGCATGTTTCCTAATGCATTTTAATACCCATTTCCCTGTCTCCCATTTTTAAAAAAGTGATCCCAAGGAGTGGAAGTATATTATTATAGAAAATACTTTACCATTCCTCATATTAAATAAGCTTTAGTAATTAGATAAATGTTGCCCAGTGACTCAGTTATTTTTCTTGGTGGGGCAAAATAATTACAGGCTAATTCAGTCTCTTAATTCAGTACTTCAAAGATTAGTGTGGGTACTGCCTCCACCAGCTCCGATCATAACTCCTCTCTCACCAAGGAGCTAGGTGTCCACAGTGGTTGTGGTAGAAAACTCCATCCCATGTTGTCAGCATGGTGAGGAACCTGTCTGAACTCAGTGAAGCTGACCCTCAGACAACAGCCAGATCAGGCCCAAAGCCAGGCTCAGCTACCAGAAATTCTTCCTTACTTTAAATGCCCTTTTACTCTTTCCAGAAGAGGTATTTTAAAAAAAGTCAGGAGAGTCTAGTGGATTTAGAAAATGGACAAAGCAAAGCATTTCAACTTCACAAACTGTTCTGACATCAAAAGATAGCATCAACAGGGGCTCTTTGCTTCAAAGGACTGTCAGGTTCCTTTGTCTGTCAGCAACAATTTTTGGGCATCCATTCTGAGAAGAAAGCTCTGTGTTAGTTACTGTCTCCATCCTTCCCCTTTTCCTGACTCTAAAGGCTGTATAATAACCTGAGGACTGTGACAATGTCTACAAAAGATGGGGATTCTAGCTCTGCTACCAGTGTGACCTTGGCCAAGTCATCACCATAAGATCATAGAATGGGCACTTCAGGTCATCCAGTCTCTTCATTTTTACAGAGGAGAAAGTCTAGAGGCAGATCTAAAGTTACTTACCTGGTCTCACAGACTTGGTGTTTAGACCTGGGGCCTCAGTCTCTAAACTTCTTTCCATCACATTCCACTGTCTCTTTTCTAATCCTAGGTCTCCCTTCATCAATAAAATGACCTTTAAAGTCTCTTCTGGACCTAAATCGGCACTTCTATGATCCCAGGAAAGACATATGCCCAAGAAAACACAATTATCAGATTCAGAATTCAAAGACCAGGGCCTCTGACTCCAGACTCAATGCTCTCTCCCACTCTATTAGTCTATTTGGAGATATTGTCGCCAAGAAAGAGTTTTGTTCTGTTTGGATTTGGATTTTTTTTGGGGGGAGGGGGGTGGTCCAGACCCAAGATTTTATTAAGAACTCCCAGTGAGTAAATTCCCCCCAGCAATGCAGAGTGGCTCCTGCTTGGTAATTTCTAGTCAGAGAATTGCTCAGAGAATTGCATGGGGTACTGAGAGATCACGTGACTTGCCTACGGTCACACTGCAGTGTGTATCAGAAGTGGGGCTTGAACTCAAGTCTTCCTGACTCCAAGGCTGCCTTGCAACTTTCTCAAATGGGGACCCATGAATTCCTGTAACAAGAAAGGGATTAAGTAACAAAACTCATGTATAGGCTGTATAACATTTAAAGGATGGAGTGCTGACTATACTCATGTCATTGAAAAAAAAGGTTCTCTTTTATTTTGTACCTTAAAAATGTTTCCCTTCTAATAATAGAAGTGGGGTGAGAAGGAATTAAAAAGAACAGGGGGGGGGGATTAACATTCAAAGAGCTAAGTACGGAGATGGTGACAATGTTAAAAGTACACAATGCCATTTGTGAAGAACTAACTGGAAGGAAATGAGGAATGAAGAGGTATTGAATGAGTAACCCACAGGGGATTTTTATAATCTGCCTAGTTTAATTAAATCCAATTTTAATGAGTTTTTTTTCCTTTTTCCCTTTTTTTCCCCACAAAACAACATGAGCCTCCTTAACACAGCTTGGAGGGCAAATGAACCACATACAATTCACTCACATACCTTCCTGGTGTTTGCCCTCTTACAGTATAAGCCAAATGTTACTTAGCTCTCTTTCTCTCTCTTTTTTTATATACTAGAGTTTCAGCTTGGGCTATAGCAACTAAATAAATTTGGTTCTCAAATCCTCTTAAATAAGATATAAATATTTAATTATTTATATAATTAAAGCGAAGCATGAGTGGGAGGAACAGCCAGCTATTATTCAAGCAAAATTAGCATTATTATTTTGCATAAAATTTCTTTATGTAGTAGAAGATAAAAGGACTAAATTGAGCCCTTTAGCTTTCTTATTCCTTTTCCTTTTAGGAAAAATAAAGAAAACAAAAAACAAATCTTAATTTTGAATTATTACCAAGCCTTCTGGAGAGGAGAGGGAATTGTAAATGTGACAAAATTCTCATCTCTATTGTTCAGCCATTCCGGTCTTATTCTGATGTTTTAGATGCCAGGTACTGGGTTAATTGTTAGAGATACAATGACACAAATGAAAGAATCCATACCCTCCCTCAAAGTTTGCACTGTCTGTGGTAGAGTCAAGGGGTTATGGGGTCTCCAAGGCCGTGTGCCAAAACAGCACAAGGTCAGACAGGTCCTACCCTAAACTGGAAAGGTTTCAGACCCAGTGACAAAGTAATACTGTCTTCCAAGGACCAGTCAATTAGGGTTGGCAAAGTTCAGTACCAGAAGGTAGACCACCAGATCATGAACTGTTTTTCCAGAACAACTCAAGAAGACCTTCTACTAAGGCCTGAAGGGGGCCGCAATCTGTATTAGGGGGACTTTTTCATTTTCCAGTATTTCACAGAAATGAAATTCAAGCTCTTTTGAAGGCCAAGGACCTATATTCTTTCTAAATATCATGACAATCATTACTTTATAATGTCAGTCAAGAAACAGTATCCACATTTTGTCCTAGTGTCAAGCAAGCTCTCTCTCCTTTCAAATCAATTAAATAAGAAAGGATAAAGGAAAAAGTAGTCCAAACAAAGCATACATAGCTAAATTGTATTAGCATACAATTAATATATTGTCTTCTTTCTTCAGGTTCAAAAGAGCTTGGGAAGGCTAGAATGCCACATCCTGGCCCTTTTGGGAAGTCAAACTCCAGCCCTCTATCCACATCAATTTCTAAATGCCCTCCCACCAGCTGTGTGTATATGTATGTGTGTACTGTATGTATGTATGTTTCTGTGTGTACTGATACATATACACACACAAGCACATATATACTCATATCTTGGATGTAGTTATTCCCAAGGTTACTGTAAACCAGGGAGTCTGAACCTTTTTTGTGTCATGGATCCCTTTGGTGGTCTGGTAAGACCTCTAGGGACTTCTTCTCAGAACCATGTCTTTAAATGCCTAACACAAAATATATAGGTTTACAAAGGAATCCAATCATATTGAAGTACAGTGATCAGAAAATGTGTTTTTTAAAGTTTACGGAGCCAAGGTTAGGAACCCCTGTTGTAAACAGAAACAAAGAAAACCTAAATAAGCTTTTTAAAAATAGAGACCTGTTTGATAGAGCATGTGCTCTTTTAAAAAGACACTCTCTGTCAAATGTTCCTTTATTCTCTTTTCCTCCACTTCCTTTCGTTGTTCTTTGGCAGATGGAAGGAGGGTAGCAATAATCTCTTTCCGTCCTAAAGCTTTTCGCTGGCTTTGCTCAGAAACTTGGAGACGGAATTTGTCTATTACATCATAGTGGCAGGATCGAACATCTCTGTGACGAATTACGCTGTATAAGATCAGAAAACAAATGCTATTAGGTTTGTGGGGTTTTGCATGACAAGTGGAGAGGGAGATCTCAGTACTATATAGAAAACATTATTAACAAATCACAACAAAACACATTTGCTCTAACCAAAAATGTATGTAAGCCCAAAACATGGGAAATTGAAAGGTATTTAAAGCATTTGAAGGGAGAAGCACATCATGCATTTGAGATGGAGCAGCAGCCTCCATACAAAAGTCTGATGCAAAAGAGACAAAAATCTTTCCCCATTTTAGCAATTACATCTTTCTGTTAATGGTACTGTAGCATTTACTACACAAACAGTAACAGTAATCAATTATTTCCTACTCTGGTACCTCTTAGTAATCTCTGCTGCCACATATCTATGGCTCAGATCACAAACCTGAGGTTGTATAAGGCAATGAGCAATGAATCGATTGTTAGTAGTGTAACATGAAGGCAGCAACACAATGCCATGGAAAAAGGCAGTTTGTTCATAGTTCTTCTACAAAGCAAAATTTATGCATTATGCTGTTTCTTACCAAAGAACACAGAGCATGTAGGGCATTTGGCAAGAAACCACATTTCAACAGGCCAGACTTTGCAACACAGTTTTATTACCCACATTGAAAATTCAAAGAAAATTCCTCCCTGAGAATGAAGAGCCCATTCCTAGTGGTTTTCCAAAGCACACTACTTTGGCTTGCTCTCTTAGAGAAATTAAGATACTTTAGAAAAAGAAACCTAGCTCCTGTTTCCAGTTCTAGAAGATTTAAGTGAACATCAAAGAGTTTGTCACTAGGGCAAAAACCAAATACGAATTGATTCAGGACATAGTTCAGCTTATTCTCCTAATGAAATGATTTGGAAGAGCTCTTGTAGCTTCTTATACATAAGAAGCTCCTTCTACACTTGCTCACATAATTCTCTTAGTTGCTTCCTGTCTCTCTGGGTAAACTTTCTGGGCCTCTTGGCTGAATACTTGCAGATGAACTTATATTCTCAGTATTCAAATTCAGGATAGCACTAGGATCAGGATGTGTTAAAGCCAAATCCCCCAGTGCAAATGTAGAGACAGCAAACCAGAGAAGAAAAGCTAGGCCATTTCCCCCCTCTTTCTAAAGGATCTTCTTGGATGTCCCTGCTGCAATTAAGAGATTAAAAAACAATCTGAAAGGGTTGCATAGAAAAGATATAATCAAGATCTAATATATCATTTTCAGAGAAAATATG
The DNA here is from genome assembly GCF_027887165.1 of Monodelphis domestica. NCBI lineage: Eukaryota > Metazoa > Chordata > Mammalia > Didelphimorphia > Didelphidae > Monodelphis > Monodelphis domestica. The sequence goes on along the minus strand of NC_077235.1, from coordinate 48,359,348 downwards.
CAATCAAGATGGCTCCGAAATCTTTTAAACGCAATGAGCATTTGGCCAATTTGTTTAAAAACTGCCAGGAACCTCTTAAAGAGAAGTTCATTGCACCAAAACATCTTAATGAGCTCAGAGCACAGCAAATACCAAATAAAAATTACGAGTAGGTAACAAATGAAAAATACAGCTTAAATTTAACCTGTCATTACAAAACTTAAAAGAAAGTTAGCATCAGCCTTAAAGTATTCAACTTAGCAAGTGGCTTTGACTTACATATCCACACAGCATAGAGGCTTCACTGCTCCCGCAGCATCAACGACAACATACTTATTGGGAGTAGTGCATAAAACTGAAAGACAAAGGTCAGAATAGTCATTTAAGGCTAGCTTCCAAAAAGCTCAGATGGAGGTACCCATTCGCATGAGATATGAAATTATGGCCAATAAGCTGGCCAAAGATAAAGGACTAACCCGTTACAGTTACACTGAACAAGGTCACCTTTCAGCCACCTGAAGCAGAGAGACTCACCTTTGAACTTTAGGGCAAATTCATAGGGGTTATACAGTGTCAACACCTGTTTGTGTGTTGACTGGTCATCTGCATAAAATATCAGCTCAGTAGGAAATACAAAAACAGGAAGATTTCCTTCCACTAATTCTGGTTGACTTCTTTGTTGCTGCATTGGCACTGAGTCCCTCTTGCCTCTACTTCTCTTCTTGCGGTCTCTGATCTAGTCTGGATTTCTCTCTTTGATTCAGTTAAAAGCTCCAAAGCATTTTTGCAATCCTAGGGAAAAAGAGGGAGAGATACAGGCAAAGAGAAAAAGGAAAACTGGCTGATCACTCATTTTCAGGAGCTTATGTTACCTAAGCAAGAAGCAGGTGCTGGCTGGCATTTAGTTTCATGCTAGCTCATAATTCATCGACAAAGGCTTTAAAAATCAATTAATGAAACATGACCTTTAACTCTTGTTATTGGCTTGCTAAAACAGGTTTAATCTAAGTACCATACTGTCATTTATAAATCCTCCTTTCACAGACTATGAACACTATAAAAATTAGAGCACTATGAAAAATTACATTTAGCTTCTAAGGCAATAAAGAAGAGTCCTCAATCTCAATTAATGCCACTTTTCAGTACTATGCTTCAAGCAAAGCAAAATTTCAACTTTTAAATCAGCACCCCAAATCAACTTTTACATTAAAAAAATAACATAAATTACCAAATACAATACAATAAATTCAATAATGGTTCAAATTTACTTATGAGTTTTTCCAATCCAATCCATAGAGTATTTTTTTTAAATTCTGTGCTAGGAGTGGAAATGCAAAGATAAGCCAATAATGAATCCCTGCCCTTGAGGAGCGTGCATGCTATTAGAGGAAGACATCTTGTCTTCTGTATAGACATCTGTATAAAACAGATTTATACATGATTATTTGAATACTAACAATTGGAGGGAGAAGGAAAGGCTTCCCTGAGGAGGTGGCACCTGAACTAAGCTTTGAAGGAAGCCAGTTCTAAGAATCAAATGTGAGGAGAGAATACATTCTAGGCATGGAGAACAGCCTCTGTGTGACACAGACATAGGAAGTGGAATACCAAATTCAGATAAATGGTCGATTGCACCAACTGTGTGGCAGGCACTGTACTAAGCACTGGAACTCAAAGGTAAATATAGTCCCTACTCTTAGGAGCTCACAATCTGATTGAGGATATAACACACATAAACAGCTTTGTATAAACCAGATCTATACAGGATAAATCCGAGGAAAGACATCAAGACTAAAAAAGGACAGGAAAGGCTTCTGGCTGAATCAAGGATTTTAGCTAAGACTTGAAGGAAGTCAGGGAAGCAGAGGTGAAGAGGCAGAAAGTTCCTGGAATAGGGGAGAACCAGTGAAAAAAGGAGATGGAGTGTCTGTTTTGTGAGAGGAGCATCCAGGAGGCTAGTGTTACTGGATTATATAGAGAGCATGTGAAAGGGCCTAAGGTTTAAGAAGACTAGAAAGGTAGGGAGGGGCTGGGTTATGAAGGGGTTTGAAAATCAAACCCAGGATTTCAGATTTGATCCTTGAAGTAATAGGGAGCCACTGGAGTTTATTGAATAGGAGGAAAGGTGTTATTTAATCCAAGAAAGAGTTCGGAATGAAGGTGGCTCCACACCTGTCTGTACAGCAGAGAATGTGGCTTTTGTGGCAACTCTTTTCCCCAAAGCTCAGAGGTCCTTTATTGATTGATTCTGGTTTTCCAGCTATGTTCAGATAGCTGAAGTTGTCATAAATCTGACCACTAGATAATGTGTTACTGTATGTTTCCCTAGTCTGTTTAAAAAAAAATCAAGTACTTCTAAATGTAATATTTTTAATAAAAATCAAAAGCCATCCATGCACTGCTTTTTACCCAAATAATTTAAAGATGCCAAATTAAATTAGAGAATTCTAGTACACCTCTAATTTTCAGTTATGTGGACTGCACCTTAAAATCGTTCTGGAAAGCCATTTATCACCTTGAATTCAGATTCACTTGCAGAAAAAAAATGGCCACATAAATGGTAAAGTTTTTTACCAGATGGAGATTCTTAATCATTGGCACTAATTTCCAGACTTTCCAAATTTGACCAAATGGGGCCCTAGATTATATTTTCCTTGTGCTCATTAGAAAAACAGCAAACCATTTCTCCTCATCTTTCAACATATCCAGTAGCACCTAAGTCTACTACTAAGTGCTTTCCCAGCAGCTGTACATACTGACTTTCCACTTTTTATTCACCTACACAGCTTATTAGTCATAGAATCAGAATTGTTTAGAGCTCAAAAGAATCAGAGATCATCTCATCTGAGAAATCTGAGAATAAGTGCAGCTTCCATTTATATAAATCCTTTACAGTTTGTGAAACAGTTTATATTGCATCATACTGAGATTTAGAGCTTTATTAAAATTCTCTTTGGGGCCTCACAACCTCATGAGGTGGTAGCTGCTATTATCTCTATTTACAAATAAGAAAACCGAGGCTCAGAAAAGTGAAGTTACTTGGCTAAGGTTACCCCTAGCTAATGCCAGAGCTCAGACTCGAATTCAGGTTTGCTCATGTCTGGTCCAAAGTCTCATACACTTCCACCACACTCACTGCCTTATAATACAATAAGTTTATTATTCTGTACATTTCAGATTATCCAGCCCTGACCTGTGAGTTTCTATTTCTTCAGGGGCTTTCTTCTTTTTTTTTTTAAGCATTATAGGAATGTGGTAATACTACTACTACTATTTCTTACTCCATGGTCATAAACCATGCAATATTAAGTTATGTATAGCACATAAAAAGTTATTATTACCTTTTCAGCCTAAGTATACTGTATAGTTTTTCTTTTTTCTTCTTCTTTAAAAATCAAAACACCATAACCCATACATTCCAAGTTGGATTATGTGCTCTCAGCATTTAGTAAATCCTTTTTGTTTCAAGGGCAATAGGCTTTTTAATTACTCTGCACAGTGAGCTTTGTTAGAGCCAAAACACCCAAATTTGCAATCACTAAATAACATTCATTGTCCCAGTCCATTGTGCCTCCTTTGAGAAAGAGTCCCCTTTGAAGACTGGGATTTCAAAGAAAATGAGCTTTAAAGGATACATTTTTCTTAAACCTAAGAAAAGTAATGGACAGCGTGGAATGCATTTCCCAACATTTAGGCACTTAAGAAGGGAGACAGTCAAAATCTTTAACACAAAGAATTGAATTCCAGTTCCAGAATGTTGGTACTAGAAGAGATTTTACAGATAGTCCAACGCTCTCATTGTCCACAGCAGAGGTCTCAAAGGGAAGTGCCTTGCACATAGCTAGTTGGTGGCAAAACTAAGGCAAGAAGCCAAGGGCCCTGATTTCCAGCTTAGTACACTTGGCACTATATCACAGTTGTTCAGTCATTTTCAGTTGTGTCTGACTCATGACCCCATTTGGGGTTTTCTTGGCAAAGATATAGATGGCTTGCCATTTCCTTCTTCAGCTCATTTTTCAGATGAGGAAACTGAGGCAAACAGGGTTAAGTGACTCGCCCAGGGCCATATAACTAGTAAGTGTCTGATGCCAAATTTGAACTATACCATGGACTCTTCAAAAAAAAAAAAAAACTCTTCCCACAACAGTGACTGACTTCAGCAGGGAAAGCATACATTGACTTAAGGGGACAAACTTTAGGAATGTGCAGAATTCCAAGGTTCTTGGGGCTTCACTGCTAATACTTTCTTTTTCCACCTGCCAGTCCTAGCAGTGTCTTTAACAATTCATTTCTGCCCCAGATTTCACCATGAATCATAACCTACACTGTTAATTTTCTTGGTGTCATTTAAAAAAAAAACATTAAACCATTTTGCTCAGCTTATCAGTGCTCCATTTCATGCACCTGCTTCCATTTGTCATTTCTCTTGGCTAGGAATTAAAGTTGCCTCCTAAACTGATCCTAATGAAAATTGGGAAGGAGCTGGCATCAGGTCACCACAGCAATATGAACAACCCTTCCAAAAAAGAGAAATGTAGCATGGCAATTGGCCTAAATTAATGGGATTCTGGACATGGGCATTCTTCATTCTTTCCTTTTCCCGAGTCAATATTGCAAAATGTGAACACGTAAGTTCCCTTGTATACACTAACAAGCTCTAGTTATCAAATATTGACACTCCTGTGAATTTGTTTATGAGATTGCTTTCCAATGATCATTGAATCTCAGCTGAAAAGGACTTTAGAAATCATCTGGCCTGGACCAGCCCCCTGGTTTTACAGATATAGAAACATGAGGCCCAGAAAACTAGTCTCTTATCCAAGATTACACAGTGAATTAACTTAGAAGTAGAACCTCCACATTGCCTCCCCTTAGTGGGACAGGTTGCTGAAGCTATACCCTGAAGTGAAGAAGGCAGAAATTCAGAATATTGGACACATGCCAGGGAGAACAGATTTGGATGAGGCATCACAGTAGGAACCAGGAGGCAACCAGAGGGCAACATTAGGATGCTAACTACCTGAGTGGTTGGAGATAGTGTACATGAGTGCATGAGTAAGGTGAGGGTTAGTCAACCAGTAAATGTACTGATTGCCTACTATGTGCCAGGCATTATCTTCAGTGCCAGGGATACAAAGAAAGGCCCAAAACAAAACCAACAAAACCTCAAGCCCCACAGACTCTGCTTTCAAGAAGCATATAACCAACAGAAAACATGTAAATATGGAGACATATCTAAGACATATACATCATATATGAAGGTATCTGAAAGGGCAAGTTTCTGGGAGAGCCCAGGAAAAATCTGTATAGAAGTTAGGATCTGAGAAACTCTGAAAGAGTTAGTAGGGGGGCAACCAGGTGGTATAGTGGATAGAGTGCTGGGCCTGGAGATGAAAGGCCCTGGGTTCAAATCTGACATCAGACACTTCCTAGCTGTGTGATCCTGGGCAAGTCACTTAACCCTTTTTGCCTAGCCCTTGCCACTCTTCTGTCTTAGAATTGATACTAAGACAGAAGGTAAGGGTTTAAAAAAAAGAGGGGAGGACCCAAACTTTGTCTAGGGCTGACCTTGGACAGTGCCACAGAAAGAAGTGCAATCCCTTCCATGAATACAGATTGAATCCCTTCTATGTATCAGTAAACAGTCTTTCCAAGTTGCTTTGGCCAGAAAAACAAATTCATCACCCAATGGCCAACCTTTCGGTGATGGGCTTCACCACATTTGGGCTGGTTCTCTAACAAGAGGTGTCCTTTGTAAGCTCACTAAAGCTTGTGCTTCCCTGGAATACACAGCTTTGAGAGCTTTCTCTAGCTGATGATAAAGTACTGGAGGAGGACTTTATTGGAGATTAGAGTTACCTAAGCTTGAAAAAAATGCCATCTGGGCAGACTTCTTAAGCCAGCCTGATATATAAACAAGCCTTCAGCTTCCTGAGTACAGTAATGATGGCCTGCTGCTTTGCTCAGAAGTCAAGGGCTCCTGTGATTGGCCTAGAGGAGTGGCCTCACCTCTGGAAATTCTCACCCTTTTCCTATGGTGACAATTTCTCAAAATGTCATCATGATATTCATCCAAAAATTCAACCCATGTAAAAATAACATATTTACTCACTCAGTTTGTTCCCTTACAAATTCTTCTTACCCTGCCTCACTTTGAGAAGAAAATCAATTTGTTTTCCTTTCATAATTCATACTGTTATTTTTCCTGTTTTGAAAGACCAACTATGGCTGCCAACAGCTACTTTGCAGCGACATAGAGAGTTTAAAGAGATAGAGAGGATCACAGGAGATAAAACCACCTTCATTACATAAAATTAAAAAGGTTTTGCACAAAACCAATGCAGTTAGCATTAGAAAGGAAACATTTGCATCAAGTAGAACAAGGACCATTCCCCCAATAGAAAAATTGTCAAAAGAAGAAATACAAGTTAGCAACAACCATATGAAAAACTGCTCCAAATTACTAATAGAGAAATGTGCATTTATAACCCATTTTCAGATTCTACCTCATACTCATCAGATTGGCAAAGATGGCAAGAAAAGAAAATTATCATTTTGGGAAAGGCTATGGTGAAAACAGGCATACTAAAGCATTGTTGGTAGAGCTGTAAATTTGGTCCAGTCAGTCTAGAATGTAATCTGGAACTATACCCTAAAAGTCACTAAGTTATTACACAGAGCTATATCACTACTTGACCTATATCACCCCAAATCAAAGAAAAATGAAAAGGACTCATATGTCCAAAAATATTCACAGCAGCTCTTTTTGTAATGATAAGCAAGTACAAACTAAAAGGGTATCCATTGTTCAGAGAATGACTAAACAAATTATGTTCTATAAGGATGATAGAATCTTATTTTTCACCCTATGAAATGATGAAAGGTACAGTTTCAGAGAAAGCTAGGAAGACTTGTGTTGAATGCTGCAGAAGTGAGCAGAACCAGGAGAATAATTTATATCATAAGAAGAGTATTTTTTTAATTAAAATTTAAATTTTTCAATGAACAAAAATCTCTTTTCTATTCCTGTCACCTCCATCCCCATTGAAAAAAGAAAGAAAAACAAAACCTTTGTAACAAATATGTATAGACATGCAAAACAAATTCCCACATTGATCATGTCCAAAAAATATCTGTCTCATTTTGTGCTTGAGTTCATCACCTCTCTGCTGGGAGGTGTAGTGCAGCTTTCATCTTGAGTCCTTTGGAATTGTGTTTGATCAAGTTGATCAGAGCTCTTAAGATTTTCCAAATAATAACAAGAAAACTGTAAAGTAAATGAACTTTGAAGTTTTGTTTTGTTTTTTTTTTCCAGTGGGGGACAGGTCTAGAGACAGAGTTGCCAAAAACAAAAGAAAAGAGACTCATTGGAGCATTTTGTTTTTAATGCACAGAAGAAATGTCTGGCTAAGATGGCTACCTGAACAATGGCAGATAACTGAGCTATCACAGATCAACTCTAAGAAAAGAAAACATTAAAATTACATCCAATGAGCAACTACAGTGACTCTTTCCACTTTAGATGTGCATCAAAAAGCAACCAGAAGCCCACAGGCAAGAAGAAAGGAGGCTGCCAGCACAACCAGTGCCAATGAAGGCAAACACAGAAAGTAGAGAAACTTTTACCTTGAAAAGCTTTAGATTCCATGTCAGCAGGAGTGGAGAGGCCTGATGAGAAAGTCCCAGAGGAGTTGAAAACCCACAGCAGAGATCCTTAGAAGCCACAGCAACACTCGGATTGGTGACCCCCAGGAGCTCATTCCTCTCTAGCACCTTGTCCTGAGATGTCACAGATGGCCCTGAAGACCCAACATTCTACATACCAAATACCCAGATAGCATGACCCTATAGAGTAGAAATCAGTGTAGGAATCAGATGACCTGAACTTGGTGAGATCAAGTAGGGCTGAGGAAAGGGGTAGAACTTGCTATTTCTCATTATTGAAGTACATGAGAAGAACAGTAGATAAACATGAAAGAAGGAGTGGGGGGTTAGCTGACCTCACTCTTATCGGAAATGGAAATAAGAAAGTTGAACACAGAAACCATTTGGTATAAAAATACATCTAACTTAACAAGCAAACGAATGGTGAAAAAGAAGCCCGGATTGATCGAGAGAGTAGATGACATGGAGGAGGATTCTGAATAGACACAAACAAAACAAACTTCTCAATCCTAAAGGAGTATTAAAATTTTTTTAACAAGAAAAATAAATTTATTCTTTGCAGCTGCATTTCTATACATTCAAATTGAATGGATTTTATGAGTTTTATGAGTTAAAGGAGGACTTTGAAATCTTTGCCATGTTATGTGGAATACTTTACATGAATAATATGAATAAAAAAGATAGTGAAATACATATATTTGTATAAGCCAGATCACTTCTTCTAGTGTTTGAAAATATTTAAAATAGTTCTTGCTATGACAGGTACTACCTACCTAAAGAAGTATTTAAAAGCAGGGTGAGGGAAGCAAAAACCAGGAGTCTTAAGGCAGTATCCAACAATCCGGGAATAGATGAAAGAATTGTGGCATATGAATGAATGTAATGGCACTTTGGATAGAATGAAAAGGAAGACCTGAGATCAACTCCAATCTCAGAAACTTATGAGATGTGTAACCCTGGGCAAGTCACTTAGCCTTCTTTGCCTTAGTTTCCTCATTTGTAAAATAGAGTCATAATAACACCTACTTCCCAAGGTTATTGTGAGAATTAAATAAGATTCATATTTGCAAAGTGCTTAGCACAGTACTTGGCACATAGTAGGTGCTTAATAAATGCTATTTCCTTCCTTCCTATTATACTATAAGAAATAAATTCTGGGAAATGCATAGTAATGCAGGAACCAATATATACAATGACAAGAATAGAAAAACAACTTTGAAAGATTTAAGTAGCCAAGTGTCCAGAGGCCCTCTGAGGAAACATACTCCCCCACCTCCTGACAGAGGACAGACTCAAGGTGCTGGGAGACACATATTTCTGGCCAGAGACACCAGGCTGATTTGTTTTCTTTGACTAAATTTATTTATCAACCAAGTGTTTTTGTCTCTTTATCATTAGGTTGGCAATAAATATGGTTGTCAAAAAAAGAAGGGGACATTGAAACATTTTTTAAACTATACAGAGAAAACAAAGGAAGTTCAAACGGAAGCACCAACCAGAGAGGATGATTTCGAAACTAATGTATAAAATTTATTACATCATGTTCTCAAAAGGAAGCAATGTGAAATGAAGATTCCATTTGGAATCTTTTTGTATTCTGCTGTGTATGTATATGGAAACATTCAGCGGGTGGGGAGTTATGATTAAGTTCAGATTAGAAAAGAAAAACTGTGCAGAGGAGAACAGAAGGAAAGAGATAAGCAGGGCTTGTTTGAAAGGTACATGTTGAATTTATTATGTATTTAAAAAGAAAAGCAAGCTGTAAGAGAAATTGGAAATTCCTGTTCAAACAAACAAGTTTACCTACCTTGCCTAACCAAAGCCTAACTGTTGTTTAAGCCTCAGCTAAAAATCGACCTCTTTAAAGAAGCCTTCTCTCTTTTTTTTTAAGCCCTTACTTTCTGTTTGGTAACTCTAAGATGTAAGGGCAAGGGCAAGACAAACAAGGTTAAGTGATTTGCCTGGGATCACACAGCTAGGGTCTGTTGAAGGTCAAATTTGAACCCAGGACATTTGTGCCACCTAGCTTCCCCAAGAAGATTTCTCTTAACAACTCTGGCCCATAATAATCTCTCCATCCTAAATACTTATAGGCTAGATCCTACAGTCCAGCATTTAACTGCCCTCTCATTGTTTCACATATATTGATTTTGTCTTCAGTTCAGTTTTCTATCATAGTCATTTGTGTCTGGGTCTTTAATGTTAGTGCCTTCCTTGAGATGATTTTCAATTCATTCTTCATATATCTTGTTTGGACACATTTGTTTACATGTGGTCTTCCCCCATAGATGGTGAACTCCTTAAAAGCAGCAACTATTTTTTTTTTACTTTCTTTGTATCTCCCAGCTTCAGCACAGTAACAGGCACATAGTAGGTATTTAATAAATCCCTTTGGCTTGTCCTTTTCTCCCCATTAGAAAAGGGACTGTATGTTACATAAATCTGTATCTCACCTACCTATTTCCTAATACAGTGTTCTTCTGTTCACCTGGCAGGAACTGAATAAACACTTGAGTTCCTTTGTAAGGTCCTCCAAGGCAGGAAACTTGTCACATTTTCTTTGTAGCCTCAACAGCATGTAGCACACTATGTGCTAAAGGCACAAAGTAGGCATTCAATAAATGATTGCTGGTTAAAACAGATAAGTTTCATCCAATATGAAATGTTTCCTTGAAAGTAGTTTGTTGGAACCATTAGTTTATATTAAGAATACAGCTAGGTGGCTCAGTGGATTGAGAGCCTGGCCTGGCCTGAAGTTAGGAGATCTTGGGTTCAAATCTGGTTTCAGACACTTCCTAGCTGTGTGACGTTGGGCAAGTCCCTTAACCTCCATTGCCTAGCCCTTGTCTTTCTTCTGCCTTGGAACAAGTACACAATATTGATTCTAAGATGGAAGGTAAGGGTTAAAAAAAAAAGAATGTGACTGCTTGCTGTTAGGGTTAGGGTAAGGTGAAGGGAGAGAATGGCAAAGGGTAGTCTTGCCTCCCTCTTTGGGCTTCTGTTTACTTAAAGGTTATGAGTACCAAGCTGGGCTCAAGCTTCCTTTGAGATTCCAAAATACCTTCAACCTTCCTAGGAAATAAGTGCTGGCATTGAAGCAGGTGCCTTTCCTGAATGAAATTTGAAAAGAAATCTTAAAAGTGGGGCTGCTAGGTGTCTCAGTGGATTGAAAGCTGGGTCTGGAGTCAGGAGGTCCTGGGATCAAATCTGGCCTTAGATACGTCCTAGCTGTGTGACCTTGGGCAAGTCATTTAATTCTCATTGCCTAGCCCCACATTGGTGAAGGCGTGGCACATGTGCCCTGGCATGCTGGAAGGGACTATTCTGTTCCCCCTCTCCACAACACCCAAAGATATTTTTCACATGCCCGCCCATCTACCCAGCAGCCCAATGGGAGCACTTCCTCCATCCACTGTCTGGGGTAATGTGGGGGGCTCACAGACAGCTTGAAGTTGCAGTTTGGCCACACAATCTCAAAAACATTTGCCAAAGCTGGCCTAGTCCTTTACTGTTCTTCTGCCTTGGAACCGATACACAATATTGATTCTAAGACAGCAGGTCAGGGTTTTGTTTTGTTTTTTAAAATCTTAAATGTGCAGACCATCTGGTAATAATTTTGCAAATTGCTCTCTTTCCTCTCCCTCAAACAAACAATGGCAGAAGAGAGCTTTCTCTTTCCTCTTACATAGAGAGGGGCAGTAGACCTGAACTTAGATGCTTGTATTCTAGGTGCCATTCTATTCATTTTGGGTTGAAAATATCAAGGAAGGACTATGTGAAGAAATATCTGGGAGACGACTGAGTTCTTCCATTGGTAATCTGGAACCCAAGCTGACTAAAACACAAAAACTTCCAAGCATGATGACCCATGCATGTAATTCCTGCTACTAGGGGAGGCTGAGGCTGTGCTGGATCCTTTAAGCTTGAGTTTGGAGCTTCAGTTCCACTAAAGCTGATTAAGTGCCCACATGAAGCCTGGTAGCAATATGGTAGACTTCCAGAGGAAGAGGGACTCCAGGTTACATGAGGGAGGGCAATCCAGCCCAGGTTAGAAAAATGGAGCAACAGAGCAAGTTAAAGCTTTCATGATGATTGGTATTGGGATACTGGTGGTCACTACATTTCCAGCCTGGGCAAGATGGGGAGACTCAGTCTCAACACACACACACACACACACACACACACACACACACACACACACCACGCGCGCACATACTCCCAATAATGGCTATTTTATACAGGAAGAGGCATGATTCTTTGGAAGGGAAGAATCTTTGGTGTTTGGTTTCTTTTTCATTCTTTTTTGAAGCTGAGGGAGTCCAGCCTAGAAACTTTGAGAATCACTATTACTCGGGCATTTCTATAACCAGACTATACAAGCTACCATCAGCTTCTATCCCCAATTGTTCACCCTGATTATCATGAATAGTTTAATCCCCTTCAAGGCCATCCTACCCTTATCAGGATGCAGAAAATATCTCTTCTGACTATATTCATTACATTGTTTTGTGGTTCCATTATTGAACAGTTAAAGGCAATAAGCTTCTTCTACTTCTGCCATATTATTATGAAAAATCCTCTTTGCCCTCTTTCCAAAATGCAAGGCCCCTCAGTTTTGAATTTCTGTTATTGTAGGAATTACAGGGAATTACAAGGGGCAGGCAGCCTTGTACAGTGAAAACAATGGCTGGCTTTTGAGTTCAAATTCCAACCATACTTCTTTCTATGTGATCTTAGACAAGTCACTGCCCCTCTCTGGAGTTTAGTTTCTTCTTCTACAATATGAGAGGGCAGGCCTAAATAGCCTCCAATGCCTTTTACATTTCTAAAGCTAGGAACCTACAAATTCCTTTGTTTCAAAGAATCAGATTGTTGGTGTGTTAAAAAATGTGTTGTATTCCTTTGAGTGCCATTATCACTTCCCCCGTATCATGCAGGCATTCAATTTGAAAATTGCCCATTGCTCTACACTAGCTAATAATATTTTTGTACCACTATAGTGTATTGGTCATTTATCAGGACTCGATCCAAGTTTAGAACTGTCTGATTACATATAGGTAAAACTGTACCACATTCAAAATGTAAAGGATGAGTAATCTACATTTTAAAATAATTTTTAAAAAAAACCTCTCTTACAACACTGTATTTCTTTTTAAATCCCTTACCCTCTGTCTTAGAATCAATACAAGTAATCAGCTCTAAGACAGAAGGATGGTAAGAGCTAGGCAACTGGGGTCAAGTAATCTGCCCAGCGTCATACAAGCTAGGAAGTGTCTGAGGCCAAACAGAATCCAGAACCTCTCACCTTCAAACCTGGCTCTCTATTCACTAAGCCACCTAGCTGCCCCTTAACATTATACTTTTTAAAACACATTGTTTTTTAATTTCCAGCTTTGATTTGAAACACTCCAGTTTGTCTTTAATATGAAATTTTCAAAACACAGAGGGGACCCTTAGGAAAGGTAGAGAATGTTGCTGATCAGGCAATCAAGAAGCATTTATTAAACACCAACTCTATGCCAGGAACAGAGCTAGGAACAAAAATGGGACAATCCCTGCTCTCAAGAAACTTCCAATCAAAACTTCAAGGATTTGTCTTGTCACCATGGGTTCTGCCACTAACAAAGATTGTAACCCCTCTATGAATCTGTCTTTAAAAAAAAAAAAAACCCTTACTTTCTGTTTTAGTAACAACTCTAAGGCAGAAGGGCAAGGGACTAGACAAACAGTTAAGTGACTTGCTCAAGGTCACACAGGAAGTGTCTGAGGCCATACTTGAGCTCAAGTCTTCCCATTCCAGGTTTGGCACTCTATCCACTGAGCCACATAGGTGCCATGCAAATAGTCTTACATTTTCATCACTGTGTGACCAACCTGTTGAGAAGCCTTTCTGAAATTATCACGGCTGGTCCTCAGATGACAGACACACACAATCTATCACCAGGCCTGTGCTTGAAGCCCTTCCAGCTTGGTAAGACTTGCCAAGACTCACACTGTACTCCAACAGCCTCTGCAAACTGTGTCACCTCCAGACCAAGTCAGAAGAGGTCTTTAGTGGGAAACAGACTGTGTTGAAATTCTAAATTTCAAAATCACTACTCTCCCAAAGTGCAATGTGGCAATGGAGACAACTAGCTACTGTTCCACTGAGGAGGCTGTGTAATAAAGCACAAAGTGTGCTGACTCAAGGCAGAAAACATAGCTTTGAGACCTCAGTCTGATGCTCACTGTATGACTTATAGGAAGTTACTAACCCTCCTCTCTAAAATGAGGGAGACTGGGTTAGGTGGCTTCTGAGATTCCTTCCAACTATAAAAATCTTCATCCTGGATTCTGTTTACAAGCCCTGTACAGCCCAAACCCTTCTAAACTCATTCATAAATTGCAAGTGTATCATTATCTGTCAAGTGCTAATAACCACTTTCCTACTGAATTCAGGACAAGGTTGGATTGACACAGCCCCTGCACCATGTTGACAAGCTCATGTTCTGTTGAAATGTCAAGTTTTTAGAAATGTTTTATAAATGAGGCTATCTTCAATATCACCACATGAATGTTCTGAAAGAGAAACTGGATCAATACTTTTAGAGAGAAACAGGGAGGTTAATGGAAGACTTCTGGTCTGTTTTCTAGCAATTGTCCCTAAATCAGTTCTATTCCTGATGGGGCATATATACCTAGTTACTGAGGGGACCCTCTGCCCTTTCTGTAAAACAAACAAAAAATCCTCACTCACTCATTTCTGAATTCTAATAGATTACTAAGTAAGTCTGAAAGACACAGCTGAGCTTCTGTTTTTCTAGTCTTCCCATTTAAACCAACTCTTGTGACCATATGAAAGTTGCTGGCATGTCTCCATTTGATGCATACTATAAGAGAACGGTTAAATCCCTTAACAGAGAGGCAGCCTGGTGGTTTGGAAATAGCATTGGCTCCCTCCACAACTCAGCCCAAGTGCTTTTTTTAAGTCCTCCAGCTGTTAATGCTCATCCCACCCCTGAAATAACTTTATTTTTCTTAACTGTATACATGTTGTGACCCCCAACCCAAGTAAAACAAACTCCTTGAGGGTAAGCAATGTTTTTGGTTTTTCTCTTTGTATCTCCAGGCCTGAAAGGCCCCTAATAAATGCCCCCGAAGGGTCACAGATGGAGCTGAAAGGGATCTCAGAGGCCATCTAGTCCAACTCCCTATTTTACAAAGGGAAACTGGCCCAAGGAAATGAAACGACTTGCCCAAGGTCACACAGGTAAAATCTGATGGGAAATTTGAACTAGGGTCCTCTGATAACATAGCTGTTTAAATGAAGAGACCCATATGCTAATACTTACCCTAGTTGTATGCCATTTAACCCTGAAAAACCTTGGTTTCCTTACCTATAAGCTGGAAATAAGAGTACTTACTCCATCTACTTCACAAGATTATTGTGGAGGATGAACTTTGTAAACCTTCAAAGTGCTATAGAACTGAATGATTACTAGTCTAGAAACAGTTTTCCTGATCACTGAGAGTAGTATGGTGCCCACATTCCAACCACAAGATGTTTCCCTGGCCATGGCAAAATGGTCCCAAATTTCCAAGTATTAACCCTCCCTTTCCCTTCCTAGAGTCAAAGGATCATTGGTCTTCCCCTCCCCACTGGCTCCTTCCTCTCCACTCCCCTACCCTCCTAATCTCTCTCACACACACACACTCAGCCCTGGAGGAACTAAAGTCTCTTAGCTTTTTGTGGTTCACTGTCCCAGAAAAGTGGTGGCACGTAGTGGAAAGAGTACTGGAGCTCTGCCACTTACTACTTATGTGACTGGGCAAGTCCCCTAGCCTGCCCATTCCTCAGTCTCTTCCTTATAAAGTGGCCAGGGCTCTGGCCAGGAGGATCTCTAAGGAGTCTTCCAGCTCCCACAGCTAGGACCCTATGAAAAGTGGTCACAGTGTGGTAAGGCCAGCCACTTTATCAAAGGGCAGGAACCCTCCGGGCCCTGGGTAGGGAGTCCGGGTAAACATGCCTTGGGCCCACTCTTCAATCCAGTGCCCCAAGCCTGGCTCCACATGGGCAGATCACGTGAGCTTGTTTACAGTTGGGCACAGCGCTCAAGTGCTGTCCCAGAGGTCCCCGAAGGCGGAGGGGGTCCACACCTTCCCCCATCCCCATCATCCGGTTATCTTGGGGGCTCTCATGGGCTCCCTTCTACCCTTCTGACACTTCCCTCCCAAGCCCTGACACCTCACTGAAGAATTTCCAAACCTCCACCCCCACAGTCCCCTAGCCCCGGGGCTGCCACTTATGCCAGGCGGAGGGGCAGTGTGAGGGGACGAGCAAGAGGAAGCTCCCAGTTGGGGGCTAACTGAAGGCCAAGGGAAGAGTACCTCTTCCTCTCCTCCCTCCCCTCGATGCCACGCGAGCCACCGACTTCTTTGGCAGCACTGCTCGCCCCGAGCTCTTTCGGACAGCCGCAGGCCGTCGAGGCAGCCCAGTTCCCTTCCCCTCACCCCAGCCGGGACAGATTGACTGACAACCCGAGCCCCCTTGGGGCTGCCGTGGGGGCTGGGGGGAGCAGTTTGTCCTGAGGGAAAGGGGCTCCGCGCTTGCGCGGACAGTCACACACAACCGGGGCAGAGAGAGCCGACGGGAAGGGGGGGTGAGGGGACGTCTAGGCTGGGAGGGGGCTGCTGTGTGTGGTAGCTGTGGTGAGGGGGAGGAAGGGGAGCTCCAGATCCCACCCCCACCCTTACCCCCTCCCTGCCAGAGGAAGTGGGCGCCGGGAAGGCGGTGACTCTCACCTCGGACAGTAGCGGCTCCTTGGGCTCGGTCCCTCCCCCTCCTTGAGCGACGGCAGCGGCAAAGGCGACAACTGACAGGGCTCCCGGTCCTTTGTCACCGAGTCAGGGGGGCTGCACTGGCTGCTGGGAAAGCGGAGGACTCGGCTGCTCCCTCGCTTTGGGCGGAGCTACTTACTCCCAGAGCAGGCCAAGAGGGGCGGTGGCGGCCGCGGTGGCGGTGGCGGTGGGCGGGGCTGGGGGCAGGGCCTCGTCTGCCCACCTGGCCCCTGACCTTGCCGCCTCCCTGTCACCTCCCTTCTGTTCCCACCCCCGAACTCCCTCCCGACCTCGGGGAGCGCCTGCCTCCAATTGTGGCCTCAGAGGCCAGGAGAACATTGCTGAACAACTAGGAGGCTCCTTAGAAGTCATCTAGTTCGACTCCCTCATTTCACTGATGAGGAAACTGAGGCCCAGAGAGGGGGAGTGGCAATATGATAGAACAGAGACTTAGAAGTGGAAAGAACTTTAGAGATCATCTTAGACCAACTACCTCATTTTACAAATGAGGAAACTGAGACAATATTGTAATATAAATCTGTATAATCTCAGACTGTGCTCATCTCACCAGGTCGTGGCTTTCTTGACCTAGTCTAGTGTTATTGCAAAAGCTAACTGGTCCAGCAGAATTACACCGGTAAAGTCTGTCTTTCCTCTGCAGGTCTAACCTGTTTGTAGTATAATGCCCTGTTGGTAGGTAACCTCAGTGAAAAGACCTTAGTGAAGAAAATAGCCCTTTGTGGAAGACTGAAACAGCTGTCTTAACTACTTCAGTGAAATATGGCCAATCAATCAATCAATCAATCAATGGATTGAGCCCTAGGCCAGGACACTTCAATTTAAATCTGGTCACTGACACTTAGTAGCTATATGACCTTGGTCAAGTCAGTAACCTCTGTTTGCCTTAACCCACTGGAGAAGGAAATGGCAAATATTCCAGTAGCCTAGCCAAGAAAAGGCCATGATTAGTATAGTGATGGGATCACAAAGAGTCAGACATGACTGAACTATACAACAATGTGCCAGATGTTTCCTGTGCTAGGCCCTGGGCCATACAAAGACAAAGCAAGATGGTCCCTGCCTTCAAGGACCTTTTGTTTTAATAGGGGCAGTGTCTATCTGGTCCCAGAGAAGCAAGTATGAGTTATATACAAATGAGGACACTAGTAGTGTGGAGGATTAGAAGAGGCCTCTTGGAAGAGGTGCTTACTAAGTTTAGAGCAGATAGTATGTAGAACACCAGTTCTCAACACTTCCCCCTCAAGCCATTGCTTCATATTTCCTTGGTATGTGTTTTATATTTACACATCATCTTCCAGCCTCCCTAGAATGTAACCTGCTTTGAAGGCAGTGTTTCTCATGTTGTCTTTGGACTGTCCAGCACCAAGCATAGTACCTGGTACACAGTACATTCTAAATAAATGCTTGTTGAGTTGAAGGAGGTTTGGGGAAGGAAATTTAATGCATCCAGATATGAAGACTAATTATTTAATTTGCCCCTCCTTACCCTTCAAATGCTCCATGTTCTCTCTCTGTTCTCCCTAGGGCTCTGAAAAAAGACCTCAAACTCAGTCATGTTTAATGCTTCAAGGAGCAAGTGATCTCATATAGGTGGATACTCCCTTCTCAAATCACCTCCCCCTCCACCTCTGCTTATTCTTTGTGACTCATTCAGACTAAAGTGTTGATGACTGGCAGCCTAATGAGGTAGATAGCATAAGCAAACCTTACCTGATATTGTCTGGGAGATTGGCTGAACTACTTTACAACAAAGTTTCCCAGTTTGAGATGGAGTTGAATTATATATTTATAGGGAAATTAATTAAGGGAATTCTCTTTGTGAGCTTATCAGGAAATGATCTTTTGTGTGACATTTTGCACAGTGAGGGGCCCAGAGGGGCTCTTCCAAGGTGGCCAAATTCCAAAGTGTAGTCATCACTCATCTCTTTTGCCTCTATGCTCTGTTGTCATTTGATAGCTATAGACAGGCGGGAAACCCAGATATCTGACATTGATTGACCTTTAACTGCAAACTGTTAAGATTGATTGGACAGAAGGCAGTTTTACCTTTGTGGAATGATAGCTAGCCTTTGCCTCAGAGGCCCTCCTACTCCGATTGCAGCTCTTCTTGGAAAAGTTCAGGGACAGAGAACACAAGCTCAGTCGTCATATGCCGTATGTGTATGCTTTTGTAACATTTCAAAAGGACAGGGGTGCAAAGAGCTTTGTCTCCTATTCTCCAGTTATTCAAAGAGGTATTGATCACTGCTGCCCAGAGGCACACCCAGAAAGTTCTTGGTGCCCCCCTGCCCTACCCCTTCCCTTGATTCCACGCCCAAGTGTCAGGCACTGTGCTAATAAGCAAACTAGTCCTTGCTCTCGACAAGCTTATGTTCTTTTTTATGTTTTATCTTTATTTTATTTTAATAACAAATTTCCACATAAGTTTTCCAAAGTAATATGATTCATGTTGTCCCCCTCCCTTCATCCCTCCCACCTCCTAGAGTTGACAAGCAATTCAATCTGGGTTATGTATATATTGTCACACGAAACATTTCCATATTATTCATTTTATAAGTAAATAATCTTATAAAACCAAAACCCCAAATCATATACCAAAATAAACAAGTGATAACTCATATGTTTTCATCTGTATGATGAAAAAAAGAACTCCAACAGTTCTTTCTCAGGAGGTAGAGAGCGTTCTTTTTCATAAGTCTCTCAGGATCATTGTATTACTGTTAGTATCAAAGTTTATCACATTTGATTGTTCCACAATATTGTAGTTACTGTGTACAATGTTCTCCTGGTTCTGCTTATTTCACTCTGCATCAGTTCACAGAGGTCTTTCCAGCTCTTTCTGAAATCATCCTGTTCATCTTTCCTTATAGCACAATAGAATTCCATCACCATCATAGACCACATTTTGTTCAGTCATTCCTCAGTTGCGGGACATCTCTTTAGTTTCCAGTTCTTCACCACCATAAAAAGTGCAACTATAAATATTTTTGTACAAACAAGTCCTTTCCCATTTTTAATCCCTTTGGGATACAGACCTAGTAGTTTGATCCTTTGTAGCCCTTTGGGCATAATTCCAAATTGCCCTCCAGAATGGTTGAATCCATTCACAGCTCCACCAGTAATGTATTAGTTTCTCAATTTTACCACATCCCCTCCAACATTTATTATTTTTCCTTTTACTATAATATTGGCCAATCTGATAGGTATAAGGTGGTACCTCAGAGTTGTTTTAACTTGCATTTATCCAATGAAGAGGGATATTGAACATTTTAAATATGATTATTGATAGCTTTGATTTCATCTGAAAACTGCCTCTTCATATCCTTTGACCATTTATCAATTGGGGAATGACTTGGAATCTTATAAATGTGACATAGTTCTTTATATATTTGAGAAATTGGGCCTTTATCAGAGAAATTTGTCATAAAAATTTCCCCCAGTTTGTTGCTTCCCTTCTAATCTTGGTTGCATTGGTTTTGTTTGTACAAAAACTATGTTCCCTAATTTACTTATAATATCACTCTTTATGTTCTGACCTTTTTTATGTTTTATGTTTTTGACCTTTATGTTTTGACCATTTTGACCTTATTGTGGTATAGGATGTGAGATATTGATCTAAACCTAATTTTTCCTATACTCTTTTCCAATTTTCCCAGAACTTTTTTGTCAAATAGTGAGTTCTTATCCCAAAAACTGGGATCTTTGGGCTTATCAAACACTAGATTTCTGAGGTCATTTACCCCTAGTCTACTCCATTGGTCCCCTCCTTGTATTTCTTAGCCAGTATCAGATTGTTAACGAGCTTACATTCTAACAGAAAAAGACAGCATATCAAAGTAAGCCAGAATTCCAGAGAGAGGGAGGAATTGGGTCATTGAGCTTTCTCCCATCGGAATCTCAAGCACAGATTATGAGTTCAGATAAGAGGAATAGGAAGGGCCAGAGTACAGGCAGTATGATTTGGAATAATGTAAGGGAAGTGGCCTGATCAACAGCTGATTGTTTTAACAGAGCTATCTGGGGCATTGAGAAGTGAAATGATTTGCCTGGTTTATGTATCAGAGGGGAGACATAAAGTCAGGCCTTCTTGACTCAGATCAGCTGGATACACTATAAAACACTGCCTCTAAAGTATAAAATATATGTGTACCTCCTCCTCTGGGTTACTTCCCCAAACTTTCAGTCAGCTTGATGTGTTGGTTTCTCAGAGGAATGACTGCTACTTCAAGTTCTAGGACTGACCCTATGGGAGACTACTTCTAACACTATTTTACAAGCCCCCTCTGGTGTGTTTCCCTGTAATAATCAGCAAGTAGACTCAATTAACTTTTTCAAAAAGCATTTATTCAAACGGCATAACAAAAACAATAGTTATAAAGAATATCTTCCAGAAACCAGTCCCACAAAGAAATCACAGAATCTGAGAGGAAAGAGTAGACTCAAACTTAAAGTATAATGGTTGTGAGGCACATATAGGGAACATACAGACATGGCTTAAGCAATTCATGACTCTAGAACATCAGGGCCCAATTGCCTTTCTTTGAAGAATCCTAACAAATTCATGACAGGGTGAGACATCAATGTCAGGGATGAATGAATCACTCCACTGGTAGGCAAGATTAGTTCCTCAAATGGCCTGACATTTTCATTGGACAGATGGCTCAGTTGGCCTTGCTCCTTGGTGTCTCAGCTGGAAAGGTTGAGCTGATGCTAAACTGTTGAGCAGTGGGGTATAGACTAGTCACTCAACCAGGCAGATTACTTTGTTGCTAGTATTCATGGAACATAGTATCTTTGCTGGATGAGTGGATCCCGAAGGCTTGCTCTTTGATGGACAAAGGCTATCTCCTTCACCATTGGCCTCTAGTTTAAATGAATTTTTCTGTATGTCCTGATGGGATTGTTATAGGGCTCCTTCAGTCTGGTCAGTGACTCCTAATCTAAGATTGGCAAAAAGTATCTCTTCTTTATCTCCCTCAGGACATCAACTCTGAGGCTTGTTACCTCCCAGGCCCCTTATGCTTGCCAACTCCTACTGCTTCAAAACACTGTTCTCTTAGCCAGTTATCTTGGCTGGATTCCAGTTAGGGACTTACAAACATAAGTGGTTGGAGGAAAAAAGATGGAAACTACAGAGGCAATCTGTACCCTTGGATCACTAGGTGGCAAAGTAGTTAGAGCCCTGAGCCTGGTGTCAAGAGGACCTGAATTCTAATCCAGCCTCAGACACGTACTAATTATGTGACCCTGGACAAGTCACAACCTCTTTTAGCCTGTTTCCTCAACTGTAAAATGGAGATAATAACAGCACCTATACCTCCCAGGATTATTGTGAGGATCAGATGAAATAACATTTGCAAGCCTTGCAAACTTGAAAGTGCCAATGTAATTACAACATTCTATATGGATATGGAACAACGAGTGGGCTGAAATGTAGAGTGGGCACCAGGGGTCATGTGAAATCAGTCTAAAAGAAGAGGTTGGAAACAACTCACGAAGGGCTTTAAATACCAAAGAAAAGAGTTAATAGAAAGCCACTGAAATTTCTTAAGCAGTGGAATGGCATGAATAGACCTGTGCTTTAGGTGTTATTTGTTGAATACTGGATGCTAATTAATACTGTGTGCTGGAGGAAGGGGAAGAGGAATAGAAGAAAGATCATTCCTACCTTTAAACACCATGCTGATTTTGAGGTGGTACAGTGGCTAGAGTACTGGGCCTGGACTTGGGAAGAGCTGAGTTCAAATACAGCTGCAGACACTTACTAGCTGTGTGACTGGGCAAGTCACTTCACCCCATTTGCCTTAGTTTCCTCATCTGTAAAATGAGGAAGAGGAGGAGAAGGAAATGGCAAACCACTCCATTATTTTTGCCAAGAAAACACCAAAAGGGATTATGAAAAGTTGGACATGATTTAAAATGACCAAACATGGGGGATTTGCCCACAATAATATTGGTCTTAGTTGGGGAGGGGATTGAGCCAAGGGTTCAACTGCCGTGAAGGTTGAGGTGGGAACAATATCTACCATGTAGACTAAGCTATTTTTTCCTTAACGAGTATTAAAGTGTTCCTGGGGACCTAATTGTCTCAGGGCACCAAGGCTCCTGCCACTAGTAGCTTCCTGGCAATAAATACAAAAGCTAACCCACAGGGAAGGAGTTCCTCTTCCTTAGATTAGACTAGGCTGCCAGTCTGGTCAACTCCAAGGCAGGGAAGAATCAACATTGTATCCTTCTCAAATTACAGTTAAATAACCCTTTCTTTTAAAACGGTTAGATGGTCTAAAAATTCTAATTCTAATCATAAAGGCCCAGATAGGCCTAAATCAGGACTGGCCTCTGACAGGGGTTTCGGTGGACTCGAAGCTCCGATGTCCCCAACCACACAATATGGTAGCCCAAACAGCTAATGCTGCAGAATTCCAACAGTGTTATTCACAAGAAGTGAGGAAAGAATCCCACTGTCCTCTGCCTTGGCCAGACCACATCTGGATCATTGTGTTCAGTGCGAGGAACCACATTTTAGCAGGGATGAGCAGGAGAATGTCCAGAGGAGAGAGCAAACAGGATGGTGAAGATACTGGTGACTATTCATTAGAATAACTGAGGATATTTAGCCTGGAGAAGACTTGGGAAGGACATGGGAGGTATCTTCAAGAATCTGAAGAACCATTATGTGAAAGAGAACTAGATTTCTTCTGTTTGGCCTTGGAAAACAAAATTAGGAGCAGTAGGTGGAAGCTTTGGAGAGTTCCATTTAGAATTAATAAATGAGCAAACTTCTTATTGATTAGAATTATCTGAAAGCAGCCTCGGCTGCCCCCAGAATGGCCATAGGCTACTCTTCCTAAGACATCTTCAATCTGGAAGAAGCTGGGTCTCCCTTATGGTCATATAGAACACTGAGTAAAAGAATGGAGAGATCAATGGTAGGAAAACCTATCAGGAATTAATAGCCCAACCTGGTGGCAGTGAAAATTGAGAAAGGATCAGAGGGACAGTTATCAACTGAAGTGAAATTCCATAGGACTTGATAAGAGAGACAAAGGAGACTACTTCCTGGCTCCTCCTCCCACTAGACACTCCATTGCCTGATTCTGGACATTTTCACATTTTGTCTCCCATGCTTGGAAGATTCTCCCCTCATTTCCTCTTCCTGGCCTCCTTGGTTTCCTTCAGATCTCAATTTAAGCCCCACCTTCTGCAAGAAACCTTCTTGATTCCTTCTTAGTCTTAGTACTTTCTCTCTGCTGATTGTCTCCAATTAACTGCATCTATCAAATAGTCTCTCAAATTAGACTGGGAACTCCTCTATGGCAGGGACTGCCTTTGTCTTTCTTTGTATCCCTAGCACTTAGCACAGTGCCTGGCACATAGTAGGCACTTATAAAATACTTATTGACTGACCTGTTGACTGAGGCAAGAATGGACAATAAACCTAAGTTTATTAATATAAGAGTTTGAGTGAATAGTAGTGCCATAATCAGAAATAAGAAGTCGTCAATCAATATCAATAACCAATCAATGCATAAGAAAGGTCCAAAGTTCTATTGGAAATCTGAGGAGGGAAGGAAGAGGAGAAGGGGAGGAGGAAAAACTGGAAAAGCTTTATGAAGGAATTAGCACCTTAGTTGGGTTGCCTGAAGGTATAAGGTGCCCCTCACTCATCTCTTCTCCAGTTCTAGTTGATCCTTTTTCAAAGGGGGCAGAGAGGTAGCTCAGGGGATACAGAGCCGGCACCAGAGACGGGAGGTCCTGGGTTCAAATGTGGCCTCAGACACTTCTTACCTGTGTGACCCAGGGCAAGTCACTTGACACCCCCACCCTCTGCTTTACCCTTACTGTTGCTCTTCTGCCTTGGAATCAATAGACAGTATCTAGTCTAAAAGACAGAAGGTAAGGGTTTAAAAAAAAAAAAGATGTATTCTTCAGGCTAGGAAAAGCTGCTGGTGATCAGGATTATGTCCCAAGGTAGAGATTTTGAGAGCAAAACATATATGGGAAATTAATTATGGAAATAAAAAGAAATACAAGATCAGAGTCATCACTAGAAATTTAGTGCCTGAGGCAAGTTAGTGGGAAGAAAGAGAACCAAAGGTCAAGCCACTGGGAGAGGAAGGAAAAAAGTCTAAAGCTACCTGTGCTGTTGGGCAGGAAAGGAAGTATGTTTGGAGAGAGCTACTATGTGAAGAACTAGATAGGAGAAAAATCAGACACTGGGATAGTACTCAATCAGTAATCAACCAATCACTTCCTAAACATTTTTAGAGTACCTACTAAGTGCCAAGCAAATAGTACTCTCAGCTTCCCCTAAATTCCTTATCCTAGGGTAAAACTGTGGTGGCCCCACCCTACTTAGAGTTTTGAGTAAACTTCATTAAAAAACTTCAAAGAAAGTCGATAAAATGGAATCAGATGTCAAAGGAAATTATTGAAATATCTCCACCTCCCTCCTTTCCTAAAAACCCAGAAGACAGAATATTTGACCTAAAAGAATTCGAAGCCATGGAATTTTTTAAAATGAGCACATTAGGAAATACTTCTTTACAAAGACTCTTTATTTTATTTAAAGACACCTTTAAATATTCTTAAAAAGTAACAGCTCTTACCTTCCATCTTAGAAACGATAGCCTGCATTGGTTCCAGAGTAGTAGAAGAGTAGTAAGGGCTAGGCAATGGGGGTGAAAGGACTTGCCCAGGATCACACAGCTAGGAAGTGTCTGAGGCCAGATTGGAACCCAGGACCTCCCGTCTCGGCCGTCCTGGCTCTCAAATCCCTGAGCCACATTGCTGCCCCTAAATATACTATTTAGGACAAATTCGGTTAGTGAAGACTGAGAGGAGACAGAGGCTCCATGATATTGGCCCCGAGACACAATTCTACATTGGTGCTAAGAGGAAAGGTGCTAACCTGGGGTGTGGCAGTCAGGAAATGGAAGCCTTCACTTGAACTTAACAGCTTGTTCTTGTTGTTGTTCAGTTGGTCCAACTCCTCACTCTCCCATTTGGAATTTTCCTGGAAAGATCCTGCAAAGATCCTGGAGTGGGTGGCCATTTCCTTCTCTAGCTCATTTTATAGACAAGGAAACTGAGGCAAACACCATTAAGTGACTTGCCCAAGGTCACACAGCTAGTAAGTGTCTGAGACCAGGTATTGATCTCCAGTCTTCTTAAATCCATGGCCATTGTTCTATCCACTGCATCACCTACATGACCCAATCTATGATCCTGTAATAAGAGAGAAGACAAGGTAACTGATAATAATTAGATAGTGTTAGTTGTTGTTTAGTTGTTTTTCAGTCCCATCTGACTCTTTGTGATCCCATTTGGGGTTTTCTTGGGCAAGATACTGGAATGGTTTGCCATTTCCTTCTCCAGCTCATTTTACAGATGAGGCACTGAGGTAAAAACCATTAAGCAGCTGGCCTAGGGTCACACAGTTAGATTCTGAGGTCAGATTTGAATTTAGGAATACGAATCTTCCTAACTCCAGTTACTAACTACCAGTTACTTCCTAACTCCTGGTACTCTATCCACTGCACCACCCAGATGCCCCTAATACTTCCTTAGCCAGAATAAATTAATTAAAATAAGAAACCTCTATAGCTGCCTACTTTAATTGGTTATTCTTGTTAACTAAATACTAAGCTTGGTTGTTTCTATGTATCAGAAGTATATGTCCCCCCAGGACTCAACATATTTTTTCCTCCTCTTCAGTTAGACCATTCTAAACCAATTCTTCAACAACTACTCCAGTGGTAGGAGAATGAGCCCAAGGGTTTGTACCCCAAAGAGATAATAAGGAAAAAGACTTGTACAAGAATATTCATAGCCATGCAGTTTGTGGTGGCCAAAAATTGGAAAACAAGGGGATGCCCATCCATTGGGGAATGGCTGAACAAATTGTGGCATATGTTGGTGATGGAATACTATTGTGCTAAAAGGAATAATAAAGTGGAGGAATTCCATGGAGACTGGAACAACCTCCAGGAAGTGATGCAGAGTGAGAGGAGCAGAGCCAGGAGAACATTATATACAGAGACTGATACACTGTGGTACAATCGCATGTAATGGACTTGTCTACGAGCAGCAATGCAATGATCCAGGACAATTCTGAGGGACTTATGAGAAAGAATGCTATCCACATCCAGAGAAAGGACTGTGGGAGTAGAAATGCAGAAGATAAACAACTGCTTGATTACATGGGTCAATGGGGATATGATTGGGGATAGAGACTCTAAAGGATCACCCTAGTGCAAACATGAATAATATGAAAATAGGTTTTGATCAATGACACATGTAAAACCCAATGGAATTGTGCATCAGCTATGGGAGGGGATTGGTGGGAGGAGGGGAGGAAAAGAACATGAATCTTGTAACCATGGAAAAATATTCTAAATTAACTAATTAAATTAAAAAAACCGAGCCCTAGGGCTGCCTTGAATTCAGGCTCAAGAGTGTAACAAAATGAGACTCAAAGTCCATTTAATAATTAACCCAGAGGAGGTTTGTTTTACCATAGTAGAAGAAAGATATTCAGTGTGGAAAGTGTTCATTCAGCTGATCACAGCTTTTCTGTGCTAGTGTTGTTTATGCTGCTGGTTTACTGGTCAGAAGCCTTAGAGAAGAGGTTTTCTTGAACTATCTCTTTGATACTTCGATGACCAGGAAATTACATCAATAGCCCAACTGTTAGTACCCAGAGCCTAGTAAGTCTTAAGGATAGTTTCAATACCTTTTAAGGAAAAGAACTAGCCTAGCCTACTTGTCAGTAGATATATACCACTACTGGTGGATAAATATTCTATTTTTGCAAACAGAAATCCTTCTCTCTTCAGGAAATCAGATTCTAGAATTGTACCATTTGTCTCTTCAGGACCCTGGAGTATGGAATTATTTTCTTTTTTTTAAACCCTCACCTTTCATCTTGGAATCAATACTGTGTATTGGTTCCAAGGCAGAAGAGTGGTAAGGGCTAGGCAATGGGGGTTAAGTGACTTGCCCAGGGTCACACAACTGGGAAGTGTCTGAGGCCAGATTTGAACCCAGGACCTCCCGTCTCTAGGCCTGGCTCTCCATCCACTGACCTACCCAGCTGCCCCCTGGAGTTTGGAACTCTTGATACACTTCTAGAAAGCTGGAATTAAAGAACCACTTGGACATTTTGAAGTGTGAATCAGACTTTCTTTGTCTAGCATCAGCAACTTTTAAATTGATCAACCAAAAGGAAAACACTCCTACTTAATACTTTTTTAGCCATCAAGTAAGAGAATTCACAAGTCACTTACTTGGAGAGCTCCACCCTTTTAACTCAATCAATCAGAAACTTGTGAATCCTATGATGAGTTGACACCTTCAGAGGATGAGAGGTGTAAAGCCTACAGACACTGCCCCTCTGGGCAGTGCTAGGCAATTTGGAAGCTGTGATTGACCCCTTCAAAGAGGGGAAGGGACAAAAAGGACTATAAAAGTCCTAATCTTCTTAGGTGGTCTTCGGTAGTGTAGGAGTTAAATTAACGTCCAATACTTCAAGTATTATTTTTATAAAGTTTATTATCTGACAATATAGAACAGTGTGAATAAGTTTTCTACTGCTCAAAAAAAGGCCACTCCACCAAAGCCACCACAGGAAGGAAAAAGAATGAGAGAGATGGAACTCCACCAAATTTATCTCCTGTCTACATCAGCACATAACTGACAGGAAGAGAGTAGGGTGCTGAGAATCATAGTTTTTCTGGGGATCATAGTTTTTAGGGTAACAGATTCAAATTCACAGTAGTCATCTTCAACTGGTGATGTTACAAGGGAATCACTTTAAAAGACTGATATATATTAATTTAAGGTCGCCAAGGAATTCAGCTATGTAATTCCTAAATGAAAACTCAAGTCAGCAGTAAATCTTTTATGGAGTTTAATTACAATAGGAGTAAGAAAGGAATTAGAGATAGAGAGAGAGAAAAAGGGAGAGAAGGGAATAGGGCTTAAATACCCCTTCTGTTTAGGCTGGGCCAAAAGGCCCAAGCCCTTAGATAGCTGGGGCAAAGAAAAGAGATCAGTCCCTATTACTCACGTGACCAAAATGGAGAAACAGTCTCAGAGGCCCCCACTTTCACCTTCCTTCAGAGCAAGCTTCTCAGAGCCCACACGAACCACACCGACCAACTTCTCAACCCCCCTCGAGTCTTCAGACCCCCCTGATCTTTAAGGAAACCATCCAAGTTGCCTCCCCTCAGTTCTCACATCTACCAATCACTGTCCATCAATTTCCCTGTGCCAATGGAGGCTCTAGCTTAACCCAGGACCGCCCAGAGGCTTTGCACATGTCTGTTGAAGGTCATATTTTCAAATAATTAAATCTTTGCTCCTTTGCTACAGCCCTTTCTAAATCCTGTTAACCTGAGTAGGGTAGAGATTGGAATAATTAAATTTTGATCTAGGCTGCAGCCCTTACTCAATCCTGTTAGGACTGAATAGGGTGGAGATTGATTCCAAGTATCTCCATTGTATCAATTCTAAAATCAATCATGACTCAAAGAAATTCCTGTTCTATGCTTAAGCATAGGTCAAAGTCCTTTCCATTGTTCAGCAAAAGGTTTCTGTCCTAAAGTAATCTGAAGAAGGGAAGAGAAGGAACCTCCCATGCCAATGGGGTTCCCATTCCAATAGACTATCAGTAAGAAATTTTCCAAGTATGAAATATCCCAATGGTGAAATTTCCAACATTTATAAGTCTAAGGAATTTTGAGGTTTACAGTGACCTGCCTTTTGGAGTTATCTTGGGACTTGGACTGCCTCTTGGGTGAGTGAGTACCTTGCCTTCCTTTCCTGGTGTCTGGAGAGAGATGAATTTTCTCAGAGAGGCCTTCCCTTCTTGGAGGAGGCCATCTGGGTGGAACTCCAGGTCCTCCCAAGCCCTGCTAGGCTGAGCCAAGCACTGGAGCAATATTTTGTGTGATAGGTTAGACATCTTTTCTACCCTCTTTTTGTATTTCTCTACTTTCACTCTTTCCACCCCTTTGTAAATTAAAAGCTATTAAAAGTCAATTTGGGGGGCAGTTGGGTGGCTCAGTGGATTGAAAGGCAGGCCCAGAGACAGGAGGTCCTGGTTAAAATTTGACCTCGTACACTTCTCAGCTGTGTGATCCTGGGCAAGTCCCTGTCATTGAGATTTGATAGATGTTCTTGGCCTTCTCAATGATCATGTTCACGCCCTTTAAAGGAGATACCTCAGTAACAGCCATATTATGGCATGATTATTTGTGAAAAATGTCACTATTCTCAGCAATACAATGATCTAGGAAAATTCTGAGGGACTTATGACAAGGAAGGTGATCTGCCTCCAAAGAAAGAACTATCAGAATGTACATGAAATCATATGATTTTTCACTCGTATATTTTAGCTTAAGTTTTGGAGTTTTGGATTTCTAAAATTAAATGAATAATATGGAAAAGCATTTTGCATGATAACACATGTATAATTCAGCTCTGGGTAGGGGGAGGGAAAAGAGGAAAGGAAACAATTTGGATCACTAATTTTGGGAAACTTATGTGGAAATTTGTTATTACATGTAATTGGTAAAATAAAATATCTTTACAAAACAAAAATAAAATAAAGGAGATGGCTTCTTTAATCCCAAACAAAGGTTCACTTCACTGTGTATCTCAGACAACTTTTTCAATGCCCATTAATCTGCTGCATCTTAGGTAACTTTGACAACTTCACTGGTTTCCCATTTTTGAGAATCTACAAAAGTTTGAATGGATCACAGGGTAGAGCTCTTCTAATTGCAAGCTGGGCCTTCCTTTGGTCTTTATCCTTTCTTCTAAGTTGATCTTGATCTTGACCTTTGCTCTAATTAGCCACTAGTCTTGCTGAAAATTATTCTTGTGGCTCAGAAACCACCCCCACAGTGCTGGAGATTTCAGGCATTGAATACAATCTTTTCTTCTCAGAGTTCCCAAAATCATCAATTGATTGAGTTAGAAAATGCCTCTCATCAGTGACCTGTTTAGTGTATTGATGGATCCTCAGGAACAATACATAAAGAAGTTTTTGAAGAATGGGTGGCAATCCAAAGCATTTCTGCATGACCAGAGAAAGATAGAATCAAATGAATGTCGGAAGCATGCAAACATAAAACAACCAGTTGGCATGACTGAACTGATGGACACTGGGAAACAAAAGCTCCCTGATGGCTTAGAAATACCAAATTCCTTCTATTTTACTTGGCAAATTGGGCCCAGATCCCCCAAAGAAGACTGTGTGTATCTATAGACATCTGCATGTACAGCCAGTAACCTTGGAGGATGGCTGGGACAGTGCATTGTTCACATTGTTAGGAAGAGACAGAAAAAGCCATATGGGGGAGATTCAACTGATTACAAAGGATCAGTGCTCAAATGGACAAATGCCCTAAAAGCTTGTCAGCAAATCAAGATATGGCTATTGATGTCAAATTTTGCCATCAAGGCATGGAAGAATCTGGATCTGAAGGCCTGGATAACTTGACTTTTACCAAAAAAAGACACTTTCTTCAAAGATGTGGACTATGTTTATATTGACCGCTACTGGTTGGAGGAAAAGAAGTGCTGTATGGCTTCAGAGGAATTTGCTACCCTTTTTTTGTAGACGTGGAATGCTCTGACAAATACCTTCATTCTAGTGTGAGTGGTGGCCCCTATGCATGAAGCTAGGTCAAATCTCATTACTTTGATGGACTGTTTGTTGAACAGAAAGGGACATATTCTCATTCCTCATATATATATATATATATATATATATATATATATATATATATATATATATATATATATATATATATATATATATTAATAAGGCCATGTCTCCTATTATTGAAGAAGAGCTTTGTTTGAAAGAATATTGAAAACACCTATATAGGCACACAGTTGCTTCTCAGGACTCAGAGAAAGACATCTTCATGCAGAGGTGTAGACATCTTTCCCTTTCTGTCCATGGAATTGAAGAAGTCTTCCCTGGACTCTTCTCCCACCAGTACATATAGAGTCCAGGGCAGTGATTGGGAACCTTTTAGAGGAGTGGGTGATGTGAGAAATGCCCTCAGGCATCATGGAGAGGGGGAAGGGAGCATCCCAGGCCCATATTCCTCTGGCTTTCTAGTAACAAACTCCGGTAAACTCTGTGCTGGGGTGATGGTGCAAGTGCCCATAGAGAAGACTCTAAGTTTCCCCTCTGGCACGTGTGCCATAGGTTTGCCACCACAGATCTAGGATAAGGTAGGCTCAAACTTCAAGACCATGAGCAACCAGTATATAACTCATAGCTCCTGGATGCTGGGAAGTCCTTTTCTCCCCTTTGTGAGATGTTCAAAAATTCTCCCTAGACATATATATTTACTGGGCTTCTTGTTTGATCTTCATCCAGTCTGTCATTGGCTCCCAATACAGACACTGCCATCAGCTGATCTATAGATACTGCTAGTACATTTATAGGAAGATAGAAAGTGAAACATCTTCCAGATACTTCAGAACTCTCAAGATCCTCTTCCAGTCAAAGGAATGTGGGGAGGAGACCTAGGCAAATTGTCTTACCATCCCCAAAGCGCCGAAGTCCTTTAGCTCTGGCTGAAAGCAAGGAGGATAGCTCTGTAAATAATCCATATCCCCTGTTTATACATGTTTTATCTAAACTTACAACTCCTTCAAACATCTCAAGCAGTGCTTTACACATAGTAGGCACATCATTATTTTTTTTTTTAAATATATTTTATTTGATCATTTCCAAGCATTATTCGTTAAAGACATAGATCATTTTCTTTTCCTCCCCCCCACCCCCCATAGCCGACGCGTAAGTCCACTGGGCATTAGATGTTTTCTTGATTTGAACCCATTGCTTTGTTGATAGTATTTGCATTAGAGTGTTCATTTAAAGTCTATCCTCTGTCATGTCCCCTCAACCTCTGTATTCAGGCAGTTGCTTTTTCTCGGTGTTTCCACTCCCATAGTTTATCCTTTGCTTATGAATGGTGTTTTTTTTCTCCTGGATCCCTGAAAGTTGTTCAGGGACATTACACCGCCCCTAATGGAGAAGTCCATTACGTTCGATTATACCACAGTGTATTAGTCTCTGTGTACAATGTTCTCCTGGTTCTGCTCCTCTCGCTCTGCATCACTTCCTGGAGGTTGTTCCAGTCTCCATGGAACTTCTCCACTTTATTATTCCTTTGAGCACAATAGTATTCCATCACCAACATATACCACAGTTTGTTCAGCCATTCCCCAATTGATGGGCATCCCCTTGTTTTCCAGTTTTGGGCCACCACAAAGAGCGCAGCTATGAATATTTTTGTACAAGTCTTTGTGTCCATTATCTCTTTGGGGTACAGACCCAGCAGTGCTATGGCTGGGTCAAAGGGTAGATATTCTTTTGTCGCCCTTTGGGCATAGTTCCAAATTGCCCTCCAGAATGGTTGGATCAGTTCACAACTCCACCAGCAATGAATTAATGTCCCTACTTTGCCACATCCCCTCCAGCATTCATTACTTTCCTTTGCTGTTATGTTAGCCAATCTGCTAGGTGTGAGGTGATACCTCAGAGTTGTTTTGATTTGCATCTCTCTGATTATAAGAGATGTAGAACACTTCTTCATGTGCTTGTTAATAGTTTTGATTTCTTTATCTGAGAACTGCCTATCCATTTCCCTTGCCCATTTATCAATTGGAGAATGGCTTGATTTTTTGTACAATTGATTTAGCTCATTATAAATATGAGTAATTAAACCTTTGTCAGAGGTTTCTATGAAGATTTTTTCCCAATTTGTTGTTTCCCTTCTGATTTTAGTTATATTGGTTTTGTTTGTACAAAAGCTTTTTAGTTTGATGTAGTCAAAATTATTTATTTTACATTTTGTGATTCTTTCTATATCTTGCTTGGTTTTAAAGCCTTTCCCCTCCCAAAGGTCTGACATGTATACTATTCTGTGTTTACCCAATTTACTTATGGTTTCCTTCTTTATGTTTAAGTCACTCACCCATTTTGAATTTATCTTGGTGTAGGGTGTGAGGTGTTGATCTATTCCTAGTCTCTCCCACACTGTCTTCCAATTTTCCCAGCAGTTTTTATCGAATAGTGGATTTTTGTCCCAAAAGCTGGGATCTTTGGGTTTATCGTATACTGTCTTGCTGAGGTCGTTTTCCCCCAGTCTATTCCACTGATCTTCCTTTCTGTTTCTTAGCCAGTACCAAATTGTTTTGATGACTGCTGCTTTGTAATATAGTTTGAGGTCTGGGACTGCAAGGCCCCCATCATATGTGTTTTTTTTCATTATTTCCCTGGATATCCTTGATCTTTTGTTCTTCCAAATGAACTTTGTTATGTTTTTTTCTAAATCAGTGAAGAAGTATTTTGGTAGTTCAATGGGTATGGCACTAAATAGATAAATAAGTTTGGGTAGGATGGTCATTTTTATTATATTGGCTCGTCCTATCCATGAGCAGTTAATGTTTTTCCAATTGTTCAAGTCTAGTTTTAGTTGTGTGGCGAGTGTTTTGTAGTTGTGTTCATATAGTTCCTGTGTTTGTCTTGGGAGATAGATTCCTAGGTATTTTATTTTGTCTAAGGTGATTTTGAATGGGATTTCTCTTTCTAGTTCTTGCTGCTGAGCTGTGTTGGAGATATATAGAAAAGCTGATGATTTATGTGGGTTTATTTTGTATCCTGCAACTTTGCTAAAGTTGTTGATTATTTCAATTAGCTTTTTGGTTGAATCTCTAGGATTCTTTAAGTAGACCATCATGTCATCCGCAAAGAGTGATAACTTGGTCTCCTCCTTGCCTATTCTGATACCTTCAATTCCTTTATCTTCTCTAATTGCTACTGCTAGTGTTTCTAGTACAATGTCAAATAGTAGAGGTGATAATGGGCATCCTTGTTTCACTCCTGATCTTATTGGGAATGCATCTAGTTTATCCCCATTGCAGATGATATTAGCTGTTGGTTTTAGATATATACTGTTTATTATTTTTAGGAATGACCCTTCTATTCCTATGCTTTCTAGTGTTTTTAATAGGAATGGGTGTTGTATTTTATCAAAGGCTTTTTCTGCATCTATTGAGATAATCATGTGGTTCTTGCTAGTTTGCTTGTTGATGTGGTCAATTATGTGGATGGTTTTCCTAATGTTGAACCAGCCCTGCATCCCTGGTATGAATCCTACTTGATCATGGTGAATGATCCTTCTGATCACTTGCTGGAGTCTTTTTGCTAGTATCCTATTTAAAATTTTTGCATCTATATTCATTAGGGAGATTGGTCTATAGTTTTCTTTCTCTGTTTTTGACCTGCCTGGTTTTGGAATCAGTACCATGTTTGTGTCGTAAAAGGAGTTTGGTAGAACTCCCTCTTTGCTTATTATGTCAAATAGTTTGTATAGTATTGGGGTTAACTGTTCTCTGAATGTTTGATAGAATTCACAGGTGAATCCATCAGGCCCTGGGGATTTTTTCTTAGGAAGTTCTTTGATGGCTTGATGGATTTCAATTTCTGATATGGGATTATTTAAGAATTCTATTTCCTCTTCTGTTAGTCTAGGCAGTTTGTATTTTTGTATATATTCATCCATTTCTCCTAAATTGGTGTATTTATTGCCATATAATTGGGCAAAGTAATTTCTAATGATTGCCTTAATTTCCTCCTCATTGGAGGTGCTGTCCCCCTTTTCATCTTTAATGCTGTGAATTTGCTTTTCTTCCTTCCTTTTTTTAATTAGATTGACCAGTACTTTGTCTATTTTGTTTGTTTTTTCAAAGTACCAGCTTCTTGTCTTATTTATTAAATCAATAGTTCTATCACTTTCGATTTTATTAATTTCTCCCTTAATTTTTAGGATTTCTAATTTGGTTTTCTGCTGGGGGTTTTTAATTTGATCGCTTTCGAGTTTTTTCAATTGCATTTCCAATTGATTGATCTCTGCTCTCCCTTGTTTGTTAATATGAGCTTTCAGGGATATGAATTTGCCTCTGATTACCGCTTTGGCTGCATCCCAAAAGGTTTGAAAGGATGTTTCGCCATTGTCATTTTCCTTGATGAAATTATTAATTGTTTCTATGATTTCTTCTTTAGCTAAACGGTTTTGGAGTATCATATTGTTTAATTTCCAATTGGTTTTAGATTTGGTTTTCCATGTACCATTACTAATCATTATTTTTATTGCCTTGTGATCTGAGAAGGCTGCATTCATTATTTCTGCTTTTTTGCATTTGTGTGCTATGTTTCTGTGACCTAATGTATGGTCAATTTTTGTGAATGTGCCATGTGGTGCTGAGAAGAAGGTGTATTCCTTTTTATCCCTATTTATTTTTCTCCATATGTCTATTAATTCTAATTTTTCTAAGATTTCATTCACTTCTTTTACCTCTTTCTTATTTATTTTTTGATTCGATTTATCTAAATTTGATAATGGTTGGTTTAAGTCTCCCACTAGTATGGTTTTATTGTCTATTTCTTCCTTCAATTCTCCTAGTTTCTCCATTAGAAATTTGGGTGCTATATTATTTGGTGCATACATGTTGATTAATGATATTTCCTCATTGTCTAGAGTCCCTTTTAACAAAATATAATTACCTTCCCTATCCCTTTTGATCAGGTCTATTTTTGCATTGGCTTTATCAGATATCATGATTACCACTCCTGCCTTCTTTCTATCAGTTGAGGCCCAGAAGGTCTTACTCCATCCTTTAATTCTGACCTTGTGGGTGTCAACCCGCCTCATGTGTGTTTCTTGAAGACAACATATGGTAGGGTTTTGGATTCTAATCCATTCTGCTATTCGTCTACGTTTTATGGGTGAGTTCATCCCATTCACGTTCAAAGTTATGATTGTCATTTGTGGACTCCCTGGCATTTTGATTGCCTTCCCTAATTCTAACCTTTTCTTCTTCGGCTCTACCTTTTAGTCCAGTGATTTACTTTGAATCAGTCCCCCTTGTCCCCTCCCTTGATGTTTCCCTTTTTAGTCCCTCCCTTTTTGTTCCCTCCCCCTCCCCCCTCTCTTTCCCTCCCTTTTTGTTCTCCCTCTCCCCCTCCCCCCCTTGGTTTTCCCTTCTCCTTACCCTTGTTGGGTAAGATAGAATTCAAGATCCCAATGGATCTGGATGTTTTTCCCTCTCAGAGTTGATTTCCCTGAGATTGAGGTTTAAGTAAACCCCCCCCCCTCTCTTCCTCTCCTTCTTATAGGAGTTTTCTTCCCCTCCCCTTCCCCTGTGAATCTTTGTGTGAGAACCATTATTCTATTTGGTCTTTCTTTACCCCCTATTTATACATTACATTTTCCCCACATATTAGTATACATAGGTTGATATAAATGTAGTCCTTATAGAAGAGAGTTTGAGTAAAAGAAGATAACATTTTTCCCCTTTCCTTAATATTTACCTTTTCAGGTATTCCTTGCTCTTTGATTTTCGGTATCAAACTTTCCACAGAGCTCTGGTCTTTTCTTTGCAAAAAGTTGGAAGTCTTCTATTTTGTTGAATGCCCATACTTTCCCTTGGAAGTATATAGTCAGTTTTGCTGGGTAGCTGATTCTTGGTTGGAGACCCAGCTCTCTTGCCTTTCTGAAGATCATGTTCCATGCCTTACGATCATTCAGCGTAGAACTTGCAAGGTCTTGTGTGACCCTGATTGGCATTCCTTTATATCTAAATTGTCTTTTTCTGGCTTCCTGTAGGATTTTTTCTTTTGTTTGATAGCTTTGGAATTTGGCAATTACATTCCTGGGAGTTGTCTTTTGGGGGTTTAGTGTAGAAGGTGTTCTGTGAGCTCTGTCAGTGGATGTATTGCCCCCTTGTTCTAGAATCTCTGGGCAATTTTCTTTGATTATATCTTGTATCACCATGTCCAGTTTGGTGTTTATTTCTGGCTTTTCTGGGAGTCCAATTATTCTTAAATTTTCTCTTCTCCCCCTGTTTTCCAGATCTATCACCTTGTCGGTGAGATATTTTATGTTCTCTTCTAATTTCTTGGTGTTTTGGCTTTGCTTTATTAGTTCTTGCTTTAAAGCCTGGTTTTCTTTTACAGTTTGGTCAAACTGGTTTTGTAGATGCGTGAATTTCTTTTGCATCATTTCCCACTTTTCCTCCCAGAGGGCTTCCATCTTTTTGGTCCTTTCTGATTCAAATTCTTCATGGGTTTGTGGAGAGTTTCTATTTCCTTTGGAAGATTTTGGAGAATTTTCTTGTATATCTTCTTCTATCTGCTCTGTATTTTGTATTTTGGCTCCATAGAATGTGTCCAGAGTCGCCCCTTTCTTCTTATTTTTCTTGGTATTTTGGGGCTTCTGTGCTTCTGTGGAGTTTGTCATCTCTGAACGTGGAGGATTGGCTTTTCTTGTCTTTGTCTGGTGATCAGAGGCTTTAGTCCTGGGCAGATGGTTCTATGACTTTCCCTGGGTTAAACTGAATATGCCTCACTGGAACTGGAATGGAAGGGTCGGACCACGAGGCCACACTCTCCCCCTGGCTCGATTTCCGGAAGTTGCCTTCAGAATCCCTGGCCGTGAGGCTGTTTCGTTGGCCTGTGGGGGGATGGGCTGCCGCTTCCCCAAGCTCCGAGAGCACAGACTTTCACTGAGACTTGGATAGCAGGATCCAGCCCGTGAGGCTGTCTTGCCCGCCCTGAGGGTTGCTGTTGTTTTGACCAGCTCTCTGCAGCGGAGGCCCCAGGCAGTAACTTTCACCCGGACCGACCAGCTCTTTGCAGCGGAGGCCCCAGGCAGTAACTTTCACCCGGACTGGGACTTGGGTAGAAGACCCTGAGGGTTGTTGTTCCTCAGACCCTGCTCTCTGAGCCCGGCGCGGCTGCCGCTTCCGGGAGCCTTGGACTCTGCGCTCCTACCCCTGAGGTCCGAGGGATCTCGGGTTCTGGCTTTTAAGGGGAGCCGTACCTTTTGAACCGGGTCCAGGTCCAGGAGGAGGGTTCCCAGGGTCTGTGCTGTTGATCGTTTTGAATTTCGGCGCCTTAGGAGCTTCTAGTTTGAGATCGGTCGGGAAGGGTTTTCTGGAGATCTGAACTTCAGCTTTCTCTAAGCCGCCATCTTAACCGGAAGTCGGCACATCATTATTTTTAATGAATGCGTGAATAGGAGAAATAAGTAACTAGAGATATTTTGGCTCTTAATCCCTAGTCTTTGCTTCCCACTGATTTTTATAATATACAGCTCAGTCCTATTGAGTTGAGAAAGATATTTCAAATGCCTAATACCAGAATCAAGAGATTGTCTTTTCAGGGACAGAGACTCAAAAGAGGTAGCAGGATAACTCTATTTGGCTATTTCAAGTCCAATAGAGCTCCTCTCACCCCTGCCCTCTTTCCTCTTGTCCCCTCCAACCACCAAAGTAGTATGGTAGCTATGCAACTGTAATTGGTCATTGGCTACCAGGCCTTCCTGGTGATCTTCCAACCCTGCCTCACCCACTTTCTATGACCCTGTGGGTCTACTCCCATATCATTATTGGCCACCTGCTAGGGATTTGAGCCAGTACAGTGCCCCCCCCCTCCAGAAGATCAGCAGCTTTGTAGAGGTGAGAACCCTGCCTGTAATGCTGACTCAAATTCCGGCCTGGGCCCTGTTTCCAAGCCTGCAGTATCTAAAAATATCCAAACTTGCAGCTTCAACAGTTGGCAAGTAGCCAGGCTATTTTTGGCCTTGGTAAGCATGGGGCTCAGGAACCCATAGATTTAGTTTAGGTCAGTGAGCAAAGGAGGGGGTCCCAATCAGTGTATCTATAAGATAGTATCAAACATGTGTCATCTTCAGCCCTGAAATCAATTGATTACATAAACAGAGATTTAGAGCTAGAAAGGACCATAGAAGCCATCTCATCCAACCTCTTCATTTTATAGAGAAGGAAACTAGGACTCCAAGACATTAAGAGTCTTGCCCAAGGTCAAACAAAGGACCAAAGCTCTAGAGCCGAAAGGGATCATAGAAGTCATTTAATCCATCCCTCTCATTTTATAGAGGAAAAAACTGAGGTCCATGGAAGGGAAGTGGTATGAAGGTCTGTCACCTAGAAGAGGTATTAAATTTATTCTGCTCCCTCCCAAAGGGCAGAACCTAGAGCAACTGATGGAAGATTTAGGTTTGAGATCTAGAAAATCTTCCTAACAATTGGAAGCCCTAAAAAGAAGAATGGAAGTGGTAGTGCTTTACCCATAGAATAAGCAGTCAGTCAATAAACGTTTATTTACTATGCATGAGAATTGAGTGGACCACATGGACTCCATCTCATGACTCAGTTCTAGGGCTAGCTCAGTTCCCTTTCTATTCAATTATGGGTCTAGTCCAATTTCTGTCTTGTGAGAAAACTTTATTCAATTGTGGAATGGGAACTGGGAGAAAGCTTCATTGAATTGTTTGAAACTAGCCCTACACGGCAGGGAAGCTGGATCATCTCTCCCTACTGCTTTAGAGATTCTTCACTAAGGACCTAGGTTATGCTGACCAGAAAACTGGTCAGAACCAAAGACTGATACAAGGAGTTTTCTCACAGTTCTACATCTTAAGCGACCCATATGTCTTATCTGAAAATTGGCCTTGTTCTAGTCAAACAGTTATTGTTTCCATGTTCCTTTGATTGAATACAGCATTCTTGGGGGAGCAGGACACCTCTTTTTCTGATTTCGGGGAGTTGCACTTATTCGCTCTCCCCCTCCCAAGTCTCTGCTATTTCCTCTAATTAGAAACCAGATTCCCTAATTTTGTATCCTGGTTTTTACCCTATTATTTATTTTCTTTTGATGAACTGATCTTAATGCATTCGAAATCTGTCTCCTCCTGTATTTAGGGTCCAGTGCCAAATCTGAGGAAGGTCTGCTCCTTATTTTGCAATTGGCAAGCACTGCTTCAATCCCTGCCCTTTAGGAGCTCACAATCGAATGGATCGCTTGTGAAGGATATTGCAATGGGGATTTCTTTGGGGGTGGAAGTGAGACTAGATGGCCTCTGAGATCCCCCCCAATCAGAAATCCTTTGATTCTGTGGCTGAGTCTTGTGGACATTTTAAATCTTCTCCTGCACCTACAATCGTGCTGTTGTAGGAAGGTGGCTAGTATTTACGTGGCCCACTGAAATACTTTCCATGTGGTATTTCACTGGATCATCACAATAACCTTGTGAGGCGGGTACTATTACTATTGCCATTTACACAGCTGATAAACGTCTGAGGAGGTATTTGAACTCAGTTCTTCCTGTCTTCAACTCCAGCAGTCTATCCACTATGCTACCTTGCTGTCACAAAGGAATAGTGTCCATCCTGAGACCTAAGACTTGTGTAAATAGTCCAACAGAGTCTTGGACTTCCAGTTCCTCAGACCCAATTCAGTCCTTCCTCCCTCCTCCTCCTTGCATGCCTGCATTGCATGATGTTCAGCACAGAGACAAAAGGTGTGTTGTGGACTGCACCCAGCCACTCTATTCCCTTGGAGGCGGCAGTGGAGCACCATGGCTGAGAGAGACAGCCGTGAGGAGATCCATGTGGTCAGGGTTAGGTTAGATTAGGCTTAAATCTCTATGTAGGTTTTCTCTATTTCAAGTGATTATTAATAAACTCTATAGAAAATAAGAACCAGGAGTTATTCATTTAAATCTAACAGACTTAGAGAATAGGGACTTGGCGAACCTACCTATCCATGGCCCTTGGATTAAGAGCTTTTCCAAAAGATTCCTTGGAGACACGTTCTGCTCAAAGGCAGTATAGTCCAGCAACAGTCCTCAGTTGGAGCCATTTGGATTGGCTCCAGAAATATTTAGGTGGAGTTTGAAAGCTGGTGTAGGATTTGACTGGCAAGGACAAAGACAAAGGACTTATGCTAGGCACAGAGAACCATATAGAAAAGGCATAGGAGTAGAAGGATGAAGTGCATGTTTGGAGTGTGAAGAATAACTATTTGCCAAGAACATAGAATTCTCCCACACAGGGAGAGGGCAAGTAATATCAGATCAGGCCATAAAGATAGAAGGACCCTAGATTGTGAGTGGCCTTGAATGCCAGGCAAAAGAGTCTTAACTTTACCCAGTGGGCAACAGTGAACACATCTGAGTAAAGGCATGACATATCCAGATTCATATAGAAGGAAGCCTAGTCAGGTATGGTATGAAGGATCTAGAGATTGGAGAGGAGAGGGAAGGCCAGTGAGTTTTTTAGAAGATGATCTAATCCTACCTTTTTTTTTTAAACCTTTACCTTCTGTCTTGGAATCAATACAGTGTATTGGTTCCAAGGCAAAAGAATAGTAAGGACCAGGCAATGGGGGCTAAGTGACTTGCCCAGGGTCACACAGCCAGGAAGCATCTTAGGCCTGATTTGAACCCAGGATTTCCCATCTCTGGGCCTGACTCTCAATCCACTGAGCTATCTAGCTTCCCTAACTCCTACATTTTAAATGAAATGAAGTAATACAATGTATCATGGTGACAATTTTACCAAGTCACAATGTATTTTCAGCAGATAGTTGTACTTTCAACTTGTATCCAAAAAGTCCTTTGAGACTTTAGAAAACAAAAAATATGGAAAGTTTAGAAAACAAAAAAATATGGCACAAAAGCTAAATTAGGTTCTTATAAAAGGTATTATAATATAATGAAGCAATGATGGCAAACCTATGACATGGGTGCCAAAGATGGCACACAGAGTGCTCTCTGAGGGCACTCAGACACCCTCTCCCCACCCAGAGTTCATTACTAGAAATGCAGAGGGATTCTGGTAGAGCTGGTCCCTTTCCCCTCTCCAATGTGCCTGAGGACATTTTTTCACATCCTCTACCCCTCTGCCCAGCAGCCCAAGGGAGCTCACAGGAGTTAAGGAGGAAGGCTCACAGTCAGTAGAGCTGGAGGGGAGCAGAGCCATCTGGCCACTCCCCTCCTCCTCTTCACCTGCACTGAGGACATTTATCACTTCACCTGCCCCTCTGCTCAGTAGCCCAATGAGAGCACTTCCTACCTCCCCTGTCTAGGATAAGTGGTGGTGGTGGGGCACAGCACATGGTATCTTGGAGGTTGGGGCACAGCACTTGGCCTGGGGTGGGAATGGGGCCCTAGCACTCTATCTCTAAAAGGTTCCCCATCTCTGTAATAGGGGTTGGAGAACTGACTAGAATTTTGAGATTTGTAGTTTGGAAGGACAAGCATTTCCCTAGAGAATACTTTCGATTAGCTTAACTTCTGAGTCAGAAAGAGAACTTGAGTCACACCCTGGAGTTTTAAAAAGAGATAAAACAGTCTTCTAGAGAGCAAACTGAGAAGAAAATGAGGGAGATGGAGTCTCCAGTACTCCATGGAACCCAATGAACCAAGGAAGAAAGAATTAGCTATTAGGAGCTGGGCTGGGCAATAGGCAAAAGAAGAAACCAAAGGGAGAGCTGAGTCAAGGCAGACCCAAGAGAGATGTGGATAGAAATGCCCCCGAATCGATTATTTTACCAATTTCTTCTCCCCAGGAACAGGTACCGTAATATACTCTGCTCAATTCCATTACCTAAATGTCTCTTTATGTTCTGATTATAAAGAAAATGGGGTTAAAAGAGAATATGCATATTTTAAATTAGGGCAGAGAATCTAATATCTATCCAAAGAAATGTTCAGAATTTGTCTAACTGGGAGCTCTGAGATACTATGACTGTATTTGACTCTCCCAGAGTAGAGCCAACTCCATTTCCACCCCAGGGTTTGGAGGGTTCCTCCTTGAGGAGTTGGACAGGTCTTTCTCTCCTTCTATTGACTCAAGCCCCCATTCTGGTGTATCCCCCCTCATTGTTGGTTGTCAGTGATTAGCATCCCAGTTCCATTTAACCAATTCAAACCAATTAGCTATTACAAAGGGATATTTACTTCAAAGATGGCGGGGGTAAAAAAGAAATTTCTCTTTCCTTGAACCCCCAAACCATTTCGATCTCTGGGGAGAGTGGTGTCAAACTCCAAGTGGTATCCCTCCAGACTGACTGCTGAAGGTGCCTAAGGCAATGAATCTTGTGGCTCTGAGGCCACAGATCTGCAACTACTAGACGGCCAGCCAGGTCTTTTCTCTTCACCAGCTAGCTTCTAGGGACTCTCTGCATGAGCTCCACCTCCTGGACCTCTGATCCTCTCTCTGTTGACTTTTTGGATACTCATAAACCCATAGATACCTCCTATCTCCTTCATCTGAAAGCAGGAAGGGATAGACCCAACAAGCAACAATGGAACTGTAC
Source organism: Monodelphis domestica (assembly GCF_027887165.1). NCBI lineage: Eukaryota > Metazoa > Chordata > Mammalia > Didelphimorphia > Didelphidae > Monodelphis > Monodelphis domestica. Next base: position 48,315,646 of record NC_077235.1, on the reverse strand, counting down.
ACTGGAAGGTCCCTTGACCTTGGTGGAGAGATAAAGGCCTGACCACTCTCCCCACACTGATGATAACTGAGTCTTTTCCTTCTCACTGGAAGGAGGAGCTCCAACTCCCTTTCAATGGTTACTTGATGCCTTTTTTTCTCTTATAAAGTTATCTTCTCTCACCAATTGCATGTAATAACAAATTTCCACATACATTTTCCCAGTTCATATGCTCCAAATTGACTCTCTCCCTCCTTCCCTCCCCCTTCCCGGAGCTGGCAAGTAATTCCATTTGGGTCATCCATGTATTATCATGCACAACATATGTCCATATTGTTCATTTTTGTAAGAGAATAATTCTATAAAATCAACCCCCCCCCAAACCACTTGATGCCGTTTGAAGGTACCCCAGTTCCAATTCTGCAATCAGTCATCAGTCGACCCTTTCGCCACATGGTTAGCAGACCAGAACCAGTTGCTAACTGCACATGCTCCGATTTGGGGAGCTGGGCCCTGCCATGATGTGTGGTGTCAGGCATGCCTTTTGGGACACAGATTCAGAGTCGCCCTCATGTTGAGATTGCGTCAGACATGTCTGTTATGCACGCTCACCAACCCACCCCCCACCCCCAACTCCGTTATATATTAATACCTTTCTGTTTCCTATAAACTCCACAGAGCAGCAAACAAAGGACTGTGGAGACCTGAGGGCCATTATTTTGTTCCTAGACTAAAAGCAAGCTAATTGTTGTAATAGGGTACAGCTAATTCAATCTGCAGCTCCTGCTGTGAGAAAGGAAGGGAGACAGGATGGAGACGGTGGAGGCCTGAGTGAGATTCAACTCCTAAGGGAAGAGGGAGCAAAGAAAATCACCACCCACTAATGGTACACTAAGATTCTTCTCCATATTTCATTGTTAAGCTGACACTCATTTTTTCCAGGCAGAAAAACAGAAAAGCTTCAAAGTAGTTTTCACAATTCATTCATTCATTCATTTACTAGACATATTATTCATTAATAAACATCTCTTAAGCATCTACAACATACAGAACACTGAGCTTGGCACCAGAGAAGACCCCAAATTTGGCTAGAACCCAGATCCTTCCTGCTGTCCAGTAGGGGAATAAAACAAAGACACTAATAAGTGTCCTCAGAAATTTGTGAACTATCTGATTAGAATGTGCAAACAGTATGCAAGATGACTAGAATTCTCACCTCCAAATCCTGGGCCTGGAGTTAAGAAGTCTTGAGTTCAAATCCAGCCTCAGAAATTTACTGACTATGTAACCCTAGATAAGTCACTATCTTCCTCAGTCTTTTCCACAGAAACATGGGGATAATAAAAACATCTACGTGGGGCTGTCATCAGGATCCAATAGGATATCAATTATAAAATTGTAGCACAGTGCCTGCCAGACTGGAATGTAACCGTGGGCAAATGACAACCTCCCTGAGACTGTTTTTTCATATATGAAATGTAGATAATAAAAGAGTATTTATATTGTTTGATATTGGGTTGTTGCTATCTCCAAAAGAGATAAAGTACCTTGAAAACCTCAAAATACTATATAAATGTTAGTTGTTATTTAATTCTTCTCAGTTTGTCTAAGGTCACACAGGTTAACACATAACAGAGGTGGGATTTGAATCTTTAATTTCAAATGGAGAATCAAGGAACTCCCTAAGAAAAAAATCACCATTCAAAGAACAACTAACCCCAATACTATACAAACTATTTGACAAAATAAGCAAGGAAGGAGGTCTACCAAATTCCTTTCATGACACAAATATGGTACTGATCCCAAAGCCAGGCAGCTCAAAACCGAGAAAGAAAACTACAGACCAATCTTCTTAATGAACATAGATGCAAAAATCTTAAATAGGATACTAGCAAAAAGACTACAGCAAGTGATCAGGAGGGTTATTGACTGTGATCAGGTAGGATTCATACCAGGAATGCAAGGATGGTTCAATATTAGGAAAATCATTCACATAGTTGACCATATCAACAAGCAAGCCAACAAAAATCACATGATTATCTCAATAGATGCAGAAAAGGCCTTTGATAAAATACAAAACCCATTCCTATTGAAAACACTAGAAAGTATAGCAATAGAAGGACCTTTCCTAAAAATAATAAACAGTATATATCTAAAACCATCAGCAAACATCATCTGCAATGGGGATAAACTAGAAGCCTTCCCAATAAGATCAGGAGTGAAACAAGGATGCCTATTATCACAGCTATTATTTAACATCGTACTAGAAACACTAGCTGTAGCGATTAGAGAAGAAAAAGAAATTGAAGGTATTAAAATAGGCAACGAGGAGACCAAGCTATCACTCTTTGCAGATGATATGATGGTCTACTAGAGACCATCGTAGAAAATCCTAGAGAATCAACTAAAAAGCTAGTGGAAATAATCAAGAACTTTAGCAAAGTTACAGGGTACAAGATAAACCCATATAAATCATTGGCATTTCTATATATTTCCAACACATCTCAGCAGCAAGAGTTAGAAAGAGAAATTCCATTTAAAATCACCCTGGACAATATAAAATACTTAGGAATCTATCTGCCGAAACAAACACAGGAACTATATGAACACAACTACAAAACACTCTCCACACAATTAAAACTAGATCTAAACAATTGGAAAAACATTGATTGCTCATGGGTAGGATGAGCTAACATAATAAAAATGACAATCCAACCCAAATTAATTTACTTATTCAGTGCCATACCTATCAAACACCAAGAAACTTTTTTTATAGAATTAGAAAAAATTATAACAAAGTTCATTTGGAAGAACAAAAGATCAAGAATATAAAGGGAAATAATAAAAAAATGTGAAAGATGAAGGCCTAGCAGTACCAGATCTTAAACTGTACTATAAGGCAGTGGTCATCAAAACAATATGGTGCTGCCTAAGAGATAGAAGTGTAGTTCATTGGGATAGACTTGGGGTAAATGACCTCAGCAAGACAGATAAACCCAAAGATCCCAGATTTTATTTTATTTTATTTTATTTTTAAACCCTTACCTTCCGTCTTGGAGTCAATATATTGGCTCCAAGGCAGAAGAGTGGTAAGGGCTAGGCAATGGGGGTCAAGTGACTTGCCCAGGGTCACACAGCTGGGAAGTGTCTGAGACCAGATTTGAACCCAGAATTTCCCATCTCTAGGCCTGACTCTCAATCCACTGAGCTACCCAGCTGCCCCCAATCCCAGCTTTTAGGAAAAGAACCCATTATTTGAGAAAGACTGCTGGGAAAATTGGAAAACAGTATGGCAAAGATTAGGTTTAGATGAACATTTCATACCCTATACCAAGATAAATTCAGAATGGGTAAATGACTTAAATATAAAGAGGGAAATTATAAGTAAATTAGGTGAACATAGAATAGTGTACCTGTCAGATCTAGAGGAAAGGAAAGAATTTAAGACCAAGCAAGAGACAGAGAATATTATAAAATATAAAATGAATAATTTTGATTACATTAAATTAAAAAGTTTTCATACAAACAAAACCAATGCAACCAAAATTAGAAGGGAAAGCAACAAATTGGGAAAAATATTTATAACAAAAACCTCTAACAAAGGTTTGATTTCTCAAATTTATAAGGAGCTAAATTAATTGTACAAAAAAATCAAGCCATTCTCCAATTGATTGAATAGGAGTTTTCAGATAAAGAAATCAAAACTATCAATAAGCACATGAAAGAGTGTTCTAAAGCTCTCCTAATTAGAGAAATGCAAATCAAAACAACTCTGAGGTACCACCTCACACCTAGCAGATTGGCCAATATGACAGCAAAGGAAAATAATAAATGTTGAAGGGGATGTGTCAAAATTGGGATTTTAATAAACTGCTGGTGAAGTTGTGAACTGATCCAACTATTCTGGAGGGCAATTTGGAATTATTCCCAAAGGGCCTTAAAAGAATGCATGCCCTTTGATCCAGCCATACCACCACTGGGTTTGTATCCTAAAGAAATAATAAGGAAAAATACTTGTACAAAAGTATATATTGCCATGCTTTTTATAGTGGCAAAAAAAAAATTGGAAAATGGGGGGTATCCATCAATTGGAGAATGATTGAACAAATTGTGGTATCTGATGGTGATGGAATACTATTGTGCTGTAAGGAATGATGAATTGGAGGATTTCCATGGGAACTGGAAAGACCTCCAGGAATTGATACAGAGTGAGAGGAGCAGAACTAGGAGAATGTTGTACACAGAGACTGACACATTGTGGTACAATCAAATGTAATGGACTTCTCTACTAGAGCAATGCAATGACTCAGGACTATCCTGAGGGACTTATAAAAAAGAACACTATCCACATCCAGAGGAAGAACTGTGGAAGTAGAAATACAAAAGAAAAACATATGATTGATTATGTGATTTGATGGATATATGACTGGAGTTTTGGCTTTAGAAGAACACTATTACAAATATGAATAATATGGAAATAGGTTTTGAACAATAACATATGCACAACCCAGTGGAATTGCTTGTCAGCTTTGGGAGTGGGGAGGAAAGAGGGGAAGGAAAGAACATGATTTTTATAAGCATGGAAAAATATTCTAAATAAATTTTAAAAAATTCAAAATGGAAAGATCTAATTTATTGAGAACTATCCCTTTACATTTGGATTTTTTCAGTATAGCAAATTGGTAGGTACAAATAGTCCTTACGTCTATGAATTGTTCCTGTATTTAGTGCACAAAAAATTCATAGTGGCCTTGCCCCAAGTTTGGCTCAATATTCCAGGCCATAATTTTGGCTAAATCAATAGAACAAGGATTATCCAGAATTTCAAGATAACCCAGTAATACTTGCCAGATGGGAACACAGTTCTTAGCCAAACTGGAGCATCAGGCTTTATAGAATATTAATAACTTACAATTATACAGCTATTTTAGTTTGTGAAGTAGTCACAGGTTCATTGATCATTCTTGGACCTGAAAAAAGGGTGAGAAAATGAACCCCTCTCTCTTCACTGCATGTACCATCACGCTGGGTTGGTTGGCTCTGTTCACTTGCTTTCCTGCTTTTTAAAAATCTGTTACAAGAGAAGACTCACTGGGTAAGGGAAGGAAAGGAAAGGATATGCTTTGCAAATGTTCTGCAAAAAGCAAAAGGCAAATGTGTGTGTGTGTGTGTGTGTGTAAAAAGACAAATAAATACATATATTGGTGAAAGGGGGGACAAGGTGATCTCTAAAATCCCTTGTAGCTCTTGAGTTCTAGCGAAATCCTTTTTTAGTACCCTCCATAGCTATGTTAAATAGTTTTTCAGGAAACCCTCAGAATAAACTGACTGTTCCTTTAAATCAAATAACTGACCCTTCCCTGCTTTTGTACAAGCTGTCCCTCATGCATGGAGTGCTCTTCCTCTTGGAATTGGTAGTCCTCTTGGTAAGGCTCAGTTCAACTTCCAACACAAGACCTTTACCAGTCTACCCACTCAGTGCTCTTCTCCCCTAACCCCCTCCCAATTACTTTGAATTTATTTTGCATATTTTTAATATTGATTTCTCTGTGTATGCATTGTTTCCTCTCTATAGAATGTAAGCTCTCTGAGGATAGGAACTTTTGTTTCTTTTTGTCTTTATAGTCCCAGCACAGTACACAGTGAACAGTTCCTGGCAGGCACATAGTAGGGGCTTATTGAAATCACTCACTTCCTCTGACCTCACAAATATTACCCCTTTATTGCTTCCAGGCACTTATTTTTGGTCCCCTGCCCTTATTTCCCTACTCTCCCTTCTGTTTTCTCCTTTCATACTTTCCCTCTGCTACCTCACTCTCAAGCACCCACTTATTAACCTCCCACATGCTCAGCTCCCTCCCTCTACAGAATCTTTTTTTAGCAGCTATTGATTGGGGAAGAGGATGGGCAGATCAGAGGAGCTGACCTGCATACTCCTTAAGTAACCCCTACATTGTGTGAGGGACAGGAAAGGAAAGGACATATCCCCATGGGGTTGGAATTATTTTGTTGTGGATAATAGACAACAGTGCATATTTTAGTAGTACTTTAAGGGCTACAAAGCACTTTACTCACAGGAAGAGGCAGCCTACCGTAGTGGTACAAGCATTGCATTTAGACTCAGAGAACTGTCTTCTTACTGCTGTGTGATCTTAGGCAAGTAACTTAATCTCTCTAGGCTTCATTTTCCTTGTCTTTACAATGGGACTGTTGGACCAAGTGGCCAGTGAGGTCCCTTCCAACTATAAAACTATAATCCTATGAACTTGGGCAGTGCAAATATTATTCCCATTTTACAAATGAGGAAATCAAAGCTTTGAGAGAGGAGGCAAATTGCTCAAAATCACAAATCTAGTAAATGTCCAAAGTGATATACATGTACAAAGTACAGGAGACATTTTTTCTTTTGCATACAAGCCTGGAATTTAAGCATGCACTGCTTAGCCTCGACCTAAGATTTATGAGAGAGGGAAAAGGAGTACCACTAGAATTCAGTGCTCAAGAATTAGTTGAGAGAGACAACAGATATGCTTGAGTGAACTTCCAAAGGACAAGCCATGACTCCTGGCTTCTAGATAAACATTTTTAGTTGGGTGTCAACAACCGGATTAATCAGGACCATTTTACAAGATAAACTGATGGCTGAAACAGAGGGAGAGACAACCTATAGTGCCTAGAGTGTTAGGCCTAGAGTCAAGATATAGGTTAAAATCATACCCCTGATACTTTTTGGATAGCAGTTATAGACTCTGGACTTCATTCTTCCCACACTAACAAGCAAGTTGCACCACCAAGACAAAGTTGGCTAGATCTCCCCTCAGGATGTTAGGGATAACGTTAAGAAGTCATGGGGTAGAGTCTTTATAAAAGTATTGGCTTGATCCTCTATTCTGGTGTGTTCCCCTCAATATTACTGCCATTATATCCTTTATAAGAACTCTAGCTAGCAGCCTGCTAACAATATATCAGGACTTCAAGTATTTGAAGATAACCGCATATCTTCTATTCTTTGGAGTGTGTATCCCCAGTTTCGGGGTTCAAACCAGATTTTTTAAATTTCAAATCCAACACGTTATTACAAGTATCATTATTCCCACTTTACTGATGAGGAAACTTAGATTAAAGGAATGAAGTGACATGTCCAACATCAAAAGTTATTCAAGGGGGCAGCTGGGTAGTTGAGTGGATTAAGAGCCAGGCCTAGAGATGGGAGGTCCTGGGTTCAAATGTGACTTCAGACACTTCCCAGCTATGTGACCCTAGGCAAGTCACTTAACCCCCATTGCCTAGCCCTTACTGCTCTTCTGCCTTGGAACCAATACACAGTATTGATTCTAAGATGGAAGGTAAAAGTTTAAAAAAGAAAAAAAGTTATTCAATCATAGCTCTTCCAATTCCATCTTCAATATTATTTCCTCTGTACCCTTTAACCTTATATCTCAGTAATATGCTTGATTATTATGATTATTATTACTATTATTATTACTCTTCTCCACTCTCCTCCAATATGCCTTTTAGTCAAAATTGTTTTTCAAGATCCCAGTGGTAGGAAAAATATCTTAACCATTCCCTCACCCTCATGAAAGTTCACTACTTTTCCTCTAAACAGTATTGAAACCATCCTCAAGATTTAATTGCTCAACAGAATCAGGAGAACATTGTACACAGAGACTGATACACTGTGGTACATGGACTTCTCCATTAGTGGCAATGCAGTGATCCTGAACAACTTGGAGGGATGTACGAGAGAGAACACTATCCACAGTCAGAGGAAACACTGTGGGAGTAGAAACACCAAAGAAAAACAACTGCTTGATCACATGGGTCGAAGGGATATGGTTGGGGATGTAGACTCTAAAGGATCACCCTAGTGCAAACATCAACAACATGGAGATAGGTTCTGATCAAGGACACATGTAAAACCCAGTGGAATTGTGCGTTGGCTGTGGGAAGGGTGGGAGGAGGGGAGGGAAAGAATATGATTCTTGTAACCAAGGAATAATGTTCTAAATTGACTAAATAAAATTTCTTAAAAAAAAAAAAAGATTTAATTGCTCAAGAGAAAAATGTCTTTATTTGGGAGTGATAGTGGCCTCTAGGATGACCAGCTGGTAGGCTGTAAGGGGGCAATGCTGCCCTGATCCTGTCAATTTATGGTGGCATACCCCCTGAGAGAATACTGAGATATTCAGAAAGAGGCCCCCCTGCCAGCTTGGTTTAGGTTTATTAAGGTGAATTGAGGGAGCTCACTCACAAGAGACTAGGTGTCCTGGGCAAAGTTAGATGGTAGATGCCCACACCAACCCTAGGTTGAGTCAGGTATTGCACAGAAATAGAACAAAGAAGACATGGTGCCAGGGATGGCCCAGGGTCACATGCACGTTCTCCCATGGGATAATTGGAGCTTCTTTTGCTATTTACATTTACCGAAGGTAGTTCATATTCACTGTGGAAACATAGGCCACATTCCCAGGCACTGGCTACCACTCTACATCGGCCTACTGAAACCTGAGTTTGAACCAGGCCCCATCTCCCTGACCTTCCAAACTCTAATTTTGGGATAGTCTAAAAAGCTTTACTGAAGGAGTTTCTTGGGGGCTTTTTAGGTGGCATTTGGGGGATCAGGAGATGTACCTTGTAGACTTTATTGAGAGGCACTTGAAGGCAAATTGCTAGAGAAGGCCAGAACCTTCTCTGGAAATGGGCAGATATGCCCGTTGTACCCAGCCAATTTGCTGAGGTATTACATCATTTAAAGAAATTTAAAAAGAAAGACAACTTCCTACTCTCGCTCCAAACTGTGAATTATAATCTGGAACTCTCTGGGACTCCTACTGAGGTCTCCTGCAGAGTTTGGGCAGAAATGACTAATGTTTAGACAAGGCAGACAGAGCACAGGTAATGACCTAGAAAAGTCTCTGGCTCTTCGCATATTTTGTTGTTGCTTTGTTTCTGTAAGATATGTTTGTACAAATGAGTTGACTGAATGTACAGGTATATGGCCCATAGGTGGCAGAGATAGTCATCTCTGGAATCAGGCCAAACTCCCTGTAAGGAAGACTGTGAACCCGGGTTAGGTGCTTGCTCCTTCCCTCGCCTATCTCTATGAGTAGAATCTGGCTAAAATTCCATCTATTCACCGCCCTCAAGTATTACCAGTTTGGGGTAGAAGTCTGGCTCAAGACACTCCCACAAGCTTCAACATACCAGATTGGCCCCTTATCATCAAATGCTGGCTACAGAGAAGACCCTCACAAATAGCAAATGGTAAATAAGTCTTTTCCCTCAAGTCAATACCCAACAAAGATTGAATAAGTTATACAGATTATAATATACCAGAAAATGTGGGAGAGTGAATGAATTCATTGCATGGGAGTGAGACAAGATCTCATCCTAAACCAAGAGAGGGGGCCTGATCTCCCCTAAAGATAAGTTTCCTCTCTAAGGTCTTTAAGGAGATAGTCTTGGTTAGAGCTGACTCAGGCCAGTGGTATGTGCTGGCTTATGTTTGATAATGGAACAAAAGGTCGCCCTTGTAGATCAGTCAACAGTTAACAAAGGATCTATTTAAGCCAGAGTAGGAGAAGGATATTCAACTAGGGAATACATCTAAGGACACCTCAGGGTGATTCAGCTGAATGAAGCTTCTCATTCCATCCATCCATCCATCCATCATTCAGTGAATTGGAAAGAGAGTATGTAATGTTGAAATATTAACATGCTCATTTGGGGAGAAGAAGCAGATGTCCTCTCAGATCCTTAATGTCTGAAAGGATGACCGAGAAGGTAAAGTGAGACAAGCTGAGGGCCTAGGGTTTGCTGTACTCTGCTCTGAAAATCTAGGAGAAGGAGGAAATATACTGGGGAGAGAACTGCCTCACAGACAGAATATGAGTGCATGAGATGGAGAATATACCAAGATGGAGTAGCTGAAATGGGCATCCTCTGAACCTCACTTTCAACAAAAGAAGGTTGAAAACACACACATACACACACCAGTTTTAGTGTGGAACTACATTAAACTCAGCAAGGAAATAGGTATGGATAGGGAAAGAGGGAGGTAAAACAGGTGAGTAAATTATAATCATGAGCAAAACAAACTCCAGTGTCAACAGAATGGAATTGGGAAGAGGGATTTAAAAAGGAAAGAAAGAAAACATAAAAGCAGTGATTGGGGCTGGGGCAGGGGGAGAAAAGTGGGCCATGGAGCAGAAGCAGATTCTGGGAACTATCTAGATCACTATCTGGTCACCAACTAGCTGGGTCATTTCCTTCACTCTCCAGTAACTCTAAAACAAACAAACAAAAGGAATTCTTCCCTGCACTTAGGGTAATTGTTGTGCCTCCAGGGGACAAGAAAGTGAGAAGGCAGACAGTGTAATAGCCTTAGGAATTACCAGGAGAGAACACTAATCCTTAGTGTCATCTCAGGCCCCCTCCCAACCTCTCCACATTCCAAGCAGGTCCCACTTAAACCTACCTGCAGGATGGTCTTCTAGGACTTCACAAAGGAACTTTGTTACTGTTGCTGTCTCTTCTTGTCCATGCTCCCCAGAATTCTGTGACAATGAACAATGGACCTTAATTCTGCACAGCCAGATACTCAAGATGGGTATGTTTAAGTATGACAGAAACTAGATCTAGACCAATATCTCACACCCTATACCAAGATAAGATCAAAAGGAGTATATGATTTAGACATAAAAAGTGATAATATAAATAAATTAGGGGAATGTAGGATAGTTTAACTGTCAGATCTATGGAGAAGGGAAGAATTTATAACCAAACAAGATAGAGAACATTACAGGATGTAAAATGAATCATTTTGATTATATTAAATTTAAAAGGTTTTATACAAACAAAACCAATGAAACCAAGATTTGAAGAGAAAAACAAACTGGGAAAAATGTATAATAAATTTCTCTGAAAAAGGTCTAATTTCTCAAATCTATAGAGAATTGGGTCAAATTCCTAAGTATACAAGTCAGTCCCCAGTTGATTAGTGCTCAAAGGATATGAATGAGCAGTTTTTAGATGAAGAAATCAAAGCTATCAATAATCATATAAAATTGTATAAAAATATAATATAATCATATAAAAACATTCTAAATCTCTCCTGATTAGAGAAATGCAAATCAAAACTCTGAGGTACCACCTCACACCTAGCAGATTGGCCAATATGACAGCAAAGGAAAGTAATGAATGCTGGAGGGGATGTGGCAAAAATGAGACACTAATGCATTGCTGGTGGAGTTGTGAACTATTCTAACCATTCTGGAGGGCAATTTGGAACTATGCCCAAAGGGCTATAAAACTGTGCTTATCCTTTGATTCTGTAATACCACTACTAGATTTGTACCCCAAAGAGATTTTTTTAAAAATGGGGGGAAGGATTTATTTGTACAAAAATATTTATAACAGCTCTTTTTGTGGTAACAAAGAATTGGAAAGTGAAGGGGTATCCATCAACTGGGGAATGGCTGAACAAATTGTGAGGTGTATTGGTGATGGAATACTATTGTGCTCTAAGGAATGATGAATAAGATGATTTCAGAAAGAACTGGAAAGGCCTACATGAACTGATGCAGAACAAAACAAGCAGAACCTAGAGAACACTGTAGACAATAATAGCAATATGGTAGAATGATCAACTGTGGTAGACTTATCTAAATCTCAGTAATACAATGTTCCAGAACAATTCTTTTTTTTTTTTTTAAACCTTCACCTTCCATCTTAGGATCAATACTGTGTATTGCTTCTAAGGCAGAAGGGTGGTAAGGGCTAGACAATGGTGGTTAAGTGACTTGCCCAGGGTCACACAGCTGGGAAGTATCTGAGGTCATATTGGAACCCAGGACCTCCTGTCTCTGGGCCTGGCTCTCCTGAGCTCCACTGAGCCACCCATCTGCCCCCTTCCAGGACAATTCTGAGGGATTTATGACAAAGAATGCTCTCCACCTCCAGAGAAAGAACTGATGGAGTCGGAATGCAGATCAAAGCATAAGATTTTTCACTATAGTTTACTTGGGTTTTTATTTTGGGATTCTGGTTTTATGAGTATTCTCTTATGAAAATGAATAATATGGAAATATGTTATGCATAACAATTCATGTATAACCCAGATCAAATTGCTCACCATCTCTGGGAGGGGGGAGAAAAAGGGAGGAGGGAGACAATTTGGAGCATATAACTTCAGAAAATTTAGTAGAAAATTATCATATGTCATTGGTAAAATAAAATATCTTTATAAAAGGAAAAAAGGTGTGTGGAGGGGCATGTTTAGGAAGGCAGGGATACCTTAGGTAGCAGAAACTGGGCCTAAAACATCCATTCCATTCTTCCTCAAGTCTGAAAAAAGTGCCAGGCATTGTCTCAGCCATAGCACTCAAGAAGGAAGGGAGGGATCTGGGGTGTGCAGAGGTTACTTTGGGCAGAGGCTAAGGTTACTCAAAAGTGAATTCCTTATCTTGGGAGGAAGCTGAGCCATCACTGAAGGCCAGAGCTGGGGATAAACCTGCCATTCATTCAAGGCAAAGGAATAAAACAGTGAGTAGCCCAGGAATCTTATTCTGATCCTGGAGGTGATAGAGAGCCCCTGGGGTTTCCTGGGGAGGGGGTGACCTGGTCAGACCTGTACTTCAGGAAAATCAGTTTGATGGCTGAAGAGAGGAAGAACTGGAACAGGGAGAGGCTTGTGTTAGAGAGGTCAAGCCACAGGCCATTGCAATCGTCCAGGCATTGGGCGATAAGTTGGTGCACCAGTGTTGGTAGTGTCAAAGGAGAGGATGAGTAGCAGGGATAGAAGATGTGAAGGCAGAAATAATAGCACTTAACAATATATTGGATGGAGAAAAGATGGGAACGGAGGAGAGCAAGGAGGTGAGAATACCAGGTTATGGGCCTGGAGGAATGGGACAATGATGGTACCCTCAACCAGAGTAGGGAAGTTAGGAAGAAGTTCAGGGAGAAAGATAATGAGTTCGGTTTGGGCCAAATTTATTTTGCAAAGGTTTTATTTGTCTCTCGTCTCTATTTGGTGGGTAGCAAGTTGGAATTGGGTTGCCAAAAATGGGAGAAAGAAAGAAGGGAAAAGTCATTGAACTGAAGGAATCTCAGAAGGAATGATGGACAAGCAGGACAGTTTTGCAGTTACAAGTTCTGGCTGGCCCAAAAGAAAAGCTACGAAATGTGAAGATACTTCCCTGCTTCCCCCACTCCTTTTCAGATGGGGTTCACAAGTACACAACATTATAAAGATGCTTAGATTTTTTTTCTCCTATAGTAATTGATTTTGCTGATTAAAATACATTTTCCTTTCTTTTATTTTTTTTAACAATATTTTATTTGGTCATTTCAAAACATTATTCATTGGAGACAAAGATCATTTTCTCCCCCCCCCCCCCCATAGCCGACGCGTGATTCCTCTGGGTATCACATGTGTTAAACATGATTCAAACCCATTTCCATGTTGTTGGTATTTGCATTAGAGTGTTCATTTAGAGTCTCTCCCTTTCTTTTATAAAACAAGTCTTGGTTAGGTAGGATGACTCTCTGGGAGGGGATGGGAAAGGGAAAACAAAAAGTATCCAAAATGTATTTAATAACTAAAATCACACATTGAATTTATTATCTTAAATATTATCTTTAAAATATTATCTTAAAATTAAAATTATCTTAAAAAAGAAAAGCTTGCTATCTATAGTAGAGATCCCCATTTCCTACAAATCTAAAGAGCATCCTAGTGGATGTTTGTCCAATACAGCATTTTTTAAATGGGAAAACCCAAAAGATGGAAAGGGGAAACTCTTTCAGATGTAAAGGAAGCCATGCAAGCATTCCACACCTAGGAATAGCTCAACTGCATATGAAAAGGTCTGAGTAGACAATGAATGTCCCTCCCAGGAAAGAGATAATGCCCATTCCTGAACTGCCCAACCTCCAGGTCCAGCCTAGCTCAAGGATTGGCTAAACAATCAGCCCTAGAGCAGCCAGGCTCTGCTGGGGAGGAAAGAGCCAGCTTAACTGCTTTGTGACCTTCTCTGGTCTGGCTGGCAACACCTTGATCAATGCAGCCCAGAAGCCTTGACCAACCTGGAAAGAGCAAAGGCAGGCAAACCACCCATCCATCAACTAGCCATGGTGCACCTTGAGAGGAGCCAGCCTAGCCCAGCAGTGGAGTAACTTGTCAATCACCAATGCCGCCATTAATTTCATGAAGACTGTGCCAAGGAAAAAGGACACTGAGGCCCTGCTACCCTCAAGTTGTAAGGTGCCTTGGCCAGGTGTGCTCCCTACCAGTATGCCTCACTTCCACTTTAACTGACATCCTTCTGCATCTTCGGAGCATGTCTTTGAGGGTGAGTATGCTCCAGGTCCCTGTTCTTGCTATGTTATTTCAATGGAGCAGGTCCTTTATCATCAGTCCATCTATGCACTCCTACTCACAGGTCAGGCCTGTATAGTGGGTGCAGCTGACTGCTTTCTGGAGGTTCTAGGAATTGTTCTGAGGGCCCTGTCATGCCCACATCCCTAACTGATTCTCTCAGCTCTGATTAGAATTCCTCCATCCATGTGTTGGGTTGCTATTGGGCCACATGACTCCGAACCGGTTTATACATAGGCCCAGAAGTGTTTCTGATTCTTTCAGCCAGTCAAAAGGGGTCTTCTATGGAACTGGATTTGTAGTTCTCCAATGATAGCATTTTAAGGCTCTCAAATATTAAGGAATTGTTCATTCACTTTTGGATTGCGTGATTCAGTTAAACTCTCTAGGCCTTCTTTCATTCATTACATTACTTGGGGTGTGGGTAGAAACCCCAGTCTTAAATGAATAAATGACTCCTCTTTTTAAAAATCATTTTTTGTAGGTAGCAAAAATCTATTTTTCTCTCCCACTAGGAAAAAGGAAAAGAAAAAACTCAACAGATATACACAGTCAAACAAAACAAATTCCTGAAGAGCCCATATTCACTAAATGTATGTCTTATTCTGAAGATGATCAGAGTTTTTAAGTTTTTCAAAATTGTTTGTCTTTACAATATCACTGTTGTTATATAAGTTGTTGTCCTGGTTCTGCTCACTGTGCTCTGTACCATTTCACATAAATCTTCCTAAGTGTCTCTGACATCATCTGTTATAATTCTTTTAAACCTCACCCCCCATCTTAGAATCAATACTAAATATTAGTTTCTAGGCAGAAGAATGATTAGGGCTAGGTGATTGTGGCTAAGTGACTTGCTCAGGATCACATAGCTGGGAAGCGTCTAAGGCTAGATTAGATCCCAGGACCTCTTTAGGCTTGGCTCTCTATCCACTGAGCTGGCCCTTCCTTCATAATTTGTTGTGGCATAATACTATTCCTTTACATTCATATGCTGTAATCTGTTTAGCCTTTCCCCAATTGATGGCCATATTGTACTCTTTGTTTCCACTTCTTTACCACCACAAAAAGAGCATCTATAAATATTTTTGCACACTTGGGTCCTTTACTTCTTTTTTAAATTGCTTTGGGGTATAATCCTAGAAGTGGCATCACTGGGTAACAGTTTAGTGAACTTTTGGGCATAGCTCCAGATGATATTAGAGAATGATTGGACCAATTCATGGATTTGGGTGAATTAATGTGTCTGCATTCCCACAAGCCCTTGCAACATTTGTCATTTTCGTTTTTCATCAACCTTTCCAATCTGATGGGTGTGAAATAAAACCTGAGTCATTTTAACATGCATTTCTCCAAATATTAATGACTTAGAACAGTTCCCCATATG
Organism: Monodelphis domestica; assembly: GCF_027887165.1. Classification (NCBI taxonomy): domain Eukaryota; kingdom Metazoa; phylum Chordata; class Mammalia; order Didelphimorphia; family Didelphidae; genus Monodelphis; species Monodelphis domestica. The sequence goes on along the minus strand of NC_077235.1, from coordinate 48,299,900 downwards.
CTTATTAATAACTGGGATTTCTTCTCTTGAGAGTAGTCATAAAAGGTCCTCTGACCATTTATCAACTGGGGGATCAATCGATCAATCAATTAATCAATAAAGTTATTAAATGTCCAGTTTGTGCTAAGTGCTAAGGATACAAAAGAGGCAAAAGATTGTCCCTGCTCTCAAGGAGCTTACAATCTAGTTAGGGAGACAGTATGTAAACAAATGTATAGAAAGCAAGCTGTTTATCTGATAAATAGGAAATAAATAGGAGAGAAAGGATCTGATAAATAGGAAATAATTACGGTGAGAAAGCATTGGAATTCAGAAAGGTTGAGGAAGGCTTCTTGTAAAAGGCAGGATTTTAATTGGGGCCAAAAGCCAGAGAGCTCACTTTGCTCTTGTCAACCTGGAAAAAACACACAACCACTAAAGTAGTCTATTCAGGAAAGAGAGAGTGCTCGGTATTTGGTGGCCAGGCCACACACTTAGTCAAGCACCTAAAAACCACACAGAGCCAAGGGCTCTGGGACTCTGGGAATGGTATCTCTGTGAGAAGCTGCAAGATGATTCTCCCAAGAACTATGGAACTTGAGCAACTTGCATACCTCTTGGGGAACTGGGGACAGGGAAGCAGGATTGATTGGCTTTACCTTGACTACAAGGAAATAGAAGTCCAGGACAGGATTATCAGGGAGAGGCTGATGCTCTACAGTGGATACAAAAGGGAAAGGGCCTGGGAGAGGACTTTATAAAGGGAGAATCTTCTAAGACAAAAAGGTACTTAACATTTGATGAAGTCTGCTAGCCCCACCTAACTGGGACCACCAATGGACACTAAGATCCATTGTTCAGTCTGAAACTGGTCAGTCTGGGATTTCCCTCAGGATGATTTCTCAGGGGACTGGGGCAAATTTGGGGTTTCCAAAAACCCAGTTAATGCTCTTTACCATCTCTTATAAATCCAAGAAGCTAGAGAGATCTGTAGTCTGAGCAGAAGAGGGAGAGTGTTTCAGGCATGAGGGACAGCCAGAGAGAATGCCGGGAGCCCAGAGATAGAGTATCTTGTTTTTGGAACAGCCAGGAGGCCAATGCCAACTGGATTAAGAAAACATGTTGGGGGGGGGGGCAGCTAGATGGCTCAGTGGATTGGGAGCCAGGCCCGGAGATGGGCGGTCCTGAGATCAAATCTGGCCTCAGACACTCCCCAGCTGTGTGACCCTGGACAAGTCACTTAATCCCCATTACCTAGCCCTTTCAGTCTTGGAACCAATACACAGTATTGAGTCTAAAATGAAAGGTGAGGGTTTGAAAAAAAAAAAGAATATATGTTGGGGAGTAAAGTATAAAAAGACTAGAAAGGTAGGAGAGGACTAGGTTATGAAAGGCTCTGAATACCAAACAGAGAATTTTGTATTTACTCTGGGGAGGCTATCAGAAACCACAGTAGTTTACTAAGTATGATACTGATATCATTAGATTTATGTTCTAGGGAAATCATTTTAGTGGCTGTTTGGATGATGAATGGAAATGACTCTTCTTATATATTTTTATGAATTTACTATATATCTTGGAAATAAAAATCTTATAAAAATTTGCTAAAAATTATTTTCCCCAATTAACTACTTCCTTTCTAATTTTAGTTACATTGGTTTTGTTTATGTAAAAATTTTAATTTTATGTAACGAAAATTATCCATTTTATCTTACATATTCTACAGTATTCCTTGTTTTGTCATGAACTTTTCTCTTATCCATAGATTAGAAAGGGAAGAGCTTTCTTGATCTTGTCTAATTTGTTTATAATGGGACCTTTATATCCAAGTCATATATACATTTGGAGCTTATCTTGGTATATGGTATGAAGTGTTGATCTAAACCTTGTTTCTGCCAGACTTCTTTCCAGTTTTCCCATAGTTTTTATAGAATTATTATTTGAGTCTTCGGATTTATCGAACACTAGGCAGTTACTAGGTGTGTTTGTTTCAGTGTATTATATTCCTAATCTGTTCCACTAATCAATAGACCTCTCAGTGTTTTAACCAGTACCAAATCACTTTAATGATTAATGCTTCATATTGTGGTTTGAGATCTGGTACTACTAGGCCTTATTCTTTCAACTTTTTCCCATGATTTCTCTTAATATTCTTGACCTTTTTTGTTCCTCTGAATATATTATGTTATTATTTTTTTCTAGCTGTATAAAGTAATCTTTGGGTAGTTTGATTAGTATAGTACTGAATATATAAATTAGGTACAACTGTCATTTCTATTATATTATCTCAACCTACCTAATGTTTCTCTACTTTTTTTAGGTCTGTGTTTATTCCTATAAAGGATATTTTGTAGTTGTATTTATAAAGTTATTGCATTTATTTTTCACAAATCAACCCTTAAGTATTTTATATATATATAATTATTATTTTAAGCAGAATTTCTCTTTCTATCTTTTCTTGTTAGGTTTTGTTAGCAGGCAGACATTTTTTAATTGATGCTCTAGGTCAGAGATGTCAAACACGTGCCCTGTTGTAGTCTCAAATGTGGGTCAAACCAGATTAAAATTTAATTGGGAAATGTTTAACAAAATCATTTTTAAAAGAATACTGTGCAAATGTTAATTTGTGGCAAATATGCAGCCTTTAGATATCCTTTCTTTTCTTTTCTTTTTCTTTTTGAAACCCTTATTTCCATTGGTTCCAAGACTGAAGAGTGGTAAGAGCTAGACAACAAGAGATAAGTGACTTGCCCAAGGTCACATAGCTAGGAAATGTCTGAGGCTAAATTTGAACCCAGGACCTCTCATTTCTGATCCTGGCTCTCAATCCACTGAGCCACCTAGCTGCCCCCCCTAGATCCTTTTTGGTTTTGACTTGTGCTTCACTCCCATTGTACTTTAAGTTAGAGTTGGATCTTACCAAGGACATTGGTTGTATTGGTAGGAGAGTTCATTGCCAGAGTTTGGGAGGGAATATTTTGTGTCAAGTATTTTGACAATACCATCTTAGTAAATTCCTTTTACATAAGCTAATTGATGTCTACTAGCTAATTATTGATGAGGAACACACAATTGGAGGCTGAAGAGCTATAAGCACTAGAAACCTACTGATTAAATTGTAGAAGTTCCCTTTTGAGGACTCAACCAGGCATTGTAAATGGGAGTTGACTGAGCAGAGGAAGATCCTACATGAACATTCAAACAAGCAAAAAGTATCTCAGAGGAACTGATCTGACTTGTAAAATAAACACAGGAGGCAGCTAGGTGGCTAAGTGGATTGAGAATTAGACCTTGAGACTTGAGGTCTTGGGTTCAAATCTGACCTCAAATACTTCCTAGCTGTGTGACTTTGGGCAAGTCATTTAACTCCCCATTGCTTATCACTTACTGCTCTTCTGCCCCCTTGGAACCAATACACAGTGTTGCCCAAATGATGTATGAATCACCTTTCCCAAAGATAGGAGGAAAAAAAAATCTATATATATCTAAATAAAAATTATAACAAGTCCCTGATACATATTCAAGGTCTAATAGAGGTAACTTATATCCTACCAGCATGTAGGTCAGGTGCAATGGTATTGCAGGTACCTACCATCTGCCATGATTAAAGAAATTTGCTATGCCAAATTAAAGAGAGGGACAGAAATCTGACAACGAGGAATGTGACCCCTTAGTCTGATTACTACCCTATACAAGAGTCATCAGGGCCAAATGAGGGTGTTCTTATGTCTTACAGGCTAAGTCAGAAGAGCTCAACCTCATTCTTTGCTGAACAGTTGATCTTTCAACCCTACCCTGAGACAGTGCACCTGATCTTGGCACTGACATATATCATCTCTAGGGGGGTTGTTGACATCCGTGATCATCTGCTTATCAGCACTGATCATTGGCTTGTTGGCCATCCCTTTGTAGTTTTCCTAGAATCAGATTCAAACATCAGTTACAGTCCCATAAGGTTTAATCACCAGTGGCAGGTTTCAATAGTCTTAGCTTTGAGGTATGCAGTGTTGTCAGGGCTGTTAGACATTGTAAACATGTTCTTCAATACCGAGTATCAGGTATGATTCCACAAACTCATTTAAAGAAATCATATTTAAAATGAACAAAAAGAGAGGAAAAAATATATCAAAAAGATAATTTCTCCAACCCCAATAAGTGATGTAATAGTTAAACATGTGTTTTAAATGCCTGTTAAGCCCAAGCTTTATTTGCTAGTGGCTCTTGCCACTTAGTTTATCAGAAAAAAAGAACATAGGCTTGTGTGCAAATTACTGGAATATACCATTCATTGTGCACGTCAACACATACCATTCATTGTGCCCGTCAACATATTTTTTTTAATTTTATTTAGTCAATTCAGAACATTATTCCTTGGTTACAAGAATCATCTTCTTTCCCTCCCTTCCCTCTCCCCACCTTGCCCATAGCCCACCCACAATTCCACTGGGTTTTACATGTGTCCTTGATCAGAATATATTTCCATATTGTTGATGTGTAAACATATATTTTAAAGAATACAGATATGATTTCTTCAAATTTAAATAGATTATATCTCTACTATAGCCATGATTCTCAGAATGCATATACATAGGTTTTTCCCTTGCTAAAAGTTTGGCATAGAGTTTAGTACAAGATAGGGTTACCCAGTGTCAATATAAGGTCCCAGTTTTACATAAGAGCTATGAATCCAAGAGTCTTTCTCTTCAATTTTGACAGCAGTTGGAGGAGTTAGCAAAATTTGGAAGGGCCCTCCTAAGCAGGTCGAGTCCCTCCAGTTCACTGGAAGTTCTTTTTATACACCTTGTCTCCTGGGTGTAGATCATGGAATGAGAGGAGTCCTGCCTGTACTACTACCTCAGAGTTGTGAAGTTCAAATAATTTGCCCTGTAATTCCTGAATATGAAAAGCAACAGAGATGTGTCCTCCCTCCCCTTCCCCCCAGTAATAATGTATATGTAGGGGGAAAAGGTTTTTTTTTTAAACTTTTTTTTTCAATTAAGTATAGAAACAATTTTTTACAATTGTTTTCTGACATTTTGCAATCCAGATTCTCTCCCTCCTTTTTTTCCCTACTTCCCAAGGTGGTAAATGGTCTGTTATAGATTATCCCAGTGCTTTCATGCAATACACATTTCCATATTCCTCATGCCCTGACAGAAGACACATTTCACACATACAATAAAAAAATCATGAAAGAAATAAAATGAAAGATGGCATGCTCTGATATACAATCAAATTCCAACAGTTTCTTCTATGACTTTGGATAGTATTTTCTCATGAGTCACTTGGGTTATCTTGAGACCATTTTTTTTCTGATAATAGTTTAGTTCTTCACAGATGATTATCATATAATACTTCTATTACTATGTACAATGTTCTCCTGGTTCTGCTCACTTCACTTTGCATCAGTTCATATAGTCTTTTTAGGTTTTTCTGAATTCATCCTGTTTGTCATTTCTCATAGCATAATAGTAATCAATTACAACCATATACCACAACTTGTTCAGCCATTCCCCAATTGATGGAAACCCTCTCAATTTCCAGTTCTTTGCCACTATAAAGAAAGATGCTAAAATTATTTTGTGCAAATGGGAATTTTTCCCTATCTGTATAGGATACAGACTCAGTAGTGATAGTGCTAGGTCAAACCCTAGTTTTATGGCCCTTTGGGCCTGGTTCCATATTGCTTTCCATAATGGTTGTATCACTTCACAGTTCCACAAGAAGTGTCCCAATTTTCAAATATAACTACCAACATTTATCATTTTTCTTTTTGATCATATTAGCCAATCTGATAGGTGTGAGGTGGAATCTCAGGGTTGTTTTAATTTGCATTTCTCTAATCATTAGTGACTTGGAGTATTTTTTCATGTGACTATAGATAATTTTAACTTCTCTATCTGAGAATTGCCTGTTCATTTCCTTTGACCAAATATCAATTGGGAAATGCTTTATATTCTTCCAAAGTTGACTCAGTTCTCTATATATTTGAAAAATGAGGTCTTTGTCAGAGACACTTGCTATACATTTTTCCTTCCAATTAGTTATTTCCCTTCTAATCTTGGTTGCATTGGTTTTGTTTGTGCAAAACATTTTAAACATGACATAATCAAAATCATCTATTTTGTTTTTCATTATGTTCTCTGTCTTGTTTGATTATAAATTCTTCCCTTATCCATAAGGCTGACAGGTAAACTTTTCCGTATTCCCCTAATTTATTTATGGTATCACTCTTTATTTCTGGATCACGGATCCTTTTTTACTTTATCTTAGTGTATGGTGGGAGTGTTAATCTATGCCTAGTTTCTGCCATATTGTTTTCCAAATTTCCCAGAAGTTTTTGTCAAATAGTGAGTTCTTCCCCAATAGCTTGGATCTTTGGGTTTATTGAACACTAGGTCACTACTATGATCATTAACTGTCATGTGCTGATTTCCTAATTTAATCCATTGATCCACTATTCTATTTCTTAGCCAGTACCAAACTGTTATGATAATTACTGCTTTATAGTATAATTTGAAATCTGGTATGGTTATTCCTCCTTTCATATTTTTCTTTATCAATTCCTTTGATATTCTTGACCTTTTGTTCTTCCAGAAGGATTTTGTTATTATTCTTTCTAGTTTCAGAAATAATTTTTGGCAAGTTTGATTGGTATGGAACTGAATAGGTAAATTAATTTGGGTAACTTTGTCATTTTTATTACATTGGCTGAGTCTATCCATGAGCAATGAATATTTTCCCAGTTGTTTAGTTCTGACTTTATTTGTGTGAAGTATTTTGTAATTGTGTTCATATAGTTACTGGATTTGTTTAGGCAAGTATTTTATATTGTCTACTGTTACTTGAAATGGAATTTCCTTTTCTTTCTCTTACTGTTGAACTTTATCGGTGATTACTAGAAATGCTGATGATTTATTTGGGTTTATTTTGTATCTTGCAAGTTTGCTAAAATTGTTAATTGTTTTTATTAGTTTTTTGGTTGATTCTCTCAGGCTTTCTGTGCAAAACCATCATATCATCGGCAAAGAATGATAGTTTGGTCTCCTCATTGCCTATGCTAATTCCTACAATTTCTTTTTCTGCTCATATCATTATCACTAGCATTTCTAGTATAATATTAAATAGTAGTGGTGATAATGGGCATCCTTTCTTAACCTCTGATCTTATTGGGAAGGATTCTGGTTTGTTCCCATTACAGATGATGCTAGCTGATGAGTTTTTTTTTTTTTTAATCCTTACCTTCCACCTTAGAATGGATACTATGTATTGGCTCCAAGGGAGAAGAGCAATAAGGGCTAGGCAATGGGGATCAAGTGACTTGCCCAGGGTCACCACAGCTAGGAAGCATCTGAGGCTAGATTTGAATCCAGGACCTCTCATCTCTAGGCCTGGATCTCAATCTACTAAGCTACCCTAGCTGATAGGTTTAGCTGATAGCTGATGCCCTTTATCACTTTAAGGAAATCTTTTATTCCAATGTTTTCTAATGGCTTAATAAGGAATGGGCATTATATTTTATTAAAAGCTTTTTCTTCAATGGAATCTTTGGTTTTTTTTTTAAACCTTTCTCTTCTGCCTGAGTAACAACTCATAAGACAGAAGGGCAAGGGTCAGTCAATTGGGGTTAAGTGACTTGTGCAGGGTCACACAGCTAGAAAGTGTCAGAGGCCACATTTGAACCCAGGCCCTCTCGACTCCAGGCCTGGGGCTCTAGCCACTGTGTTACCTACCTGCCCCCTTAATTGCTTTTTAACCACTAGGCAAATTCCAATTATAGATTTTTATACTCACTTTTACAAAGTTTCATAATAACTAGAAATCAGTACATGGGGCCAACCTTAGGCAAGTCTATGATAGAGACAGCCTTATCTCAAGCTCTGCAACTTCCTTTCAACATTTCCCATTCTAGGCCACCCAGAGTATCCATTCTAATCTGTGTTCATTTTACTGACCATTGCTCTTTTAATCTTCCTAAAACAATACATTTATCATATCAATCCTCTACTCCCAAGCCTTTATTAACTCCTCCCATCAATCTCCTTGGTCTGACATTCAAGGCCTTCCACAGCCTAGTTTCTGCTTAGGTTTTTAGCCCTTTCCCACAGTTGGACTAAATATAAGAGAAATGTGGTCACCAAAATCAATATATCTCAAGTCAAATAACTTTTTAGCAGTATTTATTTATAAAATAGAAGGCAAGAGTGAAAGTAGAGAAATGAGAAAGAGGGTAGAGAAGGTATCTATTCTATCACACTAGTTAATTACTCTGCCCTGGTTTGAACCAGGCAGGGCTCGTTAACTCTCCACTGGAGGATCATGGGTCAGAGGGGCCAGTGGTGAATAAAGCAAGGGTTCCAGCCACAAGGCCTCCTCCAAGACAGGGGGGCCTTTCCAGAAGCTAGTCCCTTCAGGAGCCAGGAAAGGAGTCAGCCCTTTTCACCAACCCATGTGGTAGTCCAAAGAGAAGATCCAAGAGCAGTCTTACCAAAAGCAGTCTGAGATCCCAAGCCAGACCTCATCCAAGGCCAAGTTCGAAGGAGAAAGAGTTGATCACAGGAAGTTGCAACTACTTTTAAAGACCCTTCTTCGCATCACTTCCTATACCTTCCTTCTACTTTATGTGAAGCAATCACAGGTTTTAGAATTTTCTTAGGACTGCCCAGGGGACAGTCAGTTGTTTCGGAGTTGTCACCCTGTTTAACACGTGAGTTGTGAACCTCCCCTCAATTAAGAAAATGTAGGGGTGTATATGATTCTGGTGATTAAATCTAAAAGTGGGCAGGAGAGAGTTAATCACATCTTCACAATATTTTCCCCTGTGATTCTTTGGAAGACTAGTCTCTTCATGGATCATTTGACATAATCATCTTATAACCCTAAAAATCTTCTAACTGCAAGTGCATTCAATATTGCACCTTCTAAGAGGAAACTACAATAGTTTGAGATAAGAGGGAAATAGAAGAGAGAGAAAGCAAAACCAGTGTTTGCTAGGCACATTGACAAAAAAACAATTAGGAGGAGGTCCCCTTTGGCATTTATTTGTTCCTGGAGACCATAGGGAGCAAAGAAAAAAATTAGTATGAATGTTGAAGAATAAAAATAAGAAATGAATATGGTGTGCAATTAAAACAACCTCAGCCTGATCTATTTCAAACAAGTTATCAATGCTAAAAAATACAGTCAGGGGGAATATTTATTATTTTCCATTTTATTATTCTTTTATAGATAAAGGAACTGAGGCTTAGAGGAATTCAATAGAATTATAGCATAGAATCTAGAACGGAAGTGACTTTCGATATCACTTTATAGATGATGCTGTGTCTGGGAGAGGTTAAGTGATAACTATAGTCACACATACAGCAAGTAGATCTTGAATTTGAATCCAGGTCCTTTGGCTCCAAATTCAAAGCTCTTTCTATCATACCATGCTTTCTCATCCATGATGAAAGGCAGTGGGAGGTCAGAGCTGGCATTTTCATAGCTAGCATTATACTATGTTTTAAAGTTTGCAAATCATGACAATGCATGTATACCCCAGATCAAATCTCCTGCCAGCACTAGGAAAGGGAAGAGAAGGGAGGGAGGGAGATAAGTTTGAGCATATAACTTAAGAAAACTTACATGGAAATTTGTTATTACCCATAATTGTTAAAAATAAATTTAAAAAATTAAATTTGCCAATCCAGTCACTTTATGAATACTATTTCATTTTCTCTTCACCAGAGCCCTGGAGGCAGATGTTATTGTTACGTCTATTTTACAAATAAAGACATCCTGGATCAAGTACAGGATTTGGTGTCAGGAGGACATAGGTTTGAATCCCACCTCAGATATTTATCAGCCCTGGGACCCTAGATAAGACACTGTGAAGATTAATGAATGATTACCCTAACAAGTTGGTTGTTAGTCTAATTTCACACAGACAGAAGATTTAGGAATGACTCCTATATCAAAACAAGTGGTCTCCTATCTGTTCAAACAGAACCAATTCAATTTTTTGCATTTTTGTTTGATTCTTGTCATACCCAGCATATCTGGTGTCAAAGAAAGTAGTGATAATATCTACGCATGAGGCTTCTGTGTAGATTACAGCAAGGCTTGAGATTCTCTCATCCCTGACTCTCAGAGCATATTGTACAACATATTTTTCCCTCCCCTGACCCATTCCTGCCTTGGCACTGATGTCACAGAACATCAAAATAGAAGTTAATTTTATTTAGAAATAAAAATATATTTAGCCTCTCTCTAAGACCCGACGTCCAAAGCCTGGGCTGGGCAACCTTGGACAAAGTTCTTTAGTTTCTTTGCCCCTCAGTTTCCTCATCTATAGCATTAGCTACCCTTCAGAGTTGTTATCAAAAAAGTCCTTTATAAGCTTTAAAACACTAGAAAAATGAGATTTATTATATAGACCCTAAACCCCATCCTTTTTTTTGTTCCCATTTGGTCTTCTCAGCTCTTGGATCCATTCACCCAACCATTTCCTGCTGGATTCCCCATCGGCCTCCACATTTAGCACCTATGGACAGGATGGACGAGCTAACATGAATCTTCATTTCTGCATAATTAGTATTTTTACAGGGCAAATTTTCAGGAATCCACTTACCTCAGAAGGGGAAATATCAAAATGACCTTGCTCATGGCCCAAAACTATGTCTCTTCCTTACACATGTAAAATTTAAAATTAATGTCAATAATAAAAATATTATATTTTAGGAGGTTTATTAATGATCATTAGAAATCAAGGAATAGAGAGGATACAAAATAAAGACCATGTGCCTATGACTGATCAGCCCATTTAAAATCCTCAAGCTTAGTTTACCACTGCCATCATGTTGGTTGCAAGCCCAAGAAAGAGGCCCAAGAGGACTGTCCACTCACTAATATCCTCTGTCTACAGGAAGTTTGTAATGGCAGGAAGTCAGTGGGCTCCCAGGAAATGTAGTTCTTTTTTAGGGTAACAGATTTTCAATTATACACACATCAACTGTAGATAGCATAGTACTATAGTATGGGACATCCAAGATGAAAAAGACCTTAGAACCCATAATGATAATAATGTGATGAGCTTGCTGGTGGAGTTGTAAACTGATCCAACCATTCTGGAAGGCAATTTGGAATTATATCTAAAGGGCTATATGGTTGTGTATATATATCCTTTGACCTAGCACTACTAGGTCTATATCCCAAAGATATTTTTTTTAATGGGAAAGGACCTACTTGTACAAAAATATTCATAGCTGCTCTTTTTGTGGTGGCAAAGAATTAGAAATTGAGATGTCCTTTGATTGAGGAACGGTTGAACAAATTATGGTATGTGATGGTGATGGAATACTATTGGGCTGGAAGGAATGATGAACTGGTGATTTCAGAAAGAACTGGAAAGACCTGTATGAACTGATGCAGAGTGAGATAAGCAGAACCAGGAGAACATTATACAAAGTAACTGCAATATTATGAAATGATCAACTGTGATAGACTCAGCTACTAACAGCAATACAATGATCCAGGACAATTCTTTTTTTTTTTTTTAAACCCTTACCTTCTGTCTTGGAGTCAATACTGTGTATTGGCTCCAAGGCAGAAGAGTGGTAAAGGCTAGGCAATGGGGACGAAGTGACTTGCCCAGGGTCACACAGCTAGGAAGTGGATCCAGGACAATTCTGAGAGACTTAGGTGAAGAAAGACTTATAAAAATGAATGCTGTCCACCTCCAGAGAAAGAACTGTTGAAGTAGGAATGCAGATGAAAACACATGATTTGTCACTTGTATGTTTGGGTATATGATTTGGGATTTTGGTTTTATAAGATTATTCACTTATAAAATGAACAATATGGAAATATATTTTGTATGATAATACATGTATAACCCAGATTGAATTACTTGTCAGCTCTGGGAGGGGAGTGGGAAGGAGAGAGGGAGACAAATTGGATCATTTAAATTTGGAAAACTTAGGTGGAAATTTGTTATTACATGTAATTGGTAAAAAAAAATAAAATAAGAATAAATAACAAGCATTTATATAGTGCTTACAAAGCATTTTATATCTATTAATAGACTCATCAAAAACTCTGCAGACATTGTTTTCCCCATTTTGTAAATGAAAAAACTGAGAGTCAAAGAGGTTTGGTGGGCTGCCCATGCATGGCCCCACGTCATGTAAATGTCAGAAGCAGCACATTCAGATTCCAAGCCCAACACACTACTGTACCAGACTGCCCAACACTCTCATTGCACAGATGATCAAACTGAGGCCCAGAAAAGCAAATTAGTCACCTCAAGTTACACTGTGAGTGAGTGAGTGAGTGTCCAAGCCTATATCCTCGCTCGTCATTTAAGAGTCTTACGAGCCTGTGTAAGCAGAGAATTTGGTCTCTTGGATTGATATTTGTCTGAGTTTCCTTGTGAAACTGGCTATCTCTTTGGTTCATTCCCCTGTATTTGTGTGTAAACACCCAAGTGGGGAGGTAGGAAACTAAGGTGTGGCCGAGTCAGCTTGGAAGACAGCCAAACTCACCCTGATGGCATCCAAACCCAAAGTAGACACCTACCCACCCTTTAAAGCCCAACTCCAATGCCATCTCATTTCAGGTCTACCATTTACTACCTATGTGTCTTCATCTCTCTGGGCCTCAGTTTCTTCCTCTATAAAATGAAGGAGGTTTGCATTAAATGGCCTCTGAGGTCAATTTATTTGGCAAAAAGATTATTAGTCTCTGTCTTTGAATTTATAGTTCAAAGCTTACCTCAGCCATTTTACCTATATTTATTAATTGTCGATTATACTCAACTAACCACAAAGATATCGATACCTTTTATTTGGGACCTGGGAAGGAATAGTAGGAATGGCTTTGAGCCTACTAATCTGAGCAGAACTTGGTCAACCGGGAACTCTTATTGGCAACAAATTGTCACTGCTCATGCTTTTGTGCTACTTTTCTTCATGGTTATACCCATTGGAATCGGGAGCTTTGGAAACTGATTAGTTCCTCTAATAATTGGTGCCCCAGATAGAGCATTCGCTCAAATAAATAATATAAGTTTCCGACTTCTACCTTCATTTCTCCTACTAGTAGCATCTTCAACAGTAGAAGCTGGCGCTGGTACAGGCTGAACCGTGTACCTCCCACTTGTAGATAATCTTGCCCAAGCTGGAGCTTCAGTTGCTTTAGCAATCTTTTCACTACACCTAGTGGTATTTCATCCATTCGGGGGGAGATGAATTTTATTTCCAGGATCGTTAATATGAAGCTCCCAGCAATCTCTCAATACCAAGCCCCGTTGTTTGCGTGATCCATAATAGTCACAGCAGCTCCCCCACTATTATCCCTACCAGTCCCAGCTGCAGGGATTACAATACTGTAGATACAGGCACCTATGATTCACCCCTATTTGTAATTGCCATCCCCCAGAGTCTCATATAGCGCGTTGTTTTGCATATCTTCTAATGTATTGACCATGAAATTGTGCTGCAGTTCTCTATGTCTCTATCTTAACTCCCCTCCCCCCAGATCGTGAGCTCCCTGGGAAACAGGGATGGAGAAGACAGATAAGACTTATCTAAGGTTTATATCTCCCCAGTACCTACCAACAGTACTCTGCTCCTAGTACGCATGTACTGATTGCAATTGGTGCAACTGGATTTAGAGCCTGCTTCTGCTAGTTGGATGACCTTGGACAAGTTCCTTCATAGATTCAGAGACCAAAGGGACTATAGGGATCATTTAGTCTCACTTCCCCTTATTTTACATTTGGGGAAACTAAGGCCCAGGGAGGAAAAGGTCATTTCCTCCATCTCCATCATTACTATAGCTATAGAACTTATGGACCCGGTTCTTGGATAAGTTATGCTAATTGGCTTCTTCCTTGGCAACATGCAAAGCAGGTTCTTATCTATATATGGTTGCATTTTGAGGAGTATCTTCATAATGGTTATTGGATTCCTATTACTTCCTTTTATATAAGTGAATTCCAACTACCCAATATAGCTGGCGGCATTGAAGAAATGTGGGCCAGGATCTTTATAATTAGCATTTGTTGGTGCTAACAAGTCCTATTGTTGTCGTTCAGTCATTTTTTCAGTCGTGTCTGACTCTTTGTGACCCTTTTTGGGGTTTTCTTGGTAGAGATACTGGAGTAGTTTTGTCATTTCTTTCTTCAGCTCATTTTGCAGATGAGAAAAGTGAGACAAACACGGTTAAGTGACTTGCCCAAGGTCACACAGCTAGTAAGTGTCTGAGGCTAGATTTGAACTTTGATCTTCCTGACTCCAGGCCTGGTGCTCCATTCACTGCACCACCTAGGTTCTATTATGTAAACTGTCAATTGTTTTAATTTTTTTCAGTACCAATCTTAAATTTAAAAAATATCTAAATAAACATATATGCTCTTCTAAAATCAACATCATTGTTACCACTTTAAAGCTGGAAGGGACCTCAGAGATCTTTAGTCTAACCATCTCATTTTACAGATGGGGAAACTGAGCTCAAAGAGTGGAAAGTGACTTGTCCAAGGGCATACCCATGTTGTATGTCAGAGCTGGGATTTGAACCTAATCCTCTTATTCCCTTTTCAGTAGATCTAGTGATAAAGAAGAGTAAGAGTATGAAAGGTTCTCTTTTGGGACCTCAGTTTACATATATATATATATATATATATATATATATATATAACTAAGGGATTAAATTATATGTTATTTTAGGTCCCTTCCAACTCAAATTCCCAAGGTCCTGCTTATAGAGTCATCAGAAATTGTAGAGCTCAGGGCAACCAGTTTCAAGTTTTGCCTACCTTATAAGGTATTATGTACCATCTGTATACTGATGATTCATAGGACTGTAAAATAGCCCTCCTTCACCCAACTAACTCTTCTCACAAAACAACAACTCAATGAAGAGCCTGGGGAACAATCAGAGAAATTAAACCTATTCTCAAACAAATGCAAGAATAGTTAACTATTTAAGGACCAGGTGCAGATAAATGTACTCTTTTTTCTTGGGGAAAGAGACCCCCAAATAAGAAATGGTACATGCCCTGCCTGGCACTGGGGATACAGTTTTCCCTTTCTGGATGACTTCAGCAGAAGCATCTTTTTTTTAAACCTTACCTTCTGTCTTGGAATACCAAATATGGATTCCAAGAAGACAGAAGAGCAGTAGGGGCTGCACAATTGGGGTTAAGTCACTTGCCCAGGGTCACACAGCTAGGAAAAATCCAAGGCCACATTTGAACTCAGGTCTTCCGGATTCCTGGTTTGGTGCTCTACCCACTGTGCCAGCTAGCTATCCCTCAGCTGAAACATCTTGACTGAGCCTACTTAAAAGGTACTTCTTTTTAAACCCTTAACTTCCGTCTTGGAATCATTACTGGGTATTGGTTCTAAGGCAGAAGAGTGGTAAGGGCTAGGCAATGGGAGTTAAGTGACTTGCCCAGGGTAGAGCTAGGAAGTATTTGAGGCTGAATTTGAACCCAGGACCTCCCATCTCTAGGCCTGGCTCTCAATCCACTGAGCTACCCAGCTGCCCCTTTAAACTTCTTGATGATGGATGAAGAACACCACTGATGATGCTCACTAAAAGGCCCTCAGAAAATGATGTCCTCATTGAAGCCTTTATTCTTTTTTTAAATTATGCTTTATTTTTTCCATCAGCAAAAATCCACCTTCTCATTCTATCATCCAACCCTTCCCCCCTGTCAATTTTTTAACCCTCCCCAGTTGAGAGCAAAAGAAAAAAAAAATCCATTACAAACATATAGTCAATGCAAACAAATTTCCACACTGGCCATGTCCAAAATAATATTTTTCTCATTTTCTGCCCCGAGTCCATCACTTCTATCTAAGGAGATGAGGAGCCTATTTCATCATTAATCCTCTAGAGTAGGGGTTGGTTATTACACTGATAAGAATTCCTTGTCCTTTCCAAATTGTTTGTTTCTACCATATTGTTGTCATTGTAGAAATTGTTCTGGTTCTGTTCACTTCACTATATTATCAGATCATACAAGTTTTCCCAGGTTTCTTTGAAACTATCCCCTTCATCATTTCTTACCACAAAATAGTATTCCATTACATTCCACAATTTGTGAATATCCCCTCTGATTCCCATTCTTTGCCACCTCAAAAGGGCTATCTTAAAAAAAAATCTTTAGAGTTTGTTTTGTTTAGTATGAATACCTTCCCTCCGATTCCCCCTTCTCATTTCTCCCCTTTCCCTCCTATTTCCCTTTTGAGTGAAATGTATTTCTGTACTCAACCGTGTGTGGATGTATTTTTCCTTTTAGCCAGTTCAGATGAACATGAGGTTGAAATGTCAGCTGTTCCCATCTACCCCAGACCTCCTTGTTTCTATAGACTTTTACTTGTTCGCTCTGATTATAGGAGATAATTTGTCCTAACCTTCTTTTCCCTTCACTTCCCCTCAACTCCCCTGGGTATTCCTCTTCCCCTCTCTTTCTGTTCCATTAATATCCACAAGACATAACACAATCACTCTCAAGCCTTGTATAATTAGATTCCCTCTATGAACGCTGATGATGATAGGCATCAGAGGGGACACATATCTTTTCATATTTCAATGTAAGTAGTTTATCCTTATTTATTCATGTTTTTATGTTTCTCTTCACTCCTGTGTTTAAGCTTCAAAATTTCTATATGGCACTAGTCTTTTCATTAGGAATACTTGGAAGTCCTCTATTTCATTAAAAATCCAGTTTTTCTCCCATAGTATTATATTCAGTTTTGCTGGGCAAATTATTTTTAGCAGCAATTCCCTATCCTTTGCCTTCTGGATTATTGTATTCCAAGTTCTCCTCCTACTGAATCGTGTGTGATCCTGACTGTGGCTCCTCAGTACTTCAATTCTTTCTTTATGTCTGCTTGCAGTATTTTTTCTTTGACTTGGAAGCTCTGGATTTGGCCCATAATGTTCCTGAGAGTTTTCATTTTGGAGTTTCTTTCAGGATTTGATAAGTGGATTTTTTCTATTTCTACTCCACCCTCCAGTTTCAAGAGACATGGGCCATTTTCTTGAAATAGGGTGTCTTGGTTCTTTTCTTGGTCATGGTGTTCAGATAGTTCACCTGGACCAGGCAAGACTTTCTTTCCAGAAGTACACAGATGGGGCAGCTGAGTGGCTCAGTGGATTGAGAGCCAGGACTAGAGATGGGAGGTGCTGGGTTCAAATCTGACCTCAGACACTTCCTATCAGTGTGACCCTGGACAAATTGCTTAATCCTTATTGCCTAGCCATTACCATTCTTCTGCCTCAGAACTGATACTTAATATCAATTCTAAGATCTAAGTTTAGGGTTTTAAAAAAAGTGCATAGAACCTAGCCCTAAAATCAAGTCCAAAGTAAAGAAATAGATTTCAGAGTAAGATTCACTCCCCAGGCTGATATTCATGATGCAGGAATTGAACCTCATATCTCTGCTTGTTGCTTCTCTGGGCACAGGTAGTCAGTCTCAACGTGCTTCTTAGTGGGGATATATTTGACATGAGTCTTGAAATCTGATGTCTAGACTCTTCTATGGGTCATGACTTTCAGGTGGCTCAATGATTCTTAATTTTTCTCCCACTTCAGTTGTTTTTACTATGAGATACTTTATATTTTCTTCTATTTTTCATTCTTTTGACTTTGTTTTAATATTTCTTGTTCTAAGGGGTCATTGGCTTTTATTTGGGTCATTCAAATTTTCAAGGAGTTTGTTGCTTGGACAAGAGTTTGTACCACTTACTCTTAACTATTAATTGCCTTTCCATTTCTTTGTTCTATAGTTCTTATTTCTTTTCTGTTTTTTTTTTCCCTTTAAGAATTCTCATTCAATTCATAAAAATATTTAAAATTTTTTTTAAACTCTTGCTTCATCTCTTCCAGGAATTCTAATTGAACTTCTGCCCAATCTGTGTTTTTCCCTGAGGCTCTGCTTGTAGATTTCTTCTGAGTTTGTTTCTTGGGTATCCCTGTCACTGTACTAGCATTTTTATACTGCAAGAATGGCAAATTAGATTATATAACATAAACTTGTAGTGGGACCCAGTCAGCACCACTTTGTGATTTTATCCAGCTTCATTTAGTAGCACAAGAGTAGGAGCAAGTGATGATGGGAATAATCTGAGACTGAGTGATATGACAAGGGGACAAGGGATTTGAGAGAAGATGATATAGAGTTGAACTGGTTCACCAAGATGAGGAAGGGGGGCCAAGGGTAGCTGGTACAGGGGTAATTGCCTAGGCTAGTACTGAGAGATGGACTGATTAGAGATCCCAGATAGAGACAAAGAACAGGGTTTACGGTTGCAGGGCAGAGGAAAAAGGGAGAGATGGAATGACAACAGATTGCAGTCAGATAAGGGAATTTCTGAGTTCTTAAAAATGGAAGTCATGTATTTGTGGGTGATGGAAAGATTATCTTTGTAGCTGAGGTGGGGTCATGAGAAATGAGTAGGTTGAGGAACTGGGAGGTTGGATGGTTTGAGGACATAATATTATATGTTGGAGGTCCTTAGTATGATGGCAAGATTTTTTTGGGGGGGGGGGATACTATGAGCCAATCCCTGAAGTCATTGAGGAAAAAAAAGGGGAGTGTCCTAAAGGTCTATGGACAACAACTACCAGAATTTTGATATGGGTTGAATGAACCTCAAAAGAGGAGAGATCACTGAGCACTGACCCCCACCTCCCCACCCAGCCAGTCTCTTCCCCTCCCAATCTGGACCTGTTGGTGTACTAGTTCAACTTTACTATAGCCTCTACACTTTTTTTTTTAAACCCTCACCCTCCATCTTAGAATCAATACTGTGTATTGTCTCCAAGGCAGAAGAGTGGTAAGGGCTAGGCCATGGGGGTTAAGGGACTTGCCCAGGGTCACTCAGCTAGGCAGTGTCTGAGGTCAGATTTGAACCCAGGACCTCCTGTCTCTAGGCCTGATTCTCAATGCATTGAACTACCTAACTGAACCCTATCCTCTACTCTTGAATCCCTTATCTGGTTGTTCTAATTGTCAGTCCCACCTTGCCAAGATCCAACCATCTACCTCCTACACTTTTACTTCTGTGCTGCAGGAAATCATGAAATCTTTTGACTGAATCCACTACCAATCTTTGTTATCTAATCTCAACTGGGCTCTCCCTGGATAAGGAAATCCTGTTCCAGGCCCTTGAAAGATTCCGTATGTATCCCAGGCTCCATGGAGGTTATTGCAAATCTCTTCTCTCCTTAATTAAGCTCCCCATAACACTCCATTCTTCCAAGGCTCAGGACTTGGTTGAACACTGAATACTTTGGGGAAAGTATTGAGGCTTTTTGCCAAGAGTTCCCTCTTCCCTCTTCATCTTCCCTCCCTCTGATGCCATTCCTCATGAGAGCCTCCTTGACTCCAGTCTCTGATGATATACATTATCCTTGATCCCATTACCTTCTATCTTTTTTTAAACCTTTCTCTTCTATCTTAGTATCAATTCTAAGACAGAAGAGCTGCAAGAGCCAGACATTTAGGGTTAAGTGACTAGCCCAGGGTCACACCACTAGGAAGTATCTGAGGCTAGATTTGAGCCCAGGTTTTCCCAATTCCAGGCCTGGCATTCTATCCACTGTACTACCTAACTGCTCTCCCTGTCTTCTTTGGAAGATTGCCCTCAATGTCATCTTTACTCTCTTGGTCTCATTGTCGCCCTAGCTATTGGCCTCCTCACTGCTGCCTATGAGCATGTTCATGTGTAAACTGTCTTTTATTTAAAAAAACTCTCTATATCCCATCATCTCCACTAGCCATTGTCCTGCCTGTGTCTCTCCTCCTTTCTTCAGCTAAACTCCTCAAAAAAAAAGTTATCTACACTCTTTTTTCTCTTATTCTCATCAAAACCCTTGGCAAAATGCTTTTTAAAGTTACCAATGATTTTTCTTAACCTTTACTTTCTGTCTTAGTATCAATTCTAAGGCAGAAAGTCAAGTGTGAGGCAAATGGGGTTAAGTGACTTGCCCAGGGTCACACAGCTAGGAAGTGTCTGAGGCCAGATTTGAACCTAGGCCCTCCCACCTCCAGGCTTGGTGCTCTATCCACTAGCCATCTGGCTGCCCCTCAATGATCTCTTTGCATCTCTAATGTCCTTTTCTTTTCTTTTTTAAAAATTAATTAATTAAGAAATTTTTTCCATGGTTACATGAATTCATGTTCTTTCCTTCCCCTCCTCCCTCTCCCCTCCCTGAACTGATGAACAATTCCACTGGGTTGTACATGAATCATTGTCAAAACCTACTTCCATATTATTAATATTTGCAATAGAGTGATCATTCGAAGTCAAAATCCCCAATCATATCCCCATCCAACTATGTGATCAATCACATTTTTTCTTCTGTGTTTCTGCTCCCACAGTTCTTCCTCTGAATGTGGATCATGTTCTTTCTCATAGATCCCTCTGGGTTCTTCAGGATCACTGCATTGTCACTAATGGAGAAGTCCATTACGTTCGATTGTACCACAGTGTATCAATCTCTGTGTACAGTGTTCTCCTGGCTCTGCTCCTTTCACTCTGCATCAGTTCCTGGAGGTCGTTCCAGTCTCCATGGAGTTCCTCCTGTTCATCTCTAATGTCCTTTTCTCTGGCCTTACACCTCTTCACTTCACTGGAGCCTTTGACACCTGACCCCCTTCTGCTTCTGGATATTCTCTGTCCTCTTAGTTTCTGTTAATCTGCTTTCTTGTTTCTCCCACCTATCTGAGTTCCTTCTCTGTGTTCTTTGCTGGGCCTTCTTCTATGTCACACCTATTATTGGTGATCTCATCTCTCAGGGATTCAATTGTCATCTGTAGAAATGTGATTTCCAGAGTTGTGTATTTAGTCTGATCTCCACCCTTTTGCAAACTCTTCCTCTAAAGGGGCCATCATTCTTCTAGTTTCTCAGGCTCATAATCTCGGCCTTGTCTTCCACTCTTCTCTTTCCCCACATGTCCAATTAGTCAACAAATCTTGTAAGCTGGGTTTGGACATCCCCTTGTCTTAACTCATTTGACAACTACCCTGGTTCAGCCACTCATCACCTCTTATTTGGACTATTGTGGGAGCCTCCTGACTGGTTGTCTTGTCTCCACCTTTCACTCTGCTGGCAAAGCAATTTTCTTAAAATGTAAGACTGAACATGTCAGCCTCCCACTATGTTGACTATAGTGGCTCCCTGTTTCACTGAGAATCAAATAGAAACTCCTCTGTTTGTAAATTTAAAACTCTTTTTAACCCAGCCCCTTCCTGATTTTCAGTATTTTATTTTAATTAATTTTCTTTTTAAACTCTGACTTTCTGTCTTAGAATAATTACTGTGCATTGGTCCCAAGGCAGAAGAGTGGTAAGGGCTAGGTAATGGGGGTCAAGTGACTTGCCCAGGGTCACACAGCTGGGAAGTGGCTTAGGCCAGATTGGAATCTAGGACCTCTCATCTCTGGGCCTGGCTCTCAATCCACTGAGCCACCCAGCTGCCCCTTTCCATACACTATGGTCACTCATACCAGCCTACTTGCTGGTCCTTACACAGGACATGTCCAGCCCTCATCTTTGTGCCTTGATACTGTCTGTTATGCTCCATGATTTCTACTTTATAGGATTCCTCTCTTCCAAGACATGCTTCCTTCTCTCAGACATCTTTCCTAAACCTACAGCCTCTTGGGCCTATGAATAGATCTGTATGGACATGGATCTCTATGGAGATATCGTTTTTCCTCCTCCATTAGAATTCAGATTCCTTAGAAACTGGCTATTTGGGCTTTTTCTTTGTTCCCTCTAGTGCTGGCATGTTGTTAAGAGTAATAAATGCTCATTGATCATGTAATTGGTTAAAATTGAATTTTGTTAAGGGGAGAGATACAATTTTCCTTCCCTACAGTTGATTCCATTCCAGAATCAACCAATAAATCATGCATTTATTAAGTACCTACTATGTGCTAGGCACTAGGCTAAGCACTGGGGATACAAAGAAGAAAAACCAAACCCTGTTCCTGCTCTCCAAGAGTTCATAATCTAATAGGGGAACAGGAAGGAAGAAGAAATGATATAGAGTTCCATTATCAACCAAAAAATTATACATAGTAGAAACTAGGGCTAATCAGCAGAGGAAGTACAAAAGGCTTTGTGAGGAATCTGAGATTTCAGCTGTGCCTTGGAGGAAGTGACGGAATATAGGAGTTGGACAGAGATAAAGAGGGAAAGGATTCCAGGCCTGGGGGAAGACAGCCAGTGAAAATGTACCCAGTTGGGAAGTGGAACATCTTCTGCAAGAAACAGCAAGGAGGCTAAAATCACCAGCTGGATCATGGAATATATGCAGGTGAGGTATGAAATATAAGAAAACTAGAAAGATAGGAGAGGGCTGGGTAATGAAGGGTTTCGAATGCCAAGTAGAAGATTTTGTATTTGATGCTGAAGTTGAGAGGGAGCCACTGGGCTCTTCTTATATTGCAGAGTGACATGGGCAGGACTGTCTTTTATCCATCTATCTATCTATCTATCTGTCTGTCTGCTTGTCTGTCTATCCATATGTCTGTCTGTCCATCTGTCTATCCATCCATGTAGCTATCTATCCATTTAGCTATCTTTCTTTCTTTCTTTCTTTCTTTCTTTCTTTCTTTCTCTCTCTCTCTCTCTCTCTCTCTCTCTCTCTCTCTCTCTCTCTCTCTCTCTATGTGTCTGTCTATGCATTCATTTATTTATTTATTACCAATTACATGCAACAACAAACTTCCACACAAATTTTCCCAAGTTATATGACTGAATTTATCTCCCTCTCTTCCCTCCTTTCCCTCTTCCAGTCCTGGCAGGCCATTCCACCTGGGTTATATGTGTATCATCATCACATAAAACCTTTCCATATTGCTAATTTTGAAGTGAATAATCTTATAAACCTCAAACCCCAAAACAAAAACCCAAAGAAAGAAGTGATCAATAAAGCATCTGCTTTTGTCTGCATTCTACCTCCAACAGTCCCTTCTCTGGTGGTGGAGATTGTTCTTTCTTCTAAGTCCCTCAGCATCATCCTGGATCATCATATTGCTGAGAGTAGCTGAGTCTCTCCCAGTTGATCATTCCATAATGTTGCTGTTACTATGTACAGTGTTCTCCTGTTTCTGTTTATCTCACTCTGCTTCACAGGACTATCTTTTAGCGAGGTGGGTCTGGCAGCTGAGTGAATTGGGACTGGAAGAGGGAGAGACTGGAAGCAAAGAGACAATTGTAGTGCAGTAGTCTGGGTGGAGGTGCTGAAGGTCTCTACCTGGGCAGAGGAGTGAAGAGGGTGTGTTCAGGAAACTCCAGAGGTTTGAGTTTACTGTACTTGGCAATAGTCTGGCTATGGAGGAGACATGTAGCTTGTAAGGCTGGGTGACTGTAAGGATGGAGGAGCCCTCAATGGTGATAGGAAGTTTAGGGAGAGGGGCTGACTTGGGGGAAAAGAGACTCAGGTTTTGGACAGGTTGAGTTGAAGATAATGTCTAATGAGCAATTGCAGGTATGAGCCTTGGAGTCAGAAATGAGGTCTGGTTAAGTAGATCTAAGAACCATCTGCCTAGAGATGCTAGTTGAGTCCAAAGGAGTTGATGAGATCACTAAGTGAAATAATATAGAAGGATCAGAGGAGAGGACACAGACAGTTAGAGGGCATGATTCAAATGAAGATCTGGCAAAGGAGACTGAGAAAGAATAGTCAGACAGGGAGGGAGAGAACCAGGAGATTGTAACTTCATCAAAAAACTAGGGAGAAGGGGGCAGCTGGGTGGCTCAGTGGATTGAGAGTCAAGCCTTGAGACCAGAGGTCCTGGGTTCCAATGTGACCTCAGACACTTCCCAGCTGTGTGACCCTGGCCAAGTCATTTCATCCACATTGCCTAGCTCTTCTGCCTTGGAACCCATGCACTGTGTTGAGTCTAAGATGGAAGGCGAGGGGTTAAAAAAACACCTGGGAAGAATAGAATGATTAGTAATGTCAGATGATGATAGAGAAAGGCCACACCTAATGACTGGACAATTTAAGAGATCACTTGTAACAATTGAGAGAGTTGATCCAGTTGAATAATGAGTTTAGAAGCCAAACTGTAAAGAGTTAAAAAGTTAAAAAGAGGGAGAGGAGAGGTGGAGACATCTTTTGTAGAAGGTCTTCTCCTGGAGTTTGATCACAAACAGAGGAGAGACATGAGGCAATAGTTAATAGGGATGGGTGATTCAAGTAAGGATCTTTGGAGGCTGGAGAAGATAGAAGTGTGTTTCTAGGCCCCCTTTTCCCTAAAGGGTAGCAAGTTTGTCTACGAAACTTAAATGTTTGGAGGCAGCTAGGTGGATAGAGCACCAGGTCTTGAGATGGGAGGTCCTGGGTTCAAATTTGACCTCAGATACTTCCCAGCTGTGTCCATTGCCTAATCATTACCTCTCTTCTGCCTTGGAACCAACACACAGTATTGACTTGAAGACGAAAGGTAAGGGTTTCATTAAGAAGGAAAAAAATATATGTATATGTATATGTATTGTCAACTAGAAAAAACAGAACTATTAAATAGTCAAAAATCACTCTTTAATCAAGGGAAAAGGGGTTAGCGCTGCTACTACGACAACAGAGCTGCTTTCCAAGACTGCACAGTCAAGACGCCCTGGTCACCAGCCCCTGGGAGTGCCACCGACTCAGGATGGGCTCCGAGGAACAAAAGAACTTGGGGAACCTATGTACCACTCTAGATGACCTGGGGGCTTTAGGATTAGAGGGACAGTTGATTGACTTTACAATGGTGAGAAAGGAAAATGAGGAGTTCCAGACAGGAATACTAGTGAGGGGCTGATGCCCCACAATGGACACAAAAGAGAAAGACTTAGCCTAGGGCTGGGTCACCTTGGTCATGGACCTTAGCCTAGGGGGAGAAACCATTGGGACAAAAGGGATGTTCAATATTGGATGGGATTAGCTGTTCCCACCCAAACTACCAGGAAGTTCACTGTCTGATGAAGAGGGACCTTCCCTCAGGGGGAAACCTCTCCTGTGACAAGGTCAAAACCTGGGGTTTCTACACTCAGACTAAATAAACTGGGGATCTCTATTTCCAGCTCCTCCACAAGAGCTGTTCATATCCTCTCAGCTCTCCAATCTCCCCGAATGCATCTATCTGTTTCCGTAGGCTCAGAGAACCAGACTTGTAGAACTGGTCCAAGCCTTTCAGGGTGGAGAAGAGGAAACTGAGGCTGGGGAAGTCCAAGGCACACCTGGGATTTGAGGGCTGCGGTGTAGTGTGCTAGGCCCGACTCCAGCCTTTCTAGGGTCTGGAACAAAAGGAGACACTCAGTGAACAAAAAGCTATTTCCTTAATAATAGCAAGCGGAGCCTATTGAGCTTGGATGCTGCTGTCACTTCCCAGCCTCCACATTTGCCATGGTTACGGCAGGCCTGCGTCACACCTATTGAGCTGCCTACCTTTTGTCGCAGGCTTAAGCCTTTGTCTGCCAAGCTATTAGCTTTCCAAGACAGTTTCGCTACCTTTTAAGGCAAGACTGGCCTGGCCTGTGTTCCTCCCACACAATCCATTTAGTCCATTCTCTTGTTCTGGAGAGGACAAAATGGATCCAGCCGCAGGGAGGAGAAGGGGCTCAGGCCCAGCGGACGGACGCCTGGCACCAGCTCGTGTCACAGGTGTGCCACCAACTCCCCAGTAAGCCCTGCTTCACTTCAGGCCTGGAACAGCGCCTCACACGTAGGAGGGGCTTAATAAATGCATTGGATCCGATCAGTGCAGGCCAAACTGTGCTGCTGCAAGGAATGAGCGGCAATGCAATCAGGTAGAGAATTCCCAGGTGAGCTGCAAAAGGAGGCGCCTCGTTCCTCCAAAACCCTGGAGGAGCAGCTTTCCTGGGAACAACAACAAAAAAAGCTGCAAAATGGAATTTTTAAATTCAGAGCAAAACCCAGGCCCAGGAATGAATTCTTTCCTGTGGTAATGCTGCCACCTAAAGGCCAATCATTAGAACTGCAGAAAGAAAGGGCACTGTGGTGGGAAGAAGCGGGCGGTATTTTTTTACATATAGCAATGGCGACATCTGCTGATAAGTAGGAAAATTACACATTGAGGATAGTACAAGTATTTGCAGAAAATGCTAGGCCCAGTTCTCTCCTATCACAGGCCTTCCACAATGTATTTCTCTTTCAGTGGCTTTCCAGGCACAATTCTTCCTCCCTCCCTCCCTCCCTCCCTCCCCCCCTTCCTTCCTTCCTTCCTTCCTTCCTTCCTTCCTTCCTTCCTTCCTTCCTTCCTTCCTTCCTTCCTTCCTTCCTTCCTCCCTCCCCCCTCCTTCCTCCTAGATTTTGAAGTTTTTAAATTAAAATTTTTATCACTCCCTCCAAATCCCTTTCTTCTTCTTCTTCTAATAGAGAATGAAAGGAAAAGAAAAACCTTGTAATTAAACAGATTGAAGCAAGCAAGACAAATTTCTAATTGCCCATGTCCAAAAGAACATATAAGCACATATACATATAGATTTTGCTTTGCTCTTCAAGTCTATCACCTCTCTATTAGGAAGTGTGTAGCATGTTTCATCATACGTCCTCTGGAACTATAGTTGGTCATCATGGTGATTAGAGTTTCTAAGTTTTTCTTTCCCTTTTTCTTCTTGCTATTCATTCATATACTACATCTGTGACTTCACTTGGGGTTTTCTTGGCAAAGATACTGGAGTGGTTTGCCATATCCTTCTCCAGCTCAATTGAGAGATGAGGAAACTGAGGTAAACTGGGTGAAGTGACTTGCCTAGGGTCACATAGCCATGAAAATGTATTTTCAGTGTTCTCATGGTTCTATTTACTTTACATTAATTCATTCAATGAATTTCCTAAGTTTCTCTGAAACCATCCCCTTCATTATTTCTGCTGTATAATATTATTCTATCTCATTTATATACTTTATATACTTATTCAACTATTCCCCAATTTATGAGCACCCCCTAACCCCTGCCCCAGATTTCCATTCTTTACTATGTTAAAAAGAACTGAAATATTTTTGTGTATCTGTAGAGTTGTTTTTGCTTATGGCTAATTCCTGCCTTATCTCCCTTCCCTCTTCTACCCTTTCTGTCCTATTTGTCTGTGGAATGAAATGTATTTCTGTCCCTAGTTGTGTGTATTTTTCCTTCTTTTCCCCAGTGCAGATGAAAGCAAGGTTAAAGGGCTAGCCACTCCTTTCTCCTCCTTCTCCTTGTTCTTATGACCTTTTACTAGCTCAGTTTGATTATGTAAGATGATTTTCCCCAACCTTCCTTTCCTCATCCCTCTCTCCCCAAGTCTTTTTCTCTTCCTCTCTGTTTTCTTTTTTCTTTTAAAATCAAGTCAGAACTAAAATCCTTTTCAGGTGCTTCTATCTAATGAAGACTCCATCTCAAGACTCTTCATGTCAATGATAAGGATCACAGGGGCATAGATATCATATGATTATTCATTCAGGTTAACTTTTAAAGTTTCTCTTAACTCCTCTGTTTCAACTTCTAAGTTTCTATACAGCACTGATCTTTTCATCAGGAATGATTGGAAGTCCTCTATTTCATGAAGAGTCTAGTTTTTTTCTCCTGTAGAATTGTACTGTTTTGCTGGGTAAGTTATTCTTAGTTGTAAACCTGTAACTCCAAGCTCTCCATTCCTTTTGAGTGCTACTTGTGAAATCATTTGTGATCCTGATTGTGGCTCCTCAGTGTCTGAATTCTTTCTTTCTAGCTGCTTAGAGTATTTTTTCCTTGACTTTTTTGGAGTTTCTTTTTTTTTAAACCCTTCCCTTCTGTCTTGGAATCACTACTGTGTCTTGGCTCCAAGGCAGAAGAGCAGTAAGGGCTAGGCAATGGGGGTCAAGTGACTTGCCCAGAGTCACACAGCTAGGAAGTGTCTGAGGCCAGATTTTAACCCAGGACCTCCCATCTCTAGGCCTGGCTCTCAATCCACTGAGCCACCCAGCTGCCCCCTGGTTTCTTTCAGGAAATGACTAGTATCTTCCTTTCTATTTATATTCTACCCTCTGGGTCTAAGAGCTCTGGGCAGTTTTCCTTTATGATTTCTTGAAATATGATGGCATTTAGGTAATCCATGATTTTTCACTTCTCAATCTGTTTTACAGGTCAGTTGTTTTTGCTATATTTTTCGTGTTTTTTTCCCCCTTTCCCCAGTCTTTTGATTTGAGTATTTCTTGTCTCATGGGATCACTGGCTTCTATTTTGGTCCCTTTGAATTTTCTGCAAACTAGTTCTTTGGGCTGGCTTTTGTACCTCTTATGCCAAGCTGTTAATTCTTTTTCCAATTCTTTCAAAGCTCTCATTTCTTTTTAAAAAATTTTCCTCTAATTCTCCCATTCCATTAAAAAAAAACTTTTAAAAAAGGATACTGCATAATTAGAAAAATTTGGACTCCATGTCCCAAAATTCTTTTCTTGTCCCAAGAATCCTTTTCCAATTTGTTCATGTTTGCATTTGTTATGTTTGTATATAAGTTTTGGGCAATGCCTTCCTTGCCCTCTTTTTTTTTCCACTTGCGAGGCTGGGTGAGCTTTCTCTGTTTTAGTTTCCTTTTGCTTCAAGTTAAATATTAATAAATATTATTAAATATAATATTTGGAGTATTGAATATTAATTTTTAAAATTTACAATACACATTTAAATCAAGGAAATTTATTGAGCATTTACTACATATAATGCACTGCTAATAATGGAATATACATATGAAAACCTTAATTATTCATTATATCATCATCATATTTCTATAGCTCAAGACTGAAAATTCATACAATAAACAACCTTGGTTCCAAGGCAGAAGAGTGGTAAGGGCTAGGCAATGGGCGTTAAGGGACTTGCCCAGGGTCACTCAACTGGGAAGTGACTGAGGCCAGATTTGAACCCAGGACTCTGTCTCTAGACCTGACTCTCCATCCACTGAGCTACCCAGCTGCCCCCAGCTGACGTCACTCAGTTATTTTAGAGCCATTCTCTTTTTCTGAGCTTGTATTTTGAGCATCCCTATCACTGTAATAGATTTTTATGTTGGAATTCTTTTTTTGTTTACTTAATCTGCCAGCACACTACCTGACTTCAGATTTTGTGTTAAGGTTAGGCTCTGGGCTGCTCCTGGGGGTATTGAGGGGTATGTTATTGCAAGATCTCAAGGACAGCTCAGGCAGGGGTACTCCAAGCTTTCAGTGCTCCCAAAGTGATCTGATCCAGGGCTCAGTCTGATCACTGCCCCCCACTCAATGATTTAGAGCTTTAGAGTGTAACTTTGCATGATTTTCCCCTAAAGCCTTTCATTAAGGTCATTGAAAAGACTCAGAGAAGTGGTCCTTGATGGAGTGACTGGAATCCTAGAGTGGCTAAGGAAAATTTGACTTTAGTTTCTGCTTCTGCCCCTTGCTGAGTGCACTAAGGCAAGTCACAACCTCTGAGCCTCAGTTTTAACATCTAGAAAATGAGGGGATGCTACACAGTGGCCTCATGATGTAGTGAAAAGAGCACTGGATTGGGGATTAAAGGACCTGTGTTCAAATCCCAGCTCTGGGGGAAGCTAGGTACCTTGGTGGATAGGCCTGGAGTAGGGAGGAGGACCTAGTTTCAGATTTGTCCTCACTTCCTAGCTGTGTGACCCTGGGCAAGTCACTTAACCCTATTTTCCTAGCCCTTGTCTTTCTCTTTTAGAGTTGTTATTAGGACATGAAATAAGGTATTAAAAATAACAACCAATTCAGGGAGTAGGTCAATAGTGAAGTAACCATCACTTGCATTAGTGTTCAGTATCTTTTTGTATGGCTGGAGGGATTGTTTGATTCTACATGATTATCTACATAATACCCCAAATCATTCAATTTTATGTTTTAAAATTTCACTTAAATAATAGAACTTTTAGAAAACCCTTCCCTTCTGTCTTGGAATCACTACTGTGTCTTGGCTGCAAGGCAGAAGAGCAGTAAGGGCTAGGCAATGGGGGTCAAGTGACTTGCCCAGGGTCACACAGCTGGGAAGTGTCTGAGGCCACATTTGAACCCAGGACCTCCAGTCTCTGGACTTGGCTCTCCATCCACTGAGCCACCCAGCTGCCCTCAAATAATACAATTTTTAATAAGCTACCCACCATGAAGTTAATTCCTCCTAAAGCCAAGTAGATGATTATAATAAATCAAAATCATTTATAAGTGCTTTAATCATTGTTTCTTGTCCAGTGAGACTTAAATCCACGTGTTGCATTATATTTTCTGGTACCGTATTCCTGGAAAGATGTTACATTTCTCATTTTTCTAAAATAGAAAGCATCCAAACTTATCTGTCTCAATCAGATCTTCAATGTGAGATTCATGCTTTCCACTACCAGGCTTTACATTTTCCAGAGCTCTTATGGTAGAGTTAATTACTTTGTGCACTTTCTTAATGGTAGCTGATCATGAGTGCAGTGTAGTTGAAAGTAATGAAAATTCTTCAAGAATGTCAATGTTGCAAGAAATTAATGTTAGCTAATCTCTTTGCCCAACTGGAATAAGAGTAAGAATGAGAAAAATGCACATCGAGTGCAAGATATGGGTGCCAATCAGCTCAGAAAGTACATACATTCCATCTATCCCGGGTCCCACTGCTTGAACCATTTTAATCATTTCAGTTTCAGGTTCTAAAGTTCTATAGTTTCTAGCTCAGTTTAAATTTTTTTTTATTGTTGATTGGAGTTATAGGGCATACACTTTATCTAGAAATATATATATGTATATATATATATTTTTTTTTTCCTTAATAAAACCCTCACCTTCTGTTTTGGAATCAATACTGTGTATTGGCTCCAAGGCAGAAGAGTGGTAAGGGATAGGCAATGGGGGTCAAGTGACTTGCCCAGGGTCACACAGCTGGGAAGTGTCTGAGGCCAAATTGGAACCCAGGACCTCCCATCTCTAGGCCTGGCTCTCAGTCCACTGAGTCACCCAGATGGCCCCTGTTTTTGTTTAAAAAAAAAAAATTCTCATCTTCCATCTTAGAATCAATACTGTGTATCAGTTCCAAGGCAGAAGAGTGGTCAGGGCTAGGACATGTGGGTTAAGGGAGTTGCCCAGGGTCACACAGCTGGGAAGTGTCTGAGGCCAGATTTGAATCCAGGACCTCCTGCCTCTAGTAGGTCTGATTCTCAATCCACTGAGCCACTCAGCTGCCCCTTGCCTTTGTTTTTTTAAATACTTTCTTTCAGTGTTAGAATCCATACTATGTATTGGTTCTAATACAGAAGAGTGATAAGGGCTGGGCCATGAGGGTTAGGTGACTTACCCAGGGTCACACAGGAAGTGTCTGAATCTAGATTTGAACCCAGGGCCTCCCATCTCTAGGCCTGGCTCTCCATCTACTGAGCCACCCAGATTCTAAAATATAGAAATATTTTAAAATTGTTAGCTTGTTTTATTTCAGATATTGAATCAAGTGATAGCTGCGATTGATGATTTACAATGTCAAATGATGATTTGAGGATCATTTTCTAAAGCACTTCACAGTTACTGTAGGCTGTCTTCCCAGCACTTTATTTGTGCTTTAAGAAGAAACAATTAAATTTGAGGTCAAATATTCAGCATTAGACCCATAGTCATTTCAAGTATGCAATAAGGTATGACAAGGACACTCTGCTCACATTGACACCAATTAATAACTTTCCTGATGCTAGGGCGTATTGAACTGGACACTGTCTATTTCATAATAACCTTGCCAAATTCCTGAAAATTTAACAACCAGCTTCAAGCAAATTTGCTTCAATTGAGCCTGTTTGTATCTAGTTTGTCCATAGTTGTTGCCTTTGTCATCCCCATCACATTCCACTGTGAGGTCCTTGAGAAGAATGTCTCTTTGCCTTTCCCAGCATCTCTAGCATTTAGTCCAGTGGCAGGCAGGGGCACCAAAACAAAACCAAGCAACCCTGGGGACTCCGTGCAGCTGGGTGTGTGGGATTTGGCTCCAAGGAGAGGGCTACTCGCTCCATTCAGGTAAGCTTGGCTGAAATCTTTCAGGCTTCTCTTACAGGCAGAATCACTGTTCCCAGGCCCTTATGCTCTAGCCTGGGGAGGAAGGATTGTGTCAAAGCCATCATAACTGATGTCTGTGGCTGGGACACCCCCAAACCCCTGCTGCCCTCTCCCCTATCAGGGGCCCAGTTCACCATCTGCCCTTCTGTGCAGATCAATATAATCCTTGGCAGCTCTAAATCTAGGGTCCTAGGGCCTAATGAATGTTCCTAGAAGGGAGGAGTTGTTTGGCTGTCTGCTCATGAGCATTCATTATTTCTAAAAGAAATGGATTCATAGAAAAAAGAAATACATGCTTGCAGGAGATTTAGAACTTTCTCAGTTTTGCCAGGAATGCCGGTGGCCTGCCTGAGACTTTATGCTCTTTCCCCTGGGTCCCACTGCAGTACCCTCCCGCTCCCCTTTCTTGGATCACTCTAGGGTATGGTATGCAGCATTTTTATTATTGTCTTTTATTTTTTTATTTTAATTTTTTTAGGCAATGGGGGGGGACTTGTCCAAGGTCACACAGCTGGGAAGTATCTGGGGTCAAATTTGAACCCAGGACCGCCTGTCTATAGGCCTGTCTCTCAATCTAGGGTATGCATTATGCTAATACCCTTGCTTAATTCCTGGCTGATCCAGCCCAATTTACTCCATCCAGGTCCCTTGACAATAGGGACTCTTTCTGTCTTTGTTAAAGCTCCTTCCCTAGTTCCCATTCTCTTAGTTCTGTATGTCTCCTCCTAAACTCCTGGAGGACTAGGCTTGTTTCATTTTAAGCCTCCCCCCTCCTCCCAAGTGTGACCCACCAGTAGCGGCGGGCCAGCCTTGGAGTCCGGAGGACCTGGGCTTAAATTTTACATTCCATACAGACGAGTTGTGTCACTGTAGACCAGTTAAGCTGTCTGGATCCTGACATTTTCCAAGTTCGGTAAGTTGCCGATTGAGTTTCCGATACGGCGAAGTGAAATCACAGGCCTTGAAGTCGTAAAATGATAACTAGATCTATCTATCGCTAGAGCCAAGAAGGCATCCATTGAAATGGATAAAGAAAGAAATCAAGAATTTAAAAAAAGAACTCACTCAGTTGCAATTTCCTAAAAATTCGCCAGAGGCCGCTGTTGGATTTTCATGAAGAACACCAGTCGGAAAAAAAAAAAATTCGGTGGCTCAGTGGATTAAGAGTCAGACTTAGGGATGGGAGGTCCTGGGTTCAAATATGACCTCAGACTCTTCCTAAGTGACCCTGGGCAAGTCCCTTAAGCCCTATTGCCTAGCCCTTACCGCTCTTCTGCTTTAGAACCAATACACAGTATTGATTCTAGGACGGAAAATGAAGGTTTAAAAAACGAAACAAAACCGGTAGCTGCAATATGAAAAGATTCCACAAGAGGGAGACAGCGCCCCATGCCCCTTTTTGAGCATTGAAACGTGCGGAAACCCGGAAGAAGGGCACTTTTTGCATCACCTACGTTGTCGGCGTCAAGTGTCATCGGAGCGCGACGACACAGATATACTTGCGTCATCGACGTCATTGCGTCATTGGGTAAAAGACAGAAAAATGGGGAAATTGGGACTACCTGAGAGAGAGAAGAGAGGGCGAACCCTCACAATGAGGTCTAAAATGCCGATTCGAGGCTTATTTGCCCCTGATCTTACCTTAGGAGTTGAGGGGAGGGTCTACCTGCAGCCCGAAGGATCTGGGTTCCAATCTAGCCTCTGCTGTATACTACGTATGCTTGGGCTAGTTATTTTCTTTCCTCTTGTGTCTCGAGGTAGTTCCCTGACATCAGAAATTAGTCAAAAAGCATTTATTTAACGCCTATTCTGTGCAAAATACAGTCCCTGCTCAGTCTAATAGAAGAGAGAAAGTTCTGGTTTTCGGTAGCGGAGGGTTTTCACTTTATCCCGGAAGTACAAATCTCAAGTTCAGTCCTTAATTTTTCTCTCCAGTAAGAGTTCAAATTGCTGCAAACCACATATTGTTATGTATATGCCAATCAGCTCGTGGCAAATAAATTTGTCTTGGTCCCATACAGATGAGGGGGAAATCCTACTGGAGGGAAAGTGAAGGAGAATGATTGGAAAAAGGGTCCTGAGGGAGACTTGGGAAGATGGGGGGGGGGGGCGGGGGTCCAGTGTTAGGTGTTTTAGACCAGCGTTTCTTTACCTATTGTGTGTGTCCCAGACCCCTTTGGCACACTGAGGAGGCCTTGCCCACACCTTGCCCAGAATGATATTTTTATGTTACAAATTAAAACCCAAATTTAGGACTATAAAAGCAACTTAACAATGCTTAAATAGTTATATACACATGCATGGGCATGTGTGTCGGCTCACACAATTGTCAGTTTATGGACCCCCAAGATAAGTAACCCTATTTCACCAGCAATTACATGGATTCATGGGGTTGGGGGGAGTTGGACACAATAGATTGGTAGATGAGCAGGTTGCCCTTGGCAAAAAGCCTCGATATTTTCTGTGAAGTATTCAGTACAAATATAAAGTTATGCAGAGGATAAATACTGATAAGTGAAAGAGGGAAATTATTTGTAATCCTCCCACCCAGCACCCAACATCTCAATGATAAAACCACAATCATTTGATCTGATTCATAGTCTTTAGACTGAGTGTGAAAAGTACTTGGCTTTCAAGCATCTTTACATAGGAAGAGGATTTGGAGAGACTGAGAAAACTTGGTCCTATTCCAAGGATTGTCTACAGATGAGTAAGTTGCTCAGAATTGGATTCATTCAAGAGGTTGGAGCAAATGTGGCTCTTTAGTCAACCCCCTGAGGACTGGGTTTGACTAAGCCTCCTGGGATTCCTCAACTCCTTGGAGAGGTAAGGAAAGGCCTCAATCTAGGCCTACTAACCCTTTCTCATTTCCTCAACCCTGTTGGGCCAAAGGAGGAACCCAGCAGCTTTAAAGGGTCTAGAGGATATTGAACCACTTATCTTCCTCTCAGGAACCCAGCAGCATTCTCAGATCAGTTGATAGTAATGTCTTGATCAAGAAACAAGGAAAAACCTGACAAATTCTGACTCAATGAGGGGTCCAGCCAAAAACCTGCTTCATTCTTTTTAAAGAAATATTTGATTTTCCCAATTACATGTAATAACAAATTTCCTCATAAGTCTCCTTTCCTTCCCTCCCTGCTCTCAGACATAGTAAGCAATTTGATTGGGGTTATACAGGTATTATCATGGAAAACATAGTTCCATATTGGTGACTATTGTCAAAGAATATTCATACAAAACCCAAATCCCTAAATAAAACCCCAAACAAACTAAAGGGAAGAATCATATACTTTGATCTGCATTCTGACAGCTCTCTCTCTTGAGGTGGACAGCATTCTTTGTCAGAAGGCCCTCAGAATTGTCCTGGATCATTGCATTGCTGAGAGCAGTGAAGTCTGTCACAAACGTCAGCATTGTTCTTCTTTTTTTTTTAAACCCTCACCTTCAGCCTTAGATTCAATATTGTGTATTGGTTCTAAGGCAGAAGAGTGGTAAGGGCCAGGCAATGGTGGTCAAGTGACTTGCCCAGGGTCACACAGCTAGGAAGTGTCTGAGACTGAATTTAAACCCAGGAAAATGAGCCTTCCTGATTCTAAGCCCAGTGCTCTATTCACTGTGCCACCTAGCTGCCCAAAACATAATTCATTTGATTTGGAAGTATTACTTGTTTTTTGTCATTTAGTCATTCAGTTCTATCTCTTTGTGACCTCATGGACCACGGCTATCCACGGGGTTTTCTTTTTTTTTTTTAAACCCTTACCTTCCATCTTGGAGTCAATACTGTGTATTGGCTCCAAGGCAGAAGAGTGGTAAGGGCTAGGCAATGGGGGTCAAGTGACTTGCCCAGGGTCACACAGCTGGGAAGTGTCTGAGGCCAGATTTGAACCTAGGACCTCCCATCTCTAGGCCTGGCTCTCAATCCACTGAGCTACCCAGCTGCCCCCTCCACGGGGTTTTCTTAACAAAGATACTGGTGGTTTGCTTAACAAAGATTCTCTGTTGCATCCTTTTGTGGGTGACCAGAGGTTAAGTGATTTATGCAGAGTCCCATAGCTGGAAAGTGTCTAAGGCTGGATTTGATCTCAGATCTTCCTCACTCCAAATCCAGCACTCTGTCCACTGAGCCACCTACTTGTCTCCTAAAGTTCACTGTTGAGCAAGTACAGAAAGCCAAAGAGAGAGTCAAAAAACTGTAAAGTCACCATGTCTGGGGTCCCCCAGACATAGCTTTTCAGCCTAAGGGCTCAACATTCCTAAGAGTGGGTCTCAGAGTAGCATTATCCCAGGAGAGGGGAAGGCAAGTGGAGACATCCAAAGAATGAGTCAGTCTGGACTGAAGTAAGCATGTGTAGGATCCTTCATGAAATGGCAGTAAGGAAACTCTTCAGTCTTAGAGCAAGCCTCTGAACTGAGGTATATCCATCCTGTGTGGGGAGCCTGCTAGAAACCAGGGAGAGGCCACAGAGTGAGTCAAGTCAGCAGAGAGGTGAGCAAATGGAGACAGAGGATGGAGAGTCACCGATTCTGAGAACAGGCCTCAGGATAAAGGTGTCTAAAGTGGACAAGGGTGCTGATGAACAAGGAAGGAACTCCAGAAAGAGAGAAAAGGGGAGAGTAACGTGAACATGGCCCGGCCCCCTCATGAAATCAGGCTCCAAGATAGGGAGTCACTGAGACTGAGGGCAGGCTTTAGGGGAATGACATCACCAGGGCAAGAAGGTTGCCAGGGACAACCAGAACAGTTCAGAAAGTAAGACCAGCCAAGAGTGTAGTGAGTGACAGGATCCTTCATGACATGGAAGTCCCTGGCAGGGATTCAGGAATGTTGAGGTGGTACATCAGTGAGGAGCACCTTGAGGGTGAGAAGGCTGTTGCTCCTGAGGCTAAGGACTCCAGAGTTAGTCAAGACAGCAGTGAAATGTCCAGCCTTCCTCATGAATTGGCATCCAGGCTAGGGATTTAGCAATCCTGATAGCAGACCTCCTGGCAGAACTATTTAGGGTGGTAGGAGAAGGCTGCTTGATAAAGAAGAGAAATTCAGGGAGTATGTCAAGCCAAGAGTGAAGTAACTATCAATTGAATCCTTCTGAAAATGGTGATACAGACTAGGAATTCATTAGGCCCTGGTACTATAATGTTTCCCGACTGCTGAATTTGCTGATGACCACATAGAGACCAGAGATTGATTTTACCAAGAAATGAAGTTCAATATCAGCCCTGTGTAGAATAGGGGTCAAAGCTAGGCATTCATCAATTCTGGGAGTTCCAGATTGAATCCAATTCTGGATTCATCAATCAACTGCTCCTCCAGAGTAGGAAAGCTTTGAGGGAGCAGTTGGAGAAGTCTTGGGAGTGAGTGCAGTCAGAAATTAAGTGAATACATTTGGGTCCCTCACAAAACAGAGGCCCAGGCCAGGGACTCATTAATCTTGAAAGGGGACCTCAGTGTAGAGCTATGTCCATGGTGAGAAGGCTGCTAGTGATTAAGTTAAAGACTCCAGAGAGTCAATCAAGGAGTGAAGTGAACCTGCTGGAGGCTCCTCAAGAACTATCAGTCCAGGGGGGCCAGCAGGGTGGCTCAGTAGATAGAGAGCCAGGCCTAGAGACAGGAGGTCCTGGGTTCAAATGTGTCCTCAGACACAACCTAGCTGTGTGACCCTGGGCAAGTCACTTGAT
Source organism: Monodelphis domestica (assembly GCF_027887165.1). Taxonomy (NCBI): domain Eukaryota; kingdom Metazoa; phylum Chordata; class Mammalia; order Didelphimorphia; family Didelphidae; genus Monodelphis; species Monodelphis domestica. Next base: position 48,262,216 of record NC_077235.1, on the reverse strand, counting down.
CCCCATTGCTTAGTCCTTACTGCTCTTCTGCCTTGGAACCAATTTACATTATTGATTCTTAGACAAAAAGTAAGGGTTTTAAAAACAAAGAACTATCAGTTCAGGCTAGCACCTTATCAATCCTGATAGAAGGCCTCATGCCCAGAAGTCTCCACCATATGAAGGCTTATGGTGAGGAAGCTGAAAAGTTCAGAGTGAATGTCAAACCAGCAAGAAAATGAGCATTGCTAGATCCCTTCATGAAATGGGGGTCCAGGCTAGGAACTCTCCAATCTGGCACAGTACTAAAGTGCCTGCAGTGGTGGAAGTGGGGAACAGGTAGAAGGCAGAGAGTGAGTAGACTCAGGAGTCAATTGAGCATGGATGGGGCCTGTCATGAAACCGGAGCCCAAACTAGGAATTCACCAATCGTGAGAGCAGGCCTCAAGACCAACATTTCTCTAGGGTAGCAAGACTGCTGGGTAGCAGCTGGAGAGGTCCTCTGGGGTGGGAAAGCTGATGATGACTGGGTTGAGGAACCCAGAGAATTCATCAATCCAAGAGGAAAATGAGCCTGCCCTGTCCTCCTCATGAATTGGCAATCAAGGTCAGGGCTTTACTGGTCATGGCAGTATGGTGGAGGCATCTCTAGGTATACAGGGTGCTACTAACCAAGGGGAGAAGTCCAGACAATGATAATCAAAGGCAAAGTGAATAAACCTCTAGCTAGGGCCCTTTGTGAAGTTGTCATATAGGCCATGGGGTTGAGCAATGGGAAGCAGGCCTCATCAGGATGTTATATCCAGGGTAGCAAGGCTTCTGGCAAGCAGCTAGAGAAGTCCTGAGAGTGAATGCAGTAAAGGGGCAAGCGAGATGGCGTGGACCTCTCATGTAATTCCAGAGGCATAGGGCAAGGATTTAATGTTCATGAAAGGCCACCTTAGTGTGTACTCTCTCCAGGATGGGGAAATTGCTGGTGAGCTGGGTTAGGGCTCCAGAGACATAATCAATCAAGAGTGATATGAGGCTGTCTGGGGCTCCTTATGAATAATCAAGGTTAGGGCCTCACCACTCCTGATAGTCCAGACTATGGACTCACAAATCCTGAAGTCAGGCTTCAGAGTGGAATCATGTCTAGGAGGGTGGGAGGAGAGGGGAGAAGGGACGAGGATGTTGCTGAGTGAGGGAAGAATTCCAGAGAGAGAGAAAGACAAGAGTAAGGTGAGCTTGCTTGGGGTGCTTCAAGAACTAACTGTCCAGTCTAGGGATTCACCAATTCTAAGAGCAGGCCTCATGGCAGGGGGAGGGGGGGTCTCTCAGGTAAAAGAAGGCTACTGGTGAGCAGGTGAGGAGGATTCCAGAGGAGAAATCAACAAAGGAATAAAGTGATTATTGCTGAGGCCTTTCATAAAATGATGGTACAGGAACTCTTCAGTCATGGTATAGAGGTTTCTCCAGTAAGGAAGGCCTGCTATTAACCAGGTAGATGCTATGGAGAGAGTTGACCTAAGAGCGAAGTGCAGTTCATGGATGTCTTTGTGAAGTGGGATCCAGGGTTGGGATTTACCAATCCTGACAGCAGGCTTCAAGGTAAAGATATCTCCCAAGGTAGCAATGCTGCTGGTGAGCAGGTTGAAAACCCAGAGAATTTGTCAGTCTAGAAGTTAAATGAGTCCTGCCTGGAACCCTTCATGACCTGGCAATCCAGGCTAGGGCCTCACCAGTCATGCCAGCAGGCCTGATGTTGCAAGTGTCTCCAAGACTGGAAGGTTCTTGGTTAGGAGATCAAGATTTCTGGTGAGTGAATGAAGCCAAGAAAGATGTGAGCATTGTTGAAGCCCTTCATGAAATGATGATACTGGCCAAGAACTCTCCAGTCACTGGAGTATGCCTCAGTATTGAGTTGTCTTCCATTGCGAGAAACCTACTGGTGGACAACTACAGGACAGAAAGTGAATCCACAAAGTAGTAAAGTGAGCATGGAGGGGGCCCCTCATGAAAAGGATGTTCAAGCTAGGGACTCACCAATCACCAGGATATTATCTACAGGGCAGAAAGGCTGCTGCTGTGGAACTAGAGAAATTCTGAGAGTGTGTCCAAGCAAGAGGAAAGTTGGAAGGGTTAAGATGTGGAGATACTTCCAGTCTAGGAAACCTACTGATGACCAAGGAGATGGCAAGAAAGTGAGCCAACTTAGGCACCAAGTGATCAGGACCGGGAGCACCTATGACATTGTTACCCTGGTTAGGACTCAAGAATCCTGAGAATAGAGCTTGGCATCCAATATCTCCAGACTGGGATGGCTGCTGTTGAGCAGATGGAAAAACCAAGTTAGTGAGTTGATACAGGAACAAAGTTATACATTGTTGGGCTCCTCCCTTGGGTACTGGCCATCCAGTCTAGGAACTGACCAGTCATGACAGCTGACCTCAGCTAGAGTTATTTCCAAAGAGGGAAGGCTGTTGATCAGCAGGTGGAGAATTCCTGAGAATGAATCCAGTCCAAAGTGAAGTGAGCATGCTTGGGACTCTTCATAAAATGGCCATCTGGACTTGCCATTCCAGGGAATTGACCTCAGGGCTGAAGTATCTGCAAAGTGGCTGGAGAGAAGGTGAAGAAACTGCATCCAGGGAGCATGTTTGGAGCCTGTCACAAACTGGCAACTGGTGATAGGGACTATCTTATCCTAAAATCACAGCCAAAGTTGGGAGTATCTCCAGGATGAGAAGACTGCTTAAGAGAACTGGAAAAGGGGAGAGGTTGAAATCAAGGTGGAAGTGAAATAAGGCTGAGGGTAGTTCTTTCTGAAATAACTATTCAGCCTGGAGAGTCACTAGGCTTGAGGATACAAGTATCTTCAGGGTAGAAAGGCTTCTTGTGAGTGGATATTTGAGAAAAGTCCAGAGAGAGAGTCAAGCAACTAGTGAAGAGAGAATGGTAGTTTGGGTTAGGGATTCCTGAATTCAAGAGAAGATGCCAGGGAGTGGGCTATCCTTTTGGCAAAGGGACTCACCATTTTTAAGAGTGGTCCTCAGGGCAGAGTTATTACTATGGGATGACTAGACACTAGTGGAAAAACCTAGAGAAGGATTTCAGCTGGGAGAGAGTGAGCATACCAGGGTTCCCTCATCTTGGGTCCTGAGAATCTGATTGAGCACAGATATCTTTATTGTAGGAAGGCTGTTGCTCAGTCTCCTTATGTACTGGCAGGCCAGATAAGGGAGTCAATACTCCTGAGAATGGTCCATAGAGCTAGCTCTAGGGTATCAAGGCTACTAGAGAGGAGTTGAACTAGGAGTGGCCAGCCTGGCTTCTTTGTGTAGTAGTGGCTCAAACTAGGGACTCAGCAATCCTGAGAGTGGTCCTAAGAACAGATGTATGTTCAGTGTTAGAAGGTGGTTGAAGAGTGTAGAGGAGATGAAGGCCAGAGATTGACTTCAGGCAAGAGTAAAGAGAACAAAGTTGGAGCCTCTCATGAAACAGTGGGCAGAACTATTATAAGGATCAGAAATGTGAGGGGTTAATATAAAAGGTTGGACTGGATTATTTAGGACTAGGGTTGCCAGGAATTTAGTCAAATTCCAAAGAGATTTATTTTACCAATTTATTTATAAAATATAGAAAGAGTGAAAGTAAGAAAATCAAAGAGAGGATAGGGTAAGATATCTAGCCTACACACTAAGTAAGTATTTTGCTCTGGCCCCTAGCTCAACTCAGGCAGGGCTAATTAGCCCTTAGCTGGAGGGGCCTCAGCCTTGAGCCAAGGACCTGGGGATGCAGGAAACCTCTCTCAATAGGGCAGGTCTCTCCTGAGGCTAGTCCCTATAGAAAATCCAGGAAAGGAGTCGGCCTTTTTCACTCACCCCATGTGGTAGTTTTAAGGAAAATAGAAGCAGTTGGAGATCCTCAATCAGAGCTCCTCCAAAGTCAAGTTGAAGACAAAAGACCGAAAAAAAGGCCTTTCGCAGGAAGTTCTTGGCATTTTTAAAGATCATTCCTTTTCATCACTTCCTGTGACTTCCTTCCATTTTATGTGTAGCAATTACAATTACAGGGGGCAGTCAGTCAATTATGATTCGTTACCCACTATCACACACATGGGTCAAAGACCTCCCCCACCCACTCAAGTATAAGTGGGGTGTATATATATATGCTTCTGGTGATTAAATCTAAAAATGGGCAGAGGAAAGTTAATTTAATCCTCACACTATGTTCTTCTCAGTTTTGAGAATGGGCCTTCAGGATGGAAAGACTATGGTGAGTAGGTAGATATCCAGAGAGGGAGGCAAGCCAAGCGATGTGAATAAGGTTGGGACTTCTAAATGAAATTGCACTCCAGGCTAGAGACTGACTGATCCTGAGGAAGGTGCTATCGTTAGGATGGGAAGGCTGCTAGTAAGCAGGCAGCCCAATCAAGAGAATGAATCAAATAGGGAGTGATATGAGCATACCCAGGGCCTTTCAGAACATGGTGGTACAGGGTAGGGACTCACCAATCTTGGGAGCAGACATCAGGCTGTAAGTATCTTCCAATATATCAAGGCTGATGGTGATGTACAAATGGAGGAGTCCAGAAAGAGGCAAGCCAATAGTGAAGCGAATCTGGCTGGGGCTCCTCATGAAATTGGATGTCTGGATTGAGAACTCATAATGCATGAGAGCAGGCCTCTCTAGAATTATCTGTAGGATGGAAATACTGATGGATATTAGGTGTAAAGTTCTAAAGAGTCAAGGCAAAAGTGAAATGATCATGGTTGATCTCCCTCATGTCATATAGGTTTCACTTAGGGATTCACCATCTCTCTTAAGCTGGAAGCATCTCCAAGGTGGAAAGGCTCCTGGTGAGGAGGTTTAGAATGAAGGCAAGGGAATGTGGTCGAACTAGAAGTGAATTGAGCCGGTCTGGATCCCTTAATAATCTGGACCATTTTCATTTAAGATTTAAAATATAGTATCTATAGGCTTTTGGAAAAAAATCAGTTTTCAGGGAGTTCAGTGATTCTTAAATTATTTCTCCTTAACTTGCTTTCTAGGTCAATAACTTTTTGTAACAAATAGCTTCTGTTTTCACCTATTTTTTCAGTCTTTATTTCTTTCTAATATTTTTTCAGTGTCCAAAGAGTTATTGATTTCTGTTTTGACTCTTCTATTTTTTAAAATTCTCTTTTTAAAAAACTTTATTTTGGGGGGCAGCAGGGTGGCTCAGTGGATTGAGAGCCAGGCCTAGAGATGGGAAGTCCTAGGTTCAAATCTGGCCTCAGACACTTCCCAGCTGTGTGACCCTGGGCAAGTCACTTGACCCCCATTGCCTAGCCCTTACCACTCTTCTGCCTTGGAGCCAATACACAGTATTGACTCCAAGACGGAAGGTAAGGGTTTAAAAAAAAAACAACAACTTTATTTTTGCCATGCAAAAAACACTTTCATATTGGTCATTGTTGTGAGAGCACACTCATACATAATCAAAACCTCAAAATAAAACCACAAATACATTGATGTAAAGGACAATTCTAACAGTTCTTTCTCTGGAGGTGGATAGCATTCCCTATCATAAGCCTTTCAGGATTGTTCCAGATCGTTGCATTACTGAAAGTAGCCAAGTTTTCACAGATAATCATCGTCCAATGTTGCTGTTACTATGTACAATGTTCTCCTGGTTCTGCTTATTTTGCTCTGCATCAGTTCCCACAGATCTTTCCAGCTTTTTCTGAATCATCCTGCTTATCATTTCTTATAGTCCAATAGTAATCCATCACCAACTTGTATCACAATTTGTTCAGCTATTCTCCAATTGATGGACATCCCCTCAATTTCCAGTTCTTTGCCATTACAAAAAGAGCAGCTATAAATATTTTTGTACTAGTAGGTCCTTTCCCCTTTTTTATTATCTCTTTGGGATATAGGTCCAGTAGTGGTATTACCAGATAAAAGGTATGCACAGTTTTATAGCCCTTTGGGCATAGTTCCAAATTGTTCTTGTTCTTCACTTCTCATCTTATTGGGAAAGTATCTAACTTATCCCCATTGTAGATGATACGTGCTGAAGGTTTAGGTAGATACTACTTATCGTTTTAAGGAATGACCCATTTATTCCTATGCTTTCTAGTGTTTTCAGTAGGAATGGGTATTGCATTTTGTAAAAGTTTTTTTCTACAGTTATTGAGATAATCATGTGATTTCTATTAGTTTGGTTATTGATATGGTCAATTATGCTGATAGTTTTCCTAATATTAAACTAGCCCTGCATTCCTGGTATAAATCCCACCTGGTCATAGTGAATGAGCCATCTAACTAGCCACTCCTCTTAGAATCAATTCTAAGACAGGAGAACAGTAAGAGCTAGGTAATTGGGGTTAAGTGACATGTCCAGGGTCACACAGCTAGGAAGTGTCTGAGACCAAATTTGAACCCAGGACCTCCCATCTCTAAGCCTGGCTCTCTGTCCATAGAGCCATCCAGTTGTCCTACAATAGCCTCTTAATTAGTTTTCTTGCATCAAGTCTTTCAACTCCATCTGACACATTGTCAAACCAAGTCATGTCAACAAACATTTATTAAGCACCTACTATTTGCCAGGCACCATATTTAGCTGTGGGGATGCAAATGAAGGCAAAAGACAGTCCCTGCTCCCAAGGAACTCCCAGTCTAATGGTGAGACAACATGAAAACAACTATGTACAAATAAGATATATATGGGATAAATTGAAAATAATCAACAGAGGAAAGGTGCTAGCATGAATGAAGGAATGAATGAAGTATATATCAAGTACTTACTGTATGCAAAGAACTGCTAATCTCTGGGGATACAAATAGAAAAGTAGAGGAAGGGAATGAGCATTTATTAAGAGCCTACTATGTGCCAGGCACTTGTGCTAAGCTTTTCATAAATATCTCATTTGATCCTCATTTGAATAAAAATCTTTGCTAAAGTAGGTGCTGTTTTAGCCTCATTTTATAGTTGAGGAAATTGAGGCAAACAGGAGTTAGGTGATTTGACCAGGGTCACACAGTTAATAAGTGTCAGAGATTGAATTTGAACTCGGGTATCCTTGTCTCTAAGCCCAGCAGTCTCTCCACTGCTTGACCCGCTGCTTTAAGCCAGTGCTTCTTCCATATGTAGCACTTGATGGGCCTAGAGTTGTGATGACCTGGGTTCCATGCCTGGGGACATCTAATGAAAATGCAGTCAGGACATGGAGGGTCTTATGTGAGGAATAGCCAGGAGGCCAATGTCGCTTGATCCCAGAGTATTTGGGAGTAAGAAAAGTGTAAGAAGACTGGAAAGTAGGAAGGGGCCAGGTTATGAAGGGCTTCCCTAGTCATTTTCTTTAAGCTCACATCTGATCATATGAGTCCCTTCCTCAGACAACTCCAGTGGCTTCCTATTTCCTCTAAGATAAAATATCAACTCTGTCTTAGCTTTTGATGTTATTCACTAACTGACTCCATATCTTTCCAGCCTCATTGGACATCATTATTCTTCTTACAGAATGTCATCTAGGCAAAGTCTGCTTTCTGGCTGTTCCTCACTCTGTTCCTCTCTTCCACTCACTGAGTTCCTCTCTTCCTTTAAGAAGTCTGTCCCCCTCAATAGCTAGAACCTTCACTATCAAACTCCCTTGTCTTTGTATCTATTGATTGATTATTCATGGTTGGGTATGCTTTAATATGGATTTATTATTGCCCTCCCTCTCCCATTTGAATGGAAACTCCTTGTAAACAGAGCTGATTTCATTCTTTGTATCCCTGTGCATAGCACATAGGAGAGACTTAACAAATGTTGATAGATTGAGTCTTGGTTTCCAGTTGAGGCAGTTCTATTGGAAAGTCAATTTTATTCGTTTTTTCCCCTTCTCTTCTGTGCTTAAAGGGTAACACTTAGACTTTTTAAAACACATTTTCATGCTCATCATGTTATGAAAGAAGACACATATTACTTATGCTAGAGAGAGATTCATGGAAGAAATGAAGAATTATATGTTTCAATTTGCTTTTGGACACCATCTGTTCCTTCTATGGTGGTGGACATCCATTTCATTTTTTTGGTCACCAGTCTCCTGGAGGTGTCCTGGATCCTTGCCTTGTTAATGATAGTTAAGTCATTCACAGTTGGCCATTGTACATTATTGTTATTACTATGTATAATGTTCTCCTTGTTCTGCTCACTTTGTTTTGCATCACTTCACAGAAGTCTTTCCAGGCTTTTTTTTGGTGATCAGCTTATTTGTCATTTCTCATGGAACAATAGTGCTTCATCTACCATAACTTGTTCAACCATTCTCCAATTGATGGACATCCTTTCTATTTCTAGTTCTTTGTCCCCACAAAAAGTGCTGCTAGAAATTTTTTTTTTTCACAGGAAGGCTCTTTTCCCCTCTCCTCAATCTTTGGGATACAGACTTAGTATTGCTGAATCAAAGGGTCACAGTTTGATGGCCCTTTGATCATGGTTTCAAATTGCTCTCCAGAATGTTTAGATCAGTTCGAAGCTCCATTAGCAGTGTCCAATTTTCCCACATCCCCTCCAACATTGATCATTTCCCCTTTTTGGCATGTTAGCTAGTCTGATGGGTGTGAAGTAAAACTCTCAAATGTGCTCTAATTTGCATTTCTCTAATCAATAGTGATTTGGAGCATTTTTTTCATATCACTATAGATAGTTTTAATTTCTTCATCTGCAATTTGTCTCTTCATACCCTTTGACCATTTGTCAATTGGGAAATGCTGTGTATTCAAGACCTAGTCTTATTAAATGTTTCCTCTGGAGTTAAGATTCTTTCTTTGCTGTAGGACTCAGGAAATCAGATGCATTAAGGGAATGCTTTAGAAAAATACTGAGGCAACTTCAGAGGACTGATGATAAAACATTCCTCTGTCCTCTTGGTGGAGAGTCTAGCAATTCTCAGCACAAAGCAAGGCACAGGTGCTCTATCACACGCTGTGGCCAGTGTGCTGGCTGTTTTTCATAATTGTACTTCTTTGTGACAAGGGATAGTAGTGTGAGGGGCATTAATTAGGAAATGTGTTTTGAATTTTTTTTTAAACAGTTTTCAAAGAAAGCAGCAAAAATTTTTTAAAAGCAAAAGGATATGATTTAATGTCGATCATGCCTCTAAGGAAATTTTGTTTTAAGTTTTTCTAATTTTTGGATGCCCACATTAGCATACCTACAGAGCAAAGGGACAGCCAGTTGTACTCATTGTTGAATGGGAGAAGAGCATGGATTACTTTTGGGAAATTGCAGAGTTCTTTCAATTATCCTAGGCTTTTCCCTGGAACAAAAGAAGAAAAACATTTTAACATAGTGATACCTGGAATACTACCATAGAATTCAATTGTAGAATTCCCCAAATGGCGGAAGAGAAGTGTGGGGGGACAAGCAGGCTACATCACCTTCCAGACAAGGATTCCACAGGAAAAGTGATGTCAAGCAGTGCTGTCCGACTGCAACAGATACAGAGGCCACTGATCCATACTTGTAGAAGGGTCCTGGTGGGATTGCCTATTGACTTAGTTTGAAAATGTCATATTATTGTATTTTTATTTATTTTATTAAATATTTCTCAATTATATTTGCATATGGTTCAGGCATACTCAGAAATGTTGTGGGTCACATGTGGCAGTGGTCTGCATGTTTGACACTTCTGCTCAAAAGAATGTCACCAAAGAAATGTATGACTAGAAGAGAAGACAGGCTGGCTGGTCATGTACAAAGATGAAGAGAAAACCAACAGATAGACAGCCTCTATGCTCCTTTGGGATCTTCTGGGGGGCAAGAGAACTGAAGGAAGGCAATTAGTACATTGGGTGGATTCTTTTTAACCCTTCTCTTCTGTATCAATTCTAAGACAGAAGAGCAGCAAAGGGTAGGCAACTGGGGCTAAGTAACTTGCCCAGAGTCACACAATTAGGAAGTGTCTGAGGCTAGATTTGAACCTAGGTCATCACAACACTAGGTCCGAAGCTCTATTCATTGTGCCACCTAGCTGCCCCTATTGGGTGAACTCCTTGTGGCACTCTTATTAGAGGATCTGGATGAGAGTCAGGCATCTTTGCAAGGTTTGTCCACATCTATGACATCCTAAGTCTATTGGAGTATTTAGAGCAATTGTTGTTGTTCAGTCATTTTCAGTCGTGTCCTACTCTTTGTGATGCCATTTGAGGTTTACTTGACAAGGATATTGGAATGGTTTGCCATTTCCTTCTCCAGTTCATTTTACAGATGAGGAAACTGAGGCCAACAGGGTAAAGTGACTTGCCCAGGCTCACAGTAAATGTCTGAGGCTGGATTTGAAGTCAGGGAGATGAAACTTCCTGATTTCAAACCTAGGACTCTTTCCATTGAGCCACCTTGCTGCCCTTATTGAGAATAATAGCAGCAATAAAAGTGTTTGCAGATAGAGTCCCCACCAAATAATAATGGAAAGTACTTATATATCTCTCAAGTTTGGAAGAATTTTGTGTTACAAATTAGGTTATTGTACTTGTAAAAAGCTAACAGGACATGGTATTTCTGGTTCCCAAAGCACTTTATGTAAAATTTTTTTTTCTATTTTCTTTATTTTTTTTAATGTAAATAAATTTATTTAGTCAATTTATAACATTATTTCTTGGTTACAAGAATCATATTTTTCCCTCCCTCCCCTACCCCCACCCTGCCCATAGCTGACGCACAATTTCACTGGGTATTACATGTGTCCTTGATCAAAACTTATTTCCATGTTGTTGGTGTTTGCATTAGGAGTTTAGAGTCATTTAGAGTCTACATCCCTAATCATATCCCCTTGACCCATGTATTCAAGCAGTTGTTTTTCTTCTGTGTTTCTGCTCCCACAGTTTTTCCTCTGAATGTGGATAGTGGTTTTTCTCATGGATCCCTCCAAGTTGTTCAGGATCACTGCATTGCCACTAATGGTGAAGTCCATTACATTCGATTATACCATAGTGTATCAGTTTCTGTGTACAATGTTTTCCTGGTTCTGCTCCTCTCACTCTGCATCAATTCCTGTAGGTTGTTCCAGTCCTCATGGAATTCTTCCACTTTATTATTCCTTTGAGCACAATAGTATTCCATCACCAACAGATACCACAATTTGTTTAGCTATTGCCTAGGGCATCCCCTCATTTTCTAATTTTTTTGCCACTACAAAGAGCGCAGCTATGAATATTCTTGTACTTGTCTTTTTCCTTATTATCTCTTTGGGGGTACAAACCCAGCAGTGCTATGGCTGGATCAAAGGGCAGACAGTCTTTTAGAATGGGTGTTATATTATATCAAAGGCTTTTTCTGCATCTATTGAGATAATCATGTGATTTTTGTCAGTTTGGTTGTTCGTGTGGTCAATTCTGCAGATGGTTTTCCTAATATTGATCCATCCTTGCATTCCTGGTATGAATCCTACCTGGTCATAGTGAATAACCCTAGTGATGAGTTGCTGGAGTCTTTTTTCTGGTATCCTCTTTAAGATTTTGGCATCTATATTCATTTGGGAGATTGGTCTATAGTTTTCTTTCTCTGTTTGTGACCTACCTGGTTTTGGAATCAGTACCATATTTGTGTCATTAAAGGAATTTGGTAGAACTCCTTCTTTGCTAATTTTGTCAAATAGTTTCTATCATAGTGGGATTAGTTGTTCTTTACATGTTTGATAGAATTCACTTGTGAATCCATCTAGACCTGGGGATTTTTACTTAGGGAATTCCTTGATGGCTTGTTCAATTTCTTATTCTGAGAGGGGATTGTTCAAGTATTAAATTTCCTCTTTTGTTAATCTAGGAAATTTGTGTTTTTGTAAATATTTACTCATTTCACCTAGATTGTTATATTTATTGCCATTTAATTGGGAAAAATAGTTCTTAATAATTACCTTAATTTCCTCTTGTGTTATTAGGATTTGCTCCCCAGGAACTCTCTCTTCCAGCATTCCATGTTCCTTCTCATGTTATGTGCTAAAGGAGAGAGCATATAAGTTTTGCTTAGCTCCACCCCTTGCTCTTTTTTCCCCTGATTGTGGTTTGTAGAGTTGGGGTGAGATGAGAGGCAGGAGAATTTTACTCAGGTTTTACTTCTATTTCTTTTTTCTTCTACTTCAAGTGATTATTAATAAATCTTAGAGAATATAATACTTGGAGTTACTGTATATTAAATGTAAATTTTATGCTCTTCATTAGAGATGAGGTCACCCTTTTCATCTTTGATACTGTTAATTTGGTTTTCTTCTTTCCTTTTTTATTAGATTAATCAGTACTTTATTTTGTTTTTTCAAAGTACCAACTCCTAGTCTTATTTGTTAATTTGATATTTCTTTTACTTTCAATTTTATTAATTTCTCCTTTGACTTTTAGGATTTCTAATTTAGTTTTTAACTGGGAATTTTTAATTTGTTCTCTTTCTAGTTTTTTTTTTTATTTTGCATGCCCAATTCATTGTCCTCTTCTCTTTCTGATTTGTTGATAGATGCACTCAGGGATATAAATTTTCCACTGAGTACTACTTTGGCTGCATCCTATAGATTTTTGATATGTTGTTTCCTCATTGTCATTCTCTTCAATGAAATCATTGTTTCTTTGATTGTTCTTTAACAAACCAATTTTGGAGAATCATATTATTTAATTTCCAATTAATTTTTTATTTGCCTCCCCATGTACCCTGACTAATTATAATTTTTATTGCATTATGATCTGAAAAAAGTTGCACATATTATTTCTGCTTTTTTGCATGATTGCCATGTTTTTATGCCCCAATACATGGTCAATCATTGTGAATGTACCATGCGCTGCTGAAAAGAAGGTGTATTCCTTTTTGTCCCTATATATTTTTCTCAATGTATCTATTAACTTTAATTTTTCAAAAATTTCATTCACATCTCTTATCTTTTTCTTTATTTTTTGGTTTGATTTCTCTAGATCTGATAGAGGAATGTTCAGGTATCCCACTAGTATAGTTTTATAATCTCCTTCTTAAGCTCCAACAGTTTCTTTAAAAATCTGGATCATATAGCATTTGGTGCATACATGTTTAGTGCTACTATTTCTTTATTGTCTATACTACCTTTTATCAGGATGTAATTACCTTCCCTATCTCTTTTGATTAGATCTATTTTTACTTTGGCTTTGTCAGATATCATCCTTGAGACTCCTACCATCTTTTTCTTGGTTGATGCCCAATAAATTTTGCTCTAGCCTTTTACCTTTATGCTGTGTGTGTCTACCTGCCTCATGTGTGTTTCTTGTAGATAACATATGGTAGGAATTTGGTTTCTAATCTACTATGCTATCTGCTTCCATTTTTTAAAAAGTTTACGGAGGTGGAAAACCCTTCCTTAATGATCACAAACTGAATGCTCCTAGGGGACTGAAAATCAAACCTAACAACAGGAAAGAGCTAAGGAACCCTCCTGCTGGACTCAATCCAAAAGGTACGCCCCCCCAAAAGTCGGAATCAGAGAACACTCGGGTTTAAGGGGAAGGCAAAAGGAAGGTCGCAGGACTCTTCCCTCTCCCCACCTAGAGCACTAAGCCTCCAGTGGCAATTGGAACCTCTGGACGGGCAAAGGTGCTGGTCTGGAGGGTGTACCTTGTGGGCAGGGCTGTGCCAGGCTCAGAGCATCAAACACAGGTGGCGGAGAAGGATCTAGAGAGGGAGCACAGAGCTGGCAGCCTAGACAGAGCTGCAGAGACCCTCCATATTTCTCCAGCCTTCCAGGAGGTTTTGGCCTCAAGGCACATCCAGTCCAACCCAGCTGGACTTAATCTCATCAAAAGTCTTCAGAGGTCAGGGAAGCCCAAACTCCAACACCCCTCCCCCCCAGACTTCTGGACTTTAATCCAATCAAAAGCCTCCAGAGGACAGGGAAGCTCAAACTACAACACCCCTTCCCCAAAGACTGCAGGGAGAGACTTTCTGTCAAAGCTCCAAGAGGGGAGACTGACAAAATACCCCAAAACCAAAAAAATGAGAGGAGCAAGAGCATAGACAAATACGGGGAGCAAAGAATGGATAAATATGAGCAAACAACAGAAAAAGGAGAAAGAAATTATAATAGATAGCTTCTGTACAGGCAACGAGCAAAGAGCGAATGAAACAGAGGGGGAGGGATCAGCATATCAACGATAAATCAGAAATCCCAGTGAATTGGAAAAAGGCTTTGGAAGAACTCAAAATGCAATTCAAAACACAATTAAGAAAGGCTGAAGACAATTGGGAAAAGAACTTAAAAACTAAGATAAATGATATGGAAACAGAAAATAGTGTCTTGAAAGCCAAAATCAACCAGCTTGAAAATGAGTCAAAGGAGATGAAAAATGAGGCAAAGAAGAGGAAAGATGAGGCAAAGGGGATGAGAGATGAGGCAAAGAGGATGAAAGATGACCTCCAAACAAAATCAGACCAGAAGGAGAAGGATGGCCAAAAAGCCAGGGATGAAATCCAGTCTTTAAGAACCAGAAACACAGAAGAAAAACAACCGCTTGAATACATGGGTCAAAGGGATATGATTGGGGATATAGACTCTAAATGAACATCCTAGTGCAAACAAAACTATTGAAATAGTTTCTGATCAAGGACACAAGTAATACCCAATGAAATTGCACCTGGGCTGCAGGAAAGGTGGGTGGAGTGGAGGGAGGGAAATAAAATGAGTATTGTAACAAAAAAAATAAAATAAAAAATTATAAATTATATATATATATATATACAGATATATAAATTATAAAAAATAAAAAACAAAACAAAAAGTTTACAGAGCTTTATTAAATATCATTAGAAATCATGGAATAAAGATGATACAAAATAAAAACCACATGCTTATGGCTGATCAACAAGTTCAAACACTTGCCGTATCACCACCACCCTCAGGACAGGAAGTAAAGAGGTATGACCTTCCATGTCCCTGCCTAATATCCCCTATCTACAGGAAGTACTTAACGACAGGAAGTCAGTGGGCCCCTGTAAATGTAATTCTTTTTTAGGTTAACAGATTTTCAATTATACATTCCCCCCCTGAGATCTGTGGAAGACTGGTCTCTCCAATGGATCTTGTAAACATAACCAACTTTGAAATTACAATAATTTTGGGATAAAAGGAAAAAACAAAGCCAATGATTGCTAGGTGCACTGACCAAAAGCCAGTTAGGGGGCAGTCTCCTTTGGCATAAGAGTATACATACAAAACAAATGCATTCAATCCCACACAGTTCAAATCACCACATCCCAAAGTTCACTCTGGATCTTCTGGTTCACTGTGTGGTCTGTGCAGGCATCTTAATGGTGCCTTCTCCAAACAGGTCACTTTCTGGATTCAGAGAGGTAGCGTGTTTCAGATCCTAAAATTACTCTCAATAAGAATTTAAAATGTGCAATTTAGAATAATAATAATACACTCCCCCCTCAAGAGGGTGTTGAAAAACCCAGTGATCACTTAGGAATGCATGGCTGAGTTATGAGGTATATGAATCAATTGGCAAGAGTAATCAAAATATTAAAATCCAAATAAAAAAGATAATTTCTGGGTCAAATATAGACTATCAAGGTCTTATGTGTAAAAATTCTAAGTTAAAGAAAAAGAAATATATAACAGGTCCTTGAATCAGGGCCCAATTAAAATGATTTAAGCAATTATGCATTTACCAAGTCAGTAGCCT
Source organism: Monodelphis domestica (assembly GCF_027887165.1). Lineage (NCBI taxonomy): Eukaryota > Metazoa > Chordata > Mammalia > Didelphimorphia > Didelphidae > Monodelphis > Monodelphis domestica. Next base: position 48,246,595 of record NC_077235.1, on the reverse strand, counting down.
ATAGGAAATTTGCCACACCATGAAAGACAGAAAAGGGACTAGATTATGGGAGTCAAGTAGGAGCCAAATTTGAGATACTTGGTAGAATGTGGGACAAGGAAGACCTGCCTTTAACACATGTTAAACAGCTGCAACCTCAAACTCTAAACATGTCCTCTTGTCTTGTCTCAAAATTTTCATCAATCCCATCAGCATTGGTTGGTCTCTTTGACCTTGTACTCAATTGGCACTATGCTTTGTATTTCTTTGGCATTGTGCTCTTTTGTTTCTCTTGTCCTGGAATCAGACAATTATTAAGCAAAGTCCCATAATTTTTTTTTTTAATTTTAAAACCTTTACCTTCCGTCTTGGAGTCAATACTGTGTATTGGCTCCAAGGCAGACCATAATTTTTTTAAACAACCAATGGCATCATTTTTATAGTCTAAAGCTTTTTGAATATGAATTGACATTAGGGCAAATGTATTTTAAACTTATATTACTGCGAAATCAAAAAAGTTAAAGAAAATCTTCTCAATACTGGTGATGTGCTTCAAATACAAAAAGGAGAGAAAAAATTAAAAAAAAACTGAAATAATATATTGCACATGCAAGGAAAAATAATAAAAAAGTTTAAAAAATAAAAAAAAATATAGCTTATAATCATTGACACACTGCGTCAGCTAAGGAAAGTTTCTCACCAAAAAAGAGATCCATTTCCTTTTTCAAATCTGACCATGATCCACTGTGAGTGAAAAGCAAATGATTTTCACAAAGTAACAGTTTTTTAAATAAAGAACAGTAGTAAAGCATGTAATGCACATTCAAAAAGTATCAAAGTCCCCAAATTTATAATAGCTCATTTAATGACAATAATAAACCTACTGTCATATTTTACATAAGTTGCTATATTACCCAAAAAACCCTATGAACTGATGGATATTTGTCACAATTTTTACAGACATAGAAAAATCTTTCAACCTTGGCAAATATATTTTTAAATAAAGTAAAACTTATTTGGGTCTAGAACATCACCAAGAATCTAGGTTGTTCTGGTGGAAGTAAATTAACCTGAAGAGGTTTTTTAGGAGTTCTTTTTCCAGCTTCCTGATTTTAGAAACACCTTGGTAGAAACGTTTCTTTGTTTCTCTACTTTTAATACAGCATTCTTTAAAATATAACTCTAAAAAACCTCACCCATTCAGAAACCACTAGTTAATTAAATCTATTTCTGAAGACCCCTTAGAATCACCATTAAATTTTTAGCTTATTAAATTTCTACAGGTTGTTAGCCAGGTTGAGTTCATCCATCATCTATTTGATAATTAGCAAATGAAAAATGAAAAAAAAATACTATTTATGGGCTTTTACAATATTTTACAATATTTTGTTCAGTAGCCATAGGGGAAAGTTAACAGAATATATCTAATAGTTAAAACACAGTAGATGAAAATGATTCAGTGTAACAGAACAGTATCGAATACATTAATATATGAACTTAAAACATCAAAATTAAATCTTAAACAAAACAATTAGCAAAATACAATAAAATACAGAGATTTTAATAAAAACAATGGACTCTGAAAAGGCTTAAAATCTTCACCTCCAGTCTCTTAAAGTTCCTTTCTCTATCCATTCAGATTCTTTTTTTCAGTACTGTAGAATCTCCCATAGAGAGGGAGAACATGGGTTTTGGGAATCTCAAACTGGGCAGGACCAAATGGCAAAGAGTTGCAGGGAGATGAATCTCTCCCCTGAATCTCAGGTAAGATAAATAAAAGGATCAGTGCACTCATGAATGGTAGACCCTGTTTGAAATAGGCAGTGCACTGCTCTTTCATAGAATAGGCCATGCTTGTAATCAACTTCCTGTTTGGAAGAGTCTCTTCCTTCTCCTCATCCCCCCTCCCCCTGAGGTACCCCACCACGTGGAGGCTGATTTTGCCTAAGGAAAGAACACCCCAGTTTTTTACCATCTGCTTTGACTCCTAGCTTCTTGGTGGCAGAAATCAGCAACAGCAGTAGGGGTCAGGGTCCAGTCAGAGGCTGATTTTAGGAGCAGAGCCACTGGGTGCCTGGGACTCGGGGCCAGATGAGCGATTGGGATCAGGGACTGGAGGAAGCAGTATCAGCAACGCCAGATTCAGCAGTGAGGAATAAGGAACAAAGGAGGAACAAGTAGTTGGGTGAGAAGAGCAGTTTATCTCTTCTTCGCCAAGAGTCTCCCAGCTAAAAATTGCCTGGCCAGTAGGGAGCACAAGCAACCAGGCAAAAAGTAGGAAAAGAAAAATGCAGCAGCTCCAAAGAGAGTTGGACTTTGCGAGGGTGGGTGGGGTGGGCAAAAAGCCTTAGCAGGAGAAATGTGACTTAAAAAAACTATCTAGGCTATCTTAAAAAAACCCGAGAGAGTTTCTTATCCCATCTGGGTTTCTAACTGTAAAATTTAAATTATATCTTAATAAAAATATTCTAGTTTATGGAGGTTTATTTTATTTAAATTAATTTATTTAGTCATTATTCCACATTATTCCTTGGTTACAAGAATTATAGTATTTCCCTCCCCTCCCCCCACCCTTCCCACAGCTGATGCACAATTTCATTGGTTATTACATGTGCCCTTGATCAAAACCTATTTCCGTGTTGTTGGCATTTGCATTAGGATGTTCATTTAGAGTCTACATCCCCAGCCATATCCCCTCAACCCATGTATTCAAGCAGTTGTTTTTCTTCTGTGTTTCACTCCCACAGTTTTTCCTCTGAATGTGGATAGTGTTTTTTCTCATAGATCACTCAAAGTTGTTTGGGTCACTGCATTGCCACTAATGGAGAAGTCCATTACAGTTGATTGTACCACAGTGTATCAGTTTCTGTGTACAATGTTCTTCTGGTTCTCCTCCTTTTGCTCTGCATCAATTCCTGGAGGTCATTCCCTGTTTCCCTCACCACTAATCCATTTGTTACCAGAAGGGAGGTTTTGGAGCTTGAGCTTCCCTGCCCTCTTGAGGCTTTGATTGGATTAAAGACCAGTAGTCTGTGGGGGAGGGGTGTTGGAGCTTGAGCTTCCCTGCCCTCTGAAGACTTTTGATTGGATTAAGTCCAGCTGGGTTGGATTGGATGTGTCCTGAGGCCAAAACCTCTTGGAAGGGGGGAGCAATATGGAGGGTCTCTGCTGCTGCAACTAGGCTGCATGCTCTCTAACTACTTCCCTACCACCTGTGTTTGACACTCTGATCCTGGCACAGCTTTGCCCACAAGGTACTCCCTCCAGACCAGTGCCTTTGCCCGCCCAGAGGTTCCAGATGCTGCTGGAGGCTTCGAGCTCTAGGTGGGGGAGGGTCCTGGGACTTTCCTTCTTCCTTCCCCTTAAACTGGAGTGTTCTTGAATTCTGGCTTTTGGGGGCATACCTTTTAAATTTATTCCAGCTGGAGGGTTCCTTGGCTCTGTCTTGTTGTTAGGTTTGATTTTCAGTCTCCTAGGAGCATTTAGTTTGTAATTGGTAAGGAAGGGTTTTCAGAGGTATGAACTTTCACTGCCTCTAAGCCGCTATCTTGACTCTTCCCTCTTTATGGAATTAAAGATCATTAGATATCAAAGAATAAAGAGGATACAAAATAAAAACACGTACCCATGTCTGATCAGCCAGTTCAAACACCTGCCTTACCCACCACCATGTTCAGGACAGGAAGTAAAGAGATTATTTGCTTCCATTTTATGGGTGAGTTTATCCCATTCACACTCAGAGTTATGATTACCACTTGTATATTCCCCATTATTTTGATTTCCTCTTTTAGTCCTGCCCTTTCTTCTTTCACTCTTTCCTTGTACACCAGTGTTTTGCTTTTAATCAGTCCCCCTATTCCCCACCTTTATTTTACTTTCCTTTCCACCCTGTCCCTTCTTACTCCCCTCTTATTTTTCTTTAAGGTCTATTAAATGCCTTCTTCTCCCACCTTTCCCTTGCTTTTAATACTCCCTGCACCACTCTCCCACATTGGTTTTTCCCTCTTAACTTCCCTGTAGGGTAAGATAGAATTCTATACCCCAATAGATCTGGCTGCTCTTCCTTCTCAGAACTGATTCCACTGAGAGTAAGGTTTAAGTATTACCTATTTCCACTCTCTTCCTCTCCTTATTATAATAGTATTCTTCCCCATCCCCATCCCCATGGACCTCTTTATGTGGTATAGTTTATCCTATTTTTCTTCCTTCAATTTTATCTTGGTTCTATTCTATTCCTTCTCTCCACCTTTTTATATATCATTTAAAACAACTTAATACTACAACCTCTGCCTATGAATAATTCTTCTATCTACTATGATAATGAAAACAATTTTTTAGAGTTACAAATATTATTTTTCCATATAGGAATATAAAAAGTTTGACCATACTGAAGCCCTTGAATTTTTCACCTTCTTTCTTGTTTACCTTTTCATGTTGTTCTTTAATTTTTTATTTGGACATCAAACTTTCCATTTAGTTCTGGTCTTTTCTTTAGGAATGTTTGGAAATTTTTTATTTTGTTAAGTAACCATACTTTCTGCTGGAAGAGTATAGTCAGTTTTGATGGGTAGGTGATTCTTGATTGTAGACCAAATTCTCTTGCCTTCCTGAATATCATATTCCATGCCTTGTGGTCCTTTAGTGTGGAGGCTGCTAGATCTGGTATAAACCTGACTGGGGCTCCTTGATATCTGAATTGTCTCTTTCTGGCTGCTTACAATATTTTATCCTTGGCTTGAAAGCTCTTGAATTATGGATTACATTCTTGAGGGTTATCTTTTGAGGATTTATTGTAGAGGGTGATCTATGGACTCTTTTGACGTCCATTTTGCCCTCTTATTTAAAAATATAAGGGCAGTTTTCTTGGATAACTTTTCATAATATGATGTCAAGGCTTCACCCCTCCCCTCCCCCAGGTTTTCAGGTAGGCTGATGATTCTCAAATTGTCTCTCCTAGATCTGTTTTCTAGGTCAATTGTCTTTTGAATGAGAGATTTCATGTTTCCTTCTATTTTGTCTTTCTTTTGACTTTGCTTTATTAATTCTTGCTTTCTTGTGAGATCATTAGTTCCTACTTGCCCAATTTTAGTCTTTAAAAGACTTTTTTTTCAGCTATGATCTTTTGATTTTCCTTTTTGGTTTGGTCTATTCTACTTTTCATGGCTTCCAGCAGGTCAATTCTAGTCTCTAATTGGCTTATTACTTCATTTGATTTGTGTGTTTCTTTTTCCACATGGGAATGTTGTCTTTTAAGCTGTTATTTCCTTTTTTAATTACTTTCATATTTTTTCCCCACTTTTCCCATTTTTCTTCTATCTTTCTTGAACTCATTTTTGAGTTCCTTGAGAGCTTGTGACCAATTTCCATTTTTTTTTTTTTTGAGAAAGTTTGGATGTATTTTCTTGTTTGTCACTCTCTGCAGTCACTTCTGTATTTTACTTTTTCTTCATTGAAATTATCCAAGGTCAAAGGCTTTTTCTGCTGCATCTTATTTCTTTTGATACTTGTGGATTGTGTTTCCTGTGTGTTGGTGGCCATTGCTGTCTCTGTCTCTGTATTATCTTCCCTTCCCAGCCAGAAGTCTGAGTGAGGAGGGCAGGCAACTCTTTGTGTAGACAGCTTTAAAGTGTTTTGCCCTGAGGTTATTTTCCATTCTTCCTGTTGTGGCCAGCCCACTTCTGCCCTGTCTCTATGCCCAAGCTCTGTTCTCTTCAGCCTAGGGTCCCATGTCTCGCTGCCAAGGCTTTGCACTGCCCTTAGGGGTAAATCTGTGGTGCCCTAAGCCAGCCCCCAAGAATTTAGAAATTGCCCTGGCCCTCACTCTGACTCTGGAGTGGTAAGTGGCATGGGGGAGGGATGATCAGCTCTTGCTTTGGTAGGTGTAATTTTATCCTGTAATAGTGTGGAAATGTCCAAATGCTGCCTACCTTCAAGGCTGCGCTCTGTTTCAGAGCCCCTTCACTCATCTGATTTTGATTTTTGTCCTTTTGAGACACTTTGTAGTAGTTAGTTGTGAGGAGAGTATGGCGGTTCCTGCTATTCTGTGGCTATTTTAGCTCCCCCCCCCCCCCAAAGCACTTTAAAGACTAATTATTCCAACAAGTTTCCTCCTTTCTTTATATTGAAATCATTCAAGATTCCTCAAAAAATACAGAGGCAAAGATAACCTTGCCACCATTCTGAACACTAATAACATTGGAGGCCTAAAACAGAGACATGAATCCTACCAAATGTGTTTTCCACTACCACAGAACAGAACCAATGCAGAGATGAAGTTGCAGAGTGATTCCCTGTGGATGGTATAGTCCTCCATATGGCCGGCCTTCAGGGAAAGTTGCAGTTGATTTGGTAAGAATGGTATCAGCAAAATTCAGGGAGATCCCTAATGAATGAATGCTAAGATCCTTTTTATCACAATCCTAGAGGGGCATCATGATTTTAAGAACACTAGATTTGGAATCAGACAACATGGGTCTAGATCCCATCTTTGTTATATCCTAGTGGTATATAATGAGTTGGATTCCAAGTCTTCCAAGGACTTTCTTCCAGTTCTCAAGTTATATTTCAAAAGACTCAGGTTCTCTGGCCTTCCTCCCTCTGCTGGAATAGCTTAAGACAAGTTTTCTAAGTCTTGGGAATTTTCCTGTTTCAGACTGGAGGAAGGTCTAGCATCTCCAGAGGGGGAGAGGCAAAACGAATAATGGCTTTGTCTTTCCTCCCTCTGCCTTCATCGGGTGATTCAGGTCTCCTTTTCTATGCCTATCAGCCCAGGCCCACCCTCTCAGCTATGTGGTCCTATCTGAAGGTATACTTATTGTTTTAGCTGCAGTCCCCCAGGATGCGTGTAGTTAAGGGCAGAAAAATGTCACTCATTAAAACTGAGGTAAAGCAGCATCAACTAGGCTTGGTGTTCTATATCCATAAGAGAAGCTTATGGATATAGCTGGTTTTTAAGGTTCCTTCCATGCTTTAGTATGCTATGATCCCAGCATTTGGACGGCCCTTTGTACTAGAAAAGAGCACACGGAGAAAGGAAGCAGGGCCCAAGCCAAGGATTGCTTTTTTCCCCTTCTCTTCTCTGGATCCCATCATCATTTGAGAGCTCCAGGGGCTCCTTTCCAAGTAGCACACAACACGTGGAAACATTTTTAGCAAACATCAACCCCTGCAATGCTTTACACTTTTCCCCAGAACTTCATCTGATTGGGATAGGAAACTTGGATTTTTTAAAATGAATTGTTGAAAAATTTACTTGCAATGATGGATTATAGCTTCTGAACTCATTTCTCCCTGATACTACTATGAAATCCCTGGCCAATTGGCTCTCAGATACCTACCCACCAGCATGTCAGTCACCTTTAGCAGGCAGGAATGTCAAGCAACTGCACCCCAATTTCCTGTAGTCTCTTGAACCATTATTTTTTTTTAACCTTTACCTTCTGTCTTCAGTTTTAAGACAGAAAAGCAGCAAGGGCTAGGCAAATGGGTTTAAGTGACTTGCCCAGTCAGGGCCACATAACTAGGAAGTATCTGAGGCCAAATTTGAACTTGGGTCTTCTTGACTCCAGACTTAGGACTCTGTCCACTGTGCTACCTAGCTGTTTCCCACTCCATGAACACCCAGTCATTTTAGAATTGATCTCCCTTAGAGAACCTGCAAGTTCTGCTTGACCTAGATGAGCCAGTCATGAAGCAAGGGCACCCAAGCCAGTTAGTAATCAAGTCCAGGTCCAGGAACTCTATAATTCTTGACCTGCGAGTATTGCTAATAATCCTTTAAGTATCATTCTCCAAACCTAAAGTCCCATATTGCATCATAAAACTTTGCCTTGGGCTATAAGTTGTTGTTTAGGACTGGATGCAGCCTTCTTGGCAGACTTACCTACTTCTTACAACTCACCTTTAGGGAAAGTAGGACCCTAAGATCCATGATGGGAATGTGACAGTGGGGACCCATCTACGGGGACCCCAGAGCTGGGACTAAGGGCTTACCTGGACCCTTGTTCTCTTCAGGCTTCTTCTCCCCAATAATGATATAAAGCATCAAACGAAAGGACACTTAATTGCTGCTAACCTATGGATTCTCCATCTGGAGTTGGGAGGAACCTTAGAGGTTGGCCATTCCAACTCCCTCAAATTACAGAGGAGGAAACGGAGGCCCAGGGAGGGCAAGGGACCTGTTGAGGTCAAATAGGCACTAAGTGGCAAAGCTGTGGTTGAGGCTCAGGCCCATTGACTCCACATTCAGCACTTTTACAGAGTTCAGTGCTTTTTCTTTCCCTGACTCCATACTGCCTGCTGATGTTGTCCATTAGAGCTGACTGTGTTTACCCTGTATTTCTCTTCACCTTTGGAAATCCTAAAATAATAGCAATTTTCTTTTTAAAATAAATTTTATTGTTATCATTTTTTTTACATTTCTGTAATTTTGCCCAGTATTCCTCCTCCTTCCCTTCCCAGAGAGCCATCTTTAGAATAAATAATATATATTAGAATAAATAACATTTTTCATGACAAAAAAGAAAAATAAAAGCAGAAAATCTATATAACTGATCAGTACATATACAAATATGTCCAATGTCCCATACTTGTGGTTCTCTTACCTTTGCAAAGGGTTAGGATGGAGTGTCTTGTTGCAGCTCTTCATTTGATCCATATTTGTTCTTCCTAATTTTGCAGCATTCACTTTTGACTTTGGAGGGGGCTGTTCTTTCCATTTATATTGCTGTAGTAATTTTATATGCTATTTTCTTGGTTCTGCTTCTCCCTGTATCAGTTCATATAAAATTTTCTATGCTTTTCTTGTATTAATCATATATATAGTTTCTTGTAGCATAACAATATTCCATTTCATTCATGTACCACAATTCATCTGGGCATTCCCCAATCACTCGGGATCTATTTTGTTTCTCCTTCTTTGCTAATACAAAAAATATAAATATTTTGCTGTATATATCAGGACTCTCTTTATTTCAATGGCCTCTTTTTGGTATAAGCCTAGTAGTAAAATCTGATCAAAGGGTATGGACATTTTAATAACATTATTTGCATAATTCAAAATTGCTTTCGAAAATGGTTATACTGATTCACTGCTCCACTAACAATATACTAGTGTGTCTATCTTCCCAAAACTCCTATAACATTGACTATTCCCATCTTTGTCATCTTTAGTAATTTGCAAGTGTGAGGTTAAAACTGATTTGCATTTTTAGTTACTGGGAAAGGTTCTAGTGTATCTTATTTTGCTTTTTATTTTAGAGATATACTTTTTATATTTAAAAAATCCTTCACTGTCTATACTTTAGGTTTTCCTCCTATCTAATGGAGATAATTGTGGGTTTGGGATGTTTTTATTTGTAACTAATTATGTCTATTATTTTCCTAATGTTGAACCAGCTTTTGTCCCTGCTTTAAATAAAACTTGATCATAATAAATGATTTCTTGCATGAATAGCTATAGTCTGTTTATGGCATTTTATTTAAACTTTTTGAAATGATATTTTTTAATTATATTGGTGTATAGGTACTTGACCCTTCCCTGGTTTAGGTGTAGGACTATATTTGCATCATAAAAAGTTTGGTAGAATCCTTTGTTTCTCAATTTTTAAGAATATTTTGTGTGATAGAATTCTCCTAGGAATCAACCATTAAAAGGAGTTTTTTCTTTTCTATTTTCTTTTATAACTAAATATTTTTTCCCCTTGAGATTAGATTATTTAAAGTATCTATTTGGCTTTTTGTTAGTTTGGGCATTTTATATTTTTGAAGGTTTTACTCTCTTTCGTTTTCTTAGCATAGGAGGTTCTAATAATTCTGTACATTTCTTTTGGTTTGGTGGTATTACCTTGCTCATTTGCTGTTTAATTGATTTGTTTTTAATCTTCTTTTTAATCAAATTGGCTAATGCTTTATGAATTTTATGAGTCTTTAAAACATTTGCTTTTAGTTTTTATTCATCATTTCTATAGGTATTTTAGTTTCCAGTTCTTCCATTTCTCCTCTACTTTTTTTTTTTTTAAACCCTTACCTTCCATCTTGGAGTCAATACTGTGTATTGGCTCCAAGGCAGAAGAGTGGTAAGGGCTAGGCAATGGGGGTCAAGTGACTTGCCCAGGGTCACACAGCTAGGAAGTGGCTGAGGCCGGATTTGAACCTAGGACCTCCCATCTCTAGGCCTGGCTCTCAATCCACTGAGCTACCCAGCTGCCCCCTCTCCTCTACTTTTAAAATTTTCCTTATGCTTATTTTATATTTGTTTTCTAATTTCTAAAAGTGTTTATTCAGTTGATCAGCTCTCTTTATTTTGTTAATTTATGTTTGTAGAGATATGATTTACCCCCTAAGGACTGCTTTTGCTACATGTCAGAAATATTAGTATGTCATTTCATTTATCATTTTCTTTTGTATAATTATTGTTTTTCATGATTTTTTCTTTCAAACACTCATGTTGATTTAGGTTTAACTTAAAATCTCCATTTAGGTCTTTTGTTTATGCTTCTTAAATGTATTGCTATTTTTATTGCATTATTTTGTTTATAAAAGTTTGTAAAAGAATTAGGAAATAGTAATAATATTCATAAATATTTTCTATTTATGCCTTTTAAATTTGTTGTTTAATATTCCACAGCTCTAATGCATGATCAGTTTTTCTAGAAGTTCCATGCTGTGGAAAAAAAAAATTGTCTCCTCATCTACATTTCAATTCAGTTGAAGAAGCACCTGAATACTCTTCAGACTTTGTGTGGATATGTAAGTGTAACCCTTAGTTTTCTGTCTTGGACCTCTCTCCTTTGCACTTTTCTCAGGTCTCCTTGTAGTATAGTTTCTTGTTACTTTAAAATGGAAGTAACTAGACAAAAAAATGAAATATCCATCTAGCACTGGGAGGGACCTCAGAATCCATTTAGTATACCACTTTCATCTTACAGTATAGGACTATATTTTTATCATAAAAGGAGTTTAGTAAAATGCTTTGTTTCTCAATTTTTGAGGATAATTTGTGTAATGCTGATACTAATTCATCTTATATATGAGGAAACTGAGCACAAGGGAGGTTCTAAGTGACTTGCCCAAGGCCACACAGCTAGTAAATAGCAAGTTAGGATTTGAACCCAGAGCCTTGGGTTCCAATCCAATACTCTTTCCCCTGCCCCATGGTCCCAAGAATACTGAAACACGTCCAGCTTATTTCAGCCAATAACCACTTATTAAGATTTTATTAAGCTAAGTACTCAGGTCATAAAGAAAGGTGAAAGACAGTTCCTGCTCTCTCACTCTGCAATAAATAAAATGGGTTTGACAAATATAATAATTTAAAAAATTATTGTTGTGGTGGCCATTTATAAAAAAAATAGTTAACTTCTTAAGTCAAAATTGTTGTTATTAGCTTTTATTAACAGTAAGGTAGCGATATTAAAGTGGGAAATATAGGAATGAGGTAGAAAAAAAATCACCTAGCTACAAATAACCCAAGTCCTAATCCTAGTGCCTCCGGACTGCAAATGCGAATCCAAAAGCAAATCTCACCAGAATCCAAGGTCCAAATCAGAAAGTTGAAATCTGAAGAGCGAGGAGATGCTGAAAACCTGCCATGAATAGAGGAATAGAGGAGATAATTGTGACTGTTTTGGGAACCACAAGATGCCTTTTTATGACATGGTTATTTACAGCCCTTAAATCCTATACAAATCAATATACAGGTTTCCCATCTGTGCTTAATTTTGGCTTTCTTACAGGTAGAATAGGTGTTTTATATTGATGTTTGCATGGAATTATTTTTCCTTAATTAATGCATCTATCACTGGGGTAATTTCCTCAATTACCTCTTTTGATAGGGGATAGTGAGGAATGGAAGGAGGTGGGCCACCTTTTGTCTTAATTTCAACAGGAGCAGTTGATTTGAGTAGGCATACATTGGAAGATATGTCCCAGAGTGACTCAGGTATATCAGCTGGGATTTCAAAGGTGAGAGGCTCCTTCACGTCCTGACTCTAAAAGAAGTACAGGAAGCAAATTTAAGAATTCCTTAGTCAATTCTAGCATTATAAAGCCATCTTGAGAACATGTTATTGTGGCTCCAAGTTTGCATAAAAGATCTCTCCATAACAAATTAAGAGTGAAACCACGCATTTAAAAGAAAGAATGTTCTACTGTTAGGGGTCTCACAGGCCTGATTCAAAGGGAAACGTTTGAGACCTTTAGAGGTGCTCTTGATACACCTAGTACATTTAAAGAGTCAATAGAATTGCATTCAGAATCAGGTTTATGCACCAAAACTGACCTGGAAGCTCCAATATCTAAGAGGCAATCATACTAAGTGTTCCCAACCTTCAGGGTTACATGAGATTCATTACTCTGGGGGAGAGTAGGAATGGGTTGAGATAATTGGCGTTAAGACATTAGGGTCTGGGAAATCAAAAGTATCACTCTCTGATTCCAGAGCCCTTTCACCCTCTTCACACCTTCATAAAGATCCTTGGCCATTTCCCTGGGGTCCCCCACATTGAGGTGGATTTCCACTCTTAGTATATGTGGATGAGCCCCATTTTGAGTATTTTGGTGTGACTTTTCATTTGCCTCATTTGGATTATTATTTCTATAATTTTTATCATTGCTAAAGTTTCTATTGTTGTAATTTTAAAGTTACTATTATTCCTAAAATTCATATTATTGTATACCTAATTCTACTTCCTACAGTTCATGATTATGTGACCCCTTTTCCCACAGAATTGACACATTAGTGTTTGATTTGTGGATTCTTGCAAAGGAACTATGACCACTCTCTGAATGTCAATTCCTCTTTAAACTTTTTCAGTTAATGCTTTTATTTCCTCATTGCCTCTCTAGCCTGGCATAGTTTTGAGTAATCTTCCTCTTTATTCAAATTTCATGGAGTCATCTTGTGGCCAATGAATTGCTTTCCTTCCCTTGGCCTGACAAATAAGAGAAACAATTTTATTTTTTATCTTTCTGCTAAAAGTGTGTGGAGCAAATTTTCTAGGTCAATCCACGTGGGATCATAAATGCAGTAAATACTTTCTAGCTTTTTTTATATCCACAATGGGATCATCTTCAAAGGGAGGGGTATTTTTCTTGAATCTCTTAATATCTTGTGTAGTGAAAGGTGTACAGTGCCTAAGGGTCACTAAATCTCCACTTTTATTGTAAGTGGGTACTTCCCTTAAGGGGAATAGGACTTAATTATTTTCGGTTTCTGAGGCTTAGCTTCTTGTTTGGGTTACAATGGAGTAGGTAAGGTGATGGGGCAGGGGGAGAGATGGGTTGGGTAGGGTTAGAGATATGTTGGGTAGTGATGGTTTGGGTGGAGCAAGAGATCCGAGGATAAATTGAGTAGGGGGAGGGATGGGTTGAACTGGACTGAAAGTGCGAACCAGACCAGAAGACAGGAAAGGCAGAGACTGAGTAGGCTTACATGGTGAGGGATTTTTTTCTAGTTTTTTTTTTTTCTCAAGATATTCTATCTGAGCCTTGAGATCAATTGAGCTATATGTTTTATTTTGTTTTGTTTTGTTTTTCTTGAGGAGGAATAGATAAACTGCTAGGTATCCTATTAGTATAAGTATACCCAGGAATAGTACTAAATAAAGCCATTGTGAAATGTTCTCTGGGAACTGGAGCCATTTTTGATGGGGAAGAAGCCTCTCTTTCACAATGTTGTCCATGCTTTTCAGCACCATACTCAGTTGCCTATTTATTCCACCTTCCACTTAAGCTAATGCTAGAGACATGTGAGTGTTTAGGAAAGGCCTTGAAGAAAGAGCAGATTCTTAGGAGCAAGATAAAGCTAAATTTGTAAATTTAGTCCAATATTTAACACCTTCTGATAATAAAAAGGCTGAGCTCAACTTATTAACTTCCTCCAATACTTCAGAATTTTGGACTACAAGGTAGTAGCTTGTGGGGGAAGTGTAGTTTCCCCCAGAGGCAAGGAGTCAGGAGGAGGAAAGCATCCCCCCCCCCCCCAGGTGAAAGCTCTGAGGAGGCTAGTTGTTAATAAAAACACCCAGCTTACCAGGCAGCAGCAAGTGTTCAGCTGTTCTCAGTAAAAAATGGGGAAAAAGAAGGGAAAAAAGGCAATTTAGTACTTACCGTGTAGGAAACAGACCAACAGCTATAGCTTGTGGCTAATCAGTTTTAAACTGCTCTACTAATGTAGAGTGGAGTAAGAACTCTGAACTCCAGAATTTAGTTACTAAAGACCTGACTTGAGTATAGTAAAAAGTGAAGAAAATTGAAGATTGAGGGTAATTGTCAAATCTTTTTGGTCTGCCAAATGTAATAATTAAAATGGGTTTGACAAATATAAGAATTTAAAAAAAATATTGTGGTTGCCTTTTATAAAAAATAATTAACTTAAGTCAAAATGACTGTTAGCAACTTTTTTATTTTTTATTTTTTTATTTTTCTTAAACCCTTACCTTCCATCTTGGAGTCAATACTGTGTATTGGCTCCAAGGCAGAAGAGTGGTAAGGGCTAGGCAATGGGGGTTAAGTGACTTGCCCAGGGTCACCCAGCTGGGAAATGTCTGAGGCCAGATTTGAACCTAGGACCTCCCATCTCTAGGCCTGGCTCTCAATCCACTGTGCCACCCAGCTGCCCTCTGTTAGCAACTTTTATTTACAGCAAGGTAGAGATATTAAAACAGGAAATATAGGAACAAGGTAGGAAAAAACCCACCTAGCTACAAATACTCTAAGTCCTATTAATCCTAGTGCCTCCAGACCACAAATGCAAATCCAAAAGCAAATCTCACCAGCATCCAAGGTCCTAATCAGAAAGCCGAAATCTGAAGAACCAGGAGATGCTGAAAACCTTCAGCACATAGGAGGCCAAGACTGCCAAAAGTCTTCACCAGAACTCTGTAGAGAGTGTCCCACCAAACCAGTAGGAGAGGGAGGGAGGGAAGGAGGGAAGGAAGGAGGGAGAGAGGAAGTGAGAGAGACAGAGAGACAGAGAGAGAGACAGAGAGAGAGAGAGAGAGAGAGAGAGAGAGAGAGAGAGAGAGAGAGAGAGAGAGAGGCCTTGCTGAAGAATCAATCATAGCCTCCCAATTTGCCTAGCACCCAAGGGAGGGTAGTGCTTGTGGCCTTTGGGGATGTGAACTTGTTTTTTTCTAGTAAATGACTTGTAAACTCTTTTACTTAGTGACTTACTAAGTGTTAAGTAAGGGTACTTTTAGTACTTGATTGATTAAATCAAAATAGACAAAGGGAATGAAAGAAATCCTTTCACAACTCCAATAGTCACCAAACAGGAATCCAAAAGGTGATATTCCCTTTCATCCATGCAGTGACTGGAAGAGAAGGTCATTGGGAAGGATTGATAGAAAATCCAGGGTGGGAGCTGGACTTCAGACTCAGAGGGTGGTTGTGCTCTCAGTAATGACTTTCTTAAGGCAGGGTGCTGCTCCCTTCAGCTCATGTTTAAGTAGAGCACTTAGTCAGCTCAGTGTTGCCAACAGTTGAATTTGAAGGAACAAGTATATTTATATTATTTATTGATGGATGCTTTTGGCAAAAATGGAAGAAAAAGGGAGGTTAATGACTCTTTGATTTGGTATCCAGACTGGATGGAGCTTGGAGTGTAGCAGCAATGCTTTATTTGGCAATAGAGTGGTATCCAGAGCAGGGTGAGAAACCCAAGGAGCCTGCCTAATCCACTAGAGATTTGAACAGTCCCCCTTTTTCCCTCCCTGCTCAGGAGATCAAACTACTTAGAATCAGGGATTTAGAGTTGAAAGGGGCATCAGAGACCATCCAAGGCAGCTGCCTCATTTTACATTTTGCTCATTTCCCCTCTCTAGGGAAGGGATTTTACCTTGAGTCATAGGTGGGACTTGAATTCAGGTCCTTTGCTCCAAATACAGTAGGTTTTCCACTATACCAAAGGCCTAGAACAGGGATTCTAAATCTTTTTTTTTTTTTTAATTTTATGGCCTGGGCTGCTTTGGCAGTTTGGGGAAACCAATGGACCCTTTTTCAGAATCATGGATTGAAATGCATAAAATGAACTTCATAGGATTACAAAAGACACCAATTACATTGAAATACAGTTATCAAAGTATATTTAAACAACAAACAAACAAGTGCACGGGCCCTAGGTAGACTTCCAAGAAAATTTGAGCACATGAAGTCTATTTATCCAACAAGGAAGTAATGACTTTCATGCCCAGAAGGGGCATTAGAAAACCCAAACCTGTCACAACTAGAGTAGGGCAGTCTTGATGCCAGCTTTTGGTGGAGAAGGATTACCCTTTTTCCTTATTGTGAACCAAAGACTTCTGTCTCCATGTCTTGAGCGTAGCAGTCCATTGGTCTCAGGCTTCTGAAAGGGGTGAAGAGGAATGTCCTATGCCAGGAGAAAGATGGAGGCTATATTCTTTCTTGGTGTGACAATACCCTTTTCAGATCATCCCATATGTAGACTTTATGGCCCTCTTCCATCCTTCTCTTTGTGCATCATCACCCTGACCCCCTCTCCAACTGGTTTTGTCCTAAGTGGGGAAAATGCTTCTGTGAACTAGTCCAATCCTTTTATTTTACAAAGAAAGAAACTGAGGCTCTCAGTGGAGCATTTTCATTATATCATATTATGATTATTAAGGGACTATACTGGACACTTCTCCATTTGAACAATTTAGGGAATGAAAAGAATGGATAAAAAGTCAATCCTATTTCTTAAGTATTTTGCTATCTACCAAGCACTTGCCTCAAAAAACCCATCAAGGTAGGCCATACAAGTGTCATCATCATCCCCATTTTATACAAATACACAAAAGATCTGTGATCTTCTGAGATACCTTCCTGGTATGGTGATCCCTTCCACTTGTGACCTGAACCTATCTTTGACAATATTATTTTCTGCATGGGGAGACTACTTCCTGAAGGGAGGATAGACTTAAAATATTTTGTTGACTGGAAAAATTTGTCATTATTTGTGATGCTCCTCTATTTTTTTTATGGGGAGACTTTTTTCATGCTGAAGTTACACCTATTTTTTCATCCCCTTGTTAGTGCTAAAATGTCCCACCAAAAGGTAACAAACCATGTTTTAAAAAATACTGTTAGCCATCCTAATGCAAACACCAACAACATGGAAATAGGTTTTGATCAAGGACACATGTAATACCCAGTGAAATTGCATGTCAGGTACAGGAAGGATGGGGGGAGGGGAGGGAGGGAAATAATATGATTCCTGTAACCAAGGAATAAGGTTCTAAATTGACTAAATAAATTAATTTAAAAATACTGTTAGTTCTCTAAAATTTTTTTTTAATTTTATTTTGCTGAACCTTCCAAAAGTCTCAAAAGAGTTTCATATAAAAACCCTTTATCTGGAGCAGTGATAAACCTTTTAGAGAGGGAGTGGTGGGCCCCACCCTCCAGACCTAGTGCCATGCCAATTTCCCCCCCCCCTCCCCCAGACCATGTGCTGTGCCCCTCTCCTCCAGAGTGCTGGGTGTGCCCTCACCTCTTACCCCACTCAGGAGAGAGAAAGAGCTCCCATTGGGCTGCTAGGTAGAGGGGTGGGTGAAATGAGGATTGTCCTCAGCAAGTGTAGGGAGGGAGAGGGGAACAGTTCCACCTCAGACCCTCTGTCTTTATATTAACAAACTCTGGTGGGAGTGGTGGAGGGAGAGATGACCACATGCCCATAGAGAGCTCTCTGCATGCCATCTTTGGCACTGGTGCCATAGGTTCATCATCGCTGATCTAGAGGGTCAGCGAAAATAATGTTGTTCACTGGGCAGAGACAAATACCTTGATTCTGTTTACTGGTATATAGTAAGTGCTATATACATGTTAGCTGCTATTATTATTATTATTATTATTATTATTATTATTATTATTCCCTCTGTTTGTGGAGAGGGGTAGGTTGGGGGAGTGGGAAGTTAACAGACTTGACTTTCCACTCTTATCATTTGGTCAAATGGGATGCTCCCATCCACTTTGGACACTATAGTGAACTGTTTACGTTCAGGGCATGTGTGAGACAGTTTCTTAGAAGGGAAAGCACTGCATTCCATACGTACCCCTATCTGTCCCCAGAAAAGCCCAGTAACATAGTCACTGAACCACAGTATTTCAGAGACGGCACCTCAATGGGCAATTTTCCAGACTCTATACTACACTACATCTAAAGCTGGTCCTCCTGCTCTGCTGGAAAGGCTCCAGAGTGAAGTCCACTTCCATCTAGAGCAGGATTTCCCTTTGATTTGCCTTTAAAAATTAGGAATCTTGCATAGAAACCTGCCTCTCTAAAACATCCACCCATTTTTCCTGGTTCTTGCCTCTATGGCCAAAATGGAACAAGTTCAATTCTTTTTCCAGGTGCTAGGTGGCACTGGGCTTGGAGTCAGGAAGACCTGAATTCAAATCTGTCATCAGACACATCCTAGCTGTGTGACCCTGGGCAAGTCACTTCACTCTGTTTGCCTTAGTTTCCTCTTCTGTGAAATGAGCTAGAGAAGGAAAGGACAAACCACTAGGATCTTTGCCAAGAAAACTCCAAAAGGGGTCATGAAGAGTTAGACACTGCTGAAAATGACTGCATAACAATCTCTTTTCCATCAACATATTTTTTCAGTGCCTAGCACTGTGCCACATGCCAGGGGTATGAAAGTAAGCCAAGCCTTTACTTACTGGAGAGGGAGGTGCAAGTACACAGCTCAATGATGATGGGCCTATACAAGATATTTATAAACAGATACTTGAAGATAGCTCCCTTGCCCCCTCTGAGGCTTCTATTCACTAGACTAAACATTCCCAGTTCCTTCTGCAAGTCTTTCCCTGATGTGAATTCTTTAAGATCCACCTTATCCGCACCTTCTACCCCCACCAACATCATAAAAGGGCAGCTTCTGAAAAGCGAGATGAATCAGGGACATCGGCTAGGCTTCAGTTTCCCAGTCCATAAAGGGTGGGGTTGGACTAGACTACTAGCTAGGGGGTTTTCCCTTGAAGGAGCACAAGTGGTACAATGAAGCAGCAATCCCCCACCTTCACCCCTACCCCCACCCCCTAGTGGATAGAAGTCACGTGAGTCAGGACCGGAAGGGGAGGGGTCTCAAATGCTCTGAGCATGTGCAAAGTGCTCCCCCCCACTGTGGGGGTGAGGCAATACCCAACCCTTTAAAAACCTCCTTCTCACTTCCGCTCTTCATTCGCCATTGTGACTCGCTGGAGTTGGTAGGGGAAAGAGGAGCTGCAGGGTCTCGGGATAGATGGGTCTGGGTGGGCAGATGGAGCATGTAGAGGGTCAAGTTCTGGGGTGGGTAGTGGGTAAAGTGAAGGGAAGGGTTGATGGGTGAGGGGAAGCTCTCTGGTGGCTTGGTGGGTAGATGAGCTGGGAGGTGGGGGAGGGAACCCTGGGTGATTACAAATGGGAGCAGAACTCTTCGGTGGGTGGCTCCGATGGCATGGTCCTGAGTGGGTAGGTGGGGATGAGTGGGGATCGGTGGGCAGGTGGCTAAAACTAGACCCAGGCCCAAACGGGTCCTGTGGGTGTATAGAGTGCCATTTGGTGCCCTTACTACTGCCGGTGGGCTGCCTACCCATTTGATTTTTGCAGCAGATCCGTTGCAGTTAACTCGTGAGGTGTGGTGCCGGAGGGGCACAGTGCCTCACGAGAGGGTAGCAGTTAGCAGTTAGCACAAGCCTCCAGGAGGAGGTGGGGACCTGGAGCCCACGAAGTTGACCAGCTGACTGGTGAGAAGCCGACCACCTGACTGGTGAGCAACCCCTTGGGAGATATGGTCGCCTGTGGGGGGCCTCCCCCCTCTTTTTCCTTTCTTTCTCCTTTTCCTCACAGTTAGTCTCTGCCCCTCTCCCAGCAATGGAAGGCTCAAGAAGGCAAGGAATGGGAAGAGCAAGGAAGTAGGTGCTTAGAGATACAATCCTAGTGAAGGAGGGGAAGGCTAAAAAGGGGGTACTGGGAGGAGAGGGGCAGCTGCGTGCTTACAACGGGCAAAGGAACAAAATGGAAGGTGAGGAAAGTCTGGGAAGTAGCATCAGCAGGAGAGAGTTCAAGTGCTTAGGAAGACTTTCATGGCGGAAAGAAGGGGGATCATGCACTTGTGGGGGATATGGCGTAAGTGGGAGGGAGGCAGGAAATGCAGGGGATAAGAGCAATAGAACTGAAAGGAGAATGCGCTTTTGCACAGCAGGTGTCCAAAGGAGCTTGGCGGGAGATCTGCGCAACTGGTTCGGGCCAGGACAGCCATAGGGGGCGCTTTGGTTTCCCCAACTTACATAATCACTTCCTGTTCCGGCACGGTCACTTCCTGTTCCTGCACCGTCACTTCCGGTTCCGGCTTTCCATAACTACAGATGATTCTGTTTGCTGGTTACCTCTGTGTTCTTTATTCCTCTTCTCAACCGCCCTGTTCTCCTGTTGTCTCTTGTACAGCTGGTGGCAGTTCCCTTCAGAAGGAGCATCAGCAGCCGCCGCCACCTCAACCACCACAACCCCCAGCGTCTCACCGGCACTGTAAGCCTTTCTACCTTTTCTGTGGGGTCAGTTGGGTGGACTTTAGAGTTTGCCTTGCTCTGAAGGCCCAGAGGGCCCTGAATAGCTTGGCAGTGTGGGACTCTTCTGTTTCTGCCTCCCTCCCTTCGTACTTGTGTGACCCCGAGAGGGGCACTTCCCAGGATAATAGTAAAGGAATACCCTGCCCTGTAATAAATCCCAACCTTCAGAAATGAGTAGGTGCTTAGAGATCAGATAGAGCATTTCCCCTTGTGTGACAGAGGATGAAACGGAGGCCCAGCAAGCCCAAGTAAATAAGCATCAGGTATAGCCAAGACCACTGAATTCCAGCAAATCTCTGCTCTTTCCTTCTCTCTGTCTTTCTTGCTTTTCTCTGAACTTCTTCATTTTCTTATTCAGTAAAGGTGGGATGGGGAGATAAAGCGTCTGTGCCACTCTACTCCTTTTTTAAAAAATTATTTAATTAATTAATTTAGAATATTATTTTCATGGTTACAAGATTCATGTTCTTTCCCTGTTCTCCCCCAACTTTCCTCCCGTAGCAGAAGGCAATTCCTCTGGGTTTTACATGTGTCATTGATCAAGTCCCATTTCCATACCATTGATATTTTCACCTGGGTGATCATTTAGTCTATATCCCCATCCATCCCGAGCAGTTATTTTTCTTCTGTGTTTCCACAGTTCTTCCTGTAGATAGCATTCTTTCTCAAAAGTCCCTCAGAATTGTCCTTGATCATTGCATTGCCGCTAGTAGAGAAGTCCATTATATTTAATTGTACCATAGTGTATCAGTCTCTGTTTTCATTGTTCTCCTGGTTCTGCTCCTTTCACTCTGCATCCATTCCTGCACTTTGTTCTAGTTCACATGGAATTCCTCTAGTTCATTAATTGTTCCTTTTAGCACAATAATATTTCATCACCAACAGGTACCACAGTTTGTTCAGCCATTCCTCAAGGGAAAGACATCCCTTCATTTTCCTTTTTTTTTTTGCCAACACAAAGAGCATTGGCTATAAATATTTTTGTACAAGTCTTTTTGCTTATTATCTCTTTGGGGTATAAACCTAGCAGTGGTATGACTGGATCAAAGGGCAGGTAGTCTTTTAACGCCCTTTGGACATAGTTCCAAATTGTTTTCCAGAATGGTTGGATCAATTCACAACTCCACCAGCAGTGCGTTAATGTCTGTATTTTGCCACATCCCCTCTAACATTTATTACTTTCCTTTGCTGTCATGTTAGCTAATCTGCTAGGTGTGTGATGATACCTCAGAGTTGTTTTGATTTGCATTTCTCTGACTATAAGAGATTCAGAACACTTTTTCATGTGTTTAATAATAGTTTTGATTTCATTATCTGAAAACTGCCTATTCATATCCCTTGCCCATTTATCAATTGGGGAATGGCTTGATTTTTTTGTACAATTGATTTAGCTCTTCATAAATTTGAGTAATTAGACCTTTGTCAGAGGGTTTTGTTCTGAAGATTGTTTCCCTCCAATTTATTGCTTCCATTCTAATTTTGGTTGCATTGGTTTTGTTTGTACAAAATCTTTTTAATTTAATGTAATCAAAATTATTTGTTTTTACATTTTGTAATTTTTTCTAACTCTTGCTTGGTTTAGAAATTTTCCTTTCCTGAAGATTTGACAAGTATAGTATTCTGTGTTCACCTAATTTACTTATAGTTTCCTTCTTTTTATATTCAAGTCTCACCCATTCTGAGTTTATCTTGGTGTAGGGTGTGAGATACTGATATAAACCTAATCTCTCCCAACAGTTTTTGTCAAATAGTGGATTTTTGTCCCCAAAGCTGGGATCTTTGGATTTATCATAGACTATCTCGTTGAGGTCATTTTCCCCTGGTCTATTCCATTGCTCCATCCTTCTGTCTCTTAGCCAATCCACTGATTTTTAGTACAGTTTAAGATCTAGTACTGCTAGTCCACCTTCCTTCACATGGGTAGGAAGAGCTAACATAATAAAAACGACAATCCTACCCAAACTAATTTACTTGTTTAGTGCCATACCCATCAAACTACCAAGAATTTTTTACTAAATTAGAAAAAACTATAACAAAGTTCATTTGGAAGAACAAAAGATCAAGAATATCAAAGGAAATAATGAAAAAATGTGGACCACTATACTCCTGATGTTTTTGTGAAGGAAATAAAGGTGTTCGGGCTCACCTAGTGCCATTGAGCTATGGGTCAGGGTCTCATGATCTCAGTCTCCCCACTTTCCTCTTCCATCCCTTGGGGCTTAATAAAGAGCAGGGGGTCCTGTAGAGAAGAACTGTCTGTAGGCTTGGAATCGTACATTTCGTGGTTTCAAGATAAGTGGGTTTTAGGGTGAAGAACCAAAGTTTTCACAGTACGCTTCAGGATGATCTCCCCTCCGAAGGCCTTGCATCCAAGGACATTATCTTGTCCTTTTCAGAGGGGATTTTACTTGTTGAAGCTTTAAAAAAAAAACAAGACCCCATCAATAACTTACTTGTGGGGCACCTTTCAGGCATACTAAAGCCCTTTTCTCACAACAGTCCAGTGAGGTAGGCTGGATATTCACTTTTCTTCCTACACACTTTCTTGTTTATCTGGGCAGAGAGTTGACACTCCGTAACATGAAGGGGAAAAATCAGTGACCTGGGTCCAGGGGCATGTTTTGGGGGCGTACGATGCCCATGAAATCCAGTAAGATCACGGTTGTCTTAGCCCCTGTCATTTGACCTTGGGTTATGTCCAGTGTTACTGATTTGAGCTGTCATTGCTAGGGTATGTAAAAAAGGTCCTATGAATCCTCTATGGCTTCGTAAGCCTGGTGAAGTTATTAGTCCACATTATTAGTCCACAGCAGTCTTCCTCCAGGTAATCTTGCTGGTAGATGAAAATGATGTCCTGGCCTAAAAAGGCTAATGCCTGTCCAGTGGCCCAGGTTGAGTTTCCAGAGCCAAAGCTGCCACCTTCCGATTACTCTGGCCGTGAATCTTGGAAATGACCACTATAGATGGGCTAAGTTTGCCTTTTTGAACTTAATCAATTTGCAGAAGAATAGATTTTAGACCATCGCCCCTTACTGTGCTGAGTGTATGTATAGACATGTATGCCAGCAGGTAGACGTGCGTTTACAGAGCTACATCTACACACACGTATGCATATGTATATACTTACTACGTATATGCATGTGAATATCACACATTCAAATTGACCATTTTGATGGTTTATGATCTTGATATTTGCTTTGTCTTGAAATTTCTGTTTGGTGCCTGGTGGAATTATTCCAGCAGATCTGAGGTTAGTTTAGGTGCCTTGCCTGGGATGGCACAGCCGGTACGTGTAACCTGAGGGACATGGATTGAGTCATTTGGCTTCAAGGCCTGCTCTTTGCTGCTCTCAGGAACAATGGACCTATATTGGTAATAATTTTCTTCAAAAAGGAGTTCCTTAGATCAGTGAAATTATGGTTCTGTCCCTATTGTCTTATAAGAGTCCTTTAACATTAGGTCTGTGAAGTGCTAAAAATTTTATTTTTATGATTTGATTTCAATATAATTGTTTTCCTTTCTAACTTTTTATATATTTTGTGAATTGAAAAACCTAATTCGGATAAGGCTTCATCAGGTGAATGCCACATCACTGAAGATTTTCAAGGAGAGGCTCAATATGACCCATTTGCTCACTCAATAGGGCCCATTTGTTTCAAGTGTTCTAGAAGAGATTTTTATGAATAGACTGGACTATGCCATATTCCACAGAAATCCTGTCTTCTTTCTATTCTTTATACCCTGTATACCACAAGGGCTTTTGCTTAGCTGAAGCTCTGAAGCTCTGAACAAGGGGTACATCACCTTTTGGAAACCATCGGTCTGGTGATGCCAATGGATAGGCCCCTTCTCAGAATCATGCTGTAAATGCATGAAATCAAATTGAGAGAATTACCAAGGAAACCAATAATATTAAAATAAAGAGATAAAAATATTTTTTGAAAAAGTTCATAGACTGCAGGTTAAGAACTCCATAGCTAATCCTTTGAATCTGCAGCCTTCAAGATGCTTCTGAACTCTGACCAACCTATTTATGTCAAAAATAGAATGTCTAGTAGAATAGATGATGCCAATTAACATTTGAAAAGAAGTATTACGAACTACTGATAATGCAGATGATGGATCATTGTGAATTCCCTTTAGTGGGTTGTTTTTAACATTTATTTTCAAAGTTGAATATAAAAATGAAACAATATAAAAGTGCTGTGAATTTAAGATTGAATCATAGCACATCAAAGTAAACTTCCTGTGGCAGTCATTTTAACACAGAAATGGGTCATAATGTTTTAGTTATTTCCCAGGGGTTCTTTCCCCATGAATTCTCATTCACCTTTCATCCTTTGGTCATAGTGAGTACTCTGGCTTTGTCTTCTTTTTTCACTTCATATTATTTCATAAAAGTCTATACAAATTTTTTTACTATTATGCTCAATTTTAATTCAATTAAGTGAATGTTCCCAAATTCATTTAACCTTTCCCCTGTTGTTGAACATCTGAATTACTTCCTACATTTTTATAAGGGCAAGTAATGCTGCCAGGAAGAACTCCAGATAGTTCTTTTGTCCTTTTGGATCTACTTTTAGGGTATATTCCCAGCAGTGGGATTATCAGCTAGCAGATTCTTCTGCAGAGATTAAAACGTTTTGCAGAAAAAGTTGACTAGTCAGTGCTAAAAGCCATAGGGCCTTGTATTTCGTCTGTTTTGAGGTAATACCACCTGGTTAAAATGGAGATACTCAAGGGATCTGGAGTTAGGGATACCAAGGGAAATATACTGGTGTAATCTGTCAAGCCCCTCACAATAAGACCAAGAATAATATCTCCAAGCTATGATAGCTCACAAGTGTCCTCATCTTGGGGTAGGGACAAACACTGAGAATGGAACTGGGAAAGGATTAGGGAAGGAATTTCATCAGGTTTATCACCAAGGAACCCTTGGCTTGGGGAAGATGGATTATTTGAATTAAAAACTATTGAGCATGAATGAACTCAATACAGTTAGAATAAGAAGAGAACTTAGAGTGGGGGAAAAGACCCTTTGTATCAAATATAGCTTGGTAAGTCCGATGTCCAAGATGTGTAGGGAGTTGACCCAATTGTGCAAGACTGAGAACCATTCCTTCATTGATAAATCGGGAAAGAATATGAATAGGTTTTAGAAGAAGAAATGCAAATCTGAGTGACCATAAGGAAGATTGTTCCAACTTGCTACTAAGAGAAATGCTATTCAAATCCAACAGAAACATGAGGGTGTACCTCATGCAACAAATTGGCAAAGAGGATAAAAGATAGATGTTAGAATCACTCTGAAGTTAGAGGGTCTCACTTTATAGCTGTGTGGTACAGGATATTATACCATGGTTGAAACTTATTTGGGCTGGCCTTCTGAAAACAGTTTAAAGTTCTACGAGAAAAAATTATAAATGGTTTCCTACCCTTTGACCCTGCAACCCCATTATTCAACATGTACCCTTGAGGAAATTAAAGAGAGGAAGAAAGGTCCCCTACATGCCAAAATAAATACTCTTAGCTTTACTGTTTTGTGGTAATAAACTGGAAACCGACTAGGCATCTATTTACTAGAGAATGGTTAAACTGTGCATGGTATATAAAGGAACGTATTTTATTGTTATCTTATGGTGTTATTACAACATAAGAAAAAATACTAGAAAATCAGAGGAACATGATAAGACTTGAATGAACTACTGTGAATCAAGTAAACAAAACAGGACTAGACACGAAGAGTATAAAATAAATTAAAGCAATTCAAAATGGCCTGTGAGCACAGTGTAAATGCAATAGAAGATTGGTTTGTAAATGTGAAAAAGAATCCTGCTGGGATCTCAAGAGGGAGTGGTGATGCCACTTTGTGCACTGACATTCACTAAAATACTAAACAGGTTTACTTGACTGTACTGCTGTTCAGTGTCAGTGTTAAGTTTTTCATCAAAATAAAACAAAAGGTCTGTTGAGGAGGGAGGAGGGATGATAATCTTCAGTGTTTACTAGATAGAAAAATAGATTATTTCTTCTATAATATGGGAAGAGTGCTCATTTGGGAGTCAGAAAACCTATGTATTTGAATTCTGGCACTGCCACCTGATTCACTTCTTGTCCATGAATGATGGAGTTAGGAGAGGATGGCTTTTGAAGATCACTGCTGCCTCTGGCATCAAAATCCTCTGATCACAGGAATGTGAGCACTTCTATTAGTGGTGAAAATTGCAACCCATTCTTGTCTCTTAATCCCGTGTAACTCTTGTTTAGGTTTTGTACCTGCTACAAAGTGCTGGGAAACTCTATATCATCTGACATTGTACATGGTTGGGGGGGGACCCACGAGCTATTATCCATCCTGTAACTGGTGATTTCTGTGGTACTTTTCATACCCCGTTTCCTGCAAAGTTCAATTTTAGTAATGTTAAATTTTTATTTGGTTGGACTTAATATATTAATATGGTGGTCACCAGGGATTTAATTTCTGAATCCCAAAATGAATTACTAAAGTAAATGGAATTTATGGTAGTTTATTTTTCCAATAGAGGGAATATACTAAGGAAGCGATAAAAGGAGATGGCCAAATCCAATCTTCAGAGTAATATACATTAGCTTATACCTGCCTCTCAATGTCTGGAGCCACAGGTGGCTAATTCTTTTCTGATGTACTCTGATTTTAGCCATGACTTCCCATTTCTCTTCTGGGGGAATGGGCATAGGGGTCAATTGAAGTAAATGTCAAATGACAAAGTGAGGCAAGAGCAGAAAATCCCTTTGTGTATGTAGGAGGTGATACTCAAATTGAACCTTGAAGAAAACTGAGAATTCTGAGGGGGAGCATCCTAGGTGGACAGAGTGGGAGAGCCCAGGACTTGGGCCAAATGTGGATTCTTATACCAGTTCAGTCGTTTAACTGGTGGTGTGAACACAGGTAGATTATTTTCTATCTTAAGGCCTCAGTTTCATTAATTGTGAAATGAGGGGCCATAATTAAAGAGAAGTTGGGCTGCTTCCATCTTTTCTCCACAAGCTTTTTGGCTTTCTCTTGAATGCTAAGGTAATGGGTGGTGAGACAGAAAGATTTTCTTCTCAGGGTGGTTTTTGGTCAGGCAGTACAGAGGTCTTGCCTTTGGCCAATTCGTTTTCTCTCTCTCTCTCCCTACATTTACTTTTGAGTGTGTATATGTATAGGCCTGTTTGTGCTGTCTGGTATTTAGATTTATAGAAAGACATAACTAGAAGGCATCTTAGAAACTTAACTCTTCCTTCCTTTCCCCCTTGTTTAATGGTATATTTGGGGGATTCAGAGCCTCTTGCACTCTTGATGAAGGGAACACGCGGGATGGCTTTTTCTTTCTCTTTTGTGTGCCTCTGAACATGGATTCCTTAAAAAAAGTCAGACATTTGGAACAAAGAATGGCAAGAAAGGGTGATCTTTTCCTTCTTATCCACCTGGATTTTAAAAAGTAGCAAATCTTTTTTTCCCTTCCTTTCTTTTGCTTGGACGACCAGTGGATCTCGGTGGGGGGGTGGGGAGGAAGTGTAAAAGTCACTTCCTGAGAGCTGGATCTGGGGGTGGTTGAAAAGCAGACCTTGGGCTGTTTGGGGGTGCTCGGGACAATGATCGGGGATTCCCCGAGGTTAGGGGGATTTCATGTATCTAATAAGGTAGCGGCTCTAGCCAGAGGCCTTGTTGCTAGTAAGAAGCAGATGAAATGCCTGCTGGATCTTCGGCTGGCTCCTGGCCTTGCTCACAAAGACATGCTGGGCCTGCAGGCAAAGCCTCTTTGGGGGGCGGGGTGGGGTGGGGGATGGGGCTTTCCGATGCCAATCCAGAACTGAGGTGAAAAGTGGAAAGGGAGCTCCCAACGCTGTCTCAGGTGCTTGGGACGGACAGCCACAATGCCTGCGCTTGGCCTGGGCTCTTAGAGAGGTTGACCCCTGCAGGCAAAGACGGGAAGTGACAGCTTTCTTTCCTGATGGAGGGAAAGCCCTGAAGGCGGTCTTCTTAGTCTGGTGTCTGGGTGTGGAAGACCTTGCGGGAAGCCCCTTCTGGGGGTGAGGGAAATCCTCAGCTTCGGGGCCGGCTGAGGCCTGTAAACTGGGAGCAGAGAGAAACTCTGTGCCCTCCTTCGTACCCAGCAGAACCCCGTGCTAGCAGCGCCGCGCCGAGCTCAGCCAAGTAATCTTGCCTTTGGAGACCCGCGAGGAGCAGACAGCGAACACTGAGCCTTGCGGGGTGCTGCCCACCTGTGTGCTGCAGCGATGGCTTTCCAAGTGCCCGACGGCTCTCTCCCTCCCCCTTATATCCCTGTGGTGCAGGTCCCCGTGGCTGCCGCACCTCCTGTGCTGCCTGTCTTGGCACCTCCCCCTGTATGCTGTGTGACCCCCATTCACCCTCCCCGTTGGCTTCTGACTGAGCGCTTCCAAATGCGCGCTCTGCGGCCTAGAAGCTTTTCCTGTATGTGCCACAATCCTCGTGTTGCTGGGCAAGGTGCACCTCGTGCCACTGCCCTTTCCACCCTGGAGATCCTGAGCCAAGGGGCCGCTCCTCTGCGGCGCAGGGGCCCTGCTCCTGCTGCTGCCCGCCCCCGGGGGCTTCCCTCCGTGATTGCTGCGGCACAGGAGCCCCTTCCTATAGGCAACGTGGCTACCTATGTGCCCTTGTATGATTACTTCTATGTGGGAGCCCAGTCATATGTTCTACCTGCCCAGGTGGGTGTCATCCCACAGGTTATTTCGGCTCCCATTGCAGTACCTTATGTGCTGCCTGCTCAGGCAGTTGCACCTCCATTAGTGCTGCCTGTGCCCCCAGAAGCTGCTCCACAAGCACTTCTAGGAGAGAGGCCCTCCACAGCTATTGCTACCCAGGAGCCCTCACAGGATGCTTTGGGTATTTGTGTTCCACTCCATGTGGTGCCTGGCCCTAGTGTTACTCCACAAGGGCTTGTCTCTCGGAACCCAGTTTCATATGTTGCCTCCCGCAAGTAAGACCTATAAGTAAGAAAGAGTACCTGCAAGCATATTGCCTTAACACGATTACAGGTTCCCCTTTGTGTATATGATTTATTCTTATTTTTTTCTTTTTTGAGAGTTTCTTCACATGTGTATTCTAGCGATGTAGGTTCCATTTTTGGATGACCCCTGTTTTTTAGGTACACTCACTTCACATTGAGTATATATGTCTTTCCAAGAGAGCGTACCTCAGGTTTATGGGGGCAAATGTTCTGATGTTACTACATTTAATAAATTTTATTCCATTAAATGCCTTTTCTTCACACTGTGTGTTTTGTCTCATTATTAATTAAGATAAAAATATCAGTGAAGGCTTGATGGGTACCATTTTTGAGTGGCTGCACTCCCATAAAGAATCTTAAATCCACAGGAGCTTCTTTTGGAAGAGGAGAGACCTGAATGGAAGCTGGTGACCTCCCAGATGCTCTGGTACAGGTCTCTGCCCAGTATTGTCATTTGAGGTATCTTAGTATTTGAGGGTTAATAATTTGTTATGAATTGTTTGGTTCCTTGTCTTTTTAATACACTAGGCCCATGTTGGCAAACCTATGGCATGCATGCCAGAGGGGGCTGCTCCCTTCCGCCTCTCCACATGCACCTGAAGACATTTCTCACATCAACTGCCCTTCTGCCCACCAGCCCCATGGGAGCACTTCCTTCCCTGTCTGGGGTAAGGCAGGGGGCTCACATGCAGTGTGAGGGTTACAGTTTGGGCACTGAGCATCTAAAAGGTTTGCCATTGCTGTACCACTGCAATTGCTTTCCAATAGTTATAATACAGTGGCATGATTTAAGTATGCTTATCTGCTGTGCTACCAGGTAAAAGTGACTGATTTAAGCTACAATGAACACATTAGGAGTTAATTCTCTAGAACGTGCAGGCAAAAGTGTGGGGAGGACTGATAGCTCAAGGTACACCTCATGATCTAGGAGATGAGGACACTGAATGAATGTGCCTCATGAAAGGAATGAACCCCAAAGCATTAAGCACCTACTGCATACCAGATCTGGGGCTGTGTGCAGGAGATAAAAAAAATGGAGGTACTCAAGTCTTTGCCTTCAGGAAGCTTACACTTAAATATGTAGAGATAATATACAGGGAAATAGTCAATAGATAATTTAAGTATGCCCTGTGCCAGGCACTGTATCAGATTGCTGGGGATACCATACAGAAGTTACCCTAATTTACAATGAATTTAATGAGAAAAGACAACACACAAAAAGGAAAGGAGGAGGGGAAGGGCACCCAGTAGGAGCATGATGGAGGAATCCAGAGAAATGTAGCTGGGTGGGAAAAGAAATGTGTCTGGCTCCTGTACCCACCTTAAATGAAGGGTTTGGAAGGAGCTCTGTGTGCCAATCAAATCCTCCAGTCAGAGGGACCCCAGGGACAGATGACAGGTGAGTACCAGCACTGATCTTATCCAGGAGGAAGAGATTCCTGGGGCATGCTGGGAAAGTCCAGAGGAATGCCACCAGTTGGGGGGGGGAACTGACCCAGCAAGGGAGTATTAGTCTAGGTGTCACTGTAGTTTTGAGGTGAGTGACACTATGGCCCAGGCAACTTTTGTGCCGTTTTAAATTTAAAATTCTGTCCTTAAACACTAGAAAAAGAATCTTCATATACACAACTGAATACAAAAGGAGGATTCTATATGAATTTGTGAGTTTCTCTAATTTAGACAACTTGTTTTTTTAAAAGTACATAGTTGGGGGTCAGTGGGGCTATGTAGTTGCTAGGTGACTCAGTAAATAGAGAGCCAGGCCTAGAAGCAGAAGGTCCTGGTTCAAATTTGGCCTCAGACACTTCCTAGGTGAATGACCCTGGAGAAGTAACAACCCCCCTTAGCCTTTATTGCTCTTCTACCTTGGAACCAAATCACAGCATTGATTCTAAGACAGTAGGAATGAGGTTTAAAACCCCCCACAACTTTCCTGCTGCTTGCCTGTACTTTGTGTTCTTGTTCTCTGTGCATGAAAAAAAAAATTAGAATAGTGATCTCCTTCCCTCCCACCTTCTCTGTCTCCTTTGCCCACTTTGTTCCCTCTTTTCTCTCTTGTCTCTCCTGTCTTTGTTTCTCTCTGTATCATTGTTACCACCCTTCCCTTCTTGATGTAAAACAAATCCATTCAGTGGCTGTGTCCAGAAATGTCTATTTCCTAATGCCCCTTGTATCCACCCCCTTTCTCTGTCCTAAGGTAGATAAGATAGCTTGCTTCCTCCCAGGTCCTCTGGAGTTGTGGTCCTGGCCATTGCATGGATCCGCATTCTTTAGCCTTCCAAAGCTGCTTTTCTTGAGAGCATTGCTGTCTTTGTATAGACTTGGTTCTCTTGGTTTTGTTCACTTCATTCTGCATTGATTCAGACTTCTCAGGATTCTCAGAACTTGTCTCTTGTTACTTTTTCCAGTATAATAACAATATCCCACTTTCCTTAAATTCTTTGTTTTGCTTTCTTCTGCCTCTCTTTTTAATCCTCCCTTCAGGATAAAGAAATTGATTTTGTGACTCTTTTCTTTATCATCTTCCCTCATAATTCTCCTTTTCCCCTGGCTGTCTCTGATCAGTTTGATGTCTATTTACGCTCAGTTCCCTGTGTATGCGTGTGTGTTCAACTCTCCTTTGCCATTTCAAATAAGTGAGGTTCAGCTGATATCTATTCTCTCCTTTCACCCTCCTACCATGTTTATCTATTCTCTTTGATTCTTAGAAGTTCTAAGTTATACTCCCTCCTCCCTTTTATCTTTTCAAAAAATATTTTCCCCAATTACATATGAAAACAATTTTATAACATTCATTTTTTTTAAAGATTTGAGTTCCAAATTCACTTTCTCCTTCCCACCTCCCTTCCTCCCCCTACCTGAGAGAGTAAGAAATCTGATATAAATTTTACACGTGTAATCATGTAAAACATTTTCCCATGTTAGTCATTTTGTGGAAGAGATAACAAAAAAGTAGAAAGTGAAATATGGTATGTTTCAATCTGCATTCAGATTACAACAGTTCTTTCTTGGAGGCAGATGGCATTTTTCATCACGAGTCTCTGGGAACGTCTTGCATCATTGCATTGCTAAGAACAACTAGGTCATTTGCAGTTGTTCATCAAAAATTATTGCTATTATGGTGTACAATGGTTTTTTGGTTCTGCTCACTTCACTTTGCATTGGTTCAGTAAGTCTTTCTCGATTTTTCTAAAAACTTGCTTGCCCTTTCTTTTTTTTAACCCCTCACCTTCCGTCTTGGAGTCAATATTGACTCCAAGGCAGAAGAGTAGTAAGGGCTAAGCAATGGGGGTTAAGCGACTTGCCCAGGGTGACACAGCTGGGAAGTGTCTGAGGCCAGGTTGGAACCCAGGACCTCCCATCTCTAGGCCTGGCTCTCAATCCACTGGGCCACCCAGCTGCCCCCTTGCCATTTCTTAAAGAAGTATTTCATCCCAATTTTATACCACCAATAATTAAGTGAAAAACAGTATGCTTTGTTCTACACTCACACATCAGTTCTTTTTCTGAAGGTGGTTAGCATTTTTCATCATGAGTCCTTGCAATAATTCTCAATACAAGATGCGATGGTTTCTAGATTGTATTCCTCACCAGCTTTAGGCCTTCAACTGGGGCCAAGTTCTGCCTCCTCTTACCCTTTTGAGTAGGGTAGTCAGCTTTGCTTAGTTCTACACTGATTTTTTGGGCTGACTTGTACCTCCCAGGGTTCAACCCTCCTCTGGATCTTTGAGGTTCTTCAGAGTTCTCTTTGGTGCTCTAGAAGACCGTGTTAGGGATTTCAGAGACCCTGGGCCTATCTCACTTTGAGTTCTTAGAGCACGACCTTTGTGCCCTATGCTATTGTCAGTCCACTGGTACTTCCCAAGGCCCCCATTCTGGTGATTTCTGACCACTCTGAGGTCCTCCTGCTTGTGCTGCCTCCAGACACATAGCTGTGTAGGCCAAAAGTATCCAGTTCAGTGAGGTACCCCGTGCTGGGAGGTACCAATGTGGACTTAGCTGGAGGTTCATAAGGCAAGATCCTTTCCTGTGTCCCATGGATTGTTGGCTGATTTTATGCAGTCTTGGAACAGGTGATACCATTTATTATGTTCCTCATTGGACTGTTTGATCATTATTTGATCCTATAGAAACGTCAGTATTTTGCTAGACTATGTGTGTGGGACCTGGGTGGGTCTACCTTCTACGGTGCCCAGAGTTAGATTACTGTTCCCAGAGGAAGGGGAGGCTGAGTGTCATACCCAAGGTGGCAGGGAAGATGGCAAGATTCCAGGGGTGGATGGCTGAATAAGATATAAAGTATCACTTGGGGCCTGCTAGATTAGGCATGGTGAGCTGGGCTACGTTTGTACTCAGTCTTCATGACAGCACAGCCACTGGACAAAGTTCTAAAGCCAAATTGATCATCTCTCTTGAGTGTTGAGAGTGGGGTGGGGAGTTATGGTCTTTGGAGGCCTAGTCCTGGAAGGTCTAGTGTCCCGTGGCATAGGGAAGGTAGCCTCAGGCCTGATGGCAAGACTTCTTGGGTAGACAGTTGGATGGGATGTGAAGCACAGTCTTGGTACTTTCCCGGGTATTGCATTCTGTTGTCAGGAAAGCAAGCAATATATGATGACTTCGTACAAGGGCAGCTGGATGGCTCAGTAGATTGAGAACTAGACCTAGAGATGGGAGGTCCTGGGTTCAAATTGGGTCTCAGATACTTCCCAGCTGGGTGACCCTGGTCAAGTCACTTAACCCCCCATTGCCTAGTCCTTACCACTCTTCTGCCTTGGAAACAATAAACAGCATTGATTCAAAGATGGAAGGTAAGGGTTTAAAAAATTTAAAAAAGATTTAGAATCATACAGAAGTCAAGAGAGAATATGAGTGGCACACCACAGATTCCACTGTTCCAAGTTGGCACCAGAAATCTCTGAGAAGTGTGTTTTGTGCAAGACGTGTTCAAAGTGTGATGCTACCAACTTGGTACAAGTATTAGCAAGCTGTGAAAACTTCTCTTTATGGTAATTTTATCCCTGTCATGAGATCTCCTCCTCCTCCTCCTCCTCCTCCTCCTCCTCCTCTTCCTCCTCCTCCTCCTCTTCTTCTTCTTCTTCTTCTTCTTCTTCTTCTTCTTCTTCTTCTTCTTCTTCTTCTTCTTCTTCTTCTTCTTCTTCTTCTTCTTCTTCTTCTTCTTCTTCTTCTTCTTCTTCTTCTTCTTCTTCTTCTTCTTCTTCTTCTTCTTCTTCTTCTTCTTCTTCTTCTCCTCCTCCTCCTCCTCCTCCTCCTCCTCCTCCTCCTCCTCCTCCTCCTCCTCCTCCTCCTCCTCCTTCTCCTCCTCCTCCTCCTCCTCCTCCTCCTCCTCCTCCTCCTCCTCCTCCTCCTCCTCCTCCTCCTCCTCTTCTCCTTTTTCTTGTTCTCATTTTTCTGTTCTCATTCTTCTACTCCTCTTCATTCTTCTCATTCTTCCCTTTCTTCTCATTCTTATCCTCCTCATTCTTCAACTTTTCCTCCTTCTCATTCTTCCTCTCTTTCCTTTACTCCTCCTTCTACTCATTTTCCTTCTTTACCCTTTTCCTTATTATCCTTTTTCTCTTTCTTCTCCTTCTCTTTCTTTCTCCTCTTTCTTCTACTTCTATTTCTTCTTGTTCTTCTCATTCTCCTTCTCCGTCTCACTCTTTTCTTCTCATTCTTCTTGTTCTTCTTGTTCTCCTTCTTCTACTCCTTCTCTTCTCATTCTTCTCCTTTAATCCTTCTTCTCCTCGACCTCCTCGTTCTTCTCCTTTTTGTTTCTCGTTTTACTCATTCTTCTCCTCTTTCTTCTCTTTCTTGTTCTCCATCTCATTCTTTTCCTTCTTTTTTCTCTTACTTCTTGTTTTCCTTTCTCATACTCATTCTTCTTGTTCTCATTTTTCTTTTTCTTCTCATTCTTTTCCTCATTTCTCTAATTCTTTTTCTTTTCTCCTTTTTCTCGTTTTTCTACTCCTTTTCTGTTTTTCTCTTCCTTCGTGTTCTCCTTCTTGTTCTTGTTCTTGTTCTCCTTCTCCTTCTTGTTTTTCTTCTGTTTGTTCTTCCTTTTCTTCTCATTCTTATCCTCATCATTCTTCTTTTCCTCCTTCCTCTCGTTCTTCTCCTTTTTCTCCTTCTACTCTTCTCCTCAATCTTCTCCTTCTTTACCTTTTTCTTCCTCTCCTTCTCCTTTTACTTCTCCTCTTCGTTCTTCTCCTTGTTCTTCTCCTATTTCTTCTCATTCTCCTACTTCTCGTTCTTCTCATTCTCCTCATTCTTCTTTTTCTCCTTTTTTCTTCAGCTCATTCTTTTCTTTCTCATTCTTCTTGTTCTTCTTGTTCTCATTCTTCTTGTTCTTCTTGTTCTCCTCATTCTTCTACTCCTTCGCCATCTCGTTCTTTTCCTTCTTCTTCTCTTCTCGTTTTTCTCTTCTAATTCTTCTCATTTTTTGTCATTCTCCTTCCTTTTCTTTTCTTCTCATTCTTCTCTATCTCATTCTTTTCATTCTCTTTTTTGTTCTCCTTTTCCTTCTTTCTCCATCTTATTTTCCTCATTTTTCTTTTCTTCTCCTTCTCGTTCTACTTCTTTTTCTACTCCTTTTCCTTTTTCTCGATTTTCTCTTTCTTGTTCTACTTGTTCTTCTCTTCTCATTCTTCTCTTGCTTCTCCTCATTCTTCTTCTATTTCTTGTTCTTCTTTTTCTCCTTCTACTTGTTCTTCTCATTCTACTATTTTTCATTCTTCTCCTTCTCCTTCTCATTCTTTTCCCTCTTCTCCTTTTTCTTCTTGTTCTTCTCATTCTACTTCTTTTTTCATCTTCCTCACCTTCTCGTTCTTCTCCATCTCATTTTCTTTCTTCTCATTCTTCTTGTTCTCCTTTTCATTCTTCTCCTCCTTCTCCTTCTCGTTCTTCTCTTTGTTCTTGTTTTCTCCTCATTCTTTTTCTCATTTTCTCCTCCTTTTTCTCCTTGTCATTTTTCTCCTTTTTATTCTACTCATTCTTCTCATTCTTTTCCTTCGTTCTTTTCCTACTTCTTCTAATTTTCCTTTTTGTGATTCTTTTCATTCTTGTTCTCCTTCTACTCCTTCTACTTCTCCCTCTTCTCCATGTCTATTTTTGTTCTTATTCTTTTTGTTCTCCTCATTATTCTACTCCTTCTTTTTCTCCTCCTCCTTTCTCATTCTTCTAATTCTCCTTTTTCTTCTCATTCTCCTCCATCTCCTTTTCGTTCTACTCTCTCATTCCTCTCATTCTCCTCCTCCTCCTTCTTCTTGTTCTACTTGTTCTTCTCTTTCTTGTTGTTCTCATTCTTCTCTTTTTTCTCCTCCTTTTTCTCCTTCTTCTCTATCTCATTTTTGTTTTTCTTCTCATTTTTCTTGTTCTCTTTCTTCTACTCCTCCTTCTAGTTCTTCTCTTTCTTCTTGTTCTTCTCCTTCTCCTCCTACATCTCTTTCTCCTTTTTCTCCTCCATCTCATTCTTTTCATTCAACTCATTCTTTTCGTTCTACTCATTCTTGTTCTCAGTTTTCTACTCCTTTTCATTCTCCTTGTTTTTTCTTCCTTCTTTTCCTTCTTTTCCTTCAACTCATTCTTTTCGTTCTACTCATTCTTGTTCTCAGTTTTCTACTCCTTTTCATTCTCCTTGTTTTTTCTTCCTTCTTTTGATTCTTCTCCTCCTCCTTTTTCTCCTCCATTTCATTCTTCTCATTCTTCTTGTTCTCAATCTTCCTTTCCTCTTTCTCCTCATTCTTGTTCTTGTTTATTTCTCATTCTTTTCTTTTTGTTTCTTCTTTTTATCCTTTTCTCCTCATTCTTCTACTCCTTTTCATTTTTCTCCGCCCTCTCTTTATTCTCTTCCTTCTCCTTCTTTTCTTTCTCCCTCTCCTCCTCGTCCTCCTCATCCTTCTCATCTCCCTTCTTCTCTTTCTCCTTATTCTTCTCCCACTTCTCCTTTTTCTTCTCCTTTTCTTTCTCATTTTTCTCATCCTTCTCCTTCTTCTTGTTCTCTATCATTCTTTTTTTCTCCTCATTTCTTTTCATTCTTCTGGTTCTCTGTCTTCTCCTTTTTCTTCTCATCATTTTACTCCTTTTTGTTCTACTCTTTCTTTTCCTTCTTCTGTGTGTCATTCTTCTCATTCTTTTCTTCCTTCTCGTTATTCTCCTCCTTTTTCTCTTCCTTCTGCTTTTTCTCATTCTTTTCCATCTCCTTCTTCTCCTTCTTCTTGTTCTCGTTCTTCTAGTTCTCTTCCTCCTCTTTCTCCTCCTCCTTTTCCTCCTCTTTCTTCATCTTCTTGTTCTTTTCCTCCTTTACTTTTTCTCCTCCTCCTCCTCTTCCTCCTCCTCCTCCTCCTTCTTCTCCTCCTCCTCCTCCTCCTTCTCTTTCCCCTTCTCCTTCTCCTTCTCCTTCTTCTTCTTCTTCTTCTTCTTCTTCTTCTTCTTCTTCTTCTTCTTCTTCTTCTTCTTCTTCTTCTTCTTCTTCTTCTTCTTCTTCTTCTTTCTACAGCTTCTTCTCATTTTACTCCTTTTCCTCATTCTTCTTTCTTTTCTTCTTCTCTTCTCATTCTTTTCCTCCTCCTTATTTTTGTTCTTTTCCCTCTTCTTTCTCCTTTTTCTTATCATTCTCCTTCTCCTTCTTCTTGTTCTTCTCATTCTCCTCCTTGTTTCTTCTTCTCTTTCTTCTTTCTCATTCTTTTCTTCTCATTCTTCTTGTTCTTCTCTTCTTCATTTTTCTCATTCTTCTCCTTCTCCTTCTTTTTCTCCTTTTCTCCTTCTCTTCTCCTTCCTCACTTTTTCCTTCTCCTTCCTTTCATTCTTCTCTTTCTACTCTTTCTTCTTCTTTTCCTTCTCCTCATCGTTTTCTGCTTCTTTTTGTTGTTCTCCTTTTCATTCTTCTTCTACTCGTTCTTTTCCATCTCATTCTTTTTGTTCTCCTTCTTCTCATTTTCTTGTTCTCCTTCTCATTAATCTACTTCTTTTTCACCTCGTTCTTCTCTTTCTTTTCTTTCGTCTCCTTTTAAATCAATCTTCTATTTCTCTTTTTCTCTTTCTCCTTCTCTTCTTTTCCTTCATCTCCTTCCTTTTGTTCTATACCTTCTTCTCATTCTACTACTTCTTCTCATCCTTCTTTCCCTTCTCGTTTTCCTCCTTTTTCTTCTCCTTCTCCTTCTTCTCCTTTTCATTCTTCTCATTCTTGATGACCTCATTCTCCTCTTTTTTTCTCACTCTACTCCTCTTTCTTCTCGTTCTTCTCCTTCTCCATCTTTTCATTCTATATCTTCTCATCCTACTTCTCCTCTTTCGTCTTTCCCTTCTCATTCTACTACTTCTCTGTCTTCTTTCCATCTCCTTCTTTTCCCTGTTCTTTCTCCTTTTTCTTACATTCTTCTACTTCATCTTTTTCTTCTTCTCTATCTGATTCTTCTCTTTATTCTTGTTCTCCTCCTTCTCAGCCTTGTTCTCCTCCTCCTTGTTCTTCTCTTCTTATTTTTCTCTTCCTTCTCATTCTTTTTCTCCTTTTCTCCTCCTTTTCATTCTTCTCCTTTTCTTTCTGCTCATTCTTCTCCTTTTTGTCGTTCTCCTTTTCATTCTTGTTTTTCTCATTCTATTCCTCCTTCTCCTTCTTCTCTGTCTCATTCTTTTTGTTCTCATTCTTCTCATTTTTTGTTCCCCTCATTCTACTCCTTCTCCTTCTCTTTCTTCTCCTCTTTCATCTTTTCATTCTACACCTTCTCGTTCTACTTCTCATTCTTCTTTCCCTTGTTTTCCTCCTTTTCCTCCTTTTTCTTCTAGTTATTCTCATTCTTCTCCTTCTTGTTCTAGTCATTTTTCTTCTCATTAATTTCCTTCTTGCTGTTCTCAGTCTTCTCTTTTTTCTCATTCTACTCCTCTTTATTCTCCATCTTCTCCCCATCTCCTTTTCATTCTACACCTTCTCATTCTACACCTTCTCCTTCTTTCCCTTCTTCTTCTCCTTCTCCTCCTTTCCCCTGTTCTTTCTCCTTCTTTTCATTCTTCTTCTACTTCTTCTTGATCTTCTCATTCTCCTTTTTTCTTCTCCTTCAATATCTGATTCTTTTCTTTCTTCTCGTTCTTGTTCTTCTCCTCGTTTTCTCCTCTTCATTCTTTTCTCTTTTTCTCCTCTTTCGTCACCTTTTTGTTCTCCTTTTCATTCTTCTCCTTCTCCTTCTCCTCGTCCTTTTCCTTCTTGTCATTCTCCTTTTCATTCTTCTACTTCTTTTCCTTCTCCATTTCATTCTTTTTCTTCTCATTTTTCTTGTTCCTCTCATTATTCTATTCCTTTTTCTCATTCTTCTCATTCTTGTTCTTTTCTTCTCTTCCTTCTCAGTCTTTTACTTCTCCTTTTCTCCTTCTCCTACTTCTCTTTTTTCTCCTTTATCTCCTTTTCATTCTATACCTTCTTCTCATTCTACTCCTCCTTCTTTCACTTGTTCTTCTCCTCGTTCTTTTATCTGTTCTTTCTCCTTTTTCTTATCATACTTCTACTTCTCATTCTCTTTCTTTCTTCTTCTCATTCTTCTTTATCTCATTCTTTCCTTCTCATTCCCCTTCTTTTGTCTTTCTTGTTCTGCTTCTTTTCATTCTTCTCCTTCTCCATCTCATTCTTTTTGTCCTCGTTCTTCAAATTTTTCTTGTTTTCCCTCTCATTTTCTACTTCTTTTCTCCTCCTTTTCTTTCTTCTCCGTCTTACCTTTCTTCTCTTTCTCCTCATTCTTTTCATTCTTCTTCTTTTCCTCCTTTTTCTTCTCATTCTTCTTCTCCTTCCTCTCATTATTCTTATTCTTCTCCTTGTTGTTCTCATTCTTCTCATTCTACTCCTCTTCTTGTTCTTCTCATTCTTCTCCTCCTTCTTTTCCCTGTTCTTTCTCATTTTCTTATTATTTTTCTCCTTCTTCTTGTTCTCCTTTCTTCTTTTTCTTATCCTCTATCTCCTTTTTCTTTCTTTTCTTTCTCCTCTATCTTTTCTTTCTTCTTCTCATTCTACTTGTTCTTCTCATTCTTCTTTTTCCTTCTCATTCTTCTCCTTTTGATTGTTCTCTTCATTCTCCTCGTTCTTCTCTTTCTACTCCTCCTTCTCCTTCTTATTCTCCATCACATTCTTTTTCTTCATTATTCTCATTTTTCTTGTTTTCTCATTTTTCTTCTTTTTTCTTCTCATTTTTCTATTTCTTATTTTCTCTTCCTTATTCTTCTCCTACTTTTCTTCCTTTTTTCTTCTCGTTCTCCTTCTACTCCTCTTTCTACTCTTTCTTCTTCTCGTTCTTGTTTTTCTCATTCTTCTTTTTCTTTTTGTTCTCCTTCATTTCCTTCTCTTCCTAATACACCTTCTTTTCATTCTACTCCTTCTCTTCATTCTTTCCCTTCTCTTTCTTCTCTGTCTCATTCTTCTCTTCCTTCTTCTCGTTCTTTTCTCCTTTCTCTCTCCTTTTTTATCATTCTCCTACTTCTTGTTCTCCTCTCTTCTTCTTGTTCTTCTCTATCTCATTCTTTTCTTCTCATTCTTCTTGTTCTTCTTGTTCTCCTTCTCATTCTTCTCCTTCTCTCTCTTCTTGTTCTTTTCTTCCTTCTTGTTCTCCTCATTCTTTTCCTCCTTTTCTCCTTCCTCATCTTTTTCATCTCCTTCTTCTCGTTCTCCTCTTTCTACCTGTTCTGCTTTTCATTTTTCTTCTTTTCCTTCTCATTCTTTCCCTCCTCCTCATACTTCTTCTTCTTCTCCTTATTCTCCTTTTTCCATTTCTTCTCATTCTTTTCTTTCTTCTTTTCCTTCTCAATCTTCTACTTCTCCTTTTCACTTTCTCCTTCACTTTCTTCTCTTTCTCCTTCATCTCCTTTTAATTCTACACCTTCTTCTTGTTCTACTCCTTCTTTCCCTTCTTCTCTCTCTTCTCATTTTTCCCTATTCTTACTCCTTTTTTCTTATTCTTCTTCTTGTTCTTCTCATTCTCCTTCTTATCTCCTTCTTTCCTTTCTTCTCATTCTTCTTGTTCTTGTTCTCTTGTCCTTCTCCACCTCTTTTTTCTCCTTCTCCTCATTATTTTTCTCCTTTTCTCCTACTTCTTTGCATTCCTCACTGTTCCCTTCTCCTCCTTTTAGTTCTTCTTTTTCTACTCATTCTTCTCCTTCTTTTGCTTCCTCTTCTCATTCTTTTCCTTCTTTTCATTCTTCTTTTTGTCGTTCTCCTTTTCGTTCTCCTACTTTTTCTTTTCCTCCATCTAATTCTTTTTGTTCTTCTCATTATTCTACTCCTTTTTCTCCTCCTTATTTCCCTTCATCTCCTTTCCCTGTTCTTTCTCCTTTTTCTTATCATTCTTCTCATTCTCCTTCGCCTTCTTCTTTCTCCTTCTCCTTCTCTATTCCATTCTTTTCTTTCTTATCGTTCTTCTCTTTCTTCTTGTTCTTGTTCTCTTTCTCCTCCTTCTCATTCTTTTTCTCTTTTTCTCCTTATCCTTCTCCTTCATCTACTTTTCCTTCTTGTTCTTTTTGTTCTTTTCGTTCCTCTCCTCTTTCTACTCATTCTTCTCCTTCTTTTGCTTCCTCTTCTCATCCTTTTCCTCCTCATTCTTCTCCTTTTTGTCCTTCTTTTTTCATTCTTCTCGTTCTTCTACTCTTTCACCTTCTCAATCTCATTCTTTTTGTTCTTCTCATTCTTCTCATTTTTCTTGTTCTCATTATTCTTCTCCTTTTTCTCCTCGTTCTTTTTATCTTCTCCTTCTCAATCTTTTACTTCTCCTTTTTATCCTTCTCTTTATTCTCCTTCTCCTTCATCTCCTCCTTTTCATTCTATACTTCTCATTCTACTCCTTCTCCTTCTTCTTTCCCTTCTTCTCCTTATTCTTATCATTCTCCTTTTCCTTCTCATTCTTGTTCTTCTCTTTCCCCTTCTACCCATTCTCCTTCTCATTCTTTTCCTTCTTGTGCTCATTCTTCTCCTCCTTCCCCTCCTCTTTCTTCTCCTTCTCCTTCTTCTCCTCTATCTCCTTTACATTCTACAACTTCTCATTCTACTCCTTCCCCTTCTTTTCCCTGTTCTTTCTCCTTTTTCTTATCATTCTTTTTCCTGTTTTCTTCTCCTTTCTTCTTCTTCTCTATCTCATTCTTTTCTTTCTTCTCATTCTTCTTATTCTTCTCGTTCTTGTCCTTCTAATTCCTGTTTTTCTCCTCTTTCTCATTCTTTTTCTCCTTTTTCTTCTACTCATCCTTCAACTTCTCATTCTTCTTTTTCTTCTCCTCATTCCTTTCCTCCTTCTTTCTTTTTGTCCTTCTTCTCTTTTTCGTTCTTTTTCTCTACTCCTTCTTTGCCATCTCCTTTTTGCTCTCCTCCGTCTGTTTTTTCTCCTTTTCCTTCTTCTTTTCGTTCTTCTCCTCATTCTCCTCATTCTTCAACTTCTCATTCATTTCTTTTTCTTCTCCTTGTTCTTTTCCTTTTGCCTCATCCTTCTCTTTCTTTTTGTCATTCTTCTCATTCTCCTTTACTCCTTCTTCTCCTTGTTCTACTCATTCTTCTCCTTCTTATTCTTCTCCCTCTCCCCATTCTTTTCCTTCTTTTTCTCATTCTTCTTTTGTTTTTCTTCTTTTCATTCTCCTTGTTTTTTTCTTCTCCTTCTCTATCTCATACTTTTTGTTCTTCTGATTCTTTTCATTTTTCTTCTTTTCCTTCTCATTATATTACTCCTTCTTTGTCTGGTTCTTCTCATTCTTTTCTTTTTCTTCTCCTTCTTATTCTTCTCCTTCACCTTTTCTCTTCTTTCTCCTTCATCTCCTATTCTTTCTACATCTTCTTGTTCTACTCCTCCTCATTCTTTCCATTTTTCTTCTCCTTATTTTCCTCCTTTTTCTTATTGTTCTTCTTCTCCATCTCATTCTTTTTGGTCTTCTCATTCTTTTCATTTTTCTTCTTTTCCTTCTTATTATTCTACTCCTTTGTCTTGTTCTTCTCATTCTGTTCTTTTTCTTCTCCTTCTTATTCTTCTACTTCTCCTTTTCTCTTTTTTCTCTTTCTCCTTCATCTCCTATTCATTCTACACCTTCTTGTCCTACTCCTCCTCATTCTTTCCATTTTTCTTCTTCTTTTCCTCCTTTTTCTTCTTGTTCTCCTCATTCTTCTGCTTCTCTTTCTTGTTCTATTCATTCTTCTTCTCGTTCTCCTTCTTTTCGTTCTTCTCCTTCATCTCCTTCTTTTCGTTCTACAACTTCGTTTCATTCTACTCCTCCTTCTTCTCCTCCATCTCATTCTTC
Organism: Monodelphis domestica; assembly: GCF_027887165.1. Lineage (NCBI taxonomy): Eukaryota > Metazoa > Chordata > Mammalia > Didelphimorphia > Didelphidae > Monodelphis > Monodelphis domestica. The sequence continues at coordinate 48,202,808 of NC_077235.1, read as the reverse complement.
TCCTCCTTCTTCTCATTCTTTTCCCAGTTCTTTCTCCTTTTCTTATCATTCTTCTCCTCCTCCTCCTCCTTCTCCTTCTCCTCCTCCTTCTCCTTCTCCTCCTCCTTCTCCTTCTCCTTCTCCTCCTCCTCCTCCTCCTCCTCCTCCTTTTTCTTCTTCTTCTTCTTCTTTTTTCCTCCTTCTTTTTGTTGTTCTCATTCTTCCCCTTCTCCTCTTTCTTCTCCTTCTCATTTTCCTCCATCTCCTTTTTGTTCTACAACTTCTCATTCTACTCCTTCTTCCCCTTCTTCTCCTTCTTTCCCTGTTTTTCTCCTTTTTCTTATCATTCTTCCTGTTCTCATTTTCCTTCTTCTTTTTCTTCTCTATCTCATTCTTTTCTTCTCATTGTTCTCGTTCTTCTTATTCTTCTCCTCATTCTTGTCCTTCTCATTCTTGCTTTTCTCCTTTCTCATTCTTTTTTCCTTTTCTTCTCCTTTTCCTTCTTTTTGTTCTCCTCATTCTACTCATCCTTCAACTTCTAATTCTTCTTTCTCTTCTCTTCATTCTTTTCCTCCTCCTTCTTCTCTTTCTTTTTGTCATTCTTCTCTTTCGTTCTTTTCCTCTACTCCTTCTTTGCCATCTCCTTTTTGTTCTCCTACTTCTCCTTTTTCTTCTTCTCCTTCTTTTCGTTCTTCTCCTCGTTCTACTCATTCTTCAACTTCTCACTCATTTCTTTTTCTTCTCCTTGTTCTTTTCCTCTTTCTTCTCATTCTTTTTCTTTTTGTCATTCTTCTCGTTCTTCTCCTTTACTCCTTCTCCTTGTTCTACTCATTCGTCTCCTTCTTATTCTTTCTCTCCCCATTCTTTTCCTTCTTTTTCTCATTCTTTTGTTTTTCTTCTTTTCATTCTCCTTGTTTTTTTTCTTCTCCTTCTCCATCTCATACTTTTTGTTCTTCTGATTCTTTTCATTTTTCTTCTTTTCCTTCTCATTATTCTACTCCTTCTTTGTCTGGTTCTTCTCATTCTTTTCTTTTTCTTCTCCTTCTTATTCTTCTCCTTCACCTTTTCTCTTCTTTCTCCTTCATCTCCTATTCTTTCTACATCTTCTTGTCCTACTCCTCATTCTTTCCATTTTTCTTCTCCTCTTTTTCCTCCTTTTTCTTCTTGTTCTTCTCCTTCTTCGTGTTCTTCTCCTTCTCATTCTATTCATTCTTCTTCTTGTTCTCCTTCTTCTCCTTCTTCTCCTTCATCTCCTTCTTTTTGTTCTACACCTTCTTTTAATTCTACTCCTCCTTCTTTCTTCTCCTTCTCCTCCATCTCCTCATTTTTTCCCCAGTTCTTTCTTTTTCTTATCATTCTCCTCCTCCTTTTTGTTCATCTCCTCCTTCTTTCCTCTTGTTCTTGTTCTTCTATGTCTTCTTCTACGTCTTCTTCTTCATATCATTCTTTTCTTCTTTTCATTCTCATTCTTTTCCTCCTCCTTTTTGTTGTTCTCCTTGTTGTTCTCCTTCTACTCCTTCTCCTTCTCTATCTCATTCTTTTTGGTCTTCTCATTCTCATCATTTTTTGTTCACCTCATTATTTTACTCCTTTTTCTCTTTCTTCTCGTTCTTTTCTTTCTTCTCCTTCTCCTTCTTCTACTTCTCCTTTTCTCCTTCTTCTCTTTCTTCTCCTCCTTCATCTCCTTTTCGTTCTCCACCTTCTTCTTGTCCTACTCCTTCTCAATTTCTTTCCCTTCTTTTCCTCCTTTTTCTTCTCATTCTTATCCTTCTCTTTCTCCTCGTTCTACTCATTCTTCTCATTCTCCTCGTTGTTCTCATTCTTCTCTTTCTTCTTATTCTCTTCCTCTTTCTTCTCCTCTATCTCCGTTTTCTTTTACAACTTGTTCTCATTCTCCTCCTTTTTTTCCTTCTCCTTCTCCTCCTCATTCTTCCCCCTGTTCCTTTTTCTTATCATTCTTCTTCCTGTTCTTTATTCTCCTTCTTCTTTCTTCTTCTCCTTCTTCTCGATCTCGTTCTTTTCCCTTCTCCTTTCCCTTCTCCTTGTTCTCCTCATTCTTCTCCTCCTTATTTTTCTACTCTTTCTCATTCTATTTCTCCTTTTCTCCTTCTCCTTTCCCTTCTTCTCATTCTACTCATTTTCAACTTCTCATTCTTCTTCTTTTCCTTCTTCCCGTTCTTTTCCTCCCCATTATTTTCCTTCCTTTTTGTTCTTCTCCTCTAGTACTTCTCCTTCTTGTTAATCTCATTCTTTTTGTTCTTCTCATTTTTCTTGTTCTCATTTTTCTACTCCTTTTCTCCTCATTCTTTTCTTCTCCTTTTTCTCATTCTTCTCTTTCTTCTCCTTCATTTCCTTCTTTTCGTTCCACACCTTCTTCTCATTCTACTCCTTCTCATTCTTCACCTCCTTCTCCTTCTCCTTCTATTTTTTCTCATCTTCTCCTTCTACCTCCATCTCCTTCTTTTCATTCTACAACTTCCTCTCATTCTACTCCTTCTCCTCATTCTTTTTCTCCTCATTCTTTTCTCTCTTCTCCTCCTTTTATTTCTTCTCTTTTTTTCATTCTTCTACTTCTCCTTTTCCTTCTCTTTCTTCTCCTTCATCTTCTTCTTTTCATTCCACACCTTCTCATTCTACTCCTCATTCTTATTCTTCTTTCCCTTATTCTCCTTCTTCACCTCCTTCTCATTCTTCCCATTCTTCATCTTCTTTTCCTCCTTTTTCTTCTTGTTCTTCTCCTTGTTATACTCATTCTTCTCCTCATTCTTCTTCCTTTCCTTTTCCTCTTTATTTTCCTCCTCCTTTTTGTTATTCTCCTTTTCATTCTCGTTCTCCTACTCCTCCTTCTCTATCTCATTCTTTTTGTTCTTCTCATTCTTTTCATTTTTCTTGTTCTCATTATTTTACTCCTTTTTTCTCTTCTCATTCTTTTCTTTTTCTTCTCCTTCTCATTCTTCTCCTCCTCCTTTTCTCCTGTTTCTTCTCTTTCTTCTCCCTCTCCTTCCATTCATTCTACACCTCCTTCTTGTTCTACTCCTCATTCTTATTTCCCTTCTTCTCATTCTCCTTTTTCTCGTTCTCCTTTTACTCCCCTTTCTTCTTGTTTCTCTCCTCTTTCTTCTCCTCCTCGTTCTACCCATTCTTCTCATTCTTCTCTTTGTTGTTCTCATTCTTCTATTTCTTCTCTTCTACTCCTTTCTTCTCCTTCTCATTCTACTCCTTTCTTCTTTCCCTTCTTCTCCTTCTCCTTTTCCCTGTTCTTTCTCCTTTTTCTTATCATTCTTCTGCTTCTTGTTCTTCTCCTTCTTCTTCTTGTTCTTCTCTATTTGATTTTTCCTTTCTTTTCATTCTTTTTCTCCATCTCATTCTTTTTGTTCTTCTCCTTCTTCTTCTACTCATTCTTCTCTTCATTCTCTTCCTTCTTGTTATTCTCATTCTTCTCTTTCTTCTTATTCTACTCCTCTTTCTTCTCCTTCTCCTCCATCTCCTTCTTTTTGTTCTACACCTTCTTCTCGTTCTATTCCTCTTTCTTCTTTCCGTTCTACTTCTCATTCTTTTTTTTTAAACCCTTACCTTCTGTCCTGGAGTCAATGCTGTGTATTGGCTCCAAGGCAGAAGAGTGGTAAGGGCTAGGCAATTGGGTCAAGTGACTTGCCCAGGGTCACACATCTAGGAAGTGGCTGAGGTCAAATTTGAACCTAGGACTACTCAGCTTCCCCCCCCCACTTCTTCTTCTCATTCTTTCCCCTTTTCTTTCTTCTTTTTCTTATCATTATTATTCTTCTACTTCTTCTTTTTCTCATTCTCCATCCACTTCTTCTTTCTTCTCCTCTATCTCATTCTTTTCTTTCTTCTCATTCTTCTCGTTCTTCTTGTTCTTCTTGTTCCCCATCTTAATCATCTCCCCCTTCTTGTTTTTCTCCTCCTTCTTCTTATTTTCCTCCTTTTCTCCTCCTTTTTGTTCTTCTCATTCTACTCATTATTCTCCTCCTTCTCCTCATTCTTTTCCTCCTCATTCTTCTCTTTTTTTATTCTTCTCATTCTTCTCCTCTACTACTTCTCCTCCTCCTTCTTGTCCATCTCATTCTTTTTGTTCTCATTTTCTTGTTCTCCTTCTCCTTTTTATCCTTCTCTTCTCCTCCTTAATTTCCTTCTTTTCATTGTACAACTTCTCATTCTACTCCTTCTCCTCCTCCTTCTTCTTTCCCTTCTCCTCCTTCTCATTCTTTTCCCTGTTCTTTCTTCTTTTTCTTATCATTCTTCTTCTACTTCTTGTTTTTCTCATTCTCCATCCACTTCTTTCTTCTCCTCTATCTCATTCTTTTTCTTTCTTCTCATTCTTCTCATTCTTCTTGTTCTCCATCTTCTTCTCATTCTTCTTGTTTTCTCCTCCTTGTCATTCTTTTTCTCCTTTTCTCCTTTCCCTTCTCCTTCTTTTCATTCTCCTCATTCTCCTCATTCTTTTCCTTTTTTCATTATTCTAGTTCTTCTCCTCTACTACTTCTCCTTCTTGTCCATCTCATTCTTTTTGTTCTCATTTTTTGTTGTTCTCATTTTTCTACTCCTTTTTCTTCTTCTTTCTTCTCCTCATTCTTCTACTCTCCTTTTTATCCTTCTCTTTCTTCTCCTCCATTTCCTTCTTTTTGTTCTACAACTTCTTGTTCTACTCCTTCTCCTTCTTCTTTCCCTTCTTCTCCTTCTTTTCCTCCTCATTCTTCTACTTCTCCTCTTTCTAATCATTCTTCTCCTTGTTCTCATTCTTCTCATTTTACTCCTCTTTCTTCTCCTTTTCATTCTTCTTATTCTTTGCCTCCTTCTTCTCATTCTTCTTCTTTTCATTCTTTTCCCTGTGCTTTCTCATTTTTCTCCTCCTCCTCCTCCTTCTCCTTCTGCTCTATCTCCTTCTTTTCTTTCTTCTCCTTCTCCTTCTTCTTCCTTCCCTTCTCCTCATTCTTTTCCTCCTCCATCTCCTTCTTTTTGTTGTTCTTTTTTTTTATTCTCCTAGTTCTACTCCTCCTCCTTCTCTATCTCATTCCTTTTTGTTCTCCTCCTTCATCTCCTTCTTTTCATGCTACACCTTCTCATTCTACTCCTTCTTCTTATTCATCTTTCCTTTCTTTTTCTCCTTCTCATTCTACTCACTTTTCTCATTCTTCTCATTTTTCTTGTTCTCCTTGTTCTCTTTATTCTACTCCTTCTTTTTCTCCTTCTTTCTTCTCCTTCTTCTCCTTCTCCTCCTTCTCAATCTTCTACTTCTTTTCTCCTTCTCTTTTTTCTCCTCCTTCATCTCCTTCTTTTCATGGTACACCTTCTCATTCTACTCCTTCTTCTTATTCATCTTTCCTTTCTTTTTCTCCTTCTCATTCTACTCACTTTTCTCATTCTTCTCATTTTTGTTCTCATTCTTCTCTTTCTCATTCTACTCCTTCTTCTCGTTCTTCTCCTTTTTCTCCTTTTCATTCGACACCTTCTTCTCATTCTACACCTTCTTCTCCTTCTCCTTTTTCTTTCCCTTCTTCTTCTCCTTCTACTCCTCATTCTTCTCCTCCTTTTTCTCCTCCTTCTCATTTTGTTCCATCTCCTTCTTTTCATTCTTCTCATTCTTCTTGTTCTACTTCTCATTCTTTCTTTCCTCTTTCTCCTTGTTCTTCTCATTCTTTTCCTTCTCGTTCTTTTCTTTTTCTGTTCTCATTCTCCTTTTTCTCGTTCTTCTCGTTCTGCTTTTTTCTTTTTTTGAAAGTTCAGTTGCTTTATTTTTTATCTTTCATTTTCCTTGTTAATTTTTTTATAAATTAAATTTTTTTACTTATTTTATTAGACATTCCCAATTATATAAAAACATTTTAATTAAAAAAAAACTTTTTTAACATTATTTTATTTGGTCATTTCCAAACATTATTCATTGGAAACAAAGATCATTTTTTCTTCCCTCCTCCCCTCCCACCACCTCTCCCATAGCCGATGCGTGATTTCACTGGGTATCACATGTGTTCTTGATTCGAACCCATTTCCATGTTGTTGGTATCTGCATTAGAGTGTTCATTTAGAGTCTCTCCTCAGTCATAATCCTTCCACCCCTGCAGTCAAGCAGTTGCTTTTCATCAGTGTTTTTACTCCCACAGTTTATCCTCTGCTTGTGGATAGTGTTTTTTAGATCCCTGCAGATTGTTCAGGGACATTGCATTGACACCAATGGAGAAGTCCATTACCTTCAATTGTACCACAGTGTATCAGTCTCTGTGTACAATGTTTTCCTGGTTCTGCTCCTTTCGCTCTGCATCACTTCCTGGAGGTTGTTCCAGTCTCCATGGAATTCCTCCACTTTATTATTCCTTTGAGCACAATACTATTCCATCACCAACATATACCACAATTTGTTCAGCCATTCCCCAATTGAAGGGCATCCCCTCATTTTCCAATTTTTGGCCACCACAAAGCGCAGCTATGAATATTCTTGAACAAGTCTTTTTCCTTATTATCTCTTTGGGGGTACAAACCCAGCCTTCTCCTTTTTTCATTCTTCTCCTTCCTCTCATTATTCTCTTCCTTCTTCTCCTTCTCTTCTGTCTCCTCCTCCACCTCCTCCTGCTCCTCTTCATCCTCCTCATCTTCCTTCTTCTCTTTTTCCTCCTCCTTCTCCTTTTTTTCTTTCTCCTCCTCCATTTCATTCTTTTTGTTCTCATTTTTTTCATTCTTCTGGTTCTCTGTCTTATTTTTATACTTCTCTTTCTCATTCTTCTCCTTATTTTCTTATTATGATTGTTCTACTCATTTTTGTTCTACTCGTTCTTCTTTTCCTTCTTCTCCTTGTCATTCTTCTTGTTCTTTTCCTCCTTCTCTTTCTTTTCTTTTTCCTTATTCTCCTTCTTTTATTCCTCCTCCTCCTTCTCCTCCTCCTGCTCCTCTTTCTTCTTCTGCTTGTTCTTTTTCTCATTCTTCTTATTCTTCTCAGCCTTCTTCTCTCTTGTTCTTCTTGTTCTCCTTCTTCTTTTCCGTTTTCTCAGTCTCCCTTCTTCCCGTTTTCCTCCTGCTTATTCTCCTCCTTTTTCTTCTCCTTTTCTTCGTTCTCCTTCTCACTCTCCTCCTCCTCATTATTCTCCTTCTTTTCTTTCTTTTCATTCTTCTTGGTTTTCTCCTCCTCCTTCTTCTAGTTCTTCTCCATCTCATTCTTTTCTTCTCATTCTTGTTTTTCTCTTTCTCCTCATTCTTGTCCTTCTCATTCTTCTTGTTCTACTTTTTCTTCTCATTTTCTCCTCCTCATTCTTTTTCTTCTTTCCCATTCTCCTCCTTTTCCTTCTCCTTCTTCTCCATCTTCTTGTTCTCATTCTACTCAATCTCCTGCTTCTCATTCTTATTCTTTTACTTCTTCTCCTAGTTCTTTTCCTCCTTTTCTCATTCTTCTTTTTTGTTGTTCTTCTCCTCCTTCTCCTTTTCTTCTCCATGTCATTCTTTTCATTCTCATTCTTATTGTTCTTCTCCTCCTCATTCTTCTCCTCCACTTTTTCTCCTCATTCTTCTCATTCTTCCATGTGTTTTTCTTTTCCTTCTTCTCAGTCTTATTGTTCTTTTTGTTCTTCTTTTCACTGTTCCTTTCCTCTTTCTCCTCCTCATTCTTCTAGTTTTTTTCCTTCTTCTTCTCTTCATCTGTTCTTCTCTTTCTTTTCATTATTCTCCTTCCCCTCATTATTCTCTTCCTTCTTCTCATTATTCTTCTCCTCCTCCTCCTCCTTATCCTCCACCTACTTCTGCTTCTCCTTCTTCTTGTTCTTCTCATTCTCCTTTTCTTCTTCTTGTTCTCCTCATTCTTCTCCTCCTTTTTTTTAACCCTTACTTTCAGTCTTGGAATCAATACAGAAGAGTGGTAAGAGCTAGGCAATGGGGGTCACAAGTGACTTGCCCAGGGTCACACAGCTGGGAAGTATCTGAGATCAGATTCGAACCTAGGACCTCCCATCTCTAGGCCTGGCTCTCAATCTACTGAGCCACCCAGCTGCCCCCTTCATTCTTCTCATTCTTCTTCTTCTTGTTCTTCTCCTTATCCTCCTCCTTCTCCTTTGTCTCCTCCTTCACCTTCTCCTTCTCTTTCTTCTTCCTCCTCCTCCCCCTCTCCGTGTTAAAATAAGATCTGTCTTTCGCTGTCTCATTCTCATCTTTCTGTTTTTCATATCCTGGACTATCTATAAAACCCATCTTCATTCTCCTGAATTTATCATTTGTAATTTGGCATAAATGTATTTTTCTACATGTCCCAAGTTAATTCCAATATTGTTTACTTTGTGGTAATAAAGAATTTACAAGCACATACCTTATTCAAATACTTTTTGGTAACTTTCTTCTTATTTACCCAAACAATTACATTCTATTTTATTATTAATAGAAGTAACATACCACAAAACATTTTTTTCCAAATTGAACTTTGCTTATATTCAAATTGCTTCTTTAATTAAACTTCTCTTTTCTTAGACAAATAGCAAAGCAAGTCTTTTTTTTAATTGTGGGAGTGAATACTTTTTTGTGGCCAGAATCCCACATTATGTGGTCCAAAGAATCTGTTACCAGCTCAGCTTTTGGTATAGAGCCGGGGCTCAGTCTCTCCTCAAGCCCGTCAGCAGAGTACAAAGGTTGCTTGGTGGGAGTCAGCAAATAGATTCAGTGTAGAAGCAAAAGCAATAATACTGCCTATACTGTCAAGCTCCCCAAAAGGAAAAGATAGAAAGGAGAGGACTGGAAGATACCGTGAAGCCTGGGGAATGTGACAGGTGGTGGGGAAAGGGATATTGAAAATTAAGGAATTGGTCTCGGGTTCGATTGTTCATCATTTCCCTGCTCCCTAGAACTTAGAAAGGACTAGCATTAAGACTAGCTGTAACTTCTTGTGGCTTGGGGTGGGGAATGAGGAGGAAGAGAGTGAAGGAAGACTTGATCTTAAAATAGGTATTTTTCTGGCCTGGCATGGATCCTGTGTCTTTGAGATTCGTGAAAGCGAGTTCGCCTTCAAATCTGGACCTGGGTTGTGTCAAAAGGTGACACAGTACGTGTCCATCCAGAGGAAGACAACCGTTCTCATCGGCCTCCGTGGACAAGGGCTTCTTGTAGTCCTCACACTTGTAAAATTTCATGGGGAAGTTTTGTCAAAAGCTACCTTCTGCACAGTCTTATCTTGGCCAGTTTCAGGCATGATGGGTTCCGTACAAACAGCTAGCAGAGTGGGGCATACTGCCAGTTATAGCCAGTGATATAGCAGGGCCGGTTGGCTGGCCCACAATGAAGGAGGTATCTTCCAGGGAGCAGGTACAGACCACGCAGGTGAAGCACTGGGTACGTAAGGCCCAGCCTGTGGCTCTCAGCATCCTCTCAGTGATGGACTCTCCACATGTACTATACTTTTTTAGGGTGTTCTTACAGCAAGATGCCCCCTTGAGGCTATAGATTGCCCTTGCAGCTGCTGCTCACAAGGGTGGCATGTGATGTGGCCCAGATGCCCAAGTGCCTGGACTGCAGTCTGGGAAAATACTAGGGCCTGGTGGCATCAACCATGCCACTCTTTGGGGGGAAGGTAGGAGGCTTGTTACTGGCCGACTGCTCCATGTCTTTTATTAGCTGCTGTGTCAACTCTTCTAGGTCTTCTACCTTCCTGAGAGTTAGAGGCCCCGGGGCCCCAGGAGGGTGCACCTGGTCCTGAGCAGGAGGCGGCACTAGATGTTGCTTCATCTGAACATGGGGCTTCTCCCTCCATTGAGCATAGGTGAAGCTGGGAGGCTGTTGAAGGGATCTTGTCCTGGTGGGAGGTGAAAGAGCTCCTTTCTGATGAGGGAGACCCCCAGGTGTTGGAGGGCTCCAGATGTAAATTTGGAGGCCACAGTGTTAAACTTGGGGGTTCAGGGAGGGGATTGCCTTGAAGCTGGGGGTAGAACCACAGATGGTGCTGCAGCTGGGGCTGAATCCAGAGCTGGAGGACCTCAAGGCTGTGTGATCAAAGTCAGCCACAGATACAGAATGGGACTGAGTAGGGCTAGTAGGAGTCAAGCAAGGAGGAAGAGGTGCTTGACTTGAAGCTACAGGTGGGGTGCTTGGCTCGGGAGGGAACTTGGGGGTGCAGCTGGGGGAGGCAGAGATCCAGATGAAACCCTGAGCTTGAAGGAAGCATTACAGATCATGGCATCCAATAGGAAGGACAGAGAGCCCATCTCCAGATCAATGCTGCTCACCTTTCCTCTTTGACTCCTTCCTTCCTTCCTTCCTTCCTTCCTTCCTTCCTTCCTTCCTTCCTTCCTTCCTTCCTTCCTTCCTTCCTTCCTTCCTTCCTTCCTTCCTTCCTTCCTTCCTTCCTTCCTTCCTTCCTTCCTTCCTTCCTTCCTTCCTTCCTTTCTTTCTTTCTTTCTTTCTTTCTTTCTTTCTTTCTTTCTTTCTTTCTTTCTTTCTTTCTTTCTTTCTTTCTTTCTCTCTTTCTTTCTTTCTCTCTTTCTTTCTTTCTTTCTTTCTTTCTCTCTTTCTTTCTTTCTCTCTTTCTTTCTTTCTCTCTTTCTTTCTTTCTTCTTCTTTCTTTCTTTCTCTCTTTCTTTCTTTCTCTCTTTCTTTTCTTTCTTTCTTTCTTTCTTTTCTTTCTTTCTTTCTTTCTTTCTTTCTTTCTTTCTTTCTTTCTTTCTTTCTTTCTTTCTTTCTTTCTTTCTTTCTTTCTTTCTTTCTTTCTTTCTTCCTTCCTTTCTTTCTTCCTTCCTTTCTTTCTTTCTTTCTTTCTTCCTTTCTTTCCTTCTCTCTCTCCCTCCCCCTTTCCTTCCTTCTTTCCTTCCTTCCTTCGTTCCTTCCTTTTCTGAGACAGAAGAGTGGCAAAGGCTAGACAGTTGGAATTAAATGATGTGCCTAGGATCACACAGCTAGGAAGTGTCTGAGGCCAGATTTGCCTGCATTTCCTTTCAATTCTTAGTTTTGTGAGTGCATTATTATACATTGTAGTCTCTGAAAAAAAATTTTTTCCTTCTCTCTTTGCTATGAATTTACTTTGCTTATTTTTTCACTTGGATAATTTAATTCGTCTTTCTCGTTTTGGGGCTAAATTTAATAAAAGCTTAAAAGTTTTAAAGAACCAGTTTTATTATTTTTATTGTTTTTTTATTCTCCATCTTATTTAGTTTTCAAGATTTCACATTTTCTATTTATTCTGTTTATTTCCTTATTGATTATTTTTAGTTTTAAAAATTGTCTACCTATTTTATTAATCCTCTCATTTTCTATTTTGTTAATAGAGCAACCCTTCTGAGCTACCTCACCAGTTTAGCACTCTACCGTTTGCAGGTTTGGTGCCCAGATGGATGACTATTCTCACATTTCACGTTTCAGGGGGTAGCCTGCAGGGCTACCTACCTAATTCTTTAGCTCAAGAGCCCTCACCAGTATACTTTCCATTAGGAATCAGTAAGTGGACCCAATTAACTCTTAGCAAAGGCATTTATTTAAAAGTGTCCGAACAGTTCCTTTAGGACTTAATTATGCCAGTAAAGCTTGTTGTCCTCTATGTGATGATGAACCTATGGCATGTGTGCACAAAAGGACTAGCAGAACCCTCGCTGTAGACACACCGATAGTTACCTGCCAGAGTTAATTACTAGAAAGCCAGAGGGACTTGGAACAGAGCTGTTCCCCTCCCCCCTCTCCATGAGTCTGAGGACATTCCTCCCTAGATAGGGGTCTGTGGGGTGAAGGGGGTGGGGAGGTTGGGGGCACAGCACTTGGTCTCTCGGGGTGCAGGGTGTCACAGTCCGTGTGGAGGGGTGGGATGGGGATGGGGCCCAGCACTCCATCTCTAAAAGGTTCGCCATCACTGCTATATACAAATTAGATTTCTTGGCTTTTAAGCAGACTTTCTTTGAGAAGCTGAAAGAGTGTATTTGAAGCCAAATTTAAAGTATGAACAGACAAAAAAATTAATTGACCTTTATTTTGACCAGTATCAAGTTGGATGTTATTCACTACAGCATCATTAGCTAATTATGAGTTCAATATGTATTATCAGGCAGGGAAGACAATTTTTTTTAAGCCCTTACCTTCCTCCTTGGAATACTATGTACTGATTCCAAGGCAGAAGAGTGGTAAGGGCTAGGCAATGGGGATTAAGGGACTTGCCCAGGGTCACACAGTTAGGAAGTGTCTGAGGGTAGATTTGAACCCAGGACTTCTCATCTCTAGGCCTGGCTCTCAATCTTCCAAGCCACCCAGTTGCCCGTGGGAAGATGCTCTGTCTGTACAAGTCTGATGATCTGGTTATACCCCTAGAAAGGATAAAGCCCATATATGATATCCAGAGACTGGCTCTGTAATTTGACATATAAAAAGCTCCCTGGTAAGGAAACGCTCTCCCAATGTGGGTTGGTGCTTTTCCTACAGTTTATAGTCTTAGAGAGTTACCTAGAGTGCTAAATGACTTGCTCAGGTTGACACAGCCAATATGTTTTCGAGCTGGGATCCCAGGGAGCTGGACCAGTTCATCAGAGTTTGACTCTCGCCAGGGGGTATCCTATCATTGCTTGTTGACTTTGTAGTATTAAATCAGTCCCCCTTGGTGTGGTGATCCTTTGATGACTGGCAGCAAAAGCGACTGCAAGATGAAGGGCTACAAGAAGTAACGCAAGCCATGAAACGAGGGACCGTCCAAGGCCCGGAAGGCGTTTTACTTATGGAGCCAATGTCGGGAATTAAAATATACCATAGGACCTTCGTAATGCAAGTGTGCGATGCAACTAGCACGATGCCAAGTATTTTACGTCCATCCTACTGATGTTTTGGAGCGAGCCACTCTTGACTATTGAATTTGCAGTCTTAGAAGTTGGAAAAGTCATAGAGACACCCAAGCAGTGTATCTCTCAGGGAGCAGCCACATCTGTCCGCTCTGAAAAGCTTTCTCTATCGAAACGAGTGTGAAGATCAAAATGAGAGTCAAGATTTTTAACTAAGTGATAGATTTAGGAAGGAATTTTGCCGCAAATACCAGACCAATGGAGAGCCATTCTATGCCAAGTCACTGAAAGACTAGGCAGTTTGGCAGCTTACAACCAAGTATTACATATTAGAGACTCGATTGGACTTCCTAACGAGCGGGACAAAATGGATGCTGGAGAGTCAGCCAAATGGATCATAAGATCATTAATTTACAATCGAAGACACCTTAGGGACCATCTAGCCAACCCTTTCATTTTATAGATGAGCAAACTGAAGTCTAAGAAAAGTGAATAATCTGCCTAAAGTCTTGTAGCTGATTTAAGCAGTAGAGCTAGGGTTAGAAACCGAGGTGCTCCGATTTTGCCCCTAAGAAGCATTCTGCACTTCTCGCCAAGCCACAGTGCATCACTAAGTATTTATTAAAGGGCAACTATATCCCAGGCACTGTGCTCGGTAGGCATCGGGGGCGCAAAACCAAAAGTGGACGGGATCCTGAGCTTCCATCCAGTCAGGGTGGGGATTCTCGGTCTGCATGTACATACGTATATGGCACATGAAGTCAAAAGAAATACAAGGGAAATACCAAGGACTTAGGAAGCATTTCAGGTAGGGAAGGAATCGGAAGAGATTTCGTAAAGAAAGCCAGAGTCTTGAGCTGAATCTTGAAGGAAGTTGGCAGGTTTGGGTGAAGAAGGAGTGCAGGATAGGCTTAGGGGACAAGCCAAGGAGATGAGAAACCAAATCCTGGGCCCAGAGAACTGCCAGCTCAAAGGATCTGGCAGAGCCACAGGAGATCCTTTCTCAAACAGAGAAGAAGGGCTAAACCCAAAGGCAGCCTCTCGTATTCTTTTCAAGTTGGAGAGGTGTATAGGGAACAAACAGAGGGAATCTAGAACCTGGCAACAGTGCTATCCCATGCCAGCTACAGACTCAGACTGGAGCTTCAAGCTAGGCAGTCTGGGGGTACTCATAGGCTGCCTGAACCATCCACATTCTTGGGAAGGGAAGTGCCAGACCTTTATGGTCAGTGACCAAATGCATATGATCCTTTAGGAGAAGTAGAAGTAATGGTTACCCCCGCAGCGGAATGGCCTCTTGTGTTTTATGTCAGGTTATATGGAGTTTGAGTGTATTTGGAAGATATACTATATCATATCTGGCTCACATGATGCGTGTTTGCTAAACATTGCTGTGTTAAAGATTAACTTTTAAATTTTATTTTATTTTCCCCCAAATTACATGTAAAAACAGTTTCCAACACCTTTCTTTTTTTAAAAAAAACTCCTTACCTTTCATCTTGGAATCAATACTGTGTATTGGTTCCAAGGCATAAGAGTAGCAAGGGTTAGACCATGTGGGTTAAGGGACTTGCCCAGGGTCACACAGCTGGGAAGTGTCTGAGGCCAAATTTGAACCCAGGACCTCCCATCTCTAGGCCTGGCTCTCAATCCACTGAGCTACCCAGCTGCCCCCTCCAATATCTTTCAAAGAATATTGAGTCTTGAATTCTCTCCCTCCCTCCACTCAACCCTCCACCGCCCTGATGTGGTAAGCAGTCTCATATAGAGTTTACACATGCAATCATGTAAAACGTTTTCTCCCTATTAATCCTTTTGTGGAAGGGAAACCAAAATAGAAAAAAAAATTAAGAAAGTGAAAAAAGTTTGCTTTGGTCTGGATTCAGACTCAGTTCTTTTCCTCTGGAAGTAGATGGTGTTAACTTGGAAAAAACACAGAATTATTAAATAGTCAGAAAAACCAAGTCTTTAATCAGGAGAGGGATAGTATTAAAATATTTAAGCCTCCGCACAGAGTCACAGGCCCAAAACCACACATAGCGGAAGGCTCTAGCTACTCTGGCAAACAGCATCCCTGGGAGAAATCACCGAGCAAGATGATGGCTCCAAGGAACCATAAAAATTGGGGAACTTATATACCTCTTGGGGAACTGGGGACCGGGGGAGTATGGTTGATTGACTTTACAATAGCTATGAAGAAATGAGGAGTTCTAGACAGGATTATATGGGAGAGGCTGATGCTTTACAATGGACACAAAAGGAAAACATCCAGACAAGGGCTGGGCTAACTGAGAAAGGACTTTGACAAAATGGGAGAACTTATTTTTTTTTAATTTAAATTTTTAAAATTTTATTTAATTTATTAGTTAAGAAAAATTTTCCATAGTTACATGATTCATGTTCTTTCCCTCCCCTCCTTCCTCCCCCTCCCATAGCCAAAGAGCAACTCCACTGGGTTTTATATGTGTTCTTGATCAAGACCTATTTACATATCATTAACATTTGCACTAGGGTTATTTAGAGTCTACATCCCCAATCTTATCCCCATCAACCCTTGTGATCAAGCAGTTGCTTTTCTTATGTGTTTCTGCTCCCACAGTTCTTTCTCTGGGTGTGGAGAGCATCTTTCTCATAAGTCTCTCAGAATTGTCCTGGGTCATTGCATTGCTGCTAGTAGAGAAGTCCATTACATTTGATTGTACCACAGTGTATCAGTCTCTGTATAGAATGTTCTCCTGGTTCTGCTCCTTTCACTGCATCAATTCCTGGAGGTTGTTCCAGTTCACATGGAATCCCTCCAGTTCATTATTCCTTAGAGTACAATAGTATTCCATCACCAACAGATGCTACAATTTGTTCAGCCATTTCCCAATTGAAGGGCATCCCCTCATTTTCCAATTTTTGGCCACCACAAAGAGCACAGCTATGAATATTCTTGTACAAGTCTTTTTCCTTATTATCTCTTTGGGGTACAAACCCAGCAGTGCTATGTCTGGATCAAAGGGCAAACAGTCTTTTAGTGCCCTTTGGGCATAGTTCCAAATTGCCCTCCAGAATGGTTGGATCAGTTCACAACTCCACCAGCAATGAATTAATGTCCTGATATGTAGTTTTATAGTCCTTTGGGCATAGGTTCAAACTGCACTCTTGAATAAATGAATCAGTTCACAACTCTCCCAACAATGCATTCATGCAACAGCTTTCCCATATCTCCTCCAAGTTTTGTCATTTTTCTTTTCTATCATAATAGTCTGATAGGTGTTTGGTGGTACCTCAGTGTTGTTTTAATTTGTATTTATCTAAATAATAATGAGTTTGATTATTTTTGTATGATAATAGAGAGCTTTAATCATTTTGTCTGCAATGTGCCTGTTCATATCCTTTGACCATTTTTTTAAACCCTTACTTTCCATCTTGGAATCAATACTGTGTATTGGTTCCAAGGTAGAAGAGTGATAAGGGCTAGGCCATGGGGGTCAAGTGACTTGCCCAGGGTCACACAGCTAGGAAGTGTCTGACGCCAGATTTGGACCCAGGACCTCCTGTCTTTAGACCTGACTCTCAATCTACTGAGCCACCTAGCTGCCCTGGAATGATTTGTATTTTTATATATTCAACTTATTTCTCTATGAATTTGAGAAATGAGGCATTTATTAGAGAGACTTGTAAAAAAATTTTTGTACCATTATGATTACTATGTGTAAATCTCCATCTTATTTACCTCTCAGGTTAGCTTCTGACCAGCAACCTCCTTCAATTTACCTTCTTTTCCATTAGCCTCATCCCACTTCTCTTATCCCTTTCTACTCCTACTTTTTTGTAGGGTAAGATAGATCAAATATCCTGGAACTATAATCATTTCATATAGCACAATATATTCCATCACCAACATGTATCACAATTTGTTCAGCCATTTCCAAATTGATGAACATCCCTTCAATTTCCAATTCTTTGCCACTATATAAAGAGCTGATCTAAATATTTTTGTACAAGTAGGTCCTTTCTGCCTTTTTTATGATCTCTTTGGGATACAGACCTAGTAGTGGTATTACAGAATCAAAGGGCAAAGTGTGATTTTCTTGAGTGAGCTTTTGTACGTTCTTTTCCATTTGGCTAATTCTGCTTTTTTAGAAGTTCTCCTCTTTGGATTTTTGTGTCTCTTTTACCAATTGGCCTATTCTGTTTTTTTAAGGAATGAATTTCTTCAGTATTTCTTGTGCCTCCTTTACCAAGCTGTTGACTGTTTTTTCATGATTTTCCTGTATCACTCATTTCTTTTCCTGATTTTTCTTCTGCCTCTCTTATTATTGTTTTTGTGTTCCTTCATTCATTTTTGGGGGGATTGAGAGCAATTAATATTTTTCTTGGAGGATTTGGATGTAGCAGTATTGATTTTGTTGTCTTCTGATTTTGAGTGTTTTCAGTCACCAAAATAACACTATGTTGAGTTTTTTTTTTTGTTTGCTTATTTTCCTGCCTTTTTCTTTTCTTTTAGTTTAAAAAACTGTTAAAGTTGGGCTCTCTGGTGAAGGAAGCAATGTCCCAAGGTTCAGTTTCTTTGTGCAGCTGCCTTCAGAGTTAGCTCTGGGCATCTGTCTGCTTTTATTTCTTCCAAAGTGGTATGAGGTAAGAAGAGATGTGCTTAATACTCTCCTGACCCATGCTCTGATCTTTGAGTAACCCCAAACATTCTTTTATCCCTTGAAACTGTGACTAGGGTCCCCTGCTCCTCTGTGGCTTCAAGTGCTGGGATATGCTGGTGATCTTCTTTACCCCCCTGGTTCTGTGTATGGGCAATGGGACAAAATTCTTGTACCCAGAGCTAGCAAAGGGAACCCTGTAATCTTATGGCAGTTGTCCAACTCTGCCTTACCATATGTGGCTGAGAGCTCCAGAAACCTTGTCTGCTGCTTCAGCCTGTCCAAAGCCTATGGCCTCAGTCTGGCCTACTCTGGCACGTTATGCTCCATCTCTACCCTGATGCACTCCATCCCTTGTGTCAGCCTTCTAAGTTATTTTGTGTTGAGAAATTAGTTCACCTTTTCTTTATGCTGTTCCAGAATGGGTTTTTAGGTTTTATCATTAGTTTTTGGAGGGTAATTTGGCACTGTCTCCTCCATCTTTTTTCTGCCCTATGTTAAAGATTATTATGTGTACTTTTGTGAAATGTTATACGTCATTATTACTATGAGTTATATTGTATTTTCTGCATGTGATCCATGTAGATAGTCGTTAGAGGCAACTCTGTGATGTCATACTGCATTGCTTATTCCAATTTGAGATTTGTGTCCCTAGTTTAATATATACTGTGACTGTTGTAAGATATGCTATTGATTATATGCTATGCATTCTATTCGCCCATAGGCACTGATGCTAGCTGTATACAGTTATCTTTTCAACTTTTGTTGATGATGTATGTGCTGGTTGATTGACTAATAGATGTGTACCCTGGTAATTTGTAGGAATTGAAAATTCTTTATTAGGGGGAGAATGTAGGAAGACTAAGGTTTTCACAGGTCAGGGTATTCAGGCTTTGCTGCTGTCATATGCATAATAAAGATAGGAATTCTATTTAGCCTACTTCAGTTCTGACTCAAATTCATCTGCAAATGAGCCAGAGAAAATCTTGGTGGAAGGTGTCAGAGTGTCTGAACCCGTAATTCAGATAATTATCATTTTTAAAAAATCCTTACTTCCTGTCTTAGTAACAACTCTTAAGACAGAAGGTCAAGGGCTAAGCAGATGGAGTTAAGTGACTTGTCCAGGATCACATAGCTAGGAAGTGTCAGATCAGATTTGAACCCAGGTCCTCCTGACTCCTGGCACTCTATTTACTGTGCTACTTAGCTGCCCCCAGATAGTTATCTTTAACAGAAATACTTGCTCTCTGCCTATACAAAGAAAATGAAAAGCAGAGACCTAACCTTAGCCTGGCAACACTTTGTCTGGCTTTTATTGGCAGGATTTGCTAAGATGCTTTGCCCAGTAAGGAGCAGGCCCAGTAGTGATACCATGGCCAGCAAGGATTCTGGACCCGTGGAGAACAGTGCAATGACTTCACCAGAAAACATCGAGAGTCTTGAGCTGTCTGCAGTATGATGTGCATCTCCATAAGTATTTTCCATGTGTAGGTCATTCTTACGTGATCCCTATGCATGATCATTCTTTGCACCGAGTGTATGCATATATACTATTGGAAGCATGTTTTATTGCAATCTTATTTCACTATTCTATTTAATTATATTCCTTTCACTTGAACCAATTGTGTTATCTAATTGATGAGAAAAAATAAACCCATCAGTGGGGGCTCATAAGCTAGCATTTTGAGCCTGTGTGGATCCATAGAATACCTAAATGTGGCACAGCTATTCTGAGATTCCCACATGTGAGGAGGTTACCACAAGTGCCACATCTAAAAGGTCAGGATGGGGTTATTTTAATTCCATGCCTTATATTTTCCCCGTTTTTATTCTTCTTTTTCTCTCAGAGATGGATTGATATAATGGATAGGTACTTGGCCTTAAAGTTAGGAAGATCTTGCCTTCAGAGTCCTAGTTCGGACACATATTGCCTGGGACTGACCCTGGGTAAGTCATTGAACCCCTTAGTGCTCCAGGACAACTTTCCAGTGATTTAAGTTGCAGAGAAGGTGTGAACTCGCATTGATAGAGGGACTTTCCTAATTCATAAGTTCTCTTTAGTTATAAAAAATGGCCTAGTTTATATCCTGTTTCTATTCTGAGCTTTTTTTTTTTTAAACCCTTACCTTCTGTCCTGGAGTCAATACTGTGTATTGGCTCCAAGGCAGAAGAGTGGTAAGGGCTAGGCAATGGGGGTCAAGTGACTTGCCCACGGTCACACAGCTGGGAAGTGTCAGAGGTCGGATTTGAACCTAGGACCTCCCATCTCTAGGCCTGACTCTCAATCCATTGAGATACCCAGCTGCCCCCTCTGAGCTTGTTTTTGAAATATGGATGTATTCAGAGGGAAAGCATTCATCATGGATTGGCTGTAGGCTTCTGGGGTTTCTACAAGTCTGACTTCTCTTATTACTCATTCCTGATTTCTATTTTCCTACATTTTTTCTGTTCATCTTCTTCTAGACTTACCTTACATCAGAGAAAACTCCCATGAACATTGATAAGCTTGGGAGTGTCCAGAAGAGGGCAATCAGGATGGTGAAGGGTCTTGAGTTTATAATCTATCAGCAAATTTAGGCTTCCTGTGAAGAAAATGTTTAAAAGTGGAATAGATTGCCTTGGGATGTGGTGGAAGTCTCCCTCCTTGGAGATCTTCAAGCAAGTTTGGATGACTCCTTGTTAGAATGTTATAGGGAGTATTACTTTGGTGCTTGGGTTGTTCTAGATGGTTGCTGAGGTCACTTCCATATCTCAAATTCTGTGATTCTTTGTAGGCCCAACAACATACTTCTATAATGGGGTAATTTGCTTCTACTTCGACAAAATTGCTCTTTCTTTCCTTCCCTTTGGCTAATCCCAGATCACAGAGTCTTACCCTTTCTTTCCTTTAGATTCTGTTGCCCAATCTATGCTCAGAGATTGGAATTTGTTTTCCTTATGAGTCTCTCTGAATCTACCTATACTCTTAATACTCCTTTCCTTTCCACCTTTTTCTATATTAGGTTTAATACTCTTTGTATTGTATGTGTGATCAACTTTTCTTTGGTTCAGATAAAAGACAGGTTCATGTGATGTGTGCTTTCTGCTCTTTCCCTTTTGCATCCTGATTATGTAAAATAAAAAGTTCTTCCTTCCTCTCCTCTCTTTCTTAGTGTATTCATTGACTTCCTTCTTTTCTTTCTTCTTTAAATATCATCAAAATATAACAAAACTACTCCCAAGCCCTCTGTCTTATTGACTTAATTCCCTCTATGACTTAAAACTAGGAGTTTCTGAGAGAACACTTTTTTCCTCCCCCTATTATAATATATACAATTCATCATTGTATTATTTCTTTCATTTGATCAAATATATTTGCCTTGATTATTGTATTTATATTGCAAAATTTCTGCTTAACTCTGGTCTTTTCATCAGGAATGCTTTGAAGACCTCTGCTTTATTAAAGATTTATTTTTCTTCTATAGGTTTATACTCATTTTTGCTGGCTAAATTATTCTTGGTTGTATCTTTATCTTTTGCCTTTTAAAATATCATATCATATTACACGCTCTTCTCTCTTATATTGTAGTAGCTGCCAATGATTCTGACTGAGGTTCCTTAGTATTTGAACTCATTGTTTATGGTTGTTTGCTGTATTTTTTCTTTATCCTGAAAGCTCTGGATTTTGGCTATAACATTCCTCAGAATTTTCATTTTGGAGTTTCTTTCATTTGGTAATTGATTGCTTCCATTTTCATTTTGCCCTCTGGTTTTGGTTTTGGCAGTTTCCATGAATGATTTCTTGAAATATGGTGTCCAGATTTTTTAAAGATTATGATTTTCAGGTATTATGACTTTTCTTACGTTAGATATATCTCCTTAACCTGTTTTCTAAATTAATTTTTGATATGTATGATACCTTACATTATCTTTCATTTATCAATCTTGATTTTTTCCTGGCATTTCTTGTTTTTTCATAGTCATTGGTTTTTATGTGGGCCATTCTAATTATCAGAGGCTGTTACTTAAATTTTTTTTAAATCTACTGTGTGCTAAGCTGTTTATTGTTTTTCAAATTCTTTAGAGCTTTTATTTAATTTCCAATTTTTCTACTATTCTCATGTTATCTATAATATAATTTCACATTTCAAATTCTTTTTTTATTTAAAAATTATTTTAAATTCATTTATTTATTTAATTATTTTGGAAGATTTCCCCATGGTTACATGATTCATGTTCTTTCCCTCCCTTCCTCCTCTCTCCTCCCTGAGCCAATCAAATTCTTAAATTATAAGTTTTCATTTTCCCCAGGAATTCATTAGAATTAGGCCAAAGAATTCTAGTGGCCAACCTATAATTTTGTTTGTGCCTTTGTTTGTAGTTGTTAGGGAGTTACTCTTTTCCTCTAGGTTCAAATTGGGGGTGTCTCTGGATCCATAATATTTACTTATCATAAGTAAATTCTTCTGTTTGTTCATTTCTTTTTTTTAAACCCTCACCTTCCATCTTGGAATCAATACTGTGTATCAGTTCCAAGGCAGAAGAGTGATAAGAGCTAGGCAATGGGGGATAAGTGACTTGCCCAGGGTCACACAGCTGGGAAGTGTCTGAGGCCAGATTTGAGCCCAGGACCTCCCATCTCTAGGTCTGGCTCTCAATCCACGGAGCTACCCAGCTGCTCCCTGTTTGTTCATTTCTGCTTGAATTAGAAACTTGTGTCATAGCCTGACTTCATACACTTCTGTAAAGAACCTTGTTTGGTCCTGATATGTATACATGTGTGTATATATGTACATATACTTGTATGTATATATATAAACATCTGTAATGCTTCAAATCACTAAGAATAAGAGAAATGCAAATCAAAACAACCTTGAGGTTTCACCTCACATCCTGCCAGTTGGCAAAGATGACAAAAGATGAGAAAAGTCAAGTTGAAGGAATCCGGAGAGGATGGACACACTAGAACATTGTGGCAGACTGTAAATCTGTGTAACCATTTTGGAATGCAGTTTGGGATTGTCCACACCCTTTGACCTAGAATCCACTACTAGTCTTTTACTCTAAGGAGCCCATTTCTAAGAAGAAACTTCCCATATACACGGAAATATTTATAGCTAGATTTTTTATGATGGTAGAACATTGGAAATGAAGTAGATAGATATACATTAATTTGGGAGTGGCTGAACAAATTGTGGTGCATGAATGGAATGGAGTATTCTTTTGCTGTAAGAAATGACGAGAGTGATGAATATAGAGAATTATGGAAAGAGCTACAGGAATTGATAAAGAATGATCTAAGCAGAGCCAAGAAAACAATCTATACAGTGACTGCCACAATGGATAATGGAAAGAATAACCACAAAAACATAAGATTCATAAAGAATAAGCATGGCTTGAAAGCAGAAATCGGAGAAGACATTCCTGCCTCACATATTTGGCGAGTTTGGTGGCCCGTGAATGTGGACCATGTTTTTGGATTTATTAATTGTGTCAATCCATTATGCTACTTTGTCCTCTTTTTCTTTCTTGCTTTATATTCTTTAAAAATTACAATTTGTTCTATGGGATGGCTCTCTGACAGGAGTAGGAGGGGGAGGGATGCTGGGGGAAATTATGCTGATGTAAGAAAGAAAAGTCATCATTAAAAACTCGTTTGTTGTTGTTTTCCATTCTGGGTTATCACAAGCTTCTGCCTGGGGAACATGGATCAGAAAAGTTGTCAGCCCCAGTGAACTAATGAATAATGTGGGAGAAATGACGATGGTAGTTGCAGAACAGAGTGAATGTCTCACCTCAGGTCCAGACTGAAGTTCTGCACCTGAGGAAGGAGGGACTGACCACAGAGGGAGCTGTGGGCAGTCTGAGAACTACCACTGAAGCTGCCACATCTGTGCTGTAGAAGACTTTGGGCTGCATGGTTGCCAGTTGCTTCTGCTAGTAGCTATATAAAGAGTTGGACCATGCAGCATCTTGGCATGAGGCCAAGTAGTAGGAGCAGCAGCAGGGCAAGAAGCATGAAGAAGTGGTGGAAGTAATGGTGACAATAAAGTTTCTTCTCCTTTCCTGAATACAGCAGCTTTGGGGAAGGTTCATAGCAGCTGGTCAAGAATGAGTCATGGGGGGCAGCTGGGTAGCTCAGTGGATTGAGAGCCAGGCCTAGAGATGGGAGGTCCTAGGTTCAAATCTGGCCTCAGACACTTCCCAGCTGTGTGACCCTGGGCAAGTCACTTGACCCCCATTGCCTAGCCCTTACCACTCTTCTGCCTTGGAGCCAAGTATTGACTCCAAGACGGAAGGTGAGGGTTAAAAAAAAAAAAGAATGAGTCATGAAAAGAGAGGAGCAGGAATACCATGGCTCAAATGATGAACAGGAAGCAAATCTAAAACTTTCTTCTTTTTTAAAGTTTTAATGAATATTTTCTGCTTCTGACATCCCCATAGTGATGCCATGTATCCCCCCTCTCCCCATCCAAGCTGGCCGTCCTATAGGACAAAAATTTTTTACAAAAGGAAAAAAAAATTAGCTCGAATGATCTATACACTGAAAAAATCCCAAAACATGCAACGTGTAACTCCTGTGGACCTCCCGATTCCACGATTCCACAAGGGATCAGTTGTGGGCGTCTTTTCATCTCTTCCTATTCAAGTCCTGTTCAGTCTTTATAATTTAGTTTCATTTACTTTTTGTATTTTAGTGTGTTGGTCATTCCATTTGCATTGCTATAGTTACTGTATTTATTGTTTTCTTGGCTGTTTATTTCACTCTAATTCTATTCCTATAGCTCTTACCAGGATTCTTTGTATTCATCATATATATCATTTTGTTTGGATTAAACATTTTTGGAGACTACATATTAATCTATAATTATTTATTAGATAGTAAAAGTTGGAATCGGATAGAAAGAAAAGTACCCAGTTGCAAGCCGCACCTAGGTAATATGAATTTGCCACTTGTATCTCCATTTGCTAGCCAAGAGAGGCAATGCCTAGAAAGTCAAAAAGACTACGCCTGCTTCCTAGCCAAAGACGAAGGGTGAGCTGTCCCACCAGGAAAATGTCTCCAGACCAAGAGCCCTCTCTTAAAACTCCTGGTGATGTCACTCCTGGGTCTCTCTGGTTGGACTTGACCTCAGTCTGGGTTACAGGCCAGACTTCTGGACACCAGGAGTCACAAGGAACACGAGGCAGCCATCTTCTGGTATTCCAGGAGCCACAAGGTCTCTGATGTCCTCCCCTAGCGCACATGTGCACCCAGTCAAAGGGTGGGGCTGAGACCTGGGACTGAAATGGATTTTCCAAACTTTCCTTTTAAAAAGGAATTTCAGGATTGTCTCACTAGGGTTAATAAGGGCCCAAAGATATTATACATTTTATGGAGGGTGTAACTCCATTTGGGCATTTCTTAACATACTAAAAAATGATTGACGGGTGCATGGACAAGGTGCCATTAGAGGGCATTCCCTTTTTTGGCACAAGGTTTTTACAATCAAGATAAAATAATGGCACTTCAGAAGAAGAACACAAGTGGATAAAGAGCCCAATCGCCCACAGTTCAGTTCATTACATCCAAAGGCTCACTCAGAGTCTCCTGATGTAGTGTTTGGTTTCTGGGGACATCCTTTGCTGTCATTTTTAGTCTGTGTGGAATCATGGTGGTCCTTACAGCATCTTCTCCAGATCTGCTTCCCTGGTCCAAGTTATTGACTATATCTTTCCCTAAAATTGCTTTAAAAAGATCTTAGTCTATGGACCTTTAGGATAACTTCACAATCCCCTCTCAGGAGGATAAACCCAGGATCGAATCTTAATTTAAGCTGATGATAATGTTATAGAGAAAATCATCAGTCTTGCACAGGAAACCCAAGTGGCATTTGGGATGAGGAAAGAAAGATCTTTATTACGTGTGGACCCAGAAGGAGATCACATCTCCCACCCTGGGCCCCCTGCATTGAGGGACAGGAATTTTATATTCCATATCTGGTCTTGCCTCCGGCTCCTCTGGCCAAGTGGGAGCTGGACTGGGGGTGGCTGTCTGGCCTTCAGCCTCAGCAGCCTGACCTTGCAAGCTGGGAGTGAGCTGGAGGGGAGTGGCTGGCTGGCCTTCAGGCTGAATTTTTTCATCAGTAACACAAAATAATGTTCCCATACAGTGAATATCCATTCACAACAACAATAGACTTGGTCAAGGATGTATGGCTAGGTTACTAATTTAAGAACGCATTAAATAATATATAAATCACTTCTCCTAAAAAAAGGAAAAATAAAATGATAAGAAGCCTCTGATACATATGTAAGGTCTAGAGGAGGTAGTTTATATTCTACAAGCGCAACAATATTGTCGTTAACCACCATCTGCCATGACTAAGGCAAGTTGCTCTCCTAAGAAAAAAGAGGGACAGAAATCTGACAAAAAGGAGAATGTGATCCCATAGTCTGATTTCTACTACATCATAGGGATAGCAAGCTGGAATCAGAGTCACATAGGGATATTCTTATGTCTTACAGGCGAAATCAGAAATGGCCAACCTCAGAATTTTGCTGAACAACGGCTTCTCTGATTCTCACTTAAGATAGCTCACCCACTTTGGCACTGACATTTATCACTCCTACAGGGCTTGTCGACATCCATGATCCTCTGCTTATTAGCACGGATCAGTGGATTGTTAGTGGTCCCTTTGTAGTTTTATGGGAATCTCCTCGAACATCAGTTATAGTCCCATAAGATTTAATTATCAATGGCAGATTTCAGTAGTCTAAAATTTGGGGTATGCAATGTTGTCAGGGCTCTTAGACTTTGTAAACTAATTCTTCAATACCAAATATCAGGTACAATTCCATAAACTCAATTTTTAAAAAAATCATACTAAAAGGAATAAAAAGATAATTTCTCAAACTCCATTAAAAATGTAACAGTTAAATTTAAATCTACAGATTGATTATCTAAAAGCTAAATACAAATGCAGAATACAGTTAATCAATGTTAATAGATAGTAGAAGTTTTACATGAGAGCAATGAATCCAAGAATCTTTTTCTCCAATTTTGATGGCAGTTGGAGAAGTTATCAACACTTGGAAAGGGCCTTCCCAAGCAGGGTGAGTCCCTCCAGTTCACTGGAAGTTCTTTACATGTACCTTGTCTCCTGGGTATAGGTCATGGAGTGAGAAGTCCAAGGATCCTGCTTGTACTGCTGCCCCAGAATTGTGAAGTTCATGTAGTTTGACCTGTAATTTTTATATATAAGAAGCAATAGAAATGTCCCACCCCTAGTAATTTTGTGTATGTAGGAAAAAAAATTTGGCCTATATAGGGAGATGTCCAAAAAGCATTTCAAATGGTGAGAAATGTAGCTCTCCCCTAGGTCAACTGCACAGATAAAATAGGGCTAAGAGGAGAACCTCAGGCCACTTCAAGTGAGTCTTAGTCATGTTTTTAAGTTCTCTATTCATATGTTGAATTTGACCTGAACTCTGGGGATAGTAGAATGTATGGAATTGAGGAATAATTCCCAAATAAGAATAGACCTGCAATAAAAACAGAATCAATAAAATGAGTTCCCCTATCTGAATCAATGTGTGCAGGTAGGCCAAAGGGAGCAATCTCCCTCCATGGCATTTTAGCACCAAAAGTTTCTGTGGCATAAGTACCAGAAAAGACTTCTGTCCATCTAGTAGTTGGCCCACTATAACAAGACAAACTTTATACTGTTCATCTTTAGTCATACTGATGAAATCAATTTGCAAATGTTCAAAAGTTGTGTAAGCAAGAGACATGAAAGCCTTGGCACAGAAAGCATGCTGATTTTCCTGTCAGGTATGGCAAGAGGCACACACATGAGAGGCTATATTGTTAATACCTGGGGCCACCCAAACTCTCTTAATGAAGTCCACAATCTCTTAAGTACCAAAGTGACTACTCCTGTGAGCAGATAAACACAAAAATTATAGGAGCTTCTGGGAAGCAGGAGTTTTCCTTCGATGAGACCCAAACCCTATTAATCTGCTTTGCTTTAAACACGTGTTTCTGCTTTTCTACTTCTTGTTCATTATGAGAAAGAAAATTTTCATTAATTCTTAAATGTCAGATTCAAAATTAACCCAGGTCCTTCTAAATCCACTAGCTTAACTCCAGTATCTCCCTGCTAATTTCCTCTAGAGACAGAGTCAATCTTTCCTATATGGGCAGAACGATAGCCAAGGCTACATGGGTAACTGAAGAATAGATAGGAGTTCTTTAATTATCTCTACATTTTCATTTGTATTACCAGCAGAAGTCAGAGAACCTCTCTGCATATAGTGCACCCCAATAGCATGACAGACCCTGAAAGCATATGTAGAGTCCATATAAATTGTTGCTTTCTTTCTCTTACCAATTATACAATTTTTTTGGAGGGCCAGCAATTCTTTTTTTTTTTTTTGAAATTTTTATTTAATTAGTCAATTTAGAACATTTTTCCTTGGTTACAAGAATCATATTCTTTCCCTCCCTTCCCTCCCCCCACCCCTTCCTGTAGCCGATGTGCAATTCCACTGGGTTTTACATGTGTCCTTGATCAGAACCTATTTCCATGTTGTTGATGTTTGCACCAGGGTGATCATTTAGAGTCTACATCCTCAATCATATCCTCATTGACCCATGTAATCAAGCAGTTTTTTTTTTCTTATGTGTTTCTACTCCCACAGTTTTTCCTCTGAATGTGGATAGTGTTCTTTCTCGTAAATCCCTCCAAATTGTTCTGGATCATTGCATTGCAACTAATGGAGAGGTCCATTACATTCAATTGTACCACAGTATAACAGTCTCTTATATAATGTTCTCCTGGTTCTTCTCCTTTCACTCTGCACCAGTTTATGGAGGTCATTCCAGTTCACATGGAATTCCTCCAGTTCATTATTCCTTTGAGCACAATAGTATTCCATCACCAATGTATACCACAATGTGTTCAGCCATTCCCCAATTGGAGGGCATCCCTTCATTTTCCAATTTTTTGCCACCACAAAGAGCACAGCTATAAATATTCTTGTACAAGCCTTTTCCTTATTATCTCTTTGGGGTTCAAACCCAGTAGTGCTATGGCTGGATCAAAGGCCAGCTAGTCTTTTAGCGCCCTTTGGGCATAGTTCCAAATTGTCCTCCAGAATGGTTGGATCCATTCACAACTTCACCAGCAATACATTAATGTCCAACTTTGCCACATCTCCTCCAACATTCAACACTTTCCTTTGCTGTCATGTTAGCCAATCTGCTAGGTGTGAGGTGGTACCTCAGAGTTGTTTTGATATGCATTTCTCTAATTATGAGAGATTTAGAACACTTTTTATGTGCTTATTAATAGTTTTGATTTCTTTATCTGAAAATTGCCTATTCATGTCCCTTGCCCATTTATTAATTGTGGAATGGCTTGATTTTTTGTACAATTGATTTAGTTCCTTATGAATTTGAGTAACTAGACCTTTGTCAGAGGTTTTTGTTATGAAGATTTTTTAACAATTTGTTGCTTCCCTTCTAATTTTGGTTGCATTGGTTTTGTTTGTACAAACCCTTTTTAATTTAATGTAATCAAAATTATTTATTTTATATTTTGTGACTTTTTCTAACTCTTGCTTGGTCCTAAAATTTTTCCTTTCCCAAAGATCTGACAAGTATACTATTCTGTGTTCACCTAATTTACTTATAATTCCCTTTTTTTTTAAATGCCATTTTATTTTTATTTTTATTTTTTTAAATATATTTTATTTGATCATTTCCAAGCATTATTCGTTAAAGACATAGATCATTTTCTTTTCCTCCCCCCCACCCCCCATAGCCGACGCGTAAGTCCACTGGGCATTAGATGTTTTCTTGATTTGAACCCATTGCTTTGTTGATAGTATTTGCATTAGAGTGTTCATTTAGAGTCTATCCTCTGTCATGTCCCCTCAACCTCTGTATTCAGGCAGTTGCTTTTTCTCGGTGTTTCCACTCCCATAGTTTATCCTTTGCTTATGAATGGTGTTTTTTTCTCCTGGATCCCTGCAAGTTGTTCAGGGACATTACACCGCCACTAATGGAGAAGTCCATTACGTTCGATTATACCACAGTGTATTAGTCTCTGTGTACAATGTTCTCCTGGTTCTGCTCCTCTCGCTCTGCATCACTTCCTGGAGGTTGTTCCAGTCTCCATGGAACTTCTCCACTTTATTATTCCTTTTAGCACAATAGTACTCCATCACCAACATATACCACAGTTTGTTCAGCCATTCCCCAATTGATGGGCATCCCCTCGTTTTCCAGTTTTGGGCCACCACAAAGAGCGCAGCTATGAATATTTTTGTACAAGTCTTTGTGTCCATTATCTCTTTGGGGTACAGACCCAGCAGTGCTATGGCTGGATCAAAGGGTAGATATTCTTTTGTCGCCCTTTGTGCATAGTTCCAAATTGCCCTCCAGAATGGTTGGATCAATTCACAACTCCACCAGCAATGCATTAATGTTCCTACTTTGCCACATCCCCTCCAGCATTCATTACTTTCCTTTGCTGTAATGTTAGCCAATCTGCTAGGTGTGAGGTGATACCTCAGAGTTGTTTTGATTTGCATCTCTCTGATTATAAGAGATGTGGAGCACTTCTTCATGTGCTTATTAATAGTTTTGATTTCTTTATCTGAGAACTGCCTATCCATTTCCCTTGCCCATTTATCAATTGGAGAATGGCTTGATTTTTTGTACAATTGATTTAGCTCATTATAAATATGAGTAATTAAACCTTTGTCAGAGGTTTCTATGAAGATTTTTTCCCAATTTGTTGTTTCCCTTCTGATTTTAGTTATATTGGTTTTGTTTGTACAAAAGCTTTTTAGTTTGATGTAGTCAAAATTATTTATTTTACATTTTGTGATTCTTTCTATATCTTGCTTGGTTTTAAAGCCTTTCCCCTCCCAAAGGTCTGACATGTATACTATTCTGTGTTTACCCAATTTACTTATGGTTTCCTTCTTTATGTTTAAGTCACTCACCCATTTTGAATTTATCTTGGTGTAGGGTGTGAGGTGTTGATCTATTCCTAGTCTCTCCCACACTGTCTTCCAATTTTCCCAGCAGTTTTTATCGAATAGTGGATTTTTGTCCCAAAAGCTGGGATCTTTGGGTTTATCGTATACTGTCTTGCTGAGGTCGCTTTCCCCCAGTCTATTCCACTGATCTTCCTTTCTGTCTCTTAGCCAGTACCAAATTGTTTTGATGACTGCTGCTTTGTAATATAGTTTTAGGTCATGGACTGCAAGGCCCCCATCATATGTGTTTTTTTTTCATTATTTCCCTGGATATCCTTGATCTTTTGTTCTTTATAATTCCCTTTTTTATATTCAAGTCATTCACCCATTCTGAGTTTATCTTGGTGTAGGGTGTGAGATATTGATCCAAACTCAATCTCTCCCATACTGTTTTCCAATTTTCCCAGCAGTTTTTATCAAATAGTGGATTTTGGTCACTTGGTTTGCCACTTGAGTCTCTGTTTGCTAGCCAAGAGAGACCATGGCCAGGAAAGTAAAAAAGACTGTGTGTGCTTCCTAACCAAAGACCAAGAGCCCTCTCTTTCCTCAAATCCCTCTCTTAAAACCCCTGAGGATGTCACTCCTTCTGGGTCTCTCTGGTTGGACAGACTTGTCCTCAGTCTGGGTCAGAGACCAGACCTCTGGACACCAGGAGTCATGAGGAACAAGAAGCAAGCTTCTTCCTGGATGCCAGGGCCTCTGGCATTCTCCCATAGTACTGTGTGTGCGCCCAGTCAAAGGATGGGGCAGATGAGAAGGATATGAAAAAGCAATGGAAGACTGGTTAAAAACTTGGCTCCTTGGGGTCAGCTGGGTAGCTCAGTGGATTGAGAGCCAGGCCTAGAGACAGGAGGTCCTAGGTTCAAATCTGGCCTCAAAACACTTCCCAGCTGTGTGACCCTGGGCAAGTCACTTGACTCCCATTGCCTAGCCCTTACCATTCTTCTGCCTTGGAGCCAAGATGGAAGGTAATGGTTTAAAAAATAAAGGAAAGAGCAGCACAGATTTATGTTCATTTCACCCAGTTTCTTACAGTATGGTAATATTCCATTAAAGTACTACAATTTGTTTAGCCATTCCCTTATTAATGGGTATTTACGTTGTTTCCAGTTCTTAGTTATTACCAAAAAATACTGCAATAAATATTTGGAGTACATGGGGACTTTTTTTTTTCTTATCAATGGCTTCCTTGGGGTATAAGTTTAATAATGGAACTTGTGGTTATGGGATTTTAGATGCTTTATTTGTATAATTCCAAATTGCTTTCCCAAATGGTTGTGGCATTTCGTAGACCAACAGTGCCTCAGTGTGCCTATTATTCCACTATCCCTGCAACACGGACTTGCCCTTTTTTGTCAATTTTGCCAGTTGCTATGATGAAGATGAAAACTCAGAGTTGTTTTGATCTGCATTTCTCTTATTATTAGTGATTTGGAGCATTTCTTTGTGTGGTTAAAATACATTTCAGTTTTTCCTTTGAAAATTGTTCATATCCTTTGACCCTTTGCCTATTGGGTAATGGATATATAATATAATAGATCTGGATGTATCTGTGTTTTTACCTGTTTGGCTGTTTCCCTTCTTATCCTAGCCGCATTCGTGTGTGTACAGAAGCTTTTCAGTTTCAAGCCAGCGGTTGTCTATTTTATCTTTATTTGCCCTTTCTCATATTTGGTTCAATATACATCTTCTAGCCACAGTGGTGAGAAGCATATGATCCGTTTCTCTTCTGATTTTTTATGGTATCATTTTTTGTTTGAAAGTTGTTTATTCGTTTAGGATGCATTATGGAATGCAGCCTAATTTCGACCAGATTGCTTTTCAGTTTTCCCAGAAGTCTTTGTCATATAGAGAGTTTTTCCCTGGGTAATTTAGGATTTTTTACTATATCAAGCATGGATTTACTGAGTTCTATTGTGTATGAACCTCCCTTGTCTAGTTGGCTCCCCTGATCTCTTTCTATTCTTTAACCAAACCAGATGACTGCTGCTTTATAATATAGTTTGAGGTCCCCCTGCATCCCGATTTCTTTTCATCATTTCCCTTGATATTCCAGATCTTTTTTCCAAATGAATTTTGTTATTATTTTTTATCAAGTTCCATAAAGTATCCCCTTGGTAATTTGATTGGAATAGCATTAAAATGTAAATTAATTTTGGTAGTATTGTCATTCTTATTATATTGACATGGCCTGGCCATGAGCACTGAATATTCCTCCCGCTATTTAAGTTGTTCTTTATTTCTTTAAGGAGCACTTTGTAATTGAATCTATACAAGTCTTTTGTGTGTTCTGAGAGGAGGATCCCCAGACACTTTATGCATTTTGTAGGGTTTTTTGGCAATGAGATTTCTCTTTCTATTATTGCTTAGAAGGCTTTATTATTATGTAGAAATATTGTTGATTTTTGAGATTTATTTTGAAACCTGCAACTGCTGCAATTATTGTCTTAGTAGCATCGCTCATTCCCTGCGACTTTTCAAGTGAGCAGCATCTCACCAGCAAACAAGGATGGTTTTAGCTCTTCTTCATTCCTTTAATTTTTCACTTGTCTTATTGCTGTTGCTAATATTTCCAGAACTATATGGAACAATAGTGGACAGAGTGGGCATCCTGGATTCATTGTTCTATATACACTGGCTCTATCGCAGATGATGCTTGCTTTCAGTTCTAGTAAATACTTTTCGTGTTATTTTTCTAAAGGTCCCTCTAAACTTATCCTTTGTAGGATTTTGATCATAAATGATTATCTTTTTTTTAAACCCTTATCTTCTCTCTTGGAGTCAATACTATGTATTGGCTCCAAGGCAGAAGAGTGGTAAGGGCTAGGCAATGGGGGTCAAGTGACTTGCCCAGGGTCACACAGCTGGGAAGTGTCTGAAGCTAGATTGGAACCCAGGACCTCCCATCTCTAGACCTGGCTCTCAATCCACTGAGCCAGTCAGCTGCCCCGTCTTTCTTTTTAAAAAAATATTCTCATCTTCCGTCTTAGAATAAATATTGTATATTGGTTCCAAGGCAGAAGAGTGATAAGGGCTGGGCAATGGGGGTGAAGTGACTTGCCCAGGGTCACACAGCCAGGAAGTATATCCAAGGCTAGATTGGGAAGCCAGGACCTCCCGTCTCTGAGCCTGGCTCTCAATGCACTGAGCTACCCAGCTGCCCCACTCCTTCTGTTTTAGAATTGCTATTAAGTATAGGTTCCAAGACAGAAAAGCTGTAGGGCCTGGGCCCACCCAGCTGCCCCCTGAATCGATTAATATGTATTTTAAGTTGGAAGTCCTTGAACAGTATAACAGATGACCACATTTCAACAGGTAAATTTGGTAACACCTTTTGACATGTATTCCTTATTATGCCACTTTTTAGCCAAATAGCAACAATTATGATTAGAAATTTTTTTGAACCTTTGACTTGCTGATTTTCTTTATTTTTATTTTTTATTTATTTAAACCCTCACCTTCCGTCTTGAAATCAATACTGTGTATTGGTTCCAAGGCAAAAGAGTGGTAAGAACTAGGTAATGGGGGTCAAGTGACTTGCCCAGGGTCACACAGCTGGGAAATGTCTGAGGCCAGATTTGAACTCAGGACCTCCCATCTCTAGGCCTGGCTCTCAATCCACTGAGCTACCCAGCTGCCCCCGTTGCTGATTTTCTTTAACCCAAGATTTGAGAACAATCTTGTTTGCTTGTTTTTTTTTATTTCTATTTTTTTTGAAAAATTTTTTTAATTAGTTAATTTGGAATAGTTTTCCATGGTCACATGATTCATGTTCTTTCCCTCCCCTCCCCCAAACCCCCTGCCATAGCCTATGGGCAATTCCTCTGGGTTTTACATGTGTCACTGAAAATTGCATAAACTTTAGCGCTAATTCTGGTATGTTGCCTTTCCCTTAAAGTATTATTGGTGTCTTTTGTTCTTTATTCCACAGAAATTTTCCAATATGGCTGCTTCTCCTACTTCCCTCATATATATATATATATATATATATATATATATATATATATATACTGCCTTTGCCACAATCAAAACCAATAAGTTAAATCAACTATTGTAGCATCTAATGGTATATGGCACATTTAGCATCCATAGGCTTCCACCTTTCTTTCTTTCTTTTTTTTTAATCCTCACCTTCTGTCTTGGAATCAATACTGAGTATTGGTTCCAAGGCAGAAGAGCAGTTAAGGGCTAGGTAATGGGGGTCAAGTGACTTGCCTAGGGTCACACAGCTGAGAAGTATCTGAGGCCACATCTGAACCCAGGATCTCCCATCTCTAGGCCTGACTCTCAATCCACTGAGCTACCCAGCTGCCCCCTTCCACCTTTCTTCTGAGAAGAGTGGGGTATATTTCATGATCTTTGCTCTGGAACTAGTAGTAATCATTATCTTGAACCCGAGTTCCTTACCTTTGTTTTTTGACTAGTTATTTTAACTTAATTGAAAACCAGTACTGGGGCTGCTAGGTGTCACAGTGAATAGAGCCAGGCTTAGAGTCAAGAGGACTTTGGGTTCAAAACTGGCCTCAGATATTTCCCAGCTGTGTGACCCTGGGCAAGTCACTTAACCTCCATTGCCTAGCCCTTTCTGCTCTTCTGCCTTAGAACCGATACATAGTATTGATTCTAAGATGGAAGGTAAGGGGTTAAAAAAAGAGAGAGAGATTTTTGAAATAGTCTAGGAAAGTAGTAAAGGGGGGCTGTGTGAGGGTGGTAGTAGTGGGAACAGAGAGGTCAAACTGAGTGGACTTGCTAACTGATAGGACAGAAGTAGGGAAGGTGAAGTAAGTCTTGAAGGTGATCCCAAGGTTGAGAGCATGGGAGACAAAGCGAGACGCTTTTCCCTATAAGTCAGCCCTTTCCGGTGACCTACATCGCTTTCATGGCATAAAGTACTGCCCCGAATGGGGCTCCACAAAGGACAACATCAGAGGGGCAATGTGTGTTGCAGGTTCATTAGATCAGTCCCCTTTATCCGGAGAGGGAAGGGTATATAAAGATGGATAAAGATAATCCGATGAAGTGGTAAATATCCTCCAGGATGACCCCTGAGTACAACTACTTTTACGCTGGTCTGACCCACTTATGAATACGATTTTCCAAGGTAAATGAGATTTCATTATTATTAAGTCATTTGCATTCCTGTCTGACTCTTAGTGACTCCTTTCGGGGTTTTCTTGGCAGAGATATTAGAATGGTTTGCCATTTCCTTCTCTGGATCATTTTACAGATGAGGAAATTGAGACAAACAGGTTTAAGTGACTTGCCCAGGGTCATACAACTAGGACATGTCTGAGGCTAGATTGAATTCAGAGAGATGAGTTTTCCCGACTCCAGATCTTCACTGGATCCACTGCACCACCTAGCGCCTGAATGAGGTATTTCATGTTTGCTCACCCTATATTGCTTCCTGTGAGGAAACAATGATAGTTGTCCAAGATGGTGGTGATGAAGGCATAGTAGGCTGGGCCTCACCTAGGCTGCACTGGCGCTTTGATTTAGGAATGAACTGAGACCTTCATAGAACATCTGGCAGTGAACACAAAGACATTTATTTAGCCGTCCCCGAGAAAGGACACGAAGAGCAAGGTAATGATATTCCATGAGGATGCAGCCTTAATTCACCCAAGTTCTGTGTTGCCCATGGCCATTTGCTGGTCATTCCTGAGGGACCGACTGGGGTTCCTTGTGCCCAGGTGACCAGGAAACTAATTATTAGTCTATTAAGCCAACTAAGTCTTGACGATGGTTTCAGAAAAGCATCAGGGGACCCTGGTAATTCTTCTTCCTACCACAGAGGGCAAAGAGGAGGGTGATGGGTACTGTGGAAGCAGAGTCAGTATCTATAAAATGATGTTGGGGTTAGAGGACCTCTGAGCTCTTTTCCAACTTCTATTCTATGCTCCTATCTCTTTAGCATCAAATTGCGCAGCTTCCCACTATGGGTGGACCTTTCAGAACCACGCACTGGCCTGGACCATTGCTTATGGCTGTTATGGCTTTGGGGGAATGACCTTTGTTTCCTTTCTGTTAACAATACCATGATAAATTCTAAAAGGAAATTGTATTGGAGATACGTCCAATCAGATTATTGCTATTGTAACTGTACATACTTTGTATGACTTCGTTTCTCTAGAGTGGGTCCTTGGATGCCATATCTTGGGTCTTTGTTAAATGAATGGGTACACCTAGTAGATTGGTCTAAATACTGTCAATAAAGCCTAGAATTCGATCAACGAAGTATGAAATTTATGCTTTGAGTACTTGCTGAATTGAATTCCCAAACATGCCACAGTGTGAGGCAATGTAGAAGAGGGGATAAGGTACCCACTTGAGGCCAGGAAGACTTGTATTCAAATTCTGCCCCTGGCACATACCCATTAGAACTGGGTAAGTCACTTGGCCTATCACTGCTCTAGGGCAACTCTCTGACTCTAAGTTTTAGAGAAAAGGACCAACCCACATTGGTAGAGGGAGTTTCCTCATCTCAGAGTTCTTTTTTTTTTAATACTTACCTTCCATATTGGAGTCAATAATGTGTATTGGCTCCAAGGCAGAAGAGTGGTAAGGGCTAGGCAATGGGGGTTAAGTGACTTGCCCAGGGTCACACAGCTAGGAAGTGTCTGAGGCCAGATTTGAATCTAGGACCTCCTGTCTCTAGGCCTGGCTCTCAATCCACTGAGCTACCCAGCTGCCCTTTCAGAGTTCTTTATATCAGTGAAATTACAGCCCCAGCCCCCACCTTATCATGGAACTGAATGGTGGTGCCATGGACAGAAATAGTAACATCAGAAGGAAGGGAAGATTCGAGGGAAAGTTTAGCCCACTTTGGGTCGTATTGAGTTGGAAATGCTGGTAGAGCACACAGGTTGAGATCTCTTCTAGGTAACTGGAGATGTGGGGCTGGAACTCAGAAGAGAAATCCGGGTTAACTTTGGAAATTATCTACATAAATGTGGTGGCCAGTGTTGTGCGGGAAAGCCCAAGATTACCAACAGGAAGACTGTAAGAGAAAGAACAGAAAAGACCCACGTTAAAGTGTCTCAAATAATAATAGCTCCCATTTCTCTAGTGAATTAAGGTTTACAAAGCACTTTCTTCCCAACAAACCTAGGAGGAAGGTAGTACAAATATTATTTCACTTTTGTAGATAAGGAGGCTGAGGGTCTAAAAGGGTTGTAGAGTTGGGAGGGAGTTTTGAAGTTACTGAGTCCAACCCTTTCATTTTACAGATGAAACAACGGAGGCATAAAGAGATCAAATGGGATAGTCAGCTGGCTTAGTGGATAGTCTGGCCTAGGGACAGAAGGTCCTGGGTTCAAATTTGGCCTCAGATATTTCCTAGCTATGTGACCTTGGGCAAGTCACTTAACCCCCTTTGCCTAACCCTTGCCATTCTTCTGTCTTAGTATTGAACTAATACCTAGTACTGATTCTAAGACAGAAGGTAAGAGTTTTCAGAGAGAGAGAGAGAGAGGGAATCACAGAGCTAGTAAATGAGTCAGGATTCAAATTCAGGTCTTCTTGACTGGCAAGTCTATGGCAGATTCAATTACACCACCCTGATAAATGACTAAATGCCCACACAGTTAGTAAGTATCCTAGGTGAAATGTGACCCCGAATCTTCAGATGCCCAATCATGCACCCTATACTCTCCCTCCCTGGAAGAGATAAGGGAGCTAATACTTAGCTAGTCCCCTGCAGACTTGACTCCGGCACACAAAAATATCTTGACCTTCTGAGGCTGGGGGAGCTTTTCACGCTATAAAACACTGGTGTCAAATTCAAAGCGAAACAAGAAGAGAGATTCAGGGGAAAGGTTAGCCCACTTTGGGTCACCCAGACTGAAAGCCCCTGTGATCCTAATCTGTACAGAGGTATCCCTGCAGTCAACATATTGTCTTGGTTTTAAAATGTGCTATTATAGAGAAAAAGAAAAAAGTTTCAAAAAGCGACTCATCAAATTTAACACATCACAAAAAAGTCTTAACAGCTACAGGGCCCTATGTTCCTAATTCCATTCTTCTGCAAAGAAACAGAGGAAGGGGATATCAGCAAAGAAGGAAGAGTAGGAAAAAGCAGCACAGACTGACTCTCTCGCTCCCACAATTGCTCCAGCAAAGCTTAAGGAAGAATACCACGCCGAGGAGTGATCAGGAAATCCAAGAAGAAAGTGAGTCATTTTTCTAGCCCAGGTCAGCATAGAAAGACAGCAAGAAGCTTGTAGGTCAGGGGTCCCCAAACTACGGCAGGTGAGCCACATGCAGCCCCGTCAAGGCCATTTATCCAGCCCCCACCAAACTTCCAGAAGGGGCATCTCTTTCATTGGGGGTCAGTGAGAGGAGCCCTGTATGTGGCGGTGCTCACGTACAGTACTACTCCCAGTAACATAATCCTTTGCGTGGCGCCTTCTTCTGAGAGTAACTGAACGAGAAGGAGGCGCCACACAAAGGATGATGAGGCCTCACAATGGAAGACGTCAGCATGGTGAGCAGCGATCTGGGGAGGGGATTCTGCACTGTGTATACTGCTGCCTGGTATAGTGGTGGTGGTGATGGGCCTGTGCAAGGTGTGACAGGCCCATCAGCCAGCGCTGCAGCCTCCGCTATCCCAGACAGTGTATACAGATTTGTTCATAGTTTTTTTATAGTCTGCCCTCCAGCAGTCTGAGGGATAGTGAACTGGCCCCCTGTGTAAAAAGTTGGGGGACCCCTGCTCTAGAGAGGGATTTTATACAGGAGGATTTAGCAGAGCCTTCCACCACAGGGCCTGGGCTTGGGCCTAGGGCCTAGACAGGATGGTAAATCCCGTGAGGGTTGGAAAAGAGGCAGTATGCTTTGTAGGACATGAGAGTGGGAGTTATCCACAAGCTGGATCACTGACACTGAAGTAGTGTGTAGCTCCAGCCTGCACTGAGGCTGTGTATTAGGTAGATTGCTGGATAGAGTGAGTCCATAGAACTTGAATACTAACCTCTTACCTTTAAAAACATTTTTTTAATCATTTGACCACCTCCCTTCTTTCCCCAGATTTTTTCTTTTGTTTTTCCAGAAAATGTTTTGATTTCAGGGAATCAGAATTCTCAAGTTTATCTTTTGCATTTGCTTCTAGTCTTTGTTTCTTAAAGAATGAGCCTTCTTTCTACTGTTCTACTTTTTTAATGAAATAATCTTGAATATTCAGGTCATGTAGCCATGTTAAATTTACAAAATTAGAACTGGACAGTCTCCGAGAGAGCTAGTAAGATTTTCACGAACTGACACAAGATGAAGTAAACAGAAACAAAAGTCTAATTTATATAGTAACGACATTTTAAAGCCAACGTTGAAAGGCTTTATGACTGATCA
Source organism: Monodelphis domestica (assembly GCF_027887165.1). Classification (NCBI taxonomy): domain Eukaryota; kingdom Metazoa; phylum Chordata; class Mammalia; order Didelphimorphia; family Didelphidae; genus Monodelphis; species Monodelphis domestica. Next base: position 48,163,102 of record NC_077235.1, on the reverse strand, counting down.
GTAAAATTAAAAGCCAAGATTTAGTAGGCTGACTTTTCATTTTTATTTTTGCTTATTTTGGGCGAGGGGGAACAAAGTGAGAGAGAGAATAAATTATTGTCATAAGGAAATATAAACTAAAAAGAAAAGAAAATGGACAAAAGTACACAATTAATGATTATAACTCTAAGCATGAATGGATGAACCCACCCATGCAATGGAAGAGGACAGTAGAATAGAACATAAAGATCCCAACAATTTTTTCAATGGGTGTACTTTTATTTGAATTGGCATTAAGTCACTTAAGCTCTTCTCCTTCCCAAGTTATTGGTACCAATCTCATGGAACTTCCAGGGAAACGTCATTCATATCCACTGGGAAAAGAGGAGGTCATCGTGACTAATAATTTTTTCTAAAAGAACAAATATTAAAGTGGAAGACACAGGGTTCCTTTTCACAATTGCAACTTTTCCCCCAAAGGAGTAAATATTGTAATAATTAAAAATAATAATAATATTATTTCTACCCAGATATATGTTTTATAATGTTTATTAGGAAGGGTAGACAATCATTCCTAAAGGGGATGAGCTTCCTTGACACAATATTAAAGAGGAAAATATAATTTTTTTGAGGTTTACATAATTATCATATAAGTAATGTTACTATTAACCTCTTACTCTTCCTTTGTCTTGATTTATATGGTTTTCTCTTTTTATAGAGGTAAATAAATCTATGATAATGCAATACAATATTTGGAATCTTTCCTATGAAAATATCCAAAAGACTCTTGAAGATGCACTATAGAACTCTGGGATAGTTTCCTCTTACATATTTAGATTGCCCATTACCTTCATTTCAAATTTTTTTTAAACCCTTACCTTCCGTCTTGGAGTCAATACTGTGTATTGGCTCCAAGGCAGAAGAGTGGTAAGGGCTAGGCAATGGGGGGCAAGTGACTTGCCCAGGGTCACATAGCTGGGAAGTGTCTGAGGCCAGATTTGAACCTAGGACCTCCCATCTCTAGGACTGGTTCTCAATCCACTAAGCTACCCAGCTGCCCCCCATTTCAATTTTTAAGACCCATATTAAATGCTCTTCCCCAAGATCCAAAGCTATGCCAAAGCTCATGTCTTGAAAGTGAGATACACGGAGAAATAGTCCAACTGGAGTAGCGGGGTACTTCTGTGGCTTCTTTTCACACTTACAGAAATCTAACAAAAAATAAACAGCGAAGAAGTAAAGTGCCAGAATAAAATATTTTAAAATATAGACATGACCACTCTCTGGTGATTACTGAATGACAATAGTACATGACATCTTTACAAAAATCTACCACGTATTAAGGCCTAAAAACCCAACAATTGTAGAAAAGCAGCAATATTAAGACCATCACTGACCAATAAATATAGTAGTCAATAAAGGGCTACTGAAGAAATAATTAAAACTAATCAGAGACTAAATTCTAAAGAATTGATAGGTCAACGAAGAAATCATGAAAATAATACAATTCTTTCATCAAAGAAAATTATAACAATATATCAACATGCCAAAAGTTGTGGAATGTAGCCAAAGTAGACCCTAATGGAAGACTGATATCTTTAAACACTTCTGACTATAATCAAGAGAAAGAACAGATCGCTGAAGTGATCATGTGGTAAAAATACTAGAAAACGGGGGCAGCTGGGTAGCTCAGTGGATTGAGAGCCAGGCCTAGAGATGGGAGGTCCTGGGTTCAAATCTGGCCTCAGACACTTCCCAGCTGTGTGATCCTGGGCAAGTCACTTGACCCCCATTGCCTAGCCCTTACCACTCTTCTGCCCTGGAGCCAATACACAGTATTGACTCCAAGACAGAAGGTAAGGGTTAAAAAAAAATACTAGAAAACATACCCCATAAAATACCAAAATAGAAATTGTGAAGATCAAAGAAGAAATATTAAAAACTGAAAGCAAAAAACAATCATTGAATTAATACAATTAGATTGTTTTTTTGGGGGGACAATAAAATAGTAATTCAATAGTTTTTTCTTTTTAAAACCTTTACTTTTTAAAATTTAAAAAATTTTAAATGTAATGTATATAGTTGATAAAAATATGCATATTTATGCAAAATTGCACAAAACAATAAGAAATGGGGTACAATGCTTAAAAACTTCATCATTGCCATAAAAAGATAGGAATCGAATGCAAATGATGGTGCAATTTTATACATGTTATATGGTTAAGAAATACATAAATACTACAGTAAATAGTGGCAGTGTCCCTGGCTTTGGGCTAAAGCTAAAATCTTCTTTTTATTTATTTATCTAATTGATTTAGAATATTTTTCCATGGTTTCCATGACTCATGTTCCTTCCCTCCCCTCTTCTGTCCCCCCTCCCATAGCCAACGAGCAGTTCCACTGGGTAAAACCCTTACTTTCCATCTTAGTAACAACTCTAAGTCAGAAGGGCAAGAACTGGGGAAAGAAGGTTAAGTGACTTGCCCAGGGTCACACAGCTAGGAAGTGTCTGATGTCAGATTTGAATTCAGGACCTCCTGACTGAAGGCCTGGTACTCTATTCACAAAGCCACCTCACTGCCCCTACTTTTATTTTTATTTTTATTTTATTTATTTATTTATTTTAAACCCTCACCTTACATCTTGGAGTCAATACTGTGTATTGGTTCCAAGGCAGAAGAGTGGTAAGGGCTAGGCAATGGGGGTCAAGTGACTTGCCCAAGGTCACACAGCTGGGAAGTGTCTGAGGCCAGATTTGAACCTAGGACCTACCGTCTCTAGGCCTGGCTCTCAATCCACTGAGCCACCCAGCTGCCCCCCCCCCCCCTTTGATTTTTAAAAGGAAAGAGAAGACTATTTATGATCAGTGACTCCAGTTTCTTTCCTTTCACTCTCTTCTTAACTCAGCAGTCTGGCTCCCATGGATTCAATTATCATCTCTATGCTGATGTTTCTCAAATCTACTTGTCTAGCCCCAACCTCTCTCCTGATCTCCAAGTCTTAGATCTCTGGTTGCCTATTAGATATTTCAAACATAGACATCCTAAACATAACATGTCCAAAAATGGACTCATTACGTATTACTTCCTAAGCCACCCATCTTCTTAACTTTTCTATTATCGTTTAGGACTCCACCATTTGCCCAGTCCTCTATTATTGAAACTTGGTAGTTACTCTCACAGCCCTAGCCATTTCTAGTCATTGTTGAATTCTATCGATTTTACTTTCACACCATTTCTCACATATAGCTCCTTTCTTCCTCTTATATGTGCTGACGTAGACAGGGGGATAAATAAGGTGGTCTTCTGTGGCTAGCCCTCTTTGCTTCCTGTTGGTGATGTGGTGGAGTGGGCTGTTTGAACAGGTAGATTAGCCGTGAGCATGTGGTTTTATTTGTTACCTTTTAATTTTGTTACTTCTAGACATTATTAATAAAGCTAATAAAATATAGTATTGAAATTATTTGATATTAACTTTAATTTTCGCAGTCCCCTTGGTCTACAAATTCTGGTGGCTCCAGAGAACCTCCATGATGAAATATAAAATCCTCTTGCCTGGATTTTAGTTTTTATTTTTAAATTATTTTCTAATTTAATTTTTTTTTAACCAATTACATGTAGTAACAAATTTCCACATAAGTTTTCCTAGGTTATATGATTGAACTTGTCTCTCTCCCTCCCTTTCCTTTCCCCTCCCAGTGATGGCAGGAAATTTGATCTGAATTATACATGTATTATCATGCAAAATATATTTCCATATCAATGAATAATATTAAAAACCAAACCCTTAAAACATAAACTCAAATAAACAAGTAAAAAATTGTATGCTATCATCTGCATTCTGACTCCATTAGTCCTTTCTCTGGAGGTAGAGAGCATTCTTGGTCATAAGTCCCTCAGAAATGCCCTGGATCATTGTATTGCTGAGAGTAGCTAAGTCCATCACAGTTGATCATTCCACAATGTTGCTGTTACTGTGTATGGATGTTTACCTGGTTCTGTTTTTTTACTCTGCATCAGTCCATAAGGGTCTTTCTAGCTTTTTCAGAAAATCATCTTGTTTATCATTCCTTACAAAACAATAGTATTCCATTCCCAAATTGATGGACATGCCTTTAATTTCCAATTCTTTGCCACCACAAAAAAGCTATAAATATTTTTGTACAAGTAGGTCCTTCCCTTTTTTTGTGATCTCTTCGGGATATAGATATAGTAGTTGTATAACTGTATCAAAGGGTATTTATTGTTTTATGTCCCTTTGGGCAAAATTCCAAATTTCCCTCTAGAATTATTGGATCAGTTCACAGCTTCACCAGTGATGCATTAGTGTCCCTATTTTGCCACATCCCCTCCAACATCTATCATTTTCATTTACTATCATATAGGCCAATATGCTAGATGTGAGATGGTTCCTCAGAGTTGTTTTAATTTGCATTTCTGTAACCAAGAGTGATGCAGAACATTTTTTTCATATGATTATTGATAGCTTTGATTGCTTCATATCCTTTGACTATTTGTCAATTGGGGATGATTTTTATTCTTATAAATTTGATTTAGTTCTTCATGTATTTGAGAAATGAGACCTTTATCAGAGAAATTCACTATAAAATTTTTTTTCCAGTTTGTTGCTTTGCTTCTAGACTTGGTTGCATTAGTTTTGTTTATATAAAACCTTTTAAATTTAATGTAATCAAAATTATTCATTTTACATGTTATAATGTTCTCTCTATATATAATTTTATAATGTTCTCTATCTCACATTTGATCACAAATTCTTCCCTTCTCCAAACATTTGCCAGGGAAACTCTTCCATGGTCCTTTAATTTACTCATTATATCACCCTTAATGTCTAAGTCATACACTCATTTTGACCTTATCTTGGTATAGGGTGTGAGATAACTAATTTCTCCCATACAGTTTTCCAATTTTCCCAGCAGTTTTTGTCAATTAGTGAGTTCTTATCCCAAAAGCTGGGATCTTTGGGTTTATTAAACACTAGATTGCTGAGTTAATCTACCCCCTGCTCAATTCCATTGATCCACCTTTCTGTTTCTTAGCCAGTACCAGATTGTTTTAATGATTCCTGCTTTATAGTACAGTTTGAGATCTTCTCTGCTTCTCTTCTCCAGCTGCCTCTCTGCCAGCAGTGGTCAGAGCCCTGAGCTTCTCCTAGCTGTGGTAGCAAGCCACTCTGCTCTGGTTGGAGCTCTAGCCCTGAGATCCTAGCAACCATCTTAGTCTTAGCAGAGTAGGTGGGGGAGGGACCCTGGGACCTTCCTTCTTTCTTTTCCTTAAACCTGAGAATTCCACCTTCTCTGTTTACATTCTAAGATGAATCAAGTAGGAGAGTCCCTCAGGTCTGTCTGGTATTTGGTTTTCTGTTTCCCTTGAAGCACTTTGTTTTTGATTGGTGTGGAAGGCTTTTAACAGAGGAATCAATTTTTGCTGCTTCTAGAAATGCTGATGACTTATGTGGGTGGATTTTGTATCCTGCAGCCTTGCTAACGTTATTAATTATTTCCACTAGTTTCTTAGGTGATTCTCTAAGTAAACCATCATATCAACCACAAAGAGTAATATTTTAGTCTCCTCATTGCCTACTTTAACTCCTTCAATTTCTTTTTCTTTTATTGCTAAAGTTAACATTTCTAGTACAATATGAAATAATAGAGGTGATAATGGGCATCCTTGCTTCACTCCTGATCTTACTGGGATGCTTCTAGTATATCCCCACTTCAGATGACGTTTGCTGATGGTTTTAAATATCGATTGCTTATTATTTTCAGGAAAGGCTCTTTTAATCCTATGCTTTCTGGTGTTTTAAAAGTTTTTTAATTTAATTTTTAATTTTTCCTATGGCTACATGATTCATGTTGTCTCCCTCCCCAGTCGAGGAGTTAGCAAGCAATTCCACTGGGTTATACATATATTATCACTCAAAATGTATTTCCACATTATTCATTTTTATAATAATCTTTAAAAACTGAAACCCAGTACTGGAAACACTAGCAGTAGCAATTAGAGAAGAAAAAGAAATTGAAGGGATTAAAATAGATAATGAGGAGACCAAGTTATCGCTCTTTTTCTTTATTTCTTGTTTCTTTCTTTGTTTTCCTCCTCCTCCTTTTTTTAAAAGTTTATTTATTTAATTAATTTACATTTTGTCATGTTCTCTATCTCTTGCTTAGTCTTCAATTCGTTCCTTCCCCATAGATATGACAGGTAAACTATTCTATGTTCACCTAATTTACTTACAGTTTCCTTCTTTATATTCAAGTCATTCACCCATTCTGAGTTTATCTTGGTGTAGGGTGTGAGATGTTGATCCGAACCTAATCTCTCCCATACTGTCTTCTGATTTTCCCAGCAGTTTTTATCAAATAGTGGATTTTGGTCCCCAAAGCTGGAATCTTTGGTTTTATCAAACACCAGCTTGCTGAGGTCATTTACCCTAAGTCTATTCCAAGGATTCTCCCTTCTGTCTGTTAACCAGTACCAAATTGTTTTGATGACCGCTGCTTTATAGTATAGTTTAAGATCTGGGACTGCTAGGTCCCCATCCTTTACATTTTTAAAAATTATTTCCTTTGATATTCTTGATCTTTTGTTCTTCTAAATTAACTTTGTCACACTTTTCTCTAATTCAGTAAAAAATGTTTCTTGGTAGTTCGATGGGTATGGCACTAAGTAAGTAAATTAATTTGGGTAGGATTGTCATTTTAATTATATTAGCTCATCCTACCCATGAGCAATTGATGTTTTTTCCAATTGTTTAGATCTAGTTTTAATTGTGTGGAAACTGTTTTGTAGTTGTGTTCATATAATTACTGTGTTTGTCTTGGCAAATAGATTCCTAAATATTTTATATTATCTAGGGTGATTTTAAATGGAATTTCTCTTTCTAACTTGTGCTGCTGAGTTGTGTTGAAAATATATAGAAATGTTGATGATTTATGTGGGTTGATTTTGTATCCTGTAGCCTTGCTAAAGTTACTAATTATTTCCACTAGTTTCTTAGGTGATTCTCTTGTATTCTCTAAGTAGACCATCATATCATTCACAAGGAGTAATATTTTAGTCTCCTCATCGCCTCCTTTAACTTCTTCAATGCCTTTTTCTTTTATTGCTAAAGCTAACATTTCTAGTACAATATTAAATAATAGAGGTCATAATGGGCATCCTTGTTTCACTTCTGATCTTATTGGGAAGGCTTCTAACTTATCCCTATTGCAGATGATACTTGTTAATGGTTTTAAATATATACTGTTTAATATTTTTAGGAAAGGCCCTTCTATTCCTATGCTTTCTAGTGTTTTCAATAGGAATGTTTTCAATAGGAATGAGTGTTATATTTTGTTAAAGGCTTTTTCTGCATGTATTGAGATAATCATTTGATTTCTGTCAGTTTGGTTGTTGTTATGGTCAATTATGTGGATGATTTTCCTAATATTGAACCATCCTTGCATTCCTGGTATAAATCCTACCTGATCATAGTGAATAATCCTTGTGATCACTTACTGGAGTCTTTTTGCTAGTATCCTATTTAAGATTTTTGCATTTATGTTCTTTAAGGAGATTAGTCTTTAGTTTTCTTCCTCTGTTTTTGGTCTGCCTGGCTTTGGAATCAGTACCATATTTGTGTCATAAAAGGAATTTGGTAGAACTCCTTCTTTCCTTATTTTGTCAAATAGTTTCTATTGTATTGGGATTAGTTGTTCTTTACATGTTTGATAGAATTCACTTGTGGATCCATCAGGACCTGAGGATTTTTTCTTAGGCATTTCTTTGATGACTTGTTCAATTTCTTTTTCTGATATGGGATTATTTAAGTATTCTATTTTTTCTTCTGTTAATCTAGGCAATTTATATTTTGTATATAATCAATATCACCTAGATTGCCATATTTATTGTGATATAATTGGGCAAAATAGTTCTTAATAATTACCTTAATTTCCTCTTCATTAGAAGTGGAAGTCTCCCTTTTCATCTTTGATACTGTTAATTTGGTTTTCTTCTTTCCTTTTTTTTATTAAATTAACCAGTACTTTATTTACTTTATTTGTTTTTTCAAAGTACCAGCTATAGTCTTATTTATTAATTCAATAGTTCTTTCACTTTCAGTTTTGTTAATTTCTCCTTTAATTTTTAGGATTTCTAATTTAGTTTTTATCTGGGGATTTTCAATCTGTTCCCTTTCTAGTTTTTAAATTTGTATTCCCAATTCATTGACCTTCTTCCTCTCTGATTTTTTAATATATGTACTCAGGGAGATAAATTTCCCCCTGAGTAGTGCTTTTGGATGCATTCAATAGATTTTGATATGATATCTCCTCATTGCTATTCTCTTCAATGAAATTGTTAATTGTTTTTTTTTTGATTTGTTCTTTAACCAACAAATTTTGGAGAATTATATTATTTAATTTCCCTCTCCATGTACCCTTACTAATTATTATTTTTATTGCATTATGATCTGAAAAGGTTGCATTTCTTTTTTCTGCTTTTTTACATTTGTTGGCCATGTTTTTATGCACCAGTACATGGCCAATCTTTGTCAATTTACCATGTGCTGCTGAAAAGAAGGCATATTCCTTTTTGTCCCTATTTATTTTTCTCCATATATCTATTGATTCTAATTTTTCCAAGATTTTGTTCACATCTCTTACCTCTTTCTTATTTATTTTTTGGTTTGATTTATTTAGATCTGATAGAGGAAAGTTCAAGTCTCCCACTAGTATAGTTTTACTATTTCCCCCTTAAGCTCCAATAGTTTCTCCTTTAAAAATTTGGATGCTATACCATTTGGTGCATACATGTTGAGTACTGCTATTTCCTCCTTGTCTATATTGCCTTTTATCTGGATGTAATTAGAGCTTACATTTTTTAAATGATATAACCAGTTCAATACCATTTTCAAAGTTTACCTATTTTTCTGTCTTCTGAACCTCCTTCTGATTCCTTCTTTACCTTTAAAAGATGCTGCAATGACCTTTCCCTTTTTTTTCATCCTATCCTTATCCTCTTCTTCTCAAGTCTTCCTCCCTTTTAAAAAAGACCTTCCTTTCTAACAAATAAGCATAATCAAGCAAAACAAATCCATCCAATGACTATGTTAAAAAAATGTATACAGGGAGGTCCTGGGTTCAAATGTGATCCAGAGTCTCCCTAGCTGTGAGACCCTGGGCAAGTCACTTAACTCTCACTGCCTAGCCCTTCCTTTCTCTTCTAATCTAATTATGGTATGATCTTTTATATTTATATCATTATCTCTCTATTTTTAATCTGAAATCATAATTTCATTGGTAATAAATAAACCCACATAAATCATCAGCATTTCTATATATTTTCAACACAACTCAGCAGCACAAATTAGAAAGAGAAATTCTATTTAAAATCAACCTAGACAATATAAAATATTTAAGAATCTATTTGCCAAGACAAACATAGCCATTCTATGAACACAACTACAAAACACTTTACACACAATTAAAATGAGATCTAAACAATTGGAAAACATTCATTGCTCACAGGTAGGATGAGCTAATATAATAAAAACGACAATTCTACCCAAATTAATTTACTTATTTAGTGCCATGCCTATCAAACTACCAAGAAACTTTTTTACTGAATTAGAAAAAATTATAACAAAGTTCATTTGGAAGAACAAAAGATCAAGAATATCAAGGGAAATAATAAAAAATGTGAAGGATGGGGACCTTGCAGTACCATATCTTAAACTGTAGTATAAAGCAGTGGTCATCAAAACAATATGGTACTGGCTAAGAGACAGAAGGGAGGATCAGTGGAATAGACTTGGGGTAAATGCCCTCAGCAAGTTACTGTTTGAGAAAACCAAAGATTCCAGCTTTTGGGACAAAACCACACTATGTGACAAAAATTGCTGAGAAAATTGGAAAACAGTACAAGAGAGATTAGGTTTAGATCAGCATCTCACACCCTATACCAAGATAAATTCAAAATGGGTAAATGACTTAAATATAAAGAAAGAAATAATAAATAAATTAAGTGAACATTGAATAGTTTACCTGTCAGATCTACGGGAGAGGAACGAATTTAAGACTAAGCAAGGCATGTAGAATATTACAAAATATAAAATGAATAATTTTGATTACATTAAATTAAAAATGTTTTGTACAAACAAAATCAATGCAACCAAAATTAGAAGGGAAGCAACAAATTGGGAAAAATGTTCATAACAGAAACCTCTGACAGAGGTCTGATTACTCAAGTTTATAAGGAGTTAAATCAATTGTACAAAAAAAATCAAGCCATTCCACAATTGATAAATGGGCAAGGGACATGGATAGGCAGTTTTCAGATAAAGAAATCAAAACTATCAATAAGCACATGAAAAAGTGTTCTAAATCTCTTATAATTACAGAAATGCAAATCAAAACAACTCCGAGGTATCACCTCACACCTAGAAGATTGGCTAACATGACAACAAAGAAAAGTAATAAATATTGGAGCAGATATGGCAAAATTGGGACATTAATGCATTGCTGGTGGAATTGTGAATTGATCCATCCCTTCTGGATAGCAATTTGGAACTATGCACTAAGGGCTTTTTTAAAAAAACTGTCTATCCTTTGATCCAGCCATACCACTGCTGGGTTTTTACCCCATTGAGATAATATAGAAAAAGACTGGTGCAAAAATATTTATAGCTATCCTGTTTGTGGTGGCAAAAAATTGGAAAATGAAGGGATGCCCTTCAATTGGGGAATTCCTGAATAAATTGTTGTAATTGTTAGTGATGGAATACTAATGTGCTAAAAGGAATAATGAACTGGAGGAATTTCATGTGAGCTGGAACAACCTCCAGGAAGTGATGCAAAGTGAAAGGAGCAGAAGAAGGAGAAAATTATACACAAAAACAGATATACTGTGGCACAATCAAATATAATGGACTTCTTTACTAGCAGCAATGCAATGATCCAAGACATTTCTGAGGGTCTTTCTGGTAGCCCAACAATTCTTAGATTGTCTTTCCTGGGTCTATATGCTGGGTCAGTTGGGTTTTTTTCCAAAGAGATAGTTTACATTTTCTTCTATTTTTTCATTCTTTTGATTTTGTTTTATTGTTTCTTGATATTTGCCCAATTTTAATTTTTAAATACCGATTTTCTTCCATGACCTCTTGATACTCCTTTTCCCATTGGCCAATTTTACTTTTCATGGTATTCTTTTCTTCATTGGATGTTTTTACCTGTTTTTTCCAGTAGGTCAATTCTGTTTTGATGGAAATATTTTCTTCATTGGATTTTTGTGCCTTTTTTCCCCAGTTGACTAATTTTGCTTTTTAAGCTGTTATTTTCTTTTTTGTATTACTTTCATTTCTTTTTTCCCATTTTTCTTCCACCTCTCTTATTTGATTTTTTAAATCCTTTTTGAACTCTCCCAATGCCTAAGACCAATTCCCATTTTTCTTTGAAGTTTTGCATGTGGCTGCTTTGATGTCATTGTGCCCTAATGAATCTGGGTCTCACTCTTCTTTGTTCCATAAAAATTTTTGATGGTTAGGTGTTTATTTTGGTGTTTGTTAATTTTCCAAGCCATTTTTGCCTGTAGGCTGGGAGTTCTGAAAATTGCTGATTCTGCCTCCCTTACTGATGACTTGCAGGATTCAGAACACTGTGAACCATTTTGCCCTTGGGCTAGGGACTTCACTACAGCATGGACTTGAAAGGGCCAAGAACTATGAATTTCACTGTGGTCTGGTGCCAGGGTTTGGGACTTCAAGAGGTTGGTTTGGTTTCTTCTGTTTTGCCTTAGGAAGGGTCTCAGGGTCTCAAAGTTGGCTTGTGCTAAGGCTCAAAACCTGGCTTAGAAGGCTTGGAATATGATATTCTAGCAGGCAAGAGAACTGAGTTTACATTCAAGAATCACCTACCCATCAAAATTGACTATATACTTTTAGGGGAAAGTATGGGCATTTAATAAAATGAATAATTAAATCAATATGAATTTTTCAATGGTAGTCTGAACCAATATAATACAAGTAATACTGCTACCTCAATTTATTTATTCAGCGCCATGCCAATAAAACTTTGAAAGGTAAAAAAGCTATGTTTTTGTAGAGGTAGAAAAAAACAACAGAATTCATCTGGAGGAAGAAAAAGCCAAGATACTTAAGGGAAAGTATGGGAAGAAAATGTGTTGAGAAAGGGAGCTTACCAGTACCTGATCTCTAGCTATCTACAAAGTAGTAAGTAGCACAAATTCCCTCATTTAAATTTTTCTGTATTTCATTGTATTCATTAAGTTTAGCAATTCCCTAATCATCTAGCTTTTGATATATTTCCATTTCTTTGCTACTATAAAACTCTTATAACAAATATGTGTAATAAAGTAAAACAATTTCCCACCTTAACCATGTCCAAAAATGTCTCATTCTGCATCTTCACTCATACTTTGTCATCATTTGGGTTGTATATTCCATCATCAGTCTTCTAGAATTGTATTTTATTTGAGTTCTAAGTCTTTCAAAGTTGTTTGTCTTTACATTGTTGTTATCATATATATATATTGTTTCCTTTGTTCTCCCTGCTTCACTCTGCATCAGTTCATATAAGGCTTCCCAGGGTTGTCTGAAACTGTCCTTTTAATAATTTCTTATAGTATAATAGTATTATATTCATATACTGTAATTTGCTCAGCCATTCTCAATTTATTGAGATCATTTTAGTTTCCATTTCTTTTCTGCTACAAAAAAAGGGCAATAAATATTTTTGTATTTTGTGGATCCTTTCCTTCTTTCTTGGTCTTCTTTTGTCATTAATTTCCTTACGTTATATGCCTAGCAATGGCATCTCTGGATCAAAGTATGTTGTTATTTTGATCACTTTTTTCACATAATCCCAGATTCCTTTCCAGAATGGTTAGACTAATTTATAGATCCACCAGTTGTGCAGTAAGATTCCTATCTTTCCACAATCCCTGTACTACCAATTATTCCTGTCTGTTAAGAGTCAGATAGGTGGCCCAGTCGATAGAGCACTGTACGTGGAGTTTTGCCCCCAAGGCTCAAGAAGTTAAATTCTGGCCTCACATTTCTGTGTAACCATTGCACATCACTTAATGCTTATGCCTCAGTTTTCCCAATTATAAAATTGAGTTAAGAATAGCACCTACCCACCCAGAGTTGTTATGGGGATCAAAGGAAGTAATAGTTGTAAAGTGCTTGGCACAATGCCTGCCACATAGTAGTCATTATAGAAATGCTTCTTCCCTTTCCCTTTTGTCCTCTTTGCCAATCTGCTGGGTATCTTCTGAAACCCGAGTTATTTAATTTTGCATTCCTCTTATTATTTGTGATTTGTAGTATTATTTCATTTGATTGTCAGTAGTTTGCAATGCTATTGATTCATTTGTTCATGTCCTTTGATGACTTATTTATTTGATAATGGCTTTTGGTTTCATATATTTCTGCTACTTGTTTATATATTCTGGAGAGCAGACCCTTGTTAGAAATGTTTTCTATAAAGATTTTTCCCAATCACCCTAACCTATTTAGCTTTAATTATTTCTCCTCTTCCTCCTCTTCCTCCTCTTTCTCCTTTTATTTATTTATTTTTTTGATTTTACCCCTGAAACATGTAAGGTCTCTCCACTTTCCTCATTGTAATTTTATAATCTGTTCACCCTCTTGAAGAGAATGACATCTCTTGCCATTAGCAAAAAGCTAGTCCAACTGAACTAGATTTTGGGCTATGCTCTAGATTTTTCCCAAGTTTTGACCTTTGATATGGAAAGGTCACTGTAGAATACTAGATAGGGCACTGACTTGGAGTCAGGAAGACCAGAATTCAAATAATAGCTTATTAAATAGCTTTACCATAAGAAAACAAATTCACCTCCTTGGGCCTCAGTTTCTTTAAAATGTGAGGACTGGCCTCAATGGCCTCAAGGTTTATTGCAGCTCTACCTCTATGATCCTATGTCCATTTTACTTGAGGTCCCAGGTGACATTCCAGATGATGAAGATAGATGCCCTGAAGTGCTTCCTGTGTAGAAATGTAGCATCCACGAATAAGGAGATTTTATTCCTTCTCCATGTTTATCTGGAGTATTTTTTTGTGTTCAGTTTCAACACTTCAATGTGCAGAGATGGGTAACTTAGGATGATAAAAAGCCATGTAGTAATGCTATATGAAAAGAAGTTGAAAGAACGGAGATGGCTGGGCCTGGAGAACTGAAGATTGAGCTGGGGTGTGGGGGATGAAAACTATCCTTCAATATTTGATGCACTGTCATATAGAAAAAGAAGGGGATTTGCCTTGTTCTATCTGATCTCAAAAGACAGAACTAAGAGTAGTGGCTGAAGCTTGTTGAATGGCTGATTTCATTTGATATGCTTTGCCTATGGCTAGTCTGTAGAGTTACAGAATCTCAGAATTGGTAGAGACCCCAAAGGTTATTTTGGCCAAATCTCTCCTGAATAAAAATCCCTTTTTTACTTACACTGTACTGGAAGACTCATTCAAACTTTCCTTGAAAATCCATTATTTTCAGTGATGTCCCATTTTTCCTCTCATTGTGAGGAATTAGCTTCTTTGTAGCTTGAAGCCATTGCTCTTGATTCTGCTGACCAAGGCCCAAAAGACACAAAGGTCCTTCACATATCTGAAATTGATTGTCATGTGTTCCCTGATTCTTCTTTCCTCTTTATCAGTGATGACAAACCTTTTAGAGACCAAGTGCCCAAACTGCAACCCTCACGCTTCATGTGAGCTGCCTGCCTTACCCCAGCCAAGGGAGGAAGCGCTCCCATGGGGCTGTTGGGCAGAGGGGCAGATGATGGGAGAAATGTCCTCAGGCACATGTGTAGAGGGGTAGGGGAACAGCTCCTCCAGCTTGCTCTGGCATGTGTGCCATAGGTTCTCCAATATGGGTCTGGACTAATAATCTTCTCTTTCTTCAAATGAACCTTCAAATGTGACGATCTCAGGACCCTTCCTTGTTGCGGTTACTATCCCTCATGTCATTATATTTCCTAAAATGTGGTACCCAGATCTGAATATTCCAGATATATTCAGTGGTGTGAAGATTATCTCCCACAAAGTTTCCAAACACAGAGCCTGCAGGCTGCATAGAGCATTTAATATTCCCAGCTCAAACCAGATTAAAATCTAATTGGGAAATATTTAACAAAATAAAAAAATGCAATAGAAACATAGATAACATTACATTTTAAAACTATATCTGCCAGCTTTCAAGAATTTTTATGTAAGGTTTAGAGGCTACTTCTTTTTCTTTCTTTTTTAAACCCTTACTTTCCATCTTACAATCAATCCTGTGTATTGATTCTAAGGCAGAAGAGCAGTAAGGACTAGGCAATGGGGATCAAATGACTTGCCCAGGGTCACATATCTAGGAATTATCTGAGGTCAAATTAGAACCCAGGACTCCTGTCTCTAGGCCTGGCTCTCAATCCACTGAGACACCAAATTGCCCCCTACTTCTTTTTCTTTTTTTTTTTTTAAACCCTTACCTTCCATCTTGGAGTCAATACTGTGTATTGGCTCCAAGGCAGAAGAGTGGTAAGGGCTAGGCAATGGGGGTCAAGTGACTTGTCCAGGGTCACACAGCTAGGAAGTGGCTGAGGCCGGATTTGAACCTAGGACCTCCTGTCTCTAGGCCTGGTTCTCAATCCACTGAGCTACCCAGCTGCCCCCCCCCCCCCACTTCTTTTTCTTAAAATGTATCCAACCCATCCTTGAGACTTAATTGGTTCAGGGGACTAAAGGATCAATAAATTGGTATGCCTTTATGGCCATTTGAGAAAAAGAATCCATGAGGAGCTCTAGCTCCTACTTGACTTGAGGCTTGACTCATAGCCCTACAGAGGCACTCATTTGAATCACTGGATCTTCACTGTACATCCTTACCTTTCTAGGGCTAAGTAAACTTCCCTTTGTTAACTGTTAGATGGCCCAGGGGGATCGCATTGCTTTCTCCCCTCAAACC
The DNA here is from genome assembly GCF_027887165.1 of Monodelphis domestica. Classification (NCBI taxonomy): domain Eukaryota; kingdom Metazoa; phylum Chordata; class Mammalia; order Didelphimorphia; family Didelphidae; genus Monodelphis; species Monodelphis domestica. The sequence goes on along the minus strand of NC_077235.1, from coordinate 48,147,137 downwards.
TAAGGTCCCAGACTGGTGTGAGCCAGGCCTGGCCTTATGGCTTGGTCTGGAATGATCTGGTTGAAGTGGGAAATGGGCAATGCAGAGAAAAGCAATCTCCACATGGCCTCCATTCTTCAGGTGGTGTTTCTGGTGCTTACCTGCATTGATGAAGTGCCTCCCCCCACTGACCTTGAGGGACTCCAGCGTAAAGTGCTTCTGGCCAATCAGCAACTAAGAGCCATGCCCTTAAGATGGTAGCAGCCACAAAGTAATATTTGTTGAATTTACCCTTTTTTTTGTCTTGGGCCTTCCTAGGGATCTCCAGCCTCAGCATCTCTAGCTGTCTTTTTTGCTTTGTATGTCTTTCTGTGAGCATTGATGACTTATCTAGAGCTAGACAATGCCAGTCTTGGCACGGCTTTGGGATTTCAAGACATCAGAAATTCTTTGGGCCATTAGTTGGAGCATTTTCCCCATTAGGGGTCCTGGTTGATGGGCTAGGGTATACCAAATAGATGGTGGAAGGGGGTGGTTCTCGGTATGACTCCAGGACTGGGGCAAGGGGCATTTCAAAGGTTAATGCTCTCTTTAGCTACTTGCTGTAAATGATCCTGACCCATGAGGAGCATCATGGTTGCAAGGAAGTTATCCTTCTCTTCTCTGTGGTCCTGATGTTCTTGCTGCTGCTCCCGTTCATCATTGCCTCTTTATTTTTTAAACCTTCACCTTCTGTCATAGGATCAATACTAAGTAACGGTTCCAAGGCAGATGAGCAGTAAAGGCTAGGCAATTGGGGTCAAGTGACTTGCCCAGGGTCACCCAGCTATGAAGTATCTGAGGTCACAGATTTGAAACCAGGATCTTCCATCTCTAGGCCTGGTCCTCTATCCACTGAGCCATCTAGCTGCCTCCATCATTACCACTTTACACAATGAGGCCTGTTAGGACACAGAAGATTTAACATCACCTACCACATAGACTGGATTGTTTAATTCAGGAACTTGGTTCTTCTGGGCGTGTATGAGAATAGGGGGAGTGGAAATGTTAGCCCTGGGATTTTTGAATTTTTATGGTCCTATATGTACTCAGTCCTTCAGGAGACTGATTATTGCTTATTGTCTTTCTAGTACAATTCTTCTTTCTTTGTGCTGCCTATGACAGGCTTCTCAAATTCCTAATGTAAGGGTGTCCAGGAACTGCCCTAAGACCATTTTGTGGCAGAATGTCCTTTAGAAAATCTTTAGAACCTTCCTTTTAAGGAATGGAGTATGTGGGAGGAATATCTCCCAACATTCCTTGCCATGTGGGTTAATATAGATTTTTTCCTTAAAAGATATTTAAACCATCTTTGAGAAATAATTGGCTCAGAAGACTGCAGCCCAACAAAATAATGCAGTTCGTAGAGTTGGACTCTACACTCAACATAAGGCTATATCCTCACTGAATATCCCTTCCTGCTTTGAGGGCCTTTCTTCTACCGTATCTAGGACATCTTTTGTTAACTCATAAAATGCTTTCTGGCTCTTAAAGTGCATTGCATGTGTTATCCCATTTGCTCCTCACAACAACTCAGGGGAGTAGGCGCCATTATCCCTGTTGTCCAGGTGAGGATTATTCTCTGGGACTGGACATTCAAGTGGGTCAGATCCACTCAGATTGGCTGTTCTCGAGCTCCTCCCTGCACCTGCCTCATAAGAAAATCATGAGCAACTTTTCACTTGCTGTGCTGAAATAGAGAGTAGCCTATATCTTTAGCAGTTTCCTGACCTACCAGTCTAGAAACCTTGTCAAAAAGGATCTGAAGTTAACCTGGCATGGCTTGTTGTTTAGGGTTGGCAAGAGAGGCTATTTCACTGGGTGAGTGGGCACTATGCCTGACCAAGCGGAGCAAGTGATCGCTCCTTCCCACGTCCAGAGGCTTTATGCCTCCGTGAAATACTACTGTGCTACCCTTCAGCCCCAAAGGGGATGCAGCGCCCAGATTCCGTATATCTATCTTTGGCTGCTCTTATTGAGCCACATGGCAAGGATGCACACTCACGTCACACTCGCATCCTGATTAGGGCTGCTCTGACCCCCACAATTCTTGCATGTTTTCTGTTTCCCCAGGCACACCCCTCTCAGACCTATGCCATCCATGCTCAGTGTATATAATGGCCTAGACTTGGCGCTTCTATACTTTAGGGAGTCTAGTTCTGGGACATTCTCTCTGCCTTTCTACTTGTCAAGCTCTCCTTTGCACTTTACAGTGTTTTTTCTTCATTGAAAAATTTCATTTCTTAACTAATTTTGACTATTTTCCCTGGTTCCATGATTCATGTTCCTCCCCTCCCCTCCACCTTCCTTCCTCCCCACCGTAGCCTATGCACAATTTACAGTTTTAATTGGCAGGGAGGTGATAGGCTGTCTCTTCCTTCAGGTTCTGAATCTTCACACTGTGGCACTGGGTACTTTCATTGTTTGAGAGGATCAAAAGGGGGATTTTCCAGACTGGGGTGGGCCCTGCAAGGCTGTCAAGCTTGTCCTACACCACGCATGCACGCGCGCACACACACGTGTATCCCTAGGCTCATATGGCAGGGAGGAGTGGAGGGAAGGCTCAGTTATAATCACAGGTGGTGTACAGGCCCTTCAGACATCCTGACCACCTAGTTCTTCAACTCCTCAACTTCCATAACCAATAAAGCCAGAGATGATCCCAACTGTGCTTTCACTGTCACCCACAGGGGACATCCACCTTTCCATGATGAAGAATTCTGACATTCCTTTATCCATAATAACTTCAGGCTATGACCATAAACTTTCATCTCTGTACCTCACTTCTTCCAGGCCTATTCTTTTTCTTTTTCTTATTTTTAAACCCTCACCTTCGTTTCCAAGGCAGAAGAGTGGTAAGGGCTAGGCAATGAGGGTCAAGTGACTTGCCTAGGGTCACACAGCTAGGAAGTATTTGATTGGAACCCAGGACTTCCTGTCTCTAGGACTGGCTTTTAACCCACTGAATCACCTAGCTTTTATTTATTTATTTTGTTATATTATTATTATTTTTCAAAACCCTCACCTTCCATCTTACAATCACTACTGTGTATTGGCTCCAAGGCAGAAGAGTGGTAAGAGCTAGGTTATGGAGGTGAAGTGACTTGCCTAGGGTCACACAGCTGGGAAGTGTCTGAGGCCAGATTAGAATCCAGGATCTCTGTCTCCAGGTCTGGCTCTCAATCCACTGAGCTACCCAGCTGCCTCCCAAGCCTATTCTTCTTCAATAAATTTTCCTTGTTCTATACTTGATACATTTCAAACATAAGCATTTCCAAAAGAATGGGAAAAGAGTGCTGTAATCTATTACACAGAGCTTGCATTTTTTAAATGATATAACCAGTTCAATACCATTTTCAAAGTTTACCTATTTTTCTGTCTTCTGAACCTCCCTCTGATTCCTTCTGTACCTTTAAAAGATGCTGTAATGACCTTTCCTTTCTTATCTCTCTTATTTTTCATCCTGTCCTTATCTTCTTCTTCTCAAGTCTTCCTCCCTATTAAAAAAGACCTTCCTTTCTAACAAATAAACATAATCAAGCAAAACAAATCCATCCATTGGCTATGTTAAAAATGTATACAGGGAGGTCCTGGGTTCAAATCTAGTCCCAGACTCTCCCTAGCTGTGTGACCCTGAGCAAGTCACTTAACTCTCACTACCTAGCCCTTCCTTTCTCTTCTAATCTAATTATGGTATGCTCTTTTATATCTGTATCATTATCTCTCTATTTTTAAATCTAAAATAAAAATTTTATTGGTAATAAAATAAGAAGAGCAAACACTTCCTATTTAAAATATACCTTTAGGGGACAGCTGGGTGGCTCAGTGGATTGAGAGTCAGGCCCATTGCCTAGCCCTTATCACTCTTCTGCCTTAGAACCAATACCCAGTATTGATTCTAAGACAGAAGGTAAGTTTTAAATTTTATTTTATTTTTAATAGGCAATGGGGGTTGAGTGACTTGCCCAGGGTCACATAGCTGGGAAGTGTCTGAGCCCAGATTTGAACCTAGGACCTCCTGTCTCTATGCCTGACTCTCAATCCACTGAGCTACTCAGCTGCCCCCTTAATTTTTTAAATAAATAAATAAAATATACCTTTACCTAAATCCACATTCCCCACATAACATCCCTCCCAGGACAGGCAGGTCTCCTCCCATCCCCCCCCCATGAAGGTCAGAGATATATGTCTAAGATGAACACCAATACCCTTTGGGCATAGTTCAACTGAAGGCACAAGTCTCCGCTGTCTCTGCCCCAGGTTCTTGGGGGTCTGGGAGAAAAACTACGCCTAAGAGAAGGAAAAAATACAGTCACATGGAAGCCACAGCAGGTAGAAAGAGAGAGAGAGATTCTGAAAAACCATCTTCTCTACTACTAACATGAAACCTCCTTGGTCCTGGGGCGTCATTGGCGTACATGGTTGGGGGCCCCTGGCGGAGGCCTCAGAGGGATCTTATTATGGTATATGGTGAGGTGTTGGCCTAAACTCATTTCTGCCAGGCTGTTTTCAAGTTTTCCACCAATCTTTGTCAAATAGTGAGTCCTTTTTCCAGCAGTTGGGCTTCGGGAACACCGTGTTACTCTTTTCCCTGACTTTTATTTGTCCTGTGCCTCATCTGTTTCACTGGTTAACTTTTTTATTTTTTAACTAGTGCCTATCATTCCAATAAGTGCTGCTTTGTAATATAGCTTGAAATCTAATATTGTTGGTCCCCCTTCTTTCCCATTTTCATTACTTTTTTAATATTCCTGACCTTTCGTTCCTCTAGATAAATGTCATTATTATTTTTTCCAAGTCTAGAAAGAGAGTGTCAGGAACTTATTGCAGACTATGCTAAGAGTCTTCTGGCTTTTCCCTACCCATTATGCTCCCTAACATTTGGGCTGAACAGGTTGGACCCTGAATTTTTTTCAGGCTTGGTTACCTGCCCTTTCTCCCTCAGATGGGCCACCACCTGGTCTAGAACGCCTTCTCCCAAGGCCTCATCTGGCCCAGTGAATATTATGTCATCAGTGCAGTGGTTTCTAACAGTGCCCTTGAGGCCTCTTTTAGGGTAAGTTGAGGGAGAGTTCTCATAGCCCTGGACAAGGATAGTGGGCATATACTAGACCCTTTCCAGATCAAAACAAATGGTTCCTGGCTAGTTTCAACCATAGGAATAAAGGAGAAAAAGCATTAGAGAGGGCAGGAACTAACCCCCATGACGCTCATGCTGGTCCTGTGTTACTTGGTCTACGACACTCAGGAAGTCCGGAACTGCTGTACTGAGAGGTAGAATGAATCTGTTCTGCTCTCTCTAGTTCACCATAAACTTCTAGTTTTTCATGGGAGCAACACAGAGTTGTCATAAGGGGCTCCGGTATACAAAGTACCACGACGTCTTTGATCTCCATCACTAGAGAAGAAATAGCTTCCCCTCCTTTCCCAAGGCCCCCATGTTGTTTGATAGTAACTACATGGGGTGTTTTGGGTAACTTTTAGGGTTTCCATTTCTTCCTACTCATAGAGAGGATGCTGAAAGGGTCTGTACAGATACTAACCCCTGAGAGCTCATGATATTCCATCCTGCCATGGTCAGCCCTCTGCAGCCTTCTCCAAATGATATTAACAGGGTAGCAGGAGCTTTGGGAGGATGCTTTAGGCTTGGGTGGAGCTAGAGGGCCTTATCCTTGACTCATGTCCTTTAGGAACCTTACCAGCTTCCTTGTAGAGAATTCATTTTATGGGATCTGGTGTGAATAATTCTCCATCTTAGCCACTTCGAAAGGCTTTTATTGCATGGTCCCTCCAAGCCTAGATCTCTGTCTCTATTTGCCACATGTGCTCAGCCATTTCATCTTGCCTTATGCTGGCCGTCCAACTTCTTCAGGGCTGCTACCAGTCAGGGAATTCTGGACTTGGGAGCTTTTGTTTTCCCCCTGGGAATCTTCCTCTAGCACCCATTGAGGGAAGCATGATTTTGAAAGATTTCATAACTGTGATCAATGCAGTGATCAACTATGATTTCAGAGGACTGATGATGGTGAATACTGTCTACCTCCTGACAGAGAAGTGATGGACTAATATAGAGAATGAGATGCAGGACTTTGGACATGACCAGAAAGGGAATTTATTTTGCTTGGCTATTCCTTTTGTTTTTACAAGTGTTACGTTTTTTCTTTTCTTTTTCTAGTTTGGGAGGGGCAAAGAAGCATGACAGAGATAAGAGAAATGTTTGATAGTAGAAAAATATTTTAATTTAAAAAATACTCATTGGACCCCTTGAAAAATATTTTCTAAAGCTTGGATATGATATTTCAAGAAACCATAAATGAAAACTGCCTGGATTTGTTAGTACTACAGGGCAAAGTAAAGAAAGGAGAAATCCACTGATTACCTCCTGATAAAAACTCCCAACAGAAAAGTCCCAGGAATGTCATAGCCAAAATCTAGACAAAAGAGATAGATTTATAAGCAAGAACAACATAACCTGCAAAACTAAATATAAATCTATGGGATTGTTGTGTTGTAAAGGGAGCTAGATCTTGAATAGAATAGAGGATTTTCAAGCATTCCTGATGAGAAGGTCAGAGCTGAGGAGGGACTTTGAAATGCAAACACAAAAGTCTAGAGAAACCTAGAAATGGAAGTTGATGAGAGCTATTTTGAAAGGGGTTGTATAATAGCTTAGTGTGGTAGCCACAGGAGTTAGGAGGTCATTAGGTAGTAACTTTGTGTGGACATGCCCAGGGTATGTGTATAAGGTCAGAAGAGACTGCACAGTTAATAGCGGGCATTTTTCATCTCTCTGTCCTCAGGATCTGAGTACTTGCCCATCAAAGGAGTGGACCAATTTACTAGGATATCAACCAGTCCATTACCCACACTGTGCTCTGAAGTAAACTTTATGAAGATTCCACAAAGGGACAAAAAACTCACCAAGACAGGAACACTGAGGGATACCCCTCGGCCACATGTGTACCTCATTCCCACTGTACATCTTAAATTTGTTCCCACTATCTCCACAGGCTTTGTGTATTTGGGAGACTGAAGAGTTGTAGTTTTTTTAAGCCAATACTATTTGTTGGTTCCAAGGCAGAGGAGCAGTAAGGGCTAGGCAATGGGGGTTAAGTAATTTGCCCAGGGTAACACAGCTAGGAAGTATCTGAGGCCAGATTTGAATCCAAGACCTCCCATCTCTAGGCCTGGCTCTCAATTTACTGAACTACCTAGCTGCCCCTTGTCTTTTTCTTGCAAATAGATTTCATGCCCACTATTCCTTAATAATGAGAGGTTACATTCATAGAACAAGGTTCTTTTTGACCCTCCTAACAACCTTGTGAGGTAGATGCTAATATTCTTAATTTATAGATGAGGAAAGTGGCTGAGAGAAATTAGTTTACTTTCTCAGAGTCAACAAGTATTCCTGAGGCCTCCTCTGACTACCAGTCCAGCACTCCATCCACAGTACCACCTAGCTTCCTTATAGTGAGCTCTCTGTTATTACCAAAATCAGACTCACTGGCCTATATTTTACAGTCTCCACTCCCTAAATGTTTGATAGAATTCACTTGTGAATCCATCTGTCCTGGGGAATTTTTCTTAGGGAGGGAATGTATTGATGGCTTGTTCAATTTCTTTTTCTGAGATGGGATTATTTAAGGATTCTATTTCCTCATTTGTTAATCTGGGCTATTTATATTTTTGTAAATGTTCATCCATTTCACTGAGATTGTCAGATTTACTGACTTATAATTGGGCAAAATAGCTCCTAATAATTGCTTTAATTAACTCTTTGTTAGTGGTGAGTTCACTCTTTTAATTTTTGATACTGATTATTTGATTTTCTTCTTATTTTTTAAAATCAAATTAACCAGTGCTCCATTTTATTTGTTTTTTTTTCATAAAAACAACTCCTAGATTTATTTATTATTTATTATTACATAGTATTATTTATTAGTTCAATGGTTTCAATTTTATTAATTTCTCTTTTAATTTTTAGGATTTCCAATTTAGTCTTTAAATGAGAATTTTTAATTTCTTCATTATTCTAGTTTTTTTTTAGTTACATGACTAATTAATTGATCTGCACTTTTTCTATTTTATTGATGTCAATGTTTAAAGATATACATTTTCCCCTAAGTACTGCTTGGCTGTGTCCTGTACTTTTTTTTAACACTTGCCTTCTGTCTTGGAATCAATAATGTGTATTGGTTCCAAGGCAAAAGAGTGGTAAGGGCTAGGCAATGAGGGTCAAGTGACTTGCCCAGGGTCACACAGCTAGGAAGTGTTTGAGGCCAGATTTGAACCTAGGACCTCCCATCTCTAGGCCTGGCTCTCAATCCACTGAGCCACTCAGCTGCCCCCTGTCCTGTACTTTTTGATATGTTGTCTCCTCATAGTCATTCTCATTAATAGAATCATTTATTGTTTCTATAATTTGTTCTTTGACCCATCCTATTCTTAGAATTAGATTATTTAGTCTCTAATTAATTTTTTATTTATCTTTCCATGGAGCTTTATTGATTATAATTTTTATTGCATTATGATCTGAAAAGGATGCATTTATTATTTTTGCTTTTCTGCATTTGATTGTGAAGTTTTTATGCCCTAATACATGGTCAATTTTTGTGTAGGAGCCATGTACTATTGAAAAGAAGACATATTCCTTTCTATTCCCATTCAATTTTCTCTAGAAATCTATTAGTTATAATTTTTCTAATATTTCATTCATTTCCTTTACTTCTTTCTTGTTTTTGTTTTTGGTTTGATTTATCTTGATCTGAAAGGGGGAAGTTGAGGTCCCCTACTAGAACAGTTTTACTGTCTGTTTCTTCCTGAAATTCATTTAATTTCTCCTTTAAAAATTTAGAGGTTATACCTTTGGTGCATATATGTTTAGTACTGATATTATTTCATGGCTTATAGTACATTTTAGCAAGATGTAATTTCCTTCCTTATCTCTTTTAATCAGATCTATTTTTGCTTTAGCTTTTTCTGAGATCATGATTGCTACTCCTGCTTTTTTTTACTTTCATCTTTCTCCTGGGGTTTTCCAGTACCCTTAAGAGGAATTGGTGGGTATGAGGCTCTCTGCCAATGGTTCCACCTCCACCTATTGTGTTCCTTCATGTGTTAGGGGGGTTATCCCCTATACCTCCAGTTACTTTTAGCCACTAGCAGTCAGATTAGCCTTTACAAAGGCATATTTACTTCAAAGGTATATTAACAAATATACAAACAAAATATATTCCACAATGTGTGGGAGGCATAATCCCCCCCAATACCACCTCAGTCTCTGGGGAAAAAAGGGGGGATTAGCTTCATAGCTTAGTTCAGTTCTTTTAAAGCATAATTCCAAATTTCAAGACCCCAGGTCCTTGGCTTTCTCCGGGCTTCCCTGCTGGGCTGGTTGGCTACAGCATCCTGCTTGGAATCCTGGCTGCCAGGTCACCATGGCTCAGACTCCCAGGTCTGTGGGGATTATCGCCTGCATATGAAACTGAGAAACAAAACAGGAACACCTGAAACTAGGGGACCCAAAAGGATAGAGCTGGCAAGGTATTTCCTCTTTCCTGGTTAAGTTCATAGCATCCACACTGTGGGTGAAGTGTGTGTGATCTTCACTTTGGGGATGTAGAAAGACAGAACATACAGGAAAAAGTGAGATTGCCCCAGTGTGGCAGTTTTTTTTTTAATCCTCACCTTCCGGAGTCAATACTGTGTATTGGCTCCAAGGCAGAAGAGTGGTAAGGGCTAGGCAATGGGGGTCAAGTGACTTGCCCAGGGTCACACAGCTGGGAAGTGGCTGAGGTCAGATTTGAACCTAGGACCTCCCGTCTCTAGGCCTGGCTCTCAATCCACTGAGCTACCCAGCTGCCCCCTAGTGTGGCAGTTTTAAAAAGACAAATCTATGCCCATCTATGAGGTAGGACAATGCAGGATGCCCCTGTTAGGCAATCTGGTCAAACTCCAAGCCCCCCTACATATATAAATGCCTATTGCTATTACTGTTATCCAAGGATGTGGTTCATCTGGTTATGGGAACTTAAAGTCTTCAAGGACAACTAGGGCCACTTTACTACTTTCTTCTGAGCTGTTTTTTGTTCATGCAATTAATATAAAGCTCTTTTATTTCTGTTTCCTGTGGTCCTTTTTAGTTGAGATTTATCTATTTTTAATGTAGGAATCAACTTTGACTTTTCATCAAAATGTCTCTTCCCAGAGTAGATTCTAAATAAAAAAATTCTGATTTATAGTTCCTACTTGTTTTTTTTTAATTAACAAGTTTTTCTTTTCTTACCCTCCCCACAATCAAAAAAAGAAAAGAAAAACAAAATGCTTATAACAAATATACACAGTCCTGCAACACTGCAAAATTAATTGCTAAGTTGGCCAAGCCCCAAAACATATGATTTATTCTACTTGAGGTCCATCGCTATTCTGGCAAGAGGCGGACAGCATATTTTGTCATTGCATCTCCAGAATTATGTTTGGTCATTGAATTGATCAGAGTTCTAGGACTTTCAGTATTGTTTGTCTTGACAATGTTATTGTAATAGTAGAAATTATTCACCTGGTTCTACTCACTTCACTCTACATTTGTTCATACAAGTCTTCTAAGGTTTCTTTGAAACTGTCCCTGGCCTCATTACTTACAGAAGTATTATCTCGTTGCATATGGTGCCCCTTTTAGCAAATTGTACTTTCCTTGTTTATCTCTTAATCAAACCTATCTTGGCAATTACTTTGTCTGAGATCATGATTATTACTCCTGCTTTTTTTTTACTTTACCTATAGAATGAATTTTGTTCCAACCCTGTGTGCATCTTTCTGTTCCAAGTGTCTGGGATGCTCTCTTCCCCTTTTTAAAAATTTTATTTAATTAGTCAATTTAGAATATTTTTCTTTGGTTATAAGAATCATGTTCTTTCCCTCCCCTTCCTCCACCCCCTCCTGTAGCTGGGTCACAATTTCCCTGGGTTTAACATGTGTCACTGATCAAGACCTATTTCCATATTATTGATATTTGCATTAGGATGATCATTTAGAGTCTACAGCCCCAATCCTATCCCCATCGACTCATGTGATCAAGCAGTTGTTTTTCTGCTGTGTTTCCACTCCCACAGTTCTTCCTCTGGATGTGGATAGCATCTTTCTTATAAGTCCCTCAGAATTGTCCTGGGTCGTTGTATTGCCACTAATAGAGAAGTCCATTACGTTCGATTGTGCCACCGTGTATCAGTCTCTGTGTACAATGTTCTCCTGGTTCTGCTCCTCTCGCTCTGCAACTTCCTGGAGGTTGTTCCAGTCTCCATGGAATTCCTCCACTTTATTATTCCTTTGAGCACAATAGTATTCCAGCACCAACAGATACCACAATTTGTTCAGCCATTTCCCAATTGAAGGACATCCCCTCATTTTCCAATTTTTGGCCACCACAAAGAACACAGCTAGGAATATTTTTGTACAAGTCTTTTTGTCCATTATCTCTTTGGGGTACAAACCCAGAATGCTCTCCCTTCTGCACTCTCTTTCCTGACCTCCGAGGCTTCCTGTAAAGTCCCAACTGAAATCCTACTGAAAGCCTTCCCTAAACCTTCTTAATTCCAGCCCTTTGCCTCTTTTAAGGGTTTTTTTTTTTTCTGTTCATCCTGTATATAGCTTGCTTTGTATATATTTGTTTTCTTGTTGTCTCCCATCTTAGACCATAAGCTCCTTGAGGGGAGGGACTATCTTTTACCTCCCTTTTTTATCTTCTGTGCTTAGCATGATGCCTGAAACATAATAAGGCGTTTAATAAATGTTTATAGAATTGAACTGAACTAAAGTGTCTTTCTTGTAAGTGACAGGCTAGATTCTGCATTCTAATCCGTCCTGCCATCCCCTTTTGTTTTATGCCAGAGTTCATCCCACCCACAGTTATGATAGTTAATTGTATATTTCCTTCTATATTCTTTATTTATACTGTCCCGTCTCTTGCTCCTCAATCCTCTTAATCACAGGTTATTGCCTCCTTTTGCTTGCTTTTTCACCCTCTTTTTCCCAGTCTCTCCTCCTGTTCACCCATCCTGCAGACCTTGCCTCTCAGGGTTCCTGGTTTCTTTGTCCAGTGCCATTCCATTATCTCTTAGTCCTGATGACTCTGCCTTTGCCTCCCCAGTGTGGATGCCTAGTTCTCCTCTTGCCCCGGCCTGGCTCGGGGGTTCCAATTGTCCCCATTTTCGAGGTGGAGTTGGGGTTGGGGTATGCCAAGCTCATCTGGGCTGTGATTGGTTACTACCATGCAGGAACTGTACTTTTTAACTGGAAGGTATGTCTCAAAGAGTATTGCTAGGATTGAGTGTCTTTGGCTCTTTGGCTCTCACGGCTTCCCTGATCTTTGAGGACTTTGCCTCTGACTTTTTAAAGCTCTCCATGGCGACAGTACGGCCTAATAGACAGAGCAGTCGCTTTGGACTCTGAGGATTGCATCTGTCATGTCCTCTCACGGTGTACCTCAGACAAGTCACTTCACCCCGTGGGACTAAAAGTCCTCATCTGTCAAATGAGAAGATTGAGTTCTAGAATCTCTAAGGCCCTTTTTAGCTCAAAATTTGTGATCCTTTCTGGAAAACACGCAGGATTTCCTGTTAGGGGACGTGGATTTGAATCCTGCTGTTGCCACCGAATGCTTGGGCAGGTCATTCCCCATCTCTAGGTCCATGCTTCTCCATGTGCGGTCTCGAAGTTTCCTTCCAGCCCTTGTCTCTCTATGTCTCTGGTTTTCTGAACTTCCCTCCCACCCTGTTGCTGACTTCAATGCGGCTCCTGTGCTCTGGCTGCCTGTTTGGTTTCTGCTCACCACCTTGGTTGGGCTTGGCCTGAATCCAGCTAGTGGAAGTGTCTGAGGGTTCCAGCTCTTCCTGATCTCTCTCACCCCTTAGACTGGTGACCCCTGTCTCATAGCGGATCCCTTGGTAAAAGGCCCCTGCCAGTGGCCTACCCTGTTGGGCTCATCTGGGCCTCCGCCGGCCACTGGAGTGTTTGTCAGTCGCTTCCTTCTCCAGGTAGTTCCCATTGCCCTACCTTGTTAGATCCGCTGGAACGTCTTAAGCCTAGCATTTTCCTCTGCATGTGCTTAGCTCTGGAAGCTCATAAAGAAACTTTTTCTGTTCCCTGCATTAAAGGGGGATTTCTGCCACCCTAAGTCCAAGCTGGCTGGTAAATTGTAACTGGAATGCCACTATTTACAAATTTCAAAGAGGCTGGAATGGTTCCACCATGAAGACTGAAAAAATGGCAAAATCTCCACCAATAAGGGCATCTTAAGGAGATAGGAGCTAATATGAGACTCGTTCCCACAACATCTGCCCTCTGGGGAGAGAATAAATGACCTAAAGAGGGACAAAGTGTTAGCTTTGGATTCAGAATCCTGAGTCTATGATACTGCTTGTGTGGACTTGGGCAAATCATTCAGCCTTTTTCAAGGCAGTGTGGTGTTATAGATAGGGTACTGGATTTAGAGGTCCAAAGGCTTGGGTTCAAATCCTGCCTTAATTGCTTGCTAGAAGTGTGACCCTGGGCAAGTCCCTGTACCCCACTGTGCCTCCTTTTCCTCATCTATAAAACAAGAGAGTTACAGGAAGCTAGGCGACATAGTGGATAGAGTGCCAAGACTGGAGTTTGGAGCCCCTGGGTTCAAATCTGGCCTCAGACACATCCTAGCTGTGTGACCCTGGGCAAGTCACTTAACCTCGATTGCCTAGCCTTTCAGTTCTTCTGTCTTAGAATTGATACTAAGACAGAAGGCAAGGGTTTTAAATAATAATAATAATAAAATTAAAAATTAACAGGAGGGGGTTGGAATTGATAGCTTCCAAGATCTTCATCTATGTAGCCTGTGTTCTCTGGGGCTCCATTTCCTTGTCTGTAATGTGAAGAAGTTGAAGCCTTCTAGGCCCCCTTCTAGATCTGGATCTGATCTTATGGCCCTTCCAAGCTAAGTCCTCTCCCCCCAACCCCCCTCCCCCCGGAAAAAAAAACAGAGAACAAAAAAGATATCTGTTGACCAATTCAAGGTACAGCCAAACTGTTTCCAGGGGCGAAAAAAATCACACTGTTAATACAAACTGTGGTCATTTCATAGGTGTGCAAGAAGCGAGTGTACGAGGGTGTACTCACAATAATACTCTTCATTTCTGTCCTCATCAGGCTGCTAGAGGTTGAAGAGGAATAGTTGATGACTCAGTGAACCATGCAGCCTTTTGGCTGAATCTGAATTGCATGAGAGCTCTTTACTGTGGATACCAAGTGCAGGCTTTTAGCATGCCAGGCCGGAGAGAGGCGAAAACAGCCACACCGTCCGTGTTTGTTCCCCTAGCGGCCTGAACGACAAGTCAGGCCACCAGGAGGGCTCCATGCTGGGCCCAGGCCCCTTTCACTCTGAATCCCCAAATGCCCCCAAAGCAACAGGGATTCCTCGTGCCACTCTCATTAATGGACTGAAGGGCACCCTTCAGCCCTGGAAATAGCAGAGCAGTGCCCCCAAAGCAACCTCACCTGTGCCTCTGCCTTTAAGGCTCTGCCAAGTTACCCTAACCATGGTGATTGGGATTCCCGTGCTTATTTGCTATCTGTTCTGTGCCAGGGGGATGCAATGGAAGCAGAAGGTATGGTCCCTACCCTCGAGAGCTGACAGTCTAGTAGAGAATTAATTTTACCAACAAGGAAAGAATAATTGAAAACTAAAGGAGGGTGCTGGAGGTCTTGTAACCAAATTCAATTTTTTTTTTAAACCCTTACCTTCCATCTTGGAATGACTACTATTTATTGGTTCCAAGGCAGAAGAGCGGTAAGGGCTGGGCAATGGGGGTTAAGTGAGTTGCCCAGGGTCACACAGCTAGGAAGTGTCTGAAGCCAGATTGGAACCCAGGACCTCCCATCTCTAGTCCTGGCTCTCAGTTCACTGAGCTACCCACCTGCCCCCACCAAATTCAATTTTGGTGGATGTTAAAAAGTCATATAAAAAAGTCACCTACCTATACCCCACACCCTAATTGATTTAAACCTAGGACTTTTATTTATTTTAGCCCTATCAGGACTATCTGTTTATTCAATTTTATGATCAGGATGAGCATCAAATTCTAAATATGCCCTTATTGGAGCCTTATGAGCTGTAGCCCAAACAATTTCATATGAAGTCACATTAGCTATTATTTTACTTTCAATTATATTAATTAACGGCTCTTTTACCTTAAAAATTTAATAATTACTCAAGAAAATATATGATTAATTATAACTGCATGACCACTGACTATAATATGATATATTTCCACACTAGCCGAAACAAACCGAGCTCCTTTTGACTTAACAGAAGGAGAATCAGAATTAGTATCAGGGTTTAATGTTGAATACACTGCAGGACCATTTGCCATATTTTTTCTAGCAGAGTATACAAATATTATTGCAATAAATGCCATAACAACCATCCTTTTCTTTGGCCCACCATCAAACCACAATTTCCCACATATTAGCACTATTAATTTTATAGTAAAAACAATATTATTAACATCAGCCTTTTTATGAGTACGAGCATCATACCCCCGATTTCGATATGATCAACTAATACATTTACTATGAAAAAATTTTCTACCAATTACTCTAGCATCATGTTTACTATTTATTTCTATTCCAATCGCATTATTAAGCATTCCTCCACAAATATAAGAAATATGTCTGACAAAAGAGTTATCTTGATAGGATAAATTATAGGGGCTTAAATCCCCTTATTTCTAGAACAATAGGAATTGAACCTACATCTAAGAACTCAAAATTCTCTCTGTTTCCTTTACATCACATTCTAGTAGTGGTAGTCTCTCGGTGACCGAGAATGACAATCAAAGATACTTGTGCATAAAAGAGATTTAAGTGGAAAAGTCGATGCACAGAGACAATCCCACTCTCTCAGCGTTGGAAGCCTGGGTCCAGTGGCACGAAAAATTGTTATGTCTGGAGACTTCCTCAGCTGCATTGGATGGCCGTGTTGTCTTTTGTGCTCCAACCCGTCCTAAGCACTCCACAGTGCTTTGCTGCGTCGCCATCTCAGCCGTTGAACCTTCTTATTGGTTTCTTCCATCTGTTCCGCCGAAGCAGTCTTCACATGCTGGGTGAGCAAAGCCCTGGCAGCTACTGGGAGCCACAAGTGAGAACTGGGTGTCAGGTGGGGGTCAGAGGCTGGAGAGCTGCCCTAGGAGGGCACGACAAGCCCTCCATACCAGAGATACTCCTCCTCCCTGAGCTATCAGGCCCATACCTGGAAAATGTTGGTTTACACCCTTCCCATAGTAATGTCTCCATATGTATTAACCATTGTTTCGCTCAGCTTATTAACAGGAACTTCAGTAACTCTAGTTAGCAACCACTGGTTAACTGCCTGAATAGGACTAGAAATTAATACACTAGCTATTATTCCATTAATAACTTACCCCCACCATACACGAAACACAGAATCAGCTATTAAATATTTTATAACTCAAGCTACAGCTTCAATAATTTTAATATTTTCTATTATTTGTAATTCATCATCAACTAACCAATGAGTTATAACTCAAATATCTAATCAATGAGTTTCATTACTGATAACCCTAGCCCTAGCAATCAAATTAGGATTAGCCCCCTTTCACTTTTGAGTGCCAGAAGTTACACAAGGAATTCCACTCCTATCTGGCATAATACTTCTTACATGACAAAAAATCGCTCCTATTTCAATGATGTATCAAATTTCATCCTCACTAAATATACATCTTCCAACAATTTTAAGTATTCTATCAACATTATTAGGGGGTTGACGAGGATTAAATCAAACACTCTTATGCAAAATCTTAGCCTATTCATCAATTGCTCATATAGGATGAATAACCATTATTATCATAATTTATCCTTCACTTACTAAACTCAATCTATTAATTTATTTCATTACAACTATTACTATGTTTATTACACTTAATTACTCATCAGCAACCAAAATTAATTCATTATCAACCCTATGAAACAAGTCCACCCCTATGATCATTATTATCATATTAACCCTTCTCTCCTTAGGAGGCCTACCACCATTAACAGGCTTTATACCTAAATGATTAATCTTACAAGAATTGATTTCATATAATAACATCTTTTTAGCAACTATTTTAGCTCTATCCGCATTACTAAATCTATTCTTCTACATACGAATTATCTATTCATCAACACTAACCATATTCCCATCAATGAATAACTCAAAGCTACATTGAACCTTATTATCATCAAAAACAATATTTCCTATTCCAACACTAACTATAATTTCATTATTATTTTTACCACTAACCCCTATATTTATTACACTTACATAAGAATTACAAGCCTTTATCTTGCATATTTCGAACGCAAATCGAATGCTTTAATTAAGCTAAATTCTTCGACTATATAATAGATCTTGGTAGCCTTACTTAACTACTTTTTCGAATTTTCAATTCAACGTATTATTATACTTCAAGATCTATTTCTATTTAAAGGCTCAGGATAAACTTAGACCAAAGGCCTTCAAAGCCTTAAGCAGGCGATAAACCACCTAGCCTTTACTAAATACATAGTCTCTCCCGCCTTGAGAAAAAAAAAAGGTGGGAGCGCCCCGGGCACACATACACATGCTCCACACTAAATTGGTAGGTATCTATCCTACTTTATCTTAGTTAACAGCTAAGCGCCTAATCTTTCGGCCTCAATTTAGTGCTAAAAAGAGACTACTATTCTCTGTCTTTGAATTTACAGTTCAATGCTTAAACTCAGCCATTTTACCTATGTTCATTAATCGTTGACTTTTTTCAACTAATCATAAAGATATTGGTACTTTATACCTATTATTTGGTGCTTGGGCACCTCAGGTAGTAGGGACTGCATTAAGCCTCCTCATTGGAGCAGAACTAGGTCAATCAGGAACCCTAATTGGTGATGATCAAATCTATAATGTAATTGTTACTGCTCATGCTTTTGTTATAATTTTCTTTATAGTTATGCCTATCATAATTGGGGGTTTTGGTAATTGATCAATTAATTAATTATATAATTACATATATATAAATAAAAAAATTAACGGGGCCCCATTAATAATCAGGGCCCCAGATATAGCATTCCCACGAATAAATAATATCAGTTTTTGACTACTACCACCCTCATTCCTTCTTTTATTAGCATCATCTACTATTGAAGCAGGAGCAGGAACAGGTTGAACAGTATATCCACCACTAGCTATATGTATATATAAATATATATATATATATATAAAGAAGTGCTCCCTAGATAGAAAGATCCTTCAAAGGAAGGTTTGCTTGTTGCTCAGTTGTTTTCAGTTGTATTCGACTCTTTGTGACCCTATTTGAGGATTCTTGGCAGAGATACTGAAGTGGTTTGCCATTTCCTTCTCCATCTCTTTTTACAGATGAGGAAAGTGAGGGAAACAGGGTCAAGTAACTTGCCCAGGGTCACACAGCTAGAAAGCATCTGAGACCAGCTTTGAACTCAAGTCTTCCCAACTCCAAAGCCCAGTGCTCTATCCACTGTGCCATCTGGCTGCCCTCAAAGGAAAGTAGAGGAATCCAAATGGGCTCGGGTTTTGTGGGAAGGAATGATATGGGGTAGGAGTGGGGTACAAAACTGGACCTCTGATTTCACTGGGCTCTTTGCCAATCAGCACCTGTCCTACAACTTGACTTAGAGAGCTGCTTGGAACAATGAGAGGTTAAGCCAGTATGTGCTAGAGGCAAGACTTGAACTCAGAGGCTGGCTCTTTAGAAATCCCTGAGCAAGTATTTTAAAAATACCTACTCTCTGTGTGACTTCTATCCCTTCTTTCACACTGCCTCTCACTTTCATTTAGGAAATGCACACCAAGAGTTGACATTTCAGTAGTTGTTTGCCCTGTAGTCTCCACCTTAGTGGTTGCCCTGGGAAGTAGATAGTGGACAAATTATTACATCCATTTTACAGCTGTAGAATATGAGAATCAGAGAGGTGAGATGACCGAGGATCACGGATTTACAAGTCATCTAGTCACAGAATCCTAGAATTTCAGTGTCAGAAGGGACCTTAGTGGCCATCTAGCTTGCCCAGATGTGAACAGGAACCTCCTCCTAGCATGCACCTAACAAGTGCCTCCCTATCTTCTGCTCAGAGACCTCCAATAAGGGAGAACCACCAGGGACAAGCAGAACAAGGTGACTCTTCTCTTCTCCAGGCTAAACATCCTCAGTTTCTTCAACCAATCTTCACATGACATGGAATCAAGGTCCCTCACCATCAAGACTTGCTCTCCATGTCCTTTCCAGAACGTGAAACCCAGCACTGACCCCACAGATATTTCAGATGTGCCTTGGCCTGGCCGTGGGCATGGCACAAAGGGGCTGGCCCCTCCGGAACCCTAGCCTCCATTCCGCAAGCTCAGTTCTTTGCCCCTTTCCAGCCCTTCAGAATATTATGGGCATTCCTGACCATAGCCACCCATTCTTTCAATTCTTTTTGATGCAGTTGTGGTAGGCCAGGTGATGTGATTTTGCGCAGGGCAGCCAGGGATCTTTGCTCTACCTGTCCTAGGGTATCAACTCCTGCTTTACGAAGCTTTGCTTTGTTATTTTCCATTCATAAAGGCCATTCTCCTCCCCTGAGAAACCAGAAGCAAACTAAGACTTAAGCAGCTCTGCCTTCTCTCCTTTAAGCCAAGGAGCTTGGTTAAGTCTTTGTGTCATTCACTGAGCTAGATAGACGCTGTGGGTACAAAGAAATGCAATGCATAGACTCTGCCCTCAAGGAACTTCTACAGTAGAAAAGTGGGGATGGACAAGCTATATAGAAAATAGGCTGAGAGGGAAAGGCTAAAGGGGCCTTCTGGACTTGAACTGAGTTTTAAAGGAAGTTGGGAAACCCCAGAGGCAGGGCTGAAGGGGCAAAGAGTTGTAGAAGAGAGCTAGCCAGTGTACGAAAGGGCCAGGGACGAGAGAACGTAGGAGGAGAGTAAAGTGCACAAAAGGGTTGAATGCCAAGCAAAGAAGGTTACATTTGATGCCAGAAGCAATAAGGAGGCTCATCTAGGGGAGTCACATAGAGACACCTTCAGGAAATAACCTGGGTAGCTGGATGGAGTAAACGGAGAGTTGGGGGAAGGAGGCCAGTTAGAAAGCCACTGTCATAGTCCAGAGAGGAAGTGAAGAGGGCCAAAGTTACGTGGTGATGGCATGAGTGGAGGGAAGGGGACATAGACAATAGATGTGTCAAAGGTAGAAACAAGACTTGACAACAGCTGGTATATGTGGGATGAATAAGAGTGAGGAGTTGGGGGCAGCTGGGTGGTTCAGTGGATTGAGAACCAGGCCTAGAGATGGGAGGTCCTAGGTTCAAATCTGGTCTCAGACACTTCCTAGCTGTGTGACCCTGGGCAAGTCACTTGACCCCCCATTGCCTAGCCCTTACCACTCTTCTGCCTTGGAACCAATACACAGTATTGATTCTAAGATGGAAGGTAAGGGTTTAAAAGCCAAAAAAAAAAAAAAAAAGAATGAGGAGTTAAGGGTAGAGGACACAAAGAGAAGGATACTTCAGAAGAAATGAAGGAAGAAGGCTCATCCAAAATCCATCGTCTTTGGTGGAGAGACCCTTCTCCCCCGGGTAGAGGATGGGGTGGCAAAGATGGACCTATGTATTGGGAGGCTGACCTGGAC
The DNA here is from genome assembly GCF_027887165.1 of Monodelphis domestica. Classification (NCBI taxonomy): domain Eukaryota; kingdom Metazoa; phylum Chordata; class Mammalia; order Didelphimorphia; family Didelphidae; genus Monodelphis; species Monodelphis domestica. The sequence goes on along the minus strand of NC_077235.1, from coordinate 48,126,408 downwards.
TAATGGCACAATTAAAGGCCATTGCCTCTTTGAGTGCTGCTAGTTCTATAAATTGAATGCTCACTGTGCAAAAAAGTGCTTCCTTTTTATCAAACCATTCTGCCCCTTTGAAAGGTACTGCTTATCTCTAAACTAATATCGGCCAGTAAGTCTCTAGATGAGTCATCCTAGGCCTAACCAGGGCAGGACAACTGGTGTTTTGTCCCTGGGCACCCACACCAAAGGGGATGTACTTCCTCCCTAGTGCAACCCTCAGGGCCTTTTGCCAACACAGTGCCACTCCAGAGGGCCATGCCCCTTCCAGCAGGGAGCTGTCTTTTTCCTTTGTTATTCTACCACGTTGCTTCTTCCTTCCCCCAAGAGTTTGAGGATTGAGTGTCATATTGCCATGGAGGTTGGGATAAGACTCCCTGCGGTACACGTCTCCCCCTCTACTCATACACCCAAACCAACTTGGGCAGACTAGCCCACGTGCCCTAGCCCCAATTTGTTGCACATGCTACATTTATTATGACTTAACCTCTGTTAGGATTTCATGGACTTGGATAGTACCAGGTCCCTCCCCCAAGCTTTCCTGCTGCAAAACAGAAACATCCCTCATCTTTTGTTGCAGTAGTAGAGGAACTGATAAGACAATTATGAAGGGCTTTCTTGTACTCAGTCCTCACAACAGATACGAAAGTGGTAGGGCCAGTATGATGGCCCTTTTTATAGAAGTTGAAGCTACAGCTTGGAAGAAATGAAATGACTTGATTAAGGTCATGCAGCTTGTAAGTGGAAGAGCTGGGACTCCAACTCAGGCCCTCTTGATTCTGAAGTCCGGCACTCATTTCTCTCTACCACACTGCCTCATTTATCTTTCTCAATGATAGGGAGCCCCCCAAAATTGAGAGAGTTTAGGACTTTGATTTCTTGAATCCCTTCCCAGTTATTATGATATTTCAAGGGATGCTTTAGCCCACCTCAGAGTAAGCCTGCTTGGCATCCCCTCAGAGTTTGAGGCCTACTAGCTCTACTCCTCCCTGCTGTTTGGCACTGAGGACTAGCACCCCATTTCTGTTTAAGCTCTTGATATCAACTGGCTTTTCCAAAGGGATATTTACTTTGAAAGCATTGCAAGAAGAGAATATGAATATACAACACAAAGGGAGTTTGGAGACTCATGATTTAGCTCAGGTCTTATATAGTATTTATCACCTCAAGTTCATAGTCCAAGATGAGGCATGACTTCAGACTGTGGAATGCTGGGGTGCCTTTTAAGCCTTTGAATTCACAAGGTCAAAGACTCCAAAATCCTTCATGCAGAAGGGGAAAGAACACATACACAAGGTCATCTGGCTTCACAGAAGAGAAGGTCCCACCAGCTTTTCTCTGGAGCTAATTGACTCTCACCAAATGAGATAAAGAGGCCATAGCTGAAGGTGACAGACCCTTTGTAATGGGCCTCCTCTTCAACACAGAGCCATGCACTGGAACCAAATATAGAATGGCTTTGCATATTCCATAGTCTCCTCAAGTCCACTTCCATTACATGTCATCAGGACTCCTCTAGAATCCAGCTCCCTGGTTTCTTCCACACGAAGGGAGATGCCAGACCATCATTGCCTAAATTTGAACTCTAAATGGTCTGTATGTGAAAGGAAGCTCCCTCCCCTGAGGACAGGGACTTTTTAGCTCCATTTGAGCCATGAAAGAAAGGTACATGTTGACGGGATTATAGGATCCTAGGTTTCAAGCTGGAAGGGATATTGAATGCTATCTAGTCATTTTGCCAAAGAGAGAATTGAGACCAGAGAGGGAAAGAGACTTGCCTAAGAATGAACAAGTAGTATGATACATGACAGAACTAGGATTTGAACTCAGGGCCTAACATTTTCTGCACTATACCATGGGACTAGAGAAATGATCAAGTCAAGGCTTTTTCTAAGACAGAAGTAAAATTGGGCATATTTAAAGACAAAGGAGACCACACGAGGTATTTGGAAACATCAATTTCCAAACCACATGGAAAAGAGTGCTGGAACTGACCCAAGACATGTTTCTAGAAAGGGCTTATAAATGGGACATAATGGCTTAGGAGATTTTTCTCAGAAGACCAAAAGGGCCCTGGAGAAAAAGGAAGTCACGTGGTATTGGGAAGAGGCCAAGGAAGCCACTAAAGTTGTTCTTTAGATGACTTTGACAAGAGCTGGTTCAGCCTAGAACCAAAGGGTGACCTCAAGACTCACGTGGAAATGAAGGTTGTCTTGCCTCGCCACAAAAAAGAAAACTGGGGTTTGCTTTGGGGAGTAAGAGTGAAGATGGGGCCAGGATGGAGCCTATTCAGCACTGATGAGCCTGAAGGATGAGACCTTTGTGGCAGAGGTCTCTACACTGAATAGATGCATCTCCATTGGTACCATATTTAAGACTTTGTCCCCTAGAAAATGTTAATTGTTTTACCCTGGGCGTCACAGAATCACGGCATTTTAGCTTTGGAAAAGATCTCAGAGCCAATTTAGTCTGACCCATACCCCCTGCGAAATTACGTCTCGTCCGAGGGTTCTTATTCTTTTTGGTGCCATAGACCCCTTTGGCAATCTAGTGAAGCCTATGGACCCTTTCTCAGAATCATGTTTTCATGTGTAACATGAAACGCCTCAGATGACAAAGGAAGCCAATTACACTGGAATGAAACGATCGCCATATTAATAGGTCCCTGAACGCAGGTTTAGAACTCCTGCTCTATAACATACTTGGGAGAAGGTATGCCCATTCTTTGCTTGAAGACTTCCATTGCTTATCCACATAGTACGGTCACTAATCCCATCCTGTGCTCATCCACCACATATAGACCGTCTTAGCCCCCCAAATGGTAGCAATAGGCAACAATAAAGCATCAGCCAACTTGTTGAAGGAACATATACCTCCAACTGGAAGAATTCCTGAACCACACTTCCTGGAGAAAGGGAAAGGAGTCTGTTATGAAGCTGAGGTAGCCCCGTCTTGATCCCGGATCAAAGAAGAGGTGAAGCCAAGGACCAGGAAGGGGCAGAGCACATTTGGCCTCGGCCTCCACTATTACTGTGAGTTACAAGGTACTTGACCATTGGTCACTAATTATTTTCCTTTTGTGGGGAACCCCAACTACAGAGTTGTATATCTAGTATCATTCGAGAGTTCTATATGGTCCCTGGGAAGGAGGGGACTTACTAGTGGAAAAGAGCTATACTCCGTAATAATATCAAGTTCTTTCTGCTTTGGGGGGAACCTCACATTAGGGAAATGTTAGATGTTGGGCCAGCTTCATAATGTAAGATCGAGGAGAAGGAGAGGCTCACTGGAAGACAAGAAGTTGTTTTTAAAAATATTTTAAACCCTCACCTTCTGTCTTAGAATCTATACTAAGTATTGGTTCCAAGGCAAAGGAACATAAGGGCTAGGCAGTTAAGGTTAAGTGACTTGCCTAGAATCACACAGTGAGAAAGTATCTGAGGTTAGATTTGAACTCAGGACCTCCTGTCTCCAGGTCTGGCTCTCTTTCCACTGAGACACCTAGCTGTCCTGCTTTCTCTGTTTATGGATTTAAGTCCTTTGTGTTTTGCTTCTTCTGTCATATGAAATAAAGTCCATCCTCTATCAGATGTATCACAAGTGCTTGCATGGGAGGTAAAGGCCTTTGTACTTTTTTGGTATAACAACTTAGATGTAAGCCATTTTCTAGTATTCTTAAGGGAATCCTTCACTGAGGGGCAGAGCCTAAAGAGTCATTTGTAAGAAACCCTGTTAAGATTGAATCAGTTCCATAGAAACGGAGGGCTTAAGTGCTGGGGGACAGGGAAGAATTCATTCTACCCCACTTTATGTCTCTGATCCAAACCTGGACCTTCTCTCTATGGAAAAGGGCAGAGAAAAAGAGAAGCATAGACCCCCTCGCATTAGTGGATATTGATTCAAAAGGCGCTAAATCAAAAATTAGGAAAACAAATCATAGCAACAGACGACCTCCCCCAATGTATTATTACCAAGTTGGATTTATTCCAGGAATGCAATGATGTTTCAATATTAGGAAGACAATAAAGCTAATAAATCATATTAATAACACAATACAAATCTTCAATAGAATACAGCATCCATTTGTCAAAAACATTGAAAAGCACAAGAATGAGGATTTTTCCCTTTGACATAGTAAAAAGTATTTGTCTGAAACCAAGAGCTAGCATTCTCTGTAATGGAGAAACTTCGGCTACTTCCCCACACAGTATAGATACAACAAAAATACCCACAATCACCGGTATCATTTGACATAGTTGTAGAAATGCCATTCCTAGCAATAAGAAACAAAAAGTCAAAGACACCGGCAAAATAAACTAAAATATTTCTGTTTGCGGATGATATGAGATATTACATAGATACAGAGAATCAGCAACCTCCAAAACGGAGATAATAACCAGCTCGTGCCAAAGAACAGGACCGAAAATCAACTCACAAAAATAATCAGCATTCCTATGTTGCTTACACAGCCCGAGAAAAGGAGATAAATGCCCTTTAAAATAACAAAATGTATTCAATATCTGGGAGTTCGCCTACCAGGCCCCGCACAGGATTTTCAAAAAGATAATTATGAAACAATTTTATGGGAAAAAATAGTTCAGTATTCAATGTTCAGGGTTGAAGGATGAGAAAATTAAAAAATGATTTCATCCAAATTAACCTATCCATTTAAGTCAATGTGTGGAACCAGATGAGAAAATTTCAAAAACCCACCTAGAAGAACAGAAGGTCAAGTGTATCAAGGGAAGGAATGAAAGCAGCACTAGGAAGCATAGCAGAATGGAAGGGAGACCTCATATTAGACTGGCAAGTAAGTGCCGAGGCAGTGTGGCACAATGGATGTGGAATCAGAGGATGGTGGAATCATTGATTTTAAGCTGGCAGTGTTCACAAAGGTCATCTACACCAATCCCTCTATATTTGTGTTGTTGTGGTTCAGTCGTGTCTGATTCTTCGTGACCCCATTTGAGGTTTTCTTGTTCTGCAGAGATCCTTCTTCAGCTCATTTTATGTCTGAGGGCATATTTTAACTCAAGTGTTCTCAACTCTAGGCCCAGAGCCCTATCCACTGAGCCACTTAGCTGCCCTTCCTTTTACAGTTGGAGAAATTAAGATGAAGTGACTTGCCCAAGGTCACACAGGGGATTGGATTGGCTGGGTTGCAAAAAAAAAGGCTATGATTATTGCCAAAAATAAGTCTATGACCCTATGAGGCCTGAGATCTTCTCCAGGCTTAGCAACTTTCTGTCTTCCCCACTTGGTCCCTCACTAATCCCCTGCATCCTCTGAAACTTGACCACATCTATTAGCCTCTGTTTCTGCACACCTGGGGAAGTCCTTCTTCCTCCTTTCTGAGGCAGTCATCGTCCTATTCTTCCTTCACATCCCACCTTCTAGCACAGAGCCTGACCCATAGTAGGTACTTAATCAATAAAATAAAGTAAATGTCAGCACATAGCCATTTCTCCCTCTTTTGGGTGCCGATTTTATGGCACTCTAGACTGCCTTGTGGCCTATTTTGTATGGCAACTCCTATGTTATTTCCATTTTCCTTTGCATGGGAGGCTTGGTCAAAAACCACTCACGTCATCTTCAGCTTCACCAAGAGGGGACTAATTTCCAAGAATCCGGTGACAGGCTTGCCATCCTCTGTCCTGGTCAATCAAGCAATTAACAAAGCATTTCTTCAGGACCTTCTATGTGCCAGGCACCGTGCTATTCACAGGGGATACAAAAGGAGGCCAAAGAAAGTTCCTGCCCTCAAGGAGCTCCCAATCTAATGGTCAGATGACGTGTGGAATCTTGTATGTGGCTCGGGAGACATTTTAAGAATGGCATTATAAGCTGAACAGTGTCCAGAGAAGGGTGACCCAGCTGGTGAAGGGGGAACACGCCAGCTCCTTCCAAGTATTAGAAGGGCCCTCACGTGGAAAGTGGATCAGACTTGCTCTCTTGGGCCCCAGAAAGCAGAACCAGGAGCAGAGGAAGGGGATGAGGGCAGGGTGATTCTGGGAAAACCTCCTAACGATGGGCTGCCTCACATGAGGTAACTTTCCCCTCACTGGGGAGCTTTAAGCAGAATATGGAGTATACTTGTTAGGTTAGAGCATCACTGGACTCAGGAAGACTGCAATTTAAATCCAGCCTAGCCACATCATAGCTGTGTGACCTTGGGCAAGTCACTTAACCAATGTTTGCCTGAGTTTCCTCATTTGTAAAATGGGAATGATAATAGTACCAACCTCCCTGCTCAGGGTTGCTGGGTGGATCAAATGGGATAATAATTTTAAAGCACTTAGCACAGGACTTGGCACATAGTCAGTACTATGTAAATGGTAGCAATTATTATTAGCATCATGCTGGGATTTTCATTTTAGAATGGCTCAGACTGCAGTTCCTCTGAAGTCTTTTATAATTCTGGAGATTCTGTATATAAGTACACAGAAGAGAAGAATGTGAAGACACTGGCAAGGAATAATTTTTTGTGCTTTTGTATTTTTTAATTTTAAAAAACTGTTTCCTATTTTTGTTATGTAAAATTTCCTATTTTCATTGTTGCTTATGCACTGACTTGAGAGGAAGAAGGAGAGATTTTTTTAAACATACCTAAACTAATGGTTTCAGTTGTACAGAGTTCTTTTTCTGATGATCTTATGACTGTGTCAGTGATAAAAATTAAAAAATAATCATAAGAGGTAATAGATCTGTTACCTACTGCTGCTGCAAAATATTTTTTCTCCCAATTTTAAGTGGTAATGAATATTTAATAGGAAGATGTCTTTTTTATTTCTCATTTCCTTGACTGAAAATAAAACAGTTGGATGGGTCAATAATTTAGGCAATTTCAAAAAATAAAATAAAATAAAATGGCTCAGACTGCAGTTCCTCTGAAGTCTTTTATAATTCTGGAGATTCTGTGACTGCAGGCTCCCTGAGGGCAAGTATTTAAATGAGCACATTTTTTTATTTTTTCATTTTATTTTTATTTTAAACCCTCACCTTCTTACTTGGAATCAATACTGTGTATTGGTTCTAAGGCAGAAGAGTGGTAAGAGCTAGGCAATGGGGTTAAGTGACTGGCCCAGGGTCACACAGCTGGGAACTGTCTGGGGCCAGATTTGAATCCAGGACCTCCTATCTCTAGGCCTGGCTCTCAATCCACTGAGCTACCCAGCTGCCCCCTAAATGATCACATTTTTAAGGGAGCTTGTACGTTAGCTCTTTTGCATGGTCCTTAGCAGCTAGCTCAGTATTCATGTGTACTTTAGATGTACAATTAATTTGTTGAATTTCTGGACATCTGGGGGCAGTTTCTAGGACTTCTTCCATAATACTTAAATTAGATGAGTGGCCATAGGCAAGTCATTTAACTTCAAAGCCTCAGTTTCTTGATCTTTAAAGCTGGGATTTATAGTACATTGGCAGAGAGTAGTAGCACAGTTGATAAAGTACCAGGCCTGGAATGAAGAAGACCTGGGTTCAAATGTGGCATCAGACACTGCCTAGTTGTGTGACCTTGGGCAAGTCACTTTACCTAGTTGCCTAGCCCTTGCCATTCTCCTGTTTTAGAAGTGATACAAGGGGCTATAAGGAATGATGAACAGGATGATTTTGGAAAGAGCTGGAAAGACCTACAGGAACTGATGCAGAGTGAAACAAGTGGAACCAGAATGTTATATACAGTAACTGTGACCTTGTGGAATTATCAAATGTGATGGCCTACTATCAGCAATCCAGGATGATTCTGAGGGACTTAGGACAGAGAATGCTCTCCACCTCCAGAGAAAGAACTGCTGAAGTAGGAATGCAGATGAAGGCATATAATTTATCACTTGTTTATTTGGGTATATGTTTGGGGGTTTTGGTTTTATAATATTATTCACTTACAAAAATGAATAATATGGAACTATGTTTTGCATGATAATACCTGTATAATACAGATCATATTGCCTGTCAGCTCTGGGAGGAGCAGGGAAGAAGGGAGGGAGACAATATGGATCATATAACATTGGGAAACTTATGTAGAAACTTGTTATTAAAATAAAAAAATTTAAAAAAATTTAAATTAGTATTTATTTTTAAAATTAATTCAATTAAAATAAGATACATAAAAATAAAATTGTTTGACAGGACAGAAAGTAAGAATTTTTTAATTTAAAATTAAAATGTTTAAAAATAATTTAAAATGTAAATTAGTGGAGAGGGAGTATGTCTCATGGATAAAGAGTGCTAAGCTCAAATTCTTCCTCCTGCACAACTTAATTTCCTGTCCCTCAGGTGACCTCCTTAGGTCTCTACTAAGTTATAAGTGGGTTGGTGGAATCACTTTCCCACACTGGGAAGAGCTCTGTATTCTGTGGGAATCACAAAATTTTCCTAGTATTTGTAATGTCTACTTCAATGAGTTGCTGTAAGGCAAATGAGATACTACTACTATATGTAAAGGGCATTGTAGACCTTAATGCACCACAGAAACATCATCTAATTTGCCCACCTCTGGGGACAGCCTCTAGAAAAGCTGCTGCCAGGGAGAGGCAGTGGTACAGTGGAAAAGTGCTGGACCCAAGTTTAAGGAAGGGTTGTGCCATTTACTAGCTGTGTGACCTTGGACAAGTCACTTCTAAAGGACCTTGGCTTCCTCATGGATTGACTAGATGACCTCTAAGGCCTCCTCTAGTTCTGTCGATGATCTGAAATGACTTGTAATCACAGGAACCCAAAATTTAGAGCTGGAGGTTGTCTTATCCAGCACTGATTTTATGGATAAGGAAGAGAATGGACGTCCAAGTTCACCCAGCTAGTTTCTTCTGACAGGGATTCCAGTAAAGCCAGCAAACATGCATTCACCAAGCATTTCATTAAGTGCCAAGCAAGCCAGGAAAGGCAAAAACAGTTGGTGCTCCCAGGGAGCTCACAATCTAATGTGCAACACAACATGCAAAGATAGAAATTAATATTATTAGATCATTGACTTGTCATAATTAAAATACTAACAAAAATAATATTAATAAGCAAGTTCTAGGCTAGGTAAGTTGGAGCCAAACTTAAAGAGAAGGCACTGGCATTAAGGTGGACCTGGAAAGTTTCTTTCAGAGGGTGGGTTGTTAGCTGAGACTTGAAGGAAGCCAGCAGATGGTAGTGGGCAGGGAGAGCCTTCCAGGCATAGAGGCCAGCCAGGGAAAAAGTCAGGAGATGGATGGAGTGGCTTGTGCACGAACAGAAAGGAGAACAGCACTGAGTATGTGGAGGGAGGGAAGGAAGGCCTGGAAAGGTAGGAGAGGGACAAGTTATGAAGACTTTTTTTCAAGACAAATAAGGATTTTATATTTGATCTTGGAGGCAATAGGGAGCCACAGAAGGTTTATGGAATAGGAGTGACAAAACGAGATCTGAGCTTTAGGAAGATCGCTTTAGTTAGCTAAGTGGAGGAAGGACTAGATTAGGAAGAGGATTGAGACAGACCTTAGAGCAGTAGTTAAAGGGTGGAGCGATAAGGACCTGTACCGGGGCAGTGGCGATGTAGAGAAGGAGTTGATGTGAGCGGTTTTAGGAAGGTAACTGGACTTGATACGGGGCTTGCTCTCCCCAGAGCGGGGGTTCGGGAGTGAGGCGGGGGCAGGGCTGTGCCTGAGCTGCGAATTGACTATTGGGAGTCAAAGCACAATGCACCAGCTATCAACCAACACGTGAAACATATTAAGGTCATGAGAAAATGCCTGAGAGAACATTGCAATCCGCTTTTTAGGCTGGATTTCCCAAACCGGCCTTTTCCTACCTTATCCCGTGTTTGGGGCGGGGAGATGGAGGGACGGGTGTGTAAGACTCTGGATCCTAGAATGCCAGGCACGTTGGAAATTAAGTTGTGGCAGGATCTCCCAAGCTGGAAAGGCGTCCCACTATGTCTGACCACCCCGAAAAGAGCAGAAGCCCAGTCCCAGCAAGACCATTCACTCACTAATCGCAGCTTTCCCAGGCTTTCGCCTAAACTCGCTCTACGGAGTACTCTAGCTAAAACCACAGCTCCTAGAAGGATTTAGGCAGGATAAGGGGGGGGGGGGGGCGGGAGGGCGTGGTGCTTCAAGTGGGTTCTGCAAGCCCAATTTGCATGCTGTGTTCACAGCAGCCGCAAAAGCCCCCTCCTTAGTTTCTTGCCGGGAGATCTCTTGCATAGGAAAGGGCTTTGGTTTCTTCACAGAAACCTGTAACCAGCGTGGCCCTCTGCAAAGTTTAGTTTCTAGAGAGACTAGCCCTCCCGCCGCCCGGCACTTTTACTTGGAGTCAATAGCTATTTGCTCCCTCCACCTGCTCCAGCCGAAGCGAGAAGGAAAAGTGTTAGGCGATCCCCAATACCACCCCCCCTCCCTCCCCCCTCCCTCTTCGACACTCTCCAGGGCGGGAGGGAAAGCCTGGTGCATGTGCTCTGCCCCAGCCGAGGACTCCCTTTCTAGCCCTCCCGGGAGTGCCCTGGGAATGGCTGGAACCCCTCGGCCCCACCCCCTTGGCTTCCCCACAATTGAATACGCAAATTTGGAGTCCGGGATAGCCAATGGCAAGGGTACGAGTCACGTGAAGCCCAGCCCCCCCCCACCCCCCCAGAGGTGAGCCCGTAAGAAGTTGGGCAGTTTACAGTCGGGAGGCAACGCTCCCGTCTGGAGGGAGCCGCTTTGCAGTCTGCTTGTGGGGGGGGCGGGGCAGAAGGAGTGGCGGGCGGCAGTGGCAGCTGCAGCGACCGTAGTGGCTATTGGGCGGTGAGAGGAGAGAAGGGAGTGTTAGCACTCTGGGGACGGGCGGGAGAAATTACTAGGTGAAAGCGATTTGGGATTCGGGACCGGTCCGCAAGTAGAGGCTCAGGGCTGGACCTGACCCCTCTGTCTTGTCCCGTGCCGCTCGGCCCCTTTCAGCCAGGGGAGTCCTCCCTTGGGTCGGAGCGTAACCAGGCTAGGCGGGCAGTGTTCCGAGGTCTCTACCGCGAAGATGCCGATCCTCCTGTTCCTCATAGACACGTCGGCTTCAATGAACCAGCGCACTGAGCTAGGTACAACGTATCTAGACATAGCAAAGAATGCCGTGGAGATTTTCCTAAAGGTAAGAACAACCGGGACATAGGCGGTGGTGGGTGGGGGGGGCGCAGGCTGGAGCTCCCGGTTTTCCCGGAGAGTCGAGGAGAGGGGCGTGGCGGTCCCGGACTCCTGCTAACCACCGTGCGGTCCGCATCCCCCTCCCTACAGCTCCGAGCGCGGGACCCAGCCAGTCGGGGAGACAGGTACATGCTGGTCACCTCGGAAGACCCACCCTACTGTATCAAGGTAAGCCAAAATGCGGGATGGGGGCCCGGCCGGACTCTTCTACCAAGCCCGCTCCCTGTCCGCACTCCGTGCCCGGGGCCATCAGGATCTGTTCCCCTCCCCCTGGCGTAGAGAGAGGGACGGGGTGGCTTGCAAAGTGAGACTGGCCCAGCTCGGAAGATGATGGGACTTCTTAGTCACTGCTGCTTCGTCGGCTGTCCCATGGGTGTCCGAAGGGAACACTTCTAGTTCGACCTAGACCTTTCCCGGGAAATAGCCATTTGGCTTTAGCGAGACGGGTGCTGCTGAGGTGGGGGGGAGGGGGGGCGGGGCGGAGGGATACCCTGACCAAAATTCCCTGGATCCTGGGAGACGGGCTTAATGTTCCTGCTCCCCTCTCCCTAGGATCTCCCCAGGCGTTTGCCCACCCTTCCCTCTTGCAAGAATTAAGAGGGTGCGCCACTTTTCTCCCCCTCCCCCTTAAAATTTTCCACTTCCAAATCTAAGATCCCAGCACAAGTCCCCAGACGGAGTGAGTGCCGTTGGAACTGCTAGGCATTCTGTGAGCCCCGCTACACTGTAATTTTGCAAAGCCACGTGCATTGCAAAGGGTGCAAAAGCGAGAAAACGGTAGGAGACCCAGGACTGATCTGGATCCCTCCATGCGGCATCCACTGCACTCCCGGGTTGAACTCTTTCCACCAAAAGTACACTGTAGCTTCAGGCATTCTCTAACTATGGGTAAATAGGAGGCAACGGAGTATACAGAAGGGCCATGACCTCGCAGTTAGTAGGTGCTTCACTTTGCACCCCAACTCTGATGCCTTGAATTTCATTTCCCTCTCCAGGGTCGGCCCTTCGATTTTTCAGTTTCAGAGTTTCGTGGGGACCAAATGAGACTACAGAAAGTATTCTCTAAATGTTAGCAAAGATTATTAAGGGCCCTATTCAGAAGAGAGGGACCAGAAAGGCTGCTGGCGCTAACTGCTTGAACTGATAAGGATGTTCTCTGAAATGCTGGCCCTTTAGAATCTTGGGATGAGGCCGCAGGGCTGAAATCTCCTGTGAATTCAGTCCAGAACACCCTGTTCCTTCTACTTACCTGCCTTTGCCCCCAGCTCTCCTGAATTGGGAATGACCAGCAGTCTACCACTCTTGAAATGGCTCAAAACTCACTTGTCACAGACGTGAGTGTGGGTGCCCTGATGGTTCTTCCCCCATCCATATGTAGGTAAACTCCCAAATCTCTTCTTAAACTTGTGGCATGGTCACTGCGGAAGCCCAAATCCTTTTTTCTGCTTGTCTCTCATCCCGATCTACTTCTATCTGAACCCAAGACTCATTTATATCTTTCTCCTTCCTCATGTTCCACTCTGGTACCCCGACTCTGTTTTCAGCCAACTCCCCTTTATTTCTTCAACTCACCCTCTGAGTATTTTAGAACTAACAGAAATCTGGCTTCCTTCAGAAGCCACTCTCTCCCTGGCAATTCTCTCCACTAATGGAGTGCCCCTGCTCTCATGCTCTGAGACATACTGAGTCAAGAAGAGGGGAGACAGGCATTTTTCTTGTTTCTCACAGATAAAAACAAAACCCCAACTTTGAGGTTCATTCTGTCCATAAGTGTTGTCAGGTCCAGATTCTTGCCACAGCCATCTCCCAGTTTTTCTTTCTGCTCCAATGCCTGCCCTCAAACATCAGGACTTTGTAATGCATGGTTTCCCTCCAAATATCCCTCCAAATGTGTCCCATTTAAACTCCCATTACTCTTCACTCTACTTTGGCCACACAGGGCTTGATCTCACCAACTTCCATATCTGTTCTGTGGCCACAATTAAGAATTTTTGAAATTCTGCTCTGATGCATTTTTAATTTTTAATCAATCAATCAATTAATTTAATTTATTAATTTTGCCCCCAGCTCTCCTGAATTAGGAATGGGAATATATTAATTTAATTATTTAACTTAATTAAAATTCATTTAAAATTAAAAAAAAATTTTTAATCCTTACTTTGTGTCTTGGAATCACTACTGTGTATTGACTCCAAGGCAGAAGAGTGGTAAGGGCTAGGCAATGGGGGTCAAGTGACTTGCCCAGGGTCACATAGCTAGGAAGTGTCTGAGGCCAGATTTGAACCCAGGATTTGCTCTCAATCCACTGAGCCACCCAACTGTCCCCCCTTTATCTCATTCCTAAATCTGTTCTCCATCACTGTGACCTGTAGTCCCTTCAGTAGTCCCAGTTTTTCTTCTCTGCTCTAAACCATTTTTCCACGTCTCACAATCTTCACTCTGATTTTTTTGTTTGTTTGTTTTATTTTAAAAACCCTGTATTCCTCTCTTTTTTGCAGGCTGGAAAGGCAGGGGTTACTTTACTTGTGGGCCTGATTTCACTCTGCTCCATTTTCAGCCTGGGCTGGTTTGCCCCTTCTTAGGCAGCCTTGTACCCCCTCACCTTCCCACTCTCCCCTATCTTGTTCCTGGGAGCTTACCCTGTTAATTCAGAACTTGATGTGATCCCCTAGTTGGTATGGCTCAAGAGAATGACACACACTCAGGTTCCCCAGTAGCTGGGATTATAGGAGAACACCCCCACTCTCAAACTTCACTCTCTGATTGTTCTATGACAAGTCTCCTCTGCTCTTGAATTCCTTGGCCTCATTTCTCATTCTCTTTGATTTCCCTGCGGTTTATGACACTGTTGGCCACCCTTTTTCCTCCCTTGGCTTGAATGCTGCTATTTTCTGTGTTCTCCTTTCCTATCTTACTCCTACTTCAGCATCTCCTTGGCTCAGTCATTGTCCATCTTCTGCCCACTTAGGGACGTAGCCTCTCTTCTTTTTTCTCTTTACCCTCTCTCTTTGTGATCTCATCATGCCATGTATTTTTAAAAGTGTTTTTTTATAAAACCCCTTATCTTCTGTCTTAGAATAATGCCATATATTGGTTCTAAGGCAGAAGGGCAAAGGCTAGGCAATGGGGATTAAGTGACTTGTCCAGTGTCACAAAACTAGGATGTGTCTGAGGCCATATTTGAACCTAGGACCTCCTGTCCCCAGGTCTGACACTCTATCCACTGAACCACTTAACTGCCCCCCATCCATTTATTTATTTATTTATTCATTTATTTATTTATTTATTTATTTATCTATCCACTAATTTTTCTATTTATTTGTTTGTTTGTTCATTTATTTATTTATTTAGAGCATTTATTTATTATTTATTTAACTGGGATTTCCATGCAAATGGCTGCCATATTTATATTTCCAGCCCCTTTCCCCAAATCCAGCCTTACAACTCCTTAAAATTAAAATTAAAATAAAAAAAATACACTCCTCCAAGATTCCCTATTTCTCCTGAAGATATTGCTGTCCTTGTTGCTCAGGTTCACAATCTTGGAGTCATCCGTAACTGTCCCCTTTCCCTCACCATTTATATCCTGCCCCTTGCCACATCTTATACTTCCCCAAGACCTTACCTTTGTTCCCATCTCTGGATATAGCTACTCCCCTCTTTCAGGCCCTCTCACTTGGACTATTACAGTAGCTCCCTGATCAGGCTCCCTGTGTCCTTTCCTTCCAGTCCTTCCCATATATGCCAAAATAATCATCTGAAATCACAAATCGGAGCATGATATTCCACTCCTCAGAAATTATCAGTGGCTCCCTATTGCCTCTAGGATCAAAAGCCATCTTTTCAGCTTGGCATTTCAAAGCCATCACAATTTCTTCTAGTCTCCCTTATTTCATATGGACTCTATGTTCTATTCAAAATGGCCTTTCTAGTCTTCTTCATACTTACTATTCCATCTTCTTTCTACCTGCTTTGCATCAGTACTTTCATGCCTTGGAGGCACTTCCTCCTTACCCCAACTTTTTAGAATGCCAGATTTCTTTCAGGTCTGTGCTCAGATAGCTTCTCCTATAAAAAATCTTGCCTCATTTCCCCCTTTCCCAATTTGTTAAGACTCTTCAAATTACCTTGCACGTCTATCTGTGTACCTGTTGTGTCCTCTGCCTTCGTCCACATAGAATGTAAACTTATTTAGGGAAGAGACTATTTTCATCTTTGTCTTTGTTTCTCCTGTGCCTTCTTCATGCTAGAAACTGAACTAAATGACTGACTGCATTGGATTGAATTAAGTGACTTAACTAGGGTCACTAGGCTAGGGGAGTAGATGTGAAAAATCAGGCCATAGGGCCAGTAACTAGAAACCAGGTCAGTCAGCAAGCATTTCTTTTAGGTTTTTAAACCCTTACTTTCTGTCTTAGTAACAACCTTATGAGAGAAGGGCAAGGGCTGGGAAATTGGGGTTAAGTGACTAGCCCAGGATCACATAGCTAGGAAGTGTCTTGGGTCACATTTGAACCCAGGTCCTCCTGACTCCAAACTTGGTGCTCTATTTAATGTGCTATCCATCTGCCCCATAGCAAATATTTCTTAAGTACCTATTATGTGCCAAGCATGTGGTACATGTTAATAAAGGGATGGGTCTGCCTGTGTGACCTTGGGAAAGTTACTTAACCTCTCAGTTCCCTTATCAATAGGATTATAGATTTAGAGATTGAAGAGATCCTCAGTAAGCCACTGAGTACACGTTCCTCATTTTATATTTGAGGAATATATATATGTTTATTTATATTTATTTATTATTTTTATTATATAATTTAAAAATATATTTTAATTATATAATAATATAATAAAAATAAATATAATTATATTTATATATATTTATATATGAGGAAAATGAGGCATGTAGAAGTTAAGTGATTTGGCCAACGTCACACAGCTAGCAGGATTTTAACTCAGTTCTTCCAGCCTAGGTCTCTATCCATTAGTCTATGCTACCTCTCAATAAAATAATAGGGGTTTGGAGTTGATGGCCTTTGAGATATGTCCCTTTCAGCTAAAGACCTATGATCTTCTGATCATACTGCTCCTTATTAAGCCATCATATTTTTAAATGTTTTAAAATAAGTTTTTATTTATGTCTTTTTTAACAGAGTAATTTCTTACATTATCCCTCCCCCTAATTCCTTCCAAAGAGCCATCCCATATAATAAATAATATATTTGTAAAAGATAAGAAAAGGGAAAATCAGCATAACTACTCAGAAAAATGTGAAAATATGTGTAATGTGTAGTACTTGTGGACCTCCCACCAATCCAGAGGAGTGGACAGTGGTATTCTCTCATACCTGTTCTTTTTGGATATGCTTGGGTTTTTTGGGTAATTTTGCAGCATTAACTTTTTATTTTTCTTGTGTGTAGTTCTTTCCATGTATATGGTTCTTGTACATTTTTTTGACTCTGCTGACTTCATTCTGCATCAGTTCATGTAGCTCTTCCTATGTTTCTCTGTATTCATCACATTCAATATCCCTTTTATAGCACAGTAATATTCCATTATATTTTATTACATTACATGAATTACATATATTACATGCTATAAATTATATAGCCATTCCTCAATCAAAGGGCATCTACTTTTGTTTTCAGCATTGCAAAAATGCTGCCATAAATATTTTATGTATATGAGGACTTTTTTTCTACTCAGTAGCCTTCTAGGGATATGAAAATAATAATAGAATCTCTGGGACAAAAGGCATGGGCACATCACACAGCTGGGAAGTGTCTGAGGCCAGATTTGACCCCAGGAACTCCCATCTCTAGGCCTGGCTCTCAATCCACTGAGCTGCCCAGCTGCCCCCCCACCCAAGATTCTTGAAGAGATCCTGAAATCAGAAAAATCTGAATTTAAATATGGTTTCAGATAGCCACTAGCTATGTATGTGGCCTGAGTGAGCCCCTTAACCGTGACCTGCCTCAGTTTCCACATCTGTAAAGTGAGGGTAATAATAACACCTTCCTCACAGAGTTGTAAAGATTAGCTGAGATGATATTTGTAAAAAGTGCTCGGTGCAGTGCCTGGCACACAGTAGACACTAAATAAATGACTTGTTCACCCCCCCTCCCCAAAAGGTGCTTCTTTGTAGAATTTTTTTATGGTTGCTTAGATTTAGATATATAGATTCAATATAGATCCAAGGTCATACTTTTTTCTCTTCATTGGGCACTTCAACTGATACTCAGAATTAGAACTCAGCTGTGATCAATTAAATTTTGTTTGATTTTGAGACTCCCTAAGTCACCCAGATAAGAAGTGCTGGGGCTACTTTATTCATAGGCCTAATTCCGTGGATGTCTATGAGGACTTTAACATGCTGCTGGCCTCTGACTCTGCCCTTCCTTAGGCTATCTCGTGGCTCCTCCATCTTGTATCCTGTGGGTTTGTTGTATCTGTGTTGAATTTAGTGTGGTTCCTGACTGTCCCCCCCATCGGCCCCATCAGCTTAATTACTGCTGCAGTTGTGATTTCCTGACCTCCAGTGAACCACCAGCTTTAGCCATGCCAGAAGCAGGGACCATAGACATATGCTAACATGGCTGTGATAGACTGAATTTTTGTTTCTGTTCATCTAAAGCTATGATTTTCTTAGTGCCGGGTACTGCCAGTGTGCTAACTTCTTCCGTTAGTGCAGATCAGCATCAGAGGTAATTATTTGCATAGAGTCATCTAGCTACCTTTTAATGGCAGGACTTGTACCTGGCCCTCCTAACTGTAAGGGCAGTCCTCTTTCTACTACACACAGCTATGATCAGTTTTACCCCCACCTATTTTAATGAGTGAAAAAAAACTGTGAAGTTGCCAAAAGAGAATTGTTTTTCAGAATCAAAGAATGAAAATAACACTTTATAATTTGCAGCATAAATTTGCAGCATTTTGATTTTTTTTATTCTTTGAAATCCTCTGCTCTACATGCCTATCTTCACTCCAGTTTTTAAATGTTTTAATCATTTGAGATTTTCTGTCAGGGAAAAATATTGTAAGCAAGTTCATTTCTGAGAGACTTTAGATGTCAAAGACGTCAATTTTTAAAAATGAGTTTCCACCCAGTATAGTGGATGGCTTCATACTTCTTCAAAATGGATATATTTTGCCTGTGTAGATAGTTTCCCTTTAATGTTATTTCTTTTTGCTTCTTTTCTCCCAAATTGCCTTTCTCTTCTGTGTATTTGTATTCCTAATCATTTGTTTTCACTTTTGCTTCTGTGGAAAGGCTCACTACCATAGATTCAAGTTTTTCTTTTATTCCAGTTATTTCTGAATTTTATTCTTGAAAGTTTGGTGATTGAATCAGTGTTTTTTCTTCATATTACCTTATCACTCACTTTCTGACTCCTTCCCTTTTAATGGCACTTTCTCCCTCAGGGCTAGACCTCAAAGCTCTCTGTCTTTTATGTGAACAGATTAATTTTTCACTGATCTCAATCCCTGCCCTATGTGACTTCTGGGGAGACAGAACTGGCCTAGCTGGATGCCAGTCCTCTTTTTTTAGGCCATTGATAGCATCCCATACATGCTGATACCTTGCCCCAGTTCATTCTGTTCTTTAGTTCTTTGGTTAAATGTGGCTATAACAATATGCTATAGCCCCAGGCAGAACATACATCCTCTTTCAACCATGGCAGCAACAAGAAAATTGCTAAGAGGATCCCAGAACACAACCCTATGTGTATAAAGTTTTAAGTTAGGGGCTGGTCAGGAGGGAGATGCTGAATTAACCTTTAGAGATTAGCTTTTTTCGGTGTTACTTCATTAGAGTGTTGTTTCATTAAACTTCTTGATGGCAGGATAGCTGCACTTTTTGTATATAATTCTTATTTTGGAAGAATTTTGAAAGTTTGGAAGAATGAAAGAGAATGTCTATCTAGTCCTCTAACTTGTTAGTCACAAAATGTCTAGTCCTCTGTCCTGCTGACCCACCACTCATGGCCAGGATCACACAGTGAGGAAGTGACTGAGGCCAAATTTGAACCCAGATCCTCTATCCACTATTCTGTCTAGCTGCCCCAGATTTCTTGATACTAGAATTAGAACCTGCAGAAGCAATATTTTTAAAAGAACTGCTTCATATTTATTCTGTGGATATCCAAGTCTGATAGCCAACTTTTAAAATACCATAGATAATATTTTTATAATTCTAGAAAAGAGGGTATAGAATTCTTGACAGAAGGAAGTAGAAATTCAACCACTAGTCATAATGGCACAGGAAGAGGTTAACTAGAATTTCAATTTATACTTCTACATAAATAATTTAATTGATTCCACCTCTTATTTGCATATTTAAGATATGGATAGAAAGATACTTTGTTGTTATTTTAAAATTATGAATCTTCTTCTTCTTTATTTTTCCCCAGGTTTCTTTAATATAAAATCTGTGTTCTTTCTCATTTGGGATATTTAAGAATGGCAGTGTGCTTTGGCAGCTTAGAGAGAAGTGAACCTGTATTCTGTAAGACTTGGGTTTGAATCTCACCTCTGATACTTAGTCCATACAAGACATTTCATTCCTCTCAAGATATTAAATTATAAATGGGGCTCTAAACAACCAGACCCTTGACAAAAGTGCCTCAAGTCAGCCTATAAGGCTTATTAATTTAAGGAAATAAGCTTTGAGGATTTTTTAACCTTTACTTTCTTTCTTACTAACAACTCTAAGACTTCTAGAAGGGCAAGGGCAAGGTAAACAGAGTTAAATCATTTAACCAGGGTCATATAGCTAGGAAGTGTCTTGAGATCAGATTTGAACCCAGATCTTCCTGACTCCAGGCCTGGTGCTCTATCTACTGTGTCACATAGCTGCCCCTTTTTGAACTTTTAAAAATTGTATTCCACTTCTCCCTGCCACAGGCTGATAGAGTCTTATTCCTCAAACTTTTATTTGGCAGTCGTCTTGTTGAGAAATCTTTCCCTGAGATGCTTGCTGACCATTCTCGGAATGTCTCCATTTGGGAGGGCTGATGTTTGAGAACATCTGGTGGATTTTTCTTACTCAAAATTGGGTGAGAGTCTCTTCCTTGCTGATAACTCCATAAATAACTCCAAATAAAAAAATAAATTTGTGGATAACTCCATAAATATTTGCTTTTGATATGACTGATTTCCCAAGTAGACCCTTCTTAGGTTGGCAGAAGACGTATTGTCTCTGTTCTAAATTTCACTGCGCATCCAAACCTGAGGTTCCTTCAGCCACATCATATTAGAAACTTAAAAAAACTGACAAATAAAATATATATTTAAAATCTGTCTTAGCAAAGCAATGTGCAGCATAGCTTTCTCTGCATTTGCTCTAAGTTCTGAGTATCCATTCTGTTTATCTATTATACACAGAACTGCACATTTTCCAGCTCCTAACATATATAGCCAGCTCTAAATTACATTGAAAAGGACATTTGCTTTGTTCAATTTTCCCCCATTAGAGAAATATTTTCTATTGGAATTGGTGTAGGCGAACGTGTTGCAAAAGATAGTTTTTGTAGAACTGCTTCCCCAGCACAGCTTCTTCCTGCTCTGGAGTGAAATGGCTATGATACAGCATAAGAGTAAATCTTTGTAAGAAGAGTCCTTACAAGTGGAATTTTGCTGGAAGTACATAGTCTGGCATACACGAAATGCCCAGGTTCTCTGAGTCACATTTTACCATGGGCGGCCCTGTCATGTAGGGGAAATGGCGTGTAAAAACAACCAGTCGCATCCAACCATTTATGGATTGCAACCTTAAAGCACTACATAAATGTTAGCTATTGGACTTAATAGTCACAGTGGCCCCACTCCAACCAATCCAAAAGAATGATGGAGGAGTAGCACCCCCAGGGCTTTAATCAACGCTCTGGAAGACCCTGCTTATACATATATTTTATAGGCAAACACGTGTCCAAAATGTATGAAAACAGCTTCTCCTTGTGGACCCGATGGACATGTCCATTTTCAACGATAGGAGAAAAGTCAACTGTTAGCCATCCTTGTCTGAATTAGCTTCCATCTGAAAATTCAAGGGCTGCTGACACCTGGGATTCGGGAACTAACCCATTGGCCTTTATTGCTTGAACAAAAACATAGAATGACTGACTGAATGAAACATTTATTAAGCACTTACTGTTTGCAAAGCACACCTGCTGCCAATCTAAGAAAGACCTAGATGGGAGCAGGTAGGACCAAATGCCAATATTTGTGGCTTGGAGTTATCATCTGAGCTCTGGGCTTAATAACCAATAGAAAAATGAGCCGTTGATAGTACATTTACCAGATTTGCCAATAACACTAAGTTGGAATTTGAAGTCAGGGGCCCAGAAAATCTTGGCAGGCTAGGATATTGGGCCGAATCTACTACGATGTGAGTTTCTAGGGATAAATGTGTAAAGTCTTGGATTTGGACTCAAAAAATCAAATTCAAAAGCAAGGGAAGAAGGCAGTCTGACAAAGATCTGGGAGTTTTAGCAGCTGGTCAGCTTAGTAGGACTCAGCAGTGTGTCAAGACAGCCAAAAAGGCTGAGATGATCTTGGGCAGCAGGAAGAGAGGTGGCGGTGTCACATAGCTGGAGCTTTAGGTTCAGCTCTCATGGCCAGAGCCTAGGAAGGACATTGAGAAGTTTGAGAATACCCAGAAGGGAGCAACCAAAATGCTGAAGGGTGTTGAGGATTGGTTTAGGAATTGGAAAAGAGACAACTAGGAGAGGGAATAACTGTCTGTTGGTATTAGAAAGGCTACCATATGGAAGAATATCTAGATTGGTTCTGCTTGGCTCCAGAAAGCAGAACTCAAAGCACTTGGAAGAAGTTGCATGTACGTACTTGAGATCAGGAAAAACTTCCCAACATTCAGAGAAGCAGAGGATTTGAGGACTGTCTCAATGCTATGCTAGATGATAAGGAAATCCACTACTCGAAATTGGAACATACTATGTGAAACGTCCTGTGCAATTATGGCGTCTTATTCTACTCTTGTAGAATGTATGAGTGACCTAGCTAATGAGCAGCCTCCCTTCCAAAAGTATGTTGGGAACTCCGAATACATTTTCTGTAGAAAGAAAAAAACCTGCTTAAGTGCTTACTCCGTGCCAGAGTCTTTGCTAGATGCTGGACCTACTAAGACAAAATTGAGGCAGTTCCTTCCCTCCAAGAACTTACGCCCTACTAAATGGTGAACGAAAATCATGATGGTTTAGGACCAGGTAAATTTTAGTAAATAAATATTTTAGTAAATAAAACAAACCTTTGTGCCCCCCAGTACTGTACTGTCACAAGTATTCTGCTCTAACTCCCTGAGGTACGTAGGTTCTCAACTCAGTCCACAAAAGTATATTCAACTCATAAAGTAACTGGACCCCTGAGAGGGTGCACCAAATGGCTTCGCCTGTCTTAAGTTGGGCCTCTGACAGCCTGAGCCAGAGGAGCCTGCCAAGTAGCTTAAGCTCTCAGTTAAGGAGCATTTATTTGGCTCAGAGTAGAGAAATGTGGAGGGAGCAGGCAGAGCCTGCTGGGACATCTAGCATTGGCACTTGGGGACAAGGTGGCTCATCACTACCATATCTTTGGGATTTGTAAGCTGGAGAGTTACCTGTATTTGCCCTGGTGAGAGCTAATGTTATTGGGCCCCTAGAAGTCATTTCTAGAGGGAGGAGCTTTTTACTGAGGCTCCATTCCAGATGAACAAATTGACAAGGCTACCAAACAGGATGACTTGATCATTCTAGTCTTTCCAGCTATTCTCATTAGTATCGAAAGCCAGTTTTATTGCTTTGAAGAGTTGGATTGGACGTGGATTCCCCCATACTAAGGAGGCTACAGTGCATTAGTATTGCCATTCTTAATTTGGTTTTTGTGTGCGTGTGTGTGTGTGATTTCTTTACATTTAATTTTTATTTTATTTTTTCCCAATTACATGCAAACAAACATTTCGAACATTTTTTAAAAAAGTTTTGAGCTCCAAATTCTCTTTCCCACCCCTTGTCCCTCCTTGAGAAGCAATTTGACATAGATTATACATGTATAGTCATGCAAAACATTTTCATATTAGCCATATTGCAAAGGAAAATACAGACCAAAAAAACAAGAATAATACAGTAAAAAAAAAGTATGCTTCAATTTGCATTCAGACTCCATCAGTTCTTTCTCTGGCAGTGGATACCATTTTTCAATTTAAGTCCTTTGATCTAAGTATCTTAGATCATTGTCTTGATCAGAATAGCTAAGTTATTCATAGCTGATCATCGTAGAATATTACTCTTACTGTGTACAGTGTTCTGATTCTATTCATTTCACTTTTCATCAGTTTATATGTCTTTCCTGGTTTTTCTGAAACTATCCTACTCGTCATTTCTTATAACACAATAGTCCATCACAATCACATACCACAACTTCTTCAACCATTCCCTCGATTCCCAATTCTTTTCCACCACAAAAAGAGCTGCTATAAATATTTTTGTATATATATAGGTCCTTTTCTTCTTTTATGTCCTTGGGGTACTGGCCTAGTTAATAATATTGCTGGGTCAAAGTATCTGCACAGTTTTATAGCCCTTTGGGCATAGTTCCAAAATACCCTCTAGAATGGTTGGATCATTTCACAACTCCACCAACAATCCACCAGTGCCCCAATTTTTCCACATTCCCTCCCACATTTATCATTTTCCTTTTCTGTCATGTTAGTCAATCTGATAGGTGTGAGGTGATACCTCAGCTTTGTTTTAATTTGCATTTCTCTAATCAGTAGTGATTTAGAGCATTTTCCCATATGCTTATAGATACCTTTTCCCCCCCTGAAAACTGCCAGTTCATATCTTTTGGCCATTTATCAGTTGGTGAATGACTTATATTCTTATAAATTTGACATCATTCTCCATATATTTGAGAAATGAGGCCTTTATCACAGAAACTTGATGTAAGCATTTTTTTCTAGTTTTTTCTTCTTCCCTTCTAATTGTAACTACATTAGTTTTGTTTATGCAAACCATTTTAAATTTGAAGTAATAAAAGTTATTTATTTTGCATCCCATAATGTTCTCCATCTTTTATTTGGTCAGAAATTCTTCCCTTATCCATAAACCTGACAGATAAAATAATGCATGCCCCCCCCCCCCAATCTGCTTATGATAGCACCCTTTATGTGCCCACTTTGACCTTATCTTGCTATACAGTGTGAGATGTTAGTCCTCATTTCTGCCAAACTAATGAACAGTTTTTCTAGCAATTTTTGTCAAATAATGATTTCTTGTCCCCAAAATCTTAGATCTTTGGGTCTGTCAGACTCTAGATTAGTATGGACATTTACTACTGCATACTATTTACTGAAACTATTTCACTGATCCACTACTCTATTTTTTAGCCAGCAACAGATTGTTTTAATGATTACTGCTCTGCCATACATTTGGAGATCTGGTACTTCCAAGCCACCTTCTTTCACATTTTTTTTATTGATTCCCTTACTATTCTTGACCTTTTATTCTTCCAGATGAATTTTGTTATTATTTTTTTCTAGTTCTATCAAATAATTTTTGAGTAATTTGATTGGTAAGTATGACATTGAAGAAGTAAATTAATTTAGGTTTTCTTAATATTGGCTTGGCCTACTCACGAGCAATAAATATTTTTCCAATTGTTTAGATCTGACCTTACTTGTGTGAGAAAAGTGTTTTGTAATTGTTGGGTCTGTCTTGGCAGGAAGGCTCCCAAATATTTTATCTCATCTGCAGTTATTTTAAATGAAATTTCTCCTTCCATTTCTTTCTGCTAAACTTTGTTGATAATATATAGAAATGTGCATGTTTTATGTAGATTTCTTTTATATCCTGAGATTTTGCTGAAGTTGTTAATTATTTCCACTAGTTTTTTAGTTGATTCTCTACGATTCTCTAAGTTTGCCATCATATTGTCTGCAAAGAGTGATAGTTTTTGTTTCTTCATTGCCTATTTCTTTTTCTTATTGCTATAACTAGCATTTCTAGAACAATATTGAACAAGAGTCGTGATAATCTAGACATCCTTGCTTCATTCCTGATCTTACTGGAAAGGGTTTTAGCTTATCCCTATTATAAATAATGCTTGCTGATGGTTTTAGATAGGTTCTGCTTATCATTTTATGGAAAGTTCTATTTGTTCCCATGCTTCCTAGTGTTTTGAACAGGAATGGATGTTGCATTTTATCAAAAGCTTTTTCTGTGTCTATTGAGAAAATCATATGATTTTTGCTGGTTTCCTTATTGATATCAATTAGGGTGATAGTTTTCCTAATATCAAAACAGCCCCACATTCCTGGTATAAATCCCACCTGGTCATAGTGTATGATCTTTGTGATATTTTGCTGTAATCTCCTTGCTAGTATTTTAATTCAAAATTTTTGCATCAGTATTCGAAATTTGTCTCTAGTTTTCTTTATCTGTTTTTGCTCTTCCTGATTTTAGGTATCTGCACCATATTTGGTAAGACTATTTATATGCCTATTTTTTCAGTCAGATCATTATAGTATTAAGAATTAATTGTTCTTCAAATATTTGGTACAATTCACTTGTGAACCCACCTGGTCGTGGGGATTTTTTCCTTAGGGAGCTCATTTATGGCTTGTTCAATTTCTTTTTATAAGATATAGGATTGCTTAAGTATTCTATTTCCTTTTCTATTAATCTGGACAGTTTATATTTTGTAATTATTCACCAGTTTCACTCAGATTCTCAGATTTATTGACACATAATTGGGCAAAATAACTCCTAATAATTACTTTAATTTTATCTTTGTAGATGATGAATTCACCCTTTTTATTTTTGATAACTCAAATTTGGTTTTTGTCTTCCTTTTAAAAATCAAATTTACCAATGGTTTATCTATTTCATCCCCCCCCCCATAAAACCAGATCCTCATTTTATTTATTAATTCAGTGGATTTCTTACTTTCAATTTGATTGTTTCAGGATTTCCAATTTGGTGTTTAATTGGAGATTTTACATTTGTTCCTTTTCTAGTCTTTTTTAGTTTCATGCCCAATTCATTGATATGCTCTTCTTCTGTTTTATTGATTTAGAGATAAATATTTCCCATCAAGTACTGCTTTGGCTGAATCCTATAAATTTTGGTATGCTGTCTCATTGTTATTATCTTTAATAAATAAAATTATTTATTGTTTTTATGATTTGTTCTTTGGCTCACTCATTCTTTAGGATTAGATTATTTTATTTTCATTTAATTTCTGTATATGTGTACATACACGGCCCTTTATTGAATATAATTTTATTGCATTTTAGTCTGAAAAGGATGCATTTTACATTTCTGCTTTTCTGCATTTGGTTGTGAGATTTTTATGCCCTAATACATGGTCAATTTTTGTGAAGATGCCATGTATAGTTGAGAAAAGAGTATATTCCTGTCTGTTCTCATTCAACTTTTTCTGGGACTCTAACTTTTAAAAAAATTCTATTTATCAATTTAGCTTCTTTCTTATTTTCTGGTTAGATTTATCTAGCATGAAGAAGGGAAAGTATAGTTTTACTGACTATTTCCTCCTGTAACATTTAACTTTTCCTTTAAGAATTTAAATGCTATGCCATTTCGTGTATATGTTTATTATTGATATTACTTCAGTGTCTATGGTACCTTTTAGCCAAATGTAGTTCTCTGCTTATCTCTTTTAATTAGGTCAATTTTTGCCCTTGTTTTGTCTGAGATCATGATTCCCACCCTTGCTTTAATCACACATAAGCATTCTGCTTCAGCCTCTTATTTTTTTACTCTGTGTGTGTCTCTCGTTTCAAGTGTGTTTTTATAAACAACATATTGCTGGATTCTGATTTTTAATCCATTGTGCTATTTGCTTCAGTTTTATGGATGAGTTCATCCCATTTACACACACAATTATGATGATTAACTCTGCCATTCCCTCCATCTTATTTTTTCCCTCTTTATCGTTCTTTCTTTTTTACCCTATTCTTCAGAAGTCTATTTTGCTTCTGACACTACGTCCCTTAACAGACCGTCCCTTTTATCAGCCTCCCTCATATCTTTTTTTCCCCTCCTACTTCCCAGTGGGATAAGATAGATTTCTATTCCCAACTATGAGTGTGTATGTTATTCCCCCTTTGAGCCAATTTCAATGAGAGTAGGGTTCAAGCATTGCCTTCTTCCCCCCTTCTATCTTTCCCTCCTAATTTTTTAACCCCTCACCCTGTGTCTTGGAGTCAATACTGTGTATTGGTTCCAAGGCAGAAGAGGGGTAATGGCTAGGCAACGGGGGTTAAATGACTTGTCCAGGGTCACACAGCTGGGAAGTGTCGGAGGCCAGATTTGAACTCAGGACTGTCTCTAGGCCTGGCTCTCAATCCACTGAGCTACCCAGATGCCCCCCTGGTTCTGCTTTCTTCACTGTATCACTTCATAGAGATCTTCCTATGTTTCTTTTAATTCTCTTTCCCAATTCAGAACTTGAATTCAATAGGAGCCATACAAACCAATGGAAATGAGGCACTTCTATAGTAGTTTCTCAAAACTAGAGATACAAAAGGAGCAGTTTTAGCAGCATGTAAAATGTAAGAAAGAAGAAAGTTTCATTTCATTCCTGACTTCTGAAGTCTTCTGGGAAAAGCACTTTCCTTGGCTTCCATTTTGTGTTCTCATTCTCTCTCTCTCCCCTTCTCTCTGTGTCACTGTGTGCCTCTCTGTCTCTCTGTATTTCTCTGCTTCTTTCACTGTTGCTCTTTCCCTTCCTCTCTGTCTCTGTCTCTGCATGTCTCTGTCTGTCTCTGTGTTGTTTTTCCCTTCCTCCCTCTCTTTGTCTCTGTCCCTCTCATCTCTCTCTGTTGTTCTTTCCCTCTCTCTCTGTCTGTCTCTCTGTCTCTGTCTCTGCATGTCTCTGTCTGTCTCTGTGTTGTTTTTCCCTTCCTCCCTCTCTTTGTCTCTGTCTCTCTCATCTCTCTCTGTTGTTCTTTCCCTCTCTCTCTGTCTGTCTCTCTGTCTCTGTCTCTTCTTCTCTCTGTCTCTCTCATTCTATGTCTGTCTCTCTCTCTCATTTTCTTTCTGCCTCTATCTCTGTCTCTCTCTCTGTCTCTCTTTTCCTCTTTCTCTGTCTCCTCTGCCTCTCTGTGGCTCTCTGTCTCACTCTCTCTGCCTCCCTCTCCCTCCTCTCTCCCCCTCTCTGCCTCCTGTCTCTATTTTGGTTTGTTTTTTTTAGATATTCAGTAAATGTTTATCAGATAAATGATTGGGAGATCATATACAATTTCATTGCAGTCCATTTTCCTCCTGTAAAAAATTAATGTCTGTCTTGCCTTGGCCTTACATTTATGCTGATGACTTTTTTATGTTTTGGAAAATTTAATTTAATTAATTAATTTAGAATAGTTTTCCATGGTTACAAGATCCTTGTCCTTTCCCTCCTCTCCTCCCACCCCCTCCCATAGCCAACGCACAATTCCACTGTCACCCTCTACTTTGTCTCTCACCCTCTTTCTCTTCCTCCCCTCCCTTGTGTCCCTTCCTTCTTCTCTGTCATTTCCCTCTACTTCAGTCTATTTCTCTCCCTCCTTCTCTCTCTCCATCTCCTCATCACTCTCTTCCCCCACCGTAGATACATCTATATCTATATATATACATCCATACACATGTAGTTGTTCAGTCATTCCAATTGTGCCTAACTCTTCATGTCCCCTTTTTGGGGTTTTCTCAGGTAAGACACTGGAGTGGTTCATTTTATAGATGAGGAAACTGAGGCATCCAGGGTTAAGTGACTTGCTCAAGGTCACATAATTATTAAGTACCTGAGACCATTTTTGAACTTAGATCTTCCTGACTTCAGGTCCAGAACTCTTTCTACTAGGTTACCTAGCTGCCCCCCTCTCTTTCAGTTTGTATTTACATATATTAATTTATTTGTATTTTATATGTATATATTTATATCTATTCCCCTCTTCCTCCTTTCTATCTCTCTCTCCCTCCATACCTTTCTCTCTCTCTCTGTCTGTCTCTTCCTCTCTCTCTCAATTTCTCCCTTCCTCTATCCCCATGTCATTCTCTTGTCTCTGTCTTTCTCTCCCTCCTTCTATCCTCCCTCCCTCCCTTTCTCTCCTCTCTCTTGTCCTTCTCTCTCTCTCTGCCTCTACCTCTTTTGTCTCTCCATGTTTCTTTCTCTGTCTCTCTTCCTCCCTCTCCCTACATCTTTCCTTCAGTCCCTCCCTCCCTCCTCTCTCCTTCCTCTCAAACCATCTTTTTCCTTTCCCTTCTTCCTTCTCTTTCTCCCTCTGCCTCTGTTTCTCTCTCCTTTCCTCTCTCTGTCTTACTCTGTCCCTCTTTCCTTCTCTCTCTGTCTCCATCACTGCTTCTCTCTGTCTCTCTGTTGCTCTCTCCCTCTCTCCTCTACTGCCTCCCTCTCCCTCTCTCTTTACCCCCTCTTCCTTCCTTCTTTCTATCTCTGTCTCTTTTTCTTTGTCTCTTTTCCTCCATCCTCTCCCCATCTTTCTGTCTCTTTCTCCCTTCTTTCTTTCCTTCCTTTTCTCTCTCTGCATCTTTCCCTCTGTTTTCCTCTCTTGTCACTCTCTGTCTGTCTGTTTGTCTCTCTTTTCCTTCTTCTACCCTCCCTTCTTTTCTGTTTCTCCTTTTCTCTGTCTCTTCCTCTCTCCCCATCAGTCCTTCACCATTGTCTTTCTCCTTCCCTTCTTTTCTCCCCCCCGCTTCCCCCCCTGCATCTCTCTTTTCTCCCTCCTTTCTTCTGCCTCTCTCTGTCTCTCTTCCCCCTCCCCTTTCTCTCCCTCTTTCTGTCTGCCTCTTCCTCCCTAGTGGTGCAAGCTGTTGGTCTGTCCTCCCAGCCCTGCCCATAATGAGGCCCAGA
Source organism: Monodelphis domestica (assembly GCF_027887165.1). NCBI lineage: Eukaryota > Metazoa > Chordata > Mammalia > Didelphimorphia > Didelphidae > Monodelphis > Monodelphis domestica. The sequence goes on along the minus strand of NC_077235.1, from coordinate 48,096,382 downwards.
ATCAGTGCTGGTGCTGATTGTGATTGCCACCTTCCCTTGTTAGGGAAAAGCCTTTTAGTGATGAAGCAGGTGCCTGTGCTGCCAGATAGTGTACTGATAAGTGGGGGCCTTTTCAGGTTAGCCATCTGAGAGTACTAGTGGCTGGGTTAATGCCTGGCATGAGGCAGACTCTTAATAGATGCTTGTTTCATTAATCCAAATAGGAGCTCCTGATGTTACCTTCTCCATCAAAACATGAGCTTCTGTTTCAGGGCCTGGCAGGGAGCACAGAGGCTTCAGGAGCCGTGTATCCCAATCTGTATCATCAGGGCACCCTCCCTGGAGCCTCACCTCTGTCCACAGGCCTCCAGGGACAGCAGACTCACTCCTTCCCAAGGCAGCCCATTCTCCTTTGATAAAGCAGCTTTTCATCTGGCTCCCCAGGCCTGCCAGCCGTCGTTCCTCTTTTCACTTGCAGGGAGAAGAAAGTTATCCCCTCTTCCACATGAAGACTTCCTGTGTTTGAAAACAACTATCATGCGTGTCTTCTCTCCCCTCTCTCCATTTCCTTTTCTGCAGGCTAACTTTCCCTACTTGATAGGCTTGTTGATTCAGAACTAGAAAGGACTTGAACAAAATTTATCTAGTCCATCCAGCCCTTCCTTTGAAAGAGGAGGGGACCAAGACCAAGAGATATGGCACTTTTCACTGTAGATCACACAGGTGGATGATAAACGACAAACCAGATACAAATCCAGCTTCTCAGACTCCATAGCCAGCCCACTTTCTCTAGAGCCCTGCTGCCAATCTTCATTCTAGTACATTCTCTAGGCCTCTCACCATCCTGATGACCCTCCACGGAACATTACCTACACTGCAGTCCATTGAATTAAACAGCAGAGTTCAAATGTGGTCTTACACTGGCGTTGGCTAAGGGTTTTCTCATTGTCCCCATTCTGGACCCTATTCTAGATGACTGATTCGTAGGACTCATTGAGCTGTGACTCATGGTATATCAGATTTCTTGGAATCCTTGTATTTATAGGATTTGACTCTATTCAGTAGATGTCCTGTGTTAGGGTTAGACCAACAGGAAAAAGAGCCTAACTTTTCAGCTGAGTACAGCCAAGGTGAATGAGAAGTTTGGTTCCTAGCCCATGTTAGCAGATGATTCCCAGAATTCCTTTTGGTCACCTCTTATTGGCATTTTCTCAGGAGGGTACATGCCTTGGTGTCATAGTCTCTGAGCCCGGAGTTTCAGCCTGCTATAGATAGCCTTCTATCTAACCCCAGCTGCTTAGGGCACAGCAGCCTCTTGTATGTTATTGGATTCATCTACAGAGTCTTATTTCATTCAGAAGGTTCTTTTTACTCTGGTCTCAGTTATGTAGCCACCTTCCATTTTGAAACTTAAGAACAAAATCTTGAATATTGCTTTGACTTTATGTTGTTGAGGAGGGTTTCTGTTCATCATGTAGCAGTTAGTCCGAATGGTCTCTTAGACCCTTTCCATCTCAGAGATGCCACGGTCTCTGATCTCTGAGTCTTCATGATTGGATCATAATCTGTGCTGGTGTCTGGGCCCATGATCCAAGATTGGAGATTCTGGCATCTTGAACTTGAAAAAACAAACACGTAGCTCTGGTCAGCCAATGTTGTGCCAGCCGTGAAGCTTGACTTGACCTTCGAGCAGCCAGCCTTTTCCTTTCCCATCCCAGACCAGGAGGAGGGGTTACCAGTTTGGGGAGGAGAAGATGGAGTGTCCAGATGTGACTTGGGGCTTAGAGAACCCCAACAGCTATGGCCCTGCTGGTCAGAAATGAGCTGGATGAGTAGCTTTAGAGGATGGAGAGTGATGACTGTAGAGGTAAGGCAGAAGGAGGTCCACAGAGTTATAGTGATTTTCCTAAGCTGTAATGATCTTTAGAATGGTCTTTTTACTTTCACTCATCACAAACACTGCAAGGAAAGACAACAAAGTTTCCCATGAAGCAGCATTCAGTGTTACCTGTGGGCAAATGATGAAAACAGTCCTGGCTCCTTTACTTGCCTGAGAGGAGAGAATCTGTGTGTGATCCAGCCTGATTTCTAGCTAGAATGCCAATACTGGTCTGGCTCAATTCTGCCAGAGACATATTGACTCAGTAGGCAAGGATCTTCTATTTTATGTACTAGTAGCTGAATCATGTTGGTTACAGAAACCCAGCATCTTTGGTACCCTGTATTCCACTTTTGACCACTTGGCTGTTCAGTAATTCATATCGGCATTCTGCAGCTACAATGCAGATTTCCAAGTGGCACATCTGACTTTTGAAACTATTCGAGGTAAGGTGGATGTGTGGGAATAGTGGGAAGGATTGGAGAAGGGGCTGCATGAATATGGTGGCAGAACTTTTCTGAAGAACCCCATTGTTTTTTCTTCCTCAAAAGAGACAGGAGTCAATCTGGTCAATAACAGACTTGACCGTTCTGCCTCAAAGCTAGTATGAAGATAAATTAAATATGTTAACAATTCTGGATCACAGTGAAAAGAAACATTATCTGACTCCAAACCATGCAACTTTTAGACTGAAAAACAGCAGTCTCCAATCCCATATGTGTTCTCACCTCCCTTTTTTCCCACTGTAAATTAATCTGGTCCTTGAAGAAGATGCCTGATTGCTTCAGACTACTCTTTGTGTAGTTATCTAACTTGTCTCCGTAGAGAAGAAACTAGGGTTTTCAAGGCCACACAGATGAGAAAAGAGAGAACGCTTGAACAAAAACCAGTTCTGTACATTTCTAGCTGCTATCTATAGTTGGATGGATGCAGTTCTCTGAAAGAGAGGAGGAGGATTTTGTTTGATTAGTTTTCTGTCCTGTCTTGCTGTAGTCTTCAACTCTGAGATTCAGATTCAAATGACCAAGGCTGTTCTCACATCTGCTTGTAAAATTCACTTCTCCATCTCTTAGGGAACTTCTCTGAACGGATCAGAAGCTGCAGTCCTAGTAGAGCTGGAATTTGGGGGTTCTCTATACTAGTGTTAACATTACTTATCAAGGGGCACAGTTGATAGATTGCAGATCTAGAGTCAGGAGGGCCTAGATTTGTATCTGGCGGCCTCAGACACTTCCTCACTAGGTGTCCCTGCACAAGTCATTTAACCCCCATTGCCTAGTCCTTGCCACTCTTCTGTCTTAGAATTGATACTAAGGGGGGCAGCTGGGTAGCTCAGTGGATTGAGAGCCAGGCCTAGAGACGGGAGGTCCTAGGTTCAAATCTGGCCTCAGCCACTTCCTAGCTGTGTGACCCTGAGCAAGTCACTTGACCCCCATTGCCTACCCTTACCACTCTTCTGCCTTGGAGCCAATACACAGTATTGACTCCAAGACGGAAGGTAAGGGTTTAAAAAAAAAAGAATTGATACTAAGACAGAAGGTAAGGGTTTAAAAAACACATTACTTATTGAGAGGTATCAGAATTTAGTGCTAGACTTAGAGGCAAGAAACCTCTTGTTCTTATTCTGCCTCTGATATTAGCTGGATGACCACAGGTAGTCCCTCCAGATCTCAGTCTCAGTTTCCTCACCTGTATATCAGAGATAATAAAACTCACATAGTACCTACCTCCAAGGGTTGCTATGAAGCTCAAATGAGATAAGTATAATCAGAAGGAAGGAAACCAGGATTTATTAAGCACCTACTATGTGCCAGACACTGTGCTAAGCACTTTACAACTTACCTCATTTCATTCTCACAACAACCCTGAGATGTAGGTGCTATTGTTGTCCTCATTTTATAGTTTAGGAAACCGAGGCAGACAAAATTTAAGTGATTTGCCCTGGATCATTCAGCTAGTAAGTGTTCAGAGTCAAATTTGAGTGACTCTAGGTTCAGCAGTCTATCTACTGCACCACCTAGTGTTTGGTGTACAATAATAATGCCAATTATTATTATTATTATTATCTATGATAACTCCCATTTCTGTAGTGCTTTGATGGAATAAAAAGACCTTGGTAAACACTCTCTTCCTTTCTTCCTTTTTTAGCGGCACTGATTCATCTCTTTTTTCTTGCTGTCTAGATTCTGGTAATGGCTCCAAAGATCCCCCCTTCCTGTTTACCATTCCAAACCCATCTATCCTCTCCACCACGACTACCTTAAACTTCCTAAAAATCCATTTTCACCTTGTCACTCCCCTTGCCCAGTGATGCCCACTGCCTGTGCAGCCAAGTTCAAACTCTTCTGCCAGCTCAGTCCTAGAATATCGCCTTTAGCCTGACCAAGCATCTACAGTGACTCTCTATTAAGAGCCGAATAAAGGGTAAACTCTTCCTTATGGCCTTTGAGGTTCTCTAGAATCTGGCCCCAAGTCCCAGCTTGTCCCTTATTTTCAGTACTCAGCCAGAATACTTCCTGTCTCCTCTGTAGATTGTGCTCATTTACCTGTCTGCTTCTTCCTTGAAGGTTAGGACTACCGTTGCCTTTGCGGTATCTTCAGGGACCTATTAATAGCCTGACAACTCCTTCTTGACTGATTTTGATCTTCCTGGAACCAGAAGGTTGAACTGGATGATGTCTTGAGAGGCATAAAGATCTGATTCTTGGCCTCTTAGGGTTCTTTGCTGTCCCCAGGTAGAATTCTGTGGGGACATTTAATCATCTGGGCAGTCTTTGTACTTTACCTTATTTTAATATTGTTGATTTTCCTGTTCCCAATCCCTTCATCTTCTAGATGAAGAAATTGAGGCCTAGGGAGGGAAAGTGACTTGATAGACCTGGGATTCAGACCCAGACGCAGTGCTTTCCTGACTATCTTTCCACTGTACCACCTTAGTTACAGATTGACTCCCAGGTGTTCCCCCCCCCCCAAATCTGGGCCCAGTGTTGTCTAGGTTTGTGAGGTGGGTTATCTGGATGAGACCTAAAATCCTGCTCCCAGTACATTACAAAATCAACTAATCTATGGCCCTTTTTCTACCAGACAGTGATACCTTTTTAGCTAACCTACCATTTTAAACATTTTTCTATTAATAATTTTCTTAGTGCTTTTTTGTTTGTTTGTTTTAAACATCACTCTCATTTGTGAATCCCTCCCTTCTCCCACTGCCCTGGAAACTGTCCATTATAAGACTTTAAAAGAGGGGGACCAAAACTAACTGAAACATCCCTGGAGTCTTACAGCATATGTAACGAGCATGGGCGTCACCTCATCCCAGCTTGGAGGGGCCACCCTTCCTTGTTCCGGATGGGCAAGTCCACACTTTGGCAAATCAACTCATCAGAGGCAGTAAATGAGAAGAAAACCGTACTTGTACCGGAGACAATTTATACCTGGATCGAGGAATTGGTGTGCTTCCTTCCCACGAGGTCTCTTTCTCTCTGGTCCCCAAATAAGACTCATGAGAGCATTCAGAGCCTTCGTAGCATATTCGGAAGCTAGCCAAAGTAAGTGGCACCACCTCCCTTACCTCCATATTCAGCTGGTTCCCTATGGAGGTGGCCAGTAGGATTTGGATTGGGTTATAAAAAGCGACTCTTATTTCTCATCTTCATAGGGTGCTGAGCCACCATCCAGAGAGATGGCTGAATAACGGTGTGCTTAATGGGTCGGTCCTTATATTCTCCTATCTGCTGGGCAAGTCTGACGACACAGAGAAAGGCCTGAACCCTTTACAAATCAGTGCCTTTCATTTCACAGAATGTAGAGCCCATAAAAATCTTTCTGCTTTATCCATGAGCTCTGGGCTGGAGCTGAGGGGAGGGCACCCTGCTCTTTGCCCAGAGAACCACTTAAATAAAACCTGGGATGGTGCTCTAATTTAGGCCTGTGCCGAGCAACTTTATTTAGGTGACTCAATTGGCAAAGAATTTCAGCAGCTGCCCTCTCTGAGCCTTGATATCATAGCCTCTGGTACGGGCCAATGCCATGCAGATCCGCTGCTCCACGCTGCCTCTCCTCGCCCTTTTCTCAGTCATGCTTGGGTGGCCATTTTCTCCTCTTAACACTAGCCCAGCTGCCTTCTACTTGGCCTTTTGGCCTCTCACTCGAGGACTTTTGGAATCGGTTTCTAAAATATTGTCGTCTCTGGCTTCCTCTGCCACTTGTTTACTCTCAATGTGCAGATGCAGGGTGTCCCAGAAGTCTCGATGCTTGGGCCCCATTTGGGGAGAAAGCTTCTCTCCAGTGGCTTTTGTTTCATTCAGTGTTTTTGTGTCTCTAGCCCCCAAGCTGGTGCCAGGTAGCTAGCTAGTAGTCAGTCAGCTAGCAGTAGTCAGCTCGTTGATTTATTGAGCGACTTCACAGGGTTCCTGGTCCTGGCTGGTTTGTCAATGTAAGAAGATACAGCAAATTCCTCTGCCCCCTCCCTTAAATTGCTCAACTGGACAGTGAATGTCCAGGGTTACAAGCTGAACATAGGGTAAGAAAGCACCATGTCCACCCTGCTTGTTTTCTTTCATCTTCTTCTTTAATTACTTAAATTGTTTTAAATTGACTGAAGTCCGCTCCCCACCCCCCCAAAGGTAACAGGAAAAGAGTCTTTGTAAGAAATATGTATAGTCCCGACAGCTGGGCAGCTCAGTGGATGGAGAGCCAGGCCCAGAGACGGGAGGTCCTGGATTCAACTATGGCCTCAGACACTTCCTAGTTGTGTGACCCTGGGCAAGTCCCTTAACTCCATTGCCTAGCCCTTACCACTCTTCTGCCTTGTAATATTGATTCTAAGACAGAAAGTAAGAATTTTAAGTAGATATAGCTAATGTTTGAGGGAGGGAAGGGAAAGAACATGAATCTTGTAATCGTGGAAAAATATTCTAAATTAATAAATTAAATAAAAATTTCCAAAACTTAAAAAATAAATAAATAGATATAACTATGCACGGATATAGAGCCAAGCAAAACAAATCCCCACCCTGGCCAGGGCCAAAAAGTAATATATGTCTCAGTCTGTACCTTGAATCCATCATTCATCTCTCAGGAGGTACAAAACATGTTCTATCATTTCTCTGAAATCATCACGCCTGCCCCTCCCACTCATTTTCCAGAGGGCCAAAACAGGGTCCAAAGAGGGGAAAGAACTTAGCCAGGACCACTCGGTTTGTCCTTCAAGGCTGGAATAAAAACCAAGAGCCCCGCTCCCCTCTTGCCTGCCTGCCACTGGCTGTACTCTCTCCACCCCCTAGCCTGCCACCATGGTGGGTCCAGGTTTCCCATGACCTGCCTTCAAGAGTTTTCCATGAACAGGAGACTGTCTACTGCTGAATTACTCACTGCTCTGGCCATTGCCTCATCCAACCTCTGGATGTGTACTATTCTCAGCCCTGCTGCCTATAGCTCTGTGCCTTTCGGCTTCTCTTTTGAGTCCCTCTAGTCTAGAGGTTCTTAACTTGGGGCCTATAAACTAGCTTGAAATGTGTTTTTATTTATTTTCTGGTGGCTCTATTTTGACAAAATGGGTTTCCTTAAAAACAGAATTCTGAGGAATCCAGAGGTTTCCCCAGACTGTCCTAAAAGAATGGGAAGTTGGGGCGGCTAGATGGCTCAGTAGATTGAGCTCTAGGATTGGAGTCAGGAGGACCTGGGTTCGAATGTGGCCTCACATACTTCCTACCTGTGCAGACCCTGATCAAGTCATTTAACTTCTATAGCTTAGCCCTGGTCACTCTTCTGTCATAGACATAGATGAAAAGAAAGGGCTAAAAAAAGAACGAGCATTTCTGGGTCCTGACTCCTTTCTGTAGCCAGATCTGTGTCTGTTATCTTCTCTTTCAAGCATAACAATTACAGAACGCACACTAAGTTTCTGGTTAGGAGGAATTAGAATCTCTTACTGGGACCACATTGATTTTTAGGAACAAATCTGAAAATCGTCACCCAAGCAGTGGTTTTACGTATGTTCCATGTTGTTGGTTGCGAAACTCACTGAATGTATTTCAGGTTTTCTTTTATACCTCAGTGCCGGCACTGGTCAGTTTTTGTTGGGTTTCACAGAACCAAAGTAGGACGTGGAGCCTTTGGGGCTGGCTCTCTAGCTCCATCATCAGCCTGAGTTTCTTGATTCAAGTCACGATCTAGCAGAAAATAAAGATTCTCTTCTCATTGTTCTCCTCCTAGGGGCCAAAAGGTTTGAATAGGGCCATGGTACTCTTTCCTAATTTGTCAGGATAATATTCTATAGAATCAAAGAAACTCCAGGGAGCTCAAAGGCCATCTATTCTGACCTAGGCTTGAACTAGCATCCCTTCTCCTACAAACATCCCTGATGGTCATTGAGCCTCCCTCAGTGCCGGGTACGCACTACCTCCCAAGGCATCCCATTCCACCTGGGAGCGGCTCTCAGTGTCAAGAAGCTATGTCTACCTTGCTGGAAATTTGGACATGGGGCAGGTTCTTTTATCCTTTCAGCTGAGAAGGTGCCCCTTGGAACGAGCATTTCAAAGGGTTGTTGATTGGGAAAGGGATGCTTTTTCCCGATAGGACACAGACCAGAGGGGTGATCCGAACACACAAGGGACATATCCAAGCCCCAAACGCCACGTGTATTTCACATGTCATTCATTGCCTAATTGTGGATTCCTTTTTGGAAACTGAATGTCATTTAATTTTATAGGCTGGCTGGAAAGAGAACCATGCCACATTCATGACTGAACTGAAAAATCTTCAGGCTTCTGGATTGACTACTCTTGGCCAGGCTCTGAAGTCTGCCTTTGACCTGTTGAATGTGAATAGACTGGTGTCTGGAATAGACAATTACGGACAGGTAACAACAAATTTAAGTGATTACAGCTACCTTGTTTATTTCTTATTTTTTGGTGTGGGTGCAGCTAAGCATTTATAGTTGGGCATAGTGAAATCTTCCAAAGTATTTTCACAGACTCTGGAAAGATGATAAACCCTAAACTTTTTTTTTTTTTAAGAATAGGGTTGGGGGCAGCTGGGTGGCTCAGTGAATAGAGAGCCAGGCCCAGAGATGGGAGGTCCTAGGTTCCAATCTGGCCTCAGACACTTCCCAGCTGTGTGACCCTGGGCAAGTCACTTGACCCCCACTGCCTAGCCCTTACTGCTCTTCTGCCTTGGAACCAGTACACAGTAGTGATTCTAAGGTGGAAGGTGAGGGTTTAAAAAAAAGAATGGGGTTTTCTTGGTATCAGTGTTGTTCACTTATACCGTAAACTGTGTGTTTACATTTCTCCATGTCCTATTTTTATTCTCATGTCAGCTAGACATAGAGCCCATTGGCCTGGCATGCGGCCTTCTCTCTGTACCAGGATATGGGTTCAATGAAAATTGTTTTGCTGGGGTAGCTGGCTGGATTGAGTAGTTGGAGTGAGTCTGCTCTTTTTCACAACTGCCATAAATGCCCACTGAGAGGTTTGAGGAAGAAGGAAAGGTCAAGAAGTACTGCTCAGGGTCCCCTTTTCACTTCCCTGTGCTGCCCTGCCAACCGACGGGATCAGTGGGCAATAGACACTGTGTGACCATAACCAACTGAATGGCTGCTGGGCCTCTGGCCTAGGGGTTAGGGAGGATACCCTTGTCCCACCTGCTCCAGCCTGGTGAGCGTTTTCTTTGATCTTCCGATGACTCGTATCACCTGTTCCTAAATACATACATTTTTGGATTATGGCAGTTCCAGCAGTGAGGTGGAATCTGATATTTTGGTGTCCAAGAGGACCAGGGTGAAAACGAATGCCTTTTCCTTTTCCAAACTTGCTGCTGTATTTTGATCCCCTGAACTTAAGTTGTATCCCCTTTGAGATCACCTCTAACATGGTGCCCTGATCTTTTAGGTCATTCCTTAAGCAAGAAGGGGAAAGAATCCCTCCCTCTCTATCAGCATTCTGAGTGCTGTCTGTGTAATGAAAATTTAGTAATAAAAAGTCATTGTTTCACATGCTGATTGTCTTTTCTCCCGATTATAATTTCAGGGGCGGAATCCATTTTTTCTGGAGCCAGCTCTTATAATTGCCTTCACTGATGGAAATAAGTTAACCAATACTACTGGTGTACAAGAGGAGGTAATGTCGCCATTTTGGTACAGTCTTATTTTGATGGTAGGGAATTTGCAGTTAGGCCTGGGGGAGGTAGATTTGTTTTCATGAGAAACAGGTTTTGATCAAACCTGCCACGTTGACCATCCCTGAAAGGCAGGGGAGGAGTGGGGGCTTCGAGTGTTACATTTTAAGATGAACTTTGCCCAATCTTGCCTCATCAGCTTCATCTCCCTTTGACTTCTCCTCTGCCTGGAAGTGAGCTAACCAAAGAACCTTTCCGCTGGGACCAGCGGTTATTTGCCCTGGTGCTGCGTATGCCTGGGACGTTCTCATCTGAGCCAGAGCCGCTAGGGAGCGTACCAATGGATGAATCTGTTATTACACAAATGTGTGAAGTTACAGGAGGTATCAGGCGCAACTTACGGTCTTGAAGTGACAGGAGGGGAGGTTAGGTAGAGGTATAGACAGCTACATCAGCCCCATTTCCAACACTGAGTTTATTTACAGGGAGTCTGTCTGATCCCTGAAATGTCTGCTCTTAAGGCTCAGCTCAGGAAACTCAACCCCACCCCACATACCTCAGGAAGCCCTGTCCAACCTCCCCTCCCTGCCCCCAGTTGTTAGGGTTCTCTCCCTTCTCACATATTTCGGTATGTGTTGTTTACCCTAGGTGCCACCTACCCTGGGAATCCTTCTCTGATTCCCTCCCGCCCCCCTCCTCTCCCAGCTCATGTTGGTGGCCCCAGTGAACTCCTTAAGGGCGAGGAATACTATTTATTTGATCTTAGTATCCCGCTTCCTGTCAGCCAATCAAAGGAACATTATTTAGTAAGCACTTATTATGTACCAGGCACACAGTAGGTGATGAATAAATATTTTGATTGAGTCCAGTTGAAGAGCAGTTATATGTAATGTGGTGAGACTTTGTTTTAGTGAATCCTCTCACACTGGTGCTCTTTCTTTCTCTTTGACCCAGGCCGCTCCTACTGCGTGAGGACACAGAAAATGCTGAATCAGTGCTTGGAGTCTTTAGTTCAGAAAGTCCAGAGTGGCGTCGTGATTCACTTTGAAAAAGCAGGACCGGACTTGGCTGCTTTTGCTGAAGGGAGAGGGAAGAGAGGTAGGTAAGGGGGGCTTCTCGGCAGGAGGCAGATGGGCCACCAGAAGGCAGTATTGCCACCAACCCCCACAGCAGGTGCAGCCCCTGCTCCCCTTTGCTCGATTTCAGGTTCTCTCCCGAGAAATTGTCCGCCTTTTGTTGGTTGGGTATGGTTCTGTGAAGGCCCACTGGAGTCCTGCCCTTGCCTCTTCCCTGCACTGCCATTTTCTTGTGAGCAAGGCAGAGGGAGACAGGGAAGCCATTTTTGCCTAGTGCTCTTTCAGGCAGGAGAAAACAAGTGATGTGGAAAATCCAATTTTCAGTCATTGAAAAAAACCTCAAGGATACACGAGTCACAGGGTGCTCACGGCTCTGCTGTACCTGGTGCCACCGCTTTGGGATTGTCTGATCCCCAATCAACCCAAGAGCCTGCTTTAAGTATCTACGAGAGAGAGAGATTGAGAGATTTGGTTATATCTGGCTATATCTCTAGCTATAGATGTTGTTGTTGAGTCATTTTTCAGTCATATCCAACTCTTTGTGACCCCATCTGGGCTCTTGGCAAAGATCCTAGAGTAGTTTGCCATTTCCTTAAACTCCAGCTCATTTGGCAGATGAGGAAACTGAGGCAAACAGGGTGAAATGATTTCCCCAGGTAAGTATCTGAGTCTGGCTTTGAACTTAAGTCTTCCTGACTTCAGGCCTAGCACTCTATTCATTGCACCACCTAGCTGCCCTCCATTTAGAGGCTCCATGATAAAGGACACTCCTGAGGTGGGCATTTAAAGGCCTTCACAGTCTGGTTCTAGGCCCACCTGTCTAGGCTTCATGCCTGTCATTCCCACAAGTGATCTCTACCTTCTGCCTCAGTACCCTGGAACACTCTCTCTTAGTGCCACATCTTTGAGTCCTTAACTTCCTTCAAAGCTCATTTCTCTCTTCCAAGTCATCCAAGTCCAGTGGCAGGACAAAAGTCAGGATGACTGGCAATGGCCTAGAATAGCGGGGGGAAAACTAATTTTAAAATATTTTAAAAATACAGTGATTTAATAAGGAGTAGTGTGACCACAAGATCATAGATCTCTAACTGAAAGGGACCTAACCCAAAGGCCATTGAGTCCAAACTCCTATTATCTTAAGAGGTAGTGTAGACTAATGGCTAGGGAAGTAGGCTGGAACTTGGGAAGAACTGAGTCAAAATTTCACTACATATACTTGCTAACTGTATGACTCTGGGCAAGTCACTTAACCTCTGTCTGCCTCAATTTCCTCAACTGTAAAGTGGAATAATACTAACACCTACCTTGTAGGGTTGTTGTAATAATTAAACAAAATAATATTTGTAAAGTGCTTAGTGCATTGCCTGGAACATATAAGCTTAATAAATGCCTAACCCAGGGGCAACTAGGTGGCCCAATGAATTGAGAGTCAGGCCTAGAGATGGGAGGTCCTGGGTTCAAATCAGGCTTCAAACACATCCTAGCTGTGTGACCCTGGGCAAGTCACTTAACCGCAGTTGCCTAGCCCTGATACTTAGTATTGAGTTTAAGACAGAAGGTATGGATTTTTTAATGTAAATTTTATTTTTTATTTTTCTTATTTTAATAACAAATTTCCACATAAGTTTTTCAAAGTTATATAATTCATGTTGTCTCTCTCCCTCCTTTTTCTCTCCCCTCCCAGAATTGACAATCAATTCATTCTGGGTTACACATGTATTATCATGCAAAATATAATTCATTTCATAAATAAATAATCTTATAGAACCAAAACCCCTAAATCATATACACAAATAAATAAGTGATAAATCATATGTTTTTATTTGCATTTCTACTCCAACAGTTTCTTCTCTGGAGACGGAGAGCATTCTTTTTCATAAGCCCCTCAGAATCATCCTGGAACCTTGTATTGCTGTTAGTAGCAAAGTCTCTCACATTTGATCATCCCACAATGTTTCAGTTACTGTGTATAATGTTCCACTGGTTCTGCTTATTTCACTCTGCATCAGTTCACACAGGTCTTTCCAGCTCTTTCTGAAATCCTCCAGTTTATTATTCCTGAGAGCACAATAGTATTCCATCACCACCATATACCACAGTTTGTTCAGCCATTCCTCAATTGAAGGGCATCCCTTTAGTTTCCAATTCTTTGCCACAACAAAAAAGAACAGCTACAAATATTTTTGTACTAACTGGTCCTTTCCCATTTTCTTTATCTCTGGGATACAAACCCAGTCGTGCTATTACTGGATCCAAAGATCTGCATTCTTTTGTAGCCAGAAGGTATAGCTTTTAAAATACTAAAATAAAATAAATGCCTAACCCAGCTCTTTCTGTCTCCTAGGCCAGCATGCATTACCAGTATGTTATAATTCTCTCAGTGAAGCAGTAGGTGGCAAGACCAGGATTGGAACTCTGGCCCCCAGTTCCAAACCCAGCCCACTTTTTCATTGTACCCTGCCACTTGCCTCCATGACAGTGTTCACACTGCCCCTTTTGTGTCATAGAAACACTCTTGGGCATAGACAGTCTGACCCCGCAAAAGTCTGTAAACCTCCGTTCTAGACAAAGCATGTTCATCTAGCTTCTGGCTAAATGTTTTTATAGCAGCTTGTCTGAGCGATTCTTATTCCTCAAATCGGCCTTGGAGGATTGCCGTTAGACCTGGCCAAGTCCTCTCCCCCTGAAAACTGTAGATTGGCCGTGGAGATTGCTGTACAGACTTGAGTAGGAAGAAGTGAAGAGCTGAAAGCTGTGGTCAGGTGTCACTAGGTCAAAGAGCCCTTTTTTATTCAAATACATCCATGTTGTTTTTGGTCTCTACATTATGGTCACTTGAGCCTTAATGGAGCTCTCCCTTGTAACAAAGATAGAGTGACCTTGTTGGCCAGTGTATACAGCATCCTGCCCCTGTGGTCCCGCCTTTCTACTGAGAAGCCAGAGTTATGGGTTATCTGCTCTCTGGAACCAAATGATGCAAAGTATGGCTTCCTTCCTTCTGTTTTAAAATATTTTATCTTGAGGTTTACAAACTGAAGATCAAATGATATCAGAGTGATAATACTATGATAACCAGAAGTACAAGAAGATTGCCAAGCCCGTAGCTTCTTGAGCAGTATTCAATACACAGCAATTCAAAGAAAACATAAATGCTTGGGGCTAGGGTTATGCGTGACTTTGCTCTTACAGCAGCGACCAATATAGAAGCATGACAGCAAAACTGGGGAGGAAAAGAAAACGTAAATGCTTTCCCTCCCATGCACACTAGTGTCATTGGGCCTGTAAAGTACAGAGAGTTTTCTATCGAATGTGTATTCCTTTGGGGCCATTAGGAATTTTTGAGGTAGTGTAGCCTGGTGAATGGCATGCTGGACTTGGAGTCAAGAAGACACTGACCAGGTGTGCAACTCTCTATGCCTCAGGCAATAACCCTCATGGTTCTAGTTGGGTTGAAATTAGAGATCTTTCACATGGTAGAGCTGTTTGCTCATTTTAAATAGCGTTCTCTCCAGTGCCCAATGGGGTCATTTGAGATGACTTTTTTCTTGGGGATTGAGAGCAAGTCATTTCAGTCATGCCATTCTAAAGGTACTGAAGAGTCAGGGTTGCAGAATGGCCAGACCCTTGGGTGCAAGGGTGGCTTACCTCTGACACATCCTAGAGTGCTGAGAGACCTTAAACAGGTCATTTAGATAGCCCAGAGCTCCAGGGCTCTCTCAGACTTGAAATTGCCATTCCCTAGTGGTAGAGGGAGTTTCCACACTGGGATTTCCTCATAGTGATGAAATCTCAGATTCCGAACCATAAAAAAAATGACACAGGGTGAAGGATCAAAATGATTCTGTTTTGTGACAGACGTGCTTTGTCCCAGGGAAGGCAACTTGGTCTCATAAAAGCGCCATTACTGTACTCTAACCAAATCATTATTTGGCCAATCCGATTCCTCATTTGTCACCTAGCTCCTGTACGATCGGCTGCCTTGATATCATTTTCCTAATGTTCTGTTTTCCCATTTAACAACATTAGGTGGGCTGTGGTCCTCTACTGGCTTTCAAACTAATGCTCCGATCTAATCATTAAGACAAGCAGAATGATTATCCTTTCCTATCAAATAACCTTCTCTAGAGTATTTTGTTGGGTCGCCTTCGTTCACACTAAAATGACAAAAATATCTATCAATTTGACCGGATTACATATTGCCGGGGTCAAACGAATGCTATGACTTAATCATTAAGACAAGCAGAATGCTTATTATTTACCATGAAATAACCTTGAGACACCTTTGTTCACACTAAAAACAAGACATTGTCTAGAAGTTTGACTGGATATTACCAATGTGTTGCCGTTGAAATTACGTTTGACTAGCAAATCTGATTGCTTTATTTTTAATTGAATGTTTTTCAATTAATGAAAATCCTCCCCTCCCTCACTCCTAAATTGAAAAAGAGAAGGAAAAAACCCTTGCACCAACTGTGCCTAGTCAAGCAAAACAAATTTCCACATTGTCTGTGTCCCAAAAATACATGTCCACCTGCACACCAAGTTCATCACCTTCTTGTCTGATGAAACACGATCGTTCTCTCCAATCCTAGTTCGTCATTGTGCTCTTAAGTCTTTCAGATGTGGTCTTTACAGACAGCTGTCACTTTTATTATTGTACAGCTTGTTCTCCAGGTTCTACTCATTTTATCCCTCATCAGTTCCTAGGTTTTTCTGGAAACATTTCTTCCAGCACAATCGTGTCCATCATATTCATAAACCCTAGTTTGTGCAGCTGTTCCTCCATCAGTGAACTCTGCCTTAACTTCCACTTCTTTGCCACCACAAAAGAGCTGCTGCTCTAAATGATTTTGGCAAATGAAAAACATGGACGTAGATTTTCAATGATAAGTGGCGTTGCTTGTCAACTCCAGGAGAGAGGGAGAGACAACGCGAATCACGTGACCATGGGAAACATTTTGTGAATAAAATAAATAAATAATCTTGTACTTGTCTCTCACAGTGTTGATTCTAAGATGGAAGGTGACGGGTTTTTAAAAGAGAAAGAAAATTGCCTCTTCATATCCTTTGATTGCTCTTCAATTGGGAATTAGCTCACATTCCTGTATATTTGAATCAATTCTTTACATATCTTAGGTGTGAGATCTTTAACAGAGAAATGTTATAAAGAGTCTTCCTCTCCACTCCCTTCTCTTTTTCCTTTCTAATTTTGTCCCCACTGGTTTTCTTTGTACAAAATCTTCCAAATTTTATATGATCAAAATTTTCCTTTTAACTTCACTAAATCTCCTCTGTCCTTCGTTTGGTTATGAAGTCCTCCCCTATCCATAGATCCAAAAGGTAATTTTGACCTTGCTTCTCTAATTTGTTTATGATGTCACTCTTTACATTTAAATCATGTATCCATTGGGAGCCTATTTTTTAAAAAATGTTTTCCAATTACTTGTAAAAACAATAAAAAAACCTCTTAACTTCCATCTTAGAATAAATACTGTATATTGGTTTTAAGGCAGAAGAGCAAGGGCTAGGCAATGGGGATTGAGTGACTTGCCCAGGGTCACACAGTAAAAACAATTAACATTTATATTTAAAATTTTTGAATTCAAAATTCTCTCCCTTAACTCCTCATTGAGAAAGCAAGCAATTTGGTTGAGGTCATCCGTGTATAATTATGCAAAACATATTTCCATATTAGTCATGTTATAAAAGAAAACAGACTGTCAAAAAAAAAAAGAAAAAGAAAGTTTCAAATGTATTCTTGGGTCTGATTCCGTCAGTCCTTTGGAGGTGGATAGCCTTTTTCATTCTAGCGTCTTCAGAATTGTCTTGGATCCAATCTGAGAGGTATGAGGTGGTGCCTCAGAGTTGTTTTCATTTGCATTTCTCTATTCAGTAGAGACTTAGAGCACTCTTTCATGTGGCTTTCGATAGCTTTGATTACTTGTTCTGAAAACTACCAGTTCATGTCCTCTGACCATTTTATCAGTTGGGGAATGACTCCTGTTCTTACAGATTTGGAGTTTGTCTTTGCTATGTGGCATGAAATGTTGGTCGGTACCTAGTTTCCATCAGACTTCTTTCCAGTTTTCCAACCAGGTCTTGTCCAATAGTGAGTTCGTCCCATGGTAAGCTGGAGTCTGAGCTTATCACATATTAGACTGCTGTATTCATTTGCTTCTGTATGTTGTATGTCCGATCAGTGCTGCTGATCACTCTGTTTCTACACCAGTACCAAATCATTTTGCTAATTATTGCTGTTTGCTCTGTTTCTTAATGACGTATATAGATGGTGGAGCCATTAAGTGTAAAAGATGCTTCACCCAACCCACGTATGACCACTTTGCAAGCTAAGCTGTCATCTTGGAATCCTGACCAAGTTCTCAAATACTCTTCCTGACTGATCTTTTCCAACTCTTGTGTCTTCTTAGAGTTCTACAAGTCAGCAAAAGCCATTTCCCATCAGCCATGGCACAACTGTCGAAAGCTCATTTATGTGCGCCCTAACCCTAAAACTGGGGTTCCTGTTGGACACTGGCCAATTCCAGAATCTTTTTGGCCTGACCAAAACTCACCGACTCTGGTAAGTATCTTAAGACAAAGGGGAAAAGACAGTTTTCATTTTTTTATTTGCTAGTTTCAGTTTCCATTCTAAAAGAATTCTGGGAAATAGGTATTACTAAATGCTACCGAGGCACCTAAGCCTACTGGAGAACAGACAGGAGGTAAAATTAGTGATCTTTTCCAAAACCAACGTGACCAAAATTAGAAGGGAAGCGACAAGCTGGGAAAAAATTTTATAACAAATTTCTCTGAAAAAGGTCTAATTCCTCAAATATACGAAGAACTAAATCAGATTTATAAGAAATCAAATCACTCCCCAATTGACAAATTTGGGTAAAGGGATATGAATAGCCAGTTTTCAGATCAAGAAATCAAAATTATCAATAATCACATGAAAAAATGTTCCAAGACCCTCTTGATTAGAGAAATGCACATCAAAACAACTCTGAGGTATCACGTCACACCTAGCAGATTGGCCAATATGACTGTAAAGGAAAGTAATGAATGCTGGAGGGGATGTGGCAAAATCGGGACACTAATACATCGCTGGTGGAGTTGTGAACTGATCTAACCATGCTGGAGGGCAATTTGGAACTATGCCCAAAGGGCTACAAAACAATGCATATTCTTTGATCCAGTAACAACACTACCAAGTCTGTATCCCAAAGAGATAAAAAAAATGGGAAAAGACCTGTACAAAAATGGGAAAAGACTTGTACAAAAATATTTATAGCCGTGCTTTTTGTGATGGCAAAACATTGGAAAATAATTGGACATCCCTCAATTGGGGAGTGGCTGAACAAATTGTGGTATATGCTGTTGATGGAATACTATTGTGCTATAAGGGATGATGAATCGATTGATTTCAATAAGAGCTGGAAAGACCTCCACGAACTGATACAGAGTGAAATGAGCAGAACCAGGAGATTATTGAACACACTAATTAAAACACTGTGGGCCGATCCGATGTAATAGACTCTGCTACTAATAGCAATGCAATGATCCAGGACAATTCTGAGGGCTTATGAGAAAGAACGCTGTTTACATCTAGGGAAAGAACTGTGGGAGTAAAAACACTGAAGGAAAACACATGATTTATCACTGGTTTATTTGGGGATATGATTGAGGGTCTTGGTTTTAAAGGATTGCTCTTTTACAAAAATGAATAACAAGGAAATAGGTTTTGAGTGATCATACATGTATAACCCAGTGGAATTGCTTGTCCGCTCCGGGAGGGGAGAGGGAAGAAGAGAGGGTGATAAGAATCATGTAACCATGGGAAAAAATTTAAAATTAAATTAAAAATAAAAAAAAATAGTGGATTTAAACAGACTTTCCTTTTAATGGCCATGTGAGGTACAAAATGTGACAATTACTGTCTCCAGTTTGCAGAGAAGGAAACTGAGGCCCGAGAGATTGAGGGACTACCTGAAGCAGCAAAATAAAAGAGCTGGGATTCAAACATGGGCCTCTTCTGTTTTCAGGGCCAACTTGCTTTCTCTCCTTTGTATCAAGCTGATTTTGTCATGTGTGTGTATGCAGATGCAGTAACTCCTGTTGGACACCAGAGGGTGCCAAGTGAATCCCAGGCTTCCCTTTTGTCCCTGCTGCTCTAAATGCAAATGCAGAGTCTGGATAAAGCTTTTTACCCTTTTTTGTGTGGCCTGGACCCCTTTGGCAGGCTGGCAGGCAGGCAATCTGGTGAAGCCGAAGGCCTCTTTTCTCTACATAATATTTTTAAATACATAAATATAATACAAAGAGTCCTTCCTTTCTCTAAAGGAAGTCAGTTATATTGAAATATGGTTATCAAGGGGCCAGCCAGGTGGCTCAGTGGATTGAAAACCAGGTCCAGAGACCAGGAGTCCTGAGCTCAAACGTGTGACCTCAGACACTTCCTAGCTGTGTGACCCTGGGCAAGTCACCTGACCCCCAGTGCCTAGCCCTTACTGCTTTTCTGCCTTGGAGCCAATACACAGTATTGATTAAGATGGAAGATGAGGGTTTGAAAAATAATAATAATAATAAAATTAATGTGGTTCTCAAAACATTTTTAAGTGTCAGGCCTCTAGATAAATACCCCTGGTTTAGAATAAAAGTCCCTGCTGCACAGGAACACTGAAAACCTTTTCCCCTGGTGCACTTCTGTGGGTATAGCTCTTTTTTTAAAAAAATGTTTCATTTAATTAATTAATTTAGAATATTTTTCTATGTTACAAGAGTCATGTTCTTTCCCTCTCCTCCCCTCCCTGTCTCCCATAGCCGATGCACAATTCCCCTGGGTTTTACTCGGGTCATTGATCCAGACCTATTTCCATATTATTGATATTTGCACTGGGGTGATCGCTTAGAGTGAGTCTACATCCCCAATCCTATCCCCACTGACCCATGTGATCAAGCAGTTGTTTTTCTTCGGTGTTTCTATTCTGTGGGTATAGTTCCTTGGCGCCTATCTGGGCCTAATAACCCACAGCCCAGAGTAGGAATGCATGAATTCGCAGTTCTAGGCCCTAGAATGGGGGAACAGAGGGGGTTCTGCTTCCACGTCTTCCCCATCTGCTTTCTACACCATCTTCATTGGTCCCTTCCTCTGACAAAAGCACCCGAACAGCTGTTCTTGACATGAACTTTGTTTTCTCTCCTTCCTGGCCACTCTTCAGCTCATCAGTTACCTTCCCCAATTGTGGTACCCAGAATTGAACCTGATGGTCTAAATGTGATTTGACCTGGACTGAGAATACAGTAGGGCTGTTGTCATTGTTTAGTTGTGACCCTGTGGACTATAGCATGCCAATGCTGTCCATGAGATTTTCTTGGCAAAGATAATGGGGTGGTTTGCCATTTCCTTCTCTAGTGGCTCAAGGCAAACAGGTAAAATGACTTGTCCAGGGTCACACAGTGACTTAGTATCTGAGGCCAATCTGAACTTGGGTCTTCCTGACTCTAGGCCTAGCGCTC
Source organism: Monodelphis domestica (assembly GCF_027887165.1). Classification (NCBI taxonomy): domain Eukaryota; kingdom Metazoa; phylum Chordata; class Mammalia; order Didelphimorphia; family Didelphidae; genus Monodelphis; species Monodelphis domestica. The sequence continues at coordinate 48,075,811 of NC_077235.1, read as the reverse complement.
TATTCACTGAGCCACTGAGCTGCCTCTCTTAATGTAGCCCAAGATCCAGTTCCTTCATTTAGTTTTCTTTGTCAGTATCTCAAGGCTTGCTATTCTCTCTTAACAGAATCCTCATTGGCTTTCTCTTACCCTGACTACTTACCTTGGTGCCAAGATATTGTTTGGTCAGCCTCTAACCTTATAGTGCAAGCTTGGCCTAGATTCCTCAGGGAGGTTCAGTTAAGGCCCTCTCCGTTGAATTCTAATGAAGTCACATGTTTGGAGGCTCCTTTCTTCATTGGTAGTGCTATCATTTTAGCTTGATTTGACTTAGTATGCTATTTGGTGATAGAGGTTAACAGTTTGACCCCTATGGAAAATATTGCTCATGCCTGGAGATCTTGTAACACTATGTGAGCACTAGAAAAGAACACCAAGTGAGGAGCAGCTAGGTCACTCAGAGATGGAAGGCCCTGGGTCCTGGGTTCAAATTTGGCCCCAAATACTTCCTAGCTTTGTGACCCTGAACAAGTCACTTAACCTACATTACCTAGCTAGTCCTTGCCACTTGTCTTCCTTAGAACAGATACTTGGTGTAGATTCTAAGACAATAGGTAAGGGTTTTATTTTTATTATTATTTTTTTTTTTGGTTACAATATTTCCCTCCCTCCCCTCCACTCACCCTTCCTGCAGCCGATGTGCAATTTCACTGGGTATCACATGTGTCCTTGATCAGAACCTATTTCCATGTTGTTTGCACTTGGATGTTCATTTAGAGTCTACGTCCCCAATCATATCTCCCTTGACCCATGTATTCAAGCAGTTGTTTTTCTTCTGTGTTTTTACTCCCACAGTGTTTCCTCTGGATGTGCATAGTGTTCTTTCTCCTAGATCACTCAAAGTTGTTTGGGTCACTGCATTGCCACTAATGGAGAAGTCCATTACATTCGAAAGGGTTTTAATTTTAAAAAACCACACACAAAGTATGATTAAATGGAGATCGTGAGGGAGTTCACTTGGCAATAACAAATGGTCTCGTTCCTCTGCCCTTCAGCCTCCTCGGACAGCTCACCCAGTCGTGCGATTCTTCTGTGTGGACCACGAGCCCATGCTCATCGAGAAACTGCCTTTTGACAAGTATGAACTTGAGCCTTCCCACTTAACTCAGCACATCTTGGAACGCAAGTCACCTCAAACTTGCTGGCAGGTACTTGAGCTTCACCTGCTAACATAAACACGCAGAGCTGTTCTAGGACTGGGCCATCATTCTCTTCGGTCTCCTGGCTTAGAATGGAAGAAATTCTCTGTGGCCTAGAAAGGGAAATGATATTCATTGCGAATTCCCACAAAGAGCTTCCATAACCAAGCAAGTGGTTTTAGGGTTTAATGCGTATTATTGGTCTTCTCTTGGGCCCAGTAATAAGTGACATGTCCTAGCAGAGGCAGAGTGCTGCTCTCAGAGGCAGGGGTGTTTGGGTACAAAACTTTCCTCCGATGCCTGCTAGCTGTGTGTCCCTGGACAAGTCACAGACTCTCCAAGATTCAGGCAAATTCCATCGACTTCTTGGGTGTCAAGAGTTCTCCCTGAAGTAAACCCAAGACCCTGCTGTATTGACTCTAGCTCACTTTAGAGAGCACGTTTCACTTACTCCCGTTGTGACCACTTCTTATGTTAAATGGAGAGATGGGGAGGGCTTGGCCTAGGTGACCTCCAAAGGTCTCCCTCTCTGCCAATGATTTCCAGCCTCAGCAATTCCAGTTGGGTAGAATGGATTGTAGCTTTCGTGATAAACAGCTGCTAGAGAAGCTGGATTTTCTCATCAAAGAGCTCTCGACATAGAAGCTTTCCAGGATAGGAATGGATGGTATCCTTGCCCACGGGATAGCCAGCTCACTAGGGTTGGCAATGAATGTTACTTATATTGTCTCATTTGCTCTCCACAGACTCCCTATGAGGTAGGTGCCATTGTTATCCTCATTTTACAGATGAGGAACTGAGGCACGGATTTATTTTTAAAGTGCCTTACCTGGGGGTCACACAACCAGCGTCTGAGATTGGATTCAAACACAGGTTTTCCTGACTCCTAAAACCAGTGCTGAAATCACTCTAGCATGGCGCCTCTCATATCCAGGTACTATGGACAGTAAAAGGAGGAGATGATCATGTAACGTCACCTCCTCACCTAAAAAGTTTGGTGATGAGTAGATCAGTTCACCCTGAATTGTAACTGGCCAGTTAGCCCCTCTGTCTACGCCACGAGATTATTCATGATAGCGATGGTGGGGCTCTTGGTACGTATCCAAGGGAAGGTTTTCAAGTGAACAACTCCTTCGTCCAAAACTTGGGATTGCCTTGACTAGCTAAGGAGACTCAACAATTGCCCTGGGAAACTAGAACCTGACATAAAGGTGTTTTAAGCATAAAGGGGATGGAGCCAGGCTAACTTCAAAGCAAACGTGTGCCCTGAATTTATGTACTGAAACAGTAAGAGGCAGCAACTTAATGGAATGAATCAACAAGCCTTTGTTTAGCACTTAGTTTGTGCTAAATCTGTAGGATACAGGGCCAGCCTCGGAGTCAGTTCAAAGTCAGCCTAGGACACGTGCTATCTGTATGACCATGAAGGCATGGCGCTTCATATTTTTATGCCCCAGGTAACAAGCTTTGTAAATAACAAATTTCCACATAAGTTTTCCAAAGTTATATGATCTGTGTTGTCTCCCTCTCCTCTTCTCTCCCCTCCTCCTGGAGTTGACGAGCAATTCCACTGCGTTACACATGCATTATCACTCAAAATCTGTTTCCTTATTATTCATTTTTGTAAGAGAATAAGCTCATAAAATCAACCCCCCAAATCATATACTCAAATAAACAAGTGATAAATCATATGCTTTCATCTGCATTCTGCCTCCAACAATCCTTTCTCTGGGTGTAGACAGCGTTCTTTCTCATAAGTACTTCAGAATTGTTCTGGGTCATTGCATTGCTGCCAGTAGCTAAGTCTATCACAGTTGATCCTCATACACTATTGTTGTTCCTGTGTACAATCTCGTGGTTCTGCTTATTTCGCTCTGCATCTGTTCATGGAGGTCTTTCCAGCTCTTTCTGAAATCCTCCTGTTCATCATTCCTTAGAGCACAATAGAATTCCTTCACCATCATAGACCACAATTTTTTCGGCCATTCTCCAATCGAGGGACATCCCTTTAGTTTCCAATTCTTTCAGGCAATTCTTTAAGACTCCAACTTAGAGCTGATATATTCCCGCCTTGGGAATGAGATCACAGTCCAGGCCTTTTAGCCCTCCCAAACTACCTAAAGTCATATTTTTGGTTTAAATTTAGCCTTTTCATGGATTTTTTGGTGTCCTCTCCATATGAACCTAAGAAATTTTGTTCCTTTGTATAATCATAATACTGATGGTAACTCCCATTTTATGCAGCACTTAGAAGCTTGCTGACAACCATATTTTCTATCATACATTATATTCCCTATATTTTGAGTTTGAGTATTGAAGGGGCAAGGTTCTAGTTGACTCCAGGTGTACTGAAGAGAAAGGGAGATGGGAAAAAAAGTAAGAAGCAAGGAAATTTGGCAAGGCTAAGAGATGAATGAGGAGCCAGAAATTTGGAAAAGCTCAATTGACATAAATCATTTATGGTATGCTGCAATCAATTCTAGTATAAACCAAGAAAGTGATTTCCCTTTCTTAGAATCATTGGGTTGAGCTTTGTGGGGGCCATCTAATTGCCTCCTCATGGCAGTCATGAGACTAAACCTCAACTGGGTCTTCTATTTAAGTTGCTCTATGCCTCAGTTACTTTTCTTGTAATCTAAAGTATATGATTAAAATTTGTAACCCTGTGATCTCATTGATGGGGGTGTCCCTTCCAGTGGTGTGGATCATAGCCCTTCAATGCCTGTCAAGCCTATATGACTAACCCATGGCCTCACACATATCCTCCTCTGGGACCCTACACTGTGGCAGGTGCTGGGGCCCTTCCTCTAATATTAGAAGGTTCCCATGTCAATTGGCTATTGTTAGATTAAAATTAATATCCAATAACTCCAAGATATTTTATAAGATTTATTAATAAGCACTTGAAGTAGAGGAAGTAAAAAGACAAAAGTAAAAACCTGAGTAAAGAGTTTTCCCAACCATGTTAGTGGGAGAAGAGAGAGAAAGGGCGGGGTTACAGAAACTTTATCTCCAAAGTGCAAGGACATCATGTGAGGACAAAAATGGGATTCTGGGAAATGGAGTCCTGGGGTACAAAATTCTAATTACACACTATCACCCCTTGCCCTCGATATATGACTGCCCTACCTCCTCTCATTCCTGGATGATGATATCTTTTATGCATGTCATTAATTATTGGCAATACAATTGATTCAGTCAGCTGAAGCCCCTGATAAGTCTCTCACTCTCTGTCCACCCCCCCCATCTCCTTCTGTTTCTGTTTCTGTCTCTGTCTCTCTCACATTCTCTCCCTGTCTCTCTCTCTCTCTCTCTCTCTCTCTCTCTCTCTCTCTCTCTCTCTCTCTCTCTCTCTCTCTCTCTCTCTCTCTCTCTCCCCCTCCTTCTCTGTTCCTGTCTCTTTCTCACATTCTGTCTCTCTCACATTCTCTCTGTCTCTGTTTTTCTCTGACTTTCTGTCTCTTTCTCCTTCACCACCACCACCACCATCTCTCTCTCTCCTTACTTTCTCTGTTTCTCTGTCTGTCTTTCTCTATTCCTCTGTCTCTGTCTCCTTTTCTGTCACTGTGCCTCACCCTTTTTTGGTCTTTCTCTCCTCTCTGTCTCTGTCTCTCCCTCTCCCCCCTTTCTCTCTCTCCTCTCTTCTCTGTTTCTGTCTCTTTCTCTCTCCTTCCCTTATCTCCCTCTCTCCCTCTCTGTCTCTGTCTCTCTTTCTTTGTTCCTTTGTCCCTCTCCCTCCTCGGTTTCTCTCTCTGCCTGTATCTCTCTCTTTTTTGTCTCTATGTCTCTCTCTGTCTCTTTCTCCCTACTCTCTTTTCTGAGTTTCTCTATTTCTCCCTCCTTCCTCCCCTCCTCTTCTCCCCACCTCATTTCTGTCTCTCACTTTCTCTCTTTCTATTTCTCTCTCCCTCTTTCTCTCCCCCTCTCTTTCTCTCTTTCCCTCTATCTCTCTCTCACTCTATCTCTGTCTGTCTTTCTCTCTCCCTCAGTCTCTCTCTCTCTCTCCCCTCTCTTCTCTGATTATCTCTCTCTCTCTCCCTCCCTCCTTCCCCATCTCTCTTCTCTCTCTCTCTCCGCCTCTCTCTGTCTACCCCTTTCCCCCCCTTTCTCTGTTTCTGTCTCTATCTCTCTCACATTGTCTCTGTCTCTCTCCCTGACTTTGTTTCTTTCTCCTTCCCTCCTCCCTCTCTGTCTCTATCTCTATTCACTTTCTGTGTCTTTCTGTCTGTTGTTCTCTGTCTCTTTGTCTCTTTTACCTTCTCTGTCACTCTCTGTCTCTCCCTTTTTTTGGTCTGTCTCTCTCCCTCTCCGTCTCTGTCTCTCTGTATCTGTCTGTCCCTTTTTTGTCTCTGTGTCTGTCTTTCTCTCTCTCCCTTTGTGTCTTTCTTCCTCTAGCTCCCCTCTCTTCTCTGTTTCTGACTGTTTCTTTCTCCTTCCTTCCTTCCCTCCTCTCCCCCCTGTCCCCCTTTATTTCTGTCTTTGTCTGTGTCTCTCACTTCCTCTTTCTCTCCCCCTCTCCCCTTGTCTCTCCCTCCCTCTAGTTCTGTCTCTTTCTTTTTCTTTCCTTCTGACTCTTGATCTCACTCCCCTCCTTCTCCTCCATTTGATGCAATCAAATACCTTCTTGTTGCCCCATCCTCCTTTCAGTTGGGAATTGTGATCTTTTGGTGAGGAGAAAGCTTGGGAGTGGAGTCCTTTTGGGCTGATACATATGCCTTGCCCAAAATAACCAAAGATTTTCATTGTGTTCAGGAGGAGACATTGTGGTGTTGCACAAAGGATACTGAGCTTAGGTGGATGGCTTGGGCTCTAACTCTGGGCCACCTTGGGCAAAGCCATCTCACCTCTTGGGAAGCCCAGTTTCTTTAGCTGTAAAATGGGACTGGCCAACCTGTGACTCCCTCCTTTGTAGGCGGGGTGCTGGGGAAGATGCTTCATGAAGAACCTGAGAGCACAGTGAGGCTGAGAGCTGATTGTATGCACGTTTTTCAGTGTGTTGTTCTGCACTGGTTTCTGATAGCATCTCCAGAACATATGCTCTCTGCTAGGCCTGGGCCCTCCCTGACCAAGAAAGCCTTCCCACTCATGATGGTGCCTTCTTCTGTCTTCTTAGGTATTCGTGGCCAGCAGTGGGAAGCACAGTGAACTGGAACACCCTTTTGGGTACCTGAAGGCGAGCACCACCTTATCGTGTGTCAATCTCTTCGTCCTGCCTTACAACTACCCTGTCTTGCTCCCACTTTTAGGTAGGTGACCTGCATCCTTTGCAAAGGAAAGAAGAAAAGGGCCCTTTGTTATGTTGGAGCTTGGAAACAAATGACCTACCCCTTATTCTACACCGTTAGTAACCCAGTCTAGATCAGAGGGATCCTTTTGTCGTGCTAGCTCCCCAGCACTCAGAATCTGGGATCTCAGTGGCCATCTATTCCAGCTCACGACTGAACAAGAATGGCTCCAGCCTTTGCCTGTAGACCTTCAGTGGGAGCATTGTGGTGGGGAAAGAGGGAACTCACTACCTCCCAAGTCAGCCTCTCCCCCTTTAGGACCCAAGCAGCTGCTCCAGTGGCTTCTTGTGTACGGTAGACCTCATATCCTTACTCTTTGCCTGCCACCGAAAGCCCATCTGGCTTGTGGGGTGTCCCAAGGCCAGGACAGCTGTGGCATGAGAAGCTCAAGTACTAAGTCCTGCCCGTCTTGCCCAGATGCTTCAGAGAACCACAGCAGAGGAGGTGGTCCTCACCAGTACTGCCTTTGAGCTATGTCCCCATCATTCCCGAGGGAAGGAAAATGGACCCATCTTGTTCCTAACTGACTAGCCCAAGAGTCTTAGCTGAAGCATCCTGTCCTAGTGTCTGTCTCACCATTTTGTGAAAATACTCAAACTCTAAGGTTTTTCTTTTCTTCATAAAGGAATTCAGGCTATAACTTTTCCTTGGGGGACAATAACCAGAGCAAGGCATCGCTTTAAAGGAAGAGATTTTTTGATACTGTGCCTTTTCCCTGGAACATCCATATGATTTTATTGGGTGTTCAGGATTTTCTGAAAGTGCAGATCTGACCATGTTACCCCCCCTATTCTACTGTAAAGTCCAATGGTTCCCCATTACTCGTAGGATCATGTACAAAAGCCTATGATGCCTCTCCCAACCTAGCCCCTTCCTGCCTTTCCAGTCTCCATTCTTTATGCCCACCCACAATCCAGCTATACTGGCCACCTGCTAGTCTTCCATACATGACATCCCGCCTTGCATTGGCTGTCCCCTCCATGCAGAGTGCTTGACCCCTCACCTCTGTCTCCTCCATTGGCCAGCCTCCTTTAGGATTTAGTTCAAATCTCACCTTCTGCAGGAGGCTGCTCTTCTCCCCACGCCCCTGCCTTCCCTGGGAGATTTCCTCCCTCTGAGCTCTCTGTGAAATCTTGTATACATACATATATATATGTGTGTGTGTATGTATCTCTCTCTCTATATATATATATATCCTTATTTATTTATTTCCTTATGTACACACCTCCTCCAGTGGAAGGAGAGACCCTGGAGGGTGGAGACCCGATTTTTGCCTTTCTTTGGGTCCCCAGTGCTTGGTACATAGTAGGTATTTCATAAATGCCCATCGCCTAGCTTGGCAATCCAGCCGACAAGTAGCAGCCTGTTCCTGAGAACAATTAGCATTCTGCTGGCTCTCTGTGGCCCCCTCCCCTTCTCCTGTATACATGGCTGGGAGTTGTGTGCCTCCCAGCTTCCCGAGCTGTCAGCCGCAGACTCCAAAGCCCCTCCCTTTGGCTGACATTTTGTGCCTACCTGGTAACAGAAAAATAAAATGACAGCCACTTAAGCAGAGCAACTGTTAATTTTCTAATAGACATTTCGGTTGCGCCAAATGCGATTGATTAATTACTCAGAGTGGAGGCGTAATGTTCTTCATATCAATACTGTGAATTAATTGTTAATAGTAACCAAGCACGATTTGGGACCAAATGGTCCCTTGCAGCTGTGACACTGCAAAATTCTGAAGGGCGTTAAATATTAGGCAGAGGAGTGTGAACCTAATTAGGTGGGCAGCGGGGGGCCATGAACAATTTCGAAGTAAAAGAGGTTACATGATTAGACCTGTGCATTCTGATTACTTTTCTAGTGGAGTATAGGATGGATTTGTGAGAGAAGAGATTAGAGGCTGGGCGTTCTGTCAGGAAGCTCTTGCAATTGTCAGGCTAATGGGAATGAGGCCCTGTGCTGGAGTGGTTGCCATGGGAGTGAAGAGGAAAGGAGATATGGATGTGAGAGGTACTGTGTGGGCAGACACTGTTTCCTCCTCTTGAAAAAAAAAAAGGGCTTTAGACTCCATGACCTGTGAGGTACCTTTCAGCTGTAAAACCAGCAAAAACAAGTTGGGACATTCGGATAAAAAGACAGCATCTTTCAAACAAATCAAAACTGCAGAAGATGGGATGAACCACTGATCTAGCCATTAGAAATCTGTGGGGAGACTCTTAACTAAATACTCATTGAACTCGGGGCTTTTTGTTCATTTTTTCTGGGGTTTTGGTTGTCACGTTGTCGTTGATTTGTTTTTTAAGACCCGCCACCTCCTTTGGCTTAATTACTCATATTAAGTGATATTACAGGAGATTTTTATTATTTATTATATTTATTATATAGTATTAATATAATATAATATCTAATCTAATATAAATAATATATATTATATTTATTATATAATATTAAGGCTATTACAGGAGAATCGTGCCTTGATTTTTTTCAGATCTGCATTTTCAGGTGGAATACGGGAACGTGGCTGAAGTCTGATGGATTTGGAGCCAAATAACTGGGGTTTCAATTCCCAGCCATGCTCCCTATTAGCCACATGACCTGGGGCAAGTTATCCCTTCTCTGGACCTCAGTTTTCTGTTTCTGGAAAATGAATTAATTAGACTAGAGCTTCAAAAATCCCTTTCTACCCAGAATTGGCGATCCCTTCAATAGATCCTTGGCAAACACAGTTCCTTATGTCAGTATCAGTTGAGAGCAAAATATTGATTAAAAAATTCAAGTGGAAAACTGGAGGGGGGAAGGGAGGTGTATGATTTTTGTTCTAGCACAGATCGATCGAGACAAATCCATAGATTCATTTAGTCTGCTAGGATTTGCTTTCACACACTGTCACAGATTCTCATTCTTATTCCATAACCTTTAAAATCGGGGCATTAATAAGAGAAATGCCCTATTATGTAAAGTCACCACTATGAATTTCAGCCCTGCTCAAAACCAATTAGGACAGAGCTTCGCTGACCCGCCATCCATCTCTTTTCCTCTCAGTCCTCCACCAGCCCTCTTGTCACCATCACTCCCAGCCTCCTGTTGCCATGGTACCCCTGTCTCCAGGCTCACCCTTCCCCCATCTCAATTTGCCCAGATACAAGAATTCCCAGTCACAGCTCTGAACATGACGACAATACGGATTTGCTCATTTGAATAGATGTTGAAACTCACAGTTGGGATAATGCAATCTTTTCTCATTTTGTTTCCCATAATAGATGAATTGTTCAAGGTTCACAAGCTTAATCCAAGCCCGATGTGGTGGCAGGAGTTTGATGAATACATAAAATCCATGCCTGCATACTTCCTATCAGTATGTAATATATGTATATGTTCATATACATATATGTATGTACGTATGTGTGTGTGTACGTATGAATTCAAAGAGATGGTTACCGGTCACAGAAAGCAGCGATGCCTAAGCTCGCCATGTCACCCACCATAGCAGGAGGGATGATCAGCAGCGATTTGTAATGTCATAAAGGATGAAATGCAGCTTTTCGACTATTACATTAAATAGAATCTTGGCCTTTCCCCCCCGCCCCCCCCCCCTCTTAATTCATTTTCTGGTGCCAGGAAGATTTTAAGATGGCTCTCCTCAATTTTGTTTGTAAAACTCACATTCTGGGACTGGGACCATTTTCTTTGGATCACAAGAACAAACTTATTTATGTTCACGTTCTATATGCGTGTCGTTGAGGTTTTACCTTCTCTCTTGAAACAAATTCTCATTGATGCTTAATGGGTGCTTGCCGCTGAGAAGTTGGATGCTGTCATTTTTGCAAATGGAGGCCTTAAAAAAAAAGCAGGAAACTGCTTAGGAAAATGTGTTTGATTCTAAGATGGCGAACGTGAACAGGATAGACAGGCTAAACAGATTTCATCATCTCATTCCTTTCCTGGCTTAAGCCCCCTCCATGCTTTTGCTGATTTACATGAGAAAAGAAAGCAAGCATCGTGACCTTTGACTTGTTCTGGAATAACTTTAGGTAGCAGAGCCCAGAGATGGAGAGCCAGGGATCTCTTGTTGACTGTGGCTCTCCCTGCTATTCTGTCCCACCCCCTGCCCCTGCTCCTGTCCTCTCCTATTTTCTTTTTTTTCAATTCTTTTTTTTATATTTTATTTGATCATTTCCAAGCATTATTCATTAAAGACATAGATCATTTTCTTTTCCTCCCCCCACCCCCCGTAGCCGACGCCCTCTCCTATTTTCATTACTCAGTGTCTCCTGTATTGCTGTGTATTACTATGACATTTTTTTTAATTCTGAGTACTAAACCGTGTCCTCGAACTGAATTCTGGAAGTATTTGAAGTTTCATTCTGTGGCGTGTTTTGTTTCCTTATAGCCATTAAAGAAAGCACTGAGATTGATGGGAGCTCCAAATATCATATCAGAAAATTTAGAACCTGGACTTAGTTACAGTGTCATCTCGTACCTTAAAAAACTCAGCCAACAGGTAGTATTTTTTGCTTTAATTTTAATTTTTAAAAATTGTCAATGTCAATGAAAAAAGGCTTAGCCCTTACAAGTGCCTTTCTTTATTGATCAAGCGAAATGTAATTTTGTAAATATGGATGTATTTATGCCTTCTGGGTTACTGACAGTGAGATTATCATTTTCCCTTAAAATACACATGGGAATTTGTTAGTGTTGTGTGCTAATATCTATTCCTCCCTTCTCTTGCTGGGTTGTCCTAACCATGTTCTAAGATGGTCAGAGACTTGGCAGAACTGCTCTGGTGGGTCATGGTTTTTCCTCCCCTTAGATCTAGCTTCTCTCTGTCTCAGGGCTTCCCTTTTTCAGTTTTATTTTGGATCATTCCAACCACCTGGCTTTAGGGTATGGAATTTTCTCCCCTGCCCCCTACCCCAATAGATGTGTGACTCTGGGCAAGTAACTTCACCCTGTTTGCTTCAATTTCCTCACCTATAAAATGAGCTGGAGAAGAAAACAGCAAACCACTCCAGTGTCTGTGCTGAGACAAGTCCAAATGGAGTCACAAAGAATCAGACATAACTGAAACAGCTGAATGATATTATATGTATAGAGAGTGACGTTTTGCCACCATTTAAAATCTAGTAATCTAAAGAACTCTTAAATCTTTCTTTCTTAGCCCTGAAAGATTCTGCTGATTTTAAGTTGTTTCCTTTTTTTTAACCCTCACCTTCCATCTTGGAATCAATACTATGTATCAGTTTCAAGGCAGAAGAGTGGTAAGGGCTGGGCAATGGGGGTCAAGTGACTTGCCCAGGGTCACCCAGCTAGGAAGTATCTGTGGCCATATTGGAACCCAGGACCTCCCATCTCTAGGCCTGACTCTCCATCCACTGAGCTACCCAGCTGCCCCTGAATTTAAGTTGTTTTCAAAGAAACAGAGTCAATTGTGAAGGGGCAGCTAGGTGACATGGTAGATGGCACCTTAGGCTTAGAGTCAGGAGAACTCATCTTCTTGAATTCTGGATTGCTGTTAATTCCACTTGATTGTTGTTGATAGCGTAGAGAGGAATGGTTGCCATAGTAGAAACCCAGGATTATCTGTTGTTTCAGCCATTGGGGATAACAACGATGATGTGGAAGGAGAGAGGACGTGGGAGGGCCTCCTTTTCCATATTATTGACTAAACAAAGATAAGTAGTGCCATTTTCATGTGCTGTCTGCTTTTCTTCTAGAGCAAACTTGAGTCCGACAGAAGGAACGCATTGGTGGGGAAGAAGCCTCCCCTGGAGAACGGAATCAAAGTGAAAACCATCTCTTTCGACTACCCTATGGTTTCTAATTTTGACCTTGAGCCCTCCGTGCTGCCTGGAGCCGCAGAGAAATCTCCAAGTAGGGTTAGCCTGATGGAATTGAATGGAAAAGAACCCTCAGAGTTCGAGATAGCACTTCCAAAGAAGGTGAACTAATCCCAACCAGCAGTCACCAAGCATTTCCAAATGGCCATTATCCACTAGGCACTAGCAATACCAGGACCGAGTGAAACAATCCTACTTTCGAGAGTGTGCAGTACAGGAAGGGAGACCCCAAACCAACCTGAACTATGGAGCAGAAATGTATAGATCAAGACAGGGCACTTTGAGAGAGAAGCCACAACTGTTCGGGGAGGGGAATCAGCTTCATGCAGCAGATTGTGGCTGAGATCAGGAGAGAGAGGGTTCCAAGCAATGGAAAGGCATAGAGACAAGACATGGAGGGAATGTGTGCGAGTAGCTGAGAGCAGGCCATTTTGGCTGTATTGCAGAGTATTAGAGACAGAGTAATGTCCACTGAGGCTGGGAAGATAGGAAGAAGCCAGTTTGTATTTGCTCCTACACACAACAGGGAGCCCCAGGACTTGGTGGAGTAGGTGTATGACATGCTTCCGTCTAGATCTGGGTTTAATTTGCTTTGGCAAGTGGGTGGAAGATAAACGAGAGAGGGGAAAGACTAGAGACCTGGAGGCGAGCATGGAGGCCGTTGCAGTAGTTTAGGTGAGACATGATGAGAGCTTGAGCTAAGATGGTGGCTGAGAATGGACAGAAAGAGTTGGATTGGAGAGACGGGGTGGCGGTAGAAAGGGTATGATTTGGCCCCATAGGCTGAAGGACGATGAGGAGAATGCTGAGGCACCAACAGGATGGTGATGCCTCAGAGCTGGGGAAGCTTAGAAAAGGGGAGACAACACGCTGGCTTGAGGGCGTGAACCTGAGATGTGGAGTAGCAAGAATCCTATCTTACAGAAAACTTATTACTATCTACTTTGAAAGCCCTAATTAGAAACTGCAATAAAGTTCCATATTGAGTGTTCTTGGCGATTGGTTTGGAAAAGGAGATTTTCCCAACAGTTGGGCTTCTTAAAAAAATTTCATTAATGCCTTTTATCATCATTTCTTCTGGAAATATACTGTCCTCTCCCAACACCTGGAATCTTGTTAAAAGGGGAAACTGTACCTGAACAAGAAGTTAAAGAGACCCAATGATCTTGTCTGACAACATATACAACATTGGGACCTAGAATCCTCTGCCACTCTGCCTAGAAGAGGGCAGTAGGATCACCACTCTAGAGCTAGAAGGGGCCATAGAAATCATCTGGCCCGGTCTGATTTTAAAGAGGCGGAAACTGGGGCATCTAAGTAGTGCAGTGGATAGAGCACCAGGCTTGGAGACAGGATGACCTGGGTTCAAATCTGGCCTCAGCTACTTCCAGGATTTGTGACTCTGGGCAAGTCACTTAAGCTCAATTATCTAGTCCTTGCCTCTCTTATACATTAGAATTGAGACTGAAGGTAAGGGTTTAAAAAAAAAAGAGAAGGCAACTGAGGCTCAGAGCTAGCATTTAAACTCAGGTCCTATAATTCCAAGTTTGGCAGTGTTTCAATGAGTTTTCTGTTTTTCTGGACCATTACTGGTTTTTATCTCTTCAGACTAATTTTTTAAACCCTCGCCTTCCATCTTAGAATCAATATTATTTATTGGCTCCAAGGCAGAAGAGTGGTAAGGGCTAGGCAATGGGGGTCAAGTGACTTGCCCAGTGTCACACAGCTAACAAGTGTCTGAGGCCAAATTTGAACCTAAGACCTCCCGTCTCTAGGCCTGGCTCTCAATCCACTGAGCCACCCAGCTGCCCCTATGCTCAGACTTATTTTTAGTTATATTTTCATTTTCATTCTTTGACATCATTCACCATGCTCTGTTCCCACATATTTTGTTCTGCATCAGTTCACACAAGCCTTCTTGGTTTCTCCAAATCCTTCTTCATACGGTAGTTAAGACCACCTGGGAAGTTTCAGAGGCAGGCCAGAGAGCAGCAATTTCCTCCTCCATATTAAATCATTCTTAATCATTTTAACACAATAGTGTTTATTTTTTACTCAAAAGCATCCACCCTAATTGGTGTTCTTCCCAATTTGGTTAAAACAGGAGGCAAAGCTTCACCTGTACAAGAATCCTTTTGACATTCCACGGAGCTGTCTTTTAGACCAATTAACCAGAATGAGAGCCAACCTGCTGAACACCCACACAAATGTTGTTGGACAAAATGAAGGTAAGTGGACCATGAGAACAGGATTTTTAAAAATTAATTAATTTATTTTTTCGAATATTTTTCCATGTTTCCATGACTCATTTTCTTTCCCTCCCCCTCCCGGAGTCGACAAGCAATTCCACTGGGTTGTACAAATGTTGTCACTTGATAACTATTTCCATACTATTCATTTTTGCTAAGAGAGATCTTTTAGAGCCCAAACCCCAAATCACATCCCCATATAGACATGTGATAAATGATGTCATATGTGCTGCTTGCGTCTGCATTTCCACTCCCACAGTTCTTTTTCTCAATGTGTTCCTTCCCATAAGTCCTTCAGGAGTGTCCTAGCTGGTTTCATTGCTACTAGAAGCAAAGTCCATTACATTGGATTTTTCCACAATGTTTTACTTTCTATGTACAATGTTCTTCTGGTTCTGCTCATTTCACTTTGCATCAGTTCATTGAGGGAGAACAAGATTTTGAACCCAGGACCTCCGGTCTCTAGACCTGACTCTCAATCCACTGAGCCACCCAGCTGCCCAAACAAGATTTTGACAATTTCTCCATTATCAGAGTGGCCACTGTGGGTGGGGACAGGATTCTTGTTCAGTTGGGCTAGACGTGCTGCTCCTGTTGCTGATGGCCTTCGTTTTTTCCATATCCTCACAGATTTCTCTCACAGTATTCCAATTACTCAAATGGGCAACTACCAGGAATATTTGAAGACGTTGCCTCCCCCACTTCGGGAAATTGATTCAGACCAACCAAAAAGACTTCACACATTTGGGAATCCTTTCAAACAGGTTAAGAAGGTAGGAAAAGCGGCTCCATTTTTACCCACACAGATACTTCATATCATCGTTCTTGATGAGATCCTCAGGTGTCAGAAATTGTGCATCTTACTTTCCGAAGGTTAGAAATGACCTCTGAACTACCCTTAGTTTTCTGGTGAACGAAGATTCTGATTGGAGATGGGAGGGGGGGATTATGTGTTTCCTGATCACTGCTGTTAACTCGTTTATTGCAAAGTATTGCTAGCTATTCTTGGTGTTGGCTAGGTGTTCTTGAAGAAATGGAACTTTTAAACATGAATTACCAGAGGGAATGAATGGTCCGGTTCGAGACAAGTTTTGTATTGGAGAAAGGAAGATGGAAGGAGAAAGGAAAAAGGCATACAAATGCTGGCATTTATCATTGTTTTTGTTGGCTATAATATTTTTATTTGTGCTGATAAAGTGCTCTGGGGGCATGAATCATCCCAAACAACTGATGGTCTATTCCATAATAAAACCTCATTAATTGGATTCCAAGTATTCAAAACTCTCAATTGGCATTTTCCCACCCTTGCACCCAACTTTTCTGAAAGAAAAAAATGCCAAATAAAAATACTGATAATGGGAATGAATTCCCCAAAGCAATCTCTCTGTTCTGCCCAGGAATTCGTAGTTTCAGCTTGGTCTCCTCCCCAAGTTGTTCCCAACCTTTTCAAGTATGAGAACCCTTTTTGAACAGGTCCTCAGAAAACCGAATAGAACTCCCACATTCTACTACAGTCCTATGGCACTATTTTACCATTAGGATCCGGTGGTCTGGATTGAACAGAACACGCCTGTGGTTTCACTAATGCTTCTAAATGAATTTGCATGTATGCACTCACAGCTGCATTTTTAAAATAGAAATGCATATTTGTGAGATGTGCAGTCAAAGCAGGGAGGTTTCCTTGTTTATGGACTCATTCATTCCTGGACCTTATGGCCTAGATGTACGGAACAACTACCTGTCCTTCACCATGCACTCGGTATAGACTGTTTAGCTTCTCTGTGTACGGTACTGTGCTAGGTAGGCCCTTCGTTCGGGAGGTAGAAATTCCTACCACGACATCCTCACTACCTTCCCAGAGCTTGAGGTTTAGTGGGCATGATGGAGACTAAACCGAGGCACAACTAACTTAGAATACGTATGGTTTTAGTTCTTTTATTTGGCTCTAAGACCCGTGATTTTGTTTGGGGTAGGGAATTCTAGTATGGCAATATCTTCTCCAAATGCAGGTGAACTTACGGTTTCCAAAAGTGGCTGGGGGCACTGAGAGTTTCTCAGCAAATTGGCATATGAGGTTCCTGTTGGAAAATTGTTGCCATTCCACGTAAGATCCAGAAGCCTTCTTAGAAATGGGGCTATCTAATAGCTTAGCACATTTTAGGGACAGAGTACACAGGTTTGGCTGAAGCATTAAGTGTGTGGCAGGGGGTTATATGAGATCTGTTTGGAAGGAGAGGAAGGTTCTTGCTTGAAGGATATTCTATAGCAGACTGCATCTTTATAGCCACATCATTGACGTTATAGCCACTTACACTGAGGTGTAGAGAATATGAGATACTGTTGTGTTTGTTTATTGACTAAAAGTTCAGTTCAAAAGTGCAAGGCCCTGCCCTAAGGATACTCTTCCAATGTATTTCAAAATCGCATGAGATTTAGAACAGCTTGTCCTAACTTGATACAAGAAAAAGCAGGCGGCTGAAAAACACCTGTGGTCCAAACTGTGATGTCCAGTGGATGGACAGCCCACAGAGTTCATCCATCAGCATAAAGATTTAGGCACAAATACTACCAGTGGACAATGGGCTTGGCCTACAAGTGAAGAGGAAGAGAGCAAGCTGGATGGCCTTTAGGAAACTGCACCATTCTTTGAATGACCTCAAGCTTTGTAACATCCATATTCTACTGGGGCTATAAGGCTATGAGTTGGTGTGCCACAGTTTCTTAAAGCTGGGGGTCATCCAAAAAGTAATGGGGTGGTACATGGTGGGTATGAATAGACCACAACCTTATCCACCAATTGCTTGAGATAAGTCATATAAAGAAAATCAGAGTTGTGACCAGAAAAGGAAGTTGACTACTCATGTTGGAAGAGTCAGGGTTAACCAGTGGAAACCCTACATGCTCCATTGATGTCTTTGCAATGGCTAGAGAGCTAGAGGAAGGACCCTAGCTAGTCGGGCAGATCCTCTGGGGTGGATTGTGGCGGAAAGAAATGGACAGGAGTGGCACAGACTGAGAAGGTATGGACAGGGTATAATTGGCACCATGGAAAGAAGAGCCCACAATGATGAAATCACAGATCTGTCAAAATATCAAAGAATCAGTATAGTTCAACTTAACTCTGCAGTGATTGGCATTTAAATCAATGTCTTTCAACAAAAGAGAGGAAAGAAAGAAGGAATTAATTTAGATAGGGCTCTATCAACCTTAAGAGGGCCTCACACCAGGTAAAGGAGTTTGACCATCATCTATATCAAAAGATTAATACTAGGGGGCAGCTGGGTTGCTCGGTGGATTGAGAGCCAGGCCCAGAGATGGGAGGTCCTGGGTTCCAATCTTACCTCAGGCACTTCCTAACTGTGTGACCCTGGGCAAGTCACTTGACCCCCATTGCCTAGCCCTTACCTCTCTTCTGCCTTGGAACCAATACGTAGTACTGATTCTAAGACAGACGGCAAAGGTTTTTAAAAAAATAAAATAAAGATTGATATTGTGATTCCTGACCTTCTTTATTGTGACCCTGAAACCTTGAATCAGCATAGTCAAATTACATTTTTTAGCTTATACTTAATAATCCAGGAAAGGTTACTGATGCATTTGGGAATAATAATTCACCCTGAGGATTAAAACTGGGCTATGCTACTTAAAAGAGATAGTTCTCGGTTAATTTTGATTTTAAAAATTTGGGATTAACGGAAAGATAGCTCATTCCCAAAGGCATGTGACTTTTGGTTGTACTCTCTATGTATTTTGCAACAAATTCGTGTCCTCCCTTACTTAGTTTAGATGAATGGTCAAACTAGTCTGCCTTTCCCTGAGCATAGTTTTGTTTGGCAACAAGAGAGAAGCTGGCCTAGGATTGAAAGTGATCGTAGACAAGCAAGCGTTTATCATATTCCAGATTAGCGTATGAAAATCCTGCTGCCATACTTAGCTCGAGTTGAGACACATGTGAGCAAACTCATTGGAGCTCAGTTCCATAATACTTTCAATTGGAGCTACACAGAAAGAGGCAAAATATAAACCCAGATGCGATGGCTTGGGCAGTGTGTCGCATCGCATTGTGTGTCGTTGTATTTTTGTTTCCTATTGGAATTCATTTGTTGGTGCTTTTTAGGGGATGATGATTGATGAAGCTGATGAGTTTATGATAGGGCCTCCACTCAAAGTTAAGTGCTGTGGAGAACTTTACCCTCTGGGATCCCCGAAGAAAAATCGAAGCTTGTCCCCAACTCCTCTATCAAAGAAGCCACAAAGTGCAACCACCAGTGGAAAGGAACTGCCATCAACCTCCTCGACGGTGTCACCTTCAAGCTTCAAAAACCCCATCCCATTATTCAAAGGTATAGTTCATAGTTCTGAGCCGATGACAGTTTTCCTCGAGCCTTCCAGAAGAACTAGACTTGAAAGTTGTTAGCCAATTGTTGTTGCTTCGGAACTTCTCTTCTCATGTGGGCCTCCCTGAGCTGCAGAGTGTCCAGGAGATGGCCAAGTACACTTACTCATGTATCACTTAGCTCTGGCAAGTAGCTTATGGGAATCATGAACTTGTGGCTTTAGCATAGCTCAAGTCCACCCTTGTATTTATTCAGTAAGTATTTATCGCTTAGTACCTTTGTTTAGAACACCTACTAGGTGGTGATCTGAACACAGAGCTTTACACGTTTACACATTTACATGTGTAAACATATGTGTGTATATACAAAGATGTATATATGTATATGTATACATAAAGATATATGTGTATATACCTACTCACAAACACACATGTGCATGTGTGCAAAATCTCCAGTCTCACTACTTCTGTGATCCTGGATAAATCACTTCACCTCCTCAGTCCTCAGTTTCCTTGTCTGTAAAATGAAATGTTTGGCCTAGGTGGTTTCTGAGGTCCCTTATGTTCTGGATTCCCCAATCTTCTCATCCCCATGATGTTGGTCTTCCCTCATCCATCACCTGGTCATCGGTGCTGGATGTGTCCTGCCTCAGTTATACTTCACACTCATTACATAGTCGTTAGCAGTAGTCTGCATTGCCTTTGCTGATGTCCTTCAAGTGTCGTTCACCTCTTTATGTCTTGGTGATAATGATGATTCTTCCTCATGATCATCTTGTTCCTATTCTTTGTTATAGTTTGCCCAAGTCCTCAGATAAATAGGCATCGTTCTTTAGAATGGGCAAAGATCGCGCCTTTCCTGAAGTCGTTGGTTGGGTGCTTTGTCAACAAGTTTCTCTTACACTCCAGGCCTCACTCAGGCCATATGTCCTATAGACACCATGGTTTCCTCCTTTTTCCGAATTTCTTAGTATAATCGTTCAGCCTAAGCAACGAGCCTCTGACAATTTCTGTTTACCCTGGAGAAGTCAACATTCTGAGGCAGACTAGCGCAGTTCCACATTTTTTCCTGAGCTTAAACAATGCACGGGACTAGACATGAAGCCAACAGATCAGGTACTTAACCATGCCATTTCCCATAGATGTTCACTGTGCAAGGGGAAAAGGTGGTTAGGATCATCTTCTTGAATGTAATGTGAGTTACACTTGTTGGGAGGTTTTTGCATTATAGTCGCTTCAGTTAATTGGCTGCTTTCATTTGTATCCTCTTGCTTTTGAACAAAGTAATAACTGGTGCTAATTTCCCCCTAAATGTGGAACCAAACCTTGTGTCCCAATGAATCCTCTCAATTCCATATCTTAATATGATTTCCAGACACAAGTGTAGGCCAAGAAGCCAGTGAAGAAAGGTTGGACGATGATCAGTGTCCAGTTCGTTCACCATCACAGTCGGTTGATACTACGGATCAAGCTAGTGTTCTGAGAAATGATTTGGATGCCCTGCTCAGCGAGTTGAATAACTTGAGTGGTGGTTTAGTCTACACAGCTAGTGATAACACACTTGGTAAAGGCTCTGGAAATTGCAATCACTCCCCACATGACCAAAGAGAAGAAGCAGCACAGTCATCTTTGCCATCTGGGTCCAATTCACTGAACAACCTACCCGAGGAAAGCGAAGCTAGTTACAAGGTTCAAATACTGAAGGAGGTGCGAAAGCCTGGAAGAAGTAAGTATTTAAAGATTCTGTTGGCACAATAACAGAGGGCCTTTAGCTGCCATGAGGGAAAAATCTTGTCATTTGCTTTAGTCGCGTTTTGAACCCATCTTTGGGCGGCTCTTCTTTGCATTGCTTATATCTCTGTTAAGCAAGACCATCTGATACAGCAACCGTGACTGACAAAACATATAACATTCTACTCTTACAGCTTACCATTCCTTAAGAGAGAGGAAGGAAGTGTGTTTTAACATCAGTCATCTGGAGTCAACGTTGGTCATTGTATTTGATCTGAATTGTATTGTCTTTCCTTTCTGTCACTGTAGTCCTTGTGTATTTTGTTCTCCTGACTCTACTGACTTCATTTCGTATCACTTCTTATAAGTCTTCCCCTGTTTTTCTGAATTCTTCATATTCATTGTTTTCTCACAGCACAGTAATATTCTATCGGATTCATGTACCATAGTTGGTTCAGTTATTCCACCGATTGGTGAGCACATAATTTGTTTCCAGCCTTTGGCTACTACAAAAGGACTGCCATGAAGACTTTGGTACATAAAGGATATTTCTGTCATTGACCTCCTTGGGGTACATGCCCAGTTATGGGAGTACTGGGTCAAAGGGTATGAACAGCTCAGTCACTTTTCTTACATAGATCTAGATTATTTTCCAGAAGAGCCGAACCAGTTCAGGGTCCCACTGACCATATTAATGTGCCTGTCTTAACCCACAGCCACTCCAACACGGATTATTTCCTTTCTTTATTATCTTTGCCAATTTGCCAAGTGAGATACCTCAGCGTTGTCTCAGTTTGCATTTTGCATCTCCAGTGGATAGAACACTGATAGAGTCAGGAAGACCTGAGTTCAACTCGGGCCCCAGACACTTATGTGTAACCCTGGAAATGTCACTTCACTGCTTTCTGCTTTAATCCACTAGAGAAGGAAATGACAAACTGCTCCAATATTTGGCCAAGAAAACCCCATGGACAGTATGGTCCACAGGGTCACAAAGAGTTGGAAACTTGACAACAATGACAATTGACGATTTCAATCATTTTCTGTGTGTGTGATTGTGATCTTCTCTTAACTGTTCATATCCTTTGACAAGGTGTGGTCACTTACTAGCACTGAGTTCCTCTCCCAGAGGCCCCTTTTTTTTCAAACATCACAGTCACTTCCTGATATATTCCTCTCCCACCCTCCCAATAGAACCCTCCCTTGTAAAAAAGAAAAACAGGTAAACCAAAGCAACACAATGACCACGTCTGACAGCCTGTGTGACATTCTGCACCCGTAGCCCCCCACTACTGTCAAAAGGAGGGAAGTGTGTTTCATCATCTGCCCTCTGGAACCAAGGTTGGTCATTGCATTTAATCTGGGTTCAGATACCTTTTACTGTCCTTTCTATTGTTGAAGTTTTTGTGTGTATCATTCTTCTACTTTCTTCCCTAGACTTGACTTCATACAAACCTTCTCCTATTTCTCTGAATTCTTCATTTTCATAATTTCTTCTAGAACAATAGGACCTGCTACCTTCATATTCCCCAATCACTTCAGCCATTCCCCAGTTGATGAATGCCTAATTTGTTTCTAGTTCTTTGTTACCACAGAAAAATAGAAGTGATCTCCTTATTCTGGTATATGTGGCAACTTTGCCACTTGACCTCTATGGGCCATGGGTCCAGTAGTGGAATTACTTGGATCAAAGAGTAGGAATACTTTGATAGCTTTTCTGGCCTCCTTCCAAATTGTCTTCCAACAAAAGATCAAGAATATCAAGGGGAATAATGAAAAAAATGTGAAGGAAGGTGGCCTAGCAGTACCACATATCAAACTATACTCTAAAGCAGTGGTCATCAAAACAATATGGTACTGGCTAAGAGACAGAAGGATCAGTAGAATAGACTTGGGGTAAATAACCTCAGCAAGAGTCTATGATAAGCATAAAGATCCCAGCTTTGGGGACCAAAACCCACTATTTGATTAAAAACTGCTGGTAAAGTTGGAAGACAGTATGGGAGAGATTAGGTTTGGATCAACATCTCACACCCTACACCAAGATAAACTCAGAATGGGTGAATGACTTAAATATAAAGAAGGAAACTATAAGTAAATTACCAAGCAAAAGATAGAGATATTAAAAATGTAAAATACAATTAAAAATGTAAAATAAATAATTTTGATTGCATTAAATTAAAAAGTTTTTTTTACAAATAAAACCAATGCAGCCAAAATTAGAAGAGAAGCAACAAATTGAGAAAAAAAATCTTTATAACAAAAACCTCTGACAAAGGTCTAATTACTCAAATTTATAAGGAGCTAAAGCAATTATACAAAAAGTAAGCCATTCTCCAATTGATAAATGGGCAAGGGACATGATTAGGCAGTTTTCAGATAAAGAAATCTAAACTATTAATAAGCACATGAAAAAACTCTGAGTTACCACCTCATGCCCAGCAGATTGGCTAACATGACAGCAAAGGAAAGTAATGAATGCTAGAGGGGATGTGGCAAAGTTGGGACACTATTACACTGCTGGTGGAGTTGTGAACTGATCCAACCATTCTGGAGGGCAATTTGGAACTATGCCCAAAGGGCGCTAAAAGCCCTTTGACCCAGCCATAGCACTGCTGGGTTTATACCCCAAAGAGATAATAAGGTAAAAGACTTGTACAAAAATATTTATAGCCAAATTGTCTTCCAGAAAGGGCACACCAATCCATGGTCTCACCAATAGTATATTTTTGTGCCTGTTTTCCCACAACCTCTCTAATAATCTTTTACCATCTTTGCCAATTTGCTGGATATGAGGTGACTCTTCAGAGTCTTACTCTGTTGATCTTCTTGCTGTGGGTCATTTTTATATGGTTATTGATGGTTTACATCTCTCCTTTGAAAACTGTCCATCTCATCTCCTTTGACAAGTTGTATGTAATATCACTTATTTACTCCAAGTAGTTCTTGATTGTCAAATCAACAAAAGAGATCTTGCACCATGAGCCCAGGCTCTTCATTGGTTGCAAAAAGTTGTTGTTGTTGTAGTAGTAGTCATAGTTGTAGTTGTAGTCGTAGTAGTAGTCGTAGTGGTAGTAGTCGTAGTAGTAGTCGTAGTAGTCGTAGTAGTAGTTGTAGTAGTAGTTGTAGTAGTAGTAGTAGTAGTAGTAGTAGTAGTAGTAGTAGTAGTAGTAGTCGTCGTCATCGTCGTTTTCGTCGTCATTGTCGTCGTCGTCATCATAGTTGTAGTAATAATAATTAACAATTCTGTAATCCCTAATGGCAAGCAGGGAAATGAATTTTTGAAAATGTGCCTATCAATACTGGCATGTATCTCTTTTGAGTAAATAGAAAATATAGAAGAGGCATGGTGTAGCAGATGGAGTGCTGATCTTGGACTCAGGTTGACCTGAATTCAAATCTGGTTTCTGAAGCTTACCAAGCCCTGTAATTCTAGGTAAATATTTCAAGCAAACTTCCCTGTACCTGTTGCCAATTTATGTTACAATCTGTAATAGGGAAGAGAAGGCCCTACTCTGGGGAAACCACAGATCTCTCCTGTATTTGCATGTGGAATGTGCACATTGTGCATTTTGTAACAATTTTGTTTATTGCGACTGAGTTTTATTGAAGGAAAAAGAACATCTGATAAGAGCTGGCATTTATATAGGGCTTACTCTGTGCCAAGCTTTATACTAAGTGCTTTATAATGATTATTTCTTTTCATCCTCATGATAGCCCTGGGAGGTGTGCTATAGTGATTCACATTTTGTAGATGAAGAAGCTGAGACTGATGGGTAAAATGACTGGCCCAGGGTCACACAGCTAGTACGTGTGGAAGGTCAGATTTCAACTCTGGACTTCTTGACTCCAGACCCAGCACTCTCTCCACTACACTACCTCGCTGTCCACAAAGAGAAGAACCACCACCACCACCAGCAGCAGCAGAAACTGTTTCCTGCTAGTCTGGATAGAGATGGGTTGTTTTTGTTCGGCTTTGGTTTTAGTTTGGAGGGGGTTCTTTGTTGTTGCTGTTGCTGTTGCTGTTGCTGTTGCTGTTTTAAACATTTCAAAGCCCTGTCCAAGTGTTATCTGGTTCCATCCTCACTGGAGGCCCCGAGAGGGAGGTGCTCCCGACATCTGAAAGCTCTTTAGCTGGAAGGCGAACAAAAGGAGGTCTGCCCAGATACTGCCCCTGCTGTGAGCTTAGCTCCCAGCTTTTCCTTAGCTCGGTTTTCTTTTCTTCAATTCAACAACAGTTTCAGTGCTTTAAGAAAAAAAACATGCAGAAAACACTGTGTTTCTAATATCTTCAGATTACGAGAAGATCTTCGCTGTGCTT
Source organism: Monodelphis domestica (assembly GCF_027887165.1). Taxonomy (NCBI): domain Eukaryota; kingdom Metazoa; phylum Chordata; class Mammalia; order Didelphimorphia; family Didelphidae; genus Monodelphis; species Monodelphis domestica. The sequence goes on along the minus strand of NC_077235.1, from coordinate 48,050,886 downwards.
GAAAAAGTACACGGATCTGCGGAAATACAGAAACGTTTGATTTTCGTTGCAATCAAGGAGGCAGCCAGGTTTGTATTGAGCAGAGATGCTCAGGCCATTCAGGCTGAGGGGAGGCCAGGGTGCAGGGTGGGGGCGGGGAGGGTTGATGGCTTTTAACTGCACCTCCATCTTGCTTCCCTTTACCACCCAGTCTGTGTGCAGGAGTCTGAGAGGAAGCTTGGCCCAGTGACAATGCAATTGGATTTGGAGTACCATGCCCCATCTCTGCCATTTATTGACTGACTTTGAGCCGGTTCTTTCCCCTCTCTGGACCTCTGTTTCCTCCTCTATAAAATGAGGCTGCTGGCCTAGAAAATGATGAAGGGCCCTTTGGGCTCTTACGTGTGAGGTAGCATCACAACTAGTTGGTGCTGTCTCTGATGGCTGAACGCCATCCAGGAATTTGCTGAACGCCTCCTCAGTACCCCGGCTACAATCGTGGGCTCTAGAGATCATGAAAAGAGCAGGAGGCAGGAAGGACCGCTTCTAGAAAATGCCCTTGTCCGCCAAAGTCTTGGGACCAATGGTGGAAGATAGGAAAATGATCAACAGTTTCTCCTTTCTGGATAATGGCAATAGTAATAACGGGCTCCACCTCACTGCACTGTGACAGTCAAAGCAAACAACATTATCTAAAGCCCTTGGCAAATTTTAAAGTGCTATTTCAATCCTGTTATTGTTCAGTATTTCCCAACTCTTCCAGACCCCAAGGGCCAAAGCATGTCAGTAGTATTCATGGAGGGGGCAGCTGGGTGGCTCAGTGGATTGGGAGCCAAGCCCAGAGACGGGAGGTCCTGGATTCCAATCTGGCCTCAGCCACTTCCTAGCTGTATGACCTTGGGCAAGTCACTTCACCCCCATTGCCTGACCCTTACCACTCTTCTCCCTTGAACCAATACACAGTATTGACTCTAAGATGGAAGGTAAGAATATTTTTTTAAAAAGGAAAGAGGGGGCAGCTGGGTAGTTCAGTGGATTCAAAGCCAGGCCTAGAGATGGGAGGTCCTGGGTTCAGATGTGGCCTCAGACACTTCCCAGCTGTGTGACCCCGGACAAGTCACTTGACCCCCATTGCCTAGCCCTTACCACTCTTCTGCCTTGGAACCAATACATAGTAGTGATTCCAAGATGGAAATAAAATAAAATTTAAAAAATAGTATTCATGGAGTTTTCTTGGCCAAGATAAAGGAATGGCTTGCCATTTCCTTCTCCAGTGGATAAAGACAAACAGAGGTTCAATGATTTGCCCAGGGTTACATAGCTAGCTCGTGTCTGAGGCCAGATTTGAATTCAGGTGTTCCCTACCCCAGGCCCAGTAATCTATCCCCTGAGCCACCTACCTGCTTCCTTGTCGAGCCTCTCAATTACTAATAAATTCCTTCATAAGCTTTCCTTTTCAGTTTTCTAAGCTGATGCTAATAGCAGACTCAGCAAAGCTTATACATGTGGTTTAAAATGTCTTTTTCTTCACAACAGTCGTGTAAGACAGGTAATAATCCTATTTTTGTTTTTAATATATTTTTATTTATTTTGTCAAATATTTCCCAAGTACATTCTTTTTAAACCCTTACCTTGAGTCTTATTATCAATTCTAAGACAGAACAGCAGCAAGACTTAGACCATCAGGGTTAAGTGACTTGCCCAGGGTCACACACCTAGGAAGTATCTGAGGCAGATTTTAACCCAGGTCCTCCTGATTGCAGATAGTATTCCTGAATTACATGTGAGTAGATCAGAGAAGCTGTGTCATTTGCCAAGGGTCACATGGTTAGGAAGCCTCTGGGGGTGCCAAAGCCAGGATTTAGATTCAAGTCTTCAAAGTACAATGTTCTTTCTACTTCATCAAGTTCCCTTTGAAGAGTACTGGGAAAGCCTTGTGAGATTCATAACAAGAATGTTAATTTATGTTAGAGGAGTGTGGGACATTCTGCTCATTACATTATAGACTACGTCCCTGAAAGGAGAGCTCTCTGAAAGTCTATGGAGGGGGGCAGCTGGGAGGCTCAGTGGATTGAGAGCCAGGCCCAGAGATGGGAGGTCCTGGGTTCCAATCTGACCTCAGACACTTCCCAGCTGTGTGACCCTGGGCAAGTCCCCTAACTCCCATTGCTTACCCTTTACCCCTCTTCTGCCTTGGAACCAATATACGGTATTGATTCTAAGACAGAAGATGAGAATATTTTGAAAAAGGAAAGAGGGAGCAGCTGGGTGTCTCAGTGGATTGAAAGCCAGACCTGAAGACAGAGATCCTTGATTGAAATCTGGCCTCAGATACTACCTAGCTGAGTGACCCTGGACAAGTCCCTTAACCTCCGTTGCCTAGCCCTTACCACCCTTTTGCCTTAGAACCAATATACAATATTGATTCTAAGATGGAAGATAAGAATATTTTTTTAAAAAAGAAAGTGGGGCAGCTGGGTGGCTCAGTGGATTGAGAGCCAGGCCCAGAGATGGGAGGTCCTAGGTTCAAATGTGGCCTCAGACACTTCCCAGCTGTGTGACCCTGGGCAAGTCACTTGACCCCCATTGCCTAGCCCTTACCTTCTTGGGGACAGCTGGGTGGCTCAGTGGATTGAGAGCCAGGCCCAGAGATGGGAGGTCCTAGTTCAAATGTGGCCTCAGACACTTCCCAGCTGTGTGACCCTGGGCAAGTCACTTGACCCCCATTGCCTAGCCCTTACAACTCTTCTTCCTTGGAGCCAACACAGTATTGATTCCAGGAAGGAAGGTAAGAGGTTAAAAAAAAGAGAGTCTTTGGAGACAAGCTCCTTGAGGCTAGAGATCCTTTCCTTTGGCTATTGTATCCCCAGTGCTTGGTATATAGTAGCTGCTTAGTAAATGCTTGCTGATTGGTAGACTATGTTGACAAATAACCCTGATTGTAAGCCACACTCAGGCTTTATAGAAGCCATATATGACTTTTGGAGGGAAACCCAGGGTCTATATTTACATCAACATGGCAACTGTGACATAGTCTCATTTTCTGCCAACCAGAATAAGGAAGCTTTTCTGGCATATTACAAGGAAAACAATGGCCAGTAGAGATGGATTCAGAAGAGTCCATTTTAGAGTTTGGTCTCCAGAGGGCACAAATTCAACTCAGTCTCCAAATATAGTAGATATGGTAACTTGGTTAACCCGAATAGTCTTCTGCCCCAAACAAGGAAAACCATTTCCATATTTGAGATCATAGAATCATCCATTTGGAGCTGACAGGGAGAAAAATATCACATCTGCATAGAATCTTGAATGCAGATAAAGAAATACAGAGTTGAAGGAGGAGGTTATAAATAGGAGGTTAGAGAAGACTTCTTGGTCGAGGTTGCCCACCTGAGTTCAGCCTTGAAGGAAGAGGAAGATTCTGATAGGCCAAAGGAAGGCCAGGCTCATGGTGACCTTGCTGCTTCTGTCAGTAAAGCCAAAGATGATGTCATCAGTGGAAAGGATTATGGTATTAATTTGGAAGCCCCTTCAGGGAATGTGAATCATCTCAGGAAGAATAAAGGGATTGCCGTGCAGCAGTGAAGCCCCAGTTGATTCAATAACATGAGAATGTGGTATATTCAGTGTCTTGAGTCAAATTCGCATTCCCCCTCAGCAACCTAGGATGGAGTTAAGTACTTCATCAGTGTGTGCTGGTTGACAGAATCTTTCTTTATAACTCCTTGCAGATTTAAAAAACGAGTCTTAATTCAACGCCTTGAGGCACTGTTAGAAGAACTACACTTCAAGAACCTCCCAACCTGCACCATTAATGATGTCCAGGAAGAGATTCCAGTTGAATTTCCAAAGTAACTTTTTCATGAATGACAAACTTGCTGCTCTTGTTTCTGTAATGAATAAAACCTGTGTGAATCTCTGCCCTTTTCTATAAGGCAACTTTATATTACAAGAATCTGAGCATTACTGATAGCATTTTCCTTTGACATCCTTTGGCCAGCAGAAGCTGGGACCACGTAGTCATAGCGGTTTCCTTAGAAGGAATGAGGTGGCCTTTTTTGTGAAAGGGGATAACTCTTTCAGAGGGTTGACATGTCACATACCAGACGTTCACATGAATGTGGATAGTGTTCCCCCACCCTTTGCATAGACAAGACAAACTATCCTAAACTCAACCACCACACTTTCCAAAGCCAGTGGGCATTGCCATAGCCCTAATTTCATAAACTAGTATTTGCTGTTGCATTTTTTAAGCCTTTGATTTGATTTTGGGTTTTCTTGCATTATTTGTTTCGAGATCTATCTATTCCTCTACCCAGTGTACCTCATTCTCAATGAGCCTTCTCTTAGGAGAAAAAAAAAGTTTATGCAAAACCAACTGCCACCAACTAAGCTGGCCAGTGCACACAACATTCCACAGCACCCATAATCTTCTCTCTCCCCTATGGAAAGAGCCAAGCTTAGCCATGCCTTTTCAGTGATGCAGGTTTCTAAGTAGACGGAATCGGCAAGTAAATAACTCTGCTGTTTGGGTATTAATGAAAAAGAAAGACAGCCCAGAGACTCTGTATCCCTGATCATTTTTCCTAGCACTGGTTACACCTCCTCTCATAGCCCCTGACACGTTATGTCCCCTCTTCTGCTCTCTAGTCCAGCCACACTGTCTGTTTCCTGTTCCTCACACATACTGCTCCTTTTTTTGTCATCCCACTACCTTGGCACTAGCTGTCCCCCATGCCTGGAAGGTTCTCCTTCTTTGCATCCCTCCCTTAGACTCCCTAGCTTCCTTCAAGATACAGTTCAAATGCAGCCTCCTTCTGGACACCTTTCCCAGGCCACCAGGCATCCCCCCAGCCACTAGTGTCTTTGCTGCTCAGGTTCTCTTGTACCCCACCTGTATGGATCTTGTATGCCTGTATACATACACATCATCTCTCCCGTTAGAATGTAAGCTCTTTGACGGCAGGGCCTAGTTTGCCTATTTCTTTATATCCCCAGTGCTTAGAGGGGTGTCTAACACCCATACATACGCTTATTAATTTGAATTGATTAAATCCTCTGACCAGTCCTTGAACAATCTCCCTTCCCTCTTTTTGGCTTTGTTTACAGATTTTTTAAAAATACATTTGAAATTTTCCAGATCTTTGACCTCAGTTGGGTTTTCTTTCACCCTTGGTGGACGGTGCTTCGCAAAACACACTTGTATTCACTATGCCCTGTAAATGCTAGAAGTCTTTCATGTTCTTCAAAGATTTATTTTTGAGCAGTATTGTTAAAGTCATTGATTCTGTGATAATTGTATCTGTTTACAAGTAAGCTTTGAACTGAAATAAACTTTTGTTACTCTTAAAAACTGGTTGCTTGTTGTCCTTTGTACTTGAAGAGGACCAAAATGACCTCACTGGCTGATGTCTTTTGACACACGCAGAACTTGGGTTGAAGTGACTTAGTTTAAGTGCCCAAAGTTGTCGGCTTTACGCTCTCTTCCAGAATCATTGAAATCTAGCAGCAAGGCAAAAGTCAAGATGCCTGGTTGGGGCCACCTGCCAAGCTGGTTCGGGGGTGCGGCCACTGCACTAGCTAGAGCTTCTTGGAGCCACAGCACAGGCGAGAGCTGGATGGCACGTGGACACCAAAGCAGGATGAGCAGTCCCAAAAAGGGCTCAGCAAGGCCGCATACCAGACGTACTAGAAATTTGCTGCAAAGTATATGAAACTCAATTTGTCATTGAGATGCTTTCTTAACTTATTTGGGATGAAATTTATAACTGAAATGCAAATTCTCTAAGTGTGAATCCCTAAATCATAGTTTCAATGATTTGTATAGCAACTGAAATTGTTATGATGGATTTTGGACTAAATGTTTAGAAGGAAGTGTAAAATTACAACCAGATTCCTAGGAGAGGCGATTTTAGTGTTTAAAGGAAGGTCCTTTTACTGGTAAGAAAAACCTGTAGGAAAAGACTGAAACTCACCCAATTCAAAGAAAAGTTTGTATGATTTAGGTAAATAAGTTTTATTAGAAATCTAATTGGATACACTAATTGGGAGGGTAAACTAGAAGTCTGTAAAAACAGCAAACAAACACGTCAGTGATTTGCCCCAGGTCACTCAGCCAGGAAATGTCTGAGGCTTATTGAACCTCTGGGTTGATTGAAACAATGGGAGTGGATGAATATAGACAGGACTCAGGACATAGCATCTGGGGTAGGGGACAAGCAATCATGTCTAGGGACAAGAAGATGAACTAGAATCCAGGAGAAAAAACTGAGTGATCACATCAAAATAGAGCCAAGAGAGCAAAATGTCCTATGAGTCAAGGGAGGAGAGAGTATTCGGGGGACCAGTAGCCAACTGTCTCAAGAGCTACCAAAGAGGTTAAGGAGAAAACAACACTGTGGGAGTAAAAACACGGAAGAAAAACAACTGCTTGAATACATGGGTCGAGGGGATATGGTTGGGGATGTCACTCTAAATGAACATCCTACTGTAAACAACATGGAAATAGGTTCCGATCAAGGACACCTGTAATACCCAATGAAATTGTGCATCGGTTGCGGGAAGGGTGGGTGGAGAGGAGGGAGGGAAATAAAGTGAGTATTGTAACAAAAAAAAATGAAAAAATAATGAAAAAATTAAAAAAGGAGAAAACAACAAACACTCAAGTTTAACCATGTCACCCTCCTCCCTGCCTCCTCACCACTCAATAAACTCTAGTGGCTCCCTGTTACCACCAGGATCAAATAGAAAATCCTGTATCTTTTAAATCCCTTCACAATCTGGCCCCATTCCCACCTTTCCAGTTCTACCTTACTCCCCATCCACTGGCCTTTTTGCTGTTCCTTCCTTACATGATACATTCCACTTGCCTGCTTTGGCTATTTTCCCCAGTCATCCTCTATGCCTGGAATGGTCCCCCTCCTCATCTCTGCCTCTTGGCTTCTCTGCTTTCTTACCAGAAGCCTTTCCTGTTCTGCCTCAGTGCTGGTAATAGCCTTTTCACTTAGATTACCTTTAAGTCATTTGACCCAGTCATTTCCTTGTTCCCCCTCACCGCCCCCATTAAACTGAGCTCCCCAAGATACTGTTTTTGCCTTTCTATACCTGGTATTTAGTACAATGCTGGGCATGCAATAGTAGCTTTTTGTTTTATTAAGATTTTATTTTACCAATTACATGTAATAACAATTTTCCACATATGTTTTCTGAAGTTTTAAGATCCAAATTGTCTCCCTGCCTTCTTTCCCTTCCTCCTCTCTGAGAAAGTAAGTCATTTGATCTGGGTTATATATGTATTATCATGCAAAAGGTATCTCCATATTATTCATTGTTGTAAGAGAATATTCATATAAAACCAAACCCCCAAAATAAAAACAAAAATAAGCTAACGTGAAAAATCATATGCTCTGATCTGCATTCCAACTCCAACAGGTCTTTCTCTGGAAGTGGAGAGCATTCTTTGTCATAAGTCCTTCAGAATTGTTCTGGATTGGTGAGAGCAGTTGAGTCTTTT